>NC_068330.1:13892785-16595285 GCF_000147395.1 Oryza glaberrima | reverse complement strand
TCGTATTTTTAAAGAATTTCTCTCTCCAATTAAGACGAAAGTGTCATCCAGCAAATTACTAGTTATTAAAGTGTCTTTCAGCCGTGACTTTTTTTTACTATGTCTACCAACAAACTATACAAATTTTTGGGTGTCCTATAGTAAATTTTACCAATGACATCGTTGAATACATTTGCATGCAAATAACCAAGATTAAATTCTATTGGTGCAACGCTATGCTATATTTAGAATGTGACGCAATCTACGGGACACAAAACGACGAAGCACTTTGACTAATAAGGATTAATTTCTAAATGATAAAAGTTTTGTTGTTATGATGACTAAACTGAGATGAAAAGAGTACATTGCGGCAACTACCTTATACATTGGCTTGAGGGTTTTTTTTTGAGTTCGGCAAACTGTGTTGGGAACTCATCCCACACACACATAAAATGAAGCGACTCATTAGTGCATAATTAATTAAGTATTAGTTATTTTTTAAAAAATAGATTAATATATATTTTTATTTTTTTCCTAACCTAGGGAAGATGGCTGCCGAACACACAGCCGGTTGTAGCGGTCGTCATATGGGCTCCGAAGCTGACCTGCGCGGGTGGTGGACAAGAAGAACAGATACGTAACACAGCCCTCGGCCACGTTTCAAACTTCCAGAGTTCCGGCCCATTTCCGACCCACTGTTACGGAACTGCCCGTCCCACTGTCACCCCCACCCCTCTCCCGATCGTCGCGCGCTCCGCCGTGGGCTGCAAGGCTGCACCCGCGGCCGCCGCTCTCCGATGTCGCCGCCGCCGCCGCCTCCTCCTCCCGCACCACCCCATGCGCTCCCCCTCCCGTCCCCTCCCTCGCCTCCTCCTCCTCCGCCGCCGCTGCCTCTCCTCCGCCCCACACCGAGACCGCCGCTTCCTCCCCCTCCTCCTCCGCTTCGCCGCCCTCGCCAAGGAGCTCTCCGACCACCGTCCCCGGCCGGGAACGCCGCCGCCCCCTACCCGGCCGCGGTCCCCGCACCCCTACGACTACAACCGCCTCATGTCCGCGCACGCGGGGACGCGGGACGGCGCCGGCGCGGACCGCGCCCTCCACCTGCTCGACGAAATGCGCGCCCTCCTCCGGCGCCGCCCCGACGCCGCCTGCTTCACAACGGTCGCCGCGGCGCTGTCGTCCGCGTCCCGCCCGGGCGCGGCGCTCGCCGTGCTCGACGCCATGGCAGCGGATGGCGTCGCGCCCGACGCCGCGGCGTGCACGGTGCTCGTCGGGGTGTACGCCTGCCGCCTGCGGCGGTTCGACGCCGCCTACGAGGTCGTGCGCTGGATGGTGGCGAATGGCGTGGCCCCTGACGTGGTCACCTACTCGACGTTGATATCTGGGTTGTGCAGCGCTGGGCAGGTGGCTGAAGCTCTCGGCGTGCTGGACTTGATGCTGGAGGAAGGTTGCCAACCCAATGCGCACACATATACACCTATCATGCACGCATATTGCACGGGTGGGAGGATACATGAGGCGAAGAGGCTGTTGAACACTATGATTGCCAGTGGATTTGCTCCAAGTACAGCCACTTACAATGTCTTGGTTGAAGCTCTCTGCAAGGTTGGGGCTTTCGAGGAGGTAGATGCCCTTCTTGAGGAGAGCACTGCAAAAGGGTGGACACCAGATGTAATCACATATAGCAGTTACATGGATGGGCTATGCAAAGCCGGCAGAATAGATAAGAGCTTTGCATTGGTTGATAAGATGTTATCCAACGGGTTACAACCTAGTGAGGTGACTCTGAATATCCTTCTTGATGGTGTTTGTCGTAGCTCAACTGCATGGGCTGCAAAACGCCTATTGGAGTGCAGCGCAGAGCTTGGGTGGGATGCCAATGTTGTCAATTATAACACGGTGATGAGGAGGCTTTGCGATGAGCGCAGATGGCTGTCTGTTGTCAAACTTTTCACTGACATGGCCAAGAAAGGCATTGCTCCAAATAGCTGGACCTTCAACATTGTTGTCCACAGCCTCTGTAAATTGGGGAGACTTCATAAAGCGCTTTGTCTGCTGAGAAGCAAAGAGTTTGTAGCTACCGTTATCACATACAATACTTTAATCCGTCATCTCAGTATTTCTGGGGAAGGCAATGAAGTTTGCCTCTTACTTTATCAGATGATTGAGGGAGGCATTGCTCCCAATGACATCACCTACAGTCTTGTGATTGATTGTCTCTGTAGAGAAGAGAAGTTCTTGGTGGCTCTTTGCTGTTTTTACCAATCACTTGAGGACGACTTCTTCCCATCTGCATTTCTCAGTATTATACGAGGTCTAATTGTTGGTGGTATGCTTGGTCAATTGCATACTCTAATTGGATGTGTTCTTGGACAAGGCTTTATAATAGAAGTGTATATTTACCAGGAACTGATCAAGGCTCTTTGTAAGAATGGATACTGTCAAAGCGTAGAAATGTACAAAGTTTGTCATATATTGGAAAGAATGCTCAGATTGAGATGATCTTTTGTTCCACCAGTTAACACAAAAGAATTCTGTACTTTGAGCTGCTAATGTGCATTGTAGTTGCAAGTTCTCAGTATTATAGGCTTAGTTTACTCTCATCCTTTTTTTAATAAATCTTTGTTTTTTATTCTTTTTCTTGTTTTAAGATCATTTCTGATCTTATTTAAAATTGACTATGCAATTTGTTTAATTAAAAGCCTTATGAATTTAGTTTGACACCGCCAATCTTCTCACAATCAACTAGTTTCCTAGTTAGCACTTAATTGTAATCCATCATCACATGCCCTATCATCATACTTGTTAAACTAATGGTTTAATTATATGATAGTTTGACTGGTTGGTTTGATTAGGTTAAGTGCTTAAAGGCTTAAATCATCGTCTTCTGATGGTTGTAGTATAAGATTTTACTGAGGCAAATATTCTAATGCAGTAATGTAATTGCTAATCATGCATACTATATAGTCTTATCCAACATTGTTTAAACCTTGTATTTCCTTTTTGCCTGAACATTTACAATATTACCAAACTGCAAAGTGTTTACATTGACTGATGAAAAATCAAGCTTCAGGTAGGAGCCATCCGACTGAACTCTCCTTCATTAGTGCCAGAACTGGAATTGAACTTGCTATCTACTGGTGTGTTCATTCGCGATTGGCGCTTCGTTGCAACCATGGGGTTCTTCTCTTCCTCGTCGATGCCAGCAAACTCATATATGTCATTTTTTTGGAACACTGGGTGCACATATGCATCCTTCAGGTACTCTCTCAAATTCAGGGTTGGGTCATTTGCCCGTTCCAGTGTATCCTTTACCATTGCATCCTACAAGACCAAAATGTTTATGTATCAGGATTGTTCTAGCTTAGTTTTTAATTTTACTATATGCTATGGTGAATGAATGTGTGAAGAGTAAAGTTTCAGTCTAACCTGCAGGGGGAACTTTATAAACGCTGGCTCAAAGCGGCCCTTGCAAACATAGTGGAACCATATGGACAGTACAGGAAGAGGAAGAAGAGCAACAGTGGATTTCTCTGCTTCCTGCGTGCTCAGCAGTCCCAACAGGAGGATTTGTGATACTATCAATGCTATAACCAGTCGTCTTTGGACATCTGGCCAGAATTGCGCGCCACTCTCATATTGCTGATTGTAGACATTAATGATCTTGCAAAAAAGAAGCAGAAAAAAATATTAGCAGACCGTGCTAAGAGAAGATTGAAGAATGACCGGAAACGTATGCTTCTGCCATTGTGAATGTGGCAATATGATAAAAGGGTATATTTAAACTTGAAGGCAGACTAGTACCTGGTGTCTGAATACTAGATAGGCAAGGCTAAAGAACACTATGATGAAAGGTAGAAGAATTGGTGTCACGACAGCATATACAAGCCCAAGCAGAAAGTACAGTTGTATCCTTGGTTCTGTGGTGCCAAAATCCAGGCTCCCAGGGTCCATGGCCTGCTCTCGATCTCGCTCGGTTCTGACCAAGAAAGTATTCTTTATATGGAACATGACCAATGGCTTCAACCTAAGAACCTCAGCGGCAACACCAGCCCAGCCATCAACCATTACATATGTGATGAAAAATGTTGCTTTCATGGGGATGGATTCTCCGACAATCTCTGGAATTCTTGTGAAAACAAAAGGCAAAAGGTGTCAAGGTAAGGTATTAGTATTATTGGCTAGCTGGTAAACATTAACCAACTTAACCAATGTGGGTCAGGGGGTTAGGGAAACACACCCCCTAACCCACATCCATAACAAAGAAGCAATGACAGATTGAGCATACTTATTAGCTGACTGATGGATAAAATTGTTGAGTTGTTGGAACGCTGTTCCAGTTATTACACTCCCCAAGAACACATTGACAAATAGGAACAAATAATACTTCGACGCAGTCCTCCTGTCCAATCCAGATAGTGATGTATGACCTTCAATTTTGCTCATCATCACAAGAAATGTTGGGAGAAGTATAAGGAAGATTTTCAATGCGATTCCTGGCAAGAAACCTTGCACAACTGACTTCAGTGAATTTCTGCAGTACATTGCATCAGAAATGATTTTAGATCCAGAAAAACACTATGTGACAAACAGTAAACAACAGTAATGTGACAAATGTGGGGTTTGTTAAATTTATTTTTCTTTTCTTTACTCACTTTGTTATCCAGCCAGGGAAATTTTGAAGTGTTTAAACATGAACCCAAGTCATGCATCTATGCACTTGTGGAGCATTATTTCTGTTATGATATACACGTTTGACCTGTCATTATCTAAATTTGGTAGCCCTATAAATTTTCAGATTCAAAGGAATGCAAATGAACATCCAGAACTGAACACGTCCAAGCATATCAGAGTGCTAACTCCAGGAGTCACACACCCAGCAGCAACACACTTTTATGGGTTTATCAAAAGGTTGAAGACAGCAAAATGAAACATTTTAATGGTTGTACTCAATTCCAACATTCAGACATTACTCCTTGTTCAATGATAAAGAAATGTAGAAGGTAGCTGTTCACTCCTACAGGCTACAGCATGTTCAACAAATCCAAAAGTCTACTTTATTACAGTTTATTATATGAGTGGTTCGATTCCTGTTGCTTTATATTATATCCTAGTTAGCAAGAAAGAGTGACTTAAAGAAATAAGTACTCAACAGCGTGCTAAACAAATGTTTACCCAGAAATTATGTCAACAATGTAACATAATGAATTGCAAAATCTTCCAATCATACATCCAGTTTGAAATGCATATGCATTTATTTGTATGAAATTGGATGTTATTTCAGTATGGTACCATCATACCAGTATCATTACTAGTCAAAATTTGGACCTATCTAACTGTTTTCATGATAGGAAGGCAAAAAATATGTAGATGCACTGATCAACAACATGCTGCAAATGCATTTTTTATGGAAATTAAACTGCAAAAACAATGGGTAATAACAGTCACCTTTCTATTATAGGTTTCAGGAAAGGAAGCATCCGTTCAATGTCATCCAAGTTTGCCATTGATTGGACAATTGCAATTGGAATCATGAAGAAAAAGGTCAGAAAGAAGAGTGCAACGGCCATGATAAGCCTCCGGACTGAGAGCTCGACGAAAGGGATCGCGAGATTAGGCCAGAAAACATCCCGAGGTTCTGGGGCCCACTCGGTAAGCCACAACGTTGGATTGCTCGTCTGTTGCGTTTGAGCGCAAACAGCAGCTCCCCACCGGCTTTTGAAAGATACAAATGCAGCTGGCATAATAGCATTAGGATCAGTGATCACCTTGTGTCTCTCCTCATCTTCCTGCAATGCAAGTGTGCAATTTCGTTTGGTATTTTGATTGTTACAGGGTAAATATATGTTTATCGAAGGAAAATTGGTGGTCAAGTAGTCTGGTAACACTGTCAAGTGTCAACATGGTGAAAGCATGAAAATGCTTCCAATGAATTACTGAAACTTGCACCTGTTTGCATAACTCCTCAATGGCAGTGGTGTAGTGTTCTATAGCATCCACTCTTTTCCCCCAAAGGCCCCACAATCCTGTCTACAAGAAATGTAGTTGATTCATGCCACTTGCAAGATTAGCAGAAACTAAAACAATAACTTCATACTATATGATTAAAAAGCTTTGGGTCCATGAGAATAAATCTGCAACAGACAACCCGTACCTTCATAGTTGGTTTTTTTGCAGGGTTTTTAGCATGCTGGTTTTCGTAGTAGACCAGCCAGTTTTGCAAGCCTTTCTTCTGCTCAACCAAACCGGCAAGGGTGTTTGCATTGTATACGGTCTGTTGGTCATATGATAAAAAAGAAATTACTCCAAATGAGGAGCACACATTTGAGCTGGACTATTTGTTATGTGCTAAGAGTAAAGAACTGTCGGTAATTCAGGAGAACAGAACAAAAGGAAATACAATGAGTCGTTTCTTATTTGGATTTCCTTACAACTTAATTATCTAGTTTTTCCACAAAAAGCAATGCTGAAGTCCACAGCGGATTGAAGATAGCAAAATTTATTACCTGGTGACTGAGATAATGATCACGATGATTGACAGCAAAGAAGTGCTCAACATGCTCACTAACTGTTTCATCTGGGTCAGGTGGTACATTTCTCACCAGGACCTAGATAAATAAGAAATTTTTCACCGCCGTAAATTCAAAAAAAGAAGAAGCATAACTATATAATAAGTTGCAAAGTTGAAATAATCTAGTAAAGAAGTTTAAATTCGCTGATCTGAGTGTTACGGGAAAGATCTCTCACCGTAAACTGATCAGCTCGACGATTCTGAATAGCAAGAAAGCGCAATCTCATAGTTGTTACAACCTTGTATTCACGATACAACACGAAAAACGTCCAAAACGTAAATACATAGGCCATCACTATGTGTGCCCAAAATCTATTGACAGGGAAAAAACATAAATTCATTAGAGAAATTATCAGCCTATCAGGATATCGAACACAAGATATAAATTCGGCTAAACTCTCACTAGTGAAATTGACAACAAAAAGAAAAACTAATTAGTAGGCATTTGTGTTGGTTAGAAAAATACCGCAAGAGCCTGATCAAATTCTAGTGCTAGAGCATCATAAAAACTGATTTGATAAAAGTGATGATGACTAAACGCTAGAATAATCATCGATAATTGGGAAATTATTTGGAGGCAAAGCCTTTGCATTCATTTATGTGAAAAGCTTTTTTTTCTTTTTGAAGAAAGGGCAGAAGGTTTGCCACTTCTGTATTAATAGAGCAGATTTATGTGAAAAAGTTAGAACATGCATCAATTTCGAAGAGGTCCAGTTTGGATTATTAGTCACACCAGTCTCCATTAATTGTTACAATTTTAGGTTAAGCATAGGTTATCACTGCATAAATATTTTTGTACTAAATTTATTGAAAGTATCTAATAGTGCACCGATATTGAAAAACTTCAAACATATTCACAAAATTCCAAAATGTCTGACCGCCAATTTTTCAAAGTACAGATAGGAAAGGAAACCTTCAATGTCATTATCTTGTTCGAAGGATATGATGGTATGCATTATACCGTGAATGAGAAGTAAAGACTAGCGGTAACATTATACGCGACACAGGTAATTATTCAAAGAAACAAAGGCACGATCCATGGTGGTGCGGCAAGCATTAGGACACACACATGAAGCACAGAGAATTATACCTTTTCGATCCTTTTCCAAGGTTAGATATTGAAAGCTTGTCAATTTGATCATAACTTAGACTCTTTTCCTTCTCCAAAGTTCCACTAGCCCAGTTGATAGGAACAAGGACAATGAATGCCAGCACAGCAATCGGCACAAATATTTTTAACCTGTATAGCAAGAGAACTATGCAGTAAGCATAATACACCGAATATGTTCTGACATCCAATCCAAATCATATAGTCACATTTATCAGTTGAATTCAACCTTTTCGGAAACTTTAAAGACAAAAAAAAAAAAGACCAATTGCGAAACACGAACAGCATGCTCACCCAAGAAGATATATGCGGACATATACCGCGGAGTCGAGGCCTGCGTGCTCAATCAACTCGGGCTCAGGCATTTGCAGCGCTGCAGGCATCCAATTCAGGAAGCGGATATACGTCGAGAGATCAGCATTGACAAACTTTGAGAAAACCGTTCCCATGCTTCTTGGGCTGCTTCTTGTCCCTTTGAGGTACCATTTGGGAAAGTAGACCCTGTCGTTGATAGGCTGTATCCTGAGAACCGCAAATGCGAGAAGAAAACCCAATGCGGACAGTATGTTTATTCCTGCCGCGACGCCGATATCTGTGAGAGAACCCATTTCTCTCTATCTATGAAGACTCAGTTCAGAACAGGCATCATACAGAGAAGTAACGGGAGTTGTTGGTAGAGCTGGTATCTGCAATGAATTGGAAAAATGGTCAGAAAGAATTTGTTAATTCTCAGTTGTAACACAATAAACGTGACAGACTATTGGTGAAGTCGAATAAACCTAGGTGATGATCATCACAAAGTAAGAAGGGTATGAATGGTGAATCGAGATAACGGCAAATATTGTTCAAGGTGTTTGACAGTTTGAGAAAATGAAAAGGATTTATTCAAGAAGTAACGCGCCCAAAAAGAAGGAAGCGATCGATGAAAACCGAGGAGGAAGAGAGCACATCGCAATCCAATTCGACTGCGAACAAATCGAGGAGTAGGGCAGGAATGGTCGATCGATCGAGGCGCAGGCGCACGCGCACGATTACCTCGTCAGGCTGACCTGCGGCAACGGCGCAGACAGACGTGCGCGTCGCCTGTCTCTCGGCCTCCGGCGTCGGAAGCAACGAGGACGGAGAGGGCCGAGACGCGGGTGACTTCGGGCCTCCTGTGGATGGTAGTAAAACGAGGGAGAGACGCGTGCAAATGGCTGTCCTGTCAGATCACGATCGGCCGGCGGCCGGCCGCCAACGAGGCGGATCGACCAGCCCGGTTGGCGGTAGGAAAACCGGGAGAGGAGAAGATCTCGCGACGCCGCCTTCGTTGGCTGTTACGAGGGAATGATCGCGGTGGGATTTTGCTGGTTTTGTTTATGGGCGAGAGACGGGAGGGAGGGGCCGGCACGACGGACGTGCGTGCGTGCGTGACGTTCGCCTCGTCTTGTTGGTTGGCTTCGCTTGGCTGGCGCCTCCATTTGTTGCTCGGCCCGTGCAACCGCGGGGGTGGCGGTTTGCAACCGCCGGCGCTAGCCGGCCGTTCACCGTTGGCCCGTGGATCGTTGGGCCGACTCGGCAAGCTCCGACGCTCGCAAAAAATGTGCGAATAAGTTCGCCAGCCATCCCTTAGATTTACAGCGAGTTTGTTTAACATCCCTTACCCCTAATATTAGAAATTTTCACCTCTAAACTACATAAAACCGTACAACTTTGGTCCATAGCAGTATTGCCAACTGGTTTTAGCTGATTTGACATTCTAGTCAGAAAAAAAAAATAAATGGTGGAGCCCACATGTCAGCTCCACTCCACTCTCTTCTCTTTTTTGGTGGCGTGGTTGGGGTCGGAGGGGAAGTCAATGTCGTCCAAGTCCCGGTTGCCATAGACGGCGGTGTCAGGGAAGGAGAAGGAGGCGGCGGCAGAGGGGTCATCGACGATGGTGGGGAGTGTCAGCGCACGCCTCCATGAGTCTGTGACGGACAAGCTCCCCGACTGACCGACTCCTCTTCACCAATGACTTCCCCACGGCGGTCATTGACGGGGCGGTGAGGGTAGCTTGACACAGAGGACAGAGGCGGGTTGGGTGGAGGAGGCACCCAAAACCCCCCAAGAAAACGCCGCCTTTTCTTGCCTTGCACAGCTCATCGATCCGTCGTCGGTGAGATCCCTCCGGTTTTTGCGTGTGCAAGATTGTGTCCGCAGGATTTATGAGGTGAGAGGTAGCGACTGTGAGGGTCTTGATTTGATCTGTTGTTGCTGTTATTGTTGCGGTGGGGGTGGTGGTGGTTGGGCGCCATGGTGGCACCGGGAGGGCTAGAGCAACGGCAAAAGGACGGGTTCTTCCAGGGCACATAGGAGGTGCATGAACAGGGAGGCCTTGGTGACTTGCGAGGAGACAGAGCTCGTGACGAGGCCGACAAGTGCGCCACACATGTTGTGGGCTCTCTAGATGGCCTCTAGGGTGTGGCGGTCGCCGGCGGAGGCGAGCTCACGGAGCACGACGGCGTCGCTCATCCGCGCGGCCAAGATCTTCACGAGTGCACCGAAGACGGCGTTGGCGGCGCCCTCCACGAGCTCGAGGCGGTGGAGCTCGGCTGGGCTCGCAGGCCTCCTAGCTCGCTGAAGAAGAGTAGAGAAGAAAGAAAAGAAAAGAGATGAGAGGAGAAAAGAGAAGAAAGAAGAGATGCAGTCTCCACTTTACTCACTTATATGTGGGCCCCATAAAAATTTAATTTTTATTTTGCTGACTAGGATGCTACGTTAGCAAAACCAGATATACATACTGCTATAAGACCTAAATTATACGGTTTTATATAGTTTAGGGGTAAAGATTATGGATGTCATACAACTCGATGAAAAGTTGAGGGACGATTCTGAACTTATTCCAAAAATCTTTGCAATGGCCCAGCCTGTTGATGAAATGGATCGACAACGGTCAGCCCAGCCCAGAAATCCAGTAGACCGTAGACAAATAGCGAAAATCAGCTGAGAGAACTGCTGGCTGTTGACCTGTTATGTTCGCGAACGGCAGAATTTGCAGCTGGAAACTGATCGATCAAAGAGATCCGTGCAACGTGCAGGCTCGAGCGGCACATTGGGCGGACGATAAATCTCCACCCGTTTCTTGGATCTTGTCACTTTTGGAAACCACCATCCACCACACCACGTGATCACGTAGCGAGTACATGTGCTACTTGCAGCGGTCTACGCCACCGGACAGCAGGACGACGCCACGATCACATCTCCACTCCACATCGTGACGGGGACGGGGCCCAGTGCGCGCGAACAGCTGCTGTACATGGGACACCCACGCGAAACGGACGGATGCGGCCGCACCACCCCGCCGCGCCGAGCGAGCCTGTGTGCACTCGCACCTGCACTGTGCGGTGACAGCGACACCAACGGTGCCGCTGCGCGACGGCGTCACCTGCGACGCAAATGAACAAACCAACCCCCCCCCCCCCCCCCCCCTCCTTCACGAAATAGCCGTGCGAAAAGCGACGCCCTCCCAACGCAAACGCACGCAACGTCGTGGCACACAACGGATCCCGTGCGCGCCGCCCACCGTCGCCCGCGCGCCCATCCCGCTCTCCGCCTCCACGTGTGCCGCCCACCGCGCGCGCCTCCCCCCTCGCCTCGGCTCCTCCCTCCACTCCACTCCACGCCCCCGCGCGTGCCGCGCGCTCTCTCCCCACCCTACGCGGCCCTTCCCTTACAAGCGACCGGGCCCTGCTGAAACCCCGATGCCCACCACCCGCTCGACGCAATTCCGCGCCCGCTGATCGCACCGTCAGGTCCGGTCAGCCAGCCTCAGCCCATGGCGTCCCTCCCCGCGCCGCCCACGCCGCTCGGCTCCTGCCCCCGCGGCCGCGGTGGCGGAAGAGTTGTAGCGCGGCCCCGTCGCGCGGGTCTCGCCTGCGCCGCGCGGTCGTGCTACCGCTTCCGGACCGACGACGACGGCGTGGTGGACGTGGCCGTCTCCGGGGAGGATGGGGACGGCGGCGGCGGAGGCGGAGGCGGGGGGTACGCGGTGTCCGTCGAGGTCCCTGGCACTCGCGGGCGGGAGGGCGGGCTAGTGCTCCGCGCCTCGGGGTCCGGCGAGGGCGTCCCGCTGGCGCCGGCCGCCGGCGGCGCCTCCCTCTCGGCCGAGCTCTCCTTCGACCCGCCCCGCGCGCCGTTCTACCTCTCGTTCCTGCTCACGGACGCGTCGGGGGCGGAGATACGGACGCACCGCAAGACGAGCTTCCGCGTGCCCGTCGGCGTCGGGCCGGGCAGCCCCGCGCCGCTCGGCATGTCCATCTCAGGCGACGGCGCCGTCAATTTCGCGGTGTACAGCAAGAATGCCAATGCCGTTTCTCTCTACCTCTACGCCGCCGCCGTCGGCGGCAGCGGCGGCGACGAGCCCGCGCTGGAGATCGACCTCGATCCGTACATCCACCGGACTGGCAACGTCTGGCATGTCTCTCTGGCGAGCGTAGATGGGTACGTCAGCTATGCCTTCTGCTGCGGTGGCATCCGCCGCCCACTGTTGGACCCGTACGCCAAGGTGATCGGAGACTTCGTCTCCGGCAACTCGGTTTACGACGAGGGTGTCACTGCGCCGTCAATGAGGTGCTTTGCATCGTTGGCGATTGCGCCGAGCTACAACTGGGGAAGGGACAGGCACCCCCGTCTGCCATTGGAGAAGCTGGTGGTGTACCGGGCAAATGTGGCTTTGTTCACAAAGGACAGGTCGAGCGGGCTCCCGGATGACGCTGCCGGCACTTTCACCGGGCTTTCTGCTAAGGTAGAGCACTTCAGGAGCCTTGGTGTCAATGCAATTTTGCTGGAACCAGTGTTCCCATTTCATCAGGTGAAAGGACCTTATTTCCCGTACCATTTCTTTTCACCGATGAACTTGTATAGCAGCAAAGGTTTGAGTGTTTCAGCCATCAAGTCCATGAAGGATATGGTCAGGGTAATGCATAGAAATGGAATAGAGGTCCTCTTGGAGGTGGTTTTTACACATACTGCTGAGGGAGAATCAGAGTGTCAGACAATATCAATGCGTGGCATTGATAATTCCTCGTATTACATTGCCAATGGGATCGCAGGATGCAAAGCGAGCATACTGAATTGCAACCATCCGGTGACTCAGAAGTTGATTTTGGACAGCCTCCGCCATTGGGTGCTTGACTTCCATGTTGATGGGTTTTGCTTCATTAATGCCCCTTTCCTTGTGAGAGGTCCTGGTGGTGAATATTTATCTCGACCTCCCCTTCTTGAGGCGATAGCCTTTGACCCGGTTCTTTCCATGACAAAGATCATTGCAGATCCTTGGTCTCCACTTGACATATCTAACGTGCAATTCCCATTCCCTCATTGGAAAAGATGGGCTGAGGTGAACACAAGATTCTCTATTGATGTGCGCAAATTTTTGAAGAGAGAAGCACTTATTAGTGATCTTGCTACACGCCTGTGCGGCAGTGGGGACCTGTTCTCAACCAGAGGGCCTGCATTTTCATTCAATCATGTATCCAGGAATTCAGGGCTTTCTCTTGTTGATCTGGTGAGTTTCAGCAATGATGATCTTCTTTCTGAGTCGAGCTGGAATTGTGGTGAAGAAGGTCCATCAGAGAACAGTGCTGTCCTTCAGACAAGGCTAAGGCAGATACGCAACTTCTTATTTATTCTATTTGTATCACTTGGTGTTCCTGTTCTGAACATGGGAGATGAATGTGGGCACTCTGCTGCTGGTTCAGTATCATACAAGGATAGAGGGCCTCTGAACTGGAGAGGCATGAAGACAACATTTGTTAAGGAAGTGACCGGATTCATTTCATTTCTAACTGCACTCAGGAGTCGGCGAGGTGATATCTTTCAGAGAAGGGAATTCCTAAAACTTGAGAATATACATTGGTATGGGAGCGATCTATGTGAGCCAGGTTGGGATGATCCTACCAGCAACTTTCTTTGCATGCACATAAATGCAGAGGTAGATGAAATGGCGGCAGATTCGGTCAGAGGCGACCTGTACATCTGTTTCAATGCAAACGAGGAATCAGTGAGTGCTGCCTTGCCTGCTCTTGCAGAAGGATCCGTGTGGTTGCGCTTGGTTGACACATCACTTGCATTTCCAGGTTTCTTTGCAACCGAATCTAATCCCAAGGTGCAACAAGTGCCAGGATTATCCTCTTATCATGTGGAAGCGCATACTTGTGTTCTATTTGAATCAAAGAGCGCTCTTGCCTAGTTTCTGCAGTCAAAATAAGGATCACAAACCTATGATAAGTACAAATTTTTGTGTATATCTACAGTCAGAAACCTGAGGTCCCAATAAGTTGTAGTGGTTGTATATGAGAATGTTAATGATAATAAAAGAATGTATCATTTTCCAGATGGATGATACTCCTATACAGTTACCTTCATGTTCCCTGACAGAGTTAATTGATCCCATTACTTGGTGTGCTATATTTCAGCCATTCAGGTTTGCTTAGTTGCTAGTTTCAGTATCACGGCTGTTTGCTTAACAAATGACAAAGCAGCGTCGCTATCACGGACATTTAACTTTTTGTCACTTCTAAGATGTGGCAATTAAGAATTTATCACTCACTCACTCCATGCCAGCGCCGGAACAACGCTGTGGTCTCCCGGCGCTGGGGAGTATGTTTGAAGGCGTTCCCATCGCCTCGCTGAGCTTCTTCCCGCAGTAGCTGCCAGAACATGTTCCTAGTCAATCGCCTGTTCGATTTGCTACGTTGGTGTTTGCAGATGAAGGCGGCGCAAATGGAGTCGCCGTCGTGGCCTTGCTCCAGCGGCGACAGTGTTAGAAATTTAGTCATAATTCGGTATATTTTAATCCAAAATAACAAGATAATAAACATGATATTTACAATGGGATTTGATCTAGTGATAGTGGTGAATGTAATCAACATGAGCATAATTAACATAGAATAAGCATCAACAATCACATAATAGCACAATGTTGACATTGCGATCAACATTAACAGTAAAACTTCTAATTGAAATAACGTAAGACGGTTATACCCCAAGAATGGTCCTCCATTGGAGTTTGAGGTAGTATTGCCTCCGTTGGTGTTGACGGAAACCTCCTTTTCCTTGTCTCCAGTGTTGCCGTTGTGTCCAGTGTTCGACATGTTGGTGAAGATGAAGTAGACATTGACGAACAGTGAGTAGTCGAGCCTTGTGCTCCCCAAAAACCTGATCGCCCGCCCGTCCGTGCAAACATCATAGCAGTGTGTGGTTTCGGAGGCCTACTCTCCCAACGCGTGTGCACACACTCGTCGGGATGGGATTACCGTAGCAGCAACAACCTTGGAAAATGGATGAAAGTATATCTCACTTCTCATGCAGAAGATCAAATCCATTCTTCTTTTACAGGAGGAATGGAAGATGAAGAGTAAGAGTCATGGAATAGTAAGAGGAACAAAGTAACTAATTCTCATCAACTAGCCATCAACTATCCTCCACTACACAACCATCAACCAATCACCAATTAGGAGTAATTGATATAGGTTACCAATGTAATAGGAAGAGGAATGGAGCAACTAATTGTCATCAACTAGCCATGAATCGTCCTCCACTACAGCACCATCAACCATCCATCAATTAGGAGTAATTGATATAATTCACTAATCAAATGGATTAATTCTCAAAACTCTTCATCTCATTGATATCCCATAAGAGAATGAATACATATGAATTCCTAGCATAATGAGCCTTGGAATTTATTTGATTTAATTGATTTAAATGGATCAATTACCTAATTAAATCTAACAATCCCCACCAAATTTCAAGGCTCATGAGAATGCTCTCTATTCCATAGCAGCTTTTATATACCAGTGTTCCGGTGAAAACTGTTAAGTTGAACTTCCATCTAGAAAAGGAGCTACACCTGACCACAACTGAACAATGGACTATGCCTTGAATTGTCAGTCTTGTATAGTTAGGTTTCACTCAATTCCATAACTGATACTAGGTAACCGTTAGTATTCCCTCGGGTTGGAGTATATAAGTCATACTCCAGTCCTTTCATGAGTATCTAGAGATCACCCAAATCTCATAGACTGTGACTAGCAGTCGAACTCATATAGGTGTGTTCCTTCTAAGATGTTCTGCAGATCAACATCTCTGCTTAATGAAAGCCACTCGGAACACATTGAGGCATAAGCCATCCTACCATACAGAATAGAAGAGAAGTACATCATGAAAATGAGCTCATTTAAGGGTCTCTTCTCTCGGTTACACAATAGTTTGTTTCGCTATCCAAATTCACGGAATCTCCGATCACAATGGACATGTTTCCACTGTTATGCAACTCTAAGTGGGTCTCAAACCCATTTCCCTCGATGCACTTTCTATCACATTATGTAGTAGCCCCTTGGTAAACTGATCTGTCAGATTTTTAGCTGTCTGGACATAGTCCAGTGCTATCACTCCGGATTTTTTCTGCTTTCCGATAGATTTCAGTCTTCTCTTTACATGCCTAGCTGACTTCATGTTGTCCTTCGAACTGTTCACCTTAATAATCATTGTTTGATTATCACAGTTCATTAGGATAGCTGGCACTGGTTTTTTAACCACCGGCAAATCCATCAGGAGTTCACGAAGCCACTCGGCCTCAACTGTGGCAGTATCTAGTGCTGTGAGTTCTGCTTCCATTGTTGACCTCGTTAAGATGGTCTGCTTGCAAGACTTCCAGGAAACAGCGCCACCTCCAAGTGTGAACACATATCCACTTGTGGCCTCTATCTCATCAGCATCAGATATCCAGTTTGAGTCACTATATCCTTCCAGTACTTTTGGGTACCCAGTATAGTGAATTCCATAGCTCACTGTGCCCTTTAGATAGCGCATTACTCTTTCCAAAGCTTACCAATGATCATCTCCCAGATTTGAAACAAACCGGCTCAGCTTGCTCACAGCAAATGAGATGTCAGGCCTCGTTGCACTAGCCAAGTACATCAATGAACCAATGATTTAGGAGTATCTCAACTGATCCCTTGCTATTCTTCGAATTTTCCTTAATAGCACACTGGAGTCATAAGGAGTAGGAGTTGGCTTGCAGTCACTATAGCCAAAGCGACACAAAACCTTGTCCACATAGTGAGATTGCACGAGTGTAATCCCACCCTCATCTCCTCTCAGTAGCTTAATTTTAAGAATAACATCAGCCACTCCCAAATCCTTCATTTCAAAGCTTTTGGACAGAAAGTCCTTAACCTCCTCAATCACTTTGAGGCTGGTTCCAAAAATCAATATGTCATCGACATATAAACACAAGATCACTCCCTCTCCCCCACCATAGCGATAGTACACACATTTGTCAACTTCGTTCACAACAAAGCCAGCAGATGTAAGTGTTGTGTCAAACTTCTCATGCCATTGCTTAGGTGCTTGCTTTAGGCCATACAAAGATTTCAACAGTTTGCACACCATTCCCTCCTGACCTTCTAGTACATACCCGTCTGGTTGATCCATATAGATCTTCTCCTCCAGCTCTCTATTTAGGAAAGCTGTCTTAACGTCCATTTGATGAACGAGAAGACCATGAGAGGCCGCCAGAGCAAGCAGTACTCGAATCGTGGTCAAGCGGGCTACTGGTGAATAGGTGTCAAAAAAGTCCTCGCGTTCTTTTTGGGTATAACCCTTGGCCACAAGCCTTGCCTTCTACTTTTCAATTGTACCATCAGACCTAAGTTTTTTCTTGAAAACCCATTTGCATCCTACAGGCTTGCACCCATATGTATGCTCAACGACTTCCCAAGTACCATTAGACATAATTGAATCCATCTCACTACATACCACTTCCTTTCAATAGTCAGCGTTAGGAGATGAATATGCCTCTTCTATGGTTCTTGGAGTGTAATCCACGAGGTATACAATGTAGTCATCTCCAAAGAATTTTGCAACCCTTTGTCTCTTACTCTTTCGAGTATCTACAATGTTATCCTTCTCAGGATTTTCCTCAGGCGTTTGATCATTGTGTTCTATCGGTGCAAAGTGCTCATGGGGTAAAACAGGTTCTTGACTAGAAGTGCTAGGTGTATTTTTCATGGGAAATTCATTCTCAAAGAATGTGGCATCTCTGGACTCAGTAATTGTACCCACACACATGTCGGGTACTCCAGAGTTTACTATTAAGAACCAATAACCCACGCTGTGGATAGCGTAACCAAGGAACACACAGTCTACGGTCTTTGGTCCAAGTTTACGCTTTTTGGCTATAGGTACATTCACCTTGGCCAAGCTGCCCTATGTGCGTAGGTATGAGAAATTTAATTTTTTCCTTTCCCATTCCTTGAATGGTGGTACTTACTTATGCTTAACTGGAATTTTATTCAGGACATGAAAACCAGTCAAGATTGCCTCACCCCAACCATTCCTTGGAAAGTCCCGCAGTGTCTAACATGGCATTCACCATCTCAGTTAGAGTGTAGTTCTTTCTTTCGGCTACCCCGTTTGATTAGGGTGAATAGGGAGGTGTCCTCTCATGAATAATTCCAGACTCTTCGCAAAACGACGTAAACTCATTAGAAAAATACTCTCCACTCCTATCGGACCTCAACCGTTTGATTTTCCTTTCAAGTTAATTTTCTACCTCAGCTTTATAGATCTTAAAGTAATGCAATGCTTCATCCTTTGTTTTCAATAGATACACATAGCAAAATCTAGTGCAATCATCTATCAGTGTCATGAAATATTTATTTCCCCCTTTAGTCAACATGCCGTTCATTTCGCACATATCAGAATGAACAAGTTCTAGAGGTGCCAAAATCCTCGCCTCAGATGCCTTGTGAGGCTAGCGAGGTTGTTTTGATTGAACACAAGTATGGCACTTGGAACCTTTGACTAAAGTGAATTTTGGAATTAAACTCATGTTAGCCAAGCGCGTCATACAACCGAAATTCACATGACAAAGTCGCAAATGCCACACATTGGACTCATCATTCTCGCTAATATGGTTCACAACATTATTATTACACATGTCATCCAAAGAAAAGCGGAACAAGCCTCCGCTATCATAGCCTTTTCCAATAAAAGTTCCATATTTAGATACGACACATTTATTGGATTCAAACACAAGTCTAAAACCATCTCTACACAGTAGAGAGCCGCTAACTAGATTCTTCTTTATTGAAGAGACATGCTGCACGTTCTTTAGCTGCACGGTCTTTCCCGAAGTAAACTTTAGATCGACCATACCAACACCATGAACAGCCGCAAGCGATCCGTTTCCCATCAACAAAGAGGAACCTCTCCTGACCTGATAAGAAGAAAACAGGGAAATATTAGCACACACATGAATATTAGCACCAGTATCAACCCACCAATCAAGTGAATGAAAAACAAAGAGAACTGTAGGTAAAAAATTACCGTACCGCAATGTTCCTCCACCCTCGCTAATAACCATGTTGGTGTACTTCTTGTCCCTGCGATCAGGACAATTCTTAGCCCAATGCCCAGGTTTACCGCACACAAAGCAGTTGCCCTTGGCCTTTCCTTTGCCTTTCTTCTTAAAATTGGTAGTAGCCTTTGATTTGACATCAAGCTTGACTTTCTTGTTGTTGTTGTGAGATGCGTGAGGGTTCTTCTACACCAAATTGGTGCTGGAACCTCCCTCGATCTTATTGCCCCGGTTGTCCTTTGCCCTCTCCTTCTCCTCAACACCCAAACAGCCAATGAGATCAGTAACACTGAACTCTTGCCTTTTGTATTTTAGAGAAGTAGCAAAGTCCAACCAAGAAGGTGGCAATTTGGCAATAATGCCACCCGCCATAAATTTGCCCGGCAACTCGCAGTTGTTGTTCTCAAGTTCCTTTGCCAGCATCTGAATCTCATGAGCCTGTTGCACTACAGAATGGTCATCGACCATCTTGTAGTCATAGAACTGCTCCATGACATACAGCTCGTTGCCGGCGTCGGAAACTCTGAACTTGGCCTCAAGTGCATCAGACATGTCCTTCTGTGGAGGCATGTGAATGTACACGTCCACTATATTATCAGCGAGTACATTGATCAATGCTCCACGGAACAGGCAATCCGAAGCATCGAACTTAGCCTCCTTCTCAGAAGAGAGAGGCGGTTCACTCTGTTTGCCCCGTGAAACATAGAAGCATTGCATCGCTGTCAACCACAGTAGTGCACGTGCTTTCCATCTCTTATAGTTCGAACCATCAAAAGCATGATGTTTCAGTGTTGCGGCAAAGCCAACTACCGAAAAGGACCTATCAGGTCTTTGGAGTGTTGGAAATTAGGTCATAATTCGGTATATTTTAACCCAAAATAACAAGATAATAAACATGATATTTACAATGGGATTTGATCCAGTGATAGTGGTGAATGTAATCAACATGAGCATGCTTAACGTAGAATAAGCATCAACAATCACATAATAACGCAATGTTGACATTGCGATGAACATTAACAGAAAAACTTCTAATTGAAATAATGTAAGAAGGTTATGCCCCAAGAATGGTCCTCCGTTGGAGTTTGAGGGAGTATTGACTCCGTTGATGTTGACGGGAACCTCCTTCTCCTTGTCTCCAGTATTGCCGTTGTGTCCAGTGTTCGACATGTTGGTGAAGACGAAGTAGACATTGACGAATAGTGAGTAGTCGCGCCTTGCGCTCCCCAAAAACCTGATCGCCCACCCATCTGTGCAAACGTCGCAGTAGCGCGTGGTTTCGGAGGCCTACTCTCCCAACGCGTGTGCACACACTCGTCAGGATGGGATTACCGTAGCAGCAACAACCTTAGAAAATGGATGAAAGTGTATCTCACTTCTCACGCAGAAGATCAAATCCATTCTCTTTTTATAGGAGGAATGGAAGATGAAGAGTAAGAGTCATGGAATAGGAAGAGGAATAGAGTAACTAATTCTCATCAACTAGCCATCAACTATCCTCCACTACACAACCATCAACCAACCATCAATTAAGAGTAATTGATGTAGGTTACCAATGTAATAGGAAGAGGAATGGAGCAACTAATTGTCATCAACTAGCCATGAACCATCCTCCACTACACCACCATCAACCATCTATCAATTAGGAGTAATTGATATAAGTTACCAATTCACTAATCAAATGGATTAATTCTCAAAACTCTTCATCCCATTGATATCCTATAAGAGAATGAATACATATGAATTCATAGCATAATGAGCCTTGAAATTTATTTGATTTAATTGATTTAAATGGATCAATTACCCAATTAAATCTAACAGACACCTCCACATAGGGCTTCGGCGCATGCTGCAAGTCGGCCATTCACGGCAGTCACGTCGTCCCTCCTAAAGCTGCATGCCAGTGTTCCAGATGAATGAACGATGCTCTATGCAAACTAGCTAAATTTTCTTGGCAGGCAGTTGATCGATCATTTATGCATGATCGTTTAGGGCAAGTTTTACGGTGGAGGTGGATGTCACATACTCACATCTAATTTAGACCATGTCATCTTCTCATTAATTAAGAGCAAGTATAATAGTGAGCTATAAAAGCTTACTATAAGCTTATGTGGAGGAGAGAGGTAACAAAAAAAAATCAAAGGTGTTGGCTCTTATGCAAGAGCTAGCTTAACACAAGCTCCAAGACAAAAATAATAAATGTGTAAGTGAGAGATACAGATAGGAGAAGAAAATTGTAGCCAACCTTATAGTTAATCTATTACTTCTATATGTGTTGGCTTTAAGATGGGCTAATAGTAGATAGTGATCTCTACTATTATCCTTGATCTAAGAGGTAACACATACAACATATCACATATAATACACTAATCCCAATATTAGTTCACTCTCACATTGAACGCGCTGATGAAGCCTAGAGGGGGGGTGAATAGGCTGTCCCTGAAATCTTAAAACAAATCGCAGCGGTAAAATTCAAACAGACCCGGAACTTCCTAGAAAGGAACTCCGGAACTTTCGGCCTGCCAGGCCCGGAACTTCCGGTGTTCTAAGACAGGAACTTCCGGGTAACAAAACAGAGATGAAATTCAAATTTTGAAACAGGAGACTAAGCCAATCTTCACAAGATGGTGCACAGGTATTCTAAGCAGAGGATATATCACAGAATCATTCACAGAAACATCACAGAAAGAGACAAGAGCGATTTTTCCCCAAAGTTCGGATCTTGCGATCCTACTCTCCGTTGAGGAGCTCCAAAGAGCTGGGTCTCGATTAACCCCTTGCCTCACTTGTGCAAAAACCCCTGAGGAAATCCACAACCTTCAACCCCAAACACCCCTAGGCAAATTTCTAGAATTGAGTGACCACCAAGATCCAACTCAACCTACTTCTAGAAATCCACCACAAGTGTGGGTTGCTCTACTTAGAAAGCCTCTAGAATCTCAGCACAAGAACTTCACTAACTTACCTCGTTTACTTTCGGAGGAGAGGAAATCCTTCACAAACTTACCCGGGACATCCACAATATGCAACGGATTCTCGCGGGCGACACCTAACCGTCTAGGAGATCATCTCCAAGAGTAAAAAGCACCGAGATGACAGCCCACGAGATATTCCAAGTGCTCACCCAAGATCCTAGTCTTCACACATCTCCAAATCTTCTTCTCTCCCTCTCAATCTCTCTTTCTCACAAGAATTAGGCTCTAGATTCAGTGGAGAAGGCAAGAAACACTTGGGAGAGGCTAGCAATAGCTCTAGGTTTGAAAAGTGAAAGTGGAATAGCCCAGGAACGAGTTGGAAACGAGCTGTAAATGTATAACAGCTAGGTGACGTCATCTAGCCGTTACTCACAAATTTGAACTGGAAACTTGACAGGAAGTTCCGGACCTGGAAGACCGGAACTTCCGGACTACACTTGGGAAAATCTTTTTCACAAGACCGGAACTTCCGGACTTGGAAGACAGGAAGTTCCGGACTTGCATTTTTGGACAGATGGAGTATTTGCAAAAATGACTCCTAAGGAAACTTGACACTTGGTTCACACTAAGAGCACTTGATATATCTCAGAGCATCACCTGGAACCCCTCTTAATAGTACGGTTTTTCCTAAAAACTCGATTTCAAAAGATAAACTATCCTATGCACTTCTCGAGTTCCGGTCCGCTTTGATTTTGTACTTTTTTTTGGGTCTCCAAGCTTCCATCTTCTACACCTTGGACTAATGCACCTGAAAGGCACTCAATGAACTCATTAGTCCTTTAACCACATTTGTCATTAATCACCAATACCCACTAGGGGGATTAATGCACTTTCACACATTATCTTGCATTTTTCTTGGAGATTGTGTAGAGGTTGCCCCTTGCATGAGGGGTGGCTCATTTTCTCTCTCCTATTTCTCTCCTCCACCTCATCATTTAATCATATGTGGCAAATTTAGGCCATTCCCAACCCAAGACATTAGACTAGTTTCTATAAACTCCACATCATCAAGAAACTAGTACTAGATACTACCCTTCCAATACAAACACCACTATTCCATACTTAAATTTATTGCTACTTATCTCACATGATGTCTTGGATGTTGTGTAGAAACCATCTCTCATGCAAGACATGGTTTCCTTCTCTTTCCTAATTTATTCACTTGCCACGTCATTTTTCATCCTAGGGCCGTGTTTAGTTGCAAATTTTTTTCTTCAAACTTCCAACTTTTTCATCACATCAAAAATTTTCTAAACACATAAACTTCCAACTTTTCCGTCACATCGTTCCAATTTCAATCAAACTTCCAATTTTTGTGTGAACTAAACACGGCCTAGGTAGCAACTTATTTAATGCTATGGACACCATCCTAGTCATTGGGTTGGGAATGGCCTTAGAGCAAGTTTAATAGTATAGCCAACTACCGGCTCCAAATCATCTATAGTCAATTTAATAGCCGATTTATACAATAGTCACCTATAAACGTATACTACACAATTCATAGTTGGTCCCACCAGTCATACGCACATGTATCTTGGAGTCTGCGCTGCAGCTGGCTACAAATTTGTAGCCCGCTGTCCTTCTCTCTTCTATTTTATCTTCCCGAAATGTGTTTATAGCTGGCTTATAGTCTGCTATTGTACCTGCTCTTAGAGCAAGTCTAACAGTACAGCCCACTACTAGCTCCAATTCATCTATAGCCAATCTAATAGCCAATTCATACAATAGTTGCTTACTATACTATTAATATACAGTCCCACTTGTCATACATACAGTGTGTCTTGGAGTCCGTGCTGCAGCTGGCTACAGATCTGTAGCCCGCTGTTCTTCTCTCTCATCGTTTATCTCATTAAAATATGTTTATAGCTAAGCTGGCTAATAGCCAGCTATTGTACCTGCTCTTAGGGGCAATATGTAGGGGCTTAGAGCATGTACAATAGCAGGCTATTAGTCAGCTATAAACAGATTTTAAAGAGATAAAGGAAGAGAGAGAAGAGCAGCAAACTACAGATCACTGTCAGCTGCAGCACAGACTCCAAAACGTAATGTGTGCATGATAGGTAGAACCAGGTATTAATAGTATTGTAAGCAACTATTGTATGAACTGGTTATTATATTGGCTATAGATGATTTGGAGCTAGTAGTTAGCTCTACTAATAAACTTGCTCTTATAGTACTTGCCCTCATTGGTGCGCGGGCAATGCATTGCAGACCGTGAACGCTAACGCATCGGTAAACACATGGCACACAAGGATCAAGAAAACTACATGGTTACCGGGACTCAAGACATGTACCACCACACAAGGGTGTGTTTAGTTCACACCAAAATTGAAAGTTTGGTTAAAATTGGAACGATGTGACGGAAAAGTTAAAAGTTTATGTGTGTAGGAAAGTTTTGATGTGATGGAAAAGTTGAAAGTTTGAAGAAATAGTTTGGAACTAAACACGGCCTAACTAACAGAGTTGTTTAAGATCAGTTGCACAAGCAAACTGGCAGATTTGTTCAGAAATTCAGTTTAGGACTTCTGGGTAGGGAGGACAGTAAAGCTCTACTAGTAGTACTCTATCGTCACTCGTGTGTTAGCATCATCGCGTGGAATCATGCACCCAAGAGATCCCCTCATTTGAGGCCATCAGCAATGTCCAAATCTTACCAACGGGGCTCTCACCAAGGCTCTGCTAACTCAACCAATCTTATCTATCTTGCTGCAGCTAAAATTGATGCAGCGTTTCTTGTTGACACCCAAAGCCATTAATTTTTCGTATGTACTGGCCTAACGGGAGTGTTATGTACTGCAGAGTTTCCTTATCAGTGAACAGATCATAGATTTTTTTAGAAGGATATTTTTTACCTAGCCTCTACATCCAACTGGATATATACGTGTTATGTATTGGAGAGTTTCCTTGTCAGTGAACATATCATAGATTTTTTTTAAAGAAGGATATTTTTTTTTACCCGGCCTCTACATCCAACCGGATATATACGACCATTGAAATATGTAACTTAGCCCCGAAAACAAACTAATCAGAGAACTTAGCTCTGTAAACAATCTAATCTGAAATTTGCTATTTGAACTCAGAACCTTAGTATACTACGCAGGTCACTGTATCTACTAGCCTACGTAAGCATGCCGGCAGAGTGTGTGGGCCACCGAGTTTCCGTCTTGGTATATATGTCGCACGTCCACCTCGGCGAAGCGGCGCAGCAGTTCGAGGATCTCCTCGTGCGTCGCCGCCGGGATCGTCCCTCGGACAGATTGATCAAGAAGAACTTGTTCTCATGACCAATAACTTCATTAATGAATCTGACGGCAACATCTCTTCAGGGAGCCTGATTTCCCCACATTTGCAACAGTGGCAGTTCATAGCCAACCTTCCAGTCCATTCTCCAGGATCCTCGCAGCTTGATTAGAGACCAGGACCTGATGAAAATTGACAACGCAACCTGCCGTGTCTTGTGTTCAGATTCCAGATGCCTCTCAAGCCTATGGAACTGTACCGCATGTTACAAACAAAGCTTCGATCGAACTCTGCTCACATACTAGCTTATCATGAATGAGCTTAATTAGTGACTGTTTCCTAATCTCTAACCTAGCATAAGCCTTGAAAGGCACACCATCACAAGCGACAGTAGAAGCTCTTTTTTAGTCTTTCTCCAATCCCTCATTTCATCTGAAACACATATTGTAGCCATCTCTAAGCTTGTGCCCTCTTTTATCCTTCAGCACATTGGACAGGTCCAATAATGAACATCTGCAGTATTTATGCAGTATTTACTGTTTCTGACAAACTTCTACTACTATGCATGGTATGTGCTCCCTCTGTCTAGTGATGTGTTTAGTTCCTGAAATTGGAAAAAATTTAGGGAAATTTGGTAGTTTGGAAAAAAAGTTAGGAGTTTATGTGTGTAGGAAAGTTTTGAATGTAATGTGATGTGATAGAAAGTTGGGAGTTGGGGGAAAGTTTGGTGTGAGTTAAACCGGGCCTAGAAATATAGGAGACTTTTAAGTACTCGCTCCGGGCTGTGTGTTTAGTTCCACGTTAAAATTGGGAGTTTGAAGAAATTAAAACGATGTGACGGAAAAGTTGGAAGTTTGTGTGTAGGAAAATTCGATGTGACGGAAAAGTTGGAAGTTTGAAGAAAAAAGTTGGAATCTAAACAGGGCCCCGGTCCCTAAATATAAGGAATTTTGGTGGGGTGTGACACATCCTAGAACAACAAATTTAGACAGGCTAGGATGTGTCACATCCCACCAAAATCACTTATATTTAGGGACGGAGAGAGTATATCCACAAATATAATGGATTTCTCTTCTCCCAAGACAAGCAAGGATTGTTAGTCATCCTCTGTTCAAAAATAATTCAATAGCTAGGAGTTGTCTTTTTTTTTTTTGACAGAGTAGTAATCAACAGATACAACCAGGACTAAAAAGATACAGAAATCATACCAGTACTACTCCACACCGTCAGTATCAGAAACGATAAAAATTATAGAGAACGCCCTAGTACAATTTGGAACTGATTATGGTCCGTCTTATTTGAAATTTTTTTTATGATTAGTATTTTTATTATTATTAGATGATAAAACATAAATAGTAATTTATGCGTGACTAATTTTTTAATGTTTTTTCATAAATTTTCAAATAAGACAGACGATCAAATGTTGGATACGGAAACCCACAACTACACTTAAAACGGGATGGATATAGTACTAATTTGTTTATTGTGCCCAGGATATCTTTTGAAGCTAAAGATGTACTACTTTCTCCTACTTAATACATCTCCGTCCTAAATTAGTTGTTTTTCTACCATTCAAAATGTATTCCATAATACTTGTCACTCTCTCAAGTACTATTTGTCCCATCAATCACATCCGGTTCAAATTTCTGCGTATTATACTCCTCAACCAACCTTCTATCCTCAACCATAAATTATTTTTATAAGCTCAAAAAGGTGTAGCTCTTGCAAAGTAGTTACTCCTGGTAATTTCACCATTTTACATTCGCCAAAGGAATGCTAGCTGAACTCTTATAGCAGTAGCAGTGCAAGCCCCTCATTTGAGTTACCTTAGATGCCATGTAGGATAAATGCACATAGAATCCACTTCTCTCACAGTGCAAACTACTTTCACGGGATCCCCAAGCCAACCACCCCAACCCAACCACCGCTACTTTCGCATTCTCTCTCCTACTTTGTTCGCATTCTCTCTCCCACTTTCCTCGGCTGCTCCTCACCAAGTGGGCCTTGCACCAGGCTTTTGCAAAGAAAGCACTCATTACTCTAGCGAGAAGCGAACAACAAACCAAAGCTATGGCCCCACCTACTTTTTCCTCCACGTAGACGAATCCACACGCTATGTCCTTGCACTTTGAAAGGCCTTAAGCCATTCACACTCTGCCCAATCCCCATGCCGTGACCCAAGGAAAAAGGCAAAAATACACATGTGCAGGCTGTGCAGTGGAGGAACCGGGCCATGACCTCCAGAGTGCGCTCACGATGCTCTTGCCCCATGCACTCACTCATGATTAGACTGAAGAATAAGTGACCAAAGTTGGATACACGAACTTCAGATATGTGTGGTAGAAGCAAACGTGACACAAAATATTTGTTGGGGAACAATGAGGCTGACCAAAGTTGGATACACGAACTTCAGATATGTGTGGCAGAAGCAAACGTGACACATAATATTTGTTGGGGGAACAATGAGGCCAAAATGCTGAATGCCACCTCGACACAATGTAAACGCCCTTAATGAATGTAGTGTTGTCTGTTGTCAAGTGACACACCGGCCTTTTGCATTGGCACATACTTTTACCAAAAACATCTCATAATTCAACAGAATATCTATACTATCTTAAAAGAGACCTGCGAAAAGTGAGAGAAGATTTTACAGTTTTACTTTCCATACAAACAAGACCCAGACAAAAAAAAATATCGAAATATTCTTATTGTGGAATTTCTCATCGCTCTATGATATATTGGACAATAGGAATAACATATTTTAGAGGCTTTAAAATAATATATAATAAATAGTTTTTTAAAAAACAAATCCGTTGCAGTGTCACGGGCATTATGCTGGTATGCTTAAGAATTTGAAGTGGTCACTACACAAACCATCCATTTACTGGTTATCTTGCATTAGGTAAGCCTGAAAGATTAGCTGCTGCAGCCAGCAGGGTATCCATATGCATTTTTGTATAAGGGAGGTGGAAAAATTCTTAAAAGATGCGATGGAAAAAGATACAACAATCTACTCCCTCTGCTTGAAAATGTAAGGTATTTAACTATTTTAGTTTTGTGCTAAGTCAAAGTTCTCTTACTTTGAGTAGGCTCATAGAAGAACAGTACACCAAATAAATACATGAGTAAATTGCAGCAGCGATCCTTAAACTTGTAAGCATGTTTTTTACCTAGATCCACAAACTTGCAAAGCATGCATCGAGTTACCTATACTTGGTTTATTGCATCATCCCAATCCAAAGCTTTGTTTGACCGTGGTCTAACTTACGTGGCAACGATCACATGACACAGTTTTATTATTTTTCCTTTTCCTTTTTTTTCTTCTATCTCCTTTGGCCTCTCTCCGACAAGCGGTGCACCAGCACCTATCTTCTCCGGCCAAGAGCTCCTCCGCTGGCTTGGCTCCCTCCTCCTAGCTCAAATCCCATCGGAGCAAGCCGCAACCAATTTGAGGTTGTCGTTGTCCCCAGCCTCCGCTCCACCATCGGGCTGATCCCAATCTGTTGCTCGATCTGTCATCCTCATCGCCAGCCCCGCTGCTTCGTTCTGCACAGCCAACACCACCTCAACCCGCGCTGCTATGGAGCCCAATGGCTACCGGTGAGAGAGAGAGGGGGGGGGGGAAGGAGGGGGGTATGATGATGGTGGCCTCTTCGAATGATCCCTGCTTCTACTTGTTCCATCCGCCACGGAAATGAGCAGAGCTGAGGTGCGGGACACATGATTTGAAGCAATAGCGGTGGTGGCCTCCTCAACCGCTGGTGCTGTCTCATCGATTTGAAGAAACAGTGGCAACAACGGGGAGCTCTTGGTCACCGTCAAGTGGAGCTCGAGGCAGAGAGAAGGGAGAATACGGGGATCTCATTGTTGCCGTCATCGGCTCCAGCCTCGAGACTCCGCTCCGCCATCGGGCCTAACCTGCCACCAGTGCCTCTTTCTCTAGTGGCCAGCGGAGGAGGAAGAAGAGAAAAGAAAAAGGGGAGGGAAAAGGGAAAGGAAATTTTTGTCATGTTATCTTCCATGTGACATGCCACGTAAACAAGACCACATAAAACGAGATTTGGACCGAGATAATACAACCAAGTTTAGAGACTTTGATACGTGCTTTGTATGTTTGTGGAACTAGGTGAAACTTACTTGCAAGTTTAATGACTGCCGGTGCAATTTACTCTAAATACATTATCAAGACATAATTGGATTTTAATAAATTTAAATTGATGTTATATATGGATATTATATAAATGGTATATATTTCTATGAACTTGTTCAAATAGAGAAGTTCCACTCAGGTTAAAACTAAAACATACATTTCATTTTAGAACTTAGGGGGTACGATCCAAGGAATTGTCGGATTGATGTAAGAAATGTTTAAGGTGCTCACGTGAGATTTAAACAATGGCCGTATCTAGGGTAGGGGTGAAAAATACAGCTAAAAAAAGAAAATGCCGCAGGGGTCGTTTCGAAAAAGAAAGTGCCATAGGCAATTGATGTATGGCACAAACAAATATTGTCCTTGTGCTTCCATTTCTGTGGATTCATTTCATCGTCCGTTTGTGGATTCAGACCAGTGAATGGTGTTGTTTCGCCTCAAGTCGACCCACAATTCATAAATTCCAGATGTTTTTTTTTTGAGGTAAAATAAATTCCAGATGTCTCCCAAGCTTATCTGCAGTCTTCTGCAAATTAATGAGAATATGATCTTCACCAACTGTTTAACCCTATACAGCCTGGTTCCTGGGGGAAAAACCTGCTTCGTCGTCGTATCACTACTTCAAGTTTACATTGAACACTGTGCCCATCTCTCTTGCTGCCTTTCTATCCCCGAAGCGACTGCTCTGCATGTGGTCTGAAGCAATTTAAGCATCGTGCCATTAGGTCTATCAACCACCCGTTGTAAAGAAAGAAGTTTAATTCACCTGTACTTTCCCAACTTATTGCTTTTCAAAACAAGCATATATAACCTCTGATAACCATGATTCAGTTTTTTTTATTGAAATTCACAAAATCTCGGTGGTTGTCAGTTTCCCATCCTGAGCCTAGCGTTCTTTCATTCCATCTAAATTACTTATCCGATCTGCCATCCGATTTCACCATTATATTCGCTAAAATTAATTCTTTACAATAAGATCTCAGTTATATTTCTGATAAAATATATACATATGATTATGATATATGTTTCTGTCAAACTTTTGTACTTGGGAGATGTTCTAGTTGTTTCTTTCTTCTTTTTTGGCTGTGTGCATTTTATACAGAGGCCGGGGGTGACTCAGTTTGATTGTATTATCTTGATGTAATTAACTGAGTCTAAATAAAGCTTCCATTATCTAAAAAATGCATATGATTATATTACTAATTGAAACATTTTTATATTATACATGAAACAACAAGTTATAATTATTGAAGTGTTAGAAAATATTCACCGAAACATCCAAACAACACATAAAACATTTATAAATAAATTAGTGAAACATTAGAAACTACGTACTGAAACATCCAAATAACACCACGTGTAACATTCGCAAATAAACTAGTGAAACACCATAAAAATATTTATTGAAACATTCAAATAATACCATGTGCAACATTTTAAAATATCCATGGCAATACAAAACTTAAAATGTGCAACATAGACTAATTCTGATTGAAACATTTATTTATCACACGTGAAACATCCATGTTCAACGGTTGAAAAATATGTATTTTTTTCATTGGAATATAACCATTGTGATATCTTGCTATAGAGATTTAATTGCAACAAATACAACGGTGCAATTGGATCACAAATCAGATAAAAAAATTTTGAGGAAAAATCATTTAAAGCTTACAACAAAAACCTCGTGCTACATGGAGCCTAATAGATGCTAGTTGCATGCAAGGAGATGCGGAAAGAGAAAATGACTCTTTTTCTCGGACATGCAAAAAAGATTGTACGCTAATATATTAGGAGAGAGAAAAGGACTCATGCACATGCAGAGCTAGAGCCCTCAGTTGAACGTCTGACTTTGTGTTGTGCGTCGAACCGTCGATCAAAGGCATTCTCGGAAATCTTGTGCAGATTAACCAGAATATATTATTTAAACCCATAAACAGAATACGATCTCAGCCGCACACACAGTATCTGTCCGGCTCTCGCCGCCGGGGGTAGGGGAGGCTCCTCTAACTTTACATGTGCTCTCTACCCATTTGGCATTTCAGATTTATTTTGACACTACTCTGCAATCTGCATGTGCCTATGTAACAATTTAAGCATGGATCGATCAAGTCTATCTACCACTAGTTGTAAAGAAACAGGTTTAATCGATTCCTCTGCACTTTCCCATCTTATTGACATTCACAACAAGCATAAATAACAAGTGACAACCACGGCAAATTTTCATGTTTGTTCCTAAATCGAAAAATACTATCTTAGTTCTTTATTCCTGAATCGACCGTTTTGTAGTTAAAGGGAGTAGCTGTATTGCGCCCCCGCGTTGTCCTCCCCCACAGGCGACACGGGAGGCGGAAACCGCCGGCGTCGCCCGCTCCTCCCCCTTCCTCCCTCCGCCGCCTCGCCGCCGCCCGAGCGGCCGCCGGCAAAGCCGCGCGGCCGCAAGGACGGCGGCGGCGGGGCTTCACCCTCGTCTTCGTCTCCCTCTCCCGTCGCGGTGGGGGGCCGCGCGCGGGACGGCGAAGACCGCCCAAATCCGGGCTGCCGCGGCTGGATCTGGCAGGCAGGCCACCGGCGGCGAGTCGGTGTGAGGTGGCGGCAGCAGTTGGTGGTGGTGGCGGCGGGGATTGAAGGTGGGGGGGTGGTGGCGGCAGTTGGTGGCGGCTGGCGCCGAGAAAGGCGACGACGGTGGCGGGGGAGGCGGCGACGGCGACAAGGATGGCGTGCGTGCTAGTGGCGTGCTGCTTCTCTTGCTGGGGGCGTCGGCGGCGGGGTTGGAGATGGCGGCGGGGATGGAGGTGGCGGCGAGGCTGGCGACGGAGGTCGGATCTAGCGGTGAGGCTGGCATCGGCGACCGGATCCAGGCGCTGGAGATGGTTTTGCCCCGGTGGCGGTCGCGACAGCAGCGGAGAGCTCGGCGACGGCGTTGGGGCGGTTGCGTTGGTGGTGTCGGCGGTTTGCGACGACGACTGCTGGCGTCGGTGGCTGGTGACAGCGGCATCGGCAACGGCGGCCGACTTGCAACGGCCGTGACTGAGGAGACGGTGGCAATGTCGAAGGATGCGGCAGTGGAGGCGGGGAAGGAGTTGGGTGTGAGGTGATGGCGGCGACGGTGAGGTGGTGACCGTGACGGTGGTGGGAGGAGGCATGGCGGCCTCGGACGGCTTACCGAGGGCGTCGAGGGCGTGGCAGACGGCTGCATCGGCCGGCGCAGCATCGTTTGGAGGAGGGGTCGGAGACCGGCTGGACGCAGAGTGGCGTAGCCGATGGCAGCGGAGGCCGGCTCGGCGCGAGAGGTGCGGGCGGCGGAGATGGAGGCCGGCTTGGCGCGAGAGGCGCAGCCGATGGAGGGAGGCCGGATTGGCGCGAGAGGCGCGTCCGGTGGAGGAGGCCGGCTTGGCGCGAGAGGCGCGGCCGGCGATGGAAGAGGCGACCTCGGTGCATGGTGGAGCTGCCGGTGGGTGTGGCGCGGTCTTCGGCGCACGAAGGTTGGCCGGCGGGGGCATTCGTGCAGGGGCCCCACATGTCGGCAGAGTTTGAGTGGTGGTGGAGCATCGGTGCATCAGCCGTAGATTCGTAGGTGGTGAGCGGCGGGTGAAAACCCAGCCCGGCCTTGGCCGGACCGACAACGATGAATTCCCCCTCCTGAGGGCGTTGTTGTGCTGTCTCACCCCTTAAGGGTGATTGCCGGGTGAAAGCCCAGTCTTGGCTCCTTTGAGCCCTGATGGACGGCGGCGGCGGTCTTCCGTCGCTTCTCTTCTTGAAGACGTCGTTTTGGAAACCCCCCCCCCCCTGCTGTAGGGCAATCTCGTCTGTGTTCCTTTGTTGGTCTAGCGGCAGCCAGTCACGCTTAGCGGCGGCTGGTCCGGTGCTAACCTTCTCCTGATCGTGTGGGTTGGCGCTGCCGGTGTGTGGGTGGTGGTATATTTTTTTTTCTCCTGGTTATGACCCTCCAGGGTTATAATCTTGTAATTTTTTCCTGCTCTATCAATAGAACTTCGCATCGTCTCGTGCAAGTCGTTCAAAAAAAAATTCCTGAATCGACCGATATATGTTTCTATGGTTATTGATTACAATTTTTTCATACTGGTAAGTCTATTCCAAAGTTTTTCCTTTTTTATTTAAAAGTTAGATTGCTCGTTGTTTCACTCCAAGAAAAAATTGATATAGAGTCATCAGACGCTAAATCAAGTGACTGATATATAAGGGTAAAAAAACAAGGCAACATAGCTCAGGTAGTCCATTTTCTTTTATATCGCTTCGACCATCCGATGGCACCATATATTTGATCATAGCATCCAGGTTCACTTCCTTTGAAAAGGCATTGTTTGCAATCCATCTCTTACAAGACCAAAAATGAAAACCGTGCTATGCCCGTGCAACATTCACGCGTTGCATTGCACCATCGGGTGCAGAGGTAGATGGTAACATACGAATGTTTGATGCCTTGGTATGTGACCAAATTTTGCTACTGTTGAAACCATGGATTGTTCCAGATATTTTCACATGCTCCATACAAAAAAAAACTTTTACAAGTTATTGTACTAATGTTACATTTAATGTTTTCTTTTCCTTCAAACGAAAATCTTTACACAGCATTTGACTTGGGAACTTCAGAACTCAAGTACTCAACCATCTCTGCATCTCGATTATGCACACTAGAGACACAGCTTGTTGGCTTGAAACTCATCTGCCTCATGCTAGAGCTTGAGCGTGTGAGATACCCTCACACCATTCTCATGATGATACATTAATCCAGAGCAAAGCCTCACTGCTTGAGTTACAGTTGAACTCTGAATGACTAGAGCAGTACAAATCTAATAGGAGTTGGACACCCAGGTGCAGAAAATATTCTACGAAAATGCATTGACGCCCAAGCAGATATCAGCTAACCTTTGTATTCAAATGCTAGGAGTTTCTAACTAGCAGAAACCTGAGAATCAGCTCAAAAGGCTGCACCCTAATTGCAGCTATCAAGTACTCAGCCGGTAACTTCTAGTCCTATGTGCGCAGAATTTCATGGTCCTCTGCAAACTCAATCCTCACCATTTCAGGGAGGATGCCAGTTCCAGGAGAGATTCCACTTGACGTATGGTCCGCAGCTTCTCTTGATACTTCAACTTGGTCGCAACAGCTTCCGGGTCATTACCAGTTGGGACCTTATTGTTTTCATGTGCAGCTTGAACTTCCTTCAAGAGCTCGTCAACTTCCCTGATGAAATCAACTCTTAGAAGAACATCATCATCCTGAGGTGGCAGCTTGATCTGTCCTTGATGCTGACAAAAGAAAGAATTCAGAATTTTTTTGTAGCATGAGAGAACCAAAGAGAGAAGGAGCAGGAAATCCAGAATTCAACTATGAACTGACAACGATATTCCATATTATCTTTGGACTAACTAAATTAACTACGAGGGATGTGGCAGTGTCCATGCTTGCTTGAAGGAAAATTTCATTGCTGTCAATGTTAACAACTATGAAGTATATGGCTAAGATTAGGAGGTTATGTATAATAAAAGACTTGGTAACACTTATGTTAAGTGGCACAACTAATTTTGAATACAACTAGGGGATGATATTTTTGTGTGAAATCTGTAAAGTCAGCATCTCTGTTTTGGAATTGTGTCATGTAAATTAAAATTTTGTAAATGTCTCATGCATAAATTTTCATTCTCAAGTCTCGAATAACTCTAAATTTCTAGCATGGTCAATTTATCCCATGAGGAAAAGGCATGCATTTAACTAACATACTTCCTCCATGTTGAAACCAGCAGGAAAGACCATGGTGAACGGGTCTTCTCTGGGAAAAACTTCAAGCATATGTTTTTTACATTTCTTTAACCACTTGTCATCATCAGATCCATCATGAAGATTCAGAAGGTCATTGAGCAATCTCATAGCAGGAGTTGCTTCACTCCTTAAAATTTCCGTCTGCATTCAGGTTATGGTTTCTGATTAGCCCATCAGAGACCAATGAAGCGGTCAAATGAACAGGATTGATATAAATATAAGAGCTTAATGGACTCCTCCAACAATGATAAGATAATGGAGGCTGTGTGCAGTGCACCTGTGTGACTTACCTCTACCCTTCTGTATAAGAGATCAAGGCTTCTGATGGCATCCCTCTCATCCTGCGGGTGTATAAGTCAATATCTAAACAATAAATATGGTATCCCATTCTTTCAAAAAAAATAAATATGGTATCCCTCTAGTCAAATATCTTGATTGTAGATATTAGAACTTATAGGCAAAGGAACTTCTCCCTTCTCAAATATACTTTTGCTATGCTGCCTCTAGTCAAATATCTTGATTGTAGATATTAGAACTTATAGGCAAAGGAATTTCTCCCTTCTCAAATATACTTTTGCTATGCTGAAAATTTATGGAAAGACTAGATATCAACAATTGAGCAACAGAAGTGATAAAAGTTTAAATATCAATCAATGTTTACAGGTTGTAATATTGAGTGGCAGTGTGGAATAAGAAAAATAAATGCATGGGATCTAGGAGTTCTTACAACTCACAAGGTGTTTTAGTTGTCCAAATCTGCAAGGTGAGTAAATGGTATGTTGTAGTGTTATACAGCCTAAATTATTTCCTCCTTTTTTGGGGGCAGGGAATCCAAAATTCAATTGTTGTTCCATCAATACTTCAACATTCATACTTAATGAGTTTCTTTACCATGAGTCGTACTTACATGTTTCTCGAAAGCATTTTCTGCACATTCAACTATGATTATCTTACGCCCAAAATGAAAAAAAAAAAAAAGCAACCACACTTTTGATAACAAAAGGGTGAATACTGACTAGTACCACCGTAAAACAAGATGAAAACTGCAAGGGCTTGAAATAAATAAAAAAATAAACAATACATAAGTCATCAGATAATTCAAAGAGAAGATTAGCATACATCACGGCGAGCAACATCAAGTCGATTCCATATGACCATAAGAACAAGTTCAGTAAGCTCTCCTCTTTCAGCAGCCTTCTCAATTTCCTGCTTATGAAAGTAGAGCAGCAATGTATTAAGAAATGAAATATTTCATAAGTGGCTTAATAAAAAAAAAAACTGCTGTATATAGGAAAACTCAACTCTGATGACCCTACCTAATAAAAAACTCTTTCAAGCTATTATGTTAACAGAACTTTGATGTGTGAGCCTGGAGTTAACCTTTTAGTAGTCACATACAAATATTTTTGCCAACAAAGAAGGTGCCACAGAGAGAAACTACAGACACAGTACAGTGTGGCTGTTCAACTGTACACAGATCATTACATATAATAAAGTTTCAATTAAAGTTCCTTAATAGGTTTTTTATGTACCTCACACTATCAGCTGATTAGTCTACAGCATATGCCGTCCCAATTCAAATGTTTCAGATTGAACCTTAACTGGCCTGGTTGGCCGTTGGCCTAGGTTGTGTACCTTTCTTTTCTTCCTTCAATATAACCAGTTAACAGTTCTCCCGCGATAACCTTTAAACTATATCTGTATGTCACTTGTGTTTTTAGCCAGCAAGTTTGGGCCCTGATTCTACAAAGGCTTGGCTTCTCTTCCAAGTTCCAACTTGCCAAATCAAGACACACATAAGTCCTCTAGTTGGTGTCGAAGGCTGTGAAAGGTATGCAGAAGGATGAGGAGAAAGTATTTAACTCAGCTCATTATCTTGGTTGCTTGAGAGATTTGGAAACATAGGAATGATTGTGTTTTCAATGGTGCAACACCTAGTATGGTGGCAGTTATCCAAACAGTGGCTAATGAAGGAGCACTTTGATGCTTGGCTGGAGCCTCAAAGCTCCAAGAGTTGTTGGCTAGGTCGATAGTCCTTGTCTCCTAGAATGCTTGGTTGCGTCCGTCCTTTTTTTTTCTGTTTTATTGTAAGACTTGCTGTTGGGGTGGGAGAGTTTATTCTAATTCCCCACCTGTTGTTTTTTTTTTCTCTTGCTTAATGAAATGATGCACAGATCTCCTGTGTGCTCGAAAAAAGTATCTGTATGTTTAAAGTACCTCCATAAAAGTTTCAAGATAGTGGTCTATACTATTTAATTTAGTAGTTCATTTAGTGTTGGCCCCCTTATATTGTCTCAAGCTCTGCCCCCTTGTTGATATGACAGCACATGCTGGTAGCTTAAGGCATACACATGGGAAAATAGATAAAATTGCAAATATGATGGTTATGTGGGGTGCAATTAGGTGACAACTGTGACTAATGGAATTATCAATTGTAACAAGTAGAACAAATGAATTATGGATGCTATGATGATGAAGCATGGTGTAGGATGTGCCACAGATCTTGGCGTAGGCAGTTGTGAGCTGTGGAACAGTGGCAGACTGGCAGGTAATCCTTTATGATGTGCATAATAGCATGGCTAAAAGGCCAACTGTATAACATGATTATTCATGTTATAAAAAATGTTATTTAGTTCAGTACTTCCTGAAAATGTTCAAGAAGTTTAAATTGCTTTCATACATTTGAGTTTTTTTCCTATTTTTCTTTTATCCACAACTAGTAGTTTATGAAGTAATTTCTAAATTCTGTAATCATTGGTTTATAAGCATAACATGCATCTACTAACCATATGTTAGATTCTAAGGTCGTAGTTTTGTCATCTTCTGTTCACGATTCAGCAAAAACTGCACTACCAGTAGCATTGGGAAAAAAGGATGAAACATAGAATTGCAGAGTGGAGACTTAATAAGGATAGGTTACCTCTTCAATATCTTCACCAGCTCTTATAAAACTTGAAACCAAAATCCGAGCTTTGCGAACTTCTTCCTGTGGGTAAGCTTTCAAACGCATGCCTATTTCACGGTATTCATTTGTTAGTCTTTCTTCCTCAGCTTCCTCTTTCTTCCGATATGCATTCCATTCCTTAGTCTTTTCCCGCTGACGAGCTTGCCATTCCTGCATGAAAAATCCTAGGTAATCTATGGGTGCAGAAAAATGTTTGCTGCTAATGTAACAAAGAGAATTAACTGCACTGGTGTTTAACGAGAATGTAGCTTCATATGGACATAACAGCTTAGCTGGCGGCAAGAAAGCTGTAGGTATGCAGACGTTATTTGCCACCAGAGTAAAAGTATGAGTATTGACTCTACTGAAGTAGCCTTGATCTAGTTAACGGTTGCAGCACACTGGCGTAGTGTCATTTATGTACCATTGTACCTACATAGTCACGCTTGATCAGGAAACATATGTGGAAAGCCATCAACGTTGAACAGCACATATTTGCCTTTTTCTTATGCATATTGACGATAGAGACAGAGTCACCTCCTTTTTTGTGCTAGTGATGAATTTGATTATCATAGTGAGCAGAGCACCAGTCCCCAAAAACCAAGTGCCAAAACCCTCCCTGTAGTCCTTCTATTTGCCAATGAAGCTAACAGCGGTAATTGAGGGTATAATTAGCCCATTATGAAATGAAATATAAACAGTTGATTGTTGATTGGGTTTGTAAACATTTACAAACCCAAACAAATTTCCCATGTGGATGTGTGGCTACAGATAAAACAAACAGGTTTGCTACTATTGACCACCTAGAAATGGGAAGGTCGTTCTAGGTTACTGTACAACTATTTCCTGGTTTCACAACATCCTCGAATCAATACGCAAATTAACGTGCCTAACCTCGTCGTAGTACTCCGGCGGCATCCCTTCCAGCTCCACCTCCTTGGCTTCGGCGGCGGCGCCCTTGCCCTTCTCCACAGCTGCAGTACGCGAAACAACACACGAAAAGGTTTTCATCCCAACCATACGAGAGGGGGCGCTCCCGGAGAGCGTACGAGTAGAAGCACTCGAGCCGAGCCGCACCTGAGATGGCGGGGAGCAGCTTGACGGGGCGGAGAGCGCCCCGGCGAGAAGGCAGAGAGCGGGGCCACGGGAGGCGGCGGGGAGGCGAGCTGGATGAGGGGAGGAGAAGCGAGGCGAACGCCGGCAGCGCGGGCGCCGCGGCGGCCATGGCGCGTTGTCACGGCCTCACGGGGTTTTGTGGGTATTTTTTTTTCGGTGTAGCGGATAAACCGCGAAGGGCGAAGCAGAGAGAATTCTATCGAGCGGAGTAAACGGACGCGCCCGCAGCCCACTGCACAAGTGAACACCACACCACCAATCTCCACTACAACAGAATGGCGGAGTCAAAAATTTAATCATACGAGGTCGACTATTAGCTTATATTTAAGTTTTAAGTGAGATTATTTCTCTAACTTTTTAAATTTATACATAAAAACCAAGGATTTTAAACGCGTTTTTCAAAAAGTTGTGGGGTCAGCTGACCCATAGATTGTGTATGGATCCACTACTGACCGTCACCACTTCCCCTCTCCCTTCAAACCCTAGGGACAAGAGGCTGGCCAGTGGCAAGGCAAGGAGGCTAGCCAGCGTCGGCAGGTGGCAGGGTGATGGGCAAGGAGGCTAGGGGCGGTGCCTGGCGACAAGGCTCAACGCAGCGACGGGACCTGGAGACGGCGTCGACACAAAATGGGAGCGCAGCGCACGCGTCGGCTCCCCTTCTCGATCCCCTTCTGCGGTAAAACCCTCATCTCTTTCTCTCTTTTACATGACTGTTCGTGTCGGCCATTCGCGCCGGCGAATGCTTCCATCAGCTAAGCAGTCTAGGACATCATCTTCTCTCTCCACCTTATCTCCTCTTGCTCTCCACCCTACTCATGACTCGTGAGCAGCGACTGACCTCTCTCTGACGAGCTTCTTCTGACGGAGAAGAGGAGACGCTGATGTGACGACGAGAAAAGTCGTGGATGAGCAGCCTCCCTCTAGCAATGGTAACAGCCTTCCTCTAACGAGTTTCACCACTAGGTTAGTTCTTTTTTCAACCACCACCATCAGCATTGCCGTCACCCAACCTCACCGATGTTGAAAGGTGTCAACGTGCTGACACAGCCTCGCTCGTTCGGCCTCCTCCTCTTTGCCTAACTCCCCTCCTCCCCAACTCCCAACCACCAGCTAACATTGGCCCACCGCCAGCTACCGGTCTCGCGACTCTAGCAATGATGCCACCACCTTAACCGCCCAACGCCGGTCTGCCACCTCCTAAGTCATCCCTCTAAGCCCGATTCCCCACTTCCTCCTCCCTAGCGCCACCCTTCTCAACCCCAGCCCTAAACTCACCCTAACCTGTAGCCTTATCGCTCGCCCTTGTCCACCACTAGTCCGTTGCATCCTAAGCCATCCATCACTTCCTCCTCTCCAGCTTCACCCTCCTCCCCAATCTCACCCCCCAAACTTGCTCTAACCCAAGCTTGTCACAATGTTATCAAGACATGTTTGTAGGATACCCATCTCGCGTGCATTCGCGAAGTAGTTTTTTTTTTTTAGTTTGCTATATTTTAAAACAGGGTAATTCTATAGTAATACCAAGCAACACAAATAGCTCGGGCACAGAACTCTTGTTGGTGCAACTTCTAGTTGCCCACAGGGGCGGATCCAACGTGGGTGCACGGGGGACTTGAGTCCCTCCTAAACTCACAAAACCCATGGATACCCCCCGGAGCACCCCCTTTAATTTTTTCACCATAAATGGTAAACTAAAGGTCCCTAAATGGCTGGAGGTTAAAGAAACTGTGTAATTGAGTCCCCCAATTTTTTGTTCCTTATCCGCCCCAGGTTGCCCATTTTATTTCGGGATTGCACAAATAGCGTGTTGGGCATCGGCGCCTGAAGCTCAGGCATCCAGTTTCGGACGCCGGACTGACGGACTCATGCTAATGACCCTCCAGAGCGATCAGGTCAGGCAGCAGCAAAAATCAGGCCACCAACCAAACACCAGGGGATATAAAGGAGAGCTCAGGTCAGGCTAGCTAGCCATCGACAGCTTAATAGCGACTCCGTGACATATGCTGACATGGGAGTACATAGGGCATCCGACAAGGCGAGTTATATTACACACACTATGCAGGTCAAGGAAATGCAGAGGGCAACCAGAACACCGTGACATGAATATATCCAATGTTTTTATTCCTTTTCACAGTTCTTTTATTATTGCATCTGTTTGTTTCTTTTTCAGTGTTTCTTTGAGATTTCAACCAATCCCGCCTTACAATACAAACATGGCACAACCACTTGTAATCGGTGTATCTTTTCACTGGAAGTATATTATTTGAACAGTTTCCACCCTATGGCAGCCTGAAGCAACAATGTTGCCATTGGGGCCAACAGACTTTTGTTCACCGGACCCCTCCATCGGCTGGCAAGCCCAGTGTGCTCCTGCAACCATGGTAGTTCAAACACAAAGCACGCCCTTTGGTTAGTCTTCCGGTGAAAAAAAAATCAGTAAATGAATGCTTAGTATTTAGGGTAAGATTAACAGACAAGCTAGCAATGAACTAGCGATGGTTGAATCCAAACCCAAACTTCTGCTATTTTTAAAAGGATTTAAAAATCAACTGTGTATGATAAAGTTTAACTATAATAAACAGTTAGTTTCATAATTAAAAGAAAAACTAGATGGGATTCATGTTGGATCCAGATCTCCGTTCAGAAATTATGCACAAGAGTACCACCAGTTAATCTGATTTATCTAGAGATGTGCCCTTCTATGTTCCATGATTCCATCTATACAAAAAAATTGCCAATCAATGCAGTACCATGTATTCCTTTTCGAAAAAATCCAGTACTATGCAAATCCTAATGTAGCAACGATCTTCAAGTCAAATCCAACCAACTTAAGACTCAGAAAGTAGAAATACAATTGCATAACCAAACTGAACAGCTAGCCTGCACGTTCTTAACTGAAGCAGGCTGTCAACGTGAGTTGACATAGCAGAATGCATTTTGCTGTTGCAAAAATTGTGTGTGTGATATGAGGTCATCAGAAAGATTACAAGATAATGAAGTGGAAGGACTTTTAAGAAAATAAATTTTACAACTCTTTTGCTATAAGTAGAGTTACGAGAACCCGACCTCAAAAAATTTGGTAACAATCAATCAATAAAGGTAAATAATAACTTAGCGAAAACATTTTTCGTGTACAACGGTGCTACGAGGCAAAGTTATAGATACTACAAAAATACTGCAAGAGCATGCTACTAACAAGTCTAAGCAGAGAGCCAGAGATCACATATTTACATGTCATAATTGCCCTATAAGCTGTACCAGGCAATTTTAGTCTTAGATATATGCTAGAGAACAAAATTGAACTGGTAGCACATACATGCTACCGGTATAATCGAAAAGCTACTACCAATACCAGGACACTTAGTGTCCTAGAGAAACAGAATTAGTGACAGTAAGGATAGAGTAGTAGCATTCATTATGAACTTCAACCATCCAGAAGTGATACTAATGTAAATTGGTGATCCTTTTTTAATCCGATTCCAGAAACTACAAAGCTCAAGCTATCAACAGTACTCTAAAGTCTAAACCAAGGCGGTTTATAAAAAAAATTGTGCGTGAAGCACAATTAATCTCAGCAGCAGTGCAGCATTTTTCAAGTCATGCCAAACTGAAATAAAACAACGACAGACAATATCGCCTCATCGCATCAGTACCACAAACACAGTACTTCCAAACCCTCCATTGTCAAAATTCATTTCAAGATTTTGGTTTTCTGATTTTCTTAGAAATGGTATAAACGTGCTATAAGGTGTGTCTATAAACAAGGTATGACACATTAGTGCCTTAAGATATACATAAGTAATTTTGGCCTAGCAAGTGCTTCTCCCAATGACGGTTAGGGGCTAGATGCCGGCATGTTCCCATGCTGGTGTTTAATACCCCCAAAAGGCCAAGTGGACTGGTGGTTCATCTCAGAGATCAAGAATAGCAGATCAGGAGCAAGGAGCTAGCTAGCACTACTGAGTTGGTAGTGGCCCAATCAGAAGCTAGTGCATGAGCTTGCGGCAGCAGTAGAGATAGAGCAGGGTAGCAGCAGTGAATCAATTTAGTACCACCTCGGAAATTTAGATAGGGCCAAACGAACTTGTAAACCTGGCAGGTATGAACAGAACAATACAGCTTTAGTCTTTATTCTGTGAAATTAGGAAAAAAGCCAAAGGAAGTAATTGCGCAGGTGAGCTCTAATCCAAAATTGGGTTAGGCCTTAAATGGAGTCAATCACTCAACCCTGTACTTACAGTGGTGCAAGAGCCAACCCTCGCAGTTACAACAGACTCTCGTTGTGGACCAAGGGCTTGGGCATATAGTGCAAGGCGCGTGTGGTCCCAAAGTGGGCACACGGCATGGCATGTATGTAGGGCACTAGAGAAACAAATGTGTGCTAAGAAGGGGAAATCCTAGTCATTTTCTCAGAAATAGGTAAGTTAGTTTCTCGAGGACATACAGCTTGTTGAGGATGGTAGCATGTGATGCCCCGAATCAGGAAGGGGCTGCTGGCACATCAGAGATCAAGCAGAGCAGATCCAGGAACACGGAGCTAGCTAGCTAGCACTTGTGGCCTGTTAGTGGCCCAATAGGGAGCTAGTGCATGAGCATGTAGGTGGTAGCGATAGAGCAGAACAGCAGTTAATCAATTTAGTACCACCTCGAAAATCTTGATAGGCCGAACCAACTTATAAACCCAGCTGGTCTGAATGAAATAACTGGTTTAAACATTTTCCACGAAGCAACAACTAAAGCAAAAGCAAGTTATTGTGCAGCTGAGGTCTATCCAAAAATGGGGTTAGGCTTAGGGCCGCTAGACCCTGGATGATAATGGTACCTAGCATCAAGAGAAACAATGGTCCCAAAAAAATCATTTACACCCCAGCCTACTTGAGAAAAGTAGCAATAGAATTCGAATTATGTCCACAAAGACAAGATAAATAAGATTAATTAGGTAACAATGTTTGCCAATATTTGATCATGTTAACAGGATGCTGCATTCATTTGGTTACATTTTTTTTCCAGCACAGCAATTTACTCTTGCAGCCTAATTAATTTTCCACAATTATTGAGTCCCAAACTCATGGCCAAATTTTAGCAACAGTAGGGTTCAGCGCAAACCAAATAGCCCAAAATACCATGGAGACCATTGAATGGAGTATTGGCAGAATTCATTGGTTTTGGAGGGAAAACTAGATGAAAAAGTTCACACCGACATACTGATACAGATGAATCAGGTAAATCCCCTAATCACACTCCGAAGATCACACAGAACTAGATGGCCATACTGCCCATTTACAAATAAAAGGACACTAAAGATATAGATTTAATGATAATGTAACAAGATAACCTCAAACTGCAAACATAATATTCATCTAAACACATTACTAACTTGTACCCCCCACGCTGAGGACAGAAATGCTCTTGCTATCTGAAGTGTATCATAACAGATTTGCATTCTAGCATGGAAATTGTCGGAACTATCTTGCAATGGTGAAACTGAACTAATCTGATGGAAGTTGTACGGAATGGAATATGGTCAACGGGCACTCACCTCTTGCTTCGGCGCTTGCTCTTTGGAACACCCCAGCCCTCCAGCTTAGCAATGGGACATCCACACCGGTTGCGGAAGAGCAGTACAGCCCGGCCGTTTGGTGGAGCCATCCGCCGTAGCTCCGCGCGGAGGCACTCGTAATCCGGGTTGTTCCCACCCTGCCCGCCCTTCCACGGCAGCGCCTCGATCTCGCGCCACATGGCGGCGTCGGCGCCGCCACTGGTGCTCCCCGTGCCTGCGCGCACGGCCTCCTCGGTCTGGAGCTGGACATCGAACTCGAGCGCCTTCACGAGGCCCCGGCACCGCGGGTTGCGGCAGCGGCGGCGAGGGAGGCGGCTGCAGGAGAGGAAGGTCGCCCCGGCGAGCGCCGCCGCGGCGCCGAGGTAGGGCATCGCGGCCGCCGCGGAGGCGAGCGCCGCGGCGGCCGGGGGCGAGGCGAGCAGCGGGGTCAGCGAGCGCGAGACGTGAGCGAGCGAGGAGGCGAGCAGGAACGCGACCGAGAAGAGCACGAGCAGCAGGATGAGGAGATCGAGCGTCGCCGACGACGGCGTGTGCCTGCACGCCGACGACGACGACGACGGCGGCGGCGGGTAGACCGACGGCACGTGGTGCCCGCCGCCCGCCGACCGGGAGGACGACGACGGGTGGGGCATCGCCGACGCGGCGGCGAAGGGGGCGGCGGCGACGGCGACGGCGGCGGCGGCGGCGGTGCGGTTGGAGGAGGGGAATGGCCGGAGCATGACGCGGCCGGCGCCGGGGGGCGGTGGATTAATCGGGTGGACTCACTTGGGGCGGATGATTAATCGGGATCCGATTCCTTGCTTGCCTTGTAAATGGCTTTCTCCCTTGCGGCGAGTTGGGGTTTTGGACGTTTCGGACTTTGCCTTTCCCTTTTCATTTTTCTAATCGAGAGATTAATCCTAATGATATTGTTTTATTAATTAATGGCTTAATTTGGAACACACAGTTTGTGATTGGGTCGGGTGGTGTTGGTGGTAGATCAGTAGATCAGTTTCGTCTGGATTGGAACAATGTCTTTTGTTATTGATGAATCTGATGGTGTGTGTGCGCAAATTGACTTGCTCAGGGTGATTTTTTTTTTTTTTGTTTTCTCGAGAAGCTCAGGGTGTTATTTTAATTAAAAACTATCTAATTTAAAATAAAAATATTCTTATTAGACGTCATTTTCTTGATTTCGAATTAGAATGTGCTAAATTGTGGTTACAGGTACAGTTCTTGTTGACTATAATTAACTTACATGTAATAGTTTAAGACGCGTGCTTATGAAAAAGGATGGAATGGTTCCATTTCTCATTAGAACTCAGGCTGTGCTTAGATTCAAACTTTTTCTTTAAACTTTCAACTTTTTCGTCACATCAAATGTTTGGACATATGCATGGAGCATTAAATGTGGATGAAAAAAAAAACCAATTGCACAGTTTGCATGTAAATCGTGAGACGAATCTTTTAAGTCTAATTACGCCATGATTTGACAATATGGTGCTACAATAAACATTCGCTAATGACATGTTAATTAGGCTTAATATATTCGTCTCGCAGTTTACAGGCGGAATCTGTAATTTATTTTGTTATTAGTTTATGTTTAATACTTTAAATATGTGTCCGTATACTTACAAAAATTTAGCACACGAACTAAACACAGCCTCAGCGAGACGAAAAGATGTCTTTGATAAAATTTTCAAATGCTCTAAAACTTTTGCTATTTGTTGTATCCAGACATCCCAAAGTTTTGGATGCACTTTGACAAATCGTGGTTTCATCTAAAAACTCTCAGGCCAACGACAATATTATTTCGTTCCACCAACTACAGATGTTGATCCATCCTCGCATCATTTTGATATCCCACTTAAATTTAATCCTTTTTTTCTAATGAATTTAGATTTTTGCGTGTTTGGACAAAGGGAGGGGAGATTATTGCCTTTGCTTGAAGCTTTTTCTAAGATCAATTCATGCTGGAAGCACCATCTGTTCAGAACTTGTTGTCGTTGTCGGCAAAATGACAAATGGCATAATTTGAAGCACCAAAAAAAAAAAAAGACGGAGACCATATATATTGTGTCCCCTTTCACAGCCTCACAGTACAGTATCCGGTTCTAGTTTCAAGGGCAATGTCCCGAAAGATCATCAAACACTTCTTGGGTATCACAACCCGGAACCTCCTGAATATATTGACAATGTAACCTACAACAAACTGTACAATCAGTTCTACTATTCACTGCCGTTGAAACGGCTTTGACTAGGTCCAAATCATCTGACACTGTAAACTTGCTTTCATGTACAGAACGGCAACAAAATCTTGGTGTAGCCACCCAAAGAATCGACAAACTGTCCTCCTAGTTTTGAATTCTGTTGAGTACAGTTAGGAGCAATTGGTTGCAAATAAAATGCCTGATTGTCAGCGAGGTGGTCTTGGAAAAAAGTTGTTCCCCGGAAGAAACCTACCAATTATACGAATGAAATTAAGAGGCATCCTATGGAGTATGGACATATGATCCTTAGTAATACAGATTTTCAGCTAGAGACAAAATGAGACTTACTGGTAAGTCAATCCTTGATTCAACAGCAAGTTCAGTGGAACTGCTCCATCCAGTTCATTGTTCTGCAAGAATCTGAATGAAGAGAAACATTTTAACAGATTGTCAAATGGCTGTTCTAACAAGGTGGTGAAACATCATGTTGGTTATGAAATCCAATAAGCATATATGGACATTCAAGATCATCTTGTTGACAATATCATATTGCACCAAAGAATAAAGCATGAAACTGACATAACATGGTACAAGCATAAACCTCGATGAAACCACATAAAATGGTACAAGCATGTCCTGGACAGGTTAAATTGCATGGCCAGGTTAAACAGGAAATTGAATCAAGAAAGTGGAAAACCTAATGCTTTGATCCATCTTTTTTAACAAAAGAAAGCGTAAACATCATCTACACCTTTGGTGCTAAAGATGCCTGCTGTCATACTTCAAGGGGTCAAGTAGACTTTTTCCTAAAATAAAGAAGAGAGAGTACTATGCAGGTACCCTATTTCTTTTTTCAGTCAAGTGTTAATCCCTCTGTCCAATTTTATAGGGCATATTTTGATTTGGCATAGCCTTCAGAATTATACTTGACCATTATTTTCTCTTGCAATATATTCTCAATTGTAAGTGAGGAAGACTCTGTATTGTATTAGATTGAATCACAGTTTAGAGGAGATTACATTATATAGGCAGGGGACTTCAAGGGTTCAAGGTGTGAACACAAGCTAGGAAGCCCCAGGCCTAATTAACACACACACTAAACAGCACAAGTGCCTAGGCTGGCGCATGGCTGCAGCCAAAGCCCAAGGCGCAGGTACAATAGTCTAGGAGACAAGAATAACTTGCTAACATCAATGGCTACAAAACAGATATGTTTCAAAAGCACTTTGAAATGAATCTATCAATGCTTTTTGTTCACTAGATATGCATATAATTTAACTAATTGTGACAGGTGATTTGCTATTTTATCACTCCATTTTCACTTTTCAAAAACATTAAATTGTGAATCAGGGCAACTGTGTTGAACAGCACCACTCTCTTTGAGCAATTGAGAATCAAAAGAAAGTAGACTGTCAAGAGGTAGTTGGCCCCAATTGCACCAATTTTAGAGTTTGAAAAGGAGAATGAAGATGCATAGGGAGGGTAGGAAGGGAGAAATACACAAAGGAAAAATGACCTGTGTGTACAATGCACAGAGCAATAGAAGTATCAAGCAAAATGGAAATACAGCTGTACCATGCTATTGCTACCTCTATTGAAGGACTTAATCCAAAGCCTCATCTCTCCCCACTTCAAAATCATAGGAAGATATTGCAAATTGGAGGAAGCATGTCATGTAAGATCCTATATATTAAAAATGAAGTACTGGAAATTTATATTGTGTCATTTCACTTTCTGTATTTCCACGTGGTAGTGCATTGCAAATTAATAACATTAATTTAATGAAAGGTTCTGTATTGCAGAAGGCCATTAAAGGGAAAGCGGCGGCTGATTTCCTAGCATCACACCACACATATATATCTAGTAAATAGAATAATTCCCAGTGTAGTTCACTGGATGAGCAATGGCAGAGCTCTTTTTTAACGCTCCCTCCTTTGCATTGAGTGTCAACTTCACTGTTTTCTTCAAACGCACAAGAAATAACATTATGTTGAATACAGTATAATTTTAAGACAATTATAAACATGCTATGGAGAAGCTGTATATCATTCTTTCTCTAGACTGTGGTAGATACTTTTTCATTTCTATTAATGGAAATGGAGGGCTCTCGCCCTTTGCTCAAAAAAAAAATGCAGAAGCTGTATATACTGTATTCAAATGAAAAAAAAATGACACAATCAACATAGTATGAAATTATAATGTCAAACCATAAACGAAAAGCTATACAAGTCAACTTACAGTTCACGCAAAGATGTGATTATCCCCAGTGTCTGCGGTACTGTTCCATTTAATTTGTTGTCCTGCAGGTGCCTACAGAAAAGAGTTTTTTTTCCTAAGTAGTGGATAAGTAAGCATTATTCAAATAGTTTGGGAATTGACTAGCTAAGGAATAGCTTACAGTCGTGTGAGATTCCTCAGGTTGCTGAGATTTGGAATAGGTCCAGACAAGCTATTGTTTGCAAAAGATCTGTTCATTGAAATAGTGTTAATTTTGGCATTCACTCAGTTTGATATATATGCAGCAGAACTTACATATCAGTCAGGGCGGTGAGCCTTGCGATATCAGATGAAAGATATCCAGAGAGGCCCATACTTGAAAAGTTCCTGGTGTAAACCAATACAGAAAATTGTTACTACAAAGGGGAAAAGAATCAAATCAAATAATATAAGCACCATGAGGATAACTCACAGTGAGATGACACGTGGTATTTGGCCTTTATCACATGTAACTCCAGTCCAAGCATATCCATGAGGCATACATGGATCTCCATTCCAATCATCAGGTATATTTTGAAGGCTTCTCTTAATAGCTTCCAGGGCACGTGCTGCAGAAATTGAGTAATTAATACGTTAATCTAATAAAAATATACATATGCAGACTATTCAAAGGTGGTAATCAAGTAACAGCAACTTGGTGCATTACCCAAAAAATCAGTCAATAGTTCAATACAGATACTTAAGGAAGCACCATTGTTGTGGTGGTGGAGTCATGGGTGCATGAATCCACCCACCAAGGTTCAAATTCTGGTGTCCACAAATATGGATGTATGGATCCTAGTTGGTGCAAAGGCTGGAAGTAATACTTCCATTATCTAAATATAGGTGATGCTACAACATTAACACCTCACAGAGTTACAGAGTGAAATGTACTGTGGCCCTTTTTTTTGCGAGTCCCATGACCTGATATGTAGCAACAAATTTCCATAAAACATATTTTGATGGCCTGCTGCTACATATATAATGATGATGTGTCGGCCACATAAGTGCCAGCAAAGGCTTAATACAGAAGTTAATTATTTGGTTAGCAATAGCTTGTATTGGATCGTACTGCCACAAATTGTAGTCATTTAGTTTAACCTATTACGAAAAAAGATACAAATGGAAGAAAAAATATATGTAGCGACTGACATACCATCCCGAGGAAATGTGTATCCTCCTAGTGGGAAAAGTCCAAAGACTTCACCAGCATTGATAAGTGGAGGAAGGCCAGAAACAGGAGCCAAAATAACTCTGGTCAAGCCTGAGAGATTCCATTGTGTTGCAAAGACAGAAAGACCAGCTGATGTTACTGTTAGACCTTCATAGAAGCTGTAATCATTTATATATACATTAAAGGTCCTTGAACTCTCAGAGACTGTATCAGCAAAATAAAGAGCAACATAATAGCTATCATTCTGGAGAGGTATTGGAGGCCATTGCAACACCAAGGGTGCATCTTGTTCTGCCACCAAAGCTGTATTAAACACCCCAGGAGGTGGAAGATTCCAAAAATCAGCCGATGTGACATTGTGGGTACTACTGACTGCATGTTTACTGTCTGGGAATGGCTGCCAATACCGATTGAAGGTGTCATTAGGGTACCTAAGTTTGAATATAGGAAAACAGATCAAAAGTTTATACAGATCTTGTGAAATTTACAAACACAAGAAATAAATACATGAATATAACACAGCATATCACTCCACATTAACCCGTGAGAAGATAACCTAACAAGTTGAGTTATTCAGTCCATCAAAAGATATGATCCAAAGAGTATTACTTATTTGTTTCAAAATTTTCATTTATCCCTATAACCTGCGAATACACATCATTGTCCATCATATCAAGATTGGCTCAGCTTTGCAGTCAATAAACATACTCACTTGTAGCGAATCATGTAATCCCCATTCAACATTTCATCACTAAGCTAATCGTAATAGAGGACCAAATGGACTGCAGAAGTGCAGAATAGTGAAGGCAAGAGTGATCGAGCACTCACCTCTCAACATCGTCGGTGGAGCCAAACTTGGTACGCGCAATGAGCCCCATGGCGCTGGCAGTGAAGTTCGTGGCGTTGTACACCGAATCGTGAAGCTGGATCACCTGCAGCGCGTTGATGAAAGGGCCAGCGCTGGTGTAGTCCGGGTTCACGCCGAGGCAGAAGCTCATGTTCCTGCCGCTCGCGCCGAAGACGGCCTCGTAGTAGGAGGCGCTGCCGGCGAGGACGTCGTCGGTGGTGTTGACGGCGGTCCAGAAGGTGCCGTCCACGATGAGGTCGAAGACGGGCGGCGGCGGCGAGGAGGCCCCGTAGAAGAAGGTGGGGCGGAGCAGGTAGCGGCGGTTGCGGTCGACGGGGAGCTCGTAGCAGAACTTCTTCCCGGGCTCGTGCGGGAAGTCGCGGCGGGTGGCGAGCGCCGGGTCGAGGAGGCCCTGGTCGGGGAGCTGGTGGGGCTCGCCGCCGGTGACGTAGCCGCCATCGGGGAGCCACTCGAGGCCGCGGCTGTCGGTGGTGGACGCCGCGGCGCCGCAGTCGAGCAGGTAGTAGAAGCCGCGGAATGGCGGCTGCGCGGCGGCGGCGGCGCCGGCGACGGTGAGGAGCGCGGCGAGGAGGGCGAGGTGGAGGCGGAGGAGAAGGCCGCGCATCTCGTCGGCGGTGTGCTGTTTTTTTTTTTTTTGGCCCGGTTGATTTCGGGCGGAAATGGTGGGGAAACGCGGTGTTTTCGCGTTGTGCGGGCGGGGTTGACTCCGGCTCGGCCGGCGCGGGCCGGAGAAGGTGGGCGCGGTCAAGAGCACGAGAGGTGTTGAGGATGGACGCGGTCGGCGGGGTGTCGCGGGAGCGTGTACGGTTGGGACAGCTTGGCATGGTGACGCGACGCGGGTTTGCGGGCGCTTTTCGGTGGTGTTGCAACCGTACCGGTTCCACGAGGCCGAACTCACCGGGTGAAGTCTGTCGTTCGGATGCACGATACCTCCAACCTCCCAAGTACGGGAGACCGCCCGCGTTGGTCCCACCTAAAAGATGGCCTGAACAACTATACCAACCGCCATTGCCGTCGCCACTCTCTTCTTCCTCCTCCACCTGATCGGTACATAAGTGTTGTAGTCAAAACTAAACGGTGTAAGAACGATTATGGTATGATGCTTCTTCTCTGAGGACGCCATATCGGATGGGAGTACTGAGGCGACTCAGAAGGCGGAGGTGTCGTGCCGATGCCGGGACGGAGAGCACAAAGGCAGCATAAGATAGAGAGAAGGCGGCAGGGCAGAGGGTGTGCACCACGCACGAAGCCGTCAGATCTGGTGCCTCTTCCCTCCTCCCCGGGTCGGGATTTGGCCTCTCTAGCAAGGGAGGTCGTCCCCCTGTACAGCGACTCTTAGTGACAGGAAGGGGTAGGGAGCAATGGCGTTAGCGGAGACAATGATGGCACAGTCGGACACATCCATGCATGGACAGCGAGCGGTGATGGAGTTCGCTGATTCGGCATGGCCGTGCCCAGATCTACCCCCCTACCCGTTTCTGAACCCCCCACGACAAATCTGGCCAGAGTTAGCGTGACATAGACAGCGGCAGCGGCCGGCTCGTAGAGACAACGACAACAGTGGGAGGACGACGCAAGTGACATCGGCGCAGGTGACAACAGTTGGAGATTGGCGTCAAGAGGTCAATGCAGGCGACGGCAAGGAGGCCGCCCTGGCTGACATCGTCGGAGGTCAACGCGGCGATGATAAGAAGGGCGACGACGACAGTGTGCCACAAAGGTATGCGGAGGCTGGTTGGCGGGGGTCATCGGTACAGCAGTGTTCACGCATTGAGATAGGATAGTTGGTGGTGGAGCAATAGCTGCGAATTGACTAGGGAGAGCGGCAGGTGTAAACCTAGCCCGGCCATGCCGGGCAAGCAATGACAACGCTTCTGGTGTCGTTCTCCCTCCTAGGGCCGTTTTCAAGTCGTTCCTGGTGAAAACCATGTCTTGGTTCTCCTTGAGGTCTCAAGGGAAGGTGGCGTCAGTGCTCATTGTCACTCTTCTTCCTGGAGATGTCGTCTAGGAGGCCTCCTTACCAAAACTTCTCTCTGACAACTTGTGTGTACTCTCTCTATATGTTTGTCCTCTTACCACGACACCCTAAATTCTGCAAGTTGATCATATTGGCGGGCCTTGTGGGGGAGAGCGGATCCATTTTTCTCTTTCACCCTCTTCCCCTTCAATCCCGAAGATGTGAATAGAGTTTGAGTTTGGTGTTCGGTTGATAGGGTTTGGTTTAGTGTGGTTCAGCGGTAGTTTCGTTGTTGGTCTAGTGGCGTCTAGTCCAGTGCTAGCGTTGTTGTGTACTTGTGTGTAGGCAATATTGGTGCACGGTGGTGTTTTTTTTTCCGTTCCTGGCTACTGCCTTTCCAGGGTTTTAGCCTTGTGTTTTTTCCTACTCCATTCAATGAAACAACACGAGTGCCTGGTGCAGTTTATTAAAAAAAATACTGGAAACCAACTTACTACTTAATATGTCCCAAAATATAGATATTATTTTAACATAGCACCTTATTTTGAATAAAGTTGTTTCTCTATCGATCTTTATCTCTCAACCAATCGTAACAATTATCCATTTAGTTTATTCACCAACTTTTTTTCTCAACCAATCATAAATTTTCTTCAATTATTTCTATCTATTTTCTAAATATTCGTACCAATCTAAAAAATACTTATATTTTGAAATTCGCTTCTTCGTTGTTTTCACCACTTTTGAAAATTTGAAAATATTTCCATTTTACTCTTAATTTGTGGAGCTAAAGTAATGTTCAGTTAACGTATGCATTTAGAATTGCATACCTCAACAACATAGGGCTGGGTCATTTTACTTAGAAAAAGGTTAATTGTATTGTATTGGAACTCGAACTCTCCGTGGTTGCCACTTGCCACATCAGTTTGTTCAGGGTGATTTGGACTTTTTTTCCACAAAATCAGTATAGGATTTAAAATAGATTTACTAGACAGATCCATAGCTCAAGCCCTAATTGCCACAGCCTAGAACAGGCCGAAGAGGGCCGATAGAAGGGAAAAGTACACCGAAGGTCCCTCGACTTGTCATCGAGTTACAAAATGGTCCCCTAACTGCAAAACCATGACGTCCCTTAACTTTCAAAACCGTTTACTTTAGCTCCATCGGTGGTTTTGTCCCACGTGGCGACTGAGTCAGCGTGGACCCACATGGGCCCCCCATATCAGCATGCCACGTGAATGGCCGCTCCTCCCTTCCTCCTCTCTCAGTGTCTCTCTCCCTCTCTCCTCCTCTCGGGCAGGCTAGCCGGCGGTGGGGATGAGGTCGCCGACAACGGACGTGAGGACGAGGGGGTCGGCGGCGACAGGGGCGACCGAGTCGACGGCGGTGGCGGTGACGTTGAGGAGGTTGGAGATGAAGACGGCGGAGGCGTAGAGCAGTGGGGAGGAGCAGAACGATGGCCCTCGCCCGAGGCGGCGGCCGATGGCCCTCGCCCGCGCCGCGCCACGACGGCGAGGAGGACGAGGAGGAGGTGACCTCGTACTCCTGTTGCGCCCGCGCCGCGACGGTGAAGAGGACGAGGAGGAGGATGAGCGTGAGCACGGATCCGGCCGCCTCAAACCATGACCTCGTCGGCCGCCGCCGCCGCCACCACCACCACCACCAGCAGACGCCGCCGCCGCCGCCACCTCCGGCACCACCACTCAGCCCCGCCGCCAGCGCTAGCTGCCTCCCCGCCGTCCAGCCGCCGACGCCGTTGTTGCCGCGCCGCCATTGGCAAGATTCAATGCGGGAGCTTCGAATCCGGCCATGGGACGGCTAGATCCGGGCACGGTTCCGCGTCCTCCATCTCCGCTGCGGAAGACCCGTCGTCATCCATGCCGCCGCCAGCCATCGTCGCCCGCGGCACGTTGCCCACCGTTTGCCCGCGGCCATCTCGACGACCTTCGACTCCTTCCAGGGGCTAGCACGACGCCAGCCGGCGTGCCCTCGCCGGATCCGGCCACCTCCACCATGGGTGCCGGGTGCCCCAGCCGATGCCGTTTCGGGCGGCGGCGAGGTGGAGGGGAGGAGGAAGGTGTGGCAGCAGCCGGTGCGCGCGTTGGATGCGGACGGCGGCATCTCCTCCACCGGCGCGACGCCGGCCGCCGGACCTCCTCCTCTCCCCTCCCCCCGGCGGCCTCCTCCCCACAGCATCGCCCATGGCCGGCCTGAGAAAAGTGAAAGAGAGAGAAAGGGAGAAGAGTGGGAAATAAGAGAGGTGATGAGGTGGCATCCTAATACGTGGGGCCCACGTGGGTCCCATGCTGACTCAACCGCCACGTAGACTAAAACCAGGATCAAAACCGCCGAAGGACCTCGGGTGACTGGTTTTGTATAGTTAAGGGACCCCGAATATCTGGTTTTACGGTTTGAGGACGTTTTTTATCCCGATGACAAGTTGAGGGACCTTCGGTGTACTTTTCCCCAATAGAAAAATCTGCGTTGAATGGGCTAGTGTAAGCCTAATTTCACTCGAAGGAAAAGAGATGCACTTGGGCCTAAACTCTGGGCTTGCGAGCCAAGGTTAGCAAAAAGGTGGGCCGGCTGGCGTCTTGGCGAGCAGCTCCGGTCGAAGTCCTACCCTCCTGTGAGCTGTCGATCGTGATTCGTGCACCAAACCATTCGTCGGATTGTCGGAAGGTAGCAAAAGGAGGCACAGACCACCACAGGTAGCTACTCCCTCCGTCTCATAATATAGCAATCTAGAATTGGATGTAATGTATTGTAGTACTATAAATTTGGACATGTCTCCTGTCAGATTCGTAGTACTGGGATACATCCCATCCGATTCTAGATTGCTATATTTTGAGACGTAGAGAGTACAGTGAACGGACAGGTTGTCTTCTGTACGCCCATGTGGCAGTCACGAAGCGTACAGGGTGTTACTCTTTCCCGTTGCAAGAACGAAAAATTGCTGTCAATTTTTGGGACCAGCAATCCCTTTCTCAAATAATATGCACGAGCAACTCTGAGCGCGATCTTTCATTAGCTTATGCAGGCAAAATTGCTGCGTCCGCATAGGTTAGCCGGTGTGAGGTTGTGCTGATTGGCAATTGACCAACGCAGCATTCACAGATTCACTATCAGCATGGCACACCGAACATCACATCTCAGCGAACGGGTGCTCCACCAATGCACCAACTAATGCACGCACAAATGCATATCGGTAGTTTGATCAGATATCCCAGATGTGATCTTGCCGATGGGTTATCCCCACCAGTATAGAAGTGTTTAGTTTACACTAAAATTTGGATGTTTGGTTGAAATTGGAATAATGTGACTGAAAAGTTGTGTGTATGAAAAGTTTGATGTGATGGAAAGTTGGAAGTTTGAAAAAAAACTTTAGAACTAAATAGGGCCTATGACTACGAGTATCTCTCGGTTGTCACGAAGACCCCGACGTGTTGTCACGAAGATCCCAACGTGAACGTGACGGAGAAGAGTATAAAAAAAAACACGATCCGCGCTGACCGCCGCGCCGCCAACCGGCAACTCTCGCACTCGCACGCCGGGCACGCGTTTCACGTGTCGAAGCGAAGCGACTGCACCTGCACGACGACGACGGACCGGTCTCGCGGTCTCCTCCGGTCGCGCCACCCCGTTCCGACTCCCGTCCTCACCGTCCCCGACCCTCCGCCCACCACTCCCTCGGTCACTTCCCCCACCCCACCCACCCACCACGCCGCCGCGACTCCCCCACCGTTCCACGCGCACGCGACCACACCACTGCTCTGCACGCGACCCGGGATTACACTACACGGTACACAGCCGCGCGCGCGGACTACTGGCCAGATAACGCATCGCAGATTCGCGGGAACACCCCTCGTGGCGCACGACAACTATTCAGTAGTCAAGTACTAGCGCCAGCCAAAGCCAACACGAGTTTGCACGGGCACGACTCCGCGCCGCGGCGGCCATCTCGTCCTCTCTCCACATCATCCCCGTCCCCTCGCACACCACAGCGCGCGCCCGCCCGCCAGCCAGCCCGCTGCCGTGCCGTCTCCATCTTCTATCCCTCCTCCTGCTGCTGCTGCCGCTGCTACTTACCCCGCGATTTCTCTTCCTCTTATTACTCTTCCTCTCGGCTCTCGCTCGCTCGATCCCCGCGCGATTTCTCCACGCCGCACGCCGCTCGCGAGTTAGGGATCGATCTCGTCGGGGGCGGGCGGGAGAGGGAGAGGGAGGAGCGATGGCGGGGGATGGTGTGGACTGGGAGAGCGTGGCGGAGGCCACGTCCGGGGCGGTGGGCGCGCTCGTCAGCACCACCGTGCTCTACCCGCTCGACACCTGCAAGACCAAGTTCCAGGCCGAGCTCCAGACGCAGCCGGGCGCGCACAAGTACAGGTAAGCAGCTCAGCCAGCGGCTCCTCTCTCTCTCTCTCTCTCCCTCTCTTCGCCATGTGGTGGATTGCTGATCCCCTTGTCAGGAGCTTGCTGGGGAGATCGCCGGGTTCTCGATCGAGAGGCAGGCGACCCGTCGGAATTGGGATCTGGCTGCTACTGATTCAGTGTTTGGGCTGATCGTGATGCACTGGTCCGATTGACGTGGATAACCTAGCGGCGGATGTCGTGATCTTCGCATAGGCCAGTTGATAATTTCCCTGGGATAGAACTGTCGTTGATTTCTTATTTGGTGGCCAAAGGATGCAGAAAAACCCAGCCATGTCTCCTTTCGCCAGCTTTGTTGTTAGAAGGGGGGAAAGGAACTTTAGACCTAGTGTTTGCATTATATCTCTGAATTAGGCTCACACTTCACAAGGAGTTCACTTAATCTGGAATCGTATAGTATGTTGGCACTATGTTGATTGGTTGGAGATTGTTTGGTTCAGCTCCCAGTTGCCCACCAATAGGTGTTGGTTATAGAATGGTTTAACCAAATAGGAAGGATTATGCACCCCACAAAGAGAAAAAAAAAGAGAGAGAAGGGTTATGCATATAGAGATTTTTTTTCTGTGGCCAATCAATGGACTAGTCATGAAAAAGAAAATAATAATCAGTGGGTGGAAATACCTTGTAATTTTTTCCTGAACCAAAGGGGTCCAATACCTGCTTGTATTGAAAGCCAGAGTTTTTCAGGAGATAATATGAAAGAGAATAGAGTTGGGAGCATCTCTGGCACTAAAAGCAACATATAGTACATATTAGGAGACACCACCAGATTCAAAGAGAAATTACCAAAAGACAACAGCAGCCAGCATTTAGTTCATGCAGGTTAGTTAGGCATACAGAGCAGGTCATAGAGCGCTGAAAAATTCAAATGATCTTGAACCTCCAGTATACCACAAAAGCTATATATTTTTATTCAAGGTCACTACCCTCCACATCAGTAGGAAGCTCACTAAGAAATAATTTTCATGCAAAGATCTTAATCTTGAGAGGTATTTTGCCTTTCCATATTTTGTTTACCGATCGCTCCACCACAAGATATAAGATTGTAGAGGGACTTTGGCATGTACATGTTATTTTTCTCTTCCATAACATCCACCTGGATGATATGGTCCAGTTAATTCCTTATTCATTAGGTTTTGCCAGCTAACTCTTTGTAGCATTTGGGATGTGCATTGACCTTGACATTTTCACATATTGGTACCTCACTTGATTGCACCTTTATACTCTTAAAAAAGTTAAATTGATTTGGGTGTCATGCATTTTTGCCAGCGTTTGATGTATGTCCTGGCATCCAGGCCTTCATGGTGTTCCATCTCTTCTGAAGTTCTGAGTTACTCTGTTTCATACAATAAGTGACCTCACGTGTTTCTTTTTTCCAGGAATCTTTCAGATGTCTTTTGGGAAGCTGTTCAGAAAAGACAAATTCTATCCCTATATCAGGGCCTTAAGACAAAGAACATCCAATCTTTCATTTCACAATTCGTTTACTTTTATGGCTATAGCTACTTTAAAAGACTCTACTTGGAGAAGAGTGGAGCAAAGTCTATCGGCACAAAAGCGAACTTGTTAGTTGCAGCTGCTGCTGGTGCTTGCACAGTTGTTGTTACTCAGGTAACTAACGCCATAAGTAATTAGCTACCATTCACTGAAAATCGTTTTTACCTGCTGACCTTTATGTGTTCATCTCTCCTGTGTTTTCAGCCACTAGATACAGCATCTTCTAGAATGCAAACAAGTGCCTTTGGAAAGTCCAAAGGGCTGCGGGCAACTCTTGCCGAAGGCACTTGGCTTGAGGCATTTGATGGCTTGGGAATTTCTCTTATACTAACGTGTAATCCTTCTATTCAGGTACAAAGGTTCTGCATTGTTCAAATTCTCTCTTTTTTTTGTATGTATAGAAACATATGTACTGAGATGCTTTTAAAAATGGCAGTTATACAGTCATTTATCTGCAAGCTTTAGTGAAAGTCACAAATTCATTTGTTTGAAAAACACAGGAAGGGGCAAAACTATTTTACTGTTGACTGGTTGTGAACTATACTGTATTTGCATATAAATGAAATGCAACTCTCGTGCCTTTTGACTTAATAATTAAGAATATCCTGAGCTCAACAATGGAGGAACTGCAGAACTTCATGTGTGAGCTGCTTCAAGTTTGTTTACTAGTAGAATTGAGTATAGCTAACTACTACTACAAAAATGATGTGTGGGCCTGCACTAAACTTTCTTCCTATCTGATTCAGTTGTAAATGTTATTCTAGTTCTGTAATTGAAGAAACTTCATTTAGTTCAAGTATCATGTATATATTATCTGCCTAAAAATTGCAGACAAGATAACGTGTTATAAAAAAAACATTTCTAATATAAGATCACTTCAATGACATGGCTGATGTCTGTGTGGAATTTGTAACAAATAAGCTCTAAGAAACACCTAGAACTGGATTTCGGACTTATTAGCTTCACTTTTATTCTTTGCACGCACCAATTGACAATTATCTTATGGTTGCCATTACCTGTCTGTTGCAGTATACTGTATTTGATCAGCTCAAGCAGAAGCTAATTCAGAGACAGAGACGTAAAAATGCAGAAGCAGGGGGTGGTTCTTCACCAGTTGCTCTTTCTGCTTTCTCAGCATTTCTCCTTGGTGCCATCTCAAAAAGTGTTGCTACAATATTAACCTACCCACTAATCAGGTGAACCTTCTTTTTTCTCAGAAGATGTACATCTGGACCTTTCCACCTGATTTTGCTTGCCAATGCTACATATAAATTATTATCACCATATAAATTATATGACATCATTATCAAACAGGTGCAAGGTCATGATTCAGGCTGCAGACCCTGATGAGGATGATGACGATGAATCTGAAAGGCCAGGAAAATCAAAATCTCCCAAAACAATGTTGGGCGCTTTGCATGCCATGTGGAGCAAGGAAGGCATCCCAGGCTTCTTCAAAGGATTACATGCTCAGATACTCAAGACTGTCCTGAGTTCTGCATTGCTGCTGATGATAAAGGAGAAGATTTCAAGATTTACTTGGATTTCACTGCTTGCCCTGCGGCGATATCTCTTTGTTTCTCAGAAGAGAATCAAGAGTGCATAACTTTTATCATTATCCCTTCGTAAAGAAAATGTAATCCATGTGGTATTGCGGTATTTTGAGATCCTGTACCAAAGAATAAGTCTCAGGAATAAGGAACAGATACAGAAAAGCAAAACATCACGTCATACATGTGGGGTCTTTTTAATAGCGTCAGGGAATGTTTCTGAATAAATTCGTTTGTTTCTTCTTTTACCCCTGAATGTCTACAGCTATTGAAATGAAATAGGTGTTCCACAGATCGAATTAGTTGTAGTGACTACGTATAGTATGTAGCGTGTAAACATATCAGTTCTGTTCATATTCCTTCTTTCTTTGCTGGAAATGAATCAGTTGCAATAAATTTATCTTGTAATGTCAGATGTCTAGTGTAGAGTACTAGAGTTCTGCCAGAACTCAGCAGCCGAAGGCATTGTATGTGCACCCAAAAAAAAAATGAAAGATGGTGTTTACACTTCTTGCAGTTGCAGGAGTGGTGGTATTTGTGGCAAACACTTGTTGGACATGAGTGGTAATTGAAGGATTTTTTGTAAAAGAAAAGAAATGATGCACGTGGGAATAAGTAGCAATTGATTGATTCCATGTAATCTTTCTGTTCAATTTTTACAATTGAGAATATTTGTTTTTTGTATATTCTATGTGTAAAAAAAAATCCATTTTTATTTGTTTGCAGTCCATACCAAAACGTGGACACACTGTTGTTTTCATGAAAATAAAGGAATCTTGAGCGAAATGGGATACTAGGCAAGGTGTGTATTACTTCATCCGTATCAAAATAAACAAACCTACTATCTCCATCCCTAAATATAAAAAATTTTGGTGGGATATGACATATCCTAATACAACGAATCTAGACTGAAGCATGTCCAGATTTATTATATTAAGATGTGTCACATCCCACCAAAATCCGTTATATTTAGGAATAGAGGGAGTATTATGTAATAAGATCCATCAATAATAAACCATCAAAATAAATAAACCTATCATGAAATAAGATCCATCAATAACAAACCTACTATGAAATAAGATCCATCAACAATAATTGCAAGGATACGTGTCTACCTCTTTCCAATAATTCAAAACAGCAATTTCTTTCTTAAACTCGTTTTAGGTTAGCACATTTCTGGAACCGGTAAGCAGTGCGTTTTGTATAACAACTTTCTATGTAGAGTTATTTTAAATATATATATATATAATTTATAATAGTTAATACAAAATTAATTATGTGCTAATAATCCATCATGTTTCCGAGCCGAACTGCAAATTCGAACTGGCCTCTGGCTTTTTCTCCGTAACATTTTTGCTGAAGATTACTGCTAACTCCGTACCATCTATGCAACATAACAACATCCATGCAACTAGGCCCTGTTTAGTTCCTAAAACGAAAATTTTCACGCTATCACATTAAATATTTGGACACATGCATGGAGTATTAAATGTAGGAAAAAAAACCAATTACATAGATTGCGGGTAAATTGCGAGATGAATCTTTTAAGCCTAATTGCGCCATAATTTGACAATGTTGTGCTACAGTAAATATTTGCTAATGACGGATTAATTAGGCTTAATAAATTCGTTTCGCAGTTTTCTGGCGGAATCTGTAATTTATTTTGTTATTAGACTACGTTTAATACTTCAAATGTATGTCCGTATATCCGATGTGACAACCAAACCTAAAAATTTTCCACAACTAAACAAGCCCCTAGTTGCAGTTGCTTCCGTGCTAGCCTAAGAAATTTTCAAGACGAAATATTAAACATGATGTGCAAGTCAATTTTTTTTCAAGGCAGCTAGCTTGTCTTTGGGGCTCTATGATGGCTTCATGAGAGAATTAGAAGTTAGCAATAACCATTGGAAGATACTACTAGTAGGAAGGAGAATGTGATAAAGAATGAAAAAGACATGATAAAGACTATATTTATTTTGGTTATTGATAGAAAAAGTAGGCACACCTTAAACAAAGTAAAAAAAGAAAATCTCTAATCCATAATGTCACATGACTAAAACGTATGGCTAACCACCGTAGTTGCAGTAAACCAGACAGATACTTGAAAAAATTTGTTGCACATCTAAAGTTTGTGTTACCCGTTCTTTTCAGCTTATTTAAAGATTATTGCCACATATTATTTGTTCTGTGTTTTAAAAAAACTTTTTTTAAGAAAACTTTCTTCTATTATACTATTGTTTAAACCACTTATTTTAAGCTATTTCCTAAGCTTTTTTTTTAAGAGGGAGTAGCTATATTTATGGCGCTATATTTTTTACCAAAAAATAGTCGGCATATATTTCTATTGTAAGTCTCAAAATTACATATGTAATTTTATTATATTTACAATGTAACTCCCAAAATTACATATGTAAGTCCTAAAATTACATATGTAAATCCCAAAATTACATACTAATTACATATGTAAGTGATGTGTAAGTCGAGTTTACATATGTAACTGATGTGTAAGTGTGTTGTAACTACCGTGTAAAATTGTATAAATATATAAATAACTACCTACCTAGCTACTCCCCCTGTCTCAAAAAAAAACTCAATTTGTGGGTTTCCGTGTCTAACGATTGACCGTCTATCTTATTTGAAAAATTATGAAAAAATTTAAAAAGATAAGTCATACATAAAGTATTATTCATGTTTTATTATCTAACAATAATGAAAAATACTAATCATAAAAAAATTTCATATAAGACGGACAGTCAAACGTTGAACACTGGAACCCAAGAATTGAGTCTTTTTGAGTAGCTTTAGTTAGCTAGCCAGTTTAACGCTGCTCCTACACGAATTGCAGAGAGGATCAAGTTGCTAAAAAATTCATAGTGTAACATGTGTCGCCATAATTTAAGCTAAACCGTTTTTAAGATGTTAGATTGCTCTCTTTAATAGTAAGTAGATAATTCATGACAATAATCGAATAAATAATATGTTTCAAATGATAAAGCCAAACAAGCACATCCAAAATCTAGCATGATGTGAACGTTTTCATAGAAAATCTTTCGTCATCAACCATGCTTGTATTTTATTTGTATTGTACGGAGGAGAGCATGAAAATGTGTGAGCGCTCATTGTTGCGGGTACATCAAGGACACACGACCCACAAACACGTTTCCACTCCCTCCAACCAAACACAGCTCGATTTCTCCTAAGTGTGCTTCCCACGTTTTACTACGAGAATTACTATATGATCTTTAGTATGTTTTTTCTAACAATCGAGTTAGGAGTAAAATGATAGTATCAGTTATTAACAACAAACAAAACTGATTTACCAAACCATTCTTAAAGAGAAATAAATTTAATAACAGTTGGTGTTACGGGGAGGGTTGCAGGCCCAAGGTCCCCTTGTCGTCTGCTTGAGCATTGACAGACTAGTGTACGGCCACCACCATCGAAGAAAGCCCAAAGTCAAGAACTAGGATGTCACTATGGATCTAGAGATCAAGCCGCCATGGCCCATGGGGCTTGTCGCTGCCACTTGATCTGGAGAAAACCGCGGGGCTCAACGAATAACCCCACCGGCGCCAACGGTAACACCTCTGAAACCCCCCTATATTTGATCATAGATGTTGTCCAAGGGCATAACACGATCCGAGGACAAAGAACCGGACTGATCAATCTATCTACAAGCACATAGCACTGAATTAGATAGGAGTACATGTTAGTACTAGGATGTGTCTAATTCAGTATTACGTTGTTATATTATTTTATACAGAGTGTGTAGCATTTATATGAAAGTAAATCACTTTTAATGTCTTTTATCCTAGTTACAATGACATTGTCAAACCCGGGTTGAGTTAGAGGAAGGTCTAAGAGCATCTTTAATAACCTTGCTAGATGGCTTCTCAAGTCAAAATTTGGTAAGTTTGAGAAAAAATGGCCCTCCAATAGTCTTCTCAAATGGCTGGCCAAATTATCCTCTCCGCACTACTAAAATTTGGCCAGCCAAAATCGTTGGCCATCCGTGGGCTCACACGATCAACCCTCCTTGCCTCCCTTCCGCCGCTGCCACCCGCTGGAACCGAATGGAGGGGCCATTGCCTGTAGATCCCATAGGATACGACCTTAAGCGGTGGTGTACAATGGCAACGACGAGGAGCAGCTCGACAATTATAATGGTGATGCCGCCATCAAAGCTTGCATGTCACAGAGTCAAACCCATCTACTGTCATGTCACAATCGTCAAGATCCACACCTCTTCCATCATCCTCATGTGTCACCGCCAACAAATTCTCCCTTCATCGTCCCCTCTCCAGCACTGTCAAGCTCGTCCTCTGTGTCGATCTGCATGAGGTAGGGAGGGAAGGTGAGCTCGATACCGAATCTAGCGAAGAAGGCATAGGCGGTGGCATCAGCGGTCGGAGAGCTCATCACCCTGCTAGCCCCCTGTGTGGATATGGCTTCCCTGACGGAGGTGTCTCTGCCCTTCCCTCCCTTTCCCTGCCCTCCCGCACAGCCTCTATGCTCGCCTCGTCCATGCCGTCACCTCCTGTGCATCTTGTGCTAGCCTTGTCCACCACCTACTACCAAGCGGCATGGAAAGAAATGGGTGGAGAGAAAAAATGGTGAGGGGGAAAATATCTAAAGGAAGGAAGGAAGACGAAGAATATAAAGATTGATATGTGTAACCCACTATCATATTGGAGAGTGTAATAATAAGAATATTAGAGTGAAAGTCAAATTTCACTCTTTAATAGTTTTAAAAAACTAGCTAAATAGATATTTAAATAGTCAAATTTAGAGAGGCTGTTCTAGTCAAATTTAGAGAGGCTGTTAGAAGTACTCCAAGCGATTACCTTCTCGAATATAAACTTTGCATTGTGAGTGTGTCCTTCCTGCCAATTCTTAGCTTCTTTCACTTTTCTAGGACCGAAGACACGCTATACGTGCCTTGCACTACTACTGCCCTTATGATAAGGCAGTGATGTGACATCTATTATTTGGCTTGGCATTGACGAGGTTCGCCTGCTAGCCTGCCACAATGTTTAGGACCATCAGGCATTTTTTTTTTCAACCCCAAAGATTCGACTGACACTGGGAGCGCAAGTTGACGATAATGGGCGTGTATAGTTCCCCGTCCAAATTTTCTTTATCGTATACGGACACACATTTAAAGTATTAAACGTAGACTAATAACAAAACAAATTACAAATTTTACCTGTAAACTGCAAGACGAATCTATTAAGCCTAATTAATTTGTCATTAGCAAATGTTTACTATAGCACCATATTATCAAATCATGGTGTAATTAGGTTCAAAAGATTCGTCTCGCAATTTACATGCAAACTGTGCAATTGATTTTTTTTTGTCCACATTTAATGCTCCATGTATGTGTCCAAACATTTGATGTGACGAAAAAGTTAAAAGTTTGAAGGGAACCATACACAGCCTTAATCAAGAAATTTGATGTTGCGCTACAGTAAACATTTGCTAATAACAGATTAATTAGGCTTAATAAATTCGTCTTGTAGTTTCCTGATGGAATCTATAATTTGTTTTGTTATTAGACTACGTTTAATATTTCAAATGTGTACCGAATATCCAATGTGACTACAAACCCAAAAATTTTCCCCAACCATACAAGGCCTACGTACTGAACGTCACCTACTTCGTCGATTTCAGAATGCAGATGTTACCCCGATGAAAGAAATAAGCTTTTAAAAAAATCTACCTTGCCTCCAAGCATTAACCATTAGATCAATGTGTTAACAGCTACCCTATATACAAAATAATCCTAATGCAGACAGAACCATTACATATTTTTATATTGATTAAATAGAAGACACACATGCACACACCGCTTAAAAGGTCCCAAAAATAACTTCATTTTTCACCCATCCTACACCTTACCAATACAAAAAAAAAAGAAGAAATACTCATTTTATAAATGTCCACCTCCACTTTATCTAACCTCAATGCTTTTGTCCCCAATTTTTACAAACTCTAATGCAATAATTGTTTGAAAAAAAATATTTTGAAACAAATAAGATGGTGAAAAATGAAGTTATTTAAGTTGGAGGGAGTACATGTCTGTATATTCTTAATATATAAAATTTAATGGAAGATGCGCACTCATATGCCAATGAGTGTGCTTCACATGCTTAAAGAAACATAGACTAGCAACCGATCCCTATAATCACTAAAAATCTATTAAAATTGCACCTACATATGCGTAATATATATGAGCACAAAGATTTGATCCTTTGTAAGTATAGTCATGCGACTTCACCACCACACTAATGCACAACTTCACCACCACACCAATAACATCGATAGCTTTCTCAATACCATTGCACATTTTTATAAAAAAGAAAACCTTGCTACTGCATATCTAGTTTGGACTTTGTAGATTGTTTGTTGAAACACAATGCATATGTCATTGTCCTGTTTGCATTAGGATCCTGTGAGATTGAGCGTCTATTCGCCAAAACACAGTACAACATTCAAAATATCATTGTTTGCTGAGTGGAGAGAGATAAATTTCGAAAAAGGCACTAATGACCAGTTAAGGTCCTTTTGAAATGCAGATTTTTTTTTTCATAAATCCTACGAGAATTGAACTGTTTCCTGTAAAATTACTGTCTCCGAACTGTTCCAAACGGCCCCTAAGATGAACATCTCTGCAGATGATTAAAAAGAAATTATAGGATTATAAATCAATAATACTGCTAATTACGGGTAACAAAGCAAGTTTAGAGGTGTCATGTCACAGCTGTTTCCATCATTTCTACCCTACTGCACAAGACAGTGGTCAGCTGATCCAGATTGTGATTATTAACGTTCTTCCCCTGTCATCACGGCCGTCTTACAGCCTCAGTATCTTAAGATTTCTCAAGTGTTTGTTTGGCACAACTGCGGATCCAAGATTTTATGAAGCTAGGTATTGCTAGCTCCACAAATCCATTGATATGGATCTGCGATTTGATGAATCATTTTATTTTCTTTTTAGATGAAATATAAAATTTTAATCCACTATAATTTAACATACAAACTTCAAATTGAGAGTCTATTAAGCATGAGTTTGTTAAAAAAAAAGGGGGACTACTCCAGACAGAACAGAGCAAATCAACGCACACAAAGCAAAGAAATTATCCCTTCGATAATTCCAGTTATTGCCCTTCGATAATTCCAGTTTTAGTGGTTTTATTTCCGTATGAATTGTCCAAATAAGTTACCTTGGTTTTGAAGATAACCTTATATCATTTGAAGCATCCTCATCAACTAAACTGCACAGGTGAGCCTCTGATAACAACAAAACCTGTCATGTCCCAATTAATCCTGCACGTAATAACATCACAAGTTATGGTAGATATATATAAAACAAATAGTAGTAATAATCTGACAGTGTGATGTCATGTATTACAACCTGATGGTGCCATACGATGAGCAGTACAAACAGTACAAGAGAATCTTGAATCTTCCATCTAGCACCTTGCTTTTACAACTTTCTGACAGTCAGATAGTTTTCTCATAGGATAGTGATTATTTTGCTTACTATGGCCGAGTTTAGTTACAAAATTTTTCTTCAAACTTCCAACTTTTCCATCACATCAAAAACTTTTCTATACACACAAACTTCCAACTTTTCCGTCACATCGTTTAAATTTTAACTAAACTTTCAATTTTGGCGTAACTAAACACACCCTAGGTACTAAACAGGTAACAGGTTCCATAGGTTGACACCACTTGGTATCCTCCAGGCTCCGGTTGGACCCTTCAGATTTGCTGTTGCAACAAAAATATATACTCCTCTCCTGGCAATGAAGATAGGAAGGCAGGATAGCACTGATCCTTAAATGAACATATTCATTGCACAGATTTAAAATTAAAAACTGCAAACACTTGTATAAACCTACCTCTCAACAAGAACGCATATGCAATGCATAACTATGTAGGCGAAATTGCCATGCTCATATGGCATGGGCAAGAACAGAAACAGAAACGATTCCATTCGAAAACTGAAGCATAGCTGAAACTAGTCCGCTTATTCATATTAAGATTGTGTTTAGTTCAACAAATATTGGACCACCAGAAATGAACCAATAGCATTATTATACATCGCATCTGGAGATTCATTATTATACACAAGAAGATTTTTCAGCCGGCGACCTTGTGCCGATTCTAGATTTGTTGATGCTTTGCACCCATTATGTAAGAACTGACTAGTCCTATTTGATCATGCGTGACCTAATGCAACCCAAGATCCATTATTTGATAGAGTATAGGGATACCACAGCCTGCTGCATCAGGAATTTCTCAGTGCATGCCCTACAGAAACACATAGCTGTCCATTAAAAGAAAATAATGGAAATCAGCAGCCACCTGACTACTAATTGTATGCAAGTCAACTTTATAAAATTGAATAACATGATGAAGTCAGTGGAACAAACTTACAGTCAACTAGAACTATTTAACTCTGGACCACGGATGCCATAGCAATAGTATGTTCTTCCAGTGCGATTACACAAGGGTTCACCTTATAATTAATGAATCATCATCTGCAACAAAAACAGCTGAAAATTTATGCTGTATTCAGTCTCACTGTCCTCACGCTAGCTAGTCAGCTGCATTACACATGCACATCGCATTCCATCAATATCTGATCATTCTAGAACTAGCCACAACAATAAGAAGTCAAAAGTTCGAGAGCACCACCTTAAAGAATGAATCCATCTGATGCCAGTCATTATTAACTTAACTCAGGAGCAATCTGGTTGTAAGTAAAAACAATGTTTGACTCAGTTGGTGGATAATGAATCTTTAAAAACATGCCTTTCAGCTGGTCATGGGAAGTCATTTCCTCCAGAACCTTATCCTCGGATATCAACTTAGAACAGTGCTCCATTTCAGCTTTTGAAAGCATGTTCCTAACATTACTGAACTCGTCTTCTGTAGAGAAGACCAACTTGGACAAGTGGTCCTTTTCTGCTTGCCTATCATATTTGTCACCTTCACCTGTTCCATAAGTTATTAAATTGTATGTATATACAAATTTCTTCTGTCCTATCCTAAATGCTCTGCTGATAGCTTGCCTTCCAACAGCTGGATTCCAGACAACATCTAGAAGAACAACTCTAGAAGCCCCTGTTAGGCTAATCCCTTCACAACAAGCTCTTGTAGATGCAAGTAACACCCTCGCGTCACTATCCGGATTATTGAAAACCTCAATTGAATTTTGACGATATCTCGGGAGGATCTTCCCATCCATTTGGAGAATCTCTTTTCCTTCTCTCCATTTGAAAATCTTACGAAGATGTTCCTTTATCAATTCTAATGGCTGAATAAATTGACTAAAAATCAATACCTTTTCTTTCAATGCTTCACACAAACGAACAACTTCCATTACAAACCTTGTTTTTACTCCTTCATAAGGATTAGACCTTAATCTTTCAAGCATAGGTTTATCAATAAGGGAAGCTTCTTCTTCCGTCATGTTAATTGCGTTTACAAGTGAAGGATGTGTGGAGGCTAAAGAAATAACATACTCATGTTCGAAATTGTTACCAGATCCAACATTTTCTACCTTTCTAATGATACTCTTTTGAAGCGGTAGAGGTTTCAGAACTATCACACACTCTCTGAGCCCCGGAAGAGTTCGAAGAATAGTCCCATTATGGATATGAACAAATGGTTTCAGTATTGATCTTACCTTTTCTGCATTATCATCAGTTACATTACTAGTTAAGGAAGCCCAAACTCCTTTCTCATATTTATCAGAAAATTTATCCCGTTGCTTCTTTGAGACACAGTGCCTTCGACCCACTCTTGTTTTAGTCAAAAACATTTCACCAAACCTAGGCCTCACCAAACAGAGAATATTGTAAAGCTCAAGAAAATTATTTTGGAAAGGAGTTCCAGATAGAATTATACGCTTCTCGGTTTTAACTTTTCCTAGTGTCTTCCAAATAACACTGCGCTCATTCCTAGGTGTGTGCCCTTCATCGAGAACAAGCAAACCAGGGTTCTCAAGAAGAATAGTTCTCACTTTGTTTTCTCCAGTGCAGCCAACCTTTTCAGATGTTAGTTTCATATATAGACCATAACTAATTCCAAGAACACCATGACCCCTGTTCCATGAAAACAGTTTTACAAGCCTAGTCAACTTTTCAGTCCGATGCTCTTTCTTTATTAATCTACATATATCTCTGTCTTCCTTCCCAGAGTAATCAGTAGTGTTCATTATATGAAAAGGAACGTTGACATTCCATTTCTTGAACTCTTGTTCCCAAGCAAACAGCATCCCACGAGGTGCAATAATCACCGGTCGGCAGTCTGGGAACACCTTCATGTATGTCTGGATAAACACAATAGCCAAACGAGTCTTTCCTGTCCCTGGGGCGTGACAGATCACACATCCTCCAACAACATCAGGCTTAGCCCCATGCTTTATTTCATTAAGCCTAATATCACCCACTAGATTTGTCCACATAAACTCAAATGCCTCACGTTGATGCTGATACATATCAGCAATGACGCCAGGAATGAGATCCCACACAGTTCCATTTATATGGAAATCTTGAGATTGTCCATCACCAGTCCCTGTTTGTTCATAAAGATCAGGACACATCAACGCAGTCTTCAAACAAGAGCTGTTTCGCCATGCAGGTTTCTCTGCAAAATTGGAGGCCTGGAATGGAAGAACAAGATAAATAATGGAATTGATCAACTTATGTTGTGGGAAGCAAGCCAGAAGTTTTGAGAGATACTAAACTCACCAGCAATGGTAAAATAAATCTGATTTCCAGATTTACCAAGGAGCAGTATTTGCATCTGATTCCTATTTGCTCATCAATAATAAATTCATGCTTCCCTCTAGAACAAGGTGTAATAGGAGCAAGTGCATGATCTAGCAGAGTGTCCTCTTGGCCCTACAAAACAACAGAAGCTAATCATTTCAACATGGTAGCCTTGACTAGATGACACCAAAAAAATGAAAGCATCAAATTTGTCACACTGGAAAATTTTGGAGAATTACATAATATAATATAGTTAAAATTGACCAGAATCTCCTGTTGTCAACCATCAAAAGGTGTTCTGCTGTTATAAAGAGATAACATAAAGGAATATTTATTCTCCAAACAAATAAATATATGTTCATTGTTAAAGAGTGCAATATGGTAGTGGCACAAAATACGCATACATACACTACTTAGAATTGGCTGCGCCAAGTTAACACTGCTGTTCCCAAATATTGGTACCACAAATAGTGGTAAAATAGAATGTAACAAATTGGGCAGCAATGGTGATGAATGATTAACAAGAACCTATGTCTATACCCAGCTTATTTTCTCTGCAAAGATAAGTGCAACAATCATGTAATATAGATAGGGTTGCCATGTTCCATAATCAAATCAACCCCATTAAGGAAAATAATAGGACGTCAGCAATGTCAGATAAATTCATGCAGCAAAAGTACCTCATCATCATAATAAGTCCCAATGTTCTCTGACTCTAAAGTGAAGTCTAAATCAGCCCATAGCATATCCAGTGCAGCATCTTGCTCTGACCTATCAGTTGGACTAGGATCATCGTCCCCAAATGAAAAAACCAACGGATGCAAATCCTTGAAACTATACTCAATCTGGGGCTTCTGGTCAAAAGGAGTAGACTTCCCATCATCATTGCTACACATCTTGTCCATCAGAAGCTTCATAAGAGACTGCCTCTTTAACATGCGGCTGGATTTCTTACCAGATTTTGATAATGGATTCTTCCTTTTCCTCCCAGTTCTGTGATCACCACTCCCTTGACATCCATTTTTTCGATTCTGACTAGAATCTGATGAGTTGGAATCTGATTCCAGGTCTCGTTCATACAAACGATGATTCGTCATCATGCCAAGCTTCAGTTTTTTCCTCCTCTCAAGCTCCCATGTAAATCGCGATCTCTTCTGTTGCTCCGTAAAAGCCTCGCTGCCCACAGGGGCCTCACTGCCATCTTTCTGAAAGGTAAGTGGCCGAGTAAAATCAACCTCTGGGTAATCCTCCTCCCAATCAATGCCACAATCTACAGCATCATCAATCATCTCATCATCAGATGAGTCAATCCCTTTCTTTTGCTTTCTCCTTTGAGCTTCTTCCTCTTCCTCCTCTCTTTCCTCTTCTTCCTCTTCATCTTCTTCATCACAGCTAGCACTATTGCAATCGTCATCGTTTTCATCGTCCTCCTCATCATCCAATTCCACTTCAGTGTCATCATCATCCTCTTTTGGCTCATCAGACAATACCTCGAAATATGTATTGTAAGAAATCCTCTCCTCCTTCATACCCCATGATGACCGAGTTCTCCATGCAACACAAGATGGCACAATCGGTAGCTTCGCTGGTACTAATGGCTTCCTTCTCAAGGCATTCCCTGTGTCATTGACCACTTTGACTTCCTCGTCAGAGTCAAGAATTTCAATATAGGAGCTCCCTTCATTAAAACTGAGAGATCCTTTTCCCTTTGACTCCATCTCATCCTTGATAGCCTCCTCATCCTCATGAGGCCTCACTTCACTAACATTAACATTGTGGCTCACCAAATCTTGTGTTTCCACCTTAGAAAAGTCATGCATTTGTACAGATTTGTCACCTTCATCCGCATCACCCCCAAAATTATCACCGTCGTCATCAGCATCATTATCATTATCATCATCAAATTCCATCTCATCCTCAGCTTCCCAGTCCACTACATTTGTATCCAAATCAGCAAATTCCATCTCATCCTCGGCTTCCCAGTCCACTCCATTTGTATCCAAATCAGCGCCATTGCTGTAAGCACGAATGACATCTCCGACAAGCTTTTCCTCCAACATTTCATCGTCGTAATCATCCTCATCGGAAGCCAACTCTTCATGCACTGGATCCACCACTGCTAACTCCGTGTTCCCACGATCCTCTGTGCCCTCCCCAGCGATGATCTCACCGCCATCTCGATTCGAATTGGCGACACCGGCTTCCACATTACCGCAGTGCTCCTCAATTCGATCCCCACCAGCGACGCTGGCTTCCCCATTCCCGCAGTGCTCCTCCTCAATTAGATCCCCACCAGCGACACTTGGACGCTCCTCGCTTGCCTGATCAATGCCATCCGCGTTACACACGCGAGACTCGCCATTACCATTGTGCGAAGCGTCATCGGCTCGCCCGCTGCTGCCACCCCCGTCAACCTGTGACACCTCCATCGATTCTCCGCGAGCGGGAGTCCCCGCCTCTGCTTCCGCTTCCTCCTCAGCCTCTGCTTCCGCTTCCTCCTCATCCGCCTCCGCCTCCTTGCGCTTGCGCGCACCACGCCCGCCCGCTGACCCCGAGGATCGCACGCGGCGCTTCGACGGCCCTCCGCCACCCGCCTCCGCACTAGCCGCCCCCTTCCTCTTCCTCCTCCTGCTCGGCGCCTCCTCCGCCGCAGCCGGCGGCGTGACGGGCGCCTGCTGCGCCATCGCCATCCTCCGCGATCGCGTCCGCGTCGCCACGGCCCCCGGAACCACCACCCTCCTCTTCACCGCCGCCGCCGCTCCACCCCCACCGCCGGCGGAGTCATCAGCAGCGTCCTCCCCGTCGTCTTCGACATCGATGACCACCACCGGCCCCGCGTCGCCTCCGCGGCGGCGGCCCCGCACCATGCGGGATTCAGCCACGGTCACGCCGCCGCCGCGGCGGCGGCGGGCGAGGCGCGCGGCGCGATCCATGCGGATGGGAAGGGTGAGGAGTAGGGAGAGGGGTTTAGCTGCAACGGCGGAGGCGTAGGAGGTGGGGGGTGGGTAGTTGATACTACTAGTATATGAGAATATGACGAGTGCGTCGCAGTCGCAGTTATAGCAGTGGAGGGTTTATGACGAAGTGGTGGGGGCAATGACGAGTGGGCCCGGGTGGTGGGTGGGGTCAGGGGGCGGGGTGGGGCCCTGGGTGGACGGCACGGGAGAGAGTAAAGCCCGCGAGACGGCGGCCGGGGCCGCCCCGGGGGGGGGGGGGGGGGGGGCGCGGAGTCCGAGGAGGGGAGGGATCGGGTGCGGCCGGGCGGTGGTGCACTGTGGCCGTGTGTCGTTATCGTGTCGATCGGTCTCGAGCGAGCCTGCCTGCTGCTGCCCGCCCGTGCGGAGCGCGAATCCTGTAGTGGGGGTTCTGATTCCGATAAGGAATGGCTCTCTTTTTTATGGAATTTTTTTGCGGTTCATTTTTGGTAGGAATTGATATTGTCGAAAGCGTTTTTATGCTCTCATCGTAGCTTATTTAGAAAGCAATAGTGATGTTATTTATTTATATTTATATAATATAAAGAGTATAATGATACTTCCTCCGTCCCAAATTATCGTTTTAAGGAAAATTAAACTTGGTACCTTTTGACTAATAATCATACTAACCAAATCTATACTAAATATTATGCACGTTATAACACTCGTTTTATATTTTGAAGTACTTTTGAGTTATGCTAATTACATATCCATTGGGCACATAATATGAAATATATTAATGGTCAAAGTAGACCACACGTGATGGATAAAGAAATAACATGAGGGACTGAAGAAACTAAACGAAGCTATAGCCCTCTCCCCATCTACTTATAGCAAAAAGTTTTAGTGGAGGATTCGTAGGGGCTTCTATAGTTCTCGCGTCAGTAGTGGAGTCTCGAGACCCCGTCGCCCTCATGCTAGATCCACCCTGTATGCCACTAAAGACCATATAAAAAAAATATAAGACTTACATTAGGGGACGGGGAGAGAACTAACTATCATATCATACTCCATCTGTTACAAATTATAAGTTACACCCTTAATCCATAAAGATCGAAACAATTATTATCACCTTCTTATTATGTGGATCAATCAAAAAATATAATGCATATATCCAATAGAATCAGAGATCTTGAGCATGAAAGATTTAAAATAATAACAATAATTTAGTCGAGAGAGATGTATTATAATAATAATAAACATAGTGACTGTTGGAATTGAGGGAGTAATAGTGTTAATGCACCTAATACTGACTGTTGTATACATGCAGTTATCTGATCATATGGATGAGGTTTGTTGTTCGATTCTTACCCAAATATCTCATAGTAATATTTACATTTTGTATTACTTCTCCTCATGTCAATTATGATTTGAACATAAATTCTCTTCATGTCAATTAAGTCATATTGTCCATCTCATCTCATCTTGATGACACCTACCTAATGCACACCGATGCCAGTAGTATAGTTATAAAACCCAGAAATATTATAAGAGTACGAGGTTACTTTGGGTAAAGATGAGCACATTCAATCTTAATATATAAAATGATACAGTTTAAGTTTGAGTATCTAATTTGATTGAAAAAAATATGTTTAAAACAATATGTTTTAAGTATGGATAAAATTACATGTGCACTAGGGGAACCCCTTTTCATATTATAAGGTACTTTGATTTTTTTTAATCAAACCATTTAAAATTTGACTAGGTATATAAAAGAAATAGCAATTTCACCATAAAACAAACACATTATCAATAATATATTCAATGTAATATTTAATAAAACTATTTTGATATTATAAATGTCGCTATTTTTTTCTATAAACTTGATTAAGATCTAAAGAAGTTTCACTGAGAAAAAGGAAAAGCAACTAATAATAATATGAAATGAGAAGGGTAGTACTTTATCAATGCTTTGTTTCTATTTCCTAGGAGTACTTGTGGATCTAAAATAAAATTTTCTCCAATCATCATCGTCATGTCCCTCTCTCCTCTTTTTTTTTTTACCTAGAGTTGTTTTTTCTTCATGAGACTTAAAATTAACCTCTATCTCCTCAATAAATTTATTGTTAACTCATAAAAATTATAATACTGCCTCCCGTCAAAAATAATTTGGTTTGTAGAGTTTAAATTTTGTCTCAAAATAAATTAATTTTCACCTTCATACATACTATAGTCCAAAAATTAAGAAATTTTATCCCTTAATATTACCTACCCACCACCTACCGATTATACTTTTCCATATATAATGGTTACTTTTGTCTTTTCTCCTCACCACTAAAATTTCCTCGAGATGCAAAGAATTCACTTATTTTCTTTCAACCAAGGGAGTAGATGATTATATATGGAGGATTAAGACAACTCTTACGGTTACGCCTTAGAGTGAACTGGACATAAAATCTTACTTCCCAGGTCTCTGAAATAAGTTACTTTTAGCTCCTCCCATTTATTCCAAAATAAGTTTATTGTTGAGTAATCATTGTATCCGAGTTTGTAAAAGCAAAAAAAAAATGATAGTAGATAAAGTAAGATATAGTTGCATTGAGATTTGATAAAAGCGAAGGGTATTATAGTCTTTTTTATTGGTTTGTGTAAAATGAATGAAAAATGAACTTATTTTGGGATGGATATAGTAGTTAGGGTATGGTTAGACTATTTTTCATGCTTATACAAAAATAGAAAAGTTGGTATTTTCTCTAACTACTATTAATAAATAACAACTTGTAAAATTAGAAAATATTTTTTATTACAGTAATTTAACATAGTATACACATGGAATACCATAAATAACCAATATTGTACGATATTATATGGATTCGAGTACATGCCACATTCTATATAATAGATAAATAAAGTAATATGGATTCAAGTACAAGCCACATGTCGCGCCATTTAGTTAGGTACATTTACTATCACAAGTTCACATGCATATATTGCACACATTATTTATTATAGCAGTTGTAAAGTTAGCAAAAGTGTCCATTTCACATGGCAACTTGTCCTCTAGCGTATGGACTTTTCATATGAGATGCCTCGAAACCCATGTCCTATGGACCGTCATTTCTATTTTGTTTGTGCCATCACTTCCGACGCCCGAGTAACATTAATGCTTGTCTAAACATGGTTGATGTTGGGAGGTAACAAGCCGATTAACGCTAATATATTTCAGCTTTAAAAACAACTCTCTAAGGTTCAATGAATTTTGAATTTTGATCCTCGCGTTGAACACTCAACATGTAATGTTTTTAATCAATTGCAAATTGAAGCTACCACACGTGTATATGAGCATCTTTACTGTTTTTCGAAGAAAAAAAAAGAGAATGAAACAATTCTTGTACACCCGGTTCACTACACGGCAGAAATGCTGAGCCTTCACAGAATTTGCGCTAATTTGCAAACCTGAAGCCAGAAGTCCGAAAGAAACATTTTCATTCCATTTACCCATTCCACAAATATAAATCACAGAAATTTCAGTATAGAAGACATCTAAAGAATGGATAATAAAATGTTCACATTAGAAAGCCGTAGATATCGTAATCACATAATAATTCATCGTAAGAACAAAAGAAGTTGCTCTTATTTTTCTCTTTTTTTTTTTCACTCATGCATTGTTACAGCGTATTGCAGGAAGACGTGTCAGAATACTCAGGTAATATAAGCCGCTCCTGGTTACAAGAATTACTGTACCTAAGAATAAGATGACCGACTAAACAACAATCAAAATTCAATGTCCATACAAGAAGTGAACGAAAATTGACACCAGAAAGAACTTGAGACATAAACTTCATAATAATCTTTGCGAACACTGGAAGAAACATGCTCACACAAGCAAACTCATCTATGCAATAAAGATTACAGATTTATGTATGCCAGCCAAATTGACATGGCATGTGCACGTCCTGGTGTAAATTAGCATCGTAACACGTAACTCTTCAGTTTCCTCTTCCTGAGCCGGCTTTGGTAGTCAAAAACGATAACAGCATAGTTGGCTGTGCCATCCTGTCAGCGCCCTTCAGTGAAGTTTTTATGGCTTTCGACACAATCCTCTTTTGTTGGTAGATAGTGGAACTATCTCCCCAAAGAATATTTTAAAAATCAACAAGCCAGTATGAAAAAAATGGTGATTTACTCTGTGTATCCAAATTCTGGATCCATATCAAGTTTCCGTTTTAAACGAGACTTGTCGGCACTGCAAAATGGAAATAAATATGTTCAATTATTCCACAGAATGGGCGAGCTGAGCACACCCAATCCTAAATGCATCGTTTATTCCATTATTAGGTTCATTGGTCATTTAGACAAGGACATGAGTTCCAAATTTCCATTCGTCAAGGTTTGTGTCGTTTACCTGTTTAACGTTGGTCTAGGAGCAGGTCGTGTCCCAAAAATAGCTCCAACATCAACTGACATTGGTATTCTAGAACTCTGGCTGGACATGTCATCCATGTGCCTTGCCCCTGAAGGATGCTCTTCTGTTCTATCCGCCCGATGCATATGGACTTCCATCCCTTCATGGGCAGTCACCCTGCGCAACTTTCTTGGCGGGGACAGAACAACAGGGCCGTCCTGCAGGTTCAAGTCTGGTATCTTGTTATTCCCTGAATCACCCTTAGGTGGTGGCCTTGGAAGCTGTGATGGTTTTGTTGGCGCTGGTACTGATAAAAAGTACCTTAATAGGAAAGATAAACATGGTTTTATATGGCATGTACTAATAACAGAGATAGATAGCAGATGTTCTATTGATCAGTAACAAAGGCATACCTGTGTTCTAGAGCCTGCTGAGCTGTAATTCTTGCTTTTGGATCATATGTAAACATTCTTGATAGAAGATCCAATGCATCATCACTGGCCATTGGAAACAATGAGCGAAGTGGAGGTGCAGAGACAAATTGGTATTCAACATAATCTGGAAGATAAACCATGTCCGGCCATTGAGAAGACTTTGGAGTTCCAAATGCAGCAAAGATCTTCCCAAGTTGATCAATGTCACTAGAACCCTGCAACATTAACATTTAGTGACTTGGGTGCCCGTTAAAGCTTCTAAGGTATAGCTACCAAATGAAAAAATTGCTGCCCACTGTTAAATATCATATCACATTTTCCAACCTTCTCTTATCAGCACACATGCAAAAAGATCAGGCATACTGATGAAACAACGCTTACAAAATACATATGCAGCAATGCTCTCTTAAGAGGTTATAAACCCAAAGTTTACAAATCACTTGATTTGTAAGAAATGAAGAAGTTGTGACAGTAAAGCATTTACTTAGAGCTGCAGACAGATCTGATCCTAGAAAGCAAACAACTTGTCTATTGAAAATCAAATAGAGAACCATAGTTAGATATAGATCAAAATATTTTCAACCAATTGCTGCCTCTCACAAAGAAAACCACGGATAGTGACATGAAAAGCCTTTCATACATGATGAAAAATTTAGATGAGCATCTAAAATTCCTTAAAATGGAATTAACACCTCTACTGCATCTAAGAACTTGACTTGTAAGTATAGATAAAGAACACAAATTTATAATAAAAAAACCAATAAAAAATAAATCAACACAAGAATATTCAACTCCATGATTCCACATTTCTGGAGAATACACAAGATAAAAAATCAGGAAACTCAAGAGGACCTGCAGCAAGACCAGAAGCAACAAATTAAACCTCTACAACTGGCCTAAGAAGGCTTTCAGTTGAGTGAAAAAGAATTATGCACATTTAGCACAAGACCACAAGTCCATATTTTATTCATGTTATCTAGCCTCCCATGTGCATTAATGTTTTCTCCGTGCGTCTAATCCAAAAAAAAAAAAACACCATGTTCAAAAAATTCAAGTAAAACAATAACAAGGAATTGCAGTTTTAATTTTCAATGCTAAAAGAACCCCACCAGTAATCAGAACATTATAGTTGTGATAACCTGAAAACCCTTCTTTGGCCAAAATATGTATGGCCAGAACAAGTAGCCAGGGTAACCAAATCTCAGGCAATAAGCTTAAAATCAAGCACAAACCCGTGAACTTAGTAACAAGCGCCTATATCCCATAAGACTGGAGAAAGGAATAACATTTTTCTACCTAAAATAGTTTTGAAGAGAATAATCAGATCTATCACTTGAAAGTAAGGCCTAAGAGCACATGCCACAAAATCTACCTTCCAAGAAACATAGAAAAGGAAAGAAACAAACAATACCCTAGTGAATCTAGAAAGTCCAACCCTTTTCTCCCCATGCACAGATTTCTAGGGGTAGCTTCCTTACCCAAAACTACTCGTAAACAACTAATGGCAGATTTCACATATAGTAAACAATGACCTTAAGCATGAAAACTGGTCGTTTGCAGGCATCGACCCAGCCAATACGATGACTCGTCTGTTCACTGATCTAACTGGTTCTCTAAATAACATTATTGTGAAGGTGTACATTGTCACATGGTTCAGGGGATTCTTGGGAGTCAGTCAGATAATACCTGTGCTGATGGATGGCAAGAGGACAAGGGCGTGACACACCTTGTCGCCCAACACCATGGCGTTAGGAGAGAGATCGTGGGACAACTTTCAGCTTGCATCATATTCTCAGGCAAGCCCTTAAATAATTTAATCCTACGGAAACAAACAAACTAGCAGTGGAAATGATCTAGCTACTAAACTTGTGGAGGAGCCAACATAGTTGGTGTGTTGGTTGTGAAGAGCATGGCAACTGTCATGCACAGGCGGCTGCACATGCAGCCCCACATAACATACATAATTTTGTTATATTGAAGTCTAAAACTAGAGCGAGGCTTAATTTGCGTGAACCTACCAGTGCTAGACTATTATAACGTGCTCATTAAATAAATCTAATATCAACTACATGCACAGAGGAACTAGCTTCTTCTATTCCAGAATCTACAGACAAAGGTTCAAATCCACAGAGGAATTTTTTTACTGTTACCATTGAAACACTTTGTCAAATTTAAACCCAAAGTTTAAATCATTTACAGGTTCAGTTCAATCACCTCACCAGAGCCTGACCATTTCCAGTTTCCCCAGTTGAAAACTACAAGTCCAATCTGGCTTTGGAAACAACATTTTGAGGTAACACACTTACGCATGCAGTTATCACAACATATAGGAACAGCAAACTTAGCCATGCAACATTCTCAGAGCATAAAAAGTGCTTAGTTATAAATAGATTGAAATTACACAGAACATAAAATTATAAGAGTCGGTTAAACCTGGAGAAACGGTCGCCTAAGCAGCAGTTCAGCAAAAATACAACCAGCAGCCCAAATATCAACTGCAGATCCATACTGCTTGGTGCCAAATAATAATTCTGGTGCTCGGTACCATCGTGCAAAGACCTATATGTTGAGAAAAAAAATTCAAAACTGAAGTGCCCAGCAGCATCAGGATAATATGATTCAAAGTGAAACTAATAAAAAATAAAAAACACTCATTTAAGCAAAGCACACAGCATTGCTGTAATAAGTGTAGCATTGATCCTTGACTATCGTCAACATAACTGATAAAAAGATTGTTTAAGAGAACCTCCAGATATGATGGTGACTGAAAATCAGCACAGATAATTCAGAATGAAACAGTCATTCCAACACTATTAATATTTACCAAGAAAATGGTTATTCAAGGACACATACTTCCGAAATCAGTATCCTGTGACATTTATTCAAAATCCAACTCTGCCAACTCAAATGTCCAGGAAATAACATAAGAACTTCCCCACATGCATTTTGTTCCATCCATGAAGATTTAAGCTTTTCTACTTCCTAGGTGCCTACTGTTGTTGAAAAAAGGGTAAAGCATAAGGGCGCAAAATATCCACAAGGATGTTCTTTTTGATAAACAGAACAGCGAAGCATCAAACAGCAATATCGACCGAGTTAAAAAAATACAAAAGAAACATCAATACACTTGAAGAAATGTTCATTGCATATTTGTTTCAGCAACAAGATTCTGAAGTTCCAAGTATACAATCGACTAGATTATACAGAGAATTAAATTCTAATAAATATAATTCCACAAAAAAGAACCTGATGAGTGAAGTTCCGCTCTGGACTCCCAAATATGCGCGCCAGACCAAAGTCAGCAAGCTTAAGCTGCCCATCAGCGCCAATGAGTAAATTATTTGGTTTCATATCCCTACAGCACAGATTGTGTCAAAGGATACTCTCTCTAAAAGAAATTTAGCAAGATTATTAGTGGATACCTGTGTAGCACCCATTTCTTATGGCAGAAGGCTAAACCTTTTAACATCATCTGAATATAAGATTTTGTATCAGCTGGAGATAATACAATGTTCCTATCTCGTATGACAGCTTCCAAATCAGTCTCCATGAACTCAAATACAAGATGTAAGTTTCCCTTGTAAGGGAAAGCATCAATCAGCTCTATAATATTAGAATCTTTCAGCTCCTTAAGAAGTTTAATTTCCCTCAATGCAGTGAAATTGACACCTTCCTTGTACTTCCCTAGCCGGATTTTCTTTATTGCGACTGTATTCCCAGTCTGAAAACAAGGAACATGTAAAAGTTCAATAACCCTAACATTAACTCAAACAAAGTGAAGAACATTTATGATATCAATAAAAGTTAACAAAAGCAAGAAGCAAAATTCCACGACAATACATTCCAAACAGCTGATGTAATAAACTTAAAACTTAAAAGCACTAGGAGCACACCCAAAATCTGTAGAGTGAAAGGCTGGCACCATATAGCCTATCATAATACAAAGATACATGAGTCCACGACACAACAAACCCTGCTATCCCACAGATCCCCTCCCATCAAAGTGGATAAACTGCGATTTGCTTAAGAAGAGATGGCAAAACAATAACCACAGCTCAAACACCCTCACAGTGTCAACACCTCCAGTTCAATCCACACGGCAGTGAACAAAACCAGGTGAATTGCATTCATGGGCTCAACCACGGCTCATGGGTGGCCAACCTAGACTGCCCCTGCAGAAAGAACAGCTCTAGCCATCCGTTCACTGACGCAATTTCACAATCCGGGAACAAAACCCTTGAAGCTCAAATCACCCGACCACCCGCCTCTCCACCGGGCGGTCGGATCGAGCCGGAGGGCCCGAACTAGCCGGCCGGCGACTAAATTTCTCGAGGCGGCGGCAGATCAGCGCGCCCCCCGGCGCGCGCGACGATGTGCACCGGTGAGGGTTTTAGGAGCGGGAGAAGTGGGGGGGATGGGATGGGATGAGATGGACCTTGGTGTCGACGGCCTTGAAGACGACGCCGTAGGTTCCCTCTCCCAGGACCTCGCGCTTCAGGTAGCGGTCCGCCACGCGCTTCACGCCCGCGTCGTCGCCGCCGTCGCCGCTCGCCATACGGCAGAGGCCCCCACCACCCTCCCCCCTCACGAGGAGGCAGCGGCGGCGGCGGCGAGGCGAGAGAGGGTGACGGGGGCGCGCGCCGGGGAGGCGGCGCGGCGGAGGAGAGGTCGGCGCGGCGCCGGCGGCGGAGAGTGCGGTGCGGGGGGCGGCTCGTCTCGGCTGCGATGCGCGGCCGCTTGGCACAGGGGAGGTCCTTGTGTGCGCTTTTTTTTTTCCTTTACTTTATTTTTCTTTTCATCCTCTTTATTTATTTCGGCCTTCTTCTGTTTCTTTTTTTTTTTCCCGACCGTTCGAGTTCGACGGTACAGCATTGGGCCTTTTGGAAAGGGAAATACCGGATGCGTGCACCGGACCTCCTTCAGAAAAACCAGGATCTCACATACTAGTACTATGCTCCTTTCATCTTGTAACAAAATTTAAGTTCAAAATCGATTCTCTTTAAAGTACTTTTGAAAGCACTCGCTCCCCTTCAATGTATACCATGATGAGCTCTCGTTTTCCGTAACTAGTGGAGAAGTGAGAGGTATTGAGAGGGATCTCAAATTCTCAATCCCTTCTGATTCCTTCCTATCGGGGATTAACCGAGCATTAGTCGGGAATGTCTAATCGCCCAGGGAGTTCAGTTTGCATAGGGTGTGTTTAGTTTCAAAGTTTTTTTCCAAACTTCCAAGTTTCCATCACATCAAACATTTCATACACACAACTTTTCAGTCACATCGTCTCCAATTTCAGCCAAATTGCAAACTTTGGGCCAATCTAAACACAGCCATAATATCGTTCCATATACACTGCATACAGACATGCAGTGTTCCATGATCCATCTCAGAATAACAAGATCACATCAAAATCACTCTGATGTTATGGGTGTCGATATAAAGAGGAACTCAGTCGTTTTAAACAAACTTAACACAACTCAGCTGGCCCCTTCCAAAGCATATTGAAATACATATGAATTTTGTGTCACATCTTCCAAGTTCCGAGAAGAAATATCGAGCACATATTGGCAACCTTTGGGGCCCCAGGCGGCTAAAGAGGGTCGTGATTTTCATCCAACAGTAACATCTGACAAAATTTATTATGAGCACATACTATCCAAGGCTCGTCAGCAACCCAAAACAAAATGCAAATTAAGGATACAAAAGATCATTTTGAAGTTATGGTTTCCCCTTCATTAGCAACCACAGAATTAGCTTCATTAGCGGCATCTGGCTTTTTGCAAATATAAATAAAATGTGACTCTGGATCTTTAAGAACATAGTCAGGTGGTAATTGACCATCCACTGTCAATGAAACTTCCTCCATGATAGGTTGTGCAAGTGAAACACCTTTGCTCCATTTCAACTGGTATCCAGGTGTGGCTGCAAAATGATAACAGTAAATTTTATCAGGGTCCAACTGAAAAATTAAAAGCATAGCGTCAAATCAAAGTTTTAAGATTTCCCATTAGAATCAACCAATCTTTGGAACCAATGTTTCCCTTTGGAATCAGTCAAACCTGAATCTCCCCATTATTCAGTGTTTCCTTCTGGAAATTCAAATTATGTCCAGCTCCATGAATCAAGAAATAGCATAAGAAAAATACTTACGCATAATGTACAGTTCAATTTTTTTGTGGCTTCCAGCTTGGTACAAAAGTTGCACTCGTTCCTTAGGACAACCATATGTTATCTGCAAAAGAACATCATCGCTCCATAAGATCATCCCACGCAAAATGATTACACACTGTATTGTTTAGATTTAGAGGATGTACCAACATGTAGATCCCACCAGGCCTAAGAATCCTGCAAGGGGAAAAATAGTTCAACATGAAACATACTGAATCATTGGGAACCAACTAGTTTTGAAAAGAGTGAAAAGGATAAACTTTCATGCCAGACACCTTGCCACTTCTGCTAGCATTTTGGAAGCACCAAGAGGAGCATCATCGCCACACTAAAATAGTAAGATCAAATGCAACAACAATAATGGTCAGATGATTTTTCATTTCATGCCTGATCAGAAAGCTAAAATGTTGTTTGTGCAACAAGTAAAGCTTACCATCATAGCGTCCAATGTACCTTCAGAAATTTCCATAATTCCGTCATAACAAGGTAAGTGTAGTGGTGAAAAATAAACAAATACCATAAATGAATTTATTCAGTAAATTCCATAAAAAAGTATTCCACAAGAGCGTTAGCAAGCTTCGGTAAATAAAATTCTTAAGGTACCTTTATCAAGGACACAATCGAATGTTCCATCACCAAACAAACTCATGTCCCTAACATCCATCTGGAAATCTTAAAACACAAGACACCAAGTAAATAGACCTTGCATAGAAACCATAATTCACAAACTATGAGTTTGAAATTATCAATGAAAACACTACATGTAAGCTGTGGAATATCAACGTGTTTCTCCCTCATCTGCTCAATGACTACGGATGAAATGTCCACGTTTACTACCTCCTCGTACCCATCCTTCACCATGTCCTCCGACAAAACTGCCAAAATAAGATCAAACTGCATCATGCAACGGATAGGTGTGACCGTATAATTAGTATAACAATGCAACAGGGTAATCTACTACTCCAGTGCATTCCCAGAAATATGCGGCGCGCGCGACGAATTAGCGCCGAAATCGTTGAATTTGAGTACGCAGATAGTTTCAAGCTAGTGTGAGTGAAGGCACGCAGGTAAAAGAGGTAGTAGAGGCGTACGGGAGTTGCCGCACCCGAGCATGAGGACCCGGGAGGAGGCGGGGAGGCGGGCGCGGAGCAGCGGCCGCAGCGCCGGGTACGCCTGGTACCAGTCGAAGAACGCGCCGCCGCCGCCGCCGGTGGTGGCGGTGGAGGAGGGGGAAGGGGAGGAGTAGCGGGAGTCCCAGTAGGCGGCGGCGCCGTAGTCGTTGCTCCTGCACTCGCCGCCGCCCATCCTTTTTGCTCTCCTTTCTCTCCCGCGCGGTGCGCTAGCTCGCCGGGAAGAGGGAACGGGAGGCCTCGAGAAGAGATCGCGGCGGCAGGGTCTGATGGGCGATGGTGTGCGGCGAGCCGGCGACTGGAGTACTACGCTGTACTAGGGGTTTGTACTCCTAGTGCAGCTAGCACTGCAATTTGCGACAAGGGTTCCCGATATAATTTAGTACTGTCCCTACATATATGTCCGGGTTTAGTTACAAACTTTTGAAGATCCAACTTTTTCATCACATCAAAACTTTTCTACACATAAACTTTCAACTTTTCTGTCACATCGTTTTAATTTCAATAAAACTTCTAATTTTAGCGTGAACTAAACACACAGATAAGGGATTTTGGTTGGATGCTTCTCTCCAGATTCGTTGTATTATAATATATTAATCTAACTAAAATTTGGTATATTTAGGGATGGAAAGAGTAGAATTTACAACTGTAAGAAATCTGATGTGATCTAGGGTGTGGTTATCGTCACCCACGGTTTAGCGGTTATCGTGAAAACCGCACAGTTATAGCGATCATCAAAAGCCATTCGTTGAAATCAGCTAGGTATACCGTAAGATTACCGCACTAACCGTGTGTTTAAATACCCTTCAATATATAGCGATCATCAGAAGCCATTACCATTGAATTCAGATCCTCTGCTTTAGAGGTATCAATGCAGAGTATGAATAGTACATCGCATTAAAGTCCTCTTTGTTTAGGCTTATAAGCCAACTTATAAGCCAAAAAGTCTAAACCTAAACAAACAAGCAGCTTTTTCGTTTGGCTTTTTTTGAAGCCATAAGCCACTCTTACACTATTAAGCCAAAAGCTAGGTTAGAGAAGCTTTTTTTGGCTTATATGAGATAGATGTATGACTCCACCACTAAATTTAGGACATTAAATTCACTGGCTTATAAATCATATAAGCCAATAAGCTGACTTAAAAGTCTAAACCAATAAGCCTAAGCCTAAACAAAGAGGGCATAAAATGGATTATAAACCACACGAACATTCCTTGTGGTTGTCCCCCTAATCTCCAAATCCTAGCTTCTCCCCCATCGCAAGTTATTCACTTATTTTGTTTTGGCAAAACATTGTCACACTTATGACAAACTATTTCATGGGTTTATTATTTTTTCGTCGTACCACGTTTGGTCTAAGGTTTATTGTGGTAAACTTAGACACTAACCAAACAACCCTATATCCTATGGAAACCATTAATCTTCTAACAACCCCTCAATCAAAACTATAACAAGTTAAAGATTACGATGAACATATTCATGGTTTTATCAATAACCGCAATAACCCTTAAGTCATCCATGAAAACTGGTAGATTTTAAATAAATTATTAGTAGATTTTTTTTTAAAGAAAAACATGGTTGAATTATCGAGCGGTTTGAACACAATGCTCCTGTTTACAACATAATAAGAGCGTATAGCGATGGCTGAGTTTCCCCATTTTTTTGGGATCTGAAATATTTCCCGTGAAATTGTGAAATTTGCAGTACTATATATACTGTAGATCAACGACTTGTTCTTCTTTTAAATCTTGTGGGAATCAAGATGCGTAGATCAGTGACTTTTCTTTTCTATCAATCTTGTGGGAATCAAGATGTTTCCCGTTTGGAAATCTCGCATTCGTGGCACCTTAACACAAAAATAGGGCAAAATACTTCTTGGAAAATCCAACTGAAGCGAACGTTAGATTTGCTTCCCTGCCAAGGCGACAGACGCGCAACTGGAATACAAGGCTTTTAGAACCTTTTTAGGAGAGCTTAAAATTCTTAAAATTCTGAAAAATGACTGGTTAGACCTTGTTTAGTTGGAAAAAATTTTTGGGTTTAGTTGTCACATCGGATATATGAATATATATTTGAAATATTAAACGTAGTAATATTACAAAATAAATTACAGATTCCGCTAGGAAACTATGAGACGAATTTATTAAACCTAATTAATCCATCATTAGCAAATATTTACTATAGCACCACATTATCAAATCATGACGCAATTAGGCTTAAAAGATTCGCCTCACAATTTACACGCAAATTGTGTAATTGGTTTTTTTTTCCACATTTAATACTCCATGCATGTGTCCAAACATTCGATGTGATGGATGAAAAGTTTTTGTTTTGGGAACTAAACAGCCCCTTAATAGATAAATTATAGAACGCAGCTGATAAGTACCCCCTATATTTTTTAATAGATAATGCTGTTGACTTTTGAACACATGTTTGATTATTCGCCTTATTCAAATTTTTAGGAAATTATATAATATATAAATCATGCTTAAAATATTTTAAGTGATAAAACAACTCACAACAAAATAAATTATAATTCCATAATTTTATAAATAAAACGAATGGTCAAACGTTTGATAAAAAGACAATTAAGTCAATTGCGTCATCTAGTAGGCAGCTTCTGAAAATGTAAAGAAGCTAAAATAACTAGCTTGCTTGTAGTAGCTTATAAGTTCATTTTACTATAACTTCTCATATCTTCTCGTAAGACTGTGTTTAGTTCACACCAAAATTAAAAGTTTGGTTGAAATTAGAATGATGTGACGGAAAAGTTTGAAGTTTATGTGTAAGAAAGTTTTGATGTGATGGAAAAGTTCAAAGTTTGAAGATAAAATTTGCAACTAAGCACGACCTTATCTAGATGAGAAGGCCTTATCTAGATGAGAAGCTAGAATGTTTGGTTTGTGAGAACTTTTATTTCTGGAAAAAGCTTCAGCTGACATAAACTCCTCAAACAGGCCCTAACCCAAAAAAATGTCATGCTCTGCTCTAGGGAGTGCTGGGGTGCAGATGGGTTTCTCACTTCTTGACGATTTAATATTCTCAATTTATAGCATTTCAAAATAAAGCTATATACCACATGTTAGTTCAGAAACTCTCTAGAATTCATATCATTTCCCTTGGTACTGGTATCTGGTAGAGAGTTACATCATTGGTGCCTCGGTGGCATGACCCAGTAGTAGCATTGCCGCATAGCTCTCCATTTCCCTAATTTATAACTTAATGTTACTGGAGAAACACAAGGTTTTGACAATTTCAAAATCTCTTTGGCAGTTCGAAGAGCAAACCATTTAGTCGTCGGCCTATGTTGCTTGGCTGGGTAAGTCGTCAGCTCAACCATTATATAATTGCCGAAGTTTTGTTTAAGAGTCAGCACCCCTAGAATAGAATCCTTCAACACGGATCTACCTCAAACAGCCCTTTTACTTGCCGAAGTTGTGTGTACGAATTAACCTAGCCTGCTGTACCAGAGAGCTGCTCCACATGATGAGTGATGGCATCAGGACAGGGAGACTGGGCACGTAGAAGTTCCAAGCGATTGAATGGATGTACAAATTGCAGGATGTAGTCCTCGTCTGTAAGAGATGGAAAAAAGCAATGTCAGGCGTACAGAGAGTATCATATGATTATGAGTGCCAATAAGTCCGTGATTTAAAAATTTGAGAAAATGCAACTAGTTAGATATTCAGAATGATAAATGAACTTACTTTCTCTAACAGTGCCATACAACCAGCATAAGACCTCATCAGCGAAGGCCAAGCAAACACCTCCCTGAAGTACATACGGATATCAGATATTATTGTTATTTTCAAGATAAGTACATTGTATTCTTATCCCTTTTATGCTTGACGTGGCAGGAAATTAATTGAGAACTACTTATTTAGACAATCTAATCTCACATATTTTACATAGCAGGTAAATTGTTGCAAAGGAAGCACGTCCTTTGGGAGTCTAGAGTTACAGATGATTCACATTTCCAGTATTTAACCTGCTGATAGGTCTAAATTATAGTTGTCTATCTAGGCATGTGTCCTTTAAAATTGCTAGGAAGAAAGCTTGATTACCTGCCAGTAGTTCTTCGCTTTCACCTTTTGTGTTATTTCTTTGGTTCTTAGTCTCTCAGTCCGTATAAGTACACCAGCATCATTCCTGCAGGTAAAAAAAATATATGGTTGAAACTCCTTTATTAGTAGGAAAATGCTGAGGGGTACTAGTTCAAGTTACAAATACAAGCCACTGGAATCAATGTAAAATTGGGACAAAGTCGAAGTTAAAAAAGTAAAAGCCTTCTTTTGCATCATATGGGGTAGGTTAAATGTTGAGCAAAATACCACACCAAATCAGAACATTGTATTAAAAATAAGCATACGATTTTATCAAGTACATGTGACGCAGTCAAACAAATTGAAATGAAGAATCTAGAAAATCAAGTATGTGTTTAAGTTATTATGCCTATTACAATCAATAAATGGAGACATATCAGTATATTACCAGAAATAGTCCATGTCTCCATGAACCTCTAGTTTACTACACAAAGATTTGGTATCCCGAAGATGAAATCGTATTGTAATTATTTAGACAAAATTAACTCGAAAATGAGCATACACGTACCGGGAAAAATATACCTTAGTACCAAATAATAAAATATTTATTGTAATAGCACCAGCAGCCTTTAGCCCCACAAAAGTTGGGTAGGCAGCACAATTATTTATTGCAACAGGACATCCATGAGAAACGACTGACTATCACAAATATGAGCTTGCTTCGTACACAGTTGATGACACCAGGTGTAAATGAAATTACTCTTGTTCCTTGTAGAGGACAACCATAGTGGCATACTGATTTGTGATAACCAGCATGTCAATCTCCTAGCCAAGCAGAAGGCCCAATACTAACATTGCACAGCTTCTTTAACATGTAAATTGTATCAGCAAACATTTTATCACGAAAATCATTTTCCATTGCAAAAATGCCAGCTGTCAGGTGATAGAAAGCTCATCACATTGACTACAAAAAATGGATGGCGTAAGGGAAAACAATAAAGAATGAATACTACCTGAATCCAACAACAACATATGGAACACCAGCAATAAATGATTGAATCTGCAATATTTAGTAAAGAAAAAAAGTTAATGTTAGAAGTTAAAATATGCATACTTTCTGAAAAAAATAAAAGGCAGCTAAGTGGATCATGGACTCATGGTAGACAGAGTCATAACAAGATTGCTACCTTATCATCTACTCTCAGTTAAAGATGCAAGTTGGTTGACCACTTGACCATGGATACCCATCAGCTAAACACTAATTCATTTGGTTTACATTTTGTACCTAATATGAACTAGCAATTGAAGTGCAACCAATGGCTGGGTTGAATGGCCCAAAGCAGTGGCGGAGCCACCACCCAGCGGCCAGCGCCGGGCGGCAGCCCACTCTCATCATCAAAACTCAAACGTACACTAACTTTTTATATTACTCTAGGAATTAAATTGATTTTTGGTAACAAATATCTAACATAGTTAGATTCACTCAGGCTCTAAGAATTCCCTGGCTCCACCATTGAGCCAAAGGGTACCCATGGGCCAACAGATACGCATCCCTACCCTCATTATTGCTTTACAATGCAATTGAGTGATTTTTATCAGTGCTTAACGAAAGCAAATAGCAGCGTTAGACATTGATTAAAAAAGAGTTCTAAGAGAATGAACCACAACACAAAATAAACTTTCACACTGCAGGACAGAGCAGTAAGTTACAAATGATATTGAATTGAATGGAGAATAAGAAATACAGCAGGACTAAAATTTTACCCAGAATCGAAGCAACTTCTCTTTCTCAAATTTTTCCACTGTATGGTACTCCAGCTGTTACACGCCAGAGGCTCAAAAACTGAGTATTTCAAATAAATGTGGTACCCAAACTAAAGCAAATCACAAAAAAAAAAGTAATGCTAACCTCTCTGCTTGTTTTCAACTCCACGTAGAACCGCCTACCATCATCAGTTGCGTCACAGCAGTCCATCTCAGCACCCATGATAATACGATGTGCACCCAATTTCGTTTTTATTACAGCACAGAACTCTACATTTGCATCAATACCTCTTCCATCCTCATCAATGGAATTCTCAGTTGCAAGATTTTCAAAAGAATATCCCCAATAACATCTGAGAGTAAATATAGAGATAAAGACAAGGCACACAAAAAAAGTATTATGGTTCAGATTCTTCCCATGTAACGATAATAACAACACTGAGCATATGATTAATTGACTATAAACATTAAGGCAACATGATACATGCACAGAGCAAGAGTGAAGATACAGCTAATCTCATGTGTCAAACTTCCCAGGGAATCTAACAGTTACGCATGTCTTGTTACATCAGTTTGCCAGTGAATTAAAACAGCATAAAGAAATAAAATTGGACAAGATATCCTTGTGATATAAGGGGCTGTTTGGTTGGTGACCTGAGTGATATGCCTGAGAAAAAAGCGTGCCTGGGTGGAAGAAAATCAAAGAATGAAGTTGCCTGATGAGGCGTGCCTGTGCTTTTCTTGTTTGGTTGGAGTTCTACGCCTGAGGAAAACAGATTAAGCAAAACCGTGCTTAATTAGCACTGACATTTTGTTATAATATAGCTAATCCACTTAATTAGCAGTTATGCATGCATCCTTTGCATGTACTGTCGCATCGACAAGTCAAACATGGCTTCCAAGCCATTCAAAGCTCTGACTACCTGCGGACAGGAAACGTGCTACTCGCTAATCACATTCTTAGCTCACGCCTGGAGGTCAGGCCTCCTTTTTCGGTCGCCTGAGCCAGGCTAACCACGGTGCCGGACGGCTCAGGTCAGGCAGTAGACAAATGTCTCAGGGCATCAACCAAACACATTCCAGTTTTTCTCTAGCATATCTCAGGCCAGGCTGATCCTTCTCAGGGTAGCATCCAAACAGACCCTAAATAACTGATGGTGGATAAACAGGAACACTTTTCAAAAGAGAATCTCCATTTATCTTTCTTGTGAAAGTAGAATCTCTATAGGACAACTCACGTATAAAGTATAAACTAAGGACATTAATATATTTATCATACCAGATATCAACTTTTTTTATCACCCAACATAAATGCGTTTAACGAGCATCACTAACAGTATTACCATCACCATATACATCAACTTAATGAAGCATTCAGAGAAAGAGAATCACCTCCGGCGTTCAACCTCACTTTGTGGTCTTTCGGGGAGCTTATGGACGTCCAGGTATACAACACCATTTCTTTTGTGCACACCCATCTTCCATGGTTCTCTTAGATAAGCCGTGGCCAATATCTGGTAACAATATTAGTTGTTATATCGATCTATAAACATACAAGCATATTGAACAAAACGAGTGGTATATGCTACAAAAATGAGGGGAAGACAGTTTGTTTTAGATAGTTCGAACTAGAAGGATCATACCTTGTTAAGATTGTTGCGGTATGTCTGCAAGAAGAGCATCATACATGATCAGCGTGCCATGCATAGAGTACTAAAATAGAAAACGGAAGGTTGACAGCAGCATTTTACCACAAAATGTATGTTCTGAAGAGGTACAGTTGAATTTCTTATGCATGCAAGAAGATCACCAAATCCTTCTGAACCCAAATCTGATATTGACAAATAAACCACATTCGTCATGAAACAGTCCCCTTGAATGAAAATAAATTCAAAAGGAAAGAACAACTTCCAAATAACAGAACTACTGTTTATCTGGATCCACATGTAGGATTCAACTCATTCCAAAAAAAAAAAAAGAACTTCTGGGTTAATTAGTTCCAATAATTTATTTCATTTCTCTTTTGGCTCTATGAGAAATAATTAGAACCTCTAATTAGTAGTTATGTATTTTCTCTCATGCCATTTTTTAAGGAAGAATAAATTATCCAAGTAAAATTAGTGGAAGGTGCCATGCTGTCATGAACTTTCTATAAATGTGGACAAGTTAATCCAGGATGATTGAAACAGAAGTTTGCAATACCAGAGATAAGAACAATTTCTACATTTAACAGTACTCTTTATATCAACTACTCCCTCCGTCCCATAAAAGACAAACCTAGTACGGAATGCGACACATCCTAGTACTATGAATTTGGACATGTCTCCCTAGGATGTGTCACATCTCGTACAAGGTTTGCCTTTTATGGGACGGAGGGAGTACTCCAGAACATAAAAACAGAAAACATGAGTTTTTGATGGAATTACCTCTTTTCTCTATAAAAGATTCAAATCCTTTATTGAGATTTTCACCAACATAGTCGCAAATGTTACGTTTGAAGAGCCTCTAAAATAACAGTATGTTTAGTACAGCAGCAAATTTATAGCAATACTTTTCTGTAATACTACATAGACAGACTTTAAGGAAATGGCGAACTAAAGGGAAAGTGAAATTGATCGTGAGCAATTCTGTGATCTTACCAAGCTGCGGTCATCAAAATATACATCCCCACCCTCAATACGGCTGTAGCATGCAATCTCAGAAGGCTGCATGAATAGGAAAGGATTTGGATACATAGATACCAGAGATAATATATAAAAATCAAAAGAATATGGTATCATTACTCACCTCCTGAAAAGCAACAAACTTCCTAGATAAAGTTTCTTCACTCTTATTAAGCTTCATTTCTGAAACAAAACCTTCAACATTACGCCCATTTCCATGCGAAAACCTCCCACCATATCCAAAGTTATGCCGTCCTGGATGGCCTCCTGGCCTTGGAAGAAGAGGTGGACCTCTGCCATTCCGCCCCCCATATCCTCCCCGAGAATGATTGTTGGTGTTCCGTATTGAGGGTAGCACTATAAGGGAAGGCATGGAATGAAATATAGTGTTGAAGCTTAACCTTCCCTCCTAGATAATTCAAACATTTTAAAGTGCTAGCTGCCCCAAGCCCCGCACCAACATATCAAGCGTATAGCCAGTAAAATAACCCAGTTACAATCTTTACCACAAGCATGGGCATTACCAATCACTAATGGAGACCTAGTAGATTGATAAAATGTATGCCAACAATAGATATCAAGTTGTTACACATAAAGCATTAGCATGATCTCCATTCCTTCCAGCACTAAATCATCACAAATAGCGTATTGATTTTAGGGAGCTTCCTATCACAAATATGATTAGCATATATTGAAGGTTTTCAATAAATTATGCATGTTTTATTATCAACTTTGATCTTTCAAAGTTCAAACTTCTATGTTTCTAGTTAGATGGCAGATTGAGAAGAATGTGAAAAAAAATGTTCTACAGAGGAAATCAGATCAGATGCAGTATTCTTCATAACTGTAATCTACTGCAGAGTTCACTTCAATTATACTTCAAATTCGTTTGCAGATAGATGTTATTCAACTGTAGTCTACCTATAATCAAAACGGGAGATTAACATACTAGCATAGTGCAATGTAACTATCAGCTAATCAAATAGCCCCTAACACTTATCGTTAGGCAGTGTTCAATGGCTACTCTCCAACAATTATGCTTGATGGTGTTGTAAAACATCTCTTGCGATTTAAAAGTGAGTTGCAAGCAGAAGACAGTAGCCATGATGTACTGTTACTTTATAAGACACATTGTGCGTATCATATGCCTATCGAAAGTGGAAGGAAGAATTAAAAAGTCCAGAACAAGAATTATTCATCATACATACATGTGAAACCCGCAATTTTCTACATGCTCACTGAATCCCCTAAACCCTACGATCAGCTTACCCGCAACCAAAAGAACTGGGTTGGATTTTGTAAAAATGCCCTAATTAATTCTACTGATTAGATATGCTTAGAGACTGATCATTGTCACCCAAAATGTGCACGATAATTTAGCAAATATTAGAGGCGGACCTGGGACTAGGTAGTTGCTACGCGCGGGGGTCTTGACGTAATCCTCGTTGTCAGAGCCAAACAAATCCCTCTCCTCCTCCTCCTCCTCCTCCGCATCACCCTCGCCCCTCTCCTCGTCACCGTACCCACCGGCGGCCCTCGCGGGCGCGCCGTCGAACGGGTCGTCGTCGTACCCCCTGGCGTCCCCCTGGTCGACCCCGTCCTCGTCCTCGCCCCCACCCCCGCCCCCGCCGCCGCCGCTGCTGCTGGAGGCGCCGCTGGAGGAGGAGGAGGACCCGGCGGCGGACGACGAGGAGGACGAGGACGGGGAGGAGGAGCCGGACGAGGCGCCTCCGCCGCCGCCGGCCTCGGCGTCGTCGTAGTCCTCGCCGAAGATTTCGACGTCCTGCTCCGAGAAGTCCATGGGCAGAGAGAGAGAGACCGACGAAGAAAGGTTTCTTTCTTGGCTTTCTGGTCGGGGGGGAGGGTTTGTGGTGCGATGCGATGCGATTCGAGTGTTCGGCACGGCGAAGAAGAGGAGCTTCTGGAAGTATTAGGGCTCGCTCACCGGATCAACGGGAGCGAGCTGGGCTCACTAGGCTTTTGGCTTGGTTTTGATCCGGGCTTTAGATTAGATCCAAGGTGGGCACGACACGAGGGTATCGTGTGGATTTTGCGTGTATTGTTCTGTTGATGATACTTATATCTTGTAATCAGCCAGCTAAAACAACTAAAACAGTAATAATCTCATAAAGTAGAAACTAACAAGTCTTATAAAGTATAACTAACAAAGGCAAATAATTGATATTCAGCATCATACTGCATATGTATTACTCCCTCCATTTCATAATGTAAGTCATTCTATCATTTTCCACATTCATATTGATGTTAATGAATCTGGGAAATGCTAGAATGACTTACATTGTGAAACGGAGGAAGTACTAGTTTTCTTCATTTGCTATTATTGACTAGGGAGAAAAAAATAGGGAATCATAACTTTTATAGAAGATGATAATTTGACCTTTACTATAATTACTTAAACATATAGCTGATCAAAGATGACACATGAATCCACCTCAAAGTGCTAAAGGGTGGCCCTCAAGGGATTGCCCATGCTTTCAAAAAAATAACCTTACAGCGCGTGAATATTTTTCGCAAGGGCCCTAAGGTAGCCTGTGGCCATTTATATAACAGAGACATGAAACAACGTAGCCCGAGATGCCTCGGGCCCATGACATCATATGATTTATTAGCGACAAGAAGGATGTCTACCCCGTAGCAAGGCGCGTGAAAGACATGGCGGCAACTGTTGCAATTGTCGCCCATTACTTTAACCATGTATGCCTTGACACGAGTGTGGGGAACTGGGAGAGAGTGGTTGACTATCATGACCCCGTTGGGATCCCTACCCTTTAACTGCCATTCACCAAACATTGATAGGTGGGCCCCTATGACCAACAATGCGTGAAGAACCCTATTCCTCGCATGCTTGCATGGATTGAGTAGGGGTGCATGGCAAGCCACCGCCACACGCTACTTGTATCGAGCCCTACTCGGGCTACCCGAGGCCACGATGGATTGAGCTAGGTATCATGGTGAGTTCTCACCATATCCCGTTCATGGTGGACCCCGCCAAGACATACCCAAGGGCAGCGGGGTGGGCAATGAGAGGAGATCCTGGCAAGACTTACCATATTTGATCCCGATACGAACAATATATTTCCTTTAGTAAAGAAAAACAATATCTTTCCTCGAGCTTTTATCATCAGGTGTTCCCTGGTGAAGATATATGGGGAGAACCAGGACAAGCGAGGAGGGTTGGAAGTGAGAGAAAAGAGATTTCATCACATTTTGTGTGGTTCTTAGGAAATCCAGAAGAGAGGAAGCATAATTATTTTGAGTAATCAATAGACTTGTAAGATCCTCATAACAGATAGGGGTAATCCTACAAATAATAAGAATAGGGTATTGTACCTCCGAGCTTGTATACATCCTAATGAACTCATCGGTTCTTTCGTTTCTATATTGTTTACACGTGACTAGCCTCCCCAGCCAAATTCACATAAGGGGGTTTTGTCAGATTTTTGCTATCGAACCATCAATATAGTTGAGTACTCTCTAGAAACAATAAGTATGACTGAGTGGAGTGGAATTATTAATTCTAAAGGTGAAATGGAAAATTTTGCTTTGGGATCCGTGTAGTGACAAGTATTTGCAAATAACTTTTGTGGTAAGCAATTATAAGTAAATGAGAACAGAAGTAGTATAAACTTAAATAAGCAGTAGACAATTTAAATTTCAGAACTTAATTTTATAGCCGGTTTATAGTATTTTGTTGTTTTTGCTGTTCAACCTTATTTGTAGATCGCTACAGTAAACCTAGTATAAAACTTCATTGTTACAGTTACATGTTTTCGTCTCATATGGTGTATTTTGGCATGATTTCTTATCGAACATGCATGTGCATGGACTAGTTTTAAAATGACCTAGTAGCCCAAGCTAGATTATGGGCTCTAACATGCATATAAAAGTTTAAGGATAGTCGGTATAGTTTACTCATCCGAATATAAGATACGGTAAAGCTAAGCCACAAACAAGATATTTTTATTTTTATTGTACTAGAAAAATATCTGTGCGTTACAATAGGTGAAGACAGTTTTCACGATTGATGGTGGCGCCCACACACTTAGGCTGTGTTCGGCACCGGATGTTCCCAACTCCTATTCCTCGTGTTCCGTGCGCACGCTTTTTAAACTGCTAAATGATGCGTTTTTTTTTGCAAAAAGTTTATATACAGAAGTTGCTTAAAAAATCATATTGATCCATTTTTGAAAAAAAGACTACTAATACTTAATTAATCACGCGCTAATAGACCGCTCCGTTTTACGTGCGTGCGAGATGGGTTCCCAACCCATAGAACCGAACACAACCTTAGTAGTACGTTTTTTTTACATTTTTTTCCTCAAGTTTGAAAATACTATACCTGGCTTTACTCCTATACTTACAATAACTACGGTCCCCATCGGTTGGTCTAGTCTTATTATAAGCCATAACGGCTTATTAGAGCAGGTACAATAGCAGACTATAAGCTAGCTATAAACATATTTTAAAAAGATAAAAGAAGAGAGATAAGGAAGTGGGCTATAGATCTGTAGCCAGCTGCAACACGGACTCCAAGACGTAATGTGTGTATGACAGGTGAGACCAGGTATTAATAGTGTAGTAAGCAACTATTGTATGAATTGTCTATTACATTGGCTATAGAAGATTTGGAGCTAGTAGTTAGCTATACTATTAAGCTTGCTCTTAACGATTAAGAAATAATATGCGAGTAAAAGTTTTATATATTGTTCTTACCGATTGAAAAGCCAAAGTTGAAAAAAATATGTTAAAATAGAATCAAAATCAAATTCAAAATCAAGTTTTAAAATTCAAATTTTGGCTTTAGCTTATAAGCCTTAGGGCAAAGGATGAGGCCATACATTGGAAAAAATAATTATCAAAACAACATCTTGCCTATTTGACCATTATACCTATCTAACCAACAAAGAGAATCATATCACTCCGTGGACCAAACGATCGGTAAAAAAAAAGTTAGCATATCACTGAAACGTGTACGGGCACGTTGCGGGGAAGCACATCTAGGACAAGCAAGCTCCAAACCGGTCTATCCGTCGGCTCAGCCCTTTCTTGATCGGTGTGGCAAGTTAGCTCACCAAAAAAAAGAAAATAAAAAAGAGAACATAACAAAGCAATTTTAGTTATTCATTTACACTAACCAAGGGCCTATTCACTTTGATAAAAAAAATTTTGTCAAAATTTTGGCAACTTACCAAAATTTTGACAGGATTTCTTATATAGTTACCAAAATTTGACAGTAAACTAAATGTAGCTATTTTTTTTTGATAACTTTACTAAAATTTGGTAAGATTGAAAATGACATCAAACTAAACAAGCCTCAAGTACTAAATCCCAAACCAAAGAGGAGAACTTAGTCCAACATCGCCCAAAATCCCCCCGAGAAGGCGAGAACACTCAACAAAACCGGAACAGAAAGTAGAAACGGCCAACACACCACCGCACACCCCTCCCCTCCCAAGAGCGAAGAGGAGAGAGCCTTGCTTGTCGTCCCTCCTAGGCTCCCACCGCATCATCATCACCAACCCCCCCATCAAAAAATCCCATTCCTCCTTCCCAAACCCCCCCCTCCCCTCCCCACCGCCGCTCCCCACCACCACCGCCCCCCCAGATCTACCCCTTCTCTCCTCCCCGACGCGCCGCGCGGCGCCCTAGCTAGGGCAGCGCCGCGCCGCGCCGCGATGCGGGTGCCGTGCTGCTCGCTGTGCCACGTGCGGTACGACGAGGAGGAGCGCGCGCCGCTGCTGCTCCACTGCGGCCATGGCTTCTGCCGCGCGTGCCTCGCCCGGATGCTCGCCAACGCCGCGGGCGCCGTGCTGGCGTGCCCGCGGTGCCGCCACCCCACCGCCGTCGGCAACTCCGTCTCCGCGCTGCGGAAGAACTTCCCCATCCTCTCGCTGCTGTCGTCGTCCCCGTCGTCGCCCTCGTTCCTCCACTCCGACTCCGGCGGCTCTTCCTCCGACGGCTCCGACGACGACGACGACGACTTCTTCGGCCGGCCCAGCCGCCGATCCTCCGCCGCGGGGGCGGGGGCGGGGGCGGCGGCGCCGTCGCTGCAGCCCGCCGGCTGCGCCTCGTTCGACCTCGCCTCGCATCCGGACCTCAAGCTCGCCCGCCGCATCGGGAGCGGGCCGCCGGGCCCCGCGGGGCAGGAGGTGTGGTCCGGCACGCTGTCTCGTGGTGGTGGGGGAGGTGGGGCCAAGAGGTGTAAGCATCCGGTGGCGGTGAAGAGGGTGCCCGTGACCGCGGGGGATGTGCTTGAGGGCGTTCAGGAGGAGGTGGAGCGGCTGAGGCGCGCCGCGACGTGGTGCCGGAATGTTACCACGTTCCATGGTGCTGTGAGGGTCGGCGGGCACCTCTGCTTCGTGATGGATCGGTACGCGGGGTCTGTGCAGACAGAAATGCGACAGAATGGCGGTCGCCTAACGTTGGAGCAGATCCTCAGGTGTGGCATTGCATCCAAACATGGATACTAAGTTTTATTTGCGTGGTTATATTTGCTGCAGTCATGTATGGTTATAGTTGCTGCTATCAAACTATCGATCGCCGAATATGATAACCCTAAAAATACAGTTGAGCTGGGGCGCTATACGACAGTTTGTCCGCTAACTGTATGTGTTCAAATGCATGGGGTTTCAATGGTGGTTCGCTAAGCTGCATGTCTAGCTAGAAGGATCATAAAAGGTGGAAAATGTTGTAGTTTGAGTACTGACGTGGAAAGCGGTTTTTGCGATTAGTAGTGCCAAATTTGATCTCAATGAGTTTGTAGTATTTGTACGTTTCGGCAATGTTTGGGTGATTGTCGGCAGCTTTGTTATTCCATCTGTCCTGCATCTTTTGTCGTGTTGTAACATAGTGCTTAGGTCTATTATTAACAATTATCACACTTAGTGCTTGGAGGAATGAAAGATCACTCTTTGTACTACGATTAAAATTCAAGCCAGGCTGCTCAGGAAGTTCAGTGTCCAGTGAATAACATAGTTTTGTTTTGCAATTGGTTTGTTGATTTAACACACATCAATCATTCTAGATGTGGAGCTTGAGTTCTCTTTAATTTGTGAACAAAATGATCACTTGTATGTGCTATGAATTTGTACTATACAATGTGCAATCGTTTATTCCCAAAATTATAATTCCTAGAATATTGTGAGGTTCGTGACGGCGATGAATGAAATGCCAACACTTTCTGGTTCATATCTGTAATATTTGGCACCCTGGACATTTCTCCATAAAAGATATAACTCATATGGCTGTTAGAATGGAGGGATTGGAGCAAAGATGGTTGTTCACTGCTGCATTAATTCTGTTCCTCTCAACTCAAACTTTAGTTTCCAAAGATCTGTTGAATACTTTTGTGCAGTGGAATAGTGTGGGCCACTCATTTGTGTTTACCTGATGTAGAGTTTCTTACTATAATAGCACACTCACTGTGTGCTGCAACGGATATCAAATAACTGTACCATTAGTCCATGGGTTAAAAAGAATAAGAAATGATTATCCTGTGATCTAAACAATTTGATACATGTTTTTACTCTTTTTGAAGAAGGGAGTTTGGTGCCACATAAGTTAATGGCCGAATCGGGCTAGTTAGCTTTACTAACAAGAAGCACTTTGTCTCAACACACTCTGCTAGCATTTGATGCGAATGCCAATACAAATGTGGGTCAAAGTTCATCAGCACATTGTCAAACTAACCATGCAAATTAATTTCTGAGCATCCTGTATTTCTGTTATAGTTTGGTGGAACTTTGTGAACTGTAGTTGTCTAATAGAAAGTGATATACAATCACAAGTGTCCATGACTCATAACTCATAAAATTCTGAACTCAGATTTCTCTTTTGTCTGGTAGCTACATGGCGCGAATTGCTTCTGTACTAAGTGCATGAAATAGCCCATGCCATACATAGGGAAAAAATAACTTATTTTGTCAGCATGCCAATTTCTTTACTTATTTTTCCATTATAAGAGTTGCCACCTCATTTTTCCTAGTATACTGTTGTTATTATTCTTGAGCACATCAAAAGGATTTAGTTTTTTCATCAGTCTAATTATGTTTGACCTTCCCTTTTGTTTACTCAAGTCTTTATATCTTCTGATTATATTTTTTCCGAGCGTGAGTTTTGCAGATATGGAGCAGATATTGCTCGTGGAGTAGCAGAACTCCATGCAGCAGGTATTGTTTGTATGAGTATAAAGCCGTCAAATATCCTTTTGGATACAAATGGGCATGCAGTTGTTTCCGACTATGGTCTTTCGGCCATTCTTAAGAACCTCACTAGTCGTAGAGTGTCTGATGATTCCAACATGGTTGGCTTGGATGCTACACTTCTTAGCCCCAATTATACAGCTCCTGAGGCTTGGGTGCCATTGAAGAAGTCAATGAATCTGTTTTGGGACAGTGCAAATGGAATATTACCAGAGTCAGATGCATGGAGTTTTGGATGTACACTTGTGGAAATGTGTACTGGTGCTGTTCCGTAAGTAGCCTGATTATTTCATTTGTGTTTCTTAATGCTCCTCGAATGGTGTGGTTAGATGCTAATTGAAATGCAGATGGGCTGGGCTAAGTGCAGAGGAAATTTGTAAGTCTGTTGTAAAAGAGAGGAAGCCACCGCCTCAATATTCAAGGGTAGTCGGTGTAGGACTTCCTGGGGAGCTCTGGAAGATGATTGGTGACTGTTTGCAGTTCAAACCTTCAAGAAGACCATCTTTCCAGGACATGCTAAAAACTTTTCTGAGGCATCTTCTAGATATACCAAGGAGCCCACCTGCAAGTCCTGAAAAGTAATTTTCTTACCTGATTTTTCATTAGTTAACTACAATGCTTTATAAATGGAACTAAGGTTTGTAGAAATTTAGCTAAAAGTGTATAAAACATATAGTGAAATATATTTGAGTTAACCTGATTTACTATAATATCAACTGCAGTAAGGCGCATGTTATTTTCCCCAACTTATTCTTTTGAAGTATGCAAACTTGCTGATACAGAGGATTCTAATGCACTACTTGCTCAAGCAGTGATTTCACAAATGCAAGCATGCCCAACGGTACGGATGTGCCGCCAGCCTCAGTTCTGGACATGGTCCAGGACAATCCAAATGCTTTGCATCATCTTGTATGTGAAGGAGATGCTGCTGGTGTTAGGTTAGTCTTTGACAACTTTTTGTTTGCTGCATCGTATAGCCTATACTGTCTGACACAACCTTTGCTTGTCAGGAATCTTCTTGCAGAAGCTGCCTCAGATGGAAATGGCCGTTTAATTCGTTCGCTCTTGGAAGCACAGAATGCAGATGGATATACTGCCCTACATTTAGCATGCCGAAGAGGCTCAGCAGAAATTGTTGAAGCTATTGTGGCTTATCAAGAGAATGTGGACTTGTTAGATAAGAATGAAAATCCTCCAATAATATTTGCTATGGCTGCTGGCTCTCCACAGTGTGTTCGCGCACTTGTAAGGAGATCTTCTGATGTTAATTCGAGGCTTAGAGAAGGTCTTGGTCCTACTCTTGCTCATGTTTGTGCTCATCATGGCCAACCAGAGTGCATGCGGGTATGTTATTATGCTCACCTTTCATGACTTCAGCTTGCAAGTTCCTAGATTTAAATTCTCTGTGTCTCATGCAGGAATTGCTCATGGCTGGAGCTGATCCTAATGCAGTAGACGGAGAAGGCGAATCTATCCTGCATATTGCTGTGGCCAAGAGATATACTGATTGTGCTATCGTCTTATTGGAAAATGGTGGTTGCAGGTCTATGGGCATACCAAATTCTGTGAATAAAACGTAAGAATGATTTCTGTTTGAAATGGCAAGCTGTTGATGCCCTTCTATTGATGTGTCTTTCCTTATGCTGTTGGCGCCCTTCTATTGGTTGATTTATGCTGTGGAATCATGAAATATTTTCTTCTATTATATGGCTTATTGGCTTTCCTTATGCTGTTGGTGCTGTGGAATCATGAAATATTTCCTTTTGGATCCGTTACCTGCTTGATTCATCAACTGATATTTCATTCTTGTCATGGTGCACAGGCCATTGCATTTATGTATTGAAACATGGAATGCGGATGTGGTGAAAAGATGGGTTGAAGTTGCATCTGAAGAGGAGATAGCTGAAGCAATTGATGTACCTAGCCCTGTTGGGACTGCTTTGTGCATGGCAGCTGCTCTTAAAAAAGAGCACGAGAAAGGTTATTCCTGACTTTGTTCATGTCACATCCATACTTACAAATAGTCAAATATCAAGAGCCATCTCGTTGGTTCTTTACATCCACTGAATGCTGTTATAGAAGAAGCATCATGTTAGAGAAGAGAACTTTGATATTCACAACTCTGCTTCTTATTCCACTAACGAGAGTTGTATTTTAAATGCGATTCACATGGGCACCCTAGAGATTAATTCATATTTATCTCATTCACACTTAGCACAAACAAACTTACATGTTTTAGTTCACTAAGGATGAGGACAGAAGTCTATTTTTTTTTATCTACTGGAAAATGTGTCTGTTTTAATAGTAATATTGACATATATATGTGACAGAGGGTCGAGAGTTAGTACGGGTATTGCTTTCTGCTGGTGCTGATCCCACAGCACAAGATGACCCACACTGTCGAACTGCACTGCATACTGCAGCAATGATCAATGATGCAGAATTGGTTAAGGTAAAGGTTATCTACTTATTATTATTATTTTTCCTTTGCTTTTCTGTTCTTGTCTGATGGTTGGAATTTTACTTCATTTTTCTGCTGTTTCTGCTTTAATTCTATATGAAAATATGCTTTATTCCCTTTGTTATATTTTCTTTGACAGATTATTTTGGAAGCTGGAGTTGATGTAAATATAAGAAATGCTCAGAATACAACACCACTTCTCGTTGCACTGAACAGAGGTGCAAACTCCTGTGTTGGTTTGCTTTTAGCTGCTGGAGCAAACTGCAATCTACAGGTACTGTGGCTTCATTGATCATTTTTAAGGATAGCAGTGTGTTGGTCTGAAAGCATAGTTCAGTAACATGATCTCTTGTGCAACTGGGTATTAGGAATTGTAAACTGTCAACCTGTCTGATCCTGTTATCCTTCTGAATTCTGATTCATTTCTTTACTAGTAATTTATATTTATTTTGTACTTGTGGGGATTTATGCAATTGTCATCATGTTTTCTCATGAAGCATATATATATAAACATAAATAAAATAAAGTGATATTTTTTTTGAGATAGCAAGATAATGTGATGTTTGAATAATGTTTTATGATTCCAGATGTTTTATGTTTGAATAATCTTTTTCTCGATATCCGGCTACAATATGTTTTTTCCTGTTCTTATGATGTGCACAAATCCTAAAAGTCATCATGATATCAATTTGCTGTCAGGCACTGTCATAGTTGTGTATTGATGCATGATAAGAAATTTTTTTGTTGTTATTGAGAATTGAAATACTTAAGAAAACATTTAGTTTTCATTTCATTACTTGGAGCCACTGTGGAGGGCAGCGGGAGCCTATGTATATACTTGAAACAAAATCAACTGTAGAATGGATAGTAATAGCAGAACAAAAAACAGGAATGGGAATGAAAAAAATGAAACCACTGGGATATAGTTACCCAGAAGAGGGAAAACTCTGCTTTTGTAGACCTCTGCAGCTCTTAACAATAGCTTATTTTACGTAAAAACCTTCCAGGAGGCGCTATGGTATCTATTGATATTTCAGAATTGAAATGTGTCATGCCCAACAATATTGCTTTATTGTAGTTCCCAGTGATTTTGCACCCTGAACCTTATCAAGTTCTACTGTATTATCTCACCATAAAGTATAAGGCCCCAGCATGCTTTTCTAGATCATCAGGAGGAATAGATTCTCCATTTCCTCAAATTATTATTGTTAAGTTTAAATGAATAGGAAGGCCTGTTCTGCAATTTGTCCTTTATTCTTCCTTCTAATTTGTCTGATATGAGGTGTTATGGTGGGTTGGCTGCTGGACTTGTTCCAGGTCTGTAATTATGGTGCAATAACTTAAAATCCATGCGTTCATTTTGTTTTGTCACTGCTCCTATTTCCTTCGAACATTATTCAATTTCCATTGTATGTCAGGACCAAGTTATTATGTGCTTAATGTTGTGCTATTTGGTTATCCAGGATGACGACGGCGATAACGCTTTCCACATAGCTGCTGATGCGGCTAAAATGATACGTGAAAACCTCTCATGGATTGTTCAAATGTTACAACAGCCATCGCCGGCTGTTGATGTGAGAAACCACAGGCAAGTAATTCTTGAATGCTATGTTTCACTGATATAGGATGCCGGTACTGCAATACAGAATTTTCCAAATATTAGGACATGTTGATACAGCGATTAAATTGTCCTTTGCACCAGGTAAAGTGTACCTTATTTCGCTTTGCACCAGGGCGTCTCGAATAAATTTCACTTTGCACCAGGCTGTGTCATAAAAATGGAGGAAATTCTTGTAAAATATGAGTGAAACTTATGATACTCCCTAAATTTTTAGATTGTTTCATGGAGTTCTGTTTATGTTTTGTGAATTACGTGAAATTTCTATAAGGTTTATGATTTATCTGGTGTTAAGCTAAACTTACTTCAATACAACGTGATGCAAAGTAAAAGGTATGTGCTAAACCTTGTGCAAAGCAAAACAGGGTGCGATTTACCCACTACAATGGGCAATTTACTTAATTTTAAATGTTAAATGCTTCAATACTAGCCAAGAGCCTGTGCGTTGCAACGGACAACAATTTGAGTTTCTAACCTATTAAATCAATTAATAAACACTTATTTAGTCCAAGTACTATGTTTTTTCTTATTAAAACCAGTAGGTGATTTTAAAATTTGGGGAGAACCAACAGTGAAATGGGGGAGGACTCATTGAAAGGTGGTGTAATAGTATAGATTGTGGGGCCCACACATCAGTGGTAGAGATGGTGTGGGAATGGACACCACCACTACACACATTTTAAGTGGTATAGATATTCTGATACTCCTTATGTGTACGGGAATAGCTGTTGGCAGATGTATCAGTGATTCTTAGTTGAGGTTTGATTGAGTGAAGATTCTCTTAGTTCCTCTTCTTAGGTAGTGTATTATGCCAGTATTTTGCTCATTAAATTTTCAGATGGGTCCTTCTGCCAGGAATGTAGAATGATTGAATGGTATCTTAGAAGTAAATAGCAAGCAAATTTTGGTTATCGAGTATTCTCTCATTTTATTGCAAGGCTGCTTGAAAACTCTCTCATGGGTTAGTTCGTGCAGTGCAGAATTTGTTTCTTTTATTACATACTTACATGTTCGGTATTGTTTCTATCAACTACAGAGGCTGGACATTGCGAGATTTTCTGGAGAGGCTCCCACGAGAATGGATTTCTGAAGAACTGATGGAAACTTTAGAAGAAAAAGGAGTTCATCTCACCCCAACCATGTAAGGAACTCGAGGCATAATGTTGTCGATATTTTTTGGCTGTCCCGTATTTGATCTCATGCTGGAATTATGATTGCTTTGGACCTCAAGTTATCTGAATGGTTTACTTGATGCTGTTACCAGATATGAGTTCGCAGATTGGGTGAAATTTAGAAGAACAGTTACTGAACCAGCTTTTGGCTGGCAAGGTGCAGGACCCAGAAGCATTGGTTTTGTTCAGTCTGTTGTAGACCATGACCACCTTGTTGTGTCATTTTGTTCTGGAGAAGCCCGCGTTTTGACGAGTGAAGTTATCAAAGTCATTCCATTAAATAGGGGCCAACATGTGCAGCTCAAACCTGATGTTTTGGAGCCTAGGTAAGTGAAATTTAATCCTTCATATTCTCATCACTGAACTCTCTTTTGTGCATGGTGCCTTTCTATGAAGTGGAGAATGTGGTTCTTACTACATAGCAAAAACAACTTCGCAAGTTGTGACTGTCTTAAACGATTTGCATTACCAAGTCAGTAAATCCATTAGCCTGTTTGATTCATCTGGACACCGAGATTATAAAAGTAATGGGGACTTATGTCTACTTTATTCTGACATAAATACATGGTTTACTGGATTAGATGTCTGCCCATGTATTTATTGATACTTGCAAGTGAAAGGCCTATTGATACAGCTAATAAATTCGTCTCTACTTTATAGTTTATACTTTCTGTGTGCCATGCAGCCCATGCTAGGTTTCGCTCTGTGCTGATCATGATTGTAAGTTGAAGTTCCAAGATCCATTGACCCAAAACCTGGGAGGTGATCTGTCCTTTCAGTGACTTGCAATTGCATTTGACTGTTAAAAGGTTTTAAAAGTTTACACTGATGTACTGGATGTTGTCAAAAATGATGGCATCCTGGTCGTCCCAAAGAAAGAAAATGATGCTCGCTGCAAATGGTGATTTGCTTCTGATTTTTGACCTTTTCAAAATCTGAAGTTGCTCTTCTGCCTACTGCAAAAAGGCAAACTTTAAAAAGCTGATAATAGGAGCCACTGTTCTGATTTTCATGTCAATGTTAATTAGAATTCCTTCCATCAATATACTAACCGAAGATTTGTGGAGAATGTCTCATGGATCAAATAAAAAATTCACTCATCTTAGTAGGTAATCATTTATTATGTGAAAAATTGTGAATCACCATATAAAATCCTCTGTTGTCAGATTTGGATGGCGTGGTCAGTCACGAGATAGCATTGGGACAGTTCTCTGTGTTGATGATGATGGAATCTTGAGGGTTGGTTTTCCGGGAGCTTCTAGGGGATGGAGAGCTGATCCTGCTGAAATTGTAAGGGTTGAAGAATATAAGGTTGGTAACTGGGTTCGGATTCGTCCCTCATTAACGGTTGCTGTACATGGCATGGAATCTATTACTCCTGGAAGTGTTGGTATTGTCTACTCAATCAGGCCAGACAGCAGTCTTCTATTGGGACTTTGCTATTTGTCAAGTCCATGGCTTTGTGAACCAGAGGAGGTTGAACATGTTGATCCCTTCAAGGTAGTTCTGTTTCTTTTACTCTTACCATTTGTTTCCTGTACTAATATGTTTACCTATTATAAGTCTGAAGTTGCTCTTCTGCTTACTGCAAAAAGCAAAATTAAAATATGATTTTGGGATTTGCCATTTGCATGTGAATGTTAAAGTTCTTACCATCAATATACCAATGTTTGAGGAATGTCTCATAAAAATAAAATTCACTCATCTTAGTAGGTTATCAATTATTGTGGGAGAAATGTGAATCACATATAAAATCCTCTGTTCCCAGATTTGGATGGTATGGTCAGTCATGAGTAGCATTCTGTATTGATGATGATGGAATGTTGAGGGTTCTATTGGACTTTCAGATACATTAATATGTGATAGCCTCTTATTTACTAGAATTGGTTATTCAACTTTGTAAACTCTTGTAGTTGATTAGATTCCATGGCACAGTGATTATGAACTTGTCCTTGCATGTATCTGTGCTTGTTTGCTCTGCTTTTTTGTTTTGTTTAGTGTGAAGCTCATGTTTCTTCAAATTTCCAGATTGGTGACCAAGTATGCGTAAAAAGGTCTGTTGCAGAGCCTAGATATGCCTGGGGTGGTGAAACCCATCATAGCGTGGGAAAAATAATTGACATTGAGAGTGATGGGCTACTCATAATTGATATTCCTAACCGGGCTGTACATTGGCAGGCAGATCCATCAGACATGGAAAAGATAGAAAAGTTTAAGGTTAGAAGTTTACTGGGTTTTCCTTTCAAACCAGCATTTGCTCTGCTTGGAGCACAGCAAATTAATTGGACTCTCATTTTCTATTTATCATTTTATTTGCAGGTCGGTGATTGGGTTAGAGTGAAGGCAACAGTACCATCCCCTAAATATGGCTGGGAGGATGTGACTCGTAGCAGTATTGGGGTGGTTCATAGTCTAGAAGAAGATGGAGATATGGGTGTTGCTTTCTGCTTCAGAAGCAAGCCTTTTTCTTGCTCAGTTGCAGATGTGGAGAAGGCACAGCCTTTTGAGGTAGGAGAAAAAATTCATGTGTTACCTTCAATATCTCAGCCTCGCCTTGGATGGTCAAATGAAACTGCAGCAACCATTGGGGCTATCTCAAGGATAGACATGGATGGGACTCTAAATGTCAAGGTGTCTGGCAGAAATAGCTTGTGGAAGGTAGCTCCAGGTGATGCTGAGAGGCTTTCGGCTTTTGAGGTTGGAGACTGGGTGCGGTTGAAATCTAGTATTGGGAGCAGGCCTACTTATGACTGGAGTGTTGGGAAAATAAGTATTGCAGTAGTTCATAGCATTCAAGACTCTGGTTACCTGGAGTTGGCTGGTTGTTTCAGGAAAGGGAAATGGTTAACTCATAACACAGAAATTGATAAAGTAGAGCCTCTCAAGATTGGTCATCATGTTCGGTTCCGTGCTGGAATTACAGAGCCCAGATGGGGATGGAGAGATGCAAAGCCTGATTCCAGAGGCATAATTGCTGGTGTCCATGCTGATGGAGAAGTAAGAGTAGCCTTCTTTGGTGTGCCTGGGCTGTGGAAAGGTGATCCTGCAGATCTTGAGATTGAGCAAGTTTATGAGGTGGGTGAATGGGTTAGGCTGAGAAATAATGCAGATGATTGGAAGTCGCTCAAACCAGGTAGCATTGGCGTGGTACATGGGATTGGATATGAAGATGATGTCTGGGATGGAACCATTCATGTGGCATTTTGTGGTGAGCAGGAAAGGTGGATAGGGCCTTCAAGCCAGCTTGAAGGAGTCAGCAAGTTTGTCGTTGGGCAGCGCGTGCGGGTCAAACTCTGTATCCGCCAGCCAAGATTTGGCTGGTCTAATCATAATCATTCTAGTATAGGGACCATCTCATCTATTGATGCTGATGGGAAGCTTAGGATTCATACACCCGCTGGTGCGAGAGCTTGGTTGATAGACCCAGCGGAGGTTGAAAAGGTGGAGGAAGAGGAAGAAGTCTGTGTCGGGGACTGGGTAAAGGTTAAGGATTGTGTTGCGACCCCCACATATCAGTGGGGTGACGTGAACCATAATAGCATAGGGGTAGTCCACCGGGCCGAGGATGGTGAACTTTGGGTTGCCTTCTGTTTCTGTGAAAGACAATGGTTGTGCAAAAGGTGGGAAGTGGAGAAGGTGAGGCCATTCCGATTAGGGGACAGAGTACGGATACGACCTGGCCTTGTAACCCCACGTTGGGGATGGGGGGAGGAGACATATGAGAGTAAAGGTGAGGTTGTAGGCGTTGATGCAAATGGGAAACTGAGGATCAAGTTCAGATGGAGGGATGGGCTTTGGATTGGAGATCCTGCCGATATCGTTCTTGATGATATCCCATCACTGACAGAGGCTTCTAATGGCTTTTGTTCATAGTCTCGCAGTATTCTTTTGACCCCATTACCTGATTTCTTGCTCCCTTCCATTGTGCAGTATTTCAAATTTTGTAAGGTCCCAATCATGCAATGGAGTTGCAAGTTGCACATAGGCACCATCGCATAGGCATGGCGGGTTGTATTTCGTGTTGATAAAGCAGGGGGAAAAGAACGAAATGAAGGCTGAAAAAGAACTTTGAAATAGACATGATAACCACCACCTAGGTTTTTTACATGTATAATTATGGGCCTGACTCCTTTTGTATCATATTACCCGTGTACAGGTTTGGACCTGAACATTAATTTAATTGATAGTGTCCTTGGATCTTTACTCTTCCTCTTGGCGGCTGTGCTGATAGGTTCTCCATTCTCTGGCTGAGTTTGGAGTTTGGAGTGTGGACTGTGGAGTGCCAAGCCTGTGCCCCATGTCCAGGAGGTGCCCTGTGTCTACATCCTGCTGGGATACAGATCTGATGCTGTTGTGTGTTTTTCCGAGCTGCTGCTGCTGCTGCTGCTGCCTCCGGTTGCGCAGTTCTGGTACTTACCGGCCATTCCAGACTGTAATGCTATGCGTTGCATGGCAAGCTATGCGAAACTTCAGTTTGGTTGCCAAGAGAAAAAAAAAAAACTCTGTGCTCTTAGGAACGGGCCAGTAGCCCAGTATACCATACAGTACTTCAGTTCCTTTTACCTGTACAAAAATAAAGTACTTCTAGTTGGACCCCGGTTTGCTACGTAATGTGCCAGTGTAACAGTAGGTTTCTGGCATTGTGGACGATTTGCTTCACTGCAGGTTGGATGGATGGACATTAACAAAAGGGCCTCTGAACAGGTAAGGCAACGTACACTATTTCTTAGTTCATCTCATCGTCAAATTTTTGCCAAGAAGTGGGAAATAGTAATCGGCAGCTAGTATGCTAGATTTATCTGACACAGTAAAAAAACATGGTTCAAAAATGGTACTTATTTTCTTCCTAGGAGCATTGCCATACTAGCAAGCACCCGATAAGGTGCGACTTGTTCTTGGTCACACTACATGGAATTGATACTATAGTAACCGATAAGGTCCGACTTGTTCTTGACCACACTGCGTGGAATTGTAGACCTATTGTATTCATCCTATGCATGATTGGCTCATGATTTCATATGTGCATTGAAGAGGGGAAGACAATTCATCTGCAAGGGACCTTTCGACCTGAAAAGAAGAGCCTTGAACCGCTCGCTTTCCTGCAGATATGTGCTCGTATGCATTATCCCATTTAATTGCTGCTTAGTATTTGATTCCTGTCACCCTAATCACTAGCAAATGTGCGCAGGCACTTATATTATTGAAAGGTAAGATTATTATTTGTTCAGAAATTTTGTCTCATAGATTTAGGACAAACTAAAGTTTAGATAATTTTATTTTATAATAATTTAAGGGTTCTATTTTTCTTAAGGTATCTTAGAAAACCATTTACGAACTTTTGAGTAGGAGTACGAACTTTCGAGTAGGAGATGAATTAAGTATTTACAACTTTTGAATCATGTTTTTTTTTCTCGAGTAAATAAGAGACTATTGGTAGTTAATTATCATGCAGTCCATCTATATACATATCATGTAGTGTGGCTGCAAATAAAAAATGCGAGTGCAAGATACTCAAAATTCTTTGATTAAATCGTCTTATGAAAGTGCATGATATAGTAATAAAGGGAGGGAAGCATATGCAGAGGGAAGCATATGCATGGGAAAAAAAAAGAAGAAAGAGAAAAATGAAAAAAGGGAGGGGAGGCGTACGAACCCGCGCACGTAGGTACGCACCTATGCTGAGGTGGGACCTTGTAGTATTTAGTTTGTTCTAAGATCAATTTAATCTAACGGTTTATAATATTGGACCTACCGATTTAAGTGAAAATTAAGTAATAGATACTTTGATTTTTTTTAGAATTTCTAATATTTGCCCTAATTTATTAGAGCACCACGTGGTAGCTTGAGAGCATTTTAAGAAATTTTAAATGACTAATTAGAATATTAACTGCGCAATATATATGTATGGGACATATGGTAGTATTTGTTCCAGCTTCGTCCATGTTTATATACATGTAGAGAGAAATTAATTTTGTGGCTAGCAAACCATTAGATGTCTAATTAATAGCAATTAATTTTGATACCTATTTACAATTGTTCAGAGTAACTCTTACATATTTATCTTACGACTTCGATGATCCGTTGATCACCAATTTACTAATCACCATGACTTGCATGAAAAAATATATAGTAAGGTTTAGGATAGATGAAATTGATGAATTATATAATTTATGTGATAGCTATTTGAGGGTATAAACGAATGAATTGGCTTCTAAAAAGTTAAAATATTGTTTAAAGAAGACACCATTTAGAAACTTAGAAAGCGTGCAAACAAAAATCCAAAATATAGAATCGGGGAAAAAAAGGAGAGGGCCTTAAACTCTATTTATTACCCTTGTCGTAGTAAGAGTTCTATGGATATTCGTCAATATTACGCTCACATTTATAACATAATGATTCCTTTCACCTGTACGAATAAATAGTACAAAATCCAAATACGACATAACACAAATACATTACAATTATTATTTAATCAATTCTTGATTTCAACTTAAATAGAGCTAATTAGTGTTGAGAAAAACATAAGCCATGGTACTTAATTATTCTCTCGCTGCATCACACCTTTAATTTTCTTTTCATGTTATTAACAAAATTAATCATCTCCATATATGATTTGATATGTGGCAAAGTGGTAGCGCTACATCGGTTGTGATCACCTTAGATGTCTCAGATACTACGCTTTGTCACACGTGTGAAAGGCAAAGGTGCAGATGTGCATTGTGCAGCGGGCAAAAAGAGAATTTCGGATGCTTTATTTATAAGCAAACAATAGATCCGATGATTATAATAATATGTCCACCAGATCTAGTGTAAGTGTAAATTAGTTAATATATATTTTAAATTGTTATTTTAATGGGTACACATGGTGTGCACCTTATTTTGAAACAGTGCATTACTTGAGAATAATAGATCAATGTAATAAAAAGTAGATCCGATGATTTATATAATGGGGCCATCAGTTTAAGTGCACTTAAGTGCACGTATAAATTATTTAATATAGATATTATTTATTTGATAGGTACACAATATAGTTGTGTAAAATTTATTTTAAAATAGTGCATTATTTGAAAATAATAGTACAAAGTAAACCGGTTTAAGTTATATGATGGTAGATTCTTTGTTTGTAAAATTATAATTATTTAAAAATATATCCATTATATATATAAATGGAAAAAAGAAGAAGAAAGAAGAAAAAATAAAAAAAAAGGGGGGGGGGGGGAAGGGGGGAGGAACGTACGTATATACTCCACCTGCCAATGCGCGGGAGGAGGATAGGTGGGACCCATGGTATTTAGTTTGTTTTAAAATCAATTTTATCTAACGGTGTATAATATTGGACCTACCAATTTAAGTGAAAATCAAGGGATAGATGTTCTGCTTTTTTTCATAGAATTTATAGGATTTTCTCTATTTTATTAGAGCGCCACGTGGCGGCTTGGGAGCATTTGTATGAAGTTTCATGGACTTTTAGTATATAATAGATATGAAACTGCACTCATGACCACACACTTTTCTTTTTTTTTTTTTGGTTTAAAGGCCACATTAGGTCCTCTTTTTGACAAGAAGAGAAGAAATTGAGGGTTTTTTTAATCACCTAAAACGAATTAGATACACCTTGAAAAGTGACTAATTAAATTATTATCCCTCCGCATCAGAGTCACTACTATTGTTTTAAGTTGACGCCAGAATGATTCGTACACGACATCACCTCCAATTAACTAGAGTGCCAAAGTTGGGACGATGCATATCATGCTAGGCCACATCAAGTGCACATCAGTTGGCCTGCCACAAATGACTTGAGTACCATTCACACAATCTTATCATCCTTTTCTTTTTTCTTATTTGTCTTGAAGACCGCAATATTATCATCACATCGCCAAATAAAAGGGACAAGAGCATCTACCCGATGGCATCCTCTCCATACAAACCACCGGTTCATCATCATCATCATCACAGCTAAACCCTACTAGTGCTCACTTAAGTAATGGAAGAGCGGATAAGATCAATCCATTCAATTGATTGCTACTGTTGCTAATTTTTCAGATTTCTCACTGTTGTTGGATGCAAGCTGCGCACAGTGCAACTATCCTTTTCTAAAAAGAAAAACGATGTTTCAATCGATGCCTCACGTCGCCACATACTAACAAATGTACAGATCATTTACAGAAGAGTGACATGGACCCCTGTTACTATCTCAGACTCGGGTTATATCGTGCACAACAGAGTTTTCACGAATCATATCTTTTTTTTAAATCGTTGGTTTTCGGTTTATGAAAATTGTTCAGTTTTAACGGTTTTTTATGGTGTTGACTGAAAGTCGTCGGTTTTTACTGGTTTTTAGCCGGTAGCCCGGCAACCAATGGGGAGCTGTTTTTGTTTCGGAAATGGAAAGGTAAACCATGGCGCACAACTTATATTAATAAAATGCTAGATTAGTTACTTAGCATCGAAATATTATTGACATTTTCAAATATTGTATGAAGCCTACAACTAATCTGATTTGTGTTTTGGTTATATGGAAGTGCAAGTAATGCAAGTCGTTAAAATTAGTTGAGGAAATTGGTTATTTATTAGCAGGTTGTTATCTCTGCTCCAAGGAGAGACAAAATGCAGGCTACCAAGTACGTACCAACTATGCATTCATGGGTGACTAGAAGTCTAGAAGAAGGAATCAGATAGAAAATTAAACCAAGTTTGGTGTCACTCTGGCATCAATCCCCTGTTTGTATATATCATATGCATTTTTTTATATACTCTATCAAATAAAGATGCAATTTTCTATGCATATGGACAAATTAGTTATATTGCTGCCGTTTTAATGATTACAAGTCCATATAAAATAGTCCGCCCAACGAACAATTGAGGGAGCTAATTAATTAAGTAAAGCACAGTCATTAGCCAAAGAGACGTGCTACACCGCTAAGCTATGCTACAGTTGACTACATCTATTTGAAAATTCAAGTGCTACCACTTCTATTATTATTCACGTGAAACTCCTAGGTTCATCAAGCAATCCATCTGCTTCGATCATGATTTATTGTCTGGCTCACCGCTTGGGGGTGAGGTGGCTCGTGAACACTTAGTTAATTGCACCTACTACCACTTCTTTTGAAAACAACCTAAACATATATAATATGCCATTTTAAGCATCCACATAACCCTTTTTTATTCGAGAAAACATCACATAACCTCTGAAATTTTACTGTGACTTACCACTAATTTTCTACCGTACTATGTATTATTGTTGAAACCCAATAAACTTATAACATGTAACTTTTATGCAGATCCATGCATATATATGACATCCATATATCCAATACAAATATTTATAATACGTTGTTAAGAAAAAAAATAAAACTTTGATCAGGTGTATGTCCAAATGACTCGTGACTGGAGGTAGTAATTAACAATTCCTAAAAATCTTACATTCAATACAATTTACCCATTTGCACGAACCAAATTAAGGTGCAACTAAGTGCAAGTAGCATTAACTAATCAACAGTGCCATCCAAATTCAGGGGGTAGCTTGCGTGTACATGTCATTCCTCTGTCTAAATGAGGGAGCACACATGCAAGTAGAACATAACATGCTGGCAATTCGACAGTGTGTGTGCTAATGCAACTGCAAGCATGATTAGAGACTCCTAACAAACCTGGGCCATACCCCCCCAAACTAACCCTTGATTTAATTAATTCTAAGTTAGAAACCATCTGCCGTTGTTGATAATCATCTGGGCTTTCTTGGTTTACTTAATCATCCTCTCTTACCTTTTTAATTATAGCTTTATTTTTTTCCTTTGTCTATGCATTTTCTCTGTACCTGATGCGGTTATAGCACATGCATAGGCAGGATGATGGAGTACCTTGTACAGCAATCAAATGCATATAAACAGGGTGTGATTCTTAGTGTTGACGGACAGAGATGCAACAGACTGTACAGAACTGTCCATGTTTCTCTTCTGCCTACATGTCCTTAACTAGGACACGGTCAGGACTTAGGACAGGTGTTTTTCCTTGTTCTAGTGCTGTGTGTGTCATCCTAATTGGATGATCAAGCGTGTGATGATGTGTTGACTATATATGCTTGATAACTGTTATGCATTGTGGGGCTCCATAGAAGAAGATTACATCGATCAATTATCATTGCAAAATAATACTACTAACAAAACTGTGGATTATTCTGGTGAAGATGTCACGAGAATTTGATGTGTTATAGAAGGCAAAATGTACAAGCTCTTGGGCATATGAAAGAAAAAAAAACACAACTTGATTGTCTATGGGTTAGCTATAATAAATTGTGGTGTATTTATTGTGAAGTCTATTTCTAAAGACAATAATGCAATATTGTATTTATAGTGTTTGTGATCGCTGTACAGTTGTCTTTACAAGATATATATAGCAAGATTGTCTCACCTTTATACATGTCCTAAATAGCATCGCAATCCGTATATATGGCTAACTGCTCAGATACATTATTGATATTGATTTGTCTCATTATCTGTCTTTGTTTCTGTTTTTTAATTAACCTAGCTTGATAAATCACTCACATCTACAACTAGAGGATCTTAGTTTTGTTACCTCAAAAAGGGTTAGGACTCCAACTACACCACCAACTACATAAGGTCATAAAATGTTTCCAATCTATTCTTTCTCTCGTAGTTGGTAAGCCTGAAAACTACCCATCCAATTATTGCAACCAAATTAAACTTGAATCCATTCCCTTTTGCCATTCATTTCTTTGATCGACCGACCATACTCTAGGGTATATTGTATTTATGTTCGTCTTGACTTGTGTGTTAGCTTACCAACTTTTTCTCATCGAAGTTGATTCCTAAAGGTAGGCGTGGTTAATCATCACACAGAAAAACAAGGCAAGGGAAACGGAACTTTAAGTAATTTGGTTCTTTCATTAAAACAGCACTACTTAATTATTGTTCACATACATAACTAATTTTGATTACGACATACTCCTTCCATCTACTTTTGATAGTCATATTTCATATTGACACACAGACTAATGATAAGTAATTCTAGTTCTAAACCGGGAGGTATAAGATCAATCTTATCATCTATTTAAACATGCTACTAGTCATTCCTTATAAACAAGTGATTCATTAATATTTATATTTCTTGATGCCCATGTAACCAATCTTGTGTGGAGCAATGGAAAGTCACGTATTAAATCCGAGAAAGTCATTAAGAAAATAGGTTGTTGGATAGGTTGTTGGATTAAAATATGCCTACCAAAAATAATTTTTTTAGATTTGGAAATATGGTTATCAAAAATAGATGGGGGGAATATATAGTAAGTGCCTCGTAGTATCATTAATTTGGCTAGCTGCTTCAATGGAGTGGTGCGCAACAATTTGGATATGTGATGAGTCATCTTACTAGTCCAATCGATCAACAAAAATCTACAGATAGAGCACACGGGTTCAGCTCATGGGAAAAAAAAATGCTCATAAATAGCCTATCAACATGTGCTTTGCTAGCTTGGTGAGGTAACTGAACCATGGGCACACAAGTGCATAACAATCAGAATCGTACTGTCCTAGTGTCCACAGCTTCGAGACTATATATAGGTTGACACTTAACTACATCATCCAATCACAATTCGAGTTTAACATATCACTTCTCGCACATAGGGTTTAACAGACCGTTCATCCACGGGAAGCTACTTAAAGCAGCTGGCATCCATGGCACTGAATTAATCAAGATCCGGATCAATGGTCCAACACGCTAATATCAATAATTCAATACGAATATAAATATAAATGCACATATATGCAAACATCATCCAATGGGGGCATGCAGGTACCACTGATTACGGAATTCGATCCACTAAACCAATTATTGCCGATCGATCGATGATCAATTCCTTGGGCCCTTTAATTCGTACGTGCCCCCCAGCTGCATGTACAAATCCACATCCATGCAGCAGGTATACAAGAAGGCTACAAATCCCAGGGGCAGCAGCTGATGATGAGATGTGTCGTGTGTGCTCAATTCACCATGTGACGAGGAAACATACAAAACAATACATGCAACGTACGATGCCTACGGCGTATCAAACGCACATACGCGCACGAATACAATTACATGCATGCAACCTACGTATAGTAGCTATAGCGTAGAAACGATTATAAGGGTATGTTTGGAAGAGCTTTAAGCTGCTACAGCTTCTCTAATAATCAGAAACTCTCCCAAACAGTTTAGCTTTTGGTCCAGATTTTAAGAAACTGTAGTTGTACATAGAATCCAGGAAATGAACTAGAAGCCAGAAGCTAGGAAACACAGCTTTTCCATATTCTCAGAAACTAGCTGGCTACCAATTAACCAGCTGTTTCTCAGAATCTTAAGCTTCTCTAAATAGGCCCTAGACTCTCGAGGAGACATATCCCTAGCTGATACATGTGTTACGTACTCGTACGAGATATATATCGATCGTTGTCATGCGTGCATGGATGGATGGATGGATGGATGGGTGTGGGCGGCCGACCGGATGACGGGCTCTCGCTCATCCGACGCATGCACGTACGGGGCCGATGGTGGCGACATCATGCAGAGATATCGTCCGTGCAGTGTGTTGATAATTCGATCACTATAGCTAGGGTCCCATATGTGCGCGCCTGCCGGAGCACGACGGCTCACCCGGTGGTCGATCGTCGGAGGGAAACCGCACTCTTCGTTGTGCCCTGGTTCTCTTCTGGCTGGAAAGAAAACGGAGATGGGGCTGTACTACTGTGCAGTTGTGCTTGTGCACCGACCAGAAACGCTATGTCAAAACCTAAATATTAGAGAATGACTTAATATCAAATGATCAGAAGAGATGAGGCTTAGAATCCAGATCGTCTAGCCCACCACCTTATGAAGCTAGCCAGAAAATCCCTGGTTGTTTCTCCTCAAAATGAAACACTATATCGTCGTTGTTTACTACCTCCGTCCATAAATATAAGTATTAATTTGGCAAAAATTAGAATTAAGATGAAATTATTTAATACCCTTCAAATTTTACTTAAGATTATGTCAATACAACAAGAAAAGCAGTCAATCATCATGGGTGGTTGGACATTACGAAAAGTAGTATTGTAAAACACTTATATTTATGGATAAACTGAGATATTATAAATACTTCTATTTGTGAATGGAGTAAGTAACCTTAAAAATACGAGACAATACTATCTCTTATGTGCTTTTAATAAAAAGGTATCAATTATCACTTTTTCAGAAAATGCTTTAGATCAGACATATGATCTAACCTAAAATATCGAGCGCTTCCCTACTGCCTCTGTGTACGCACTACGAGATAACATGTTGTCTCCATCCACATCCACATATGTTAGTACTATATGTACTCCCTTTCTCTCTCCCACCCATATCTATCTCCTCTTCCATATATTAATATTTTTATTATCAGAATTTTAAATTATTTTTTCTATTAACATATTAATATGATATATAATCTGGTCACAATATTATATTTATTATACTTAAATCTTTATAACAAGATATTATATGATTAATTATATTCTGATGAAAGAAAAAACGTATGTTTCAATGGTTAAAATTAATGTTTCATATGAGTTAGCTAAATGTTTTCACACGTGTTTCACAAAATTTTAAAAGTTTTAGTGGCTAATTTTTGTTCACCATGTACAACTCAATGTTTCAACGGTGTTTTGAGCTGAAATTTGGCCATCTGATTATTAAGAGAAAATCGGGTGCCTAATTTGTAATGGCCTCATACTTTTTCCCATATAACATGTCTTTGAGATTTTTCTGATAACATTTATGACTGACATGTGCCACGAATTGGCATTAGTTAGTTAGTGACAACTTAACTTTCTTTTAGATAATAGAATAAATTTTGGTCTTTAAGACCTCATCTTTTCGCTTATACTTATTAGCCAAAATTTGAAACTTTTAGATATCTAAGAACATGTATATAAAAATTTTATTCACAAATTATTTTTTGTTTACAAATATGCCTTTTTTCTTATTCCCCGAATAAGCGAAACGATGGGACCGTTTGCTTAAAAGAAAATTGCAGCTACTTATTACATAAAATAATTCAGAACATGAGGATATAAACTAATAAACACCAACATTTAAAAGCTAAAACATTTTAAATCTCTATTTAAATTTGGTAAATATATGCATGACTGTGGATTTCAAGTTTTGGTATATGCAATATTTATTAATTAGTTCTTTGTCCTTTTCACAACTTACAAATAAACAAATAAGGTTAAATCCTAGAGTTTCCTTAATTCTTAAATGAATGGCCGTCCGATTTCGAGAGAAATATAAGCAACTCATACATGTTCCATCTATATATTAGATCAGAAGGTCTGAAAGCTTGATACTAGACACAGAGTTTCAGAGAAAAAAAAAACACGAGCCAAAGTATATCCTTTGAATTTGTCTCGTGGTACTTTCAGTATTTTTCTTCCCTATGACGACTTGACTGTTCACATGCCCAACTTTCTTTCAGCTCAGGTATGCAGTGACGTACTCTTTGACGAATTGGACGATTGTTTACGATGGGATTAGCCGCGAAATTGACATGGTATGGGACCAATTAGCGGTGATAATTATTTAATGAACTGACCGTTTCTTGCTCCAATCTCAAGCTGTAGACTTGCCTAAGCTGCAGGGGTTCGATCAAAACCAATCAAGTCAAGGTCGACGCGCGTAATAACACACATTTTCCTGCAGACTTGTCTAAGCGCGGTAAAATTTATTAAAGATCACCCAATAAATTCTCAAGAAATTAATACAAATAAGCGTCGATGTCAATTAGTTTAGTGTATTTTTCACATGGCTTGTTAATAATTAGTACATACAACAACCGTCGTAGCAATGTGACAGTATTATATACTCCTATGCACATGCTGCTACATTCCATAACATTAGGGTATCAACTAAAACTATCAAATGTTTCCAGCTAGCTCTACAAGTCGTACATACGTTTGACGACTAATTAACCCTATCTCCAAGTGGTTTCTTTGTTTGTAAGAAAAGAAAAAAAAATGGCTCGTCCATGACTGAAGGCTCCCAATCCCGCTTTCACCGGCTCGTGGCATATGGTTAGGTTGTGAGCTGTGTTGCCCCCAATTAATGGTGCAAACTTTAATAGTTTGGCACTTTGCCGGTACAACCTGCTGCATTGCCATATCCCCAACTCTCAAGTATTTTCAACATTTTCCGTGTTGCTAAAGCTAATGAACATAAAAAACAATCTAAATGAGACAGCAGCATTGATGTATTGGTTTTCGCGAATATTCAAAAGGATTGCACGTCAGTATATTAGAAGAAAGCAAAATTTTAGTTACACAACGCAAATGGCTAGAAAGCCATTGCCAGGGGAAGGGGGGGAAAAGACTAGAAAAGTAAAATAAACTGAAAGCAAAACTACTTTAAGAAGAAAAAAAAAACTCCTAACACAAGCAAGGGTGGAGGCGTAGCCCCACTGAACTCCTATTGTTCACTAAGCATTGATGTATTGATGTATTGGTGAAGTTGTAGATAAATATTGTTCATTTTGGTTGATGCAAAGAATAGAAGTTTCCATTTGTTTTTTTTAAAAAAGAAATAATCTACTCTCTTCATTATAAAATATAATAATTTTTAGCTTATGAATCCGAACAAGTATCATAGCAAAAAAAATATCGAGATTCATTAAAAAAATCCTATACTTTAAGACGTAGGGCGTATGTTCTTTGATGGTGGAAGTTTCAAAGTTAATACATGAAAAACAATTTTCACTACTAAGTAGTACACCATATCTTTAGTTCAAAATCATTGTAAACAAGCATGGTGGTCCGCGCAGATTGCGCGGCTAGCATCATTATATTTTCTCTTATATAATAGCATATATGTTTTCTCATTATATTATTCAAATATATTAAATTGACAACATAATTTTAAATTTTACAATAACTTTATAAAACTACTAATGTGTAATATTCATATTATATTTTATATACGTGTTAGTTATTAATTATTTTTAATATCAAATTTTAGTTATTTGTAAATTATATATATTCCTATATGGACTCTAGACTCGGCTTTTAATATTTCTTTTTTTAATTCCGAATTTTCTGTAAATTGTATTTCTATATAGACTCTATACTTTTCTTCCAATATTATTTATTTTTATTATTTCTAATTGTATTTCTATGTGGACTCTGAACTCATATTTCAATATTCTTTAATTTTTAATTTCGCATTTCAGTTACTTCTAAATTGTATTCCTATATTTGTATTTCTATATTGACCTTAAATTCTTCTTCCCATGTTTTTCTTAATTTTGAATTTTAGTTTTTTGTAAATTGTATTTTTATACAGACTCTAAACTCTAATTTTAATTTTATTATGTTTATTTCAAATTTTAGTTTGTTTTAAATTCCTATATAGACTCTATACTCTACTTCTAATATTCCTTACTTTTTAATTCCGAATTTCTTTTTTTTTTCTAAATTGTATTTCTATATGTATCTATACTTTACTTCTAATATTCCTTATTTTTAATTCTGAATTTCAGTTATTTCCTAATTGTATTTCTATATGGACTCTATACTCTACTTCTAATATTCATTTTTTTAATTCCGAATTCCAGTTATTTCCTAATTGTATTTTTATATGGATTCTAGTCTCCTCTTCTAATATTCCTTATTTTTTTAATTCTGAATTTCAACTATTTCTAAATTTTATTTCTATATGGACTCTAGTTTCCTCTTCTAATATTCCTTATTTTTTAATTCCGAATTTCAGCTATTTTTAAATTGTATTTCTATATGGACTCTGTTTTTTCTTTTTCTCCGATTAATGTGAGAATTTCTAGGCCATAAGAGCGAACGTGGAGGCTCTATTTTCTATTCCTTTAATAATATAATAGATATGACGATGGTCCGAATACTCACCGTCTGATGAAACTGTCGCTTTACAGAAGTCCTGAAATAGCCGAGGTGCGACGACGCAGCTTCGTGTGGGCAGCAACAGATTCAGGCACGGACAGCTACCTACCGTCCAGATCCAGATGCAAGTATCATATCCCAGCGACGGTCTAGAAACACAGGCAATTATAATTAGGAACTGTGAGCTCAGCCTCCTACTGCTTTGTCCTTTTCTCCGTCTCTGCTTGTGATTGTAAAGACAAAGGAAAGGGATTTGGTGACCCAGGGAGAATAATTTACCGTTGAGAGGGGCAGCCTGACCTGACACACAAAGCGTCTACTACATGTAACACCCATCCGAAAGATGTCGCCAAATAACGGCAAAGGCTTCAGGTTGTTGGCCCACTTCTGTACAAATATGTGCAACAGGACGGGACAAGGCAAACGTGCTGCCCATTAATTTCCAGCCTTCCAGCTTTTTTTTGAATGCTATCGTTAGAAACGTTTCAGGTGGTGAATATAGTAGAAAAAGCACAATTTTTTTTTTTAGGAAGACGATGGCAGGAGTTCTGCTGGAATTTGATTAAGAAGGAAAACAGAATACAAACAGATCCTTGATTACAAAAGATAAAAAACACAGCTCAAGGAGGCTTAAACGCCCAGCTACGTAAGTCTAAGTCCTGTTTCACTAAGTGAGCCACATCTCTTTCCGAAAAAACACAATTTACGAACGCACAGCATGGGCAAGCGCCAGTTTAGAATACAAGATTTTTATATGGAATGATTCGATTTCAGCTGAACAGAGAAATAATTAATTCACGGTTTTTAAACATAGCACGGTGGGTGGCATTGGAAAGATGGGAACAGCGAGGAGAGCTTCTCTTACCGACCGCCAGTTACCGACCGTAGTAGTTGGGTGCGGTAACGGTAAGGTAGCCTAATAGCTCTACCAAATTCAAAATACATTTAAGCGATATTTATTTATTTAATAAATTCCGTCCAATTTTCCTACTATTCGTGGTGATAACTAAACGGTTATCGGGCTTATACTGCCGGGGTACGATAACCTCTACTTTTCTCCTATGTGAATGCTAATTCGGGACTAGTAACTAGTCCCGTGCGCCCTCCCCCACACGACTCGACATGTTTCACGCGCGAAGAGTGGGGGGCGGCGGACAACGTGGTTCCCTTTTCTTTTTATTTTCTTTGGCGCGCAGTTTCCTTTTTTCTGTTTTGTTTGTTCCTTTTTTATCTTTTTCAGTTTTTTTGATCTTTTTAGGCTGTGTTCGGCACCCCTTCTTCCCAACCCATATCTCTCGTTTTTTGCACGCACGCTTTTCAAACTGCTAAACGGTGTGTTTTTTGTAAAAAAGTTTCTATACAAAAGTTGCTTTAAAAAAATCAAGTTAATCTATTTTTGAAAAAAATAACTAATACTTAATTAATCACGTGCTAATGAATCGCTTCGTTTTCCATGCGCACTGTTTCTTTTGGGAACAAGGAATGCCAAACACAGCCTTAGTATACAAAATTTATACGTATGCATGTTATACATACGTATATACATCAACTAGAGGGGTGTAGCTGATTGCGCATGCACGGCTGCGCGACTAGCCGCGGATCAACGCCCCCCACGAGCCTACCCATGAAAGACTAAAAACGACAGATAAGTCATTAGCCCTAACTAGTTATGGGTAATTATTGGTCATATTTAAACTCAAAATTTAGTTTTTTCCGTTACTAATACTAGTTGTCAATTCATACATCACACGAAATACTATCGCTGGTACTATAAATATTAAAATTTTAATATTATGTTAACATGATTCTTACCTTTAAAATTATAGTTGTTTATATTAAACATAAGACTCCATATCAGTTACAACTTGCTAGTTAATACTCCATCCGTCTCGTAATATAGCAGCCTATAATTAGATGAAACATATTTTATAGTATAATGAATCTGGATACGTCTATCTAGATTATTCAGATTTGTTGTACTCTCGTCCTATTCTCGGTTACTATATTATGAAACAGAGCAGAGTAGTAAATTGGAATATTATAATTAATTTTACATATCACTAAACTAACTGAGAGTTCGAAATGATTACGATATCATATTTATTAATTACAAATTTCAAAATTAGTAAAGTAGAGTGCACACTATTTCCAGTTACGTGATTTATTTATTACAAACTCTCAACAGTATCTATGGTCACAATAATACATGAAATCAATGTGTAAGATATTTTTGGTTTACATCGGAGCGCCTTTGGAATTATCCAATTAATTAGCTGTGTTCGGCACAAGATGGCTGAGGTCCTGTTTAGTTTCTCCATAATAACAAAATTTTTTTTTGCTGTTTTGGAGTACTTTTGCTAAAATGGATCTAAACACTAGTAGAAAAGGTTGGCAATTTGGTATTTGTCATTTGGAAGTTTAGAGTAGCAAAATTTACCAAAAAAGTATGTTGGGAACCGTGCTCTCTCTGTCTTTACTAGTAAAATGGTAAAACTTTACCATGCATCTAAACACCAACTAGCAAAACTTCAATGCTAAATCTTTTGCCACCAAAACTTTTTCTAAAAAAAATTGCCACATCAAATTGATCTAAACAGGCCCTGAGAGGAAAATTTTTCATTTTCCGCCTGCACACCTATCAAAGTGCTGCGTGATTTGTTTCTTCTTATAAAAAAAACTTCTATGCGAAAATTGCTTTTAGAAAATCATACTCCATCCGTATTTTAATGTATGACGCCGTTGACTTTTTAACCATCATTTGACCATTCGTTTTATTCAAATTTTGTGTGCAAATATGAAAATATTTATGTCATGCTTAAAGAATATTTGATGACGAATCAAATCACAATAAAATAAATTATAATTATATAATTTTTTAATAAGACGAATGGTCAAACGTTGAAAAAAAGTCAACGGCGTCATACATTAAAATATGGAGGTAGTATTAATTAATCTGTTTCTTAAGTTTAAAATAATTAATATTTAATTAATCGTATACTATAATGTTTCATCTCGTTTTTCTTATCTTTTTAATGTTCTCCAATTCTCTTCTTAATTAATCATACACTTTTCCAATCTCTACTCTCTCTTTTACCACGCACATGCTTCACAATCTACTGAATGGTGTATTTTTTTAAAAAAAATTATAAAGGAAAGTTCCTTTAAAAATTATATAAATCTATTTTTAAAGTTTTTTAGCTAATACTTAAGTAATCGTGTGTTAACACCGTCGTTTCATTTTACGTGCTAGAGGAAAAAGGTTCCCAACCATTAGAAACAAACACAACCTTAGAATTCAAAGGTATAGATATACCCATAGATTTATTGGCCTGTGTTTCTAAAAAAAATATTTTGTCTGAAAACAGGCATTCACCATATCTTTCTCGTAAGGTGTAACTGATATATCGACAACCCAGTGTATGAACCCTACCACGACTTGATCTGGGATCAGATAGTGTGCACTTGAAGCTAGAATATAATCATTCGCACGCATGCACGTACGTACGTAGTAACACCAACCGTGCTAGAAGTAACCCAATCCCTTGCATCCGAAGCCGCCCCCAAAACCCTCACCATCATGCAAGTACCTAACGACCTATCTGCACCAACAAACATTCACATTGACAGCCACGAGCAATTTTTTTTTCTATCCCCCGAGCGACTTCACAGCCCAGATCACAGCTAATATAACGCAGCAGCAGCAGCAGTAGCAGTAGCAGAAGAAGAATTCACCGCGAATTTGCATCGATGTGGAACCTGCCATTCCTCCGGTCCAAAACACCCCGTCATTACGAGCGTTTTTACTGCTGCTCTGCAGATCGATCGGCTGTGCGGCCTGCGGCGAAATAAATTGGCAAAGGCAGGCAGCCACCAACCGTTGGGCTCCCCGGCTCGTGCAGCGTACAGCGGACGTACTACTCCTAATGCCACTCCCAACCCAATAACTAGAATGATGTCCATAGCATTAAATAAGTTACTACCTAAGATGAAAAGTGACGTGGCAAGTGAATAAATGAGAAAAGTGAAGGAAACCATGTTTTGCATGAGACATGGTTCTACACAATATCCAAGGCATCATGTGAGATAAGTAGCACTAAATTTAAGTATGGAATAGTGGTTTTTGCATTGTAAGAGTAGTGTCTAGTACTAGTTTCTTGATGATGTGGAGCTTATGAAAACTATGTTCTAGTGTGTTGGGTTGAGAATGGCCTGAGACCCTTTCAATCAAAAGAATTTAGTAGAAGAATTTTATAGAAATTTTTTCTATTTGATCATTTTATTTAAAGGATTGGAGTTTTCAAATCCTATAAAATTTATCTGCAATGGCTAATTTAATCTAGGTTTTAAAGAAAATTTAGCAAAAGGACTAACCTCTTAGGAAAATTTGTTTGAGTATATCTCTTATCTGATTCCTGTGGCCATTTGAATCAAAAGAATTTAGTAGAAGAATTTTATAGAAATTTTTTATATTTGGTCATTTGATTTAAAGGAACGAAGTTTTCCAAATTCTATAAAATTTATCTGTAATAGCTTATTGAACGTAAGTTTTAAAGAAAATTTACCAAGAGAACCAACCTCTTGGAAATATTTCTTCGAGTATATCTCTCATCTGATTCTTGTGTTTTTTTTTCGGTCCAATCTAATGATTTTTTCCGTGTTTTACAATTCTCTGTTTTACACTTTGTTTTTTCTATTTCTATTTTTTTTCATTCCTACCTAAGCTTCGGACCATTTACTGCTTCCCCCTGCGTCGCTGCAGTAGTTTCCGTGCCCCCGCCACCACCAGCCGCTCGGTCGATTCGATCCACCGTCCGTGACGCCGCGTGCAGTACCCGTGGCTATTGCTGCTACATGCTACTACTACGAGGAGAGAGTACAAAATGTACCACTAGCACTGTGGATGATGGCAACGGTGGCTGGCGTAACTAGGAGATCCACAGCTTCCGTAGCAGCAGCAGCATCAGCAACACCGTACTGCCCTGCAGAGTTAAGTCTGCGTAGACGTCACCGACGTTTTCATTTTTTCTGGAGAACTTTTCCATGTTTTACACATCAGCCCACCGGCGTACAGGACCATGACTTCACCGCGATTTCACCCCGTGCTGTTGTCATGTTGTCATTGAACCATGTGTTCTCTGGAAACACACAGGCCGGATAGCTCACGACATCTCTCCAGAAGGAGCGATGCACACGAACTCCGATCCTCATCAGAAGAAACAAAACCAAGCGGTCCTGAACGAAAAGAAGAAGAAAATAATTCCCCCGGGCGCTATACACGAAACCTATGACAACGCCGGCACGGGCGGCGTTTTTCCACTATTATTTTCGACCAGCTAATGGCGTCATTTCCACTCACTAACCCTCCGACTCCGACCCCAAGAATCTAAGACCACTAGGGACTAAAACTATGACGTCGGATATTTATATACTAATTAAAAATATTAAACGTAAACTAATGATAAAACCTATTTCATAACTCTAGACTAATTTACGAGATGGATTTATTAAACCTAATTAATTCATGATTAGTCTATATGATGTTAGAGTAAACCTATGCTAATCATAGATTAATTAAGCTTAAAAAATTTATCTAACAAATTAGCTCTTATTTATCAATTAGTTTTGTAATTAGTCTATATTTAATACTTCGAATTAGCGTTAAACATCCGATGTTATAGTGACTACAGTTTAGTGTCTGGATCCAAACACCACCTGGTTCCCTCTAGTTCGGCCAACAAAATACTTGTATAATAATCTATCCCTGCCTGCCCATTCATCCACTCTCAATAATCAATCATTTCTTTTTCTTAGTTAGCAGTGGAGTGCTAATCTGTGTCGGACTCCATAATCTCTAGCACACACCGGTTAATTATTCTGTCCTCCTCCTCCGATTACCGATCTCTCCCATCGATTCGGTCTCCTTACTACTCGATCTCCTCCACGTCTCTCGCGATATCCCCTGCGTTCGTGGAGAGCATGTACGCAGGCTCACGCACGCACGCGTGGTGGGTGGGCGGCGACGTACGATAATACTATTCCCGATCCGTCCCACCCCTCGGGGAGGAAAAGGAAACCGCACGGAGAAATCCAAGCATTTCCACCCCGCGCGGCAAACTACCTGGCGCGCGCTAGCTATTCCTTTCTTGGGCTCTCGCGGTCGCGGTCGCGCACGGGAGGGGGAGAAGCAGCCGTGCGGGCGGCGGAGTGGGATGGAGTATGGTGCGCGTCGCCAGCGTACATCGCGGGATGCGATGCGACCCGTTCAGATCGATTCACCCGTTCCCTCTCGAGTCTCGACAGAGTTGTGCTTAGGTTTGGACCGAGCGGCCGCGGTGCAGGGTGTGCAGCGGCGGCGGCGGGGGCGGGTCGAGTCGCGCCACGGAAGTGTAACGTGCACGTACGGTCGCTGTCACGCAGATTTGTGGAGTAGAAAAGCTAGTGGGAAATTGGGAAAAACGGTTAGGAGGAGTGAGATGGTTGCTTATTTGGCAAGATGAAGCGCCGTGCGGCTAAGCTGCTAGCGTGCGATCGGCAATGGTATTGAGGCTAAAAATAGTGATACTGTGATATGTATAGAACTGATTTATGTATAGAATTGCCTGTTATATGCTGACTGTAACTAATTCATCTTACAATGTGTCTCTGCTAATTGTAATTCGGAATGGCTTAAAAAAACATTGGACGGTTTTTTCTGCTCAAAACTTTTGAATTTTCTGATCTTCGGATCGCCTCGAGATTTGCACAGGATGGGAAAAATTACACACGCATGCTGAAGCCAAGAGTCGAATGCCTACACTGGTGGCTGCATGCTTGCTTGCTAATCGTCCACACCATTTGTTTTATCCAATTATATTTGTGCATATATAAGTTAAGTTGTAACTATATTATAGATACAATGTAATTATACCCCAAATATAATATAGTTATAATTAAAACATTCATTAAAAAATGTTGAATGTTTTATAGATACTCCCATTATATTTATGGAAAAGAAAAATAAAAGGCAAGGCAGGCAAAATGATATAGTAGTTCAAAAGCGAACATGTGTGTGAAGATGCACTTAAACCCCTAGTGGGTTTTGGTGATTAATGACAAGGTGGTTAAAGGGGACTAACGTATTTATCAAGTTTATTCACAGGAGTTTAGTCCCAAAGCGAGTTGTGATGGCTAAGAATGCAAGGAGACCCCCCCCAATTCGAATGTTCCTAAGTGCAAAAATCATCGAAGGTGATTAGACTAGTTTTTTCACTTTCGAAATTGAGTTTAGGAAAAACCGTACTATTAAGAGAGGTTTCAAGTGTGGTTCTAGGGTATACAAAGTGCTCTTAGTCTTATCCATGAGTCAAAAGATTTTTGGAATCATTTTTGAAAAAATGATTTTCTCCCCGGGACAGAGAGGGCTACCCGGAGGTTCTAGCCGGAACTTCCGGGCACCGTTTATTTGCAAAAATTTCCTAAGTGCTGCCCGGAAGTTCCTGGCACTTTTGCCCGGAACCTCCTAGCAGGTTTCCAGTTCAAACTTGTGAGTAACGGCTAGATGACGTCACCTAGCCGTTATATATATGGATTTCGTCCTCAGGTCACCTTTTGGCGATTCCACTTCTGTTCATTCATGTTCTAGGGTTTTCTAGCCACCCCCAAGCTTCCTTTGCTTTCTCCACTCAAATCTAGAGCCTATCTTGTGAGATTGTGAGATTAGATGAGAGTGTAGGAGTGTTTTGGAGATGGCTTGAAGATTAGGTTTGATTGAGCACTTTGGATATCTTGTGGGCTGTCACTTGGGCTTATTACTCTTGGAGATCTTCTCCTAGACGGTTAGGTGTCGCCCGTGAGCTTCCAAAGATCTTGTGCATGTCCTGGGAAAGTTTGGGAATGTTTTCCTCACCTCCGCAAGGAAACGAGGTAAGTGAGTAAAGATTCTTGTGCTGAGTTTTCAGAGGTTGTCCTAGGTAGAGCAACTTGCACTTGTGGTCTTTTCTAGAAGAAATTCTGAGTTGGATCTTGGTGGTCACTCAATTCTAGAAAATGACCTAGAAGTGTTGAGTTGAAGGCTGTGGACCTCTTCTGGGATCTTTGCATAAGTGAGGCAAGGGGTTAATCGAGACCCGGCTCTTTGGAGCACCTCAACGGAGAGTAGGATTCGTGTGATCCGAACTTCGGGAAAAAATCGTCTTTGTCTCTCTTGTGCATGATCTTTGTGTGAATCTGCTGATATTCTGCGATCTTCATCTTGTTCCTCTTTGTGCCTAAACTTCTCTTGCTAGGACATGTTTTTCATCTCAGTTTTAATTTATCTCAGCTGCCCAGAAGTTCCTGGCTCAAGAACTCCGGAAGTTCCGGGCTACTCATCCTGCCCGGAAATTCCGATGTTCATCACCAGGAGGTTCCGGGCCCTGTTAATTTAACTGTTGCAATTGTTGAGAAAATTTCAGGAAAGCCTATTTACCCCCCCCCCCTCTCTAGGCTACATCTCTGCACGTTCAGTGTGAAGTGGACATAGCTCTCAACTGGTTAGATTACTTGTGGTGGAACCTACCCATCAGGTTAAATACTAGGCTTGGCAGGGGTGCTCATATTTACAACTAATTATTCTTTCAGTGGTTGGTGACATACCGTCAATTGTTAGGCGCCTGTGATGATTTTATCATTCTTAAGATTATGATACATGTGTTTATGCTCATAAGGATAAGTGTTCGTGTATTATGAGCGTCTGCGTCTGTACTTTTTAAAGAAAAAAAAGACGAATATATATCAAACAGAGGAAGTAGTAATCGTATTTACAAATGTACTAGGTCAGACGGTAAGCACTTAATTTAGAATCTCCAAGACAATATAACTCTCTGTGTTGTGCAGATCATGTCATTACGGATCTCAAGTGGTTGTGAAGATACCCCATTCAGGAAAGCTCATTTATTGTATTCTAACCCATTATTAGCATTTGATTGTATAAGTTGATCGGGCAAGCTCGCAAGGCGCCTATGGTTAGTTTTCCAACGGGTTCATTCTAATTTAAGATGAACAAACCTACTATATATCCAAGCTTACCAAATAATAAGGTTGCCAGCAGATGCTAAGATGACGTGCAATTTGTTATAAAACCATTTAGCCATGTATAGTGTGTTACAAGAATTAATATTTAGGGGTGACATGAACTATTCTTTTGATTTGTTGTCACTTGCCACATTGAAGATTTTTGAGCAACTTGCCACCAAGCGACATGATCATCTAGATAAAGCAAATTGTATGCTCATTAGGACTCAAAATATTCCAATCCATTAGAAACTGTGGTTCTTAATCAAATGTTTTAATGTACTCTTTCTTGAAACATCTATTTAACCATCTAAGTATTATATATGTCGTAAGTAGTATTTATAGCTATTGAGTTATCATAACATCTAGTTAGGAGTACTTAACATGGTCATCTAAAACTTGAAGCTTTGTGAATAATGGCATTACTATAGCCGTGTAGATATCATTTATAAAAAAAATTCCAAAACAACAAGAAAATCATGTCACAAAAGACATTCTATATATTCACGTATTAGACAAGTTGTATGGATACAATTAATAGCCCATAAGGCATATCACAACTCTTACTCATTTGTGAGGGCATGTACAAAGACCATTGTTAACCGTCTCTCTCTGATTTCAATTAAGCAATTTTGCTTACGTGGATGATATAGAAATGAGAGCAGGGTAACATCGATGCTTCATGTGACAACGGCGCAACAACGGCTCATCTAGCGAAAAGAACGAGACAAGAAGAGAGACGGCGTTGTACAATCCATCTTCATGAAGATACGCAACTTCAGATTAAATATATCAATTAGCATGTATAATGTAGAGTCAACTCAAGAGATGGATCTTTGTAGAGGTGATGTTTTTTTTGACGCGGAATATATGAGAGCCCCTACTAGTCTCTATCTTTGTACATACCCTGAATACTGATATCGTTGATTCGTTGGTGTAATCAGTTACCACATCTCAAAACTATAAATGGCACTATAAGTTCAGAGACATATCATTACTATGCTACTATAAGAAAAATAAATATTGAGCCCAGTACAAAAATAATTCCACAATGAAACATGAGCCCCAACGCCACAAGGTTTCTCATAACACATTGGCAGTACCCCCATTTTGAACACATGCGGCATACTACTACGATCGATTTTGACCGCCAGTGTGTGCGCCAATAGTGCGGATTAGCTGCTGACAGCCCAGAAGAAGGTACTGAAGAAAAGAGGGGATCAGTGGGAGAATCGCGATTAGCACCCGCGGGCGGGCGCGCACATAATTAGTACAGTAGCAGTGAGCGTCATCAAATTCGCCCCCGTTTCCCTTTGTCCTCCATGTGATTCCTCCCGACCGAGCCCGGCCTTGTCCCTTCTCCTCATTCATTTTCCTCTTCTTCTTCTTCCCACCTCCCCTCCTCAACTCTCCCCCTTCTCCTGCACCTCTGATCGTGACGAGCCATTACTACTACTAGCTCGATTGCTCGAATCCCTCCTCCCCCACTCCTCCGCCATTCACCCGCCTAGCCTCGCGCGCACTCGCGGTGTATATATCTATCCGGCAGCTCGATTTGTGGCCTTGCCGGTGAGGTTTGTGAGCTGTGGGCGGCGTAGCATGCGGCGGTGAGAGATAGAGAGCGAGAGAGAGAGGATGCAGCAGGCGTCGTCGCATCAGCATCACTATCAGCACAGCGCCAAGCCTCCCGTGTCGCGGAGCTCGTCGTGGATCCGGAGGTCCCCGCCGCCGTCGCCGCCGCACAAGAAGCTGTGGGGAGGCGGCGGCGGCGGCGGCGGTGGGAGGAGCAGGTATGTGTGCCGCATCGTGCCGCTGCTCGTGCTCACCGTGTACAGCATCTTCACCGTCGTCCGCATCCCCAGCTCCTCCCTCGTCGTCTCCACCGCCGATTCAGGTACTCCCCCACCCACCGCCGCCGCCGCGCCCGCCGTCGGCTTCTGGGTTGATTGCTTCGCCCCCCCAACCGATTTCGGTGTCCTTTAATGGCGGTGATTCTTGTGCTTCGCAGAGCGCGTGGAGCGGCGGGAGGATGTGGAGGCGTTCAAGACGCACCTGCCGTCGAACCAGAACAACCTCGAGGCCCGCGAGGAGACTCGCTCTCCGGCGTCGCTCCCCTGCTCGGCGCTCATCAACGGTGAGGAGAGGAGCTAATCGCTTTTGCTCAGCTGGATTGATTGCTGTTGATTCATTGGCGGTTTGGGGATGGTGTGCTAATCGGGTGGTGCGCAGGTGAGGCGGGCGGCGGGCAGGCGGCGGCGGAGAGCGCGCTGTGCTGCGACCGGAGCCACTACCGGAGCGACGTGTGCTACCTCCGCGGCGACGTGCGCACGGACCCGTCCACCTCGTCGGTGCTCCTGTACAACGCCCCCCGCGGCAGCGCGCCGGAGAAGGTGCGGCCGTACACCCGCAAGTTCGAGGGCAGCATCATGAGCACCATCGACGAGGTCACCATCGTGCCGGTGGTCGACGCCGGCAGCGGCAGCAACGGCACCACCGCCGGCGACACCGGCAAGGACAGCCTGCGGCGGCGGTGCGACGTGCGGCACCCGCCGGGCGTGCCGGCGGTGGTGTTCTCGACGGGCGGGTACACCGGGAACGTGTACCATGAGTTCAGCGACGGGCTGATCCCGCTGTTCATCACGGCGCAGCGGTTCGCCGGCGAGGTGGTGTTCGTCGTCCTCGAGTACCACTACTGGTGGCTGGGCCGCTACGGCGCCGTCCTCGAGCGCCTCACCAACTACAAGGTGGTCGACTTCCGCTACGACCGCCGCGTCCACTGCTTCTCCGAGATGATCGTCGGCCTCCGCATCCACGGCGAGCTCGTCGTCGACCCCAAGCTCATGCCCAACGGTACGCCCTCCCCCCCCAAATCCCCACCCTTCGCAATTCCATTTCCACATTCGTTGAATCGCTTTGCTGTTGCGACGTCCATTTGGTTCTTGGTTCGTTAGGATTGTCCCCCACCACAATTCCAATTTCATCCCACGATTCCGGTTACTAGTAGTTTTTCCGTTAGAATTTCGGGATCCACCTGTGGTGGTGGTTGATGCAGCAGCAAGCTTGCTTGAGAAGAGGGGGAGTAGCGTAGCGATGGCGATGCGGTGAAAAGGCGTGCGAGAATGAATTCACGCTGATCTCCTCTCTCGCCGTGATCGAGAATTCGAGATCCGTGCTAATGCTGGTCGGAGAAATCATTCGTTCCTACGCATCGAGGCATCGTGCTCGCCTATACTACTAGTTACTGCTACAGTTAATTTACTCCCCGTTTTGTCGTGGCAGGGGCTAATTAATTTGCAGCGATCAGTTAATTTGCCTTGTTACCATTTCGTTTTTTTTTACCCCTACAAGTCGGTAGTACAGTTTGCTGTTACGGCTAGTAGGTTCGCAGAGCAGGGTGGTACAGTGGATTGCACGCGACGCCATCCTTCCTGTGCCGGTGCGTTTCGTCATCCGCCGCGCGCGCGCGCGTGCCCGGCGTCTCGCCAGTATTAAAACGGCATTGGCAGTGTGGGCTTTGTCACCTGTGCGTGTGCGGCGAGTGGGTGGTTTGGTTGGGGGAGAAAAAGAAAGCGGAGGAGGAGCTAGCGATGGTGGGTTGGGTTGGGTTTGTGTTTGCTAGGGGAATCTTGCGGCGATCATGAGGCGCGGGCGAGATAATGGCGCAGATTATAATACGCCGCGGTGGATGGATGGACGGATGGGTGAGCGAGTGGATTGGCAAGAAAAGATGGCTTTTGCGAAAGCGCTGCGGGGAAAAGCGGGTTTGTTCCTCACAAATGCGGGGGTGCGAGACGGACGCCGGTGGTCGCATCGGCCAGCCAATCGGCGCCTCCACCACCGCTGCTCAACGTGCTCGTGTCCCCCGCCGTTTTTGTGCTTGCTCGGAAATTAGGGCCTCCTTGGGAACAAAATGATTTTTGACCGTTTCCTTATAAACCAAAGCCAGAATTTATAATTTGGAACTTAATTGCCTTGTTTAGTTCCAAACTTCCAACTTTTCCATCATATCAAAACTTTCATACACACAAACTTTCAATTTTTTCGTCACATCGTTCCAATTTCAACCAAACTTCTAATTTTAGCGTGAACTAAACACAGCAGAGTTGATTTGGTTCGTTTATTTTTTATTGATTCGTTTATTTTTGATTCGTTTCCTTACCAATTCTGCTCATCAAGCAGTAATGTGTATCACCACCTTGGTTTAGTTGGTGGTGTTAGAAGAGTACCTTGATTTGAATTTTGAAAATGGCTATGCTAATCGGAATGAGGGAGAAGTTGAATCTCAATTAAGTAGTCCAACTGAGATTTGAAATACTTTATGTCAGATTTGGGCATCGTTTATTTATGGGGGTAGGAAACGCAAGAGGGGCTCCACAGCAGCAGTGTACCTACCTCCATCCACTCCACGTCCAGCTTCACATAGAGTTGGTTGCACAGTCCAATTAATCTGGCCGACCCGAGTTATTATAGTGTGTTCTTCCATTTATAGCCCAATGAAATCCATGTACCGCATCTAATAAATAAAGAATATAAGATAATCCCAGCCACCGTTACTGTAGCAGATCTTGGGCTCGCCGCAGTAAACTACAGTGTCCCCCCGGCATTGTAAATCACACCATTTACAGCACGTTACTCCTGCAGAGGCGAGATTAGTATATTGGTTAAGCCTGGGTTAGCAAGAATAGAACCGGAGATGCTGCATCTGCATGTGCGTGGAATTGTTTTGATCGACCAAGCATGTAGGGGCGAGGCGTGTCTGTGTTCAGAGAATCGGCTTGCCTCCGTTACATGTCGGAGGCAAGCCGTACTTCCTAAAATCTCAGAAAATTACAACTGGGTCCCCTCCCTAGGCGCGTGTGGTTTTTGTTAATCAAAGTGAGGATTAAGATATAGAAATGGACAGGGCATTCGTTAATCGTGATGCGCTGTGTTGATGTTACACAGTTTAATTTGTTTAAAACTACAGTACGTCCTTATGTTGCCCCTTCTTTGAATAGCTGTCCAGGGTTAGGATCCCCAGTCTTTTATATGTTTGTCTGTCAGTTGTAGTGAAGCTACACAGTCCATAGCATGAGAGCCCGGTACAGCAACGGCATCTCTTTCTTTTTCTCCATCACTTTGTGATTGGAACTCACTAGAATCCTTGCCTTCAATTTGCTGCTCCTAAGCCCTGTGCTAGTGTGCTACAGCCTCGTGAAGATAGAGTAGCCATTAATTCGAAATTTTCGTTTTTTAGTAGTACAAGATTGCACGCAACATCTAGCTGAAGAGCACGGAAATGATATGCATATAGTCTCCTGCATTTTGTGTCCATAAGTCGTATATCTGATTATGATGGATAATAATATCTTTGCTAGGAAACCAGTGGACAATCGTATAGTGAACACTTTTTAAGTATGAAAACCAACGTTTGTCCATGCCTAACAATGGCTCTAGTTGCGTGGGAATCCACAGCATATATTCTCCATCATAAATTTCAGCTCTTTTTTCTTTCATAAAACAATAGAGAAGAGGAGCCTTTCATAAAGTGATAAGGAGATATGTCAAAAACTTTGGGCTTGACTGGGACATGTAGGGACTCGGAGGCGCCGGCCCTTTGCTGGTGTGGCTCTCTCTCTCACTCTCTGTAGTCTGTAACGACCATGCATATAGAATGCCGTGGTGTCCTAATCATCTGAGTGGGATTAGTTGTTGTTTGGAGTACCAGCAATTCATTCGAGGTGATGCTATGTAGTACTAGTTGCTCGGAGAGATGGGCATCACCCCGGCTGGTAACACATTACTGTCAAGAGTGGCATCAAACAGGCCTCTATTTCTACGTGCCTGCTGCGATGTGTTTCGATCGCTTCTGCTGAGCTTGGCATGGAGGGGATGGTGACCTATATATCTTGCTGGGACCATATGCCACGCTCTGATGCAAGGAGAGAGAGGTGTGTAGTAGAGAGAGAGAATTTGGGCGGTTAGCTAACCAAAAACCGCCACAAAGGCAAACGGCCTCCGGATGCATCATCCTTTGTTTCGCCCATCAGCGTTGGGTATGTGATGATGCATCTGGTCCGTGGGATGACGTTTTGTGTAGGACAGGTCACATTGGTGTGTGGACCTTGTTTAAGGTAGCTAGCTGCTCGTGTAATGTAATGGCATGCCTTTTGTTGATCTCGCTGATGCGTGGGCCCCCGGTCACTTTTCTTGAGCCCCTTGAGGTCCAGTAGTTTTGACTTTTGAACCTCTATAAAAGTACTAGAGTGTAAAAATCTCGTCTTAACTCTTAAAATTATTTGTGATTGCGTCGACTTATTAAAAAATGTCTTCCAAACAATAGTGCACAGCTTGCATGGTAGAAAGAACGTCTGGTTTTCTGGATTGTACTGTGCTATTCTGTCTCGGGATGCCGTCTACTGTGACACTTGCTCGTGTCACATACTCACATGCCGTAGACTGGTGTATTTTACTAGCGCAAGATACCCGTATCTAGAACTGTAGCAGCAGATGTCACGTGAGTTTTCAGGAGTGCACAGTGATACTGTGATAGTAGTATTATGGACTAGTGGCAAATGGATTTGCATATCCCCTAGTAACAGTAAAGTTAAAACGATGGTACACTAGGCAATATCTGATTTGGTGGTGGGGGTTTACCATGTGTAGTTATATGGAATTAGTCAATAGGATGCATAGGATCGTGCACTCAGATTATTTTGAGCTTGAAAAATTCAACCTTTGATACTAATCTCAGAGATATATAAAAAAACGAAATACACCACAAGCTATAGTCACAACACAAGGCAAAGCTGGCTAAAGTAGCGCATATAGTTGAATTGATAAAGTCCATGTGATCTGAAGTAAAAATCGAGTCGATTTAATAACTGGGAACCCCAAAGCAAAGGTTCGTGATTGACCTAAGGGTTGGAACTCTTTAATGAAAGGAGAGCTGAGAGCCTGAGAGCTTGTGATTACCACTGAAAGGTCATTGGACTACCAAAAGAAAAGCCCTCAAAAGGAAAATTTAAAAGCTCTAAGAAAAGAAGGGAAAAGAAGTCATGATCATTGATCAGAGGGTTGAGCTGAGTGAAAAAAGAGCAGTAATGATAATAATGGGTTTAAAGCAGGTGCAAAGTTATGGCCAGGGTGTCGGTGGGTTTGAGTCGGTACAGTTTGGTGGACACATTTTAGGGTATAAAAATGATTGCACAGTTTTTTTTTTTTTTTAGATAATGGATTGCACAGTTTATATCCGTAGGTTTTCTGTTTGGATCTCAATGTTTCCCTTTCGCTTGCTTAATTAGTGTTAGCCTGATATGCATTGATAACCATGAAAGTATCAAAGTACTAGTATGAGGTAAGTCCCATTAGTCTTTTCCACGTTGATATTCAGCTGGTTGCCGAATCTTCAGTGCTTGCGAGATTCATGCTAGTGCTATTCTTAGGCACATGATTGGTCGGCCATTGGTGCATACTGAAAATGAAATAGTACAAACTAGTCGAGACAGTAAAACACATTTGGTTGGTTTGTAGTGTGCTGAGTGAATTACTACCATCCTAGAAAGAAACTAGAGTTGACATAAAAAGAAAAAAAACAATGTACTTAGGTATATTTATCAGATTTTTTTATGCTCCTCCTGAACTTTAAGGTTCGTTACAAGTCCCAGCCTTCAAGAATTGGACAGAAACATTTGAGGGGAGCAGGAAGGTCTTTAGGAATTGTGTACAAAGACTACGATCGTAGTACACCAAACCACTAAAGTATACCAGTAACCAGCCTAGCTACCACCAGATCAGTTTCCATGGCCGGAGAGGCTGCGATGTGAAGCAACTTTGATCAAGCTGTCACGCCCAGATCTAGCCTGGTCAGGCGGTACAATGTGATGTACAGTGCAATGGAGCAGAGAAAGCCCTGGAGAGCAGTTGGATCAAGTGCCATGGACCCAGCCATCGTCGTGCAGGTTGGTGGTAGCTTTAGGTTCACGATGGTTGTTGGTCGTCGCCGGAGGCTAGCTAGCTGAGCTAGCCGGGCACGCACGCAAAGGCGTGGCTAGCGTGGAGCTAGCTGGCTGGCTGGCCAAGTGAGAGAGCGAGTAGTAGCTAGCTGCTGCCCCCTGTTTGTTTGTCCTCGTTTGGGTAAAGCCATCGAGTGATCACTGATCAGTTTGGTCAATATGGGTGGGAAGAGCAGACGCCATTGACGGGACCATTCCGCAGTTGCGCCGCTGGATCGCCGGACCGTCGTTGGATGCTGTTTTCCACAGGCGACCAACCGATGATTGGTGTTTGGAGACACTCGTAAAACTGCTTTCGTACTACACAGGATAAGCTGTACAAGGAATAGTGAGGCTCAGAATTCTGGACTGAAATTTTAGAAATTTCGGGTTTACCAATGGGTTCTAGGAGGATGTGATTATAGATGAAAATTTCGAATCTTTGTGAACTTATTAGATTAGCAAAAAAAAAACATTCTAAAAATTTAAATTCAATATTTTTCTGAATTTTCTGAAGCTTTTGAAATTTCGGTTCCCTGAAATGCGCATGTGCATGTCATATATTACTGGAATGGATCAACTGAAAATGTGAAATTGTATCATGCGATTACTCAGAATTATGCAAAAACTATGCAATTAATCTTGTTTGGAGTATATTGATGGTACAGTAAAAACTATGCAAAAAACTCTAAAAATGTTGTACTTGCACGTGGTTTCAGGCAAGGGCATCCAGGACTTCCAGGCGCTGCTCCACCAGGGGTACAGCCGGACGCCGTCGGCGACCGCCGCGGCGGCGGCGGCGCAGCCGCCGGTGCCACTCGCGCTCGCGGCGCCACCGTCGCGGCCGTGCCTCCGGCCGGACGACCACGCGAAGGTCGCCAAGCCGAAGCTGGTCATCTTCATCCGGAAGCAGAACCGCGTCCTCCTCAACCTGCCCCACATCGTCACCGCCTGCCGCCGCGCCGGGTTCGCGCCGCACGTCATGAACCTGCGCCGCCAGACCCCTCTGACCGCCATCCACGCCGCGCTCTCCTCCGCCGACGCCATGGTCGCCGTGCACGGCGCCGCGGTGACGCACTTCCTCTTCATGCGGCCCGGGTCGGTGCTCCTCCAGATCGTGCCCGTGGGGCTCGACTGGGCCGCCGACGCGTTCTACGGCAAGCCGGCGCAGCAGCTCGGCCTCGGGTACCTCGAGTACAAGGTGGCGCCCGAGGAGAGCTCGCTCGCCGCCGAGTACGGCGTCAACAGCACCGTCGTTCGCGACCCCTCCGTGATCAGCAGCCGCGGGTGGTGGGAGATGAAGAAGGTGTACATGGACCGGCAGAACGTCACCGTGAACATCAAGAGGTTCGGCGAGCTGCTCCGGTCGGCGAGGCTGCACCTCAAGAACGCCACCGCCTGCGGCAAGGCCGCCTCGGCGGCGGCGACGACGACCGCGGCGAGGTAGGGGTGGCTGGCTAAACCAAGCTCTCCGTCAATTAGGTGTTAATTAATCAACCAATCAATCAATCACAGCTGTTAATTTGCCCATGTTTTTTTCTCGGTTTATTTTTTTTTCATTTCATTTTTCTGCTCGTTTTTGGTTGGGGGGTTTGGGAGGAGTATAATTAAGAAGGGTAAAGAAAGGGAGATCCTGTAAATAGAATTGGATTTATTGGTAGGGATCGCCTCCGTGCACAGTGCATTCGTTTTCAGTTCGGTGTTGTTACTAGGAGGGAGAAGAATAATTTATGGTTAGGGGTTCTCATAAATCATCTTCTTTTGTTAGTCTATACTACTAGTTGCAAGAGCTTTTTTCCTTCTTTCTTATTCTTCTGTTTCTTCTTTCGTTCATTCTTTGGGGTGTCCTGATGTAAGAACAACATTCTGTAACAAAGTGCAATAGAATCCAGACTCTCTTTACAGATCATATATGAACTGTCAGTTTGGCGTTTCTTGTGTGATTACAGTGCAACTAGTTGGAGTTAAAAATGATCACTCCAAAGCCTGAAGGAGAAGTACTCCAGTACAGTGCAGCGCACACATTGTGATGCAGAAAGTGTCAAAAGTGACCAGGGAAAAGTAAAGGCGCGAGAGGGAGGCCCACTTGGAGACAGGACGTTTATTTTGTCCATTTCCGTGTTTTACCGTCGCGGATACCGAGGCGCGAGCAGCACGTGGCGGCCGCGGCTTGTCTTTGGCTCGGACAGCGTGGCTGCTGCGTGCTCCGTGCAGCTGACAGGTGTAGGAGTAGTAGAGGAGAGGGTGTGCGAGTTGAGTGGGGACGTGAACGGCAAGATGGCGCGGTTTACCACGGAATCTGACGATAAATCACTGTCTTTTCCGCTGCGTCCGAAATCCGCAGTGTCGGTCGTGTAGCCTGTAGGGTAGGGAAGACAGGCAGGAGACAGCCACTGAAAATGCAGAAACTGTGCAAGATAACTCGAGGAAAATTGGGGTTGAATTTCCCTTGGAATAATTCTAAACGAATGATGTTTGTTGGCAATAGAGATATTGCATTGGAAATTCTTTGAGGAAATCACGTGCTCGCGATCTACACATTCCCATTTTAAGTGCATCCGTGTCTAACATTTAACTGTCCATCTTATTTAAAAAAATTATAAGAAATATTAAAAATATAAATCACACATAAATTATTATTCATATCTTGTCATCTAATAATAATAAAAATACTGATCATAAAAATTTTTTAAATAGATGGACAATCAAACATTGCCATTGAAAGCCACAATTGTACTTAAAATGGGGCGGTCCACACTTTCAAAATATAGTACTCTCTCCGTCCCACGATAGTTGTCATTCTAGATTATTTAGAAAAAAACTAAGGTTTAGCAAAAATAACTATAGTATCTCTTATGAGGTTGGGAGTAAGAGAATAGTTATGGGTAGAATGGAGAAAATTTTAAATAGGAGGTGACTGATGTGACAAAAGTTACTCTAAAATGATAAGCTTTTGTTGAAACAATTTGAATCCTAAAACGACAATTATTTTGAAACGGTGGGAGTAAATATTAGCCTTTCGCATAAGCATTAAGGAGAAGGACAAGAGCATCATCAACAATGTCCTTATTCCGTTTTCAATCCTGATATTTTAAAGATATTATTAGTTGAAAAAACTGCTTCAATAGTTTTCCTCTTCGAACCTATTTAGCACAGCTCTAACTTCTAAATTTAACTCCAAGAGTTAGATTCGGAGTAGAGTTGTGAAACAACCATAACTCACATTCCCCTTTCTAGTTCATTTCGTGAAAACATCCAGTCAGCTCCACTCCCTTTTCAGGTAAAGCTAAGACTATTTGACTGAGATCTAACTATAAGAGAGGTGAAGATAGAGCTAAAGTTCAGCCAAACAGACTCTTCCTTAAAAAAAAAGTATTTCTTTCTCCTTTATTTTTGCTCTTCACAAGTTGGAAATCATTATCGCTCAAAATTCTCATCTCGAGACTGTCGTCTGAGAAAAGTGACAAGGGTGGAGGGGGTCCTAGATGGGTGAGCCAGATGACAAAAATATGGAGGGAGGCCCATATGTTTATTTTAGTGTTAAATATAGGCTATATATATATTAAAAGAAAGAATATATTTAATCCTTAAATTTAATGATTATCTAAAAAGAGATTCAGAGAGGAGATTTGTAACATCTCTTGGATGTGCTCTAAAAGGACTTGATTGTCTTCTCGAGTTGGGTAAGTTATGGGCCCTGACTTGTTAGGACCATAATAAAGCCAAAGGATTGTAGGAGTATATAGTAGTTTAGTGATAAAAGTCATATTTTATAAGTAGTAAGTTTTTAATTTCTTTTAGCAAAATTTAAACTCTAGAAGTTGTAAAATTTTAAGGCATAGAAAGTAAAATATAAATATTTCTGAGGTCTTTACGAGATTTAGGAAATGAGTGAAATTAAATGAGTCGTAACTATGATTAGCAGATATGTGGAGATAGGTGAAAAAATCAAATGAAATTGTGGTTACAGTGGGTTGAGATAAAAAAAAAAAGGTGGATAAGTATCTATGTTCTAGATAAATTTTAAATATCAATATTTTGAAATGCAGGAAGATAGACATCTACGGGTGCTTCCCACGATATGCTTTACCTTGTGCCAAATGGAATTTACCTTGAAAGTTAAGATAGACATTAAAAAAAGGGGTTCCCGTAAACCTTTGAAATTGGTCCTTCAAATATAAAATATCTCAAACAAAGTGAATGTAGCTTAATTGTTTTAGTTGAAACCAGCCCACCCGAATTTAAATCATATACTTTACACATGTATTTTCATTTGTGGATAATTCTTCATTCATTGATAGATATATACTCATCAACAACGAGATATCTATGGTAACTTTATTAATATCAAGATATACTGGCTCAGTCATTCGGAGGTGACCACAAGGATACGATGTGCAAGGTGACCACAAGGATACGATGTGCATGTGTATTCATAAAAATGAGTATGTGTGCTGTGAACATCTACGTTTTACTATGTTTCTAAAAAAATAATAGTAAAAAATCCTTCCTTACAAACTCCACCTTTTTTTTTTCTAAAGAAAGCCACGAAGCTAGTTATATAAAAATACAGGAGCTGATCTTCAATGTGCTTAGACTCATAAAGCCATATTTAATAGGAGCACACAGATTCCATTTTCTTTACAAAGAGCCGTACAAAAGACCTCCTCTGTTAGTTTTGTTTACAAAACTACCCGTATGATAGTCTTACAAACGCCAGACGGAGGAAGTATCGGAGTAACAGGAATGCCATGATTCTCTCGTCCAGATTCAATGGAAATGAATGGCAGCAGAAAAAATGGATAGAAATGCATATGCTACCCCCGTTTGCGTCGCTGCATCTGGATGCAGGGGTCGATGATTGTACTACGGTGACCCTTTTATTAATGGTTCTGGCCCAAACAAACACTTACCCAAGTTGTTGGTTGGCGCCGACACCGTCAACAACGCAGGAGCCTGAGCGTCTGAGATCGTCTCTGACGGAATCACGGAGGTGATGGGCACCACAAATAATTCACACCCACTGCTCATGCAATGTCACGATTTGAAGTCGCTACCTGCACTTTATTGTAGGGAGATGTACTACTTGCTCTGTGGGATCTTGTCCCGTCCCCGACACGGCCACATTTTGACAGGCTAGTTGAAGTACTCTTACTATAACGTCACTGCATGGTCCAGGTGATAGTTCCAGCCTTTCAGAATGACCCTGGGGGTGGATCCCTGGGGGGCCTCGAACGAGATGTCGATGGCCATCTTCTCCCCCGGTACGAGGGAGAAGTAGTTGTCGGAGTAGTGGACAGGGAGGATTCTTGTGTCCTTGTAAACATCCTGACTGGATGATGGCTCAGATGTGTGTACCGAGAAATGGAGGAAAAACGAGACGCCTGAATCGGCCCCTTTCACCTCCACTGTTCTTACGTTGTCATCTGACCTTGTGATGCTGAGGCCTCTGCGGATTTTCCCCCACAGGCCACTGCTATGTCCATCCTGGATGGCTTCTTCTCCGATTCTGTCGGAACCGTTTGCATCGGCTAGATTCATGGTTGATACGGAGTTAGCGTTTTCTGGTTTCTTTGATCTGTTCTCTATGGACATTCTGACCTTGTATCCAGAGCCTGAGATGGAAATCTTAGAGTTGATCTTCAGTGGTATCTGTTTCTGACGATACTGTTCCAACAACTTGTAGTCTTTTCCAGGAAGATGTAGCCAGTAAAAGTTCCTGGAGAGTACCTGGTTGTCTGACAGCTTAAAAAGTTTGAGAAGTAGAAAATATACAGGCTTTGGGTTCTTCGTCTTAGGATATGACATCTTCGTGACTTGCTGCACTTTTTTTGGTGGCACTGCTATTTTCTCAGTAACTCTGTAATATGGGGACGCGCCATCTAGATCCCATGCTGAAATTTCGACAGCCACATCCCGAAGTTCATCGGCTGTAGTGTTTACCACCTAGAAAAAAAGTCACTTTTCATGGGCTTATGTCATAGAATGTGTGGTTGGGTTCAGATTTTGCAAGTTGTAGAAATGTACCTCTATGAAGTAACTATCCAAATTCAGCTGTACATGAATTGGTTCAGCAGCACAACGGCAACCATAAAACCCAGCTGTTTGATCTAGGAGATGATCATAGAACTGTCCTCGTAGCCCAGTCCATGGATTTTGTGTCTTCCAAATTAAAACACCTGTAAACTTTGTCCACATGAAAGAAGTCCATCCTTCCAGAAGTGCTCTGTACTGAACATAATTGACCAATTGTGCCTGAAGGTTAAAAACACAATTTAGCAATGAAACTAAAATACATATGATACTGAAGCATAAATATCCTGGAGACAAAAGGATGGTACTCCAAAATTACTTTTTCACAGAAATCGTCGAGATCACTTGGATGGCCATACAGTTCAATCTGATCATGGACTTTCCCTGGTTTTGAGTAGGGGATGTACTTGTGGTAATCCCATATTGGATTTGGTACTTCATTTATGTACCCATCGATCCTCTTCTTAAAAATTGGAATGCTCCAACCTTCTGAGGGCATTGTTGCTCTAATTGTTGCTGCAACTGGAACCCCAACAGACCCAACTTCAGGATTAAACCCATATTTGTAGAAACTGTCCTTGAAAAAGCTCTCTGGATATTGAATCTCATATGGACCATCAGTAAAGTCGCCTTTCCCATTGGCAAAACCATCCCACATTGATCCTTGGACGTACACTCGAGTGCCATCAAGGTATTTACTTGGGTCAGTTGGGTCTTCTGATTTATCCTTTCCTGGACTTTTTGTTGTATGGTTACTTACAAACATAGGATGTAACTTCAGATCATTCTTCAGTGCTTTGTTAATGTCAACTGGTGGGACTTGTTCATTTCCACCAACCCATAGAGCTAGGCTAGCATGATTCCTAAGTAATTTGACAGTATCTCTAGCACATAGAAGGAAGAGATCATGGTCCAAAGGACCATTTGGATTTGATATTGGAATTCCTCGTCCATCAACATCTCCAGTTATCCAGAATTCCTGCCAAACCTGCACATAATTGTTGATCCTTTGAGTATCATTTAACATGCCACAGAACCAGGGGAAATAAGTTAACAATAACTAAGGATTTAACTATAATAAATCTGCCACTAAAATATAGAAGAGCATTTAACACTATATCTGGTTTACAAATCCATTCAAGACAATGAATTCCAACAGTGATTATGATCAGTTTTCTGAATCCTAGAAGTAGACAGTGATTATGATCAGTTTCCTGAATCCTAGAAGTAGAGAATAATTGATATTGCTTCAAGAAGGCAACAAGTATATACATAGAAACTTATTACTCTTTATTATGACCCAACGTATTGTAACTTGAATGAGGAAATACAGCCAATCAATTGACAATGATGGAAGGGAAACTTAAGCATACCATCAAACCATAGATATCACAAAAATGATAAAAATCAGGCCTTTCTGCTAATCCACCACCCCAACAGCGAAGCATATTAAAGTTCATATCAGCATGAAACTTGATGTCAGTCATATACCGCTTCCTTGTTAATCGAAGAAGGCCATCTGACAATATCCAGTTCCCTCCTCGGATGAAAACAGGTTCACCGTTTACCTTGAAGATCCTGCAGATGAGATATTTGGCAATAGCACGTTTTCACGAGCTCAAGTATTATGTACTGTACTAGACACATAAAATAATCAGTTATACCTCCCACCGGTAGAACCATCAATTGTACTCTCAATCTTACGGAATCCAAAATGATGATTCGATGAATCAGATTCACCGAATCCATTGGCATCCACACCAATCTCAACATTGTATAAGGATTGCTTTCCCATGCCATTCGGCCACCACAGGTTTGGCTTATAGAAGAACAACTGCAAATATTAATACAGAACAGACTTAGCCAATTCGCGCATTTGAGCCTCTCTTGCTATATCATGGCTTCCTGCTGAAAAGAATTATCAATAAACGATTGCACAAGGCAAATGTGTTTACAACAAGTTTCGTGTGCCTTTAAAAAAGGGAACTATGCAAAATTGTTTTAGCAATATTGGATATTGTCCAAAGTAGGACATTAGTCATGGGATGTACTTCCTGACCTAATATGAAAAAATTCCAGTTTGGTGCTATAATGTGCTACTCTGATGCAAGCTAGTTAGTTGAGAGTATGTTCACCGTTTTTAGTAAATATCTCTTAAAGATCAAAATAGGTAGTATCAATTAGAAGGAAGCGAACAAACTGAAAATAGCCATGATTCCAAACAAAGAAACACATTAGTCCCTTCAAAAAAAAAAAGAAGAAAAAGAAACACATTGGTACCAACGTTATTTATCTGGTGAATCCCTTTAGTGCTTTAAGAATTCATTGAATTGCAAAATTTCTTAATGTCCCATAAAATTCTTTTGTAAATTAGTGGTGAATTCATTGAATTGCAAAATTTCTTAATATCCCATAAAATTATTTTGTTAATTAGTGGGTATTACATCCTGGAGGAATTTACACACTCAGAATAGTGAGACATAGGGGCTGTTTGGTTGGCTCCCAAAGGTTGCCATGCCAAACTAGAAGAAAGCTAACAAATTGAGAACTGCCACAATTGCAAACTAAGCAACACTAATTACAATAACTATTCATCAGGTGAATCCCTTTAGTGCTCAGAGAGTCCATTGGCAAAATTTCTTTACATTCCACAAAATTATTTATAAGTTGGTGGGTATTACATCCGGGAGGAATTTACACACTCAGGATAGAGGATATATTATTTTTTGTCGCTAATTTGTTAACAAATGGCATCTGCTCAGTACTACAAAAATCTTTAGCTAGTCAACAATGTTTTTCTGAGATAGCTAATTTTTAGTGTATCAACATCTTCAAGATCAAATACAATGAGCAATACTGAATAATAACTGGTAAGTGCTAAATGGTAGTCTGAAAATTCATGGCCAGAAAAGAAATGCAAAAATACGAAAGTGAAGCAAATTTCCCATTTGCAAGCGAAAATATAGCTGTTAATTACCATGTGTATCACCTCTATTGCTAGCTCAGGACAAATGGGCAACAAAATTGAGAACAAGTACACGATTTGTTCCACCTAGGACAAATTGATTGGCTGAACACACTACAATAGTGCATCTTAGCTATGATGAAAATAAGAAATTTTAAAAAGGTAACGACTGAGTTAAAACTAAACAAAGCAATGTCCGAGTTGCTTAAGAAAAGGAAACTCACAGGAGGAATAGTGTACTCTAGAACTGAGTTAGGAGGAACTGATATCTCATAACTCTGTAGATGTTCCACCAGGCAAATGTTCCCCTCGAGTTCAGTTGAAACTTGAATTTTCAATTTACAATCTGAAAGCCATGAACTTCTGTTCTCCAACTGAAGCGTGCAGTGCAGATATGACCTCTTAAAATCATCATAAAAAGTTGAAACTAGGTGGGGGTCCATTATCCTCACAGGCTGCATAAAAAATATGTAATACACATAAGCACCATCATTGGCTCAACAACAAAAAAACTCATATAATCAACAATCAAGGAATTCATGCAAGTAAAGTTAAGTATGAAAATACTCATAAAAGAATGCAGGGGTGGAAAAACTCACCCCAGTTACGGATATTGATACTTCATCCCAGATACCAGTGTTTCGATCCCTAGGATGCCGAAAAAGAAATATCAATAAATGTTACAGTTGCGAATTGCTTTTAAGAACCATTAGATTGGTGCTAAAAAAGGAAAAGGTAGCATAGGTCATTCTTGTCATAGGTAGCATATGTCTAGAAGAAACTATAGTAAGTAGTTGTTTGGAAAATTTGATCGAATATTACAGCAAAACAAGACATTGGATACTGTTGGTATCTAGTAGTAATCTTCACTATATAGATTATGAGCTTTGCTGAAAACTAAAATAATTCTAAAACATTTTTTTCACTCAATCTTTGTGATGCTAAGATGATCACCGATCAATCAGTCATGCAACTAAGATTCAGAGTTTAAGTGAGGTAGGCCTACATTAATGCAAAAATAATTCCGTCATGGCACCTAAATTGTACTGCAGTGGTCTTTGATAATAATAATAAAAATGTATAATGATCAAAACAGGCCTTTGAAACTTCAGTACAAAGGCCTTCCTAGATTTGAACTTTGAAGCCAATCTTTAAAAGAAAAAATACAACCCATCTTCAAAAATAAAAATTTAAAAGTTCATATATCAACTGGACAACTAGTTCATTGTATCAAGTTAGATGCTTTTACCCATAACACACGGCGACTACTAAACTCTTGGGCATGTCTGGTTTACTTCCTGTAATTGTTAGCACCGAATAGAGGCTTTGTATCCGAATAGCACTCAAACAGTGCACTTATGGATCTTAACATTATGTTGGACAAAATATGCTGGTTCAAACATACCCAGCATAATATGAGCATATTTGGTTCAAACATATGCCCACTGTCATGTATGCCTCCAATATTGTCCCTTGGCTATGAGATATTAAATCAATAATAATAAAAGAAACAAATATGCTGCAGCATGTGCTATGATAGATCACATAACCCAGTGGAAACACTCCATGTGAACCAGTTATAACACAATGCTAACATACAGTCTGCACTTAAGCATTTGGCATTTTGAAATTTTCACAAATTTGAACGCCTGCCAATTTCTTTTCGCAGATGTGAACATCTATCAATTTCTAAGATATAGAGTCATAAAAAACAATCAAGGCGTCTGAAGAGAACCAAATGGAACAAAACAATGTGTCTAAAGAAAAAAAAAACATAGAAAGCACTAAAGCAGTAGCAACTACTACCTTATTGGACACATCCAGTCCCATCCTTCAACATATTGAGTAGCAACATCCTTCCCAATCTGAAAAAGACCACCAATTTGAAAGGTGTGACCATTCATATGCCATGAATTTTCCTTTTCATCAGTAATATTTCCATTTTAAAGAAGAATACTGAACAGAGTAATTTTCCATCCATACTACATAACCATGACTCATTGATATCACTTAGTCTTCACAATGATCTCTTAAAATCGCAATTCCTCAGTCTCTTTGGGTATAAACTACACTACGTTGCACGATTCAATTCCCACTTCTCAAAGGAGGTCAAGAGTTATGACTCCCTGAAGTGAGAAAGCCTAGTTACAAAGAACAAAATATGTAAATCATTTTGTAAAGTCATTGCGATATGTATTATAAACTACACTAGATTACACTATAGATTATGGAATGTTCACTTGCAAGCAAGTGCAACTGACTAGATGTTAACTTATTGTAATCTGCAGAGCAATATATGTAAAGCATATTCTAAAGTCATCGCGATACCAAAAATGAACATTTTAGAAACACATATCACAAAGAACAAAATGCACTGGTGGTCCGTTGACATGTTGAAGTAAAATGGAACTAGTTACGTCTATTATTTAGAGACTCAACTCCTGTGAAACTATAAAAAGAAACACATGGGTCTAAGTTCAAGCTTTGCGAATAAGGGGGAAAATGGCAATGGAAATCTTGGTAGTTAGATGAAGTACTCTACTTTCACAGCATTAGAAATGCCATTAGAGATATCAAAGACATCTGACTAACCTCATGATCACCACCCTGACCTCCTTGAGGAGGAATTGCACCAGGATGATCAGGAGGATGAACAAGAACAGCAAGCAGATTTTTACCATCCGGACGAAGAACATCAGTAATATCAAGGGTGTGCCTTCGGAACATTCCTTTTGGAAGTACCTCTTTATGCCCATTCAAATACACTTCAGCTGAATAGTTTATTCCACGAAAGTTTAAACTCACATGCTGGTGTCCGGCCTACGGATGAAACATTGCAATAAAAAGTTCAATGTGTCAGCAATTTAGCACAAGAACTACACCCCTATTCAGTATAGTGTTACAGTGTCCTCGTTCCTGTAAGAGTCAAATACCACATACATTAAGAGCAGTTCCGGTGGTTGACAATCGTTAAAGCCAATAGTTGGAAAAGGGACAAAACCAAGCAGGCCCAATAGTGCTGCTGCAGTATGGCTTTATGGAAGGCTTCGGTACAATAGGACCTAAATGCAACGTGGGTCGATTGAACACGCAATGTTATTTAGATCACAAGGATCTGATCGATTAAGCTAAGGAACACTTATTACCCAATCACCTCGATTTACAAGAGTATTCAGGCTAGCTTCATGTCTATACAATTTCTTTTGCAAAAGGATGAACTGTAAGGCAATGCAGCAGAAGAAATCCATAGACAGACAAAGTTTAGCTCAACAGCAGGCAGCTTAAACTCTTCCCTTGGAATTACCCGCTGTGGCTCCCCACAAAAAGTCTAAACACTGCAGTGCAAGTGTGCAACTGTCCTGCATGATGAACTTCCCCAAGCAACAAATTGCTTTTCAATTGTAAGTAGACAGCTTGACTGTGCGTAATTAACAACTCACTGTACCACATGCTACAGTACAGGCATTGTCGAAGGAACAGATGAATTAACAACTGCTGCACGGAAAAAAAAAATCAGTGCGTGACAGCGTGTGATTGCGTACCGGAGCGCACTGGAAGGTGGTGAAAAACCAGAAGGTGTAGTGCCCCCTCCCGGATTTGGCGATGTCTATGATCGACTCGTTGTTGAGGCCGTAGAAGGGGTCGGGGATCAGCTTGTTCTTCAGCAGCGTCCCCAGCACGCTGCATCCTCATCATCCAACAGAAACGGGGTCAGCTAAGCGGCGGAGCACGCGAGGGATAAACCAAAAAAAACCTGCAATTATTCTAATGGCGAAGCACACGCAACAGCAACTGGATAAACCACCGCACCGAGGCGCAAACCGCGCGAATCCCCCATGAAATTGGAGCTACTGTGACTGCGAGTGGTAGAAACGTAGAAATTCTCGCGGGGGGAAGGAGGGGGGAGGGGATCGGAGAGGGGAGGCGGAGAGACGTACGTGCCGGGGACGGCGGCGTGCATCCAGGGTGCCGTCGGCTCCGGGTCGGCGGGCGGCGGGTCGGTGGTGGTGAGCTGCTCGCCGGTGAGGGCCACCTCGGTGGAGCGCGCGGCGAGCCAGCCCGTGTCGAGCACCCGCTTCCCCACTTCGGCCGCCGCCGCCGCCGCCGCAGCCGCAGCAGCAGCAGCAGCAGCAGCCATCTCCGCTCCCGATCGCTAGGACGCCACCTATCTACGGATTTCTGGGAGGAGTCCACGCCGCCGATGGCTTTGGCGTTGGCGAGTGGGGTGTGGGGGTTTTGGAGCTCACGCAAACGCAAGCATTCCGGTTGAGTGCACGGCGGCGACGAGGGGTTTTTGGTTTGGAAGGTTGCGGGAGTGGGCCAACGCATCGTCACGGGGCGCCGCGCCGCGCGGGGGAGCGCCGTGTCGCGGGGGCAGTGAGACACGGTTGCATCATGCGCGATAAGTCGATTTTGGGGTGGGGGTGGGGGTGGGGATGGGCAGCGGCGACGGCCGATCTCGTGGGTGTGCCGCGTGCGCGGCTTGGGATCGGAGTCGTCGGAGTGTGTTTTGGAGCACAAAATCGTGAACGGGATTGCTAAAAATACGTCGCCATAGAATATGATGTATTTCAGTCGGTTGAAACCAACCGTCAGATGTAGATGTAAAATTACGCCATGTCACATGTGTACGCATATCGTCCCTCCGATTCACTTCTCTTCACGGCATATGCTATAGTTGATTTTTCTTAGCCACTTACACAGTAATTACACCCCATATGTAATTAGTATGTAATTTTCGAATTTACATATGTAATTTTAGGACTTATATATGTAATTTTGAGATTTACATTGTAAATACACTAAAATTAGATATGTAATTTAGAAACTTACAATGTAAATACATACCGACTATTTTTTTTTGAAAAATATGGCGCCATAAATATAACTACACCCATTGTGAAAAGCACTAGGTTTCTCAAAATCTAAATCAGGATATCCAATTCATAATTGTTTAGAGAACTTCTGGTTCTGGTAGAAGCTGCAGCAGTTAAAACCTCCGCTAAACCCTCCGCTAAACAGGTCTGGAGTACCTTATCCGGCTCGGTTTGTAGCTTTACATTTTTTTTATCCGTCATCTCGTTGGGCAGGTTTACTTTTTAATATAGGTTTTTAAATAGTTAAAAACACATGAATAAAGTGTTTGTATGTAGTAATTGTTTTCTTTTTCTAAACAGGCATACGGCTTGTAATCGTATTAGCCCAACAATAAAATATTCGTCAATGGTTTTTATGGATATTTTTGTCCAGTAGATAGGAAAAGAAGAGTTATCCAATTAAAAACTACAACACCATGGTTTGTCACAACCATCTCTGCTTTGGATAGCAGAGAATAATGTAGCTTTATATCTCCCTAACCAATGGTAAAATGGTGATGCAATGGTACATTTTGTTTTTATCGGATTCTGACTATTTCCTTTGATACTTTTTTTGTACTATTAAGTCGAGTACTTAATAAATTAGAACTTCTCCTAACACGGTGACACTTGTGTTTGATTGCTACGAAACATTTGTGCAACGTGGCATTCCTCTTATCTAACCAAAAAAGTACTATGAAATGGGACCCACTAACATTACATATCCCTTTATCACTTATATATGAGCCCATGGGTGATGGAGTTTGCATGTTAGTGATTATGTTACTCTGATTTTACGTTAGAGAATCTCAATCCGTACTATATATTACTATGGTATTTCCTTTGTCCCAAAATATAATGTATTTTCCTCTTTAATTTATCTCAATATATAGCATATTTTGAGTTCCCAAGAACTGAAGCACATCAAACATCAAGTCCACTTTATCCATGTCCCCGTTGTGTCCTCTTGGGAGTGTTCGTAACATGTAATGTTTTGTAAGCGCTAGGTGATTTAAATTTGTATGTTTAAACTATGATATGTGTAAATGGAGATAAAAATAGTGCCTGGTAGTGGCGGCAATTAAGTCCCACGCTGGAGTACTAAGTAGCAGTGATAATGACCACTATTGCAGCCACAATAGCAATAAACCATCAGTGGGATGTTCTTACTACTAGGATGATATTGTTGCTAAAATAGGGGCGGAAACATTATGAGTGTTAAAATAGCGGGCTAGCGGCTGTTATTGTGGCAAGAGCTATTTTACATGTTATAAAATGTTTTTATTTAACTTTTTAGGCTTGGCTATACGACTAATAAGTTGTATAAATGATACCTTCTGACTAAATTAGCTACAAATTATAATTTCAAAACTAAATTGATCTCACATAAATTAATATACACAAACAATTTACTTATATTTTGACTAGTATTTTTTTCGCACTATTGAAATATGTCCGCTATCCGCTATGACAATGAAAATCCACAATAATCATCCCACTGTCCACTATTGTAGAGAGAGCTTTTAGTTACCCACTGGCCACTGCAATGTAATTTCACGTTGTAGAGAGAGCTTTTGATTGTGTTAAATATACATGCCCATAGTCATTTTTAAGATAATGAATTAAAAAAATTGGTCTCTCCACCTATAACGGGTGAACACAGCCAGCATTGAAACAAATTACAAAGACCTTTACACAAGGTTTAACCAAACAAACACCATTTAGCACTTAGACTCAACCTCTTCCATAACACCAAACAACTCAATAACAAGCACCCAAATAAAAGAGAAAGATAAACATGAAGCTACACTTCTAATCTTCTCGTCAAGTTCCATCTAGACTTTGAAGAAAGACGAAAAGTTCTAACGTCCAGTAATTTGCACCCCCCCTTTACCATATCACCCTCTCTTCCTCCTTAGGCAACGAAGATCATTGACGAATCAAATATATTCCCCTAAAAATTACCTGAAAAAATAGTTAAACTTAAAGTCATTGAATACTACATCATTTCTACAGAGCCAATCTACAACAACTTAAAGTTGCAGCCTCTACCAAGGTTTGGTACTTAAGCATTCTATACCATTCAACCAGCTGTTGAATTTTGGCGGACCATTAGACGCGTACGTTGTGCACGCGTGCCGCCACGCCATGCGAAGCGAGCAAGCGCACGTGTGTTCCCCCTATTCTCTCCACCTCACATGCTTCAAGTGGCTAGGAGAGCATCCTCCCTTATAAGAATGTCTCCTTCTCCTATAATAAGTAAGGTAGTAGAGGTGGACTTTTGTGATTTTCCAAATAATTAATCTTCGAATGGGCTAAAACCCATTTATTAATTCCAACACCAATCACCAAACATATTAGCAACACTCATTGGAGAACTAAAAAAAACATTCATGGGCGGCTAGTTTAATCCCAAAAGTAATAAAGACGGCATTCCATACAAATCTAGCAACTTGGCAATCAAAACAAATCCACCGTCATAATCAATAGGAATAGAAAAACTATCTGCTATTCATCAGTCATCTCAAGGAAGGCTGATATGTAGGGTTCATGAATATTTTCTCCACTAAATCAGGGTGCTTTCTTTGAGACCTGCATCAGTACTAGCTTTGACACCCTTAAAAAAAATCCACAATGTTAACACACACTAAATATTTGGTTAGCTTATCGCCGATTTTTTTCTCATCAGTTTGATGCGCAATAGAGCTCCTAGGTGCAGCTGGAATAAACTTGAGACGAATGATAAAATTTGGTGTTGATTTCTATTGAGTTGCATGCATTGATTAGATCAACTCAAAAGCTTAAGTAATGAGAAAAGACGGGTATTGAGTTGCATGCATTGATTAGTCTAACTAAAAACTTATAAGCTGATGAACAAATTTACTTATACTCCAACTCTTTCTTCTTTGTTACCATTCCAATTATGGATACCGAATTATTGCGTGCATGTTTCTGAAGCTTGTAAAAGGTGCCTTTTTTTTAAGAAACAATTCTTCATCAGTATCTGTTGGAAAACATTTTAAAACAAACTTTTCAACTCTAATATTGAATTTATTTATTTGTGCTCTTAAACAATTGTCACAAACTCAACTTAATCCATCATTCATTTGTATCAACACTTTAAACATGTCCAAAGGCAATTTTTTTATGAATGTAGTGGAAAAAGAATACGTGTCATATATATATACTCATTTACTCCCATTTTAAAATTTTCCATAATGCAACTCTGATCCATAATTTGACATGACCTCAACAGTTACAGCTGATAGGGCCCATAGATTGCACCAAGTCACCAACTAACTACTGTTCAACAAATTGTCCACTCATATATGGCATATAGCACAGGAGAATAGGCAGCTATATATTGGCGATTGTTGAGTTTTTTATACGCGATTTTATTGACCTTTATAACTTTAGCGGTCCAAAACACAAGGCCCTGAAACATATATATATATATATATATATATATATATATATATATATATATATATATATATATATATATATATGATGAAAAAGACTCCTAAATTAATTCTAAAAATCGAAAATAGCTGTAGTTGGATATGAACTTAGCCTAATCACGTGCTAATAGACCGCTCCGTTTTTCATGCTTACTGTTTGTATTGGGAACCTAATCTTGCGAACAGAGCCGTAATGTTTCATTCTATTATCTAAAAAAAATCTTGCAAGAAACTACATCGCTACAAGTACTACATATAATGCCATTTTAACTCCAAGATTGCTTAGCGACAACACCCTGCAGTTCACCGGCATTCTGCAAGGTTACAGTACTTAAAAGCACGATATATTCCTACTGTTTTTCTTTACTCCAGGATTACTTAGGGACAACCCCTTGCAGTCCATCGGCATTGCCAAGTAGAGTACTATACTACGGACCACTCCGAGTACTAGGTTGTGTTTAGTTCAGCGTAAAGTTTAGATTTTGGTTGAAATTAAAGATGATGTGATTGAAAAGTTGTGTGTATGATAGGTTGATGTGATGAAAAAAGACTGAAGTTTAGATCCAAATACAGCACTAGTTTTGTTTTCTAGAAAAAAACTGCCGAGTACCAGTAGTAAAATGTACTGTACTAAGTATCTAGATCTACATGATCTCCAAAATATTGCCCTCCTAATCCCATGTGCAAGGAGTGCCACCGATGGTTAATGTTTCTTTAATGATCAGATGATTATCATTCCAGCCCATTTTGATCCACATTCCATAAAACAAAACTATAAACGTAAATAAAAACATCAAATCCACGGGCTGTGTGCATCACATGATGCACAGGTTGGAATTTTTATTCCATTATCTAGAAAGAAAAACATCAAATCCAGCAAAAAAAAAAAACAAGAAGAAAACCAGAAAACCCCGATCCCAACGAACTCCGCTCACCTCACTGTTCACCTCTCTCCTCCTCCTCCTCCCCCGTTTCGTTGCGTTTCTCCCCCACCGCGAGCGACCACGAGCTCCCACCAACCGCTCCACCTACTGGGACACCACCACACACACACACCCCACCACTGGACTGTGGAGTAACGCACACTCCAGCTCTCGCCCTCGCCCTCGCCCTCGCTCTCGCCGCGACCGACCGACCGACACCGCGCGCGGCCGCCGCGCCTCAGGCTCAAGAGATCCCCCCCCTCCCCGCGCGGATCGCGACTCCCCACCCCACCCCACCTGTCGGCGCGCGCACCCACCGCCCACCGCGCCGCGCCACCAAATCTCGCCTCGCGGGTACTCGCGGCGCCCCAAATCCCCAACCGCTGCCGCGCGCCCACCCCCGCAAACCCATCAGATCTCGGACTCGCGTCGTCGTCGTCGTCGAGGATGCTCGTGCAGGACCGCGTCTCGCCGCACGCGGCCGTGGCGGTGGGCGGGGGCGGGGGGCAGAAGACGCCGACGTCGCCGCGGGGCGCGCCGGGGGCGGACAGGCGGCACCCGCGGCCGTTCGCGAAGAACCTCGACTTCGCCTCGTGGGCGTCGGAGCACTCCTCCAAGCTGCTGCTGCTGCTCTTCGTGGTGGCGTCCGCCGCGGCGGTGTTCCTCCTCCGGGGCGCCGCGCCCGACGCCGCGGCGCTGCTCTGCCTCGACCGCTCCCGCTCCTCGTCCTCGTCGGCCGCGGGGTCCGCCAGGCTGCCGTACCCGGACGTCAAGTGGGCCGCCGTGCCGCCGCTCGCGATCGCGGCGGGGGCGCCGTTCGCGTCGTTCCGCGCGGAGAGGTGGATCGTGGTCTCCGTCTCGTCCCCGCCCACCGCCGCGCTCGGCGCGCTCGCCCGCGTCAAGGGGTGGCAGCTCCTCGCCGTCGGCAACTCCCACACGCCCTCCGGGTGGGAGCTCAAGGGCGCCATCTTCCTCTCCCTCGAGCTCCAGGCGCAGCTCGGCTACCGCTCCGTCGACTTCCTCCCCTACGCGTCCCACGTCCGCAAGACGGCCGGCTACCTCTTCGCCATCCAGCACGGGGCCAAGGTGATCTTCGACGCCGACGACCGCGCCGAGGTCCCCGGCAACGATCTGGGCAAGCATTTCGATGTCGATTTGGGATCTGGGGTCACCAACCACCCCGTGCTTCTGCAGTACAGCCACGCCGATCCCAACAGGACGGTGGTGAATCCCTACGTGCACTTTGGGCAGCGTTCAGTGTGGCCACGGGGGCTGCCGCTAGACAAGGTTGGGGAGGTGGCTCACGAGGTGTTCTACACTGAGGTGTTCAGTGGCCAGCAATACATTCAGCAAGGGCTCTCAGATGGATTGCCGGATGTCGATGCCGTGTTCTACTTCACTAGGAAGCCACCAACTGCGGCGTTTGATCTCAGGTTTGATGCAGAGGCGCCGAAAGTGGCACTGCCTCAGGGCACGATGGCACCGGTGAATTCGTTCAACACATTGTTCCACACGCCAGCTTTCTGGGGTCTCATGATGCCAGTGTCAGTGAGCTCAATGGCATCAGATGTGATCCGTGGCTACTGGGCGCAACGGATCTTGTGGGAGATTGGTGGGTATGTGGCTTTCTATCCGCCGACTATTTACCGGAAGGATCATATTCAGGCATACCCGTTCGCTGAGGAGAAGGATCTGCATGTTAATGTGGGTCGGTTGATCAAGTTTCTGAATGAGTGGAGGTCAAACAAGAGAACTCTATTCGAGAGGATTCTTGATTTGAGCTATGCCATGGCTGAGGAAGGGTTCTGGACAGAGCAAGATGTGAGATTAACGGCTGCCTGGCTGCAGGACCTTCTTGCAGTGGGTTACCGGCAGCCTCGGCTCATGTCATTGGAAATTGACAGGCAGCGGGCAACCATTGGAGAGGGTGACATGAAGGAATTTGTACCCAAGAAGCTGCCATCTGTGCACTTGGGAGTTGATGAGATTGGTACAGTGAACTATGAGATTGGAAACCTGATTAAGTGGAGAAAGAACTTTGGAAATGTTGTGTTGATCATGCATGTTAGTGGGCCTGTGGATCGCACGGCACTCGAGTGGAGGCTGCTATATGGAAGGATTTTCAAGACGGTTATCATACTAGCTGAACAGAGCAACACAGAGCTTGCTGTTGAGCGCTGCGCGTTGTCACATGCATACAAGTGAGTGGTTATCCACCAACCCCCCCCCCCCTCCCCCCCCCGCCCCCCCAAACCCCCAATAACTCTTTATCTGACTTGCTCATAACTATTCTGATTCTTAATTTACCAGCCTGTTCATCTTGAAAGTTGTCAGTTAATTACTTAAGGTTGCAAATAATTACAATCCAGTTTTTTACTTAAACAAATGAGTATTGAAACATTCATCTGCAGGGTTGCATTTTATAACCACATGCACATTCTGAACATGTTCTCTGGAATTTGTTAAATAATCCAATATGAAATTCATTAATGACAATATCGTTTATGCTAATGTCAAATACAGTTAGGACTGTAATGTCGGGATTTTATATTGATGATTGCATCCAGACTATATGTAAATGAACACATTGCTTGAAGTACTTAAAGTCATTATTATTATATCATTACATATCACTAGATAATTCCTGCTGGTGTTAAATTGAACTTTGCTAGAGGATTCTTTTTTTTTTGTTTGTTTGTAGGAAGACTCAAATTTTTCACTCTTTAAACGACATTGAATGTTGGCTGATTGTGTCATTATATATATGATGTTATTTTGGCGATAATTAACCATTTTTGTTTGAATAATGAGCATCAACAAATTATGATGGTACTGCCTCCAAGACTCTTCAGTTGTTGTGGCTGAGCTGGTTATAATGGTTGTGACATTTGAGTGTGTCTTCACTGAAAAGGCTAAATAGAAATGCACACTTGTATGATGGAGCTTAGCATAAAAATAATTTACAATATTTGCTACTCCCTCCGTCCCAAAATATAACAACTTTTAGCCCTCAGGATTTGTCCCAAAATATAACAACTTCTCCACCAACATTCTCTTCTCAACCAATCACAACCCTCCAGCATTCACTTTTCCCACCTATCTCCACTACTCATCCAATCACAACCCTCCACCATTCACTTCTACTTACTTTCTTAATAACCGTGTACGACTCTAAAACTTCTTATATTCTAGGACGGAGAGAGTAGTTGATTGTCAGAGTTCACTAGCTACATGTTCTGTAATGTGGTCTTTTTAGTATCAAACATGCCTATATGAATATAGTGGTCCACCAGGGATTCAACTGAGAAAGGACTAACTATAGTTACAAATTTCTATTTCATTTTTAAGTTCAAGTCTTCAGGGGCCTAGGTTCATATGGCTGAACCAAAGGGGTTTGCATGATTGTATCAAATTGTTGGTTTGCAACTTTTAACTGCCTTTAAGTTGTTTTGATGTTTGTCGTGATTATAGCTGATCAATAATGTTATGAATTTGAACTTTCTTCCATGTGCTAATCGTGCTGCCAATATTGTGTAACTTAATTAGGTTTCTGCCCAAGGTGTTTGCGAGATACGGTGGTGCTGATGGATTTCTCTTCCTGCAAGATCACATGATTCTTAACTACTGGAACCTGCTGCAGGCTGACAAGGAAAAACTTTGGATAACCAACAAGGTTTGTAGGCTTCATGTATTTGCTATTAATCAATTCACATGATACGTTATTATCCATAACATACTTTCTCATACTGCAGATTGCACATTCTTGGGTTACTGTTCCATTGGAGAACAACAAAGAGGAATGGTTTGTAAAGCAAGGGTCAATGGTTAAGCAGGTCATTGGCAGTTCCCCAGTTCATTTCCAGACAAACTATAAAGAAAGCATGGGCGAAGATAAGATTGCATTCTGTGGCAGTGAGCTTTTTTACATACCACGTCAATTTGTTGAGGATTTTGGTGACCTTGTGGGACTTGTCGGCGATTTGGAATTGCACCACAAAGTTGCTGTCCCGATGTTCTTCCTGGCGATGGACTCGCCTCAAAATTTTGACTCTGATGCTCTGGCTGGAACAGTGTTCAGGAGCAACTTGGTGGGCAACGAGACTTTCTCAAGTATTTATACAGCTCAGGCACCTGCTGTTTTCCCAGTGAAAGTACAGAACGAGATTGATTTTATAAAGCTTATTCGGGTTATGTCCACGGGAGACCCTCTTCTAATGGAGTTGGTATAAATACATATTCTGTAGTTGGAACGAAACTTCATCCTTGTGACAGTGTGGACAGAGTAGACAGCCATAGATTTCTGTTTTCAGGGGGTTCTCCATTGTTGTAATTTCATTTATTCTGTTTATTTTGTAGCTGTTTTTTTTTTCCTCTGCTGTTGTATATTGTTGTATCAATAGTGACATTGTTACTGAGGATCATCTTGGTCCAGCTGCCCTAGTGAAGGAAAGGACAGCTAAGAGTTTACTGAGAAGAGTGTCACCACGGTCGGCTGTTTTGCGAGCTTTCAGGGGTTGCCTTCAGTGAGATACACCATTGAGGGATACAATTTGTTGTACCCTTCAAATTTGATGAAATATTTGATAAACGGAAAACCATACATACCCTTTTAAAGGAGTATAATTGTGTTTCGAAATCCAGCATATGTTGATGAAAGTTGGTTATTGTTTGGAACAAAAAGTTCTCAATAGTTCGGACTAAAGTCACTGAACTATTTGCCATTTCTATTGTGTAGCTTTAAGCCTTTAACCTTCTAGATATGAAATTTTAGTGGAAGCTCCTTTGACGTAGCTCTACTTGTCCACCAATTAGGTTGTTCTATGACATGGTCAATTCCTCGGCATGCATTTGCCTTTCTAGTTCTGTATAAAAAGGATAATAAAGCTATTTCCAATGCTTAGCCTTTCTGAAGCTTGCTGCTCCAAACCTTGGGCCGATGCTTAGCCTTTCTGAAGCGGAATAAGTTCACTTTGGGTCCCTATATTTGTCGCCCAGTCCGATTTTTGTCCCTTGACCGCAAAACCGGGTACGACCTGTCCCTCAACTTACGAAAACCGGACAAACAAAATCCCTCGGCGGTTTTGAAGGCGGTTTTGGCTGACGTGGCGCCTACGTGGCTTATTTGACTAGATCTCCGTCCCACGTGGCATTGACGTAGCGCTTACGTGGCAATTATATCCCGAAAAAATAATAAAAAGCTTGGCCCCACATGTCAGCTGCACACAAAAAAGTATTTTTAAACTGGTGGGGCCCACATGTCAGCCTCACTCCTCACTTCTTTCCTCTCCCTTCTCTCTCTTCTTCCCTTTCCCCTCTCTCTCGCAGCAGACGACGCGGGTAGGCAGCGGAGCAGGCGAGCTCCGGCCCTCCGACCGGAGCGCCGCGGACAGCGCGGCGTAGGCGGTGGGTGACCGGAGAGGCGTGCGCGCCGGGAGGTCGGAGTCGGCGAGCACAGCGACGTAGGAATCGGCCGACGGCGGAATCCTCGAGCTCTCCGACCCGCGCACACCCAGCCCCAATGGTGGTGGTGGTAGCAGTAGCACCGTGACTGCGCGCGTCCCCTTCCACCTCCTGATACAGCCGCCGCCGGCCGAATACATCGATATATCCTAAGAAGCAATTTAAGCTAGCTAGCTTCGAGAGATTGATATTCAACAATGGCGTCAGCTCCGACCGCCTCTTCTGCAGGGCTCGTCGTCGTGGTCCTTGTGGCGACCCTCGCCGCCGGCGGCGCCAACGCGGCGACCTTCACCATCACCAACCGGTGCTTGTTCACGGTGTGGCCAGCGGCACGCAGCTGAGCCTGAGCCAGACGTGGACCATCAGCCGCCGGCCGATTCTGACGTCGCGGCGCTCACCGACTCCGACTGCCTAGCGCTCGCCGACTCTGACCGCCCGGCACGCTCGCTTCTCCGTCACCCGCCGCGCTCTGACTCCGACTCTGCTCGCCTGCTCCGCCGCCCACCCGCGCCGTCCGTGCCCAGGAAGGAGAGAGAGGGGAAAGGAAGAAGAGAGAGAAGGGAGAGGGAGGAAGAGAGGGGTGAGGCTGACATGTGGGGCCCACGCGGGCCCCACCATTTTAAAATTATTTTTTTTGCGTGCAGCTGATACGTGGGGCCACGCTTTTTATTATTTTCCGAGTTATAATTGCCACATAAGCGCCACGGCAATGCCACGTGGGACGGAGACCTAGTCAAACAAGCCACGTAGGCGTCACGTTAGCCAAAACCGCCTTCAAAACCGCCGAGGGACCTTGTTTGCCTGGTTTTCGTAAGTTGGGGGACGGGTCGTATCCGGTTTTGCGGTCAAGGGACGAAAATCGGACTGGGCGACAAATAGAGGGACCAAAATGAACTTATTCCTCTTGGCACTGCTCCTCTGCTTCAATCTTTCGGCCTTTTTCTAGCGAGTAAATTGCATCCACTCTACAACAACTTAAGCAGATGGGCGTAAAAAAACCTGAAAATTGAATGTCTAGGTGCAATACCTTGTTAAGTGAATGCGTTCTAGTACAAGAACTTGATAATTTAGTATTTTTATGCATCAGCTTGGCTAATCATGTGGTAGGTCAGTTTTTTTTTCACGATGTCACTATTTCATCCCAAAGCAATTCTATATATTAAGAATTACAGTGCACATCCAATTTACATCACCAGTTAGGATTTTTTTCTTCACCTTCTCAAATCTCAACCGAAATATAATATTTTCTACGTAGTAAATTTTAATTTATTGAAGTTATTAGAATGAAAATTTGAATATGCTTATACAAATCCGTACTAGTATATTATCAAAATAAGTACTTCCTTCGTCCCATAATATAAGGGATTTTGAGTTTTTGTTTGCACTGTTTAACCACTTGGCTTATTCAAAAAATTTTGGAATTATTATTTATTTTTTTACTTACTTTATTATCCATAGTACTTTAAACACAACTTTTCGTTTTTTATATTTGCATAAATTTTTTGAATAAGACGAGTGGTCAAACAATGCAAGCAAAAATTTAAAATCCCTTATATTATATTATAGGACGGATGGAGTACTTAAAAGTTAAAATACAATTATTTTATACTTTCAATACAATTATTTTATACTTTCACAACCTCAACGCGGTGATTACTCAAAAATGTACTTCCTCTGACCCATAAAAAACCAAGTGATGTGGATGAATCTAGAGTAGTTATTTTGCAAGAAATGAGATGAGCCAAAAATAAATTTATTATGGGAAGGAGGGAATAGGTAAGAAATATTGAAGAAATAAAACTCATCTATTTACGGTAAGGTATGTACTAGGATATAAATGAGCTTATTTAGTACAAAAGTAGCCTAAATATAAACTTATTAATTTTTATTAATTTTTAGTAGAGAGGTAGTATTACATTTTTATAAAACACTGAGTAACATAGCTACACACTCAATTCACTATAGGAATTTGGCATCCATATAGCATATGTAGGGCTTGTTTGGTACATGCGTACAGCTCCAACTTACCTAGAGTCAAAAGACCAACCAAATAACGTAACGGAAATATTTATCGTCTGTAATTTTTCGTTTAACACAAAGTCTGGGGCACCAGTTCGTACAAGATCCGACAATTAGTCCACCATGTCTACACTCATCACAGCATTGCAGCGTCACCGTCTTAATTGTGCCTACAAAAAACGTACAGCCCGACCACACTACGTACACTGCTACCAGTAGCATTCTCACACTTGTTGCTATGCTTATATATGGGTGTGTTTACGTCACGCTAAAATTGGAAGTTTGATTGAAATTGGAACAATGTGTCGGAAAAGTTGAAAGTTTGTGTATGTAGAAAAGTTTTGATGTGATGAAAAAGTTAGGAGTTTAAAGAAAAAGCTGGGAACTGGCCTGTTTAGTTCGCGAAAAGAAAATTTTTGGATGTTACATTGGATGTTTGACCGGATGTCGGAAGGGTTTTCGGACACAAATGAAAAAACTAATTTCATAACTCGCCTGGAAACCGTGAGACAAATCTTTTGAGTCTAATTAATCCGCCATTAGCACATGTGGGTTACTGTAGCACTTATGGCTAATCATGGACTAATTAGACTTAAAATATTCGTCTCGCGATTTCCTCCCTAACTGTGCAATTAATTTTTTCATTTATCTATATTTAATGTTTCATGCATGTGTCCAAAGATTTGATGTGATGTTTTTGGAAAAAATTTTTGGGAACTAAACAGGGCCTAAACTAGGCCTATGTAGAGAACATGAGCTGACCAAGAGGACGCATGCATGATTAGAGAAAAGACTTTAGGAAGTTGCTCGCAGCTTTCTGCCGCTATATATTCACATTTTTCAACTGTTCATGACCAGCAATAATAACAGAATCACAATCTCCCGCAATATCCTTGTGTTTGGATGGTGCCCTGAAAAGCTCCAGCACCAAATCCCTGCGTTCAATGTACCACGCATTCAATCAGATTAGGTGCCTCTCGCAGCGTATATATTTGTCGAATTCGGTGTATATATACAAATAATGTGGAACTGCTGATGTTTTGCTTATTCGTTCATATTTTATAATCTAATAGATTATATATATTTATACTACTATCTTAACTATTATAGTACAATACGATATTAGTAAAATTCATAAATTAATTGTTAAGATCACTTTTACTTATAATATTGATATTATAATACTATCGATGAGGAGTCCTTATGTTTTTGTCCTTTCCTCGGGCTGAATATTTTAAGGCTATTTTAATTTGTTATCCAAATCAACAGTACTACAAATTTGATAATGCCAAATTCTATTAGGTAGAAATGGAAGCTAATGTTTTAAACTTTATCAAATTTTGGTAGCATTGGTACTAAAATGTAATATTTAAAATTATTCCTATAACAAAAACATATAGAAGTTTCAATTGATCAGTGAAGACTCATGGCATAAAAAAAATCAATGTGAAATTAGTTTATCGGGGGAAGTACTTATTTCTAGAGGTAGCTAGGAAGAAAGTACTGGAAGTACACAAAAGCAGAAAAAAAGGCTATATTTAGGGCCTGTTTAGTTGGCAAAATATTATATCAGATATACGAACATATATTTAAAGTATTAAATGTAGTCTAACAATAAAATAAATTACATATTCCGTCAGGAAACTACGATACGAATTTATTAAGCCTAATCAATCCATCATTAGTAAATATTTACTGTAGCACCACATTGTCATTTGTCAAATCATGGCGCAATTAGGTTTAAAAGATCCGTCTCGCAATTTCATGACGAACTGTGTAATTGGTCTCTCACAATTTCATGACGAAATGTGTAATTGGTTATTTTATCTACATTTAATATTCTATACGTGTGTCTAGATATTCATTGTGACAGCGTGAAAAATTTTAGTCGGGGGACTAAATAGGCCCTTATTGGCCATCCCGACCGTAGAACCACGTGTGTGCACGCCGCGTTTCACCGACAAGCAGCGGAGTCAAATACGTATCAGATCAACCGATCCATCCATCCTCGGTGTGGACTGCATCTGCAATGTCACTAGTTGAGTAGTAGTAGGAGTAAGAAATTCAGTGATCTGCAGGTTTTTGCCGTGTTCTCCCACATGTATTCCGTGGGGACCACTGTCACCAGCCACGTCGCGGCAGGAGGCATCCTATGGTCCTAAGGTGACAATGGAGAATCAAGAATGGACTCGTCTCAGTTCCATCCTTAATCACAGTGAGCTAGAGGGGTCTCTTTGTTAGATCTCCAACTTATAAATTTAGTTCTAAATTCAGCTCATCTCTCGAATTCATCTTACGAGAACGCTCCACTTAGCTCCATTCTCATTTTAGGTGGAGCTGAAATTGTTTGGCTGAGATTCAGTTCCAGGAGAGGTGGAGCTGAAGTTGGAGTTGTGCCAAATAGACCTTAGCTTCAATTAATAGACATACATAATTCATAATTTAGTGTAAATATATTGAAATCTAGAAATCCCCTTCCCAAAATGAATTAACTGTTACTCTAGATTCGGTTTTGAATACAAGTAGAGTTTCTACAAAAGAGTTTCAGAGTGGATTCTTAAAAGACTAGCCAGATTCATATAAAAAAATGAATTTTGGAACAGCGAGAGTACGATCCAACCTTCGAGATTATCTTTCTATAATTGCAAGAAAAATATTCATCGTTTTAGAAATGTGGTTGCAGTTGTGAGGTGTCATTTACACTACAACAGAACTCCTCATCAATGATGAATAGTACTACCTCCGTCCCAAAATAATTGTATTTCTAAGATTAAAAATTCGTCCCAAAATAATTGTAATTCTAGAGTACTAATTGCCCCATCAATCATCTCTCATTTAAATTTCTCCCTATTTTACCCTCAGCCATCTTTCCACTCTCACATAAACGCCATTTAATGAGGGGCACCATAGTATTTCTTTTTAAACCTTAATATATGCTAAACAATATAGAATTACAATTATTTTGGGACGGAGGTAGTAATATTCTTGATGGGTATAAGCCTCCTTAGTGATTATTGGTCAGTGATAAAAAAAACCCATGTATGACATGTGAACACCTGTCACAGATTTATGATGTTATCTGTGACGGTTCATAACATATGGGTCATAATGATGAATCGGGTTGCAATCACGACTTTTTAATTTAAAAGACACCAAGAAGTATTTTAAATTTTACTAGGAGTATTCAACTATAGTCACGCATCGCACGCCGCAAATTCAAGATTCTTTATGCAAAATATGCATGAATGCGCTAAATGGGGTTCAAATCCAAGAACTCCCAATCCCACTGCATATTGACCATTTTTACCATCTCATCTATAGACCACATATTGTTAATGTTTGGATGTTATATTGATTGTTTCTGTCTGAAATGTGAAATATTAACTTGATTCTCTATACAACGTTGAATGAGATTTCATTGAACTTCATAATTTTAATATAGGGTATATCTACATCCGAGGTCATTTGAAAATTTTGAAGTTTTTTTTTCAAAATAGATCTCATCATTATATGTAAATTATCTTAAATGTAAATATTATCAACTAGAACATTAAGTACATCTTGTCTAGATCTACGACTTTGATATATGACACATGAGGTTGTTTGAAATTTTCATCTTTGAAAAATAAGATCCCATCAATTTATAACACATATTCAAGCATACAAATAAACTCAAATAAAAATACTGTCAATTATAAAGTTATTTTTTCGGACCTATACAGTGAAGGTTTAAAATGTTGATATAGATATCTCAACTCATGGACTATTGACATATTTGACTTTAGAGATGCTTCACCTTTTTAAGGTCATATATACCCAATTTCAGTGTCGCGTTTCCCTTTCTACAAGGAAGAAAAGAACGACCACCTAACATTCGAGCAAACCTCAACAACAAATCATGAATATACACCCCTTTCTGAAGTTATTGAATCACTCGGCACAATCATTCAGCAAAACAGAATGATTGCTGTTTGATCCCAAATTTGTTGGCACCCTGTTATATAATTTGGCCTCTTTTATGTCTTTATGAAATCTGCAGTGCATCACGGGTTCGATTGAAGCCTCCCAACAGCCGTACGTACGTACGTACATGCATCAAGTAAACACGTTAACAATTAAGAAAAGAAAGAAAACAATTCTAAATTTGTCGGACAATTAGATGTGCCTGCCGAAATTTTGACAAACTAACCCTTTAAGAAAACTTATTTTGAGATTGATCCATACTAAAACATAATTGCAAAAATGAGCCGTCGGCTCAGCGTCATGGAGTTTGGCGCTAAGATCCAAAATGAGCTAGCGACGAAGGTTGGCGCCAAAATCTTTGGTGCTGACCCCATGTACCGGTTAATAATGGAAGCAACAATTAGCAATGTGTGATGCAAGTGTAGCCTAGTGGTGACTGGTGAGAGATGAGCTCTTGCATCCCCCTACTATGCTTTTTTTTCTTTATTTTCTCATTGGTGCAAGTTCTCTTTCTGCTTTCTTTAACTAGCGTCGCATTTATTTTTTACAAAAAGCAAACAACTGAGAATAAACAATCTTATACATGCGACAGAATAAAAAAGAAGAGAGAAAAAAGTATAGAAAATGGCTTATACATGCGACCAATCGAAATCGAACACAAGACCTGCAGCAAGCAACTAAACCATTATACTACTACCAGTTGAAGAGGCAAAAATCACGTTGTTAAAAGCTAGTATGGAGTCAGCGCCAAAGAGTTTGAGTTGACCCCTGACACGTGGTACTCATCTAGGATCTCAGCGCCAACGATAACAGCGCTGAAACGTTATATGTTGCGCCAAATTTGATGGCGCTAAGCCGATGATTTATTTTTGTAATTAGTTTTTTTGCAAGGTTCAATCTTAAAATAAGTTTTCTACAAGGGTCAATTTGTAAAAACTTCATAATTGAGGCATGCCTCAGCCTCACATTATTGTATAGGTATATGCTGTAATTGACATTTAACTGCCCTAAGACAATTAAATCAGTACTCAATTTTATCGATCGTCGCTACATTTGTAACGGTACACGCGAACTCCTTTTTATAAAGAATACAAAGTATAGAATATTTGATCGAGCGGTGCATATCGGAAGACACTATAATCATGATGGTGAAGTCATGGATGCATGACTCCACTTAGCAAGTTTACATATTACATAATAGTGTAAAAATTGACCTAATACCCATTTAGATTATTGAGTGTATTATTGTCCCAGATTATCTCTCATTTTATGAAATAAACTTAACAAATAGCTTAAAATAAGTCGTCTAAGCAATGCAGTCAGGACTAATCCCCATTATTTATTGTATTCACCTGAACACCGATAAATTTTTCTGTGAAACATACTATTTATCAATATATAATATTTTATATCCTAGTGGCTCCTGAGTAAAGGATTTAAGTTACATGTCTTGAGTTCAACTCCTAGAACTGCATCCCTATCATTTTTATCCTTTTATTTTCAATAGTTTAGTAACAATATCTTCATTTTAAGTTTTTAGCCAAACACATCTCCAACTTTCAATATTCTTTTTCTTTTTTTTAGCTCTTCTATCTTTTATCTTGAATAGCTTAGTGTAATAATATCTTGTAAGTTGTAACAGATTTTACTTAGGTTTTGTGTGGAATGTGTCGACGGGGGATACCCGCAGACCGGATATAGAGGGTATTGGGGTCCGTTGGTACGAGGATCTACGTAGTACGACATCAAGCAAACAGAAGACAAGAATTATACTGGTTCAGGCCCCTTGATAGGTAATAGCCCTAATCCAGTTGGTATGGGATTATATGATAGAAACCACAGATTACAAAGGGAATAGCAGAACTCGATGATACCGACGAGACCGTAGTCGAGTTGGTCCGACTAGATCTCCCGGCGACTTGGTTCCTGTGCGCTCCGGCTCCGTAGGTTGTGGTGGGTGTGTTGGCAGTAATATTCGATGTCCTAGGTCCTACCCAGGGGGTCCCTTATATATCGCGGGTCAGTTGATCTCCAAGTAGAACTCGGAGATATCGGACCCCTCACGATATGGTATAGGCCCAGTCTCGTCCGAGTAGGACTCCTTCCATCCGTAGATTCTGTTTCTATCACGTGATAGATTTCCTTAACGTATACGGAAACTATCCGTATACGCGCGAGTATACTGTATCAGTACCCAGCGTACATCCAAGGATAGAGGGTATACCTTATCAGTAACTTTGACAGTATGCATTTTTTTTTACTTTTTTCACTTCTTCCACGCTTTATTTCAATAGCTTAGTGTGATAGCATATCTTCTAATGCACGTGGCGCCCTTTCCTTTTTCCGTGCGGAAATTGGGAGTGAGAGCGACTCTCGACTTATGGAGAGCAAGAAAGGAGGAGAAGGAGATTCCAATTTTCAAAAACTTATATAGGGAAGCTGTTAGAGCAAGTCTTTCACAAAATAAATCTTAATTTTAGAATTGGATCTCATTTAGAAATTCTCAATTTTATAAACACTTTAAAAATCGTCACTAGAAAAGTACCCCTACTTAATGTTTTTACTAAGTGAAAGAGGTGCTCGGTTTGAAGTCTCAAATATATTTTTTTATAGTTTATTGTGTTGTTCTAAAATTCAAATTAATAAATTCCAAGTTGTAATCAGTTTTGAGTCTAATTATTTTTACTTCAATAATATACAAAAAATAAATTAATAATTAGCACCTTGTAAAATGATGAGAACTCATATACTCTCTTCGTCCCATAATATAAGGGATAATGGGTGGATGTAACACATTTTAGTATAATAAATTTGGACAGACGATATGTAATTATGGGACAGAGGGAGTAATTAACAAAGATAAGGTCGTTGTACTCTGGCGCGGAATTCCTAACCAAATAAATTTGAATTTAGAAATATCAAGCACAAATTGCCAGTCGGCTTGTAGTAACAGTTTTAGTTTTATCATTATTTAACATTTCCAATGTTAAAAATTGATAAAATATGAGGTTGTATCTATATATCTTAACGTCTCAAGATTCAAAATTAGTAAAATTGCCCTCCTAATTAAAGAGGGTGTTTATTTGAGTGAGTACTTTGCCAAACACTGTCAAACCTTTTAAAACTTTTAAAACTGTTGTTTGTTTCGCTGTCACAAGTGTATATATCATGCCACATTTTTGCAGCGGACTCCACACGTGATACTCTATTTTTCTTGTCACCTTAGACTTAATATGTGGTCAACATATTCTTGCGCGTCTTTTAATGGTCGCCACACCTTAGCTAACACACATTTTGGCAAGTTGGTGTGACTTCTTTTTTGACAAGAAAAGACTGTGTGGTATTTATTTGATATGAACATACAAGTAGGAATGAAAACGACTCAAAAAAGACGGGAACCATATCTATCATTTTCGTTTACATTTTTTTATTAAAAAATATGAATAGAAAACCTCGAATATCAAAACAGAATAGAATATTATCGAATGTGAAAACAATGATGAATATTTATTGGAAACCGAGTTTCCAATTTCTTTCTAAAACAATAGATAAAAATTTAAAATTTTAGCAGCTAATAGTACCACTTTCCACTTTGTATCATAAGGATAATATCACGGTTCATAAACACTTTGTCAAGTTCAAATTTTCATCTTTGAGACGGTAAACATTCTTCAAAAAAAGTTTTAAATTAGTTTTTCAGATATTCTCCAAGAAAGTTTTTGACCTATTTCGCTTTCTGACAGATAGTGCTATTATTGCATCCCTTTTTGTTTTCAAGAAAAGAATTCCAAATTTATTTTCGGTTTTGAAAATTTCCGTCCAATGTTTCCCGTTTACCAAAATAGTTTGGAATCCGGAAACTTTCTGAACCGTTTTCAATCATCCAGAAATTTTCCGAACCATTTTCAATCGTATGTATGGAGAATAGTGATTAAAGCAGGAGTGATCATGGTACAAAGTAATAATTTGTGAATGTACAATACTCCCATTTCCTATGTTATGTTTGAAGTGGGCAAGCTGTCGAAGATGTTTTTTTCATAGAAGTTTGAATCAACAGTGAGGTTTCATCAGGCCCGTGTATATGGGAGTTCAGGGTTAACTACAGGGCTCCCAAAATTCTGGGTTATCCAAAATTTAATTGTAGTAATAGTATGATGAGTTATAAGGATATGTTCAAAGGTAGATATTCTAGTATAGGCTTTTAATTAGTACGTTTAAAGACTATTCAGAGATAATAGTTGAGACGATAAAGGCTCTAACAATTAATGTACAGACTACAGAATAATTGTTTTTATTACTCTTTCCTTTTTTATCCTCCTACAACAAAGGTTCCTTTTATAAATTTTAAGAGTTGATGTTAAGTCATTGTTAACTTTAATATCAATGCTTCTCTCCTTTCTCCTCTCTTTCATATCAGCAAATTTACCTTCTTAATAATCCTAACAGTGTGCGAAAATTGTAGCTACTCCATCTGTCCCCCGTCCGTCCCAAAATAAGTTAATTTATTACAAGATAAGACATATCTTAGTACTACAAATCTAACTACCAATCAACAGCAAATACTGCATTATGCCATCGTCAAATATGGTTCGCTCAAACGCCATTCCATATTTGACTTTGCTAAATTGCTACTCAGATTTGGTATTCATATACTAGAATGCCATCACAATGAAAATGCCTTTGAACTTCCCTAGTGCATTTTTGTCGTCCGCCAAGGCCTTCTGGCTCTTAAGCACTAATTAAGAGTGACAATTTAGTGAAACCAAAATCCAAAATGGCAACCCATATTTGATGATAGTAATTTTCTAGAATTTCTCATAGCTTTGCAGACTGCAGCTATATCATTCTTCTCAACAGCTAGTCGATTGATTTCTTGCGCCAATTCACACACAACTCCTCAATCACCGTATGTGAAAATCATTTCCTCCCCCTCACAGTTTTCCTCCTACCAATGAATCCACTCCTCCATCTCATCTATTTTTCTATGTTTTTTTTTTCTAAACTCTAATTGGGGTTTTGAAAGTTTGCCTCGACAATGACAATTGATGATTTTTTTTTCTGTGTTTCCTATTATTGAAAAAATGCATCAGTTATATAATTAAGAAAATATATTTGGTTATTAGCATTTACCAAATGTTGGGATTAATTTTGCATTAAGCACCAGGCCTCTAATCCTATCTTACTGTAAAGTTGATACACACTAACTTTTAAAACACAGTATGCAAGTGTGTCACATCATCACCCACTAGCAATTATTATCTAAAGTATTTTAAATCACATGCAAAAGTGCCGCATTATTACTCACTAGCAATTATCATCTAGTGTATTTTAAATATCATGCAAATATGACATATCATTTACAATTTTATTGTATTTTTAGAGCTCAATATGTAAGCAATGTCAAATCATTATCTCCACGTCATTTTTATATTATTTAAATATATAAATCTATCATTTGTTTAATGTATAACATGCATTTATCGACATGTCCCGCTGGAAAGCGCAGGGTATCAACTAGTTACGAGGTAGCTTCTGCCCATGAATTGAACTCATGTTTTAATATAAATCATTATGGGGCTGTTTGGTTCTTTACCCTATCAAATCTTTGGTAGTGTCAAAATTTTGGCATGTTTTGGCACTACCAATTCTTTGGTAGGGTAGAGATGCATGGTACATATTTAAATTGCTACCAATGTAAAGCCAAATATTGATGATATAGAGAAGAAAGTTCTAGATTAGTGTTAAATTGTTAATGGGTATTACCAATGATTTGGATTCAATAAAAAATACACTATCACTATTCAAAATACAAATAAATTGGTAAGGTCACATTTTAGCTTTAATCTAAAATGGCCCTACAATTTGGTCCAGAGGCGGATGGCCCCGTACGGTAAAGTAGTGCGCTTGGCCCAGCTACCGGCGGCCCGGACACCCCCTACCCCCGCAAGCCACAGTCTGCAAGTTGGGCTACATATGCTCGATCTGCTCCCTGGCCTTGTTCCCGATCTGTTCGATACCTAGCCCCAACCTGGCGACCTCCTCTCCTAGCGTCACCTCAGTCACCCCTGGTCCCCTAGCTTCACGAACTTCAGTAGCGCCGTCCTTCGCTGCTGTGTCACGCATCGCTACTTGCCTACTGCCTCCGTCCAAATAAGCTTAGCACTGGATATTCATATCCACGACTGTCCGTCTTATTTTAAAAAAAAATTAAAAAAATTAAAAAAGATAATCACACATAGAGTATTATTCATATTTTATTATCTAATAACAATAAAAATACTAATTATAAAATTTTTTTAAATAAAACGAACAACCAAACATTGGACATTAACAGTGTAACAAAGGGAGTACTTACCCGTAGCCTCGGCGGCCGACGCCCCATGAAGGACGAGAGAGGACATGAGGCACAAAGGCAGCGGGATTGCCGGCCGCAGGCAGTGTGCGGTGGTGGCGCCAGTTCAGAAGTTGCAGCTAGCGCCCGAGGCTTCTTTTTTTTTAATAATAGAATATTTCGGCCTTTGCTCAGAAGAGCTACAGCCAATTATTATAATCTAGTACTCTAAAAAGAGTAGTTAAAATAAAAATTGAAAACACCAACCAAAAATAAGAAATAATCAATATAAGATAAGGAGTACACATTTATTAAAGTTTATTTGTAAATCTCCATCAATAGTTCATAAAAAGTTATATGAGGTGTGTCACCCGATTGCCGCAACACTATTCCAATTAGAAATAGAACGGTAAGAAGAGATAATGCGCTTATTTAACTGAAAGTCGTTAGTCACTAGAAATTACCCATTACCATCGGTAGGTTGCAATTTAGCAGATTCAACAAGAGAACAAATCAGGAGCTAGAAGCAGTAATGTGTTTATCATTTTTTATCATTTTTGGTAATGGATTAAGAATCTGCCCTACAGTAATGTGTTTATATTTATCTCTTTTTTTTAATGGATTAAGAATTGGTGTAGATTTTTAGAGCCATTTTCAGGTTTAAGTGTCAGCTCAGGCTCGTCTTCACGTTCATGTATACATGTGACTTCAATATATGCCTTGTGGGTTTGACCCACCTAGTTTTTTTTGGCGTGGTCAGTCATTGATTTGGTCTCACCTTAGGCCTAGTTTAGTTCCTAAAATTTTTTTCCTAAAACATCACATCGAATCTTTGACATATGTATATAACATTAAATATAAATTAAAAAAAACTAATTGCATAATTAGGAGGGAAATCACGAGACGAATCTTTTGAGGATTAATTAGGCTCAAAAGATTCGTCTCGTGGTTTCCAGTCGAGTTATGAAATTAGTTGTTTCATTCGTGTCCAAAAACCCATTCCGACATCTGGTCAAACATCCTTTCGTGAACAAAACAGACCCTTAATTGATGATCAGATTTATTTACTATTCCCTCCGTCCCATAAAAAACGAATCTAAAACTGGATGTGACATATACTAGGATGATGAATCTGGACATATGTATGTCCAGATTTATAGTACTATGATATGTCACATCTGGTATTAGGTTGATTTTTTATGGGACGGAGGAAGTACTTCTCAAACTATTGCGGTAATTTTCTCAGGGTGCCCTACAGAAGCACAGATAAGAAGGCCCAGGAAATAGTGATTAAAACATGAGTGATCAGGTACAAAGGTAGTAACTAATACTCCAATTCCCAAATGTGCAGTACTCCCATTTCTTATGTAGTATTGCTTGAAGCCGCGGGCAAATTAAGCTGAACCAAAGACGTTTCTGTCAAACAAGTTAATTTGAATCAATGGTGATGTTGCTGTCTTCTGCCCCACGAATTGAACGCCCTAACCACGTAAACAATACGAGGAGGGCCACCAACGTACGCCCTCGAACGACGTCTCCAAACAGTCGTCGTCCATCTACGGGGACCTCACAAGTCACAGACGAGCGTGTACATGCCATTGGATAAGAGAGGAAGGACGAGGCCTCTGGGAGACGACGGCGATGCCATGCCAAAGGGGTCAAATGCCCTGAGGCCCAGTTCTTTTTTGCAATAAAAGTTGGATGAAGATTAAAATTTTTGTGGCACGCTTTTCAAAATGTTAAACGGTGTGTTTCGTGCGAAAACTTTCTATATAAAAATTGCTCTAAAATATCATATTAATCTATTTTTTAAGTTTTTAATAATTAAAACTCAATCAATCATACGTTAATACCACCTCGTTTTACGTAAAAAACTTAATCTTCATCTTCATCCTCATCCTCAGGAAAAAAAGAACACCACCTGAGGAGGTTTTGGACACTGCCATTCCCAATAAGTGGTTTCGCTGGAATGCCACTCCGCCGAATCGATTCGCTAAAAAACCATCCCCAAGCGTTGCCAACCCGCTGCAGTGCCATATTCACCATTTCATTGGATTTTGACCTTTTTTTTCCCAGATGAGCTGACTGAAATGCCCTTGCGGTCGGTTTAACCGAGTTGAAATGGTGCGGTGCAGCCCATTCATCCTCCCGTCCTCGCCGCGTCGCAGTCCTCGCTGACGGAGGCTGCCGCTGTGCTGAAGCATCATCGTCGGTGCCGGCGAGTTCTTCTCGAGCCATCGTTGTCGCTGTGCTGTGGAGGTTTCCTTTCCGCCTCCGCCCCTATGGCCGAAGCCCGCCGTTCCCAGTTGGGAGGAAATCCTAACCCTAGAGCCATGCAGCGAAGATTTGGAGTGGCAAGTGAAGAAGGTAGCTCCTCATTACCTGGTCTCATTGGGGCAACTCGGTATCCTATAGGTCGCAGTGGCCTCACCCTTGTTCGTTGCCCTCGTTGTGGAAGTGCAGTAGTGGAGTGCAGATCTTGGAGGCAGGGGAACGCGTTTTCTTCAAATGCGAGGATAACGAACAATTTGTGAGTCTTTGATTTATTTTGTGTATTTGATTTGTTTTTGTTTTTGGTTTGAAATTGGTCTGTATGCAATTTTGTAGGTGCCAAATTGTTGTACATTCTTCAAGTGGATTAAGAGCTATAAGAAGATGGTGGAAGCAATGGAGCTTAATTATCCTGATGAGGCCGTGAGTGATGTTGCAATGCCTATGGTTGCAGATATTGTTGAGAAGAGGCCAAATTCGGTTACTGATGCAAAAATTGAAAAGCTAGCTAGGTTGATGCAAATATTAGTGTTCATGAACTGCAGCACACTAGTTTTTGTGCTTGTATGTGTGTTTGTGATGGCACTAAAGTGATGTAATCCAGCTGCAATGTATCTAGTTAGAAGGGTTAAATGGTAGTAGTGTTAACGGCCAAATTTGGTAATATCAGTATCAGAGATAAAGATGGGATCGAAGCGGAATCGAAGATGAGGATTGTTGCGGAAACAGAGTAAGGATCGGCTGGAGTCCGGATCGGCTACGACTGGGATCGGCTAAGTCTGAGTTGGACTGGTTAAGTGATACAACCAATTTCAGCAATACGACCCGTGTGCGACATTGGGTTCGAGTTGATGTGCTTCAAGATGATTGCCACACAAGGATAGAGTCCTGGGAAGGCAATTATATTTATTAATTAGGATATTTTATGTAAATTCCTTAGAGATAAATGTGGGCAAAAGTCTGCCGCAAAGACTTATGGTATCTTAGAGTTTGTTAGAGATAAGAGTCGTATCCAATATGGACATATCTTGTAATTCTCGGGTATAAATAGACCCCGAGCCCTATGTAATGGTTAACACACACGTTCAATACAATTTCGGCGCATCGCCACCTTTTTTGTTTTAGTTTTATTTCGACGAGTTCTTGCTTTCGGGTTGAGCTGCATCGGTTTCGATCTTCAACAAGAGGTAAAACTTGTTATGGCGGCTTGTGTTCTCGAGATTAGTGCTTCCATCTTTATGATACTCTAACCTTGTTTATGTAATCCGTCAAGTTATCATATATCTTGCATAATCTTCGACAATATCGTCATCTAACTTATAATCAGCTAACATCTGCTACCAGAAGACAACCGATTAGGTTAAATAACGACGTTGGCTTAGACTATATGAGATATCCACCACCCTATGAAACATCCAGCGGCTTGATCGTCTAGATATTGTTCTTCTTTTCATACTTAATGCTGCATCAGTTGAGTTTGATCTATTAAGTCGTGCTTAGAATTTCAATCTCTAGCCTGCTTACTAGTTGCCGATTAGGGTAGTATCAGAGTTTCAGCCGATCTTATCTGATCTAATTGCTCTCGCTCTATATGCTCAATTAATATGTTAGATCTGCCCTTCATGTTAAGATCTTGTGGCATTTAAGTATATTAGATCTCTGTTTAGTATATTCTATTTGCTTTAATATCTTAATATAAAGTAGTATCGGAGTATTAGCCGATACATGCTAGATCTATTTGATCGGCTATGCTATGAATATGTATAATCTTATTATTAATATATATTTCAACCTAAGTGATTTATACTGTCTCGGCAAGGTGACCGATCTATCCCAATCACTTGATTTAAGTATATGTCGGTATAAGGATTATATATCATTGATATCTACAGCCGATCGGGTAGATTTAGTTCCGACTTGTTTCCTTAACAATTGCCGATCGATTCACATATGACATCGGCTCAAAGATAAATGATATGTCATCGGCATCTAGCCGATCGGCTATCATTTATGGATTTAATCACGGTTTCTTTATCTTTGTTTTCTTGTTGATTGCAGGATCAAATCAACTGGCACGCTCATACATCCGAAGGCGAGTTTTGGACCTGCACTGGAGTTAAGCAGATCTCCCAGGCCTCGTGTTTTCCATCAACACGCTTTTGGCACGCCCGGTGGGACCGATTAGAAGTCAGAAGAACAGCTTCCTTCATGGCTGAGAAACCACCACTGTCTCCGTCGTCGGCTAGCCCGGGTAGTGGTAAGGAAAAGACCCAGAAATTCGGTCTGACTGACGTCCATGAAGGAAACGTTGTACCCATCGATCCAGAGAAGTTCACTCCTAAACAGAAGAAAGACTTCAATGCAATGATGCAGCAAGCACGAGATCAATTTTTAAGTTCATTCATGCAAACTCGCAAGGGCACATTTGTTCAGAAGTACAAGCTGAAGGTGGTTCCTGAGGATTTTAGGATCGGTTCTTCTAAAGAGGGAGAAAAGAAACAAGTCCAGACGAATCAGCCCAGCTGAGTAACAAAGGTTCTACTGATGGCTCTCCAGGAGATAAAGGCGACGACCCTCAAGGGGTCCATGGGGTTCAAGGTAACGGCACTCAGGGACCGCAAGGGGGAAATCTTAATCAGAATGACAATGCATTCCAAGATTTTTTTCAATAACTTTCAAGATCGAGTTGACTATGCTGTGTATAATGCTTTGATTAATCAATCTGGAGTGTTGACTAATACCTTGTCAAATATGATGAAATCGGTAGCCGATGGCTCAATAGTTGAACATCATGCTGCAGGCCCAGTTTACTTGCAAGGGGGTACTTTTCCAAATTATCGAACTTTGATCACCGATGTTCATCCACTTACTCAGGGAGTTCCTCCTGTTGCATCATCAACTCAGCCGACGGCGCCAGCATCAGCTCCAGCACCTGCAACGCCGTCATCGGCTCCAGGACAATTAATCAATCCTCAATTATTGGTGAGAGAGCAATCACAGTACCCTGGACCGAATGTGACTCAACTAACACAAGACCAGGTTGCATCTATGTTTCTACCTCCTCAGAATGCTATTAATTCGGCTCAGCAGCAGCCGATTCAGCAAACACCGTCCAGGCAACAGGTTGTGCAGCCTATTCAACAAGCATCCCAAATTCAGCAGGCCGTGCAACCAGTTCAGCAAACACCACCAAAGCAACCGGCTTTACAGCCGATTCAGCAGACACCGTTGAGATAACAGGTCATTTAGCCGATTCAGCAGCAAGCCTCAATGAATGCATCGGCTGGGTTTGCAATGCCTGGTGGCCAGCCTGTGCAGTACACTGCAAATCAGGCGGTCCCGGAACACTTGGTTCATCATATGCAACCGGATGGTTCGGTGGTGCCTCAAGTTATTCCTGGGCATTTGGCGCGTGGTATTCAGCCGAACCTTCACAATTACCAGGGGGGCAATTTGAGTTATCAGTATCAGCCTCCATCGCCCCAAGTTCAGTACAAACAGGCAGGATCGGTGCCGCCTCAATTCTACAACCAGTTTGAGCCTACACCACAACAAACACCTCAGCAGCGACCATGGGCCGATGTGATAGCTGATGTAATGAGGGAGCAATTTGGGCTTAAACCAAAAGAGACTGGGAATTTGTACCGACAACCTTATCCTAAATGGTTTGAAAGGGTTCCTTTACCTAACCGGTTTAAAATACCAGACTTCTCAAAGTTCTCAGGACAGGATACTACATCAACCTATGAGCACATCAGCTGATTCTTAGCTCAGTGTGGTGAGGCATCGGCTGTAGATGCTTTGAGGGTTAGGTTATTCTGGTTGTCATTAGCTGGGTCGGCTTTTACTTGGTTTTCTTCTCTGCCATATGGGTCGATTAACAGTTGGGCCGATTTAGAAAAGCAGTTTCACAGTTATTTCTATAGTGGGGTCCATGAGATAAAGCTGTCAGATCTTACGTCAATCAAGCAAAAGCATGATGAGCCAGTGCATGAGTATATTCAAAGGTTCAGGGAAATGAGGAATAAATGTTACAACTTGAGTTTGACCGATGCCCAGCTAGCCGATTTGGCGTTTCAAGGGATGATTGCTCCGATCAAGGAAAAATTCTCATCTGAAGATTTTGAAAGTTTGTCGCATCTTACACAGAAGGTAGCTTTGCATGAACAAAGGTTCGCGGATGCTAGGAGGAACTCTAGGAAGATCAATCATGTCTATCCTTATATGTATGGATTGGATGATGAGGATGATGATTCTGAAATAGCTGCAGCCGAGTGGGTCAGGAGCAAAAAGGTTATACCATGCCGATGGGTGAAGAGCTCAGGAAAAGAGGAAAGGTATGACTTTGACATAACTAAGGCTGATAAGATATTTGATTTGCTACTTCAAGAAAAACAGATTCAACTTCCTGCCGGACATACAATTCCATCGGCTGAAGAGTTGGGCAAGAAGAGGTATTGTAAGTGGCATAATTCTGGGTCTCATACGACTAATGACTGCAAGGTCTTCAGGCAGCAAATCCAAACGGCTATTGAGGGAGGAAAAATCAAGTTTGATGATTCGAAGAAACCAGTGAAGGTTGATGGTAATCCTTTTCCTATTAATATGATACATACAGCCGATAGGGTCCGTGCAAAGGGTTTTCAAGTGAATTCGGCTAAGATGATCAACAAATATCAGAGGAAGTATGACAAGCAGCAGGAGAAGCGTTATGAAGAACACGATCATGGTTTTGATCCTCATTGGGGTTGTGAGTTCTTTAGATTCTGCTAGAATGAAGGAATGAGGTTACCGTCCATCGAAAACTGCCCTGGGTGCAGTGATATCATTGAGAGCTCAAGCCAGTCATATAATAGGAATAATCGGCTGAGGCAGGAAAGAGTGTCTGTTCATCAAAGATTGGGCCCAGTGAATCAAGGTCGTGGTCAGAAGGATGAGGTAGTTAGGACAAATCAATGGTGTCCTTCTGGTATTTTCACAAAGAACCAGAAGAGAAGGGTTCAAAGGTTGAGAAACAGGGAGCAGCTTCAAGAAGTTGAACAGGAAATTAATCATCGGCTAAAGAAAGCAAAGCCAAGACAGGAATGGCGTGTTAAGAACCAGGTTCCTGTAGCTGATGATGATGCAGCCGAAGAGGCAAAAAGGTTGGCAAAAGGGAAGAGTGTTGTAACAGCACCAGTTAACATGGTCTTTACATTGCCAGCCGAATTCGGGATTGATCAAGCCGATGTAGATGAAATAGAAGAGGAATCGGCTAAGTTGGTTTTGTCACCGGAGCGAGCAATGTTCGAGAAGCCTGAGGGGACAGAGAATCGGCATCTTAAACCATTGTATATAAACAGTTATGTCAATGGGAAGCCGATGTCTAAGATGATGGTCGATGGTGGGGCTGCAGTAAACTTGATGCCTTATGCTACATTCAGGAAATTGGGTAGGAACGCCGAAGACCTCATCAAGACGAACATGGTACTTAAGGACTTTGGTGGCAATCCATCAGAAACCAAAGGGGTTTTGAACATGGAGTTGACAGTCGGCAGTAAAACAATCCCTACAACATTCTTTGTCATCGATGGGAAGGGTTCTTATAGCTTGTTGCTTGGAAGAGATTGGATTCATGCTAATTGTTGTATTCCTTCAACCATGCACCAATGTTTGATTCAATGGCAAGGCGACAAGGTAGAGATCGTGCCAGCCGACAGGTCAGTTAATATTGCTAGTGCCGATTTAGCTCTTTGGGAGATGGATGGCCTTGATTGTTTATCTGGAAAGGTTTGGAATGGAGATTTTTTAAAGGTATCCGATTCTGAACAGCCAATTGACGATGGAGAACCCAAGCTATTATTTTGAGGGCGTCGTGGAGGGTTCGAACGTCTACACCAAGGATACAGTAGATGATCTCGATGACAAACAAGGTTAAGGTTTTATGTCGGCCGATGATCTGGAGGAAATTGATATAGGTCCAGGCGATCGGCCAAGACCAACATTTATTAGTAAAAATTTATGTGCAGAATTCAGAACCAAGTTGATAAAGCTCTTAAAAAGAATTTAGAAATTGCTTTGCTTGGGAATATTATGAAATGCCAGGACTCAGCCGATCGATTGTTGAACATCGGCTACCTATCAAACCCGGGGTTAGACCACATCAGCAACCGCCGAGAAGATGCAAAGCCGATATGCTGGAGCCTGTTAAGGCTGAGATTCAACGCTTATATGATGCTGGCTTTATTCATCCTTGCCGATATGCTGAGTGGATTTCTAGTATAGTTCCTGTTATCAAGAAAAACGGCAAGGTAAAGGTATGCATTAATTTTAGAGATTTGAATAAAGCTACCCCAAAGGAAGAATATCCAATGCCAGTGGCCGATCAACTGGTTGACGCTGCGTCAGGGCATAAGATTTTGAATTTTATGGATGGAAATGCTGGATACAATCAAATTTTTATGGCTGAAGAAGACATTCATAAGACTGCTTTTAGGTGTCCCGGTGCAATCGGATTATTTGAGTGGGTTGTAATGACTTTCGGCTTGAAAAGTGCTGGAGCAACATATCAAAGAGCTATGAATTATATATATCATGATTTAATCGGCTGGTTGGTTGAGGTCTACATTGATGATGTGGTTGTTAAGTCTAAAGAGATAGAGGACCACATAGCCGATTTGAGGAAGGTTTTTGAGAGAACCAGGAAATATGGCTTGAAGATGAACCCGACGAAATGTGCTTTTGGTGTGTCGGCTGGTCAGTTCTTGGGATTTCTTGTTCATGAGAGGGGGATTGAGATTACGCAAAGAAGTATCGATGCGATAAAGAAGATTAAGCCTCCGGAGGATAAAACAGAATTGCAAGAGATGATCGGCAAGATTAATTTCGTTAGAAGGTTTATTTCTAATTTGTCTGGTAGATTAGAGCCTTTTATGCCATTATTACGATTGAAGGCCGATCAGCAATTTACTTGGGGGGCAGAGCAGCAAAAAGCTTTGGATAATATTAAGGAATATTTGAGTTCTCCTCCAGTTTTGATTTCTCCTCAGAAAGGAGTACCTTTTCGGTTATATCTGTCGGCCGGTGAGAAGTCAATCGGCTCAGTCTTGATCCAAGAGCTTGAAGGAAAAGAAAGGGTTGTGTTTTATTTAAGTCGTAGACTCTTGGATGCAGAGACTAGATATTCTTCTGTGGAAAAGTTATGTCTGTGCCTATATTTTTCATGTACAAGGTTAAGGCATTATCTGTTGTCCAATGAATGCACTGTCATATGTAAGGCCGATGTGGTTAAGTACATGTTGTCGGCTCCAATTTTGAAAGGAAGGGTTGGAAAATGGATATTTTCATTAACTGAATTTGATCTTCGGTATGAATCGCCAAAGGTAGTCAAAGGGCAAGCTATAGCCGATTTCATAGTTGACTATCGTGATGATTCAATCGGCTCGGTTGAGATTGTGCCATGGGCTTTATTTTTTGATGGGTCGGTTTGTGCTCATGGTTGTGGTATCGACTTACTTATAATTTCGCCTCGGGGGGCATGCTTTGAGTTTGCTTATACTATTAAACCTTATGCGATGAATAATCAAGCTGAGTATGAGGCAGTTCTTAAAGGGTTGCAATTGCTCAAGGAGGTTGAAGCCGATGCTATTGAAATTATGGGAGATTCTTTGTTAGTTATCAGTCAGTTGGTAGGAGAATATGAGTGCAAGAATGATCCGTTGATGGTTTATAATGAGAAGTGCCAAGAACTGATGAAGACGTTTCGGCTAGTGACTTTGAAGCAGAATGTTGAGGCCAATGATTTAGCTCAAGGGGCATCGGGGTATAAGTCGATGATCAAAGATGTTCAGGTTGAAGTTGCTGCCATAACGGCCGATGATTGGAGATATGATGTGCATCAGTATTTACAAAATCCATCTCAATCGGCTTCTAGGAAGTTAAGATATAAGGCGTTGAAGTATGCTCTATTGGATGATGAGCTTTATTATCGAACGATTGATGGAGTATTACTTAAGTGTTTGAGCGCTGATCAGGCTAAAGTTGCAATCGGTGAAGTTCATGAGGGGATTTGTGGTACTCATCAATCGGCTCATAAGATGAAGTGGTTACTTCGGCGTACGGGGTATTTTTGGCCGACAATGTTAGAAGATTGTTTCAGATATTACAAGGGTTGTCAAGATTGTCAGAAATTTGGTGTAATTCAGAGAGCGCTAGCGTCGGCTATGAATCCTATCATTAAACCATGGCCATTCAGAGGATGGGGAATTGATATGATCGGCATGATTAATCCACCATCGAGTAAAGGACATAAGTTTATATTAGTGGCAACTGATTATTTCACCAAATGGGTAGAGGCGATTCCTTTGAAGAAGGCTGATTCTGGAGATGCAATACAGTTTGTCCAAGAACATATAATCTACTGATTTGGTATTCCTTAGACTATTACAACTGATCAAGGTTCAATCTTTGTGTCCGATGAGTTTGTTCAATTTGCTGATAGTATGGGTATCAAATTATTGAATTCTTCACCGTATTATGCACAAGCTAATGGGCAAGCCGAGGCATCTAACAAGAGTTTGATCAGGTTGATTAAAAGGAAAATTTCTGATTATCCTCGGCAGTGGCATACCCGTTTAGCCAAAGCATTGTGGTCTTATCGGATGGCTTGTCATGGATCAATCCAAGTTCCTCCTTATAAGCTTGTTTATGGACATGAAGCCGTTTTACCATGGGAAATTCGGATTAGCTCAAGAAGAATAGAGTTGCAAAATGATTTAACAGCCGACGAGTACTATAATCTTATGGCCGATGAACGAGAGGACTTGGTTCAGTCGCGATTGCGAGCACTTGTACAAGTTACTAGGGATAAGGAACGTGTTGCTCGGCATTACAATAAGAAAGTGGTACCTAAAGATTTTTCAGAAGGAGAACTTGTATGGAAATTGATTTTGCCGATTGGTACTCGTGATAGTAAGTTCGGCAAGTGGTCGCCGAATTGGGAAAGACCGTTCCAAATCCATAAGGTTGTGTCTAAAGGAGCATACATGTTGCAAGGACTTGATGGAGAAGTTTTTGGGCGAGCGCTTAATGGCAAGTATTTGAAGAAATATCACCCGAGTGTTTGGGTTGACGCATGATCGGGCCTTCAGATAATTGATCGAGCTTGGCTTTTTCTTCATGAACAAGTTGCCGAGTGGCCTGGATTGTTGCTTCAATGTCTTTGCGCTCTCGACGCTCGGCTAATCTCAGCTTAGCCTTTTCTAGCTTAAATTGATGTTGTTCAAGATAAACAGCTGGAGTAAGGATATCGGCTAACTCATCTGGGATTTGAGCCTGGACTTCATGAAGCCGAGTCCTGATTGATACACAGTCGACTACTAGGCTGTCTAGTGATGATGTCTCTAGCCGATGAGAAATATCTTCAAGAATTTTCTTCACGTTGTCAGACAAAGGAGCTAGAGCTTTGCTAGTAGTGTCAACCTCTGTCTCCTCATCAAGATAATCTCTGATATCAAAGGAGAAAAGATCGGCTAAGACCTGCAGTAATGATTTGAAGAGGGTTAGAGATCAAACAGGCATAGCCGATCTGCATATGTTAGTTATAAAAAATTTACTGGAATAGCCGGAGCAATTGATTGAACTTCTTCTTCTATGTGATGACTCCCTACAGCTGATGGGGTTCGATCGCTTGATGCTTGTTGAATAGGAGGGGAAGGAGGCTGAAAATAAACAAGTGTTATATAAAATCGGCTGACATTAATTAATAAAAGAAGATTATTGTACCGGTGGAGCTGGTTTAGATGTCATTGGAGTCGATTTCTTCTTCACAGCAGCCTTCCTTTTCTGCAATTACAAGTATGTGAGTAATCGGCCATAAAGTGAGATGATTACAAAAATGGTTAAAGAAGGGTGCTTACTCTTGTAAAGGGAGTTGGAGCAGAAGGAGTTGGAGGGGTCTGCTTAGGTGAAGCCGATGGTGTTCTTTCAGTATCACCTACTTCGGCTGCAGCTTGATCAACGTCTTCTACGATTTCTTCTTCATCCAGAGCTTGTTCAATGGATGGATCTAGGGCAGGCAGATCATCAGCTGGTTTAGCTTTCTTTTTGATTTTCTTCTTTGGAGCTGGGGCTGAAGTATCTACAGCCGATGATCTGGTTTTCCTTTTCCTACCGGCATCGGCTGGTTCTCTGATAAGCCTTTGGAGAAGAGCTGAAGTCTTGGGGGCATCATAGCCGATGACAGGGGGAGATGGCCCACCTCCATTAGGAATTAAGCCTGGGGCGTAGGTGATATCCTTGCCACTGTTGCTTTGACGAGGAGGAGAGGATTATGTTGTCTACAAATCAAAGAAAAGATTAGTTAAGATAAATCGACTAGGAAGTTATTCAAATGAAATCAAGTTGAGTCAGAGCCTTACTTGAGGGACAACATCTGGAAAGAGGTTTGTCATGTACATTGAAGCTGGTTGGTGGAATAGATGCAACTTCCATTCACCCCACCATCTATCAAAGTTTTTTGCTCCTGAACATTGCTAGCTCCAGATTTTCAATGCTGCCCAGAGGGGGTCTGGAAGGTTGAGCAGCCGATCCATCATCAAGGTTGATGAAATTTCTCCTCGGCATTGGATCTTGTCAGCAAAGAATAAGCCGATTGGGAGTTGGCCCATTCCAAGCTGTCTAGCTGAACTCACTGGGTGATAGAACTCATAAGAGGCTTGAATATTTCTTCCTTGATGGATGCCGACTGGAAGAATACATGGGCTGATTGCAGCTGTGAAGATTTCTCTGGATGTTTGAAATCTTTCATGATTAATGTCTTTGAATCTAAAATCTGATGGGAGCTCGAGGTCTGCTGAATCTTCATAGGGAAACCAAACTCGAGCATCTTTTTGAAAGCCTTCATAGAGACTGCAGAACCAATCTTTGAGCAGTTCGGCTGATAACTTTGCTCCAGCATCGGCCGGTGTGGATGCGTATTCTCCATATGACATACATCGGCGGTGAGTCCGTTCTTCGTCATCTTCTGTAGTCGGCTCTAATCTTGGAAATTCAGCTTCTGTCACAGATGGCCGATTGACGACTTTCATAACTACCAAGTTTAGCCAGGTTTGCAACAACCACCATGGTCCACCTGCCCCAACTGCTGAGCTGACGGTTATCTTGGCCGATGCATTATTCAGCATTTGATATAGATAGCCGAGGAGGATTTTGCCCAAGGGAAATTGTTTCTTTGATTCTAGGGCTTTGGCTACAAATTGCCAATTGGTAGTAGGGCCACAGCTTGATCCACAAAAAAGGAATTTTTCTAGCCTCATCAGCAGAAAGGCTACACGCTCTCGAGGAGTGACGGGCCCTTTACCCATGTATGCTGCTACATAGCCTGACCAACCGCCTATGCTCTTGGTCTTGAAGTCGTATTGATTCTTCGTGTTCAGGCTCATAGGGTTAGCCGATGAGGTGACATCCAGACCCGTGATCATAATGACGTCTATGAGAGTTGGGGTCATCGGCCCTTGGTTGAATAAGAAGGCATTGATAGTGTTGGACCAGAAATAGGTGGCGGCAGCCAACAGAGGTTCGTCCTTAGCAGAATTAGCTATGGTAAGGGCAAGCGCTTGGCTGATTCCGATCTCATCCCGGTGAGCTGCTTTATTCGCTGATACACGCTTGTACCATGTGGTCCAACTCTTCTCAGGGGCAGTTTTCTCAAGAGATGGCCAAGATTTGAAGGTATTCTTCCAATGATTCAGATTAGGGTTGGCTAATCTAAAGGGGATTCTGTTGGTTTCACCAGTGATAAAATCGGTAGGGTCAAGGTTGCCGATTGGGCCGAGAAAGTAATGGTTCTCATGCGACAGACTCGGAATCGCAACCAGGTTAGACAGATGCTACAGATGCAGGTAGGGATGGAGGAGAAGAAAACAAGATAAGGCAAAAGAAAATCAATCTGCTGCGGAAAAAAGGGATCTAGCTGATGGGTGCTTACATCTGCGTATTCGGCCGATGGCGCGGCGGATAGATTGGCGGAAGTCGACATTACCACAGGCGGAGATCTGGCTGGGGACGGAATCGTCTTGAAATCGCCTGGTGCTTCGGAGGAATTGCCGGAGAGAAAGAGGGTGAAGTTTCGCTTAGGCGGTGAGGACGGAAGTCACAGTGTGAGATTTCTCGGGGATAACGGTTAGTATTTGAAGCGCTAGGGTAACAATCAGAAACGGCCGATTGCGAAACTTGCTCGGAGTCGATACACGGCAAATCCGGAACATTACCAAATATCCCGGACTTGGGGGGCATGTGTTAACGACCAAATTTGGTAATATCAGTATCGGAGATAAAGATGGGATCGAAGCGGAATCGAAGATGAGGATTGTTGCGGAAACAGAGCAAGGATCGGCTGGAGTCCGGATCGGCTACGACTGGGATCGGCTAAGTCTGAGTTGGACTGGTTAAGTGATACAGTCGATTCCAGCAATACGACCCATGTGCGACATTGGGTTCGAGTTCATGTGCTTTAAGATGATTGCCACGCAAGGATAGAGTCCTGGGAAGGCAATTGTATTTATTAATTAGGATATTTTATGTAAATTCCTTAGAGATAAATGTGGGCAAAAGTCTGCCGCAAAGACTTATGGTATCTTAGAGTTTGTTAGAGATAAGAGTCGTGTCCAATATAGACATATCTTGTAATTCTCGAGTATAAATAGACCCCGAGCCCTATGTAATGGTTAACACACACGTTCAATACAATTTCGGCGCATCGCCACCTTTTTTGTTTTAGTTTTATTTCGACGAGTTCTTGCTTTCGGGTTGAGCTGCATCGGTTTCGATCTTCAACAAGAGGTAAAACTTGTTATGGCGGCTTGTGTTCTCAAGATTAGTGTTTCCATCTTTATGATACTCTAACCTTGTTTATGTAATCCGTCAAGTTATCATATATCTTGCATAATCTTCGACAATATTGTTATCTAACTTACAATCAGCTAACATCTGCTACCAGAAGACAGCCGATTAGGTTAAATAACGACGTTGGCTTAGACTATATGAGATATCCACCACCCTATGAAACATCCAGCGGCTTGATCGTCTAGATATTGTTCTTCTTTTCATACTTAATGCTGCATCAGTTGAGTTTGATCTATTAAGTCGTGCTTAGAATTTCAATCTCTAGCCTGCTTACTGGTTGCCGATTAGGGTAGTATATATATGATGGTCAGTTAGCACTGTCACCTGCAAATCAAATGGAAAAAACTATCAGCATTAATGCATTGTGTGACACAACATCTACTGTCTAACTGAAAAGAAAAAAAATAATACCATCACTACCATCACTGTCTTCTGATTAGGCTGCTTATGCCCAACAATATGCCAAGGGCAGTCATCAACCATACAACCTCCTATATATCGTTCAGGATCTGTTTTGATCAAATGCAACTCAAATTCCTCATTTATGGCATATTGCCTCACAGCCAACCTAAACTCCTTCATGTTTGGGTACATGGTGCCAGCCTTCATGCATGGCTTGTCAGGGTCATAGGGCATCACCAACTCCCCTGGTACTTCATCAGACACAGGAATTGCTGCCCCAGTAGTGTCTTGAGCAGCATCACCCACACCATCACCAGCAGCAGCAGCTTCAGCCCCATCACCACCAGCAGCCTGACCCCCATTGCCACCAGCTTGTCTAGCCATCTCGGCTTGCTCATCTTCAGCCCTTAAACCTAGCAACTCATAGAATTTGTCGTCCCCAACAATATCTAACCGCCCTTCATCGTCGTTTCGGGCCAGAATGTCTAGGCTATCCCAATCAACAACGTCGGTAGCAACATATGGGACATCAAGAACAGGAGACCCAGCTAGTTCCCCAACTTGTTCCACGACCCCAGCAGGAGAAACAAAGAAAACATCACCATTATCACCTTCACCACCACCACCACCACCACCACCACCAACACCAACATCGGGTTCTAACACACTTAAGCTAAGCGCAGGATCCTCCACAAGCCTGAAGAAATCAAATGTGGACAAATGTTAGAGAACTCTCTAACTGATTCGCACCTCTAACTGATTCGAACCAATCGCAATCACAAAAGCAAGCCACAAATCGGTAGAAGAACTTACCCGGACACTAACTCGTGCCAAGTGCAATCCATCGATGCCACTGTGCTCCTACCTCCCACGCGCTAGCACCATTGGATGGCGACGGCACCGCCGGCGACGACGACCAAGACAGAGGAGCGACTGGATTTGGGGATCCCCTTTCTCTCTCAGACCTAATAGCGGCTCGATCCCCTTTCTCTCACCTCAGATAGAAGAAACAGACCCCAAGGGCATTTTCGTCAGCCCAAATGCGAAAACAGCAGCAAAAGAGATTAAATGGCGAATGTGGCAAAGAAAATGTTGGGCACCACTTGGGGATGGTTTTTTAGCGAATCGATTCGGCGGAGTGGCATTCCAGCGAAACTACGCACAATGTCCAATTTCTCCCACCTGAGACACACAAAAATCAGAGAGAGAGAAGCTTTTTTCCATGATGTGGTTGCAGAGATTTGCAGAGGAGAAAAAAGGTTTTACTCTGTAGCAGGAGACCCCAGTAAAAGATGTGCCTGGTCCAGGCATACATTTACAGCTGTTAAAATTAAGCTGTACACGAAGGCGCTCGATACATCGAGAGATATCGATCGAGCGGCGAGTGTCACGCCTGCGGCAGAGAAGCCAAAGCTTCGAGTTAGAGAAGTTTGCTCACCAGCCAAGTGCATATGTTCTCTACTGGTTCCTTACTGTACATGTACAGCCATACACACGATCTGAACAAAGTAAAATGTACTATCCCGTAAAGTTGATCAGTATAATGCATGCGTACTCCTCTCCCGCAGAATGGAAGAACCGGCTAAGGCTCTTTTTAGTTCTCAAAATAAAACTTTTCACCTTCTCACATTAAACGTTTAAACACATACATGAAATATTAAATATAGATAAAAAAATCAATTATACAGATTGCGTGTAAATTGCGAGACAAATCTTTAAGTCTAATTACACCATGATTTGACAATATGGTGCTACAGTAAACATTTGCTAATGACGGATTAATTAGGCTTAATAAATTCGTCTCGCAGTTTCCAGACGAAATCTATAATTTTGTTTTGTTATTAGACAAAATTTAACATTTTAAATATGTGTCTATGTAACCGTGGATACCTTAAAATAAAAATTTTTGCCACTAAACTGGGCCTAAGCTAGATATATCATGGAGCATGCAGTCAAAGGCCAGGGTAAAGTCAGCCAGGTCCTCATCGTCCGAGAAGCCTCGATCTACATCTCCTCCGGTCCTGCAGGCTGCAGCTCAGGTCAAGATCGACCTGCAAACCGCCAAGAGGTGAAACCAATCAAACCATCCCATTCCCATTTGCCAGTTGCTACAAGCGCCCATGGCAAGTACCAGTTGTACAAATTAATGGAGTACAATACATCCATTCATCGTCCTTCCATCTTAGAATCGATATGATCGACCTAATTAGTATAATCTAGGGCAGCTAAGACTTAAGCTCTAGATTTATCTCCTAAATTATTATTAGACTAGCAAATATACCCGTACGTTGTAACATGATCTAGTAAGAGGGGTTAAACGTTCCGATCCACTGTATTATAGTATGTTTTCAGTTCTTTTGTGTGTTTCAACTTTTTTCCATGGTTGTTTTCTCCGTTTGTGTGTATGTTCACCGGGTTTTCGGAAACTTTTGTTTTTAATAAGCGGATTGACAAAAATCTGCTTTCGCCCTTCCTGCATTATAGGAATTTCTTGGAGTGAAAAGCTTGGGCACCACATGCTGATCCCTTGTGGTGGTGGTACAACACAATGATTGAGAAATCCATTGAACATATGATGGTCGTGGTTGTGCGATCAAAGCATGGGCTCATGTTCTACTCCTATCGTCTCCTCAACTACATCGCTTCCTCATCTTCATCGAACTGCTTCCACTGTTGGGCCTTACCAATGCACAGCGATACAAACCATTTTGCCTCCCATTGCGAGTATCTCCACACTCTACACCGCCGCCTTAAATGTCACGTAGGCCTATCCGACACCACCTGCATGGCCTCCATCAGTGTATGGGTCACCGTCAATAGCCACTTCAAGCTACCAGGCACCAGGCACTTTCTCAATAACATATTATTTAAATTATCAGATGTATCATTTCTCAAATTAGGTGTTTGTTTGTTCATGAGTTCATGTAACGAATCCATGTGAATATTAAAAAGAGTAGACCTACTTTAATTAATTATTAATTTAGATTTCCTAGTTGTTATGGCCACATGTCATATGGATTATGAGGCTTGTTACTATTATATATTTTATTATATTAATGACTCGGTTATTTCCTAATTCACGAGTTGGCAATCCTTTGACATCGTTCAAATTGTAAACTTACCGATAGAGCAGAAGCAAAACATGATATGATTGATGGTTGTGTGATTGACGTGGGTAGACAAATAGGATGTGCTGTGTGTGGAGCCTAATGGATTCTAACGCGTGGGGATGCTTGACCGTCAACGTGGAAGTGGTGATTTTTAGTTTGGGAGCAATCAGACTCGCACGCGCTGCTAGGGTGCTAGTGCAGAAATATGAAAATCGTCGATGTACGGTAGACAACGACGAATAATAGAAACACTACAAATATTTTATATATGTAAAGATAAACATAAAGATAAAATGAGATCACGAGGAAATAAAACACGAACAGGTGTGGTGAGACATATTTTCATCCTTTATTTATTATAGATCATTGTACTTTTAGGAATTTAAATTGTTTGTTTATTTTATAGAAAAAAAAGAAAAAGAAAAATAGATCGGAAGGGGAAGAAGCGAAGCAACCGCAGGGTGTGGTGGTCTTTTTGCGATTAGATCTTTTGTCCTTTTGTGATTAGAAATTTAGATTGTTTATTTACATTATAAAGAAACTCTCATAAGGACTGGTCTTATAGGTTCCGGTTCATTTAAAACCGGCACCTATAAGCCTTTTCCAACCTTCGCACGATGAATAAAATAAAGAAATGACCCCTTTAAGCATTATAAGTGCCGCTTCTCAAGAAAAACCGACACCAACCGACACCTATACTTATATTATAGGTGCTGGTTCTAGCATAAAAACTGGTACAAATATTATAGGTGTCTGTTCTAGCGCAAAACCTGGTACAAATGTTATAGGTGCCGGTTTTTTTAAAAGAACCAATACCTATAATATAAATGTAGGTGTCGGTTCTACTTAAAAAAACGTCACCAATAAAAAACCGACCGGTCAACGTCCTTATCCACTCGCTTCTCTCGATCGCGGCCGTTCTACCTCATCCACTCGCTCCTCACATTTCTCACTCCATCCACTTGCACCCCCCCTCCCCTCTCGCCCTCTCTCGCCTCCTCCTTCTCCTAGCAGCAACGCGCTGGCGGCAGGGGTGGCGGCGGCCCCTTCTCCAACGGAGGCAGTCCCCTTCTCTTTGAAGCGGCGGTGGCCCCTTCTTCCGGCAGCGGCAGCGGCCACAAGGAGGCAGCGGCGGCGGCCCCCTTCTCCTTGCAGCGGCAGCAGCCCCTTCTTCCGGCAGCGGCAGCGGCTGTAAGGAGGCATCGACGGTGGCCCCCTTATCCTTGCAGCGACGGCGGCCCCCTTCTTCCAGCAGCGGCAGCGGCCCCTTCTCCCAGCAATGGCAGTGGCCCCCTTCGCCGGCAGCGGCAGTGGTCCCCTCATCCAGATCCGGTGGAGGAAGCGAGAGGAGGCGGTGCTATGCACGGATAATTTTTGCTGTGTAATTTTTTCTCTTGTGGTTGAATATGTGATGAAGTATGATTGATATGATCAAGAGGGGAGGAGAAGTGAAGCTAGCGCCCAGGAGGAGGGGGTGTGTGGCGCTTGCTTTTTTCCGCGTCCGATTATTTTCGCTCTTTTTTTTCGCGTCCGATTTTTTCTGCTATGACGAAAATCACTCTATTTTGTATTAAACGGACAAGGAAAACAACTTCAACTTTTTAAGTAGTAGAAATTATCTTAAAATACAGTAGAAATTTAAAGATACAAGTTTAACCTTATTTTCAAAGATTTTTTGGCTTTGCCACTGCATCGACGACAATACCTACTCCTACCACATTCTACGTTTCCCAGCATTGTTTCTAACAGAACTAATACATTTATACATGTTATGACGGCCTAGCTGTTCATGGTCTGGGAGCAGTAGAAACTCAGCAAGTCACTGCCTTCTTTCATCAGGTTTTGCTTGATGTCTTGAATAGGAAGACATCTTCCCATCAAAAGAATTAAATTTGAAAATATATTGTTCATTTGTTTTTTTCTCAGAAATATTCGGGTTTCAAATTGTTTTGCACAAATATACGGTCGGTATCGCTCAACGGATACGCGAAAATGACGTGGGCTGATGATACTGACGATTGTCGCGTGACAACGGCATGAGACCGAGCGGTCTCGCACAACCGAGGGCTGATGATACTGACAATGTCGCGTGACAACGGCACGAGACCGAGCGGTCTCGCACAACCGAAAAGCTACAACAGCTGAGCGAGACCGGCTATCTTGTTATCTGAGCTTTAATCAATCACTAATTAGGATGATTAATCATCAATTATTAATTAATTAATATTTAATCATGACAACTAATCACTAATTAATTATTTTTCAAAACGGTATCGCTGTTTGGCAGTGCGAGACCGCGCGATCTCGCGTTATACCGAGCGGTCTTGCACAGTTACTGCGTGATACCGTCGGTGTCGTCAACCCATATCATTTTCGCGTATTTGTTGAGCGATACCGATGGTATATTTGTGCCAAATAATTTGAAACCCGAATATTTTTGAGAAAGAAACAAATAAACAGCATATTTTTTAAATTTAATTTCCCATCAAAATTTCTCTTTGTGCGTGCAGGGATATATATAACAAAATTTTCGCTAGGCCACTTAATAGGTCCGCTTCGCTTGTAAAAAGGCATTTATTTTTACAAGCGGACCTTTTAGGTGACCCCTAGCGAAAATTGATTTTCAGGGGTTGGTAACCAATCCCTCTCAATTATTTTGGCAAGTGTATTTTTATCAAACCTGTCAGGAAAAATAAAAGGGTAACACTATGAAACTTGATTTTTCTAGCAGTGAGAACCCCTTGTAAAGGTTTCCTTTAGCAATTAGTGAGTAAATAAAAAATTGAAGTTCGCTAAAGCACTGCATTAGCACTATAATCCAATCATACCTGTGCATTAATATTTTTATTTATGATGATGTAAGCGCGTTTACATCAGCGTCCGTAATTTCATTTATGTTTAGAAAAAAAGAAAACCTGGAGAAACCAATGCGATCAGGCGTTGATAGGAGCAAGAGAGGCGGCGGGTGGACTCCCCGTCCTCCTCTTCCCCAAAGTCCCACAGCGAACTTCTCGCGAAGAGGAGGAGGAGGAGCCCCCTTTCCTTTCTTCCCCACCCATACGCCATATCGATCCATCCCTGGCTAGCAGGAGCCAGATCTCGTCCCTAGGGAGGAGGGAGGAGGGAGGAGGAAGAGGTTGTGGTGGCGGTGATGGATTGCCATTCGCCAGACAGCAGAGCTCCAGCGCACTGCAACGCGGGGTGGTGGGTCGTCGCCCGGCGACGGCGACGTTCGACGAAGGCGGCGGCGGGGGCTAGCTACTACTACAGTAAGATCGAATCACAAGAACTAAGCCAACCAGAGGGGGGTGAATGGTTGAGATAAAAAAACCAAAAATTTTTAGCGGAAATAAAAGTTACCCTCGAAATCGATGGATCACGATCTGACCGAGGTAGTCGTGCCGGTCTGACTGTCTAAAAGCCACCGGTCTGACCGAGATTGGAACTCCGGTCTGACCGCCTGATCAGCTGCCGCTTGCTGTCGCCGCCGCCAGTCTGACCGCCCTTACGCCGCCGGTCGGACCGCCGCGATGCCGCTGGTCTGACCACCGCTGAGATGCCGGTTAGACCATCGAAACCCGGTGAAACACAAATCGAAGAACTCTCAAAGTAGATGACAACTTTATTGCTTCTATCCGTGTTTACAAAGTGCACCAACAGCACTCCTTACAAAAATCTCGACCAAACTTGAAACCCTAACTAAACTAGCTCTCAAAAGCTATACAAAAGCGATACAAAGCAATACCGGGAAGACTCATGCTCCCCCTCTATTTATACATGAGGTAGACAGCCTAAAGCCACGAACCAAACTCATACTAAGAGTCCTAAACACCTTAGGAAACTCTCTAGTACAAGAAAGAAACTTTACATAACCAATCGTACCAAATTTGGACTCCTTCCAAATTCGACTTCGCATCCCATACGCACACAATACCTCCATCGTATGCCATATGGAATCTTCACCAACCACGTGCATCAACTCTAGCCTTAGTATCCCTCATGATATCTGACCACCATGAACATCGTCTTACCACCAAGCCGACTCCCGATCCATCACCGCAAATACTCTCCCGAGGCATCGAGTCACCTACACATGAAACAAACAAAGAAACCATATTCCGAGACCAAGCTATCTCCAACTTGACTCATTAGTAGCAAACAACAGTATTACATACGTATAGTATTTATCTAGAAGCCATAACCATGAAACAATCACGGATATCCAAAGAAACAACCCGAAACCAAAACCGACACAGTGTCGGCTGGTCAGACCGCGGGCTGGCCGGTCTGACCGCACACATAGCACCGGTCTGACCGGCAACCTCCACCCGGTCGGACCGGTCACATAAAATAACAGTGAATCCCGACATCACCTGAAAATTGATTATCTCCAAAACCACTTCGACGATAATCTCCAAATATCAAAACCAATAATCACGGATGCCAATTGTTTATCACAGAATAAGAATCAAAACACACATTGATCTTACAATCTCCCCCTTGATGAACACATTGGCAAACCTCATCAAAAATGTTTTGGCGTTTGGAAAAATAAAAACAAAAGCGGTAAAAAGCACACTTCGTACAAAAGTACACATCGTGCTCAAAAATCCAAAAGAAAACTTCTCCCCCTTTTTAAAAGAAAGAAATTCCCAATTGAACCAAAAATTTTCATATTACTTCTCCCCCTTTTAACAATGATTTCATTAAGCATAGGAATTATGTTCATTAATGTATAAGAACTTAGCATACATATAGCATATCAAGTCATGTGTTGCAATAAAAAGAAGATGAACCCATCTATAACAGAAAAAGCATGCATTAAAGTATAACCATGAACCAAAGATTTTACAATTAAGCTTGAATCAACAAGCAAAATTCATGATTTCATACGATTTATAATGCAACATCTTAACAAGCACATAGGTTGAAAAATAAACACTAAACACATATACCTATTGCATTTATCACTCTTTCTCAAATAACCTTTAGCACAAAACAACAAAGAGAATTTTTTCTTTATCTTTTCTTGAGCCTTTTTGCTCATATTTTTCTCTTTATTCCGAGTACGTCCCTGTCGTCAAGACTGTTTCCAGGGATTCGGCACCCATTGTTTTGCTCACATCGAATACGTCCTTGTCGTCAAGACTGTTTCCAACGATTCGGTATTCATGTTTTTTTCATATTTTTTTCTTTTTCATAATGAGCAATTAAAGCTATTTGAGGAATAACAAATCAATAAAGCATATATATAAAGCATTTATAAATCAAACCATATGCTAGCATCAACATTGCATATTTGCTCAATTCAAGTAGAATTTAAGTGTCATGCATCATCTCCCTTAAAAGCAAAAACTAAATCTCATGAAAAGACTAGAATACATACAAGCTATGCTAGAGACAGATAAACCTTCAAAGTATTACTAGCATGCACAAGAAAATACCACATGTATAAAACAAAGCTCTCTTTTTGCAATTTTTTTTCATTGTCATATTATTACTTGATAAAACCATGAGGTACAAACTCCCCCTCAAAACATGCCAAAAGGATTCACGAATAAGCATTAACTCCCCCTCAATATAATCTCCAATTCTCCCCGAACAAAAATCAAGAAGAAATCAAAGATTTTGAAAAAGACATCCAATTGCCAATGATATCACCAAGATTCTCATGAATTGACATGTATATACTTGTATTAACAAAAACTACTACCTCAAACACTAGCATTGAAAAGCTAATAATTAAGAAAGTAGAACAAAAAATATGTCAATCCAAAAGTAAATTGATGTTACCTTAAAAAGCAATCATCATCTCAACATTAAACGCTCATGGGGAGTATGCCGCCAAAATACCTACGAACGAGAAGATGTCGAGGTCTTCGTGTTGGGGTTAGAAATAAGAAATTTTGGAATCCAACACTGAGTCACACGACCAGTAGAACCAGTAGGTACATATGCACTTACAAAATCAGAATCAGATTTACCTGATAAATTACCTTCTTGCTTCACAAAATCTGAGTTGAATTTCGCGCAAAATTGCCCCGAGGCCAGTCTGACCGCCGCTGTACCTGCGGTCTGACCGGACCTGGCAACCGGTCTGACCGCCGGTTCAATTGCGGTCTGACCGGCTGGTCAGTCTCGGTCTAACCGTGATCCTCGAATTAAAACCCGATTTTTGCCAACATCGTTTTGCAAAAGCAATTTCTCTTTCCTTTTTCTGTTTATGGGCAAGTCTAAAACAAAAACCAACCAAATGTCCATCTTTTCCACAAAAAGAATAAGTGTACTTCTCACAACAAGTTTGTGAAGTAGATGGTTTTGAAATTGATGGTTTTGCAACAACAGAAGGTTTTGCATTCACAACATTTGATTTCGAAGAAGATGCATTCAAAGAAGACATGATGCCAGCATATTTAAACACAGTGTTCTTAGACTCAGTTTCAATCAAAATTTCACCTCTCCTAGCAACACCCAAAACAATAGGAGGATGTCTAGTATGATGAGCATAAGAATCAAAACCTAAACCACGATTGTGTGTGCTAACTTTAGATTGATCAAGAATCATGTTGAGGTTCTTTTTACCATCAGAAAATCTTTGCAAAGAACTTTTCAAATAAGAAACCTCCTGAGTAAGAATAGCACAATTTTTGCAAGCATCCAAAAGACCTTTTTGTTTTCTACAAGTTGAGCAAGAAAACACCTCATCTTGTTTAACAATCTCTTCCATGTGTTTAACACGCCCTAAAGCATCTTTCAACTTCAACTCATTCAAAACACACTTTGAACAATCTTGAGAAAACAAAACACCATTGTTTTGTTTTGCCTTATTTGCACATGAAGCATTGACCAAAGAACTTGCACAAAAAGCAACTTTGTATTTTTTTTCAAAATGTTCTTTGTCAAAATCAACTCATCAACAACACGAGCATGTAAAGCAAATCCAAGAGCAAAAGAAGATTCCAACTTTTTAGATTTTTCCATCTCAAATTCCAATTTCTTGCAATTAAAAGAATTGACATCTCGCAAAGCATTAATTTCAGAAAATAAAACTTCACAAGATTGACAATTATCATCATTAGGAATCAAAGATTTTAATCTAGCAATTTCAGCATTAAGAATCTCAATAGTATGATCCCTCTCATCAAGCACAATAGAACATGTTCGAACCGTTCGAGTTGATCATCAGACATGGCATTAAATAAAGCAAGAACAGAAGGCTACGATGAAGAAGTACCAACATCCAAAGAAGTCGAGGAAGAAACCAAAGCACTAGACTTAGAATCAACTTTACGAGCAAGAATATTCATCTCATGAGTTTTCAATAATGTGTAAAGCGAATCCAAAGTCAAGGTAGACATGTTAACAGACTCCTTAATAGATGTAACTTTCATCTCCCAAATAGACATGTCAAGACCATTTAAAAAGTGGCGAGAAATCTCAGATTGTGGATAATTAGCATCATAAGAGGAATCAACAGATCTAAGATCACTCAAAATTTTATTAAACAGAGAAAGATAGTCATCCAAAGCTTCTCCAGGTTTCATCTCAAATTTAATGTACTCCTTTTTGAAAAGATCACGACGAAGTTCTTTAATATTATTTGTTCCTTGATGAAAATTACTCAAAGCAGTCCAAATGTCATGAGCAGTTTGAAGATGAGCAACACGATCATAATCCGAACGAGAAATCCCACTCAAAAGAATATTGCGAGCTTTGCAATTTTGTTCAAACTCAGTTTTTGCAGCAGCAGTATTAATAACTTCAGGAATCACATAAGGATGAGAAACTTTTCTCCAAATATCATAATTCTCAGCCATAATGTAAGATTGCATCCTACTACACCAATGAGAAAAATCCGTTCCATCGAAAACATGGGGCTTAGTTGTAAACTTATTAGCCATGGCAAAAACTCAAGATCGGTAAAGATCGAAAAGAGCAAACGTGGCTCTGATACCACTTGTAGGATCGAATCACAAGAACTAAGCCAACCAGAGGGGGGTGAATGGTTGAGATACCCAAAAACCAAAAACTTTTAGCGGAAATAAAAGTTACCCTCAAAATCGATGGATCGCGATCTGACCGAGGTAGTCGTGCCGGTTTGACCGTCTGAAAGCCACCGGTCTGACTGAGATTGGAACTCCGGTCTGACCGCCTGATCAGCTGCCGCTTGCTGTCGCCGCCACCGGTCTGACCGTCCTTACGCCGCCGGTCGGACCGCCGCGATGCCGCCGGTCTAACCGCCGCTGAGATGCCGGTTAGACCGCCGAAACCCGGTGAAACACAAATCGAAGAACTCTCAAAGTAGATGACAACTTTATTGCTTCTATCCGTGTTTACAAAGTGCACCAATAGCACTCCTTACAAAAATCTCGACCAAACTCGAAACCCTAACTAAACTAGTTCTCAAAAGCTATACAAAAGCGATACAAAGCAATACCAGGAAGACTCACGCTCCCCCTCTATTTATACATGAGGTAGGCAGCCTAAAGCCACGAACCAAACTCATACTAAGAGTCCTAAACACCTTAGGAAACCTTCTAGTACAAGAAAGAAACTTTACATAACCAATCGTACCAAATTTGGACTCCTTCTAAATTCGACTTCGCATCCCATACGCACACAATACCTCCATCGTATGCCATATGGAATCTTCACCAACCACGTGCATCAACTTTAACCTTAGTATCCCTCATAATATCTGACCACCACGGACATCGTCTTACCACCAAGCCGACTCCCAATCCATCACCGCAAATACTCTCCCGAGGCATCGAGTCACATACACATGAAACAAACAAAGAAACCATATTCCGAGACCAAGCTATCTCCAACTTGATTCATTAGTAGCAAACAACAGTATTACATACGTATAGTATTCATCTAGAAGCCATAACCATGAAACAATCACGGATATCCAAAGAAACAACCCGAAACCGAAACCGACACAGCGTCGGCCGATCAGACCGCGGGCTGGCCGGACTGACCGCACACATAGCACCGGTCTGACCGGCAACCTCCACCTGATCGGACCGGTCACATAAAATAACAGTGAATCCGATCATCACCTGAAAATTGATTATCTCCAAAACCACTTCGACGATAATCTCCAAATATCAAAACCAATAATCACAAATGCCAATTGTTTATCACAGAATAAGAATTAAAACACACATTAATCTTACAACTACGACGACGACGACGACATCTTCAGGTGGCAGCTGCTGGACACCAGCTACTCAGTGTTCTACTCGGTGTTCTCGCCGCCGATGCTGCTCGACAACGACCACCCACACAGCAAGGTGTAGTGACCCACCCCGATCCCGCCACGAGGAAGACCACCTTGTTCGCTGTGTGTATTGCATGATGAAATTGCATGTTTATTGTGGTGTTCTAAAATTCAAATTAATAAATTCCAAGTTGTGATCAGTTTTAAGTCTAATTATTTTTTCCTGCAATATTTTTAAAAAATAAATTAATAATTAGCACCGTGTAAAATGATGAGAACTCATATAATTAACAAGGATAAGGTCGTTGTACTTTGAGTGGAATTCCTAACCAGATAAATTTGAATTTAGAAATATCAAGGACAAATCACCAGCCGGCTTGTAGTAACAGTTTTAGTTTTTTCAACATTTAACATTTCCAGTATTAAAAATTGATAAATATACGAGGTTGTATCTATATATCCTAACGTCTCAAGATTGAAAATTAGTAAAATTGCCCTCCAAATTAAAGAGGGTGTTCGTTTGAGTGAGTACTACTCAAACACTGTCAGACCTTTTTAAAACTGTTTGTTTGTTTCACTGTCACAAGTATTGCAGCGGACTCCACACATGATACTCTATTTTTCTGTCTCACCTGGACTTAATATGTGGTCAACATATTCTTGCGCGTCCTTTATTGATCGCCGCACCTTAGCTAAAGGCAGGTACAATAGCAGGTTATAAACCAGCTATAAACATATTTTAAAGAGATAAAAAAATAGAGAGAAGAGCAGCGGGCTACAGATCTATAGCCAACTACAGCACGGACTTTAAGACGTAATGTGTGTATGACAGGTGGGACCATGTACTAATAGTATAATAAGCAAGTATGAATTGGCTATAGATGATTTATAGATGATTTATAGTCAGTAGTGGGCTGCACTATTAAACTTGCTCTAACAAACATTTTGGCAAGTTGGTGTGACTTTTTTTTTCGAGAAAAGACGGTGTGGTAATGATTTGATATGAACGTACAGGTAGGAATGAAAACGACTCAAAAAAAGACGGGAACCATATCTATCATTTTCGTTTCCGTGTTTTTTATTAAAAAAATAGAAATAGAAAATCTTGTGTATGAAAACGGAATAGAATATTATTGAATGTGAAAACATGATGAATATTTATTGGAAACCGAGTTTTCAATTTTTTTCTAAAACAATATATAAAAATTTAAAATTTTAGCAGCTAATAGTACCACTTTCCACTTTGTATCATAAGGATAACATCACGGTTTAAACACTTTATCAAGTCCAATTTTTCATCATTGAGACGGTAAACATTCTTTGGAAAAAGTTCTAAATTAGTTTTTGAGATATTCTCTAAGAAAGTTTCCGACCGATTTCTCTTTCTGTTAGATAGTGCTATTTCTGCATCCCTTTTTGTTTCCAAGAAAAAAAAATCCAAATTTGTTTTCGGTTTTGACACTACTGGAAAAATCGTTTTTTCAAGCAGCCAAAAACAGTTTTCGCAGGCAGACCGCCTGTATGCAAAGGCCTGCGGAAATAGATGATTTCCGCATACGGGTCGTGGGTCCGCCAGGCGACATCTCCATCTTCGTAGGCAGTAGATTCACCCGCCTGCAAAAAACATTTCAGCGAAATAAAAAAAAGGCGCGCCACCGCCAGCCTCCCCCTCCGGCCAACGGCTCTCCTCCTCCATCCGCGGCCATCCCCACAGGCATTCATGCCGTCGTTGTCGCATCGGCGCCGTCGGTCATCGCGCGGCGTCGGGATAGGGAGGAGCCAAGCCGCCGCCTCTCCTCCTCGTCGCCACCGCCTCCACTCCCCTTCGGAAGACCGGCCGGCGGTGGATCCACGCGCCCGGGGTGAGCCGGCGGTAGATCCATAGATTTGGTCATTTTATAATCCTTCGAAACTAAAAAATTTTGGGTATTTTACACATTTCAAACGATAATAGCATGGTAATGGTGTGGGAGGTAACACTAAAATCATAAGTCGCACGGTGTATATTGTTAGCGTACCATGTGTAATGGTGTGGGTTTTCCGAAACTTAATGGTCGATACGTGCAAACAAACCGTTTATTATATGTGTTTTGGAATCCTTCGTGTCGACATGGTAGACAGTGAGGAACTAATTACGATAATACCAATCTCTTTAACGTTCACTTTGTCATCAAATTTATTTAACCTTTAAAAATAGTACCAAGAGTAAAAGTAAAGACACACGACTAAATACCGACATAGACAGCTCAGCTACAACGATGAACCCTTTTCCTCCCATAAGAAAAGATACAGACGATGACAAGTGAGAGAACATTTTGGTTGTGGTGCGGTAGTGCCAATCAATAATGCTCAGGAAGAGCAAATATGGACCGTATTTTAGTGTCCTCTAACGCAGTTTAAAATGTGTGGTCCGCACTGTACAAACAGCTGTAACTAGAAGGGCCTCACACTTTATTCCACTTCCGAGGCATGGGCCCTCGCAACTTGCAAGTGGGGCGCTGACACTGCAACAATAATTTTTCTGTTTCCAACCCCCTTCTCACACTATACTGATACTCCAATATTTCTTTTCCTTTGCAGTTTTGACACCCTGTGGGACGTCAAACCAGCGCTGTGGTTGACTGGCGCGTGGGTAGGTGGGGCCCAGGTGTCGGTGACCCTGGAGCCGAGGTACGTGGCCGCGGGTAAGCCGTGGCGGGCGGTGACAATGGAATTCCTGGCCACTGTACAGATCGCGTCAGCGTGGGACCCACTAGGTGACGCAGGCCTACCCTGTCCGATATTTACTGCTCCACGACGCCCCGCTTTCCCCCCATCCACACCCGCACCCACCTCGCTCGCGCGCTCGGTAAAAATCCCCACGATTTGGGAGTCCTCCTTACATGGCCACGCCCAGAACCGGGAGCACTCGCTCTTGTCATTCAGATTGCCGCTGCTTGCAGGAGCCAGATCTCGTCGGTAGGAGGAGGAGGAGGTTGGGGTGGGGGTGATGGATCGGCAGAGGCAGCAGAGCTCCAGGGGCAATGCTAGTGCTACTGCAACGCGGGGTGGTGGTGGTGGTGGTGGTGGTGGTAAGGGGGGAGGGAACGGGAAGGCGGCGGCGGCGGGGAAGAAGCCGATCAAGGTGGTGTACATCTCCAACCCCATGCGGGTGAGGACCAGCGCCGCCGGGTTCCGCGCCCTCGTGCAGGAGCTCACCGGCCGCAACGCCGACCCTTCCAAGTACAGCCCCCGCGCCTCCGCGGGCGACGACGGCGGTGGCGCCACGGCGCTGCCCGACACCGGCGCAGCCAGCGACGCCGACGCCCTCGAGGCGGGCGCGGCGCCGGGTCGTCATCCGGCGGAAACGGCGACGTTCGACGAAGGCGGCGGCGGGGGCGGGGGCGGCTACGACGACGACGACGTCTTCAGGTCGCAGCTGCTGGACACCAGCTACTCAGTGTTCTCGCCGCCGACGCTGCTCTACGACGACCACCCGCACAGCAAGGTGTAGTGACCCACCCCGATCCCTCCCGCCATGAGGAAGACCACCTTGTTCGCTGTGTGTATTGCATGATGAAATTGCATGTGTGTGTGACTGTGTGCTAGCTTCAATTCAGTGTGCCGCTCTATCCCTTAGCCTAGCTCATCACCACATGCCTCAAATGAAATTAAAAAAGAGAGTGGATTCTTGTCCCTCGAGCATACATCCTCTCATTCTGTACATATCGTTCAAAAAGTTATAAAAAAATTAAAAAATTTATCAAGATAGATCAATAGATCAATACATGATAGTATATCTTTTTCAAATATGCAAGTTAAAATTCGACTTATACAATTCAAAACAAAAATAAAAAAATTGATGATGAATTGCACGTTCTATTCATAGTTAAATTTGTTATTTTTTTCTACTTGTATAAGTTGAATTTGAATTTGTATGTTTGTGAAGTGATATATCATATATTGATCTATCCAACTAATTTTTTTTCAATTTTTTTTATGATTTTTAAGTGATATGCAAAAAAAAATAAGGGGATATCCCTTTAAGGGATGAATTGAGTTTTGCATTAAAAAAAATGAAGGCAAAATCTTAGCCTGAGCTGCCGCTATCTGTGTTGTGTGTTTGGTACTGTGGACGCCACACACCTGGGGGTATAAATTCTTCTTCCTTTTTTAATTTCCCCTCGCTCTCTTCTTCTCTATTGATATCAATGGCTTGGTTAATTAATTGTCGTCTTCACTGCTAGCTCTTAATTTGCAACTTTGCAAGTGATGAACTGATGATGCAATGCTCGTGTCGTCGCCATCGATATATATATGTATATATCATGATGATCGGCGGCCAGCTACGAGCTGATGCTAGTATATTAATTTCCAGATCTTTTTTTCTTCGATCCGAGACGTTTTTTTGCCTACTACTGTTCCTCTGATTTTATGGTCACCTTTTTCTTTTCTTTCTGTGCGGTTTTTTTTTTTTGGCATGGTTGAGCTTGGAGCATCGGTTCGCCAATCACCCCCAGTCACCACCAATTCGGGGTGGCGCTGCGCTGTGCTGCCATGCCATGCCACTGCTAGAGTGGTAGCGTGTGAAACAGTAAACACACTACACCGTCCGTCCAAAAAAAAAACTCTAACGATTAATCTGGATAAATGCTTATCCAGAATCATTCCCAGAAGTTGATTTTTATGGGACGGAGAGAAGTTGATTTTTATGGGACGGAGAGAGTACTTCGCTGCAATAATAATACTATTGCACTCACCTGGCTAAGGCAGTGTACGCATATAAGGGTGTGTTTAGTTCTTTGGGTGTAAAGTTTTTAAGGATACGAACACACATTTGAAGTATTAAATATAGATTAATAACAAAACAAATTACCGATTCCGCATGTAAATTGTAAGACGAATTTATTAAGTCTAATTAATCCATCATTAGCAAATGTTTATTGTAGCATCACATTGTTAGATCATGGCGTAATTAGGCTCAAAAGATTCGTCTCACAATTTATATGCAAACTATACAATTGGTTTTTTTCCCCACATTTAATGCCCTATGCATATGTTCAAACATTTGATGTGATGTTTTTGCCAAAATTTTTTAAGATATAAACAAGGCCTAAATCACAGCTAGATATCGTTGGCACGCACCATATCTATATCTTAACTCCTAATCATCATCAACGTGCTAATATAATCATTAATTAATTAATTAACCAGTTATAAACCAGTATGATATAAATGTATAGGATGACGACCTCGATCACTTTAATTTCATTTCATTTTCAGTCTCTAATTAATAATATATATAAGATCGGCTTGAAATTGAAAGACCACTTTCATCAGGAATATAGTGGATACATGCATATAGTCATGAACACATCTTATCTATCTTTGCCCTTCGAATTCATTAGTTATATATGCATGGCATGGACACAAGATCAAAGAAAAGCAAGTGTTGCGAGCATATTTTAGCTAGCTGCAATTATCATGCATGGCCACCCTTCATTTTCATGGCGAATTCCACTGTACTAGAGGGCATCAGGAATTTCCCCCTTTTTTGTTTTACCTGTGAAGAAACTGAAGAATTCGAATTCCGGTCCTACCTACTTCCAACAGGAGAAATTGACATAATTAAAAACAACCCATCTCTCTTTGTTCTTCGATCACCAGTTAAATGTATATATATATAGCATACACAAGATTGAAGCCTTGTGACATTCAAACTCTAGTACTAATATTAATTGTAGTCTCATCAGCTGCGGGCCAGGAGACACAATGCAATACACGAGGGCCAGGTATATATACTGCAACAGAAGTGTAAGAAAGCGACAACATCGTGTTGGCTTACTAGCCAGCTAGCCCCCTACAGTCCAGATAATGATTTCGTTAAGAACAGTACATGTGAATGGATTTGCCTCTCGCACTTTGTTAGTGCTTGTTGGATGGTCAAGTTTGGAACCGCGAGTTACAACTTACAAGCAGCAGCAACCATAAGGTTCACTAATTTTGGTCTTCAAGGTCCTTAAAACACATATACAGCACTACCATCCAACCTTTTGTTCATGATTCTTCTGGTTTCATATTTTGGCTTGTTTGATGTGTTCATTTTTGTTCTTCCATTCTTCCACTACTAGTTATACTACTATTTGCTAGGCAAAGTTTTTTTTTTTTCGTAAGCTTGATTTCAGTTACTTTGGTTAATTTGTTTTTCCATTCTTCTATTTCATTTGTTTGACAATATACTGCTTCATGGGTGTTGCTTTGTGCTGTTCTGTTCCCACTTTGATTCTTGGTCATTGCTTATATATATTGCTCTTGTTCATTGACCCATTGCACTTAATATTGTTAAGCTTGTTTACCTTTCGTTTTGTTTGACATTGGCTGATGACTCGATGGCCCGTGTTGTGTTATTCCTTGATGTTGGAATGATCCAAAATTAAACTTTCTATCTTAATTACTATCCTAGAACACACTCATATAGGTTTAACACTATACATGCATACACGCGATGCACTGATGCGTGATAATAAATTAGCATATTAATCCAGTGGAATTTAGCTGTGGCTTAATTTGATCTTTTCTGCTCACATACAGGTTGTAGTATTGTGATATCCATGCATGTTGTGCTAGCTAGTTGATCTTTTTTATATGTACTCAATCTATTTCTCTTTTCCCGATATATGTTGTCCCAACAATCTCTCATTTTTCTTGAATCAATGATGCTTTCCCGTTCAATGTTTCCTCTTTTGCTTCCACTGTGTGTACAAGTCCCAATCTGTGTACTGCATGCTTATAAAGGACCCTCTTCGATCAGCATTTACATCCTGCAGTCTGTATATGATTTGGTCTATTTTCCTTCCTCTTTAATTTACTTTTGAGACAGACATTATATTGTCATGGCATTATTTCCTTAATTCTAACATTTCGGTACATCGTGTTTACTTCATTACTTGTCTCCAAATTTTATGCAATGTGATAAAAGAAATTAGTTGCCCAGATGTTATTTACAAACACACCATCCAATGTCTCTACTTCTGACTAATAGTAACACGCTAAGGGGTAGGGTGACACCTTGTTGATTTAAACTTGTTAGCACCTCAATTAGTTCACAGTCTTTGAGCACATGCATGCATGAGTCCATCAAATACTTGCATTTTCATACATATGTATGCATTATATTTGAACCAATACTTTTCTTAGCTAGCTAGCTCTGGTGCTTTACTAATTAAGATGACACTTCACATGCATACTATTACTCCATCCGTCCCAAAATATAAGCATTTTTGAACTTCGACACAGTCTTTGAGATGCTTCTTTGACCAACAATATCTATAAAAGTAAAATGTTTTTAAAAAAATGTTGCATATTATGATAGCTTGTTTAATGATAAAACTAGTAACATCAATTTTACATTGTTGATCTTGTTAATTTTTTTTGTTATTAAAAGTCAAAATTAAAAAAGTTTGACTTTACACTATGCCAAAAATAATTATATTTTGGGATGGAGGGAGTAGAATTTTAGTTCATACAAACTATCACTACACAAGTAAATTAAAAACTTTTTTTGCATACATGTTTTGAGCAATCTTGGGTTTCTATGCAACTCTCTTAATTAGTTATTACTTCTGAATTCATTCCATTGTTTTCTTTTGGATTTCGTTACTACTCTCTTCTAGAGAGGAAGTTCTAAATCTGTTTTACTGTCTGGTTCTTTGGTAAAATCCTATTTGTTATGTTAATTTTGGTATTTCAATCAACTAAATATTTTAACATCTTTTGGTATGAATGTTTGTGGGTGCACTTAGGGTTCTATCCTTTTTTTTCTTTAATACAAAATGTCCATGCTTTTTTGGTAAAAGAAATATATTATAACATTGCCATAGCAAAAGAATGTATATATTTATCAAACATGTTAGGATCACTTGTTTGCTTTTTTTTATTTATGTTCTTTCTAAAAAAAACTAAACCACATAAATTCAAAAAATTATACTTTCTAATTATTGGGTACATATGCATCACATTTGATTTGGTCAAAATAGAACTACTCCTCTATGTTAATCTTCATCCATCTAGTTTAATTTGGTACTAATAACATCGTTTCTCGGTGCCAACTGTTCAGATGCTTTTTTTGGGCAAATATATCTGGAATGAATAAAGGAGAAGAAAAAAAAACTAATTAAACGTTGAAAAGGAAAAGTTTATGACAAACAATCTTTTGTCTGATCAAGTGTGCTGGTAATTAATATATTCAAACAATAAAATTAATATGTAGGCTATTTGAGCACGTGTTTATATTGATATAATAATGTTTTAAGAAATTACCAAGTATGAAATTTCTTTGTTCCTAAGACTGGCAAAAGCTTTGTCTACGTGTATATTGATAGAACAGGGACAAACACACAAGGTGCAAATAATATTTACAGGGTATGCTGAAAAAAAGGCACACCACCCAAAAAAAACCTAAGGAATCTTTTCCAAAGGATATAACTCTATAATTCGATGGTCCTGGCTTTTGTCTAGGCTCTTCCCTCGACTTTGATCTTCACTTAAAAATAAATGTCTTAGCCACTTATCATCAATCTTATATTCTTCCTTGTATCTTTTGAAACTCTGTCTACTAGGCTTTTGTCTAGGCTCTTCCCTCGTCTTTGATCTTTTTTTTTTCGAAAAAGACCCTCATCTTTGATCTTCACTAAAGAAATAAATTTCTTAACCACTCATCATCAATCTTATATTCTTACTTGTATCTTTTGAAACTCTGTCTACTAGTTGTATAAGTCTTTTTAGGCACTTCGTCCAGTCTTTTGTATGGCATTGATTAAGTGATAAGAAACTCCTGGTCAAAAAAAAAAAGTGATAAGAAACTAGTAATGCAATACTCAGAATGAAGTGATATAGGTCTTGCGAACTGTGCATAGTATGGGGTATATATGCTGCCGATCTATGCTTGGCTGCTTGGCTTTACTTCTCTAGTACATGATCATTGTTTCTGATCAACATTACTGGCTTTCAGTAGTCATTTTATAGTACTGAGAAGGTTGCATTTTACCTGAACCCTGAAATTACCCTACAACTTGATTGTGTTTTCTACTAATTATCACAGCACAATCTTCTGATCCGTGTAACTGAAATAGCAGTTCTTTTTTTATAAACTCCGCACTAACTTCTAGAGAAGCTGAAATACCAGTCTTTTTTTCTCTTTTTTGAACGGACTATACACTGGCGGAGAAACCATCTTTGGTCGGTCGACCAAATTTCACAATAGTCCCGTTTCCATTAAAAACCGGGACTAAAAACGATTTTTAGTCCCAGTTTAAAAAATTTTGATCTTTAGTCCCGGTTGGTAACACCAACCGGGACTAAAGATGATTTGTAGTCTTGGTTCATCCCCTGTCAGATGTATGTCAGGGGTTCGAGGATCTTTAGTCCCGGTTGATACTACCAACCGGGACTAAAGATTACCATACCAACCGGGACTAAAGATCGAGTGATCTTTACTCCCGGTTGGTAATACCAACCGGGACTAAAGATCGATCTTTAGTTCCAGTTGGAGTTATCAACCGGGAGTAAATATTTCTCTCCCACATCCGATTGGTTAAGTCCCAGACAGATATTTAGATAAGATTGGAACATCCCCTCTCTTGCTCTTCTCAGATCCAATCCTCTTCCTCCTCCCCTCCCCTCTCTTCCTCCCCTCCTCCCCTTTCTCTTCTCCTCCCCTCTACTCCGTCTTCCATCAGCCGGCCGGCGGCGGGCGGCGGCGGCGCGGCCGCGAAGGGGGAGGCGGCGGCGGGCAGGAGGCCGGCGGCGGCGGCGCGGCCGCGCGCGTGGAGGCGGGCGGCGGCGCAGCCGCGCGCGTGGAGGCGGCCGGCGGGCAGGCGGCCGGCGGCGGCCGCGGCTGCACGCGGGCAGGCGGCGGCCGGGCGCCGGCTCGGTTTTTTTTATATATATAATTTGTGTTTTACTGGATGTATAATTTTTTAGATTTTATGATTCATTGCATCGCATGGATCTAAGATGTATAATTTGTATAATCTGTGATGTATTTAATTTGTGTGTAGTTTTTAGGATTTGTGATGTAGTTGATCTGTGTGTAGGATTTGTGATGTATTTGACTTGTGTGTATAAGTAACTTAATGTTTGGGATGTTGATTTAGGATGTGCATCTCATTCGATTCGGGAGAAAATACATAGATTAACACTAGCCATTAGCAAATCAACAACAAAATAATAATAAAAAAAGATCTCGAGGAACTGTCGCTTCTCCTCTTTAGTCCCGATTGGTAACACCAACCGGGACTAAATATTCCCCCGCTTTACTCCCGGTTAGTAATACCAACCGGGACTAAAGATCGAGTCCCGGTTATTTGAACCGGGACTAAAGATAGCACCTTAATATGCACATTCTTGGAAATTATTAGTTGACTAACTAAAGCACGGTGCAAAAATATACATCTTCTAACACACTGGTTTACTGATTACAAATTTCAGCTAAATTACAATGAAATATTATACCGTGTTCGTTTCTCCAACAACGACGGTTAGATTAAATTTTAGATACTCGTGGCACGTTTTTCAAACCGTTAAACCGTACGTTTCGTGCGAAATCTTTATGTATGAAAGTTGCTCTAAAATATTAGATTAATCCATTTTCAAGTTTGTAATAATTAAAACTCAATTAATCACACGTTATTACCACCTCGTTTTGTGTGAAACACTTAATTTTTAACTTCATCTTCGGAATATTGTCATTATTGGTTAACATTGCAGTTTTTTCTTGAAATTGACGTGTACGCACACTAACAACTGCAATGCTGCTAGTTGTAGTGAAGTTGTCGTTTACTGCCTGTGATTTATGAAGAGCAATTGATGTGCTGAATCTGCTGATCCGACACGCTCACTACAATGCTGCTAGATGTACGCCCTCCGTCACACAAAAAACGAATTTAGAATTGAATGTGACATATTACAGTACAACGAATCCAGACAGATACACTGTTACAAATCATCAAATAGGTGTCACCACTATAGGTGCCGGTAGTGCTAAAACCGGCACCTATAAACCTTTACCTTTACCCACCTCCGCGGGTTGAAATCGCAAAAAAAGGCACATTTAAGTAATTATAGGTGTCGGTTCCAAATAAAAACCGACACCTATTATATTTTATGTCAGTTTTTTTAAAAATGGTACTACAAAAACCGACACCTATAAGAAATTATATGTGCCGGTTTTTTAAATAAACCGCACCCAAATCGAGATGAGCCGGCGGGCCTCAGCAGGACGAGATAAGGATAAGGGTGCCGCTAGTGGCTTCTCGATCTCTCTCTCTCTCTCTCGCCCCCCCCCCCCCCTCTGGCGTCGTCGGCAGTGGCTTCTCCCACGGTGGTGGGCGAGGCAGCCTCGGCGGCGGCCGGGGTGGCGACAGCGGCGGAGGGGTTGTGGCGGCGACCGGGGTCGGCGTTGGCGGGCGGAGCGGTGGCGGCGGCAGATCCCACGACGGTTCCGGCAACGTAGCGGCAACGGTGATTGTTTTTATGTAATTGTTGAGGGATCTGTGATTTGTGTAAAACTTCTGTGATTTGCTGAGGGATATGTCTTGGATGAATCGATGGTGACAGTGTGAAACTTCTGTAATTTTGTTTTGGATCGATGGTCTCGGAGTGACAGGTCTCGGGGTGACGGGGAACAGCTCGATGCATCGGCTCAATTCCCTTTTTTTTGGAACCTCAAAGGTCCGGTTCTTTTGAATAATCACATCAGTACCGTCCCCTTTATGCCGGTTGGGAAAAACCGGCACCTATTCCCAACCGGCACTGTTGCGGTGTACTATGGTAGTGATATATGTCTAACTAGATTGATCATAGTACTATAATGTGTTATATCCAGTACTATGTTGGTTTTTTATAAGACGGGGGAGTAGTTAACTTGTCGTTTACTGCCCGTACAGAGCAATTTTTCTTTTGAGAACTCGTACAGAGCAATTCAATTGATGCGCCGATCCGACATGTTCATTACTACAATAACGAAAACCATACGTGGTCATCTCTGTGGTTTTCAAATGGCTGAAGTAATGTGACTGTTGGTTCTGAATCCTGTATAGGAGTATACTGTTTCGAATGAGTTCTATCTCTGCACAGATAAAATAGAACCTCATTTGCGTGATATATTGTTATCAACTTATTACTCCCTCCATTCCATTATAAGTGTAGCCATAAGTTTCTGTACCTAACGTTTGACCATCTATCTTATTTGAAAAACTTATGAAAAAATTTTAGAAGTTAAGTCACGCATAAAGTACTATTCATATTTTATCATCTAATAACAATAAAAATAGTAATTATAAAAATATTTTAAATAAGACGGATGGTCAAAGTTAGACATTGAAACTCATAACTACGCTTATTATGGGACAGAGAGAGTATTATTGTTACAAAACTAAAGTTTATTAGCTAAAATCAAAATTGTTTCTCCCTTTAATTAGGAGTTCAGCGTTGTTCCTCGTGAAGTTTTTGTTGATTTCAAGATCCTTAAGCCATTCTCAACCCAATAATTAGAATGGTTTCTATAACATTAAATAAGTTACCACCTAAAATGGAAAATGATGTGGCAACTGAATAAATGAGGAAAGAGAAGAAAATCACGTCTTACATGAGACATGCATGGTTTCTATACAACATCTAAAATATCATATGAGATAAGTATGATTAGATATTAGATTTAAGTATAAAAAAGTGGTGTTTGTATTGAAAGAGTAGTGTCTAGTACTAGTTTCTTAACGATGTGAAGTTTATGAAAACTATGTCTATTATCTTGGGTTGGGATTGGCATTAGTACTAGTGCTAACAGTGTTGTTATTAAATGTTTTCTGATACATTTGTATATGCTGTTGTTGGAAACTCAAAAACGTATATACTGAGATGTGCGTGTATACATGAGATATTGGTTATTGTCAGAGAACGACATTAACTCATGAATGTTTTCAGATCAGAACGTACTGAGATGTATTATTTATTTTGGAATGGAAGGATTACTTATTATCTCGACCGCAAATAATTCCTGTATCTTCCTGAAACTTAACTCATGCGAAAGGTCTGTTTGCCTCGAATGTGTACTATTACTGTTAGTCAAGCACATAATTCAGATAAACCTCATAGCTAGATTGAAGTGCTATTAACGGGAGGGGGTTTCCCCCATTTTGCATTTCCTTCCTCGGGGCATTTGCAAATTTATCATTGGTTTTTTTAATTTTGCAAGGATGCCACTCGAATGACAGTTCTAGTGGTATTTTTGCAATTTTCTAGTGACACTCTTATAATAATGAATCAAAGCAATGGTAAATTTGTAATTGCCCCTTCCTTCTATTGCTCCAGTGATCTTGGCTTATGAATGCTTGACATTGCACTACTACTACACAAACCCCAGATAACTTTTTTTCACGAAGCACGTGGCCTCCTCAGGCTTGTATGGGCCACATGTGAAAACATATTTTTCACAGACGTTAATAAAATTATATGTATTAATGGTCGTATGAATATATAGACTATTACTTTTTCTTATAATGGATAGCCCAATATTTACTTTAGTTAAAAGTTATGTTACAAAAATTTTTAGCTTAGCATAGAACCATCATAATGATCAAAATTTGAACATTCCAACACAAAAAGGATAAATAATCTTATTTAATCCTATTGGTAAATCTACATCTGAAGTTTGCAAATATTTACTAGATTCTAGCATACGATATACATTAATTCCTTATTTTCATCACATCTTTGTAGCTAGCCCTATAACCTGAGATGTCCTGAAAGTGCCTTTATATAAGATTTACTTGGAGATTTTTCAAAAATCATATTATTCCTAAGTTATAATATTGCCCAACACAAAATAGATTCTCTAGCTAGAATGACTTGATTTTTGAGTGAATATGACTTTTTAGAAACATAGGACAAACGCATGCGCTCACAACATTTGCATACTCACCTCTGTAAATACAAACACAAACATCCTACCTCTATAAAGCACATCCGAAAGTCTAAATCAACATATCTTAAAACTGATGAAATCACCATGGGTGTCTAAAACAACTAGTTATAAATATGAATACATGTATCATACCTAGGAATTGAAGTTGGTTGGACTGGTTTCACCACAAACAATTTAATCACTTCTTTCATAGAGTGCGCTTGGTGGCCCAAACGGCCGAACGCCTAGCAGCGGGCCGTAACGCGGGTGGAGGCCGACCGTTTTTTCGGTTCTCACCACCATCAACGAGTCGATCGATCGATGGGTGGAGACGGGAAAGGTTCATAGCGCTGCGCTGTCTTCGCATCGGCGATTCGGAGTGGCGTTCGTTTGCTACATCCTACTCTACTTAAATTCAAGTTTCCTAAGTTAGGTCGAATAATATTGAGGTGTGCACGAACTGCGAGAGCTGCTACGAAAGGTGTACGTTAAAAACATGGACAGCAATTGTAGAATTAAATTTGAAATATACTTTTTTTCATAATTTACGTTTATATACACAGGTGATAAGATTTAGCAAAAATATACCTATTCCGCGAGTTAGAAATGCGGAAGCGAGATGATACCGTAGACCGGCGACGTGGGAACGCGGTACCACACCATGAGAGTGCGGTACCGGCTTGGTCGCGCAGACCGGGGGTGCGGAACCGAGTCGGTCCCGCACAACAGCTGTGCACGTTGCTGTAGCCTGCGGGATCGGCTGCCGGCCCAGCCAGTCTCAGGACTGAAATGGTCCCGCGGTACCAAGCTGCGGCACCGACTCGGTCCCGTGGGGCTCCGGTGCCACTTTCCAAACGCGCGGGATCGCAATCTCTCCGCATCTCTATTGTGCGGGACCGCACCGAAAGTTATTTTATCCGCCGAAAGTTATTTTGTCCCCAGGCTCTAGCTCCATGTGACATGTTGAGGCACAAACAAAGGAGAGAGAGATTCTCTTCTCTAGTCCCAGCTTTTTTCACGTGTTGCCCGCCGAAAGCTTGTTGTCGTCTGGTTAGAGAGACTACTCGTCGAGTGCCTATAAAAGGAATGTTACGAAACGAAAAAGGCAGACTCAAGTATAGTATATAACTCATAATCATAGAGTTTATCATTAGTGTAAGCTTCAATAGGTTAGTGTGCTCGGCAAATTTCACAGGCCCTACTTCTGGTATGAACTGAGTACGCGATGATTCATGGTGCGTATTAGAGGCTTACCATAAGATAATGTCGTGAATTCGCCAAGCGTTCAAACCCACTGATGTGTTCTGTAAAGAAAAATATTTGTAAGTATTCATGAAGAAAAGGCAGGTAAATATTTCGAATTTATTTATTTAGAAATTTAGCCGACACATTAGAAAGTTTTAATACACAATATTACATATTAGTTCGAATGAGCAAAATATAAAATCATTCTACTCATTAGCCTCATCATCAAAATTTCTTGATGTCGTAGTGCCTTTTTTCTTTCCCTTTCTTCTAGCACCAGCTGAAGGTCTGCATCCTGACAACGATAATCTTTCGGGTGAATGTCGCTCGCGGACAGACCTATATATGTGCCATCTCAACACCGCTGAAATTAATGTACCCGTAGTCTTGGGTCGGTTGAGTTATTGGAGGCGGTTCATCAAGCTGCGATGGTCCTATCTCGTGTTGTGCTGTTGACGACCCCCCACCGTAGCTACATGGTTCTCCGTAGGACAGCGTGCTGCCGGCATATCCCATCATTTGGTCGGCAGTGTACATTCCTACAAAACATTGAATCCAAAGTTGTAAAGTATACACATACTGGAACTAAAATATTTTGTACTAAATTATAATTTATACCTGTTATTTGTGGTTGCATGATAGGTGGTTGACTGAACAACCAATCTACTTGGCCTAACATCTCCAAAAAGCTTGGTCCTTGTGGTTGTACGTTTTCATTTATGAACATTTGGTACATCCCCCTACAGGTGCAGCGCTAATTTAATATCGCAATATAAAGATCCTCAAAATTGAAAGACATCATGTACGAACCAGTGTTGTATGTGGAAGCTCCATGCCACTGATCGTTCATACCCGTTGGAAACATGGGCATGTTATCTTGAGGTACAGCTGCAAAAATAAGCAAATATGTTTGTGACTCGGTAAATTACAAAATGATGAACATTAACATGCGTGTTTATTGAACTACCGGTAAACGTTGTGTGCCCTGCACGGAACTGTGAGCTTCCATCTTCTGTACGCATCGGAGGAACCATTTGGTTGGATCCTGCAAACCGCGCAAACCCTCCCTGCCATTCACTAGTGGTACTTGCATGCAGAATAAAAGGGATCACTGTTGTACTACCTGCAATAATCTATAGGTGAATATTGAATTCAAAAATAGCACCAGTTTTGTTCAGAAAACAAAAGGCAAAACCACCACCTGATTTTGGTATATTCCGAAAATTAGTCCATAAAAATAGTGTGCATTGTACTTTTAAGTCCCTAAATTGAATTAGCATTGGGTACAACAATTAATTCTATAAGTTAGGCCACTTGTACTTAAAAAAACTGTGCATGAAAAAGAGCTAAATTTTTGGACGATTTTCATAATAATACATAGAGCTTTTGGTTTAATTTAGAGAAAGGTTACCATAACTATAATGATTAAAAATAATTCGTGCACCTAATATAATTCATATGTTTTCATATACATAGCTTGTAGCAGGTTGATTAGAGTTGTGCGAATGCTAGACTATATACAGTAGTACTAGATGAGAAGTTAACAAGTCATCCGTGTAAAAATATTTTGTGAAACAGTTTCTACTTGGTATCAATGTTAACCCTTGATGCCACTGTGATCCACCTGTTGTAAAAGGTTTATTGCAGTTGCACGAACATGTGTTGTTATCCTCGGTTCCCAATGTTACCTCATGAGTTATAATGCCAATTGAAGACCCAAATCCACCCTTTGCTCGTTGCCTGTTATAAGTATAAAAAACAAATGAAAAACAAATCAAATCCCTCCATCACTGTTGGGCTGATTTCGGCCCATTTCCTACACTCATCCGCTGGTGGGCTGAAAACAAAATGGGCTAAAATCACCAAAGACTAGAGTCCAATAGGTGGGCTGATTTTATCCACTTTCCTACACCCTCCTCCCTACACCCTCCTCCTCAAATGGGCTGAAATCAGCCCAATACTAATTGAGGTATTTTCTTTGCTTTTATGTTTTCAATTATTTCTGAAATTATTATTACACTTTAAAATTATCAATATAGCTCCAAAAATTTCAAGAAAATTCCATAGGGTATTTTAGTTCATGGAGAATTTCAAAAAATTAACTCGCACCATGATTTCTTAAGAAAATTTTATTCCCTTGTTAATTTCATTAGTTTAATTGATTTGCACATTTAATGAATCCCTTAATCGACTTTTAATTTGGTATTTCAAAGGTTAAGCAACAATTAAAATATTATTTTAATATATGTTCGTTGGTGTAGTATCCAAATGTAACAAATGGTTCACGGATACATATTAATTTATTCAATATTTTTACATATAATTTTCCGTGCGACATAGCTCTAAATACTATTCAAATTTATCCACGTATTATGTACAATAAAACATAATACTAAATTAATTTTGCTAGAGATGACAGCAAATTTAAAAACATAATAGTAATTACCAAATTTAAACACATAAAAATATAAACATGCTTACCTCTATGTCTCCTATTTATTTCTCGTCCTTCTCCGAACTTGTAATTTCTAAATTTAATGCACCACGTTCACTCTTATAACCTTGAAAATAATGAAGATATGTTAATAATAAATCTTGCAAAATCCATACTATTTACAACAATTCCAACCGTCATGCAAATTACCTCTAAATTTTGTTCTATCATTTGTCTTATTCACTGTCAAATGGTACTTTGAACTAAAAAAATTCTTACCACATTCAATTATTCGCGCGGCGCGGCTCTAATTACTAGTTAAATTTCCCCCCTTATAATGTACCCTAAAACATAATACTAAAACCATTCTATCTTCATACTAAATTAATATATTTTTTTACTCATTTCTCTATCTCATTCAGATATCGTACACACAACTAAAGAAATTTCGAAATATATACATTTCTCCCCATGGTCTAACACAATAAAAAAATTTATGCACGTATTTTGTACAATAAAATATAATACTAAACCCATTCTATATTCAAACTACATTCATACTATATATTTATTATATTTATTGACTTCTAACTTAAATGGTATCTAAAATTTCTAAACATACCATATAACCGAACTATTTACATGTAATATATGCACACTATCTAAATTATTACTTATCCAATACACTAATAATTACATCTAATACATAAACCATCACTAAATATATACTTAATAATATTTATATTACTAATTTACCTCTATTTCTTCTCTTGTTGCAAGCTCATCAAAACATTAACATGGTTCTTAAAATCCCAGATAATTACCTGAAGTGGACATTTTTTTCCCCACGAAGAATAGATGCAGGAAGGATACTAAACGCTGTAGTCAAAACGTACCAAACCACAAAGTCATTACCCCGTTCATTTGTCAACTCATTAACTACTCTTGTGCAAGTGAACATTGATCCATCCATTTCTACTGCTGTACGAATTACATGCTCCCTCCGTAAAAAAAAAAATATTTCCTCTATCCCATAATATAAGACATAATCAAACTTAGCACAGTCTTCAAAACTAATTCTTGACATATAATTTCTCATATGCTATAAGGTTTATTGTAACAAAATTATAACCATAAATTTAAATGTGAATATTCCAATGAAATTTATTTTAGCAAATAAATTTTAATTTATATTATAATAGTTGTTGGTCAAATATTTTTAAATTTAAATTTTAGAATATTCGCACATCTTATATTATGAGCTAGAGGAAGTAATATACGAGGAGATATGAACAACGAATTTGAACAACCCTATAAGAGTTCAAATCCCATCCAATATTGCCTTTTTTCTAAAAAAACGGAGGGAGTATCAACATACATCTTTTTTTTAAAAAAAACTACGGCGGGTTTGAACACTAGCCTGAACTTTATTCATTTGGTTAAAAAAAAAACTTTACAAAGGGGAGGTATAGAGGGAGGGGGAAAGAAACTAAAAATTAATTACAGAAAGATTTAGCGCCCAAGAGTGAAGTTGTTGTTTGCCTCAAAAAATAAAGTAACTAAAAACTCTAGCCAACTCCCCCGATTATTAGCTGAAAAACAATGGGGGTATTTGTAAATTTTGCCACTAATTATTTCATTTTGTATTTGGGCTACAGCCAGGACAGCCTCCTGAGCCGTCCGATCGCGATCCGGAATCGATCCAACGGCTTCGGGGGCCACCCCCACATGCGACAATCCGCATCTTCTCCTCATAAAGCGGTCAGACTCGTAATCCCGGAAAAGTTTTCACCTTTTCCCTCCCACCTCGCCTCGCCATGCTCACCTCGCCCTCGTCTCCGATCCACTCCTCCTCCTCCTCCACCCGCCGCGCCATGAGCCCGTAGCTTACGTGGCAGCAGCGAGAAACCATGGGCAGATCAAGAGGCAAGGATGGCGGCGGGAGGTCGTTCCCGTCGCCGGCGTCGTCGTCGTCGGCGTCGTCGTCGGAGTTCGAGTTCACGGTCACGCTGTCGCCGGCGTCGAAGCAGAGGTCGGCGGCGCAGCTGTGCCCGGCGGACGAGCTGTTCTACAAGGGCCAGCTCCTGCCGCTGCAGCTGTCGCCACGCATCTCCATGGTGCGCACGCTGCTGCTCTCGTCGGCGTCGACCTCCTCCGCGTCGGCCTCCGACTCCACCTCCAACTCGTCCTCCTCCCGCGACTCCAACGGCAGCACGTCGTCGTCCTTCTCCGCCGACTGCGCCGCGCTGCTGCTCCCGGACTCCGCCGCCTCCTCCTCCCGCCCCAGCTCCGCCACCGAGGACGACCGCCACCTCGCCCCGCCGCCGCCGCCGCCGCCGGGTGTCGCTGCCTCGTTCGCCGCCAAGCGCACCGGCAAGCAGTACCTCTCGTCGTTCGCCACCCGCTTCTCCTCCGTCTTCCACCGCGGCGGCGCCCCCGCCCCCGCCGCCGCCGCCGCCAACGCCAAGAAGCCGCCGTCCAAGTCGCTCGCCAAGGAGGTGATCAAGAAGTACGCCAAGAAGGTGAAGCCGCTGTACGAGAAGCTCTCCCAGATCCCCAAGAACCAGAGCAACAGCAGCGGCCAGCCGCTGCAGCAGCAGCAGCAGCAGGGGTTGAAGAAGCCGTTCAGCTTCTCGATGCGCAAGAAGCGCGGCGACGACGACCACGCCGCAGCGGCCGCGGCCGCGGCGGCCGCCGTGGCCGCGGAGGTGGGCGGCGGCGGCAAGTACGCGCACTCCAACTCCTTCTCCGGGAACCTCCGGTTCCCGCGCCAGAAGCGGTGCGCGGCGAGCTGCCCGTCCTCGATGCGCTCCTCGCCGAGCCACTCCGGCCTGCTCACCTTCGGCGGCGCGGGCGGCGTCGGCTTCCCCGACGTGCCAGCCGCCGCCGCGGCGGCGATGTCCGGCGGCATTAGCGTGGGCCCCGTGTCGCTGTCCACGGCGTCGTCGATGGAGGAGCTCCAGAGCGCCATCGAGGGCGCCATCGCGCACTGCAAGAGCACAATGGGCGGCGCCGTGACCATGTGCTCGCGCAAGGCGGCGGCGGCGGCGGCGGCCGCCGACGAGATCTGCGCGTTCTGAGCGCACGTAGGATTCGGGCGGGGACGAAGCTAAGTAAGGCGGTTTAATCGGTAGCATTATGTGTTAATTTTATGTGTTTTGTTAATTAATTTTGTGTCCTCCTGGTAAGACTATTAAGTATGATTATGGTGGTAAATAAGGGTAGTTTCAAGGGGTAAAATGATATTTGGAGCCTTTGGAATTTTGATATCTCCCTTTATTCCAAAAATATGGAATTTGCGTCGGCGCCCTCCAAACATATCCTCTCATTGCATCAAGGACAAAAATTTAAGTTTATGAGGCTAGCAAACTCAACTAGTCATTAATTCATAAGGAGAAAATTCAGTTGGAGATATTTCCAAATGTCTTCTGTTTTGGAATTAGGAGGATTGATGTGTATGATATCTTTTGCTACATAAACAACAATTAGAACCTGCCTTTGAAAGATTATTATATGGCTGGGAAATGGATTTCCCAATTCGAGATTTGCCGATTAGAATCCATGAAAGTAGCTGGTCGATCTAGTGGAGTGTCCCTACAGACTTTTGGAGCACAAAGCTGCCAATTTTCTATGATGGAGTCTTCAAAAAAAAAACTTTCTATGATTGAGGGTGTTGATGCAGGTTTCATTTCCTGGAAAAGGGATTTGCAAAGTTCCTTAGGTTAATTAGATCAGGTTTTGGAATCTGATGTGGCAGTCTGAGCAAGTGCTGTCATTTTCTTTTTGTTGTGATTTTTGTCTCAACTATCAAGACAAGTGTTTATTAAGCTAATTCTAATATAATTTTGGCTTTTGTACTTTCACATCACATGGTACTTGTATGATCATTGTTTCAAAATAATCCCCTCATCTGCCCCCCAATCTTTGGTGCTTCATTAAAGGAATTATGATTGTTAAGCACATATGTTCCTTTATTGTTCCCTTCATTTTGTATGACCTCTCCATTTCTGTCCAGTGTTCACCTTAATTGGGGATCATGTACCTTTTTGTCCCCAGTTAATTAGCCACTCATTTTACCTTAAATCCTACAAAATCTGCTGCTCATTGCTACAACTTGAAGTGCTCATTTCCTTGCAAGTTAATACTAATTCTACAATACCCGTTAGGTAGATTCCCCTGGAACTAGTTGGACACCACTGCGTGCCAACACCCACAAGAAGTTAGCAGTAGCAGTTGGAAGTTGGAAAACGATTCCCTTGCTAGATCTGGCTCACGCAAATGCTGTTTCTTTCACATGTCTTGCCCTTTGGAATGCAGTATACATTTGCTAATCAATGGAGTTAATTACAAGTCCTTGTACCACTAGACATGTTGACTTGACTGTTTAAACTGGGGTGGTGCCATATGAAGGGGTCATTAACTTCAACAATCATTAATAAGTGCCATAATTTTTCTCACCTAAATTATGGCACTTATGATTGCATAAACTATATTGAATGCTAGTAAGAGGGGATGTGAGGACACACAAGGACATGGGCAAACTACTGTATGCATAGATAATGTTCAGAGCAAAAATATGTACATGTACTTGTGTCAGCTCCTCCTGTGATTAGATACGACTAAGCGTGATCATGCTTAGCTAGCTGCAGGTCATCATGGTTGTGGTTAAGACTGTTACAATGGAATTAACAAGGGTTTTAAGGATAAACAAATGAGGCTAGCCATGTTGCTGTGGCTGTGATCGTCTGATCGAGCAGCGAGCAGAGAGAGATTCCTGCATCTGCATAGGGGAGGAGACGCGGTTGCCGAGGGTTAGGTGCCACATGCGAGCTGGTGGCCGCGCCCAAGTAGCGTGAATAGTAAAAGGCCTAGAAATAGTTAATGCTCCTCTTTAGATGTGTGTTGTGTGTTGACGTCTTGATAGTTTATAAATGGGTGAGCAACCTGTTGAGTGTTGAGAGTGATCAGTCAACATTCAATGTTAGGAGTAGTGGTGGTAGATGCAATGCAAGCAAGCATCAAAGTTTCCCAGCACAAGCTTCCTCTGCAGTAGGAGTACACTGCACTTCAATTTGCAAGTAATTACTCCAGTACTCCATATAGCACTACACCCATACTGTAAAAAAGAAAACAATTTCATTCATTTTCAGAAAGTTTGTTTTTTCTTAGGAGGGAGCAGGCTATAATACTAATATCATTAACCTTTGTTGATGAGATGAGTAATGAGCTTAATTACTCTGTCCGTACTTCAATTTGCTATAATAACATGTAATCTTAGGGGCGGGGGTGATAAGATGGAAAAATTAACATTTAACCATAATCAAAACGAGGCTTCGTCAAAATACCACTCCACGGTTAGGATTCGTCAAATGCCATTTGCAATCGAGGGGTTCACCCAAATACCATTTTGGGTCAATTATCCCTTTCCTCCCGTCTTTTGCTGACCAAAACGCCTCTGGTTGAATCAATTCAAGTGGAGCAAGGAGGCGAGGAAGTAGCGGGCAAGCAGCAGGGCAGCAACGAAGCGGCGCGAAGCAGACAGGGGCGGCACGAGCACGAACCCTAGCTCCCAGGCCACTGCTGTCCTACTCGAGTAAGAAGATGGGGGGAATTTTGATGGTTTGATCTTCTTCGATTCAACTATGAGCATTTTGGACAACAGAAATGGGGGAAAAGAGAGAATTGAAAGAAAATGTTATTTGGACGAAAACCTCTAATTGAGAGTGGTATTCCGACGAATTCCAACCGTGAAATGGTCTTTTGGTGAAGCCTCATTTTAATGATGATAGAATGTTAATTTTCTCTCAGATCATGGCCTCGTGGGGTTTTTATTCAGAAATGGAAGTTTTTTATTCAGAAATGACCGATATTGACTTGATGAATGCAACTTTGTAGTTAGGGGGTGTTTGGGAGAGTTGGGCTAAACTTTAGTCCCTGCCCCCTAGAGACTTATGTTTTTAGAGAGGGGCTAAAGTTTAGCCCCACTTTAGTCCCTCCAACCAAACACCACCTTAATCCTTTACGAACGGTTAGATCAGAAGTTGTCCTGACTCCTGACAAGAACATGTCCAATTTCTCCATTCATTCTCCTAACCTAATCCTAATCAGCAAAGCCCTGCAACTTGTGGCAATAGCTGTATCGCCATCAGTCTATCACACAGCCTGAATGCCTGTGACAGAACAGTGACATTGCGTGGCTGCGTCAGTGCCTCACAGGCCTAACTCCTAGTAACACTTTTATTTAATCTCCTACAGTGATCACCTCGGTCTAGCTAGTTAATTAGCCTGCGGTAATCAATGTCCCTGCAAGACAGAGCACCGCACTAGTGCACTGCGTTGCAATGCTCTGGCTCGAAAAAACCGTAGCTAAACGCCTCGTTTTTGCAGATAAACTGGTAGGGGGCCAAGCCGTGTGTGTTCTTTTGTACGCGGCGTCAAAACCAACAGATGCTGCCTCGATGAACAAAGGTTTTTTTTTTTTCTTTTTTTTTCCTGGGCTCGGAGCACGATGGGTTTGACGGTGAGCTGGCCGGCCTCGCCGTCGTCGGGGGCACCAATTATTGGAACGCCCGTGTAGCCCAGCCGCTGCCGTTGAACACGGTTGCAGTTGTTGGTCCGATCGAGCTGAAGGGCCTCTTTACTTCGCGAAAAAAAAAATTATATGTCCTAAAAAACCGAATAGAAAAACTAATTTTCCTAAAAACCACGGGACGAATTTTTTTAGCCTAATTAATCCATCATTAGCACTGGTAAGTTAATGTAGCACTTATGGCTAATTATAAATTAATTAGGCTTAAATAATTCGTCTTGCAATTTCTTCCCTACCTATGCTATTAGTTTTTAATATATATTTAATGCTCTATGTATGTGTTAAAGATTTAATGTGATGTTTTTGGAAAAAAAAATTTGGGAACTAAATCAGGCCTAAGCTAGCCGTGGTGGTTTTGGAAGTTGGAAAAAGGAAGACCTGTTGTGTACTTGCATTGTTCGCGTTTGTGTTGGCAAATGTGGTTTTCTGGATGTTGGAAAAGGCAATATGGAAACTACTGGCATATGAGGCCTTTTATCTTCTTTGAGCATACACCCTCTACTCTAGAATAAATTCATTTTTTACGTGAATTTGAACATAGCCAAATGAGTACGCGAATGAGCATGTGCCGATTTGCGGGACCAATACTGCAGCATTGCCGTGGAAAGAAGAGGGGCGCGTATGTTTGGAGTCTTTGAATTTGACGAACTCCTGTGTAGAGTGGTCAGTAAGGTTCATTTGTTTTGTAAAGCCCCCAAGCGGTCAAGCCGTGATGGAATGTGGAGTAGTGGACCGGGTGAATCTCAACTTTGTGATCTTCTGCTGTACGAGTCCCACAATCCACTACTCCTTCCGTAAAAAAAAATCAAAATTAGTAAGGATGTAACTATTCGTTCATATCCACTTAAGTAAGTTTTCTTAGACAGAGAGAGTATTGTCTTTAAACTCACACTTCTAGGGCTGCAGTATTAGGGCATGTTTGATTCAGCTTGGGATTATTATAATATGGATTATTAGAAGTAAACTGAAATAAACAGATAGCTTATTATGATAGATTATTACAATCTATAAGCCAGATTACTATAATCTGGTAAGTCACTCTAAAGTTGCTTTTTTAATTATTGAGTAGCTAATAACTAACAAATAACTAATAATCCAGAGAAACAAACAGTAGCAACTTATTCTATGTCGGCTTATTATAATCCAGCTAATAGTAATCTAATTCTATAGTCTATATTACAATAATTTTAAGCTAAAACAAACAATACCTTAGTTTACATTGAATCAGTTCGAAGCTTTTTTTTTTTTAGAATTAGTTCGAAGCATGTGCTTTTATTAAAATCTTAATCCAAACCGGGAAATTGGTAGAGTAGCGTCTCTTCTAAATACTATATTTGAGAGCAATTTCTTATTTGTCGTTCAAAGATTCATGCGATCTCCCTAATCTCACGTGTCAAAGTCACAAGGGTGACAACTAATGAGCTAGGAGAGCGAGCAGCCAAAACCATGGCGGAGCTACCTTCTGCGCGGGCGCGCAGAGCAATGAGGAAGCCGCGAAGCAACACGTGCGCGGGCGCAGCTGAGTTCGGGCTGATATGAAGAAGCTACTCTTCTCTTTTCGTGCTAAAATAAATTAATTAAAAATATTTAAATTTATAATAATCAGATGTATCATATTTTTATAGATTATTTATTTTAAGATGTAAGAATTGTTTCTTCCATCTAGGGATGTCAATTTTACCCATGGGTCCGGTATCCGTGGATACCCGACCCGATGGGCATGGGTGTGGGTGTGATTTTTATCTATGGGCATGCCCGTCCGAGACCCGAAAACATTATGGGCAATAGGCAGGTTTCATTTTTTACCCGTGGGTAACCCATGCCCGACCTAATACATATGTATTAACTAATTTTGACTCATTTATTAATTCTTATACCATTTCTCTCGGTTCATTTGCGATGCTAACTAATATTAAGTTGTGATGTAATTCAAATTATCGTTGATAACCGATAATTTGGTAAATTATTGATTTTATTTCTCTTTGTTAAATTACATATCTTTCAAGTTATTATTCGTGTGAGATCCATTGGGTACCTGCCGGACATACCCGCGCCCGCCGGACATGGGTACGGGCATGGAGTTTTGCCCGCTAACTCTAGTGGATAGGGTTTGGGCATGCAATGTCGGGCATCGGGTCAGGCATGGTTTTACTCTACCCGTGCCCGACCCGACCTATTGCCATCCCTACTTCCATCCATAAGGATATACGTACACAACAAAGCATATGCATATTGTCGACGTTTCATGTCTCGACTACGGTATTTGGACAGTATGGGGATCGTCGGTGCTAGGGTATACGCGAGACTAAGGTAAAAGAGATGGAGACAGGGATTTTTATACAGGTTCGGGCCCCTGAGCTATCAGGTAATAGCCCTACATCCTGTTGGCCGAAGCCGATGTTGCTTTTTATTCACCATAATCACACCAGTAAAATATGTGGGGTAGCCTATCTAACTGTTGTCGATATGACGGTCTGAAGGTCTGACTCGTAGTCGACAACAGGGTAGCCTTCCTCCTCGAGCTCACGCCCGACGAAATCAGAGACAGTGCTAGATCCCTACGGCCGGCCTCTGAAGGTACCGGATAGGGTCGATCCAGGCATATCTCTGATGTCGATATCCGGCGGCTTGTCTTGGCGTATGTAGGCTTATATGTTGTGGCTTCTGGTGGGTGTTGATTGTCTCTTCATGGTGAGTGTGTGTCCCCCTGTCCTCCTAGGGGGCTTGTATTTATACTCATAGGTGTCCCCTTGTCCAAATAGAACTAGGGAAACCAATATGGATACGATCCGAGTAGTCCTTGTCGTTTCTATGTAGAACTCTAGTTGTCTTTCCTTATCCCGAACTCCCTCCTATATCCGTAGGTTGTTTCCGTATAGAACATGATATGTGGTGGGTCCTGCAGAGATTTAGTCAACTACTATTAGATATGTGGTATCCATAATCATGACACATATACAGCGGCAAGCTTACACATGCTCTCATCGATGATGTCCCTTCTGGTTCTGGGACTCTCTGTGCATGTAAACCGCGCGTGGTCGACGGATCCACCGCAGCTGCCCGCCGTTCCTTCCATCCAAATTCCGGAACCCCCACGCGTCACGTACCACACATCTCAAAGCGGGTCCAATCCCAAACAACCAAGTAGTACAACGTACGATCGAGCTAGCGTAGCCACCAAACCGAAAATCCGCCTAGGATCCCCCCACACGGCTAGGTTCGCCGCTCCTCGCTCGCACCACCGATCGATCCACGACGCCGCCCACACGCAGACGCAGGCGCCCCGCGGCGCGCGCTGCTCGGGCCACGTCGTCGCGGGCGCCGAGCACCACCAAGATGCTCGCGATCCAGCCGCATGTGATGCAGCCACCCACCCCAACCCAAGCAGCACATGCGACGCGACGCGAGCGAGCCGACGCGCAGGCGGCGTTCGCGCGGGGGGGAGGGGGAGGTCGGTCGCCGGGTCGACGGGGGGCGCGGGGCGCGTGACCGTGTGACGGGAACAGCGGGAGCAGCGCGACCAGAGGTCACATGTGGGCGATCGGTTTTTGGCCTTTCCTGTCCAAGAAAGGTCAGCAGCTGCGGTACTAGCTTGGGGCGCCGGCTCGGATTTCCGATGGATCCAGCAGCGCGCGGCTCCGTGTCGTCCTCCTCCTCCTACTACTCCTGCTGCAGAGATGCTCGTGGCAACGTGTGGCGTTGCAGATCATCACAGTAGTCAGAAGGAGTAGTACACGCATCTCACACATGTCGTCGAGTCTGTGCCACCCCCCAATAATGCGCATGCGTATAGTACCTGTTGGGACTTGTGGAGTTGTGGTTCTCTGCGGCATTTGTGGCCTTGGTTCGTCTACCGGCCCGGTGCCAGATGACATGGACTGAGCTGGTGGTGACTAGTCGAGAGATGTTGCAGGTTGAAATGAACTCCTGCCAGAGTTCAGGATAATGACGATGATGGTTTCGGTCTCTGACTGAGCAGGGGAATCTAGATTCATGCAACCTCCTTTGACAACAATGGGGGTAGGATTGCGCATGTTTGATGTCACCGTCGCAGAATTCACGCATAAGAGATGCTTTACCCCTTTTCCTGAGAGCTTTGACGATAAGACAAACAGGCCTAAAAGGGTGTAGGATAAGATGATGTGAATTTCTGTGCCACCGTCGCATTCGTGGGAAAGTAAGAGTAAATCATGAGAGCCACGGGTGAGTGGCATTTCTTTCTTGCTTTGTTTCTAAAAGAGACCGACTAACCTAAGACTCTGTTGGCTAGCATTTGACATCATGTATGTTATGGTTGATCCCAAAGACATGATAGCCTTCTGGTGCACCTTTCTTTCAGTGGATAATTATTGCATTTGCACTATTTTTGGTCTCCCAATCATTGAGTAAATGTATAATTGTGGTGTTTAGAGAAATCAACACCTACTGAAAGGAGATCACTGGTGTATGGGTACCCATGTTACTAGCACAAATCTTCAAAACAGAAACTGTCAACTAAAGTATATGGCTGGAGGCCCAGATCAGTAGGAAAAATCTCACATGTACCATAACACCATCATCCGCACAGTCCGATTCAAACTAGCCACAATTTCTATTTCGCAAGAGTACGTATCCTAATGTAGGTTCGCAGCTACAGCAATGTCCGCAACGGTTTACAAAAGGTATAAGCTGGTTACGAGCCAGTTGCACCGCTGGCAGCACCATCAGATTTACTCTTCTCTGCGTTAGCAGCATCATCAGCATTTTCTTTACTCCCCTCCTCTGAGTTAGCAGCATCATCAGCATTTTCTTTACTCCCCTCCTTTGTGCTACCAGCATCAGCGACATTTTCGTTACCCTTCTTTGCGTTAGCAGCATCAGCGGCATTTTTGTCACCGTTCTCCTTTGAGATAGGAGCATCAGCGGCATTTTCTTTACCCTTCTCCTTTGGTCGAGCTACAGGAAAATCCTCCTCTTGTTGCCGTTGCCATCGAAAATTTGCGGCCTCAATCCAGCGGGGGTGGACCAAAAACTTCTTGTTACTAACAGCCCAGCGAGCCTTCTCCGTTCCTAGATCCAAAGCAACAACATGGGTGACCGTAGAATCCACATCTGTGCAGCAAACGGCACCCAACTGCTCGGCCATCTTCCAGAGCATCTGATCTTGTGGGCGCTGATGTAACGGGAATACACGCGTAAACACTAGTTTGCAGCCTTGAAGTACTTCCTGCCGTACCCTCTTGATCACCTAGAGAGGGATATATACGTACACCAACCAGATATTAGCCAACGATTTTTTTTAATAAAAAAACAGCACTAAAGGGGATATATTTAGCACTCTGTAGTTCATAACCATTTGAAATATTGATCTACACCAAAACTGAATTTTGTCTATGTTAAGTTCTTTTCATATTGATTGTACCCCTAGATCTTATCAATCAAAAATAGCTTTACAGGTAGGAATGAATAACGCTGTCCAAGCAATGGTAACATCAACTTATACAGTGTGAAAAAAAATCTGTTGTAATGAATACCACTGTACAACTAAAAGATATAATGTATAATAAAGAGCCTGCAGGGTAATTGCAAGTCTTGTAGTCTACCTGTCTTACATCCCGTGAAGAAAGAGGTTTTTGATCATCCTACAAGTGAGATGTACAGTAGTACTTGATTAGATGAGAAAAAAGAACTTTGACCTTATATATTACTCAAGTTTATGCACAATAGATAATAGAAAGTTGAGATTAATAGACAATAAAACTGAGATAAGACCATGAACTTAATTAGCCTACCGGATCAAAGAAAATTGTGTGTATGCGCTCCAAGACAAATAAAATTGTAGCTAAAGCACCATCATTCTCCCTTTCGTCCTGCATTGTCTCTGACAAAGATCTGGCACCAAAACCAAATTGGCGACAACTAGAAGCAAAATAATGATATCTCTCCATTAGAATCAGATTTTCTTTATGTTTCTGCCACACCTGAAAAGAAAAATACCATTTAGGCCGGATACACGATGTGCATCAATGTAAATGATGAATTAATTCAGCCCTTCAACATTTAAACAATACAGGATGAATGTTTCTACTGCTGTGTAGAAGCAAACATAGAACAGTCAGAGACCAAAACAAACTTTCAGTGGCCAAAGTAAACATTAACTAGTTCTAACAAACTACAGACGGTAATTACTGGCAGTATTATCATATAAAATGTTTATCAACCATGTTCACTGGATTATTTGCACTTACATACTCAGTGTCATCAAGAATCACTGCAACACTTTCATCTCCAAGAACCACATCAAGACCTTTCTGGTGTCGCTGAGTGCAATCAGAGTTCGAAATCACCTTTGAGCCAAAATATACATTATCAGGGTCAAGAAGTTTTGCTATTTCAATTGCATAAGCCTTGTCACCCATAGTGTATATATACATCTCAAACATATCGCTTGCTTCTTTTAAAAATCTACGGACAAATGGTCTCAACTTTGTAAGCATCTGCATTGTCTCCAATGTGAACAAGCTTCTGTCCGGAACAACTGCATTTAAGCATGTTTCTGGTTAAGTAAAATTGTAGATGACTAATTCATGGTTAGGCAACAGATTTAGGAAGGATCAAACCACAATAAGGTAATATGGAAGAATGCAACCTCACCATTAATTAGAATTTAGTGCTAAGTAATAATGCCATAACTTCTATCATAATAGAAGCAACTAGAATTGATGCTAGTTTTACTTTTCAGTGTCTGCAAGAAGCAACCTTCACCACAAATTCTAAATGTCATAAAAATCACATTTATAGTGAAAGAATATGACAAATAGCTATGACATTTCCGCAGAATTTTCATATTTCAATGTACATTACAGGCCAACTTTTCCCTTTTTTTTAAAATGGACTCCAAACATACAAAAGGAACATCTAGTTTTGGACTGAAGGTAGTATCTCTGTGCTCATGTTTACAAAATATCAAAGTTTGTAAATCAATAGCTAAAAACTTACAAATTCTCCAATTTAAATACAAAGACGTACACATTACCTTCTTTAGCAGCAGATTGAATTCCCAATTCGTTTTCAGCAGCAGAAAGATCAAAGAGTTTGGTTGAGTTGATCAGTGTATGATCCAAGTCCAAAATGAGTACTAGTTTTCTTTCTCGCAATAAATTCTTTAAATCAGCTCCACGCAGTCTGTCAATTTCTGTTGTACCTAGCCTCAAACCCTGCGTTGAATAATTCTGTTAAATTCAGATAGGACAATTGGAAATAAAAATGTAACTGGGAAAGATAAGAATATATCAAGAGATGCAATGCTTGCATAATACTACGTACTGGAAAGAGTGTGATTTTGGGAAAGGTAAATGCAATAAATAAGCATTACAACACTTGTATTATAGTAAGGACTGATTTAAGTCAAAGGAGCCTTAAAAATTCAAAGATATTTACCGCTTCCTGTTTGACCGTACCTTATGGATGTAACCAAAAGCAACTCCTGGAACATCTTCCTCATCTTGTCTTTTCCCACATCTATAGCAGAGTCCACCAAAAAACCCAGGATGTGGTGGGCATTCATCAATTTTAACATCTTTAGAAGAACCTGCAACAGTGTACCATCTGCTCATGGAAATAAAGGAAGTCTTGACAGAAGGCAACTGGGACTCCATCTAAAAGTAGAACTGTAGAAGAAACTGAAGCCAAATGTGAAAAACTGATGTGCCTCTCTAAAGTCCAGACACAGCATGGAACCTCAACAATTAAATGATTAAAAGCAATAACATACCCCCCCCCCCCCCAAAAAAAAAAAAAAAAAAAATCTCCTACGACACACACACAAGAATGGGGACAGTAAATCTGTAACCACATCAACTAAATAGTATATAAAAAGTAAATAAATTTTTGAACGCATTTAGTAGATAATCAACTAATCAAGTGCCCCCCCTCCCCCTCCTCTATGAAGTCAAATGTTAGTGGGTTGGAAGTGAAACCAATTAGCATACCAACGGTATCCTCATCTGACTTCATTACTACTGCTTGATGACGGTGTTGGTCCTCCACTCTACGCCGTTTGGTACTGCATATTGCATGCAGTTGACAGCAGTCAGATCCAAAATACAAAATCCAAAAAACAGCTCACTATTAGTATTTTCTAAACAAAAGGACATGGATTGCATGTTCAGCCAAGCTTTAGCATATCCAATAAATGAAAGGAAAATTTTCTATCATACCATCAAATAACCATTTAGTTCTATACTATCGGAATTAAATTTTTACAGTATGTATTAATGACACTCAAATAGCACCCCATTTCATTTAAACACAACCATCAAAAGTGCTCTTTTCTGTCATGTTGACCATTTTGCCCTCATCCGCAAAAAGAAAATTTCCCTGCATTCCCACAGCTGGTTCTTCCCTCCCCAACTCATTTCAGTGCCAAGTCACTTCAAACTCACCAATGCACCCCCAAGACTGTCAATGTTTACCCAACGAATGTCAAAGGCACGGACCGCACAGAAGATAAGAAGCCATCTCCAACCCCTAATGGGTGATGGGGAACCAAGAGCAGCATTGAAATGGCAACTTAGGCATATTATGATTATATTGTAGTGTACCACAAAATTCCAGTGGTATAAAACAAGATCAGTGATATTTTGGTGGTATACAACCAATTTTTCCTTAAAACTATAGCGCATTTAGTTCACCAACATATAGGATTCTTACTACCGCGTAAGCATATTTGGATGGCCAGCTTATTATAGGATCAACATATGCTAATACGTATTGCCTGCCTTCAGCATATAAAGCCATAGGTAGGCAATTAAGCTACCACAAATGAGAAAATTCTCATACCATACCAGAACTAAGGAAGTTGTGGTATCTATTCAAATCGTAGAAAGCAATCTCATGGGATCTACTATTTGGATGGACTGTCATTCACAATTTCACAATTGCAGATAAGCAAATCACTTGTAGGTATAATGAAATGAAGTGCAGGCTACATGAACAGTACGGACTTCTATAAACCCTAGAAAAAATCCCCCGCGATGATGATCAAATTCGTTGCCATCAGCATTCGCACAACTGAATCCAGCAACCATCGCAATTCAAGCGGAGCAGGAGCGAAGACCCTCGAGCACCCATCTAACCGGTCCAATCAAACAGTAAAACCCTAATAGGTTCGAATGGGGACCAAATCTGCTCGCCGTCACCGACCGTCCAACACCGAAAGCGCGAGGAGCACAGAGCCCCCGAGCGCCTCAAGCCGCCGCCATACCCAACTCGACCGGCTCCTCGCCCCTCGGGACGAGGTGAGAGTACGGAGAGGCGCGTACCTGCTCTGCTCTACGATGGCATCCTCTTGTTCCACGACCACCACCACATCCTCCTCCTCCTCCTCCTCGTCACCACCTTCCTCGTCGTCGTCGGTGGCGGCGGAGGGGTCTCCGGCGGAGGCCGAGTCGGCGGCAGAGGTCAGCTCGAGCTCCGCGTCGAGGAGCGCCGCGAAGTCGTCGCTGCCGCTCGACGACGACGGGGAGGACGGCGACGGCGACTCGGCGGCGAGGCTCATGGCCGAGGGCAAAGGGGCGAGCTTTGGTCGGTTGGGGTGGGTGGATGCGCAAGTGTTGTGTAATAAATCATAGGGGAAGAAAAGCTGGCCCGCCAGAAGGAGGCCTCTGTTTGGGCCTCGTTTGGGCCATCATCTCAGGTGATACAGCCCATGATGCAGGATTTTTTTTAATTTTTAATTTTACTACTAGAAAAAATGTCCGTTGCAACGGAGAAAAATATTTAGCCTTTTAAGATGATGATATGTTTTTTTCTTGGTACAATTGGATGATCTTAAAGTTTAATGTACCCTTAGTTTCTAGTTTACAATTTTTATTTGTCCAAAATATACGAAGGAATATTCAGAAACTATACATAATTGATATTTTCTGTCGTCATGGATATATGTATCATAACAATGTTCAATCAGCATGTCGAGCAAATTCTGGCAATCCTAGTCATAATAAAAAATTATATTTTCTTGCATGTATAGATTGGTAAATAATAATGGTAATTAATTTACTTAATCTCGTTACCTCGTCGTTGTTTCTACTGCTTGATGGTTCGCGATTAGCAGAACGATCTGAATTCCTGAACAGGCATAGGAGAGAGACATCTCACAGCGAGCTTTGCTTGCTCGCGTCTCGGCTAATCCAAGAAGCAGCCATAGTCAATTTTGCGTGTAATTTATTGATATGTGTTTAAGACATGCTTTGTCTTCTTTCTCTCCTAGCTGGCCCGTGTGTATATATATACAAGTATATGCCAATAAGGGATCAGCATCTCGTTCCTTCCATATACAGGACAATGGAGCGATCATGTGTGTGGATTGTGCACGTGGACCGAATACAAAACAGAAAACGATTCCGGCCATGCCCTGACGCAATCGTTCGCGAGACAGATAAAAACTTGGACGCATGGATCAGAATCGATATGCTATATATACGGACAATGTATGAAAATTCATGGAAAAAACATCTTTAATTTTTATAATAGTAAAAAAAATGGTTTCAAAGTTTTACAAATCTACACTCGTAACGCTCTATGGTGTGATGTAACGATTAAACGAACATTTTACACGTGGCCCCCTTGCAGCTCTCTAGGAGGGTGGTAAAGGGGTTGCCTGTAAAATACTATTCGTTTCATATCATAAGTCATTTGATTTTTTTTCTTAGTCAAAGTTCTTTTAAGTTTGATCAAATTTATAAAAAAAATTAGCACTATTTACAATGCTAAATTAGTTTAACTAAATCTAACATTGAATATATTTTGATAATATGTTTGTTTTGTATTGAAAATGTTACTACTTTTTTTACAAACTCGGTCAAACTCAAAGAAATTTAACTAAAAAGAAACGGAGAGAGTAGCGACATACGATATTTTTCAAGAGACTGACTGTAAAATGGCCAACCCTGGTTTGTAGACAGTCCCCTTAGAGCATCTCCAACCGTGTTACAATCCCACTCTTCAAACCAAAATTTGGCAATTTTGAACAAAAAAAAAAGGACTCCAACAGACTAGCTATCTTGCTGGCCAAGCCATCTTGCTGGACGTTCCAAGAAACCAAACCACGCCACCGCCAGCGGCGCCGGCGCCACGGCGCTGAGCCCCAGGAAGACGGTGCTGGTGCCCATCCTGCGGCGCCGTTGAAGAAGAGGGAGGCGGCGAGTGAGCAAGAGGCGATGAAATAGACGATAACGATGGACTCGTTGTACTCAGGTGTCACCGCCGCTGAGCTGCATCCCAATGCCAACGTCCCTGCGGGTCGGTGCAGCGGCCGGGAGGAAGGCACCGTCCGCCATTGCCATCCGTAGTCGCCACAACAAAGAGAGAGTGTGAGGACCAAAGAGGTGCTTGGGGATACCTCAGCAGGAGAATAAGAGGGGGGAGAAAGAAGAGGAAGAAGAGGTAGTAGAGGCTGACAAATGGGGCCCCAAAGTCATAGACTCAAGATAGAGAGGATAGATGGAGAATCTGTTAGAGTGAATAACAAGTTTGATTAGCCAAATCAGATAGAGAGTTGGATATATAGGTGTTTGGAGAGTCTGATTTGGAGATGCTGTTGGAGATACTCTTATAGCCTTTTGAGAGGATGGTAAGGGGATTGCCTACAAAATGATCGGCCGTCCTTCACGTGGTCGTTAGAATGCACTAATGGATGTGTGCCATGTCATAAAAAACTCTTTTGTAAGACAGAGGACGAGTTAGGAATATAGATTTGTAAAACTTTAAAATCAAAAAAATATTTTAATAGATCTATTTCTATATCTATACCTACTTAAAAAATAAGTAAGGCTTCCGGTAGAATTTTTGGTCTGTCAATTTTTTTCACGCACACACGGTTTTTTTTCTCACGGGCCCGATTTTTATTCTGTCCGATTGGTTTTTCCCCTGTTTTCTCCTTTTCTTTTAGTCTGATTGGTTTTTTCCCCCTTTTTTCCCAGTTTTTTTTTGCTTTTTTTAGCATGCGTTATTTTTTTTCAGTTTTTTTTTGTTTTTTTGTTGGTGCGCACGGATTGAATCCCAAATCTATCTATACCTGATAATAATAATAATAATAATAATAATAATAATAATAATAATAATAATAATAATAATAATAATAATAAATCTCTATCTCTACTATTATAAAAATTTAAAATAAGTAAGGCTTCCGGTAGAATTTTTGGTCCGTCAATTTTTTTCACGCACACACGTTTTTTTTTCTCACGGGCCCGATTTTTATCCTGTCCGATTGGTTTTCCCCCTGTTTTCTCCTTTTTTATATATAGTCCGATTGGTTTTTTTTGCCCCACTTTTCCCAGTTTTTTTTTTGCTTTATTAGCATGCGTTATTTTTTTTCAGTTTTTTTTGGTTTTTTTTGTTGGTGCGCACGGATTGAATCCCAAATCTATCTAGACCTAATAATAATAATAATAATAATAATAATAATAATAATAATAATAATAATAATAATAATAAATCTCTATCTCTACTATTATAAAAATGAAATTGAAGATGTTTTGGTCGGTACTTTAGTACGTCATCCGTGTATGAGTCGATTTTTAAATTCGTTCGTTTTTAGAAATATATCCGTATTTGAGTCAGATTTTCTCTACTATTATAAAAATTAAAAATATTTTTGCCTACTTTTTTACGTCATCTATATCCGATTCTGTTTCATATCCGCGACGAGTCCATCGATTATTTTTTCACGAACGTAAACGTGAGTGTCCTTCCAAAAAAAAGTCACCACTGTAATATATCCGATGAAAAACCATCAAATCTCTATCTCTTCTCTATCTCTATTATTATAAAAATTAAAAATGTTATCTCTTCTCTATCTCTATTATTATAAAAATTAAAAATGTTTTGCTGGTATTTTGGTACGTTATCCGTGTTTGAGTCAGTTTCTAAATTCGTTTGCTTTTGAAAATACAGATCCGTGTTTGTGTTGGATTTTAGCTCATTTGCTTTTAGAAATACAAAAGTAGTCGTATAAGAAATCTCTTTAGAAAAACTCATGCTAACTTGAGATGAATTACGACAGTTAATGATTTTCTAAAAAAAAATCAACCGAATTCCCACAGTAAATTTACCCTAACTAAACCATATAATAATTATAAAATTAAAATAGCATTTACCCGTTGCAATGCACGGGTATTTTTTCTAGTAACGATAAATTTTTAAAAAAATCCGAGATCTCCCGGCGGCGGCGCGTGTTTCGCCTGCGCCGATGGCGGCAGTTGGCGCGGACGCCCGACACGAGATCGCCGACGCGATCGCGCATTCGCGCCGCGCCCACCAGCAGAGCAGAGTGCAGGGGAGACCGAGTGGAGGAGTCGGTTGGGCATGGAGAACAGGGAGGACTCCCACGATGCCCGCGTCAGAGCGAGAGCTTTGTCAACGACAACGACAAACGCCGACGCGACGCGCGATATGCCCCCAGCCTTAACTTCAGATCGACGTCACGTCGTCGTCGCCGTGGAGAAAACAATCCCCAGAGTTGGAAGGTGGAGTTGACCTGACGCGGGAAGGAAACTGAGAACCAACCAACCAACCGCTGAGCTGCACGCGTGGTTGCCGGAGATTTTGCTGCTCGATTCCTGCACTACCGCTGCTGCTTCCTTTTCGCGTGCGTCGGCAGCTAGCGCGCGCAGCAGCGAGCTTGTGCTGAATACGGCAGTATTGTTCGCTGTCGCGTGGCGCGCGCACTCGCGTAGTACACCGTCGCGCGCACGCACGCACGCACGCACGCGCATTGCCTCGATCGATCGAGCCCTCTCGACGGGAGTTTTCTTTTTGTCGCCGGTGTGTCTCTCCTTTTGTTTACTCCCTCGTGGGCTCCTGTCGATCGTCATGTGCAAAGCCGGTCAGATAGATGGATAGATAGATATTCAGATGTTTCGTCTTTTCTCAGGCCGGGAGAGGAAGACAGGAAGAGACGTCGAATTGCACATGTGATGTGTGCAGCCATGCAGGTGTCAATACATGTGTGATGTGTCTACTACCAATCGCATGACCTGGTCGCTCCTTTCCTCGTTTGTTCAAGTTTAACCAGTAACCACACCGACACCACGCGAGGTCCAATTAAGTTCAATTTCGCTTTGGTTTTATATCATTGATATGTATGCATGGCTGATTGTTTCGCTTTGGTTTTATTGAGTTTATGATTAAACAAATTACCAACTTCAAGCAGTACCAGAGCTAGAGGCACTATCGACCCTAGGCGACTAATATCGCTCCTAGGTGGCTAGGTGTCCGATCACTTCTTGTTGATATCGATAGCACCCTGCACCCGATAGAGCAATCTGCAGTGGAGATGTAATGCGCAAATTAAGCTAGCTTGGGTGGCCCTCCAACTATGGCCTAGCTACGATACTTCAAGATTTATCAGATTTTGAGGGAAAAACATTAAAATTGTGGTGGTTAAGTACCGTAGTATGTCTATTAAGTTTACTTATTAGGGTTTAAAATTCTCGTGCGAGTAGCCTTTGGATAGATATCATGTGAGGTCCATAAAAAAAAATATTAAGCGCTATCTAATGTGAAAATGCAAGGTGTCGGACGTCCAATGGACCTGAGAAAAATCGGGCGCCGCACCGCCCGCTGCCCACGCGCGTGCTCCAGGCGTCCCCACCACGCTCCACGTGTCCCCCACCATGCGCGTCCCCGTTACAACAGTCGTCCAGATATAACGGAAACACCCTATTAAGGGAATCCGTTTCATTTTTTTCCACCAACAATATTTCAGCAAGTGAACTCGTGATGTTTCATTATGCATGAATAAAATGTTGCAGTGGATTTTTTATACTGTTTAATATTTTCCATCTTGATGGACACGTGGGTTGTTGATATACACGGGGTTTAAGTGTTGAATGGCTTCGAATCATTCGTTGCATACGTTGAACAAAACTGTTTCATCTAGCGATCTGACCGTGTTTCACTTTTTTTAAGAATTGAAACATTCTTTCGCTATTTGCTGAAACATTATTTTTATATAGGGTGAAAGAGCGTCTGATTTTTTGGAATCCGTTGTTTCATACGTTGTAGCAAAATGTTTCATGAGGTAATTTAGTTGTGTTTCAACTTTTTAAAAGACTGAAACATTTTCGATCTATTTAGTGAAACATACTCTGTCAGGGTTACGGATAAGGTATACCCTCTATCCTTGGATATACGTTGTATGCCGATACGGTATACCTGTGCGTATACGGATATTTCTTGTATATATTAAGGAAATCTATACGAGATAGAAACGGAGTTCACAGATGGAGGGAGTCCTACGCGGACAAGACTGGGTCGTTACCATATCGTGAGGGGTTCGATATCTCCGAGTCCCACTTGGAGATCAACTGATCCGCGGTATAAAAGGGACCCCCGGGCAAGACCTAAGGCATCGAATCTCACCGCCAACACATACACCACATCCTACGAAGCCGGAGTCTACAGGAGCCAAGTCGCCGGGTGATCTAGTCGAACCAACTCGACTACGATCTCGTCGGTATCATTGAGTTCCATTATTCCCTTTGTAATATGTGACTTCCATCATATAATCCCAAACCAACTGGATTAGGGCTATTACCTATCAAGGGGCCTAAACCAGTATAATCATTGTCTTCTATTTGCTTGATGTCGTATTACGTAGATCCTCGTACCAGCATACCCCAATACCCTTTGTATCCGGTCTACGGGTATCCCCCGTCGACATATTCGATCTTTCAAAAATCGGGCGCTCGATTTATAGGCGCCTCCTATCTATTGAGCATATAAAAGAGGGTGTATTTGTACTTGTGCGACGGTGGTGTGCCTCCTTCCTGCTACAAGGAAAAAAAGATTAGATTTTGAGATGAGCCAAGTTCTTTAGGACAGATCAGTATCTAGCTTGTGTGAAATTTCGGCATGGTCCCTTTCCTCATTTTTCATGTTTAACCACAGTAATATCCACACCACCCCTAAGTCTAAGGATTTTGATGTGCAAGGCTGGTTGCGTAACTTAACTTGGTTTCATTGGACTTACCCTCTTCAGATCAAATTTTCTAGGTGGTTTAAACATATAGAGTTACGAGATGACGATTTGACGACTCCGTGTTGATGCGCGGAGCAATTTTGGACGCTAACGTCATGACGTAGAAATGATCAATTTTCAGAATGACCTTGATTTCACTAGGTTGATTCACTTTTGTAGAACTGAATGAATGATCAATACAGTGAATCGGTAAAGAAAGATAACTATTGCCCTAACCTAATGCTCGGTAGGAAAAAAGACCTAAAGAAAGGTTTTGTCAGTTGTGTTGCTAACTCCAATTTGCTACGGAAGTGACCCTTTCTATTTATTTATTTATTTATAGAGATGACTACACTCGCGAAAACAAACACTTTGCACACGCAAAAGTAACCAAAGCCTAAAACTAAAGACTGACATAATTTTTTGCGTAACTTCACATAGTTGAAAACTATATAACTCTATCTTCATTTACATATAACCAAACCAAATTATGATTACCAATTGCCTTTTCACATTGTTTGGTCGTATTCTCAAATATAGCGTGCGCTCTCTCTCTCTCTCCTATAGGAGGATCTCTATCACATTTAACAGTTTGTTTTTTGAAACTATCAAATACAACTATATTATAATTAAAACGTAACTCTACATACATTGTAATTAATTTGTAACATTTATATACTTCATTGAAATGTGTATGTGGGCAACTGGTTAGCAGCACGAACCATTGTCCTACAAAGCGGGAGTTTGACTTCCACTAGCGCGAGTCGGATAATTTTTCTCGGAAAATGCTAGGGATCGGGCGCCTGCTGCTTCCCGTGCCTCCGCGCGGGCCTCCGTACCGTCCTCACCATCACTAGTGGAGATAGGCACATCTATGACAATCTACTTTTGTCATGGAAGACGCGCAAATCGTCATAAAGTAACTTCTATGACGAATTTATGACGAAATGGGATTCGTCATAGAAGTCGCGTCACATATGTTTTTCTATGACTAAACAGTAGATTTCGTCATAGAAATGCTTATATCCATGACGAAGGTGCTCGTCATAGAACTGCTTTCCAGCTGGCTAGGACAGACGTCGTCCATGCCACGTGGCTATCACACGTGGAGTCCATGTTGGCTGTGATGTGGCGGATGACGTGTACGCCACGCTGGATCATCATGTCCCGTACGCTAGAGCCAAGTGGCAGTCGTATTTAACGCCACGTGTTGGCATTTGGTATGTCCACGTGGTGGTGCAAGCTGATGCCACGTGGCCGAACGTGGTGGCGCCATGTGGCAACCATATTAACGCCACGTGTTGGCATTTCTTATGTCCACGTGGTGGTGCGAGCTGATGCCACGTGGCCGAAGGTGGAGGCGCCACGTGGCAGTCATATTTAACGCCACGTGTTTACATTTCGTATGTCCACGTGGTGGTGTACGCTGACGCCACATTGCCGAAGGTGGAGGCACCACGTGCTCTCATTTTGAAGCGCCACGTGTACATATCTGATTTGTGACACACGTCTTTACCTGATGTTGCCACGTGTTGATTTGTTTGGATGACACGTTAGCACAGTAGGGATGAAGGCCCGCTCATTTTTTTTTTCTTAGCCCAGCCCATTTGGCCACATACTTCACATATTGATGTGGCCCATCCCACTATGAGATCTAGGAAATTTTTAGCATTCACCCATTTCAAGCAACAATTAATCAGAACTTCGCAGCACATAAGAAAATAGGCCCAACATCAAGATTGATCACATGGACAAACAAGCAGAACTTCACAGCACATTACAAATAGGCCCAACATCAATATATATCACATATACCAACTTCACATAGCACCATATTACAAAAAAGTTCACAGAACCTAGCACACATATGTTCACATTAAGTCCACAAAAGTTTGCCATAGGATGACATTAAGTCCACCATAGCACCAAACATCATTTCACATAATCAAGTCCACCACATGACAATAAGTTCACAAAACCATCAAACAACTAATATAAGTAGATGGAGTTCATCACAGTGCAGAAGATCATAAAGGAGACTAGGACAGATTTAAGTTACCCTGGGAAAGGCTCAAGATACGTCGAAGGAGCAAATTGTTCTCTTCCTGCTGCTGCTTGAACTCTGCCAACTCCTTTTGAGTCTTTGCCAGTGCTTCATTTGCAAGATTTGCTTGTTCTTTTAGTTCGACAACTTCTGCATGGAGAATGGCTGAACTTTGCTTTTCAGCTGCAAGTTCTTCCTGAAGTGCTGCTTCTGTCGGTGTCACTGATTTCTTGGAGCTCATCTGCAGACCAGCATTTTTCAAAAACGTGGTATTGGAGTTGTCCCGAGAGAGAACCTTGGACACAACTTCTGCACTAGTTCTTGGTGTCTCACCATCAGGTACAGGTTCTTCCATAATAGCTTTCATACTTGACTGCAGCAATGATTGAACATTAGCTATGAAATTAGATACATGAAAAACTGGCAGCTGCATTACACATTCAAAATACTGGCAGCTGCACAACACATTCAAAAAGTCACTGAAAACTGATGGAAAGCTACCAGGAAGCACAAACTAGAGGTAAGGAAACTTGTATAGAATGCAAATTTAACCAAATTTGTTTTCCATAAGCCAAAACAGAAACAAATTATATGAGTAAGCCAAGCATTCCCATATTTCGAAATATTGCATTGCCCTCTTAACTGTGAAAGAGACCAGAAACATTTTGAGCTCTAACTATGGTAGAATGTAATTATTTTCTATCTAGCCTCTAGCAACAATGCAGGCCAAATGCTTCTTGACAGAATCTAGGATATTGTTTTAGCATATATCAGAAGGCTGACTTTAGACTATATTTGATTAGCTTTCATGGCAGCTTTTGATTGATGGAACACCCTGGTAGCTATAAAAGAACAAAGTTTTCCCCTCAACTACTTTCATAAAATTTGGAGGGGGTGCAATGTTACTTAGCGTTGGTTATTTTCTATTCCTCCTATGATGCCTAAATATTTTCCCTAGAAACCACTAATGTTTAGAAAGAAAATACTAGCGTGGAGTACATAATCCCTCATAATTAAGTTTACTTTTCCAAGTTACAATGAAATAAGTTTTGAAGTAGTAAAGGCTGAAATATATTCAGTCTTATGTTCATATGATTCAAAACCTCAATACATGCAAACACCACTACAGCAGCTTAGGTAAAAATGAGTTTTCATGAATCACACCCTCAAACCCAGGATATTGATAAAAATACAAACTGCAACCAGGATCAATTGATGAAAAAATGTTTATGTAGCTTATTTGGCATTTTAACCCAATCTCAACTTATGTTGTATATGGTAAGTTGTCTAGCGACAAGTTTCCAGCAGCTACAAATTTAGTTTGGTATGTATTCTAACATTGTTAGAGTCTATAAATTCCATTAAGTCTGTAATGATCTTAGCTGCAAATATCTCTGCACACTAAGGACAGAAATTATCCTATGGATGTAAATATAAAATGAGCTGAATTAATAATATGTTGGCATAGGTAACAAGGAATTGAGTTCAATGTTGTAAGAATATACAGAGTGACTTACAATTGCATCTTTGGCAGCATCACTTAGACCTTTTTTCCTACTGGTATGGCAGTCCTCAAAGGCATCCACAGCATCAAGCTCTACAACCTTGTTCTTCTCCTTCTATTTCAGTACAGAAAATGCAGATCAATTATTTTATATATCTATTACATTAGATAAGTGGTTCTTAACTACAATTAATGCTAAAAGATAATGGGAACTTACGTAAGCGTGCAAGTGTGCAGCATAGCTGCGAGATCCCGTAGCCTGATGGAACCTAACATTAAGCCGGTTTTGCTTGTTCTGTTCAGAGATTTGCTACAAAAGATGTATGTGTTAGACATAGTCGCAGGTATAAAATGAAACAAATATGTCATTAGAGATGACATACCATATTCTTTGGATTTGACCACTTTGCAACAAGTTCCAGCCACTGTTCATCAGTCATGCTACTTATGGGAGAGGTAGTTCTAATCTCGTTAGCAGGTACTCCATTGAAGTAGGCCTTCTTCAAATTATACCGTGTTTGTCGTATCCCTTTCTGCAATACATCAGCACAAGCATCCCTTGTTGGCTGGTGTTTTTGGTTAATGGCCAACCTGACCTGATGGTTTGAATTGCAATCATTAAGGAGTAACACTAGGTCATATAATAGATGAAATATAAAAGAATATAGATAGGCTCTTACAGATAACTTGCCCATGAAGTTGTTAATATAGCCTTCATCATCCTTGTACTGCTTCCAATGAGGGAAGACAGGAACTTTAGTCCTAATGATAACACCCGCCTCTGATGAAAACTTGGCAGCTTGCACCGGTTCATCTGGCCTTTTCTTCCCTTCGGCAACAGCAATGGGCATTCTTCCCATAGCTTTGGTCATCTTGTCAAGCATTATTCCTGCAGTTGGTGGCCTTGATTTTCTTGTGCCTCTTCGTATAGGTACTACAGAGTATTCAATTACAATGTTAGCATTCATCAAATAGTTAAAAATAATAAATTTCTCTTCGTTGAACTAACTTGCCTTCAACATCAGAATTGGTTTGCTGTGCAGGTTGCTCTTCATGGTTGGCATCATGTCCATATGACCAGTCCATCACCGGGCTCGGGGGCCTGTTCACATCATTATCTTGAAGCAAATGTCCACTGCCCACATCTTCATCACCATTGTTTTCTGTTTCTGGAGGCAGTTCTTCATGGCCATTACCTTTACCTTGTTCTGCTATGAGTTGCCTTTTCGCTGACCTTGTTGAGACTCCAGGAGGCATTTCGGTTGGAGCACCCGCCCTCACTCTCTTTGATATCCTTACTCCTGGTGGCATCTTGAGGGTAGGTTTCTTCTTCGTCGCACACTTCTTTCGTCTAGTTTGTCGAGGGTACTACAATAATAAACACAAAAGTTGTAAGCATGTGAATAAATTAGCAACAATCATTAAAAAAATAATCAAATGCTGCACAAATTAAATGCGGAAAAGTTATTGCAGATATCCTAGCCCCCCCACAGCCAAGATAGAAGAAGCACCTCAATCATTATGGGGATGGGCTGCTCCGCTTCTAAATATGAATCATCATCACACTGAACCCCTTGTTCATCATCTTCAGGGAGATACTCTGATGTATCAGAACCTTCTCCATGACTTTTCTTGGTGCCTGAGTTTTTTGTCTTTGAAGATGCATGTTGTGTTTCGATATGTTTAATAGTGGCAGCTATGTCTTTGATGCCAAGTTCATCCATCCTTCTTATATTCTGCAAGATTTTCTCTTGCCGCGTTCTTTCATATTCGTTTTGTGCAGGTTCTTACATGAATACACATATTTTAATGGTCAGAATACTAGATGGCATTTTGATGGCATTTCCTAAGCATATAAGCATTTTCAGAAATAGAAACAATAAAGTATCTAGGCATTTGGGATGAAAAAAAAAGAGACCATGCTCATCAACATTGGGGATTTAATGATCAATGGTGAAAAACAACTTTACTTCAATATCTAGTAAAAACAACAGGGTGATTCACTTTTCCATTTTAAAAGACAATTTTGATGAGAACTCTGGAAACACTTTTACAGTGAACAACATTGGTCATATAAATGATATAGCCATTATATCCTTCTCTTTCACCTAATAAACTGTATCTATTTATACGACTAACTCAAATTATTGGTACATTCATAAACACAAACAAAGCAGAATCTAAATAAAATTTCCATTGTTGATCTGAAATCCACACTCTGGAAGATGCTTATGGCAACTTGAGGCACAAATTTATTTGAGAATCAACATAGCATGATTAATTTAAAGGTGCGCCTGAATAACACAGAAACAATGCCATATGCAGTAGCAAACTAGCAATAGCATCAACTGTTATTGTAGATAGTGACCTCAATCGGATTGCACACAGAAAATTCTTAATAGAAGTTGGACGGCAAATCAATCCACATGATGTATAACATCTAATAGCTTGAGACAGTACACATAAACATCTGAGCTTGAGACGACAAGATAATTTTGCGTACCTCGTGCTACTGGACGTCGACGTCTTCCCATCGGCTAGGTACGGCGACGGTGCAGGGACCTTGTCGATGGGGTACCCGGCTCCGGTGCGGCGGTAGGCATCGACGGTGTTGTGGGAGATGGCTTCGGTGCGGCAGTAGTCGTCGACGGGGTACCGGCTCTGATGCAGCGGAAGTCGTCGACGGCGTAGTGGGGGAAGGATCTGGTGCAGCGGTCGTCGTCGACGGGGTTGCAGCGGAAGGCGTCGTTGCGGCGGCTGTCGACGACGAGGAAGTAGGGGACGGATCTGGTGCAGCGGTCGTCGTCGATCGGTTTGCACGGGAAGGCTCCGGCGCAGCGGTCGTCGTCGACGGGGTTGCGGGGGAAGGCTCCGGTGCGGCGGTAGTCGGCGGCGGCTCTGGTAGAGCGGCGCCCCGATGGTGTGGCGGCTGGATTTGGGGATTAGGGTTTGGTGGGTGAGAGGCTTTGTAAATATATAGTGGTTGCACAAATGCCCCTGGGTGTTGTTTTGCTCTTCGTTAGATGGAGGATAAAAGTGACATTTCCCATTTTGATTTGGGCAAATGGGCGGCAATGGAATGTTTTGGGGCTGTCATTGGCGGTAGGTTTAGGCGCCGAACGAAAAATCCTCCGTCCATGAGTAATTAACATTATCCATAAATCGAAAACATTCAAATTATACTAATCTATCTGGATTAACAATTTGACTTTAAAAATATACTCCCTCCGTTCAATATTATATAACTTGAAAATTTGGATTAAGGGGGTGTTTAGTTCCAGGGTGTAAAGTTTTTAAAGTATACGGACACACATTTAAAGTATTAAACGTAAACTAATAACAAAACTAATTATAGATTATGCCCGTAAACTACGACACAAATTTATTAAGCCTAATCCATCCGTCATTAGCAAATGTTTACTGCAGCACCACATAGTCAAATCATGGCGCAATTAGGCTCAAAATATTGGTCTCACAATTTACACGCAAACTGTGTAATTGGTTATTTTGTCTACATTTAGCACTCAATGCAGCTGGTCCAGGTGCCGCATCTCCAAGGCCGATGCTCCCAGCGCTGCTGGCGAAGAGGACCTGGTGCTGGCCATGATCGAGTAGCAAGCTTCTGGTGCTTATGCTGCTTGCTTCCTGGATGTGGGCGACAACAGTAGCTTGAGAAGAAATGATACTTCTTTGTACAGCTTGGTGAATTCAGATTGAGATCGTGAATGTGAATAAACTTATGGCTGATTATTGTGTTATTTTGAAAATGTGAAGACCATATTTGTGTCATTTTTTTATATCAATTGAATATGACAATTAAGAAAAAAGTGTAATGCTTTGAACAGATGCTTGAAGTGTAAGTTGTGTTTGTACAGATTGAAATTGGTTTTTGCTGCTTGAAATGTCATGGTCTGTACAATTTTAGACTGATATGCAGTATGTCACTTGGAACAAATATATATGTACATCACTTTGCATACTGTTTCACCAGGAAACTTACTGGATTGCCCAAAAAACAGAAGTAAAATATTTTCTCTTCTCCTGAAATTTTTTACCCAACTGCTTCACATATTGTTAGGAATATGAGTTAGCACCATGAACCTGGGAAAGAAATCAAATAAATGCAAATCATTGCTGGTAACAACTCTGTTCTTAAAATTGCCAGCTCAGAATCTCGATGTGTTTCAGATATGCAATGGCAAATGAGTTCACAGAATAAATCAGTTGTGACATCTCAGTTACATAACACAAAATAAATGAGTTTATAGCTCATCCCAATTACATATGACATATCAGATAGATGACACAACTCAAGATATAATTTAATCATCATCGGTGTCTTCCGGCATGTCATCTTCAGCGTTCCCATTGCCACTGTCACTACAGTACTGCAATATTGTGTCATCTTCATCTGCATCATCCCTACTGTCTTCAGTCAAGTTAACTTGGTTGTTAAGGTCTTCTAAATTAGCTTCAATAATAGTAACTTCTCCATCTTCCTGCAAATGGTCTAGATCCTCATCAGCATTACCTTCATGCACTTCATGTTCTGTATCAGAACAATTATCATCTTGGTGTACATAAAAAATGTGGTCATCTTTTTCAGACACATTATACATGTTCCTATGTTCGAATTTCTGCACAATTCGCCATTCGTTGCCCAAAGAGGTGTCCTGCAAGTAAAATATCTTCTTCGATTGAGTTGCTAAAATGAAAGGGTCATCCTTGTACCAAAATGATTGGATGTTGATGGATTTGAAATGCCCGTCATCCCTAACTCCTCTTGTCTTGCCAACTTGATTGAACCAATCACAACGGAAAAGAACCACCGATCGATAGATATCTAGATCAGAGTTATACTGCAACTCAAGAATCTCCCTAAGGACACCATAAAATTCAATGTTATCCCCTTCATGTGTACCATCAACCATTACACCACTATTCTGCGTTTGGAGGTATTTCTCACGGTCAACAGTGCTATACCGGACTCCGTTGACAATGCAAGATGCACAACTCTTTACTCGGAGATCAGGACCACATGACAATGCAAATAGTGCTTCACTGACCACCCCTGGATTTTCTTTCCTCAGCTTCCAGATCTGATATATATATATATATATATATACAAGAAAAATACACATGTTATTCCCAATTTGAAATTTCATCACCAAAAAATGATATTTTTGTAAGTGTGTGTCACTTACATGAGTCTTAAACCAGCTAGCAAATCCTTTTTCAAGTCTTCTGTCAACATCATGTGCATCTTCTTTCTCCAACTCTTCTCTATGCATGCTGTAGCAAATTATGACTCAACAATTAGGAAAATATTATATTTAATACAATACATGTGAAATAAACCTACATAAATGGTGCTTACTCCAAATATGGTTGAACCTCCTCACAGTTATTTAGCACATACCAAACTAGCTTATCCATGATTTCATCCTCCATGTACTGTATCCTAGTGGATCCTATGAGTTTAACACCATGCATAAAAACAGAGCTGTCACCATCCAATGGCCCATCCCCATGACGGGCGTCCCGATTAAATCTAGTGTCAACATCCTCCATGTACCTTGAACAAAATGTCAAGGTGTCACTTGCTACATAGGCCTCAGCAATTGATCCTTCAGGCCTAGCCCTGTTCCGCATGGAATTCTTAAAGGTGCCAAGTCGTCTTTCTATTGGGTACATCCATCCATATTGTACAGGACCTCTAAGTAGTGCCTCATCAGGTAGATGTACGGCCAAGTGCACCATCACGTCAAAGAAGGCTGGAGGAAAAATTTTCTCAAGTTTGCATAGGATCAGCGGGATGTCTTTTTTCAGTCGTTTGAGGACATCTATCCTTAGATTTCTACTACACAATTCCCTGAAGAAGTTACCAAGCTCTGCAATTGCTTCGTATATATCCTTGTCCACAAATCCTCTTATGCCGGCAGGTATAATTCTTTGGAGAAGGACATGGCAGTCATGAGTTTTGAGCCCCTGCACCTTGGAACCATCTGAACTTATGCATCTTGCTAGGTTGGCTGCATATCCATGTGGATACTTGACACCTTTGAGGAAGTTACAAAACTCAATTCTTTGTTCCTTCTTCAAGACATAGCGAGCTTGTGGGATGCGAACTGAGTTGCCATCCTGCTGTAAGTGCAAGTTATGTCTTATGTTCATATCATGCAAATCTATCCTCGAATTGACTGTGTCCTTTGTCTTGCCCTCGATTTTGAGCAATGTGCCCAAAATGTTGTCACATATGTTTTTCTCAATGTGCATCACATCAAGATTATGTGGCAGCAACAAATCTTTCCAATATGGGAGCTTCCACAGACTTACTTTGCGGCTATAAAATAGTGGCCCTTCATCCTCTCCACGTTTTCTTTTCTTACTTGTATCATGCTTACCCGGTCTAACATTTTTCACCTTCTCTAACTGCTCGAGGACCTCATCTGTGCTGAATTTTCCTGGCTCAACCTGGTTTTCGTGGTGTCCATCAAAAGCATGGCTTCTTCGCCAAGCGTGTGTCCTTGGAAGGAAACGACGGTGGCCAAAGTAGCCTATCTTATTTCTTAGTGCTCGTGACAACGGATTTTTGTCACAATGAATGCATGCATAATAACCTTTTGTAGTTCGCCCTGACAAGGTGCTTAGAGCTGGATAATCATGTATGCACCATAGCACGGCGGCACGAAGATTGAACTTTCTAGCACTGAATGCATCATAAGTACTAACACCTATCCATAATTCAAGCAATTCTTCTATCAGAGGCTCCAAGAATAAATCAAAATCCTTTCCTGGAGATGTTGGACCTGGGATCAGTAATGACATAATGCAGTTCGATGGATCGACAGATTCCCATGGTGGTAGATTCAAAGGCATAACAAGGACAGGCCACATGCTATACGAATTGCTCACCTTGCCAAATGGATTGAATCCATCTGTAGCTATGGCAAGCCTCATATTCCTTGCATCTTCTGCGAAAGTTCGATACTTTCTGTCGAAGTCCTTCCAAGCCTCCCCATCTGCTGCATGGCTCATTTCATTATCCACTGGCTTCCGCTTGATTTTGTGCCACTGTGTGTCTTCAGCTGTTCGTTTTGATGCAAATATCCTCTTTAACCTTGGGATAAGTGGAAAATGCCTCAAAACTTTGCGAGGAACCTTCCTGTCGCCAACCCCATCTTCCCATCTGGATTCACCACATATAGGGCATAGATCCATATTGGCATATTCCTTCCGAAATAGCACACAATTATTCTTGCACACATGGATCGACACATATCCAAGGCCCAATTCACAAAGATATTTCTTTGCCTCATCATAAGATTTTGGTAATTGACATTGAGGGAATGCCGAGGACAACAACTTCAATAATGCAGTGAAAGCTGTATTGCTGATTCGATAATATGACTTGATATGGAGCAGCCTCACAAGAAAGGAAAATCTTGAATGGTTAGATCCTGGGCAAAGTGCCTGCTTCGCATCTTCAAGAATTCTAGCAAACCTTGGTGGCTGTCCATCTTCCTCTGCCGCAGTGTATAGTTCACCTATTAACTCTGGAACTCCATTGTCATCCTCGGGTTCATACCCGCCCACATCTGTCCCTTCATTATGGTTAGTTTCATGTACCTGTTCCAAATATTCGACATCTTCTGTATCAACTAATTCTCCATGATAAATCCACCGGGTGTATGTTGATGACATCCCAAAAATATGTATATGGTCATGCACTTCTTGCTGAGGCAGTGAAGTGTGGTTAAGACACCTACAGCATGGGCATGGTATGTCAACGTGTTCATCAAATCTTTGTCCAACAAATTCCATGAACTGTTTCACTCCCTCCATGTATGCAGGTGTGAATTGTCTCCCATGTATCCAAGTTCTGTCCATCTGCTTTGGCATGTTAAAAAAAGCAATTAGGCAAACAAAGCTAATCCATTTTTTAGGACAGAATATTTTCTAAAACATTAGATGGAACAGCTGGTTGCTACATGACTTAAACCATGTTGATTTGTTCATAATACTCTGACTTGTTTCTCTGTTCATACAACACAAAGCATAATCTTTCATAGCTGAACTTGCATTTCATACTCAGAGTAATGTACTTATGGAAAATCATACCTTATATCTACTGAACGGCGTTGGTGATGGGCTGCGTGCGCTGACGACAGGATTGAGAGAGAGGAGGCGCTAGGATAAGACGGTGGGCGAGGAGCAGCCGATCCGTCTCAGTCGTCGAGGATCCCCCGCGCCGACCGGGATCCCTCCGCAGCCCCACCGACCAAGATCACTTCACCGCGCCGCCACCCACCACGATGCTCCACATCACGATGCCGGCCAGCCTGTGGAGCCGCCCTCCCCTGCACCGGTGGGATAAGAAACCTCCTCCTCTGCGCCGTCCCGGTGGCTAGGATCCGCCCCCACTGAGCTCCGCCTGCGCCGCCGCCACCCTCCCTCCCTGGCTGTGACCAAACCCTGCGCCACCGCCCCCCTCCCTCCCTGACCAAACCACTAGGTCGCCCGCATAAAGCATTCAATCATTCTTGTGTTCGAGAATTGAAAGGAAAACTAAAAGTAAAACATCATCAGCATGAAAGCTCCTTGCAGCGTAGTGGTTAAGCTAGAATTATGGTTAGTCACAAGTCGTGGGTTCGACCCCCAAGTGCTGCAGCATTTTTTTTAGAAAAAAGAGTTCACATGGGCTGCACAGATTCACACATGGGCTGCACAAATTCACGGACTGCACAAATTTGGGCTGCGAAAAAAAAGTTCACATGGGCTGCACCGATTCACACATGGGCTGCACAAATTCACGTGGACTGCACAAAGCATCTGCTGGCCCGAAAACGCACCTGTGCTGCATATACAATGTGGGGTCCAATAACAATCTGGATAGCCACGTATACAATGTGGGGTCCAGTGACAACCTAGATAGCCACATATGCAAGGTGGGACCAACAGCAGAATAGAGATTTACTTACATCTGACGAAATATATTTCAGCATATTGTATTAATAAAGGAGCGTCATAAGTGTGTTACATGAATGGTGCGCACCATTTTGTGACGAAATTATCTATTGTTTTATGACACCATTTTAAATTTCGTCATGGAGTTTCGATGTCTACCCTCCGCCATGAGTGATCCATGACGAAACATGAAATTTCGTCATAGATATGCTGTATTCAATGACGAAATTATACAACGTCATGAGCAAAATGTCATAGATGGACGATTTCCTACTAGTGCATGCGCCCCACTACATGCGCTGTTGCAATAAATTACCTACATATTATGGAAACGCTCTATTAAGGGAATCCGTTTCAATTTTTGTTCTACTAACAATGTTTCAGTCAGTGTACTCGTGATGTTTCACTATGCATAGATTGAATGTTGCAATGAATTAAAACATCCTTTCGCTATTTGTTATAACATTGTTTTTATATATGGTGAAACAACACCTGATTTTTTGGAAACCGTTTGTTTCATGCGTTATAGCAAAATGTTCCAAGAGGTGATTTAGTTGTGCTTCAGGTTTTTAAACGATTGAAACATTTTCGGTCTACATAGTGAAACAATTCCGATCTATTTGGTGGAACAGCGCCCGATTTATAGGCGCCTCGATTTTTCTCCTGCCTTCGCATGAATCTAGAGAGAATACGACGGTAAAAAAAAATCAAAAGCGTTGAAGAAGAAAAGCTTTACGTTCTTCAGAAATTCCGATTCCTTTATATGTCAATTTGACAATATCGGCTACGATACAAGTAATTACTTTAGGCCAAATTATGTCTCCAGCCTGAATGTTTTTATCCACACATGTGCTGGGAGTCAAATCAGGGTGTTTTTTTTCTTAAGTTATGCTGATATGACACATTTGGGCCCATGATTTTTAATTAAGTGTGTTAACAGGATATTACTCCCTCCAGTCCAAAATATAAGCAATTTTGGACCTGATACGGTCTCCAAGATGCTACTTTGACCAACAATATTATAAAAATAATATGTTTTAAATAAAAAAATTTGCATATATATTATGATAGTTTGCTTAATAATAAATCTAGTAACATCAATTTTACATGATTGATCTTGTTTTTTCTTATTAATGGATAAAGTTAAAAACGTTTGACTTGTTATTATGCTAAAAATGCTTATATTCTGGGACGGAGAGAGTACTATCTCAGTCCAAAATTAGATGTCGTTTTGACTTTTTTGTTTGTAACCTTTTACCATTCGTCTTATTTAAAAATTAGTACAAATATAAAAAGAATAAGTCATACTTAAAATACTTTTGATAATAAAGCAAGTCACAAACAAAACAAATAGTAATTTCATAATCTTTTAAGTAAGACGAATGGTAAACCATTACAAACAAAAACTAAAAACAATAAGTATTTTGGGATGGAGGGAGTATTCACATAGGTGCCATTCAGGATAAAATGACTTCAATTTTCAGCAGATATGTGCAAGTTGAGTTGAAGAGTGTTGAATACCCGGTTTTAAAGTTAAGATGTCTATTTTAGATTAACACAAAAGTTGAATGTAAGGAGGTAAAATAAACTTATCCCTATGTAAAAATACCTGCAGGTTGCCATCGTACAGTACACTACCCGCAGCTCGTCCGGCCCTACGGGGCCCAAGTGCAAAAAAAAAAAAAAACACAGTCAGCATCCAGATCACATTCGTGGACATCAGCACAGATTCTCATCTAGTCATTTGGTTCCGGCAACGTCGCTGCACTGCATCTCCCTTGTCTCCCTCTCACAAGTTTTCCGCCGTTCGCAAGGCAAAAATTCTGAAGCAAGTTGACGCAGCAGCGAGAGCGCGTGGTTTAATTGGTTGGTTTTGTGCTGTTTTCTCTAAAAAAGGACACTGTTTGTTCGTTTTGTTTTCTTGCTTCAGAAATGATCAACAGAGACCTATACCTGCATAACGACTCAGAAATATCCTGAACCATTTTAAGCCAAGTGTTTACTACTGAAGAATATGATCACATATGGTGACAGTGACACAATGGCATATCGATTGTAGATCACATAATTAAGCCACGGGTTTTTCATTCAGATGCATCCATGCATACATATGCAAGCCAATCAATAATATTGATAACGGCTACTAATTACACCTCAATCACCAATGATATAACGGAGTCATATACCGTTCTTGACTGATGATCAATCAAGAAGCTATACGGTGAGAGAAAAATATAGATCGAAAGAGGCACTGTGAGATGCCAGAGATCAAAAGTGTTCGATCAATCACGTAGTTATGGATACCATCTCCTAGGTAGAGATGGATCAAGGTGATTAATTAATTAAGCTTAATTTAGCCTAGAAATTGATTGATTAGTAGTTGATGTGATGATGATGTTGATGTGTCCGTCATCTTAAAAGTGGTTCAGGAGGTGGCCACCCAGAATGGGGCAGCCTGCTCCGGCTCCCACTTCTTGCCGCGCCTCGCCGCCGCCGCCGCGGCGACCTCCGCCTCCACGCACCGCCCGCCGCGAACGTACTTGGCGACGCCGCCGTACTCCTCCTCCGGCGACGCCTCGTTGCCGGCGTCGTGCTCTTCTTCCTTCTTCATGACGATGGCGGCGGCGTCCTCTGCCTCTTGCTTGATCAGTTGCTTCTCCTTCTGGTGGCACTCGGCGGCATTGCTGCAGCCGGCGCAGGGGACGAGGAGGAGGCGGAGGCGGCCGCCGCAGCGCTCGGCCTGCACCCCGGCCGTCCGCACCACGTACACCGCCAGCCGCCCGTCGCGGCGCTCCTGCACCATGCGCACGCGGCTCCCGCCGCGCGCCAGCGTCGTCAGCGGCGGGGGCAGCGGCGCGCCGCCGCGGGGGCCCGCGCGGCGCGCCCTCGCCGCGGCGGCCGCCAGCTCCACCATCGACCCCGCCTCCTCCTCCCGGGCGCGCCTCTTCCTCTCCGCGCAGTCGGTCTCCACCACCACGGGCATGGCATCCTCAGCCGCCGCCGCCGCCGCCGTAGCAGCAGCGACAACGACGGCATCGGCGGCGGTGGCCGCCGCGTCGTCGACGCCGCCGGTCTCGCACCCGAGCGCCTCGGTGCACATCTCCAGGTTCTTGATCCTCCTCCCGCCGCCACCACCATACGCCGCGGCCTTCTTCACCGCCACCGCCCCATGCCGCGGCGCCTTCACGGCCGTCTCCGCCTGCGCCGCCGCGTACAGCGAGCTCCAGTCGCCGGCAGCAGCCGCCGGCGTGATCTGCGGCGGCGAGTCGAGCAACGAAGGCATGGTGTGGAGAGATAGATCGAACAAGAATGCAGACGCGGCTGCTTATATAAAGGTTTCTGGAGATCGAGGTGGTGGACGCGATCGAACGCCGATCGAGGCGGATCGGAGCGGACGACGTGGAGACGACGGCGACGGGGAGGAGGCGCTGCCGCCACGAGAAGAAGCAAATGGAGCTCGAGCTCGGCTCGCTCGCTTGCTAGCTCAGCTCAGCTGCGTTTGTGGGTGTGTGGGGAAGAGGAGAGCGAGTACCACTCATTTATATAGGGCCACACAAGGAGGGGGTAAAATGGTAAATTCATAATTAAACTCTCCTAAAAAAATTAAATTCGTCTTTGCTTTTGCTTAATTTGCTTTTTCCAGTGTTGCTGCTGTTAGCTAATGGCTCAATGACGGCGATTCCTTAATGCAAAAAAAGAAGGGTCGCCATTGGAAGGGCAGCTGCTGCTGCTGGTTGTGTGTTACTCTCTCTCTGCCCTGTAAAGTTAGGCAGTGTCCTCCAATGGTGAATTTGCCTTTTTGTGCAAGTGAGTGTGGTGACGTCCTCAAATGTGCTGATTTTATGGCTTATACAAGAGATAGTTGGTCACTGAAAGTGCATCAGCTTGGAGTTTATAGGGTGTTAGAATGAAGCTCCAACTGGCACTGACGCATGCTTGATTGCCTTTGAGTTAGGGCCAATGGAAATAAATACATGGAGCCACTCGCAATTAGATTGGGGTAATTGGTTGTCCACTGTTCACTGGTTGGCTGGGAGTTATACTTAAATATTCAATCTAGGCCGATAAATGCGTGCAAATATCATAGACCTATAAAGGTAGAGGTTTTTTTTACTGTACTTAAGGTTGTGCAGTATCAAATCTTGGCTGTTGATATAGCATTATCCAACGGTCAAAAATCATCGGTACCTCATGGTACCGCACCTCCCCATTGAAACGATACCGTGGGTGGGAGGTGTCATGCCCAGAAATTCCCGAATAGGATTCCAAGCAGAATGTGTATTAAAACCTCCGTCCAGGACCGGCCGGGGTACACAAACGATAAAGTTGACATATAGATCCACGTTTTACAAAAATCATAAAGTCTTACATAAATGCAGCGGAAAAATTAAAAGATAACTGGAGCTAAGCCTTGACTTGGACCGCAGCGGGATCACCACTCCACAGGCATCCTCGACGGCACGGACGAAGCCTACTCCTCGGAGAAGCCACCATTTGACGCATACTCAAACTCTGGGGTTTGGGGAAAATAGAGCAAGACTGAGTACTACCCACTGTACTCAGCAAGTCATACCGGAATAGGGGTATGATGCAGGGAATTATCAAGGGATAGCTATAGAGGTTCGTTTGCATAAAACGAGCATTTATAAACAGTAGTTGAAAGTAGTAAAACAATTATAATAATTAATCAATATTAATCATCCACTGTCCAACGCTATACCACGTTGCAACAGGCCCAACCACCCACCTATACTATTCAATTCCATTAGACTAGACTAGGGTGAAACTAATCACGGTGAATCTGGTTGACTGCCCATAACCGCGGGCACGGCTATTCGAATAGTTTTACTCTGATCAGAGGTGTACAACTGTACCCACAAGACACAGCCACACGACACGTTTCCGTGCGCCGACATGCCACCACGACATACCGGATAGAGGCCGTGACAAGACCCTTCGCATAACCCCCTCTAACCAAGCACACCATACCTCAGGTTTCACCCCCACTCCTCGCAAGGCAGCGGGCAGTCCCCTCTCGTGCCTAGGTGAATCCGGAAGCCGCATAGGCCGTCGCAGGGCCCATCCAAACTCCATCACGCCCACCCTTGCCTGGATGCGTCAGCTAGATGAAAGCTACACTACAAGCCCAGCCGTTGCCCACACTGGCTTGTGGTAAGTACGAGGAATTCTTCCAGGGTTTCCCGCGAACCGGTCCTTAAGTGCCATGAGCGCGACTAGCAAAACCATGCACCCACAACCCACCATTTAACATATTTTAATGAAGCGACACCAGGACGGTGGCTCTAATCCAACATCAACACTAGATCTTGAAGTCTATACATTAATATAATTTTCTCCATGTGTGCTAATTGAACTAAGCATGGCTAAGCAATCCCTAGTCCAATATCTAGGCGTGTTATATCCCAAGCTAACAAAGGAACATGGTACAAAATATCATGGCTATAACAGTAGGTAAACATCCCATGGTAATATTATAAAACAATGCAGTATTTGAAGGAAAACAATGGAGCATTTGCAATATAGGATCAACATGTTCAAGTGACAAGTATAACTTGCCTTGCTCTGTTGCTAGAGGAACCTCGGCGACTATTTCAAAGTACGCCAGAGCGTCGGGAGAGCCGGAATCTAAGCGACATACAAAGCAAACAATACAAACAGGATATAAGACTACTGAAACAGAGAACAAAACCATTTTTAATGGATTCTATGCATTTTTCTTGATTTACTGAGACTTGAATGGGCTTAAACGGAGCTCGGATGAATTAGATATGAATTTTAGAAGATTCACTGTGTTTTTACTAAAAACAGAAAAATCCTTAATTAATTTATTGCGCAATGAATAAATCCCGGGAGAGAGAGGGGCGACGCCGACATGTGGGCCCCACATGGCAGTGGCTGCGGACGCTGGTCCATGGTGGATCGGGTCCATGGACTGGGAAAGGGGCGGCGCACCACGTGGCGCTGACGTGGCGCCGATGCGGCGGCCACGCGGCAGCCACGCGGGCGGTCGGGTTGGACGGCCCCGATCTACTGCCCGGTAGATTGGACGGCGGATGCGGCTCACTGCCGGTGTGCGCGGGCACGGCTCAAGCCGGCCCGACGGCCATGGCGCGCGGCGGCGCGGCGCCACACAGCGGCGACGCGAGGCGGCGACCGGCGGCGACCGACCGGCGGCGGAGGGCGGCGGCGTCGCGGCGACACGGGCGGCGATAGCGGCGGCTAAGCGGCTAGGCGGCGGCGCGGCGGCTAAGCGGCGCGGGAGAGAGGGAGAAAGGGGAGGAGGGGCCTCACCGACGACGATCGATGACGGCGAGCAACGGAGGGCGATGGCGACGGCGAGACGAGCTCCGGGACCACCTAAGGGATCAAAAGGGATGAGTTAGAGAGGGAGAGGGAAACCATGGATGGCTAGGGCGGCGACCGAAGGCGCCGGCTACGGCGAAGCTCACCGGCGCGCGGCGCGGACGGGGTTCCGGCGGCGGATTACTACGGAGGAGGGGTGGACGGGACGGCCGGACGGGACGGCCGGACGGGACGGCCCTCACGACGGCGAACGTGACGACGTCGACGGCGCGGCTCGGCACGGCGGCTAGCGGCGGCTAGCAGCGGCTGGAGCGACAGCGGCGGCGGCGGAGAGGAGGACGACGGCGCTAGGGCGGTGGAGTGCACGGGAGCGGGTGATTGCAAAATGAAAAAGAGAGAAGAGGGAACGGGGGTGCTTTATATAGACCCACGAGGGTCGATCGTGGCCGGGGAGACCGCGATTTCGCCGGTGGAGTGGGGAGGAGTGGGGAGGAGAGAGAGGTGGGATTCAAAAATTGAATCCCGACCGTCTCGAGCGCGGGCGTGGGCGGGAGAGAGGGGGAGTGGGCGCGGGGGACGCGGGTGCGAGGGCGATGTGGGTAACGTGGCCCAGGAGACGCGGGAGCGAGGCGCGGCGGCGGTTGCGGGGTGCGGCGGCGCCGGCTGGAGGTGGGAGACGGGCCCGACAGGTGGGCTCCACCTGTCGGCGACCCGGGGAGAGAGGAGGGGGGCTCGGGCGGCTGGCTGGGCCGTGGCCTTCGGCCGGCCCAACGGGTGGGAGAGAAGAGAGAATGGGCCGGCGGCCCATTCGAAAGAGAAAAAGGGAAAAAGAAAAAGAAAAGGAAGGAAATGAATTTTCCTGGGATTAAATATTGCTTGTGCTCAATTTTAATTGGTTAAAATTATTTCTAGAGCTCTGAAAATTCCACTAAAAATCTTGTTAGCGTATTTCGACATGTAGAACTCAAGAAAAAATTCCACATGCCAATTCCGATTATTATTTGCATTGATTTATTAGGGTTTACTCTTGCTTTTACACCGGTATTTTCTTGAGACCATTTATAACTTCAATTTAGGCTTGGGAAAGAACTTCAGGGTGTGACAGGAGGGTAGTTTTGTACTTTCGCGTTTATTCCGCATCACGCACGCGCATCTCTTCCTTCTTTGTCGCTGTTTCCGCATCTTGCCGGGCAGGAGCAACGAGAGGAACAAACCCGAAGCTTGGGATGGCGGCAGGGGCAGTAGGTCTCGAACCCTAGATTGGCGACCTGATGGTGGCCCAGATCAGCGACGGTTGCGGCGGCGATTCATCAGCGACGGGAGCTTGACTATGGTTGCGGTGGCGATTCATCAGCGACGGCGGGCGATGGTCTCAATGCGACGTCGGCACTGAATCGGTGGGAGTCCGGCGATGGTTGCAGCTGCCATTCATCGGGAGCTCGGCGATGGTTGCAGCGGCGATTTGTCGGAAGCTCGATGCGACGGTCGCCGCGGCGGACTCGATGTGATGTGACGGCGGCCGGCAAACTGGTTGGCCGAGAGGTTGAGGTACTGAATGCCATGGCAGCTTGTTCAGCTCCTGCGCCACGTATGGCCGCGTCGTGTTGATGAACACCTCCAGGAGGTGGTTGTGCGTGCCGTCCTCGGCGAGGAACCGGCGCACCACCGGGTCGTTCTCCCAGCACTCCGTGTTCACCTCATCAGTGCCGCCGTGGAGGTACGGGTCCGGGAACAGGGCCACCATGCCGCCGCCGGTGAGGGGGTTCCTGGAGGGTTGAGGCACTGGAGGCCACCGCAGGACGCCTTGAAGGTGTTCGATGAAATGTATACCTCCACGTGCGTGCACGGCAAGAGCATTATTTAACCCCATCATACCCATCCTAAATCAATAATTAGATTAGATTGGTACCTTATGATACCTTATGATACCTCCTTAAGGATGGGAAAAATGCTCATAAAAGTACCATCACGGTATGGATGACTGGAGGGGAGGAGGAAAAGAAGAGTCGACTCTTTACAAGGCAATGAACGAAGCATAAGACATGAGGCAAACTCATGCCAGAGAAAAGAAAAACCAACATAGGAGCTGCTAGCTCTCCCGACTTCTCGTCGCCGGGGACTTAGGTGCCACCAGGCATATCGTTGGTCGTCGCTCGTCCAGATTCAGCACCAGAGGAGTTAATTAAAGTAAACAAGTATGTATACTAGTGTGGTCGAGGAGGGGTTGTTAGATCTAATATCAGAAGACGTCGAATCAATAGAGGTGGTATATCAACGGCTGTAAGACAATTTATGTTAGTCGAGTACAACTCTTGAGGGCCTAAACCTTGATGCCTAGAATGGTTCGAGTTGATTAGTATTTACATTCAAATTTCCTTCTTCCAAAGGGATTGTGGATATCTACACTCATCCAAATAAGTAAGAAAGTGCGTATGTGCATGAATACCCTTTTTCTTCCTTCTTTGAGTAATATATTCATCTCTTTTCAGTTTACCATGGGCCACTAATCTTGTCTACCTGTTTATTTAAGTCCATGAACTTTTCATATTGAATTTGAGGTTCTTAAACTTGTCTAAACTCTTCAACGGTCCAACCTCGCCCACACCTCCATTTCTACTACCATGGTGGGCACTCGTGCACTGCAGCTGGAATTTTTGTGCCGTTTCTAGGTGGGGGCATTTTGCAGTTAAATCATCTAAGGAGTATGATTTACATTAGTCACGATAATTATGGATGTGAAACAACTTTTATGAATCAATGAATGCCTATTTCAAAGGATAGCTATGATAGTTCAAGCGCAACGTAATATTTCGACCGTGAACTTGACAAGCGTTATATTCAATTATTTGAAAATTTTTAGGTGGAAAAAAGAGGGCACATGATCAGATTGTACATGTGGTTTGTTCTTATCCACCCAGGCACCATGTAGCTGCCATGTACTACCTCCGTCCCAAAAACACGTATCCAAATTCATAGCTAAAAATTACTATATTTTGGGACGGATGTAGTAGATGGTGCAAGGTGAGTTAGATTTACGGGCTGTTTTGGATTGCTACTAAAACGTGCCCTATCAATATTTTAGTAGACTGAATACTATATACTGGTTGATACCTCATGTTTTACTACGAAATATATGGATGAATACATGTTATACATTATAGAAAATGATGTGGATATAATGATTTGATATTACATATCAAGCTCTAAAAATATAATAAATTGTAAATGACGTGTCATGCTTGTATGGGATTTAAGATGCTCTAAATAATAATTACTAATGGGTGATGATATAACACACTTGCATGATAAGATTTAGGAGTTGGTGGGTACCAACTATATAGAAATCAATGCCTATACTAAATTTAGTAGCAATCTAGAATACTTTTTACTATATATAGTTTTACAATTTCGCTCTATGGTGATAACAAACAAAAACATGACCAATATAAACTTACTCTACCAGTAATCGTTACTGCTAAAACTTATCGGTAGCGCTAATCCGCGCGCTACAGCGCGGAATATTAGTTCAAACGTAGCACGCCCTCTCCTTCTGGTTTTCCTGTTTTTTACCACCCACCTTTCCTCCGCATCCCATCTTTTCTCGGTTTGTTTTTTTCGTTGTTTACCACCTCACCTTCCGTGTTTCTTTTTTCTCTTTTCCATCTCATCCGTGCTTCATCAATGGGCCCGGTAAAATATTAACCATCTAGATTTTTTTGTTTTTCGTTCCTTCTCTGTAGTTTTTCTGTTTTCGCGTTTTAGTAAAATATTTACCGTCTAGTTTTTCTTTCTGAGTTTTCTGTTTTTCTAGTATCTCCGCACGTTTCAAAAGTAACGAATATACTCCATGGAGTTTTTCATTTACTCCCAGCCTCCCACATCGGCTCATTCAAAAGTAACAAATTTACTCGCATGAATGCCTCCACATCGTATGACGCCATACCTAGATGGTCGTAAAAGAATTACTACCAGCTTACAACGCTAGTAATTCCAATATTATAAATATTGTTTAGATTTCGTGGTCTGTGAGTAAAACAATTACTACCTTCCTCTCGATATAGCCCATGATCTCGTAGCCACCGTGTAGTAATATGTCACTGATGTGTTCAATACATAGTCTAAGAATAAAAACTAATATTTTGTGGTCATCGAGTAAAACAATTACCACCTTCCTATCGATATAGCCATGATCTCGTGTAGTAATATGTTTACTGAGGTGTTCAATATACAAGAGTAAAAACTGATACTAAAAGTATCGTTGATCTGTATCACAAAATAGTTGTATGAATGAAAAAAACTACAGGCTCAATCACAGACAAGCAATAAAATTACTCACAGGTGAATCAAACTAGAAAAGAAAAAAATGATTCAGCCAAAAATTCATCTGGCGGCTTTGTTGGATCTTGCTATAAGGATGAAGATGGTGGTTTGTGTCTTGTGACTGGTAGTGGAGAGGGCAACCGGGTGGCGAGCAGTAGTCGACGATGGAATCATGGAAGGATGTAGTGGATGAGCTCGATGCGCAGTAGCAGCCATCCATCATCTAGCAAGCACGAAAAAAATGCAAAAACATTCTCGTTCATGTCAATAGAGATGACGAGCAAAAGAAAAATAGCAAACAACCTCTATCATCGGCGTACTCCACCCTATCCTCTCATGGCCAGCCACATGGAGAATGATGTGCAAATGTAGGACCTGTGCAACCTATCAATTGAGATCAGGTAATATTGGAGATTGCACGTTAATTTGATTTGCAAAAAAAAAAAAAATGGGGCTTCATGCGTGAAGTTGAAGGAGAGTATGCAGATGCAAATCAGAGTGTCATTTCCTTACTTGCTTGTTCTAGCATTGTCGCTGACGTGGAGCAGCTGCTGGTTGTTGCTATTGGCCTAAGTGAACACCTCCTTGTTGTTTAAGGTGCTGCCCAGCGTCCGGCAACGAGGACCGAAGCAGTGCCTTCGCTTGAACCGCCGCTGGCCACTGCTCGCCAGCCACCACCATCAACCACCACGGTGTCGTTGTCCTCCTCCATGGTGTGTCGCCGATCTGTGCACTGGGATGGTAGATCGATTCAGATCTGAAAAAAAGTAAAAAAATAAAGTGGGGGCGAGAGTGGTTGGTTGGGTACGAGAAAAATAGAATATATATACCAGAAGTAGAGAAGTTGTTTTTATCGAAGTAAGTCATTTATTCCGATAATAGTGGGAGCACGATGTGGGACGTGGGGTGGGATCGGAAGTAGGGGAGTTGTTTTTATTATCAAAGTAAATCGTTTACTCGAATATAGGTGGGTGGTAGAGGCACGCGATAGGAGTAAGTCGTTTACTCCGATAACGGTAGGAGTGGGATGACGGGACGCAGGGTGGGGTGGGCCTAGGCTGATGCATGTTTGGCGCTGCGCTCCTAATAGTAGTTCTAAAAACGTATCTATATTTTGATACTAACAATAGCTAGTAAACCAAATAGGCCCAAACTATAATGAACTATTTAGACAAGTTTAGAAAACTCGAACTACAGATTCAAAGTTTGTAGATCTAAGTGAATCCGCTGGACAAGTTTAGACACACGTGGTTTATTTTACTCGTAATATAGCTTGTACATTCACAAAACTTTTTGTTGTAGCTACATTTTCTTCACAAGAAAAGTTGGATATATTTCATGCAAAGTTTCCAAGAGATAATTCAAACCATGTCAGACCAGAGGAAAACGTGGCGATGGATGACCCATCAAGGAGCAGAGAATGTGGAGAAAAGGGCAGGAGATGGTAGTGGCCCAAGCCTTGAAAACAAAACAAAAGAAAAGACCTTGTATCCTACAGCAGGGTTTCCTCGGTGGATATCAGTCTAGATTGCAAAGCCATCTTATTTTGTTGGCGTGTTTTTTCTTTCTTCAAAACATAGTACAAATGCTAACGCTCACACACACCTCTATAAACGCATACATACATCCTATCCATATGAGTATCTTCAAAGAGTGGGTATGAATATCTTAAGATTGACGAAGTCATCATAGACAACTCACTATCGAATGGTATATCACCTACCATTCAAAGAATATTTTTTTTTAGATAAAAGGCCTCACATCCCTCCTTATATTGAAAGCAAAATGTTGAACAAGGTTATGGGGAATACCCATTTTACAGCACAGGCTTAAGCCACAACTACCACAGTAAAACTAAACAGCCACCACACATCAGGCCATGAGCAGAAAAACTCTAAGGTAGACAGTAAACAAAAGATACTATGACAAGCTAAAACAAGGCACATCATCATCCAACGCCGGTTCTCTGAGCGCCAAGGGTAGTTGTTGTCACTTTTAACTTCTCAGCCATCGTCTCCATCAGCAAAGTCTCCTCAGAACGACATAGGGCTTTCCACTGCAATAAAAAGGAAATGATTTGGAAAGGCAGGATCAGTGGAGAGTAAACCATTTTATCTCTGATAATCATGTTGTTTCTGGTGGTCCAAAGCAACCAGGAAACAACCATAAGTAAAGCTGGAAAAACTATAGAATTTGCCTTATTGTTCTGCTTAGAAATGAGAAAGAAATCATCAAAATCTCTGGGAACAAAGACCTAGCCAAAAGAATATCTACACACACCAAATAAAAGAAGCCATAGGACAGGTGAATAAGATGTGAGAAGTAGTTTCCAAGGCACCACAGAGCTGACAAAATTCTGAGCCTGCGTAGTTTTTCTTTTTCAATTGCTCTGCTGATTGGATTCTACCCTTCATAGCTAATCAAACAAAGTGTTTCATTTTCATGGGAGCAGGGCATTTCCAAACCATCTACATTTTAACATCTTTCATACCTCTAAAAGCCATAGCCTCATAGAGCGATTTTGTTGTATAAAGTTTATTAGCTGATAAACCCCAGGTCAGAGAGTTAGGTGAGACACTTAGAGAGGTATTTTCAGTTATTCCTCTCAGCTCTAAACACTGATTTCTCTCCAGTTCTCCAAAAGATCTCCTAAAAGTTAGCACATCAGCACCTCTTGATATCAGCTCTGAGACTGTAACATTCTGTTGATTACAGATCTCAAATAAATTGTGGAAAGTGATTTTAAGAGGACAAGAACCATTCCAAACATCTTTCTAGAATCAACTATGATTCCCAACTCCTAGAAGCCATTCAGACCCTAATGTCATCCATTTTCTAACATTCATCACACCTTTCCAGAATTGAGACCCTTGTCACCAATGTATTGGAAGATACCATCCTCTTGAATATATTTTCTCCTCAACAAATTTATACAAAGACTATTATTAGGGGATTCAATTTTAATGATTCATTTAGCCAATAGAGCAGGGTTCAGCATTCTGGTTTTAGTTAAACCAATGCCTCGAAACTCTTTAGGAAAAGAAAGGTCTATCCATCTCACCATGTGGTATTTTCTCCCTTGTTTATTGCCAGCCCAATAGTATCTAACCTCTTATCGAATCAAACTTATGATGAATCCCTTCAGGAAGTTGGTAAAAACCCACAGCATAGGATGGGATAGAAGATAAACATGCATTGATATGAATAGCTCTTCCTGCATAGGTTAAGTTACCCCCATTCCAAAGAGAGGGTCTTTTTTCCATCTTCTAGGGAAGGAAATCAAACTCTTGGTTTAAAATTTTGTTAGGACCAATGGGTAAACCAAGATACTTCATGGAAAATTCACCTATAGGACAGTTGAGCATCTTTGCAACCTCTTCAATTTCTAATCTCTCTAAACCCACTGTGAAAACCTCACTTTTATGATAGTTAATTTTCATCCCTGCCATCTCTTCAAAGCAGTATAAGAGAATTTTTGTGACAATCACTTGCTTAGCATCAAAAGAAATAAAAATAACAATGTCATCGGCATATTGTAAATAGGTGATCCTTCCTGGGAAAATCTCAGGAACAAGACCTATAAGAACACATGATCTCTTAGCACTATCAAGAATAGCTGCTAAAGCATCACTGACTAGGTTAAAACAAAAGAGGAGATAGAGGATCTCCTTGTCTAAGACCCTTGTAAGTTCTAAAGAAATCACTTCTCTCTCCATTGATAGTGACATGGACTTTACCACCCATAACACAAGCCTTGATCCAATCAATCCATCTATTTGGAAAGTTCTTCTTCTCTAGGACCTCAAATAAGAAATTCCAGCTCACACTGTCATAAGCTTTTTCAAAATCTATTTTCATAATAATCCCTTTCTTTGATTTTGTTTTCAACACATGGAGAACCTCATGTAGGATTATACAACCTTTCAGAATGAATCTGCCAGGGATAAAGGTAGTTTGTGTATGCCAAATCATTGAAGAGGTCACCTCAGAGAATCTGTTAGTCACCACTTTACTGATGAATTTAAAACATTCATTCAGCACACAAATAGGTCTGAACTGTCTTATATTGGTGGGATCAGATCTCTTAGGGATCAGGGAAATAACTCCGAAGTTAAGTCTTTTTAGGTCTAACTTCCCTTCATACAACATCAGCAGCATCTCAAACAAGTCATTTTTAATCTCAGGCCAGAAAGCTCTAAAAAGGTGAACATTGAGACCATCAGGACCTGGAGCAATATTTAATTTGGATTCTTTTAGAACTTTGTCCATCTCTTCTATGGAAAAAGGTCAAATAAGATATTCTTTCTGACTATCTTTCAAGCTCAACTCTCAATGCCTAATAAGTGGTGAAAGGTGAACATTTGAAGGGTCATCAGCTCTAAACAAAGTCTTATAAAACTCAATGATATGGGTTTTCAACTCTTCTTTAGAATGTAGCTCTTTGCCTTCATCTTCCAGGGAGAGTATCATGCATCTTCTTCTTCTTCTTCTTCTTCCATTGGCCATTCTGTGAAAAAATTCAGTGTTTCTGTCTCCTTGCAACAAAGTCATGTCACCACATCTCTTGTGCTAGAACAATTCCTCCATCTCCTATATGTGTTCTAACTCAGGTTCCATTTCATATCTCTTATTCCATTCCTCTGCATCTAACTCCCTTAGGTCAGCTTGAGAGTCCATCTCTTGGATCAGAGACGTCAACTCAGTTTTGTGTTGATTCCTCTCCTTTTTTGTATTTATCTCCCATCCCTTCAAAAACCTTCTTAGGAGGATTGTTTTTTATTCCAGTAGTCAAGGATGTAAGAACTATCTCTAGGGATCAAATTTGTCTGACCATCTCATGAAAACCCTCTATGGCTAGCCAGGTTGACTCAAATCTAAAATATTTAAGAGATCTCTCTAAATCCTCACCAGTGTCTAGAATAAGGGGAGAATGATCAGACCCAATCCTAAGGAGGGAGGAAAGAGTAGAATTTGGATATCTATCCTCCCAACCAGCACTAACTAGAACTCTATCTAGCACCTCTAAAGTAGGGCAATCTTGCTTATTAGTCCAAGTGAATTTTGGGCCACTTCTATATAAATCTCTAAGTTCAAGATCAAAGATAAAAGAATTGAAAGACTTCATGGATCTCAGATTCAGGTTATCATTTGATTTATCACTAGCAAATCTGTACATATTAAAATCTCCACCAATGATAAAAGGGTGTTGTTTATCCTATAAATACCATCTCAACTCTTCTAAGAACTCATCTGTAAAAGAATCCACAACAGGACCACAAACCACAATTACTTCCCATATACTGTTGTCTTTCCTATATTTGATATCAGTACTCAGGAAAAAAGCACCAACATGAGTCCCCAACCTCTCAATCACCTCATTGTTAGTATCTAATAGAATTACACCAGATGCACCTCTCGAAGATTCCCAAGCCCAAGAGAAATCCTTGGAGCCTTGGAAGGAGTTCAACTATTTATCCTGAAAACTCATTTTCTTTGTCTCTTGTAAGCAAATAATGTCAGCCCCTCTATCTCTAACTAACTCTTTCAACTGTCTTTTTCTAGCTTTATTTCCCAAACCTCTCACATTCCAAAATAATACTTTCATTTTTTCCTAAGTTTTTTAGGACCGCCTCTCCTCTTCTGTTCTAAGCTCTCAGATGATTTGTTTACTACACCTACCTCTTGTTCAGTGTTATCCACAATGTCAACCTCTTCGGATTTATTTTCCAAGACATCTCTCAAATCAGTATGTGGTATGTCATGAGTCTCCTTTTCCTTCTCCTTCTCTTTTTTTCCATCTCAGTTTAGCTAATTTAGCTTGAACCTCCTCCTTGGTCTTAATAGTATCAATAGTATTTGTCGACGGGGAATACCCGTAGACCGGATATAGAGGGTATTGGGGTACGCTGGTATGAGGATCCACGTAGTACGACATCAAGCAAACAAAAGACAAGGATTATACTGGTTCAGGCCCCTTGATAGGTAATAGCCCTAATCTAGTTGGTATGGGATTATATGATGGAAACCATATATTACAAAGGGAATAGCGGAACTCGATGATACCGACAAGACCGTAGACGAGTTGGTTCGACTAGATCACCCGGCGACTTGGCTCCTGTAGACTCCAACTTCGTAGGCTGTGGTGGATGTATTGGCGGTGAGATTCGATGCCTTAGGTCCTGCCTAGGAGGTCCCTTTTATACCACGGGTCAGTTGATCTCCAAGTAGGGCTCGGAGATATCGGACCCCTCACGATATGGTAAAGACCCAGTCTTGTCCGAGTAGGACTCCCTCCATCTGTGGATTTTGTTTCTGTCACGTGATAGATTTCCTTAACGTATATAGGAACTATCCGTATACGCGCGAGTATACCGTATCAGTATACAACGCACATCCAAGTATAGAGGGTATACCTTATCCGTAACCCTGACAGTATTATTGATTTCTACTAAGTTACTGCCCAAGGAAATATTAGCAGCAATAGCAATGTTATTCAACTCAAAGGGATCAATTAACTGAAAAACAACAAAAGGGTTGGAATTACCCGTGGACTCCAGATTCTTCTTTTGGGTTAGAAGTTCAGCTCTATTTCTCAGGCTCATTCTTGAAGTAATAGCAGGTTCTGCTTTCCTGGGTCTGTTCTTCTTGTAAGAAACCTCTTGAAAGCTATCCTCTTCATCACACTCTTCCTCTTCCATCTGTTTTGCAATGTCAGACAAGGATGGAATGTCACATTTCTCCAATTCTAGGTTTTCAGTTAACATAGTCTTATTATCCCCCTCATTAGATTTTTGTGTAAGCTGTACGTACACTGAGGAAAGAATAATTGATCATATATACGAACAAGTCACGGCAAAGATCAGCTTTAACAGCTCAGTTGGCCTCCTGATATCATCCATGTCTCACGACCAACTTAACCCCCACCAAAAAAAAAAAACAATTGGAGCATTATTCACATCACATCACCTCCCTCGTATCTGGACATTATTTTACATTGGGGACAGAAATAAGTTGCTCCAATCAGTTGCTTTAAATTTGCAGGGCACGTTGTGCACACACGTCCAGAGGTTTTGGATGGATGAGGATATACCGTGGACAAACCACCAAGGAGACATGCACTCGTAATGGTGTAAATAATTAGCACTAATATTTGATTATCAACGCACCAATGTAACGTCTGCACTTGTGTTATAAGTGTAAATCGTAGCAGTAGTATACCGGTGTCAATGGTGCACAAATATTGATCAATAAGTGTTTTTTTACGAAATATTGATCAATAAGTTGTCCCTTTCCTTCTGTGGTTGTAATTGCTTTTTGCTAATTATCTTTTGTGAAGTAAACAATTTCCATATGATGTATTTATATTGAGGATTACTGTAGTTTGCTAGGCAGCTGAAAGAATCTAAATCCATTGTGGATCCACCTGCACCAATCAGACTTCAGAATTGATGGTTCAGAAATTTTCGGATGCGAAAAAATAATTAGTAAGTGTAAAAGAATACATTCCTAGCAATTTAAATGGAAAAGGTCTTTTTCCCTATCTTGTGGAGGAGATATAAAAATACGCACTGGTTGGGTGCTTTCTTAATTTTTGACCTTTTTTTCTGAAAATAAAAATAATTCCATGAAGAGGTCAATTTCCGGTTTGTGCTTTGCTAGCTTTTTGGTTCTCTGGATAATGGATAAGAATAAAACCAAAAGGTGAAACGTCCCTCACATATGTTACTACCTTAGCTTGTGGACACAATGGATAGTACTGTACATGGCATATGTTGATTTTGTTCTGATTATTTTCTCTCTTCTTTTGGAGATTACCCGAAAACAAAAATAAGACAAATGACAGTACCACACCAGAAAGTTGCTATCAATTGGTCTAGTTCTTCAAACCATTGATTGAATTCGAAATGAATTGTAACTACATAGCGTTTTTTTTGGCTATGTGCATGCATTTTTTTAGAGAGAGAATCATGGCTTTTGGAGATTTTGTTTTTTTTTTGGTCAAATCAGTAGTAATACATCTCCTTATATAAACACTTGTGATAGTCGATACAATTTGGACGGCCGAGGTAGTTTGCAAGCTTAATTTGCTTAACATAGCCTATAACCCTACATTACCTATATGTTCTAACTTTTGCATAAATGTTAAGAGTATCTAGGGTTGGTTAGGTGGTACCAACCTACAAACCCCTGTCTCTACATTGGTCCCTGCCCTTTTTGCCTTCTTAAGTGAAAGATCACTGTTCCATATTTCTATAATAATATGTCTGCCTCTGCATTAGTTAATTTTTTTTATTTTGCCTCCTTCTTAAGCAGAAAGCAAGACATTTATTTATGTTCTTAAAGCTAAGCTCATCTTTTTGGTTCTCATCAAGAAATGACTGGACAATGTTGCTCCAAGATATATACTACTAGATGACATCAAAATATGGACAATGCCTTTTTCCTTTGAGAGCTTGGTCCCCTGGCTAGAACTTCTGTTACATATTCAGCTTTGTTAAATTCCCATGTCTTGCTTACTGTCAAATGTATCCCATAATACACCGATTTGAGATGTGATGGTGCCATGGTCTGGCCACATCTGGCACTGGCCATTGCTAATTAAGCTATGGCCTCTCATTTTGGGTGTCAGTGGCGTTCTTCTCCCCTGTTGACACCTGTAGCTCAGAATCTTTGCCCCTGGATGATATGCTGGGGTTTCAGACAAAGTTGGCCGGCAAAAATAAAAAGGCCGTGGAGTTTCACAGACAATGTGAGATCTTTGGCCACCGGTGAATCAGCCAAAGCGAGTACCGTCACTTCGAGCCCGGATTGTGCTGTCACCTTGTTCAGATTTGCGAGATCCATCGAAATCGTACGTACATATATATGCAGAAAGGATTCAGCTAAGCTCTAGCTCTAGCATAGCTCACTGATTTGGAAGCTCAAACCAGCGCCTAGGACAAGAAGCCGACAAACAGCTAATTCCATGGTCTGGCTGCACGAGCAGGCCACCATGATTCATAGTCTAGTTAATTAGAGATTAAAATGGGGGATTAGCTTTTCACTAATTGCGACACGTCAGGAGTAGTTTACGTAGCTAGGGAGACGTTCTGTCTCCCTAAAAACAAAGTGAAGCCTAGTCACCTACGTGCTCTTGAGCACAGCAAAGCTCATCATCACTTCTTCGTCTCAATGGAAATCTCATGCATACACGACCATTTGTTGTCTTACTGACATGTTAGCCCTTCGTTTGCTTATGTTTCTCTTCATCTTTTAAATTTATGTAAGTATGATTTATTTTGCTGTGAAACTTGTTTTACATTAAATTTATTTTAAATATAATAATCAGTATAACAAACCGACTGAGTTATACTCCCTTTGTCCCATAAAAAACGAATACAGGACCGGATATGATATTGTATGTTCAGATTCATAGTACTAGTATGTGTCACATTCGATACTAGATTGGTTTTTTATGGGACGGAGGGAGTATATTTAAAACGGAGGTATCACAGTGACTGTTCGTGACGACAACGTTAAAAACAATATTTAGGCATGCATAGTCTCGATTACTTTTAATATATCTACCCCTAATGATGTCAACTTAGCACCTTTTAACACAAGGTAAACAATCGCCCTAACCTTTTGTGCTTGTGCTTCGCATGTGTCCAACGAGCGTTGAGCTGAATCCAGCACCGCAAAGGCAAGAATCCTACCGTGCACTCGCGGCTACTTCATGCATTGTACTACTCTTAAATTAAAGAAAAGGGGTGCAAAAAAAAGTTTATGCTGCTGATGCTGTGATGCATGCAGGACAAGCAATTAAAAGTACTCCCAAGACATGCTTTAGCAAAACAAACATAAACAAGGACAAAACATGGAATGGTAGGCGATTAGGCACCCCCAGTAGCTGCTAGTTTCGGTAGCACGAAAATTCAACTGCTTGTTAATTAATCTGAGCCGAAGGAATTAGTAGAAATAATCTTGGAACACTGGCATATTGCATTATTATTGCTCACCGGAATGTTTGAACTGCTTTCAGGCAGCATTTTTTCCAATCCTAGAAAGAGAACAAATGCAGTTTGAGGAAGCACATTTGACGTGTGTGGATACATTACTTTTACCTATCAGAGTTTAAATCCTAGTGCTCGTAATCGTGCGATTACGGGCGCGCTTCCATAAAGAGTTTTGTTGGCTTTTGTCTTCTTGTCGCATATGAAATGAGAACGCACTCGTGGATGTATACATATGAAAAGAGAGTGGGAAAGAATAAATTCAGCTTGGCATCTGTTACCCACAAGTTCAGTGATATACCGTGCAGCTTGGACAGGTATCCGTGCATATGCATCTACCTGCTGAGACATGGTAGTGAAAGGAAGAATAAAGAGAGCAAGAGAGTGGCACAAGGCACATCACCATTTGTTGCCAAGACCTCCAATCAGAGGAGGTTTTATGGGCACTCGGATGGCATTTGACTAAGCTATCAACAGTATCTAGTTGTACTCTGTAGCAAGGCACTAACCGAAAGGCTAGATGCCCAGATGCACGACAGCTACAAGATTTCAACAGAAGCAATTACCAATGAATGGTGTAGTACTTGTCCTTTTGTCTTAATTAGACGACGGAGAAGAACTTGGCATAAGAAAAAGGGGTGATACGAAGTACCAACTGGACCAGAGAAATTAAACAATTGGAGGATATACGGCTGGAATAATGCCATAATGTGTATTCTGTACTGTGTACGACAACAAACGTTTATTAGTGAATGCAAGCAGTCGTATTGATTGAAGCTAGCCATAAAATTATGAAAAAGCGTTCGCGAATTTAAAATTTACATTCAAATATAAAGAACTGTTTACATACTATGTATGTAGAAACTCAATCTAAATCCAGCTTCATGTGTAGGGCAGTAGTTCCAACACCATTGCAAAGCTTTTGTAATGGCCCTGGGCAACTAACATAGAACAGGGAAAAACATTTGAATAATGATCGATTGAACCTGTGGTTGCATTGCTCCTGATTACGTGATAAGTATCACTTGTTGAGAAGGTACAACATATATTACAGATATATCTATCAACAGCCCCACCATAATACAACACCAACTAACAAAATTTGATGAGCGCATATCACCCATCCAAGGCATGAGTGCAAATAAATGAAGAAAATTTCAATGGAATTGAAACCTCATGATTCATGAAGATTTTGAATTTCAACTTTCAAAGTTTGGAGCTTACGCTCAACAGTGGACAACTCACCCTGAACACCCTGCAGCCAATCTATCTTTTGCTGACATGCATCTTGATAAGGTTTGCTGACAGTCTCAACAAAATGGACTAATTGATTAGCACTACGGGATATATCCTGCTGAATAGCTTCGTCAACTTTTGAAGATAGTTTTTCAGCAGCCTTGCCGATCTTCTCTACTGCAAGTTTCCGACGGGTAGGAAAATTTGATATTGCAAAGAACCTGAAAAAGGAGTATTGTCCATTAGATCAATATGCATATAATTTCATATCAGCTGATTCCATGCATAGCAAACCTATTTACTGAAAAGTGGCCTCTAGTTATCAATCGAGAATTACCCGCCAGCTGAGCAAAGAGCTAGAGCAAGAAGGTCTTCAAGTGTACTTGTCAAAACAGAGGTCAAAAGAGAAGCTGACAATCCAGCAACCCCTAGCCCTCCAAAGGTTCCCCAAGCCTTCACTTAGCAAAGCTCAGAATGAGAACAGCGAAGAAAAAACAAGTATAATGAAATCATAGACGGCCTCAAAACTAGATGCTCTCAAACAAAATTGATAACCATGGGAAGTACGAAGTAGTAGTAATAGGAAGGCTTCATCTACCCCAGCAAGAGTATCCACTTGCCCAAATACTAATTACTTGCCTATGATAAAATTAAAATAGTTGGTACATAATAAGAATTAAGAAGACCATTATTATCATTTTCATTAAGAAAAAAGAATCAAAGTAAGCTTCAGTCCAACTCCCCTACTTCAGGTTATTTTAATGTTATTATAGTTGGTATATCATGTCTTCCATGTGACTTTCTGTATCAGTATTACTTGAGACCTTTCAGTGGTTTTAGGTTTTCTCATCTGTGCTGAAAACTTCAGGGCTTAGAAGTCACACTTTGTTAGTTTATAAGGATAAGCTTATTCTACAGTTTCAGGAATAATAAAGAAGTATACTGTATGTATAAAAAAGTTATAACTATATCTTCATAGGCATACCACTTCACGAATTTCTTCTTCAAAAACCTTAGCAGCAGCACTAGCACTGAAGCCATCCAGTGCCTTTACACAGAGTTTCTCTTCTTCATTGACAAGTTCATTTTTCTCTGGCGGAATCCTTTGCTCCTGGGCAACCAATGCACCCCATCTCTCATGGAAGCAGTCCACATATATATTTGCTTCACGGACATTGGTAGAACTCAACCATGTAGAATATTCACTTAGCAAATTCTAGACAAAAGAAAGAAAGTTTTGTTGATAACACAAACAAATAAGCACCACGATGCAAATAAATAACCAACATGAAGCAAATGCTAGAAATCTTTTAAACAAATAGGAGTAATCGGCATGAACAAATATGAACCAGACACCAGGAGTTAATGATGCCCACTACTCAATTTTCTCGTGATATTTATGTATCTGAATTGTTTGCAACAAACCTGGGCAATTTTTGTCTGAATGACATGTGCAAGAAAATGTGGAAAATACAAACATGTAGAAAGAAAATTTTTAATATGATATGTAAATGAGAAGAGTGTTCAACATACTGCTGCGTCATCAAGGGAAGGGCTCAGAATATCATTTTGAAAAAATGATGTAACTTTGGTGGGAGTGCTTTTCCCCCCTGAAAGGGTGTATGTAAAAATAAGGTCAATGTTTGACAACTGAAGTGTAGATTCCATGAGCGAAATTGCTCGGCCTTTAGCTCTCGCAATCTGCAAGATAAAAAGAAAATATCAATGCAACAGGTTAAGACATTTGTCAACTATACAGTATTACATATGGCCTAAAGATATCTCAACTGAAGCACATGCCACTGGAAGAAAAACTAAACCACCCCTCATAATTTCCTTAGAAAGGAGAGGAAGACTTTCACTCTTTTGTTCGCATAAACTTCAGGGAGAAAAAATGAATAACCAGCAGGAAAAACACCATTATTTGTATGTTTTCTCTTATTTTGCATCAAAGCTAACTACTATGTATGCCTTATGGTTGCAAATAGGGAATATATCATAGTAGAATTGAAGAACATAGGGTAAAACAGAAATAGTCATCTTCAGAAAACCTACAAGGGATGAAATCTGCCTTTGCCAAGAATCACTGTCAGCCTCAATCTTCACAGCATAATTGTTTGCACCAGAAACAAGATCCTTGATGGACGTTAGGTCATCAATAGCCTTTTCATATTCTAGCTTCACAAGCCTTTGACATGACGTTAGCAAACGATCTGCAATTCCAATTGGCGTTTCAAGTTTCAGCCGGACCCTTTCCTTCCCATTTTCTGTTGATCCATCCAAGAAGCTCAATAGGTAATGCTCTAGATCATAAAACTTGCTGTTTCTCCATCTAGGGTCATTAAACAAAGCTTCCCCATGATGCTCTCTTCCATCATTTTTTGAATACAAAAGCTTGGCCTCCAGAGCAGAGCGTGAAGATACAGGAAATAATGTCACATCCTCTGTGTTAAGCAATTTTCTTGCATTTTCCTTGATAAATGCAGTAGCCTCTTCAAGCTAAAACCGTTGGATTGAGAAGCAAAATAGCAATCAGGAAAAAGGTAAATAGGATAGGCAATATTTTGCAGGGATTTTGAACTAGAGATTTATATCAGACCTCGTTACTGTTCCGATAAAGGTCCAATTTGTTTAGTACAAATACAACTTTCTTCTTCCACTGCTGAACATACTGGAGAAATCCGACCTAGAAGTCAAGAACGTTTTTAGCTCCACTGTAAAGGACAAATAATAAAGGACCAAGGACAAAAATGCATCCTTGAGAGATAAATAAGGATTATAGAATTTTCAATAAAATATTTGTTAGGTAAGGAATCGCATAAGGATAAAATCCTAAGCAATATGCAATCTATAAGTTTAAAAAGGCTCGTCACAGATGGCCACAATATCACGTTCCTCAAAAAAGAAACTTGGGTGTGAAAATTTAAGTCTTTAGTCAGTATTCAAATAAGTGTACCAAACTACATAAAAAATGTGAGACAGAATGCATATCATAGGTTGGGGCCAAGGAAGTGTGTTCTGCAATAATTTAGGCAACAGGCAACAGGCACTTTCCTAAGGAAGTGCAGCACGCTAAATTGCCAATGCATGATAAAAGGATGCATTGAGTTAATCGCCCTGGGAGATTATATTTTAAACCCACCGATCCCAGGAACTTAGACAAGTCATACAGACAATCCTTCCCTTTTGATTAATTTCATAATTGTAAAGAACTAGAACCAAATACAAATCAAGAGATTATTCAGTTATCCATGCAGAGGAAATAAAAATGGGGCACATTCAACAAATGATCTATTATAGGATTTGACTCATTTTTTTTATTGTTTCATGCTTTCTACCTACCATTCCTAAAACATAGTGGTGAGATAATGACTATCAAATGCATAAAGAATTGGCACAATCAAATAATCATAATCATTACCTCACTGTCAGTCAATGGTCTGTCTGATGAAAGAACAAAGAGTATTAGGTCAGCTCGGGGCACATATTCTTCAGTAAGCCGTTGCTGCCTTTGGAGAATAACATTTGTTCCAGGCGTATCAACTAGGTTCATCTGTTCAATAGTACACAATTAAACATCTCACAGCCATGGAGATGAAGTCATGAGTCAAGAAAATTGCACCAGTAAGTTGGCATTGTAACATTAATGTAACCCAGAAACACTCAGGGGAAATAAGGTGGAAGACGACTGCCATTTATTTTTTGAAATCCCTCTCAATTATAGCGAATGCAGACCCATAAAAAGTCAGTAAACAGCTAACAGACAGGTTGTAATTTGTCTAAAAAAACAGACAGGTTGTACATGCTAAAACTACAGCATTTTGTAGAGGAAAGAGTTGTATTCCTCTATTTCATACATATTCATTAACTCGAATGCTTCCTTAGAACAAATATTTCTTTGAGATTCATAAAGAAAGCAGCCTTCAAGTAGTTGAAAAATATTATGCTTCCTTACATCATGATAACCATCCTGGCGTAGCTAGCTTGTTCAACCAAATACAGTAAAGGGTGAAAGGGTAGCATCAAGACATCAACTATGTACTTACTTCCTTCAATACGGGTGCCGATAAATAGCACATGTATTGACCATCCGGGTGCCTCTCACATCGTTCTGCGCTTTCAGAGTCAACATCAGAATATGATAGCAACATGATCTCATTTGTTGTGGGCACAACTCCTTCCTGAAGATACTTCCTCCCAAGTAGAGCATTTATAAAAGTTGATTTTCCCGAATTAAATTCACCCTGAGATAAATTTAGAGACTAATTAAGAAACATAAATGTAAGAGAAGATAGATTGACCAATATAATGTATAACAGTCTGAAGAACAGTTCAACTTTTTAATAAAATAAATTGATTTCATCAGGACAACAAGCACAGCAGTTCAGTTTATGCCTTTGTAGAACAGGACCTATGTTTGGTGGAGTTATAATCTGATTAATTATAATGAAAGATGAAAGAGAAAAGCAAGGGGCTTTATGTCAGCTGATGCAAATGGATCACCATCAAGGATGTCGGCATATATGCTTCCAGTTATATAAATGAGGATGTGGACATAAATGAGTTTTGTTTTAAGAAATGTCCATTTAATAGCGACTCTTCTGGTAGTTTATATGAACTCTAAACTACAAAACCAGATATTTTTTAACATCAAACTCTCAACCCTCTCACAGCAAAACTGGATTGCTTTTGTTTATGTGGCATTTGCATGCCACCCCCTTGAGATTTTGTCGGTGCCAGACCTAAAAAAGACTTTGCTAGGTGGGCTGGCATGTGAGCTAAAACATCAGTGTGGTCATCAGCATGTGAGCAGACATCAACCAAACCAGCCTGAGGGTTTAAAAAGTGAACAGGATTTTAGAGTTTGTGGTCGCAAAATGTCCAATTCTCTACTCCAGGAATTCAGGTTGGGAGTGATCCATTTTTAAGTTCAAGGTTGGAGGTTGAGATAGTTGATTTCAACACTTTGCAAAGGTGTGGGCTGTAAATGGATTTTTTCAGAAAAACATAGTGTATGTCAGCATCATACGAGCATAGTGTGAACAATATTTCTCCTCTTAAAAAGAATTTTAGTTTTTTAAATTTTTTAGCCAGAGTTCATGATGTAAAATCAGCCAAAATCAACATTAAATGCTACAGGTTTATCTGAACCGCCTAAAAATATAATTGCTGCTAAGCATTGATCCAACATGGTCATAACTTCTCATAAAAAAATCCTTGGGGTGAGAAATAATCATATAATATAAATTGCTTTGAGAAAATCCATGGCAGGACTGTCAGTGTTATCCAGCGTGAGAAGCAGCATTTCCATGAACCACATAATACAATTTCATTATTTATGCAAACAACAGAAGAATCATGTCTAAAAAATCATCTGTCTATGAAGTATAAAGCAAGCTATCAACATTTAATGTAAACCAAATTACCACAGTAACCAACAAAAATGGCTCACTCAGGCGAGAAGCAGCATCAACTAGAAGCTCAACTTCCTCCATCTGTTGCCACAAAACAGAAAATTATATTTCAAGTCGAGGATATGCTAGAAATGATGATGTGAAGTAAAACTGAATTCATTCCAGGGCAACTTCAACTACCAAATATGTAACATTAGATGATCACCATTGGTGCTGCCTTGCGGATAACAGCAACAGCTTCACTTAGAATAGGCTTTTCTATCGATATCAGCTGCATTACTTTTTCATCTAGTTTTGTGAATCCAGCAACTTTTGCCTTCTCACGAGTTAGGACCATTACATTATCTGCTTCTTCCAAAGTACTAGCTGAAGAGTAATTAGCCTGTAGGACACTTTCAGCGGTATCCACTTTTGAAAAATCCCGTTCTATAATATCATCAGCGAGTACTTGAATACCAGCTAAAGACATAACAATTCCAGATGCACCGGATTGGAGCAACCTGGATGTGTTATCTGAGTAAGACCCTTCACTTTGCGAATCACTCAAAGTGGAAAAAATGGGGATCTTCACATGCTGAGTGCCACTAACACCATTCATAACATTAATAGCATCATCACTGCCGGTATCGATGATAAGAAAATCAGCCCCCTCTGAACTTGTGGCGCTTCTTGCAGTGTCTGCAGAACGTATGGTTCTAGCGACAAGAGGGAGGTATATGGAGTCCGAGTTGGACTTCATCATCATACTCCTTGCAACAATAGCAGGAATACCTGCATCAAAGTACAGAAGGAACCTCCTTAGAAAAATGCTTGGTTGTTGCTACATACTAGTAGTTTCTTTTTTAGTACTTCTAAAGAAACTGACTGATTATTGGTTAGCACCACGACAGAGAACAATATCTAGCGAAATCTGGTCAAAGTTATTGACATGACAAGTACTGAAAACTGGGAAAAGGAGCAGGTAAGACAAGTGACTAAAAAATGTACTTCCTTCGTCCCATATTAAGTTCATTTTTAGCCCCTTCAATTTGTCCCAAAATAAGTTCATTTTTGGAGTAATCATTGTGAATGACTAGTTGATACCCCACGCGTTGCTGCGGGACAGTTATATCGTGAATTTGTAAGCTATAATTCTAGAACTTTTTTTTTGACTGAATAATTCTAGAACTTTTGACTATTGGTATAGTATCATTACATAGAAGGGACCATATAGCTATAAATTTATCATAATTACATGATCAACATGCTTGAACGTTCGATCTGTACATTGAATTGCTATATGAATAGAAATGACATGATTCCAATTAAGATACTCCCATTTCGAAGAACCATAAACGGTAAGCAAACATGACACTATTTTTATTATGTACTAAATTGGCTTAAGATCTCATTCAGATATTTTAAATAACTAATAAAATATTTCTTTTTGTGAGAAAACAAAGAGAAAATACGGATAACGTTGCATGCATATGTTGGTATATGATCTTAAAAAAAAACAACTATTGGGTGCATGAATCTAGTAATTTCAAGAAACATGTTCACCTATAAGTAAATTGGAGGAACTGTGGAGAAACAAATTTAGTGATTGCGGTCTTAAAAACACAAAGATTTGGCACAACCTTTTAACACGAAGAAATCAGATATGAAAAGAAGCAAGATCATGATAGAGTACCAAAAACCAATCACCATAGGAGATAGGCATAGATACACATCCTTGCAATTGGTAAAAATCGAGTGTTGTAATCTGTCCAACAAATTTTCGATGTCATCTATGACAGTGACAAACCAAAATTTCATTGGACCATTGACATTTCCTCTTTAGATGATTGAGGAAGCCTGTTCAAGCATAAATATTCCAAGAAAATCCATTGGATCAACCTAGATATGGCTAGTAGATGCATTAGAAAAATTAAAGGGAATGATAAAAAGGTAGACACAAATGTAGTGGTGTAGGCTTTAGGTGGGAGATGTATTGGTTAGTGGTTAGTGATAAAGGGAGATATAATGATGCGTGAGGTAATTAAGCGGAAGACAAAAGGCATTGGTCCTCTCAAATGCCATCGGCTGAGAAGAACTTGATCTAATGGTTGATTTGCATAGACGCAAGATGATCTAATGGTTAATATAATCTTGATGATGTGGTCTCACAGAATTTAAGCTTTATAGCATAAATGACTTGTAGTGGGTACCAACTATAAAGGAAGAAAGGATGGTATTTGGAGTAGATAAAGTGATGAATAGTTGCATTGGGATTTGATAAAATAAGAGTATTCTAGTTTTTTTTTTTGTTGTTTTTTATGATATGTGTGTGATTGATGAAAAATGAACTTATTTTGGGATAGAGGTGGTACTAAATTATACGAAACCATATGGCATATTCTAAAGGGTGAAGTCCAATTATGGCCCTTAAACTTTGCTCGAAATCCATTTTTCGCCATGAACTATAAAATCGATTGGCGTTCGGCCTCAACTTTCAAACCGAATAAATATCACCCTGAAACATATTTTTCATTGGCTTTGTTTCAAACAAGCAACTACCTACCACAACAAGCAACTACTCGTACGAAATACGAAGCTGGGGAGAAAAAAAGCAGTCACCAACCGTCGTCAGCCAGCACGACGCCGCTGGCACCGACCGCCGAGGCGACGTCGACGCGCTCCGCGACGAGCAGGTAGGCGCGGTCCCCGACCGACGCCTTGAGCGAGAGCGCGGCCTCGTAGACGCGCCCGCCGCCCTCCTCCCCGGCCTCGAGCACGACGATCCCCACGCCTCGCGCCACGGCCGCGACCACCGCGTCCCCGGAGGCCAGCGCCTCGTCGGCGCCGACGCGGAGGACGAGCGCCGGGACCCGGATCTCCGGCCGCTTGAACCCGCCCGGGAACAGCGTCCTCGGCGGCTCCCTCGAAGAAGCAGCACCGCCGCCCCCGCCGGACACTCCCCCTCCGGCGGCCGCAGCGGCGCCAACATCGCGGAGGCGGAGGCGGTGGCGGTGGCGCGGGAGGAGGAGGGAGCGGGAGGTGGGGAGGAGGAGGAGGCCGCCCGCGCGCGGCAAGGGGAGGCCGGTGGAGGAGGTGGAAGCGGCGAACATGGGGAGCGACAGGGATGGGACTGGGAGAGCGAGCTCTCGCCTCTCGCGCGCGCGGGCGCGTGTGGACAGCGGAGAGTGGAGGAGAGGAGAGGAGAGGAGAGGGGGGAGTGGGAGGTGGAGCCGCGCGTGGAGTGGAGTGGAATGGAGGGGATATGGAGTTTTCTCGCGGATTTGGTTGGATAGGGTGATCGCGGAGCACCGCCCGGCGCCCGCACGGGGGATTTTCCCGGTCGCGCTCACTCGCACAAGCCGTTTGATGGCCGTTTCCTTCAAAAACTAGCGTGGTTCAAGTGACAGGTTTTTTACTGGAGTTTAACTTCCGGCTTGTGCAAAATGCGTCGGGAGACATGAGTACGTGCACTAACAAGATATTTTAGTTTTCTATAAAAGATGCCCGTACGTTACAACGGATGAATGTTATTTTAATCTTATTATTGTTATACGGTTTGGCTATGGTGAAATTCACTGTGAGAATTCGCTTGGATATTTTTTTTTCTAGAAAATCATGAGTTGTAATTAGGAGTCTAACACTCATCTCAAGTTAGTATGCAAGTTTTTTTAAAGAAATTTCTTATACGGCTCCTTTTATATTTCTAAAAGCAAACGAACTTAAAATTGGACTCAAACATGGATGTATATTTCTAAAAGCGAACAAATTTAAAAACCGACTCTAACACGGATGACGTACCAAAATACCAGCAAAAACATCTTCAATTTTTATAATAGTAGAGATAGAGATACGGTTTAATTGAACACATTGAACACATCTATCGACTAATTTTGTAAAAAGAATATCTGCTAAGAATTATTGGGGTTGTTTGGCTGTATGGTTTACTGTTGTGCTATAGCAAGCGCAAATAGTACCACCCACACAAGACAGCGGCAGATAAAGTTGTAGCTATAGTTTCGGCCTACCGAACATAACCCATTAGTAGCTATAAGTAATTAAGAAGAGTGAAATACGCTGACACTTATATCACGATATAATATTGATTCCTAAACTTTGAAAACAACATAAATACACGTCGGTAACCACGTTAATACATAGAGTACACGTCCTACTATTTTTTTTAACTTGTATGATAGTCACTCTGCACTTAAATATACTTATCCTAGTAAAACAAACAAATCAGACAACTACTTTATCCAAAGTCGTAGTGCTAACATGGGTCTAATCTCATTCTATGTTACAACATTTGAAAACGGAGTGGGTATATTTAACAAGAATGAGGGGCTACATTTGTATTTCGAAAGTTTAGAAACTATAATGACACCAAGTATAACTTTAAGAATTGACAATGCATTTGACTCAATTGAAAAAATAGACGAGAATATTAGCACTTCCATCTTTACACCATAGATTTTCACAGCTCATATGGAATAATAGAAAAGCAAAGGAATTTTGAAAGATTTGTATCCTATGAAAAAAAATTCAATGCATCCATTTAAAACAAAGGATCCAGCACTACAAATTCCTTTAAAAATTGTATGGAATGGGCGGCCAATCCATGGGAAACATTTAGGAAAATAAGATTGAGGTTGTGCTTCATGTTTTCTTCTTCCCGTGACTCAAATTTTCTGCATGTTCCCTATGTATAATAGTTTTGAAGCTTTATGTATTTTTAAAGTTAACATAGAAATTTGATTGTCATCCTATCATGTTTCTACGTTTTTACGGTTTTCCTATTCAGGTGATCCAACTAGAATCTATGTTTGCTTTTCTATCAAAATCCATCGTACCAGAACTTGAACAGGGTAACAAACTAGACAAACCATGGAAATGCTATCCTATTAAATTTTGTCATTGCGCATATTCTCTCTTATGGACACAGATTTGATATCAAATCGAACAGTTCCTTTTCATTGTTCCCGAAATTTGGTACTATGTCATTAATAGTTACTTTTTATTTAGACATATAATATATATACGATGATGTGTAAGAAATGAAGTATGTACCCTTAAAATGTTTGAATTGACTTTCTCCGCACAAAGGTGATCGCATTGGGCGAAGAAAGAAGCTAGGACCTAAGATCACGTTGCAATACCAAAATATTTTTTTCTTAAGTTGTCTATTTATCGGTTGCCTTCTTTTTTTTTCTTTTTCCATTAATCACTTTTACATGCTTAGCATTGCCTAGAAATTCATGCACGTCAACAAACTAATTAATCCATCTCTTCGTGATCAATCCCACCATTCATGTACCCAAACATAGAACTCAATATCACCGCTACTCTCAAGAGACAGAGAGGAGGGCATCCTGAATCTACCAACCAAAAAAGCCACTAAGGACAAGAGCCCTCTCTAGCTCTAGAATAGAAGAAACTTAACATCTTGTACACACTACAGCAAAAGGATCCAGATAAGAACATATGAGTAGGGTATTACGTTTCCGTACGGCCCGAACCTGTATAAACTCATTGTCTCGTGTTCCCGACTTTAGGTCCGCACACTAGCGCCCTGGCTGAATCACAAAATGGAGGTTCTGTAAGTGTTCTGGACATGAGATACTTCTTACTTCTATTTTAGGCTCGGTGGGAACAACCATATACTAAGTTTAATACGGAATCAAGTCTCATATATGGAAGGTGTTCTGGATAAGGGAAGAGAAACAAAGTCCTACTTGAACACTACAAGGTCTACTTGAATCGTATCCATAGTTGCCTCCCTCGCCTTACTTGGACAAGAGAGCACCCGAGGGTATAAATACAAGTCCACCAGAAGGAGAAGGGATGCATAGATAATAAACCAATACAGATTAGCATAAGTCAAGACAAGCCTATAGCGCCACAAAAGCTAGGGCAATCTCTAATCTTGTTGAGTTCATGTTCGAGGAAGTCGACTACTACTAGTCGTCGACCACATGTGAGAGCTTTACACCGCTATACTGATAGAAATTATGTTAGGTCATCCTTATTATTGTACTCGTGTGATATTGATATATAATAGCAACACCAGTTCCGATCAACAGGAGTAAAGTTATTACACGTAAGTAAGAGTCTTGGATATGTATAAAAAATAAATGTCTCTCGTCTCTTAACTCTTACCTTAATCTTGCGTATACCTTGACACCAACGACTCCTATACTTCAAAAATACCATATATGGGGTATAGCCTGTTGACGGATTCCTTTTCTCCCTGCTAGAGTAGTGACACCCCCACCTTCCTATGCACTACCGCCTCTAGACTTGTTGTCACTCGTTGGCATTGCTTTCCTATTACCGCCACCACTAGTGTCTCCGTCTCTCCTCTTCTCAAGTCACCTAAGGCCCAATTTAATTTAGATTTTTAAAAATATTATTGATGTGGATTTTGTAAAATAAAAGGATAAGTTAAATATTTTAGAAATAAAACTTAATAAATAGCTTAAAACAAGATATATAAACAATTGATTTTTTAAGGATAGAATAAATACTCTGTTAAACAGAAATGTTCCATAACCGATGAGTTGTCCTCTTCCCTCCTCTCACCCTTTCCCTGCCACTCTTTTATCTCTATGGATGCAAGCGGGATGGGTTAGTGGGATTTTTCTTCTTCTTATTTCATTTCTAGTTTATTTTATCTAAAAGTTATATTACCATGTGAGAAATGAACTAACGAGTGAACTTTATTTTTTTAAAAAAAATTATTATACTATCATGTGAGAAATAAATTAGCGAGCAAATTTTATGGACTTGTCCGGTTCCCTACTCCATGACCAGTCGAAGGTCGACGATGTTTAGGCACCCTTTGATTCAAAGGAAATTCATAGAAATTTTTAGAGAATTTCATTCCTATAGGAATTTTTCCTATATAGCCCTTTGAATCAAAGGAATGGATCTTATGGAATCCTATGAAATTCCTATGGATTGCCTGCCATGCAAGTTTTGGAGAAATTCTAACATGAGGTAAAACCTCTTGGAAACTTTCCTTTGAGTCTTTATCTCTCCTCTAATTCCTACGTTTTTCATGCGGTTCAATCAAACGGTCATTCCTGTGTTTTGCAATCCTCTGTTTTACACTTACATTTCTATCAAAATCCTGTGTTTTTTCTATTCCTATGTTTTCATATTCCTGTGATTCAAATGGCCCTTAAAGTCTTGAAGACTGAGGCAAAGTCTGTTATCTTAATCGATTGTTACAGTATCGGAGTAATAAATTACTGCAGTGATAGCCGACCCACCGGACAGAGCCTCCCAGAGTCCTACACCCATCATCATCAATAAACTACTCCTTTGATGATCTCCCCACGTTGGTACGTCCAGAACACTCGCTCACCCGAACCCGCGGCGACTTCGCCGGTGACCTTCCCGATGGCGCCCATCTCCTGCCGCGAACTCTCCCCGCACCTCTCCTCTCTCCCCCGCGCCGCCGCCACCACCACCGCCCACACGCACCTCTCCTTCCGACGCGCTCCACCTCCGCGCCGCCTCCTCACCGGCACAGCCAGCGACGACGGCGACAGGCTGCGCCTCCTCCCCTCCGCGGCCACGAGGGACGACGCGCTCGCCTCCCTCGTCGGCCAGCTCGAGCACGACGTCGTCGTTCGCCACGGACAAGCGGCGGAGGAGGAGGAGGAGGAGGAGGAGGATGAGGAGCTGTATCACCACGATAGCCAGGACCACGGGGCGGCGCGGAGGCGCCATCACCGGCAGCACCACCAGGACGAGCACGAGCTGGCGGCGCGGTGGCGTGAGATCCACGGGCGCGACGACTGGGCGGGGCTGCTCGACCCGATGGACCCGCTGCTCCGCTCGGAGCTCATCCGCTACGGCGAGTTCGCGCAGGCGTGCTACGACGCCTTCGACTACGACCCGTCCTCCCGCTACTGCGGCAGCTGCAAGTACCCGCGCCGCGCCTTCTTCGACCGCCTCGGCATGCCCGCCGCCGCGCGGGGCTACACCGTGACCCGCTACCTCTACGCCACCTCCAACTTCCGCTTCCCAAACTTCTTCTCGCAGTCGCGCGCGGGCGCCAAGATCTGGAGCCAGCGCGCCAACTGGATCGGCTACGTCGCCGTCTCCACCGACGAGGAGACCGCGCGCCTGGGCCGGCGCGACATCGCCATCGCGTGGCGCGGCACGGTCACGCGCCTCGAGTGGGTCTCCGACCTCATGGACTTCCTCCGCCCCGTCGCCGACGAGGGCATCCCGTGCCCGGACCGGGAGGTGAAGGTGGAGTCCGGCTTCGTGGACCTCTACACCGACAAGGACCCCACCTGCCGCTTCTGCAAGTACTCCGCGCGCGAGCAGGTGCTCACGGAGGTCCGCCGCCTCGTCACCCGCTACGCCGCGCTCGGCGAGGACGTGAGCGTGACGGTGACGGGGCACAGCCTCGGCAGCGCGCTGGCGATGATCAGCGCGTACGACATCGCGGAGTCGGGCGCCGCGAGCGCGGCGCACGGCGGCGGGAAGGAGGCGGCGGCGGCGGCGGTGTGCGTGTACTCGTTCGCGGGGCCGAGGGTGGGGAACGCGAGGTTCAAGGAGAGGTTCGAGGGGGAGCTCGGGGTGAAGGCGCTGCGGGTGGTGAACGTGCACGACGGGGTGGCGCGGATGCCGGGGATCCTGCTGAACGAGGGGGCGCCGGCGGCGCTGCGGCGGGTGGCGGAGGGCATCTTCCGGGTGCCGTGGTGCTACGCGCACGTCGGCGTGGAGCTCGCGCTCGACCACAAGCGGTCGCCGTTCCTCAAGGACACGCTCGACCCGGCCTGCTTCCACAACCTCGAGGCGCACCTCCACCTCCTCGACGGGTAAGCCCTCCTTCACTTCTGATTAAGATGATAGTTCGTTTTTTAAATTTGCTAAAAAATAAAACTTTCGTAGGTTTTTCTTGGTCCCTAAAACTTTTAGATTTGCAACCATGAGATTGTCTCCACATATGTCTCCAGATATGTGCATGAAAAAAATCGATTGAAAATGTTGTACGTAAAATCTCAGTACTAACTAACCAAACCAAACTATAGTTAAATGCAAGTTTTATATAAGTTATATCCCAGTTTAGTGTAGTTAAAATATAGCTACACTGAAAGTTTTTAATTAAAAAAACTTGCGGTAGTTTTTTAAATACGCCCTTTTTAATATAAAACTTGCATAAAATACTTTCAGATGAAATTAATTTAAAATATTAAATAAATTTATTTTTTAAGTTTATATAAATAATTGAAATTTAATTAATCATGTGTTAATAGTTTTTTTATTTTCTATCCTATTTAATGTTCATTAGAAACTAATAATGGTGACCATCTCAACTTGACCTCATCAGCTTTGCACATTTGGTACCTACCTCATCATCCATGCTCAAATCTCCGAAAGCCAACTTTTGAAAGTCAGAACCGAGCCGATTTTGGTAAAAAAAAAAAAAGGAGTTGAAATAAGGCAACAAAAGCACTATATTAAGTTTTTTAACCAACCGCTCAATCACGAGAAGATTTGGTAACTCCAAATACTTCCCTACATCTGGTAATTTGCACGTTTTCACTACCTCCTCATCCATATGCTCAAATATCTGAAGCTAATTTCTGAAAGTCAGAACTGAACTGATTTCGGTAAAAAAAAAATGGTTCTTATAAAATAAGGTGACAAAAGCTATATTTTAATAAACCACTTATTCACAAGTTCACAACAAGATTCGGTAGCTCCGAATACATCACTACATGCACGTTTTTAATTCGTACTATCAAAAAGCTAACTTTTGAAAGTCAGAACTCAATTAATTTCGGTAAAAAATAAAGTTCTTGAAATAAGGCGACAAACGCAATATTTTAACAAACCACTATCACTGAATATTTAGTAACCCTGAATACATCACTACATCTGCATACCAACCTAAAATGGTAGGACGTCAAACCAAAGAGGTCTTTCTATGCCTATTTCATTTTAAAAAAACAATAACAAAATTTGACGTCAACAAAATTTAATAAATTTATTTTGACATAAAACGAAACTACCTAATCCCTAAACGTCACCGCATGCCTATCTCAGTCACGCCGGCCCAGTGGTTTAGTATAAGCTAACAACTTGAAGGTGATGACGTCGCCTGAAACGGGCTGTGTCATAGACTTAAGTACATTGAAATGGTTGAAAGGGCTAAACAGACGGTAGAAAATGACAGTAGCGTGGTCACCGGGTAAGAGTATAAATTCTCGAACGCCTACAAGTAATCAACGATAGAAAAGGTGGTTCGGCCCAGGAATATTCTGAAGCGGTCAAGTCATCTCATTAGTACTCTTATTAATTATTTTTTCTTTGAAGAAGAATTAGTACTCTTAATGACGAGATTATGGCCTAGTAAGAGACTAAAGACCGGAGGGCAGAAGGTCGACCACTTGGCCAGTTTATTACAGGAATGCAACATAGTACAGTATATGTATAGTAGTAGGTGGCAGCTTGCATTCAGCATGTGTTTAAAAAAAATCATGTGATCATGTGGTATACTAGTATAGATCGATCATATCGCCAATTAGTCATACAGGGACATGAGATGCAATTATATGATACTACTCATGATATATGATCCTCTCTCTCTTTTATTTATGAGAGATGGCAATGATAGTGTGATCTTGTTTGAGATATAGGTAGCGTGCGTGATCCGTCATCTAGAACATGCGTACTTTTCTATTTTCCAAAACATAATAAATAACTACAAGTGCCAAATTTATTGGTTCATGACAAAATTTTTAAAAAGGACACAGCTGATAGCATTTGGTGATAGTGGTGATGTCCTTTGGTTGAACAATTTGCGGTCTCTACTCGTATCACGTATTAAGATGTCGAATCTCTTGAAGACATGTTCCTCCCTATGACGACTTGCTAACCATGAGTATTAGCTAGTACGGTTGTGCATAGATTACACTGCATACATTTGCTGCAATTTGTATTATAGGCTGAGTTTAGTTCTAAACTTTTTCATCAAACTTTCAACTTTTTCATCACATCAAAACTTTTCTACACACAAACTTTTAACTTTTCCGTCACATCATTTCAATTTTAACCAAACTTCTAATTTTTGTGTGAACTAAACACACCCCACAACTCATATTATACTGTACTGATCATATTGCGAAGTCTTAGGGTGTGTTTAGTTCACGTCAAAATTAAAAGTTTAATTAAAATTGGAATGATGTGATGGAAAAGTTAGAAGTTTATGTGTGTAGGAAAGTTTTGATGTGATGGAAAAGTTAAAAGTTTGAAAAAAAAGTTACTAGAAACTAAACCAGTCCTCGCTGAAAGTTTGCGGTTTGAGGTTCTGTTAAGGTTGTCTACTCCTATCAAGGGGGTTCAGCAAGGTCGGGTTTATTTAAGTGGGATGCCAGCCTGTTTGACAGCTCAATAAATGTTGATCAATACGGTAGGATCAATGCACAATGCGACCTGATTAATGAATACTACCACACCATGGTGGTGTGGCTACTGTCATGGTGCTATACTAGAGTTTTCAAGAAACCGGGTCCCTTGTACCGGAGCAATCATCAAGTTGTCATGCCAGACGGGGGGCATAGCTCCCCATTTACTCTACGAAACCAACGTGAGCCTGACTGCCTGAGCCACATCAACCAGCCGGCCAGCCAGCGGCTGCAACTACCAAAGGCGGACCAAAACACACGTACGGCGTGTCATTGGTCTAGTCAATATTTGTCGTTTTCTATCGTTGGCTGAGACGTATATTTTGCCATTGCCAATTTGTATATTAACTAGGAAGGTGGTTCACGTGAGGCGTGGACATTCCTATTATTAAAATGTGATATTATATTTTTTTGAAAATTGTACCTTATAAAGGTAAATTATAGGTTGGGCATGTCTAAATATCATTCATCGACTTAGAAGATAAATCAAGGTTATATGTGGTCGACTATTGGATATAGTAAGTAAATAGTAAGTAAATAATATGTATACCATCTGAACACATACTGTACAATATTGCTATAAATAGTAAGAAATTCAAAGTTATTGTGATTGAATCGCCTCATGAAGATGCATGATTTAGTAACAACCAAATTAAGGATAGATTAACGGTTGCATTGTTCTTCCCTTCGTAGAAGTTCAAAATGTTCATATTTTTTCCACACTTTTAAAGAATTAAAGGCTTTTTATGTTAGGGCACAAATCACCTACACAATTGCTTGGTTTAGTAGTGCACAAATGCTTGGTTTAATAGTGCAAAAATATCAGCAATTATTTGAAGCTATTTTTTTTGTTTTTCACATGTTCAATTGTTTTCTTCAAAATAATATTTGTTTGAAATAAGAGAGAAATTATATAAATTTAATTAGTATGTGTAGTGTTTATCGACAATCATGATCACTTTGGCAATCACTTTTAGCTACCTCAGCTACGATGCTTTGTTATATCTGCAGAAGGCAAATATGAACACGTGTGTTGTGCAGAGGATTGAAGATAGGTCTTTAGAAGCTTTTTTTTTTCTTTTTTACGTAAGATAGATATGTCTGCCTAATTAATTAATAGGTCCGTCAGTTTAAGTAAAAATCGATGGCAAAATATTTTATTAAAAATAATTTAAAACAGTGGGTCCACTAATTGAAGTATAAATTAATTAATATAGATCATAAATTGGTAATTTAATGGTACAAAACATAGCTCTGTAACCTTTATTTTAAACCGTGTGTTTTTAAAATAATGGTTCGAAATAAAATTATATTATATTGTTAATATAATGGGTGAAATAACATAGTCCAATAAATTTTATTTCCAAAGATTATGGATCTAATTTATTTACGTATATATTATGATATATATAATCTATGTTTATAAAGTTATAGTTCTTTAAAATTTAATATCACTAATTATAGTTACAATCTCATCTATACATGCATGGAGAAAAGAGAGGAGGAGATGGAAGCGGATGTAATTTTTAATGATACATGGAATAAAAATTTATGTTTTTTTTCCATTTTATCCTTTTTAATCACACATTACAGTTATATATGTATTTTTTGGTTTTTTTATTAGCCATGTGTAAGTACCTTTCTCTCGTCGGTGCGCTGAGAGAGATTAGGTGTAAGGTTATTAATATATTTAATTTAATGATCCGAGATAACATATCCACTAATTTAAATAAAAATCGATGACCAGATGTTTTGCTTTTTTCCTCATATTTTTCTAGAAATATTTTCTAATTTACTAATGTGTATTTTTACAACTTAAAATATTAACAGTTAATATGTGTATTGAATTATTAATTTGGTTTTCTATCTCATCAAGGGAAAAAAAGTGAGTACGTATGTACGTACGTATGTGGAACTTTTTGTACGTGCAAATCTTACAAAGATAAACATAGCTAGGAAATCTTAGATAGATCTAATTGTAATTAGCTAAAAAATAGGAGTAGTTACCTAGAAAATAGGAGAGGAAAAGAGAGGTCAGAGGGAGTACCTGCGCATGATAGGGATGGGGCTACCGGATTTTTTTTTTCTGAAGAGATCTAATGGTTAAAATATATGGTTCCACTGATTTAACGAAAAATCAATGCGACTCGAGAGTATTTATAGGATGACATATAGCGGCTTAGGAACGTTTGTAGGAATTTTAATGGACTTTTAAGTATATAATAGATAGATTTTTTATGATTTGTCACGTGGCGACTCGAGAGTGTTTATAGGATGCCACATGACGGCTTAGGAGCGTTTGTAGGAAATTTAATGGACTTTTAGTATATAATAGATAGATAGATAGATAGATTAGCATATACTACCTCCGTCCCTCCGTCATAAATTAGTAGTTGCTTTGACTTTTTTTTCTTATAACATTTAACCATTCGTCTTATTTAAAAAATTAGTACAAATATAAAAACAGACAAATCATAAGGTACTTTCGACAATAAAGTAAATAAAAAATAAAAAATAAATCCATAATTTTTTAAATAAGATTATGGATTAAAAGTTAAAAAAAAACTCGACAAGTATTTATCATCGTTCCGAGTACTACTACTAGTCCTGCGTTTTCTGTATCGATCGGTCGGTGACGGTGTGTACATGTGCGCGACGGCGTTGGTGCATGCAGGTACCACGGGCGCGGGGAGCGGTTCGTGCTGGCGAGCGGGCGCGACCCGGCGCTGGTGAACAAGGCGTGCGACTTCCTCAAGGACCACCACTGCGTGCCCCCGTGCTGGCGCCAGGACGAGAACAAGGGCATGGTCCGCGCCCCCGACGGCCGCTGGGTCCAGCCCGACCGCCACAGCTGGCACCTCGACGACCACGACGACCACCACGGTGAGGGGCAACACGGGCACGACGGCGCCGTCGACGGCGCGCACCACCGCCACAGCAGCCACATCCGCCTCGTCCGGCGCCAGCCTAATTAGCCGCAGCGCACGTGGCCCCGGCCCGTTGCCGGGCGGAAAAGCAGTCGCAGTCGCAGTCACAGCCACAGCCTCAGCGCGCGCGGGTGGGTGGGCGGGCAGAATGGGGAGATCTGGTTTGCGGAGAGTATGCAAAGTGTAAAAACGTGCATCGGTGTCGGCATGTACATGGAAGAACCTGTTCCTGTTGAGTCATCGACCAAAACGCGTTGTGAACTTGCGAGATGCGATGCGATGCTCCCTTATCTCTGCGCATTGTCCAAGGTCGTCCAGATGCTTGTTCCGTGTCACCTTTTCTTGTATTAAAATCAGAGAAGAGAATAAGCTGAGGGTGCTTTGAGGAATTGAACTTAGAATTTTGACGGGAAGTGAAAGCCCATTAACGTATAATTTATCGAATATTAATTATTATAAATTTAAAAATTAGGTTTATTTAATTTGTTTTACTTTTATATAGATAAATTTTGCACAAAATACATGGTTTAGCAGTACAGAAAACGTGCTAATAAAAAAACGATGAATTTTACTATTAAAGTTACTGAAAAGAACGCAGTTTAAGATTGTGCTCTACTTGCCGTCAACGCTAGCGAAAGTCCAGAAGGAATAAGTTCACTTTAGATCTCTTATCTTGGTGTCAAGTTTGAATTATTTGCTTTATCCGCAATACCGGATATAACGTGTCCCTCAACTTGTAAAACCGGTTTGCCCGAGGTCCCAGAGCAGTATATTGCACGCTTTTCGCTGACGTGAGTGGGCCTCACATGTCAGTGGCTAACTCTTCCTCCTCCCCACCTCTTCCCTCACTTCCCCTTCTCTTAGATTCTCACCAAGCCTTTGAGCAGAAGTTGATGGGAGGGCTTTGAGTGGTGGGGAGAAGGGTGGCGGCTAATAGGGAGAGGCAGCCAACGAGAGGGTAGCAAGCGGCTGGGAAAAGGGTTGTCGACAAGGGGGAGGGGGTGGTGCACGGTGACCTACTAGAGGTGGCAAGCAGCGTGGAGAAGGACGGTCTTGGAGAGGAGCGATGGTTGCAGCGGACTGGAAGGGTCGTGTTCTTCCTCCTCTAGGCTCCCGTGCTCACGGCCTCGCACTCACTAGCTCGCGTCTCCCTACCGCTGCCTCCCGCCAATAGCCTTCGTTCTCCCCATCTCTCGCCACCTATTCTGAAGAGGGATGGGAAAGAGGGGAAAGGGGGAGGGAGAAGGAAGAAGAGTGAGTTGCTGGCATATGGGATCTACTCGCTAAGTCAACCAAAACAGGTATTATAATACTTCAGGTAATTGGTACACTGGTTTTGTAAATTTAGGGATGCATTATATCTGGTATTGTGGTTTAAGTACGCAAGTCAAACTCGACGTCAAGATGGTGTACCTAAAGTGAACTTTTTCCAGGTTCGGAATTCATGATGAGCATTCCGAACGTGTGCAGCCCACCATGAGGGGCACGCAGCCCATTTGCGTAGCAGCACGATGCAATCTGGGCAACTGAACCTTGTTGGTCAACAGCTAGCTCATCTGGCTACTGCCATCATTCGTTGGAGCTATGGGCTAGTACTATTTTACAGTGATTTTCTCGGAAGCTGCCCTAGCAACCGTTTCATCCAAACGACGTATGTCGGTATCTGCAAATCCTGGAAAATCTTACGAGTTCGGACGATGTTGGAGTATCTACTTTGACTTCTGGGTTCACAAGTCAATTGTTCTTGCAGATCAAGTTAGCTTTCGGATGGGTTTTTCGTTTATAAATGATAAATGATGAATGAGTCAACATATTTCCAGCCGCGTTGGTTACTAAAAATCTTTACGTCTTACAATATTATGAACTTATTAAAAATGTAAGCTCAAGTAAATAGGAACAACTATGGTGCAAGACGTGAAGAATAGATGTCAAAGTTCTCAAAAAAAATTGGCGCTTGTGGGCTAGGGCCTCCAATCCTGTTTAGATGAGTGTTGGGCCATTTTGGATCTGTGTCAAAATGTGCCATAACTATTATTTGGCAACTCTAATGATAATGTGATTGGGTTGGATTAGAGTCAAAGCATGGATAATTCCCATACTCAATCTTTTTTTTAATCTCCCATTGCTCCATACTCAATTTAACAACACTTAACTTTCTTTGCTATACCAAACATATTGGTAGCAAACTACACATCGGCATTGATTGGCTACGATTGCTGCCTCTTTCGTAGCGGCACTTAAAAGCCGCTACAAAATAGAAATGATTTTCGCAGACAGTCAAAATAGGTTTTTACAGTCGGTCGGCTGGTAATACCGTGAGATCAAAGGCCAGTGAAAATCAACAATCTTCGCGAGCGGGTCCTACAATGTCAGTGAAAATTGATTTCCAGAAGCAGCTATGTTAAGCCGACCACTTGTGAAAATCATTTTTGCAAATGGTGAGGTTAAGCCAGCAACATAGATTTTCAGTGAAAAAAAATAAAAATTTTAGAAACCCTGCTCCCCCATAACTCCCTGCCCACTTTCACATATCAAACACAAAAAACAAAACAAATCATCTGCATCATTGCTCTCCTAGGAACCCTAGCTCCCTGCCCATTTCCATAGATCAAACACAAAATACAAATCAAATCATTTGCACCATACCAACATGGATCCGGAAGAGAACGGAAAGAACAAATAGAAAAGAGAAAAAAAAAACAGAGAGGCAGAGGACGCATGCCTCGTTGGAGCACGGTTTGTTGTCACTGGATCAGCCGAACTACCGCTTGTACCTTCCCACCCACGCAAGTTGCTGCCACCGGACTACCGCTAACGCCTTGCCATCGGATCCACCATCCCGCACAAGTCGTCGTCGTCGCATCCGCCGCCCGCATGCCCAGCTCGAGCTCCACCGCCCGTGAGACTCGATGCCATCGGATCCACCGCTGAACGGAGTCGCTGCCGCCGGATCCGCCGCCCATGTGCCTCGCGCGAGGTCCACCGACGAATCCACTATCGAACCAAGTCGCCGCTACCAGATCTAACACCCACACGCCTCACCCTAGCTTCACCCGCGCGCCTCGCCTGAGTCACCACCACATACAGCCTGCGAGGCTCGCCCAAGCTCACCGCCACCCATGGGGAAGGATGAGGAGAGGGGCACACACCTGTGGAATCCAAGCGACGCCGGTAGGGAAGGAGGCGAAAGGAGGGAGAAAATTGTGATTTTGCTATCGCAAAAGAATGGTTTCGCTGGAATACTATCCCTTCAAAGTGATTCATTAAATGCTATCATAAACTAAGGGGTGTTCACTGAAATACTATTGTAGATCTTTTTGGTTGATAGAAATGATTTTACTCTATTTTAAGTTTTGTTCTGACCAAAATACCCTTGTGTCCTTGTCTCTATTATGTTGTGAACCATGGTGCATGTGAACCACTATTATGTTGTGAACCATTGTTATGTGAGGTATTTTGTGAACCACATGCTATTCAATATTATGTCTACATGCTGTCCAAATTTGTTCTATTTTGTTTTTACAATTTTTTCATGCCCAAATTTTATGGGTTAAGCTAGCTTCTCCATTATATCTTTATAACTTGGAGTGAGAAAAATCTTGATGTGTATGCGCGCTTGTGGCTGAACTGGACTACACACCATTTTTAATTGTATAAATGTGAAAGCAAAATATATTGCTCTAGCAAAGCATGTGTCAAAACCAGAGAAGTGCTGTTTGACTTTCAAACCAGTGCACTAGAGCTTTTGTATTAGTGTTAATGATCAATTAGTATATACATATCACGCAGCGGAGCGTGAGCCGTGCATAGGTTTCACAAATATATAGCAATATATTTTGCTAGAGTCAACCTGACATTATCCTGGGCGAAAGGAGGACATAGAGGCGAGGGCATTTTGGTCTGGAGAAAAACTAAAAGAGAGAAAAAACATTAGTACTAACCAAAAAGATCCAAAATAGCATTTCAGTGAACACCCCTTAGGCTGTGTTCGGGAGTGAGGGTTGGGAACCTCACTCCCTAGCACGGAAAACGGAGTAGAGATTAGCACGCGATTAATTTAGTATTTGCTAAAAAAATTTTCAAAAATGGATTAATACGATTTTTTTGAGCAACTTTCGTATAGAATTTTTTTTGCAAAAAACACACCGTCTAGCAGTTTGAAAAGCGTGTGTGCGGAAAACGATGGAGGAAAGTTGGGAACCATGGGTATAGAACGCAGCCTTAGTTTAGAATAGCATTTTAATGAATCACTTTGAAGGGATAGTATTCCAGCGAAACCATTCTTTTGCGATAGAAAAATCATAATTTTCTCGAAAGGAGGAGGGAGAAGGAGACTGGTACAGAAGCTGGAGAAATATTTAACTATTTGCCACTATTACTTGTGACAATTAAGGATTTGCTACTGGACCCACATATCATAGACATGTGAGGGCTCACATAGATTGTGAATAACAAATTCCTAATTGCCATATTTTAAAAGTGACAAAAAGTTAAATGACCCAGAAGCTGAAGGGAGAGGGAGGAAGGAGAGGTAAGGGAGAGGATGAAGGAGAGGGACTCAGCTGGTGGATTGGTCAAGGACTCCTCTTTTATTATGTCAATTTTTTTTCCTTACGATCCTCTTTATCCAATGAAAATCGATTTTTCGCAACGATGACTTAATAGACCCGTTTGTAAAAACACTCTATTTTTTACAAGTGGACCTTTTAAGTGACTGTTAGCGAAAGTCGATTCTCACTAGCGGTTCATGACTATAATCTCCAAAATGTATTTTCACAGGCGTGTGTTTTTTTAACCCGTCAATAAAATAAACGGGCGGTGATATGAAAAATGGTAATTTAGTAGTGACATAAATTTTGAACTGGCTACACCCTACCAGTTCATTACCAAAATTTTGACCAGAGACAAATACGCCAGTTGAGTCGCACTCAAATGTGTGTGTAGCACAAGTGTGACGTATGCACGTGTATTTGACTTATGCTCGGGGTTATTAAAAAAAAAAACATGCGCAAAACTCAAAGTCGGTTTGCGTCGGTTCCCGGTTTCCCAGCACTGACACGAACCGCCATAGCGGAGCCACCTCCACGTCGAATACGTCAAACACAAACACGGTCACGCACGGATAAAGCGGCCTTGGCCGCACCACCGACCGGCGACCACCAAGCCCAAGCCCGTAACCCCCTTCGATACCGCCTCTCGCGGCACCGCCGCGCCGCCGCCGCAAACGAGGCTACGGAGGCCGAGGCCATGGCGGCGAGCGATGATGGCCAGCTCAGGACGTGGGTCTCCGACCGCCTCATGGCGCTCCTCGGATACTCCCAGGGCCTCGTGGCGCGGCTCGTCGTCCGCCTCGCGCGGGAGTGCGCCTCCGCGGGTGACCTCGCGGCGCGGCTCGTCGACCTCGCCGGGTTCCCGCCTTCCCCCGACACCGCCGCGTTCGCCGAGGACGTGTACGGGAGGGTGCCCCGCAGTTGCGGCGGCGGCGGCGACGACGCCGGGGTCAGCGAGTACCAGAGGCAGATGCAGGAGGCTGCGGCGATGGCCAAGAAGCAGAGCACCATCAAGCTGGTCGACGACGACGGCGAGATCGGCGTTTCCGCGTCGCCCTCCAGCGGCGGCAGGAAGCGTTTCAGGAGGAAGGCCGTGGGCGAAAACGATGACGATGCCGGACGGAACGCGCGACGGCGGCGTAGCCCGGACGACGAGGAGGAGGACGGCGACGCCGGCGAGGAAGAAGAGATGGAGCGGGATCAGATCGAGAGGGCGCAGCTCGAGCGGAACATCAGGGAGCGCGACGCGGCGAGCACGAGGAGGCTGACGGATCGGAAGACGACCAAGCGGGAGCAGGGCGAGCTCGCGCGCCGGTCGGACGCCATGGACAAGAACGACACCTCGGGGCTCAGGAGGCTCTCCCGGCGCGCGTACCTGCAGAGGCGGAAGGAGAAGAAGGTCGAGGAGATGCGCGACGAGATCGTCGACCACGAGTTCCTCTTCCCCGGCGTCCAGCTGACGGCCGCCGAGGAGAGGGACATGAGGCACAAGAAGCAAGTCTACGGCCTCGTGCACGATCGCGACGACGGCGCCGGCGACGACTACTACAGAATGCCGGACGCCTACGACGCCGCCGCGAACGTCGATCAGGAGAAGAGGTTCTCGGTGGCGCGGCGGCGGTACGAGGAGCCAGCTGAGGCGGCGAGGGACGGCAAGACGGCGAACGCCTTGTCCGAGCAGGAGGCCTGGGAGGAGCAGCAGATACGGAAGTCGAGGCTGCAGTTCGGATCCATGGATCGCGGCCAGCGCGGCGACGAGTACGAGCTCCTGTTCGACGACGGCGTCGAGTTCGTCAGGTCGACGGTGATGGCGGGCACCGCGCCTGCAGACGACGACGACACGGCGGCGGCGGCGGCGGCCGACGAGTACCATGCCGAGGCCATGGATGCCAAGGCCACGTTGCAAGACGAGAGGAAGACTCTCCCGGTGTACAAGCTCAAGGACGACCTGCTCAAGGCCATCGACGAGCACCAGGTCCTGATCGTCGTCGGCGAGACCGGCTCCGGCAAGACGACGCAGATACCGCAGTACCTCCACGAGGTCGGGTACACGGCGGGGGGGAGGAAGAAGGTGGCGTGCACGCAGCCGCGGCGCGTGGCGGCGATGAGCGTGGCGGCGAGGGTGGCGGAGGAGATGGGCGTCAAGCTCGGGCACGAGGTCGGCTACTCCATCCGGTTCGAGGACTGCACGTCGGAGAAGACGGTGATCAAGTACATGACCGACGGGATGCTCCTCCGCGAGTTCCTCGGCGAGCCCGACCTGGGCAGCTACAGCGTCGTCGTCGTCGACGAGGCCCACGAGCGGACGCTCGCCACCGACATCCTCTTCGGCCTCGTCAAGGACATCGCCCGCCTCCGCCCTGACATGAAGCTGCTCATCTCCAGCGCGACGCTCAACGCCGACAAGTTCAGCGACTTCTTCGACGCGGCGCCCGTCTTCCGGATCCCCGGGCGGCGGTTCGAGGTGGGCATCCACTACACCGTGGCGCCGGAGGCGGACTACATCGACGCCGCCGTCGTGACGGTGCTGCAGCTGCACGTCACGGAGCCCCCCGGCGGCGGCGACATCCTGCTGTTCCTCACGGGGCAGGAGGAGATCGAGACGGTGGAGGAGATCCTGAGGCATCGGCTGCGGGTGCTCGGCGGCAAGGTGGCGGAGCTGGTGATCTGCCCCATCTACGCCAACCTCCCCGCCGAGCTGCAGGCCAAGATCTTCGAGCCGGCGCCGGCGGGCGCGCGCAAGGTGGTGCTCGCCACCAACATCGCCGAGACGTCGCTGACCATCGACGGGATCAAGTACGTGGTCGACCCGGGGTTCTGCAAGGTGAAGTCGTACAACCCGCGCACCGGGATGGAGTCGCTGGTGGTGGCGCCGTTGTCGAGGGCGTCGGCGGAGCAGCGCGCCGGCCGGTCGGGGCGCACCGGGCCGGGCGAGTGCTTCCGGCTCTACACGGAGTACAACTTCGTCAGCGACCTCGACGACGACGCGGTGCCGGAGATCCAGCGGAGCAACCTCGCCAGCGTCGTGCTGGCGCTCAAGGCGCTCGGGATCAACGACCTCGTCGGCTTCGACTTCATGGACCCGCCGCCGGCGGAGTCGCTGCTCAGGGCGCTGGAGGAGCTCTTCGCCCTCGGCGCGCTCAACAGCCGCGGCGAGCTCACCAAGACCGGGAGGAGGATGGCGGAGTTCCCCCTGGACCCCATGCTCTCCAAGGCCATCGTCGCGTCGGAGAGGTACGGGTGCTCCGAGGAGGTGATCACCATCGCGGCCATGCTGTCCACCGGGAACGCCGTCTTCTACCGCCCCAGGGACAAGCGGGTCCACGCCGACGCCGCGCGGCGGGCGTTCCACGCCGGCAACGCCGGCGACCACGTCGCGCTGCTCAACGTGTACAACGCGTGGGCGGAGTCCGGCTACTCGCCGCAGTGGTGCCGCGAGAGCTTCGTGCAGCACCGCACCATGCGGCGCGCGCGGGACGTGCGGGACCAGCTGGGGGCGCTGCTCGAGCGGGTGGAGATCGCGCCGTGCTCCTCCGCCGGCGGCGGCGACCTCGACGCGGTCAGGAAGGCGGTCACGGCGGGCTACTTCCGCCACGCTGCGCGGCTGCAGAGGGACGGGTCGTACCGCGCCGTGAAGAGCCGGCAGACGGTGTTCGTCCACCCGAGCTCCGGGGTGGCGCAGGCGCCGCCGCGGTGGGCGTTGTACCACGAGCTGGTGCTCACGACCAAGGAGTACATGAGGCAGGTGACGGAGCTCAAGCCGGAGTGGCTGGTGGAGATCGCGCCGCACTACTACGAGCGCAAGGACGTCGACGAGCCTGAGCCCAAGAAGAAGACGGCGGCGGCTACGCCGCAAGAGCAGACGACGGCCGGCTCTACACCAACGAAGCAGACTCCGAATCTGAATAGTTTCTTCGACGTGTAAAGAGTGCCATTGGAACTTGTAAATAGCTGTAATTATACCAAACTAACAAGTGAAAAGTTCAAGACAATTTGTTTGTTGCTCAACTTGTGACTTATCATGCTTTAATCAAAACGAAAAACATTGCTACAATCCCTACTGGATTCAGGCAATACACGCTCTAACAAACGTAATGCCTAATAGAACAGATTAATTTCTTCGACGTGTAAAGTACCATTTTAACTTGTAAAATAGCTGTAATTACCAAACCAACTAGTGAAAATTCAAGACAATTTGCTTGTTGCTCAATTTGTGTATCTCTTATCATTCTTTAATCAAAACGAACAACATTGCTACAATTCCTACTGGATTCAGGGCAATACACGCTCTAACAAAATGTAATGCCCAATAGAATAGATTAAGCACAAGTTAGCATCAACATCAGAGTTTAAGACAATTGGCATAGTGTTGCTGAGTTTAGGTAACGTACTACTGCCAGTTTCCGTACTGCTGCTGGTTGCGAGAACCACCTTGTTGGGGATAATTTGACCCTCGGCCTGGGCCAGAAGGACCATATGGGCCGCCTTGCTGGGGATAATTTGATCCTCCTCCATAGCCACCACCAACGCCACCCCTTGGGCCACCTGTTCCGGCCATTCCACTGCCAGGGTACGGTGGCGGCGGCCCTCGACCTTGTTGAGGGTAAGGGGCATTTCCATAGCTGCCACCACCACCTTGTCCGCCGCGGTTCGGATATCCTCCACCTTGGTTCCCACCCTGTGGATACCTGCTTGAGCCTCCTGGCCCTCTGGGTTTTGCATAGTGATGGCCTGGCCCAGCAGCCATCGGCGCATGGGGGTTGTTCATCGGCTGGCCTGGTCTGATTTGAGGATGGGGCTGTCCTGTTTGTTGAATTGGAGGCAAACGGCCATGTGGTTGAGGATGTTGTGTCTTTTGCCTCTTCGCAGCTTCATCGGCTTGACGCATTTGTTGGCGTTTTTTCTTGGTCTGGAACTCGTGTGAAGATTCATACTTTGGCAAGCTGCATTATTCCAAATGAAAAGGATATGATCAAATAAAGAAAGAAGAGATCCAAAATAGCAACCTTAGATGGCAAGAACAGGAGAGAAGGCCATGATCACTACCTTTTAGGATCACATGGTAGGGGATCAGACCAGAAATACTCTGCATCAAGTGCATCTTGTGCTGATATCCTCTGAACAGCGCAAAATCATGTCAACTTACAGCTCAGTAATGAAATGCAATGACAGCTGAGGAAATACGCAGGTACGGGCATTTCCTATGTCAACAGAGTAAGCAAACTAAAGAAGAAAATATACCTGTGCTGGATCTAGTGTTAACATCTTTTCAAGCAGATCCAGAGCAAGCCTGTCAAAACTGAAAACAAATAAAGGTTAAGTAACCTGGAAGAGTAGCCAAGCAAGTTTCAAACAATACGAGTATAATACTTACTGCTTAAAGTACTCCTTTACACGTCTCTTCAGTTGGCGGGGAGGCTTGAAATTGTTGTACCAAGGCATTTTTGTGACACCCGGCCAGTTTGATTCATCAGGTGTGCCACAAACATCAAATATTTTGCTCAGTTGCTCTGGCTGCATAAAAAGGCAGAGCGACAAAAGTTCACTCACAAATGTGCATTATTAACTAGATTAAGTTACATATTCAAGCTTCGAATGTATGACAGCAATGAAACAATTCAAGAGACTGATTGCATTTGTCTAAGGTGAGGGAGAGCTAGGTCAGACAGGGAGTTACCGTGTTCAGAGTTCATGTCATGTACAAAGTAACCCCACAGGTCTTGAAACAAATTAAGATTCATAAAGCTGACCCACAGTGAATGTGTTAAGTTCATGTTCCTCTTGGGAAAGCATAAAGGCATTTCTCAACTTCTAAAACAAATTCAGTAAATGAGCATGCACTAGGTGCAAATCATTTTTCGTGTACAGGGCTTCAGGATGAATCATGTTTTTCCCTGGTGGCTGCAGCAGCAAAGTTTAATTTATGACTGAAGGCAGTACACTAAATATAGGGAACTTCCTAAAGTTTCATTCTACCTTCTAAATTGCACAAATCTATCAATTTGTTCCATTATCTATACACTCTGGTTTCACTTTCACATGTATGCAGAAGTCACATCACTTCATCAGAAAGCATTCTTAAACATAAGTTTTGTCGATAATCATAGTAATAAACAGAAACAGCTGTTAATAGCATTTAAACAAATTATGACAACAAAGAATCCGTATTTCTTTTGGTCAACATGAGGTAGAATCATAAATTTCCTCAACGGTAGCACAATAAGATATTAGTTCAGAACACATCCAACTCCAAGATACCAAGACTAGTAAAAAACTTACCATATGAATTGCTAATCCTAAGATAGTGATGTTACTAGCTCAAATCCTGAAGAAATCGTACCTCATTCTTTCCTGGCAGAATTGGCTTTCCATTGAGAAGCTCTGCAAAAATACAACCGACAGACCACATGTCAACTGCTGGTCCATACTTGGTGCTTCCGAGCAGCAACTCTGGAGGTCTGAAAATCATTGGCAAATGGTCAGCATGATCCAAGCAAAAACTAAATACCATAACACAATATGCAAAATTCAATGGCAAGTTCATAATCCTGCAATACCTGTACCACAAAGTGATCACACGATTAGTGAGATTTCCGTTATGATCATTTGAAAATGATCTTGCTAGGCCAAAATCAGCCAGCTTCAAGTTACCTTCATTGTCTATCAAGAGGTTGGATCCTGCAAGAGTAGATTTTGAATCAGGAATATTTTAGCATAAAAACCACAAAATCATGATCACTATGAGATGAATAAAATGTAACGAAGCTTAGTGTTGTATACCTTTAATATCACGATGCAGAACTTGATTAATGTGACAATAATGAAGGCCTGTAAGGAGTTGCTTCATGTAACACTGGTACAAGAGGTTATACCAGTTATCTTGCCATCATTGGATCAAGAACTACCTCCTAGCAAACCAAGAGCCATCATAACATAATGGATGGTTTTACCTTAATCTGCGGCACGGTGAAACGCATCCCAGGCCTATCTGCCAACCCAGTCAAGTCATGGTCCATGTACTCGAAGACCATGTAAATGCTCCCCTTGTACTTGTTACCATGGACTATACAACGACATAACAACTTCAACATAAAAAAAAATATGCAGCAACCCAAGAATATCAATATTTATTGTTCTTTTAAAAAGCCGTACTTGGTTTCCCCTGTTCATCTCTCTCCGGTCCTGCAACAATTAACCAAATCCATCAATTCCTCTGGATACAGAGGATGATTTTTCAGTAAATCACAAGATGTTCTACTATGTCGAATCATTGGTTAAACCTGGCGAGGTGACGATCTCCTTGAGCTGGATGACGTTCTGGTGGTGCAGCTTCTTGAGGATTTTGATTTCGCGGATTGCAGTGATGGGGAACTACGCCAGATACCGTAACGATGAAGAATACATCAATCAAACCAAAAAAAGAGAGAGAGAGACACAAAATCGCCGGAAACAGGGGCACGGATACTTACGCCCTCGCGCTCGTTATCCATGCGGATCTTCTTGAGCGCGACGATCTCCTGCGTCTCCGTCTCCCTCGCCATGTACACTTGCCTACGAACAACGCAGCCGGATTGGAACGGCGTTTTTCAAGGGATTGGAAATCGAATTGAGATTGGGGGGAGAATCGATAGGTTCGGGGATTACCCGTATGTGCCCTCGCCGATCTGCTCGAGCTTCTCGAAGCAATCGACGCTGCGGGAGCCCCACGACGGCGACTCGTCGAGGTTCAGCTGCCCCGGCGCCGCCACCGCCATGGCTCTCTCTCTCTCTCTCGGGAGCCTCGCCTTCGCTACGCGTTTCTTAGGGTTTCGACTTCCGAGGGGAGAGGAGCTGAGGAGGGAACGACGGGGCGAGTTTTTTTTTTTTCCTCTCTTTTAATTATCAGCTATTTTTTTTAGGTTTTTCTTTCCTTTTTCTTTTCCTTTTCGCGTACGGATCAGCCGTTGCAGAGGGTATGGGTATACCCACGGCAGCCCATACCCATACCCATACCCATGGTAGCCCAGCCCTCACCGAATCTTACCCATACCCACTGGGTATATGGGTAAACAACAAAATGCTAAAAAATAGGGTGCGTCGCTACTGATACAATCGAGTGAAAATTTTCATACATTTTCACGGGCCAAACTGTTGAATGATAGTTTCTTTAAAAAGTTATATAAATTTGCTTCAAAAAAATCATATTAATTTACTTTTCAAGTTTTATATAATTAATTTTTAAATTAATCGTGTGTTAATGGCTCATCTCGTTATGTATCTTCTCAGTATTTTTCTTTTGGGTCAAATGTACATTTGACCTATTTTAAAATTGCGGTAAATCGTATTCCTCGTCAATAGTGTCAGGCTCCGGCCTCAAAGGAGCTAGGGTACGGCAATACCATTGAAACCGCTAGAGTGCAAGATGAGGGAAGAGAAGGTTAGGGGATGCACATGTCCTCGTAGAGAAAATTGAAATTATGCCATTGTAAAAAATGTGAGTCTCGTTAATATATCACTCTATAGATTGGTTTCGTTAATTTACTACTCTCAAACGCTCATCATTGACAAAATATTTTCTTACACCAAAATACCCTTCTTTCCCATCTTTAATTCTCCCTCCCCCTCCCCCAATTTGTGCTTGCTGGTGACGACAGATTGTAAGTTTTTATCTAAGTTGGGTTTGGCAATCCTAACATGAGTTGTATTCCACGTGGATTTTCGCATTAATCCAAATGGCATCGCCCAACATCTCAAATTGGAAGTTTTTATCTAAGTTGGGTTTGGCAATCATAACATGAGTTGTATTCCACATTAGAGCGAGTCTAATAGATTAAATATAGCAAGACTATGAGCTCATATTATAGCTAACATATATGATATATTAAATATAAGATTGGCTCTATTTTTTCTCTCCCTCTCTTTTTCTCTCACTATGAATTTAATGTAAATATCTTGGAGCATATGTATAGCTTACTCTTGCATAAGAGCAACACTCTTGATTTTTCTTTATCTCTCTTTCACATAAGTTTATATTGGCTTATAACCCACTATTATCCTTGCTCTGAAGAAGCACAAAGATTAATTTCAACAACCCTTTGTTGTTCACTCGTGTTGACGTTCTCCTAGTGGCCATATTGGCGAGGGAACTATGAAAAATATGTACTGTAGTTTTTAGTAGGATACCACAGCATGCCAATTGGTTTATATAACCATTTTTTATGTAGTGGAAACCTAAAGCATAATAATTGGTTTATATAACTTTGTATAATGGAAACCTAAAAACTATCTTAGAATACCATAGCATGGTAATTGGTGTATATAACCATTTTTTTCGTTCTCCTCCGTTTGGTTGTACAATAAACATTTAGCTGATGGCAGTTTTGTCTATACTTACATTTAGCCGATGATTGTATACGTGTATACAACAAGACTATGAGAGTTATACTTCATTTATCCTTAAGAAGATACTAAGCGCATTATAATCATAAGATACTCCTGCACTGCAAGGTAGCCACAAACTGCCTCTTTGCCTCATCAAACCCATATAGCATGAAAAATCTATTGATTGCTTCAGCATGACAACACAATTTTGAAAGTTGTCGTTGGCTGATGCATCTAAAAAGACAGTCATCGTCTCAACAAGTTCAAACAACACTCAAAGAAAACGTATAATGAAATCCTAATATCAACAAACTTCCCTTGCCATACAAGAATTCCAAATTCACATGGCAGTTCATCGATTTTATAACAGGGATGACTGCGATGCAAATTTGCCACCACATGAAGGAGCACTCTGAGTTGTCCTGATCGAAGGAGGGAAAGAATATGTGAAATTACACCTGAAACACGTGTATTACAAATTCTGTTGGGATTGGATCAGAAACAATGTCAGAAGCTCCATTTTTCTCACAGAAGAGAAGATCATGTGGTTTTTCCAATGCCTGATGCATTGGATCTGCAGACATCACCACGACAAAGTGGACAAACCCTGAAAGAAAAGGGTTATGTTCATATTAGCAGGATGGCATATCTTGGTAGCTCTAAAATATAAAATGCTAACCTGACATCTACTCTTATCACACATATATATGAAGCCAGATGTTTTGAGCAAATTGAGAAACTAAATTCAGAGAAAAACTCATATGGTTCTACTACGTAGCTCTTAGCTTTATTGGAGAAAGTATATCTAGGTTAGGATACCAAAGTTTAAAATATTTAAGCCAAGTATGTTTCGTCCTTTTATTGGCTGTGTGCATTTTATGCAGAGGCCGGGGGTGGGCTCAGTTGAAATGTATCATCTTGGTTTATTTGACTGAGTCTTAATAAAGCTTCCATTATCTAAAAAAAAAGTACTACAAATGTGGCAATCAAGAACTATTTCGAGTACACATCTTGATGCAAAGAAAAATATTTAAAATATCTATACAACCAATGATCTCAACTAAGAATTTATAAACGTACATGTATAAATCTACTTTGCTGAAAAATTGAAATCTTTTTGTATTGTAGTTAACCTATATTACTATACTGGCAGAACCATGTCAAAGAGAAAATGAGTATTCGATCGCATGGTGTTCAGTTGAAAACTCACTTAACAGGAAGATAACAAAATTGCAAAAGAAGACATAGGGTTGGGAATTATTTTTTCGTTTATGATTGGATTTTGTAGTCTAAAAAGAATTGGCACCCAATTCCCCACACGCACCCCTGAAAAACACGAAGCATGTAGGTCTTTTCAGTACATAATGTTGCTTTCTTAACTGTCATTTACTCAAGTTATGTTAGAACACTTATCAAGGAACAGCTATAGAGCTCTGACATAAAGAGGTAACAATAGCATGTTGACCGCAGTTCTGTTCATTTACTTATGCAAATTATAAATTATTTAGATTAATCCATCATACCTGTGTATCTCTTTCAACCATTTATCTACGCATGTTAGATGAAATTCATGATTGCATGGAAGAATACGGACACAGTCTCCCTCGGCATATTCAACAAGGCAAATGTAGCATCTGCATAGCAAGGAAAAGATGAGAAGTTGCAAAATGACACACTTTTCTTTAGATTTATTGAACGATAGTACTAAATAATTCTACAGTAGAAAAATTTACAGACGCAACAGCCTAAGCTGGAAATGAACTAGCAGCTCAAATGCCCTACGAAGAGAATAGCAATTCTGTTATATTGCGAGAAGCCAAGAATTAGCATCCGTGGGCCCTTTCTTATACTCAGCTTAAAATTTGGAATTTCGGACCACGCATGATACATCACACATCTAGTCAAAGTATCAAAACTTTTGAGTACTAACACCAGTTCTATTTAGTTTGGATGAGTAAAAAAGTAGATGTGAAGAAATGTCTCATAAACTACATTCATGGTACCATAGTTTTATAGGATTTTATAAATAAATAAAAGCAAATTTCAGTGGAAAAAGGTTGCATCCGTAGACCATGCACTTAAATGTTGACTTAAAAATGGCATGTGTTTGTGGCTAGATAGAGCGTTGATAGCAACTCAATACCGCTCATGTCTTCATCCAAGCACTTGATGGGTGATCAAATAGCACAAATAATCTTATGCCTATGCAATTAAAAGACATAAGATCTTAATCACTCTAGACATTCACAGTTTTTTACTTGCCTCTGCTTCACTTGTCCTCAAGATTTAGTTTTAGACTCTGAACTTTGTGGGCAAATAATATGGCTATAAATTGAGCATGGGTAGAAGTTCAAATATTGAACTAAAAATGTTAAATAATTTCTATACAAGCTCAGTGGCTTACTGTGCAGCCTCCTCAGTTTGGTGTTTTAATGATCTCCTGTATACTTTTACAGGAAGACGCTCGACAACCTCCTTTGGAGCAGGAACGGACCCAATTGAAGAAAACGATGGCCTTGAGGATAAGGCAGCAGACTGTTGGTGGATCTCATCCAGAACCTGATGTGTATAACCATATGGAATTATGGATGCAATTTAACATTTTTCTCCAGTAAAAGAAAGCGGCAATAACTACAAACAATTGTACTACTTACCTCAAAAAGTGCTTCTGCTAACATAACGATTCTTGATATGCTAGCTCTTGTGTTTGTTTCTTCATCAGAATTTCCTGGTCGACTGCTCGTTCTGCAATTACAATTTCCCGTTCTATGTTGACCAGATAGTATGCATGATCTCTCATGTCCTGATAGTCCTGATAGATTTTCATACCTGCTGCCCAATCTTTGGAGAGCTCGGACCTGTTAAGAAAGCAAACACATTAGTATGTATAGCTGAAAACTAAAGGCTCAAAATAGTTGAAACACAGATCACCTGAGATCGTATCCTCCTCCTCTCAAGAAAAGCTGATCTGCGCTCCAGTAGATCCCGATTATTGGCCTCTCTTAGAGTTGCAGAGTCGGTTGAAGAATCCAATTGCAGTTCAGAATTTCTCTCTGAATTAGTCCTTTGCATGATTGCTGAATTTTGCCTGGCACTAGCATTTCCTGATGGCCATATTGCCCTATCGTAAAGGAGTGAAGGGGTGAATAACCCATCTGAGAATGGAGTCCTCCTAAGAACCCTGTCACGAAGACGTCCAACACTCAACGTTCGGCTGAATCTAACACTGCCTTCAAAAGGTTCCTGAGGTCCCATCCTTCTGTTGGAATATCTCAAGTTAGCATTGTCGGATTCTAGCAAATTTCTCCTAGCCTGATGGGCTGCTCTAGCTTGTGCGGTTACACTATCTCTAAGCATATCCAGAGTCGAATCAATCCCAGCAGTTGATGCACCACCTTGCTGGGAGATGTTTGCATCAGAAGAATTGTCCACATTTCCATGGCCTCCATCAGGATTAGCTGAAGTGGAGAGGTCCGATGAGAGAATGGAGCAGGCTACCGATGATCCCAAGCTGACAGCTCTACTCAACCCGAAGTTGACACCAAAACGTGGCCGTGAACTGTCAGAATGATTTGGTGACTGGTTGACCTCCACCCTGTTGTTGACGGCAGTGGCATTCTGCAATACATCAACATCCTGATCCCTGTTTATATGTGATGAAGGCAATGTTGCCCCTTCACCTGGATGAGATTTAGGGATTGTGGGAGCATCCTCTTCTGATTTGTCCATTTGAGCGATTGAAGGCAGGCTTCCATTCTCCTCTCCCTTGCTAGACTGGAAACACACAAATGCATCATTCTGTTATTAGCAGGGCATCTAATTCATAAAACCACATATCGCTTACATATGAACAGACTTGTCTGATCCCAACAAATTTAATCAATTTCATTATACACTGATTCATACTATGAGTATGGATTAGGAAACTCTCACTATTCATCAAGCTCCACACACTGTCAAAGCCACTGTAGCCAAATCATGCAGCACTCAGTGAAATCGCATTGGTCAATCTCCCATCCCCACCCAAGTACTAACTCGAATGCTCTGCAGCGAAAACGGTGGAAACCACAAACTCCCCCCAACCACGACTCGACATGAAAAACAAGGCAATCGCTCAACAAACACGAGATCTAGCCCCAGTCCATCGATGGAAATGCACGCATACGCACACCACTTCATCATCACACGACGTTTGCACAGGCAGCATTCCCGGCTCAGTCAAAGGAAGCGCGGGACGGCGGTGTCCTCCTTACCTCGAACGGCCGCCGCGGCGGCCGTGGCGGTGGCGGTGGCGAAGACGCCGAGGAAGCGTCGTCGCGCGACGGCGTGCCGTGGCCGCGGAAGCAGGAGGAGGAGGAGCTCGGCAGCCGCTGCAGCAGGCCTCTCCCCCTCCCCCTCCCCCTCCGCTGCCCCTTCCCATTCCCCTTACTCGCCTCGTCGCCGCCGGACGCCGACGCCGACGCCGACGCCGACGCCGACGACGAAGATGACGCCGATGAGGCGCCGGCCTTGCTGCTTCCAGATCCCATCTCGCGCCACCACACCACCACCACCACCAACCCCACTCCCACCTCTACTACAGATGAGCGGATCGGGGCAGGCCGCGCGCCATCACCATCGGCATTGCTCGGATTTCACGCCTCGCTCGCGCGTGCGAGCATGGATGGCCGCGAAAGGGAAGCTAGTAGGAGTAGCTCCGCTCCGCCTCGCTCCTGCTGCTAGCCTAGCAACCACTCTCTCCTTCCTTCCTAGCGAGGCGAGGCGAGGCTTGCGAGGCAGAGAGAGAGAGAGAGGAGAAGAGAGGGTTCGGTAAAATTAACTAATGCCTCTCTCTCTTCGATTTGATTGGATTGGATAGTTACCAATAATGGCGTCCTCGTGGACTTCAGCCTTACGATGAGTGTGCAATAATGCACTCTCCTCTCTCTCCGAGACAACTCCTCGCTTCCTTTCACCGAGACTTTCCATTTTTCTACTCTCAAATTTACTCTCTTTTTTATGCACACCCTTACTACATTTGAGGTTAATCAGATCCATATCATTGTGATTTTGAACGATTGAAAAAATATCTTTATTATTCGTTAAACTAGTTGAGTGCCATCATCGGTATACATCTGAAATTTGAATCATGCAATTACATTGCCTTGAATTGCCATCGAGCTTCTTTTTTTTTATCTCTAACTTATCATCCTATTCATACGTCTTAGGTCATTCAGGCAGGGGCGAACGTGTCCATATAAAAATACGGTAGAGAAAAAAATGAGCTCGGTGACGATTGAAGACAACATAATGGCACAATTCAAATTTCAAAGGAATACCAAATGGTTTTTTTTTTCAGTCAATCAAATTTGCAATGGTACGATCGAATTAACCCTAAATTTTACAGCTACCGCACTACGAAAATGTTCAGTTTCTCATGAGATACGTATACTACGGTTCTTATGAGCGTGAATCACAATCTTGATTCAATAAGGAATTAAGGATCGTTTCATGCACTGTTCACGTCAGTATAAATCCAAGAGGATGCTGGTAAGGGCAGCGGTACATAGTATACTCCATCCGTTCTATAAAAAACGAATCTAAGATCGGATGTAACATATCTACGTTTAGATTCATAGTACTAATATATGTCGCATCCGGTATTAGATTGATTTTTTATGGAACGGAGGAAGTACTAGTACAGTGTACTCCCTTCATCCCCTAATATAAGGGATTTTGATATTTTATTTGCACGGTTTGATCATTCGTCTTATTAAAAAAAATTGAAATTATTATTTATTTTATCTGTGACTTACTTTATTACCCAAAATACTTTAAGCATAACTTTTTAATTTTTATATTTGCACAAATTTTTTGAATAAGACGAGTGGTCAAACAGTATAAACAATAAGTTAAAATCCATTATATTAGGAGACGGAGTGAGTAGTACAGTCGTAGTAGCAGGAGTACACTCGTAAGAGTGGTACAGTACTATGCTTGCGCTGTAATAGGATTGTGGGAAAACGTAATACAAGAGTCCCGTCCTGTAAACTGTTTACTACTCTCTGTCAAAAAAAAAAAAAAAAGACAAACCCTGACTTTTCTTGTCCAACTTTAACTGTCCGTTTTATATGAATTTTTTTTATAATTCGTATTTTTGTTGTTGTTAGATGATAAAACATGATTAATATTTTATGGGTGATTTGTCTTTTTAATTTTTTTCATAATTTTTTTAAATAAGACGGACTGTCAAATATTAGGCACGAAAATTAAGGATTGTCTTTTTTTTTTTTTAACGGAGGGAGGGAGTACAAGTGTAGTATAGTAGGTGATGTGAGTCGAGACGAGAGGATAATTGATGGTGGCAGATGCGCGGCCGGGGCGGGGATGGTGGGGGCCACCCGCAACACAAAATCCAGCGGAGCAGTCAGCTGCCTGGGGGGCAGGCGGTGCTGTAGCTTTGCTCGTCGTGCCGATCGAAAAACTCCTCCGCCCCCACCCCGCGCGACTTGTCCGCATGTGGAGGCACGAGGCACAGGATGGCAGACGAGACCGAGACCGAGACCGCCCTACTAGCCGAGAGAGAGTCCGAGACCGAGACCGCGACCGCACAGCGGAGCGGAGCGCGGGCGACACATCGCCCACGTTCCCCGTCCGCTTTTGCCGCCCGCCCGCGCGCACACGCACCACGCGCGGCGCGGCAGCAACCCGGCCAACCCGCCGATGCCTCGGGTGGGTGGGTGGGCGTGTGGTTGGTGTCCGCGGCCGCGCGGCGGATGGGTGGATCCGGGCGGGGGGCGTGGGGTCTCTCGCGGCGGGGGCGCCGGTTTTTGATTTCGAATTGTCGTTGTGGGGTCTCGTCTCGTCTGCCGTCTGCCGTCTGCCGTCTGCGTCCGTGTTTCGTTAGGCACTGTGGCGCGCGGTACGGACACCTCTGGTGGTGGTGGTTTTCAGTTTGACCGGATCGTGCCGGCGTAGTCTGATGACAGCAGAACGGCTAGCTTGTTTTGTTGGGTTCGGCCGCTTTAATTAGCCTTGATGCTGTATTTTCAAAACTTTTGAATTGTTTAATTATTCGTAGATTATCCATGCAATTTAATTTAATATTTCAGCGTTTAAATTTGAGTGATTTGCATTTAGGCTATCTTTTACTACCTCCATCCCAAAATAAGTGCAGCCATGAGTTTTCACGCCTAACTTTGATCGTCCGTCTTATTTAAAATAATTTTATAATTAGCATTTTTGTTGTTATGAGATGATAAAACATGAATAGTACTTTGCTCGTGACTTATGTTTTTAATTTTTTTTAAAAAGTTTTCAAATAAGACGAAGGTCAAAGTTGGGCGTGGAAAACCATGGCTACACTTATTTTGGGACGGAGGAAGTATTGACTAAGGGATTGTTTGTTTCAGCTTAAGATTATTGTAATCCAGATTATTAAATCAGATTACTCTAAACTGGATTATAATAAGCTAACATAAAATAAGCTGCGAGTTGTTTGTTTCTCTGGATTATTGAAGGCATCTTAGGGTAGTGGGTCTTTAGCCACCCAATAATCTGGAAAAAGCTCCTCCAAGGAGATTATTAGATTATAGTAATCTGGCTTATAGATTATAATAATCTATCATAATAATCTATTTGTTTGTTTCAGCTTATTCATAGTAATCCAGATTATAATAATCCTAAGCTGAATCAAACAGGGCCTAAATTTCACTTTAGGCCATTTTCACCCAATTTTAAATTGCTAGCCGCCTCTAGCTCAATCAAGAACAAGTTGATCATCAGTTGACAGTTGTGGTTTGTGGGTCCGAGAGATATTGTGGTTCGTCGTAATTCGTCCTCCAACCACGTGCTAAGCCCCACGTCGTTGTCGTTCACGTTCCCAAGTACTGCTTGGTTCTCAAGCTCAGCCCCACCGCACCATCTAAAGATCGTGTTTCGCCCCATCATCGATTCCCTCGATTTCCCACTAGATCTGAAGTTAATGAGTTGATTGAGCATATATTACTCTTTGGGTTTGGAAGTAATTTGTTGATTAAATGCACCATATGGATGTGTTGGATCTGAAGATACTAGTTCATTTGTTCAAACCAATTTATTCAGTTTTTTTCTATGATTTGCTCACATGAAGGTCATAATTGAGTTGATTTAATCAACTACAAGGGTATTTTTGATATTTCACTCTATTTCTATCACCTACTCAACCAAAAATTAATATTTTAGTGACCACTGTGTCCGATAGCAAATAGCCGCATTTTAAGAGTGTCTTTTCCCAAAGATTGAGTTCTGCCATGTCTAGAAACTAAATCCACAAAGTCAATATTTATTATGACAAATTTGGCCATAACATAACCATCATTTAGTAAAGAACAAGATTGATGATCCGGCTATCAAATGACGTGGATTAATATCTAACAATTATTACACCCCCACCTTAAATAAAAAAAATATTACACCCCACCTCTCGAATATCGGGTCATTTTGATTTTGAGATATGTATTTCCATGTCTAAGGTTAAGTATTAGCTAAGTTGTGGCTAGCCATATTTTTTTTGCAAAATTAGATTGTTTGTTTCGCAACTAAGGTGTGACAAAATCAATCCGTTTATTGTTTGGATTGCCACAAAAAATGTTTGGAAGTAAGTTGTGGTAATTGTTTGAATTGCTACCACACGTTAGTAAAAACATCTTGATACCATAGTGCCTTCTAACGAAACAATCACATTTCATGTAACAGACCACCATCCAGAACCGTGCAGCCCAACCTACATTGGACGAGCGGACCCACTTACACATACCACCCCACTTACATTTTTGTTTTTATTTCGTGTAAAAGGGTTAACCCATGAGTAATATGGTTGGAGAGGCTAGCCCTTATAAGTAGGCTTTGCCCTAGCTAAACTAGTAATGTGGTTCTAAACATGTACACACAGCTCTCATGGGTAACAAAGGTAAGATCCTAATTGAAATATGGTACTAAAGATATACACACAAATCATGGATAACACAGGACAAATCCTAATTGGGTTAGAATGTCACATCCCCCACCCAAAGAAAAGACCTGATGTCTCTATCAGTCCAACTTACCCGCATATCTAAATGTCCGGGAACACACCCCCTCTTAGTGTACGTACAACACACTCTTCAAAACCGCGCAGCCCAGCCCATCTGACGAGCAGGCCCACTTACACCTTCGTTCTTGTTTCATATAAAAGGATTAACCCGCGAGTGATATGGTTAGAGGGACAAGCCCTTGTAAGTTTGTTCAACTCTTGCTAAGCTACATTCCAGCAACAAGATACATATGTTTGAATAATATTACAAGCACAATAGACGACTTTGTATTCATTGAAATAGTACCATTCCAAAAGGTTGGAGTCTAGTGCAAGGTATTCAAATATTAGTTTAGTGGAGGAATTACATTATAGTAACACCCAGTCAAGTTACAAAACCAACAACCATCTAACTACACGTTCTAGTCGTTCTCCACGACTACACAGCCAAAATGAGCATACAACCAACTAGAATATGGTCTAGACATCATTCATCAACCCACATAGCGAAAATGAGCAAACTACTAAAAAATGTTCCCCAAATAATGACTTCCATATCTTCGCCAATTTCCAATGGAGAATCAGTAATAGAATGGCTTTCTAAATGCTATGTATTTCCTTTTGTTTAGTTGGTGAGTTTTACAACGTTTTCTCGTCATGTTTCTTTAGTATGTACATTTGTATTTGATTCAGTTAAGAACATTGTAATAGGTGACTATAGCTTCTATTGAAGTAAAGGTCAAACTGTCCACACTCTAAAAGGAAAAACATCCACTTTCATGAGCTAAACTTCACGGGTTAGTACATTCTTTCTCATAAAAGAACATAAATTCCCAAGCACTCAGTGTATCAACACTCACATTACACATTAGCCACACTTACCGTTTGTTCTTTTCGAAAAACACACTCACTAAAAAAAGGACCCTTTGATCAAATGTCACTGTGATTGCCTCTAGTATGTGCCACAAAATTGCACAAGGATTAGTAAGCTATGGGAGGGAAGGATGATCAGTAACAAACATAGAACTTATGGGAGAAGAAAATAACAACGGTGAGCCCTAGACACAATATCGCGAAAAGGTAGCAGCCATAAATATAGGTGGAAGAGAATGGCCTTTGCGGTGGTGAACTCACATGTTGAGTGAGTGATATTGTGGCAGTGAGATTTATTTGGTAGCATTGGCACATCATGAGCAATATGCCCGGGAAAAGCATGTCACACTTTTTAGCTAATATGACCTAATGCCCTGTTTAGTTCCTAAAATAAAAATTTTCACGCTGTCAAATCAAATGTTTGGACACATACATGAAGTATTAAATATAGGAAAAAAAACCAATTACACAGATTGCGTGTAAATTGCGAGACGAATCTTTTAAGCCCAATTGCGCCATGATTTGACAATGTGGTGCTATAGTAAACATTTGCTAATGACGGATTAATTAGGCTTAATAAATTCGTCTCACAGTTTCCTGGCGGAATATGTAATTTGTTTTGTTATTAGACTATGTTTAATATTTCAAATGTGTGTCCGTATATCCGATGTGACAACCAAACCCAATTTTTTTTCCCAACTAACAAGGCCCAAGATCACCCAGATCCAGCGTTGGAACCAAAGCACAGCCACCATAGGAAGGTGTCTGGGCTCCACTCTCCATTGCATGCAACTACTTGTGTAGTACTTAATACTTCATACTCCCTCTATCCCATAATATAAGGCATGGTCAAAACTGTCACGATCTTCAAAACTAGTCTTTAGCTTCTAATTTCTCATATATAAGGTTTGTAGCAACAACATTATAATCATATGAAAGTAAATTTAAATCTCAATCTAATGATATAATTTGTAACAAATAAAATTTATTTCATATTACACTAAGTGTTGGTCAAATGTTTTAAAGGTTGAATCTTGAAATACGTGTGCGCCTTATATTATGGGATGGAGGGAGTAATCTTTTTTACCTCATTAGCTAATCAAGCTCATATACAAGTTAACTAAGACCATACTAGCAAGCAAACTAACAAAGCAATTAAGCCTCGCTAAATCACATATTCAGATGTGTTCGTACCAATAGTAAATAATTTGTAAAGTTATACTATGAATTAGGCTAGGCTTAGTTAGTTTCTGCATAGGGACTGAGGCCTTATTTAGATCCCAAAAAGTTTTGGTCAAAAACATCACATCAAATATTTGGACACATGCATGGGACATTAAATGTGGAAAAAAACTAATTACGCAGTTTGCATGTAAATTGCAAGACGAATCTTTTGAGCATAATTACGCCATGATTTGACAATGTGATGCTACAGTAAACATTTGCTAATGACGGATTAATTAGGCTTAATAAATTCGTCTCGTAGTTTACATGCGAAATCTGTAATTTGTTTTGTTATTAGTTTACGTTTAATAATTCAAATGTGTATTCGTATACTTCAAAAACTTTACGCCCAAAGAAATAAACACACCACGAACTTTTAAGCAGCACGAAATCCAGAACAAGCAATTAACATATGACTAATTAGTTATAATTATCATAACTTTGAAAAATGGGTCCATTTGAATTTTTAAAGGAACTTTTATATAAAACTTTTTTTAAAAAAATACATCGTTTAACAGTTGGGGAACGTGCTAACGGAAAATAGGAAAGTCGAAATTTAGAGGAGTTTAGAACGGGTCTTACGGCAAGTCTTATAGTAAGAGTAGTTGTCACATCTAATTTTATCCCTATAAGATAGGAGGTGATATAAACAACACACCACATCTACACTACCTCCAGCATACTAACCCAAATAATTTTATTTTATTTGTTTATCTAATCCCCTCTTTCTTTCATCTTCTTGGGGTTTGTGTCATTGTGGGGAGGTTGCCCCTTGCATGAGGGGTGGCTCACCTTCTTTTTCCTCACTTATTTTTTCCACCTCATTATCCAATCATATATAGTATTTTTAGGGGCAACATATTAAGCATTAGAGAACTTGCTCTTAGGCTGTGTTCGGGAGGTGAGGTTAGGAACAAAGCGGCACATTTTCTTATGATTAATTAAGTATTTACTTTTTTTAAAAAATGGATTAATATGATTTTTTAAAACAAGAAACTTTTTGTAAAAAAAAAATATTATTTAGCAGTTTAAAAAATATGTGTGTGGAATACGAGAGAGATGAGTTGGAAACCCAAACGGTCGAACACAGCCAGTGGAACTGGTTATCCATTATTAAGGTTTCTCGAGTTTAAGAAAAAGAGCATTAGGATCCACCATTGCCCATGTCAAAATCCAAAACAAAAAGTGATACCCTTTGACATAACAAAGTTATGTGTTTGTCTGGATATACTTATACTGTAAATTAAACTTTCGGCTCAAAATCTCATACGTTGTATACTACAAAACAAAATCATTGAAAAAGCTTAATGTAAATCGAAACAATCGTGTCCTAAATTACTAACATCACAGTTTAACTGAGTGATAAATAGATAATAGTCAAAGGGAAAAGGGAAATTATTTGTATGCATGAGTTAAATACTACTCCCTCCATTTCTAAATATTTGACACCGTTAACTTTTTAGCACATGTTTGACTATTCGTCTTATTAAAAACTTCTGTAAAATATGTAAAACAATATGCCTACATATAAGTATATTTAACAATGAATTAAATAATAGAAAAAGAATTAATAATTACTTAAATTTTTTAATAAGATAAACGGTCAACATATTTGAAAAAGTCAATGGCGTCGAATATTTAGTAACGGAGGGAGTATTACTTATGTATAAAAAGTTTTTTAAAAATCACCCTTTTGAAAACGCAGCATGAATAATTCATTACCTGTTTATAATGTGTCCTGACTGACTCGATAACTTATGGTGGTAGCAAGCACATTCCAATCCGACTAGAGTTAAAAGTGCCGACGAAAACATAATAATTTGGCTGAAATCCCTTTTCTTATCCCATCCGTGGCCATCTCTGAAAAGGAAAAGAAAAAAAAAAAGAAAAGAAAAGGGTATTACTTCAAATATACTGTACACCGGCGCTTCTCACCGACAGATCGGGCCCAGTTATCAGGTTTGAATCAAAACGCTTGAGCGGTGGAGCCACAGCCGTACAGCCGTCGGCGGCGGCGGCGGCGGCGCGACCATCTCCTCGCGGCGCAGATGCGCGTGTTCCGGCGCCGGAGAGCCCAACGAATCCGCCGATGCTAAAGCTCCAGACAACCTGGGCGGCTTCCCTCCCTCTCTTCCGCCTCCGTCCCCGCCCCGGCTCCCCTCCTCCCTGCGGCCCCCGTCTCCCCTTCGTCCCGTAAGCACACGCTGATCCCCGATTCCAAACCCCTTCCCCCCCTTTCTACTGTTCTAATGGATCGTGACGCCGACGAGTCAGAATTTGCAACCGGCGGATGAGCACCCAGGCGCAGCCCAGTTTCGCCCCTCTCCCCACGGCGCAATCCGAATCCGATGCAGGTTGTGTTTTTTCTTTTCTTGGTCAATCTTAAGAAGCGAGTAATACGATGTTGATTGGTGGTTGATTGCTAGTATTACTTGCAAATCGCGCAGGCCCAGGGTAATTTGTATTAAAACTGTTTTAGTGTTTGGGTTACAGGGGCAGCTGGGTACCAGTTCCGGCTGGTTTCCTACAACATCTTGGCCCAGGTAGGCTGGCAATATGCTGTTTTGTTCTGTTGAGCTGCTTATGGTTCGGTATTTTCTTTGGTGACGATGAGTGGATTACAGTATTCACAGAGGAAAGAAAACTAGCTGCATCTAACTATTTGATCTGTGTTGCAGGTTTATGTGAAGAGTGCGTTTTTCCCGCATTCTCCATCTGCCTGTCTCAAGTAAGCTCTTGACTGACAAGCTTCTTCCTAGAATTCTTTTGGGTTTCAATATTTTCTTGCAACCACTTTAGTGATTCTACTAAGCATTAGAGCAGTGGCAACACACTGCGGTGAATGCCAAATAATTTACTATGAAAGAAAGACATTACATAAATACTATGTTTTGTGTGCATTGCACATTGGTTCCCAACTAGCAGCAATGAGCGCAGCCTTAGTAGCATTCAGGTTGTACGAATAGATTTATTTGTCAACAGTAAGCTTTATAATATGATGTTTGTACATTTATATTTTCGGACAAACTTGAGTTCCATTCTCAGTTCTCACCATGAGTAGACCCAGCCCAAGAACAAAGTATAAAACTATCAAAGGATTGGTGCATCAGTGTGCTAGTTTCGTTTTGTGACTGTAAACAATTTTCCATTTCTGTTCTAGTCCCTGCTCTTCAATCATTCATTTGTGGACTGTATGCTTCCCCTCATGTTTGAGAAACAGGTGGAAAACTCGGTCTAAAGCTGTTCTATCAGAACTCAAGAGCTTCGAAGCTGACCTCATGTGCATACAGGTTGGACAGACTTATGACTTTTTAAGCAACTCATTTTTTTCATGTGGTCATGTACTTGTCATTGATAAATATAGAATGTGAACGTTTTAAAATCATATTATATCCTTATTTGGTTCTATATATGGTTTATGTAACATTCCCCAAGTTTGTGTTTAGTGGATTGAAAAATACCCTCCAAGAAAAAACTGCAACATTGATTGGATCCTAGGATAAAGGGAGCATTAATCCCAAGTTCTCAACGTGACAGATTGGAACCTGATACACAAGGTTCCTAGTGCCAAAACACAACACAATGGTGGATAGTAGAAAGTTTTGGCTATTACTGTTTCTCAAAAAAATTATGTAGTCTTCCTCCATTATGCCCAACACAAATTAATTAGTGTTCTACTCATTCAGAAATAAAAATTGGGAGGGTTACATATTACATATGATTGTATTGTTTCAATATTTAGTCATGACCTATATTAATGTGTACTTTTAACCCTTCTTTTCTTCTTTGGAATATTTTTTTCTGCTTTTTTTGTTCTTTGGAACATTTTTGTCTGCTTATTTTTAATATGTGGTTTGCTCAGGAGTTGGATGAGTATGATACCTTCTACAAGAAAAACATGGAGAATTCTGGATATTCAAGTATTTACATTCAACGATCTGGGGACAAACGGGATGGATGTGGCATATTCTATAAACCAAAAAGGTATCCATATTGTTTCAAATAAGTGATGATTAACAATGAGAAGACAAGAATGGAAATTATAGTATGCATGAATGTTTCGATTGACTTGCAAATTAACTTCTCAATATCCCCCTTTTGGGCTATTCTTACTTTTACAGCATGGAACTGGTCCAGAAGGAAGTACTACATTACAATGATTTAGTGGAAAAATATGTTCATACTGATCATGTAAATAGTGATACATCAAATAATTCTTCACCAACAGAAGGTAATGGATCAGCTGCTCAACTTGATATTATCCTGTGAATCATAGTGACTTCTTTCATTGGAGGCGACAAAAGGTAAAGTAGTGAGCCAGGCTAAACAAACTACTTACAAGTTACAACATACAAACTATTCTGTCATATCTTGAAAACAAAGAAAGTAGACAAACATTCAAACTCCACATCCAAACTCATGAAGTACAAATTCTTTGGGCCTCCACTATTATGATTCTACCTTTGGACCTTTATCATTAATCATATTCTAGCTAGGACATAGATTTGTCCAATTGCATTCCGTACTTATTTTATGTCTGCTGTATCTGTGGCTAGTATGATGCTCTACCTAAGTTAATTGGGTTAATTCAGTATTATGCTCTTTCAGAAGCAAGCAAGAAGGTGGATAATAACAAGCATGGAGATCCAAATGATCCACGTTTCAGATTGAAGCGTGACTGTGTTGGTTTACTTGCCGCTTTCAAGCTTAATGATCCTTGTGATCATATTTTAATTATGGCGAACACACATATTTATTGGCAAGTAAAATGGCCAGAGTTCTCTATTATTCTCGTTTTGAAGATGTTTTTTAAGCCATCTGTCTGTTTTATTTTGTATATCTGCATTGGATCCCCTGTTCATACTATTCTGATTTTGTAGGGATCCTGAATGGATTGATGTAAAATTGGCTCAAGCAAAGTATCTTCTTTCAAGAGTTACTCAGTTTGAGAAACTTATCTCGAATAAATTTAACTGTAAACCTTCAGTCATGATTGCTGGTGACTTCAACTCAACTCCTGGTGACAAGGTATGGTCTGCGTCTGCTACATTTTGTTCTTTCAAGCTTAACAGACTTCCGAAACCATCACATGGTGTTTTGTGTTTACAAATGGCTATGAACATGGTGTTTTTTTGAACTTTACTCTCAGTACAATATTCTGGATAGACGTAGGCTGATGTCAATATCAAATACTGTGAACTTGTATGCAAACGACTCATCAAACCATAGTGGGTGATGTAACTTCCGATATGCACATTCTGCATTCTTCTAGGTTCATGCTTTACTGAACGATATTCAAAACTTCAGGCCCTCCAATTAGGAAAAATATTACCTGACCTTAATTCCCAGCTCCGCCGAAATTTCTTGGTTGTTCCACCTCTATAATATGTCACTAATCATCTGCAGGTATACAACTACCTCGTATCAGCCAACTCCGATTCTACGGACGAAGCTCCGATCAAATTACGCAGCCTTTATGCTGCGAATGGAGGGGAGCCAGAATTCACCAACTGCACTCCTGGTTTTACAGGAACACTGGACTACATATTCTTGTCGGACGGCAGTTCAGTAAAACCTACCAGCCTACTTCGTATACCACGAGGGGATTCTGCCGATGTCCAAGGAGGGCTACCCAACTTTCACCATCCTAGCGACCATTTGCCAATCGGTGCCGATTTTCAGGTACTCGGCAGCGAAGGCTGATTGCATTTTGCACGGCAGCAACAAATGTCCCCTGGGATTGTTCCCCGTGATTTGTTTGGATTTATTGTAGAAACAGTAGCAAATTTATTAATATCAACCAGAATTTTTGTTACATGGTCTACACATTGGAGGGTATTTGTTATTATTATCTTTAAAGTTTCACTACCAGGATTTCATAGGACTAAAGTTTGTAGCTAGACCTTAAGTTCCTTATGGAGTTATGGTAGTGAAGGGCTCAGATAGCAGACCAGATGGAGGATGGATCTTGCACCATATCATTTCTTCTGGCAACATTCGTCAACTTGGGAATCATAAAGAAATGTGCTAATTTCAGTTAGTCGTGTGGACACAAAGGTAGGAGCCAATAACACTTTTAAGATGCACAAAACATTTATATTGTTTCATCTACAAAAAAACAGATTAGCAAAACATTTATATTGTTTCATCTACAAAAAGAATACTAGTTACATGAAACAAGACTTGATCTATAGAAGAATGGTAACACAAATATAGGTACAAATATGCCATCTACACTGAACATGATTCTCGACAAACACTGAAAACCTCTCGAGGAACCTAGTCTTTTATATTGTGTCCACCAGCTATGTTCTGATTATGAAACCGAACTATCGGCAAATCCATATGATCCCAAAGATGACTGTAAAGTATAACGAGCACCAGTACAACCTCATCGAATCCTATAGGTGAATTCTATTCTTCTTTCTTCTCCTTTTCTCTCCTCTCTTTTATCAATGAGGAGAAAAAGAGTGGTAGCATTGTGCATGCAGCCTCAATCAACAGACAAGTCGGCAGCGCTGAGAAATCACCTCCAGATACTCCCATGAATTCAGCAAGTGCAACCCCAAGATAACCGCTGATGATAGTTGCGAGGGCAAGTGCAGACATGACAAAAGCCATAAGTGATCCCTCACACCCAGAAGGGCAAAGTTTTGCAACAAGAACACTGAAGGGCAGCACCTTGAACAACATAAGACCCTCCAACAACCCTGAGAAAACAATTGTGTACATGGAATCCAGTATTCCGAAGTTTCTGTATATTCCCTGAACAAATAGTACATCTGACAGCATTACGAGTGCTGTAAGAAACTGCAGAACTGATAAAACCTTCTGTGCAGGTGTTGTTTTGAAGTACTTGTTGTATGCCACACTCCAAGCTAATAGAGTTACTTGTCCAAAAACCTTGGACAAACCGATAACTGATGAGTCAAGTCTTAACACTTCAGTCTGATAGAAGAACATGGTCCCAAGTAGAAATGGTATGGCAGCATAGGACAATGAAAACCATATGACTGACCAAAATATTTCAGGCATACACAGCGCATATGACAGCTCTTTGATTTGCTTACGGACGCTGGAGACAGCTGATAGATTAGTATCTGCCTTTGGGAGTTGGAGGGAGCTTTCAGGTATAGCCACAGTAGTGCAGAACTGGAGCACGAGAAGGATTGCAAAAAACAGAAACATGATTTTTGGAGAAAAGTAACTGAGTGCAATGCCACCAACAAGATTTCCTAAAGCGCCAGCAGATGAACCAAACATCCAAGCAAAGGATTGAAGCTGACCTGACCCTGAGGACGAGGTCGCTTGCTTCCCAGCTTCTGCTACAATGGCATCATTGGCAACCTCACATATGGATGCACCAAAGTTGCTCAAGAGGAGAAAAATGGTAAGAACTGGAAGAGAAATAGCTGGCCAGAGGGCAATTGCTAACCATGAAATTGCCTGCAAGAGAGCTGCACAGATAGCAATAACAAGTCAGGTTAGTATCATAGTCTAATACAAGCGCAAAAGAAGAAAAAGGCATTGCAATGCACAGTAAGCATATCCCAATTTTGTATACTTCATTTTGTAAATTATAGCAACGTCCTTAGGCATATGATCTTGTCAATTATGTCCATCCCTATTTGGTTCAGTCATTTACATTCAACTGTTCATTGCTTAACATGCCACTTAGGTCCCTGAACTTCCATAGCGGGCCTATCCTTATGTCATATTTCCGGTTAGCAAACTTCTTAACGCAAGCTAGAGTTTAAAGGCCTCACTGAGGTTAAACTAACTTGATGGCATTCAAAAAGTTTGTGATAAAAACACAGAATTTGCACATATAAAATCCCAAGTTATGTGATGTTGGAGTGAGATGGTTCACTATCCATTCATCCTTGAAGAATTTCATCATGACATTCCTCTGTGCTTGTTTTTCAACACAGCTTTAATTAAAGTGGACCGAAAGGGCCACACCCAAAGTCCTAAAGTAGATGAAATATTCATGCCGTGCGTGAGCTGGTTGGCAAGGGATTACTTGCTTGTTGCTTTGCGAATGTGTGATACTAACAAGAGGACAAATTTGGTGGAGCATTAGATAAAAGTTGTTGCTGTCAAAGGTTAATACGGGAAAAGATGACTGACAGATACTACAAATTATGCACAAAAATGAAAAGTAAACCGAAACAAAGGGAAAGGGTGAGAAGAATCAAGAGGACAAAGTCCGTGAGCATCAGAGCATATCCTTTGTGGCGATGCCATTGTCGCCAGCTGCCACAGGATTAGGAGATGCGCCTCCAAACAAATGCAAGAAAAGAATGTGCAGTGAGGTTAATGCTAAAGATGGAGATGCTATGCATATTCAGTTATTCACACAGTGCTCTAACGAAATGCTGCATTGGATGGCCAGGCGCGCCCAGGCAAGACGAACAGATTTGAGATTATTATAATTCCGCATCACAATTCGGCGACACGGGTTCCGCGCAAAGTTGAGATGTGAGAGGAATTCTGGATCTGGGACGGGAAATTCAGGGGGGGAAGGGAGGAAAGGAACGAGTGGGAGTGGGAGTGGGAGCATATACATACCGCCGATGGCGACGTAGGGGAGGCGGCGGTGGCCGCGGATGGGGACGGCGTCGGAGAGGAGGCCGAGAAGCGGCTTGGCGACCATGGGGAGGTTGGCGGACGCCTGGAGGATCTGCAGCGAGGAGGCAGCGACGCCCATGCCGTCCTTGAGGAAGAAGTTGACGCCCAGCCATGGGAACAGCCGGAACCCCTGCACCCAGAACCCCACCGCGATCACCCACCGCCGCGTCGCCTCCACCCTCCTCTCCCCCTCCATCTTCCTCTCCTTCTCCATCACTCCTCACTCACTCACCCACCCACACCACCTCCGCCGCCGCCGCCGCCGCCCAAATCTTCTGATCCGCCGCCTCTTCCTCCCCCTCTCCCGCTCCCCGATCCAAGAAGAGAGTGGGGAGCCGAGCCGGTGATCCGTTCTTGATCAGGGAGGGACACGTAGGAAGGGGGACGAGAGGGCGCGGGGGTGTGAAGTGTTAACTGGCCGGATTATTTTAGTGGGCACAGCGCGACGCGAAGGCGATGGAACGAGGCGGGGGCACACGCGGCGAGAGCTCGGCGTGCGGGTAGGCGCGTGGTGGAGATGGGAGGAGAAGAGGAGCTCGTCGGCGCGGGCTGGCCTAAGCCATGGGCGGATGTGACTGGGCTTTTTGGTCAGGTGCGGTGTCGTGCTGGTGCTGGCCACATGACCACATCGGTGGTCGGCCATCTGGGCTGGGTTTTCAGTGGGCCCACCGCTTTGTCCAATAATTCAATTGGGCCAAGGCTGTCAGAGAGGCCGACTAATAAATTCTGTTCGAAATTGAGCCTAATTTATATCTTTTGAATTTAGGCCCAACTTATATTTCTTTGGAATGAATAAGCCCAACTAATCAATAATATTATTTTCGTGGAATAAGTCCACTTTGTCTCCCTTAAAAGTGACCCGAATCTAATCCATGATCATAAATCGCAAAACCAGATATCTCGGCCCCCGAACTATTGAAACCGGTGCAATTTGACTCCCTTTGTGGTTTTGAGGACGGTTTCGCTGACGTGGTGCTTAGGTGGCATTTGAATTAAAAATGTATATGTGGGACCCGCTTGTCATTCACACACATAAAAAAAATTGCGGGGCCACCCACATGTCCTGCTTTCTCTCTCTCTCTCTTTCTTCTTCCTCCACTCTTCCTCCCTTCTCTCTTTCTTTCTCTTTCTCTTCTCCCCCCTTCGGCCGGCCGCGGGGAGCACGGGCTGGAGCGGCAGCGGCGGGGGCCAGAGTGGTGGCGGCCGGCGAGAGCTGAAGCGACGACAGCGGCGGAATTGTAGCAGCTTGCTCTGGCTGACAACCAATTGACCGACAGGATTCCGCCGGAGATGGTAGAGATAGGGAGGAACCCTTCTCCGACTTTCGAGAAGAACCGGAGGGATGTCAGCGTGCTTGCACGCCTCCCCCACGCACCCCGCCGCTGAAGGGGGTAGCTTCCACGCCGCACACTCCAGCGCCCTCCCACTAGCCCTCCCGCCCGTCACCGCCGCCGCCGCCGCTCTGGCTCCCTCCCACTGTCGCCGTCCCTGCCTGTCGATTGCTCCACGAGAGAGAAGGTGAAGAGAAAAGGGGGAGACATCAGCTAAGATACCGATTCCACAAAATCCCCCGTGGCCGTGACCCGTTCAAGGATTCATAGCTTCTCTTACGCGTCGTCTTGTTGTCAGTCCAGCGCCAGTGAAGGGTACATGACTTACAGTCATGGCGGTGGCGGCGCTCGGCTTTGTCACCCTCCTCGCCTTCTATTTTTTGGGTCAGTTACTCTGAATCTCTGATCAAGATCGTCTTTGTCGACAACACATACTATGTCTCAAGTGCTATAACTCGCTTTGATCCTTTACATTGATGGAACAGCGCCAGCGGCGTTGATGTTGGGGTACTACCACGACTCGCCGGAGCTAGTCGTCGTCGGCTCAGGTTGCTCGAGGCTCGTGGAGACGAACTCGTTCATTGTGCAGGACATCAAGGTGATCATCCTCCCGTAGCTCGGTCCTGCACGAGCTCAATCGAAGAGTGTTTTAATGTGTGCACTCGCTCTTGCAGGCGAGGACGGAGGGAGGGTCGCCGGAGAATGGGTTGGTGCTCTACGGGATGCCGGTCGCTCCGCCTCTCGGCGTCCAAGCCGCTTGGTCGGAGGCTCGCCGCACCGTCGTACTAGCCAATTCCCACATGTCATTTTTTTGTTTGAATCACATATGGGTTTCACAAATATATTTTTTAATTCTAAGCCACGTAAGCGCCACGTGGGACGAAGACTATGTCAACATTGCCACGTTAGCGCCACATCAGCAAAATCGCCTTCCAAAACCACGAAGGGAGTCAAATTGCATTGGTTTCAATAGTTCGGGGAGTCGCCCTATCCGGTTTTACGGTTGAGGGTTACGGATTAGATTCGAGTCACTTTTAAGGAAGTTAAAGTTGACCTATTCCTATTTTCGTTGGTGCTTGAAACCTAGCAAAAGAAAAAAAAAAGTGTGATATCTAATCGACGGCTGATTGCTCGATCGGACGGTGGAGAATACGTCTCGTGGGTGGAGTCGGCTAGGGCGCCGCGTTCGCAGTTGGAATCCTCCACCCAAAGCAGAAGCCTCCGCCGCCGCAGCGCCGCTACTCTTGCATCGCCTCCGCCGTAGCCGCGCGCGCCCTTCCCGTCGCCGCTTCCACCTCGATCTCCGCCGGAGAGGGCGTCCGCCGCCATGTCTCAGAACAACCCCTCCCAGCTCCTCCCCTCAGGTGCGCGGAAGAAGCTTCGCTTTAGTTTCTTATAAATCTCGCATCCTAGCTTGCTAACTTTGTTCCAGATAGATTTTGTTTTTTGGGGTTCGAGTTCTTGATTCAGTTCTTGCGGGCTTTGGTTTGTGCAGAGCTGATTGACCGCTGCATCGGGTCCAAGATTTGGGTAATTATGAAGGGTGACAAGGAGCTCGTCGGCACTCTCTGTGGGTTCGATGTGTACGTCAACATGGTGCTCGAGGACGTTACTGAGTAGTATGTGAAAAATCTTCCAATTCTCAACCCTATTTATTTTTGTACTTTCCGCGCCAGGTTTTTTTCTTGTAGGGTAAGTTTGGTGTCACAGTCGTAGGGTAATTTCGGTTTCTTCTGATTAGATTCTTAGATTAGTTTAGCTCAGTTTCTCACATTTGTGTCTCAGTGTGCTGATATTGGAATTAGCTAAAATATTTAGAAAACATTGTTTGATTTTCTGAGAACTGAAGTACAGAAATATTGCCCACCTTATGCCAGATTGCTCCTACCTTGTTGCTTTGTTGGTTACTTTCCTCCATGTCATCAGGCAGATTTCGTATAACATGAGTTTGTATTATACTACCAATCATCATAGTTGGTATAGTGCAAGCTATTTTTGATCCTTTCAGTACTCATGTCATGATTGTTAACCCATTGTGTGCTTCAATTTAACTCACACAGACTTGGTTTCATGAAGTTACATAATTATAACATTTGCTGCTCTTATCAGTAATTCAGTATACTTAATATAACTGAAGATTTTATTTGTTGTTTAGTACTTAAGGTGTAACGCAATCACTAGTCTGTCTGTTCTAAGATCAACTGATATGAACGCTTGATTCCAAAGAAGCTGCAGCAGTGGAACACACTGTTTTGTAGGATTTCTGCTGCAGCAACATGTTCATCGTTGTAGTTAGTATTGTCTTGTTTGGGAATATTATTTCTCGCGGAAGGGAAGACAAGCTCTTTTCATCATGATTTATATGGTTATTTATTTGTGGTATAGGACAGAATGATAGGTGATAGCTAGGAGGGAATTGGTCATGTAAAAATGACTAAAGATATTTAGCAGATGGTGGCAGTAGGTTTCCATGAGTGTTATACTGATGCATCATGTATTTTGTGCTAGCTCTTCACAATTGTTGCATTAAGTTTATACTAGTCCTCCCAGGTGTTGATGTATTACTTTGTTTTCCCCGATATTACAATGTTCTATTATACCTGAATTAGTTCTAGAAATATTCATATTCAGTATCTTAGTAGTTTGTAGAATGCACATGTGGATGTTGTAACTATGTTCTTAAAAAGAGAGGTGTTTCCTAACAACAAAAAATATCACAAACATATACTGCAACATAATGATGGTTGTTGAGCCATCTTGCAGAAGGGGCTGAAGTGAGCGTGTTTTAGAGTTTGTGTCATCTGATTATATACCATGACTGAAATCTATATGATCTGTTGATGTGCAATGTTTCACTAGTCCCCTAATAAAATTCTGGACCTAATGGTGGAATTTATTCCTATTAGCTGAATATGAAGTTACCACCATCACCCTTGCCAAACTAATGTATCATCTAGGAAATCACTTAGCAAAACCATACTGATGTTTATTAGTTTTTTTCACTTGCACATTTAGCATATGTATATGTTCAATATGAAATTATAGTCTAATGTTTGTTGTTTCATGATCCTCTGATTGTTTTATAGTGAATACACTGCTGAAGGCCGTCGCATAACAAAGCTTGATCAGATACTCCTAAACGGCAACAATATAGCTATTGTGAGAAATCTTGATCAAATACTTGTAATGAATGGTTTGGTAAAAGTTCGGTGTGACCTGCTATGTCTAACGCTATTTCATCTTTTGTTTGGCCTATACAGTTGGTTCCTGGTGGTTCTCCCCCAGATGTGGCATAAGCAAGCACTTCCGTGATATACCTGCTTGAGGCTGATGGAGGCACAGACCGGTGTTTCCTTACTTCAAATGTGTTTCTTCCATTTGTGGCTGTACTGAACTTTCTTAGTTAACTGACCTGAAGTAGTGTACCTGCAACAGTTGCTCCTACATGATTTGGCAATGCTAAGTATGAGGTACCTCTTGTAGCTGTTTATTACCATTCTTCTGCAACCTGACTCAGTAAACACTAGGTGGTTGAAGAAACCTGATAATGGAGAGCATATCTGCAATGGTTGTATTTGTGGTTCAGCAGTGTTGGACTTGATAATCTTTTTGCTGCATGCTTCCCTACATGTCTCTTTCCTCCTAGGAGCTATGTTAAATCTGGGATTAACGCCTTCTCTATGAGATAATGTGCCACTAGGAAAAAAATACTGTATTTAATCTGGAGGCGATCATGATATACAGTCACTGTACCCTAAAGCTCTGCCATCCGTTCATTCTCTGCATCTTGCAAACGACCGTAGCTTATCTTACACCCATGGCAGCCGCTCTTAGCTCCCTCAAGTAATGGACGGTAGTACGGTACAAAATTTCTTGGTAATGGACGGCACCAAATATATTTTCGCGACTTCGGGGGTGGGGGTGGGTGGGTGAGGAGCATATCGCGGTGATTTGGCAGTAATAGAAACTTAAACATCATGACTTCGGGGGTGGGGGTGGGTGGGTGGCAGTAAAAGAAACTTAAACATCATGAGTGAATTTTTTTTTTGGCAGTAAAAGGAACTTAAACTGAATGACTTGGGGTGCCATCGTACGAGTCTACGGTTTTTTGTATACAATTGGACTTCAGGAATGGTTTGTGTGATTATGTTAGCTAGGGTGCCCATACAATCAGCTCTATTTTGCTGCTTCACATATCGTGTGATTTTTGTATACAATTGGACTTCAGGAATGGTTTGTATGATTATGTTAGTTAGAGTGCGCATACGATCAGCTCTATTTTGCTGCTTCACACACCGTCACTCGATGTCACACCGACGCCGCTACACCGCCATTGCTTGACACACCTAATTATTAGTTATATGACGGCACCGCCATTGCTTGACACTCCCAATTATTAGTTATATGACACGCTATTGCTTGACACTTCCGTGTGATTATGTTAGTTAGGGTGCGCATACAATCAACTCTATTTTCATGGGCAAAGCTACCATGATTCCTGGGTATTCCCGGGAATACCCAACTTATTTTTTTTTTATCAAAAAGCAAGTATACTTCTAGTATATACACATGTACACATATTAATGCACCTAAATCCTCAATTCTTCGATCCATACACAGCCCAACCGGCCTCTTGCAACGCCTCCTACCAACCCGACCCACTCCGTCATGACCCATTTATCATACATCAGTTGACCCATTTAGCCACCACTCTTCTAGACAGCCCCCTCTCACTCTCCCTTCGTGACCCATCCCTCCCTGGCTCGGCTCCTTCGCGCCGCTCCCCATTTCCAAACCCTAGGCGGCGGCGCGGCGAGGAGGTAACCGGCGGCGGGAGCTGGACTGTGCTACCGTGGAGGGCGGCGGCCGGCGCCCGCCACTCCGCCAAGCTCAGGCGGTCAGGCCGGTTGGGTGGCCGGCGGCTGTGAGGGGCAGGGGCGGCCAGTGGCTCAGCGCTTAGACGGGAATACCCAACTTTAAAATCCTGGATCCGCCACTGTCTATTTTGCTGCTTCACACACCGTCACAAAATGTCACACCAACGCCACTACACCGCCATTGCTTGAAACTCCTAATTATTAGTTATATGACGGCATCGCCATTGCTTGACACTCCCAATTATTAATTATATGACACCCTATTGCTTGACACTCTCAATCATTAGTTATATGATGGCGGCCAATAAAAGAAAGTGAACATTCACTCCACGAATTATTACTTTATATTGCGGCGGCCAATAAAAGAAAGTGAACCTTCACTCCACGGCTGTCGACGAAAAATCTGCACTTGGCTACCCCGCCATTGCTTGACACTCCTAATTATTAGTTATATGATGGCACCGCCATTGTTTGACACTCCCAATTATTAATTATATGAAACCCTATTGCTTGACACTCTCAATTATTAGTTATATGATGGCGGCCAATAAAAGAAAGTGAACATTCACTCCACGAATTATTACTTTATATGGTGGCGGCCAATAAAAGAAAGTGAACCTTTACTCCACGGCTATCGACGAAAAATCCGCACTCGGCTAGTGGTGCCGGATCTGTGTTGGCGCAAACTAAGTTGACGAACACAACGGCCTGGGATATCTGCTTAGCTCCAGTGCAGGTCCAAAGGTTGGTGAGATGCGGACGTGCCAGTCAGTTTGATCCTGCAACTGACAAGATATACAAATAGCAGATCAATGAGCCTATCGACTGACGAGCTGATGGAGTAGTTCCAGTTGATGCCGGTACCAACCGATAGCAATAGGGTTTGAAGCTATCAGCTATATATCCAATGTAGATTCTGAAACTTGAGACAATCTAATCCAGTATAAACCAATCGGCTAACAATTATATGATAGAATAAGCACTGATCTGAAGGTTAAAGAATACATCGGCTGGAGATCCGATGTTATAAAATCCACAAGATTAGATTAAACAGTAAAATCTTTGTTGCGATCGGCTAAATCGAACTTATATGCAATCCTTGTAAACCGATGCAACATCCAGATAACTCATCGGCTGAAACCCCGATGAAACCCTTATTGGCAGTCAACAAGCAGGCTAGAGATTATGATTCTAAGCACGACTTAGTAGATCAAACTTAACTGAAGCAACACTAAGTATGAAAAGAAACACAATATCGAGACAATCAAGCCTTTGACTGATTTTCAGGATGGTAGATGCCTTAGCTAATCTAATCTAGTAATACAATTTAGCCGATACCGGCAGAAACCCTAAAGCGAGAGACAACCGATAGAGCTAAATTGGGATACTAAGGTGGTGTTTGAATTTCCTGAAGATAAAGATGAAGATGAAGATAAAGATTAAGTGTTTCACGTAAAACGAGGTGGTAATAACGTGTGATTAATTGAGTTTTAATTATTATAAACTTGAAAAATGGATTAGTCTGATATTTTAGAGCAACTTTCATATATAAAGTTTTCGCACGAAACACGTCGTTTAGTAGTTTGAAAAGCGTGCAACGAGTATCCAAAATTTAATCCTGTGCATGCAGAAGAAACGAACAGGGCTTTAAGACTAGATTAACTAAAACATATGATAAATAGGCAGGCAAATATATTAATCAAATCGGAGTAATCCAAGAAGTCCAATGTACTGATGCAGCCTTGAACGGCGCCAATGTAACCAACACAATTGCCTGGGCCGGTGGAATATTGGACTTACCCCTTCTACTCTGATAAAAAGTAAAAAAGGTAAAAGGTAGCGATGCACCGAATTGTATTTGATCGTGGAGATAGTTTACAATGACTCCGGGTACATATATTTATACCCATGGGGAAATACTAGTCCTTGTAGGACAAGAAAGAAACATTTCTAAAAAAATAAAAGGAAAACATAAAGTACTTATGGGACACTTGAACTCGGTCACTTCTGTATAAGCTATTAATTTCCTTAACCGAATATAGCAGGAATCCGACTATTGCGACGTGATAATTCTCTTAGGGGCTTACCAAATTTCACTGTTAACAACGGCCCATTGATGAAATAAATTGGAAATGAATTATAAAAGAAAGTGAACACTCACTCCATGAATTATTAGTTATAAGACGGCGGCCGATAAAAGAAAGTGAACCTTCACTCATATTGAAATAAAAAAAATATTAGTTTTAAGATGGCGGGCAAAAAAAAGAAAGTGAACCTTCACTCATAGTATGTTGAAATAAAAAAGTGAAACATGTTCTCAGTCTCTATGGGGGCAATTAACTTAAAATAAAATTAAAACGAATCATCACCTTAAGCATCATGTTGCAATGAAATTTAAACATTGTCTCAAGCTCAATTAGTGAAATAAACTGAAAAGCATTTATTATGGGTAAAATAAACTTAAAACTCATTTGATATGGGAAATACAAATAACTAAAACATCACCTCAAGCATATGCTGAAATAAGGTTTTATATATTTTCATACAACCCATCACTAATTACAAGTAATATGAGAAGAGATGATGCTATTAATATTTAGCTGAAATATGAATGGAAAGGGAATCTTCCAAAAAGGTTGTCATCCAAGTGAGATCAAAATAGTTTGTTACCCAATATTATTCGGACAATGGTGGTAGCACGCAAAATATTGTCAAGATCTCCTAAAGATAGTTATAGAAGTATTTGAATTGTTATTCTATATGAATAATATATATGAATAGCTCATAGTCCATATTGCCGATGAGTTAGATGCCCTCTGTATTAATCTATGCAGTTTTTTCTAATATCCCATCAACTAATTTTCAGTTCTTTTGATATATGACTAGCCGCTATCCTTTGCATATATATAGCTATACCGTTGCATTTCTAGCTCAATAGAGAGCGACCACAACCTTATATACACACACCCGTTTATATATACACCCGTTTACCTAAACCATGTCATGACTCATGCAACTCAGATTGTTGATCATGCGATTGTGCGGAGATCACGGTGTCACGCAAATGAAAAAACCTCATCAACGCGAAAGGCCCGAAGGATGAAAGTCGGGATATATATATTTTCTACGTCTCTCATATCAGGGGAAGGCTGGACCCGTACGTGACACTCTGCTTGATTGTCTGCTCCCTCTCGCGACACTAGCCGTCCTATGCAATCAAATGGATCGGTATGCATGCTTAGCTTGAGCAGATAAATTACACATCTTAAGTTCCTAAGAAACTATTGGATTATCCTTTGGAACTCAAGTTGCTATGCTGGGTAAGAGGAGTAGATATCCTTTGGGTGTGCTACAACATTCTCGCCGGTCATTTAATGTTACAATAGAGGAGCATGATACTATGCTTTTAGAGTTGGTAGTCAAGGCTCTTTTATTCCGTTTTATTCTGTTTTGTGGGTGACAGTATATATATGCTTACTTGTTAGAATCTAGTAAGTGATTGTTTTAAGTGTATCAGTTGGTTTCTTTCTTAGGTTAGGAAGGTAGGGATTTTCCCCGTAACCTACTATCTTACTCCCTCCGCCCCATAATATAAAAGATTTTGGTTTTTTGACTATACAATTGATGCATAACCAAAATCCCTTATATTATGGGGCGGAGGTAATATTATTCAGTTAAAAAAACTTGTTGGTTGTGTGTCATATGGCAAAAGTGGAGGATGTAATATATTTTCATTACTAGAAAAAATTGTCCATGCGTTGCAACGGGTGAAGGCTATTTTAATCTTATTATTGTTCACTGTGAAATTCTAGAATTCGCTTGGATATATGTTTTTCTATAACATCATGTCAAGTTAGCATGCAAGTTTTTTTTACAAATATTTCTTATACGATTCCTTCTGTATTTCCAATAGCGAACGAATTTAAAACCAGACTTAAATATGGATCTGTATTTCCAAAAGCAAACGAACTTAAAAACCGTCTCATACATGGATGACGTACCAAAGTACCGATAAAAATGTTTTAAGATTGAAAAAAAATGTACATGGTCCCCATAACAACAAGCTGAGCTCTCTAGATCATACCGCACCGTTCTTGCTTAATTTAACTCACGTGATTATTTTTATAAAAAAAATAGCTGGTTTAAAACAATAGTAAAAAATAAATTTATCAACTGCACCTAATATCCGTCCTCGTAAATATAACTCAAATGAATAAAAAAAAAATCATTTCAGGCTATCATAGGGAAGTGAGGTATATGATATTTATTTCTCTGTCTTTATTTATTTAATACATAAAAGTATGTAAATAAATTGCGTCAATATCAATCAATTTTTGCTTTAAAAAAAGAGAGCCCTTAAAACTTTAATTAAAAAACAAAAACACCATACTTTTTAATTTACAATTAATTTGTTAGACATGTTTTATACATAAACTAAAGCTCCATTAGATAGTATGGGTTGCGAAGTGAACATAGCTCAACTGGTTAGATTCTTTGTAGTGGAACCAGCCCACCCGGGTTCAAATCCTAGATTTGACACGGGTGCTCGCATTTACGGCTAATTATTCTTTCAGTGGTAGGGTTCAAATTCTAGATTTGACACGGGTGCTCGCATTTACGGCTAATTATTCTTTCAGTAGTAGGCGACGTACCGAAGGTGCTCATAAGGGTAGGGTGTGCGAAAATGAAAAAAATAGTGCTCATAAGGGTAGGAAAAATGCCTGTGGCTTCCGGAGGTGCTCATAAGGGTAGGGTGCCGGAGGTGCTCATAAGGGTAGGTGAAAAAAATGCCTGTGGCTGCCGGAGGTGCTCATAAGGGTAGGGTGTGCGTTCATAGCGCAAAAAAATGCCTGTGGCTTCCGGAGGTGCTCATAAGGGTAGGGTGCCGGAGGTGCTCATAAGGGTAGGTGAAAAAAATACTCATAAGGGTAGGGTGTGCGAAAATGAAAAAAATAGTGCTCATAAGGGTAGGAAAAATGCCTGTGGCTTCCGGAGGTGCTCATAAGGGTAGGGTGCCGGAGGTGCTCATAAGGGTAGGTGAAAAAAATGCCTGTGGCTTCCGGAGGTGCTCATAAGGGTAGGGTGCCGGAGGTGCTCATAAGGGTAGGGTGTGCGTTCATAGCGCAAAAAAATGCCTGTGGCTTCCGGAGGTGCTCATAAGGGTAGGGTGCCGGAGGTGCTCATAAGGGTAGGTGAAAAAAATGCCTGTGGCTTCCGGAGGTGCTCATAAGGGTAGGGTGCCGGAGGTGCTCATAAGGGTAGGGTGTGCGTTCATAGCGCAAAAAAATGCCTGTGGCTTCCGGAGGTGCTCATAAGGGTAGGTGCTCATAAGGGTAGGGTGCCGGAGGTGCTCATAAGGGTAGGGTGTGCGTTCATAGCGCAAAAAAATGCCTGTGGCTTCCGGAGGTGCTCATAAGGGTAGGGTGCCGGAGGTGCTCATAAGGGTAGGTGAAAAAAATGCCTGTGGCTTCCGGAGGTGCTCATAAGGGTAGGGTGCCGGAGGTGCTCATAAGGGTAGGGTGTGCGTTCATAAAAAAAAAATGAAAATGGCTTCCGGAAGGGTAGGGTGTGCGTTCATGGAATCCGGAGGTGCTCATAAGGGTAGGTGCTCATAAGGGTAGGGTGTGCGTTCATAGGGGTGAGTTGTGAGCGCTGTGTTTCTCAAAAAAAAAATGAAAATGGCAAAAAATGAAAATGAGGGTGTGCGAAAATGAAAAAAATAGTGCTCATAAGGGTAGGGTGCCGGAGGTGCTCATAAGGGTAGGGTGTGCGTTCATAGCGCCTACGTTTGTACTATGTTTCTCAAAAAAAATGAAAATGGCTTCCGGAAGGGTAGGGTGCGTTCATGGAATCCGGAGGTGCTCATAAGGGTAGGGTGTGCGTTCATAGGGGTGAGTTGTGAGCGCCTACGTTTGTACTGTGTTTCTCAAAAAAAATGAAAATGGCGAAAATGAAAATGGCTTCCGGAGGTGCTTATAAGGGTAGGGTGTGCGTTCATAAGGGTGAGTTGTGAGCGCCTACGTTTGTACTGTGTTTCTCAAAAAAAATGAAAAAAATGCATGTGGCTTCCGGAGGTGCTCATAAGGGTAGGGTGTGCGTTCATAGGGAAAAACTGAAAAAAATGCCTGTGGCTTCCGGAGGTGCTCATAAGGGTAGGGTGTGGCTTCCGGAGGTGCTCATAAGGGTAGGGTGTGCGTTCATAGGGGTGAGTGTGTGCACGTTGTGAGCGCCTACGTTTGTAATGTGTTTCTCAAAAAAAATGAAAAAAAATGAGAAAAACAGATAGTATGGGTTGGATGAGCTTATGAGGTGCATGAAAAACGAAGCAACTTTTATAGGAATAAATTGAATATTATATAGTCTCTCCATCCAAAATGTAGCTATTTCTGGCTACAAAGTATTGGCCTTATAAAGCTAACAAATAGTTTAAAAATAAAATCTAGATATGTTGATGAAGAAAATTTTTAGAAGAAAGTAGTGCTTTAGAAACGTAATAGGTGTCATCTGGATGATACTTTTTGCCCTTTACGTTTCTCATGCACAATATACGATACATGTCTGCGCGAATGCACAGACTAACTCCTTAATTCTATTAAAAATAGCCTGAAAAATACTTGGGGATAACTACTGAACTAAACAGTACAACGATCGACCATGCATGCCGTTATCAGAGGCTAACAAAGAACAGTATCACCATGCATAATGCGCCGCTAGCCTCATGGTCCTCCTCCCATTTGTGCTTCGTCAGCAGCGCCGCCGATCGGAACGTGAACACCAGGAAGGACACCCCTTTCCCTAGCTCGGCGACGTCGCGCACCACGTTATTGTTCGCCATGAGCCGCTGGTAGTCGCCGCCGGCGCCGACGAGCTGGTACTGGCCGGTGAACCCGTCGTCGTTGTATCCGCACCTGAAGTCGTAGCGCCGCCCCTCCTCGTCGAACACCGGCACCTCCAGCCCGTCGTCGCCGTCGTAGCCGTCGTCGAGCACCCCGTCCAGCTCGTCGTCGGTGAAGCTCTCCGCGATGTGGCGGGCGGCAGCGCCGCCGGAGAGGGAGAGGCGGCCGAGCGAGAGGTCGGCCTGGGCATTCGTGACGTCGCCGTAGTAGACGCACGCCGGCTCCGACGCGCCGAGCTCCCGCAGGCGCGACAGCACGGCGGCGCTCTCGTCGCAGACGTCCCCGATCTTGATGTAGCTGTAGTCGGCCGGCGTCAAGCCAGCTCGGCCGGGCGCCCGCAGCTTCTCCCTCCACCTCGCCAGGGCCTTCGCGAGGTTCTCCTCCGGCGTCTGGCCGGCCGGGTAGCTGACGCCCAGTGCCTCCACCTGCGCGGCGTTCGCCGGCGTCTGGCCGGCCGGGTAGCTGATGCCGGCAAGTGTCTCCACCTGCGCCGAGTTCGCCGGCGTCTGGCCGGCGCAGTAGCTGTAGCTGATGCCCAGTCTCTCCCCCTGCGCCGAGTTCGCTTGACCCATTTCTGAAAGACAGAGGGTGGCGACGAGCTTCTTCTTCTGGATTATCATCGATCTAATCTCTTTTCTTGATCTGCGCTTTTCTGTTTTTTTTTTGTGCAAGTATGCTTCCTATTTATAGCTTAGCAAGCGGCTAAGACGTACTCGGATTCGGATAACCCGCGAGTCAGTTTCGGAATATAATAAGCTAGCGATTCGTGCGTTGCATGGAGTAGTAGTTGGTTTCGGAAACGGGTTATATATCTGACACTTTCTAGTCCGGTACCGATACTATTTTTAAGGCCTTAACTTGTCCGGCATGCCAAAAATAGCATGCGTCTCTTTTCCTATGCGCTTTCTTTTCAAAAAAAAAACAAAAAAAAATCTCAACGCAGCGAATGTAGTCCTATAAACCTACCTATGCAAGTGATCTCCATTTAATATAGTTATTACCAATTTTCTGTTGTATCGTTGATCCACATCATTCAGTTCGATTAGATCTCAACGATTTGTCGATTTTCCATGTCGCCTGCATCAAGTTGATCGGTAGCCGTTTGATCAGCTCTCAAAACGATCCTGCGCGCCACCTCAATGTGTCCACACCCACGTCGACCGGTGGAAAAGCCCAATAACAGCCCAGCATTTCCCGAATCTATAAGGAAAAAGTACACCGAAGGTCCCTCAACTTGTCATCGGATAAAAAAAATGTCCTCGAACTGCAAAACCATATATGCGGGGTCCCTTAACTGTACAAAACCGGTCACCTGAGATCCTTCGGCGGTTTTGACCCCGGTTTTGGTCTACGTGGCGGCTAAGTCAGCATGGGACCCATGTGAGCCCCACATGTCAGGATGCCACCTCATCACCACACTCTTATTTCCCCCTCTTCTCCCTTTCTCTCTCTTTCACTTTTCTCAGGCCGGCGACGGGCGGCGCTGTGGGGAGGAGGCCGCCGGAGGGAGGGGAGAGGAGGAGGTCCAGCAGCCGGTGTCGCGCCGACGGAGGAAATGCCGCTGTCCGCATCCAACGAGCACACCTTCCTCCTCCCCCGCACGCCGGCTGCCGCCACACCTTCCTCCTCCCCCTCACGCCGGCCGCCGCCACACCTTCCTCCTCCCCTCAGCCTCGCCGCCGCCCGGAACAACGTTAGCTGGGGCACCCGGCGCCCATAGTGGATGTGTCCGGATCCGGCAAGGGCACGCCAACGGGAGTAGTGCCAGCCCCTGCAAGGAGTCGAAGGTCGTCGAGATGGCCACGGGCGAACGGTGGGCAACGTCAAGCAAGTCGCGGGTGACGGTGGTCGGCGGCGGTGGTGGAGGATGCGGATCCGTGCCCGAATCTGACCGTCCCGTGGCCGGATCCGAAGCTCCCGCGTTGAATCTTGCCGATGGCGGCGTGGTAATAACAGTGTCGGCGGCTGGATGGCGGGGAGGCAACTGGCGGCGAGGCTGAGTGGTGGTGGCGGCGGAGCCCGAGCCCTGGTGGTGGTGGTGATGGTAGCGGCCGCCGCCGACATCGCCGATGGCGAAGAGGCTACGGCGAATCCGAGGCGGCGGCGCCATGCTCGTGCTTGTCCTCCTCGCCGTCGTGGCGTCGGCGCAGCAGGAGTACGAGGTCACCTCCTCCTCGTCCTCCTCGCCGTCGCGGCGCGGCGCGGGCGAGGGCCATCGGCCGCCGCCTTGGGCACAGCAGGAGTACGACGTTACCTCCGCCGCCACCGCGGGTCCCTGCGACGCCTACCTCGTGTTCCGCTCCTGCCCACCGCTCTATGCCTCCGCCGTCTCCATCTCCAACCTCCTCAACGTCACCGCCACCGTCGTCACCGAATCCAACGCCGTCGACCCGATCACCCCTGTCGCTGCCGACCCCCTCGTCCTCGCGCCCGTTGTCGGCGACCTCATCCCCACCTACCGGCTAGCCTACCCAAGAGGAGAGAAATAAGTGAGGGAGAGAGAGAGGAGGAAGGGAAAGGAGGGGAAAGAGATAGAGGGTGATGACGTGGCATCCTGACATGTGGTGCCCACGTGGGTCCCACGCTGACTCAACCACCAGTGGGATAAAACCGGGGTCAAAACCACCGAGGGACTTAAAGTAAACGGTTTTGTAAGTGAAGGGACGATAGATATCTGTTTTTGCGGTTAGAGGACGATTTTGTAACTCGATGACAAGTTGAGGGACCTTCGGTGTACTTTTTCCAATCTATAATAGATACTATTATGGGACCTAAAAATTGACGATTTTGTATTAGGGGTGAAAAATTCTGGTATTGGAAATTAGGGATGTCATACAAACTCCACGTAAAGTTGGGGGATGGTTGGTGAACTTATTCCACCAGATTATATATCTCGGTATCTAGCCTGGTCCAACTCAAACATGTATTATATTATGTGAGGCCAATGTCATGAGGCAACACGCGTGGAAGAGGGGTAAACCACGTTCTCACACATAGCACGCTACGAAGCGGAAAAGCTAATACGTGCGCCGTCGGCGCATGTCTCGGGCCGAGAAGGCCCAGCGCTGCTGCGCCAGCGCGAGCGTCTCCTCTACTTTTTTTCCTTTTTTTCCCTTTTTTCCACTTTTTTTTTTTATCTTTAGCATGTTCTGAGTTTGAAAGTTTTTAATTTTTGAGTTAAAATTTTTCAAATCTGAACTTGAAAGTTTTCGAATCTCGAGTTGAAAGTTTTCAAATCTCAAATTGAAAGTTTTCAAAATTTTCAAATCTAAATTTGAAAGTTTTCGAATCTCAATTCTCGAGTTGAAAGTTTTCAAATCTCAAGCTAAAAGTTTTCAAATCTGAGTTAAAAGTTTTTAAAATTTGACTTTAAAATTTAAAACTTAAATCGAAAGTTTACAAATCTAACTTAAAAAATTTCAATCTGTTAGTAAAAAAATCTCCAGAATTTTTCCTAATTACTATTATTAGTGTTAAGTATATTAACTAATATAGTTAGTTAAGACTAAAGGGGGAGGGGGAGTGCTCACTGCTGGCGCGCATGTGCAAGCTAGTAGTCCCCCGCTACGAAGGTGGATATACGAGTACCTATGTATCTTTTGAAAGATTTTTATGATTATATCACATAGATTTTTAATCTTTAGGTTAAAATTCAATAGATACAATAAAAGGCAAAAAGCAACTAAGAAACACCACAATGGATACTAAATTACTATATCTTTAAGAAAAAGACCAAATCCAATATAAATTTCAAAACTTACATGTGAAGATTCAAAAATTACACTGTAACTTACAAAAGTTACAATGTAAGTTTTATAAATTACACTGTAATTTATAAGAAAATACACTGTAAATTTAAGTGAGAAAATTGAGTGGGAGATAAGAAAAAAAAATCTTTCGAGTGAGATATAGCAAAATTGATCGAAGAAAGGGCACATATATGAGAAGCAAAAGGCTAGCGTGGATCTATGCATGAGGAGCACCCGGAGAGTGGATTGACAATCGCGCTCTATGGGTGGATTATCCAGTGACCCGACAACCCGAGTCCAAAATCTATACCGGTAAATCGATGGTATAACATCATGTGACTATCTACATAGGTTCTGAGTACGTACTATAAGCAAGCAAAAGAAAAGGTAATAAATAAAATTTCAAAATACTTCGCACCTACATTATAAATATGGCCTCCAACATTTGAACAATATTGATGGTGTACATTAATTTCACAAGCATGCCTACTAGTTCCTGCTAAAGGACAACCATGTGTCTATAAATATGGCTTCCAACATTTGAACAATATTGATGGAGTCATGCGCCATATATGAGTCCTATGGTTGTAGTGTCATACTAAGACCTTTTTAATGTATATATTTTTTTAACCATTCTTGTAGCTGAATGATTTGGCATTGTTTTCATTACGAATATTTTGGTGCCGTCTCTGACAAAGGTGGTGTTTGAATCTCCTGAAGATTTTTATGAAGATAAAGATTAAGTGTTTCAGGCAAAACGAGGTGATAATAACGTGTGATTAATTGAGTTTTGATTATTACCAACTTGAGAAAGGGATTAATCTTGTATTTTACAGCAACTTTCATTAAGAAAGTTTTCGGACGAAATACACCGTTTAATAGTTTGAAAACCGGCTACGAGTATCCAGAATTTCATCCAACTCTTGTCAGAGAAACGAACGCAGCCAAAGCATAAAGAAAATATCATTCGAATTGTACAACTCAAACAACAAGCATTGGACATATTTTCTCAAAATAAACAATTAAGCTTTGAAAAATTCGTGTTCTTCTGTTCTCTTCATTCTATAGAACCAACCAACTAGCTGAAATAAGAACCGCGATATGTACAGACAGCTCTATAACTAAATATCATTAACGGGGCACTAGGCCACTAGGCACTGTATATATTACATAACTATGGTTGTACTTCTCTTACCTTCTATTCATGGCTTATGAACTATGGATACAAAGGGTATTTGTTCACGGGTCACCTCAAAAGCTAGGAAGAAGGAAACCCATAGACGTGCAGGATGTTATCACCCACCTGAAATATGCAAAAGGTTTCAGTTAAGCAGAAAAGAGGAATGCAAACATGTTCTATAACTACCGTGCTGTTTTTCATAAAATTAACAATTAGTTCGTTCAAAAGGAATAAAACTAACAATTTTACAAAAGGATGTGCCAGTAAAATCACTGTGACTGCGAGTGCAAAGCATATGCAAAGTGGATCTTCCTGGGTAGCTATAGTAAATTAAGAATTTGACACCCACATGTCAGTGTTACTGAAATTTTAACGGAGGGAAAGCTGAAAGCACTGTCCACGCGTGGGCACACGCACATAAACAATGTTGATTTATCATGTCTCAAATACTCGATGCACCACTTACACAACATAATCCCATATTTTCATCCTTATAAAAATATTTATGCACACATAAATATCTCACAACAGTATTTTTGTTTGGTTTAATTGATTAGATTTAAACTGTCTCAGTTCATTTTCATTGTGTTCTTTCAACGGAGTGTCAATCAAGACTGGCACCTGTCAATCAAGGGAAAATAAATCCTTAGATATTTGTAAGTTAGACATAAACATATTTCCATTGCTTGCATGTTCTTATTTGAATGCAAATCTGGACATCTCGTGATGCATTGAGTTCTTCAAGTAGATAATTTTGGCGATACACAGAAAGAAAATATATGAAAAAATGTAAAATTTACTATGCCTACAGTCTACTTACCAAGCCAAAAAGCAAATCCTGCATGCACTTTGGTAAGCTCGTACGGTCACTCTTGACCATGGAATGGATCACTTGAACTCACCTCATTCTTTGCAAACTGTCACAAATCAGCATCAAATTAAGCACAAGAAGAAAAATTGAAAATATGTTACAGATTTAATTCAAATTGTCAAGTAGAGCCAAAGAGGAACAAACCGTTGTTGTTGCTATTGTTGCCATCGTGACAGGTTGACTTGCTGGCAGGATGAAGTTGGTCCAGAAAAGAGGGTCCGCAGAAGGATCAGCAGGGTTCCAGGTATTTTTCATTTGTGCAGTAACAGAGGGCAATGTGTATGGAGCTCTTTGCACAAGCAACCCATTCACGTTCATGTTAACTGCAGTTGTGTCATGTCCAGTTGCAGGTACTGGGGTAACTGTCTTTCCTTCATCCATTTCTTTGCTAAAAGTACATTCTTCAGATAGTTTTGTAGATTTTTCTGAGAAGCTTTTGAAGGCATCAGACTGAGATAAGATATCACATGCTGATAGGACCACGGAAGAGGGCTTTGAGTTAGAATGGAGGCCAAGGGAAGGAAACTTATAAGGCTCAGTCCGTTGCATTGAACTTTCAATAGCACGGATTTCATCAGTAACCTCTTCCATTTTAGATGTATCTGACTGCCGTGTCTTTTTTGGGAGCCACCACCTTATGTAATTTGTCAGATCAATTTTCCTCTCTAAGCCAAAGGTTCCTGCAAATTTCCCATCAAGCGTGATGTCCTTCCCTGTAATTTAAATAGAAAGACTGGTTACAAAACCACATAGAATTTGTCTTTCTCCTCTGTAGTTTGTTAACCAGAAACAGCAGTGTAGAAGTTTTTATGGAGACACCACAACCTAGGCTCATGTAGTCATTGCCAAGCAAGTGTCCCAAAGAAGCATCCCATCTGGAATTATGGAGCTGCCTGCATGATAATGTCACAACATTTGCAGTTATAAAATTTATATCAATGTGACTGTACGTGTCCAGCAGTGTAGTGCACTGTAATGATTAGTCGAAGACTGACATCTGGTGAATAATTAAGTAAAACAGAATTACGTACACCCTCTGTACTCGTAAAGGAAGTCGTTTAGGACAGCGAGATGGTCTTCAAAACACAACTTTGACTTCTTGTTTCTATAAAAATATTTATTGAAAAGTGATATATGTATACTTTTATGAAAGTATTTTTCAAGTCAAATCTATTCATATAATTTTTGCATTGTCAAACTCAACAACTTAAGAGTTATTAATGATTTATATTCCCAAGGTTTGACTTAAACATTGTCCTAAACGACTTCCTTTATGAGTATGGAGGGAGTATAGTTTTACTTTATATGTCCAAATAATAAACTTTCCTAAACTAATTTCTAGTGGTCCTCAGGACACTATTAAGTCGGGATCCTATCCTAGAAGGAAATTTCAAGTATGTCGATCTCTTCAAAATCTCAGCTACAAGTAATCACTCTCCTCTGAAAGGATATTCTGTTGAGAATATTATGTTTTGGTTGGTTGAGATCCCACAGAAAGCAGGATAGCTGTAACCATACAAAGAACAAAGGCACTGAATGCCGAATTTCCATTGACAACAGTAATTAGTGAGGAAACACAGAATTTCGATGACGCACATTCAGCATCACGAGTACAGTTGAGGGACTGTGGCTGTGCAATCGAGTGATTATCGGAAAGAATTAATGTTCAGCAAAACTTGAAGGTTTGCATCTTTGCTAAATGACACTTTATTTTAAAATTCTCTAAATGAAGACCAATGACACACGAATAAGAGCTAGTAGTTTAGTATCTAAGCTATCTACCTCCAAAAATCTGCTGAGCTTACTAATTTAATTCATAGCAGAAATACATGAAGTTGCTGAAAATAATTTCTAATGTAATATGACACAGGGCATCATCTTTACATACTACTACTTGGTTTGCCATAAATATTTGTAGCAAGATGGAAAATGTTACCGAAATAAACAAAACATGGACAATGATAGTTTGTGCACAATAGAAAAGAAAATTGGACATGAGACTTGTTACTGAATTAGCATCACAAACATGCATGCAAATATAATAACTGAACATAGAGTTAACTTCCAAATATATTTCTCATTGCTAATAAGTACCTAGGAAGGCCGCGATATTTTGGTAAACCCCTGGAAAAGGCACTGCTCTTTCTGCAGTGCATGTGTCTTACAGTTAGTACTTAAGAAACAAAGTAATATGCACGTATTATAAATTCACAAATATACCTCCGAAGAGACACAAGATAATCCTCCTTGGAGATCATCTGCATTTCCTCAAGATCTCTTGCATAATCAGAGACCTAAATAAGCAAATACATAATGAACATAAGCCTGAAAAAGATTACCACAAATCAAATTAACTAGTGCAAAATATAGAATGGAAAAAACATAGTACAATAATTCATAAGCAACATCGCAATTATTTTCCATCGAGATGTATAGGCATATAGATACCAAACTGAAGAGATGGCATGTATGCATATGTTTGTTTTGCCAATATTCTTCTGAGACAATGATTTTTCAATGTCGCTTATATGCTCAGAGATGAATTTTCTGAAAACAAGAGATTTTTTTTGTCAAGGACACAAACATCCATCTCCGAATCGTCAAGTGTAAACTGAATAAATCCCTAACCTTTGCATACAAAAGAACATAATATAATAGTCAAGAGTATTCAGATTTTTCAAACATCACACAACAGTTGCATAGGATATGTTTGGACTAGTATGATCCAAAGTTTGGTACAGCACTCTCTAAGATATCTTTTGGTTTTCAATTTGCATCCTAAGAGAATCAGTCTTCGAAATTGAGCTCAGGTGATGCAAAATATAAATGATTAAATTTAACCAAATGAAGGTCTTGAAGAAAAGGCAGTGTGTGGTTAATAATTGTAGAAGAACTAAATGGAAGCTAAGAAACCAATTATAATTAGCAAGTATAGATGACTCACAGGAAAGTTTATTTGTGTCCCAGCTCCCCAGTATTTCAATGCAGCAAGGTCATAAGCTCTTGCTGCAGCCTCTTCATCATCATATGCACCTGTGTATTTGCGCATTGAATTGATGTGGATAAAGAAGTTTATATAATTGCACATTTTACAGTTAACACCAAAGATTTCTTACCTAAATATACTGCACTTGCAGGGCCATTTTGGGTGATAATTTCCCATGCAAAAGAGACAATTCCATTAAATCAGATTAATTATAGCTAGATATAAAAGGAAATGACGTGCATGGATTATCTATGAAATACAATTAAAATTCACCTAGCTTCCAACATCCCTTGGTCAACTTTTCAAAACATGTAAAATATAGCTGCTAATTTGCATTGGGTATACAGACCTTGTTTCCCTTTTTTGTTCTGATTCTGATTCCATGTGCTTTTATCCCAGAGGTGAGCTTCATATCGGCCTGTCCACCTATGCCTATAGATGATACAAAACAAGTGTCAAATCAAATTCATACATAATAACAGCTGAAAGTTAAAATCTTGCTTACAAATTACAAACAAAATTAAGAAAGAAGTAGCATATGGTGGTACAAGAACAGTTGAATAACAATATAGAACAAATACTACTTTTGGATCAGATTAAACACCAAATAAAAGATTTAAGTATGTAAATACACATATAGGTTGAAAATTCATCTTTTAGTTGAGCCCCACACTTGCCTGGACCGAAAAGGGTCCAAAACTTGCTTCTTACCCAGATTAGAGCTAAACCCTGTCAACCCAGTTTGACACAACTTAAATCAAGCATGATGTTGGATGTACTGGTCAAGTGAAAATCATTCATTAGCTTTTATATTTATTTAGATCAAGCGAAGCTCCTAATTATTTCAGATCGTCCCCTTGGAGACACAACAGGTAATCCGATGAATACAGCTAATCCGTATATAACCAAGTAAACAAAAAGAAAAATCTAGATCCCGAATCGACGGTACCATTTTGAGCATACAAGGAGACCTGACGAACGGATTTAGCGCCACAGATCAATCCAAGCAGAGAACGATTGCATATCCCCTAATAAGCATCCAAGTAAAACTTCTCCGCGACTCGAGACACGGAGGAGGGAGAGGGCAAAGGGGGGAGGAGCCGTACCGGGTGACGCCGCGGTAGATGGAGCTGCGCTTCCCGGCGGCGCAGGGCGGCATGCGGCTGATACGCTCCTTGGCCGTGCACACCCTCTCCTTCCGCGCCGCCACGGGCCTCCTCGGCGGCGGCGCCACCTGCTCCGCCCCCGCCCCCACCCCCTCTCCCCCCGCTCCCACCGCCTCCATCTTCTGCATCCCCCGGCCCCACTCCGCCCCGTCTCCTCCCCCCGCCGCCGCCGCAGCCGCCTCCAGCTTCTGCTGCATCCCCGCGGCGGGGCCGGGGGACGCCATGGCGCGCGCACGCAGCAGCAGCAAACCCCCCCTCCCTCCCCCCACTCGATCGGAGTCGGTGGCGAGGCGAGGCGAGAAGAGAAGAGAGAACCAAAGCGGGGGTGACCGTTTGGGGGAGGCGGTCGCGGTGAGGAGGGGGGGGGGGGGGGGGGGATTTCAAATGGGGGGGATCGCATCGAGTGCGTGAGGTGGGAGACTGGGAGGGATGGAGACGGATTGGGGGGTGGATGCGTGGATGGATGGGGGGGTGGAGCCCAGTGGGCCGGCACATGGGGGGACAGGGGGCAGGGGAATCCGAGGAAGCGGGGGGATACGATGGGATTGGGGAGGGGGGGTGGGGCCCACTGGGCTATTGGCCGGGCCGGGGGCGGAAAGGGACACGGCGGATGCGGGATTGTCCTGCCCACCGTCGTTTCCTCGGAACGGCAACGGTGCGTTTTTTCTTGTCTCGGTGGACTTTTTTTTTTATTTTTTTGTTTACACACACAACGCTATAGATTTGGTTTCTTTGGTTCTTTCTTTAGGTTAGGGATATAGGATTTGAGGTCCTATTCCAAGAGCTTGTATAGCATAGGAGCTACTGCTCTCTTAAACATTTTAATTTTATTTTTTATTAGATAGATTGTGTAGTAATCATAAGATCTAAAAAATAAACTAGTATATTAGCTAAAAACTAAAAACATAACATAACTTGTTCAAATTCTCACTATATAGATACTATATATTATTCGTGTAAAAAGAACTCTTGAACTATAAATTAAGTGCTTACTCCCTCCATTTAAAAAAAAAACTTAACTTTGGAGGAGATGTGACCCTTATGACAACAAATTTGTACTACAATTTATCTAGATTCGTTGTCCTAGGAGGAGACCTTCTAGGTTAAGTTTTTTTTAGACGGGGGAAGTATATGATAAGGTTTTGACTCCATCTCTCTTAAAATTGTAGCCCAACCAAATGTTTAAGCAATATCTGAAGGAGATAAAGTGGGCTGAAGTGATATGAAAAATAAATTATAGGGGAAAAATAGGGTTTGGATTGCTCCATACTTTACTCTAGACTTCACTGTTAGAGTTAGATTTAGAAGTTAAAATCACGTCAAACATGTCTAAAAGTATTCACCGCTTCCAACCAAGACATTAGATCACAGACCAAATGGCCTCTATGTGAGGACCGAGAAAGTGACTTTCGGAGACAGATAACCCAGTTTCAATAGAGTTTATCGGCAGTGATGTGTATTAGGGGACATTCTTTTTTTTTTCCTCTGAGTGTAGATAAAGTACTATCGCTCGTACTTCCTAATTTAGGATTCATAATTTCGACTAAATTAAAGGGTGTGCATATCAATAAAATAAACTGCGATTGAATTTGACTAATAATATTTCTTATAAAATTATTGTAAACTCCACATGTTAAAAGGAGCCTAAAAGCCATCAACGTAACAATAGGGGGGTAAAGATACTGCTCGCACCGACCGTTGCTTAGTTCAACTGGTGCGACGACCATCATTTATTACCCAGTGTGCAGGCTACAGAGTTATTTTTTTCCGAATCACTTGCTCGCTAGATTATCCGTTAGAGCAAGTTTAATAGTACCGCCATCAACTGGCGATAAAAATGTACATGTCATCTGGAGATAGAAAATAAAGATGATATGTACAATAGTAGGCTACTAATCTACCTACACACTTCTCTAGGTAGTTAACTTTTTCTATTTTTTAATCTAACTTGCTACTCTCTATCCTATCCCGTGTCTTCTGCTAATGGGGCCATAGCTATATTATTAGAGAAAAACAACCACAATATTGAATATGCATAATTTCTTGTGCTGTAGCTCGGCGCTTGCAGAAGCGCCCGTTGCCCTCTCCCTCTAGCTTTCTCTCTCCTCCACGATGAATTTGGATGACGTGGCACTCTTATCGCCCGCTGAGTGTGCCTTATTAGAGCACCTGCAATGGTAAAGTAAGATGCTATCTATAAAACATATACATCTCAGCAATAGACTAGATTAATAGTAAACCATCTCAATAGTATATCTACATGGGGATCTATAGCTCTCTAATACATTGTCTTATTTTTCTCTATAGACTATCTCTAGGTTAGTAGATAGCTTTGTTCTTTCTCTTCATTTAATCTCTTCCAAGTAAAAAAATATGCTGATATGGATCTCTTATAGAGAGCCTATAGATAACTATTGTGGGTGCCCTTAAACTTGCTCTTAACCATGCATGGTTAACACTCCCTCATTCCACGGCTTGACATGATTCATGTCAGCACCCCATCAAATATTGAATGCAAGCGAAAAGTTCCGCGCATTTTTTATTAGTTATTAGTACTTGGTTGTCTAAAATTTTTCTAAAATATTTCATTCCTCACGGATCCGCATTGATAATTAATTGATGGATAAGAATTTTTTTTAAATAAAGCACAAAACAGTATGAAATTTCATATTGATATGTTCAGGAAAAAGTAAAAGGCTATAATTAGAAAAAAAAAAAAAGAAGCCACCCACCACATGCTAGAAGCTTCATCACACCCTCGAAAATCACTAGACCGAACTGACCATCGCTGTGCATGACTGATCACCGCTATCGCTACATAGGGATCGAACACGCCCCCACCTCAAACCAACTCCAACATCCATGACAAACTTCCAGCCTCCCTTACGGAAGGGTTGAGGGTGAGGACGAGAGATAATAAAAGGGCAGCAAAGACGAGGGAACAAGATTCCTAGACGGCGCCTCCACGGAGGTTGTGACACCAAAAGGCACCACCGTCGCCTGTCCACCATGGACTCGATTTTCACTAGGAAAGTCTTGACGGGGAAAAGAAGGTGGCAACTCGGTAATGTCCCAAAGGGAGAGCACGATGCCAAGAGGTGTCGTCATTGTTGACCCGAGAACATCGAGCTAGGCTTTCACCCGCAGCACCAACTCCCACCCAACCATCGCCATCCCAATGCCCCGCCAGACAGACGACCTCCTCCAGCACGCAGGCTCACCGCACCATCACCCCTCTGCTGGCCAACCCCCTTGCGCAGCCCCAGCTGTTACTCCAAACCGCCTTGGATGGCTCTTTGCCATCCTTCATGCGCCACCGCACCATGGAGCTTGGGCGTGTGAGAGTTCATCATTGCCTCTCCCCATCTCAGCCTCCACGGCCACCTCGCCCCGCCTCCACGACCACATCCCCTTGTCACACCGTCTTCTTTGGTGCGCTGCACTGCACCTCCATTGCCTCTCCTCAACAGCCGCCTCACCCTGCCTCCACGATCGAGCAGGCCACCTTCTCCGAGCTACAGCGCCTTCTCGCACCACTTCGCCTTTGCCACCGTCAACTCATCTGAGAGAGGCACAACCATTGTCTTCACTGCATACTGCCACTCCAGCACACGGCACTGTTCCTCGCCAGCTCTGGCCGAGGAGGGCCTTGACTTGGGTAGCGGTGCCTCCACCTCCTTGGGTCGTCAGCCCCCTCCCCTCCCCCCTACCACCGTTGTCCTCACAACCGGCCAGCTTTGTCGGCGGGCTACTAAGGCGGCAACAAGGAGGGGGGAGGGGGGAGGAGTGGCGGTGGTGTTCCTTTAGTTACTGTCCCTGTCGCTTTGGGGTGGGAGCGACACAGAGACCACCCCACCCCCTCTCTAGACAAAATATATAGCAAATCTAAATATATTTTTTTGCAGGGAGCAAATCTGAATATATAACCAGGATGGATAAGATTTTGATTGGATATACTACATATGCTTAAAACATATTTCTCTTTTACAAACAACGTCTAAGTACTACTACTCCCTCCGGGCTGATAATATTAGTTGTTTTGGACAATGATAAAGTCAAACTTTAAAATATTTGACTACAAATAATTTCTAAAATATTTATCTTAAAAATATGAAAACCATATGTTTAGATTAGTCTTAAAAAGTACTCCAATAAAATCATATATTTGTTGATATTTTTATATATATTATAATAGAAAATAGTCGTCAAAGTTACTTTTTGAAGACCGTGCCTTTGTCCAAAACGACATGTATTATCAACCCGGAGGGAGTATATAGGTTATCGATCAGATTCGTTTCATCATGGGATATAATTAGGAGTATTAATCGTCGTGTTTTCGTACTACAGTGAATGTCCCTGTATATGTATATTTCTGTGTCAATCAGCGCGCGGCCGCCTTCAGTCCACATCATTTCAGATTAGTGGGCCAAATATATATATCCCTTAATCAGTATTAATGCTTCTATACTTGGATGAGAGAAGGCCACATATCAACGTATTTTAGGCATGTTTAATTGAATGCTACTGTGTTAATTATAGTATCTTTCATAAAAAAAAATCGTCCAAAACTGTTTCGCGCGTACGTTAGAAAATGCTATACTTTCGAGACCCCTTCTCTCAAATTCGCACATTTTTTAAGCATAACTCAGCGCTATCTTTACTGTTAATTTGTACAGTGTACCATATCCTTAATTGGTGGTACTACTTGCACGCGTATGCACAGCAATTAATTCGGCAAGGTACATGTACTGTACGGGGTGTCATGCACAAATCGTGATTGAATGAGAGGACGTTGTCCCTACTGTCCTGCAGGGAAGACAGGCCTACGGCATGTTGTCTCGAGGTACACGAGGCGCGCGTTCGGTCTGACCGAATATTTTAGTCTCGATCTCCGGTTTTTGGTTATTTTGGTTTTTAAAAGCCAGGACCGAATTTCGTAAAAAAAAAATCAGGACTAATAAATTCGGTCTAGGTTTCTTTAGTCTCGGTCTCGGTCTCGGTCTCGGTCTGATTGAATTTGGAGGAGTCGACGCGGAGGTGCACCGAGGCGGGGCCAGCGGGAGGTGGCACACGCCGTCGACACCGATGCGGCGGTGGTCGGTGGGAGTACGGTGGTGCCGACGCGTTGTGGTCGATGCGGCGGAGGGCGGAGGGCGGAGGCCGGGGGCGGCGACGCGGCGCGATGGAGGCAGTGACGGCAGCGCGGCGCGATGGAGGCAGAGACGGAGGTGGCGCGGCCGTGCGCGGGATGGAAGGGGATGCAGAGGGCAGCGCGCTGGGGATGCGGAGCCGGTGGGGGGCGCGATAGGGATGTGTCCTGCTGGTTGGAGCGGGTGGCCTCTAGGGTTTAGAGGTGTATTGGGCTTATTGGGCCTTCTAGACCTATTGGGCCACAATTTGGTTTTCTCGGTTAATTCGGTTAACTGAGCCCAATAACCTTATTACGCGAACAAATTTCGGTCTTTGACAGGCTGAGACTGAATTTCTCGGTCTCGGTATTTTTGGTTCGGTCTTCGGTTTGGTCTTATTTTGCCTACCCCTAGAGATACACACTCGCTTCGTCATAAAAATTAGTTGATTTCTTCAAATTTTGTTCAAATTAAATAAGTTTATTTATGCTCTCTTATGTAACCTTAGCCTCGGTTCATAAGTCAATAAGTTTTATCTCTTCAATACCACTTACATGCAGACACAACAATACTACTTTTATATTAATAAAAGATACTTTGGTATTTTTCTCTCACTACTAAGGATGTGCAATTTGAGAAAAGATAAAAATAGTTGATTGAGAATATACACAAAATGAGATGAGTCATTAGCGTATGATTAATGGATCAGTATTGATTATTTTAAACTTGAAAATAGATTAATATGTTTTTTCAATCAACTTTTGTATGGAATTTTTTAAAAATATATTGTTTACCAGTTCGGGAAATGTGAAGAGTGGAAAACAAGAGATTTTTTTCCTATCAATTCACTACTAACTAACGCAGCCAGGTTCCCTTTGGTTTAAAGAAAAATCATAGGAACTTTGGAGTTCATTCCTATAAATTTTTTTCCTATATACTTCCTTTGTTTCATAATGTAAGTCATTCTAGCATTGCCTATATTCATATAGATGTTAATAAATCTAAACATATATATGTGTCTAGATTCATTAACAACTATATGAATGTGGATAATGCTAGAAAGTCTTACATTATGAAACGGAGGGAGTAGTTCTTTCAATCTGAACACACTATAGAATCCTATGAAATGATTCATTCTATGCAAGATTTGGAGAAAATTTAACATGGATTAGATAGAATCTTAATAGAAAGTTTCCTTGAGTCTTTATCTCTTCTCAAATTCTTATATTTATTTTATAGCCTAATCAAACGTTCATTAATGTGTTTTACAATTATTTATTTTACACTTACATTCTTATCAAAATAATGTGTTTTGCAATGGCACCAATTTAATTAACCCTTTTCATATTCCGTATTTAAAAGGGGCTCTAAAGCTTTATCGGGATGCAAGGGATCCATTAATTTATTTTCGGATTTTGAGCTTTTATTTAAAAGCAATACGAGTTATGGTTTTATTAAAGTAGGACTTACTAACATTTGGTGCTGTAATCCTTATATCTAGAAGCCATATAATATTTTGGATCTTACGGTATTCGGGATGTTGGGTACTATGATGGATCGTTTAATTCATTGCAAACATTGGCTTAGTTGCTAGTCACGATTCATTAGCTTAGTCAGAGGTTGTTTATAATCATATTGTGGACTCCTTTGAAACGCATAGATTAAAAACACACCGCGAAAAAGAAAAAAAAGTCCTTGTCCTGCTCGTGCCGCTCAGCCCCGGGGCGGCACGGGCGGCGACCAGGCGAGCGCCATCGCCAACCACTTCTCCTCCTCCCACCACCTCGCCGCCGCCCAAGCGGTCACCCGACAAAGCCGGGCTGGCGTAAGGACGACAGTGGCGGGGCTCCTTGCCTTCTCTCGTGAGCGTGGTGGCTCAGGGCGCTGCCAAGACGGAGGGAGGACTCCAAGTGGTGGTCTTCAGCGGCCAGCTCCGACATCGGTGGGGACAGATCCGGCCCCCACATGGCCGGATCTGGCGTCCTAGCCAGTGGATCCAGGCAGAGGTGGCACGATGGTCGTTGGTGTGTAGCCGACAGTGCGTACGGAGGAGGCCGGCGGCGCGTGGGCGGAGGTCGATGGCGCGATAGGAAGGCCGCCGGCGCCCGGGGAGGCGGTCGCCGGTGATGGCGTGCAAGGAGGAGGCCGTCCACGCGCGGGAGAAGGTCGATGGCACAACGGGAAGGCTGGCAGCGCATGGGGAGGCGGTTGCCGGTATTGTGGCGGCGACCAGGCGAGCGTGCCGCCGCCAACTTCTCCCCTCCACCTCGCCGAAGCTCGACCTCCTCTCTCGGGCACGGTGGCCTGGGAGAAGGCGCGGCGCCCAACGAGGAGCGTGGAAGAGGCAGTGGATGTGGCGACGTGCGAGGTGGATGGCAGCGACGTCTGCGGGCAGCGACCTCTGCGGGTGGCCGACGCGGGGAGTAGGAAAGGAGGCTGGCGGTGTGCGAGGCCACGGCAGGCGGCGCATGAGGAGATTGGCAGCGTGCAGGTGGCGCGAGGCCATGGGGAACGCGGAGGCGACGGTGTGCGCAGGGGGTCACGATGTTGTCCCACACGGCGACTTGTGGGACTGCCCTCCCACGCGACGACGGCAGCGGAGTGGGGCGAGCCTGCTTGAGCTGTGTATGGTGGGCTAGGCTTGGCGGCTACAGAGACGATGTGGTTGTCCGGCAACGTACGTTGTGTGGATGGGTTGTGTGGTTTTGGATGAAAATTTCTAGCGAAAGCCTTGGCTAGCCTTTGGTTGGCTTGACGACGGCGGCACCCTTAGGCGTCGTTACGACACCTTTTCTCCCTCACTACCAAGAACCCTGCCCATGCAACGATGGTCGTTAGTGGACTCCCGCGTCGAAGCTCTATAAGCCTAGCTATTCGGCGAGGCCTTCGCCTCCTAGGTTTCGTTCTTAGATGTGGTGAGCGTCCAGCTTTCTTCGTTTTCTACTAGGTGAAGTCGAAGTTGCTTCGTTGGGTGCGATGAAGCTTGGCAACGATAACACATTGCAGTTTTCGAGGGGTGCTGGTGTCTCATTTCTATGGTGCCTTTGGCAACGATGATGTGATAGCCGTGGAGTTGGAGCTGCTATGTCTCTAGGCGACAAGCTCAGCAACGATAACACTTGCCTCGCGAAGTCGAAGCCTTTGTATCGCTTACAACAAGCTTTTTGTAGATGGCTGCTTTGGGCTCCGTCTTTGTCCTTTTTTCTTGGTCTTAGTAGATTAGGTTAGCTAAGTGTGTTGTAGTTGTGGTTTTCGCCCAGTTTTCTCTAATTAACTGTGCATTGTACGATTTTGGTTCCGTTTTCTCCTTAAAATGGGATAACGTCGGCAACGGCCTAACCGTTTGAAAAAAAACACAGCAACATATAAAAGACAAAAATTGGATGTCATGACACATGTATTCCTACAGGAACTAAAATTACAATTTAATTAGTGTGAATTGGTCATTTGGATAACTACGGATTTACGAGCAATGCTGTAGGCGCGAAATCGTCAGGACAAATATGATTTACCATGAAATAGTTTTTCTGTTCGGTGGACTGACAGAAATAGTCAAAAAAAAAATCCCTACAGAAGAGTATTTTTGATTAATTTTTTTGGTGGAAAAAATGGTGTTGTAGTGGCGTGGAGTCCATATAGATTGTGCACAACTTATCTAATTCGGTTACATATTAGAAAACCGGTGCGTATTACTTGTAGTCTACTCCATCCCGTCCACCGGTGGGCACCGGCGATTGGAGAGCGGTCTCCAAAACCATCACCCTCGTGAAGTCTTGCACCAGAAGAGGGAGAGGAGGGAGAGCAAGGTAGCGTCTATTGGTGTGCACCACGTAGATTTTTGGAACCGTCATCCTAGTGAACCCTTGCACCGTGGAGAGGGGAAAGAACATGATTACAGAAACCTTATTCGCCATCGTGAAGTCTTGCACCGGGAAAGCGGGAGGATGAAGAGCATATCTCTAGGGAGAGGGCGAATAAGGTTTTTGTCAAGTGTCCCACGTGACTGCTCGCTATTCGTCCACAACAACTCGTTTTCTACTACGCTCAAAAGCTACGCGTTGTTATCCTGTTGGGTAATGCACGGCACATTTCAATCATATTTCCTAATATTAATATTTTCTCATGTGTAGCTTTCCAGTTTGTATATATGTCTAAATTGTGTAAGATGATTATGCTAATTAATCTACATCTTTAATATAAGATAAATTAAATCTACCTATACTTATATTTTTATTTTTTTCCAACGGACGATCCAACCTATATCATGACAATTAAGTTTCAGTTTTCTAATAAAATCATTGAGGTTGAAAATGCCTAGTAAAACTAGTAGCAAAACAGTAATTTTGATAAAATATATACTCGTCTAACATAATGCATGTTTATTAATATCAGCGCGTGGCCAAACATACGTTTTGCTGGCGAATGGCGATGATTTCGTCTAGTATAGCAGGCACAGCTGCAAGAAGAATTATACTATTAAAAAGGGAAAAAAAGAACAGAAAATGAGATCAAACTTTATTCGCAAATTAAAGAGATCGATTCAAGACGACGGCCGCGACGGCGAGCCCTGCGGCGGCGGCGGTGGCGGCGGCTGCGCGGCCGGCGGGCGTTGTCTCTTGATGTCCACGGCGAGCTCCCGCACCTCTGCCACGAGCCGCGAGACCTCCCCCACGTCGTTGTCCAGCTGCTTCGCCCGCCGCGCCTCGGCGCCGCCGTTGAAGACGTACTCCCTGAGCAGCCTCGCCATCGGCTTCGGCGCCGCCGCCTCCGCCAGCTTCTCCACCTCCGACAGGTGCCGCGCCGTCTTCCACCCGCCGTACCACCCGACGGACAGCGGGATCAGCCACCCCAGCAGCCGGCGCGACATTATATATCGCGATATACGATTCTACTACTTCTAGATTTCTAGTGATGAATTGAAATCGATCGATCACCAGCGGATATATTATATTATCTCTCTAGATCTCTTCCGAATTTCGATCTGATACGATGAACATATATATAATGGTGTGCCGATCGAGATGATCTGCTCGGGTTTTAGATGCTAACGGGATGCAATGCATGGCTTGCGTTCCAAGATGGCAGAGTTTGCGTCGAGCCAGACGATGCAGGCTCAGGCCTGACCGGCAAACGGCCCAATTTTGTATGCACCTCCCATCGTTTGGCCTAGCTGGCTAGCTGATGTAATTGGCTTATTAGCAAGCAAAAAATAATTTCATATATAAACTTTTATACACGTGTGCTTGATGATTTAAAACCAATGCTCGAAATAAACTATGGTGAAAAAAAAACTCAAAATCAACAGTTCTATAATTAATTCAAATTTTGCCAGCTGCTTATAAAATTGACCTCATGCCTGCAGGATCATACTGAAGGTCTTTTTAACACGAGAGGCCTCTTCTTGTGCGTTACGAAACAAAGAATGCAATGGTCCCAAGCACAAGAACGTGCGCACCAAATAAATGACAGCAAAATTATTGCTTCAAAGGAATCCAATTCAACAAAACAGAACGCACAAACCACCACTAACAATCCAATCACTTGTTCATGGGAATTCGACAAATTACCCTTTTCCTTCGGGCTTCAGTTCCATAAAAACCGAAATCTGTCCTAGATTTTCTTGCGCCAAACGGGAGTCGTAAGTGTTCAGAGTCTGCATGGTATTTGCTAATGACTCGCAATTTCAGATCTATATTCAAAGTTCGAACCTATTGTATGCCTATCCACTTGGCATAGTCAACCCACCTGAAAAGGTAAAAAAGTTTACCCAGTAAGTGACCTGATCAGAAAGGAACAGAGTTTAACCACTTGACTCCAGAGGGATGCAGATTACTTACAGTAGAGAACCCAAGAATGTGTTCCCTGTTCGAACAGCAAAGCACAGTGCACTCAACACTAGTTTGTGGTGGTGTAGTAATGGCTCGAGCATCCTCTGTTCAATCACTCCAGCCAGGATTTGATACCTGTTGAAAAAGGAGTTAAAGAAAAGCATGGTGAGTACAAAAAAGATTTAGAGTAAATTATAAAAACTATAGGTACTTTAATCAAACTATCACAAAACTACATATTTAAGGCATTGTTTTCACAAAACTAAAGATTTAGCACTAAAGTTATCACACAACTACAGAATTAGCAACAAAATTATCGCAAAACTACAAGTTTAGCACCAATTAAATCACAAAACTATAACGTCTATGGCTCCAATAGAATAATACTACTAGCGATTTAAACTCTATAATCTATAGTTTTGTGCTAGCTGTAGTACTAAATCTATAGTTTTATGATACTTGGCTTAAATCTGTAATTTGTGATAGCTTTGGTGCTATACTATAGCTCTGTGATACAACACCTTAGATCTATAGTTTTCTAATAGTTTGGTTAAAATACCTCTAGTTTTGTGAAATTTACTCTCAGAAAATGTATGTTAGGCAATGTAGATGATTGTTGTGGAAAATGTTATAAGAGTCGGCATGTTTCTCATGTTAGAATTTGGTACTTCACAATGACAAGGAAGCTACGACCGGGATTCTTCGGTGATATACAAATACAATAGAGCACAACTAGTAGTTCTAATTTAGATTTACAAATAGGAGAGATCATGTGATTTCATAAAGATTTTAGAATAGTATCCAACAAAAAAAATGATAGACATGTCCAACAGTCAAGAAGTGAGCAGCTAACATTTGAGCTACCCTTTTCATCAGGTAAAATGAACAGATATTTATATTCGTGGGAATTAATGTATAAACAAATATATGTGTTACCTGAGGTTACTGGAAACGGCCATGTATACACCATAGGCAACACTAGTTGATACAATTGGAATATCCTCGCTTTCCCCTTCAAAATCCTTACTAACAGCCTTTCGTGCTTTTATCAGTGCATTGGTCACACCAGTTCCAATCTGAAAATTAAATTGGATACACAGTGTAAGCTTTCCTAGTAGTCTTGGAAAGCAGATGAATAAAAGTGACAAATGACCCAAAAGTTGTGTTAAGACAAAGTAGTACAATGTATCATCAATAAATCATACATTTTAATGTCTGAAGTGCCATCTACCTTTAAAAATATATATATGGCATTCTGGAAGGCATAATTGCTCTTTCCTTTCTTTTAACATTAACAAAAAGAACAGTGATATTCCAATGCCCTGGAGTCATTACATTTGTACAGCCAACTTAACAGCATCAACAAACTAATTGAGTCGTACATTCCAGGCCTTAAGGTTTTCGAATAAACAACTAGGCGGCACTTTGAATATGCATGAAAAGGACCAAGCAGATCCTACAGTCTCCTATATATTACTTTATTGTATTATTTTATCAATGAAACATTACTTCTCACACATCACAAACAAGTCGAGAATCTAAGCAATTTGTTCTACTAATGCCAATTAATAATAAGGAAAATAGACTGTCGTTTTTTTGTCTGAAATCACAACTATGACAAACTTACCAGGGATGCACTAGTTCCCACTGCAAAAAGTTTTGCACCATTCCTCTGAAAGAAGCAAAATTGTTAGATAATAGGAACAACCTGCTAAAATAATGCAATTTCAACTGTGAGGGCCACAATATGGCCCAGAAAGATACCATAATAGCTCCTACGCGCTGCAAAAGGGAGTATGATGTACCAGCCAAAGCAACCTGCAGGAGAAGTTACTAAGTTCATTTTCAAGTTTTAAATAAAGGGTAAACATTTTTCCTTCTGAAAAGGAAAATTTACATCTATGCCGAAAGGAAAAGGAGGAAATAAGCTTAAAACATGCCCAGATCAATGTGAGGTTATTGTTATGTCACCTGGAAGGCATTATCTGGGCAATTGTGGAAGAATTTAGCAATAGATCCTGCATTTACTGCTAGTGGTGGCTGCAGAGACACTGTTGGAGCAGGAAGCCAAACCAACATAAAGTCTGCAACTATTGCCATGACCTGGAAAGTATTAAAACTACAGATTAGGACTCTAGTGACTAATTGCAAGTAATAACAATTCAGCTTGAAATGACTTGGATAACATTGGCATAGTTTATATAATCACAAGGGGTGAATAAGAAAAAAGTAGTAAGAAACTAAGAGTCACCATTTATATAATTTACCATGCGCATATTTTGGAGAACATCTACAATTGAAGTGGAAAAAATCAATTGGTGGTAGTAAGAAATGGAATTATTTGTTGTTGATTAGTACTATTTCGGAAATTAAATGTGACAAGACTTTCTAACATTGTTGTAGTAGTTCGTGGCACAACTGGTACAAAGTAGGCATGAACGTTTTCCTACATTTAAGAAACTTATAACACCTTCTCTGTATGCAACATAAATGATCATGTAGTGTGAAGGTTGAGAACAGCACAATATGTTTAACTAAACAGAAACTTATCCAGCCACAACAGTTAGCTAAGTTGTAACATTTGATTGTAAGATACATATCCAGTGCTAGACCTTGACTCAGTACTAACATTCTAACTCAATTAGTTTGGGCAATCTACTTGCAAAATTCAAAGGAAAAAAAGGTGGAGGTATCACTTAGAATCATCTGCAAAATGTCATGTTCATACTTAATTATGCTTTAAGATAAACAAAAGGAAAAAAATATGAAATGAAAATAGGCCATTATCCAAAGAGGGGAAAAAAAAACATTTTCCCTGTTTCTCAGCATGCATATAATGTACAGTTGAGATTGAAATTTTACATGATTGACCATTGGACCTAGCCAAAGACTTTGCAGCTACTTTTACCTTTCCTTTCTTGCAAATATCCAAGTTCACTAATACCAGTTTAAAATTTTATATGATTGATCTTGTTGAATACTTTGCAGGCAACTTTTACGGGTTTCCTTCCAAGTATAAACATATTTGCACCAAGAGTTACCACTAGACATGACGCCATAAAAGAAAAGATATTTTCTTTCTTTCAGACAACTGTTGTCCATGCTTTTATAAATTAAGCAACAATGAATCATATATTGGTTGCATTTGAAATGTTAATTTGACCTTGTAAGTGCAGATGAAACAGGGAGGCAAGAGGGTGCTTAATTATCTCCCCAAAAAATTACATGTTTACGATTTTTTCCACAATCTGAAACCATCTTGCTGCACCCTTGGACAGTGAACCCTCTAGTTCTGAAGGCACAGCGGCAAGCAACTCGACAGAATAAACTAGCTTCTAGAATTGCAGAAGAAAAAGAATGGCAATATCCAAAATGATAATAGAAGCATACCACATCTGCAATCACAAAGTCAAGCTCTTTGACAAAGTTTTCCCTCCTTCGCTCATACTCTGCTGCAGTCTACAAGAATTAGAGAGGATATACCAAATCAGCAGTAAGAAATCTGTACAAGCATTGTGAACTGAATCACAGAGCCATAAAATGTATTCATGGTAAAAGGAAGAACTCCAAGAGAAACAATTTCAGACAAAGAAAGTAGGGGGGTAGAAAGGTGCGGTACTGTAAAGTCCAAGTGAAAATATCACACTGTCTCTAAAAACAATGTATTCAATTCAAGTGATATACCCCTGCATGGCATGTACTTTCTCTTCTGCCAGCAGATGGGCAAGTTTCTTCATATCTCGAAGTAACTCAAGTTCTCCATGCGCTTGCTAGTGGATTGTCTGAAGGATAGGACCACATATAGCCAACAGAAGGTGACCATTCCATATTGGCCAGTGGTCCATGTAAAGCAGAAGAATGCCACTCTAGTCATTTGCATAAATACTTTTATTTCCAGCAACAGAAATGCTCTTTTATTCCACTCTAATCTAATAAACCTTTTTTAAAATATCTTTTCTGAAAGGTTATATTCACCATTTTTTTATATGGTAATCCAGCATCTGCTTTGTTTGTTGAATAAATCCTTCTGATCAGGCATCTAAACCAAGCATAAATATTCCAGGTCCATTCATCGCAGAAGCTTCCAGCCAAACACAGCCAGTTGTGAGCAAACAACCTTACCATCTCGGAAGCGACGGAGCAATGCAAGAGTTAGACACGCATCGCCATCAAACCAAACCCCGACTACTAAAACAATCTAAGCCAGGGAATCAGTCGGAATCTCATCTCTAAGACAGCTAGCTAGACCACAGAAGATTTGACAGTAAAGGTAGTCAAATCCACAGCGAACCAAACCAAACCAAACCACCACATCTGTATGATCCGAAGTACGAGCCACATAATAACACAACCAAAAACTAAAAAAACTAAAAAATGGTAATGTTGGAATAATTCCTCACGGACCTTGGTGAAGATTCCGACGCCGCACTCCATGGCGACCTTGGCGAGGAAGAGGTCGTCGGCGAGGAGGCGCTCCTTGAAGCCGCCGAACTGGAGCAGCCAGCGGAAGAGTCCCGACTTCTCGAGGTCGGCGAACCGCTGCACGATCTCCCCGGGGACGCGGCCGCCCTCGATGGCCGCGGCGAGGTCGGCCGGGAGGCTCTCGAGCTTCCGCCCCAGCTGCGCCAGCACGAACAGCGCCTCCCTCCTGTTGACCGACGCGTCGTCGTCGCCGCCGTCTCCTCCGCCCGCGTTGTCGCGACCCTCGTCGTCATCGCCTCCGCCGCCGATGCCGATGCCGCCGCTTCCGGAGGAGGCTAGCGGGGCGGGAGGGAGGAGGGGGCGGGCGAGGCGGAGGACGGGGAGGTTGAGCGGGAGGGAGCGCGGGAAGGGGAGGTGGGGGACGGGTTGCTGCAGCTGCAGGTGGAGGTGGAAGAAGGAGGAGGAGGAGGACGTAGGGTGGGACGCCGCGGAGAGGGAGTTCGGCGACGGGAACGCCATGGCCGCCGGGAGGGAGAAGGGTTTTGGGCGGCGGCGGCGGCGGGTGGTGGTGGAGGGCGTGGACCGGAGTGTGGTGGTGGGTTGGTTGCTTGGTTGGTTTGAGGTTGGTGGCGAACAACCGCGCGAGACCACCGCGATGAGTAAACAAACACAAGTAGTGGTACAGCCTCGCGCGACGGAGGGGAAACGGCAGGTGGGGCCATTGACGCTGCGAGGCTGCGATGGAGGTGGGTCGACGAATCGACGGCTCAAAATCGCTGGAAGAAAAAATATTTGGACTTTGGAGGTTGGGAAACCTCTCCAACGAAGTCGGAAAGTGTTCGGCGGCGAATGGGTACGCATGGCGTGGTGCACGGTTCACTTCCCAACCGAATTCTACGCTACTACTCAGGGAGTATAAAACACAGCTCTTGACTCGACTCGATCGAGTCGGAAAGTTAATGAGTCAAGTTAAGTCTAAATTTTTCTTGTCTACTCACCGAGTTAGCTCGAGCTAGCTCGTGAGTTGCTCACTTAAAGCAAGTTTAGATGGTGTTTGGTTTATGGCCATACTTTACCACACTACATTTTTTTTAGCCACAGTTTATTAGGTATTTGTTTGGTTCACTATCACAGTGGTGGTTTGCCACACTTTTTCAATATTATATTCTACATGTAATAAACTTAATTTTCTTGTCAACTTTGTCACACTTTGTAGCTAGAAATTTGTCCACCACAATTTTGTGGCTGCCACAACTTGCATAACGTTAGTTGTGGCAAAGTGTGGCCGCTAACCAAACACACCAATAATATAGCCTACTACCAGCTCCAAAATTTAGAACATCATCTATAATCAATTTAATAGCTCACTCATACAATAATTAGCTATAGAAATATAGTACATCATTAATGCGTAATCCACCCATCTCTCTCACATAGTTTATTGGAGCTCGTGCTGCAGCTGGCTAAAAATTTGTAGCCCGCTTTTGTTCTCTCTCCTCTCATCTCTCCTCCACACAAGCACAAATCTGATGTGGCAACTTGTATAGCCCACTTATGTCACTTTATTGCACTCGCTCTTAGGCTGGAGGTGTGGTTGGAAACTCACCTCCCGCGCACGCAAAACGAAGCGACACATTTTCTTACGATTAATTAAGCATTTACTAATTTTTGTTTGAAAAATAGACTAACATGATTTTTAAAGCAACTTTCGTATAAAAATTTCTTGAAAAAAAAAAAGATTGTTTAACAGTTTGAAAAGTGTGCGTGTGAAAATTGAGTGACATGAGTTATAAAAATTGGGGAGAGAGGTTAGCCTAAAGCTCATTTAGCTCACGATGCATTAAAATTTAAGTCTATTATCCATACTTTTTAGACTTATTAAAGAATGTAACTCCATAATTATATGCTGTAACGTAATCTTTTAATCCAAGATGCATATAGATTTTAAACCATATATTATATCATAACAAATTTAGTGAATTTAGAGTAACTCCCGCTTTCGTTAACTTAATGAGTTTTTACGGGTTGCTTATTGCTCATCCCTTAATCTGGTGTGACGGTGTGTCCCGCAGCACATGGTTACGTGCAACCATCGATCAAATAAGATTAACTCTATACATGATACAAGATAAATATTTTAATAAATATATAAGTGGGAGAAATATAGGTAAAAACAACCTTATAACTAATTTGTTGTACGTGGCTTATAGCTAGTATAACTCCTATTAAAGTCGTTGTTGTAAGATACTTAACTGTTCCAGTGATTCTCCGCTTTTGTACATGTGGTCGTTAAAGCTTGGTCAAGTGGTTCTTTTCTATCAGTATGCTATCGGTTGACTTTCTGTTTTGTACTTTTGTTGATGTAAGCATCAATTTACTGTTCATTGTTAACCAAAGGCCAAGTTGTTCTTAACTTATTCATCGGACTATTAAAATATTTATTCCACGCTTTGAAATACATGTTTCTTTTAAAAAAAACTTTTTTCTACAGTATTGTTTAGATTAGACTACTTATCTCAATTTTTAAGTTTATTTGCACATATTAAATTTATCACTATAATTAAATCAATAATCCGTAAACCAAACGAGATATTTATCATCGTAGTTCTATATTCCCACTAATAACAATCGCTCTGATATTAAATTTCTAATGAATGTAAACATGGACGTTGAATCTAGTTGGCAACAAATCTATACGCATACGTGTCCAGATTCATTATACTAGATTGTATCCCATCCCAACTAGGTTAGCCACTATCTAGATTAATCATATTAGATTAGGCAACATATCCTATGCACACATGCCCTCACGTGTACACACGTGCACACCAACTAAAAAATGTCACCAAAAAATCTAGAAAAAATCATACACATACTTTCAATTGTATTACACCTAGGGTTAAAATCTTAACGTCAAATTCATTATATTTTAGCCGTAACAAAAAAAACAAAAAATCTGACAGTTTTAAGGTTACAATTTTGTCAGAATTTTATCTTTTTTGTTATTCTCTATGTAGAATGAATTTGAAGATGCGACTTTGCACGTAGATGTAATACTATTGAAAGTATATGTATGAATTTTCCTAGAATTTTTTGTGATAATTTTTAGTTGGTGTACATGGTGTGTACACGCGAGGGCCTGTATGCATAGGATACGCTCCCATTAGATTATGTCTCATCCCTAACTAGGTTGGATTTTTTTTAGACATCCCAACCGAATGGAGTAGACTATAGTTATGTTAGACTATTAGTACTACTTGTTTTTAAGATGGAAGACAGTAATATTTTGAAACTAAGAAAATACAGAGTACTCCGTATCGAAATCATTAGCATCATATCCTAGTTTCCGCTATACGACTGCCTCCGTTTTAAAATGTAGCAGGTTAATACTAAATGAAACATATTTTATTCTTTTTTAAAATATAGCAAGTTAATACTACATAAAACATTTTATCGTACCATTAATATAGATATCTATATTTATATTGCTATGGTAAGATAGTACTTCCTCCGTTTGAGTGTCTAATACATTAACATCTATATAAACGGAGGTAGTAGTAGATTCTAGTCCCGAATGTGCTCGAGTGATACATAGCTTGCTTTCAGAAAATTTTCATAAGAGCTTCAGATAGTACTTGTATTACTATTCTCGCATAAATCGAACCGCTGCTGCTATCATTCAAAAATGGCACAATGCAAACTTGCAACGATTCAGGAACCGCAAGTACTGGTGAGAATAAACTGCTGTCGTAAGCTCAAGGATGACTATGGACAAAATATTGATCATTACAACAAACATCTCAGAAAACACATCTATAAGTCCGTAAATAATTTGCTCGTAAGTACAAATGACCAACAAGATCACCCCTTCGTCGACTTGGGCATCGTGTAACTGCTGGATGGATGCAGGTGAGACTGAAAAAAAAAACTGTACCTAAGCACCTCCCTTGCCTTCCCCCACCATGTTTCCCGGTTCATTTATCGCTAAGGGTGGATGGTTAATTTTGTGAAGGTGGTAGCAAACACCAGATTTCTTAACTGGTGCTTTTCGTGGCATTTAGTCTGATGATTCTGAGCCATAGTCAAGCATTTCTTTGATGTTTAACTTGATTGAAGGCCCCATTGATGAGCATAAGTATGCCGTTTTCCAGTATATCCCCTTTGCACCAGATGGTTTGTTCCTTTCGACAGAGCGCTGTAAAGATATAGCAGAAGGCAGGTCAGCATAGGTTTTAAGTTACATCAATAAAGATGCTTATAGGAGCAGATATCTTACAACAACAGCCATGAAGTTTGCAATAAGGTCTTCTTCAGGAAAATCAACCTTCCCAAAGGGAATGTGAACAATCCCTGTCTTGTCAACTCTGTATTCAACTTTACCTTTCTTGAACTCTTCGATAGCCTGAAACCATTTCCACAGTTAACATAATTAACATAATCAATCTCTAGGGGCGGAGCTAGCACAAAATGAAGGGGGGTTCCACTTGCTTGCTTTACTCTAGTTTGAATCAAATTTAGCTTGATACGGGTGTCTAAATTTGAACTGACAGAGTATATATATGGTGAAAATGGACAAACTATAGCTAAAAAAAATTTTCAACCGGGTTCCTGGGCACCCCCCTAGCTCTATGTAGCTCCGCCCCTGTCAATCTCCATTTACAACTTAATACTTCAAGCAAAATGTTCAAATACTTCAGTTTTGTACTGGTACAACAATCACAAATGACATTATATGACATCCTTTTACATGTGTGTCAATGGCAAAAGTTAGAATTTCTCTACATGTAGAAACATGAATAGAACAAGATGACTGGTACACAACTTCAACCATTGTTGGCATTAGGCAGACTTGATTTGAAGAACAATTTATAGAGACAACGAGGATTGACAAGATTTAGAGGTTCCCATGTTCATTTGAAAATAGCTGTATGAGCATTAATCAATTATTGTAGTCATGGCTGATGCTAAGGTTACATTTGTATATTGCAGCCTTGAATCTATCTACTGAAGTATTAAATTAGAGAAATTGGGCCCTTTTCATAGATATATGAGCACAATATAGCCCAGTTCATTACCTAAAGGGCTAGATTTTTCACAAATGCTCCCACTCCTGTCCTTCAGTTAACCGTTATAAATGATGGTTGTTCCTAACAATCAAGTAGCCTACTTTACCTGTTTTCTCTATTTTGCAGATTTGTTGTGATGCTTTACATAACTGTTACGGAGGCACTATGCAGGCTAAGTAGCAGATTACCATCATCATCAGTCATTACACGATCATTTGCTCTATGGCTGATAAGCCGTGGAAAAATGACGAAGCAACCAAAAATAACTTTTGAGTAAAACGTCTATATCTATGTTCTTAGCGATTCAAAAGCCAGCACTGGAGAAAAAAGCACAATAAAAAAAACCCCTCAAAATCAATTCTAAATTAAGTTTCAAAATCCAGATTTTGGCTGCCGTTGATAAGCCAACAAACGAACGATGGAGCTATGCATCCATGCATATCCTCAAATTCAGTTGGCACAAACAAAATTTCAAACCTTCTATCTACGAATACCAAGGTTAAAAAAATGTCTATCAACATGTCTGAAAATCGAACCACTGAAATATATTGCACACACAATGAAGACTACTAAACAAGGTAGCAATATATCAGTAGGTTTTCTCCCAGAAGTGCATCTATGAGGTAAGTACTGAGATGACGTAAATGGACAACTTCTTTGAACAAAAGGGCAGGAGTTCTGCCTATTGCATTGAACGAGGATGAAACAGAAGTTCACCAAGGATCAAAGAAGGTAAATGGACAGTTACCCACCTTTCACTCAGGGTCACAATAACCAAGCAAATGGGAGAGAAAACCACAAGCAACAGTGTCAATACATATAGTAATCTGTAGAATTTCCATTGTACCTGAGTTATGTTTGGAGAAACAGTCCCAGCTTTGGGGTTAGGCATAAGTCCTCTCGGTCCTAGAATCTTTCCCAATCCGGCGACCTGTGAAGCAAAAGACCAAAATCAACAACATAATATGCCGAGCCAGTAGCACACCTTTAAAACTTCCATGCAGGTCTTGCATGGAGCTCAACACTTATTGCAGAACTGCATCCAAACTTCCGAAGAATGTACCAATTCAAAACAGTAGAACCTTATTTGCTTATCGAATCTATTTTCTCTGAGTGAACCAAATTTGCATATCTCCATTATGGCTCAAATCATAATCGTAAATGCTAGACACTTGTAATATGAAGGGATGGATCAGATATGGCAGGTAATGATAAGAAAACAATATCTGATCAATACAACTAAATGTTGCCTGGTTTTGTGGTTCCTAATAACACTGAAACATAACGTGTTCATTTGGATGTGGGATACACTATGTCAGAGACATGCAAAAAGACAAGTCTTCATAATGCTTGGAATTGTTTTAGACATGAGTTATGCAGCTAATGCCATACCTTAGGCATCATATCAGGTGATGCAATCAACTTGTCAAATTCCATAAATCCTCCTTTTATTTGGTCAATCAGGTCATCTCCACCGACAATATCAGCTCCTGCAGCTCTTGCTTGATCTATCTTCTCACCTGCAAGGATATTTGACAATAGCCATTACATAGTGCTAGTGATTAGTGCACCACTTTAGTGACTAGCGCGCATTCATATACTTCCATTTCAATTCACTATATAACAGCGTGCTTCCAATTTAATGAACCGTAAATAACCACATGATCAAGCAGGCAAACCACACCTAAAAGACACAACTAGCAGTGACCTAATCAATCCATGCACCAAAGATTGCAATTGGCATTGGTGCTGCGATAACAATCTCCAAAATGTAATTGCAACCCACCTTGTGTGAGGACCGCAATCTTCACCGACTGGCCCGTCCCCTTGGGCAAATTAACCTGCACATCATCACCAAAACCGATCCAATATCATCAAAAACGATTGATAAAACACAAGCCAGAACAGAACGTACGTAACAATGGCAACAGCAGAGAGAAAGAGCAATAACCGTGGCGCGGAGCTGCTGGTCGTTGTACTTGGGGTCGAGGTTCATGCGGAAGTGCGCCTCAGCGGACTCGACGAATCGGGCGCTGGCCATCTGCTTCACCAGCGAGATGGCCGTGGGCACGTCGTGCTCCTTCTTGCTCTCCCTCAGCTTCTGTATCTCCAGGAATCGCTTCGACCTCGTCTGCAAACCCATCAAAAAAAAGGCGAACGCGGCGTCAGCGTCAATCCAAAAATCAACACGAATGGATGAACACGCGGGGGGGAGGCTGGATTCGGGGGGGGGGCATACGCGGTCGCGCTTGAGCGGAAGGGCGGCCTTGCCGGTGCGCGGGCGGGTGGGGGGCGTGAACGCGGGGCCGCGTCCGCCCTCGTACCCGTCGTCGTAGTCGTCGTCGTCGTACTGCTCCTGCCCCTCGTCCTGCTGCTCCCCCTGCTCCTCCTCGAGCACGGCGCCCTGCGGGTCTGCGACGGCGGCGACGGCGGGGCGGCGGAACGCGAGGAGCAGGCGCGGGTAGTAGGCGCGCAGCGACGGGACGGGGGTGGGGAACAGCGCGGTGGACGAGGAGGAGCAGCACTGCGCCGCCGCGGCGCCGGTGGTGGCGGGGGCGGGGGCGAGGAGGGAGGAGGCGGTGGCGGAGAGGGAAGCGGCTGTGGCCATGGTGGTGGTGGTGGTGGGGAAGGGGGAGGAGATAAGCCGAGGTGGAGGATAGAAAGGGGAGGAAAAGGCGAAGTGGCAGCGCGAGAGTGTTATAATAGCCGGTGAGGCGAGGGCGAGGCGAGCGGGCGAAGCGCGCAGCGGATAGGGCTCTCTCTCGCTCGCGCGTCGCGGGGGACGGGGGAGGACTCGTGCGATTTGGGCTATTTTGGATTAGCCGAGCCGTGTGTGCCCGCGCGCGCGGGGGAGACGGTTGGGGGAGGGTGGTGCGCTGCGGCGCCGCGGGCGTCGGATTGGGCCCAAAAGCTCACGATTTCGCCGTTACTGGGTACGGTCCCAAAGAACCACCGATAATGTAGTGCTATTTACTTTTTAAAAATACTACGAACCATTACCCATAATCTGTTAGTTGCGAGAGTACCAGAAATGTCTGGCCGTACCATCACAGTACCTACACTCCCTGTCCCAAAAGATACAACTTCTAAGAGTGTTCACAGTAGAAGGATGTGACGTTCAGCCCCATAGCCAAGAACTGAATATTCGGCGCCGCATTGACAGTACGCAGAGCCAAATGAGGTTCTCGTACCCAAATATGGATACTCGTTCTTCAAACGAAGAAAGCAGGGAGAAAGGTGAGTTGTCGTGTTGTGGAGGGCGGAGCCTCACACGAGTGGCTTCGCACAGCGTCGACAGCGAGCGCATTGTCGCCACAGCCACGGGGAGAGAGAGAGAGAGAGGAAGGCGCCATCGACGATGAGGCTGCGACTGCCAATGTATCCAATGATGAGGATGGGAGCTCGCCGTCCGGCACCGTCGCAGCTCGGGCTGCCCTGAAAGCCGCCGCCGCTCAGCCCCAGCGCCTCGGATGCCCTGGTGAGAAAAGAAATAGAGTGAGAGATTGGGAGATGAAAGATTTCGGATGAGAAAAGAAACAGAGGAGAGAGAGAGATTGAGAGATGAAAATTGAAAAAACTGTACTGGTGGGACCCACTACTAGTACTTGCATTGTAGAGGACGAAGCTTAACAGGTTCTTCGTCTACGTGGCATATGAGGAACGGCAAAAATATGTGGCGCACTGTGAATGTCCTAAGAATGTTGTCCGGATTCATTCCTAGAAATTGATTTTTTATGGGACGAAGGAAATAGGAACCAATACGAGAGTCTGATAATGTGATATTAATGGATATCGTGTCTGGTAGTACCAGATCCAGTGCACACAAATATGATACCTACGATCCTGTGCTGATGTTAGCACCATAAGCTATTCTGTTGTAACATTATAGTGTTATGTAGTAGTTCTTTTTTTTTTGTCACATGCAAACTTTACAAGATCTCTTTTAGAAAGAATATTGGAAGAAACTGGACTGAATGTCTGAATCTTATGCAATTCCTGGGTTCTGAGAGCATCAACAATGCGTGTCTCTAGGGCGTCCCCCCACCCGACGCCGTCTCCTTCCGTTTGAAAAAGCAAACAAAGTGTTCTCTCGCAAGACCGCATGATGCCTCGCTGGGGGACGCACCCCAGCTCGTTTTCACCCAGGCGTCGGTCGAAGCGTTGCGTGGGTACGGTTGCTTCAGGCGACACGCTCTAGCGAGGATTTCCTCTTCCACCCCTTTCCCCTCTCTCTTGCGCCCGTCCCCTAAATCCTCGAGGTCGTTGGCGGCTATTTGGGCCGAGACACCCACTGTGGTATGCGTGTCTTCAACTGGTGCCTTTAAATTTCCTTAGATTTTGAAGCTATTAGGTATGGGTATCCTCCACTGTGAGGACAGATCTCCAGAGTTAGTCTATGGATGTCTTTAGTTAGTGAGGGTATTCTAGTAGTGTCTTTGATTGTCGATGTCCTGAAGGAGAGCCTACTTGCGGCAGGATTGCAGGAAGGAAAGAACGGCTGGTTCGGCTGGACAAAGCAGCGCGCCGAGGGGCGCGGCCTCGGCGCGGGGAAGCCGGACAAGTATGTGGAGGGTGAGACGGGGAGACGGTGTGGCTGCAGCTGAGAGCCATATGTAATAGCAATCAGGGCAAGTTTTATAGTAGGAGTAGTTGTTACATCTAATTTTATCCATGTAAGATAAGAGGTAACATATACAACACACCATATCTACACCACCTCTATCATACCAACCCAAATAATTATATTTTATTTGTTTGTCCAATCCCCTCTTTCTTTCATCTCCTTTTTCTTGGGGTTTATATGGAGGTTGCTCCTTGCATGAGAGGTAGCTCACCTTCTCTTTCCTCACTTGTTACTTCCACCTCATCATTCAATTCTATATGGCATTTTTAGGGGCAACACATCAAGCATCATAATAGTACTTGCCCTCATGCGTTGCTCGTTCTGGAACTCTCCTTACGAATGTTCTGTACCTTGGCAGGTACTTGCTCGTTTGGTTTTTTTCAACGCCAGGAGTGACTAGTGTCTAGTGAGAGCGTGACAGACAGATTCAGACATATATCTCTCCGTTTCAAGGGGAAGAAATTGTGGTTTTGGAGCGGACCTTATCCGTGGTCGTTTCTTTTTTTATTGTGGAGTTTGTAGACGGTGTCAGTTCTCGGTTTCACCATTTTCGTGTGATGCAGAGCAGTTGGTAGTAGCACCGCTCTCCAGCTCGAGAGGCGTTCAGTTCAGTTCAGCATCGCATTCGCACGTGATAGGCAGGAGGCAGCGTGGTAATCGTGAACGTTTTGTTTACTAGCGTTAGGCAGCCGCGATCAGGTCTGGCCATTTACGATTTAGACTGCGTGTGATACGTACTTCTGGAGAAATTTTGCATGGCACAAGGGACGTCACTACACGGGTATTCCCTGATCATTAGGCATCAACAGTTCAGCACCACAGAATTACAAAAATGGTTATTGCACGTCTGCGTTAATACATTAATCTATGGAGAAGATTTAATTTATTTATTCATATATTTTTGTGAAGAAGAAAATAGCAGTGAAGAAGTCTGCTCAATTGCTTCTTGTACAAAGACTCTTCATCATGTAAAAGCGCTTTACATGGACATGGTGGGCATGCCTTTGGACTCTGCACAGACCTATAAGCCCAAAATATACTAGAAACAGTACAAATCTTGTGTACAGAGAATGGTAAAGGAGATGATCTGTTAGACAATTAACGGCATAACTGACGTAGGTACATACATCTGATTAGGGTTATTTTTTTTTCTCTTTCTCTTGGACTGTTGAGGAGATGCTTTGAAATACCACATCTACCAATTCAACAGACGCATCGAATTTTCCAGACCAGAAGTTCATTGATCATGCAACAGGGCCATCAAACGACTGGCTCTTCCTCAGGTTCCAGTGGAGGCCCTCATGGATGCTTCGCAGGAAGTCAGTTGTTGAGTCCACCAGGCAGGCAGTGGGCACAGGCCATGGAGAAATGCTGCAGATGAGTGCATCACCTGGCCCTAGCTGCTTCCTGCCCTTGCCGTCGAAGGATGCCCATGCCTGCCCTCTGCTATTGATTGGCACTTGCACACGCAATGTCACATATTCAGGTAGTATCAAAGGCCTGAATGATAATGAATGGGGACAGATTGGCGTGAAAAGGATCCCTGGGACCTGAGCATGGTAGCAAAACGTAGCATCAAAATTACAGATAACTTAAATGAGAAACAATCGGAAGAACTAATCCTTGCTTAAATACACCTCAGGGGGGGGGGGGGGGGGGGGGGTTGAAAATATGATAAGATCATTGACCAGGAAGTAACAAAAAGTGCACATTAATACACCTTTCTTATTTTCTTTCAAAAAATTAAGCCAATTCTGGATATTTATTCATGTTAACTACATTTCATCAGATATGATGAGCTTTGCAACAGTTTTGGTCATCTGTTCAGGCATGTTGCCCTCAGTAGAGGGGGGCAAGTAGTACTCAAAGTCACTTATATTTGTTGACAAATGGAGAGGTTCAAAGTCCCTTTGTGGTTGGAGGAAGTAGGTCAATTTACACATAGTACAGAACATGACATGAATAATTTCACTTCAAAACCTTTGGAGTAACTAAAAACGAAATATTTTAGTTCCAAAGACAAGAGACCTAGTGTAGAGTGGAGATGTACCTGTGGATGAACCATCGATCCCCCAGCTGCCAATGAATAAGCTGTGCTTCCAGATGTTGTTGATATTATTAACCCATCTCCTTGAACACGTGTGACAAAAGAACTGTCACAATAGCATTCTAAGTAGGTAAGGTACGATGACATCCCACGGTCAATTGTAACCTCATTCAGCACTAGAATTGGCTCCTCCGTATCAACTTCATTTTTAGCTGAATCGTAGATTACATGACACTGCAGACGACTCCTTAGTGTGATGCCAAATGGCCTTTTCAGCACATGGTCCAAACACTCACGATACAGCTCACTTGCTTAGCTTAAGTCAAGGGCATCAACATGGCTCCATGGACAAAAAGATATTGTTAATCGACAATGTGCTCCAGCATGAAATATGTAAATGATCTTGCTATCAAGAGAGTTTTAATTATTTTGAACATTTGATACCAAACACGGCCACCCAGCTAAGACCAGTTGCAGACTGATCAAATATGTCATGCATATCCTATGCCACATTGACAGAGAGAGAAGTGTGGCCAGAGAGAGAAGTGTGGCACTCGGGCACTTTTCAAACTTGGATCTCTAATGTCTAGTATATTAATCAAGTGCATAAAGTTATGCCATTGGATTTTTCGTGAAAAATACTTTCAAAATACATAAGTTCTATTATTTTGGTTAGTGTAATATTTTCTTTCAAAGAAGTCATATCCAATGTGTTGTAGTGGCGACTGTGAAAAGACAGATGGCACACATTTGTGGACTGGGTATAATAAGTAACATGCGAAACTGCCATATAGTTTAGCAACATGATTACCAAGATTCCAACACCAACGATTAAGGATACAGAAGGGGGTCATGAATCCCAATGATCCAAGAGAGAACGCAACAACAGGGGGTACTGGTCCTTTGAACAATGATGCTGCCTGTTGAGAGATAATTAACGCATTGTCTAGCTCAAGAACATTACAAAAGAGACAAGCCATAAATATGATACATAGAGAGCAACAAAACAAGGACAGCAGTTATTTAAATATCACATAGAAGAAAAACATGATATTATTTGTTATAAACAACCATAATAACTAGGTACTAGGTCTATGTGATCACTGCAACGAAAGTTTGTCCATGCATTAATCTTAGAAAGGACATTTCAAATATCTGTTTACTCAAAAGACGTTTCCAAGAACTTGATGCTACTGACAGCAGAACTATACTTTGCTAACTATCCCAAAAAAGCGGCAAAGTATTACGTTCAAAAAAAGAAAGATACCCAATCCCTGTTGTCAATTTGAACTTTGAAGTGGAGCTACTAATCTTCTTTCAGCCAAGCAATATTTATTAGTGTGGTACACTTCTTGTGCATAACACTATTCAACCAATCAACTGCATTCCACAATCTATATTCTAGGTCTATCACTTTGCACACATATAGCCTGTTTATCTGTACGTATATCTGACAATTAATCAGCTTCCAGCATTTTATATGCTACTGGTTCCAATTTTGGGTGTTATACTAATAGGCCCCGGAAAATGAGTAAATTTCTTGAAACTGCACAGACTTTCCGGAATTATCAGAAAACTACATTGTTAGGAAACTTTTTAAAAAAGTTACAAATTGTTTGACATATATATATCACAAAAAAAAAACACCTTTAACAATTCCTAACCTAGTGAATGAACTGTGGTAAACTTGGATCCACAAGTAGGTGAGACACTAGTTTCAACTTTGCATCGACAAAATGCATTAGACCATCAGCATTTCTTGGATGGCATTTCATCTCTTTGTATACCATCAGAGTGTTAGTTATTTCCAAACTCATATTTATAGCTTAAATTTCAAAATTAACCACACAGTATTCAGATTCAGTAAATTGTCATGTAGTTTGGACCACATACCCATAAAACTGTTCCATCACCTCCAAGAGTTACAATGAGATCAACCTTCGTGTGTAATGTCTTCATTTCCTCATCTGTCAAAGATTTCCAGTAAGTTGGACACCAAAAACAAAGGGGCATATTTCTAAGGGCATAGGTTAACAAAACAAGTATATTATGGAATGGGGACATTTTAAACCACAGAGAGACAGTGCAAGGGAACTCTATTGACAGAACTCATCAACAGAAAAGGAGCTATTTAATGATAGACGATCCATTCGAGCACTAATAGAAACTCAAGCAACTGTTGAGAGTTGAGACACTAGACTGTTTTTTTTTAGTATTTTATCGGTAAAGGAAATTAACATTAACCAACTTAATGTATAATGCTAAAGGAAAGGATACATTTCTCGTAGTAGATATTAGACCACTGTAATGAATTTATCACATTAACAAACACACAGCCACCAGCAGCAGCATGTCATTAGGTATGAAAGAAGAACTTCATTGCAAGGGTTATTAGGTATGAAAGAAGAACTTCATTGCAAGGGCCAATGAGAAGAAATTTAGCAGGTTACTTAAAAGTAGAGGAGAATGTCTATTGGTTGTCCATGAGTTAAATGAACCAATGTAGTCCTTAAATTATGAAATTATCACAGCATACTGCTTTTCATTCTCATAAACAGTGACCATAACCATTTATTTCAGTGCCAGATTATTGATATTTAAAAAAATAAATCAGATATCAGGTTATCTAGGTTGTGACAAGATATTCTTCACACCCTGACGTTCCAAGATACAAAGTCTAATGATTCTAATATAGGCAAAAATAATTACCATTATCCCATGTTTGGATAAAGTTGAAGTATGAATCTTCAGTCGCTAGTTCCTTGCTAACTCGTGGCTCTACAAAGATATTTATATTATTGTGCTCTTTAAGCCATCTGTGGAGAACGGCAGACATTAGCACAAGTGAAACAACGATATTGAATGAAAAATATACAATTCCATGCAACATTATTTATCAACAAAATCTGCTTAACATAAGTAAATTAGGAGAGGACAAGTTCCAGAAACAAAAAAGAAGCTATTTTTAATGCCGAACTCAGATGATTGATAAAATATAAAACCTTTGACATACCTGACCATGTTGGCACACAGAGCAGAAAGAAAACATACCTAACCATTTCAGCACAGAGAGCGTGCACGGAGTTGGAATTAGGTTTAGTCACGAAAAGAACAGTTTGTGGAGGGGATTCCCACTTTAGCAAAATCTGAGGCACGGTAATTTTTTGCCATTAAAAAAATACGGCAGCAATGGAATTATCCAACAATCATTTCCAACTAGTTAAGACAATTTTTTTTAAAAATGGATCATATAGCTCAAACCTCAAATAGCTACCTGCTTATTGCTGCGTTCAGCTGTTGTTATATCCCCTTTTTCGAAGGATACAAAATCATGCTTGTGCTGACCATTATTATCCCCATTGCATCCCCATGAAAGTTTAAATGGTGCCTGCAAAAAAAAGGTGTTTCTTAATAAATTGGCTATGATTGGAAGATATTCCTCTTTTCGGTGTAACAAAATAAAATAAAACGCCATAATAGACTACTTGTGCTCATGAAGAAATTTCTCTCCAACTTGAAGATATTGAGTGCATATAGAATAAGAAGTCAAGCAAATGATATAAAAATATCTAATTTTGCAAATTCAACATTGCATCGTAAATGTTCAAAAAAGGCCCACAGATTTTTCATGAACTAAATATATAATATACAAAGAGACAAAAGGCCATCCAAACATGGTTCCATTACAGTGTAAGTACCAACCTCAGTCCTCACCAAGGATGGTACTCACCACGTCCATATTAGTTGAGTCTTGAATATGTGAATCAAGCTATACAAGCAATTGTCTTTTGATATTAGTTGAGCTGCCAATACTAAGTTCAGGAAATAAGGAGATCAAGATAACAGAGTAGGCAGACATACTGAAACAGATATGTTACAGCAAAACAACGACCAACCTACGGACAGAACAAGACCAGATTTTCTTTCCAGCAATTTGACTTATTTCATCCTTCAATACATTTTTATCAGTTCCTTTTCATTATTCTAGGCATTAACAGAAGGATGGAAGCCTGGGTGTGAGTTGGTTTCAGCAGCACATCATGTTATATAAAAAAAAACATCTAGCAGGGTTGTAACTATCCGTTGCAGAAAAAATGTATTCGATATTCTTGCCTAAAGGATACCTTTCTTGCAGCAATCTTGTCATGCGAAATTTTATTAGTTCCAGGGCATTCGTCCTGGAGAATTTGACGTGAACAGATCTCATGATTTCCGCAGCAACTTGTTGGATCAACCGACGTGGTCTCCAATGTCAGCTGACTAGCCAACTTCTCTAACTTTTCCTTGTCACAGTTACTGCAGCCTGCACATATTACACTTCATATTTATTGTAGAAATCCATGTGCATGGTAAGAGAAAAAGATCAATTTGCTAATTAGCTGGAGAATAGTACTACTGTATATCCAACCCAATCTTTGATGTAATTTGTAAGGTTGCTCATGTAATATGTTTACTATGTTTAGAATTTTATATGGAGTTAATTACCGCTGAGTTCTTCACTTGTGACTTCTTATTTGAAGATACAAGATTAGAAGGAATTAAAACTCAACTTATATAATCATAAAACCATGTAACAAACGCAAGGACATATATATATACATCCTTGCCTGAGCAACAAATAATACTTGATGGTTGACTATTTCCATGATCACAGATGCAAAATGAATGTAGGGTGGCCAATACCTTTTATTGGGTGGTAAACAGTTAATATAGAGGTCATTTTGAGATTCAGATAGGTTTCAACGAGAACTTCAGTGCTAATGGCAATAACAGAACAAGAACCAAGATGAGATATTTAATATTTATTGTCTTGCTCGCAGAATTGCATGACTGACCTATTTGCAAGTTTCTAGAGCATTTTGCTCACAAAATCATAGTGGTAGAATAGGAACTAGGAAGGCACGTAATGAATTGGTTCATTTTCTGAAAATGATGATCATGATGAATCAAATTTTGAATATTAAATAGTACTGCCGATAACCTGTGCACTGAAACTGATCTCGGATGAACAAACTACTATATCACAAGTTGCATACTCAGAAAACGAATGTGCGGTAGAAATTCTCTAAATATGAAAACTGCATGAGTGATTCGTGCAGTTTCTATGTTAAACAGGATCTTAGCACAAACCACACGCGTGGATGATTCAATCATCCACAGCATGTGCATAAACTTTGTCACAAAAGATTACACCAACTCAATTTTTCAGGGGAGGTGGGAAGACAACCACCACCATCATCATCACAAATTCTAATATCTTAAAAATTGTGTTGAAGGCTATATGTGATGGAGCATTCAGAAGCATAAATGTTGCATGCCACTCTTCATCTAACATTTCAAAATTGTAAACTGCACAATACTCATGTAGAAATGATTCCACAGTAATTTATTTCTTCCCATGTAAACTAGATGTATGCCCATCAAACTCAGATGCATACCGGTATATTACAGGATAGGGATCAGCAATTTATAAATCTTAGGAAAATGAAATGGAGATCATGCTCTTATTTGTTGACAGCTTTTCGAGCAAGATGATATCAAACTAAGAGTCAACCACTTTCTTAGCATATTTATGTCTGGTAACAGCAATGAAGAAATAGTAAAACTGAAGCTTCAATGTGTAAATCAGACCTTTGGTTACAGTATTATGCCTGTGTGCCTTGACTGCCTTTTCTAATTCATACTTGTGCTTCCACTCAGCTGCCTCTGCTTGAGCAGCAGCTTTCCCTTCTGCAACTTGTCGCAATGTTTTCGCAACAGCTTCCACATGCAAATTGTGAGTCATGTTGTGCCCATCAGTATGGTACATGCACGCACAAGTATATTAAACAATAGAGTGAAAAGCTTCAAATGACACCTAAGTGTTTGTATTATCACCTCTCATAGCCTCCGAGAACTCAACGAGGTGTGCATCGGTTGACTTGATTGGAGTTTGGGGAAGAAACGCATAAGCTGCCCTCTCTGATTCCATTGAACTATCTAAGGTCTGATCTGAGGTAGCCACACTAAGGTTTACTCTCCCATCACAATCCTAAAATATACAAAACACCATTAAGAAAACAGGAAATCTGACAAGGAAAACATATATTAATTTGAAATCTTATGTTTTGATTTTATTTTTATTTTTTATTTTTGGGTGAACACTTCACTGTAACTATGAATACTATAGGTAAAACAGAAAATTTCGGGAGAACTTTGCAGGCACGTTTAACTGCATTTTTTAAGTGTACCATCTCCAACAACAACACTACTTTCATCTGCACATTTGGGATTTGGAAGTGATGATGTGATCTACACCGACCCAAGAATCTCCCTTCCACTCCAAGCAGCAATTAAGCAAAGCAAAAGCAGAGGTACCAACCAAGCGCCGGCCATCCATAGCCTCGGGCGGCGACGGGGAGCCTGGAGGTGGATGAGGGAGGGAGGGAGGGACCCTCGACGCGGCCACGCGGGGCCCGCGCTGTCGTGGCTGGTCGAGCGAAGCACCGTACGTCCAGCGACGAGATCACCGCCACCGGAGGAGGGACCGTCGCCGACTGCGGGCTGCGGCACGAGGGGGGCAGTGCGTGCGCGGGCACTGCGGTGGGGCGGGGCGGGGCGGACGGCGGTTCGCCGGCGGCGAGGCGCGCGGATCCGCGACGGGGTCGATCGGCGGCGCTGTGCGGGTGCGGCTGCGCGAGCGTCGGCGAGGATGGGTGGCGCGGTTGGGGATGGATCGAAGGCCCGCAATGGATGGATGGATGGATGGACGCGACAAACTGATGGGCAGGCTGGGCCTTTTAGCTTCCACGGTATATATAGAGTTCATGTAAAATTTGTTGTTTGAAATTACGTTTTTACTCCCTCCGTTTCAATTTATTTACAACAAGACATCTCTAAAAAGAATTATTTAGAATGTTAGAATGGTGTTAACGAAAAAATCGAACACACTGGACTGGGAGATCTGCTTAGCTCCTGTGCAGGTCCAAATCTTGATGAGAAGCGGGCGTGCCAGTCAGTTTGATCCTGCAACTGACAAAATATGCAAATAGTTTATCAAAACAGCCGATCGGCTGATAAGCTGATGGAGTAGTTCCAGCTGATAGCCGATGCCGATACTAGCCAATAGCGATAGGGTTTAAGCAATCGGCTATATGTCCAATGTAGATAATGATATAAAGGCAATCGGCTGATGATGATGTAATAAAATAACAGTATAATCCAGTATAAACCAATCGGCAAATAATGATATGATAAATAAGCATCGATCCGAAGGTTAAAGCACACATCGGCTGGAGGTCCGATGTCATGAAATTCACAAGATTAGATTAAACAGTGAAACATTTGTTGTCATCGGCTAAATTCAACTTATATGTATATGCAATCCTTATGAGCCGATGCAACGTCCAGATAACTCACCGGCTAAAACCCCGATGAAACCCTTATTGGCAATCAAGAAGCAGGCTAAAGATTATGGTTCTAAGCACGATTTAGTAGATCAAACTTAACTGATGTAGCACTAAGTATGAAAAGAAACATAATATCTAGACAATCAAGCCATTGAGTGAGTTTTCAGGGTGGTAGATGTCTAAGCTAATCTAATCTAGCAACGCGATTTAGCCGATACCGGCAGAAACCCTAAAACGAGAAGCAGCCGATAGAGCTAAATTGATATGCTAAGACTAGATTAACAGAGACATATGATAAATAGGTAGGCAAATATATCATCCAAACTAGAGCAATCCAAGAGGTCGAATGTACTGATGCAACCTTGAACGACGCCGACGTAAACGATACAATTGCCCGGGCCGGCGGAACATTGGACTTACCCCTTAGCCGGAGATCGAACACCGATGCAGCCCGCGTCAGGTGCCAAGTCCCGCCGAACGATAAAATAAAATAGAAAAAGTAAAAGGTGGCGATGCGCCGAATTGTATTGATCATAAAGATAGATTACATAGACCCCGGGTGTACATATTTATACCCATGGGTTGATATAAGTCCTTGTTGGACAAGAAAGAAACTTTCCTAAAGATAAAAGGAAAAGATAAAGTCCTTATAGGACACTAAACATACTTTCTTAAAGATAAAAGGAAACTAACAAACTATTTATAATTAATAGATAACTTGCCATGCCGCATTCTCTTTGAACTCGGTCTCTTCTGGATAAGCTTCCTTTAGTAGATCAATTTCCTTAACCGAATATAGCAAGAATCCGACAACTGACGACTTGACAACTCTCAACGGCTAATCTCAGGACTTCGAAGCCGATGCTGACTCTAAGCCGATGACTACTCCGGACTTACCAAATTTCACTGTTAACAAATGGAAAAGTTGTTTGAAACGGAAGAGGCATGTAATCTTCGACTATGTGTAGAAAACATCATTATTTTATCCCATTATACGAATGACGTAAATACATATATACCACCATAACCAGTATTTTGGTTTTATAAGGTCATGTTTTTTGCACGGCCTCATATCTCATATTCTCATTTTATTTGAAGTTTATAAATTAAATTACTATGGTTTAAAATTTCATATTTTCTCTAAAATAAAAATAAGATGATTTACCTAAATATTATCAATAATGAAGATCCAGATCCATACATTTCTAGAGCTAGTAATATCCAATCCAAAAAATTAAAAGATAAGGAGTTGTGCCAAACAAAGACTAAAGTCAGCTTAACTTATAAAAGCCATGTGCGTCGTTACAAAAAAGTCCACATTAGTACGAATAAGGCTTATGGTAGATTTACTTTGTAGCTAGGCGGTTTGACTTTATATGTTTTATTTAATTTATATTTTTGGCCAATCATATAAAAGCTGCAAATAATTAAGCTGATGTAGTCTTATGAGAAATGAAAAGGAAAGATGCAAATGAATAGTACCAGTTGAACTAAAAATATCAAAGATACCGTTGACATGGCAAGAACAGAACCATATATACGAAATATACCAACATAAAAGGTTGCAGTCAGTTTGGCTACCAACACCACTGGATCCACTACATAATTGAGCTGCCAAGAGTGGTCTATTCATGAAAAGGAAATCCATATACCGTGGAACTATAGTGCGATGTCTAAATCAGTAGTAACGTGCATATCCTTTTTGCTACAGGGTCTAGATTGTCCCCGCCCTTTTTTATTCTACATAACAAAATACACCAAACCGGCTGTACAGACAATAATGCGCTCATCTCATGCATGAGAAAGTGATAATTTATATGACATGCATGAGGCTAATTAATTTTCATGGAGAAAATACGATGTAAACGATCATTTAAAGTTTAAATTTTATTTTTCAAATATCAGCGAAAGTAATATAATATCTTCAAATGGATCATACGTTTTAGAGTACCACCTCCATTCTCATATATATAAAAAATAAATTTAAGATTTGATATTTCGAAACAACATCACTAGATAAACGCTGAACATATTTCTATTATTGTCCACCGATGCGCTAAAATGCACTCAGACTGTACAATAGTAACTAAAACACACTATTCATATAGTAAACCTTTTCTTGTGAATTACATCGTTTTCAAATACTTAATCCTAAAAATTTTACAAATAGATTTAATAAGGATATTTCTCGATGATTTCTATTTCAATAAAAATTACTAATGTTGAACGTGTTTTAACTATACCGCTACATAGTATAGTATGTCTAATAAATTAACAAATATATTAATTGTGTTGATACGTGCTCAGTGCATGTGCACCGCGTATATACCGTGTCTCTTAATAAAAGTGATATTTTCAGATTTGTAATCAAAAGTACTACCGTACTACTATTCTATATATTTAGAGCTATTTAATTTTACAACACTTTTTCCAGTGCGGAGGAGAGCCCGGCTTTGATGCCGATGGAAAAAGTACACCGAAGGTCCCTCAACTTGTCATCGAGTTACAAAATCATCCCTCAACCGCAAAACCGGATACAACGCATTCCTTAACTTACAAAACCAGTGTAAAATAGTTCCCTTGGTGGTTTTGACTCCGGTTTTATCCGACGTGGCAACTGACTCAGTATGGGACCCACACGAGCCCCACACGTCAGGGTGTCCCTGTCAGCACCTACTCACTTTTCCCCTCTTCTCCTTCTCTGTTTCTCTCCTTCCTCTCGCTCTCTGCTCTCGCACAGGGACGGCGCTAGGGCTGCCGCCCACAGTGGCGCGCGCCGCCGGAGGGTGGTGCGGCTGGCGCGTGGGCTCAGGGCGGCGCGAGCTAGCCGGCCTTCCCGCTCCCCTCGTGCGGGCCGGCCGGCAGGGCGAGGCAGGAAACAGGCGGCGGGGTGGCGTGGCGACACGGCAGCGACGGGCCGGGCACAGGCAGGCGCCGCGGCGATTGGCGCAGAGGTGGAAGCAAGCGCGGGCGGCGGCCTGCGACGGAGCAGCGGGGCACGGGCGGCAGTGGGAGGAGTCGCGCGCGGGCGTGTCAGGAGCGGCGCTGATGGCGGCGCGGTAGCTAGCTTTATGCCGTCGTTGATCTCATCGATGCGTGGGACACGTTCATGCAACGAGAGACGCATTTTCAGTATTGTAGTTAAAGTATTCAACCATGAAGAATATATGCTCAAATTAAAAGGTATCGCATTTGTGCTTACATGGCATGGGGACGTGCTCCTCGAGGTCACCGCAGACGGGGCGCTCGACGGTGACTGGCGACTACAGCGCGACGATGGTCAGGGAGTCCTTGGTCTCTACGCCCGACATGCCGCGCATGTCCCGACAGCGCATGTCCTGACCTTGCGGGCTGCCACGGTGGCATCGCTCCTCCCGTCAGTCACCTTCATCGCGCTGGGGCCTTCCACGCCGGCGCCGGCGCGGAAGCCATTGCGCCCGGCCTTGGTCGTCGTTGTGCCCTGCATCCCTCCGCTCCCGCTTGGCACGGCACAAACAACCCAAACACACTCGATTCCTTGTGAGAGCTCGTGATCTTGAGAGATCGATGAGATCATACTGGTCTTGAGCTAGCTGCTCGGATCGCCGTCGCCAAGAGCGGCTTCAGGGGAAACCCACCTGAACGAACCACCCTTCTCCTCACCCGCCGCCGCTGAGGGCGGAGCGCGAGGGCGCGCCATCTTCCCACCCCGCGTCGGCCGTGGCGCCGCCTCCTCTCGCCGCCCTATCTCTCTCCCTATCTCCGTTTCCTTCCCCTTCTCCTGTTGTTGAAGTCGTGTGTGTTCTGTGCCTGCTGGGTGCCGTGGTGGCGACAGCGGCGGTGGAGGGAGGAAGCGGAAGGGCGCGGTGGACGGACCGCGACCTCTGCGCGGGGGCAGCATTGTGCGCGCGCGGCGTCGCTGGGACACGTGGACGCGCTTCGGGAGCTTGGGCACTGCCCGCAGGAGGGCTACGGCGTGCGCTGCTTCGTGCTCGACGGTCATCGCCTCCTCATCCAGGGCAACACCCGTGAGCTCGCCGCCACGGTCACCGCATCGGCCTCACTCCTCCGCGCCACCAACAAGCTGGCTGCCTCCCGCGCGGCACTCGTGCCTCCTCTGCGACTTCGGCTGCCACACCGCGGCCAAGGCACCCAGCTGCTCCCCCGTCGCCACCCGTGGAGAGGAGAGGAGAGAGAAGAGAAGAGAGGTAGGGAGGGGGAGGAATAAGAGGCTGACATGTGGGACCCACGTGAGTCCCACGCTGAGTCAGCTGTCATGTCGGATAAAACCGAAGTCAAAATCACCGAGGGACCTAGTTTGCACTAGTTTTATAAGTTAAGGGATGCGTTGTATCCGGTTTTACGGTTAAGGGACGATTTCGTAACTCGATGACAATTGAGGGATCTTCGGTGTACTTTTTCCGATGCCGATTGAAGGCTTTATTGCCGCTTCAGAAAATAATGCTCAAAATTGCTGTAAAGTTTGTGGTTGGATGCGTCCTCAGATTGACGGGCCGGTGCACTTGTGGGCCGTTGCCCATTGAGGCCCACTAGGCCGTACGATGAAGCCTGGAGGCCGTCCTGGCCTTAATCTCGAGTCCGGCAGCCCCTCGGCCAGCCCCAGCCGCCGCCACCGCCGCCGCCGCCGTCCTCCATGGCCGACGACCGAGTAGCCGGCGGCGCAACCCCGCCGCCACCTCCTCCTTCCCCTCCTCTCGAAGCCTCCGCGTTCACGCACACCCCGTACTACTGGTAAGCCCTTCTCTCTCCATACCCGATTCTTTTGTTCCGTGCTTGGCTACTTAGATGCAGGCAGCGAGGCATGAATGACTCTCGCCGTGAATTCTTCACCAAGTGCTGGGTAGATTGCCTCTGGCAAGGTGATGAGGTTGGGAATTGGGATCTGGTTGTTTCTGCTTCCTGGATGGGGACGGAGATGCAGGGTTTATTGTTTCGTTGATGGGGATAGAGATGCACAGAATTTCAGTTGGTAACGGTACAATCTAGACATCAAGTTAGGCGACATAATTGTAATTTATGAATGTTTGAGACTTCGAATGGGTTTTGGTTAGTGATAGTCTGATAGAGAGCAAAGCAACTGATGGTTTCAATCCCATTCTTGAGATTGAACCTATACTAGTTACTAGTATAGTAGTATATACAACATATTAAGCTTCAGATGATTATCATCATCAAGCTATGTATGAGTTTCAATGATCTCGTTCTTTATCTTATAGTTACATTGATTAACCTTCTTTGGCAAAGATCTACGTCATCCAGTGGACATTGTTTTTGAACGAAATTCAGTGGATATTTTTAGTTCAACTACCTTAGAGCCCGTGCATTGCAACGGAAAACAAATTGAGTTTCTAGCTTATTAAATCAATTGATAAGTACTTATTTAGTCTAAGTAATACCATGATTTTTCTTATTGGACAAGTAGGTGATTTTGAAATTTGGGGGAGCCAATAGTGAAATGGAGGAGTACCTGTTGAAAGATGGTGTAATATTATAGATTGTGGGCCTAGATGTTAGTGGTAGGGGTGGTGTGGAAATAGACACTACCACTACTAACATTTTAAGTAGCATAGATTCATTATTTTGCATCAATGCAAGATTGTTTTAACATTTGAACATTCTAACATTATGCTTTGGAATAATCACATACATATCTTGTGAGGATTCCTTTTTAAACCAAAATTAGTATCTTATATTGCTTAGGGCACCTGCATCGTTTATAGAGTAACATGTGACTTTCTGTTTATATTTTTCATCTGTGCTCATTTTTTGCTGTTTACCAGCTTGTGCCGATATTGTTAAATTAGTTTCCTCTAGCTGTAAATAATGCTATCAAAATTGGAAATATTTTCTATTTTTACTCATCAAGTAATGATTGGATTTCATTTCCCACATGTAGTGAAGAAAATGTTCACTTTCTATGTAAGGAACTCATTAGAAGTGGAATTTCTGATCCTGCTGGCACCGACTTATATGCTGTTTTCATATCAAATGAGGAAAAGAAGGTGGTCTTATCATATCTTTTGTATTCGCCTTCTAATCTTTTGCTGTATGTATTTACCTCTTTTCTGTTTTTGATCTTCTTAGTTAGGATTGCATTTATCCCAATATCTGTATATATTTTTATGGTGATGATATTTCCCTTCCATATTCCATTGCCAGGTTCCTCTCTGGTATCAGAAAGCAAGTCATAGCGGTGATGGTTTTGTCCTGTGGGATTATCATGTAATTTGTATCCAGGTAAATGCTAAATTCGTTATTGTGCCAAATTTATTTAGTTCGGTGTTATTATGCACTACCAACATAAAATAGAACATTTTATATCATGGAGCAAGCATTTAGTGTCATCTACTTCTTGATTTGCATATGAAAGTCTAGGCGAAAAAATGGAGAAGTACTTGATCTTGTTTGGGATTTGGACTCCAGCCTTCCTTTCCCATGTTCATTCATCCAGTACTTTTCTGATGCCATACGACCATTATCATTTGGCAACTCTACCTACAGGAGGTAAACACTCTGTTTATTCTGTTCTTACTGGTTCAATTCTTTCACAAAACTTGTTTATGGTACACTTATATGTCATATCTAGATGTTACGAAGTTTATAATATGCTCCTATCTATAGTATGTAGGAGTCAGCGTGCATCTTTTTGCATGTGTAAAGGGGCGTTGAGATGTTGAGATGTACCCAGGTTTAGAATTGTAACAATGTCAGTCCATGCAATACAACTGCATCAATTGTTTAGATGAAGTGGAAGCGACCTCTAACTCTTGATGTACATGCTAGGTTAGTGTTGCTTTCTTTTTCATCTTTGGGGCATTTGTGTGTGAAAGTATATGAGGCAATGCACTGATGCATATTAAGCTTTCATTTTCTTTTCCTTCTTTTGCAGAAGAGTTCTCAAAGGTCTAACAATTTTCCATCTATGTTTACAGGCTTTTCCGTGTGATTCATGCTCCTGTATTTCTTCGATCATTTGCATCTGATAGAAGCCACATGAAGGATCATGCAGGGAATTGGATTCAGTTGCCCCCAAAGTATGAATCAATTGTTGCAGAAGGTATCAGATCATATGGCCAAACCATTTCTTGTGATTTTCATTGTGCTGCCAAAATGAAGATACTGCCAAAATGATAAGTTGAAAACCTGAAATCGCACGTAGAAAATTTCACGGCCGGATAGGTTTGTGATAATTAGTAACAGGGTCACTGGAAATAAACACCATCTTTGGTGGTATGTTGGATTTAGAAGGAATCACTTTAATCCACAGTTTTTTTTTTGTATAATAATTTGAAATTCATTGTGCAGCACGCAGCTCGTTCTTTTATACTTGTTTCCTTAACTGTTTCAGATGGAACCACCAATAATCTTAATGAGTACATTACGATGTCTATGGATGATGTGAAGGACCTGGAAAGTATGGCTGATGATGTCTACTCCAGCAAACATGGTGTGGTGATAAATGAAACTATCCTGCCTGAATTCTTCTCTCGCTTGCCTGGATGACTCAACAGGAGCTATCTATCCCGATTCATGAAGCTATTTTGTTGTCCAATGAGATTTATGAACCAAGTCCAGAGTTAAAATGATGTTGTCCAAGCAATTGTTAACACAATGTTTACACAGTTTTGCTTGCTGAGTAAATCACACTTGCAATGATCAAATTGCCGGCAGAGGCGTTGTCCGAATTATTGAACCGGAGAGTAGTATAAAGTTGTTAGTCAAAAAAGAAAAAGGATTACTTCCTCCATCCCAAAAAAGAGGCAACCTACACCCCTCCTAGTATAACGAATCTGGACTGAGGGTTGTCCAAATTCGTTGGACTAGGAGGGGATCCAGGGGATCCTCCTAGGTTGCCTTTTTTTGATGGAGTATGTTCTTCTTGGGAAAGTGAAAATACTCTTTTCTGGATCGATACCAGCATTTTAGGGCCTGTTTGGATCTAGCAACTAAATTTTAGTCTATGTCATATCGGATGTTTGGACACTAATTAGAAGTATTAAACGTAGCCTAATGACAAAACCCATTCTATAATTCTAGACTAATTCGCGAGACGAATCTATTGAGCTAATTAATCCATGATTATCCTATGTGATGCTATAGTAACACGTGCTAATATGGATTAATTAGGCTTAAAAAATTCACGAATTAGCTCTTATTTATGCAATTAGTTTTATTATTAGTCTACATTTAATATTTCTAATTAGTGTCCAAACATCTAATGTGATAGGAACTAAAATTTAGTCCTTGGATCCAAACACCATCTTAGCAGCTGTGAATTGTCAACCCGTAAGATGTGACACACTAACACTTCAATTCCATCGGAGGTTGAAAGCGGGCTATTTTCTCAACTATTCTACACCAGTTTGTTCTATCTGGTAGTATCTTGGATATGTTCACAACTACAAGGTTGAATTTTCATCAACTTTCCATGAGATAGAATAGGACCCCATAGCGCCATAACTCAGCTACTTCTGCTATGAACAAAGTGTGGAAATCTCTTATGTCGATTGCAAGGTGTTGATCCTAGCATATTATTGGGCCACGTGGCACGAGGCGCATACAAATCGAGCACCCTGTTCCACCAAGTAGATTGGAATTATTTCACTAAGTAGATCAAAAATGTTTCAATCATTTAAAAAAGCTGAAACACAACCAAATCACCTATGAAACATTTCACTACAATGTAAGAAACAAACGCTTTCCAAAAAAAAATCAGGTATTGTTTCACCATATATAAAACAATGTTTCAGCAGATAGCGAAATAATGTTTCAATTCACTACAACATTTGATCTATACATAGTGAAACATTATGAGTACACTTGCTGAAACATTGTTGGTGGAACAAAAATTGAAACGGATTCTCTTAATAGAGCATTTCCATAATATGTGGGTAATTTGTTGTAAAAGAATATTTCAATTCACTGCAACATTTCATCCATACATAATGAAACATCATAAGTACACTAGCTGTAACATTGTTGCTGAAACAAAAAAAATGAAATGGATTCCTTTAATAAAGCGTTTCCATAATATGTGGGGATTCGTTGCAACGGGGCGCAAGTGGTGGAGATGCGTGGGAGGCAGGCGGAGGCGCTTGTGGGGTAGGGGGCGCCTGATTTTTTTTTGGCGGATCAGGCGCTTGATCCCCAGCATTTTCCCACACGGCTGCCTAAAAAAATAGTTAACTATCTGCAAAATTTTGCCAGGTGTCAATCTGGTATAAGTCTGGTATGTCCATGCACATATCAATATGTAAAAAAAAAATTAATGGCCTATTTGAGAAGCTGAACAATCAAGAGACAGCCTGACTCTGTCTCTTGGAGAGTACCACATAGGCTAAGGTCATCGATCTAAAATCTTAATTCCATAGTGCAAGTGGTTTTTAGGGGTGGTTTTAATTTTTATAGTTTGAAATTTTTGTTCCAGTTCTAATATTTTTCGTAATTTGTGTGGAGGTCTAAAATTTACACTAAACACCCTAAAATCAGTTTTAAAAAAAAAACTCCCTACACCGGCAGTCCGGCATCCTCCTTCGGCTACCCCGCCGGCGGCGCCCCTCTCCCCCTCCCCTCCTCTCTTCGCGGGGCGGTGCGGCCGGCGACCCAGTCTCCTCCCACGGCCGGCGGTCCTCATCTTCTCCCCGACCGGCGGCCCTCCTCCCCTGGCCGGCACCCTCAGAGCTCGTCGACGGCTACCAGGAGAAATCAGCACCGGATCTGGCGGCTCGCCGGCGGCGTGGTTGAGTGGCCTCGGCGGCGGAAGGCTCCTCTTCTCCCCCGCTGCTTGTTCTCGCTTCCGCCGCCAACTTGTGCTGCCGCTCTCGTTCTCTACTCACAAATTTCGTTCAGTCCATCTCCGTCACCATCGCTATCCACTTCTGCTACCGCCGCCATCGCCATCCGCTTCCGCCACCGCTGCAGTCTCTCGGTCACATCCACCGGCGCCGCCATCACCATCCACTTCCACCACCGCCGGTATTACTCGTATCCGCTTCTGCTACCGGAGCCATTGCTCCGCCACATCAACCCACCTCCGCCGCCATCGCCATCGGCTTCCGCCACCGCTACCGTCGCTCGGCCACATCCACCGGTGCCGCCATCACCTTCCACTTCCACCGCCACCGGTATTACTCGTCCAGATGCTTGGCAGCTGCTCTGATCCACCTCCAACTCCACAAGCAGCTGTGAAAACTTCTTTTTATTATCAGGTTAGTCAAAACCAATTCCCTTAGAAATCAAATGAATGAATAAAACTGTTCTTAGCTGCAATACTGATGCTTAGTTTGATGTTCTTGGTTTGATGCTGACAAGTAGAAAATGAGAGTTTTTATTTGTTGCATATTTCTCATGGCAAATATCAGATTTTTATTTGTTGTAATTGCTTACTGATCATGTCAAACTTCATGTTTTTTTATGTAATAGTGAGAAGCCAAACATATATTTTTATAGGGTGAGAGAGGAGAGAGGAGAGAGAGACCCGATCAAGATTCCGAGACGCAGCCAGCAAGCGCTGCGATAATGGCGACGGCGGAGAAAAAGAGGCCTCGGAGCAGCAGCAGCAACGGCGGCGTGGGGAAGAGGCTGAGCAGGAAGGAGGTCTTTATATTTCTCTCCTCTCCTCTTGTTGATGGGGCCAGTATCGATAGCTTGTTCGTTTCGCCCTACCCATAGTCGATTACTCATGGCTGATACGATTTGTTTTATATTCCGCGAAACCGAATAGCTGACAAGATTTTGTTTATTTTTTGGTAGATGATGTTTGGCACTTGGTTATGTCAGAGTTCAATTAGCGCGCGCTTCAAACCCTACAAGTGTGTCGATTTCCTTTATTTTCATAAACTGCAAAGCTGCAGTGTCAACTTTATTAGACCCTTGTTTTCTTCTGTAGTACACGTATGCTGCAACATCTAGATTTTTGTCAAAAGTTTTTTTTTTCTTTTTTTACTTATTTGGTGGGTGGTTTGTTACTCCTGTCACTGAGGTAGCATTTGAGGAGTAATAGTGGAGATGTATCTAATATGAGGGTCTCATTCAGATAATCTTCTGCCTTTGCCTAGATATTGGGGAGAAAGAAGGCTGTCGAAGAACTTATAAGGAAAGCTGTAGCCATGAAGGATCATCTAGCGCAATTTCCTGATTTTCACAAGTATCAGAGCAATGGTAGCCTACATTGTCTGTTTGGTGAACAAAATTCACTACCTTAGGACTAGTAATGTTCCATCATGATGTAGAAACTACTAATATTCCCAGCGAAAGTAAAAAACTTCTAATGTCAAATTTACCTCTATAAATTCTGACACTAGGCCCTAACAACTCCTATTCAGTACAGTGCAATTTTCTTTTATGTGTGTTGTGGGCATTATATCAATCTCACCTTTTCTTATACTTAGGTCTTTTGGTCTACTTGGAGTATGGATATGGAAATCAACTTCCATTACCAACAAGGAAGTATATCCAAAATCTTCTCAAGGTCACATATATTCCCCTTTCATTTTGCTCTTAGTGCTGCTGGATATTTTGCATATCTTCCTTTTACAGTTTCCCCATAAATGTAATATTTAGGTTAACATGGAGGGACAATATGGGCTAGAATGGCCTTCAGAAGAGAAAGTTAAGCGCCGGGAAATGGTTGCCCCAGAAGCACGATATATCTTTGTCCGGCAATCTTCAAATGCCATTACCACCCAAAATATTATGAAGCAAGATTCAAGACTAGAATTTACACATGAAGCATGTAATGAAGATCGCTTGATTGGTTTTGTACACTACAGATTTGTTTTGGAAGAAGATGTTCCTGTTGTTTATGTCTATGAGTTACAGATGGAGTCTTCTGCCCAGGGGAAGGGGCTGGGAAAATTTCTAATGGAGTTGGTCGAACTTATAGCCTGTAAGGTAATGTGACTTGTTTAGAAGTTTCTGATGGTATACTATAATGGTCTGCTCAATTTTATGTGCACATATTTCTAGAAATATTATGTGCACATATATTCTGCTATGATACCTTCCGTTCCTTCATCTGTCTTATCATGTAGTACATTTTTTAGCTCAATTGCTATCCTGAAATCTCAGCATGGAGGATCATCTGATTTTGATAGCGTGTACATGCAGAGCCAAATGGGAGCAGTAATGTTAACAGTTCAGAAAGCTAATAACCTTGCTATGGCTTTCTACAAGAAGTTGAGGTGAAGTATTTTTCCTCCACAGCTTATTTATGGTGAATTTGTAACTTATTGTTGGTTGTTAATATTGCGTTGACCGATGGTTGAAACATTTCAATGTAACTCTTCTCCTGCAGATATGTAATATCCAGTACTTCGCCATCGCGAGTAGATCCATTGGTATCATTTTGCCTATAAACTATAGTTTTTATTGATTAAGATGTTCATATCCTGATCCTTCCAGTTTCCACAGATTGGACTTGAAAAAAACTATGAGATTTTATGCAAGGCATTTGAATCTGAAGCAAAGTCCATATTAGAGGTATGCAGCATGTTCAGTATTGCGTAGTTTACTGCTACCTTGTACGCTTGCAATTTCTAAAATGGTTGAATCTGATGAATAGAAAAAACGTCACACAGGCATATTAATCACTCACTACGTCCTTTATGAATTTCCTGTATATTACCTTTTGCTTAGCAACAAATCTTCTTTATTTATTTTTGGCTATAAGCCTATTACTCACTCATGCGTAATGCGGTGAATTAGCGTTAATATGATGTCAATCGAGTCATTGACATGTTCTTGTCAATATTTGCAGGAAGGCAACTGAAAACTCCCAGCGCAATGACCAATCTTGTTACAATGTGATGTGATGATGGATGTTGTTCTTCACTACAGTATTGACACCTTACCGGGTACAGCGCTACAGCTCACGCTTGAGCGGCATATCGTCAGGCTACCGTGTTACTGCAATGCATACAGATTGCACCGTTTTTGTCTGAATGAAGCTGTTCCTGCTAATCCATTCTGGGAAACAAACACGATTGGCTGGCCCATATTCTTTCCTTGCAAAACGCAATTGTACACTGTTCTTGCCTCTCGATCCATGTTCGAATTTTTCTGGGATGAAGAATGCTTGAGCATGCATGGGGCGGCACAGCACCATGGGAACCGTAAAAATGCTCGTCTTACGATTGTTGTGTGTGAGTCAAAGCATGAGTATGCCGCCCTGTGTGCGGCGTTTTGCTTTCCTTTCCTCACGATGAAGACAGCCCAATGTCTCGGTTTTTCGTCGCGCGAGAAAAGAGAGCCAATCGCTCGGGGTTTTCCGGTTGCAACGCCACCAAGCCCATATGATGCCGTGCGTCCGTGCGTGCGCCTCTCTCGTGTTTCTAACATCTCGCAATGGACAGTGCCAGAACGCAGCAACAGAAAGTAAGCGTGGGACGAGAACAAGTCAAACCAGCCAAGCCACGTAGATGTTACGTTAGTCGAAATCGTTCTCCAAATCGTCTTAAGATCTTGTTTGTATTGGTTTTAAAAGTCGAGAGACGCATCATATCTATTGATTAACGATACGATTTAAACTCAACCTCAGCCGAAACCACCCTTCGAACCATCTTGAGAATTGAGATCAGATCTTATTTACACTAATCTTGGGAGTTGAGACATGTCATATACTCATATATGATATTACGGTTCAGACATGAATTTCAAACTCGGTGGTAAATTACGAGAACTAAACTAAACTTATTCCCCCAATTATCTATCCACGACCTCTCACTCTCAGGGAGACCCAATAACCTTATGGGCTGAATCTAGTGTCTATGAATTTCAAGTGTATAAATGTGAGTGAGGTACACTTGTGCCAACTGTTCCTGAGACATACTCTCTCCGTCCCAAAATATAAGAACCTAGGACCGGATGGGATATTTTCTAGTACAACGAATCTGGACAGGCAGCATAGATTCTTATATTTTGAGACGGAGGGAGTAGCAACAGGGCAAAAATCAGATATCTCATATGAGGGGGGAAAACATTGATCTTGCGTTATCCCAACGGGATAACCCTATCTTTATCCTGTCAGGTTGGCAATCAGCACCAACTTTCAGAGTAACAAAACTGACAAAAAAAAGACAAAGCTAATGAATCATCACACCATTCTACTATAATATAAAATGAAATCTCCCAGACAAGTAGGCAACAAGTGTACCAAAACTATCAATCATACATGTAAAAGAAAAAAAAAGAATCAATCATACATGTTGCACAATGCACACACGGCCTGGTCCATGCCTTCCAAAATGATGCTTTCTCCAATGCAACTGGGTGACTCACGGCTTGCATATAGAACCAACTGCAACAATACGATACTCTGACGTGCCCAGGAGAAAGAATCCTATTCGGCAAACGTTTGGAAGGAAGCTATCGTTTTTTTCCTCTCTCATCATTCATCGCTTGACTAAAAAGTTTTTAGAGCATCTCTGAATGTCACCTAGAGCACAGGCACTCAAAGATGCCTTCGATCCAAATTAGCGAAGTTATTAAGTTCCTGTTTGGAATGGGAAAAAAAATATTTTCTGGGAATTTCCTATAGAACTCTTGTCAAGATCCTACGAAATTCATGCGTTCCAAACGACCCTAATAGTGTAGTTTTGCGATAGTTTATGCAGCGACCAAGTGTAGTTTAATGAGATTTAACTCTTGTCAGTTCATGACTGTATCACTACTAGAGAGCAGCAGCTGAGCACGGAAAGAACCAGCGGCAAGCCGACAGTGCAGATCATGAAACCGATGCTCTTGCCAGTAGTGCTATCTGCTCCAGGAAACAAAACACATGTGAGTTAGGGATTACAAAATATTCACAAAAGAGAGAGGTAATTTCAGACTTACATGTCTGTCTGGTACTAGAGTTAAGAATATCCAGATGGTAGGAAAGTGAATTTGTAATTTTGTATGGTCGATTTTTCTCTATTTTTTTGGGTCAAATATGATATACCAAAAAAGGGATTTTCTGTACTTTGGTTTGAAAAATGAAAAAAAAATGTGTATTGTGACAGCAGAACGAAATATTTTAGAACTGAGGCCCCAAAAGAATGTGATACGACTAATTGTCGATGAAGCTTTTGGAACGGCAGCTGCGCATTCTTTTTCAAGCACCTGTTGCATAATAGCCATCATTCTTCCATTATGAACACTGTCGGGTCAGTGCCTCTATCATCTTTATAGATGACACAGCTGAGTTTGTGACAGGTGACAATATCATCAAGAGTGTTGCCTACTATTTTCAGCAGAAGATTAAGTTTGCCGTGGTGGATACAATATCATCACTAACTAGGTGCCCAGTCGTCTTCTCATCAAGTCTCAAAGAAACAGTGCTAAAAAAGCCTCAAAGGAAAACAACTTATTTTTCATGGTATCTTATGATGATCTAGTTTTTGTATACTGCTATTGAAGTGCAACCATCAACTTATCATTTATTAAGTGCCTGTCCTGCAATGTGATTGTATTAGTGGACCAGTTCATGCATGACCTCCATATAATTATCTGGAGGCTCGAGGCAATCAATCATGACCAGTGTTTAATCAGCCTGATCATCTAGAAGTTCTTAGCCGATCCTATCTCTTGGTAGCAATGTCACACTTCTTTTTTTTTCTTAAAAAAACAAATAGTTATGACATTGTTACATCGCATACAAGTGGGTTGAATTTCGTTCCATGACTGCATGACACCCTGTATGTATCAATGTACCATGTCTACAGATTTATGGTGACAGAAGCATCTCATGCCTTGAGTTCCTTCCTACTCCCCATGTTCAGCTTTACCAACTACCGTACCAAATTCCTAACCTTGATTCCTAATGCACTCTCTCTCTTAAAGAAACACATTTCTGATTGGACAGCAATGTGATGCAGATCTTGTAATGACAAATCATGCTGATGGAATGCAATGCTCATACTCTCAAGCTCTAGAGATGATCATGCCACTTGCCAGTATCCCCTTCTAGGTGGCACAACTTAGTTTTACACCCTTACAAGTTAGTACTGTTCTTATGATACTCAAACAAGTGAGTTAACATTTAACATTTTGGGCATTTCCATCCGTTCTCATTTCTCAGTATTTAAATCATGCAGATGTCCCATATCATATTGAAGAATGTATTAAATTCATGGAGACAGTTGGGTTTAAACAATCAGATGGAACGGCAATATGCAGTTCCTCCATACAGTTCATGTGATGAATATATTGGCAATGAATGCGCTTTTGAAATTTAGATAAGGACGATGTGCTAATTGGAGGGACCCTATCAAAATGGTCATTCTCTCGCCAACCTATTGATGGCCAAAAACCTGATCCTGATTATGACAATAATTCTTATGCATTTGTGATGTTTCAACAAGTGAAAAATGACAAGACCCAAATGCATCAGACCCAGGAGGGCTAGATGACTAGCAACATAGGAGTAGAAGAAAAGGGCATAGAATGAAATTTTCTTTATGTACCTCAAGATGAAAATGATAAAATACTTTTTTTCCTTAACATTGCACTTCTGCTTCCTATCTACATACAATCAACAGAACAGTTGGTGATTCTTCTATGCAGATAGGGAAAAAAATGAATCAAAGAAGTTGGGCAAAAGCTACAACAATCTACTTCCAACTAGTGATCATTTTAAAGCTCCAAACTTGAACTGAAGCAGCAAAATGATTACCGGTTGCTTACATGGAGAATGAATTTCATTAAAAAAACTCAAATGCTCAACAATAGGTATTGTTGATCAACCGTGCCTTGCTGCTCGATTACCGGTTGCTTACATGGAGAATGAATTTCATTAACAAATCTCAAATGCTCAACAATAGGTATTGTTGATCAACCGTGCCTTGCTGCTCAGACTTCCAGCCTTCCAGCCTTCCAGCCTTCCTGATCCAGTCAATCTTACAGAGGATTAACCACAGTTTGTGTTGCATTGGTTATCACCGGAGACCTTAGGACTTAAGCCTTGATGACATTACCAGCACAGTACCGATTTCCGAAATGGATGGCCAGGTTGCTGGTAAGTGATTTCCAGGATCTTATCTCTAGAACTAGAAATCTCATCATGACATCGAAGCAATGAGATCCATACATGATGGGCCTTGTCCTCAGATCAACTGCCAAGCAATAATTGATTAAGAACAGTTGCATTATTTTAACTCTTTACACTCATTGGATTTTCTTGGCTTCGTCTTGGATCTTCTCCACTTTGTCTTGGACTACCCTAGCATCATGCTCTTGTTTCTTCTCTGCCGTGTCTTGGATTTTCTTTTCTATGCCAGGATTTTGCCCTGTCTTTTCTTCAGATTTCATTGCTTTATCAAAGATTTCCCCAAGTTTTTCTTGGATTTTCATTTCTTTCTCTTGGTTTTTCTCTACTTTCTCCTGCTCCTTCCCTGCTTCAAGATTGATTCCCACTGCCTTCTCAACATGCCCTTTCCCTGCATCATGCTTGGTTTTCCCTGCCTTCTCTTGCTCTTCCCCTGATTCCTGCTTGATATTTCCTGCCTTCTCTTGCTGCTCTTTCACCAATTCCTGCTTGATATTTCCTGCCTTCTCTTGCTGCTCTTTCACCAATTCATGCTTGATTTTTCCTGCCTCCTCTTGCTGCTCTTTCCCCAATTCATGCTTAATTTTTGCATCCAAACTTGAAAAGATATCAGCTTTAGAAAGGGCCTCCGATCCAAGTACTTTCACAGTTTGATTTCTCCTCAGGAGCAACACAGTCGCATCTTTTTCGATAGATTCACTAGCGGCACGCACTGTTCTTGCCCGAGTTATGCCAAATCTTTGGCCGGCGACACCATCAATCCGAGCCATGAGCTCCAAGAGATTTCTCCTCTCCCTTGCCCCTGGCTCAGAGAACATCTTCCCATTCTTCAATGGCCGGGGTGCTTTCTTCGCACCCACCAATGGCACCTCATCCTCCTCTAACGCACCTGCATTCGGCGCATCCTCCTCCTTCTTCTCATCATCATCAAATGCCAATGCCGAAGTCAGCTCCCGCTGCGACGCGGCTCTATCGCCTGCAGCAGCAGCAGCAGCTCGCTTCGCGATGGTCTTCTGGACATCCACGACAGCGCAGGGGTTCCCAACCACGGCGAGCCCGTTCCACATTTTGCCCGACACGGCCTTGCTGAGAACCACAAGCCGATCAACTATGTCGGCCATCGACGGCCGCCGCTCCCTGCACGACCGCACGCAGCTCGCCGCCAGAGCGGCTAGGTCTCTCCGGGTGACCGGGTCACGCGGCGGCGCCACCCGTGGGTCGAACAGCGAGGCCACCTTCCCCTTCCGCAGCAGGGGCACCGCCCACTCCACCACCGACGGCGGCGAGTGCTGGACGTCGATGGCCTTGCGGCCGCTCATGATCTCGAGCAGCAGGATCCCGAAGCTGAAGACGTCGGTCTTGGTGCTGAGGCTCTCCGGCGTGACGTAGGCCGGGTCGAGGTACCCGAGCGTGCCCGCCGGCGCCGGCGTGGCGGCGGCATTGGCGGCGGCGTCGCCGGGTAGCCGCTTGGGCACGCGGAGGGCGAGGCCGAAGTCGCCGAGGCGCGCGTCGAGGTTGGCGTCGAGCAGGACGTTGGCGGACTTGACGTCGCGGTGGATGACGGGGGGATCGGCGTCGTGGAGCGCGCGGAGCGCGCGCGCCGTCTGGAGCGCGAGGCGGACGCGGCGCGGCCACCCGGGCGGGCGCGGGTTGGAGTGGAGCAGCTCGTAGAGCGTGCCGTTGGGCATGTACTCGACGACGAGCAGGCGCGGGCGGTGCTGCTGCTGCTGCTGGTCGGCGCCGGCGCCGGCGCCGGAGTCGGAGAAGCCGAGGAGGTTGACGAGGCGCGGGCCGCGGACGGAGGAGAGGATGCGGATCTCGTTGTCCACCTCGGGGCGGCGCGGGGAGGGGCGCTTGACGGCGACGGCGCGGCCGGAGGCGAGCACCGCCTTGTACACCGCCCCGTGGCTGCCCCTCCCGAGCAGCGCCGCGTCCGCGAAGTGGGAGGTCGCCGCCTCCAGCTCGTCGTACGCGAACCGCTCGATGGTGGCGGCGGCGGACGACGCCTCCCCACCATCCCCCTCCCTCGCCGCCGCCGGCAGCGCGCGCCGCCTGCCGCCGACCCCCGACCGCCGCGACAGCGGCAGCGGCGAGATGGCGGTGATGGACCGGCACGTCGCCACCGACGAGTCCGCGCGGCAGGAGAGGTACCCCATTTCGGCAGCAGCGGCGACGACAGCGAGACCCGACCCGTCGCCGCCGTGGCGCGCCCGCGGCGAAGGAAGAGAGGAAAGGGGATCCGAGAGAGAGTGTTGGGGGCGGGGCCGGGGCAGCGTCTGCGCGTGTGTTTCTGGTGGTTTTGGGGGCGTTTGGTGCGTGTAGAAATGAAATGGAAGGAGAGAGAGACAGCGAGAGAGAGTGTGTGCTTTGGGCGTCTCGGCGCGGCCGGCTTCAGAGAGAGCGGGGCCCGTCGCGGCGGTGGTGAATTGTGAATTTTTGGGGTTTTGAAGCGGCGCCGCGATGCGTCGGTAAGCGAGGTGGGACAATTCCGTGCTCGTAAAAAATCGTGGGAGATTCAGATTTTAGGCAGGGTGGGTCGTTGACACGAAGAAAGCCTTTTCCCGTTTTCCCTTTCTCTTTTGGAGACGGCGAGTTGCGAACTCTGGTGATTGGATGGATAATTGAGCGTGGACGAACGAAGGAGGCAATCAACCAAATCAACCAGCCGTGGCTCGCTCCGCTGGCATGTGGTCGCCGCCGTGGTCGGGTGGATGGTCTCGCACTCGTCGCCGGAAGGGCAAAGGTTTCGCTGGTGCCATTGGGGTCCACGCCTGTTCGCTCATCTGGTCCCCACTCGACAGGTAGTGTGGTACTCCAGTAGATAGCCACGCCACAGTAGTACAGTACGAGAGTAGTACTAGTAGCAGTGTGTTTATCTGTTCCACTGCTCCCTCTCCCTTTCTCATTCTCAGCCGCCGCTCTCATTCCAGTTTGTTCGTCCATCATCCTTAGCTACAATTCACAAACTTTATTTATCTGCGACCAGCAACAAGATTCGACTCCATGGAACACTGTTTCGTTGGTTTCTTGCAACTCGGGTGACCAACAACACCAAACGGAAATGACGGGGAGTCGCTGTCTGAGTAACAAAGGCTGTCTGAGTCCGGGGGTTGCCATTTCGACCTGAGCCGATCGACCGATAGTAAGTGTGTGTTTATTTTAATCGGGCAATGACAAGCCAGATGATAATTTCATAATCTAACTGCCTGCAGACGGCGCATGTGACAGAAGCCGAAGTAATAATATTTCGGCGTGTCTCCGAGGAGAACAAATTGAAGGGATTTTTAAATTTTGGAGGCAGACGAAGAACAGAAGAAGAAAGAAGAAAGGATTCAGTTTTGTTTTAAGCCCAAATGGCAATTTCTTTAAGCAGGGAGAGGGGATTAGGCGGCACACGAAAGGAATCTGCACGAACCTGTTAATCTGTTATTTTACTTTTTACCCGTCGGCTCCAACCCACGTGCCGTCGCACCGCATACATTTACCTCCATTTATTACATCTACTGATATATGGTGGTGCATTATTCACCGATATTACGAGTAGAGTTGTTCCTGAATTTTTCTAAGCGTGCGGAGATTCTCTGGTGAAATCCAAAGCCGAAGACTTGACTTGAGAGATGATGACGACACCTCACGCCCGCGGAGAACAACGGTAAACAGAAGAAGTTTCTACGGTCGGTAAGATCATTCTACTGTTCAGCAATGTAATAGTCCCATTCTAAGTTCTAACAAGATACATATTTTTTAAAAATTTTATTAGCAAGTTTTTTAAAATACTAAACGTGTGTTTCGTGCGAAAATCTTGTACATAGAAATTACTATAAAAAACCAATAAATCTATTTTTATTTTTTTATTTAATTAATCATGTTGATGAGTTTTGACCACTTTGTTGTGGTTGAGAACGGGAGGTGTGCACTGATCAGCAACGCCGAACCAATGCACCTACGCGCGCTAGTGGACGGCGTAACCGAAATGACACGACACCGTACGCGGGCGACGCTAGAGGGCCATGGACTTGCACAGGGAGGGAAGGGGAAATTGCCAGGGCATCCTTGTTTTCGATGACAATAATAAAGAGAGTACAACTTTCATCCTCATCAATTAAGATTACATAGTTGTATAATGTATAATTCTTAGTGGATGAAGTCTTGAAGTCACAACTAGAGTTTACAAAATCTAGTATTTCCTCCGTTTCACAATATAAGTCATTCTAGTATTTTCTATATTTATATTGATGTTAATAAATTTAGACATACATATCTATCTAGATTCATTAACATTAATATGAATGTGGGAAATGCTAGAATGACTTACATTGTGAAACGGATGAAATATCTAGCAGGATCACCACATTTCACAAAATCCAACAAAATTTGATAAAGACTGAACAAATCTAGAAAACCAAAAGTTGAATTTAAAATGCTTGGTTTGAGTACCGATTGGTTTTGTCGATTTTTCAATCGAAACCACCAAAGTCTAATGGTTTGGAATGAATAAAATTTCAATTGGACTTATTGGGAAATGGACCCATGCGAGCGAGAAACCAGTGATATTTTTTGTTTGCTTAAAGAGAAACGCCTAGGGGTATTCTGGCTAGCTCCACAAGGTGGTGGGCTAGACGACTTAAGTTTGAAGCCTTATCCCTTCTAATTATTTGATATTAGGTCATTCTCTAATATTCACATTTTTTTTTGCTGAAAATAGAAAATAGTGAGAAACCTTGAAAAATAGTTTGAGGTGAGGAATAGTCTGTGAAAAATCATGGAGATTTTTGGAAATGTGAGTAACATATGAAAAAATTGACATGACCTTTCCTATAATTTCGATAACCTCACAAGTCACAAAGTCACATTTAGAGAAACACAATATGTTCATATTTTCATGAAGGGAATAGCATAAAAGACATGTCATTCACAATTCAATATTCATCCCCAACCATATGATAAATATAAGGTCCATCAACATTTCAACTACATAGTCCGTAACTTTAAAGTCCATCGTCAAAATAATAAGGCAAATTTTACTACAAGCCTACAGGTCATCTTGACTTTAACGGTTTTAGTGGTACAATACAACGAGAAGTAACTTTTGGGAGAAAACACTCTCAAAAAAAAACTTCTAACAGGTGCGATGTCTAGTAGCAAATTTTCACATTATGAGAGTGTCTTTCCAAAAAGAATCACCTCATGTATGTCCTACAACAGAAACTGCGAAGTTACGATGACTTGTAGCAAAATTTGCCTTAATAATAAAGTGCATTCTTTACATAGTATCTTTTCTATTATTTTATACGCTGCAATTCAAAAACAAGAGGAATACTAACTTCTCTCGGACATTTTTTTTATTCCATTAGGTTCTATAAAATACCGTAGTATTTATAGGTTTTATTATGGATTTTTTTATTTTCCTCAATTCAAATTTAAGTTTGGTGAAATCATTCGAATTTTCCGTTGGAACCAAATATCGATCCATGCCAGGATCTCTAGATTTCACCGGGATTATAAACCCTAGTGAGGACTCTACCACCATACTAATAATGCTTTTCCAGGGAATCGTTGCGTTGTTGTGAAGAGACAGAGTTTGTATGTGCCTCCGTGGTTATGAACCCTTTTGCTGAATAGGGTTGGAAGAATGCAAGACCATGTACATGGGTTAAAGCTGACTCTCTCTCTCTCTCTCTCTCGTCATCCTCATGACCATCTCGTTTCTGATCAGGGACGTCTGATCAGGGACGTCGTTGTTTTGTTTTTCTTGCTATGATGGGTACTAAAGTAGGGGTAGAAACCAAATTTTTGACGAGGACTTGCATTGGCATATTCTGAAGAGATATGCTAGCCTTGGATTTGGAAATGTATCATGTTTTTTACTTGAAGCTTTAAGTTTCAAGCAAGTAGATCTTACTCCCTTCAAAGCAAGTTTAAACCACATCATGAGAACTTCAGAGGGAAATCTTGTTTACTGATATTCAAAGATCCCCCCTCAAAGTAGTATGGGACGAGGTCGTTAAACTGGTGTTTTATTATGCGCGCGGTTAAGCCCTTCTTTTTCCAAGGAAAGTGTTAAACCGATTAAATCTTTAAACCACCATGCCTTAACTCCAAAAACAAAGTACCCGGGATGACGAGACGAAGGCAATTCGAATTGTACCAATGCGAGGATGACGAGTTAAATTGCATCATCACTAGTAGTATTAATTAAGGTCAACTATAAACACCGGCACCATCACTGCAGCGTTCAAAAACCGCCGTTTAATGCAGAATTAAGTTGTACTTGCAAAGCTAAGTTGTCTGCTCGTACTAATCTTATCTATCACATGCTCCAAACACTAAAGAGAAGCCCAGATCGATCGATGTGGCTTGTCCTTAATGGCGTAAAGCGCCGGTGGATTAATTATTCTTACACATCCAGCGACACCGTTCGTACATGCTGTTGTGTACAACAACTAGGGGGTAGTTCGTAGTAATAGGCAAAAGAAGAAAAGAAGAAGAAATCGAATGATCGATCGGGGAAAAATGTCAAACTTGGACCGGACAGGTTTGACAAAGCTCTCCCAATTATTGCACCGGAGTACATGTAATTCATCCCGTAATTTAGTATCCTCGTAAGGCGTAACCTCATTTCAGGCACGCGAATGGCAGATGTCAAAAAGGACTCTCAAATAGCCCTGGCTTTTAAATTCTGAAAAGTTTTTGCCTCACTTTTCCCATGAACAGAAAAAACACACTGCTAAAAAGAGGTGTCCCAAGGCCAAAACTGAAGGTATACGAAGATTTAAAAAAAAAAGAAGAAGAAAAAAAGAGAGCACTTTTGTTCAAGTTTTGAAAGAGCTCGCGTCAGTTCAGACATCAGACGCTTTTTTTTTTTTGGGCGGACGGGCCGGCAAAGCGGCTTTGCCAATTTGCCATGCCACCATGTCTGCTGGGTGCCGCCGACAGTGCATACGCCTTTTGATGAGAAGGGCGAGCGTAAGTACCAATCTCAAAAGCGAGCGGGCAGGAGAGCACTGGTCACCAGCACTGGCCACCACCGGGGAAATCGCCTTCGCCACGGCAGATTCTGAATTTCTGATTAGTATACCGTCGCATCATCGGTTAAATTTTAATTTGCTTTTTAGAAACGCAGTTGATTTCTCTCCTAAACACCTCATTAGCTGAAAAAAATTTAAATTCCCATGCATTAAAATCAAACATCCTAAGGCTGTGTTCAGCAAAAGGAGTTGGGAACCCAATCCCCTCTTTTTCCACGCGAACACTTTTTAAATGGTTAAACGGTGTATTTTTTTTAAAAAAAAATCTATATGAAAGTTGCTTAAAAAATCATAGTTGTCAGGATTATGGATACCATATACATAATAGTAGTTGACTAAATCTCGGTAGGACCTATCACATACCATGTCTTATACGGAAACTGACCTCGGATATGGAGGGAGTTCCGGATAAGAAAAAACAACCAGAGTTCTACATGGAAACGGCAAAGACTACTCGGATTGTATCCATATTGGTTTTCCTAGTTCTACTTGGATAAGGGGACACCTATGGGTATAAATACAAGACCCCCTAGGAGGAGAGGGGACACAAAATAATAGATCAAGACATAAGATCAACATACAAGCCAATATACGCCAAGACAAGCCGCTGGATGTCGACTTCAGATATAAGCATGGCTAGTCCCCTATGTTGTCTACGAATACTGTCAGGAGAGACATAGCGCTGTCTCTGATCTCGCCGGGCACGGATTCGAGGAGGAAGACTACTCCGTTGTCGACTACGGGATGGTTTTATGGCCGCCAAGTCGACAACAGATAGATAGGCTACCCCAAATATTGTACTGGTATGATTATGGTGAATAAGAGCAACGACCGGCTTCCGCCAACAGGAGTAGGGTTATTACCTGACAATTCAGGGGCCCGAACATGTATAAACATGCATCCTTATCTCTGTCCCTTTTATCTAAGTCTCGCATATATCCTAGTACCAACGATCCCCATACCATCCAAATACTATAGTCGTGACATCAAACGTCGACAATATTAATCCATTTTTTTTAAAAAAACTAATACTTAATTAATCACGCGCTAATGGACCGCTTCGTTTTCCGTGCAGAAGGGATTAGTTCCTATCCCTTACTAGCGAACATAGCCTAAAAATATTTATATTGTGTAGTTTTAAATGCTACAAATAGTTACATTTGGCGAAAGGGACTGTAGCCTAGTAGATCCTGGGTTCGACTCCTCATGGGAGCGAATTTTCCTGGATTCGTCAATCTCAAGAATTTGCCGACACAGTCTTCAAAGATGCTCATAGGGGTAGGGTTTGTGCGCGTGTGTTATGAGTGTCTGCGACGTTCTTTTAACGAATGCTCGGAAAGATACATATTATTAGACATATATCTGACTTTAACGTATGCTCCGAAAAATACAGATTAGTAGACATATATCTGATTTTACTAATAATCTGTTTGGTAAGGCTCCAACTCTTATATTTAACTTCAAGAGCTTGAGTTTGGAGTGAAGTTGTGATGTATGCTAAGCACAACTCTTATGAGAACACTCCAGCCAACTCCATTTACAGATTAGTAGACATATCTCTTACTTAACTAATAACCAGTTTGGTAAGGCTCCAACTCTTATATTTAACTTCAAGAGCTGATTTTGGAGGAAGTTGTGACGTATGATAAGCACAACTCTTATGAGAACACTACAGCCAACTCCATTCTTATTGGGTCTATTCGGTAGTGCTGAACTGCCGCTATACAGCCACAGCGCTGCTGCTTCCCCAGTATCTTTTTTGTGGTGGGACTGTAGCTGCTGGCTGCAAGGTAGCCAACTAGTAGTTCTAACGAAAACACCCATTGTGTATGAAACATATATTGTTTGGTTATACTCTAGCTCAAAAAAAAGATAGAATTGGAGTTGAAACTATGTCAACAAACCTTAATGGCCCCTTTGATTCGCATGATAGGAAAAATATAGGAATTGAAGTAGTAGATTTCTCAAATCCTACAGGAATCAGCAAACACAGGATAAACAATAGGAGTCCTTTAATAGTGCTATAGGAAAAATAAATGAAAATTCACAAAGAGGTCATACCTCTTGCTATTTTTCCTATGAAATGTGAAGAATAGGGATACAACCTTATGAAAAGTTTCATTTCTTTCCTATGAATCAAAGGAACATGTAGGAAAAAATTTATAGGAATTTAAATCCTATGAAAATTCTTCGCCAATCCTATAAATCAAAGGGGAGAGACTTTCAACTTGGACGAGAGACCACATGAGGGAGGGAGATTCTGGGAGCCGTTAGCCCCCTTAAACAGGGCCCCCGTCGGCACGCGACGTGGTCCTCGGCCACAACATGGTGGTGAACTCACGAGCCGCATTGCAAGCATTAGCAGAGTACTTTCAGTGCCAAATCCGTGTCCTTCCTCCGCGACTTACGAGCCGCATCGGCTGGCGGGGGCGGCGGCTGCTGCTGCTGCTGCTGTTGCCGTCTTCTCGTCCCCACTGCCTTTACGTGCAATCGTGGCTGTCCCTCTGCCGTGCTGCCCCTGCAACGCCTCTTGCCTGCGTCTGCGTCTGCGTCTGCGTCCGCGTCCGTCCACACCAGCCCGATCCATATGTCCAGGAAAGTCACCAGAGCCAAGGCCCAAGGAAACGAGCTCGTAACGAAAGCCCATAGTAACTTGGGCTGAGATTTGGCCATTTTGACGGTGGGGAAGTCTATGATCTGTGCCTGTGTGGCTCAAGCCAACATCCAATTTTAAGTTGTGAGTAGAAACGCAATTTCAGAAGGGTGGCTTTCCATTGATTTTTATTCTTCAGCCTTAATTTTCGCTAGGAACAAAAGTAGAACAAATCTTACCCTAAGACTATTTTCTGTTAGTTTGATCTCACGTCCTCAGCTTACTTAATATGCCCTAGTCGTATAGCGCTCCAATCTTTTCTCCCTGTAACTTATAAGAAGTTGCAAATTTTAAATTTTAAAACTTTATTTTGAAAATCGATTTAATGTTTTTCGTCAAAGTTTAAATTAAAACTTCTAAATCACTAAAAACATATATAAAAGTTTTACTCATAAATTATTTTTCCTAATAAGCCATTCTACTTATAGTGAGTATCCAACCGATGGCAGCCAAATATCTTGCAAGCAGGCTCGTCGTTGTTTTGAAATGAAAGCTAAGGCTAGCGTGAGTCAAACTGCTAGATATGAATATACTCCACTAAGACCACGTACAATAGCAGGCTAGGACATATTTTAAAGAAAGAGAGGGAAGAGCAGCGGGCTACAGATATATAGCCAGCTGCAGCACGGACTCCAAAATATAATGTGTGTATAACAAGTGAGACCATATATTAATAGTATAGTAAGTAATTATTATATGAATTGACCATTACATTGGCTATAGATAATTTAGAACTAATAGCGAGCTATACTATTAAACTTGCTTTAACAAAGTTATGCTAGGGCTTAATTTAGACCTAGCAGATATACCTTTATTGGGGTTTGGAATTTCGTTCTTTCGATCCGGCCGACAAGTAAGCGGGTCAAGAGTGTTGGTGATTGCTAAGTTGACAAGAGCAGCCGGTACGTCTCCGTTTTTACAACTAGCAAATGGGGCAACTTTAGGCACAACTTGTGAGCTATATGTAGCGTGTCACCAACATCTCCCACTGGAATCACGGCTGTTCCACGCACGGTACACGCTAGTTGGATTTAAGTAATGAAATCAGTGCTAATTCTATGAATCTAGCCCAGCCTCTGTTTTTCTCCGGCCTGAGGGAGAAACGAAATGTGAAGAGCGGAAGCTTCTAGAGTTTAGCTAGATGCATGATGGTTGCATGATACCCTCCCACTCTAGTCGATCGAAGAAGGGTCTCTTCTCGCAGCTGCTATAGCACTTAACAAATTAATCTCATGGTCAAGGATGGCATCATGCATGATGCATGTACACATGTACTCCTTCCATTTAAATTCTTAAGCATATTTTATTTTTCATTTTTTTCAAATAGAATGATCGTATTTGTAGTTTTTATGTGCTAAATTAAATCGCTAATCAAAATTCAAGCAGGAATCTGCCCTATTAAAGTGCATGCATATGGTTTCTTGGCTTTATTATTCTATCTACATCCATTTCAAGATGCAGCTACCTAGTATTAGAATCCTTCTATTTCAGGTTATAAGATATTTTGACTTTGGTTAAAATCAAACTGGTTCAAGTTTAGAGAAAAAATAATAATATTTTTGACCAAAGATAAATTTATTATAAAAATATATTTTACTATTAATTTAATAAAACTAATTTAGAAATATAAATATTATTATATTTGTTTATAGACTTAGTTAAATCAGTTTGACTCAAAGTACGCTGTGCTTTAGAACCGATTGGAACGGAGAGAAGCACGCAATAAGCTCGATCGATCGATCGATCGGATCGATGCAGAAGTAGAACAACTTCCAAGATCGGAAGCGACTGCCAGCCTGGCACATTCATGCATGTGTGCGCGAGGTGATTGATATTCTAGCCGGATACTCCAGACTCCAGTTATGCACTGGCACCTGAGGAGGAGAGGTGATCGAGGCGCCATCCATGAACCTGGCCGAGGTATGTAGTACTATATCCAAAAAAAAAAAAAATTATGTGAGAATATAACCTCTCCTAATACAACTCCTAATACAACGAATTTAGTTAGAAAATTATTCAGATTTGTTGTACTAAAAATGACCACATCCTATATAAGTTAAGTTATTTTGGGACGGTGGAAGCAGGTTCAGTCCGACGGTTTTCTTGCTAGCACAGCCTGGAAAGATTTACGGGCTCATTTGGTTTGTAGCTAATTTATTTATTAAAAAAAATTAATAGTGCCAAAACTATGATAAGTATTTTTACTATTAAATTCAGTGGTGCTAGTATTGAATCTAGCAAAATTCGGTACTAAACCATAAATATACGATATGATATTATTGAAGCTGTTTTTTTTTAAGTTGGCTTCAATCCGACCAAGACATATGAATATATGATTTTTTTTTTCTGTGCTGCGTTTCGGCTTCTAAAGCAGTGAGACGTGCTCTATCCACTTGGAAACGTAAAAGAGCCCAGTAAGCTTACCACATATATATGGCTAGAGTAGACCGGTCATTGTAGTCATGTAGAGAAAAATAACATATAAAGGGCAGATAGAAAAACACAACTACACCAGGTATTAGCTGTAAGATCTTGCCCGGACTTGTGTGCATGCATATACATGTGTAAAGTGTGTTTTCAATATTGAGGATCAGTACATATATCGAATTGAATATACTCATACATTGTCAGAGTACTGCAAACCAATATACCCAATGAAATCCTACTCGATCAAATGTAAACATCACTTCTCTGGCTTTCTCCTATTAATTAAACAAAGACGTGCCTGTAGTGTCTTTATCTAAAAGAATCCTATATCAGAAGAAGGAATCTGGAAAAAATCCTGGATGAAACAAACCTACAAGTTCGAATCACGAATGACTATACAGTTTTTTTTATTATTTTTACATTATGCAAGATTCAGTGGTTGATGGATGACGATGGAGTTAATTTGGCAAGATTCAGAAACTTTAGCAGTCCAGCAGCTGCACCAGATACATCGAATCGGCCACGTCATGCCCGCCAGTCGTCCACTGATCGCCCCGCCGTTGTTTCCTCTTCTGGTACTGCTCACACGGCAGGCAGTACGGCCTTTCCGGCAATCCACTTTAAAAAAAAGTACTAGTAAGTCAGTTTCTCTCGGCTCTAACTCTTGATTTGGTTAGCAATTGATTATCATCCCTCCGTACTATATAACTGAACCAAATATCTTACGTCGAATCACGAAATAGGTTGCAAAAGAAAACACTCCATCCATCCTAAATTATAAGAACCTAAATTATAAGAACCTAAATTTGGATGATACATTTCCTAGTAGTGCTAAGAAATGTCTTAGAGAAAATCTATTCTATACCACTAAGTTTGTTCGAGTTCAACAAATTACCAATGATATTATCGCTTTCTATAATACACCGGTGATTTTAATTATCAATTATTCTACAATACGTCATTGAGTTGAGCCTTTTTTTTTTAAAAATACCCTTACGTACATACAAGGTTAACAATTGATTTATCTCATTAGAAGTTTCGAAAAAAAATATGGCCTCTTTACGCAGCATGGAAATTTGTATAGAAGTTTACATTACTATTTTTCATTAAAAAATAACTTATCCGTTATATGCTATATAAAATACTTGTTTATTATTGTTTTTAATATAAATCATGTTTCATATACTACATAAGATATTTTTGTGATATTATCTCTTGTATTAGCAAATTCTCTCTCATATACCACATAAAAATATTTTTCAAGAAACTAAATATACCAGGAAAAACTTAAAACTTATAGACAAACTTCCATGTTGTGTAAGCCACATAAATTTTTTTCATATTTTTTAAAATCTTCTGATGAGTAAATCAATTGTTAATCTTTTATGTCTCTAAGGATATTTTGGGTATTTTTGAAAAGAAGGTCCAATCCGATGGTGTATCGTAAAACAATTGATAAAGTCACCGGTATATTATAGAAATAGACAATGTCAATGGTAAATTGTTGAACTCGAACAAACTCAGTGGTATAGAATAGATTCTCTCAATGTCTTATCCGATATCAAGGTCTTGTATTTTGGGACAGAGAAAGTATGAAATAGGTAAATTTTCAGATATGAAATTTTATATTGTTTCAAATCCATATAAATGGCAGGCCATATATTATGGATTGATTGACAAGAAATGTTGGACCTTATAATAGAGTCGTGGACCAGAGAAAAGTAAATTTTAGTATATCATAGATTCGACTATCTACATGGGATTAAAACAAATATAAGAATACCTTTTGTGAGGGCAGTTTGTAACACGTTTAGATGGTCTTTTTCGATCAAGTTATAACCAAGAGATACATAAGTGAAAATTCAGCTGCCCCTGAAAACGAATTTTTAGTTTTTTCTAAAAAAAAAACTTGTATTTTAATAGGTATCTATACACGGTCGCTCAATTATATATAAAAGCATTCAACTAAACTTATCTTGCTGAGAACTACAAATTTAATATAGGATATGTCTTCATTCAATATCATTTGGAAAACTAAAGAAACAATTTAAGAAATAGATCTCATAATAAAAAAAAATTTAAACCCTTAAAATATCTATTTGAAAGAAAAGTTCCAACTAAAAAGATGTAAACCTCATCGAGAGCTATAATTTATATATAAATTTTGATCTGACTTTATTTCGATTTTTTTTCATATTTTAGTGGTGCTCTTATTTTTAAGTGTGGTTTTCTTACATAGAGGATAGAACCGGCTACGAAAATAAAAAATAGGAACCTGTAAATAATCTTAAATGAAAAAACTTTCAACAATATTTATATATATCATCGAAAGATATAATTTTTTCTATAAAGTTTCTAATATCCGACTTTATACGAAAGAGTTATGATTTTTCTATATTTTAAGGGTGAAAACTGATTTTTTTTTTACCAAATCTATGACCTGAGATGGACTCAACCATTTTCACAAATGCGAATTTTCTTGCGTCTGAAAAAATATTTTCAACCATTAGATTGAAGAAATAATGGTTGAAAATATTTTTGACCGGAAATAAAAATCGATTTATAAGAGTGGTTCTGGAAAAATGTTTTTTTTCCTAGTGAACAATTGGGTCATATAGAGACGACGATCAAATTTACCTTATTTTAAAAATTGAAGAAAATATATTTTACCACTCAATCTAAATATCGATGGAGAAAAATAACCTAAGCCAGGTACTCCCTCCGTCCCAAACTGTAGGGCACATTTTTTTTAAAAAAGGAAAATCAAACTCGGTAATATTTGGGACGGAGTCACGGAGGGAGTTGTAAATAATTGTGGAACGAAAAAATATCTTAAATAAAACCCCGCGTGAGAACGATTGAGATCTCTAACTAAAGTCTGGTGACTAGAATCAAAGCAAAGATAGGCTATATGTCGCTCAAATTCAGAGAATCCCCCCAACCCACCTGCGCGCGCCGAAGCTTTTTCCATTCCAGGTTCGGCATCCACAGTCACGCGCCCGAAAAACCGCGGGCTTCCCCACCACCCCCCCCCCCCCCCCCCCCCCCCCTCCCCCCGCGCGCCTCGACCAACCAACCTGTCTATCTGCTTCCTCGACCAGACGCCACGCCGCCACTTGACTCTACTGCAGGAGTACTGCTCCTGCTGCATGCTCCTCGCTCTCGCGCCAACCAAACCACCATTAGAATTTAGAGCACCATGTCAATGTCACGTATATATGGTCCATGTCGCCGTACGTGACACCGGCCGCGAAATGCTAGCTAGGCTAGCTAGCTAGTGACTAGAGCTTCTGCTCTCTATATCACCTGGGCTAGTTGATCTGCCGCGAGATGCAAGAAGAAGCGTCGTCGTCGGCGTCGCCGGTGATGGACGGGGGCAAGGCGATGGCGGTGCTGCTGGCGGTGGCGGCCGCGGTGCTGCTGCTGCTCCCGCTCGTGCTGCCGCCGCTGCCGCCGCCGCCGTCGCTGCTGCTGCTCCTCCCCGTGGTGCTGCTCCTGCTGGTGGTTTCCCTCGCCTTCTTCCCCGCCGCCGGCAGCGACGGCGTCGTCGCCGCCGCCGCAGTCGCCGGCACCTACCAGCCGCCGCCGCCTCCGCCTGCTCGGTCGTCACCGCCGCCGTCGTCGTCGTCGTCATCGTCGTCGCGGCAGCTGTGAAATCTTGATCGACTGTTCGATCGAGTGCCCGGCCGCCGGAACGTCGATTTGCGAGAGGCGAATCGCGGCGAGACGACGATGCCTGAGGCCGTCAGATCGAGATGGAAATTTAGCCTCTGTTAATTGTCTCGCGCATCGACCTGGCAGGAAGGCAGGTCAAGAACATGTACAGAAATTAGGTAGCTCTGATCAACGAGATCATTCCATTTTGGAGTAATTTATCCATGGTCCCGTTCTTAATTCCGTGCTCTGCACTTGTTGCTGTATTTCGATTTACGCATGAAAAACTTTGGGTAGAAATAGAATGTTACCGACCCCTGACGATGAGAGAGTTTTCACCGACTAACTTTTGCTCGAATTTGCTGTTTTAAGTTTGAATTTCTCGAAAATTATTTGAAAACAGAAACTTTAATTTCTCAAAAATGATTTGAAAATTACCTCGAAATCTGCTTTCAACGTTCGCGGTTTTTGACCGAATTTTGACGGAAACGTGAACACTATTATCAAGCTATGGCCCCACAAGCACTAGGTGTCGCGTTGCGTAGAGCCGTAAGCCCAGGAGACCTCATAAAGACCACACCTCCACCTGGCCTAGATAAGAGGCCCAAGAAACAATATCATATCTTCCTAGGTGGAATAAGTCTGCCTGATGTCTCTCATCTTACCGTTGAGTTTAATAAATCGTATCTCTAAACCACAATACCAAAAATCTTGACCTCTCAACTTGTAAAGCCAGATTAAATTAGATCTTATGTAGTATGGATGATTGGTTTCACTAACACGAGTGATATGGCATCCTATTTTCTTTTCGCTGAATAGGAGAGGGGAAGTAGAGGAAAAAAACGAGGTGGCCACTTACACGTAGGTCTCATAAGTTTTTTTTTTTCTTGCTAACTAGGATGCGACGTCAGTGAAACCAACCACCATACTACCATGAGACCTAATTTAATCCAGATATGCAAGTTGGGGAGGGGGGGACAATGTTTTCCATATGATGGTTTAGGGACACAATTTAAACTCAAAAGATGAGGGTCAACAAGTGGACTTATTCCTATATACGTTCTCGGTCGGTCATGAATTCTCTATATTTATCAATTCAACAATTTAGGGACGACATCTGCGACGTTCATTGAAATTTGAAAAAATCAAATTATCTTTAGAATCGAAAACAGTACCACCTTTACGGAAGTACCACATTTACAGTATCCAATCAGATGTGAATTTCTACCACCGCTTTATTCCTATGGTAGAACTGTCAGTTGGAAAATGTTTTCGCGATATTACTATTTTATAAGTTCAATTAACAATAAAAGAAATTAGTGGTATGTATGGTGTTATTACACCATCTTCAGTTCGAAAACACTCAAAAAAAAAAAAAGGCTCAAATACCCCCCTGCATCCTGGATACCCATTTGCTGATCAAGAGCTGGATAAAAGTTTACAACAGAAATACAGAATGAATCCCCTTCGATCAGATTGCAGCATCTATTCGTGAGGAAGAACAAAAAAGAAATCTAACACCGTAACCACACCCACTACAACGTGCATTATACTAAACGCACATAATTATTGCATTACTACACACCAAATTTATAATGTCAATGTCACGGTTGACATTATACCCCGCCATGGCAAAACCAGCCTCCTCTTAGACGGACACCGTCTTCGGCTTCGCCCCCATCTTCTTCCACGACACGCTGGGCATGATCTGCGCCGTGTCGACCCTGTCCTTGTACTGGACTGCGAAGTTGAGCAGCGAGTCGAGGAGCGAGTCCGACAGCAGGTGGGGCTCCAGGCCGAGCTCCATGAGCTTGGTGTGCTTGGCGTTGTAGTAGTGTTCCTCCGCTTCCACCCGCGGGTTGGGCACCGACTTGGTCTGCACCTCCAGCCCAAGCTTTGCACCGGCGGCCGTAACCAGCTTTGCCAGCTCGTTGACCGAGAACTGCTCGGTGAACTGGTTGAAGACCCTGAACTCACCTGGTTTGGCTGGGTTGGCGATTGCGAGCTCTACGCATTGCACTGTATCCCTGATGTCCAGATATCCACGGGTCTGCGGAGCAGGGAGGAAGAATCTTGGTCAGTACATATATGCTACTGAACTGAAAATTTATCTGATGTGGTAACTATCAAGATAGAAATTCCAAAACGTCATAGACCAGTGTTCAGCAGTTCATAAGATTGTTTCATTTCTATGTCCTAGACAACCGTTTGTTTTGTGATGAACTGAGTAGCACTTTGCAATGGTCTGAAGAAAAATGGAAAGATTTTAGGGACTCATAAAATATCTAAACTATCGGCAAAGGAACAATTGACATAAGAACGAAATTTACTTTCTGTAGTATGTTAAATTTCAGTACTTGCTGCCATAAGCTACAGCCTGCATTGTTCACAACCATGTTTTGTGTCAGACAAATTTATGAAATAGTGACAATAACGTCTCACATCCTGAGGTTCCATGGTAACAGAAGTTAACTGGTATGTTAACGTACAAGATTATATGATGCATACTGACAATTTTAACCATTTATTTTTTGGGGGGAATACAACAATGACAGCAACTGGAAGTATATTATGAACCACAGTTAGTAATGCTGCAAACCTGCCTTATGATAGAAAAAAGAGCATAGAGGGAAGAAAAAAACAAATGACAGTTTAGATGGCACTATGAGCCAGAGAATAAAGACATACCTGACCACCTTTTCCATAAACTGTAAGTGGATGACCTACAGCAGCCTGAACACAGAACCTATTCAGTGCTGTCCCAAAGACGCCATCATAATCAAACCTGTTGGATAGTTCTTCATGCATTGCAGTTTCATCTGTTCTCACTCCATATACAACACCTTGGTTAAGATCCGTGGCCCTTATACCCCAGGCCTTGCATGTAAATGCTATATTGTGCGAGTCATGCACTTTGCTTAGATGGTAGAAGGAGCTCGCTTGCTTTGGGTAAGGCAAGGTATCAGTTCTTCCATTGTGGGTAATAGTGATGAACCCTTCTTCAATGTCAATATTTGGAGTTCCATACTCACCCATGGTTCCTAGTTTGACCAGATGGCATTCTTCACTGAACTCCTTAATGGCAAATAATACATTAAGAGTTCCGATAACATTGTTATGCTGAGTGAATACCGCACGGGAACGATCAATCATAGAATATGGCGCTGATCTCTGCTCACCAAAGTGGACAGCAGAATCCGGCTCGAAAGACTTGAAGGCTTCTGAAAGGAAATCAAAGTCACATATATCACCAACATAGAGCTGAATCATCTTTCCGGTTAGAGCCTTCCACCGACGGATGCGATTCTGGATGGAGGCTATGGGTGTGAGGGAATCCAGGCCAAGTTGGTGATCAAAAAGGCGCCGCACAAGATTGTCAACAATGGCAACCTCGTATCCTTTATTGGAGAGATGAAGTGCGGTTGCCCAGCCGCAGTAGCCATCTCCGCCGATAACCATGACCTTTTTGGGTTTAGAGGATGAGTGCCCAGATGCTTGCTGACTTCCAGTAAGGGGTGTTTGTGTCTGTCCTTGTACAGCAGCGCTAGCACGAGCGACAAATGGCCTGTTCGGTCTCGTCGCAGTACATGATTTGAGCACTAGATTGGAACATTTTGAGCTCTGGAATTGGGTCACATTGCAGCAATAACCAGGAGATTTCGAGTACGTCTTAACTGCAGGCGAAGGGCTGAAACTACAGTTAGTTACCATATGTGCCATTTTCATGTCCTTTATCTTCCACTACGGTTAGCTATGTCGATGGCCTGCAGAGATAACCCATACAAATTCAAGTTCAGTGAAAAAAAGGCCAGCATAATTCTTTAGAGGTTACAGCACATAAATTTCATTACAACTTACAAGGTAAGCACAGAATGACAAATAAAGCAGGTGCAAGAACGGCGATAGCTAATCCAGATTGTTTCGCTTACAGTAAATCCGGGCGCATGGCTTTCGTCCAAACCAAAAAAACGAAAAACACGAATAGCTAATAAAGCAGGATTGAGCTGAAAATCCTCTTCTTCTTTTTCTTTGAGGGGAACGAACTACTACTGCTTACACAGTACTCCTCCGCCACGCAGTAAACAGAGAAGAAGGGAACGCTCGGAACGATCCAAGCAAGCGAAAACCAGCTATCCATTCTACTCTACGCCTGCTCACTGTTCACTAGCGCGTAGTAGGCCGGAGGAGGAGAGAAGAATACCTCGCAGGAGGAGGCCGGAGCGGAGCGGGCTCGGACGCCGGTGGGGTTGGGGGGTGGCGACCAGGTGGGTGAGGGGGAGGAGGAACGAACGAGCGGAAGCGAGGTGGAGAGGAGAGGATGGATAGCAGCAGCAGCAGGCAGCAGCGCGGCGGATATTCGGCGGAGCCGCGGAGGGATCCGGATCAACCTGCGATGGCCCCCGTTGATTCCATCTTAACCGTTCATCCATCGATGAGCACTGCTCTATCCTCCCGGTCTCAGGGGCTCGCGGCTGTGCAAGACAGGAGCAGAGAGCATAGGAAAGAATGGAGCAGCTAGCTTGGCTCCTACCTAACGCTAGCTCGCGAGAGGATACGGAGTTGAAGCGGCGGCAGCGCGTGTCCTGCCTGCGAGAGAAAAACAAAAGAAAGATGATTTTTTTTTTGAGAAAGAGTGGACAATTTATTTATTACCATCCACATTTATATTCCTATTCATATTACAAGGAGGATTTGAAAACCAAGATAACACCCCTCCTGTAAAGTAGAAGCAAACTTAGCTAAGTTGTAAGCATCAAAATTACAAGTCCGATTTTCATGACGAAACTCTACTTTTGCAAAATGCTTCCTTTTGCCTCAATATCATTTAGAACTGCTAAATATTGGCACCTTAGTTTCTCTTAGATGCTCCTAATGACCTCAAAGCAATCTGAGGCTATACAGACCTTTGGCATATTACAGTCCATAGCTATTGCCAAGCCTTCATTGCATCCAAGTGCTTCCAAAGTTGCCGAGTCAGAGAGCCCTTCCCAGACCATAGCACTGGCTGCCACAAATTCTCCAGATACAGTACGACACACTGCCCCAACAGCTCCCTTGTTACCCGATCGTGATATTGCTGCATCCACATTTATCTTTACGTAATCTTCTGGAGGTGGCATCCATACTGGCACTTTAGGATAAGTCAAGTGCTTCTTATCCTGTAGGCATAGAGGAATATTAATCAAATCCATATCAGCTAAATATGATTTAATGAAATGCATTGTTGTTAAAGGGCTTTCATAAAATTTGTCACGCAAAACTCTCCGTCTAGCTCGCCAAATTGCCCAACATGATACAAGTAGCTTCGTCCTGTCTTCAGGTTTTAAAACATCAAGCATGTGAAAGAGCCAATCCTTGGGATCTTTAATATTCGTGGTTGCAATTAGTTCTGCAAGATCATTATCCATCAAAGCCCACACACATTTTGACATAGTACAATGAAGAAGTGCATGATCCCAAGTATCCTCTGCAGCACCACAAACTTTACATATATCAGTTGTACTCATATTTCGTTGCTTACGCACCTTCTCAGTTGGGATGGAATTCTGTGATAATCTCCAAGCAAAAATTTTCACCTTAGATGGCATTTTAATCCCCCATAAAATTTTCCAGGACTTGGCAACAGAATAACTATTTGATATACTCCCTGTATTATCCAACCAGTCCTCCATTCGCCTTTTAGTCTGAATAAGCATTCGATAAGCAGATCTAACCGAGAAAATTCCGGAACGTTCATAATGCCATGCCCAAGAGTCAGATTGATCTGTTGATCCAATTGGAATGTTCAAAATAATTTCCTTATCCATGTCAAAGAAAAATCTATCTAGTAAATCATGCCTCCACCTTCTGAGAGTAGTATCAATAAGTTCACTTACTCTTTGCGGCGGGAGTGGTTCTTTAGCATAAATTGGTCTTAACATCCAATCCCTCGGGATCCAGTTATGTGCCCATATGAGAGTATCTTCTCCATTCCCAATTCGTTGAATGATCCCCTGTTTAAGAACATCACGCTCCTCAAGGATTGCTCGCCAAGTCTGTGATGGCCTACTTCCCAGCTCTGCATATAAGAAATCACCATTAGGATAGTATACTGCTTTCAAAATCCTAGCTACCAAAGAGTTTGGATGTTGCAGCATCCTCCATCCCTGCTTAGCTAACAGAGCTAAATTGAATATATTTATGTCTCTAAAACCTAGCCCACCAAGAAACTTTGGTATTGTCATCTTGTCCCAAGCCACCCAACTAGCTTTCCTCGATCCATTACCACTTCCCCACCAAAACTGTCGAATCAGAGAATTTAAATGATTACATAACCCAATGGGTAGACGGAAGCAACTCATTGAGTAAGTTGGAATAGCTTGGGCTACTGATTTAATCAGCACTTCTTTACCACCAACTGAAAGTATCTTCTTGGGCTAAGGTTGGAATCAGAGAATTTAAAAGAAAGATGATTTTGGGATAAGGTTGGGAGTACTAAGGTTTTTCTTGGGCTTTTGGTGGGCTTGTTTTAGAATGGGCTATCATCTATCATCTACATGTATACTACTATGTTTGGAATAAGTTCGCTATGACCCCCTAAAAATGGACCGAATCTAATTCATGACCCTCAATCGCAATATCAGATATGTTAACCCCTTAACTCTTAAAACCGGTGCAACATGACTTCTAGGGCAATATTGATAGTGGTATTTGCTGACATGGCATCCACGTGACATCCTAGTCATCAAAGAAAAATAAAAATTAAAGTGGGACCCAACTATCATACTTCTTCCTCCTCTACCCCCACACGCTCTCTCTATCTACCCCATGTTTCACGGCGGCAGAGGGGGTGCACGGCGCGGCGAGCAACAGGGGGCGCGCAACGGGCAACGGCGGACGGGACGATTCCGACAGCGAGGGTGCGGCGGTGACTAGCGGGACGATTCGCCGCGGCGGGCAGGGAGCAAGCCAAGCACGGTGGTGGACGGGACGATTCTGGCGGCGGAGACGGCAATAGTTCGACGGAATGCGTCGGGGGAGATGGGAGCACGCTCCCAGTCGCGGTTTCGCCCGCCACGCCGTGTACCCTCTCTACCGTCGTGAAACATGGGGGTAGAAACAGAGAAGGGTAGAGGAGGAAAGAGTATGACAGGTGGGTCCCACTTTAAATTTTTATTTTTCTTTGATGACTAGGATGCCACGTGGACGCCATGTCAGCAAATACTACTATCAATACTGCACTGGGAGTTAATTTGCACCGGCTTTAAGAGTTAAGGGGTTAACATATCTAGTATGCAAATGAGGGTCATGAAATAGATTTGGTCCATTTTTCAGGGAGTCAAAGTGAACTTAAGGCTGTGTTGAAGGAGAAGGAGATAGAGAAGATTGGGAAGATACGCAAAACGAGGTGAGCCATTAGCGCATAATTAATTAAGTATTAACTATTTTAAACATTAAAATAGATTAATATGATTTTTGAAAGCAACTTTCCTATAGAAAATTTTTACAAAAAACACACCGTTTAGTAGTTCGGGAAGCGTGCGCGCGGAAAACGAAACAAACTCAATCACAATCACCCGGGAAAGAACACAGGTGAGAATTGAAACCCGTCACCGCCCCCATGGACCTACGGGTGCAAATTTTGCCCTTGCCCTGGCCCCGTAGAGGCGGGGACCCGCCCCAAGAAGGAATTGACACCGCTATTCTTTCGTTACTCTCTTCTCTTGCCTTCTGCGGCGGACAGCACAATTGCCCGCGGACACCACTGTCTTCTCTTCCACCTCCACTTTCACGAGAGTATCACCATTAAAAATTTATTAAAAAGTAGAAAAAGAGGAAGAAATCATGAACAAAATGAGAAGACATAGGGTTCTATAACATGAGCCCAACATGACCTTAGAGTGTAAGTTGATTGGCATGTTGGATGACAAGCCTGGTCAGGTTTGCTAAATTTTGACTTGAAGAATAAGATGGATAGGTTGTTGGAGTTGCTTTTTATATGCCATTGGTAAGTAACTTTACTTGGTTTAGAAGTAATTTTTTATACCACGTTACAAGTATTGGTTTCCTGCTTTTTTTATGCAATTTATGTCTTATTATGTTTTTTTCCCACCTATGTGCACAATTTTTATTTTGTACATCCATGCATGTAGTTGCCTCTAATTTTTAAACGGGGAAACTGTTCATTTGACCATCTTTTCAAAACTAACTACCAATTTGACCACATTTTATCAACTTTGCTTATTTGACCCTTCTTTTCAAAATTGAACATACGATATGACCCTATTCTTTTAATGGCATCTAACGGTGTTAACTGAAGCACAAAATGTCTCTTCTGCCCTTACTTATTCGACCCTATTACATGTGGGACCCACCCGTCAGTTCTCTCTTCTCCTCTCCTCCACAGCTCCACTCATAGGGAGAAGGTGGCGAGCGGCGAGAGGGTGAGCCAGTGCCGGCCGACAGCTATGGAGCACCGCCTACACTTCTCGTCGCCGCCGAGCCATCGTCGCCCCTTTCTCACCAGATCCATCCATCACAACTCCATCGCCGAGCCCTCCGCCTTCCTTTCTCCGCGCGCCGGCGGCGCCTCCTCTTCCCTCCACGCGGCGGCCGCTACTGCCGCCTCCTACTGCTGCCTGTGCCGGCGTCGCCGCTTCTTTCCTCTGGCACCGGTCGGCGCCGCAAGCCTGCAACTCGCAAGAAAGAGAAAGAGGGGGGTGTGGATAGGGTTTCTGAGGGTACTTTGGGCATTACGAATATTAATCGCATTTCTTTTTTTTAAAAAAAATCAAACCTTAACGGATGAGTGGAAACAGGGTCAGACGGGAGGTTCGTTTTTGAAAAGGAGGGTCAAATAAGTAAACTACAAAAGGTATATATGGTCAAATTGGTAGTTAGAGTTTAAAACGGGTCAAATAAGCATCCCTTTTTAAACGTAACATTTTCTCTCTTTTATAGGGGACAAGCAGTTAGGTTTTATTAAAATTACTTCCCTGGTTTATGTATGTTACATTCTTCCGGTGTGCAAGTTACTTCTAGAATTTATTGAATTGCTTTTTTCACCTTTTTCGCATAACTAGATACTATTTTCCTTACATCTGAATTAGTGAACGGAAGGATAAGGCAGAACATTGATTTATAGTGTGCCTCAATTTAAAAGCCAAAATATTTCGTAAGTTACTCAGAAGTTATGGGGAGTAACTTCCATATTTATGGAAGTAATTCCAGGAAATAAACTTTTTAAAGTAACTTTCTGTGAAACCTTTTCTGAGATGTAATTTCACCGGTACGTATGACATTTTCTCCTTTCTAACTTTTTTGATACTGTATCGAACCATGTAAATTACTTTTATCTAAAAATAAGGTTACTTATATCTGGAGCCAAAGTTAGTTCTATCTGAACCAAATTACTTATATCGAAAATCAAATTACTTCTATCAAACACTTGAATAGAGAGTTACTTCAATATAGAATCAAAACTACTCCTATCTGAAAACAAGGTTACTAGAACTTACTTCTACTAATTAAGTAAATTATTTTTCAATATTTTAATATATTTAATATTGGACTTGTTCTGTCATATTTTGAGTGAAATTCAATAATTAAACCAAATCTTGAAAATAATATACGGTTTGATATATATAAGTTATTAAAGATTAAAAATAGACTAATAAGTAAGAAGGATTTATATCCAAAGCGCAGAGGTAAAATCTTTTTAAAAAGTGTGCAAAGGGTTTTGGAAACATTATAGAAGTAAGTACGGATTGCTTTGATTGGATGGTATTTAGAGGTGTCGCACCGTAATACTAACTAGATGAATACCCCGCCGCGCTGCTGCGGGAAATTAAGTTGCAAAATATGTATATAAATAAGATGAGATATAAATATTAAAACTAAAACAAATTGATTCTTATAAATTTTGAAGCCTAAATTAAAATGATTGAGATTACTTGGTGTTATTGGTGTTATGAGAGAAGAAAGAAGAGAAAATTTAAGCCATAGATATATCATTCAATTGCTAGAAATAATTAAGGTGACGTGGCTTAATGAGAGAATGGAGAAATAGCATTACCTACATTTAGTGGGGACGAACTAGGATTCGTGCATGTGCACATATCAGATTTTACGAATATTATTATACAGATTTCTCCTAGATTTCACAGGTGTGAACAGTGAAGACATATAAAAGAGAGTGAATATAAAAATCCACTCTCAAATAATCTTTACAATTTGGGCGAAATTTAACCAAGGCCACAACGCAAACTTTATACGACATGACACCACGTATGTTTTTTCTCCCCCACCTTTATTCTCGCGATAATTTGTTAGCCATAGTCTGGATATGATTCTGGAACGATCGATTCACCTCGATCACAGCTTGTTGGTCTTGGCGAGGTAGACGACGGCGCCGGAGGTGGCGACGGGGATGACGACGTCGTCGGAGAAGGACTTGAGGCCAGGGACGACCCTCTTGGCGAGGAGGGCGCAGACGGGGGCGCCGAAGAGGACGACCAGCACGTCCATGGTGGCCTTGCCGAAGGTGAAGCTGTTCACCTTGATCACCTGCCCGGCCAGCTCCATGAACTGCTTCCTGCTCAGGTTCTGCCCCTTCTGGGGGCTCTTGTTCACCCTCTGCGCTACCACCAAACTTAGTTAAATTACATGAGCTCCTTTATTAATCTTGTTGAAGAAATAATATAATATACTTCATCCGTTTTATATTATAAGTTGTTTGATTTTTTTTCTTACTAAATTTATTTTTGTTTGATCGAGTTTATAGAAAAAAAATAGCAACATCTACAACACTAAATTAGTTTGATTAAATTTAACATTGAATACATTTTGATAATATATTTGTTTTATATTAAAAATGTTACTATATTTACAAATTATATCAAACTTAAAGAATTTTGACTAAGGAAAAAGTCGAACGACTCATAATATATGAACGGAGGGAGTAGCAAGCTGATTTTTTTCACCTGAGTAAAGAAAAATCGGCATGTAAGTTGTAAATTAGTGATCTAGTTATAAAAAAGTAATCGATAGACGGTTCTTTTTTCAAAAAAATCTGTCGAATTTAATAGACTGTTTGATTTGCCTTAAGGTTCGTGCTAGATTCCAAAAATCCGTGCACTACCACTGCACTACTACATGTTTTTTGAAATTTAGATGCTAGTTACATACAAATAATTATATATAAGTTACAATGTAATTATATTTTAATTATACTGTAAATATATTTGAAAGATTTTGAAGAAAGTTTCTGTCTAAAGAAATATATTCTCCTATCGGTAGATAAGAAAAAAAACAGGCATTTGACAAATAGATAACCCCTAGAAATAACTTATGCAATATATTGATTGAACGGCACATTATGAATACATGTATACAGTTAGGACATGTTTAGTTGGTGGCTAACTTCACCACACCTCACTTTATCAAAAAAGCGTAGAATGCCATACAAAAGCATGGACAACAATTTATTGTCCATAAATGAATTAAAATTTGATAAGAAATTAAGTGTATACTAACATATATATGGGGCTGAGGCTGAGGACTACCAAAGAATGGCATGCTTACAATCCATGGCATACTTAAGTTTTGGCTGCCAATGCCTTCAATTATGGTGTCTAAACCATTTGCAACAATTCTCGGAGGAAAGGTGAAGCTTCTGTCGAAGAGTTGTACACTGAAGTAAGCAAATTAAACAAGTCAGAGTTGTCTCTAACCTCGTACTGCTTCTGAAGTTCCGCTTTTTCCGGTATCCTGTACTGCAATTGCCCACGTTCCTCACAGAATTTTCTGAAGAGGAAGGCAAAGTAACAGAAACAAATGGTTAGGTAACAATGTCATTGCATGTATCGATGTTTTATATCATATCCTACTGCTTAATATGGCGCCATTGTCTTCTATGAATATAATCCTGCTCTTTATCTTTTAAAAAAATGAATACGATCCTACTGTTCTAACTTTTCTTGTTCCAGTTTTTAGAATTAACAAAAATGCTTAGGCATGAAGTGAGAATTCCATCATTCCTCCAATGGTTCAACTAGACTACCTAACCAACCATGTGTAGCAAAACTGAAAATGAGAAATTAAGCTGGACTCTGAGCTTGGCCAAGACTGGATCAGATCAAAACTTACTCGATGAGCTCGTAGAAGGCATGGTAGAAATCTTCGAATTTTGTCACGTCCTTGATCAAGTCGTAGTTTTTTTCCATGAAGTCGATGAGATCCTTGGCATCCTTAGGTTTCGCAACCTTCTCGTCCTTGCCAGTCTTGTTCTCTGCCTGATCGCCACCTATCAACAAAAAATTAAGGATCAATCCTCCTATACACCTATCATCTGAATTCTTACATACACATGCAAATCACTAAGCAAAATTATACACCAAACTGTTAAATCAAAATTATACACCAAACTGTTAAATCTACCTATCGGTTGACAAAATAACAGTAGGAAATTAATAATCCTAAGCAATTATATGGATCTTTCCATGCAAAAAATAAAATAAATAAATGGATCTTTGTGTTCATAGTACCTTGCTTCGCCTTGGCAGCAGCCTGGCCCATCGATCCTTGCCAAAGACAATAAGAGATGCAAGGTTAGCTCGTGATCACAAGGAAGAAATATGGTGTTTTCTGTGCAGATCCGAGCATGGGCAGAAGCATATATACATGTGTGCGCGCCGGTGTTCGTTGTGTGTGGCAAAGGCAACGGCATTACCGCTGCTGGAAGCAAAGTTGGGAGGGCACCAGAGAAGGAAAGGGTCCAATGGCAGCAGCCACACTGGTTCTTGGATTCTTACTCCAATCGCAAGCGTTTTGGCTGGAATGGAATGAGCCAAAACAGGCGATTCGATCCTGACGCATCAAGCTCCGCAGGTTTGTGTGAAGAAAAATAATAGATATGGAGAGACGAGAAGGTCACAAGGCCCAAAGCCTCGAACTGAAGCTTTATGCTCCAAAATTCACATGATACAGCCGTGAATCCTGATCCCTCTTATATGTAGCCATCTTATCTTGTGCCACTTCATCGTAGTCCTGTGTGTGTCCTGTATGTTTCAGAGAGGCATGCCATATTTAATGCATACTTAGAAAGGTCTACTCATCTCATGTGTTGCATTGCGATGGTAAAGAAAAGCAAGGGATTACCTGAGCATGTTAAATAATTATATACGGAATTACAACTTACAAGTCATCATTAGCACAGTTTTGTGGACACCCAGCAGGCCATCACACATGACAGTTAGAGTTCTTTATGAAAGGAGGTAAAAAGAATAATATTAAACACAATCCAGTGTCAAAAAAAAAAATGCCTACAGGTTAACAAAATTACCATGCTATACATATAGACCAATGAGTTACTACTTGACTCGCTAATATTTGTGGCCACATTCCCTTAAATAGCTACATTCTCACCCTAAGATCTTACTGCTGCCGTATACGTAAAAGATAATGAAATAAAAATAATCATCATGACAACAGGTCGCTCTGAAAGGGGCTTGATGTACAATTAAAAACTACTGCACATATCCAGTTGCTGTATTTTTGTGTGGCGGATGGCAAATCAATCCCACGGTTCCGCAATCCCAACCAGTTAAACACCAGATGCAAAAGTTTGATGCTGTTGCAAGGACAGATGTGGTGTAGCTTTGCCAGCTTGCTCATATTCTACCAAGTGGTGACTCATCACTATGTTCATCGACAAGCCATAGCCCATGATCACGAAACCGTTTTATCTTCTTCTCAAATCCTGTGATATAGTTATTGTGTATGATGACATGCTTGCCCTTTGTTTCCTTTACCCATGTTTTATTCTTAAAATATAAACCTCCAGTTGGAAATGCAGACTGAGGCAGCAGATACACATCTACCTGCATGTATATCTTACATTAATAGTTTCCAAAGACTGTTTGGGGGCAAAGATCCAGGAACATACTGTATTACAACAAAGCAGAACAAAATGTAAAATTGACAAGATACTACCAAAATATAGAACAAAAAGCAAAGTAGAAGGGATATTAAATACAACTAGTAACATGCACATGCGTTACAACAGGATCTAGGGGAAGGATGTGCTCACAGTTCAACCCCCATACAGTGGTTCGGTTTTTTGGATGGTTTACTTTTTTCTATCCGGTTTTTATCGATGGGTTGGTCTTTCACAGGTTTTTGGGTGGAACTTTTTTGTTTGTTTGTTTGTTTTTTCGGAGAGGAGATGGCGTGAACGGTCTCGCAATGGGATGGGTGAGCAGAGGAATGGAACTCCCCTTTTAGAGTAATAGAGATATCTAGAAGCTAGAATGGGCAGCATGTTCGACCGGTTACAGGGAGATCATAAATTTTAAGAAAAAGGATCATCTTTACTACAAGATGTACTAAAAAGATTAAGGGACTCACAAGGAGATAGCAGAGCTCACTGATCCCAAATTGACCACAGGAAACTCCTCGTGATAGTTAAGAAAAAAAAGGGATTATCTTCAGAGATAATATGTACTCAACTTTCAAATTCGAAAAACTGAGTGCTGATGGCCAATATTTGCAGAGATTTTGTTGTTCGGTTTAAAGAACAGATTTGACAAGCCTTTATTTAGTACAAAAATGAAGATTTAGTGTCTCTTCATTCTTCCACTTAAAAAAAATGCAAGCCAGTTTGCACTTGAACCAGGCCTATCCATTGATCAATTAAGTGTACACCAGTCACCACCCTGACTGAATCTGGTATAGAAGCAGCACTCATGCTAAAATCAACTCCAACTGGTTTAGTAATCAACCCTAACCAACCCAGCACTGAGTAGCACCAACAACAATGTAATGCAGACAATAGTAAAAACCCAACCCCACACCTTCCAGTTGCAAATAATATTACTATGCGTACTTTTGAATTACTATGTCAAAATAATACTTAGCTCCGTTGTCCGCACTAAAGCAAACTAATAGTTGGTTCAACTGGCTAATTGTTCCCAAAATTATCCTAGTATATGCAGATGCAATTCAACCAAATGCTCCAAAGCATGAATTCAATACATGTAACCACAAGAAATACTTGAGCAAGCTATGTGTCCTGTCTGGATGCAATGTTGCATTATAAGAAATAAAATCTAGTGGAACAAACCTGTCCTGCAGTCTTGTTCAAAGCCCAGTTGAATGCTGGCTGATCATTTGCTTTCTGCTTCTTTGACCAGGGCTGCTCCTTGAGCTCCTCAATCCACTTCCTCAATAGCAGCTTAGCCCCTTCCGTTGGCCGCAGGAATATCATGCAGCTGCAGATGTAAGTCCGCCCCTTCTTACCAGGTGGTGGCAGCTCATGTGAATGATCCAATGGCTTCACCTGCATCCACAAACTCAACCCCAATAAGCTCTCCTCTAGGCAGTTCCAATGACAAACACAACAATTGCACGTACAGGAGTCATATCATCCATGAAGTACACGTCATGATCCCCGACGATATACGGGAATGGGTCGGCGAGCCACACCATGTCGACATCGTTGTACATGACACTGTACCCTAGCTCAAGAATCTGCAGCAAGTGCCGCGGCCGCCGCGAGGTGAAGTTAAAGAACCCCTGCACAATCACAAGCAGAAAGGCAAGAGTCACTCGCGCTGGCATTTCATCGAGCATCTGGGGGGCGCGCACCCCCCGGAAACCAGTCCTCTCACCTGGGATCCGAACTTGTGGGCGACCTGGGCGTCGGGCGCGGGGGGCACGAGGACGGCGTGTCCCGGCCACGCCGCATTGATCCGCTCGAGCGTGTCATAGTCCTCGGCGACGACGAGCACCTGGTCGGCGCGGCCGGCGCGGCGGACGGTGATGAGCCAGTTGGAGAGGAAGGGGAGGTAGGGCCCGGAGACGGCGGCGAGGACGATGGTGCCGTTTCCCGCGCGAGCGGCGAAGGCGGCGGCCTCCTGGAGCGTGTACCCCCGCCACGGCGAGGCGGGGGCAGAGGAGTGGCGGGGAGGGCCCCAGGGGAAGAGGAGGGCGAGGAGGAGGAGGAGCGCGAGGAGGGAGAAGAGGTAAGGGAGGGTGAGGAGTGGGAGCGGGCGAGAAGGCGCGGCGGCGGCGGCGGCGGCGGAGGCGGGGAGGGAGTCGGTCGCCGGCGGCTTCTGGTGCGGCCGCTGGTGGAGCGACATCGCCGGAGATCGGGATGGTGGGGGGAAGGAGAGTGAAGCGTGAGAAAGAGTGGGAGGGTGGCTTGATCCGGCGGCGGTAGTGAATCAGATCTCGGGTGGGGCCCAGCGGCCAGTGGCGGGCAGGACACAGGATGGTGAGCTGCCTATCTTTTGTTTTCTTTTTCTTAGCTTGTAACCCCGTCCTATAAAAAGCCAACTTTATACTGAATATTGATATATCTGATACGTCACCATCAAATACTAGGTTGAGTTTATGTGGGACAGAGGGAGTAGGGGGTTAATTTCTTTTAAATGGAGGCTTTTCTTTTTCTTAACTCGTATGTGTTTCTTTCGAATGGATGAGAAATATGGGAGAATAGAGGATTTGGATTCCTTAGAATTAGTTACTGTGTATACATTTGGTTTGAAGGATTTGGCCCTCTTGAATTTCATGGGAATGCTATTCACTCACCCATGTTTTCAGCTTTTCATAGGAAAAAAGAATCAAATCCAACCTCTTTATAAGAAATCCTTTGCATAAAGAACAAGGAACATTGATGGTGTTATGGTTCAATGATCCTTGTGAGTGGGTGGGCATATGGTAATAATGGACACCCACATATGATAAAATGGATAGGATTTAGTCTAAAAAACCAAATGAGATTACTATTTACTCTATAATACATGTATTCTTCAGTTCCTGTGTGCAACATCTTATAAAATTCCTAGCAGCCTCATCGCTTCGCTTATTCGTGGAATAAGCCAAACAACATATTTGTAAACGAAAAGTAATTTGTGAATAAAATTATTATATATGTATTCTTAGCGATCTAAAAGCAACGACTTAGAAATAAACTTTGATAAAAAAACCTCAAAATCAACTCTAAATTTAAGGTTAAAAATTTCAAATTTTGGTTGATAAATATAAACATAAGCGAAAAGATGAGGCCCCTGTTTTCTAATTCTTTGTTTCACGTGTGCAACCATATCATGTGTTTTCTCTGTTCCTATTGCATGAATCTTGAAGCGAACACAATGGCCCAAATTAAAATTCCTATTAAGAAAATAAAACTATCTACAGCTGTATAGCAAATCCATTTATATAATTTGTTTCGATTTTAATGTTGGGGTATGATCCCTTGGTTTTACTGCTGAATATCTTTAGACAAAAACAAAAGTATAATCCTAAGGAGGAGAAGGAGCTCTGGCGGGAAAAGGGAGGGGAGGGCAGAGCGGCCGCCGTTGTATGCGCAGGCGGGGCACAGGCAAGCGAGGCGGACGCACTGGAGAGGGAGGAGCAGTCGGTGGCGCATTGAATCCGGCGGCTATCGATGATGCAGACGACGGTGACGATCGCAACTAGAGATGGCACAGACGACGGCGGCGGTGGCGGCTGGTGATGACGACGCAAAGGACGGCGGCGATGGGGGTATGCGGATGGAGGGAGGCAGCTCCGGTGCCTCCCTCCTTCGTCTCGTCATTGACACCGGGCCGATGCAGAGAAGAGCCGAAGGAGATGGGAGGAGGAATGTGTGTGGGGCCCACGGTTGGCCAATGATTTTTGGCTGGTGTTGGTATTTCTTAACGATATTATTAGAAATATAATTCCCAGCAATGGCGCAAAAATACTTCTGGTATATTATAGTTGCAGAGTTCATCCGCAAGCACACGGATATATCATTGTAGCATTTCACCCGAGAGTATTTCAAGGGTATCGTATTTATTTTATCCCGTGGAAAAATCATGTAGAGATAACTTGACTAATAATTTATATGTTACTTGTGATAATCAAAGTCTAAGCATGAGTTAAGATAATCCAAGGATAGAGTGACACACAAGCAATTAAGTTACTCATTCTCATACTAAATTATCTAAGCTAAGTGAAAAGAAAAGAGAAAGAAAATCTATTCCTATACTTCTAAGTATATATACATTCTACTTATCTAAAATACTAGTTAATACCCTCTATTTGATGCCCTCCTGGTACTTCGAGAAGCCACCCCTGACTGCCGTGTTCCTTATGACAGCCCGTCATGACTATACAACCGGGGCTAAATACGGAGGAGTACCCTCCCTAGGAAATTAACTTAGGACTATATACACGCGCGGAGGAATACCCGTACCGAGCTGTCACCATCAGCGGCCCACCTCTCATCCGCAGCATATAACCCCAAATGATATCCCATAATCTAGACACCACGTCTAAACTACCAGATACTACTCTAATATCATCGTCATGACATAGAGTAATTGCATAAGCAAACATTATACCCGCACCAAAGCATCTCCCAGATAAGCTAGCAGTATATTTAATATAACATGAACATAATGTAAAGTAGACATTCATATACTCGGAAAGTATTTCAATACCATAAATGTATAAAGAAGAGTATTCTAAATAAAGTACAAAGCTTACAGAAGAGGAAAGGAAAGCTACTAGAGCCATGCCCGAACTCTTCCGAAGGCTTCCGGACTCCCGATTTCTACTCTATTCCTATTCCACTAGCTAGATAACACTAAACTAACTTGAGAGAATATGAGAGAGCTCTTGCTTGAGGTGTGTGAAGAGAGTGAGGAGGTGAAGTCCTTTTATAGCCTCCCAGTGACGGTTATGGCAGTTAGAATGGTCGGAAATGCCCTCTAACCGTCATTGGGGAGCAATCCTAGATGTCCACGCTAAACCCTGCATCCAACAGCATCAGGATGGACCATGGGCTGGGCCATCCCGGCCCATCTTCGGCTGGCGGCCTCCTCTATTACTCTCCTTCGTAGACTTGTGAACTTTGGTCTAATTGGTTGTGTCATTTCTGAGTTCTTGGCCCATTCATGCATAAGTCTGATCGTCGACATCGTCCGATTGATTTATCGTCTGAGTTGATGTCGATTCTCCTCCACTTTATGATTATTCCCTGCAAAAGGTTAGCACACCTAATACTAGTGGAATATTATTATTCTAACATATATATGCATTGCAATTTGCAAGCATAACTAGTTCTACTCTATTTTGGTAATATTGACGGTCGAAACTGATCGATAACGACCGTCAACAGCTGGCCAAATTTAGGTACCACACCAAGAAGAGAACATATATCTTCTTTTTTATAAAACGGAAGATGAATAAACATAAGATGGATCGAGTAATATTAATGCAGCGCAAAAAAAAAAAATGGCGTAGCAAAGAGGAAGGGAAACGCTTTTCCTTTATCTCCAAACGGAATTGGACTGTTTATCCATCATCAGCATTTTGATAGTAAGAATTCTGCATGTTCCCTGCTCCACATTACTACATGATTGCCACATGCTTCACATGCTCGAGGCCCAGGTTAGTGAACTGAATATTTGCAAATACTGAAGCTGATCAGACGAACCGTTCCGATATTTTCTATCAATAGATCTGCAATATCTCTTTGTTGGGAGAAAAAAATATTTCTTCTTTACAACCATGGGGAAAAAAATACAACCTAAACAGCAAGAAAAGCAAAAAAAAAAAAAAGAAAAGAAAAAAAAGATCACCATCCATTCCATCAGACCATCACCGACATGTGGGGGCAAACCATTACTACCAGGAAAAAGAAAAGAAGAACACTTGGAGGTGGTTAGAGTTAGAGCTGGCCCGAGCTATACAGTACACCCATCCAGCTAGACATCTCGATGCTAACCCCAACCAATAATTAAACCAGGAGCAAAAACAAAACACGCAGAATTAAATAAAAGAGAGATACAAATAATCAATCCTGAATTTGTTAATCCCAGCAAGGTCGTCGATGGCAACGGCAACGGGGGGTTGTTGATACGTCCACGAGACGAGCCAGTAGCAGCCGCACCAACCACTGAAACCCACACACAAACACAGTGGCGAGCGGCGAGCCGAGTGCCACCGACAGAAAGAGGGAGGAGAGGCTCTGTCACCTGCGCCTTTTTTATTCCCCCGCGCGGTAGTGTCGGTTTCCCTTTGCCTTGCCTGGCGGTTGGCGCGTCGCATCTACCCCTGCTACTAGTAGTACCACTTCTCGCGGCGAGAAAATGCCGCAATATATTTGCTTCCACCGAGGCGCAGAGCGGAGGAGAGTGACGAGCTGACGCACGCGGCGCGGCGGACCAGCTCAATTTGCCTGCCGCTCCTCGTCTTCCGGTGGGGCGGAGGAGGGGGACGCCGGGCGGGCGGGCGCTCGCATTTCGGAGCGGGGAGCGCGAGCTCGATCGGGCGGGGATATGGCGGTGGGGGGAGCCGGGAGCTCCAGATCCGTGGCGCCGTGCTGCTGCGCCGTGCTGCTCGCGGCGGCGCTGCTCTTCTCCGCGCCGGCCACCACAGGTTTCCCCGGCTCTCGCTCCTTCTCTCTCTCTCTCTGTTTGCGCCTGCCAGCTCGTGCCGTGCCGGTCTCAGATCCATGCGCCGGCCCGATCGCCGAGGCTCTCGACTAACTTTCACGAGTTGTGACCACGAGATTTGGGCAATGCGATCCCCTCCTGACTGTGTCGGTGGCTCCAGTTCGGTGTGTCGGTGGCTTTTTTTTTTTTTGAATTCCGATTCGTTTCATCAGTAATTCAGTTCGTTTTGCTCCTGCTTTTGCCAGAATTCTTGGAGCAGATTAGGTAGCAGTAATTCAGTTCGTTTCGCTCCCGCTTGACCGGATTCTTGGATCAGGTTAGGTAGCTTAGATCCACTGAGAGGAGCACGCATGGAGCTTCCTTCCCACACTAATCAGTGCCCAAGGTGATAGATCTGATCAGGAGAGGCGAATTCGAAAAAAAATTCCCTTCCAGATCGAAATCGGGATCACGATATAACTAACTCATGGGGCTTATTCATCTGCCGAACTGCTAATTTACCCCATTCTGTTTCTCTTGTTCAGGATCTTGATATGCAACTCTTTTTTTTTCCTCTCGCAGAGGCTTATGATGCGCTGGATCCAAATGGAAACATCACGATAAAATGGGACGTTATGTCGTGGACTCCTGATGGCTATGTTGTAAGTAGCAACCCCACACCAAAAAATGCATCTTGTATTGTTCGTTCAAAAAAATCCATCTGCATCTTGTATCCCCAACTATTATTAGGCCATAATTTTATTTTATTTGATACTACTACAAGTTGTCTTGTAGTACAAAGTTGATAGCATAACCAACAGCTGGTCAGAAACATATGCAGCAATTAACAATAATAAACACGAGTTTTATGTCAGGATATTATGGATACTCTGATTATCTTGTATATGTGTGTCATGATTTCCCCCAAAATGTTTCTTGTGCAGGCTGTGGTCACGATGTTCAACTATCAACAATTCCGGCACATCCAGGCACCTGGGTGGCAGCTGGGGTGGACATGGGCAAAGAAGGAGGTCATTTGGTCGATGGTTGGAGCACAGACCACTGAGCAGGGCGATTGCTCAAAGTTCAAGGGTGGCACGCCCCACTGCTGCAAGAAAGATCCCACAGTTGTTGATCTGCTTCCGGGCACCCCATACAACATGCAAATCGCTAATTGCTGCAAAGCGGGAGTTATAAATACATTTAACCAGGACGCATCAAATGCTGCTTCTTCCTTCCAGATCAGTGTAGGTCTTGCTGGGACTACCAACAAGACAGTTAAGTTGCCTAAGAACTTCACTCTTAAGGCCCCAGGTCCTGGGTACACGTGCGGGCGTGCTATGATTGTCAGGCCTACTAAGTTTTTCACCGGGGATGGACGCAGAGCAACCCAAGCTCTAAGTAAGTAGCTCATCTGTTGTTCTTTAATGTTTAATACCAATTGTTTTCATGCTTTGAGGAAATGCATTTGCAGCCTAAACAACAATTGCATGGTTGAACTAGGTTACCTTATGTGTAGGGTTAGTAAGAAGATGTAATCTGTTGAAGGGAAAGAGATTGTTCTCAAAGTGAGATGAGTCCACCTGTTAATAATAGTTGATAATAGGTTATTACTTGGCATGTTGGCCTAATAGAATACAGCTAATTCAGTTAATATTATTCTCTAGCAAATAATATTTGTCAAATGCAGACATGCATCCTAGTGGCTCCATATAGAAGTTAAATTTGTCAAAATCTTATACCATAAAGTTCATTTTTGTTTTTTGTTTCTTAACAAAAAATAAAATCTGTTTGCAGTGACATGGAATGTGACCTGCACATACTCCCAATTTCTTGCTCAGAAGACTCCTTCCTGCTGTGTATCTCTCTCATCATTTTATAATGACACAATTGTGAACTGCCCAACATGCTCTTGTGGCTGCCAAAACAATGGGACAAGTCCTGGAAGCTGTGTAAAGTGAGTTAATAAAACCAAAACTCTTACTTCGCTTCTTATTGAGGCCCAACTTTTCTGCAAAATTGCTAACAAGTTCCATGCATTTCCACAGTGAGAATTCACCTTATTTACAATCTGCCATTGATGGCCCTGGCAAATGGACCGGTCAGCCTCTTGTCCAATGTACTTCTCACATGTGCCCGATCAGAATCCACTGGCATGTGAAACTCAACTATAAGGAATATTGGAGAGTGAAGATCACGATTACGAACTTCAACTACCGCATGAATTACACACAGTGGAATTTGGTCGCTCAACATCCTAACTTCAATAATATCACCCAGCTGTTTAGCTTCAACTACAAGCCACTTACTCCATATGGAAACAAGATAAGTAAGTCAATTTACAAACTGTTCTCCTTTATTTAAGAAAATTGGAGTGCACTTGTAATACGTTCCTTTATCTCTCTCTCTCTTTCTCTCTCTCTCTCTCTCTCTCTCTCTGATGAAGTTTATTCCTTCTATTTTAGATGATACTGCGATGTTCTGGGGAGTTAAGTTCTATAACGATTTGCTCATGCAAGCTGGTCCACTTGGAAATGCACAGTCAGAACTTCTTCTGCGTAAGGATTCCAAGGACTTCACCTTTGACAAGGGATGGGCCTTCCCACACCGCGTGTACTTCAATGGTGATAATTGTGTCATGCCACCTCCGGATGCATATCCATGGTTGCCTAATGCAAGTCCTCTGACAAAACAACCATTGACACTCTCGGTTTTGGTATTTTCGATTGTGTTGGCTACTTTGCTGGCTTATGCATGATGAGTGAAACCAAGAAATTCGGTGAGCTTCAAGTTGTCAGGTTCCATGGTGTGCACTGCAACAGATCATTTGTTCATTCAGTTCCACGGTTGCATAGAAGAGAAGATGTCACGCTGAGGAAAGCTGATATGTGTGTGTTTTGTAAGTTAAAAGAAGGCCAAAATGTATTTCTTTTTTGGTATATATACTGGCCACAGCATTTTGGTGAACTTAGTTACTGCAAACTAGATAATTACAGTTGCACCTTTTGTATGTTATAGCAACCAGAAATTCAATTGAATTATATGACTTCCCTTCTTGTAGTACATGTATAGACTCCGTAATAATGTTCTGTATGATTTTGTGAACAGAAAGGATGCTGTTGATTGAGATCATTTAGTTTTGTTTCTTGTTTCATCTGGTGTATTGAGCTAAGTAATCGAATTAACTGATGCTTATGTTCAATTGTTAAAAAAAATAGCTGTGTTGGATTACTGAAAGAGCATGTAATCCAAGGATCAGAAAACATAGCATGCAAAAACATGTTGTAGTAGTAGAAAATTGAAGTACAGCGCTCCTCTTTTTGAACTGTGGCAACTTTTTATGAGAGATTGAACTGTAGCAACTTGAAATTGCAATAATGTAACAACGGCCGTCATACTTGCTACTACTACCTAGCGCTACGAATTTGGACAGATTTTTACCTAGCAAGGCTCCCACCGACATGTTTAATGGGTTCCTTTCAAGAGCTAAGGTTCTTAGATGCATCTGGTTTTAGGAATATATTTGTATGCGAGAGAGATCAATTCCTAAATGACTCCAAATGCGACTCATCACAAGTATTTACAGTAAACATTTGTGTGTGACAGATCATTCCTAAATGGAGTTGAAATCTTGGAACAAAAAAAAAAGTTGAAATCATAATCTTTAGCCAACATAAGGATAGATCTAAGGATTATTTAACCAAACTAGATGAGCAAGTCTGAAAAGGAGAACCAAACCAGGAGGTGTTATCTTCTCTAATGTTAATATGTGGGAATTTCAAGAGAAAAGGATCTACAAGAATAATTTACTGCAAACTGTCCCACGACATCATAGATAGCAAACAGAATTCAAACACTCTTACCTTTATAGATTGTCCTGGATAAACCTCCTCTTGCACATCCTCAAACATGCTAATTGCTAAGCCTTCTCCAAACGGAGCCATGTTTTGGCATGCATGTGTCAAGAAGCTTCATACTACTTCTGTTCTGAATTCTGAACTATTCAGAGATCAACCAGGGAGCAAATGCCGCCCATGGTATGGTATTAATACCCACGAGAAGAGCTCAAAGATGCAGTGAAATGGAAGGATGGATGGTTCAGCCATAGCTTTTGGTTTGTTGGCCAGTTGCATTTCCAAGCAAGCCTCAGCTTGAACCTCACCATTCTCACCATCTTCTTCCACATGTTGGTTGTTGTTTGCTCTGCCTCTAAGCAATGCCATCCCAAGTGAGTGACATTTCTGCACAACGAATCAAGCAATGTGCCACCTTCCAGGTCACTCAGGAGAAAAATTCATAATAACTATTACTCTCTCCGTTTCATAATGCAAGACTTTCTAGCATTGTCTATATTCATATAGGTATTAATGAATTTAGACACACACATGAATGTGGCCAATGCTAGAAAGCCTTACATTATGAAACAGAGAAAATATATAAAGTAATGTTGAACCTAAAGTATTTCCAAGGGAGAAAAAAGAGGGCTGACGACAGTTACTTTACATCCTTTTGAAATCTACTGCTCAACTCTCTGCACCTTATTCAGATTTTTTTTTAAAAAAAGTTTAATGGAGGATTTGATGGGATAAGTTGGAAGGAGAAAATGAGCAAGCTATGGACTAAATGTTCTATGTTTAAGATAAGAATGATGTTGATAAATCCCGACACAGGAAAAAAAAAGATATATTCTTCTGTAATTTTCAGATTTGCATAACAAAATATTCTGAAAAAAAGAAGTACCAGACAAAACTCATGATATTCGGTGCTTAAAAAAAAGAACCCATTGTATTCAATCAAAAGCAGCAACAGTTGCATGTAATTTTATTTACCAGCAGTAGGCTCATGATCGTTTACATTGCCAAGATTTTTAAACAGACCATGGAATCCAAAAATACATCAAATGATCGTCATCTTGACGAAATAGCGCCATCAATTTCATACAAATATTTGAATCCATGTAGCTAAGAACTCAATGATGTGACCGTTGGTCTTATTTGAAAAAAAATTATGATTACTATTTGTATTATTTTTATTATTATTAGATGATAAAACATAAATAATATTTTATGTGTGACTTTTTTTTAAAAAAATTTCATAAATTTTTTAAATAAGATGACAAACGTTGAATATGGATATTTACGGCTTAACTTATTTTAGGACGGAGGTATACCTATGATATCAAATCATATGGACAAATCAACTCTTTGACACCTGATTGCAAAAGCAGCTAAACCTTTTCTCATCGGAAAAAGTCCAATTTGACACTTAAATATACGTCGAATCTAATTCGGATCCCTAAACCACAAAACCAGACATGATGACTCCTCGAACTATTAAAACCGTCTAAAATGACTCCCTCGACTGTTTTAAGGGTGGTTTTCACTGACGTGGCGTACATATGACAGCCTAGTCATCAAATAAATTAAAAAAAGTTAAGCTGGCCCGCATATCATCCCTTCCCTCTCATAACCTCTCTCTCTCCTCCTTTCTTCTTCTCGGCGCTGGCGACAGTGGCGCTCGGCGGCAAGGGCGCGGCGGTGAGGGCCCGATGGCGAGGGCGTTGCTTGCGGCTGCTGGGCCCGACGACGATGGCGTTGGATCCCAGGCCCGCCTCCTCCATCGCCGTCCTCCTCGTTGACCACCCCGCGTCCCCGCCGCCGCCGCCAACATCTCGGCCCCACCGCGCGCCGTCCGCTCGGCCCCGTCATGCGCCATCCGCTTGCGTCTGCGCCGGAGGATTTCGCCCCCGCCGCTGATGGTGCTGGGCTGGTAGCACGCTCCGGACTGCATGATCTGGGTGCAGTCGGCGCCGCGCCAGCACGCGTGGTCGATTGCCTTCTACATCACCACCGGGCTCTGGTCGGGCTTGCACACGCAGAACGCCCCATCTGCCCGCGGTCGCCAAACGGGAACACAGGTTAGCTCAAATCAGTAGCTCAAAAGTTCAGAACTGAATGCATGTCTCAATCTAATTCAAATCTAGCACTAGCATAGCCTCGAAGTGAATCTTTCCTCTCTGATATTTCTACTGTGCACAAAAACAAAAAGGGAACTAAGCAAGAAATCGCAAGATAACATTGAGCCATTGCTCTAGGCAAAGATCCTATGGGCAACTACTTGGTGGTAATAATAAAAAGGGGCAGGAAACTCAAGAACAGCTGAACAAACACTGAGTTTTATTTGCTTTTCTTTTTTTTCTCGCAGAGGATGCAGGTCTGGGTTGTTGGGGCCTCACCTGAGCCTGTGGACATGTCCAACAAGAGCAGCAGAAATGGCGGAATTGCCATGGCGGCAGCAGCAGCAAGTGTTCGAGCCCTCTCCCAACGCCGGACCCCGTCGCCTCCTCCACCGCCGTGCTCCTCCTCGCCGTCCATGGCCGCCGGGGGAGAGAGGGGGCCGGCAAGCCTCTTCCAATGTGCTGCTCACGCCGTCGCTGCGCGCCAAGGTGGGCGACTTCAGGTTTGCGAGGCTGGGCGTCGGGAAGAGCGACGCCATCGTCCACGGCGATGAGGCGGCGTCCACGGCGGCCGGCGGCGGGAGCCTGCGGTCCCGTACTGCTGAAGCGCCGCCGCCGTCCGAGAAGGGAGAGGGGAGAGGCGGCATAGCGGAAGGGGGGGAAAGGGACGGGGACGACGACGACGACATGGAGATGACGCGCAGCTGGAGGGGATCGCCTGCACGCCGCCGCCGCCGCCGATCTGATAGGGAAGAGAAAAGAGGGAGAGAAGAGAGAGAAGGGAGAGAGAGAGGGAGGAGGAATAAAGGATGATATGTGGCCCCACATGTCAGCGGGTCCCATAATTATTTTGTGTGTGAATGACACATGAGTCCCACATATTTTTAATTTTAATGCCATATAAGCGCCACATGGGATGAAGACCGGGTCAACACCACCATGTCAGCGCCACATCAGTAAAACCGCCCTTCAAAACCGCTAGAGGAGTCAAATTGCACTGGTTTCAATAGTTCGGGGAGTCGTCCTACCCAGTTTTCTTGTTAAGGATCACGAATTAGATTCGATGAACAATTAAGGGAGTCAGTGTGGACTTTTTCCTTTCTCATCTCGTGGTAATCAGGGGCAGACTATGGACTCGGGAGAGAGGGCCCACTTGTTTCAAGTTTTAACTATATCATTTGGATCTTGGCCTAACTCATAATGGGCCAGCCCGTGATCTGCTTCAATCGTAGGTCCACCGTCTACCCCTAGTGGCAATGATTCGGCTGTGCCCCACAAATAATGTGATGTGGTAAAAGTTACCACTCCATTATGGTACTACATGGTATGGTAATATTAGCTTTCCTATAATGTGCCCAGCAAACATGTTCCTTTTTTAGGGTAAAGTCCATTTTAGCCATTGAACTTTTGATCATAGTCCATTTTCACCCTTAACTACAAACATCGTTTCTTTTTCACCCTCAACTTCCAAAACAGGAAAAATACATCCTAAACCATATTTTACAATGGTTTTGATGGATATAATGGTGGTTTTTCACTAACATGAACTTCAATTAGCTAAATTTCATAGTTGTGGGTCTAATTACGCGACATCTACATCTGTAAAATTTGCATAAAAAAACCACCTTAATTCTAAACGAAATGGCTAAAAAACACGTTTCAAGGTGTTGTTTGTCCAGTTTTGAAAGTTGAAAATAATGGACTTCAAGTAAAATTGAAGGCCCAAAATGGACTTTATCATTAGTTTTAGGCAAAATTGGTTATATAGCATTGAAAGTTTACGTTTTTTTATAGTACCGAAAGATATCGGTTCACTTTAATAGCAACTAAAATTTACCTTGTTTCTATTTTTAACACTTCCGTCAATTCTTGATCGTTTTCCGTCCGCCTTGATCGCTATTGACACAGCCACGCACACGATATGGCGTTTCTATCTCTCATTGCCATGCATTCTACTTGTACTTGTGAGGGGTAGAAATGTCATATCACGTGCGTGGCTGAGTCAATAGAAATCAAGGCGGACATAAAACGATTGAGAATTGATGGATGTGTTAAAATTAGGAACGGGGTGAACTTTGGGTGCTATTAAATTGAACCGGTATCTTTCTGTGCTATAAAACCAAAACGTGAACTTTCGATGCTATATAACCAATTTTGCCTTAGTTTTAATAAGTTATTAAAGGATTTAATTTTAAATTTAAATAAAAGTCTCAAAAATAAAACAAAAAAGTTATATTTCCGTTCCTTTTGCTATTTATGTACGGATAAACGTTATAATCCGTAGCCCATTTCACCTTTCGGTCTACTTGTTTGAGCTACAGCAAGCCATTTAATATTGAACTCTGTTACTCGACCTTAACTTTAGACTACTAAAGGCAATGACAATTGTCAATGGGTTATACCGATTATGGTATTTGTAATGTATTGGAGACTTAGTACTAGGCTATATGCGAGATTATTGTAAAAGAGATAGGAGATAAGGAATTTTATACAGGTTTGCCCTTTTACTAATAGGTAATAGCCCTACTCCTATTGATTAAAGCCGGTATCCATATTACCATTATATAATCAATTCCTCACAAGTATAATAAGGAGGAGAATCTAATCCAGTCTCTGTCAGTCTGGCGACGTAAAGCTCAAACATGTGGTCAACGACTAGCGATCGTCAGCTTCCTCGAATAAGATTTCGGCAAGATTGGAGGTAGCTTGTATTGCCCTGGCTGTTGTGGCTTTGTATTGGACTTGTCTTAGCGTCTTTGCTTGTTCCCTCTCCTTCTGGGGGATATTGTATTTATAACCTTAATATCTCTTAGTCCAAGTAGAATTAGGGAGATAAATATGAATACAATTCGAGTAGATTTTGTAGTGCTCGAGAGGACTTTTTGCTTCACTTTACTTATCGGGACTCTTTACTTATCTACTCAGAACCTTTGCCATATGATGAGACTTGATTCCATATAAGACTTGTATATAGTGGCCCGCTGAGCTTAGTACATAGGTATTGGGTATCTTATATTTTGAATACTAATAGTAATGTATATTGCTAAATCACTTTTTAATGGTGAGGTCCACGAAAGTAGTCTTTTAATTTGTTGATGCAAATTCTATAAGGGCATTTCTAATGCTTATGAACCTAGGTGGTATTAAGGTAGGTATCACCATTTCTATTACCGTTGGCACAATGCTTGAAACAAGTCTAGTGTTACTCATTGAAAATAGTACTTTTTACTAGCCATCACAGGCTCGGGTTTGTAGAGCTTCTAGCCGCTGCAAGTTTTTTCAAAATCTCTAGCTCCCCAAATATTCTAGATTTTTTTACATAGATTAATCCAAAAAATAAATCAGAAGTCAAAAGCTAGGAAACACATATTTTCCAGATTCCTAGAAGTTGGCAACCAACCAGTTGCTTCTAAGAATCTTAAGCTCCTCGAATAGAACATTGGTATCTGCGTAAATCTGTTTTACTTCATTATTTTTTGCTTGTGACAGAGCCTCTTGCATTTAATATAAGGGCACGCCTAATGGGCGCAGCGATCACCCATCCGTCCCCCTACTCCCCATCCGTCTCCCCTCTTCCTCCTCCCCTTCTTCTCTTCCTACTACAGTAAACCACAAAAAAAATTTAAAAAATAAAAAGTTAGAAATATTTGTGTATAGAAATACTATATATAAAAAATTTAAATTCAAATTCAAATTTGAATCGGGTATGTAAACTTTTGACTTGTAAACTTTGGGTCTATAAACTTTAGGTATATAAACTTTAGATGTATAGAAATATTATATATAGAAAATATTTGAATTCAAATTTGAATTTGAATCTGACATAATTCAAATTCAAATTTGAATCGGGTATGTAAACTTTTGACTTGTAGACTTTGGATCTATAAACTTTAGGTGTATAAACTTTAGATGTATAGAAATACTATATATAGAAAATATTTGAATTCAAATTCAAATTTGAATCGGATATAATTCAAATTCAAATTTGAAATGGGTATATAACTTTTGACTTATAAATTTTAGTTCTATAAACTTTAGATGCATAGAAATACTATAAAAAATATTTGAATTCAAATTTAAATTTGAATCGGATATATAAACTTTTAATTTATAAATTTTGGGTCTATAAACTTTAGGTGTATAAACTTTAGATGCATAAATTTACTAAAATAGTAAAGTAATGCGGTGCCAAAAAAGGAAACGTGAAGGGAGGGAGGGGGGAGAGGTGGTGATCGCTACCCGATCGCGGTAGCAACCGATCGTGCATTAGACTTTCCGTTAATATAATGCTCGTGGCTTATGTCTACAATATGTATACGCCCACAAATCAAGCTTATGACCTCTTCTTATGGTCATATTGTGGCTACTCTAATGAGTAGAATCTAAGGTGATATCCATTATATGGTAAATGAGTGGATAGGAATGAGGAGAAAGATAATGATATTTATTTATTCCTTATACATAAGATCATCCGCAATGTAAGCTGTAAAGTGGTTCTATAGGAGAGAGGAGATAGAATTGGCTCAACAAATTACATCATTTGTTCCAACCCTTTTCACCTAATTAGAACCGGATACTTAACTCTAGACTCCGAGCCCACCTGTCACAAGCTAAGTTCATGGTGGGTCCATCTAAGGTACCATGCTTGCCCTATACGTTGCACAAGTTTTCACATGATTTTATTCTAACCTTACAGTTCATCCACAGTTCATCCACTAGATCTTCACATGGATTATATATTGACCATGCTCTAAGGGTAGCCCATCACATACTCCCTCCGTCCAGAAAAAAACTAACCTATTATAAGGGAATGTGACTCCGACTCCTCCTAATTCAAATTTGCTGTACTAAAAGGAATCACAGAGTATACCACTATGTGTACTACTATTACAATTGTGAGACAGACTATATGAAAGCTATATGGATAATTTTCTCCATATATTTTGGCTGCCCGAATGGGTTGAAGCGTCCAAGTCTTACTCTAACATTATTTTATTTACATCGGCCACTTATCTTTGCCTTATAAGTTACTAGAAAAAATGCCCATGCATTACAACGAGTAAGATGTTTTTAATCCTTTCTTTGGCCCAACCCACATGTGGAGCCGTGGATCTCCGTTTTCAACCTCCAAAATATGGTGTCGTGCCCGTATGATTCTTGAGCTGATTCTCCCCCATCAAATCTGGCCGAATCTTTCTCGATCTTCTAAAATTGGTTTAGCGTTTTTGAACCACTCGATCTTCTCTTTCTGTTTTTTTTTCAAAATTGGAGCGAACAAAACTCGAGATAAAAAGGTCAAGGAAGCTTGCCGTCCGGCCATCATCGGCAACGGTTAAATGGTGATTAAATCCAGCCAAGCCGAATTGAAGGAGAAAATCATAGGAAAAATGATGAGCGTTTAGTGGGGAATCGATTTTTGTAATCCATTGGAGGAGGAAGCACGTGGATAGACAGATTCGACGTGGAGACGGAGCTAGGGTTCGGCCTAGCGAAGGAAAAAAACACAGTGAAAAAAGAAAAACCGAAAAACAAAAAGCCCTTACCGCGTGTGAGAAATAAACCGCAATAAAAAAAACCAGGGAGGAAGAAAACGGCAACAAAAAAAAACTAGACTGACCATTAAAAACTGTTTGAAAAAAAATCTCAGGAAGAAAATGGTGACGAAAAAAATCCTAGTAGGTATATATACATTAAAATCGACTCAAACACGGATGACGGACTGCAGAAACATCATTCATTTTTATAATGGTAAAAAATGATGAGCGATCAGTGGGGAATTGATTTTTGTAATCCATTGGAGGAGGAAACGCATGGATAGACATATTCGACGTGGCGACGGAGCTAGGGTTTGACCTCGCGAAGGAAAAACACGGCGACGAAAGAAAAACCGAAAAACTAGAAGCCCTTACCGTGTGCAAGAAAAAATCGGCAATAAAAAAAACCGGGGAGAAGAAAACGGCAAAAAAAATGGATGGACCATTAAAAACTGTTTGAAAAAAACCGCAGGAAGAAAACAACGACAAAAAAATCCTAGTAGATATATATAAATTAAAACCATCTCAAACATGGATGACGGATCACGGAAACATCTTTAATCTATTATATTATTAAAACAGACTTGAAAGGAGGCACCACGTTCGCTGTGGGGGCTAGAAATTTCCACATTAATCGGAGAAAAAGAAAAGAAGAGTCTAAGTAGAAATACAATCTAAAAATAGCCAAATTCAGAATTAAAAATATGCAATATTGAATGAGGAGTCCATACAGGAACACGTTCGCTGTGGGGGCTAGAAATTCCTACATTAATCAGAGAAAAAGAAAAGAAGAATCCAAATAGAAATACAATATAAAAATAGATGAAATTCGGAATTAAAAATTTGCAATATTGAAAGAGAACTCCATATAGGAACCCAACGTGATTAATTAAAATTCGGAATAAAAATAAAATAAATTTCAAAATTCGAAAAAGAAAAAAAAGAGTTCGAGTATGAATACAATTTAAAAATAACTGAAATTCGGAATTAAAAATAAGGAATATTGAAAGAAGAGTCCATACAAGCATGCAATACGAGATTAATTAAAATTCAGAATAAAAAATAAAAATTAGAAATAAAGAAAAGAAAAGAAGAGTTCAAGTAAGAATATAATTTAAAATTAACCTAAATTCGGAATTAAATATAAGCAATATTGAAATAAGAGTACATATAAGAACCTAATAGTAAATTAATTAAAAACTAGAATAAAAATAAAATAAAATCCAAAATTAGGTAAATTAACAATAGAGTTAAAGTAGAAATACAATTTTGAAACAACTGAAATTGAAAATAAAAAATAAAAAAAGTCAAAAGAACACAATATGAAAAATAAAATTAACTCTGAAAAATAAAATAAATAAGATTTCAACTAGGAATACAATTTATAAATAACTATAATTGGTGATAAAAAAAAGACTATTGAAAGAAAAGACCATCTAAAACACGTGACGAGATTATTTAAGTAACAAGCCTATAGAGGAGCAGAGTGGTGGCGGTTCATGAGACATCTAAAAACTATTAATAAAACACCAAATAGAATCCTAATGACGATTAAAAGGAAGGACGACGGGCAGGTCGTGAAACAATTAGTTAAGGCGGTTGGCAGGGACTTCTAGAAAGTAAAAAAATAAACCCCAATGATAATCATATTTGATTTTTAAAATCTCAATTACAATAATAATGAGGGGTAGCGGGAGGGTAGTATAGAAGTACAATGGCATAGCCGCGATGGTTGGTGGGTTTTCTAGAAAGTAAAAAATAAATTCCAACGATAGTTATGTTAGATTTTTACAATCACAATGACAATGAAGAGTATGCGGCGAACGGGTCGTAGAGGAGTACAGTGGTAGCGTTTGACGGGATTTCTAAAAATTATAAAAAAAACATGAAACCCAATGAGACAATAAACTCTAAAAACTATAAGGTTCAATTTTTAAATGTTCGGGCTTCTAAAAAGTAAAAAAAACCTCAATGATAATCATGTTTGATTTGAAAATCTCAATGACAATAAAGAAGGGCGGTAGCAGGTGAGCCGTAGAGAGTACAGTGACAAAGTCGCTCACGTTTTGTAGTAACTTCTATAAAGTAAAAAAAAAACTTAAACGATAATTATGTTTGATTTTTAAAATAGCAATGACAATAAAGAGAAGATGCAATAGACGGTTTGTTTTTCAAAACTTTTTGAAAACGAGATAACTATTTAATAAATTTTAAGTAAAATCATATTAAAAAATATATAATTTTATATGGGTGCTAGCCGCGCAATTGTGCGGACCACCCAGCTAGTTTTTATAATAGTAGAGATAAGCCGCATCCTAGAAATCCCTTTTAAGCATGCCCGACCCAAAAATTTATACCAATACATTTTGCAGTTGAACGAAGAGATCAAATATGGCGTGCCACAAATAAGGTGTGTTTGGATATAGGGACTTAACTTTACTCTCTATATTTATACACTAATTTAGAGTATTAAATTAGACTACTTACAAAATTAATTACATAAATAAAAGCTAATTTACGAGATAAATTTTTTAAGCCCAATTAATCTATAATAATATCACATAAGCTAATCATGGATTAATTAGGCTTAATAGATTCGTCTCGCGAATTAGTCCAAGATTATAGATGGTTTTATTAATAGTTTACGTTTAATATTTATAATTAGTGTCAAACATTCGATGTGATAGGTTCGATGTGATAGGGACTTAAAAGTTTTAGTCCCATCTAAACTTTAGATGGTAAAAAATGCTCCCCATAAGTTTCAACTTTTAGTACACTCTAAAGTAGAGATAGAGAGGGTCTTAATTCTCTCAATAAAGTCTTTATATATTGTGCAAGTGGTTATTATAGGTATCTTTTGGATGAACCATCCTACAGCTAACAGGGGTACAAAGATTTTACTAGAAAGTGGAATCCAAGAGTCACCCTAGTAGCAGCTGTCTGTCCATTTCCTGTGCATGATTTCACGCGCAACGGAAAGCGCGGGAACCCATGAGCTAGGCGATGGCCGTAACGGCGAACCTAAGGCGCCACGGCGCCGGATGACCGAGACGCCGCCGTCGCGTTGCCCTCGCCATCGTCGCCGGGAGACTTGCTGAGGACGCCGTCCAAGAACTCGGCCAGCACCGGGTCTCGCACCGGAGTAGTGGACCGCACGCAGCAGACCTGCTCGACGCCGACCTCCGCCATGGCCCCGGCGAGCGGCCCCTCCGCCCACCGCACCGAGAAACGGCACGCGCACCGCTCCTCGCCGTCCACCGTCTCGTGCGCCGCCGGCGAGACCTGCGTTTTCGCCGGCGTTTCACGGCTCGAACAACCAGCGGGAGGGAGGAGGAGGAGGGCCGGTGCGGTACGTACGGATTCGAGGACGGCGTCGAAGAACTTGAGCTCGACGCCGCCGGCGAGGGCGCAGGCGACGCAGAGCGGGTCGCCGGGGCGGAGGTCGCGGCAGCGGGCGTCGTCGAGGGGCGTGGACGGCGCGCGGAACCTGGCGCGGAGCGCGGCCGCGTCGAGCGGGGCGGCGGCCGCCGCCCGCGGGTCGTACCACTCGTCCTGCTCCTCGGTGAACAGCTCGTACATGACGCGCAGCGCGCCCCCCTGCACCGTCACCCGCGCCTCGTACCACGCGCCGTCCGCCGGAGAGCGGAACTCCAGGCGGGACGGCGACGGCGGGCGGCGAGGCGGCGGCGGCGGCGCCGCCGGGGCAGGGGCCTTCCGCTTCTTTCGCGGCGGTGGCATCGACGCGGCGCGGTGCGTGTACACACTGGCGATGGTCTCGGTGGTAAACGCGCTAATGTGGTGTTTTGGACTCGGGACGGCCAACGCCTATGGTAACCGTGTGTACGATTTAGGCCATGTTTAGATTACACTCTAAAATTTTTTACCCTTTACATCGAACATTTAAACACCCGCAGTACTAAATATAGGCTAAAAAGTAACTAATCATACAGATTGCAACTAATTTACGAGACAAATCTTTTAAGCCTAATTGCTCCATGATTTGACAATGTGGTACTACAATAAATATTTGCTAATAACGGATTAATTAAGCTTAATAAATTTGTCTCGCGGTTTACTGACGGATTCTGTAATTGGTTTTTTATTAGTGACTGAACACCCCATGCAACACTCCATATAATACCTTACGTGACACGCTAAAACTTTACACCCCAGATATAAACACACCATTAAAGCCTTTTCAAACTCTTTTTTTTTAAATGATCCTGTCCCTACTGTTTGAACAGGATATTGTGGGTATGTGATATACCAGATAAAATTGAGATCATGCCATCCTCAAAAATTGGTTCACTATGGTATTCATTACAATATCATTTTACTGTTTTTCATAATTTGACTCACCAAAATACCCCCGGTTGAATCCATTGAATCTAACTAGGGTTTTCCTTACTGCCGGTAACCACGGGATTACCACAAGGGTACGATAATGGTTACCGGCTGTAGGATTTAGGGAATTTTGACAAAATTCAAAATTTCCCAAAAGAAATTGAAAAAAATTCCAAAAATATCATGGCTATGGTTCTTGATTTTTAGTGGTAGATGGTGAAGAAATTTTATAAAAAAAGAGTAAGATAAAATTAAATTTGAGGACAAAACCGATAATATTTTAGAAAATAGAAAAAGGAAAAAAATGGGCCTTAAGTTGCATGGTGCAATCAGTCCATTAAGGCCCAATAGAGAAGAAAATATCTCTTGAGCCCTAATTTTTGTATTTTACACCTAAAAATTAGGGTTGCAAGTATGTTATATATTCTTTCAATTATTCATAATATCTATACACATTTAATTGTTTTTTCAAAGTTTAGCATTGTTTTGTTCAGCTACAAAACTCATGGTTACCATGCAAATATCACGGTTACCGCGTCAAACCGTGTTGTAACCACAACCAAACCACGAAACCTCTAAATTTTGAATTCAAATGCTTATCAACGAAATTCACACGGTTTTCGGCGGTTACCATGGGAGTTAATCTAATCACGTAAGACTTGTCACGCTCAAGTCCGCTCCGTCTTCGTCTTCCTGCCGAGAGCAGAAACAAGCTCCACCCTCCAGTTCGTCGGCGTTAGCCCCGCCTTTCGTCGGCACTCCGCGCCCATGGACTGCCCCAAGGTCGGCCCACCGACACCTAGCGTGTACTGCTTGCCGTCGACCATCCTCTGATTGTTTAGTGATCGGTAGCTCGATCTCTGTGTGTGTGTGTGTTAGGCGTCTAGGCGAGGTAGCACCGTAGCAAGCCTGCATTTTTTTGTGTGTTCGGAGAACGAGTCGTATTCCTCCTCACCTCTCTCTCTCTCTTTCTTTTTTTCCTCCTCTGTCACCTTCCAGCAGCAACAGAGGCCTGGCAGCGGCGCGGGTACACCTTGCTTTGCATGCAACAGAACAGCCGCCGTTGCTGGTGTCGATCGGGTAGCATGTCTCGGGCGGGCGTCCTCATGGTCGGCTGGATGCACGTACGTGTGGACGAGTAGTAGCTCGCCAACCGGGCTGCGCTCGAGAGGAGGAACTCGTCGCCTCGTCGGCCGGGCCGGCGGCACACGCGGGGAGGAGCTGGGCAGCCGCGGCGCGCAGTGGAGGAGCTCGCGCTCCCCCGACGACGTAGGGTGACCTGCTGAAGTGCTGAGCATGTGCTGTAGGATGCGAGGCAGGACAAGGAGCGCGCCGCCGCCTACCTGGAGCGCGCAGTCCAGGGCTATGAGTGATGTGTTTGGGGGCCCGGGAGGGGGGTGACGGTGGGGTGGATCTCGTCGGGGGGCTGAGTGGGGTGAAGAGCTCTCTGGTCGGGGCGCCAAGGGGGAGGAGTCGTCGGCCATCGTGTGCGGGGGAGGAGCTTGCCGGCCAACTAACTCAGCGAGTCAATTACAGTCTAATTGCCATGTCAGCAGAAACCGTTTTCAAAACGGTAGAAGAAGTTAATTTGCACTGATTTTCGAAAATGAGGTATACGTTATACCCAGTTTTATGGTTCAAGGAGACGATTCAAACAAGTGAGAAATTAGGGATGCAAAATAGACTTATCCTCTTCTTAATTAGATGAGGACCATATGCCTAGGAAAAAGTAGACCCAAGGTCCCTCAACTTGTCATTGAGATACAAAATCATCCTCCAATCGCAAAACCAGATATTGGGCATCCCTCAACTACCAAAACCGTTCGCTTTAGGTTCCTCGGTGGTTTTGACCCCGGTTTTATCTGATGTGGCGGTTGAGTCAGCGTGGGACCCTCATGGGCCCCACATGTCAGGCTACCACATCATCTCCCTCCCTCCCTCTCTCTTTTCTCCTCGCTCATGGCTCACTCGCTACAGGGCGGCTGGCGGGCGCACGCGGTCGCCGGGGGATGACGGCGAGGTGGGCGGCGGCAGCGGCGGGGGTGGGGATGAGAATGGCGGGCAAGAGGAGGGGAGCAAGTCGAGGGCGGCGGGGGAGACTGCGTCGGCGGCGAGGCAGGAGAGGAGGGCGTCGGCGGCCCCCACACCCGCAACAACCCAGCACGCGCCGCCGATGCCCGGCGGTCCCTCGCGCGCTGCCGTTGCGGACGACGACAACGAGCTCTCGCGCCTCCTCTCCCTGGCCAAGGCCGACCTCGACGCTGGCCACCTCTGCGCCGCCCGCCTTGACGCGGACTCCCCGCGCGGCTCGCTCCTCCTCACCGTCATCTCCGTCCTCGTCGCCGACCACTCCTCCCACCGCGCCACCCTCCTCGCCATCGCCAGTGGTGTCGCCCTGGACGAAGGTGGTGAGGAACGGGGTGGTGTCAATGGTGCGCGGGACAACGGGCCTTGGGGAAGACGGGAGGGCGGGTTGGGACGACGATGCCAGCGGGCGGTAGGAGGACGGTGAAGAGGCGGCGGCGATGACGACGACGCGGGCGGCAGATCGGCCATGTGTCCTCGCGCTCCCCGTCCCCGCTACTTGAAGTCGCGGCTCCCCTTCTCCCGCGTCACCGCATCGTCGCGTTGCCCACTTGCCGGCCTCAGCAAGCGCTCGGTTGACTTCACCTCGCCGCCGCCAGCTTCCTCTGGGCCCTCTTCCTCTCATGCCTCCCTCCTACCCTCCCCGGCGGCGGCGCGGTGTGGCGGAGCTCGAGGACGGCAAGGGCAGCGCGACGTCGTGGGCGGGCGTTGGGTGGCGCAGCTCGAGTACGGTGAGGGCGGCGCAGAGATGGTGCGGGGGTCGTGGACTGCGACCCAGGCGTGGCGGACTGCTCACGCTTCGCAGCCGTCGTCGCTGCCTCGTCGCCCGCCGCCATCAGCCCCGCCCCGCCGCTCTTGGCCAACCCCTTCAACCGGTCACCGGAGGAGGAGGCCACGCCATCACACTCGTGCAGAGAAGAGAAGAGCGAGAGAGAGAGAGAGAGAGTAGGAGGAGGAAGGGAGAGAGATGACTCAGCCTGACATGTGGGGCCCACGTGGGTCCCACGCTGACTCAGCCGCCACGATGGACAAAACCGGGGGTCAAAACCACCAAGGGACCTAAAACAAACGGTTTTGTTAGTTGAGGGACGCCCGGTATCTGGTTTTGCAATTGGGGGACGATTTTGTATCTCGATGACAAGTTGAGGGATCTTGGGTGTACCTTTTCCTATGCTGTATATAAGGCCCTAAGAGCAGGTACAATAGCAGACTATAAGCCAGCTACAAGCACATTTCGAGAAAATAAATGAGGAGAGAGAAGAGTAGCGGGCTACAGATTTGTTGCCAGCTGCAGCACGGACTCTAAGATACATGTGTGTATGATAGGTGGAACCAGATATTAATTGTGTAGTTGATAACGCCAAAATTTGGTAAGCCCGAAGTCATCATCAGCCTAGAATCAGTATCGGCTTCAGAGTCTTGGAATCGGCCGATGGGAGTCGTCAAATCGTCAGCAGTTATGTTCTTAGTGGAGTCGGATCAATTAAAGGAAATTTATCCAGAAGAGTCCGAGTTCAAGGAGGATGCGACATGGCAAGTTATCTATTAATTAGGAATAGTTTGTGTTTTCCTTTTATCTTTAGGAAAGTTTCTTTGTTGTCTTACAAGGACTAGTATCTACCTATGTGTATAAATATGTACACCTGGGGTCATTGTAATCTATCAATCTCTCGATCAATACAACTACTCTCGGCGCATCGCCACCCTCTTTACCAAGGTTTTTACTTATCATCCGATAGAACTTGGCACCTAACGTGGGGTCGCATCGGTTCAGTTCGATCTCCGGCGAAGAGGTAAGTCCTAACGTTCCGCCGGCCCTGGTGAATCTATTAGCTACGTTGGTGTTGTTCAAGGCTACATCGCTTCGATCTCTTGGATCACTCTGGTTTGGTTGATATATTTGCCTACAGGATATCTCAATTCTATCTTTAGTTGCATTGTGTTTAGAGACGCATCGGTTTAGTTGGGACTGTCTCGGTTAGGTCTTATCTTCTGTCTTAGCCGATATATCTCTACAATCATAATGCTGTTATAAATAGATTTGTTATATCCATCACATTAGACAGATCTATCAGCTCATCAAGTATTACATTATCATATACAATCTCGTATTGCATCGGTTAGGTTCGACCTACTAGATTGTTGTTGATAATATAAGTCTTGTTAAGCCGATAGGTTCATGCTAGTGTTTTATCAGGGTGCTAGCCGATAAGTTATCTGGACGTTGCATCGGCTTACAAGGATTGCATACATATTGGATTTAGCCGATCACAACAAAGACTTTACTGTTTATCTACTCTTGTGGATTTTATGAAATCGGACCACTAGCTGATATATGCTTTAACCTTCGGATCAATGCTTGTTCTATCATATCACTGTTAGCCGATTGGTTTCTACTTGATTATATTATTGTTATATTATGTTATCATCAGCCGATTGTCTTTATGTTATTATGGAAAAAGTACGAATTACCCCCCGAACTATCGCGGTCGTCCGAATTACCCCCCTGAACCACAAAACCGGACATTCTTCACCCCCAACTATACAAACCGGACGAATTACCCCCTCGAACCATTTCAGAGCGGTTTTGTCCAACGTAGCGCACACGTGGCAATCCAGTCAGCGTTTTTTTAATTAAAAAATTGTGGGACCCGCATGCCATACTCTTCTCTTCTTCCTCTCCCTCTATTCTCTCTCTCTCTCTCGCTTTTTCTCTCTCGTGGCTCGCGGGGACGGCGAGGACGGCGACGGCGGAGGCAGCGGCGGCGGCGAGGCGAGGCGGTGGCGGAGGCAGCGAGCGCAGGGAGGCGAGCGGCGGGGCAGGGCGGCGAAGGAGGCGAGCGGCAGTGGAAGAGGCGAGTGGCGGTGGGTGTGGAGGAGGAGCAGCGGCGGTGGCGAGGCGAGGCAGCGGCAGCGGCGAGGCGAGGCGAGGCAGCGGCGGAGGCAGCAAGCGCGGGGAGGTGAGCGGCGGGGCAGGGCGGCGGAGGAGGCGAGCGGCGGTGGGGTGCGGCGAAGGAGGCAGTGGCGGCGGCGAGGCGAGGCGGCGGCCGACGAAAGATGGGGGAGGGGAGAGGCGCGGCAGTCGGCGTCGAAAGATGGGGGAGGGGAGAGGCGCGACGGTCGGCGTTGCCGCCGGTGGGTCCACCGCGGAGGGGGCGCAACTCGACCGGGCTCGCCGGCTGCCTCTTCCCTCTCTACCGCCTCGCCTCACCGTCACCGCTACCTCCTCCGCTGCACCACGCCGCTGCTCGCCTCTTCCGCCGTCGCCGTCTCACCTCCTCCGCGAGCAGCACGAGCTCCCGCCGCCGCTCGCCTCCTCCGCCGCTCGCCTCCCCACGATTGCTACCTCCGCCGCCGCTGTCGCCGTCCGCGCCGTCCCCACGAGCCACGAGAGAGAAAAAACGAGAGAGAGAATAGAGAGAGAGGAAGAAGAGAAGAGTATGGCACGCGGGTCCCACAATTTTTTAATTAAAAAAACACTGACTGGATTGCCACGTGTGCGCCACGTTGGACAAAACCGCTCTGAATTGGTTCGAGGGGGTAATTCGTCCGGTTTGCATAGTTGGGGGTGAAGAATGTCCGGTTTTGTGGTTCAGGGGGGTAATTCGGACGACCGCGATAGTTCGCGGGGGTGTAATTCGTACTTTTTCCTATTTGCTCAAAACCCTATCGCTATTAGCTGGTATCGGCATCGGCTGGAATTACTCCATTGGCTTGTCAGCCGATCGACTCATTGATCTGCTATTTGCATATCTTGTCAGTTGCAGGATCAAACTGACTGGCACGCCCGCATCTCATCAACGTCTTGGACCTGCACTGGAACTAAGCAGATCTCCCTGACCAGCGTGTGTTTTTCGCATCAACAGTAGTACATGTTTATAGATAACTATTGTATGAATTAACTATTAAGTTGACTATAGATGATTTAGAGACAACAGTTGGCTATATTGAACTTGCTCTAAGTCACCAATTGTTCAAGCGGGCCTAGGTCGGCCCACAAGCAAAGGTTGGTCTATTTAGTAGATTTCATTCCCTCCTACCCACATACACCTTCACCAAGTAGTTTTTTTGACTGTTGAACTACAAGAATAGACCAAGTATTACCATGCGTCGACTGTTGATAAACTTTTAGAGCAAGTATAACAGTAGGTTATTAGCCAGGTAAATGCTGAGGTAGATGAGAGAAGAAAGGAGAGAGAGGAGAAGCGGGCTGTAAACTTATAGTCGGTTTGGACACAAGAACCACAAAATTCTATGAGAGAGATAAGTGAGCCCTATATTAATTATAAAGAGCTAACTATTATATGGGAAGCCTGAGAGAAGGCTATAAAGAACCTTATAGCTAACAGGTCGGCTGAATTATTAGCCTAGCTCTTACTAGGATTTACAATCTTGACTTGCTTGCAACTTTCGAGACCAGTCGGAGTAGTTATCGAACAAAACCAATTCGAGATGCACATTTGAAGCCAGCTGGAGACGCTGGAAATTCACGGAAATCGTCGAGATTGTGACCCCTGCTGAGGGATATTATTGGTCCTTGTCACGGTTGATCCTCTCTTCGTTGATAAATCATGTCCTACCTCAGCCGCTGACTTTCTGGTCCATGCGGTACATGTGCAACGGCCGCCGTGGCGTAGCCGGACGTACGCCCAAAGAGACGAAAAAACATGTAAAACTGCCAATTACACTCTTCGTTAAAAAAAAAAACTCAATCTAGATTCAACAACAGGGTTTTTTTTTTAAACAGAGAGAGTACACTACTTGGTGTTCAAGTGTACCAAAACTGCCATGCGGTCATTATCCCGTGATAGGATAGCCGTAACGCGCTGTAGCCCGACGTACTGTACGGTACGTGATCGCGCCCCACTATCAAAGTGTCAACGCTGTCCCGCTCTACTCCCTCCGTCTAAAAAAACTGAACCTATCATTCATTGTCATCTCTTCCTAGGATGAGTTTTTTTTATAGAGAGTAGGCTTGATACACTCCTGATAAGCTGCAACACACATACGACACATGCTCTTTTATCGGAAAAAAATAATCCTAAAGATCTATTTGGATAACATGCATATCCAAATACATCTTTAGGATTAGACTTTTTTTTAAGACGAAGAAAGTAAATGACCTAAAGAGGTTACACGATCCTTACACTGTATCAAAAACAGCGGTAATATCTTTAGATTTCACGAAAAATGTTGATAAAAAAAATGAAAACTGATCAATTTGAACTTTTTTTTAACCTGACCAAAAAATACAAAAGGTTTGTGTTTCTGACCTAAATTAGAGGTCTGAATTTTACAAAATCCTGACCAATTTCCATCGATTTTGTAAACCCTAAGGTAGATTATATGAACATGACAACTTAGAAATAGATTATCACACGCCATGCAATATTATAGGATATCAAAACAGAGAAACAACATGTATAATGTATTTGGATGGTTAACAAAAATTGAAACATAGGAATTTATTAGAAATTGTTAGAGTTAATAGATGGGCTTTAACTCATTTGAAGATTAATTATTTTGAAAATCACAGAAATCCACCTCATGTGATGGTATGTATGGGATGTTTAATACCACCTTACCTATTCTATAAAAGTGGCTCTCCTAGCCACTTGATACATGTGTGGTGGAGAGAACAAGAGGAACATGTGCATGCTCGCTCACGAGACCGCCAGGTGGCGCGCGTACGCGACATGCACACAAATGGTCCGTTAAAATTGGTTCCTCACTATTGCATAGATGTGGCTTCCTTTTGTAGTTTTGTTCTGTTGCAAAATTTGATTTTGTTTCTGGAGCGATGTGGAGTCCGGTTAAGTTATGTATGACTTATCTGGTTCAGTTACACGGTGTGAAGATCGTGTAGGTGTTCTTATCACGCATCCTGACATCTCTATATAAACCGAACCGCCGCATCCTCGCAACACACGAAATCAACCTAAGGTTTACGCATTCATAGTCTATTCCATCCCTTGCCAGTGTGCATCGGCGACCAGGAGAGCAGTCTCTAGAATATTTGCATCGGGAGAAGGTAGTAATAAGGTTTTTGGAAGCGCCTTGCGCGACTGTTCGCTGGTCTTCCACAATGGTTCATCTTCCTGTACACTCCAGGGCTACGCGCTAACGACAAAATCTGGCACCACATGTTGTTCCTCTAGTGCGTGCTGCTCCTTGTCAACCCGGTCCACAGTAGAACCGGAACACTCATTACATGTTCACCATGTTCCATCTATTGAATCTGCTCATGGTTTACCGTCTCGTTTAAATGTCTAGAACGCATAATGTGGCTTTGCTAGTATACATGTTCAATATCGTGATTTATTTATGAAATGAAATAAATTAAATCTATGTGCTTATATATTCAACGGAAATCACATGTGGAAGAGAGAGTAAAGGGAAAAAGAGTATAGTACAAAAAATGATATAAACAGGATATAAAAATTGTCAACTTAGATTCAATATTTTGAGTTGAAAGAGACAGAAGGATAGAAGATAAGAGAGAAGAAAAAAGAGCTATAGATCCAACAAGCTTTATGAGAGAGTGAGATGGGACAAATTATTAATGGGGTAATTAAATAGTGTAATAGTATGAATATTGGTAAATCTAATTGGAGAGGCCTCTCCAATTAGTCTTAACCAGAGACACCCACGTGCTAGTATTTTAGGAGTTTTGGTTGCTATTAATCCATTGAGCAAGTAAGGGGAATATTCCTATCATCTATGCTTCAAATAAAATTTTCTCTTAAATTACTCATCCAATTGCACCGTTGTGTTCGTAATAATTAAATTTTTACAACAAGATCTCACATGATTATATTTTGATGAAAAATCACAAATTACTTTTATAATATGTCTAAATTACTTTTAGATTTAACTAAGTTACTTCTTAGACATATAAAAGTAAATTCAGTAAAGCCTAAAAGTAATTTACATATATTATAGAAGTAACTTATAAGAAAAGAAATAAACTTTAATTTATGCCTTTTTTCATTGAACAAATTATATATATATATATATATATATATATATATATATATATATATATGTGTGTGTGTGTGTGAGAGAGAGAGAGAGAGAATTACTTGTAGGTTTTAATGAATTTACTTAGTGAAATCTAAAAGTAATTTAGATATATCATAAAAGTAATTTGTGATTTTTCATCACAATATAATCATGTGAGATTTTGTTGTAAAGATTTAATTATTACGAACATAACGGTGTAATCGGATTGTAGATCGGATGAGTAGTTTAAGAGAAAATTATATTTGAAGTAAGTGGTAGCTGGTTTAGACAAACCAGCTATCGCTAGCTGTGTAGTTACGTCCAACAAATATACACCTAACTATTAGTATATTGTATTAGTATATTGAGATAGATGATAGGTTTACTGTGGATATAGCCAATAGTTGACATATTCACGTGCCATCTTTTATGCGTTTGAAAACTATGGTTGGAGATTCATAAATAGACTTGAAGAAATGCGTACTCTTTATCTTGGTTTGGTCTTTTATTTTGTTGGGTGTGTTTAATTTTATTTTGAACTACACTCTTTATTTGACTCTTTATTTGAGTGATACTTTGTAATAATTGGCTGTAGTTTTGATGAGTAAAGACCGAAATGTTACATTTCATTATTAAAAAAAAAATCTTTTATGCGTTTGCGAGTATCGACTACCGCGTATATACACCGTGAGTGCGTATCTCACTAAGCCCAATGCATTGGCACTTTTCCACTCGCACTGTCATAGCCTCCTCCATATCTCGATTTTTTTATTTCCTTTTCATCTCCCCCATCTTGCTTAAATTTACTCAAATTCGGTGATGACAAGAATAATGCCCAGTTTAGTTTACACCAAACTTCTCCCAAACTCACAACTTTCTATTATATCACATCACATCCAAAACTTTCCTACTCACGTAAACTTTCAACCTTTTTTCCAAACTACCAATTTTTCCCAAACTTTTTCCCAATTTCAGAAACTAAACACAGCCAAAATTGTTTGGTCTTAACGGGAGCGTATCTTGCAATACATTTGGTCTTTGAAGCTCCGGTCTTTTTTTATTAAGATACATATTTTACCTTGATTTTCTATAGCTATTTTAAAGTAATAAACGATGTATTTCGTACGAAAATTTTTTATATAAAAGTTGCTTTAAAACATTAGATAAATCTTTATTCTAAATTTAAAATAATTAAAACTCAATTAAGTATGCATCAATACCTTTTTTTTTTGTTTAATGTGTCCGTGGCCTACATGACCATCTCATTTTTTTAAAGAATAACATAACACTGAGATCGTATTGCTGTATTGATCTACTCTCCCTGTTTGAAAATAAATAAAATTTCAGTCTTAAAATAAATAAATGTAATGATACGAGACAATTTTCTTCGTCGCATTACACCAGTCCTGAGGTAGGCTACATTTATTTACGGACGGAGTACCAAATGTCCACCCCTGCGGGCACCTACGAGGCTACTCGAACTTTGGGGCCTTTGGCGTAGCCTCCCCCACCCCATGCACACGATGGATCGAAAGAAAGACGGGACAGGGTAAAGACACGGGAATCGCTGTTCGATCTCGCCAAAGCAGAGCTGGCGCCGGGCGGGGCCAGGCAAGGGACCGACCGAACCGATGGATCGATGGATTGACGCGAGGCGCTGGCTGCAGCCGCATGGCAGGCCGGCAGGCGCCTGCGCCTGAGATCACTGACGGGCACGGTGCTCCGGGCCGGCCGCGAGATGCGCCCGCGTGGAAGTAGGAACCAATAAAAAAAAAATATTACTCCGTCTATCTCAGAATATATTAATCTGTATTAGATTGTTATATTTGGGGACGGAGCGAGCAGTATATATCTAGGGGGCCATCCTCTGCACTGCAGGTCTGCAGCCAACCGGATCACAAGGGCAGAGCAGAACCAGAGAGAGCCTCTCTTCGCATCATCTCTGCATCCTGATGACTGCAACGACTCTGCGAGGCTTTAATTTCACACAGAAACAGGGCGAGAGAGAGAGAGAGAGAGATCGGGGGGACAACGAGGCGAGTGCAGGGGAGGGGAGAGTGGAGACAGGGCGACATGAATCGAAGACGAGAGAAGGTGCGTGGTGGAGCCAGAGCCACACAGAGCCAGGCCAGGCGGCAAGCCGTGCTGAAATCGCGGGGCGCTGGCCCCGTCCGTCCGTCCGCCTGCGCCCCTCCGCAGCCTCGTACAGCTCGGGGGCCCCGGTCGGCCTTCTGGATTCCACCCCGCCAATAATCCGCGCGGCAGCCGAACCAGCTTGGGCTTCCATGGATTGCCAGTTTTGCCTTATTAGAAAATAAAAATTAATTTATAAGTAAAATTTTTATAGATTTGTTCGTAATAATTTAAAAATTAAAATTAAAAAATTACGTTAAAAACATCTCAAAATCAATTTTAAAATTAAGTTCAACAATTCAAATTGCTCTTGGTGTGTGGATTCATCCCGTCGTTGGCACGGGTTAGCTGGTAGCAGTGGTGGAGTGGAGTATAGAAGGCGTTGCATTGCACGTACGTGTCGGTGGACGACGTCCTGTCCTGTGTTTGTTGGTTGTGTGCGTGTGTACCGTGGAGAGTTGATTTGATGCGCTCGCTCGTTTCTCCCTTTTCTTTGGATCGGATCCGCAATTCCGCATTGAAACTAAGGTTGGTCATTGCGGTACGGCCATGGTCGATCGGTGAGCACGATTGGTCCTGTCTAGTCCTGCTAGGAATAATTGTTGGCCATTTACGGCTGTTTTGGGCAAAATAAATTTTGGAGGGTTGGATTGATACAGAAAGATTCGTCATTTGGAACAAAGGATTAAGGGCCCCTGTGAATCAAAAGAATTACGAAGAAATTCCATAGGATTAAAATCCTATAGAAAATTTTCCTATGTAGCCATTTGATTCAAATGGCTGAAATTTTCCAAATCCTACAAAATTCCTATTGAATGGCTTATTGCATACTCTCTCCGTCTTATAAAAAACCAATCTAGTACTGGATGTGACACATTCTAGTACTACAAATCTAGACATACATATGTCTAAATTCATCGTACTAAAATATGTCACATCCGATCCTAGATTCATTTTTTAGGGACGGTGGGAGTATAGGTTTTGGAGGAAACTTAGCAAGAGGTCCAACCTCTTAGGGCTTATTCGTTTCAAAGGAATTGCAAAGGAAAAGCATAGGAACAGGAATAGGTTTTAAACTACCATTCGTTTCATAGGAATGCACCATAGAAAAACTATAGGAAAGTTTTCCATTCCTCCATTTTTAAAGGAAAAGCATAGGAAAAAATAATCCACTCCAACCTAATGTTTGCATTCCTTTGGTTGGCTTGCTCAACAACATAGGAAAAATTCCTGTATTTCTCAATCCATAGGTTTGCACATGTATTCCTATAGTATTCCTACGTTTTTCCTATTCCTACGTTTTGAAAATCCTGTGAACCGAATGAGCCCTTAGTAAGACTCATTTGAGTCTATCTCTCTTATCCGATTCTTATATTTTTCCTGTGGTCCAATCAAACGATCATTTCTGTGTTTTTCCTATGTTTTGTATTCCTCTGTTTTACACTTACATTCCTGTCAGAATCCTATGTTTTTCTTATCCCTCCATTTTTTCATTCCTACCATTCAAAGGAGCCCTAACTTCCTTAAATTCCTTTCAAATTCTTTAGGATTGCCTTAAATCATCGAAAATTTGGTGGATTCTCAATATGGTATTTCATCTCTTGGAAAAATTTCTTTGTGTCAATCCCTTTCTTTTAAATTATGTGTTTTTCTTCTGCATCATTGAACGGTATTTCTTGCAGTTTTCATACCTTTTTTTCATTAAAAGGCTAGGTTTTTCCTATCCCTATGTTTTAAAAATCATACGTTCCAAATAATCCCTTAGTCCCATCCGGAAGTAGGAATATTTTTGAAGCATTTTTATAGCTAATTCCTACATAAAGATTATGCAAAATAAATTTTGTTTCGAAGAAGAACATACATACTTCGATTATAGGTATAGCATGCTAGATCAACATTTCTACGCCTCAAATTAGCCAATAGCATACCTAGAAAATAATTATCAAAGGTCTCGAGTACAAATACACTAGCATGTATTTGTTTTGGATGAGGTGGGATTGGTTGGACTCATCCCTATTTTTGAAATGGGATGGTCTCCTTTATCCATTTGTCCAAAGGGATGGGATGATCTTAACTTTTAAAGGATGGAACACATGTCAACACTAGAGAAAAGTCGATTGAATTGGTTTAGCAGTTTTTGAGGGACAAAACTAATCAGGATCTTAGAATAATATTCTTTCTTAGGGATCATCCCATCTCACCTATCTTCAAACCGAACACCTTAAAAATAAGTTTGATCCAACATGACTCATCATATCCTTTAAACCAAACACATATCTAGTTATCAAGTTGGAGTAGTATTGTAATAATTACTAGAGTATAAGAGCTAGGGGTGGCAACATGGCGGGGCTCATTCCCATATCCCCGACCACGACACCGCAAAGAAAATCGGGTGAAAAACATCACCCATCCCCGCCCCCACAGAGGACCCGGCGGGTGTCCGGGGCCCCACATCACCCGGATAGAGCTAATACTTCATAAAAATATTGCAATACAATAAATAATATTATGATAAAATTTGAATAGCCCTTGGTTATATGGGTTGCTTGAAGGAAGGAAAGGGATTATGGTTGAGGGGAACTATTTTGAATAGGTTTGTTAGGTCTATATTATTGCAATGAGCTACTTATATAAAAGTTACTCATATCCGGGGCCCGTCCGTGTCACTCGCGGGTTAATTCTGATCCCCGCCCCCATTCCCGGAAGTTGAGAAACCCAACATATGACTTCTTGTTCATTTTTTTGGATTTTGTAACTACAACTTCTTAAATTTTGGATGAAAATCTAAATAGTCTAGAGGAGGGTTTTTTTTTCTAGGACAAGCTTCAACTACCAAAATCTCTCCAAAACAGACCCTTAGAGCTTTTATAAAACCGTGGGCTCTCTTCTCTATCGTAGAGCTAGAGCTTCAAGATGCCAATATTTGATGTATGGAAGATGTTAATAGGGATGGGAAGAACGCCGGTGGCTTGAGAAAGACATAGTTAGTAGAATTTTTTTTTCAGAGATAATGAATATTTTGTAAATAAATGAAAGCATTTGGCTTCTGCACAGAGTTCACTCAGTTGAAACACCATGAAGCATGCAAAAGGAAAAAAAAAAAAGCAATACGGGGAAACTTCCCTACTGACTTGCCCCGGTGAAGGCTTTCACCTCTATGGGCCTGTTATGTTTAGAGAAAAAAGAGAGTAAAGGATTCGAATCGGTAAAGATTAATTCCTCTAGTGTCGTTTGCTTTGGAGGAATGAAATATACTAGAACTAGAGATAAATTTTCTTTCCTACAAGTCATAGAGAAAAAATTATAGGAAATTTTCTATTCAAAAATTCTTTTAAATTTATTTTGTATGCATTTCTGTTCCTATAGATTGAAATTCGTACAAACCAAATAAGCCCTAAATCTCTGGTTGAGAACATGGAATCAAAGGATGGTGGTGGCCTCTCTCTTTTAGCCTCCCCATCCCGCTCACCACCATCACCTTCTTTGCCGCCGGAGCCAAGCCCTTCCATCCGCCGTTCCGGCCATCTCCTTAGCTCTCTGCACCGGCCAACACCTTTCTCGAGTGAGCCAAGCTCGGGAACACATTCAACCACCGCGTCACCACCTCCCAACCACCGGAGCACTGGTGCCCCGCTCCTCTTTTCCCTCTGCTCTATATGCGAAGAAAGAAGGAAAAAAGAGAAAAGGGGAGGATGGACGAATAAGATGAATCTGACGGGTGGGTCCCATGTGTAAACGTGAGGAAGATGGAAAATATGATGACAATGACATGGTTCTAATTTTGTAAAATTTGAGTGGCACGCTTACGAATAGACGAATTGTAATGGCATTTTTCTAAATAGCCACATTTGCAATGGTATGGATCGAATTAACCCTAAGAATTATTCCAAAGGAGACTTTTTTATTTATACAATGTAAATCCTCCAAAAAGAAATTCTCTATTTTCCCTTAGGGCATCACCAATATTTACTACTTCTACCTAATTTGTGAATAAGGGCAAACCTTGCGTCAGTGCATATTAGTTGTTGTAGTAGCTAAAATGGTGAAATAACAAAAGTAGGTTCTAAGGTGATCCCACAGCCACTAGCTATGAGAGAGGGTGAATTTTTATTTATTTATTTGTTCATTATGACAAGGTAATAAGCATATTATCTATGGCCGAGTTTAGTTCCAAAATTTTTCTTTAAACTTTCAACTTTTCCATCACATCAAAACTTTTCTACACACGCAAACTTTCAACTTTCAATCAAACTTCTAATTTTAACATGAACTAAACACACTCTATATAACCGGGCTGTAATAAGTATTTTATTGTTACTCCCGATTGTGGATGCGCGCTTGGTTCTCTCTAGTCAAGTCTCCCACCATCAGATGATCAGACGCGCCAAAACGACGCAGCACGGGCAGCAACCCCCGCCACAAGCCACATTTTGTTCCACCACTCGCCAGCAACGTCCCGCCGCTGCGATGGCGACACCGCTCCAGTCCAGTCTCCCCCTCTCCAGCTGGTGGTGGCCGCATTCACCGACGGACGACGGGAGTACCCCACCGGCGCCGCACCACGGCCACGTGACCTCGCTCGCCGACGACGCATACAGTAGTACTCCTACTCCCGTCGTAGGAGGAGAGTAGCCGTAGCCGTAGATACCTCGACGGTCTACTACACCCTAGAGCCCCTACGACTACTACTAGAGGCTACTAGCCGTAGAAGAGAAAGGGACGCGTGACGCCCAATCGGAAGCCTCCCCCACCCCATCTATAGGCGGCCAGGCCAGTAGATCTAGGGTGCAGCTTTTATCGCGCTTCTGCTGCTGCAGTCTGCAGACGGCGGCCGCAGCAGAAGCTGCCCTCCGCCCCCACAAGAAGTCTCGATCCCCCCCACACTGCTCCCAACGCCAACGCACAGAGGAATTTCGAGCCACTTCAATTCCACGCAGACCACCTCTTTCACTCTTCTCTTCCCTTTCGCTTTCTTTCCTCTTGAAAAAGATAGCGAGAGAGAGAGAGAACAAGCAGCGGCTATAGCTAGGGGAGAGAGAGACGAAAGGAGGAGAGGCTAGGGGGTAGAGGCTAGTAAGCCTAGTATAGAGAGGTTTCTTTCTTTTTTGCTTGGGAGAGAGATTCTTTTATAGTGGGAGGAGAAAGGGAGGAGTACTAGGCTCTACTAGCGCCGTAGCTCTACTGGTGATCGAAGTGGTGCGCAGCAGCAGCAGCATCTTCGCGGTATTCTCGCGCTTTTCTCGGAAGCTGGTTTTTAGCCGGTCGGAGGAGAGAGGTGAGCAAGCGTGGCGTCGTCGGCGGGGCGGCGCTTCCAGTCCGACTCCGGCGCGTTCGCGGGCTGGGTCGCGGCGGCCGGCGGGGGTGGCGGCCGAGGGGACGACCTGTCGCTCGGGTTCAATGCTGCAGCCGCGGCGGCTGCGGCGCCGGCGGCCGCGTCGGCGGCGTCGCTCTGGGGACCTGTCGCCGCCGCGTCGTCGCGCCAGGCGGCGGCGCTCAACTACGGGTTAGCCGCCGCGGGCGGTGGTGACGTCGGGATGGTGCTCGTCGCCCCCGCCGCGTCGTATCATCACCACAGAGCCGCCGCCGCGGCGGCGGCGGCGGCGGCTGCGGCGGCCGCGGCAGAGCCCGTGTTCCCGCTGCTCGGGACGGGGCAGTGCGCGCTCGACGCTGACACTGCCAAGTCGTCGGGCGCTGCCGCGGCGGCGGGGGTGCCGCCCGGGAGCGCCAGCGCCATCCACTTCTGGCAGTCGCAGCCGACGACGGCCGCCGGAGCTGGTGGTGGCTCCGCCGACAAGAAGCCGCTCCCCATGCTGGACTACGGCGGCATCGGCGGCCCGGGAGGCTCCGGCGCGGCCACGTGCCACGACTGCGGCAACCAGGCGAAGAAGGACTGCGTCCACCACCGGTGCCGGACGTGCTGCAAGAGCCGCGGCTTCGACTGCCCCACCCACGTCAGGAGCACCTGGGTCCCCGCCGCGCGCCGCCGCGAGCGCCAGCAGCTCGCCGGCGCCGCCTCCTCCCCTCCCACTTCCTCCGCCTTCCCCGCCGCGACCACCGCCTCGGCCAAGAAGCCACGCCTCCTCGGCTCCCAGACCACCACCACCACCTCCCGCACCTCCACCTCCAACGCCACCACTCCTCGCAGCTTCGACACCTCCTCCAGCCACCAAGGTAAGTGAGCACACGCCCGCGGCGCATGGCGGCGATGGCGCGCCGCCACACGAACAGAATTCCAGGAAGCCTAACCATTTTTGCCTCGTCGCTCGTGAATTCCTCGCAGTCGCGTCGTTCAGGGACGCCCTGCCGCGCCACGTGCGCGCGCCGGCGGTGTTCCGGTGCGTGCGGGTGACGTCCGTGGACGACGGCGACGACGAGTTCGCGTACCAGGCGGCGGTGACCATCAACGGCCACATGTTCAGGGGGTTCCTGTACGACCAGGGCGCCGACGACGGCCGCGGCGGCATGGCATCCACCAGCAACGACGAGTCCAGCCACGGCGCCGGCGCCGCCGTGCCCAGCATCTCCGACCTGCACCTCGGCAGCGCCTCGGCGGCGGTGCCACCGCACCTGTACAGCGGCGGCAGCGGCGGGCCGCTGATCCTCGGCGGGTTGGGCTACGGCAACACCATGAACTGAAAAACTAATCGTGCAACAAGATCGAGTAAGCATGAGGTACCCATTGATTACTATAAAATCTCCTGCTTTTCTTTTCATTGAGTAGCTTAGTTTATGGAGTAGTACTGTCATTGCTACTGATAGTGGCAGAATTCTCGTTTCTTGTTAATGTTGCTGTTGCTGCAATGGAGCAAGCTATGTAGTCTTGTTATTAGAAGCTGGGAAATTAAAAAAGGTTCAAGCATTTACAGGTTAATTTGTGCGCTCATTTGCATAAGATATTGCCTTGCCGTGAGTATGTGATTACTGGAATATTTATCTTTTGTTACATTGGGAATTGCTTATGAGGTTATGGAAGGGTTTTTTTTAATTAACCATAGTGGAGTAGAATCATTTCGAGTTCATGTGTTTATAAAGTTGTTTTGGAGCAATCATTCCGAGTACATTTTGGGATGGCCGATACAATGGAGAATGGAGCGGAAAAGTTTGACTCTTTGATGCTCTCTTATCTATCGTTTCCATGCCGTCACTAGACTGTCTTGCGTGTTTTAGCTGCCAAATGCAGGCCTCGTTTACCATATTGAGTTGCTTGCCCCTTTTCCAGTTTTATGTCCAAGAGGTTGGTAGGAACAGGGATGGAAGGCATGGATTCTTTACTTGGCCGTGGTGTGTGCTGTTAAGCATCTTATCCATGCATTGGAACTTGTAGCCAAGAGACGAATGTGCAATGCATGTGCTTGATAAGACCTCTTCTCTTCTCTTTGCACTAAAATAATCTTGATTAGAATTGGCTAATTTTGGTCATGGCATGGAAGCCAATAATCCACTAGCCATGCCTGGTTGCTGCATGTTCTATATAGGGCAATGCTTAAAAGAGACCATGGAACTTGTACTAGCCAAGAGATCAATGTGAAATGCATCTGCTGATAAGACCCATCCGTCTCTTTGTATTTTAATAATCTGATTAGAAAATTACCAACATGATCATGGAGTTGAAGGCAATAATCCATCTATTAGTAGGAGTACCATATTTGGTTGCTTATGCTACGTGAACTTCTCCTAATCTTTTGTTTCCAACCCGGAATATTATTATTCCCCTTCCGGATCCCATCAAAGATGAAAAGATGTGAAAAGAAAGAAAGGAGGTGTTGATGAACAGCCTTCCACTGGTCGCAGAAAGATAGCCATGTGTATTTAATCATTTGTTTTGGGTTGGAGTAATTTTAGTTGCTGTTTTCTACACCTACTCATGTCTTGTCCAATTAGTGAGTTTGGTCGGTTTTGCTTGAGCTACTGTGGCATCAAATCTTTGTGTCAATTATCAGTGCACCTACATGATGATCAGTCTATATATATCTTGTCATCATCAAAGCTGTTGTTATCTTATGTGACTAATCAAAGCGTTTGGTCCATGCCGTCGTTCTGAATACTGCCTAACTTTCGGGAGCACGGACACTGTTCAGGGTGCTTCTTTATTTGATGCAGTGTACTGTAGATTTGGTGTACCTCTTCAACTACGCAACGGTTGCGTTAAGTTCTACTCCTAGCTTGACTAACGGCAAAACTGTTTACTTGTTCAGTTAGGACACCATGCTCATCTTGGTTACTACTACGGGATAATTTGATTATTTCCACTCTTGTGATCTCAGTTCAGCACTAATATATACAATTGCTATTTATTATATAGCCTGATTAGCCTATATTCCAGTTATTCTCGTATTATTTGAAATGATAGGACAATCAATAATCATAAGTGACAATCATGTTAATTTTCTTGTTGAATGCTATATATTGCGTAGCACCACTGCAATATGCCCATATTTGCTTGCTGTGAAGACAGTTGCACGTACCGTTCAACAACCCAGTGATTTTTGTTTCTTGCATATGGTAGAAGGATCTCTTCGAAAAATCAACAGATGCAAGAAACTGCATGCTTTGGCTTGTTTGTGAGGTTTATTTTTGTTCAATAGTTATTTCTCCAATATTCAAAGACCGCCTGATGCTTTGGCTGTTTAAGTGAATTCTTTATTGAAAAATCCCTTAATAATGGTTGGATATACATTATTGATAGATATTATTGCTGCTTTGTTATTCTTTGTGTTTTCTGAATTTCCAGTGCAGTATGAATGGTGGTAATTATGGGAGTCTTATCACTGCCTCAAAGGGAATGTTCTAAAATTGAAACTCATGTTTCTGTGCTGCTTACCAGTGATATGCTGTTCAGGATTTTGTTTTCTTTCTGACAGTTGAAACGGTTTACATATGCTATCCTAGGTAATTAGCCCTTTTGTTTACCATGATAGCATGGTTTAATTTGATGTATGCCAGTATGATTACTCAGATTAGTTGCCTAATATGCCTTCCTCATGCTGTTGTGTTTGATGAGAGAAGCTGCTGTTAGTTGGTTAATGCTTTATATCATTTCCCTGAATCATATGCAAGAACCAATCAAGTGAATTTCGTTCTTTTTTGCTAAACTTTTATGAGTAAGCTAAGCTTCTGGTAGATCACATTCTTTATTTTTTACACTGATAGTACTCCCTCTGTCCCCTAATATAAGGGATTTTGACATTTTGCTTGCACTGTTTGACCATTTGTCTTATTGAAAAAATTTTGGAGTTATTTTTTTTGACTTTATTATCCAAAGTACTTTAAGCACAACTTTTCGTTTTTTATATTTACACAAATTTGTTGAATAAGACGAGTGGTCAAACAGTGCAAGCAAAATGCCAAAATCACTTAAATTATGGGACGGAGGGAGTAGTATATTTACAGAGGAATAGAGATTTCAATGGAACTTCTGTCCCAAATGAATTCAAGGTGCTAGAATATGGCTGTGTTTAGTTCACACCGAAGTTTAGAAGTTTGGTTGAAATTGGTACTATGTGATAAAAAAGTTGTATGTGTATGAAAGGTTTGATGTGATGGAAAGTTAAAAGTTTGAAAAAAAACTTTGGAGCTAAACAGGGCCGTAGCCTTGACCCTTGTTGAAACTTTGGAACTCAACTTTGGAAGCACGGCTCCCTTGACCCTTGTTGAAAATATTTTCAGTATCATTTTCATTTCCTGCATATATTAATTATCATGGCAAGCTCTGATTATTAACCAACCTGGCAAATGAAGTAACTATTTGTAATCACTTCTAGCAGGGGTAGGCTTTTAAGTTCTCTAGACAACCAAAAATGCATGTTGTTTAAATTTGTGCATTTAATTTTTGTTGTCTTTCTTTTTACCACATTGATGGAAAAAAAACGTCTCATCAGCAAGTACTAACAAGAGATGTAATTCCCACCTCAAAAAACAAACAAACAAACAAGAGATATAACTCCTTTTCATGCTTCTTCAATATTGTTTGGCCAACAGCATCACCCTTCTTAATATTTATTACGAAATTTACAATAAATCATGCTTAAGTTATGCACTGCTTGAATAATCAAGTGGATATTTGCGTCCTGACTTTGATCGGTTTCCAAAAGCATATGCTATCCTCCCATGTGTGTGCCCGGAGGTAAACTGTGCTAATTCAAAATATAAACTTAAATAAATTCTACACCTACTGTGTTATCTAATGTTCAATGCAGATTAGCTCAACTTATCACCTTAAGATTTCTTATTAGTGTGTATGAAAATTAATTGTTACCCTCTGCTTATATCTCTGGTATGCAATGGTCGGTCTTGTTCCGAGGTGCCAGTGCTGTTCAAACCTTTGGGCTTTCCTTGCCCTAATGATAAATATGATTTTGAACAAATAATTGTATGCAATACTTTATATCAAGGTCTTCTTGTAAATTACATGGTTTGAGAAAACAGCTCAGTAGTTCTCTGATGTTAACAGTGCCAAGTCGGTCAGGTGACAATCTCTACTTTTCAAGACATGAATCTATGTTGTTTATATGTGACTGAGTCACCATAAACGGCTTTACGTTCTGTACATCACCATCAGTCCATCACCCTATTCTTCATTTGCAACCTTCACTAATTCATGTTTGCTTAGCTTGCATCCTATTTCAATTTTGGATTTTTCTTGTGATTTGACCGTTCTAATTAATCACTAAAGTAGTACTACCTCCGTCCCAAAATAAGTGCAGCCGTGGATATTCGTGCTCAACGTTTGACCGTTCGTCTTATTTAAAAAAATTGTGAAAAATTTAAAAATATTTAGTCACACATAAAGTATTATTCATGTTTTATCATCTAATAACAATAAAAAAACTAATCATAAAAATTTTTCAAATAAGACGAACGGTCAAACGTTGAACGTGAATAGTGCAAAACTACATTTATTTTGGGACGGAGGGAGTACTAGTAATTGCTTGCTGATTCAGCTGAAAATGTCTTGTAACTTTCTTCTCGTTTGATCATTGATTCTACCTAACTGATGCAAGATTCGTCATGCATTAGTTAGAAAATGTTGAGTGGGGAACTGTTGTAGCACAGGAAGCTGTCTTATGTTGGACGGCTAGAACTGTTGATTACTACTCCCTCCGTCCTTAAAAAAAACAAACCCTAGTTTCTGTATCCAACATTTGACCGCTCGTCTTATTTGAAAAAAATATAAAAAAATTAAAAAGATAAGTCATGCATAAAGTATTAATCATGTTTTATCATCTAACAACAATGGAAATACTAATTATAAAAAAAATTCATATAAGACGAACAGCCAAACGTTGACACGGGAACCCACGGTTTGTCTTTTTTTTAAGGAGGGAGGGACGGAGGGAGTACTTCATTGACCAGGGAAGCCAAGTTGCATAGAACAACCAAGTTTCCAACTGTTTAACACGTTGGAGTTTTTTTTTTTATTGTTTTCTTATGAAACTCCCAGACGTCAGGTTTTTATACAGAATCTAGCTTTTGGGTCACTACCATTTCGCCCCTCAGATACACCCTCTGTTAAAACTAATCTAACTTCTCTTTGTGTTTCTTAATAAGTAAAGCTTTACTAAATTCAGCTCATTACGTTAAGGTGATACAAGTGTATCGAGAACACTCTCAGTCTCTGTACAACAAAGATACACATAGCCAAATGAACATTCTCAAATTTACATAAATTGGAGTACAAGAAGTATTACTGGCCATTTATTTTAAGAGTACCTCCAACAAGCTCTCTATATGCCCCTCCAAGCATAAAACTTAGCAACTCGGGAAAATCCGTCCTCCAACAGACTGGCCAACCAGATTACCAAGCCATCCGGCTAGCTAATATTGGATAGTCGGTATCCCTGACCCAGCCTCGTCAAGTGTGGGTCCACGCCATCTCTCTCCTCAACCCCCTTGCCATAACTTGCTAGCAACACTTGATATGCAGCTGGCTGTCGTCGTTGCCGTCTCAAGGCTATTGCTGGAGGTAGCAGGTTGGCTGCCATACTGTAGGCTTGGCGGTGACGCCCTATAGCTTAGCGCCCTGGATTTGGTGGCCCTCCTTTGCTTCCCCTTGGCATCGACGAGCAACAGGCCACCCATCTATGCTATCGCCGACCCTAGCCATGCTCCAGCACCGTCGCACCGTGGGATTGGTGGCAGCGTCCTGCAGCTCGGCACCCTAGATTTGGTGGGCCTCCTCCTCCTCTCCTCAGGCCTCTATGTTGACAAGTAGCATGTTGTCCCTCCTAAGTCGTTGCTTGCGCTAGCTGTGCTCAAGTGCTATCGCACTGCGGGATTGGCGGCCTGGATCTAGTGGCCCTTCTCCGCCTCCCCTCAGTGTCGAAGAGCAGCAGATCGCCCTTCTTGTACCGTCGATTGCCCGAGCATCATTGCCTTGCTGCTCGGCGGTGACGACGCGGTTTGGATCTGGTGGCTGAGGCCATTCCCTATGGGATTGGCAGTGGATCCCTCTCGGTGGAGCAAAGGGACGAGCTCGCCTTCACTATCATGAGCGTCGGCAATGGTGGATAGAGTGATTGTTGAAGCATAGAACAAATATGGATAGAAATCTTTTCGGATAGCTTGCCAAATGGGCAAATGGAAAACAAAGATTTGGTAAGGCTGTTGGAGATACTCTAAGACGAGATCTTTATCGATCTATGTCTCTCAATAACCTGCTCCATATGCTGATACACCACAACAATAGAATCTTGCGAACCTGGCTTCTTAATGCTTAATCTAAGTGCACATATTCATAGTCAAATGTTGTTTTTTTTATTTTTAAAGACGGTATGTGCTAGCATACGAAAGATGTATATGCGCACGCCATCAAACACACATACTATACCTATACACGAGACAAGCCAGATGGTTCCTATTTATAGGTTCCGTTCGAATCCACTAAAAAAAGTGGATAAACTTTTGGATAAAAGTGGCACGCTTTTCAAACTACTAAACGATGCGTTTCGTGCGAGAACTTTCTATATGAAAGTTGTTCTAAGATATCAGATTAATCCATTTTCAAGTTTATAATAATTAAAACTCAATTAATCACATGTTATTACCACCTTATTTTACGTGAAACACCTAATTTTTATCTCATCTTTCAAACACCACCGTAATGCTACTACTTCTTCCGTTTCACAATGTAAGTCATTCTAACATTTTTCATATTTATATTGATATTAATGGATCTAGATAAATATATAAGTCTAGATTCATTAACATTACTATAAATGTGGGGAATGATAGAATTATTTTACATTGTAAAACGGAGGGAGTACCTCCTAAAAGCTGTAGTCCCGTGGTAGTACTACCAGATGGGCTTTAAGGTTACGTGGGGTTGAAAGATGATTGATGATTTTAGTCTTGAAGGCTTGAAGTTGGCTCTAGCTAAGAAAACAAAAGGTGAACCTTTTGGACTAAAGAAACTAACTAGAGTGATAGGCACGCTTTCAATGATTAACTAGGTCAACGCTGGTTTCCTCACACCATACCTTTCGCCACAATTTAAGGTTGGCAATTGCCAATTGGTGGGATGACATGCGAATCAATTGCCAAACCTTTTTCTCGTAGGGTTGTCATCAACTTCAAATATACTCGGGAATGTGAACTTGACTTTGTTTAGAGCTCCATTTAATCACGTGAATGAAAAAAAAACATACGAATAGAAAAAATATAAGATTCTGACAGAAATATAAGTGTAAAACAGATGATTGCAAAACACAGAAAAAACGTAGAAATGACAGTTTAATTAGGCCGCAGGAAAAACATAGGAATCTGAGAAAAGATAAAGACTCAATGGATTTTTTCTATGCGGTTGTATCTTATGTTAAATTTTCTCCAAAACTTGCATGGGAAGAGATATTCCGTAGGAATTTTAAAGGATTTTATAGAATTTATTTCTTTAATTCAAAGGGTTATATAGGAAACATTCATGTATGAGTAAAATCCTCTCCAATGAATTTTCTCTGAATCAAAAGGGCCTTAAAGGATTCAAAAGTAAAATAATGAACTTGTAACACTTGAGGCTGCATTTGTTTCAACCTCTTCCCAACCCCTCTGCCACGTTTTCCGTGCGCACGTTTTTCAAACTGCTAAACAATGCGTTTTTTTTAAAAAGTTTCTGTAGAAAAGTTGCTTAAAAAATCAAATTAATCTATTTTTTAAAAAATAGCTAATACTTAATTAATCACGTGCTAATGAACTGCTCCGTTTTCCGTGCAGAGGAGATGGGTTCCCAACCACCCCCAACCGCCAGTAACGAAGGCTGTGTTTGGCAGCTTGTGTTCCTAACTCCTTGCCCTCGTGTTCCACGCGCATGCTTTACAAACTGCTAAATGGTGCGTTTTTTAAAGAATGGTTTCTTTACTAATGTTGCTTTTAAAAACAAGCTAATAAATACTTAATTAATCATTAGAAAATTGTGTCGTTCCGTTTTCTGTGTGCGGGAGGTGAGTTCCTAACCTCACTTCCCGAACACAGCTTTAGGATTACTTTGAAATAAATTATTGAATAGATTATCTACTCAATTATAAAGAAAAATTAAATATTTTGATAGATAAAACAAATACTCCCTCTGTCCTATAATATAAGGGATTTTTAGTTTTTGCTTGTACTGTTTGACCACTCGTCTTATTCAAAAAATTTTAGAATTATTTTTTTTGACTTACTTTATTATCCAAAGTACTTTAAGCACAACTCTAGCTCATTTTGTGAGAGAGCTCCACCCAGCTCCACTCCCAGTTTTGGTGGAGCTGGAACTATTTGGCTGAGCTCCAGCTCCAGGAGGGGTGGAGCTGAAGCTGGAGGTGTGCTAAACAGACCCTAATACAGTAGAAAGTTTTTTGATAATTTTTTTCAAAGCGTGTAATAAATAATCTCGAGAAAAAAAAACTAAGCATTAGCTCTGTTCTGATTGGACTGCAGAATTGCCACGAGTGTTTAATCAGGGGGTGTTTGGGAGAGAGTTTAGTCCCTCTCTAGGGACTTATTTTTTTTGGCCCAAACACCCCCTCAATACCGGACTCAGCTTGGGTGACATTGCCTAGCTAAGTCACGACGTGACATTGCCAAAATCTGGACCATGCGAAACTGATCGGACGGATATGCTGCTTGAGCCTGCCTGTAGGTAAAAAAAAAATTCCCAACCCATCATCCTGGCGGGAGACGGCGTCCCCAATTCCATCCCGCGCGCCACCGCGCGAGGCGTCCAGCTCGACTGGCCTTTGTTCGCCCGCCACCGCGCCAGATGACGCCTCCCCGCGCCAGGCCGCCGCGCCACCGCGAGTGAGGAGGGGACCGGGCGACCGCCTGTCCGTTTCGCCTCCCTCGCCCGTGTCAAGCCGCCACCGCGCCAGACGACGCCCCAGTCCTGCGTGCTCGCCGCGAGTAGGAAGGGGGCCGGGCGGCCGCCGCGCGAGGCCGGGGCCGGGGCCCTGCCGTGCCGCCGCGGTCGGAGGCGCGTGGAGGCGGCTGCCGTGTGAGGCCGGGGCCTGGGGCCCTGCCGTGCCGCCGCGGCTGGAGGCGGCCGGCCACCGGGCCTAACGTCGACGAGTTCCAACCGCCATCGATCTCGCTGGTTTAGAGTAAGCTCAAAGCCTTGACTTAATTCTTTTCTCCGCTAACTGAATAACTAGTAAGATCTTGCATGTATAGCTCTTAGTATATTCTTCAGATTTTGTCATTGATGTTATGCGACTTGTGCATTTCTTTCACTGATACCATGTGGTAATCACTAAAATTCGTGCCTGACCGTAGGTTGTGAGCTGTGAGACAGTGAGAGTTAGTCCATGTAGTTTAGACAGTGACATTGGGAGACATCAGCATTTTCAAGATTTGGTAAAACATCAACCAAAGAATTTTGTTCGAGCTCCTGTACCAGCTAGAGTTGTGCCAACTCCGAGGCTGCTTACTAAAACTCCACAAGCATCTTCAGAACAACCACTGCTATGCTATACTTGTGGAGGACCTCATTTTCTGAAAATTTGTCCAAAATTACAAGCGAACTGTTATAATTGTGTGGAAGCTAACATTATAGCAATCAGAGTCCAAAGCCTAGGTAGAATTTAAATTCAATCCTTGTCCACCCATATTTTAATCTAGTGCCACTATATCTGATTTTATTAAATTTCTCCATGTATCTGTATTAACAACAGAGAACCAATCCTCATTTCCAGAATTCTTATGCTACATACCTATTGCTACTAGTAGTACAATACCCTTATTAATTGTATATCATTTGCAGTAGAAGATATGGTTATTTTAGATGGCACTAATGATAAGTTATGGTTGACTGGTGTGCTTGAGATAATAAAATAGGTGTTCTAATTATTGCAGTTTGGATTTTTTTTTTGAGAAATTTCAGTACTGGGCAATTCATTGTTGTGGGAAGCAATGGCGGAACTTGATAGGAAGATACCTGAAGTTGGTCAGAGGTTCACAAATCCAGAAGAGGGTTGGTTGTTTTGGGTGGCATATGGCGGCCGTATGGGCTTTGATGTGAGGAAAAGATGCACAAATGTAAGCAAAATGGATGGTAAGGTGACTTCATGCAGGTATGTTTGTTCTAATGAAGGTCATCGAGCAAAAAGGCAAACAGAACATGTGACAAAGTGTTTTAGAGCTGAAACAAGAACTGATTGCAAAGCTCGGATGGTTATTTCATTGGATCGAGGTGCAGGAAATTATGAAGTCACTAATGTTGTGCTTGAACACAACCACCTACTCCACTTACCAGAGACCTTCCACTTGATGAAATCATAACGGATAATTTCAGAACTCCAAGCTTTCGAAATAGAAACAGCTGATGATTCTGGGATTAGGCCGAAAGCTGCCCATGAGTTGGCCACTCGTCAAGTTGGTGGGCCACTTAACCTTAGCTACACTTGTCGTGACCGCAGAAATTACTTGCAAAGTAGACGACAGAGGGAATTGGCTTTTGGACAGGCAGGAAGTATGTTGAAGTATTTCCATGATAAAATTGCTGAGAACCCGTCTTTCCAATATGCGTTGCAGCTGGATTGTGAGGAGCATATTACCAACATATTCTGGGTTGACGCTAAGATGGTCCTCGACTATGCACACTTTGGTGATGTTGTCACATTTGACACAACTTTCGGGACAAACAAAGAATATAGGCCATTTGGTGTTTTTCTTGGGCTCAATCAGTTTAGAGAAACCACTATTTTTGGTGCTGCACTTCTATTTGATGAAACAGAAGCATCATTTACATGGTTGTTTGAGACTTTTCTAGCTGCACATAATGGAAAACAACCTACAACTATTTACAGTGATCAAGATGTAGCAATGGGAAAAGCCATAAAGATAGTATTTACAGAATCATATCATGGACTATGCACATTTCACATAATGCAGAATGCTATCAAGCATTTATCTCCAGTGAAGGGTAAAGAGGAAGATGAAGGTGAAGAGGAAGACGAAGGTGAGGAGGAATCTCATATTCTCTCTGATTTTAGTGATTGTATGTTTGGCCACAAAGATGAGGCATCATTTGAAGAAGCCTTTCAGATTATGAGATCCAAAGTTCATAAGCAAACTTGGTTAGATAGCATTTACAAGGTCAAAGAGAAATGGGCTGAATGCTATATGAGAGATGTCTTCAGTTTAGGAGTGAGAAGTACACAGCTAAGTGAGAGCTTCAACAACGCATTGAAGAACCATTTGAAATCAGATTTTGATATCATTCGATTTCTGAAACATTTTGAGAGGTCAGTGCAAGAGAAAAGAGATAAAGAACTACAGTCTGAATTTGAGGCAAGGAAGAAGCTACCAAGAAGACTAATATGCACACCTATGTTAGTTCAAGCAAGCCAAGTGTACACTCCAGTTATTTTTGAAGCTTTCCAAAGCGAATATGAAAGATCCATGGCTGCATGCGCTAGAGTTTTAGATGGAGAACACAAATATGCTGTTGCTGTTGGGAATTTGCTTGGTGAGCTAAGTTCAGAGGTGGAGTGCATAGTGATCAGTGATCCTCTAAACCAAAAGGCTTCATGTAGTTGTAGAATGTTTGAAAGGACAGGAATATTATGTGCACATGGTCTAAAAGTTCTTGATTTAATGAATATAAAGAAATTGCCACCACATTATATCTTAAAGAGATGGACTAGAGAGGCACGCAATGGAAATATACAAGATAGGCAAGGAAGGAATGTGGTAGCAAATCCAAAATTGGAAGCTCAACTACGGTACAAGTTTATGTCTCATAAGTTTCACAATTTGGCACATAAAGTAGCTCACTCTCCAGAATGTTGTGTACTGTTAGAAAATGCACTTGATTGCCTTTGTACACAGCTAGAGGGGAAACTCAATTTAGAATCTGCAGGTGGTACAAATGACCCATGTGAGGACAAAGAAAATGTTGACCCAAATGCGCAGCAAAGAGATGATAAGCTTAGTGCTGCACAACTAAAGAAGAAAGATGTTCAGTCAAACAAGTCAAAGAGAACTACAACTTGGATTGATAAGCTACGCAAGGGGAAGCGCAAGAATACTAAATCTGCAATACCAACAAAAAAGGGAGTAAAGGTATATCATATGCAAGTTGTATGCATCGCGAACATCACTACATTGTAAATCCATTCTTTTGATCTTGTACAGAATCTTGTTGGTAGAAATAGAATGGAGTACAGCTACTAATCTTGCATCCCCCACATTGGCATCAACAATTGCTTCCACTGATAAGTAAGATAGTATCATAGTATTTCCTCCACACCAATCTGTCCAAAAGGCAGCACAACACAGCATCTGCATCTGCAGTTCCTGCATGCCTGCATGCATTGCCTCTAGGCATGGGCCATGGGCCTCTCCCTCCACTAATAGTGTGTGTCAGTGTGTGTAGGCAGGTTAGCAGGTAGGTGTAGGAGAGCAGCCAAAAGAGCAAGATGAACTGTAGCAAAATGAGCAATAGCAAGATCAAGTGGTGCATCAGACTGCTCATCTCTGTATATTGTTTTAAATCTAGCTTCACTAATTAATTGACTTCTCATTGGCAGAAACAAAAGAACAATAATGCTTTACAGAAGAATGAGGTACAAGTGAAGGTTGATGGCAGCCACAAAGGAAGAAATGTGGAGCTTCAACAATACAATATCATTAGCGATTTTACTCAGCTTGTGACAGCACCAAGTTGTGATGATGATCTTCTCTATGATCAAGATCTGTTCTAGTCCTTGCAAGATGGTTGCATGGCTTTTCGACAGGATGGTGAAATGGGCTTTTGTACAGGATGGTTTGATAGCTTTTGGACAGGAATGATAGCTTTTGGACAGAACTAACTATAGTCTTTTGTGGCCTCTGTTTAGTATTTTGGACAGGGCCAACGATAGTATTTTGTGGCCAAATTGTACAAGTGAATATGGCCTACCTTGGAATAGTTTTCTATATGCTCCACAGACTAGTTTGAATGACATGTATGATCCAAAAACTTATCTCACAACATTATCAATTTCTATATGGTTGTTTCCAACTTTTTGTGCTGTCTTAATGCTCCAAGTTTCAAGTTTATAAACTTCTATATGGATGTTTATTTTTTTGTGTGTTGTCTCAATCCATCCACCATTTATGGGGACATGCTGTCAAATTTTTCAGCAAATAACATCACAAAAGTTACTGAATTATTCATTCATTCAAATTACAGCATACATGAGTCATACAACCAAATCAATCTCTCAAAAAAAAAAATTACAGCTAAACAGTTGCTGCTTCAATTTTGGATGCCTCCTCCCTGTTTGCTGAGGAATTGCAGGGACGGCAGGCACAAAACGGTTCCTCCCTGTTTGCTGAGGAATTGCAGGTTTCATGGGAGTAGTCGATGCTTGCATTATCTCTCCACAGCAAGCTTCATGTATTGTTTGCTTTGTCGGCATTGATGACCATCGCCTGCATCGGCACCCCGACGGCCAGCCGCCTCCATCGCCAAGGGTCACGGCGGCAGGGCAGGGCCCCGGCCCTAGCCTCACACCCGGTCCCCTCCCCACTCGCGGCGGCGCGACGGCCTAGCGCGGCTGCCGCTCGCAGCTAGCTCGCGGCGGCAGCTTGACGCGGGCGAGGGAGGCGAAGCGGAGAGGCTGCCACCCGGTCCCCTCCTCACTCGTGGTGGCGCGGGGAGGCAGCGATGCGAGCACGTGGGATTGATGCGTCGTCTGGCGCAGTGGCGGGCGAACGAGGTCGAGGCGAGCGCGAACGCCTCGCGCGGTGGCGTGGGGGATGGAATTGGGGACGCCGTCTCTGCGGGACGATGGATTGGGGATTCTTTTTTATCTACAGTCAGGCTCAAGCAGCATATCCGTCCGATCAGTTTCGCGTGGTCCAGATTTTGGCAATGTCACGTTGTGACTTAGCTAGGCAATGTCACCCAAGCTGAGTCCCTCAATACCTATAGGGTGTTTTCGTCAGGTGTGACCTACCGCGACGTAATCACCCACCCACATCGCACTCTTCTTGAAATACAAGTTGCCGTACTTCTTTGCATTTTCCAGGTCAAAAGCAAAGCAGACTTCAAACTGAGCAAACTAGTGTAACTGTTCTAGGAAGACCTAGATGGATAATGTTCCTGCACCATACTTATCCTCTTACACATTCTTGAAAGTTGACACGACAACTAGATAAACGAAGAGAGATTTACATGTAAAAAAGGAAATAAGAACACAAGCAAGATGCTCATCAATGGACTTCGGACTTGGACTGTAAGTATGCAACTTAACTAGGTACACCTGATCGTCATGTGAATTCCATGCTTCCCTCTCAAACCATCTCTCTCAATCCTCTCATGACAAACACTACTTTTTGAAAGATTTCATGTAATGGCACAAGCGCGAAGGATCCCAAGCCTCAATTATCGAGTAACATTCCCGTGCAACAAACTTGACTAATATTTCTGCTTTACAATACAATCGAATGATCTAGGAGTATTACCAAAAGCTCACGTTTCAGCTTTACAACACCAAAAATGGACCACCTCACTTGACCAAATAACTACTGTGTTTTACTTGCCAAAAACTAATTCTAGGTTAATTTGTAGGAATTAGCTAATCGTGTCTGCCGCCTAAGAAGAACATGCGTTGATTCACTTGTTTTATTGACCACGGAGATCCTTGATGGCTTCTAATGTAAACACTATCAGCTGAATTGAGTATCAGCGAGGCAAAACCATTTAATCACCTTTCTTCGTCCCACCCTGGAATGTTTGCAGTGGCTTCATTGACCATTTTCACAAGGGTGGCCTGAAAAGGCAATTCAGATTGGTACACAAGATTAGGAATTAGATGGACTAATCTCAGCTTTGTATTTGCGATACTGCTGAAACTCTCATAATTGTCATTTGCTGTTTCAATTGCCTTAAAAAATAGCAGCAGGTGACAAAATAATGGCACAATTGTCCATTTTACAACTTGAACTTTGAAACCAGACCATAGGTTATTATAATACTTTATAGTGGAACCAAGAATTTCTCCAATACTTGCTGAAGATGCAGCAAGAAGTAGAAGAACTGAATCAATAATCAGACATTATTATGCAGTAAAGTTTGAATCTGTACCCCTAAAGCTCTATAGCTGCATATAACAAGAAATGGAGGGAACACTGCAAGTTAAAACAAATTCAGTTTGCTGTGGAGCAGATGTGCAGGGATCGTATGGTGTAAAAGCTGAAATGGCCAAGAGTCTTTGGAAAGTCTTAAATTAGTGGGTCCTGATTTTCCAGTTGACCAATCCTCTTATGTAATGGCCCAAACAAACTTTTTGATGAGAGAACAAGTGTCTATTGGTTCACCAGTGGCTGTTATTCTCAGCAATATTGATCAAGGGAAGCTATTCTGGTTTGCATCAAGTGTTAGAACCAAAACAGGTTACCAAAAAACAGTAGGTATTACTTGATTGAATGTGTTTATTTGAAGGTCTCCCCGAGGATGAGGCCAGATCATGCCCAATTCGATCCTTGAAAGACCCATCACACTACAGTGGCACCTTGGGAGCAGAAGATCAGGACCAAGGTTGAAAAGTGAATTGTTTTATAGTTCAAGTCAAATAGTGTCTTGTTTTGAATGAAGTCCATGATTGTTTTTCTTAACACCCTAGCAATCAGTCAAAAAGAGAACAAATAACCAAAGTTTAAAAATACAATGATTTACAATTATTTGACAAATAGAAACACACCACAATGACTCAACCATTGGCATGCCCAATTGCAATTGGATTTCCCCATACTACAATATAATGGAAGGGGAGTACTTCTATGATGAGGAATAGCAGGAATGAAGGACAAGACAAATAAATGGTAGCAAGGTTGACCTATCCAGGTACTGAAGTCTACCTATGCCAAAGAGCAACTTCAATCGGTTCGAGTAGCCACCCATTTTCAGGAGAGGCTTATTATAGTATCATATGGAAAATCATATGAACAAAGAAAGCCTATATTAGGAATCCACCATATCAAGGGGAAGGGAGATCAAGGTTGGACTTTGCTTTTCTTATTCATCTTTCTTTGCTTTCAAAATCATGCTCAACAATGTGACTTGCAACACAGTCCTACTGTACCTAACTGGTGCAACATGGATGTTCATTCAACATGCACGCCTGATCCACATCTAAACCTTAGTACAGTTACCATTTTACGTTTTTAAAGTCTCAGATCTGCTTGTTTTCAGTAACTATATACTTACTAGGTGATATGCTCTTGTATTTGATAAGAAATCCATTGTTAGTCACAGAAACAATAATATTATCAGGAAACATAGCATATGAGACATAGGGTTACACTAAATAAACAATAATTTTGTTAGAAAGATGCTCCCTCCGTCCCAAAATGTAACAACTTTTAGCACTCAGGATATGTCCAAAAATATAACTACTTCTCTACCAACATTCCCTTTCCAACCAATCACAACCCTCCACCATTCACTTTTCCCACCTACTTCCACTTCTCAACCAATCCCAACCTCTCCCTATTTAATTCTACTTACTTTCTTAATCACTGTGTCCAACTCTAGAGCTTATATTCTGAGACAGAGGTAGTAGTAGATAATATCACTTTTCATTCAGTCAACTCTTTGTGATTGTGGTAGTGTTTGACATAGAACCCACCTAAAGCTAAAAATGCAGGGGATAAATAGGCAGGCTAAAAGTGGGCAATATAATATATGGCAAATTTCAGTGGGACAAAATAGTGTACTCTCAACAAGGTGATTTAGAATTTTGTAAATGTAAAGGTCAATCATGTTTAAGAGAAGTGGCATCAGTCATACTGAAATAATACTAAATATTAAGCACATACCACACTTTCGGGAACTCCTGGAGGAGGTAATGTAAGATTTCTTGGCGGTGGTGAACGAAGATAAGATCTTTTGTCAAACCGCCATTCCCCTATTTTCCCATAAGTTAGCTCACCCTGAGTTTGGACAAGACACAAAAAAGCTCTTTCATGAGAAGCTTATAAAGTTAATTTTGATGACAATGCATAAATAGATTTTACAAAGTAATTGACATAACTGATATGATGACATATACTTAAAGTCAAACAGTAGTCACCTTTAATGTATAATCACACCCATAAGTGTAATGGATGATGAATGTGTTGTCCGATTTCGCGTCCCAAGGAGGCTGCAATTAGTATCAAGCACATCTTATATGATATAAGACATCGTGACGAAGCGTGAGATGATTTATCTAGTGACAGTTTCTAAGCACCTGAATCATAAAATCCTTACGAAGGCTGTAGTGCACACCATGCAATGCACTAGCGACAGCATATGCATACCTATAAACATGAATATGAAAGATCAAATTAATAAGGGGTGTGCATGTTTAAGTCAAGAAGAAATACTGTACACATAATAGTACCGACATTTCCAAGACCCATCCAAAAGCTTTGTCTGTCTCCACATCCTCTTTCATTTTCAACGAAATATTCATCCAAGTTGGAGCAATCTTCTCAAGCTGGGCCTGGAGATGTTTTGAAGGCATCACGAATGCATTGAAACAGTATCGAACTATGGCATTGCACAATGTTCTTAAATGTATGTTTTTTATGCGGAACTGAAAAGAACTAGTTTGGGCAGACAGTGCTATCTTGAGTTCTTGACAGCTCCTATAGCCGGACCTAAGCATCCTATTAATCACGCGTCGAGATGAGAGATACCTTCTTGATAATCACTGGGGAATTACCAATAGGATCAATTTTTGAGACTGGTCCATTTTCTTCAGGAAAGAACTTCCTCAGTATTTTTTCATTTTCAGTTGGTTTGATGTAGAAGAAGGGAAACGCAGCAGGTTCGTCGCCATGAGCTAAGTTTGGCAATGGCCTCACAAAGATGTGATCTGGCTCAGCCATAAGTACATAGCTGCAAATGCTTCCATTAGGAAACCGCCGGTACAAGATCATTTAGCATAACAAACTTACAAGAAACAAAATACATCCACTTACTCTTCTTTGATGTTTGATTTCTTCAGCCATTGAACAAATGCCCAAGGCCTGTTTAGGACAATGTAACCCTGCGTAGGAACGTCATATCAGCAAGAGCTCGTTTTAACTTCACGAAATGATTTTGCCATCTAATGGCGTTTGCAAAACATGAACAAACTCGGGGTACTTACTCGATCCGCGCCTTCGGGGAGGGGATCAACCACCAAGGTAGGTATCTCATCCATCAATCCGTCGGGCTTCCCGGAGTGCAGGATCCGCGTGAAGCCGCCCATGTCGGAGCCAGGCCGATCCCTCATCTCCCTGTACCAGTAGTACATCACCCGCGACTGCCACTGGCTGTAGAGCGCGTCCGTCGCCGTGAGCGCGACGTGGAACCTCTTCGACGGGTCCGAGCCGCCGCCGCCGACGCCGCCGAGTATCTTCCGCGGCCCGGCGTCCCGGCTCCGGCCGTGGCCCACCATCGTCAGGAAGTTGTAGGTCGCGAAGAAGCAGCCCACCGAGATGAGGAGGAGCAGGCACGGCGAGGCCTTGCCGGCATTCTTCCTCCCGCTCATCCTAGTGGGGAGGGCGTCGTCGTCGTCGTCGTCGGCGGCGGCGGCGGCGGCGGCGGCGAGGATTAAGGGTTCGGAGGCGTTTGACTCGATCGCGAGCGGGGTCTCCGGATTCGGTGGATCTGAGAGATCGCGGTCGCCCTCACTCGGGTGCAGGAGAGATGGAGGGAAGAAGAAGGAGGCGGTGGGTTACTTCGGGGACGCCGGGGATGGAGGGTGGCGAGCGGCGGGGCAGTCGCCTCGGCGTCCGGTGGGGTTTCGCCGGCGATCGACCGCGTTTGGGATGGGGGGAGGCCGTGGAAGCGACGGCGGAGGAGAACTTGTTGCGGTATGGCCGCCGCGACCGGGCGAGAAAAAAAAAAGAGTGTATATAAAAATGGGTTAATTACGATTTACGCGTGGGTGAACAATATCTATCCATTAGCTGCGATTTCATATAGCCACGTCATCAAAAATATGCATATATGATACTCCCTCCATTCTAAAATATAAGCATTTTTATTATAGGGACAAGTTAAACATTTTTAACTTTAACTATTATTAATAGCAAAAAAAATTCAAAAGAATAATCATATAAAAGTGATGTTACTAGATTTATTGTTAAACAAACTACTATAATATATAACTTTTTTTATTTAAAACATCTTACTTTAATTAATATTATTGGTCAAAGTAGCATCTTGGAAGACCGTGTTAGTGTCTAAAAATGCTTATATTTTAGGACGGAGGGAGTATTAGCTATTAGATACAATTGGAAGGAACATTTCCTATACACACAAGCTTGCTGCTTGCTTACATACTCTGTGCACAATAATTAGTAAATGTCACAAAAAATTCTATAAAAAAATTGAACATTTACTCCTAATAGTATTACACATATCTACAAAGTCTCATATTTAAATTCAGTATATTTTAGCTATAACAAAAGGTGAAAAATCTGACAATTTTAAGGGTAAAAATATGTCATAATTTTATCTTTTTTTGTTATGGCTAAAATATAATGGATTTGAAAATAAGATTTTATATGTAAGTGTAACATTATTGAAAGTATGTGTCCAATTTATTTTAGAATTTTCTATGATATTTGCTAGTTATTATGTACGGAGTGTGCACTAAAAACTTATTTGCATAAGATATATTCCCACAATTGGATGGCTACTAATGTGGGGCCCATTCCTCACATTAACTATTGCCGCAATAAAAACAAAATGAATGGTGTTAATTACTCTATATATTATCGATAATATTCCTATATATTAGTTATGATTACAGAAGCCACATCGTAAAAATATCACAACCGTTAGATCATAGTGCCTATTATATATCTGCCATCAGATTCAATTGGAAGGCTAGTATGTAAGGCCCATTCCTCACATTAACCATTGCCACAATAAATACAAAATGAACTGTGTTAATTGTTTTGTACTCCCTCCGTTCCAAAATATTTGACACCGTTGACTTTTTAGCACATGTTTGACCGTTCGTCTTATTAAAAAAATTTGTGAAATATGTAAAACTATATGTGTACATGAAAGTATATTTAACAATGAATCAAATGATATGAAAAGAATAAATAATTACTTAAATTTTTTGAATAAGACGAATGGTCAAACACGTACTAAAAAGTCAACAAAGTCAACGGTGTCAAATATTTTGAAACGGAGGGAGTATATTATCTACTATTCCTATGTAAGTAGCCCCTGTGATTACATGGGCTATATCCTAAAAATATCACAACTGTTGAATCGTAGTGCATATTAGATATCTGCCATCACATACAATTGGAAGGCCACTAATGTTAGGCTCATTCTTCACATTAACCATTGCCGCAATAAAAACACGATGAATAGTGTTAATTGGTATGTATATTATCAAGTAATGACCAGCCTTATCTTTTCGTTTATCTTTTCGTTTATGCTTATGCTTATTAGCCAAAATTTAAATTTTCAACCTTAAAAATTTGGAGCTAATTTTCAGGTTTTTTCATCGAAGTTTATTTTTCAGCCTTTACTTTTAGATTGCTAATAACACGTATATAAAATTTTTGTTCACAAATTAATTTTAATTTGTAAATATATCATTTGGCTTATTCCCGAATAAGCCAAACGATAGGGCCGGACACCTTTTTAATGCTTAAAGAAACTGTCTAATAAACATTCACCCTAGGACAATTGGTCCCCTTACTCTTCCAATGTTCTGTAACAACAAAAATCCTGGTAACTTCATCACAAAATCCACATTCGTAGCTCCCACTTAGACATTGTAGTTTTATCCATGGTTTTGCTTTCGACCCAAAATCTCTCCATGCACTGCTCATATCGACGTCCCAGTGGTGGTAGGTGGATTTCAACACCATCTTCAGTTTCAACAACAATGCCACCTCTTATTGTGATGGTGGTGATGTATTTGTTTGGCCAAAAGTAAGATAGGTGTTTTTCTTTGTTTTCTATTAATCACGTTTTGGTTATTCAGAGTTATTTCATAGTATTCACTGTGGAGATTATGGATACCCCATACCTACACGGCATGTATAGTCCAACTGGGTATGTGGTGTCATGTATAGATAGAATATCTTTAAAAGGACTCGGGTTCAAGTCTAAACTTGTATGTCAAGGAAATACCCGAGATCCTAGTCGGTTACGATTGTATTTTATCTGTAACTACCTATTCCGTTAGGAATATGGGCTGTGCTTTGTAATACGGGCCCCTTCCCCTATATAAGGAGAGGTCCGGGTGCCTTTAGGGGGCACGATTTTCACCCAGATCATACAATCAATAATATACTCGGCGGATCAATCCCCGGACAGGAGTAGGGTATTACTTCTTGATTAAGAAGGCCTGAACCTGTATAAAATTCATTGTCTCTTAACCCATCCACTTTTCCAGCTTGATAGCCACCCCCTTTTAGTATTGCCGAAATCTTGTTTCGACAGTTGGCGCGCCAGGTAGGGGTAGCATCAAGTTCTTCACCGACTAGTGCGATGGGGTTTCGTTTCTGGCATTGACGACTTCGTCTTCCCTCCCGGGCAGGCGTTCCGGTTCGGCAGCCTCGACTTCATCACCAACGACTTCGGCAAGATTTCTCTCCTCGACTCGGATTCGAACCAGTCGGGAAGAGGCCAGATCTCCGCCCCGTTTGGTATCCCGAACTCGGCCGAGATCTACCCCAAGATCATCTCCACTGAGTTGGCTTCAAACCACTCGGACGAGATCCAATCTACTCCAACACGACCCGATCAAGACGATGGGGCCTATCCGCCAATCCTGATGAAACTCCCCGATGATTTGGCTGCTGTCTTCACCACAAGGGCGTCTTCTCCCCGTAGGTCTAGGCGGGATCCGGCCTCTGCCCCGATCCAGCCTAGCTCTAGGGAAGTCGGCGTCATACTCCAGCCTCTCGGCACGGTTTCGACAGAACAATTGGATGGCTACCTCAGCTCCCCCGGCGTTGACTCACGGCCAATGGAGATCATTGAGTACGACAACTTCGGCTACCGCTACGACTACCGCCACCTCGACGACTTCGACGAAGACTTTGAATATAACTACACGCCTCTCTACTTCGGCATCTTCATGGCTGACAACGAGACGGAAGAACAGCGTAAAGCCCGAGAAGCAGAAGAACAACGCGTGCAACAGGAAGCCGAACGACGCCGACTAGAAGAGGAGCGCTAAGCACAAGAGCGAGAACGGCTACAGCGTGAGCAACAGGAGCGTGAACGGGCTGCAAAAGAGGCTGAGGACCGGCGACAGCACGCCTTGGATGTCGGGCGACGAGCACGAGAACTTATCGGGCAGCAAGACGTCGAGGGAACGGTGGTTTTTCGCGCCCCTCAACAGAACGCGGTTGCAGCGATCACCCTCCTTGACACCCTCCTCAAGGAAGACGCACTCAATCAAGCCAATCACGTCGTCAACATCTTGAACCAGACCAAGACCATGATCGCCATCAACATCTTGAACCAGACCAAGACCATGATCGCCGCCTCGGTCTCGGTTAACTCCTCAAGCGTCCGCACGCCGACTGGCAGCCGAGTTCCCCCTCTTCGATCTCAAGACTATCACCAACCAAGCCTCAGCGTCATCGGCGCGGGATCCAGTCGCAGGAGCAGGGGTCGCGACGAGCGATCTATCCACTCGCCTCCCGAATGACATAGGGAGCGTCGAGTTGAACAATCTCGCTCCCCACATCGCAGGCGCCCCGTCGATCTTCGCGATACTATCAACCAGCGCCGCGCGGCAAGAGGCTACGCTCCCCACCATTCACCAGATCGCTATGACGATGACGTGGATGGAGTTGCTGCCTTCACAAGCGACCTGCGTCGAGTGGATTGGCCAGCCGGCTTCACGCCGACTGGAATCGAGAAGTATGACGGCACCACTAACCCGGAGTCTTGGCTCACCATCTACGGTCTCGCAATTCGCGCAGCAGGAGGAGACAGCAAAGCCATGGCAAACTATTTGCCTGTGGCCCTAGCGGATTCTGCCCGGTCCTGGCTTCACGGGTTACCCCGTGGCACAATCGGATCTTGGGTGGAACTTCGCGACCACTTCATCGCCAACTTCCAGGGTACCTTTGAACGCCCTGGTACACAGTTTGATCTCTACAACGTTGTTCAGAAGTCTGGAGAATCCCTTCGAGATTACATCCGACGCTTTTCCGAGCAACGCAACAAGATCTCCGACATCATCGACGACGTCATCATCGCCGCCTTCACCAAGGGCATTCGCCACGATGACCTAGTCGGCAAGTTTGGGCGCAAGCCTCCTAGGACGGTCAAGCAGATGTTCGAAAAAGCCAATGAGTACGCCAAAGCTGAAGATGCCATTACCGCGTCCAAGCAGTCGGGCACCACTTGGAAGCCGAAGAAAGATACGACTACAGGGGGGAGTGGAAGTACCAATCACAAGGATCGCAAGCGTAAGCCCGAGGAACTTATGGCAACTACTACACCATCCTCCCGACAATGTTCACGCGTCAACACTTTTGACAAGATCATGAACTCCCAATGTCCGCATCATCCAAACTCCAATCACGCGGCCAAAGATTGCTTCGTCTACAAACAGTTCATAGAACAATACGCCAAGAACGCACGCAAGACCTCTGATGGAGATCAAAGCACGTGAAAGAAGAAGGATGATGAAGACGATGCCCCGTCTGGTTTTCAAGACCATCGCAAGGAACTCAACCACATCTTTGGCGGACCCCTGGCTTATGAATCCAAGAGAAAGCAAAAGCTAACCGAACGAGAGATCAACGCTGTTCAGCCCGACATGCACCAATATCTTCGGTGGTCAGAGACGATAATTAAGTTTGACCGCTCGGATCATCCTGACCGAGTGGTCCACCTGGGGCGGTATCCCCTGGTACTAGACCCAGTGGTTCGCAACGTCAAGCTTCGCAGATCCCTCATCGATGGTGGCAGTGCACTCAACATCCTTTTCGCCAAGACTCTGGACGACATGCAGATCCCTCGCACAGAATTAAAGCTGAGTAATGCGCCCTTTCACGGAATCATCCCAGGGCTATCTGCTACACCACTCGGCCAGATAACTCTTCCGATTACTTTCGGCACTCGGGAGAACTTCCGCACAGAAAACGTTTGCTTCGAAGTTGCTGATTTCGAGACAGCGTATCATGCCATACTCGGACGCCCAGCGTTAGCCAAGTTCATGGCTGTCCTGCACTATACCTACATGATGATGAAGATGCCTAGTCCTCGAGGAGTCATATCCCTGCGGAGCGACATCAAGCAAGCCGTCACGTGTGACAAGGAAAGCTGCAAGATGGCCCAGACCCGCGAGATCACGCTCGCCCAAGAAGAAATCCGACTGGCTGCGTCCACAGCAAGCGAAGGAGAAGTGCCTACGACCAAGATGCCCAAGAGCGGAGAAAGTGACGCCAAGACCAAGAAGATTCCTCTAGATCCCTCTGATCCTACTAAGACTTTTGTAATAGGCGCTGAGTTAGATTGTAAATAGGAAAGCACACTCATCACCTTTCTTCAAAATAATAAAGATATCTTTGCGTGGAAACCATCTGATATGCTTGGTATTCCTAGAGAGGTGATTGAGCACTCTTTACATGTTTAGGAAGACGCTAAACCCATAAAGCAACGACTCCGCTGTTTCGCACAGGATAGGAAGGATGCGATCAAGGAGGAATTGACCAAGCTATTAGCAGTAGGTTTCATCAAGGAAGTCCTTCATCCCGACTGGCTGGCCAACCCAATTCTGGTTCGGAAGAAGACGGGGCAATGGCGCATGTGTGTCGATTACACCGACCTCAACAAGTCTTGTCCCAAAGATCCCTTAGGGTTACCTCGCATTGACCAGGTAGTTGACTCAACGGTCGGCTGCGAGCTACTCAGTTTTTTGGATTGCTACTTAGGATATCATCAGATCCGACTAAAGGAATCCGACTGCTTGAAGACTTCATTCATCACGCCCTTCGGGGCCTACTGTTACATCACCATGCCTTTTGGATTAAAGAACGCAGGAGCAACTTATCAACGCATGATCCAGAGATGTTTCAACCCAAATTGGCCGCAACGTTGAAGCTTATGTGGATGACGTGGTCGTCAAGACCAAGCAGAAGGATGATTCGATTACGGATCTAGAAGAGACCTTCGCGAGTATCCGTGCTTTCAGGATGAAATTAAACCCTGAAATGTGCATCTTCGGAGTACCGTCAGGGAAGTTGCTTGGATTTATGGTGTCCCATAGAGGCATACAAGCCAACCCGGAGAAAATCAATGCCATCCTCAACATGAAACCGCCGAGCTCCTAGAAAGATGTTAAAAAATTAACTGGCTGCATGGCGGTGCTCAGCCGGTTCGTCTCACGACTCGGCGAGCAGGGGATGCTTTTTTTCAAGTTGCTGAAGAAAACCGACAATTTCCAGTGGGGACCTGAAGCACAAAAAGCCTTTGAAGACTTCAAAAAAACTTCTCACTACTCCATCAGTCTTAGCTTCACCACATCCGCAAGAGCCGCTATTGTTATATGTGTCGGCAACTTCCTAGGTTGTAAGCACAGTCCTGGTTGTCAAGCGTGAAGAAGAAGACCATGTTCAAAAAGTCCAACGACCAATCTACTTCTTTAGCGAGGTTTTGGCTGACTCCAAGACAAGATACCCTCAGGTTCAAAAGCTATTATATGGTGTTTTAATTACCATCAGGAAATTATCTCACTAGTTCCAAGGTCACTCGGTTACGGTGGTTACGTCGTTCCCACTCGGGGACATACTTCACAATCGCGAAGCAAACGGGCGGATCGCAAAATGGGCCTTGGAATTGATGTCTTTGGATATATCCTTCAAGCCGCGAACTTCGATCAAGTCCCAAACTTTAGCCTACTTCGTCGCCGAGTGGACTAAGTGCCAAGAAGACATGTCTGCGGAAAAGATGGAGTATTGGACTTGCATTTTGATGGTTCGAAGAGGCTTTCAGGCACTGGAGTGGGGGTTGTCCTAATTTCCCCGACTGGAGAGAGGCTGAGCTACGTATTGTGGATACATTTTTCTGCATCTCACAGCGTGGCGGAATATGAGGCGCTTCTTCATGGATTAAGGATTTCAATCTCCTTGGGAATTCGGCATCTGATAGTTCGTGGAGATTCTCAGTTGGTCGTTAATCAAGTTATGAAAGAGTGGTCCTGCCTTGATGATAACATCATGACCGCTTACCAGCAGGGGGTACGCAAGTTGGAAGACAAATTTGATGGACTTGAGCTTACCCATGTTCTTCGATGCAATAATGAGGCAGCCGACAGACTGGCTAATTTTGGTTCAAAACGAGAAGCAACTCCTTCCGACGTGTTTGTTGAACATCTCTACGAGCCAACCGGACCTAGGAAAGAAACAATCGAGGCCGCGGATACTCAAGACGTAAGCATGATTGAAGTCGACTGGAGAGAGCCCCTCATAAGATTTTTGACAAAACAAGAACTCCCTCAAGATAAAAATGAAGCCGAGCGGATCTCCAGGCACAGTAGACTTTATGTCATACATGAGACCGAGCTGTACAAGAAAAGTCCATCGGCAATCTTGCAACGCTGTGTGTCTTTGGAGGAGGGAAGACAATTGCTAAAGGATATACATTCAGGCATCTGTGGCAATCACGTTGCCGCATGAACCATCGTTGGCAAGGCTTACTGGCAAGGTTTTTTCTGGTCCACAGCCGTGTCCGACGCTGACAAAATTGTGCGAACATGTGAGGGTTGTCAATTTTTCGCTCGACAAACTCATCTACCGGCTCAGGAGTTGCAAACCATCCCGTTGTCTTGGCCGTTCGCGGTTTGGGGGCTCGACATGGTCGGCCCGTTTAAAAAGGCAGTCGGTGGTTATACTCATCTCTTTGTAGCTGTTGACAAGTTTTCCAAGTGGATTGAAGCCAAACCGGTTATCACAATCACGGCAGACAAGGCTAGAGATTTCTTCGTCAACATTGTGCACCGGTTTGGGGTATCTAATAGGATCATTACTGATAACGGCACTCAATTCACGGGCGGAGTATTGAAAGATTTCTATGAGGACTTCGGCATCAAAATTTGTTATGCCTCCGTAGCGCACCCCATGAACAATGGACAAGTCGAACGCGCCAATGGCATGGTACTTCAAGGAATAAAAGCGCGAGTTTTCGACTGACTGCATCCCTATGCCGGCAAGTGGGTAGAACAGTTGCCATCCGTACTATGGTCCTTGCGCACCACTCCCAGTCGAGCTATGAGGCAGTCGCCGTTTTTCCTAGTCTATGGAGCGGAAGCGATGTTGCCAAGTAACTTCGTAACTTCAGCGAGGAGCGCACAAAGAAGACCGAGTAGATGATCTCAACTGACTGAAAGAAGCCCGTGAAGCAGCCTGAATTCAGTCAGCTCGGTACTTACAAGGGATGCGCCGTTATCACAATCGCAATGTTCAATCTCAAGCTTTTTTAGTCGGCGACCTGGTTCTGAGAAAAATTCAAACTACACGGGATCGGCACAAGTTATCTCCCTTGTGGGAAGGACCGTTCATAATTTCTGAAGTCACTCGGCCAGGTTCTTACCGACTCAAGCGTGAAGACGGTACTCATATCGACAACTGTTGGAATATTGAACATCTTCGTCGTTTTTATGCTTAGGCATTACTTTTGTATCTTCCTCTTTGACTGTTAACATCAAGTTGTCCCTTGAGTTATCAGTCGGGGGCTACTATAGTAATAATGGAGTGTGATTTTTATCAATTCAATTTGCTTACTTGATTTATCATTGCCTTGTTTGATTTTTTGGCTTAGCCAATGAGGACTGAGAGTTTTTTTTAAAACTTTTGCGGGTTTTAGGCTCAATAAGGTTTGACAAAAACTTAAGAAATCTGGAGCTAAGTTTAAATCATCAAGCACATCATAAATTTATCAGTATTGTACAAATTGTGCCTCCACCATCATCATCATTATCATCAGAATACACAAACAATTAGATTCAGTTCTTTCATCATCAGAATTATCAGACCCAGTCGGCTTAAGATTGTTGTCCTGGAATCTCTCAACCACATCAGCGGCTATCTTGTCAGCGGCCTTTTGCGCATCACTGATAAGGTCAAGGGCGGCCTCTTCACTTGTCTTGTCTGCAAAGCCGTCAACAGCATCAATATCAATTTTCGGGTACAAGGACTTGGTCATCGCCAACGCTAGGCCTGCCCCCATACTCCCAGCTTCTTTGATGTTCTTAAAATATGTATCCGGAGCAGCTCTCAGCTTGTCGAAGATTTCGACAGCATCAAGTGAACTCGGACCGTTGTTATTGAAAAACATGGCCTGGACGAGTGGCGTAGCGGCATTGGCGACTTCATCTCTGGCTCCTTCAAGCTTCTTGATTTTATTAACTAAGACGTCGAATTGGGCCTGGGATTTGATCTTGCGGTCTACACGAATAAGTTTACATCAATGACTAGGCATGAAGATGAGAGTGGTTTTTGAAGTATTAGCTACCAGTACCTTCGACATCTTTCTGAGCCGAGTCCCTCTGTTTTGCCAATTCGGCCTTGTCTTTCTCTAGAGCTTGGATTCGCTTCTCTAGCTCGGATATCTTGGAAGCTTGCACTGTATTGCTTTTCATTGGTCAGTTGCACATGGATAGCAACATGAAACAGGTCAGACAGAGACGATGTTTACCTTTTGATGAACCGCTCAACTCAAAGTTAGAGTCTTGAAGCTCGACCATCCGATCTCTAAGGTCATGTTCAGTTTTCCTAGCAAGCTCTTTGGCTTCACGCAGCTGGTTTCTGGTTGCTTCAAGGGTTCCAAGGTGGGGAACTAGCTTTTCAAGGGTTGCGGTCTTCGCCTCATTCCTGAGATGGATTCTCTGTACCACAAATTTATCCGTATCTAAGCAAAGTGGCTGACAGGATGATTGAAGCCATGTATAGGGATACTTACATTTACAAGGCGAGTAGCTTGGCCGAGTGTCCTTTTCAGCAGACATACTTCCTCGTCCTCTTTTTGTTTATTCATTACGATCCCCTGTGGTTGCATTTCGTCATCTCACTACTTGACTAATATGGGTGGGCGAGAATCTTTAGCCGATTGTATCTGGAGGACCTCTTCTTCGTCGCCGATCATCGGGCCTTAGGCATTCATGAATAATGGTGAAACAATTGAAGAAAGTCTGTTGGATCAAAACAGATTTGGAGTATTTGCTTACCTGTTATGATTTCTGGTCAGGGACGAGCAGGTCCTTGCACCCTAACAGGGGAATTAGTTCCAGAGTTGGCGCCAGCACTCGTCTTGGGAGGGCTATCAGCCTGGGTCTCTACTTCCGAGATGTCATTATTTTGTTCTGTACCCGACTGATTTCCAGTCGGGGGCTCCTGATTAGCACCAACTCCAGCTTCGGCCGACTGATTTCCAGTCAGGGGCTCGTTGCTGGTCTCTACATTGTCGGTTGCTGGTTGATTGTCACTCGTGCGATTTTCGGCAGTTGGCCCAGTTTCTTTTGAAGGACCCGTCTCCATGTCAGTCGGCTTAGGGCCTTTTCCAGAAGGATCTATGTCAGATGGCTTCCTACAAATTTGAGTTATGCTATCAGTGCTATTTCAATAGTGAGTGAGCAGCAATACAAGGAAAATGGTCAAATGATTTGTACCTGGAGGACTTCCTGATTTTCGGCATGGGACGACTGGATGTTTTCTTCTTAAGGTGAGCTTGCCTTGGTTTTCCAGTCACCCCTTTGCTGTTAGCCTTTTCAGCATCGTCATTTTCATCGTCACTCAGAACCAGTTTCCTCTTGTAGAAGTCTGACTGGTTAGCCGATTGAGGGGTGTTGGGTTGAGTGTCAGACCGGATTTTTGGTCCACCGCCAGCTTGACCAGTTTGCCGACGGGGTGAGCGGTGTTGAGCAATTGGAGGATCTGACTTCATCAAGGCGAATTCCTGGGCATGATGATCCAAGTTTTCAATCAACTTTGGAAAAAAATTTGATAGTAATCGTGTTCTTCACCGAAATTGCAAGAATAAGCTGCTTAGGGGCGGATTAGTAGAAATATACCGGCGTCGCGGTTTGAAACAGCGATAGCGCGATATCGCGTAATGCGCGCGCGAAAGCGGTGGCGCTCATCGGTGTCGCGGTCCTAAAGCGCGAGAGCGAGGCGATGTCGCGCTTTCGCAAAGCGATAGCGTGGTCCAGCTGATGCTGCCTGACGCACGCGGAACTCGAAGCGGTCTTGCGCTTCGAGTGCGCGACAGCGCGTGCGGTCTCGCGGTCGGGTTGCACGAGACCGTAGCGACTGACGCATGTGGGGTCCTCGAGCGGTCTCGCGGTTGTGATCAGCGAGAGCGATCGGTCTCGCGGTACCCGCGCGCGAGGGCGCCAGCGGTATCGCTCTTCCAAAGCGTGATACCGTTGCCGCGTGGCCCACGGCCCCTAATCCATCTACTAATCCTGAAGCGACAGTGACGGCTTCGGTCTCGCTCTTTGAAAGAGACTGCGAGCGATATCGCTCTCCCCACGCGTGAGAGTGATTAGCTAATTACATTTTGCAAATCGCTAATAGTTCATGTCACCGTTGGTACGTACTCCCTCCATCCCATAAAAAACCAAACTAGTACTAAATTTGTTTTTTCGGGACTGAGAGAGTAAAAAGTATAATTTTTTCCCTCCATCCCAAAAAAAGCCAACATAGTACTAGATTCGTTTTTTCAGGACGGAGGGAGTAGAAAGGATTTTTTTTTCATATTTTTTTTTATTATGTGTGCAACATATGTATATGTAAATGAACATGAGAAACATGTTTATATTGAAAATAGGCAAAGATTGTGTACGCGGATACGAGAAGAAAAATAAATATCATGGAATTTGAAAATAATGATATCAGAGAAAGAAACAATATATTACCTATAGAGATCATTCGGGAACAATTTTTACAAAGTTGACAAAGAATAGGAATTTAGAATATGCCATATTCACAGAGAAAACCAACTTTGCATATTCACAGGCTCGATCTTGTGACAAGAACCGCGTAGCGAGTTAACGAACTACTCAGTTCTTGCCACAAGACTGGGCCTAAGAATATGCAACACCGAGTTTATGAATTTGCAGGAGTAGGTCATATTCACAAACGGATGTTGGAACTTGAAAAAAATAGTGGGTGTAAGAATGTAGTAAAAAAATCACATTTGTATATTCATAGACTCGATCTTGGGACAGGAACCGAATAGTGGGTGAACGAACAACATAGAGCAAGTTCAACAACTACTCAGTTCCTGCCTCAAGATCGGGCCTAAGAATACGCAAGACGAAGTTAGAACCAGCAGAATGTTTATGAAGAAGAGATGTAGTTGTGTGCTAGGTTTTGTTGTTGTTTATAGGGGATGGCAAGAAGCTGCGCAGTTTCAATTATTGGAAAGAGACGACGGTGCATCTGAATGCTTCACTAATCAATTCAATAGCGTGAGACTGTTTCACTCGTGATGACAATAATTGCAAAGCGACACCGTCACTTTCGGCGGCACATGCTGCATAACAGTTTGCTTTATTAATTACAAAGCGACGAAGTCACTTTCGGCGCAGCGCAGCGGAATCTTGAAAGTTTAATTGTGAATGATTTGATGCTCTGGCGCATGTCCCGTGATTGGAAAGAGAGGATGCCATTTTAGGTGCGTATCGTTGCATCTCTGTGAAAAGAAATTAGTGGGCAATTTAAGTCATAGTAGCAAAAAGTTAAAGTAATATGCAATTTTAACCGCACGAGTATCATCGACACTGCACTATTAATTTAGTTTGTGGGACTATTATTTTTATTAGCTCTCGTACAAAAAATTAATAGTTAACCAAAAATCATATGTGTTAACTGGCTACAAAATAGGGCATATAAATATGAGATATTTATGAACTACGAAACATCGTACATAACATGAAGAATAAGCAGTACAAATAAATAATGTTCATTGCAGTACAAATAACATGAAGAATAAGCCAAAATCATAGCAAGGTTCAGATAGGGTTGCCAGTGAACTGAAAGTCATAATGTTCACTTCTTTTCGTCATCATCGTCATGGTTAGTCGTAGTCCTAGATGGTCCACCTTGCTTTTTTGTAGTTTTTTTCCTTTGTCCTGCGGCATGTCGAGGGCCTGAGAGGGACAGACGGTTTGGCTCATGGCGCTCACGGTTAGATCTGCGCGGGTCATTGTCGTTTCCTTCCCCAACCTCTGGTTGTGTGGGCTGTGTCACTTGGGGCGCATCATCAGTTTGTGAAGTCCGAAGCTCATTGGGTACTGATGACGACCCTCCACCGAAGCTGGACATGTCGCCGTACGATGCAGTGTAAGGCTTAAACCCTGACATTAGTTCAGGGCGAAATGACCCTACAGAAGCAATGTAGATATCAATGAAATTATCAAAGCTGGAGGAAACAACAATAACACAAAAAAAATCCAAACCTGTTGACGGTGCTTGCATATATGGAATTTCATTAGGATGCGAGGAATATTGACCAAATAGACAATCACCTTGTTGCAACAAGTCCATATAACCCTGTACTCCACCACCAAACGACGTGCCTTGCATCCATATAAAATGTCACGGCGTTATTGTCTTAAGTTGAAGTGGGAGTCATGTATGGCATGAATATGCCATCGATATATGTGTATGGAGAATGATGGTTGTACGTACCACCGTAATCCATGGATTGTCTTTGCCATGGGTTGGTGACATATGTAGGTGCATGCAGTGGAACCGACTGAGTAGGCCCTGTTAATATCAGGAAGTAAATAGTCAATAAGATTCATATACATGAAAAATTAATAAATTGAAATAATAAAAAAATATGAAATTAGATGTAAGGGGAGACTGACCGCCTAACGACGTAAACCCTCTTTGTCCGATAAAATCAGCAGGCATTTGGGGTATGGTAGGGATACCTTGGCTAGTCCCTGAATATGCAATTAATATAAGAAAAAAGTAAAATTACGAGTGGACATATGCATGCCAATATGGTACTGAATGTACACGGACCTGCAAATGGTGCAAATCCTCCTTGCCAGTGTGAGGTTGGCACATCGGGAGCCATTTGAGAAATCATTTGTGGCGTTGCAGAAGGCATATGAGGCACGGGACAGACCATTCGCGTTCCCTCTGTCATCAATTGGAAAACATCATTTAGTCATTTCACATAAACAATTGGGAAAAAAATTAGCATATTGATGAGCTATCCCGTACCAGCAAACGACGCAAACCCACCCTGCCATTGAGAGGTGATGGGCGTAGAACTATGTGGGGGTACCCGTTCCGGTTGTGCTGCAAATGAATAAATTAGTCTTTAATATAAATGGCATTTATTTTAGCATTCTGCAATAACGTATTTTACCTTGAGTTGAACCAAATCCTCCTAGACGTTCCGAAATGTCAGTGATTTCTGGGATAGTCGGAATAGTGGGTGGCTCATGAAACAAAGTTGACCTTACTCCTGCACGACCATCACTGGATCGTCGCGCGGAGGCTGAAGGGCGGGCAGAGGTGGACGGCCGGGAAGAGGTATAGGGACGCTCCGGCATTGGCTCGATCGTCCTTCTTGATGTTACCGGAGTATAGACGTCCGAGGAATGTCGGCACGATGCGAGCCGCATGATTCGCTTTCCTATTCTACGCAGGGAGTCGACCGGGGCCATAACTTCCTGGTTGGTACCCGCCATTCCATCTCTGAGCTTCTCCCACAATGTCTTCGCATCCCTTACTAACTCCCTTGCAATGTCGGTCTGCATGGAGCGTAGCAACAGTGTTAGAAAGTTGAACCCCATGTATAAGGACACACCGATGCAACGAAATATTTAAATGCTAGTAGTACCGTCAAGTGAGCGGGGGGTGCTAGCTGCATATCATATATTTGATCAATTGTTGGTGGACCTCGCTCGTCGGGGTCCTCGGGTGCAAGTAGCCGGATGCGAGTCTGCGATGAGTACCAGGCCATGTATTGTTCGTAAGTGTTGTGGTCGTATGCCCTGGTCTCCTGGACGACATCATTCAAGGCCTGTGACCACGCCTCTATCCATGGGGTCATCCTTGAGTGCATAGATCGATGAAACCTGTTGTCAGCTTGCCTCTTTTGCCTGCCACAAAAATACAACAATTAGCTGTTAGTTATATCTGAAAATTTTTATTGCACAGAAATTAGACAGGATTGAAATAACAACATACGTGTTTACATCTGGTGGAAGGTGAAGTCCAACAGGAACTGGTACTTGTTGGTACAGTCCCATATGACGCATTACCCTTTGAACATTATACCCCTCGACAAATATGTCGTACACTAGCATTTTTCGTGTCATCCAGTACGCTTCATCGCGGTAACATAAGATGCTTACTCCATGTGGTGCACGCAAAATGGCCTCTTCGTTCGTGTACGGAGTCCACCGAACTTCGTTTTCCCTAAGGCTTTCGAACGCCTCGGTGAAGTACTCGTACACATTGTGCACCTGGATTCTCGCCTACTGTGGCTGCACGATCAGAGATTGTAGATTTAGTTATGCAATATCATTCAAATGACATAAATATTCCTTTAATGCAAGCATACGTACTGGTCCGTAGCACCAGCGAGTACCGAAGGTAGGACGATCATCAACTGCGTCAGTGTAATCGTCCTTGTGGGCCACGGCCACGCTCATGTATGGACGTCCGAACGAGAAGCGCTCGTACGACCACAACATGACCAAAAGTGGACACCCCGTGAAAATTCTCTCCCTTTGTCCGGTCTTAATACATGCGTCGCAGAATCCACGGTATGTGGCTGCAAGGACGGCTGATCCCCAGCTAAACTGTGCAGAAGGCGCTATATTACCTTCAGCAATTTGGCGAGCAAGGGGGATTAGCCTGGCGTCCACAGTGTTCCCGTGCAAGCCGGTGAACATGACCCAACCAAATAGCCAAAGTAGATAAGCCTCAAGGTACAACGTCTGTTGGTACTCCTGGACATCGTCGGGCATATATCGCACCTAACAAAAAAACAATGTGTTGTCAAATATGTGAATGTGAACGGAATATGCCTTAATTACAAATATTAAATTACCTCAAACTGTGACAACCACTTCAATGTGGGGCCATGAGTTTCTTTTTCAGAGAAAAATATTTTGTCCTCATCATCGTCTGTATCATCGGTAGCGTACCGTGGCAAAATATAGGCATATCGTGATACAATATCATCTCTCCAATCTTCTGGAGGGTCCGGACGTACAATTGCCTGGCCGGCTAGTGGCAGCCCCGTGAGCATGGACACATCCTGCAAAGTTATGGTCATTTCTCCGCACGGTAGATGGAATGTATGTGTCTCTGGCCTCCACCTATCAACCAGTGCCATAAGTAGGGACTTGTCGATATTTTGTCGTCGTTTGCTATGTGCCCCCATTTGTTTTTGTTTAGGTTCTCTAGCATCATAATGCATCCTTGCCTGCGTCATGTAAACGAAGGTAAGAAGACCTGCAGCTGACAACCTATGAGGAAATTTATTAGTCACATTAGGCAATGCTATTGTACGATATCATGATGTTGCAAACTTTAACCATTTATGCACCTCGGCTTCCATCGTGGATCAATCCCCCACCATCCGGCTGTACGTGGTATTAGGACAGCTAGACTAGAGCAAGAATTTCCATCAGATATCTTCTTTGCACGATGTCGTGCATCGATCTCTTTGCTAAGCAACGGGTAAGGCCACTCCTCTTCCATATCTGGATGTGCATCATGAAGGGTAAATTAGAAATTTCATCAAGTGCACATACGAAAAAGTACATAATGCATTAAATTAAGGAATAAAATTTTCTCATAGTACAAGTACAAACTCGACACGTATCATTGAAATAAATAGTACAACAGTAGGTTTACAAACGTTACAAACTTGGTAACACCTTACGATAAAATCTTACAACATTACCATAATCAAATAAATATTAAACATACTTATTGACTAACATATTACAGACTTATTGAAATAAATATTACACATACTTATTGACTAACATATTACAAACTTATTGAAATACAATGTCATGCAGCAAACATATCATGACTGAACATAAATAACCGGACAGTGTAGGTTATAACTACTACAGGTCTCCTTCCTCCCTATCGTGAGCACCCCGAGAGCCCCTTCTATTCATCCTCGCACGTTGTTGCCTAGGTTCCTTAGTTGAAGATGTACCCTCCTTGTTATTCTTGCAATTTCTAGTGCGGTGCCCGTACTGAAGACAATCCTCACATCGCCTCATAGGCCCTCCTGCTTTGGATGCATCCATATCATTTCTTAAGCCGTGTTTGTCTTTGTTGACGAAAAAAATCAAACACGCCGGCCTGGGAGATCTGCTTAGCTCCTGTGCAGGTCCAAAGATTGGTGAGATGCGGGCGTGCCAGTCAGTTTGATCCTGTAACTGACAAGATATGCAAATAGTAGATCAAAACAGCCGATCGGCTGACAAGCCGATGGAGTAGTTCCAGCCAATAGCCGATAATAGCCAATGCCGATACCAGCCGATAGCGATAGGGTTTAAGCAATCGGCTATACGTCCAATGTAGATTCTAACACTTTAGTAAATAATGATATATAGGCAATCGGCTACCGATAATAAAATATAACAATAATATAGTCTAGTATGAACCAATCGGCTAGCATTGATATGATAGAGTAAGCATTGATCTGAAGGTTAAAGCATACATCGGCTGGAGGCCCGATGTCATGAAATCCACAAGATTAGATTAAACAGTGAAACCTTTGTTGTCATTGGCTAAATCCAACTTATATGTATATGCAATCCTTATGAGCCGATGCAACGTCCACATAACTCATCGGCTGAAACCCCGATGAAACCCTTATTGGCAATCAAGAAGCAGGCTAGAGATTATGGTTCTAAGCACGACTTAGTAGATCAAACTTAACTGATGCAGCACTAAGTATGAAAGGAAACATAATATCTAAACAATCAAGCCGTTGACTGAGTTTTCAGGGAGGTAGATGTCTAAGCTAATCTAATCTAGCAACGCGATTTAGCCGATACCGGCAGAAACCCTAAAACGAGAAGCAGCCGATAGAGCTAAATTGATATGCTAAGACTAGATTAACAGAGACATATGATAAATAGGTAGGCAAATATATCATCCAAACCAGAGCAATCCAAGAGGTCGAATGTACTGATGCAGCCTTGAACGACGCTGACATAGATGAGACAATTGCCCGGGCCGACGGAACATTGGACTTATCCCTTCGCCGGAGATCGAAGACGATGCAGCCCCGCGTCGGGTGCCAAGTTCCGCCGGAACGTAAAAAACAAAAGTAGAAAAGGTAAAAGGGTGGCGATGCGCCGAATTGTATTGATCGTAGCGATAGATTACATAGACCCCAGGTGTACATATTTATACCCATGGGTTGATATAAGTCCTTGTCGGACAAGAAAGAAACTAACCTAAAGATAAAAGGAAAATATAAAGTCCTTATCGGACACTAAACACACTTTCCTAAAGATAAAAGGAAACTAACAAACTATTCCTAATTAATAGATAAATTGCCATGCCGCATCCTCTTTAAACTCGGTCACTTAGAGATAAGCTTCCTTTAGTAGATTGATTTCCTTAACCGAATATAGCAGGAATCCGACTATTGGCGACTTGATAACTCTCATCGACTGATTCCAAGATGCTACAGCCGATAATGATTCTAAGCCGATGACGTCTTTGCCGATTACCAAATTTCACTGTTAACACATGCCCCCCAGTTTTGGAGTATGAGGACTTATGCTCCAAAATTCTCTTCTGTCTGATCTTGTAATCGGCTTTCATGAGCTGATACTGATGTGCTTGCCCCCCGAGCCGAGATTGAATGATCTTGGCATTGACTTCTTCTTCAGACATGTGGATATAAAATTCGTGGTCCCACTAGGCGTGCCAATCTGTGTTGACGAAAAAAAATCGAACACACCGGCCTGGGAGATCTGCTTAGCTCCAATGCAGGTTCAAATATGATGAGATGCGGGCGTGCCAGTCAGTTTGATCCTGCAACTGACAAGATATGCAAATAGTAGATCAAAACAGCCGATTGGCTGACAAGCCGATGGAGTAGTTCCAGCCGATAGCCGATAACAGCCGATGCCGATACTAGCCGATAGCGACAGGGTTTAAGCGATCGGCTATATGTCCAATGTAGATAATGATATAAAGGCAATCGGCTGATGATGATGTAATAAAATAACAATATAATCGAATATAAACCAATCGGCTAGCAATGATATGATAAATAAGCATCGATCCGAAGGTTAAAGCACACATCAGCTGGAGGTCCGATGTCATGAAATCCACAAGATTAGATTAAACAATGAAACCTTTGTTGTCATCGGCTAAATCCAACTTATATGTATATGCAATCCTCATGAGCCGATGCAACGTCCAGATAACTCACCGACTGAAACCCCGATGAAACCCTTATTGGCAATCAATAAGCAGGCTAGAGATTATGGTTCTAAGCACGACTTAGTAGATAAAACTTAACTGATGCAGCACTAAGTATGAAAAGAAACATAATATCTAGACAATCAAGCCGATGACTGATTTTCAGGGTGGTAGATGCCTAAGCTAATCTAATCTAGCAACGTGATTTAGCCGATACCGGTAGAAACCCTAAAACGAGAAGCAGCCGATAGAGCTAAATTGATATGCTAAGACTAGATTAATAGAGACATGATAAATAGGTAGGCAAATATATCATCCAAACCAGAGCAATCCAAGAGGTCGAATGTACTGATGCAGCCTTGAACATTGGACTTATCCCTTCGCCGAAGATCGAAGACGATGCAGCCCCACGTCAGGTGCCAAGTTCCGCTGGAACGTAAAAAACAAAAGTAGAAAAGGTAAAAGGGTGGCGATGTGCCGAAATGTATTGATCGTAGCGATAGATTACATAGACCCCGGGTGTACATATTTATACCCATGGGTTGATACAAGTCCTTGTCGGACAAGAAAGAAACTAACCTAAAGATAAAAGGAAAATATAAAGTCCTTATCGGACACTAAACACACTTTCCTAAAGATAAAAGGAAACTAACAAACTATTCCTAATTAATAGATAAACTGCCATGCCGCATCCTCTTTAAACTCGGTCACTTAGAGATAAGCTTCCTTTAGTAGATTGATTTCCTTAACCGAATATAGCAGGAATCCGACTATTGGCGACTTGATAACTCTCATCGGCTGATTCCGAGATGCTGCAGTCGATAATGATTCTAAGCTGATGACGTCTTTGCCGATTACCAAATTTCACTGTTAACAGTCTTCTACCCTTACCAGCCTTTAACAAAACCAAGTCTGGCACATAGATCCTTTTATCACCCCCAGTTTCGACTAGGTGTTGGAGGGACCTCCACCCGAGGATCTCAGCACTCCATGCATTCAGAACTCTATCCTTTAGGTAGAACGTCGACACGTATGATGTTGAATCAAGCTTAATTTTAGCGCACGCGGCCAGGACATGGCTACATGGCTTATGAAGAAGCTTCGGCTTATTGCAAGAGCACGAACATATGTTATCAGATTCATGCCCTAGAGTAACTTCATGCGTGATGACCCCAGTAGAAGATCCAAAACCCCCCTTAGTGCGACATGTGACTTCCCACCTTCGTCTGACGTTCCCAGTGGTAATGACCGTGTGAAATCTTGCGTTCTCAGTGTCACGCCCAGAAATTCCCTAATAGAATTCCAAGCAGAATGTGCATTAAAACCCCCGTCCAGGACCGGCCGGGGTACACAAACAACAAAGTTGACATACAGACCCATGTCTTACAATCATTATAAAAGTCTTACATAAATTCAGCAGAAAATTAAAAGATAACATGAGCTAAGCCTTGACTTGGACCGCAGTGGGAACACCACTCCACAGGCATCCTCGACGGCACGGACGAAGCCTATTCCTCGGAGAAGCCGCCATCTGACGCATACTCAAACTCTGGGGTTTTGGGGAAAATAGAGTAAGACTGAGTACAACCCCTGTACTCAGGAATAGAGGGTATGATGCAGGATATAATCGAAGGACAGCTTGAGCGGTTCATTTGCATAAAGCGAGCATTTAAAGATGGTAGTTGAAAGCAGTAAAACAGTTGTAATAATTACTCAATATTAACCATCAACTGTCCAACGCTACACCACATTGTGACAGGCCCAACCATCCACCTGAATTAATCAATTCCATTAGACTAGACTAGGGTGAGACTAATCACGGTGAATCTGGTTGACCGCCCATAACCGCGGGCACGGCTATTCGAATAGCTTCACTCTGATCAGAGGTGTACAATGGTACCCACAAGACGCAGCCCCATGACACGTTTCCGTGCGCCGACATGCCACCACGACATACCGGAAAGAGGCCGTGACAGGACCCTTCGCATAACCCCCTCTAGCCAAGCACACCACATCTTAGGTTTCACTCCCGTCCCCAGCGGGCAACGGGCAGTCCCCTCTTGTGCCAAGGTGAATTCGGAAGCGATAGAGGCCATCGCAGGGCCCGTCCCGCTCCATCATGCCCACCCTTGCCTGGATGCGTCAACTAGAGGAAAGCTACACTACAAGCCCAGCCGTTGCCCACGCTGGCTTGTGGTAAGTACGAGGAATTTTTCCAGGGTTTCCCGCGAACCGGTCCTTAAGTGCCATGGGCGCGACCATCAAAACCATATACCCACAGCCCACCATAAGGTATATTTTAATTAACTAACACCAGGACGGTGGCTTTAATCCAACACCAACACTAGAACCTGAAGTCTATGAATTAATGTGATTTCTCCCACGGTGTGCTAGTTAAACTAAGCATGGCTAAGCAATCCCTAGTCCAATCTCTAGTCATGTTATATCCCAAGCTAACAAAGGAGCATGGTACAAAAGTAGTATGGCTGTAACAGTAGGTAAACATCCCATAGTATCATTATAAAACAATGCAGTATTTAAAGGAAAACGGTAGAGCATGTGCAATATAGGATCAACATGTTCAAGTGACAAGCATGACTTGCCTTGCTCTGCTGCTGGGGGAACCTCGGCGACTATTTCAAAGTACAACGGAGCGTCGGGAGAGCCGGAATCTAAGTGACATACAAAGCAAACAATACAAACAGGCTATAAGACTACTGAAACAGAGAACAAAACCATTTTTAATGGATTCTATGCATTTTTCTTGATTTACTGAGACTTGAATGGGCTTAAATGAAGCTCGGATGAATTAGATATGAATTTTAGAAGATTCACTGTGTTTTTACTATAACCAGAAAAATCCTTAATTGATTTATTCCACAATAATTAAAATTCACGGTGGACCGGGTCCACGGACCGGGGAGGAGCGGCACACCACGTGGTGCACACGTGGCGCCAATGCGGCGCACACATGGCGGTCACGTGGCAGCCACGCAGGCGGCGGGGTTGGACGGCCCCGATCTACCTGAGGGTAGATCGGACGGCGGCGGAAGCGCGTGGCCGGCACGCACGGGCGGCTCAAATCGGCCTGGCGGCCATGGCGCACGGCGGCGCGGCTCGACGCAGCGGCGGCGCAAGGCGGCGATCGGCCGGCGGCGGAGGGCGGCGGCGTCGCGGCGACGTGGACGGCGACAGTGGTGGCTAAGCGGCTAGGCGGCAGCGCGGCGGCTAAGCGGCAAGAGAGAGAGAGAGAGGAAGAGGAGGAGGGGCCTCACCAACGACGATTGACGACGGCGAGCGACGGAGGGCGATGGCAACGGCGGGACGAGCTCCGGAACCACCTAGCGAACACGAAGAAAGGGGTTAGAGAGAGAGAGGAAGATGGAAGAGGGCGAGGACGCCGGCCGAAGGCGGTGGCCATGGCGGAGCTCACCGGCGAGCGGTGCGAACGGGGTTCCCGCGGCGGAAAGCGGCGGCAGAGAGGCGAACGGCGTGGCCCTCGGGCTTGCGAACCCGACAGCGGCTCGGCGCGGCGGCTAGCGGCTACCGGAGCGGCGGCGGCGGCGGTGGAGAGGAGGGCGACGACGCTAGGGCGATAGAGGGCACGGGAGAGCTTGGCGAAATGGAGAAAAAGAGAGAGGGGAGAGCGGGGATGCTTAAATAGGGGAAAGAGGGCTCGGACGTGGCTGGGAGCGGCCCGATTTCACCAGAGTAGTGGGAAGGGGGAGAGAGGGCGTGGCCGGCGGGATTCAAAATTGAATCCCGACCGTTTCGGCGCGGGTGCGGGCAGGAGAGAGAGGGGGAGTGGGCACGGGCTCGCGGGGAAAGCGGGCGCGGGCGGCGACGTGGGCAACGTGGCCCGGGAGGCGCAGGCGCGATTTGGCAGCGGCGGTTGCGGGATGCACGGCGGCGGCTGGAGGTTGGGGGAGGACCCGACAGGTAGGCCCCACCTATCGGCGACCCTGGGAGAGAGGAGGGGGGCTCGGGCGGCCGGCTGGGCCGTGGCCTTCGGCCGGCCCAGCGGGGAGGGGGAAGGAGGAAGGGAATGGGCCGGCGGCCCATTCGAAAAAGAAAAACGGGAAAAAGAAAAAGAAGGAAATGAATTTTCCTGGGATTAAATATTGCTCCGAATTTTTTATTCATAATAATTAATAATGCAGAAATTAAATATATAATAAAGCAAAGTCAATTTTTACGAAAATAGGAAGGACGCTATTGCATAGGGCGTCCAGGTGTGGACGCTGTTGTAGACAATGTCCAGATGGGGACGCTTCTTACAAGGGCATCCATAATGCTGCAGTTGAAGACCCCAAAGAGCCGTCCAATTCACCGGACTAAGATTGGACTTTGGATCCAATCACTTAATGGTCGAACTCTGCCTCGTTACTCCTATGCAGACTATTGTCTCTCGTTGATTGCTTGCTTGCCGAGCAGGCACCGCTCTCTACCTGATCTGCCAGACAGGGTCGCCATCCCCCGGCCCTCCTTCAATGCTTCCGCTGTTCCGCATGACGGACACTCTACTCGGGGTCATGTGAACAGCCACCACTTTTATTTTGAGATATTTGATTAGTTTGGTTTTTGTTCTGGTCCATTGTTTACTACGCATCGAGCTCTTTGCTGACTGAATCTTGAGAAGCGGCCGCCAGATGAACTGCATGCGATGTCTTCGATCGATGCTTTTTTTTTCCTTTTGCAACAGGCCAGAGATTGGAAGTCATCGGGCAATAGATGATCTGATAGAAGGAGGATGTTTGCGTCCTACCCTTCGTAATTTTGCATTCTTTGTAAACTTTCTATTGCAGAACATATACACCTGAATACCAAGATCTATGAATTGAGCATACTTGCTCGGCCAGCCACCTAGAGTGAGGCGATGCCTGGACTTGCTGTTAGGAACCAAGAGGGGCGGACAGACGATGCAACACAAGCTGGCACGAGTGGGTTTTTGTTCCAGCATGACTCAACCAGAACGTGGATAGCGGCTGTGACCTCCCGGCGTGAAGGCAGAAAGCGGCGGCGTCCTCTCCGGATTCGAGAGCCTTCGAGGTGAGTTGAGGTGAACTGCAACGGCAGATTCCTGACGTTGTGGTGGCGGAAGCCGGAAGGCGGCTATTGTAGTCTCCTAGAGTCGAGGTGAACGGCGGGCATGGCAGCACCTTGCCCGAGCCCTGCACCAACATTGGGCCCGAGGAGAGGAGAGTCGACGATGGCGCCTTTCCGCATGGCGGCATGGGCGCCCCAAACCGAGCCTGGACGTGCTTCGGTACAGCGTCCACCTCTGGACACTTCTTAGAACAGCGTCCAAATCTGGACGCCCTTTGAAACAACGTCCATCCTATTTTTACAAATTCAATTTAAGATTTACCACTTATTTAATTCAAGACTTATTAATTACTATAAATAAAAAATTCAGAATATTGCTTGTGCTCATTTTTAATTGGTTAAAATTATTTCTAAAGCTCTGAAAATTCCTCTAAAAATCTTGTTAGCATATTTCGACATGTAGAACTCAAGAAAAATTCCACATGCCAATTCCGATTATTATTTGCATTAATTTATTAGGGTTTCACTCTTGCTTTTACACCGGTATTTTCTCGAGGTGATTTATAAATTCAATTTAGGCTTGGGAAAAGAACTTCAGGGTGTGACACTCAGCCTTCTCTTGGAGGTACTCTGCCATCTTTTTGCAGAAAGGTGTTTGTGCGTTAGACATTTGTTGCAACGCCGTGGCCCGCCTCGTCCTCATCCACATCGTTGTCCTGTGCATAATGCCTTCTACAATAGCAGTTAGAGGTAAAGGCCTTAATTTGCGAAGAACCGCATTGTACGCCTCTGCAAGATTAGTGGTCATTATGCCATGCCTAGCCCCATTAGTGTCATGCAGGAGTGCCCACTTATCATTCGGCTCACACTCAATCCAATGGGTAAAGCATTTGATATTCTTTGATGACCTACGCTTCTTTCCATTTGATGGAATAAGATCATCCATTGGTTCCAGGGCCTGGGGGACATGTACATCCTGCGGGTTGTTGTTGGTCTGTTTTGACTGGATATGTGTCCTTGTCCCCTCGTCAAGTTGTTTCCAAAGCTCATCGAACTTTGTAGACTGATTTGCCTTGCACAACCGCTTGAACATGTTCATCAGCCGCCGGCTGTTGAATTGTTTGAAAAAATTGGCCCCCATGTGCCGCATGCACCAACGGCTATGCATGTCAGGCCAGTAGTATGCACCATCACCATCCTCCTGGAGCTCTTTGATTGCCTTCAACAGACCGGCGTTCCAGTCATGGATGATTGTCACACCCCAAAGTTCTTTCCCAAGCCTAAATTGAAGTTATAAATGGTCTCAAGAAAATACTTGTGTAAATCAAGAGAAAACCTTAATAAAGTAATACAAATAATAATCGAATCTGGCATGTGGAATTTTTCTTGAGTTCTACATGTCGAAATTCACTAACAGGATTTTTAGTGGAATTTTCAGAGTCCTAGAAATAATTTTAACCAATTAAAATTGAGCATGCAATATTTTAATTCCAGGGAAAATCCTTTTCTTCCTTTTTCGTTTTCTTTTTCCCCTTTTTCTTTTCGAATGGGCCGCCAGCCCATTCTCTCCTTTTTCTCCCCCTCCTCCCCGCTGGGCCGGCCGCAGGCCGAGGCCCAGCCAGGCCGCCCCGCCTCCCTCCTCTCCTGGGGTCGCCGACAGGTGGGGCCCACCTGTCGGGTCCTCCCCCAACCTCCCGCCGCCCGCGCCGGCCACCACCCCCGAAACCGCCGCCGCCGCGCCCCACCTCCCCCCGCTTTCCCCGCACCCACGCCGCGTCGCCCGCGCCCACGCCGCGTCGCCCGCGCCCTCTCCCCGCGTCGCCCGGCCGTGCCCGCGCCCGAGATGGCCGGGATTCGGTTTTCGATTCCCGCCTCTCTCTCTCCTCTCCCACTCCCCCACGTTCGCCGGCGATTCCCGCCTCTCTCGGCCACGTTAGGCCCCCTCTCTCCCTATTAAAGCTCCGCCGTCACCCCCTCTCTCTTTTTCCCCATTTCGCCGAACACTCCCGAGCTCTCCATCGCTCCCGCACCGTGCATCCACCCGCCGCCGCCTTTCCCGCCACTCCGGTCGCCGCTAGCCGCCGCTAGGCTCGCCGCCGCACCGCGCCGTCGCCGCCGTCGAGTTCGCGTGGCCGAGACCACCCCGTCCACCCCTCCCTCATCGAGGTTCGCCGCCGGAGCGCCGTTCCCACCGTTCGACGGGCACCCCAAATCCCGTCCGCCGGTTGCCGTCATCCTCCCGTGGTCGCCGTCGCCGTTCACCGTCGTCTTCCTCCGCGCCGACCACTCTCGGTGAGGCATCTCTCTCCCCTCTATTCCCGTCCCTCTCCTTCCTAGCCGCCGCTTAGCGCCGCCGCCCTCGCGTCGCCTTCGCGCCGCCGCCTCCGCCGCCGGTTGCCGTCGCCGGCAACGCGTGCACGCGCGCGCGCCGATGCCATCGCCGTGGCCGGTCGGCCGGCCTTGAGCCCCCCCTCTCCTCCCTCCCCCGAGCCGCTGACCGGTGGGCACCGCATGTCGGCGCCCCCCCTCCTTGATGACGTCAGCCCTGGAAGGCTTTATTGCGCAATAATTCATTAAGGTTTTTCTTGTATAGTAATAAACACAGTGAATCTTCTAAAATTCATAACTAATTCATCCGAGCTCCGTTTAAGCCCATTCAAGTCTCAGTAAATCAAGAAAAATGTGTAGAATCCATTAAAAATGGTTTTGTTCTCTGTTTCAGTAGTCTTATAGCCTGTTTGCAATGTTTGCCTTGTATGTCGCTAGATTCCGATTCTTCTGACGCTCCGGTGTACTTCGAAATAGTCGCCGAGGTTCCTCCAGCAGCAGAGCAAGGCAAGTCATGCTTGTCACTTGATCATGTTGGTCCTATATTGCAAATGTCCTAATGTTTTCTTTCAAATGCTGCATTTTGTTTTGCAATGATACTACGGGGTGATTACCTATTGTTACAGCCATGCTATTTTGATACCCTGCTCCTTTGTTAGCTTGGGTTATAACATGAATAGATTTTGGACTAGGAATTGCTTAGCCATGCTTAGTTCCACTAGCACACAATAGGGAAAGCTCACTAAAATATAGCCTTTAGGTTCAATTGGTAAGGTTGGTTCAGTACCACCGTCTTGGTGTTGGTTAATTAAAATGAATCACATGGTGGGCTGTGGGTGCATGGTTTTGCTAGTCGCACCCATGGCAGTTAAGGACCGGTTCGCGGGATGCCCTGGAAGAACTGTGGAATAGCCAAACCTACCCAGCTGGCTGGTCAATCTCAGTGATCTTATCGGCCGGCAAAGCGGAGACGGACGACCACGGTCCCGACCTTACCAGCACCGTAGGTTTACTAATCAATGAAGCCCCTCAACCTACTATCTTTTCTTACAAAACTCAACCAAGCCTAACCAAACCATCGTACTTACCACAAGTCAGCGTGGGCAACGACTGGGCTTGTCGTGTAGATTTCCTCTAGTCGACGCATCCAGGCAAGGGTGGGCGTGATGGAGCGGGGCGGGCCCTACGACGGCCTCTGTCGCTTCCGGATTCACCTAGGCACGAGAGGGGACTGCCCGTTGCCCGCTGGGGACGGGGGTGAAACCTGAGGTGTGGTGTGCTTGGCTAGAGGGGGTTATGCGAAGGGTCCTGTCACGGCCTCTTTCCGGTATGTCGTGGTGGCATGTCGGCGCACGGAAACGTGTCGTGGGGCTGTGTCTTGTGGGTACAGTTGTACACCTCTGATCAGAGTAAAACTATTCGAATAGCCGTGCCCGCGGTTATGGGCGGTCAACCAGATTCACCGTGATTAGTCTCACCCTAGTTTAGTCTAATGAAATTGGATAGTATAGATGGATGGTTGGGCCTGTTGCAACGTGGGATAGCGTTGGACAGCGGATGATCAATATTAATTAATTATTGCAACTGTTTAATTCTTTCAACTTCTGTTTATAAATGCTCGCTTTATGCAAATGAACCACTCTAGCTCTCCTTTGATAATTCCCTGCATCATACCCCTATTCCGGTATGACTTGCTGAGTACAATGGGTAGTACTCAGTCTTGCTCTTTTTTTTTCCCAACCCCAGAGTTCGAGTATGTGTTAGATGGAGGTTTCTCCGAGGAGTAGGCTTCGTCTGTGCCGTCGAGGATGCCTGTGGAGTGGTGTTCCCGCTGCAGTTCTAGTCAAGGCTTAGCTCCTGTTGTCTTTCGTTTTTCCGCTGCATTTATGTAAGACTTTTATGATGTTTGTAAGACGTGGATCTGAATGTCAACACTGTCGTTTGTGTACCCCGGCCGGTCCTGGACGGGGATTTTAATGCACATTCTGCTTGGAATTCTATTCGGGAATTTCTGGGCGTGACAATGATACATATCAATGTGTGTTTTTGCACCACTCCCCACTTAAGATGTTGCAAGAACCACAACTAGCTTTCGTAGTTCTCGCTTTCAAGAAAAGCAAAAGCTACCGGAATTATCTGGATGTTTGCATCCGCACCAATGGCTGTTAATATCTGGCCTCGGTACTTCCCAGATAGGAAAGTACCGTCGACACACAGCACCGGCCTCGAGCACTGGAACACATGAATGCATGCTCCGAATGCAAAGAATGCCCGTTGCATCACAAGATAATTTGGAGGACGAATTGACTCCCGATCCTGCACAACAACATAGGTCCCAGGGTTCCTGCTCTTTAGAATGTTTAGCATCTGTGGCAATGTGTCATATGCTTCCTCAAATGTCCCATATCTTTTCTCCATGGCCTTCTGCTTCGCCCTCCAAGCCTTGTGGTAACTAATTGTGTATTGTTCACCTTTCTCCACCAGTTTTATTATGTGCCGCACAGGCAGGTCATCACCTTCAATAATTTCCTTGTAGTACTTGTTCGCGACGTATGCCGCGGTCAAGTTGTGGTGCGACTCCCTAGTGTTCCGAATCAGACAGGAGTGTTCCTGTAGTTTGGACACAATCCAGTAAGACTCGTACTTTGGCACGTGACCACTCAGTCTTGTTAGACGTCACAACCCTGAACTGCCTTTGCATCTAGAATGACCATGACTTCACTGCGCCTTGCAACCCAATTTTGTCACGGAACATTGCACCCAGATTGATTTGGCCATCCCCATAGAACCATATTGAATCATGACAAGAGTTTTCTGCAATATAACCAGGGTCTTCAAGGTTCCACGAAGCAGGCATAGGTACTTCCTCAACTTCTTGTTCATCTTTGTCATCATTCTCTTCAGCAGCGAGGTTTTCCTCATCTTCGACTGCATGTCGGTCCACCCTCTCAATTTCTTCAACTATAGCAGGTATGTCCTCCCCGTCATCGGCTTCACCAGTTGGATGGCGGTTGACCACTTCATCTCCTTGTATGGATAGATTTTGAATGTCAGGACCAACATCGCCACCATGATGGGGAGCTACAACTTCATCTTCTTCGTGTGAACTAGACCCCATCTCCTCACGATTGCTGGATTGCCCCGTTGCGCTCTCCGTGGGGACTCTTCCTTGACATGCTTGCACCAGCATGACATATTCATATCCCCGTCTCCTACAGCCAGCGAGCCAATCCTGCCAGGCCTTACTCCGTGTCACATTTTTAACTCCCATTTTATGTTGTTGGACGATCGGCTCCACATAACCCTCACGTTAACACTATATATACCCGGATCTAAAGAAAATGTGCTAGTTAACCAGTACCAAACTTCGAGCATGGTAAGTGTGTCAGGATTTGGATGGTATAGTGTGCATTGCCTAAAGTTGCTCAGATCGACACCACTTTCATTTTCCATAATTTCACCTTCGCCGAAATACACTCTAAATGCCAACATTCCTGCCATTGCAGACAACACGGACTACTCCGTAAGGAAGTCTTACAGAACAAACGTGTCCTATTCACGAACAAAATTACTTTACATGCATACTGTTTTTTTTTGACAAAATCTTCTTTATCAATAACTACTTACTTATATTTCCACTGTATTTAACCAAAAATCATGTACTTGTAATAAAAAAATTATAAATAAATAATTACATAAACATAAATTATTTACTTACGAATACATGACAATGCAATTCATTATTTATAATTTTACTACAACTTTGACATAAAAAATAAACACATGAAAATAAAATTAATACAAATTAATTAATTAAAACACGTAATTAAACATAACTATGGCAATTAATTTAAATAAAAGAGTATGTAATACTTTAAACAACACAACCATACCATATCGTACATAAATATGAAGTCTTTAATATTTACCTGCGTTTATCAGATCCCGCCTAGTCCTTTATAACCAGCTTGCTCGTATAACAATTGCTGCCTCAAAGTTTAGTTCACTGCATAATCCATATGTTTAACTAACAAATTAATTATACATATCAATTAAGTTTAATACAGAAAATGACTACTTGCACCGAAGAAACATTGACGGAAGCCAAGTTAAAAATCATTTTGGTTAGCTCTTTCTATTCTTTATCTAGGACAACGACACTCATTTAGCCGCATCATGTTCTTTGCTACAGACTGTTTGTACCTACTTAGATATGACCTCTGAAACAATACTAATATTGCAAATTTGGATGAGTACATTTAATATATTAGAACTTTAACTATAAATTATCTAACGGACCATAACTTTACTTAAATACAAAATATTTGTAACTATCAGTTAGTACAAAATTATCTATAAAATAATCATAACATGATAAATTAATAGAACTAAGTTCAACTTCACTTCATTAATTACATAATCAAATTAATCATAACTACCAATTTATTATAGTTTAAAACTAGTTGCCACGACATAAATTTATTTAACTGCACTTTAATTACAATACCAAATAAATTACAAACTGTCTATTAATTACAAACTGTCTTCCATTACAGTACCATACCTTGTCTTGCCTTCTTCTTTTCAACCAATTTGCTCATATAAAAGTCCCAATTTCAAAGTTCTTCGTACTACTGCATTTCTTTGTTCATTCATAACTACCTACAATGTTAAGCATGTGTTTAAGCACACCATATATTTCCCGCTACTTAACGAATATTTATACCTTTTCCATTTCTTACTAAATAAATAACTACATGAACTACTAATTAATTGTAACTTAAAATTACTACAAATTAATTACAACTTTAATTTAATTTTTCTACCACATTTAATAATTATCAATACTATTAATATCAATATCAATAACTACAAATATAACTATTGATATTTCAGTTTTTTTCATTTGTTACATATAATATTGGCCGTATATATAAAATTAAACATTACATGAACTACTAATTAATTTTGTCACATAACTACTACTACGTACCAATTAATTGTAACTTATATTATACTTTTGTACCTTATAAATTAATTATGTCTACCTATTTTTTAACCCGAATCGACTCTATTAACTTTCTACATTTGTATTTTTACATACGACCTAACAAAATATAATGTAGCACTAACTAATACATACCTAAATTTTTCACTAACATAATTAAAAACAAATATTAACTACATGAAATAAAATTTTCTAAATCCTCATCGTATGAATTTGTCCTAATAGAAAACTAATCAACTTACGTGTCTTTTTTTCCTTCTCTCCACTGCCTGCACTGCCTCCTCTCTTCTCTTGCTCTGCCTCTCCTCCTCAGTTCATTCCCTTCTGTCTTCCTCTGTGAGGACCATCTCCTCTCCTCTCAATTTAACCCGTGAGTGCATTGGATTCGATCGATACAGCGCTTACAAATGGCCGGCATGATGTGACTACAATAGTAAACTGATAAGAGTGCACCGAGCTCCTCCACCTCTCCCTAAAAAGCTACGCGCATGTGGTGTCGGAAAAGCACAAAAAAAAAACCCGTGCAAAAAGCACAAAAAGCAAAAAAGAAACAGAGATGGGAAATAAAGGTGTCGGTGGACGCTCTCGCGCATGTGGAGCGCGATAGTGAGGGAGGTCTCGCGCGCACGTACTGCGAGACTGAGCCCACTGCCGCTCCCTCTCTACAGTCGCTCTCGCGCACGCCTAAAGCGAAACCGCGACTGGTCTTGCGCTCCCAAAGTGCAACGCCACGGGCCCACCAGGCTTTTTCTCTCTCGCGCATGTCGCGTCATCGGTCTCGCGCGTGCAAAGCGCGATGCCGCGTACCCACGTCTCCCCCGTCGCGTCATAACCAGTCTCGCAATTTCATATTACGATACCGACGTCGGTCTCGTGCAACAAAAGTGCGAGACGCTGGCTCCGCCCGAGGTAGTCGCATTGATTTCTCCACGTGGCGCTCTCGCGCGTGGGAAAAGCGATACCGCTGCGGTCTTGCATCTCGTTTGCGCGAGAGCGCCAGCTCAACTTCGGTATCGCTCTTTCGGATAGCGATTTCGCCACGCTATCGCACTTTCCAGGAGCGAACATGAGCGATACCAATGATTTATTTCTGCAAATCGTTCGCTATCCGGCATATTTTTGCACAATCAATCGAAAAACAGTTTAATTTCAAAATTTTTTCTCAACTTTGTAGATGATAAAAGCATGCTTTTGAGAAAGGCTGAGATATTAAATACATACCGGTGGAGGGGGGTTGAAAGCATTGTACGGCACCACTGGCAGCAAGTGCGAGTAGCTGACTACGATTGCATTTGAGAAGATTTTATACATTCTCTCCTTCATAACTTTGAATTCAAGAGATTCAGGATCTTCACGGTTAGGGTCATGCTTGCCGTCGAATTCAAAGGCTGTGCGAGATCTTTCCTTCATTGGGGCCAGCCGGCTCTTGATAAAATGCCGGGTGATCTGTTCCCCTTGCAGACCCTGCTCCTTCAGCTTCAGCATACGATCCATCAGGGCAAGCGCTTGAGTAGCTTCATCTCCCATTGGAAGTGAGTTCCAAGTATCTTGATACACTGGAGGAAGGCAGTAGTACTCGGGAAGAGCTGGTTCGGGATTTTGTACATAAAACCAATTTGCATGCCAACCCTTATTCGAAGTTTTGAAAGGCATGGAGAAGTATTTTTGGCTTAAGGTTCCCCTCAGTTGAAATCCAGCTCCCCCAACTACGCATGGTTTGCTTTTGTTTGGCTGGGGTTTGAGGAAGATGCGATAGAACAGGGCAAAATACGGTCTTATACCCAGGAAAGCCTCGCAAGCATGAATAAAATTGGCAATGTGGACTATGGATAGGTGATGCAAACTGATCCCGTAAAAATCCAAAATTCCCCGGAAGAATCTTGAGGTTGGAAGAGAAAATCTGCCATAGAAGAAATGAGAAAATACCACGACTTCATGTGTGTCAGGGGTTGGAAATGCTTCGCCGCACGCCAGACGACACCCGATGATTTCCTTCGCCGGAAGAACACCGTGCACTACCATTTCCTTCAAGCTCTCCTCCGTGACGTCGGAGGGTGCCCATGGACTCTCGAAGCTTTCTCTCTCCTCCACCATGGATGCGAATTGGATGATGCGATTTGCTTTCGAAATGGCTGGGAATGGATGGGGGATCAATGCGGTGGATGCGCGGAAGATTTCTGTGGAGTTTTGGAGGACGGATTTGAGCGAATCGGTGAACCCTAGTTTCGCCGGTGCGGTTTTGCACTGTAGCGGGGAATGAGGAAAGTGGCGAGAGTCTCGGCGGGGAAGACGAAGCGGCGTTTGGTTTTTGGTATTATTAGGGTATCGGGAGTACTAATGGGCCTAGGCCCGGAGCAGTACTTCAGCCCACTTCTTTCTTAGGGACTTAGGCGTTTTGCTTCGGTAATACTTGCTCGCAACAGTGTAGCCCAATGCTGCTAAAATCCTTTTTGACGCAGTTAGATAATTCCTTGGAATTATCATGATGCAAATAAAAAGGTGCCTGACAGAAAGGTGTTATACTTCTTTTGTAAGCCTTTTTAGGCTGCAAAGGCTGTTTGGGTTTTGTTGAGATGATTGGTTTTTGAATAGTCATTCTCTCGGCATGTTATATGCTTATTTTGATTATGGCGTGAGTCATAGCCTAGGCTATTTCGACTCATCAATTGTCATGATATCATATTTATACCACATATGATGGATCTTTGAGAGTTTTTACTCGGATTTTTGTCATATGTGTTGATTTATGGACCTTTGGAGTATTTTTTACTCGGGCCTCTTTATATCTCCATTTTTGGTATATTAAAGCTAAAGCAGTCGGCTGGATGTTTTATTAAATGTCGCATGTGCTCGGCTGTGTTATTCTTTGGAACATTTGGTTGTAAAACCACTCGGTTGGATGTTATTCGAACCTTGACTATATGTTTAGTTTTTAACTAATCACATAGTCGGGGGCTACACCTAATTAGGTGCATCTAGTCGATGCACCCAATTTTTTTCTATTTTCAGACCTTCACAGTCTTTGATTTTGATACTCGGAGATCAGGGCAGAAGAAGTCGGAGTACTCGGATTTTCGTTTTGGATTATAAGAGAAGACTATTTCGTCGACTGGAAAGGTTTCAGGGGCTACTGTGGCGATTATGGATACCCCATACCTACACGGCATGTATAGTCCGACTGGGTATGGGGTGTCATGTATAGATAGAATATCTTTAAAAGGACTCGGGTTCAATTCTAAACTTGTATGTCAAGGAAATACCCGAAATCCTAGTCGGTTACGATTGTATTTTATCTGTAACTACCTATTCCGTTAGGAATGTGGGCTGTGCTTTGTAATACGGACCTCTTCCCCTATATAAGGAGAGGTCCGGGTGCCTTTAGGGGCACGATTTTCACCCAGATCATACAATCAATAATATACTCGGCGGATCAATCCCCGGAGAGGAGTAGGGTATTACTTCTTGATTAAGAAGGCCTGAACCTGTATAAAATTCCTTGTGTCTTAACCCATCCACTTTTCCAGCTTGATAGCCACCCCCTTTTAGTATTGCCGAAATCTTGTTTCGACATTCACCTTGATGTAATTGCAGTATATTCGTCATAGTATTTGGTTATATCACTAATATATTTTTTCTAATAATATGCTCCCATCTGGTCTATAATTTTTTTGTGCACTCATTTTTATTTCTAGTCTTTTTCTTTGTGAATTATGAGACCCAATGTACATTCGATTGCTTTTTAAGTTGTGTTATACTCCTCTGTAAAAAAAAAACAGTTCTGGGGATGTATTTGGTCAATGTGTATGTACAGATACATCCCTTGGATTGGACCTTTTTTTGCGAAGGTGGGAGTATAACTTTAGTTGATTCGTCCTTCATTTTGTAGATTTAATAATATTTTCTTTTGATTATCCATCTTCATTGACAAGGTAATTAAGATGAAACTAGCCATACACTTTTCATCTCCAATTGATTCATTCATTACTTGGTACTATGATGTCTATATTTCTCCCTAAAACATTTTTTCTAATTTGAAAGCAATACTAGAATTGGGATAAGTTATATCGATGACATTATTATCTTTCGACTGTTCTGACTAATTATGCATCAACATTACTTTATCTTAGTTTATCACTTTGCTTCACTTCACACATATATCTTATAAATCCGTCATATTGCTTTACCTTTTTTATCACCTCAAATTTCATCCAAAAGTTGCTTCTTCAAATTCCTGCAGCAACGCACGGGGTATCATCTAGTTTATACTAGCTAGTTACCCGTGCATTACAACGGGTTATTCTATCTTACTATAAAGTTATCCTCCACTAACTCCTTAAGCTTGACATGCAAAGATGCCACATCATCTTCCACTAACAAGATGCCACATCATCATCCACTAATCCATAAATTAACAAGATACCACATCATCATCCACTAATCTACAAATTAACAAGATGCCACATCATCATCCACTAACAATCATCACATTTAAACATCATGCAAACATGCTATATCTTTATAGTTATTATAATTTAAAAGCTTTTCAAATACAAACATGTTAAATTATCATCCAACATAATTCACATAATGTTTCAATGTATATCTTTATTATATTTTATGATATCCTATATACTTATATAGTTCATCCTCACTTAGTTAGTGCTTAAATGATTAATCTATGATCCAAATTATTTTTTTCATTTTTTCCTCTAATTAAGTCATATCACATCAATTGTTTTTAGCCTTTAGATGATTAATCTACGGTCCAAACTATCTCCCTACTTTTCTTCTTCCATAAAGTCATACCAGCTTACTTTTTACGTTTGAATCACCATTCTACATACTATTTAAATTTAAATTATCATAAACCATATTAATTTACTTAATCTGATGTTATCTAGCTATCTTACACATTATTTTTTTTGTTATCATACTAAATTCCCGCAGCAATGCACGGGGTTTCACCTAGTTTAAATTATAAATTGAGTATTATTCTCATACTTATATATAAGAGTGGGAACTCAAAATTAATTATATGTAATAGTTCTTATGAGAACGTTGGGGCTGCCCAAAATCAAACACCACATCTCTAGAAATTAACTGTAGCTTTTTGCAATTTATCCAAGCATCACTAAAATATTATCGGTGTTGGTGCCGGCGACCGGCTGGTCAGACATGCCTTGCTAAAAGGATACCAAATTACCAATCTAGATGATCTTTGCGGGTAAGCCCACCTCCCCGTTCGTCTATTGTTCGGTGATGACGCCCAAGAGTGAGAGGTCCGACCATTGGGCCATGGGTTCCTCCATACCGTCACCATGGACATAGCCCGCCTGACACAAGTAAACAATGTAAACAGAAGGTAAATGGTAGCATGATAAGCACTGCACTAGAGCTTCATCAAGTATAGAAGACGATGTGAATTTGAGGTGTTAACAACAACAAACCAAGTTTGAAGTTGCCCATCAAAACATCACTTTGACTAAATTTTGCATAACATGCTTTACTAATGTTGCGTAAGATCCAATTCCTTACGGACAAGAATATTTCCAACAATCCAATGAGAAGACCCATTCAACTATAGTGCATTCTAAAACTACATGTTTTTTGTTTTGTACATAGTGGCTTTCACAATTTGAATTCACAAACTACAGTGAGCAATGCATTCTTATTCACTTAATTTGGAGACCCTCTTTTTGTACACCTTAGTTAGATGCATGGGTAAGTGATTGGTGACACTTATGTACTCGATATAACATTTCAATTCTACAATTCTTCTTCACTAGCTGTCTTTGATTATCTTGTGGTTCAATCATGACATTTTGAGAAAAATCTCATCGGCTCAGAAACACACTTGTTGTCCGTCAGTTTGATGTCAGTGCATCATATCAAAATAGAGGAATGCAAACCACAAGATTTGACTCACACTACAAAAAGCTAAAAATACATATTGATGGGGTTGTATTCTCTTTAGGAGCATGACTATAAAAATTGAAAAACTAACAACAAGATAAACTATCAAAAAAATAAGCGTGATCCAAGAAGTTTCCTCTCACTGTACACTTGTTAGCTGAAACAAATTCAACTTAATAGTTTGTAGGAAAGTATATTGAGAAAGAAATAAACTATGTGTTAACAACCAAATTTGGTGTCGACACTATACCATTCTCCGAAGCAACAAAACATATTTTGCATATGGATCAGCATTTGTCTGCAACTCTTGATCCATTATTCCATTAGTCCCCCCCCCCCCCCCCTCTCTCAGGAGCATCAGCACCACCATCATAATCAACACTCTTTTGTGCTAATCTCCCTAACACATTCCCATTCTCCTTGTAGTAAGGTCTCTGACCATAGACAGGGGCGGAGCTACAATGTGATCCCTGTGGTCCATGGACCACTATAGAAATATGGCCCAAGGCCGATTACCCCTATGCATTTCTTTAGAAAAAATATCGGTGGGCCATCGTTTTTTCGCCGAAGACATCGCGTCGCTTCGTTTTTTTCACCGCAACCCGCATGACGCTGCATCGACGCACCTCTTCGCCTCCTGCCTTCGGTGTGATTGCGAGCGATATTGAGGGGCGGAGCGGCGGGCGGCAACCAGCAAGGCAGGTAAGTAGGCAACTACGGCGTCAGTGTCAGGCCATCCATCGGCACGACAAGCAGCAGGCCAGCCGCCAGTAGGTTCTCATCTCCCGCATTATCCCTCGTTTCTCTTCTCTCCTTTATCCTCTATTTTGATTTAGGTCAGCAGCCAGCAGCCATTAGGCCTAACCTTAGGTATTTTGATTTAGGTTCCATTTTATTTTGATTTTAGGATTTTGAATAGTATTGGTATGTAAATTGATATAATCAACACTTTTATGGCCAAAAGAAGTAGACCTGACAAAAAGAAGTAGTACTATTTTCTTCTTCAATTATCGTGGATGTGTAAGTTACATTTAAGTAATTTTTAGACTTGTTTATCCTAAAATGTTATAAGGCCTTTATTGTTTGACCTGAATGCGTTTGATAAATTTTATCTAGAGTATTAAACAAATTATTTTGTGTTGGACCACCCTACCTTAAAATCCTAGCTACGCCACTAACCATAGATCTCACCTCCTTAGGAGAATGCAAGCTACAATAGCTAGAAGAAAGCAAATCCACTTCATAGCAGTTGATAATAGTAGTATAGATTTGATGTTTGCTTAACTTTTTTGTTTACTACCTCAGTTTCAGGTAATAAGAGTTTCTAGCATTACCCACATTCATATAGATATTAATGAATCTAGGCACACATATATGTCTAGATTTATTAACATATATATTAATGTGGACAATACTAGAAAGTCTTATAATATGTAACGGAGGAAGTACTAATTATCATCTTTTTGCTTTTTGTTTATGTAACTTTTTGCTTAAGTGAGAATTATTATCTTGTTGCTAGGGTGACCTGATTTAGCAATTAATTTATTTGACGATCATCATGCATGTTATAGATAAATTCAGACATTAATTGAAGAAAATAAAACCAATACAACTTTTGTGCAAGGACGCTTATGAGCTAAAATCCAAACTTATTTCTATTTAAGAGAGTAGTTTAGCTGTGCAGAAACGTTTTGTAGAAACATTGGTTATGATCTTCCAAACGTTTGAACAACACATAACACAATGTAACAGAGAGGTGTGGGAGTTCGAGGGTAGCTTATTGCAGGCTTTGTTTTGCTAGCGATGGTGTGGTCGTCGGATAGATATGAACCGATTCAGCTCAAGCATGTCCATGGTTCAGCTAATGCATCACTTATTAACAAGAGGTTAGCTCATGCCTATCTGTTTCAAAACAATCTAAAGTCTAAAGCATGCAACTCAAGTGCATGAACAAACAATAATTAACACACATCCTACATTTCTAATGACCCAACAAATCATATAAATAACATCCCACCATCTCAAAAGCAACAAAAAAAAACTGCATTACTTAGTAGCCATTCACATTTGCTACCTCAAGCCTCACACCTTTTTCCAGCAACACATCAACCACAACAATGGCTCCATGCACCACCCCGAAGTGTAGGGCCATCTGCTGCCCATTGTCCCCCGTGTTTATGCCGTTTCCATGCTGCCCATACAAAACCCATTAGCTAAAAAAGGGACATAGCAACACCCTAATCCGAGGCTAGCAGTGAGCAAACATTATAGCGAAGACTGCGACATCGGCCGGAACCGACCTTGATGATGGAGAATGCGACATAGGGGTAGTGGTTGGGAGCGGCGTCAATTACAATTACAGGCTATGGCTAGGTAGGCGATTAGGAGGCCACACTGGCCACCAGCACCCCCATGGCGTGCTGTAGAATTAGCACCATTGGCGTTCGCTCCTCTGGCGTTGTCTTCACCAAAGCGCAAGATGAGTTAGAGTCGATGTTTGCCTCATCACCGTAGACCACGAGACCAAGCGACAACTTCAGGCATGACGACAGTGGAACATTGTCCCAGGAATAAGCTAGCTACAAAGCTCAAGATAGATAGAATACAACATCCTATCTTTTGCGTGAGTGCGGCGTCGGTTGGTATGCGCATAGAAAAACATGAGATGCTCAAGCATGCACAAACATAGTGTCTCTGGTGCACAGTCACACATATTTTGGTGGCTTTGTTGGATGAACTAGTTGGCCACCTCTTGAAAGTTGGTTGCGATGTTATAGAAGATTCTCTTGCATGCGTCGCATCACATGAACTAAGTCGAGACTTCGATGGTGGTAATGCCATGGTGATGGATTGGTGTTCACCTGCTTGGTTGGTGTCGCAAGGATATGGTAGATTCAGAAGAAAGTTATCATCGTCGTTGTTGTTTGTTGTTGTTATTGCCACTGCCGTTTGTGGTGTTTGCAATGTTGGCAGGTGGTGTGGCACCATCATCACTGGTGTTGGTGCTAGAGCTTGTTGTAGATGCATTGTTGCACTGTTGATGATAATATTGGAGGTGCCACGGGTTTGCTGGTGACATTGAAGTTCCAAAGAGGTTGAAGCATGGGTCTACTAGGAACCTGGGACTACACCACTAGGGATAGAACCACTCGTGTTTGACGAGCAAACCGGTCGCCGAGAGCACAAAAGATGGTCTCACAACCGCATGCTCAATATTAGGGATAGGTATAAGCTATGGCTGGGCAATCGATCTGGAGACCACACCATCCACTAACACCACCACGACATGTTGCAACATTGCTATCGCTAGCGTCCGCTCCTTCAGCAACATTTTCACTCGAGCACGTGAGTTAGAACTCAGAATCGATGTTCGTCTAATCGCCGTAGACCATGGACCGAGTGACAACTTCAGCCACGATAGCAGTGGCACATTGTACCAGGAACAAGCTGGCTACAAAGCTCTAGATAGGTAGAATACAACATTGTATCCTTTGCACCAGTGCGACGTCGATTGGTATACACATAGAAAAAGATGAACTGATCAAGCATGCACAAACCCAACGCCTCCCCAAGCAGTAGGAACAACCAGTTGATATGCTCCTTCTCGGCCGCGATCACCTGATGCATTCATTACTATTCACCGCAAGCACACTGAGATGGCTGGGTTGCCGATCCAGATACCATAGTAGCTACAAGAACCCCAGAGCGTGTTGTAGCATCGACACTGTTGGTATCTGCTCAATCAGCGACATCTTCACTGGAGCGCGGGAGGAGTCGGAGTCGATGTCCAACTCGTCGCTGTAGACCACGGGACTGAGTAAAAACTTTAGCCCCGATGGCGAGGTCAGATATAATATCCTATCCTTTGTGCGAGTGCAACTCAGTTGGTGTGCGCACAGAAAAATATGAGTTTATCAAGCGTGCACAAAACGGTGTCCCCCATGCAATAGGAACAACATATTGATATGCTCATTCTCGGTAGCGATCACCGAACGCATTTAATTCTGGTGGTCACAGTTGTCGTACTCTGGTATGTTGGGTTTCATCCACCTGTCCGGTGCACGATCACACATGTTTTAATGGTTTTGGATGAAGTGGTTGGCCACCTCTTGAAACTTGGCAACGACGTGATCACTGGAGCGAAGGAGTCGAAGTCGACGTTCGCCGCATCACCATAGACCATGGGACAGAGCGACAACTTCAGCCATGATGATAGCAGCACGTTGTCCCATGAACAAGCTGGCTACAATGCTCTAGATAGGTAGAATTCAATACCCTATCCTTTGCGTCGGTGCGATACTGGTTGGTGTACCTATAGAAAAAATTGAGATGATCAAGCTTGCAAAAACCCTATGTTTACCCAAGCAATAGAAATAACTAGTTTATACGCTCTTTCTTGGCCATAATGACTAGATGCATTCAGTTTTGTTGCCTATAGTTGTCATAGTCTGGTAAGTTCGGTTTCATCCACCTCTCTGGTGCATTGTCACGAATGCTTTGGTGGTTTTGTTTGAAGTAGTTTACCACCTCTTAAAACTTAGCTTCTATGTTGTAGACGATCTCCTTGTGTGCATTACAATGCCTTCATCGAGCCAAGCCTTTGATGGTGATGATGCCACGTTGAGACGGCTCAAAGATGGAGTAGTGTTTGGCCTTTTGGTTTGGTGGCTCAAGGATACGATGGACTGCAAAGAATGTTACCATTGTTGTTGTTGTCATCGTTGCTGCCACCATTTGTGGTGTTCCCAATGTTGGCATGTGGTGCAGAGTCATCGTCGCCGCTACCGCTTGCTATGAATGTGTTGGTGCGATGTTGATGATAATATGGGAGGTGTGATGAGCCTACTGGTGACGTTGAAGGTCCAAGGAAGTTGAAGCATGGAGCTACCGAAACTATTCCACTAGGGATCGAACCACTCATACCGTCGGTGAATAACACCCTGGCAGCCATGAAAGCAGCTCTGTCATTGCCATGGTGATATACGAGCAAACCAGTCATCAAGGTCACAAAAAACCGAGCCACTACCGCATCCTTGGTATTGGGGACATGTACAGGCGATGGCTAGGTAGCCGATCTGGAGACTACACTGACTGCCAACACCCTCTCGGCATGAAGCAGCACATGCGTGGTTGGCGTCTGCTCCTTCGACGATGTCTTCACTGGAGCACATGAGTATTTGGAGTCGACGTACGCCGCGTCTTTGTAGACCATGGGACAGAGCCACAACTTCAACCACGACTACAATGACATGTTGTCCCAAGAAAAACTTGTTACAAAGGTCTAGATAAGTATAATACAACACCTATCCTTTGCGCCAATGCGATGCCGGTTGTTAAGCACATAGAAAAACTTGAGCTAACCAAGCGTGCACAAACCTAACGTCTCCCCAAGCAGTAGGAGCTACCAGCTGTTTGTCTCCTTCTCGGCCGTAATAACCAGATGGGTTCTACTCTTCTGGTCATAGTCGTCACAATCTGGTATGGCGGGGTTCATCCATCTCGCTGGTGCATGTCATGCATGGGCATGTGGTTTAGGAGGAAATAGTTGGCCACCTCTCGAAACTTGGCCATAATATTGGAGATGAACACTTGTTCATGTCGTGTGCCTGTGCTGAACATCACCTTCGAGTGTGGTGATGCCACAACGAGAAAGCTCGATGAGAGAGTGATGTATGGCTACTTTTTTGGTAACCCAAGGATAACGTTGATTCATGAGGGCTCTATCATTTATAGAGCCAACACCATTTGTCATTGTCGTTGTTGCCACCATTTTCACCGTTGCCAATGTTGCCAGGTGTGTCAGCTGCACTGCCACTAGAGTTTGTGGTGGACGCGTTGCTGCAACGTCATTGGTTGAAACATGGTGGGTGACACACATGCACTGTGTAGGATTGGTGATGATGTTGGAGTTGCAACGACGAGCCTGGTAACATTGAATGTGCAAGAAAGTTGAAGCGTGAGGCTACTTGAATGGCACCATTGACATTGTAAGACACTAGGATTGGAATGGGGATCGAACCTCTTGCATCACGTGTGAAAAGATGTTGGTATTTCTGTTAACAGTGAAATTTGGTAAGTCCCTAAGAGAATTATCGCATCGCCAATAGTCGGATTCCTGCTATATTCGGTTAAGGAAATTAATCTATTAAAGGAAGCTTATCCAGAAGTGACCGAGTTTAAGGAGGATGTGGCATGGCAAGTTATCTATTAATTGAATAGTTTGTTAGTTTCCTTTTATCTTTAGGAAAGTGTGTTTAGTGTCCTATAAGGACTTTATGTTTTCCTTTTATCTTTAAGAAAGTTGTTTTCTTGTCCTAGAAGGACTAGTGTCTTCCCATGGGTATAAATATGTACACCCGGGGTCACTGTAAACTATCTCTCCACGATCAATGCAATTCGGCGCATCGCCACCTTTTACCTTTTTTACGTTATTTTATCGTCCGGTGGGACTTGGCACCTGACGCGGGGCTGCATTGGTTTTCGATCTCCGCCGAAGGGGTAAGTCCAATGTTCCGCCGGCCAAGGCAATTGTATCATCTACGTCGGTGTCGTTCAAGGCTGCATTAGTACATTCGACCTCCTGGATTGCTCTGGTTTGGTTGATATATTTGCCTGGCTATTTATCATATGTCCTAGTTAATCTAGTCTTAGTATATCAATTTAGCTATATTGGTTGTCTCTCACTTTAGGGTTTCTACCAGTATCAGCTAAATTGTTTTACTAGATTAGATTAGCTAAGGCATCTACCACCCTAAAAATCAGTCAACGGGTTGATTGTCTAGATATTGCGTTTCTTTTCATACCTAGTGTTGCATCAATTAAGTTTGATCTACTAAGACATGTTTAGAACCATAATCCCGAGCCTGCTTTTTGACTGCCAATAAGGGTTTCATTGGGGTCTCAGCCGATGAGGTATCTGGACGTTACATCAGCTTACAAGGATTGCATATAAGTTGGATTTAGCCGATGATAACAAAGATTTCACCGTTTAATCTAATATGTGGATTTTATGACATCAGATCTCCAGCCGATGTATGCTTTAACCTTCGGATCAATACTTGTTCTATTATATCATTGTTTACCGATTGGTTTCTATTGGATTATATTGTTGCTTTCTTGCATTATCATTAGTCGTTTACCTTTATATTGTTATTTACATCAAGCGTCAAAATCTACATCAGAATTATAGCCGATAGCTCAAAACCCTATTACTATCGGCTGGTATCGGCATCGGCTGGAATTAATCTATCGGCTTGTCAGCCGATCGGCTCATTGATCTGCTATTTGTATATCTTGTCAGTTGCAGAGTCAAACTGACTGGCACGCCCGCATCTCATCAACCTTTGGTCCTACATTGGAGCTAAGCAGATCTCCAGGGCGTTGCTGTTGTCGACCTAGCCCGCGCCAACACAGACCTAGCACCATAGGCCGAGCGCGGATTTCTCATCAACTCTACCTGCCGCCTACCTCACTTTCCGTGGAGCACATAACAAACTAAAGATATTTCTAACCTAGACACCATACCTAAGTTATTAATTACTACTCTAGCTTTGCGCAGGAACTTCCCTCTTTATCCATAGTCCTAGTACTAGAGCACTCAATTGGTCACTAAGCAACGAACCTGCACTAATGAGAATATATCTCACTTAAATAACTAATTAATGAACATAAAGAAACTCGAACACTTGCTTGAATAAAGGAAGCATCCGCCGAAGTACAAGTGAGAGAAAAAGGCCGACAATCCTGGCTTTCTCTGGAACTCCATTGAAAGAATGCTGACACTCCGCACTCCTCCATAAAATTCTCGTAGGAACTCCGATATTTCGAGGCACTCCTTCTGGAGCTTCCCCTCACTCTCTACCAAACTAATATATTAAATATGAAACTACAAGTGAGTTGTACTCTACTTGAGCTCAAAGTTGTATTTATTAAAGTGTGTGAGGCATCCTCCTTATATAGCCTTCATATGACGGTTGAGATAATCCCTTATATGCGACTCCAAATTAACAGGTTCTCTTATATGCCAATTCAAATTGGCTCCTCCCTTCTATGCCACTGGTTCAAGTTTGCCCTCACTTATATGACATTGCCTTCACTCCATCGCCAGGTGACCATTAACTTTATAGTAAAAAGACTCATTTCCGTTGAGAGTTGGTATACAAACAATGATAGGTATTTTTCGTTTGATAGAGAACTTGGTTGATATATATATGCATATAGCATTTTACTAATATAGCTACTACATATGAAAATTGATTTTTTTTGGATCACGTGCAATTTTAGCCATCACCACTAGAAATGAACTTTCAACAAAGAGAGAATCTACTCCATGCCACTGACATTGTCTCTTACTATAATATACCGGTGACTTTATCCATTCCTTACAATATGCCTTTGGGTTGGACTTTTATTAAAAATACCTAAAATACCTTATAGACATACAATGTTAACAATTAATTTATCTCATTAGAAGTTTAAAAAAATTGAAAATTTTTATGTGGCCTCCTTACACAACATGGGGACTTGTATATAAGTTTCAAGTTTTTTCTAATATATTTATTTTTTAGAAGAAATATTTTTGTGTGGTATATGAGAGACAGTTTGGTTACACAAAAGATAATACACAAATATTTTATGTAGTGTATGAAAGATGATTTATATTAAGTATTTTATATAGCATATAATAGATAATTTATATTTTATAAAAAAGTAGAAATGCAAAAAAACTTGAAACTTGAATACAAATGTCCATGTTGTGTAAGGAGGCTACATGAAAATTTTCATATTTTTTTGAAACTTCTAATGAGATAAATCAATTGCTAATCTTGTATGACCATGTATTTTGGGTATTTTTGAAAAGAAGGTTCGATCCAGTGGCATATTGTAGAACAATTGATGAAGTCGTTGACATATTATAGATAGAGACAATGTTAGTGTAAAATTGTTAAACTTGGACAAACTCAATGGTATAGAATAGATTCAAACATGCATCTCTTCAATAATTTTTTAGTACAAAGAGCATTTTTCACTGGTTCTAAAAAAAATTGTTCACTCAAATAAGGATTCAAAATGAATCAGTTATGAATTTTTGAAGTTTAAACTTACTTCAGTTATAGAATAAACCATTTTATCATATTCTCATCTTTTACTATTCCAACCTGGTCGGGCCCACCTGTCAGCTGCCCAGACCAGATTAGGCATGGGCTGGCTTGGTCACCAGTGCTTCTCGCCGGAGCCGGCGGCGAACGGCGGCGCGACTCGGTTTGGTCCCAAAAGAGAAAACACAGAGGAGTAAAAGACGAACTCTCCGGTGGTGGTTTTGTCGTCGGATTTGGCTGGAGGCTCGCTAGCGACTTTGATTTGCGGTGGCCGTAGTCGGGTTGAACATGCTTGCATGGCTACGTCTGTGGAGTGAGCAAGGCAATGCATGCAGGAGCAAACACGGACCCCAAGGAAGCTTACCGAGCTCCGAGACAGGTCCGGCGAGGTCAGGGTAGCTCGAGCGCCGGTGGACTAGTCTCGCAGCAACAGGGCAATGGCGAACGGCACCATCGGTTAGATGTATGGACATCCATCATATGCACGACGTCAAGGGTGGTCCAGGTTGCTCCAGGTGGAAGGAAACATATCGAAACTCACTGGGTCGACAGGATCGTGCGGGGCGGAGCTCAGCCATAGCCGGGAAAGATGACGCTGATCTCCCACCTCGCTGCATGGATCTTGGGGCTATTTAGGGCGTTTTGGACCTGGAGGGGAGTTAAATGTGTTGGCGAGGCAGGTCCACTCGAGATGGTCCATGGCGGCAGGAACACGAGCTCGATGCCAAGGCCGCGCGCTGGGCGTGCCCTTGAGCTCCCACGGGGCGTCGGCGTTCCCAACGCTACAAATGACGAAGCAAAGTGAGGTCACAGGGAGAAATGCTTAGCATGCATATTTGGGTACAAATCAATTGAAAGAAGGAGCTTTTGAAGAGGAATCGAGAAATGGCAGCGGCTTGCTCTCCATGGCTAACGGCAAGCAAGTGAAGACGAGAATGACAGAGCGCTCTCTTTGAACGGATTTGGATCCTCTACCTTCACGGCTTGAAGGCACGAGCGTGCAGTCGGCACCTCATCCACCGTTCAAATAATCCAATGGCTCACGTCGCCTGTGCACGTCTGAATGGATATCTATCTGTCAAAGCCCACGAAGCACTACTACTATATTTCAGTCCGAATACCAATGATGTTTGCATTATAAATTTCGTAATTTTTCTTATCAATCCTATGCTCTAATCATAATTTTTCTTTTGCTTTTTTATGATGTGACTTGATATTGTGTCATACTCCCTCCATTAGTTCCCAAAATAAAAACTTTTCATCTGGAAAAAAAACTAATTACACAGTGTGCGTGTAAATTGCGAGATGAATCTTTTAAGCCTAATTGCACCATGATTTAACAATGTGGTGTTACAGTAAACGTTTACTAATGATGAATTAATTAGGCTTAATAAATTTGTCTCGCAGTTTCCTAGCGAAATCTATAATTTGTTTTGTTATTAGACTACGTTTAGTATTTCAAATGTGTGTCTGTATATCCGATGTGACAACCAAACCCAAAAATTTTCTCTAACTAAACAAGGCCTAAGTCGCTTGACTTTTTTTTCTAGTCAAACTTCTTTTTTTTACTTTTTAACACAAAACAAATATATTATAAAAATATATTCAACGTTAGATTTAATAAAGCTAATTTGATATTTTATATATTACTATTTTTTATATAAATTAGTCAAACTTAACGATTTTTTACTAGAAAAAAAGTCAAATGACTTATAATATGAAAAAAGATGGAGAACTACTTTGTAATGAATTAGTCTACTTTGTAATGAATTAGTGTTGTTATTTGAAACTTTCGGTTTTCTTATATTTTTAATTTGGGATGTCATCCATTTTTTTCATGTGTATTAGCACTAATATAGTTTGTAAGTTTCTTCAGCTCGCGTACACTTCCCAGACCAAAACAACCATCGTGGGATTTTTTTTTTTTTTGCGATAGAACCATCGTGGTCTTTCACAGACAAATTCATTCGTCTGTTTAAGCGCACATGCGACGTGAGCCGTTGGATTACTTCAATGGTAGATAAGGGGCTGACTGCATACTCGTGCCTTCACTCTACGAAGGCAGACGATCCAAATCCCTCTTTGAACTGGGGCAGTGAGGGATGATGGGTGAGCTTGCTAGGGGAGGTAGAAAAGACGAGCTGGAGCCTTGAGGCTTGGGACATGCGGGCGTCGACAAGTGACATTGGACTAAATACTATTAACAGTCAACAAGTAGTGGCATAAGAGGGTGATCAAACTTAAACCAATGCCATTTTTAGTGGCATAAAAGGTAACTAACTAATTTGGAGTGGCATATAAGAAATTCTCTCATGATGGTTATGACGGTTGAAAATGTTGTTAACACCCCCCCCCCCCTCCCCACCACCTTCATTTAGAGACAATCTAGGACGTACACGTGGAAGACCAGGATCAGAGGCGCCAGTGGCGGTTCGGCCGAACCCTAGGCCCTAGGTCCTAGTCTCTCCTTTGGCCAAGAGACTGACTGGTGGGCCCTTATGGCGGTTAGGATGGTTTGGCCCTATTTTAAGTCGGTTTTGACTAATTTGTGGGCCCTCCAATCCTTATACTCACACATGATTGGCCAGAGGTTCATTTTCGTCTCATGTCGGGTGTATTTTCTCCTTAATTAACCTACATACATATAATTACCAAAACTAGCGGAAGTGGTTATTAGTAAACTCCTACCACTAAGTTTTGATATCTTTTATACATGAGTTGATGGTTAAAGTTTGCACTTAACGACCGTCAACAACAGAACATTGATTGCCATGAGAGCAGCTCTGTTGCCATGGTCGATCACCCACACTGGTTACCGAGACCACAAAAGTTGGAGCCAACACATCATCGGCATTGGCGGGTGGTGTAGATGGCGGCTCAAGCACCGCACCCAACACTCCCACAGTTGTATGTTGCACCACCGATGCCAGTGGTTAGTTCTCTGGCACCATTGCTGTCACCGAAGAGTTGTCGATATGTTTATCGCGTCGCCGTAGACCACAAGACTGAGCAATAGCTTCAGCAACTTATCCTCATCGCCGTACTGATCCATGGGGAACATCTTCCTTTTCTGCCCCAATGAGGAGCCGACGTCGCGCACTAGCGATGTCACCTCTAGGGGTGTGCCTAGGTTATACCACCCGGTGTCACAGGACATCGGGTAGATTATTCAAATCCTATATAAATTACACTATATTAATTAATATATTAGTCAATAATTAGATAATTAGTATGTATTGAACCCCCGGTAACTTTTGTTCTGGGTTCGCCACTGGTCACCTCTGTCCTCATGACGAGGGAGAGCACAGTGGTGCCCTTGCCCACTTCAACAATTAACTCATCTGTGGATATGCAATCACTAGTGTAGATCTTGTGATATTGGAGATTGAGGACACGAGGCTATGCCATGGTAGTAAAACAAGTAGAGATTAAAGCGGCTCATCAAAATCTTTCACGCAGCGTGGTATCGCGTCCCCTCGTTTCAATCGTGTTTCACCGACCGGACTGATTCGATCGAGTGTAGTACACTACTGGAGAAATGATCTTTACTGGGTCGGCTGATTTCCACAATAGTCCCGGTTGCTCGAAAAACTGGGACTAAAGATCATCTTTAGTCCCGGTTTATTTGTGCAAGGGGACTATGTGATCTTTATCAACCGGGACTATCTTTAGTCCCGGTTCAACTCGTGTCGAAGGCTGTCAGGTCCTCAGAGATATTTAGTCCCGGTTGGTAACATGAACCGGGACTAAAAATCCTAAATTCAGTCCCGGTTGTTATTCCCAACCGGGACTAAAATTTATATAGATTTTTACTAACCAGGACTAAAAATCAATATACCGTATATAATACCTTTGCACTTATCCTCAAAAATTTCCATCTCCTATTCCTCCTCCTCTCTCACACACTCTTATCCTCTCATTATCTTCCTATTCCTACTCCTCCTCTCTCACAGTCTTATCCTCTCCTTTTTCTCACAACGCCGGCGAGGAGCGGGTGGGCCGCAGCGGCGGCCTGCGCACGATAGCGGGGCCAGCGGGCGGCGCGGGGCGCGGAGGCCCACGCGCGGAGGAGGAGGCTAGGAGGGCGGTGGGCGGCGGGCCAGCGAATTTTTTTTTAGAATTTGTGATTGGATCTGAGATGTATTTTGATTTGTCTGGGATGTATTCACGTGATGTATTTGTGATGATTTTTTTAGAACTTGTGATGTAATTTTTTAGAATTTGTGATGTATTTGGAGATGATCGATTTGAGGATTTAGAGATTTCTTTTGTTCTGTGATCTGTGATGATCTATTTGGGGATGATGTGGAGATGGAGTAAAATCAATATTCAATGTTAAAAACAATTAAAAAAAAGTAGTAACCAGTCCTGGCTTAGCTACACTGGGACTAAAGATATATCTTTAGTCCCGAGTATTTGAACTGGGACTAAAGACCGCCATCTTTAGTCTTGGATTCTCCCACCCGATTCGCTACCCGGGAGTAAAGAGGTTGTGAACCGGAAGAGAAGAGGGTTTCTCCAGTAGTGGTACATACTGGTGTAGCCATACAGCTGAGTATGTAAGGCAACTGCGAGGGGGCGACCTACCATGCAACTGACTGCACGCGAGTGCAGGCGCGAGGTGAGTCCATCCCCTATAGCATATGTACTTCATATATACTTTATATACGTATAAACTTTGTATACACACCTATAGAAAAAATTTGTATATGTATAAAGTTTTTATGCGTACGCACACAAACTTTATACATACAGGTATAAAGTTTGTATATATACGTACATATATGAATAGAATATTCCATGGGCCAAGAAATTGGAAAATCGAGAAATTTTGTAGAAATTTTCAAAATTTTGAACACTGCTAGCGTGTGGCCCAGCTTACGAGTTACGACACGAGTAGCTAACCTTATCACAGCGACTATCACCAGCCACAGAGTGGTCTACGCATGCAGAGATATATCTTTCTTCTCTCCCAGGTTAGGTCAATTCATGCACAACTTTCTCAAAGCGATCGAAGTGGCTTTTTATTTTGTCTGACGACGAAACTGACGAGACGGCCGGGCCAATCAGCCTCCCCTGCCCGCATGCCGGCCACGCACTAACTCCCATCGTTTGCCGGCCGCAATTTGCCGGTGAAATCACCGCACGCTCGGCTCGGCGACGACGATGGCCGGGGATCCACTCGGGATGCTGCTTTTATTTTTTCGCTCAAGGCGACGCGGATCTCGCGTAATCTTTTGCTCGGCTTGCTGTGATTGACACGGTGTCTACCTGGCACCTCTCGCTGCCATTGATTAGCATTACAAGTGTGGTTAGTACTAGTACTAGAGCTTTTGTTTCCGTTAATTAGTGTAGCGTGAGCAAGGTATGAGGGGAAGTGTGGTTTGACCCGGGAGGGTGATCGCAAGGGGTCAACTCTTAGGTTGGGAGTATTTATCACTTTAACAGGGTTGAGAAATCGTCGAAAGTAGTGGTGTTTGAATCTTCTAAAGATGAAGATGTAGATAAAAATCGAGTGTTTCACGCAAAACGATATGGTAATAATGTGTGATTAATTGAGTTTTAATTATTACAAACATGAAAAATCGATTAATCTGATATTTTAGAGCAACTTTCATATAGAAAGTTTTCACACAAAACACACTTATTTTGGATACTCATGGCACGATTTTCAAACTGCTAAACGGTGTGTTTTGTGTGAAAACTTTTTATATAAAGATAGAGGTAATCTTATCATCATTAAGAAGATATATACATGGTTGTACCATATTTTTTCTACTGTAAAACTTTGCATCTCCAGATAGTAAGGTTTCTCGAGGTATTAAAATTTTTAGGGTGAAATTTCGGTACCTACATACAAATAATGCAAGCATAATATCGGGTTCATTAGGAGCACCAGAGTATTGAGATTAACTACGTGAAAGAGTTGGTAGTCGAATGGTGAAGGCATACTCGTGTGCAACTTGCTTGATCTTTGGTGTATCAAATTATTTTTCCTATACTTTATGCTACCATCTTTTAACTTGTTATTGGTGTTTTCAGCTAAATCAAATTGTTGAGATGAATTCTATTGTCAAAAGAAGACTGTAATTAGACGAAATTTATCTTATTAAATCACCATGCACCACCCGGCCTGAAGTGTATGGCTTAATCCTTCTCTGGTATCTTTATTTGTCCCTTCATTTCGGTCATTTTCTCATCAGTCCCTAATTCTATCAGCATCATTGTCCCCTTTCAGCTTCAACATTTTTAGTAGACCATGCAAGATTTTTTGCTTTTGACCTCTAAAATTTTCTGAAACAACGTTGTTGGTTATGCCCACTGTACTCATCGGGACAATTGATTGATGTCAATTTGGTCTGGAACTGAGCTTTCACTAGCTTTATACATGGAGTAATGCAATGACCTAATTACCTAACTAAAAGTTGCCATATTCTACTCGATGCACTCGATCCATCTCTAGCTAAGTAACCAATAATTATGATGAACTGGCGACTGATGTGAAAATTCAACTTTCAGGTAGGAAATTCAGATCAAGAGAACACAAGAATTTTCTCTGTTCCCCTACTAATGAACTACTGATAAAATTCCTACAAAAATCATGTGAAAATTTTCGTTCGGAACGGGGCTAAGTTTCAGATAGAAGTCAAATTGGAATCAACATGAGCTCTCCGATGCCATTTCCTTTCTTGAGGTTAAGGGAACTATGAAATTTAAGAAAGTATTGACGGCCTTGAGGAAAATTGGACTATAAAATAATTCTAATGCCACAATGCAAATTTTTTCCTCTTTTCGTGTTGAAATTGATCTTGCTGTGAAATTTCTCCAGAAATCATGTGAATGTCCTCCTCTCGGAAAGGGAGATTAGGATTTTGAAGTTTCCAATGGTGTCATTTCGTTTCCACCGACCAACTGGAGACAGGAGTCAAAACAAATGAACATGAACTGCAAGAAGTATCATCGGCCTTGCGGCAAAATTGGACGGTCAATTAATTCTTCAATTTGCCAATTTTTGCATCAAATTTTCATCTAATTTGACTGTCTTCAAAATGAGCTAGAACTAAATCAAATCCGTATACTTGTCTCCATCCGTATCTATGCACAAATCCGAACTCTTTTTTGGCGCGGCCGCCAATGCTATCTTGACGCCGCCTTCGCCAGCGCGACCAGCCTCACCGGCGACCGCCGCCGCCGCCGCTTCTCGGCCTCCGATATCGTCTCGAGCCCCGGCGACCACGGCCGCTGCTGCCGCGCGCCCACCAGCTGCATGTAGTGCTTCCTCAGTTCCGGCGTGCTGCACAGCTGGTCGTCGGCCGCCGCCTCGCCGCCCGCCTTGCCGCCGCCCGCGACGCGGGCCACGCAGGTGATCGCCCTCTCGATGAACTCCGGGAGGACCCTGATGAGCGCCATGCCGTCGTCGCCCGTCACGTACTCGAACGGCGACGACGCGCCGCCGGCGAGGGACACCTTTGCGGCCGGGGACGGCGACAGCGACGCGAGCGACGCGGCGGTGAGCGCCTGCTGGCACGAGAACCGCGCGGCGGGGAGCACGAAGTACGTCCGCCCCGCCGCCAGCTCCTCGCCGGCCGGCAGCGCCGGGATCGGGAGGCCGATGAAGAACGAGTCGCCGGCGCAGACGAGGTGGCCGGGGAGCTCCGCCATGACGTCGCCGGCCGTCGTCGCCGCGGACGCCACCAGCTGGCTCGCCGCCCCGCCCCAGAACACCAGCCTCGCCGCCGCCGCCGCCGCCTCCTCGCCGTGCACGGGCGGGGAGCACAGGCACGGAGACATGCCGTTGCCCATGGATGCACTAACCACGATCTAGAATATTCTAGAAGCTTCTGGACTAGAAGCGAGGTCGCGGAAGAGGCGCTCTCTCTTCGATTTCTTTTCCACAAGATTTGAGGATTTGTTGGTGCGAAGATGTATATATAGGGGGAGCGTTGAATAAAAGAATGGAATCGTGGGGGTTGACATTTGAAAAGTCAAAAATTGGGGTTTGAATTTTTTTTTTTTTGGTTAGTTTTACGTGGGGTTGACCAGATGGGTGTTCAAAAATCTAACCAGGTGTGTCATTAATTAATTAGTGGTGAGTCTTGTCATGTCAACGACCGATTGGAGCTTGGAATGGAAGCTTCTAGCATTAATCGTGCTTAGTGAGTGGTTCTTCTCGTGGAAAGTAGCTTAATTAGGTGGGGGTGCTGATAATTGGGTCAAATCCCCGGGTCCATCATTATCAAGCAGGGTTATATATACTCTTGGGCTGCGCTTGATTGTGCTATAATTGTAACCTAAAGCTAATTTAAATGTTTTAAATTTTGTTTTTTTATTAATTTTAGGTGCTCTTTTACTTTCCTTGAATAGCACAATTACATGATTTCTAGGGAAAAAAATGCTGAAAAATATAGATATGTTGTTAAAAATCAATGTTTAAAGTTTAAAATTGCTTTTGATCCAAAGCACAATCAGCGCTCAGCTTTTTTTTCATATGTCAAAGTCAATAAGCTATATGGAGTAGTAGTATATGCCACACATAAATGGGAAGAGCTCCTTTTGTAATTGCGATGTCCGGCAGAAATAAAATTAGCTTAAATTAAAAGTTATTTACTCTATATTGGGCTTAAAAGAGGATGGTACCTGCAGATCAAATATAGAGATGTGTTACCTAGCCACTATTTTGTTGCTTTTCAATGTGTGAGTAAAGTGCTCCCTCCGCTTTAAATTTGTATGAAAACGCTATTAACTTTTGGTATGAAATATGTCCATTCATTTTATAAAAGGAAAAAGTACGAATTACCCCCTGAACTATCGCAGTCGGCCGAATTACCCCCCTAAACCCAAAAACCAGACATTATTCACCCTAAACTTTCAATACCAGACGAATTACCCCCCTCGATCCAATCCAAGACGAATTACCCCCCTCGATCCAATCCAGAGCGGTTTTGGCCTACGTGACGTACGCGTGACAATCCAGTCAGCATTTTCTTTTTTTAATGGTAGGGCCCACCTGTCATATATACTCTCTCATCTCCAATTTCCCCTTTCCCCACTTCCTCTCTCTCGGCGCACACGGCAGCGTGTGGCGGCGGTCGGTCGGCGCGCACGGCGGCGTGCTGGGGCGGGTGGTGGACGGCAGCGCGCGGCCCACTGCGGCGGCACGCGACACAGGTCAAGCGGCAGCGGGTGGTCGTGAGGGGACGCAGGAAGACGGCGCGGGCGCGGTCCTAGTGCGGAAGGGCGTGCTCGGCCGTGCGGCGGTGGAAGGCGAGCGTCGCGTGGCGCGGCCGGGCGTCGGTGCAGTCGGCGGTGGCGATGCGCGGCGGATGGTGCGGTGGCTGGCGACGGACGACCTTGTGTCGGTCGACGCGGCAGACGGCGGGGCTCCTGTGGCGCTAGGCGCGGACGCACGGCAACGAGCACTGACTGCCTCCCCGCTTTTCCCCTTTTTATTTCATATTCTTTTTCTGGTTCTTGTTCCTTTCCTTCCCCGGATTGACGGTGGTGGTGCCGCCGGATGGCGCTTGGCACGGCCGTGCATCGGCGAGGCGTGGTTGAGCGACGGCGAGACGCAGCCAGGACGGCATGCGGTGCGGCAGCCGGACGGCATGCACAGCGGTCATGTCTATGCAGCGGACCAAAATGACGGCTTGTGCTACTGCTCATTGGTTCTTTCGTTTTTTTCCTCTTTTTCTTCTTTCTTCTACTTCTGCTCGTTTTCTTCGTTCTCTCTGGCTAGCGCTCCACGGTATGTTGGCGCGGCTGCCAGTGCCGTGGTCGTGCAGGCGGGCGGGCACATGGTGGGGGGGCGCCGTGGACGCAGGCTACGACCATCTCGGGGGGAGGGGGAGGGACATGGAGGGGCCGCCGTCGACGCAGCCTCTGTGTCCAGCACCGCCGCAGCATCCGCGTCCCTTGCCACCGCCAGCTCTTCCCACGCCGCCGCCGCCGCCGCGGCCTCCGTGTCCAGCGCGACGACGACGACGCTGTAGCCGCCGCGTTGTGTCCTCACCGAGAGAGGGAGAGAGAGAGAGCGAGAAGGGGAAGAGAAGAGAGAGTATATGACAGGTAGGCCCCAGCATGTTTTAAAAAAAGAAAATGCTGACTGGGTTGCCACGCGTACGCCACGTAGGATAAAACCACTCTTGATAGGGTCGAGGGGGGTAATTCGTCCGGTATTGAAAGTTCAGGGTGAGTTATATCTGGTTTCCGGGTTCGAGGGAGAAATTCGGCTGACCACGATACTTCAGGGGGGTAATTCGTACTTTTTCCTTTATAAAACTATGTTTTATGAGAAAATCTACTCCCCGGTATCCCGTGGTGTCGGGATAGCTCTTCAACCTTATCAATCCGACCACCCGCATCCTCATCCACCCGACGCAATCCCCATCTCACTCTCATCTCACTCCCCTGCTCTCTCTCTCTCTCTCTCTCTCTCTGAAGAAGGCCGAGCGGAGACGAAGCCGGCCGGGAGGAAGGGGTCGTCGTCGTCGTCTCCGGCGGCCGAGGAGGACGACGACAGCACTGCGTCGGCGAGGTCGGCCAACCCTCAGCAGGGTCGCCCTCGAGCTCGCCTCCCCTTGCTGCACCGCTCTGGCTCGCCGGCCTCGTCGGTCGGGTGTGCGCCGGGGCCTCGTCACCCCGGGGAGGGCAGAAGCGGGAGCTCCCCTCGTCCTCGCCCTCGGCCTCGGCGTCACCGTCATCCCCGCTGCAGCCTGCCGCTTTGCGCCTCCGGGATGGACGCCAGCAACCTGTGTCGACTTGCAACAGGTATGGTTGTCAACCTCCTCCTCGGCTTCTCCTCGAGACTTCTCACGCTCTCTGCCTCGGGCCTCGACCCTCAACTTGCCGTGCCTCCTCGACGCCATCCTTTGCCGTTGCGGCCCTCTCTCCCCCACATCTCCTCCTCTTTTTGACGGTACGCTCTGATACCCCACAAGTATCAGGCTGATACCTAGGTACCACCCAGTACCTTGGCACCGGGTATCAGATATCAGTCGATACCTAGTCGATACCAAAGGTATCAGGTACCAACCGGTACCTAAGGTACCAGGTATCAGGTATCAGGTATCGGTCGATACCTAGGCAGTACCAAAAGTACCAGGTACCAGGTAGGTAAGGTACCAGGTATCAGGTACCAGGGAGCACACGTGGACATACCAAGTATTAGGTACCAGGGAGCACATGTGGACATACCAGGTATAGGAAAAGGGAGAGTCACTTAAAATATCCCGTTGCAACGGTATCCCGTTGTGTAGCTGCCCTCATGTTTTATATAGTGATTGCTGTGGCTACATTGCAGCTATAGCCGCAACGCCACAACAATAGCAGCAATACAAGCAATGTTGCAACGGCTGGAACCATCGCAATTGCTTTCGAATAGGGCATTAAAAAATAGTGCAAATATAAAAAATATACTTAAAGTGTATTTAATAATAAAACAAGTCATAAAAATAAATATTACTTACATTTTTTATAATAAAAATGGTTAAACATCATGTTCAAAGTGATTTATCATATTTAAAAACGGATGCATATTTTATACGAATTACACTAATATCAATAGTGAGAAAGTCTTCCAAAAAAGCCAGAAACAGAGTACTTCCTGCAGATATAATCTAATACTTAAAATTAGACTCCACACATTTAAATAAAGTTTATGCACGACAAACTGAAGCATCTAATTAATACAGCAAATTGAAAGAGAGAAAACAATACTCGTAGTTGTTTTTCAAAACAGAGAAATGACTTTTCTTTCAGTTCTAGACTACTACGTACGACTGCGTTGCATTACAATTAGCTGGTGCCTTGTGTAGACAACGGTTCAGTAGAGGAAATTTTCCATCCATTGTTTTGATATCTGTCAGCTAGGTCATTAGTCAATCGTCAATCAGCTTCCTTCTTCAAGCGGTGTATCAACCAATACAAGCTAGCTATCAGCTGGCCGACATGCTTGAGAAAAAAATGGAATTGCATATCGCATGAATGATGAATGGTCCTGCGTCACCATCAGCTGCATCATTTCCTCATTTCGTGCATGTGTACGTTTTCTTGTGCCATAGAAACAACGATAATACCTTTTTGTTTGAACAATAATACTTTCTGCATAAGCTAAACCCGTGTCGGTGTTGACTGTCGCATTCAAGAAAGGTAGGCATTTTTTTAAGGATCTAAGGTAACCAATTTACCGAAGAAATTAAACCACTTGGCCCAACCATGGTGTGGATTATTATTTTAACTGATGCAACATCTTTGTTCTTGTTTCCTAAGTTGATTTATCTATACTACTTTAAATGTGATGGTAGTCCTGCCAGCCATCCAGCATCACTGTCGGGTTCTCATCCTCCATCGTAATGCCATTACCATTATAGATACTTACGTGTGGGGCAACAGGGTGGGATCCATATACACTCCATCGTAATGTCATTACCATTATAGATACTTACGTGTGGGGCAACAGGGTGGGTCCATATACAGTGACTGTAATAGTCAACTATCACTGTCATATGAGCCCAAGGCCCCAAACAATGGGGTTGGTGGGATGTATGTCAAACTAACAACTGGAAAATATGATGGCATCTTCGATTAGACAATGAAAAATAATTTTATGTAATGTATGTCAGCCTAATTTCTAACATTCAACTAATGCAAGTATTTTCTTATAGTTAGATAATAGAAAATGGTTTAAGATTGAAATTTTGTTGCAACGCACAAACATTTAGCTAGTACTAGTAGAATCACACAGAATCACAGATCACACTAACCAAACTTTGAAGAATGTCCTGAGTAATGGAATTACTAATGTTTATCAATTGAAATGAAGTCTTTATGGGCGGAGATAGTACTTATGGTCATTTCTTTTAACGGGCTATAAACAAGACTTTAAAGCCTAAAAAAATATTATCATTATAAAATCTTCGCATCATATTATTTCTCATCAATTTTGCTTCACTTAAAAAAATTCTTATTTTATGACTTGAGGTTGGGGGATCCATATGGCCGTGGTGGTGGATGGTGACAATTCCCCCCTCACCACAACTATTGGGACCTTTTAAATGAGTATAGATATGGTAGTTATAGGAATATTAGGATACGCTTGATGATTTGTTTAGAATCATTCATCATATCTAATCTTTTTTCTCTTATCTCTATTGTTATACGCCATCTCTTGAGGCTCAATACAATTACTCAGTTACGCAATATATGTCTCTTGTATAACAGTAAACACTAAAAAACAGGTACTTGTGCCTTTGTGGAGAGCCTATTTTTCCGTGTTCCAACCAAATTTAATTTGTTCCATTTGATTAACTTCATGATTCGTACTCCAACATTCTTCAGGCATCGACCCCTTCTTCATTGCAATGATATATCTGTTCTCTCTGTAATAGGAATATTATTAGGCTAATTGGTTTTTACTCCTAGGCTTCGTACAATGGCCCAGGTGCCCAGGAGTAGGAATTGGATTTGTCCCATTTGTGCTCACATATGTCGGCCGCCCATTTGTGTCTGACACAAGATCTCAGTATAGTTGTAAGGAAAAGGAATTTCAAATAGGCTGTGTTTAGTTCTATGCCAAAATTATAAGTTTGACTTGAAGAAAAAAGTTGAAAGTTTATGTGTGTAGGAAAGTTTTGATGCGATGGAAATTAAAGTTAGAAGTTTGAAGAAAAAGTTAGAAAATAAACAAGCGCATAGGTTACTTTTACATACCAACCTTTATTTAAAACATATACTCTATTTTTTTATAATAGATGACACGATTAACCTTTTATATTATGTTTGACCATTCACCCTATTAAAAAAATTCTATATAATTTTATTTATTTTGTTGTGATATGTTTATCATTTAAAAAACTTTAAGTATATATGATATATATTTTAGCATATTTATAGTATTTTTAGTAAGATAAATAGTTAAATGTTATTTTAAAAGTTGTCGACGTTTGATGTCGCGATTCCTGTATTTGCATAGTATGGGAATCGTTGGTACTAGGATATATGCGAGATTGTAGTAAAAAAGATGGAGACGATGATTTATATACAGATTCGGGCCCCTGAATTGTCAGGTAATAACCCTACTCCTGTTGGCCGAAGCCGGTCATTGCTCTTATTTACCATAATCACACCGGTACAATATTTGGGGTAGCCTATCTATCTGTTGTCGACATGGCTGTCTGAAGTGCTGACACGTAGTCGACAACAGAGTAGTCTTCCTCCTCAAATCCGTGTCCGGCGAGATCAGAGACAGCGTTAGATCCCTCTTGACGGTAGTCGTAGATACCGTATGGAGACTACAAGGCTTATCTCCAATGTTGATATCCGGCGGTTTGTCTTGGCGTATGTTGGCTTGTATGTTGATCTATTGTTTCGTTTCCCCTCTCCTCCTAGGGGGCCTTGTATTTATATTTATAGGTGTCCCCTTGTCCAAATAGAACTAGGGAAACCAATATGGATACAATCCGAGTAGTCCTTGTCATTTCCATGTATAACTCTAGTTGTCTTTCCTTATCCGGAACTCCTCCTATATCTGAAGGTTGTTTCCGTATAAGACATGGTACGTGGTGGGTCCTGTCGAGATTTAGTCAACTACTATTAGGTACGTGGTATCCATAACCCTGACAAAAGTGTTGTTCATTATAAAAAAAAAAAAGAGAATTACTAATATTTAGAGCAAGTATAATAGTAGGCTATAAGCCGGCTAAATGCTGAGGTGGAGGAGAGAAGAGAAGAGAGAGAGGAGAAGCGGGCTGTAAACTTACAGCCGACTTGGACACAAGAACCAAGAAACTCTGTGAGAGAGATAAGTGGGCCATGTATTAATTGTAAAGAGCTAACTATTATATGGGTAAGCTAAGAGAAGACTATACAGAACCTTATAGCTAATAGGTCGACTGTATTACTGGCATTGCTCTTAGGAGAACCATGCATTCGTGATGATCCATATGAACCGATAAATCTCTCCACGCCACATCAAGTCATCAACCTTTGGGCATACACAGTAATTGGAACAGGTCAAGGTTCATTAAGACAATACCCAAACCGTCCTAAACACCCAAACCGAATTATTCCGTTCAAAACAAGGGAAAATAAGTACATATGCCCTTGATGAGCTAGCTAAGCACAAAATGTACGGATTACATGTCAACCTCGATGACCATTTCGACGTACTTACTTTGCGTCAAAAGATACCATTTCGATGTACTAGGACGACGTCCTTGCAGAGTTTCAGTCGTCGGTAGCTAGATACTCCCTCCGTCTCAAAATATAAACATATTTAGTTACTAATACGGTCTCCGAGATGCTATTTAACGAACAATATCTATAAAAATAAAAATATTTTAAATAAAAAGAGTTATATATTATGATAGTTTGTTTAATGATAAATCTAGTAACATCAATTTTATATGATTGATTTTTTAATTTTTTTGCTAATAGTGGTCAAAGTTAAAAACATTTAACTTGTCACTATGCTTAAAAATGTTTATATTTTGGGACGAAGAGAGTAGTAATAGCACTAACAATTTAAATAATAATCACGGTTGAAACTTAAAACTAATGCTAAGTCTGTGTTTGGCTCCCACTTTTTCTCCTTTGTTTTCGACGTGCACATTCCCCGAACGGGTAAACAATAGTATTTTTTTTAAAAGAATTCTATACAAAAATTATTTAAAAAACATAGTGATCCATTCTTCAAAAGAATTTAGCTAATACTTAATTAATTATGTACTAATAATCATTCTGTTTTACGTGCACGAGGGATTAAACTGAACACAACATATAATTCATCTTGAATCTCATCAGCTATTTCCTCCGTCCGAAAATGTTACTCCCTTCGTCCACAATAGTTGTTGTTATAGGTTGTTTAATAAAACTCAAGAGCAAAAATGACTACAGCACCCCCTATTAAATGTTATGGGAATGTAAGTAAGAAGATACTCCCATCTATTCCAAAATATAGGGCACGACTACTTTTTAAAGTTGTTTCATAATATAAGGCGTACATATATGCATAACAATTAATTAGCATCTCTTCTCTCCTAAATTAGTACTCCCTCCATACTCATAAAGGAAGTCGTTTAGGACAGTGACACGGTCTTCAAAACACAACTTTGACTTCTTGTTTCTATAAAAATATTTATTAAAAAGTGATATATGTATACTTTTATGAAAGTATTTTTCAAGACAAATCTATTCATATAATTTTTATATTTTCAAACTCAACAACTTGAGAGTTATTCATGATTTATATTCCTAACGTTTGACTTAAACATTGTCCTAAACGACTTCAGTACGGAGGGAGTATTTTTTAAATCATACACTCACAAGATGTTTAATTCTATTGGGTGCATGTATTGTATTAATTGGATTGATTCAAACAAAGAGGTGATAATAATTGTTTCTTGATGTTTGGGTCAGGGTGGTTATGCCTTATATTTTGGAATGGAGGGAGTAATTGGGAGTAGAATGAAAAAAAAATTGAATTGAAGGTGATTGATGCGACAAAAGTTACTCTAAGCATGTGTTTGATTTCGGGACTAAGTGGGATGGGATGGAACCATCCCTGATTTTTGGGTTGGGATGATTCCACTCACATGTTTGGTTTGTAGGATAGGATGATCCCAATTTTTTGTTTGATTAAAGGGATGAGAGAGAGATGGGATGGACGCTGTTTGCAACCACCGTCAACGATCCGCCGGCGATCGGGCGGGCATGCGGGCGAGCATGCCGGCGGCGAGCAAGAGGAAGAGATGGTCTCCAAGCGGGCGTGTGGACGAGCAAGCCAGCGGCGAGTAAGAGCAAGAGGAAGAGAACCATGGCTTGCTCACCTCCCACACGACCATGGCACGCCGCCGCCCCTCAACCTTCGCGAGTTCCTCCTCACACGCCACCGCCGCTCCTCCTCCGTAACAGTCCCCTGCCTCCGGATCCGCCGCCGCAGTCCTCCCCATCGCCGGATCTGCCGCCACCGCCCTCCCCACCACCGGATCTGCCGCTGCCGCCCTCCCCATCACTGGATCCGCCGTCGCCGAGCCCCCTGCCGCCACCGTCGCCCGAGCCGTATGCCACTACTCCCGAGGGCGAGCAGGGCGAGCGCGCGAGCAAGGCGTCGTCACGCCGTTCGCTCGTCCCAGGTGGGATGAGTTCGCCCGCGAGATTTTCTTAGATCGGTTGGTCCCGGGTCTGAGAGGAATATTCTTCTCCACGAACCAACCCATCCCACTCGCCCCTCAACCAAACACTCCTGAAAGTGGGTTCGTCCCATCGTATCACATCCCATCCTTGCAACCATACACTATCTAAAGTGACAAACTTTTTGCAACAAATTTTGAATCCTAAAACAATAATTATTTTAGGACGAAGGTACAATATTTTTAGATGAATGTAGTACTCATTCGTCAGTCAGTCGGTCAAAAGTACCAAAGAGCGGCGCTGAGAAGGGCGTTGGCTAACTTAATTTGACATGCAAAACCTGATGGACAGAAAGCAATGTACGTACCACTCCCCTTTTTGGTCTTTCTAATTAGCACGTGCATTAGGCAGGTAGAGGTAGTAGGTAGAGCTAGCGTGCTAATTAGGTCACGTGTTCCGTGTGCCCACGAGGACCAAAACGTTAACGTGGTTGAAGGGCAGAGAAGACCAGTGCATGCGATGCGAGTAGTAGGAGTATATGCTTGGAAAAAATTGGAATGCTGCTTTGGATATATATTAAGAGGACAACGGAGCCGGTCGATCGGTCGTACTCCGTACTTGTACAAGGTTTGGTTAATGTTCCACTGGAAAGAATATGTGTGCTGCAGTGGACTAGTGTGGTGATAAACAAGGGGATATCACGTTGGGAACAACATAGCAGAGTTTCGTCATGTTTTGTCCATGCCTGTCCAGAAGGGAGTAATTTGAACGTGTGTGTAGAGTATCATAGTTCCAAGTTTATTGAATTGTTAATCACTTGATTCATGGCCATCGCATAAAAAAGAAGATTCATAAGAAGGAATAAAACATCAAGGTAGCTAGCTTATTCATCGATCCTAAGTGTACATGAATACCTGATAGTCGTAAAATTAATTGAAGAACCAAGTTTGAAAGGTAAAGTTCAACGGATTTAACTGCAGGCTGGTTTCAGTAGATTTATGGTACATTCACAAAGATTCAGCTAAAAACAATAACTTAAAACGAATTCAAAAAATGGATTGCAAATCAGGCTTAGAGCCAGTGGAGTAGCTAGGATTTAAAGTAAAAGTGGTCCATCTATATGTAAAGTCAATTAAATGGATGGTCCACTATACAATTTTTATTATATTAACTTGCATATATAATATAGTTTTAATCTCAGTTAAATTTTTAGATAGTCTATAGACCACAGTAGGTGTCACTGCTTAGAGCCTTATATCATACACACCATCCGTAACTAGTAAATAGCCGGTGGCTATCTATCACTCTGTAACACACCATAGTCTAGGACCATGGAGCTTTGGCCCATTAGAGTTGAAGCAGCTGGGCCTTCTCTCTCCCTCACTCCGTACTAATTGGGCTTTCTGTTGGGCTGCATTCTAATGGAAGTATATGCAGCTTTGGGCATACTAATGAGGCAATGGCAATTGGAAGCAAAGTGGCAAATAGTTGCAGATTAAACATGTCCTCTAATTTTTGGCCTTTGGCCATTATGTCTAAAAGAATTCAGTTAGCTAGGAGTATGTTTTTTATTCCATTTTGTCCTTTTGATCTGTATCTATTTGTGCATATCCGCTAATCCACAGAGGGTCCCTTCCCTGGATTCATTCGGTTTGTATATAAATCCAAGCATGACAAATTGACGAGTGAATAGACAAAACATTTTTTTGCACGAAAGTATATGAAACTGAAGTTGATGCGTCACACTGTCGGGAGGAAGGCTCCGAATTAAACATGGCAAAGCCTGACAAGTGACAAGTGCGTAAGTGCCTCTCGCTATCGAAACTAAATTTTCTGCGGTGAACTCATTCAAGTATGCACGACGCTGTTGTCTCTTCCGGGCTGCAATCAGCACGGCATGATTGCAGGGCTCATGAATCTCGCAAAGATTTGTCTTCCCTTGTTTCATGGCTCATACAATAGTACAGTCTCTCCACATTTTCAGAGCAGCTCAACTGCTCAACTGTCTTTTTAAAAAATGTTGAGCTAATTCCATCTTTCAGGAAGGACAAGTTAGGCCTTATTCGGTTTGAAGAATTCCTAAAGGATTTCTCAATTCCTTAGGAATAAACACTATTCATGCATTCAGTTAGTAGGATTCAAAGGAAAGTTTTCATAGGAACACCATGCCAATTCTCCAAAAATCAACATCCACTCCAACATGACAGTTTTTTTTTTTACATGAAAAATATGCTGTCAGTCTCATATTTCATATCTCAATTTTGTTTCATATATCAGGTTTAATATTTTAAGGTTTTTTTCTGAGGTTTAACTATATGCATTCTAGATCGTCATTTATTTCGTAGCTTGTTCATAACAAAGGCTATGAAACCCGAAACCAATTAACAAAGTCAGGGGATGTACGTACATGCGTCTTTGGAACATAGGAATTTGAAAACACAAAAACACAAGAAAAATATAGTAATAGAATGTCGTACCACAATAAATCCTACTTGAAAGAAACCCACATGATTTCGAAAAAAATTGTATGGTAATAGTATAGGAAGAGTATAGGAATTGTGAGTTAGTAAAAAGAAGAGAAAACATGAGGCCTAGCCTTATGTTAATGTTTCTCCAAAACTCATATGAAATGAGCCATTCCATGAGATTTTCAAAGGATTTTGTCAGAGCTTTTTCTTTGCTCCAAAGGATCATGTAGAAATATTTTCTAATCAATAATTTCTACAGTTTCCCTTTGTTCCAAGGAAGTCCTACATGTTTTTGACTAGACATCAAAGACAAAAATAAAAGTTATAATGATGTTTACTTACAACACATGTAGATTATCGGAAGAGTACGAGATACTCCCTCCGTCCTAAATGATGTTTCCGTGCCCAATTTTGATGATGTTTCCGTGCCCAATTTTGACTGTCCATCTTATATGAAACTTTTTTATAATTTACATTTTCATTGTTGTTAGATGATAAAACATGATTAATATTTTATGCGTGATTGTCTTTTTAATTTTTTCATATTTTTTTAAATAAGACGGACGGTCAAACGTTGGACATGGAAATCAGGTTTGTCTTTTTCTGGGACGGAGGGAGTAAGCCTTTGCACATGTAGGCCCTTTAGTATGGGTTGGCAGGAAGCCGGCCGGCCTACCGGCGTTGGCCGCTAGCTACACAAACTCCACCGAAGCACAACATCCTTTTACTTACAGCGGGGCCATCCAAACAAACGCCCTGGCCAGAGCTACTGACACATGGGCCCCTGCAGTAGGCTAGCCCTCACTCCCGTAGAAAAGCGCTTCAATGGAGCCTTCATGTAGCAGATAGATCCTGTACTTCCGACGTGTTCCAGTAAAGCCGTGCGTCAAGGGCGTTTGGTCCTGAACACGTGATGTGTTGGATGAGATCCAATTTTAAAAGTTTCGTTATCGGTGAGTGTTCAAATATAATTTCCTCCGTTAAAATATAAGGTCATACTCCCTCTGTCCCATAAAAAACCAACCTAGTATCGAATGTGACACATCCTAGTATTACGAATCTGAACATATATATCCAGATTTATCATACTATAATATGTCACATTCAGTCCTAGATTCTTTTTTATGGGACGGAGGAAGTATTTGATTAGGAGGAATTGAACTATTTCATGCAAAGATCCTGTAAAGTATATATGTTCCAAAGGATTATTAAAGTTATGTATTTAGGAAATTCGATCATCTTGGGTAAAAATTTTCTTTTAGAAACACATGATAAACGTTGAGGTTCACAACGCGCGCTCTTTCAGCTCTATATAAACATACACACCATATCCTTATAAACATATCGGAAAGAATGGACCACCGTGTATTAAGATTGACGAAGTCATATGTATCTTGATGTCGATGAGTATATCGTCTACCATTGAAATTTTAGTTAACTATAAATACAAGCACCCATGTCAAGTCTATGACTTGAACCGGGTAGGTTGGTTCTATCATAAGGAATCTAATCAGTTGAACTACAATCACTTCGTAACTTGGGTACTTTTGTTAACAGTTAAGTTAAAATCGTATATATTTGGTGTGTGGTGTCATATGCATATGTTATCGATATGTTCATGATTAAAAGTATTTTATATTATGCTAGTTTATAATTATTAATGATAAATCATCAATGGATTCGTAATTGTTGATGAAAGTTTATCGAAGATTTATAGTTGTTTATCAAGATTCACGTATAGAAATTGATTTGTTCGTCTAGGACGCAGTGTAGTCCGATTAATTAGTTCAGGCATAATGAAAACAAGAGTGATTTTACCATATTTTTGGAAAGGTACCAACAGATATCATATTTTCTAATATAAAACTTATTTTCAGATACCAAGTAACGCAAGATAAAAGAAAATTAGTGCAAAATTTTAGTATATACAGTTACCCTCTTAAGTACCGTACAATTTGTTTACAAGCAAGTCTTTTAATTTCTTCTTTTTGCGCATCATCGTTACTGCAGAAGTTAATTAATGACTCTTACTAGAAGCATTTACCCAATGACTTGCATATATATTGGTACTAATACTTAGAGAATTTGACAACATAACATTTAGCCTATCCTACTAAAACTTAGTAATATTGCCAATTTATCAAAACTATTGATTTTGAAATCGTTTCACCGCAATGCAGTCGTCGACTCGTCGTACACGTTCATTGGACGCTGACAAGCACTAGCGCCACTGCGTCCAGTAGAGCATAACAGCGCATATCTGCCATCAGCATCGACGTCCACAAAACATCAATACTAACAGCCACAAACGTACGCATGCATCAGTGGACAAAAGGCCAGATCAGACGACGCACGCCCTGCGCTGCGCTCACGCGGCAGCTCGCGGGTTACACGGCCGCCCGAGCCACCAAACCACCACCACCCCCCGATCGGCATCGCTTTCCAGGCTTACCGCATAGTACCTGTTACGACAGGGGAGTTCGGTATCTGTATCTGCCGGATTGTCGCGTGTACCGACAAAAACTGATTAAGGACTCATCATGAATCATAGTACTACCGAATTACGGAGTACTAGTATCAAAGTCGTAGCCTACCGTGATTAATTAGCATGCTAATTACAGCTTCCCTGTTCTGTTCATATGTGGTACTCCCTTCGACCACAAAATAACCGTCGTTCCGGAAATGGAAAAAAAAAGTTACTATCTAACTTTACATAAAAGTCCACCTAATTAAAACCAGATATGCACCCCCTAAATTTTTTAACACTGTTTTATGCAACCCTTTTTACATAAAACACCTTACGATGGTTTTACAAAATAGTTGCTATAAATTTGCATATATGTTAAATGAGTTTGACTATTTCACATACACCTCGAACGCATATGTTAAATCTACACCTTTTTATCCCATTTTCTCTCTTACTTATATAAATGAGTACTAACATAATACAACACAATACTAGTATGATATAATTACTGTAGAGTATAAATTAAGGACTGATGATTTGTGTATGTAGGTATGTTATATCAACATCCGAAACCACTTTAGGAGATAATTTAAATGGCATTGCAAAGTTTAGGGGTTAGATGTCTATTTTTAAAGTTTAGAGTGTTATATGGAGTTTTATCCAAACTTCAGGGGTTTATATGGACCTTTTCCTTTAGAAATTGGTGGGTCACCAAGACACACTTGTCTCATTATTAATTACAAATAAAATACCTATAAAAAGATAATTTTTGAAAGTTATAGTATTTTAAAAATGGTTTTAAAACAAATCTAACCATATAATTTTTAAAAGTTGGATCGGAATTTTTTTTTTGCGGGGGGGATCGGAATTATTTAAGGACAAAAGTATAAACTTGTTGATAGTACATATTTCAAAGGAAAAAGTACAAAATACTCCTTGAACTATCGCGGTCAACCGAATTACCCCCTTACCCAAAAACCACACATTACTCACTCTGAACTTTCAATACCGACCGACTTACTCCCCTTGACTCAATCCAGAGCGGTTTTATCCTACGTTGCATACGTATGTCAATCCAGCCAGTATTTTCTTTTAAAATATTGGTGGGACCCACCTATCATACCTTCTATTCCCCTCTTCCCCTCTCTCTCTCTTCACTCTCTAACTCTCTCTTGCACGCATGGCGCGCACGGCGGCACGGGGACGGGCAATGGCGCGGGGGCGGGCGGGCAGGCGCCGCGCATGGTGGCACGCACGGCACGACGGTGCGCATGGTGACACACACAGGATGGGAAGGGGTGGAGGGGAAGGGGTGAGGAGGGGAGGGAGAGTGTGTTAACGACCAAATTTGGTAATACCAGTATCGGAGACGATGATTAGATCGAAGCGGAATCAAAGATGAAGATTGTTGCGGAAATAGAGTAAGAATCAGCTGGAGTCCACATCGGCTACGATCGGGATCGGCTAAGTCCGAGTCAGGCTGGGTTAGACGATACAGCCGATTCCGACAATACGACTTGGTGTACGTCATCAGGTTGAGTTGATATGTTTCAAGATGATTGCCACGCATGGATAGAGTCCTGAGAAAGCAATTGTATCTATTAATTAGGATATTTTATGTAATTTCCTTAGAAATATGTTTGGGCAAAAGTCTGCCGCAAAGACTTATGGTATTTTAGAGTTTGTTAGAGATAAGAGTCGTGTCCGATATGGACATGTTGTGTAATTCTCGGGTATAAATAGACCCCAAGCCCTATGTAATCAAATAAACACACGTTCAATACAATCTCGGCGCATCGCCACCCTTTTTGCTTTCGTTTTATTTCGACGAGTTCTTGCTTTCGGGTTGAGCTGCATCGGTTTCGATCTTCAATAAAAGGTAAAACTTGTTATGGCGGCTTGCGTTCTCGGGATTAGTGTTTCCATCTTGATGATACTCTAATCTTGTCTATGTAATTCGTCAAGTTATCATATATCTTATATAATCTCTGGCAATATCGCTATCTAATCTACAATCGGCTGACATCTATCAATAGAGGGCAGCTGATTAGGTTAAATATCGACGTTGGCTTAGATTATATATGATATCCACCACTCTATGAAACTTCCAATGGCTTGATTGTCTAGATATTGTCCTTCTTTTCATACTTAAAGCTGCATCAGTTGATTGATCTTATGAGTCGTAATTAGAATCTCAATCTCTAGCCTACTTCTTAGTTGCCGATTAGGGTAGTATCGGGGTTTTAGCCGATCTTACCTGATTTAACTATATTTGCTTTATATGCTTTACTGACATGTTAAATCTGCCCTTTATATTAAGATCTTGTTACACCTAGGTATATTAGGCTTTCGTTTAGTATATTCTGCTTGCTTTAATATCTTAATGTAGAGTGGTATCGGAGTATTAGCCGATACATGCTAGATCTATTTGATCGGCTATGCTATGAACATATATAGTCTTGTTGTTAGTATATATTTCGATCTAAGTGATTTATACTGTCTCGCCATGGCGACCGATCTATCCCAATCACTCGATTTAAGCATATATCGACATGAGGATTATATATTGTTAATATCTACAGCCGATCGAGTAGATTTAGCTCTTCCTTACCTATTCATGACTGCCGATCGATCTATATATGACATCGGCTTAAAGATAAATGATACGTCATCCGCACTTAGCCGATCGGCTATCGTTTATGGATTTAACCACGGTTTCTTTGTCTTTGTTCTTATTGATTGCAGGATCAAATCAACTGGCACGCTAGCATACCCGAAGGCGAATTTTGTACCTGCACTGGAGTTAAGCAGATCTCCTAGGCCTCGTGTTTTCACATCAACAGAGTGGAGGTGGATGGAAAAAGGGAGGAGGTGGAGGTGGAAGGGGAGGTCGGCGTGCACGGCGGTGTTGCCAGGATCAGCCATTGGGGGCTGGGAGGGGAGGGAGATCAGCAGGGAAGATGAGGTAGCCCCTGTTGATGCGAAAAACACACACAAATTTGGTCGTTAACACACCCCCACCTCTGGCCGCCGCCCGCCTCTCAGCCACGGCCCCTTCTCGCCGCCGCCTCCTGGCACCTTCCGCCATGGCCCTGCCTCTGGCCACCGTCTGCCTCGCCCTCCACGAGCGCTACCGTGTGCACCGACCTTTCCTTCCACCTCCATCTCCATCTCCATGCCACTTCCGACCTGTCCTGTTGCTCCCGTTGCCGCTCGCCGCCAGCCGAAGCCACCCAGCCACGCCCCTATGCTCGCCACCTAGCTCCATTCTCCGCCTCCGCGTCTCGCGTGCCGCCCTGTGAGAGAGAGAGAGGAAGAAGGGAAGAGGAGATATGATAGGTGAGTCCCACCATTTTCTTAAAAAGAAATGTTGACTGGATTGGGCGAGAGGGTAATTCATCTGGTTTAAAAGCTTAGGGTGAGCAATATCTCCTCTTCTGGAGTAATTCGGTCGACCTCGATAGTGCGGGGATAATTCGTACTTTTTCCTAAATCATTCCTTATTTGTGACTGGTTGGATTTTTTCTTACTTACATGACATTGTTAGCGGTTCCACATTAACAACTCTTTTATTAATGTCTTAATTAATATTTTAATATTTACTATAATCAAAGTATAACGCACGATAAATATAACCTTAGAACTTACGGCAAACTCTGTCAAATAACATGAACAATGTAGTACTATTCTACTTACACTTGAGTAGATGTTTTCTTAACAAGTTAGGGAAAACTATATACATATACATACGTCATCAAATAAACCTCCGTACCAACATTTTATAAAGAAAATTTAGCGTTCCATTCCATGTGGTTTGGATTAGGAGTCAAAGTGGCAATCAGGGATACTGGCTGGTACCTAATTAAGCTGGCATAATGCTAATTGGGATTAGCTAGCTCACCGGCACACTCCGGAGATCTGGCAGTAGGCGGCAGCAACCAGCAGCTTCTGCACGCCCTGATATTCTACGCGACGCCCGTGCGTGTCCTGGAAAGGCGACAGGGCAGTTGCAACCGTTTGCCTGGCTATAGCCAGGACGCATTGGTCTTTTCTGTTTGTACAATCCCAAATTTGTATAATGAACTGAATTACTTTACATGAAGCACCAATTTAACTTGAAAATAATAAAAAAAATGTCTACATTCATTTCAACTAGTGCCGGATAGTTTGTACACACGCGTGACCGTTACCGAGGATGCTATAGGGAAAAGATCAGATCGCCGCAGAAGCAAGAACACACTCGAGAGAAGAAAAAAAGATAACATATGGAGTGAGTGTATTAGTATTGGGCTCGCACCAACACAAATGAGACGTCGAGGAGATATAGAAGGATAGGGATGTCATGGTCATGTAAAAAGAAGTACATTCAATTTATCTCTCATTAATAAGGTTGTAAGATATGACCTCACTATATGGTTAAAATTCATGCGAAATAATGAAATATCATGTAGTTCTATCCGTGCATGACATTTGACTGAAAAACCCAAAGTTCTTTTTTTTCATTAGAGTGCCATACAACCAATGGCTCCTATGCAATTGCAGTGCATGCATTTAGATGCACAGCCCCATCTTGGTCCAACCGTACCGTCTCCACAGTTTGCCAGCCTGCAAGAGAGCCGCCGCCCCACGAATGAGTGACCACCTCCAGCACATACCAGGTAGCATATGCATCCTCCGATTACTATTTGGCACCACCAGTAGTCCGAAAAAATATGTAGTGCAAAGCACATATGTAGTGAAAACTTGAAAACTACCGTTGGATCGAGAAATGAACGCCTGAGATTCATCCACGTTACCATGAGTTAAAATTTAACTCCCAATAAAATTTTAACTCATGAGTGAATCCGCAAGTTAAATTTTAATTCATGGTGACGTGGACGAATCTCGGACATCCATTTCTCGATCCAACAGTAGTTTCTAAGTTTCCATTACATATGTGGTTTGCACTACATATTTTTCCCACTAGTCCAACCCCAACCTTTCCACCTTTCCAGGAGGACCATGCCCAATAGTTTTTAGCTTGGCAAAGCAGATGCTGATACATATCTACACACATAGATATATCAGTTGGTTGGGTTGCCGCCGAAATGGTCCCATGCAAAACTCTGATCAGAAGAGTGAAAGTGGGATAATATAAGCTGCACTGCACACTGCACTGTGTGTGCAAACTGTAGTAAGTTAGTTGGGTAGGATACCCTGTCGACTCTCCCCTAATGGCAGGCCACAAACCTTTATTTGTTCTGTGATCATTGTAACTTTCTTGCTGTTCTTTCATGTGACAACCTCTGTTATGATGATGGAGAATTTTAACCATCCCAATCAGACATCCTGATTTGCATGCAGAGAACAGAAAATGTCCATGTTGCTCTACAATGTGTTTGGCGTGAGCTTGAAGGGATGCATTTGGAGCTGAATGATAGGTGATGGTAATTAACTGGTAGGGGCGTCCCCCCTACCTAAGCGAAGCCGGAAGCAGGGGCTTTTTCTCATTGGGGAGATGTGGAAAGTGTTGATGTCTTCTTGCCAACCTGCAACATCGGCGCAGCTAAGCGATGGTCCTCTCGCTCTCCTATGGGTAGGACACTCCACAAATTATTGGGCAACCTGCCGGTGCACTGAAAGGAAGGGTTTTTGGATGTAGACTTTTTGTCCATGTAACTTTTACATGTGCTGTGGTCAGGACAACTATCGATTGTGTCGTGGTCACGAGACAAAATTTGTTGACGGGTGCTGTTAAAAGATGGTATAAAAAAGCATGAGGACATGCAACTAATGTAAAAACATATAATCAATTTTCATCTCCGTCACATATGGATGCGACACTCTTTGCGCCAAACACACATGCAAGTGTTCTTTAAGGAATTGGGATGCATCTAAAAGTTGTATACTTTTCACTCAACCCAAATGGTCCCAAAGTTGTGACCATTTCTATTTGCTTTTGTAAACTCAAATGTTATCTCTAATTAGTTAGAAAAAGAACTCTTGTTTATAATTAATAATGAGTAAATTTCACAAAACTACACGTGCTTTGGCTAAATTATCACAAAAGTATGGATTTAACACCAAATTTACCCCAAAACTACATATTTAAGGTGAAGTATTGCAAAACTACAGATTTAGTAACAAATTTATCACAAAACGATATGTTTAGCGTCAATTTAATAACATAACTTGAACGTTTATAACTTAAAAATAATGTTAGCGCTAAGGATTTAAACTCATAATATGTAGTTTTATGATAATCTTATTATTAAATCTATTGTTTTGCTATACTTAGTCTTATAAGTGTAGTTTTGTGATAAATTTATTGTTAAATATATAGCTTTATGATACATCACTTTAAATATGTAGTTTTTTGAAATTTACTCATTAATAATTAAAAATTAAGGTGTACCAACCATCCCTATCAATTGTCCTTTATGCATACAAATAATATTAAATTCTCTCTTTTGTGATTATTCATTTCTCTAGTAACCCTACCCTATATAGTTAATAATTCACTACTCCATTCACCATCCTAAAGCTAAATGGCTAAACCTAACCGGTGTACCGGTGTTTCTCTACTGCTTAAAAAGAAGTCGTCTATTCCTGCTCCCCTCCTCCCAGCGTGCATAGCATGAGAGGGAAAACCGCTCCCATGTCACGCTTCAACCACCACTACGAATAACCGAGTTAACACTCCTAGTTAACCTATTGACGGACGTATATGTACCGACTCTGTCACGAAATAAACCTATCCTGTACTATGATGTGACATCTTAGTATAATAAATTTTGACATATTCTGTATTTAGATTCGTAGTGTATGTCATTGTCATTGACATAGGAAGCTGACAAATTTTTTTTTCTCTCTCTCTTTTGCATTTAATTATCTTGGAAAATAATAATTTTGCTAGAGGCAAGTTAGTTGGAAGCTTAAGGTGCTAGCCCGCTTTTAATTGGAGCATCTTACAAGAGAACTACCCACGTGACTACATTCATTGGAGAAACAAAATCAACATGCTATTAAAGCAACACAAATACTGAAAATGATAGACCTATTCCTCTCGGGAGCAAATTGTGAATACTCATGAATTTGCCCACGGAAGGGTAAAATGTGATCGAATATATAGAAAAAGTTATTTGAAATTGAAGATGCCATATTTTTTCATAAAAAAATAAGAGTAAAGTCCATCACCGGTACCTAAACTTGTACCGCTGTGTCATCCCGGTCCCTAAACTCGCAAATCGACCGTCCAGCTTCTCAAACTTGTTCGACTGTATCATCCCGATCCCTAAACTTGCAGATCACTCGTTTAGGTCCTGCAGGATTTCGGGCAGGAGTGGGGGTGGGGAAACGCAGAATTTAGTCCAACTTGTTCAGTTGTGTCACCCCGGTCCCTAAACAGGACGGTCTAAAGACTTTATATTTAAAAATAATTCATAACTTTTTCATGTGAACTCTAATGAAGACAAACTTTATATCAAAATTGTAGCCCTCGACGCGACCTACAACTTTGTAGTTGAAAAGTTTTTGAATTAAAACTGTTTAGGGTCCCAAAATATTGTTGCATGTTTATAGATTTTGAAATTTTAATTTTAAAATTACATTTTGGGATAAAAAATGACTTAAAATAAAAAAATCAACTACAAAGTTGTAGATCGCGTCGAGTGCTACAAGTTTGATATAAAGTTTGTCTTCATTAGAGTTCACATGAAAAAGTTATCAATTATTTTTAAATATAAAGTCTTTAGACCGTCCTGTTTAGAGACCGGGGTGACAACTGAACAAGTTGGAGGATCTAAACGAGTGATCTGCAAGTTTAGGGACCGGGATGACACAGTCGAACAAGTTTGAGGACCTGAACGGTCAATTTGCGAGTTTAGGGACCGGGATGACACAGCGATACAAGTTTAGGGACCGGTGATGGACTTTACTTAAAAAAAACATATATATAGAAACAACGGGCGGTCATAATATGCGTATACTTATCCCTATAAACGCACACGCACGGATACACTACTCCTATAAGCACTTCCAAAAAAACTGGACCCATATCTTGAGATCAACGAAATCATCACGGGACGCCTCGCTGAAGACTAGGTCAACATATCTTGATATCAACAAAGTCACCACAGGGCGTCTCATTGTCAACAATACGTCATCTACCATTAAAAAAATAATTAGCCATAAATACGAGCTTAGAATATAGGACTTGAATTAGGATGGGCTAATTTTATCACAAGTAAACTAACTAGTTTAGCTAACCTCACTTCGCAAACTTAACATATTTTAATGTAAATTCCATATCTTACACTGGAAATTTCATATATTAACAATGTAAATTTTAAAATCTTACACTATAATATTTCTAAAACTCACTATATAAGGAAACGAGGACACAACGATTGATTACATAAACAATTGGAACAAATATCAATACAACCGTAACGATAGTTAAACAAACAAAATGTATACTCCCTCTGTCCCAAAATATAACAACTTTTAACCCTTACAATTTATCCTAAAATATAACAACATCTCCACCAATATTCTCTTTCCAACCAATCACAACCCTCCGCCATTCACTTTTCCCACATACCTCCACTAGTCATCCAATCACAACCCTCCACCATTCACTCTACTTACTTTTTTAATAACTGTGTCCAACTCTAAAACTTCTTATATTCTGGATGGAGGGAGTACAAACGATAGTTAAACAATCACATGGTGAAAAACAAATTAACTGAAGCAGAAAGAATATAATGCTGTACTTTTAGCAAAACTTTTGTTTCTCTGACATGTACTCCAACTTAGGAGTAAATAAGTGAGTTTGGTATAGGGTTTGAAGCACTACCAAATATAGGTAGTGTCAAAAATTTAGATAAGTTTTTGGCACTATTAGTTTGTGGTTAGGATAAAGAATTTCGGGTTGAAGCATTTTTAAAATATTGGTGGTGTCAAAATTTAGATAAGTTTTTTTTACACTATTAATTTGTGGGTTGCTATGGTAGATTTGACTCCACTCTATAAATTTAGCCGAACATGACTCCATTAATCTAGCTGGCTATTATAAACTACTAGCATTCCATACATTTTATATTATAAGTCGTTTTGATTTTTTTTTTCTATTCAAACATTTTTACATTTTACTTAATATATAGAAAAAAATAGCAACATCTATAATACCAAATTAGTTTAATTAAATGTAACATTAAATATATTTTCATATTTATTTTGTGTTTTAAAAACATAGGTCAAACTTAAAAAACTTAACTAGAAAAAAAATTCAAACGATTTATATAATACGAAACCGAGAAAAATTCAAACTACTTATATAATACGAAACCGAGAGAATATATTATTCAAAGCTACCGGAAAATTGAAAGGACAAAAAAAAAATAACGTCAAACCAAAACCAAAAATAGCCCCAAAATCTTCCACGCCTGGGCAGAAACAGGCGAAAAAACTTCTGACGCGGCGGGTCAGAAGTCCAGAAACCAGCAGTCCACAGCACCACCGCAGCAGCAGCACGTACTCCTACAACAAAGTACTAGCAGTGGTGCGTCGTACCTCCACGCGTCGCTCTCTATCCCCCACTCCCGCCGAGATTCCCCTCGCCGGCCGCCTCACTCTCTCTTCTCTCACTGCCACGTGGGCCCCACCCCATCCGCACCACCGCTCGCGGCGCATCCACCCGCAAATCGGCGGCGGCGACGAAGGCGAGCGACTGACTCCAGTAGTAATAAAGGCGAACGGCTACAGCGCCCATCCAGCTCCCTCCCACCGCACGGCGCGCGGCAGGGAGCCGCACGCGTAAACAAACCAACCATACCAGCCCAACCGATTTTTCTGTAAAAAAAAAGGGGAGAGGAGAAAAAAAAAAGGGAAAGCGAAAAAAAGCGAGGTCCCTCTTCCCCTCTCCTCCCCCGTCTCGTCTCGTCTCCCACCTCGCACCATTCCTCTCTCTCTCTCTCTCCCCCCTCGCCCTCGAGCCCTCGATCTCCACATCTCTCTCGCGCGCGCTCTGGTGGTCTCTCCACCCCCCACGCAGCGCAAACCCCCCCGATTCCCCCCCTCGCTTCGGCCACCAGCGGCCGCCCAGCCCGGCGCGCGCTTCCGCCGCGCCGCCGCGGAGATTTTTTTTTTGTGCGCGCGCGCGCTCTCCCCGAGGGGGGGCGGGAACGGGGTCCCGTGCCATTGGGAGGGGGATGCCGGGATGTGGCGGGCGGTGGGTCCAGGGAGGAGGAGGAGAAGGGCGGTGGTGAGGCGGTGAGGCGGCGGCGGCGGCACGCGCGCGGCCAGAGGAGGCGGGGGGGCGGCGATGTCGGACGCGTCGTCGGATCTCGGCGGCGCGCGGCCCGGGGCCGTGGAGCGCGACATCGAGCAGGTGAGCCGCTTCCCGATCCTCCGCTTAGCTCGGCTTGGGAATGCCGAGGAAATCCCGGCTGTCGGTGTGTTCCTCGTCTCGGGGCCGCGCGTGGCGGGGAAGGCGTCTCTGGATGGTAGATGCATTTGCTTTGCGTTTGTGCGTTTTCGTGCGGCTGCTGAATTCTGCTACCGCAGCAGTAGCTCTGCGTGTCCCCCGCGGAGAAACCAAAATTTTGGGGAGTCTGGAGCCTCGGCTTTGCTGCTGCCTGCAAGTAGGGTTCTGTGGTGGAAGCCGATTTAATTACTGTTATTTGGCCTCTTGGGTTGGATAATTCCAGAGACATTGATTTGGCTACAGTGATTGTGTTTGCTAACTTTTTTTTTGGGGAAGGCCAATCGAATTGGGCTGTTTGCTGGTTGTTACTACTTTGCTCTCGTGCAGGTTGTATGATTGAGTTGGGAGTGGTATGCTATAACGGTTTCCCAACCTTCTTTTGCTGTTGGTTAATGCTGCGTGCGGTAATTGATTGAGTTGAGCTATACTGCTATATTAGTTATGTCCTATTGCTTTGAGGGGAAGTGCCAGTGTGTTAATTGGATCAATACACGTCTTCTCTGCAGTAATTTCTGACAGATACTTTCTCCTTGAATGAACTTGTAAAATTCTTTGCCCATTTTTTTGAGTTTCCATTTTGTTCTCTCTGTGCTCACATGGCACAATGAATAATTTTAATGAAGTTCTGAGTTATGGTTTACCTCAAAGAGAATAGCCTATATGTGCTACCCTTCTAGGAGAATCCTTATTTCGAAAGATGATAATTGTTTCCGAGATTATTGATGAGACCTTTGCATTTGCTGTAACATGTAGCATTTCATCTCTTGTGCATTAGGGAGTTTGCTTTAGTAATTCACTTCTCCATGTAATAGCTGGAACGCTATTTTCATCATCTCCAGTATTAACCGATTAGTTTATAGTGCTATACATAATATAATGTTCATTTCCAGCTCTGAAGTAGTTTCAAATTGTCTGAAAGAACATGTCGATGGCCAATTAGAATGCATGTGATTGTTCCATTGTATTTAATGCCTCTCCTTTGTGGCATCTAAAATCAGAGTTATTTCTTGACCTAGTTTTATTATTTTACTAGGATAGTAGTGTGATACTAACTACTGATGCTCGATACAACATTCCACTGTTTCTCAGGCCATCACTGCTCTCAAGAAAGGAGCATACTTGCTGAAGTACGGGCGCAGAGGGAAGCCAAAATTTTGCCCATTTAGGCTTTCCAATGTGAGTTTTGTTTGCATTTTCTCTCACTGAGTTGTAAAGCCCTCTTTGTTTACCCTTCAGATTTATGGACATTCATGGTGTTTTTGTTCATTCAGGATGAATCTATATTGATATGGTTTTCCGGGAAAGAGGAAAAACAGCTGAGGTTGAGTCATGTGTCCAGAATAATTCCTGGACAACGAACGGTGAGTTACCATTTCTGGAAAACTTCAAATTTCAGGAATATAGATTTCTCTAAGTCTAATTGGCCATTGTGATCAAATCTCATATCATATCTGGTAAAACAACAGTGTATTTCTTTTGCTTGTTTGTTTTGGCGTTAACTCCTTATGAATACATCTGTGGGTGTCTCTTCAGCTTTTACCCTAACATAATTCTCCCTCCTTAAGAGGAGTTTCGTTGCATTCTTACTGACAACTGACAAGAACTTTTACAGTTCAAATTTCTGATATCTACTACTGATACAACTTATGCCATTAGGAGATAGCTGTAATCATTAGTCTTGCCCCCATAACAACAAATTACATACCACTTCAAACTGATGCAACTTCTGATGGTTCATTTATGATTCTCTTTTGCCACTGCCTCCAGAAAAGGAGCTACATATGGCAGTTACAAATTGATCTGTCCCATCATGTTGTTTTTTTTTTTTTTACATTCGCTTTCTGATGGAAAATGATACACAAGGGAGTATTCAACTATATTTAAGGTCTGTAACTCTCCCCTAACAATGTCTGTTTCTCTTTTGCCAATGCAGGCAATTTTTCAGAGGTATCCACGACCAGAAAAGGAATGCCAGTCATTTTCTCTCATATCTCATGATAGATCATTGGACATTGTAAGTTATATACTGTTCATTTTATATGTGCTGTTTATCTTCTTGGTTCGATTTCCATTTTTGATGCACACTAAACCCCTTTCCTCGGTAGCAAATTGATTTTGTTTGGTGATGTGGTTTTATCATGATATCAGATATGCAAGGATAAAGATGAAGCCGAAGTGTGGTTTGCTGGGCTAAAAACCCTCATAACACGTAGTCATCAAAGGAAATGGAGAACAGAATCGAGAAGTGATATGCTTTCCTCTGGTACAACTAGTCCCAGAACTTACACAAGACGAAGCTCCCCATTGAGTTCTCCTTTCAGCAGCAATGACAGTGTCCACAAGGTATTTCCCACTACCCACCCAGCTCATCCCACTATGCCACTATATTGTGTGTTCGTCACCTATACAGAACTACCCAATTTCTTCCTGTTTTGTATGTTCCATCTTTTTTCTTTTCCATTTTTTGGTTTTGGCCTGCTGCTTTAAGATCTGAACAACATGGCAAAAGTCTTATGTCGTACCTAGGCTGTTCTCTTTGTTCTGTATGGTCTGTACAATCTCATTACATAGATATTTATCGCTTTGCAGCACCACAATAAGAATTGTATCTTACTGACCATGTTTTATTTTATTCTTCTGTCTACTTCAATTAATATAACAAACATCTTCATAATTGTCCTGCAACAGGATGGTGGTGAAAATTACCGACTTCGTAGTCCATTTGGGAGCCCACCAAAGGTCGGTCTGGAGAAGGCATTTTCTGACATTGTGTCATATGCAGCCCCACCCAAGCCCTTCTTCCCATCGGATTCTAATGCCGGTTCTGTCCATTCCGTGTCTTCTGGGCAGTCAGATAACACAAATTTACACTCAAGGGGCATCCCAATGGATGCTTTCCGTGTTAGTTTATCCAGTGCTGTTAGTTCATCAAGTCATGGTTCTGGTCATGATGATGGTGATGCCCTAGGTGATGTTTTCATATGGGGAGAGGGGACTGGGGAGGGGATTCTTGGTGGTGGCAATTCGAGAGTTGGGAACTCCTCAGGTGTAAAGATGGATTGTCTTATACCAAAGCCATTGGAATTTGCTGTAAAACTTGATGTACAGAACATTTCTTGTGGGGGAAGGCATGCCACACTTGTTACCAAGCAGGGAGAGATCTACTCTTGGGGTGAGGAATCAGGCGGACGTCTTGGTCATGGTGTAGATTGTGATGTGCCCCAGCCAAAGCTTATTGATGCTCTTGCTAATATGAACATTGAGCTAGTAGCATGTGGTGAGTACCACACTTGTGCAGTTACGCTCTCTGGGGATCTGTACACTTGGGGAAATGGTACTTCCAATTCTGGGCTTTTAGGCCACGGGAATGAAGTCAGTCACTGGGTACCCAAAAGGGTCAATGGACCATTAGAGGGCATACATGTTTCAGCAATTTCATGTGGCCCCTGGCACACGGCTATAGTAACTTCTGCAGGACAGCTATTCACATTTGGAGATGGATCTTTTGGAGTTCTAGGTCATGGAGATCGACAGAGTCTTTCGGTCCCTAGAGAAGTGGAATCCCTTAAAGGGCTACGGACTGTTCGAGCAGCTTGTGGTGTTTGGCACACTGCTGCTGTTGTTGAAGTTATGGTCGGCAATTCTAGTTCTAGCAACTGTTCTTCTGGTAAGATTTTTACATGGGGTGATGGTGATAAAGGCCGTTTAGGACATGGTGACAAAGATACAAGACTTGTACCAACATGTGTAGCTGCTTTGGTCGAGCCTAACTTTTGTCAAATAGCTTGTGGTCACTGTATGACGGTGGCGCTGACTACCTCTGGGCATGTATATACAATGGGAAGTCCTGTCTATGGCCAGCTTGGAAATCCACAAGCAGATGGCATGCTTCCTGTGCGTGTTGAAGGGAAGCTACATAAAAACTTTGTGGAGGAGATCTCATGTGGTGCTTATCATGTCGCTGTCTTGACTTCAAGGACTGAGGTGTACACATGGGGTAAAGGTGCGAATGGTCGGTTAGGACATGGAGATACGGACGATAGGAGTTCTCCTACTTTGGTTGAAGCTCTGAAAGATAAGCAAGTCAGAACTGTTGTTTGCGGGATTAACTTCACTGCAGCAATATGCATTCACAAGTGGGTTTCTGGAGTTGATCAGTCCATGTGTTCTGGGTGTCGGTTGCCATTTAATCTAAGGAGAAAACGTCATAATTGCTACAATTGTGCACTTGTATTTTGTCATGCCTGCAGCAGTAAGAAATCTCTGAAAGCTTCATTAGCACCAAACCCAAACAAGCCTTATCGCGTATGTGATAGCTGCTACAGCAAGCTGAATAAGGGTCCTGAGACAGATAGATATTCTTCAGCAAAGCGGGGATCTGTTATACAGGGGTTCAATGATTCTGTTGACGAGGAGTTGGAGACAAAATCAAATGCCCAGTTGTCGAGATTGTCATCATTGGAATCCTTCAAGCACATGGATAGCAGAACTTCGAAGAAAAACAAGAAGTTTGAGTTCAATAGCAGTCGTGTTTCCCCTATTCCAAATGGCAGTTCTCATTGGAGTGGGCTCAACATCTCAAAATCCTTTGGTTCATCAAAGAAATTTTTTTCAGCATCAGTTCCTGGATCTAGAATTGTTTCAAGGGCAACATCACCTGTTTCAAGAAGAGCAAGCCCTCCTCGATCCACAACTCCAACACCTACTTTGGGTGGTCTAACCTCTCCTAGAGTGGTGGATGGTGTGAAGCCAAATGATAGCATAAGCCAAGAGGTTCTAAGTTTGAGGTCTCAGGTACATATCTTACTATATTCTTTATCCAGTTACCTTTCTAATTTGTATTCTCCTTCAGTAAATTGTAGGCATGTAACTTAATTGAATATTGAGCATCATTTGTTAATCTTTGGACACCTGAATGGAAATCAAAATATCTTGTGCGAACATGGCAAATTTGCTGGTTTTTGTATGCAGTCCTGTTTTTCTTCTGATTTTATTAATCTTATTACCTTGTGAGTTGTGACTATTCATGGACGCGAACCATCTATCTTTTTGGGACCCACTAGTTGTTTTTCACCTACTTAATATTTTGACTGCCTTATTCAAGCATTGGAAAGATAGATCATTAAACTCCCCATTTGTTTAAGGTGAGATCATGCTCAACAATGCATTCTCTAACAATCTTAATATCTCAGGTGGAAAATCTTACTCGCAAGTCTCAGCTACTGGAAGCTGATTTGGAGAGAACAACTAAACAGTTGAAGGAAGCTATTTCAATTGCAGGGGAGGAAACTGCGAAGTGCAAAGCTGCAAAGGAAGTTATCAAATCATTAACTGCACAGGTAAGATTGCTATACTTCAAGTAGGATGTCTACTGTACAGACATTAGTAAACTAACAAAGTAAAAAACTGCAAGTATGTGTAAACGGATCCCCTTGATTAAAACTGAATGGCTCAAAAGTCAAAACCAAGGGAACTGTGGATTGGTCAAAGGCAGCATGGTGCCTTCTAACTGGCCCTGATGAGTACAACTTTTCTAGGTTTCGAGTCTATGACTACTAAATGTGCATGCATTACTTTTGATAGAAGACAGTCTGCTGCTTTAGTGGAGTTGGAAAGTGGAAAACTAAAAATGACATTATTTGGATCTTAACTTTGTATTTAAGAAACTAAGAATGCATGATCATCTTCAAATTCAAATAATGATTTTGTACAATATGTTGAATATTTTCACTAACAATTCTTTGTTCGTGTAATAGTTGAAGGGCATGGCAGAGAAGCTACCTGAAGGAGCAGGACTGGTGAAGAACAGCAGACTGCCACCGCTGCCAGGAATTTCTATTCCAACTGATATATCAGTTGCATCTGAGAGTTTGGGTAGCCCAAGAAGTTCTGGAGAGCCCTGTTCAAACGGTTCTAATGGTTTGCTTGTTTCCAATGGACCAACTTCAGTTAGAAATAAGTTGAGTCACCCTGAAATTCCCAAGAATGGAACAAGGCTACCCGATTCAGATTCTAAGCATGAATCTGAATGGGTAGAGCAAGATGAACCAGGGGTGTATATCACTCTTACTGCCCTACCTGGAGGGACTCGAGATCTCAAGAGGGTCCGGTTCAGGTACACACCAACCACACAGAGGCAAAATATATAGTCATTAGTCAGCAAAAATCTTGTCTATCAATCTTGAACATAGTACATTATTAGTTTGGCGAGTAGTCTATGAGACTAGATCTAACAAGCAATGACAACAATTGAGTGATTGACACTTTTGGGCATTCCATTTATTTGGCTTACTATATAGTATAATCAACTTATTTTTTGCTTGTCCTATATAGATATTTGGGGTTTAAGTGTTTAGTCTTTTTTTATGGAGAGAACAACATGAAGTGGGCAGTAGCCTCTAGTTGAGAGGATCTTGATACACAAAACCACTATTAACTAACTCTATATATGTGCAGATCAAGAATGCAATGAATATTACAATAATTTGATAATAACTATTGACAACAGACCTGTCTAAATCAGAACCTTCAACTTGCAAAACCAGATCATGTGACCGCCTCAAATCAATCCTGTCCTGTTTGAGTTGATGTAGCACCCTGTCCACGACACAGAGCCATCCAACTCGATTTGACTTGATTTAGCATCTAGCATTGAGTAGATATAGGTAACAGCATTCAGTGAGGTTTAGGTAAATAAAATGCCTTGCCTGATTTTTCTGCCCCTCGTTGGCATTATTGTGTTCTCCCACTTCCACAAGCCATGTCATGGATGCAGTAGAGACCTCGTCCCATCTGCTCCTTGATGATAGTCCAGGATGTAGAGTTGTGGGGACGATTTTGGGGGTGAAGATGTTGGAATGGGATGCTAGTGGGTGCCTTGCAGGGATGTGAGAAGGGCACACCAGCATTTCAGATCCTTCGGGGGCAAGTAGGTGATTGTTGGAGATGGTGGAGGAGATTGTTGGTGGTGATGGTGCAGGAATTTGAGATTATGCCCACCATTTCTGGAGACAGGTAAAAGGTAGGCTGGAGTGGCTGTCCAGATCATGCTGGGCTTGGGTATGTAAGCGAGAGAGTTGGAAAAGGAGAGGACACATGGGCTCACTGAGGTATACTTAAAATTGGTGCCACACCAAGTGATAACCAGGTTGGATATTCCTGGGGGTCAAAAATGTTCTGGCTATATGAGTTGAAGATTTCTACTTTAGACTGTTATGGAGCTGTGTTCTACTTTTCACACTCACTAATTCTGTTATGGCGCATACTCACTAATTCTATGTTCTGAATGCAGCCGGAAGCGTTTCAGCGAGACACAAGCAGAACAATGGTGGCAAGAGAATCGGGCACGGGTATACGAGCAGTATAATGTTCGAGTAATCGACAAATCGGTTGGCAGTATTGATAATGATGTACATCATTGACATAAGAAATTTGACTTGGTCAGTCACTACAAAGCTCTCAAAGCTCTCACCGTTGAGCATGGGTGCTGACGCGGCTATGATATTTTGGTTAGGCCCAGAAGAGGAGGGGCCTGCTGTTTGAAAAATGTGGGCTTGCATTCTTTTTACACGATTCTTTCCTCTTCCATTTCCCTTGTGTGGAATGTAGAGTGTTCAAGCAGAAGTTATGTAAATGGTTAGTGGCAGCTGGCTAATCTGTCCTGTAAATGCATAAGCAAGTGCATCAATTTTAGACTATGATCTTCCTGATTTTCCTTTAATTGGCAAATATAGGTGCAAAATCTAAGTGATGATGATGAAGAATATTTGGTGCTAATTGTAGATTGAGATGCAAAGTAGCTTTGAAAGATTTAAGCTTTGTTCTGGCTGACTTGAGTGCCTGTTTTGGCGAAAATTTCATGCCAATTACTCTGCTCCCCCAGATTGAACGTCATTTGTCGAACTTACATGGTCTGGATGAGGTATGTTTTCTCCGTTTATGCAAAATTCTGTACTAATCATTATTACCCCGGGATTCTTAATAGTGCGTATTTTATTTAGCAAAAGTTTTCAGATCACGCTTTGAACATTTATCTCGTAAACTATACAACCAATATTTTTTAGTACATTAAAATATGAATATATTAGTGTAAATTTTATATATTAATTGTAACTTAAACTAGTTCAAAGTTGAAAAAGGTGAATTCAAGATACACCTAATGAAAATGTATAGGGGAAGTTATCCTTCTGAGGCTAAATTGCATGAATGGTAAACAAACTTACATAGTAGGTGCAAATAGGCACAATAACTTGTAACTTACTTTTTTTTTTTTTGCTGGAATGACTGAAGGAGGTCATCCAATGTAATTAAGATAGGGAGAAAATGTTACGAGAAAAGTTTTACATCAACAGCTAGCTGTCGAGGAAGGATGTGCACCAGAGCAGACGCCTCGAACCATGTGCCAACTGCCCAAACACACGCTACAGAGAGGGAAGCCGAGTACCGAACCGGCCGTCATCAGGCCAACAACACCACCACGGAGCGAAGACTCTAAAAAACGACACCCTCACGAGGGTCGCCACGCCGAATGATGCCGTCGTCATCCGTCCAAAGACTGAACAAGGTTTTCACCCAGAGCTCCTTGCCAAGGGAGGAGGGGTACCTCAACAGTACCCTCAGGAGGGTTATTATGCTCAAAATAGTAGTCACTGTTGGCCCAAAGAAACCTTGGGCTAAGATTTCGCTCGGAACCCCTACAACCCTACCGTCGTGGTCTGTCGCCCAATCCGAAACCACCATCCAAACATCGGTGGCACATGGCCTCCGCCACACTCGACCGACACCCCTCCGCCAGCCGGCTTCCAGTCCTGCCAACGACAAGACTGCCACAACACCAGTCACCTTGGCCAGCGCGCTGACCCAGGCCGCTTTCACCACGCCGCCCGCCGGCTTCCCCGTCGAATCCAACCTATGGGAGCCTGCACAAGGAACAACATTGCCTCGGCAATCTGAGTTTTCCTTGTTGACCGACCACCGCCTCCAGCCTGCCAAGAAGCTCCCCACAAAGAAGGGGAGGAGCTCCCTAGCAGGGTTAGCCTGGCCAACCACAAGGAAGACGACCCCGCCACCACTCCCTAGCGCGCTGACCCAGGCCGCCTTTGCCACGCTGCCCGCCGGCCTCCACGTCGAATCCGATCTATGGGACCGGATCGGGAACCTAGCCTTGGCAACCTGAGTCTTCCCTGTAGGCCGGCCATCGCCTCCATCGTGCCTAAAAGCTCCCCACAAAGAAGGGGAGGAGCTTCCCAAACACAGTGGTAGCCTGGCCAATCACAAGGAAGACGACCCCGTCGCCAAGCTCACCGGCGGCCTCGCCGATGCCTCCGCACCGCTGCCACCTCGAAGCTCACCAACGGCCACCCGGGCCACCCAGCATCACCGGTCGGGCCACCGCTGCTCTGGCTTTCGCGCCACCAGCCCAAGCAGTGCCGGCCTCCGCGCCACCGGCCGCGCCTCCACCATGCCAGCCGCTCCTGCGTCGGCCTCTACACCGCCGGCCGCGCCTCCACACCCCACTGGCCGCTGTCACTGCCGCCCGCGGCGCCCTATTGCGCCGGCCGCCGGATCTGGTCGCTCCGCTCGAGGCCGTTGCGGCCGAAGCCGCCCACTCCATGCCGACGCAACCTCAGCCCCGCCGCTGGTCGGCCGCTTCGTCCAGCCCCGCCGCCAATGCCGCCACCTACACGCAGTCGTCGTCGCCAATCTCCACGCAGCGTCGCCGACCCTGCTCTTCGCCGCCCAGAGCAACAGATCCGAGCATGGGGAGACCAGATCCGTGCATGCCAGCGCCGGATTTGGACACCGCCGGTGGCTTTTCCACAGTGAGCGTCGGCGCCTTGCCCTGAGCTCCGTCTCGCCGGCGCCCCGACCACCTTGACGTGAGCGAGATAGAGAAAGCCCTGTAAATTACTTATTTCGAAAACAACTTGTTTATTATGTGCAAACTAGGCTAAATAGTCCAATCAAAATGATGTGCCCTGTAAATTACTCATTTCGAACCAACTTGTTTATTATGTGCAAACTTGGCTAAATGGTCCATACAATCAAATGATATGACGTTGACATGGATGCCATGGAAAGCCAGTATAGTTTGGCCACAATTTTCTTCATTTTTCAAAACAGAAAAACCATTTGGCATTGAGAGCTAACTCGATGCTGAACTCATCATCATTATCAGGACTTAAATGTTATGTAGGTTACATGGTAGATATTTTAGCATAAATATTTTTTTTACCACAAATAAGACCAAGAAACTACTGAGATCACACCATGAGAACCAAATTACATTTTTTTAAAGAGAAAAACCTAAACTTTAGAGTGATGGAACATCGAATTCTCAATATATAAATCACAACACCAATATAATTCGTGGCATGAAGCAATCACTAAATTAGAGTCTACGAGCTTTAGAGGTCTCAAACTCAAGCCATTCGACTGGCAGCAAGATTTACCACGATAAACGTAGCACTGCAGTACTGCTCCAATCATTTTGATGCTGATTCGTACGAGCAAGCACACAGTAGATGTATACACTCATATATACACGACTAGCTAGGTGAAACTCCCACGTGGCCATGTGTTGCTACGGGCACTTTAGGTAACAATCAGGATGAAATGTTTTTTTTTATAGAAACTAGCATGGTGGGCCCGCGTAGATTGCGTGTCTACATCATTATCTTTTTTTCCTCACATACTAAAATATATATTTTCATATATTATTATTAAAATATATTAAAAATGACAATAAATTTTGTACTAACTTGAACAAACTGATCAATATGTAATATTCATATTGTAGTGTATATATATGTGATAGTTATTTAATAATTTTTAAATTTTTAAATTTAGTTATTTCTATACGTACTCTAGACTTCTTTTTTCAGTATTCTTTATTTTTGTCGAGCTAACTAGTTGGGTGGCCCGCACAATTGCGCAGCTAGCATCTAAACAAAATCATATATTTTTTTAAGTATGGTTTTACTTAAAATTTATTAAATAGCTATCTCAATGTCTTAAGACTTTGAAAGACCAAAACTTATCATCCCCGTGTTTCTAATTATATAATTTTTTAAAAGTCGCACCAGTTGCTACCCTTTATGTCATCTCTTTCTTTATTTGCTTGCTCGATCTACCACTATTTCTATTCATTCTCCTTGTAACCTTTAAAAATTGGACCTTATAGTTTTTAGAGTTTATTATCACGTTGGGTTTCGTTTTTATAATTTCTAGGCGTCCCGTCAAACGTTGCCATTATACTCCTCTATGGCCCGTCCACTGTCTCTTCTCTTTATTGTCATTGAGATTTTAAAAATCGAACATAATTATCGTTTGGGTTCATTTTTACTTTTTAGAAGTCCCGCCAAACCGTTAGCGGTTTTGCCATTGTACTTCTCTACGGCTCGCCCGCTGTCTCCCTTCTTTATTGTCATTGAGATTTTAAAATCGAACATGATTATCATTGTTTTATTTTTACTTTTTAGAAGTTCCGAACCTTTGAATATTGAACCTTCTAGTTTTTAGAGTTTATTATCTCGTCAAATGATGCCACTATGCTCCTCTACGGCTCATCCGCCGCCTACTCTTTATTGTCACTGTGATTCTAAAAATCGAACATAACTATCGTTGGAATTATTTTTTTATTTTCTAAAAGTCTCGTCAACCATCGGCGGCTCTGCAACTACACTCCTATACACCACGCCCGCTGCTTCTCCTTTTTATTGTTATTGAGATTTTAAAAATCGAATATGATTATCAATGGGATTTATTTTTTTGCTCATTTGCTTCATGGCCTGCCTGCCGTCCCTCTTTTAATCGTCATTACGATTCTATTATGTGTTTTATTAACAGTTTTTATATGTCGTATCAACTATCACCGGGCATGTTACTTAATTTATCTTGTCATGTGTTTTAGATGGTCTTTTCTTTCAATATTTTTTTATCACAAATTTTAGCTATTTATAAATTGTATTCCTAATTGAAATCTTATTTTTCTTTTTCTAATTTCAGAATTTATTTTTTTTAAAAAAAATTAATTCATATCTTATTGTGTTCTTTAAATATTTTTATTTTTTATTTTCAATTTCAGTTGTTTCAAAACTGTATTTCTACTTGAACTCTCTTTTAGTTTTTCTAATTTTGGTCATTATTTTATTTTTTATTCTAAGTTTTAATTAATCTCGTATTGGGTTCTTATATGGATTATTCTTTCAATATTGCTTATTTTTAATTCCGAATTTCAACTAATTTTAAATTGTATTTCTAGTTGAACTCTTATTTCAGTTGTTTCAAAATTTTATTTCTACTTGAACTCTCTTTTATTTTTTTCTAATTTTGGATATTATTTTATTTTTATTCTAAATTTTAATTAATCTCATATTGGGTTCTTATATGGATTCTTCTTTCAATATTGCTTATTTTTAATTCCAAATTTTAGCTAATTTTAAATTGTATTCCAAGTTGAACTTTTTTTTTTTGCTAATTTTGGATTTTATTTTTATTTTTATTCCCAATTTTAATTAATCTCATATTGGGTTCTTATATGGACCCTTCTTTTAGTATTCCTTATTTTTAATTCCGAATTTTAGCTATTTTAAAATTGTATTCCTACTTGGACTATCCTTTTCTTTTCTAATTTTGGATTTTATTTTATTTTTATTTTGAATTTTGATTCATCTCGTATTGGGTTCTTATATGGAAACTTCTTTCAATATTGCTTATTTTTAATTCCGAATTTCAGCTATTTTTAGATTGTATTTCTATTTGGACTCTCCTTTTCTTTTTCTCCGATTAATGTGGGAATTTCTAACCCCCACAGCGAATGTGATGCCTTCTTTCAAAGCCGTTTTAATAATATAACTAGCTGGGTGGCCCACGCAATTGCGCGGCTAGCACCCATATAAAATTATATATTTTTAATATGATTTTACTTCAAATTTATTAAATAGTTATCTCGTTGTCTTAAGATTTTTAAATACTAAACCTTATTATCCTCATGTTTCTAATTTCTTTAGTTTCTAAAGTCACAACAGTTGCTACCCCTTACTTCTGTCATATTATTCTTTATTTGCTTGCTCGATCTACCACTGTTTTCTATTCATTCTCCTTGGAATCTTGAAAAATTGGATCTAAAAACTATAAGTTTTAGAGTTTATTATCCTGTTGGACATCTTTTTTATAATTTCTAGAAGTCCCGTCAAACACTGTCATTATACTCATCCATGACCGTCCACTGCATCTTCTCTTTTTTTGTCATTGCTATTTTAAAAATCGAACATAATTGTCATGTAGGTTTATTTTTTTTACTTTCTAGAAGTTCTGCCAAAACGTCAGCGACTTTGTCACTGTACTCCTCTACGGCTCACCTGCTGTCGCCCTTCTTTATTGTCATTGAGATTTTAAAATCAAACAGGATTATCATTGCGGTTTATTTTTTTTTACTTTTTAGAAGCCCAAACCTTTAAAAATTGGAGTTTATTGTCTTGTTGGGTTTTATTTTGTTTTATAATTTTTAGAAATCCCGTCAAACGCTGCCACTATACTCCTCTATGACCCGTCCGCCGCATACTCTTTGTTGTCATTAGGATTGTAAAAGTCAAACATAACTATCATTGGAATTCATTTTTTTTACTTTCTAGAAGACCCACCAACCATCAGCGACTTTGCCATTGTACCCCTATACGACCCACCCGCTGCCTCTCATTTTTATTGTTATTGAGATTTTAAAAATCAAATATGATTATCATTGGGTTTATTTTTTTTACTTTCCAGAAGTCCTGCCACCCGCCTTGATCGATTGCTTCACAATCTGCCCGTTGTACTTCTTTTTAGTCGTCATTAGGATTCTATTTGATATTTTATTAATAGTTTTTAGATGTCCCATCAACCGCCACTACTCTGCTCCTTTGTAGGCATGTTACTTAATTAATCTTTTCATGTGTTTCAGATGGTCTTTTCTTTTTAGTAATCTTTATTTTTTTTATCACCAATTTTAGTTATTTATAAATTGTATTCCTAGCCGATATCTTATTTTTCTTTTTCTAATTTCAGAATTTATTTTATTTTTTGTATTGTGTTCTTTTGATATTTTTTTTATTTTCAATTTTAGTTGTTTAAAATTGTATTCCTACTTTAACTCTCTTTTTAATTTATTTAATTTCTTATTTCAAATTATAGTTAATCTACTATTGGGTTCTTATATGTACTCTTATTTTAATATTGCTTATATTTAATTCCGAGTTTTAGTTAATTTTAAATTATATTCCTACTTGAACTCTTCTTTTCTTTTGTTTTTTCTAATTTCGATTTTTTTTTATTTCGAATTTTAATTAATCTCGTATTGGATTCTTATATGGACTCTTCTTTCAATATTTCTTATTTTTAATTCCGAATTTCTGCTATTTTTAAATTGTAATCCTACTTGGACTCTTTTTTTTTGGTAATTTCAGATTTTATTTTATTTTTATTCCGAATTTTGATTAATCTCGTATTGGGTTCCTATATGAACTCTTCTTTTAGTATTCCTTATTTTTAATTCCGAGTTTTAGCTATTTTTAGATTATATTCCTATTTAGAATCTTTTTTTTTTGCTAATTTTGGATTTTATTTTATTTTTATTTCGAATTTTGATTAATCTCGTATTGCGTTCCTATATGATCTCTTCTTTCAATATTGCTTACTTTTAATTCGGGATTTCAGCTATTTTTATATTGTATTTCTACTTAGACTCTTCTTTTCTTTTTCTCCAACTAATGAGGGGAATTTTTAGCCCCACAGCGAACGTAAAAATCAAATATGATTATCGCTGGGTTTATTTTTTTTTTTTTACTTTCTAGAAGTCCCGCTAAACGCCTTGACCGATTGCTTCACGACTTGCCCGTTTGTAATTCTTTTTAGTTGTCATTAGGATTCTATTTGGTGTTTTATTAATAGTTTTTAGATGTCTTTATTAATAGTTTTTAGATGTCCCATCAACCGCCACCACTATGCTCCTTTATAGGCATGTTACTTAATTAATCTCGTCATGTGTTTCAGATGGTCTTTTTTTAGTAATCATTATTTTTTATCACCAATTTTAGTTATTTATAAATTGTATTCCCAGCTGATATCTTATTTTTCTTTTTCTAATTTTAGAATTTATTTTATTTTTTGTATAGTGTTTTTTTGATTTTTGATTTTTATTTTGAATTTCAGTTGTTTTAAAATTGTATTTCTACTTTAACTCTCTTTTTAATTTGCCTAATTTCAGATTATATTTTATTTTTCATTCCAAATTTTAGTTAATCTACTACTGGGTTCTTATATGTACTTTTATTTCAATATTGCTTATATTTAATTTCGAATTTTAGTTAATTTTAAATTATATTCTTACTTGAACTCTTCTTTTCTTTTTCTAATTTTGATTTATTTTTTATTTTTTTATTCCGAATTTTAATTAATCTCGTATTGGGTTATTGTATGGACTCTTTTTAATATTGCTTACTTTTAATTCCGAATTTCAGCTATTTTTAAATTGTATTTCTACTTGGACTCTCCTTTTTTTTTCTTTTTCTCCAATTAATGTGGGAATTTTTAGCCCCCACCTTGAACATGGTGCATGCTTTCAAAGCTGTTTTAATAATATAATAGATAGATTGTAGTTTCGTGAAACTTAATCGACTTGTTTTTGCTACTCCAGAAATTGAATTAGTCGTGTTGTTTAAAGCCACGAGACCATCAGCCTCTCTATGCCGTCGGGATAGGCGGCCCAAATGTGATCGCTAGTCACCCCTTCATTGGTGCATCAATTTCGTTCATCTCAATTCGTTGATCTCTCTCGATTTTCACACTGCTGTGCATGATCATTGTCAGTGGCGAACCCAGACCGGGGTCCAATACATACTAATTATCTAATTGTTGACTAATATATTAATTAATATAGTGTAATTTATATAGGATTTGAATAATCTACCCGTGTGCTGTGACACCGGGTAGTATAACCTAGGCACGCGCCTGATCATTGTTAGGCCGGTCTACACGACGGAGAGCTAAACCTGCTTACAGAACTAATTACTAAATTGACCATAATCTATAGTGCTTCATTAGAGTTTTTTAATCCCATTTGAATCTATAGTGCGATTGGTCTGGGTTTATTTTATTTCACACGGTTTCCACGAAAGAATCCTTTGTCCGTTTCCACACAATCCTATAATTATGACATATTTGGATTTTTTTTTATTCTTCTTGTCAGTTTCATATTCTAATCCTAATATACTTAGGTTTTTCTATTTTCTTTGTTTTTCTGCGATTAATGTGGGATTTTCTAAGCTATGAGAGCTAACGTGGAGGCTCCTTTTTCTATTATTTTATTAAATTAATATATAAGAATAATCAGCAATAACTATAGTTTGTGGGTACAACACGAAAATTTATAGTAATTAATAGGGAATATTTTTTTAGTGACCAACACCTGGCGATGCGATGATTTTGAATAGAGCGGAAAAATAATACAAAGCTAGAACCCTAGAAAGCAGTAGCCAGCAAAGAAAAAAACGGCCACCACACACCGACAACACCTATACATAACCCAGTAGAAGGTTAGCACCAGACCGGCCACTGCTAGACCAACAAAGAAGCTACAACCGAACTACCCACAAAACCAAAACCTAACATCGAGCACTGCACCCAACTCTATCCACACCCTTAGGATTGAAGGAGAGAGGATGAGAGAGAAGGATGAAACTGATCTCCCTCACAAGGCCCGCTAACATTGTCAGTTTGCATTAGCTAGGGCGTCATCGCAAGAGGAAAAATATCTAGAGAGAGCATACATAAATTGTTTGAGAGATGTTTTGGCAGGGGGGCTCTTAGATGACGTCTCCAAGGAGAAAAGCGACGATGGACGGTGATGCCACCGTCCATCGAGGCCTCGAGGAGAACCAAGATAGTGTTTTCATCGACAGCCCACCCGAGGGAGAGGGATGGCTCGACAACGCTCTCAACAGGGAAAACGACGCCTGAAACACTGTCGATGCTAGCCCAGCAAGACCAAGCTAGGTTTTACACCTGCCACCCACCTCCTGTCGCTATGCAGTTTATCGCTCCATTGCTCCATCACCAGCCATCCTCCATTGGCATGTGGACACTGTTGTACCGACGTCCCCTGATAGTCAACCTCAGCATGCCTTGTGAAACACACCGCCATCACTGGTCGACCTCCCGTGCCGTTAGCTAGGCTGACCACCCGGTCGTCACCCGCTCTGACCTCCCATTGTTACCCGGGCCGACCTTCCTTAGCCATCGGCGCCACTGTTGCCGAGCTTCTGTTGCCGCTGGTGCTAGCCTTCTACAACCACTGGACGTGCACCGCGCCGACCTCCTTTGTCCCATCACCATGCACCTCCTCCCCCCGCCGCCATAAACTCTAGCCTCCCACGCCAGAGAGGCCCGAACCCATGGAGGGGGGCATCGGTTCTGGCCAGAGGGCTCCAGATCTAGCGGCGCCCACCACGACCACATTTGCTATGTGCTTCCGCGCGCAACCTCTACATCGCCACATGCCTCCTCCTCCACCTTTTGGCCGCCATTCCACCACCGCCTTCAGCCCTCCCTCGCCTCCACCTCTGCCTATCGCCGCCATCCACACGTGCCAGTCCCATCCAACGCCGGCCCGTTGCTAGCGTCACTCCAGCCGTCCTCAACCTTTGGATCCACCCGCACCGGATCTTGGGTGGCCACCGCTGCCGACTTTTTCGGGCACTCGCTCAGGTGGCAGTGAGATCGGGGGGGGGGGGGGGGGGTAGAGGGATAGCGGCGGTTGCTAGGGTTTTCGTTGTCCGAGATTCCCGAGCGGGAGGCGACGTGGGCGTGGGCCTTGCGAAAATGTTGTTTATTGTTATTAATAGGGAATAATAGTTGCACACAATATGAACGTGGGAGATATTTAACGGCTGATCTTATAGCTTCATGCATGTTGAGTTTGTGGTTGTGATTTTGCAGAAAGAAAGGATGGGTATGTTATCTACTACTAATCATGCATAGATGCAAGCACCCATGTCACGTATAAGAATTGAATCCGGATGGACAAGTTCTACCAAAAAACCCTAAGCTACGCTCAGTTTGCTTCCAGCCGGCGATTTAGGTTGGCAAAAATTCATGATCACAAGTTTTTGCCTCTTTGACAAAATATCTGGTGTTGGATGACCTTGGGAGGAGGTTGACGGTGATAGGATATGCAAAATAACATCTCTATACACATGGGTTTATCTTTAGGGGGGGGGGGGGGGGGGGGGAATCAAACCATGGTCATATTAATGTAGCGTGGAAGCCTATAAGATATATATGCTGGTGCTAAGTCACTCGATATGGATTAGACGTAAATGAAACCCTATTTTGTATTAATAGTATATATGAACATTTTTTATAAGTTGTTACAACTATTTGCACCTATCATATATAACATATATGCAATTTACTCTACCTTTGACCTTGATATTGCACTGAATTTAACAGAGTTGCGTGATGTCAAATTGTTCACTAATTTACGCGCATCCAACATAATAAAAAACAAAAAATAATAATAATAAACGAATTAACTGCCCACCAGATGTTTTTGAACACATCACGAGATAGTCACCCTTCCAAAATACACACGGCAGCAGACGAACAAGACCCCAACAACACGCCACGAAACGCAAGCAAGCACGGTTAGATTTGTCCGATGGTTAGGTCCAACCGCCGCGACACACACAACGTTCAGTTAGGTTCCAGTAGCTCACAGGTCGCAACGCCCCTCACCCAAACAACGATTTTGCCCTTACTCTTAGCTTAACTCTCACACCCAATACTGATGACTAGCTACTTGCTCCAATCTTATTAGCAGCTAATGGTTTTTTCTCCCCCAATTTCATCATCACCAATTCACCAAGTAATTAATCTTCACTAAACCGAGTCTTCTTTTTCTCTCTCTCTCTCTCACATTTTTCTCTCACAATCTTATTAGCCAGCCTCTGTTCTAGAAACAGTGCGTGCATCACAGACAAAGATGTGCATGGTGTGTCGTGACGAGCATGCGTGAGTGCGTTACACGCTCAAGAAAAGTGTGTTAGCTTAGCTTAGCTAGCCAACCATGCATATATTCGTCACGTTCGTTTCGAGTTGATCGATCTTGTGTTTAATTCCAAGCTCCTCTTGAGCGGCCGTAATTCTTGATCGTCGTTCCCATTTGCTATAGCTAGCTAGCCATGGAGGACCTGTCGCTGTCGTCGGAGCTCGACCCGGCGCTCCTCTCGACGTCGACGTCGTCGTCGTCGCCGCCGGACTCCGCCTCGCCGTCCTTCTCCTTCTACCACCCTTCGCCTCCCAACTACACCCTCGCCGTGTCCAACCTCTCATGCCGGGACCCTCGCCGCGGCTCCGGCGGCGCCGGGTTGCTCTCGTCGTTGTTGGGTTCTTTCTCGACCAGCTCGCCGCCGGCCACCGGCGGCGCGGGCCTCCTGAACAACGTGTCGTTCACGGCCTCCAGCTCGCAGATCCTGGCCGTCGTCGGCCCCAGCGGCGCCGGCAAGTCGACGCTGCTCCGCATCCTCTCCGGCCGCGGCACCGGCGGCGAGATCGCCGCCAGGCCGCACGCGGTGGTGTCCGTCAACGGGCGCGCGGTGACCTCCCGCGCGCGGCTCCGCCGGATGTGCGGGTTCGTGACGCAGGACGACAACCTCCTTCCGCTGCTCACCGTGCGGGAGACGATCCTGTTCGCGGCGCGGTTCAGGCTCCGGTCCGCCGTGACGGCGCGGGAGCGCGGCGAGCGGGTGGAGGCGCTGCTGCAGGAGCTGCGGCTGTCGGAGGTGGCGGACAGCTACGTCGGCGGGTGCGGTGGCGCCGGCGGCGCGCCGCGCGGGGTGTCCGGCGGCGAGCGGAAGCGGGTGTCCATCGCGGTGGACATCGTGCACGACCCGCCGGTGCTGCTGCTCGACGAGCCGACGTCCGGGCTGGACAGCCGGTCGGCCATGGACGTGCTGTCGCTGCTCCGCGACGTGGCGCGCGCGCGGCGGCAGGTGGTGGTGCTCAGCATCCACCAGCCCAGCTACCGCATGCTCGCCTACATCTCCTCGCTGCTGCTCCTCTCCCGCGGCGCCGTCGCGCACTTCGGCACGCTCAAGTCGCTGGAGCACTCCCTGTCCCGCCTCGGCCACGAGATCCCCATGCAGCTCAACCCGCTCGAGCTCGCCATGGAGGTCACCGAGCAGCTCGAGGCCGACCACGCCAGGTTCGGCGCCGCGCTCGCCACCACCATCCATCAACACCAACACAACAAGGTCATCGACGACGAGGACGAAAGCAGCGGCGCCGGCGAGCACGAGCACGAGCACGGCTACTACTGCAGCCGCGCGGTGGAGGTGGGGGCGCTGGCGGTGCGCTGCTGGCGCACGATGCACCGCACCAGGGAGCTCTTCGCGGCGCGCGCGGCGCAGGCGGTGATCGCCGGGCTGGGGCTCGGCAGCGTCTACTTCCGCATCCGCCCGGACCCGGAGGGCGTCGCGCTCCGCCTGGGCCTCTTCGCCTTCAGCCTCAGCTTCCTCCTCTCCTCCACCGTGGAGGCCCTCCCGATCCTCCTCCACGAGCGCCGCGTCCTGATGCGCGAGGCGTCCCGCCGCGCCTACCGCCTCTCCTCCTACGTGGTGGCCAACGCCCTCGTCTTCGCGCCGTGCCTCCTCGCCGTGTCCCTCCTCTTCTCGGCGCCCGTCTACTTCCTCGCGGGGCTCCGCGCCACGCCGCTGGCCTTCGCGTGCTTCGCGCTCGCCGTGTGGCTCATCGTGCTGATGGCGAGCTCCCTGGTGCTCTTCCTCAGCGCCGTCTCGCCCGACTTCGTGCTGGGGAACTCGTTGATCTGCATGTCGCTGGGCGTGTTCTTCCTCTTCTCCGGCTACTTCATCCCGAGGGAGAGCATCCCGAGGTACTGGGCGTTCATGTACTACGTGTCCATGTACAGGTACCCGCTGGACCTGCTGCTGATCAACGAGTACGGCGGCAGCAGCAGCGGCAGGTGCGTGGCGTGGGCGGGAGGAGTGTGCTTGAGGACGGGGGGTGATGTGCTGAGGGGGAGAGGGATCGACGAGGGGATGAGGTGGGTCAATGTCGGGGTGATGCTAGGGTTCTTCGTCTTGTACAGGGTCATGTGCTGGGCTGTGCTGGTCAGGAGGGCAGCCAAGACCACGCTGTGATTTTCACATACGTATGTGTTCCATATCATAAGTTGTTCTTCAAAATTGATCAAGTTTATAGAAACATATAGTAGTATTTTCAATATAAAACAAACACATTATCCAAATATAATTCAATGTTAGATTTAATGAAACTAAATTGATATTTTATATGTTGCTAAATTTTTTTATAAACTTGATTAAGCTGAACAAATTTAATCAAATGACTTAATTATAATATAAAACGGAGAGAGTATATAGGAGACATGACTACGCGCCGGAGAGAGTGAAATGTAGTGTTTATAGAAATTTATTGAAATCCAAAGATGAGCAGCTAGCTCCCGTGTTTTGTCTAAGGGCCTCTAGCTTCGTTCAAAAAAATTGAGCTGAAGAATTGGTTGAGTAAATTGGCTCATGAAACACGTGTGTTTGTACTGTTGTATACAACTAGGGGTCCAGTAAAAATCAACATGAAGAAAGTGATCGACCTGTTGTACTGTTTTCATAGCACTCTTGTTTATTGAATTCCAATGATGTGAGATCCCCTGTTTTTGTGTGAGTGTAGTATTTTCTTATAGAAAATGCGGTGAAGAATTGGTTGATTAAAAATCGGCTCATGAAAGTGTGAAACAACACATATGCTGTACTATTGTACAATAAGAAGCATGGGCAGAGCCAGGATTTTATGGCGATAGTTTCATTCGTTAACTCTAATTGAAGTGAAACAATAAAACATATAAAAATACAAGAAATTCCTCTCAATAGTGGTTGCTGAGCCTATGTTTCACCTAATTGCTCAAGAAAACTTATGATGCATGAACTTTATTTATCCGTTGTGCTTGGTCAAATAACTATAAATTATATAATTTGCTAGTAGTTAATTTGTTTCGGCTGTCCAGTTGTGCAAAATTATTTACACGCTGGTGTCACAGGACAAAATTTATTGGTGTCACTCATTAAAAAATTAGAAGGGTACCTAGACTAATACGCGGAGGTCATTGGTGCCCTGTGACACCACTACATGTATGCTAGCTCCGCCCCTGATAAGAGGTGAAATGATTGAGTTGGCTCTGGATTTTGGTTGACTTATTTGAATCTTCTACGACATTTATTGTTTCGTTACAAGATTGGTATTTACAGTGTAACATAGTGTGGTGTTGGGAGAGAATGTACTACGTATGCTAAAGCCATCGTCGTTGACACCTCTTTCCAATGAATAGTAGTTTCAAAGGGCTGAGAAAAAAGAAACCTGATGGGTAGACTGATTGCAAATTGTCTACTCACACGGTGATTCCATTCCTCTTGCCAAACTATTTTCTATGTCGAGACTCATGGTTTCAGCAGGACATGTGGTCATGTGCAACCCTTAAGCAGGCAACTATCTAAAGTGAGGTGGCGACTTGGCTCGGCATGAAAGCAGAAAGCCATCTGTCATGTTTCACCGTATTGTAAATGTCCTTAATGGATCAAGACTTGTTATGTACTTGAGACATAGAGGGTATAGAGAACCCTGAGCGAGAGGGTGGTGGTAACGCATACATGTAGACCGGTGACACGGGAGCTCAGTCACCACGACATACCCATCCATTAGTACTTTTAAGCTATGAAACAACAACAGAGGAAAAACACGGGGAATAGCTCTTTGATACACATAGCACAAAGAAAACCGTGGGAGAGGATGTTTTTAAGGCTGTGTAACCCTCACCCCCTAGCATGCAAAACGAAGCAGCGTTTAGTGCATGATTAATTAAGTATTAACTAAAATAAATTTAAAAATGAATTAATATGATTTTTTAAAGTAACTTTTACATAGAAAATTTTTTGCAAAGAGCACACCGTTTAACAGTTTGAAAAGTGTGCACGTAGAAAATGAGGGAGGTGAATTGGGAAAGTGGAAATAAGAACTCAGCCTAAGAGCAAGGATAATAGTAGAGCTCACTTTCTACTATTAGCCCATCTTAAAGCCAACATATATAATGAATTAGCTATAAGGTTGGCTACAACTTTCTTCTCTTCTCTCTATCTCTCACCTATGCATTTAATGTATTTACCTAGGAGCTTGTGTTAAGCTAGCTCTTGCATGAGAGCCAACATCCTTGATTTTTTGTTATCTCTATTCTCCACATAAGCTTATAGTAGGCTTAGGGCAAGTACTATGGGCATCCAAGCACAAACCCCAAAATGCCACATAGGACTAAAAAGTAAGGTGGAGGAGAGAAGAAGGATGAGAGAGAAATAGTCACCTCTCATGTAAGGGGTAGCCCCTACACAAACTTCAATAAACATATGAGAGTGGTAGAGATATTGGAGATTGTGTGGTAGAGGTAACCTATTATACATATCACCTCTTAATTTAATTATGTATGTCATGCATGAAATTGGATGTGGTGGTCACCTCTACAATAAAACTTGCCCTTATAGCTTACTATTATATTTGCTCTAAGTTGTGGAGTAGTGACAGGAAGATTATCCATATAGGGGAATCGATAGCCTCTAACTAGGTTGTCACTGGCCTACTATTGGTGGTTTATCTTCTGCCAAGAGAGAAGAGTGAGAGCAACGAGACATCGATGATGTTGGAAGTTGGGACCGAGATACTAGCACGAGTGATCAGAATTGAGATTCACTGCGATCGCTATAATTACAACTTTAGGCGACATTCTAGTGACAGCTAGATAAAAAATTGATGGTCGAAACCTACTGAACCTAACCTATTGTTCATCAAACACTTTAGGGGTCCTGTCACTGTAGATGTAACTATGGCGTTACTGCATAGAACAATTATGGTATAGATCTCTCTCTACCGCTGATTCATTTGCCTCTCATTGTCTACTTATTGGCTTTTCAGTTGTAGCCAAAATTTGAATATTGATACAAAATTTGAGAGTTGATTTAGTTTTGTTATTGTAGCCTATTTTTAGTATTGACTTTTAAACCACAAATAAATAAATTAATTAATTAATAAATATACACACATATATAGCATTTTATCCATAAATTATTTTTTGTTGCTTCTAACGCTGATGAATTGATGGAAACTTGTAATGACTTAAGTTGAAGTCTACCAGTAACTGCATGGGATTTCTATTCGATTGTGCGGGGGCCTATGACGCGTAGAAGAGGTTGTTGGCATGGAGGGAGATGGGGAGGAATGGGGAAACAATTTTGCTATATCTCACTCGAGAGATTTTTTTTTTCTCAGCCCCTCACTCGATTTTCTTGATCATACAATTCACGTTGAGATGAGTGCTAGCTGGCAGAAAAAAAAAGCGTGCAGGTGATGGGAATCGATCACACGATATCAAGATTTAGGGCATGCAACACCAATCTCGTTTTGTACGGCCACTATTAGAAAAAGGACTTTTACCAACACTAGCTTTTATTTTCTCAGGCGGACCAAAAAATACCCTCATATAACCATTTACAAAAATAGTTAGAAACCCCATAGATTTAGCCCTGTCTACGAAAATAAAATTTTACAGCCGAAGCCTTAAGAAGTCCACATGCAAAATAGTTTTATTTTCATATGCGAATGCTTTATTTTCGCAGGCGAACCTCTTAAAGCTTCGCCTAGGAAAATATGATTTTCGCTGACGGGACCTTAACTGATCCGCTAAAAAAAATATGGAGGCCCTATTAAATTTGGTTAAGTCCCCCAGATTCCTCCATCTCCTCTACTCCCGCACCACCATCCCTATCTAGCTACCAACTCCTCTAACCTTTCTATTCTCCCTCAGGCCTCGACGACGATGGCCACGACGTCGATGCTTGGATCCACCGTCGGCCGTGACGATGACAACGACGACGCCCGGATCCACCACCAGCCGTGACGATGAATGATGGCTGCGACGACGGCGCCTAGATCCGCCGATGGGCACGACGACGACAACGCCTAGATTCATCGCCGGTCGGCCTCGGGCGAGCGGATCTGCCGCCGGCCGGCCTCGGGGTGAGCGAATCCACCGCGAGGCGGCCTTGGGCCGTCCTTAGGAGCGCGATTCGGCCACCGGCTGTCCTGGGGTGCCTGGATCCGCCGTGGGTTTGCTTGTGAGCAGCAGAAGAAGTGTGCGGCGTTGGCTTCGACAAGCAGAGGCGTCGGTAGGTTGGGGTGGAGGCCCTCAGGAGTGAGAGGCAGCAGCTTCAACCGGCGATGATTTTTTTTCTTTGTGGTGATATGTGATGTATTTGTTGAATGGATTTGATGATTTGATAAATTTGTTGAATGGATTGGGGATTTTGAATCCGCTCGTACATTGGGAATTTTGAATTTCCCAGATTTTCTTTGCGCTATGCAAATATTTTTGTAGACGGGCTTCTCAACGAGTCCACCTACGAAAATCGGTTTTAATAGGCGGCTAGTCCACCCACATATGAAAATACGATATTTTCATAGGCCTTTTCCTGCTTGCTGTTGGCCTGGCCGCCTGTGAAAAGCTGATTTGTCCAACCATGAAAATGATTTTTCTAGCAGTGAGTAGTAGTGAGTAGATGTTCAATGTAGCTAATCTGTAATTGCGATGTAATTATTATAATTACACTATAATTATTATATTCGCGTGATTTTTATTTTAAAAAATTCTTCCAAGTGATTTATAGCTCGTCCCGCCTAACAATCCTACACAGCCTAAAATAGCACTTCCTATCCGGTCATGTACTTGGTTATCCTGTATATGGTCAAGGCTGCCGTTGGATGCTCGTCAAGAGACGGGCAACTGATCATCCCTTGGTGCTTTTAAAATATTTTTCTTTCTCTTTTTTTCAATAGGTACTCCAATGCTGATGCCATTGCTAATGTCAAGTGTCAACTGTCAAGCTCTTTTTTTCACTTGAACATGTGACTCTATTCGAATCGATCAACTGATTATACTATCAAATTAATTTGATAACAAGCCTAAAATAAGTGGACCAATTAAGAACAAGTTTTCATTGAAAAAAATCGTATGTTTATTAAAAACTTACTTTTTATTATGACATAGAACAAATAAGCAAAGGCAATAATCTAGTGAAGTAGCTAAAAAATCATGTCACTATTTTTATGCACTGCAGTATAGATCATTTGCTTTTACTCGTTGTAATGCACGAGTATTTTTTTAATTAAGTAAGAAAGATAGTCCTTAAAAATGGCATATTTTCATGGTAAGTTTGATTTTGATTATTTAACGGATTATTGTTGTCCATTTTCTACTCAATTATAGAGATAAAATAAATATTTTCAACAACATAATTATCGAATACTAGCTAAAAAGAAGTGATCAAATAATATTCAAAGCGTGGAGATGGTCGGTTTCAATAATCTGGAGAAAAGTTGAAAAGAACAAGGCCCGAAGGTACCTGTACTACAGATGGTTGACACGTTGAACTCCTGTAATCCGGTCTAGATTAATTGAATGATAGGGCAAGGACCGGGTCCTATACACTCCCAATTAGGGATGCAAAGTTGCAAATATTTAGGACGAAGAACTATTCTGGATCTAAGGACTTCACAATTGAAAAGGCGAAGTAAAGAAGTTGTAGGAGTAGCTAGAGCTAGCTAGGGATCAGTGATGCCGAAATTTTTAAAGCAGATTTCGCTCGTGTCTTACGTCCTAGCCGAGATTAGAAGATGTATATTCTCGGCAATAATAAGAAATGAGTGTGCCGATCAAGTAGCTTTGGTTAGGTTCTTTTCATGCCATCGTGTCAATTGGGGCTGCCAATTAATTAGCAGGACGGGTTCAAAAGATGATCAATCCTTTTCAGCATAACATGGCAAGACTAACCCATTGACCACGTCACTTGGGTCCTGCTGATTGAACAGGGGAGACTTATACATTGACATTAATTATAACCTAAGTCTTTGGGTCTTTGAAGTTCCAGTATGGAGACTAAAATTTCCGGATAAGTGCTCTATTCCAGGCTAAGGCCCCTATGAAACAAAGTAAATCATAGAAATTCTTGAGGATTTTATCCTATAGAAAATAATCCTATAATCTTTTGAAACAAACGATTGTTTTCTACCAATTCCTTTAAAATTCCTATTGAATAGACCTTATTAAAGCAATTTTAGAGAAAAATAAGCATTTAAGGTCTCGCCTCATTTTTTTTTTCATGTGTCTAAAATTTATATATGCTAATCAAACGATAGAAATCCAATAACCATGGCATTCTATTCCTACGTTTTTTTCTATTTTATGTTTTCTCAATCATGCATTTCAAATGGACCCTAAGTTCTACTGGAAGTTCCGGGTAGCATGCTATGTTTGATGAAGAGGCAAGACCAGAAGTTAGTGTTTGCCCGGGAGTCCGAAAATGGGGAAAAACCGTTCTTGACGTGAATGTATATATGCATGGTCACAATCTGTGAAACTGCCCTGATCGAAAATACATACTACATCCGTGTGTGTGTGTATTCATCATAAGAAACTTTAAACAATACTTATAATTTTATTGTTTGCATTAATTTTTTGAATAAGACAAATTATAAAGGAAGAGAACACACTATGTGGTAAAGCAAAACATACATGACCAGTAACATTCGAGAGGTTCAATTTATTCTACTAATTAATACGTATAAGTATCTCAGCCCATCTACGTAACGATGGGTTGGTAAATCAACAACGGTTCACAAAACAATGGACGCCACGACACACCACACGAAACATGCGATCGTCGCCGGCGAGATATTCCGTGGCGGCGTGGCGGCCGACGACGGCGGCCGGTCTGACGACCCCGACTTGGACGGCAGCAGGTCGAACGACTCGAACCCTAGCCTCGACCCTTGGACGTCGTAGATCATGTGCGTGCCCGTCTGGATCAGGGTGCCGAGCGCGGACGAGCTAACGTCCTCCGGCGACGGCAGTATCGTCAGGCAAACCAGCCCGGTACTCTCATCCCTGTACACGTAGTTCCGCGGCTTGAGCTCCATGACCTCGCCGCCGGCGAACACGAGCGCCATGGCGGGGAACTCCTTGACACCACCACCACCCGTGTTCGTGTAGCACAGGTCAAGCCCAAGCGCAGAGCCGTCTGCAGTGTTGGACCCCAGCGTGCTCATCAGCTCCTGCTTCAGGAGGTCGTACGCGCTTTTCTCCAGGTACGTGATTGGCAGGGAGGAGCTCACAACCACGTCGAGGGATCCGCCGCCGCCGCCGCCGCCGGTGATAGCCAGGTTCTTGGCGCCAACCCGTACGCCGGCGAGCGCGACGTAGTAGTAGTCGGGATGGCCCGTGGCGTTGGTGACGACCAACCGGGTGTAGCTCGTGTTGCCCGTCCGCGGCGCGGCGTCGTCGCCGAAGAGGACGAAGCTCGCGTTGCCGGCGTCGCCAGCGTGGTCTTCTTCAGGGGCGAGATAGTAGGAGAAGCGCCCGAGCTGGAGCTGCGTGACGAGGGAGAGGTTCCCCCTGCTCAGCCCCACCACGCCGGGCGCGCCGCCGAAGCTCTCCACGTTCCGGACGCCGCACGCGAACGTCACGTTGGCCCGGGTCTCCCCGAACGCGAACGCCTCGGTGGCGAGGAACCCGGCCGTCTCGTTTCTGCCGCCGTAAGTGTAGGTGTACTGGCAGGCGCGGCTGCCGCCGCCGCACGTCCGCTGGTTCTGCGGGGCGAGACGCTGGCATCTCTGGCTCGTGCAGAGCTCGACGTCCAGCGTCCGGGATTCCCCCACGAGGTAGGCGTCGGGCCGGTTGTCGTTGCAGGGCGTGTTCGCCGCGCACTCCACGCACGGCATCGACACGAGCTCGCCGTTGATGTGGAGCGCGCCGGTGATGTTCTGCGGCGGCGTGCCCACGATGAGGCTGAAGACGTAGGGGCGCCTGGGTAAGCGAGTGGCCATGTCCGCCGCGTTCTCCTTGAGAAAGGCCCCGAGCTGCGTGTTCGTCCTTGGGCTTACGCCGAACCGTTCGTCGACGGAGTTGGGAGAGACGACCATCGCCGTCGCGAGGATGACGATCAGGTGGGAGGCGATGGCAATGGCAACCGCACGGGTTCGGTCTGCCATTGTGCAGCACAGGTCGATCTCCCTTGCTGTTTGCCGCTACTACTTTTTTTTTTCGTGAGAGGTGTAGAAATGCTTGACTAATGACTACACTACTCCTATTTATAGCCCTTGAACTAATCTTAATTCTTAAACCGGATAGTATTTACGTAATGTGATTGCAAAAACTAACGGAAAGGCCTTATTAGAAAATGACAGGCTTTCGTGAGGGAAGGGTTTAGTACGGAGCAATGGAGGCCTGATGCATTGACCTCCTTTAGCTCCCGGTCTAGACGCATTGCCCGATGTGTTGAACAAGGACCAGGTCCAGTATAACTTTCTTCCCAATTGGGGATGCTATAAATTAAGCGAAAAGGAAGCCCTAAGTGATTTTTCTGTACGAGGCCACATCATTTTTCTATACGGATCATAACTAGTGGCGTCTGCAAAAATCGAGGGTCATTTTCCCATACGGCTGCTTAAGTGATTTTTCCATATGGGCCTCTTAAGAGGGCCGCATACAAAAAATGAGCTCATTTTTGCATGCGGCTCACTTAAGCGCCTGTATGGAAAAATCGAATTTTCCATACGGGCCACTTAAGAAGCCACATGAGAAAATAAAATTTGAAACTAGTGTATCTCACTCATATGAACTCCAAATTGGATGATTTTTTCCTAAATGTTTCTAAAATCATGCTCTATCATGTTATTGTGTTCTCACTGGTATTATTTTGGTTTTTTTTTCTTGTCACTTTGTTTTATCAATTAAAAATTTGAATTTCAAAACTTCAAATAATATTTTGAAGCAGTAAATGATTTCATTTGAAAAAGTCATCAATAACAAAGTTGTATAACTCATCAAGATCTATAACTTCTATTTTGGTCATTTCTTCATCCGTCAAAATGATTTGTAAGATTGTTCAAAAAATGTACATCTCTTATATAGTTTAAACTATATAAAAGATATACATTTTGTGAACAATCTTACAAATCATTTTGTAAACTATATAAAAGATATACATTTTGTGAACAATCTTGCAAATCACTTTGTCGGATAAAGAAATGACCAAAATAGAAGTTATAGATCTTGATGAGTTATACCATTTTGTTATTGATGACTTTTTCAGATGAAATCATTTTGTATTTGAAAATATTGTTTGAAGTTGTTATATTTTGAAATTCAAATTCAAACTGTACAAACAAAGTCATATAGAAAAATGACAAATACAAAAGTTGTAAATCTTGATAAGTTATATAACTTTGTTGTTGACAACTTTTCTATTTGAAATCATTTACTATGTGAAAAAAATATTTGAATTTCTTATATTATAAAGTCCAAATTTTATATAGTTCAATCAAACCCGGATGGAGAAATGACCAAAAGAAAATTGGTAGATCTCAACGAGTTCTATAACTTTGTTTTGGTAACTTTTTTATATGAGTTCATTTAATACCATAAAATTTGATTCGAAGTTCTCATATTTTTAAATTTTTTTAATAACTATTTTCGCATGCGATCCACTTAAGTGCCCACATGCAAAAATCTATTTTCGCATGCGGCTCCTTAAGTAGTCCGCATGCAAAAATACCACCCCAACTTTTTCATCTCCCTCCACTCTCTTTTCCCTCACACCACTTTAAATTTTTTATACCTCATCTCCTTCCTCCCTCTATTAATTTATTACTCTCCCCTCTCTCTCTCCTCTCTCTCCATCTCTCCCTCTCCCTCTCTCAAAGCGGCAGACGGCTACGGCGGCAGCGGGGAGCGCGGCTACGGCGGTGGGGGTGGCTTGGCCGCCTCAGGTGGCGCCGCCGCGCGCACGGTGCAGATCCGGTGCATGCCGCCGCCGACGACGGGCAGCGGGGGCGACGAATCCGCCGCCGGCGACGACACCGAGCGGCTGGGGCGACGGATCTAGTGCCGCCGCCGACGGATCCGCCGGGGGCGACGGATCCGCTGCCGGTGACGACGCCGAGCGGCTGGGGCGACAGATCCGGTGCCGCCACCGACGGATCCGGCAGGGGCGACGACGGCGGGCGGCGGGGGAGACGGATCCGCCGCCGGTGACGACGGTGGGCCGGCTGGGGGGGGGGGTGGCGGGGGTGACGGATCTGCCGCCGGCGACGGCGTGCGGCGTGGTTGCGGGCGGTGGTGATGGGCTAGGGTTTGGGATTTTTTGAATTTTTATTTTGGGGGGGGGGGTTTGGATTTTTTTTGTTTGCTGATTTTATTTTCACATACGGCCGGTATAAGCAACCGCTTGCGAAAATCCCATCTTCGCATGCGGATACGCCGGCCGCATGCAAAAAGGGTGGTTTTTGCAGACGAATTCGTCCATGCGGTTGGGGCTCCCGCATGGAAAAATGCATCCCAACCGCATGGAAAGACCCTTTCTATACTAGCGAAGTAACCTGGACTGAACTGCCTACTTGCTATTGGAAGAGTGATAATAAAGCAAAAAAAAAAACACGCACCTACTTGAGAGCAAGTTTAGTAGTATAGTCAACTATTAGCATCAAATCATTTTGGATCCCATGCTGATTGAGGCTAGGATTCCTACTCCCGGCCCCTCTCTCCCGTGGCCTCCTCCTCCTCCTGGGCCACCTTCTTCACGGCTTGCTGGGCTGGGCACGCCCGAGGGGCAGCTCTCTCCCCCTAGGCCGGTATAGCCTGATGGGCCGCCCCCAGCTGCCTCTCTCCTTGATGGTCCGACTCCGTGTGCTGGGCCTCTTCTCCTCGAGCTGTCACCAGCTGAGCCACAAGCACTCTCTCTCTCTCTCTCTCTCTCTTGCCGCTGAGACGCTGCTCGTCTGTGGTCCAGCTCCCCTCCTCTCGGGGCCCCTTCTCTCTGGGCCGCCCCTTGCCGGGCTAGTGGCAGCGGTACACGTGTGCCCGAGCCGGGCACGATGCCGCAGGGCGAGACGAGTGTCGCGCCGACGGTACTCGCCTCCCCGGCGTCGGAGCTACCACCGACGGGCGGTGCTCCCCCATCTACCTCCCTGACGACCCTCGCTTCGCCGATGACGAACATAGGGCCTCGTCTGGTGTTGACCTCACCGGAGGCCTCTCCGATGGTGCAGCCCTGGACGCCGTCACGTGCCGTCTCCTCCTCGTTGCCCCAGTCGCTGTCACATGCTGACCTCGCATCACTCACCGGCCCCGACACCTCTTCTTTCAGCAAAGCTTGCGGGATGGTAGGTCTTTTCTCCAATAGCGTCGGTGCCTCCCCGACACCTCCGGCTCCCCCCCCCCCCCCACAACCGGCCAGCAGCTATCCACCACTGTCGACCTTGTCCCTGCCGTTGGTTGTTCCCTCAGTCGCGGGGGATGGGGTTTTATTCGACGTTCCGGTGGTCACCCTCGATCTTGACGACCGGCCAATGGTGCAGCTCCTGCTTTCAGTCGCTGAAGGCGCGGCTCTGCACGTCTTCCTCGCCAGCTGCTCTAGGTCTCTACACCCAGTGCTGCTCCTTCCTCCAGCGACCACCGTGGGGGTAGTGCTGAAATGTAGCAAGAGGATTGTGGCCAAGCTCGCGCTCGCTGGCCCGAGTGTCACAACTTCACGCGCACAGCGCAATCTGAAGCGCACCCTGCCTCCGGTGCAGGCCGGAGTGTAGTGGGTCCCCTACCCCACCCTCCCTTGCGATAGGAGTTTTTCCTTTCTCAGTAGCTTATCTTTTCTGTATTTGTTATTTTTTTGTTCTTTTTCTCCCTCGACCCTTGGCAACGGCCTTCTGACCGTTTGTGTTATATAACCAAACTCTGCTATATCTTCTTCTAATATATTAATGTGCAATTTTTTTGTGCGTTCGTGAAAAAAAATTATAATTAATTTAATAGTATATTCATACAATATTTATCTATAAATAGAGTTTATGGCTTTATGCTGCAGCTGGTTACAAATCTATAGCACACTTTTCTTCTCTCTCATCACTTATCTCCTTCACATGTGTTTATAGATAGCTTATAGTATGGTACTGTACTTGCTCTGAGTAGCTAGAGCCAGTGGCTGGTCAGGCTGAAACATTCAAAGGAAAGATTAATTATATCAACTTCTCTTTCATCCTACTACCTCCATTCTAATAATATAAAAGATGCTAGGTAGTTTTGAAGATAATAAAGTGAAGGAAAAAAGACAATAATAATATACCTTATCAAATGATACTCCCTCCGTCCCATAATATAAGGGACTTTGGAGAGATGTGACATATCCTAGTATAACAAATTTGGATAGAAAGCCTATCCAGATTCATAGTATTATGATACGTCACATTCCTTCCAAATCTCTTATATTATGGGAGAAAGGGAGTATATAGCTAGGGATGAACGGCGGTTTAGTGTGACATAGGAAGAAAATTAAATGATGGGTAATTGATAGGAGACTCTAATCCCTTACATTGTATTGTCGGATAACATTTGAATTGGAAATGCTAGGTGATGATATCCCATTCCCAGTTTTGATATGGGATCACCCGCTCTCCTTTCCCGCTGTGCTATTGCACGCACAACATCGAAGGCAGAGACATAGGTTTGGGGTGGGGGGGGGGGGGTGGGGGGCACATCCAACATACATGCCATTGAGCCTCTCGTCGGTGCTGCACTCAAACTGCCCTCTATCTTAAGATGAGGACTCGAGCTCCTACATAGCTGCACGAGCTGCCTATACCCAGCAGCTCACCCTCTTCCCTCCCCCTCCCTCATAGGCTTGAGCTCGAGCTGGAGCTCTTTTCCGATGGCACTACAACCCGTCTCCCTAGGCTTTGACATTGTGAGTCGCCAAAGAATGATTACACACTACCTCGCAGCATCGTCTGGGAGCATCGGTTTGGTACCGACAGAGTATCCATCTGATACTGATAGGCAAGGTTATCAGTATCGGGATCTCGTTTTGCTCAGAGTAGTATTGTATCGTAGGATCGTTTCGTAGTATCGGGATACTATGATATTTTCTTTTTTTAGGTTTAATAAATATTTGTATTAATTACATATAGCAATATGTCATGCAAATAGAGACATTTATCAAGAGAAACCACATTAGTTTTGATACATTTAATAGATTTTTATATAAACTTGAGTTATTTACATTATTTTTAAACCATCTTATTTTTAAATAATATTTTATAGGATTGTAAGGATTGTAGAATCAGGATACTAGCTAAGATTTCGTAGGATCGTGTGGTAATGAATAGTAGCAGGATCGTGATACTATGAAAATTATGATACTAGGTGGGATTGGTATCGTTTCGGCTTGGTAGGATCGTAATATCGTAGGATGCTAGGATACGGATTGGGATACTGACAACCTTGCTGATAGGTAACGACTGGTACAAACAGGTATCAGTTGCTACCTGATGGGCTCCGATAACTTTGGTGTACTAGATTTGGTATTGATAGATATCATATGCCTGCTTGATATCATTTTGTTTAGATGGGATCAAGTGGTATAGCAGCTCTTGATTTGAATCCTTCCATCCCTTATTTATGGGATGCAGGGAGTAGCTTAGCAGGTGTTGTTCTTGGTGCAACAAGGAAAAAGAAGGTGTTGATCAATAATCATGTACTCAACCCTTGTATTACACATTTCTTTTGAGAACATTCCTTGTGTACCATGAAAACTAATCTAGTCCCTTTCATACCCCTGAATTTTATTCGTTCCTTTGTATACCTTTGAATTTTCACGTTGATCCTTTCCATACCCTTCCCATTAGGCTTCAAATAGATCTGTGAGTCCACACATGTGCTACCTTGTCAGTATTTTTTTAAAAAAAGTACAAAATGCCCCTGGGAACCTAGGTAACTAGCCACAACTCCCCTTCTCTTCTCCTCTATCCTCTCCATGCGTGCGGCCCAAACCACTGCCACCCCATCCCCATCACCGCGCCACCGGCCACCGCTCCCACATCGCCGCGATGGTGACCATTGCTCTCCCAACACCGTGTTGCTAGGAACCATCCTTCCCGTCGCTAGAAATATTTCATAAGTTCATTTCTCCTTTAGTATTTACGACAGGAACAAGGAATCAACTTGTGCGGCTACTATATTTGTGAATTTATTCACTACATAACACACAACACTGATAAGGATATCAAAGTACATAAACACCATGCATACATTATTTACACTCTTCTCATTGATTTAATGTATTCATATCTCTTTTCTTTAAAAAAAATGATAGAATATATGGATGAAGCAAGAACTCCTCTCGATGGATTTAATAAAGGTAGTTCAACAATTGATGGGATTTATTATGGACGAAATTCTTAATCCGTCAGGAGAATTCCACGATAATGGACAACTTGCTCCTCGAGCAGAAACGTTATCTTAGCTTCCTATATTTGTAATATATGATAGAACATTAGAAACGATGATTGTATACATATATATGTATTTAATTCCCATTGAACATAAGCAATATCAGCAATTATATATGCGTGATACACACACATGTAAACAGCAAACAACAATCAGTAAAAAAAGAAAAAAGAAAAAAACCTCTTTAGTACAAACCGGTACTAAACATTCTTTGTGATACTTATTTTTAATCTCGGATTATATATGCCGATTGCACAACCGGAGCTAAAAGGGGTTACCGACTGGTATTGACGTACTTTTCTCCAGCAGTAACTCCACCACTCTTGGATCCATATGTTAGCTACCAAGTTAGAGAGAAGTTACGTTAGAGAATCTCATTCCGGCTGTCAACGAACTGAGCTCGAGCTCGTCACAAGCCATCAGACTTTAGTTTTGTGTTAATTCTATTTTAAGAGAATATGCCCTATATTTTCTTCCCACGTCCATTACTGTAGGTTCTAAGCCGATGACATGATGGGTTGGTTCCGAAGACCCTTAGCAGTGAATAGACAGATGTCGTCGTTCTTTGTTTAAATTGATGTCACTGTCGCCTTAATCGGTGTCATTAGAGTTGAGGTAATACAGAACCTAGACCGATGATATAATTAAGGTCAATGAGCGAACTCAGCGAAGTCTCCCCTGTTTAATTAGCAGGACCCAAGTTATATGTGTTCCATGGGTTAGTCTCTTATGCAGAAAAATGATCATCTTTTGAACCCGTCCTGCTAATTAATTGGTAACCCCAATTGACAGTACGATGGCATATTCAAACAAGCTAACCAAGGCTACTTGATCAGCACTCATTTCTTCTTACTATTGCCAGAATAATGCATCTTCTATTCTCAGGTATAGGACGAAAGACATAAGCAACATCATTAAGCAATTTTTTTTTGTTTTAAATGTTTGGGCCTCAGTGATCCCTAGCTATCTCTGGAGTGGCTCCAACAACTTTTTTACTTCACCCTTTCAATCGAAGTCTTTAGATCCAGAATGGTTCTTCGCCCTAAATGTTTGCAACTTCGCATCCCCATTTGGGGCTAAAAATATAACTATACACGATCCGGTGCTTTCCTATCAATCAATGCATCTAGACCGGATCGAAGCTACAGGAGGTCAATGCGTCAACCTTCTGTGGTACGGGTACCTTCGGTCCTTGTTCTTTTTTTAAAAAAAAAGTTATATATATCCATGAAGTAGAAAAAATTATAAGATTATAACCCTAGGCCTATTTATTGATTTAGTTTTCGAAAATATTTACTGTATCTCTCTAGTTGATTAGATAATCCATAATAATCGATAAATAATTTATATCAAACTTGCCAAAAATATATAGTTTTGTACAACCTGTCTAGGGTTGGAAACGAGCCGAGCCGAGCTCCAACCCGAGCCGAGCCGAGCTTGGCTCGGCTTGCAATGGCTCGCAACAAGCTAGGCTTGGCTTAGCTCGGCTCGGTTAGGGAAACGAGCTAAAACATGAGCTCGGCTCGGCTTGTTTCCTGGCTCGAGCCAGCTCGAGCTGGCTTGTGAGCATTCCGTTGAAGCTATATAATTTATAATCATTAAGAAAAGCAATAACAAATCATCAACATGTAAAATTAAAATAACTTTATATATTCAATTCATCAAAATATAGATGATAAATTACATATTGAGAAATAATAACTCCACTAAAAGATAAAATCATCCATATAAATACATGATGGCCTAGGCTCACAAGCCAAATCAAGCGGCTCGCGAGCTAGCTCGGGCTCGGCTCGTTTCAGAAACGAGCTGAAAAGGAGGCTTGGGCTTGGTTCGTTTGGCATTCAAGCCGAGCTGAGCTAAGCGAGCTCGAGCCAAGCCCGAGCTGAGCTCACGAGCCTAAGCTTTTTTTCCACCCTTAACAATGTCTCTGCGATTTTCTGGGGTCTTTCCTCTCAGCACAGTAAGAATACAATATAAAAAACGATTTTTACGGAAACCCTCTTTCTCTTTTGAGATAATCCAAGAAATGCCATTGACAAGCGTTTAAGTCCCAGAAATGCCATCGACGAGTGTGAGTTCCAAGAAATGCCATCGTACAAACGATTTTGTCCGTAAAATGCCATCGATGTTAGGGTTCCGTCCATTTTGCACCGTTAAATACACTGTTCATCCAATAGAACTTAACGGCGCGGAATAGACAGAACCCTAACAGTGATGGCATTTTTGGGACAATGTCGTTTGTACGATGGCATTTCTTAGAACTCGCATTTGTTGATGGTATTTCTGAGATTTAGACGCTTGTCATTGGCATTTCTTGGATTATCTCTTTTCTTTTCACATGTGGACTAAATATACGTTCATATATAAAAATATTTAGAAGATGCCTAGTTAAAACCCGTATGCAAAAATCCATTGACAGCCACATGTCCTCTCCTTTTTATTTTATTAAGTCTCCTCTCACTTTCTTCCTCTACTCTCTCCCTCGACATCTCCTCCTCCACCTCCGTCTCCTCCCTCCTCCCCTTTCCTCTTCTCGCTCTATCCCTCTTGACGACTGGTACCATGACGGGAGCAGCCGATGGGCGTGGTGTGGTGCCATGACCGGGGGATTTGCCGCCTCTAACCCTGTATGTGGCGGATCCATCACCGTTGGCCCCGCCTCGGGCGTGTCTGCCGCCTCTGACGAAGGGTGGGAGGGGACTGTGGGTGGGACAGCCACAACGACGGCGGAGGCCTCATGAGCGGTGGGCGGTCCACCGCTGGATTGCCAACTGGTCGGATCCGACACCGTCGGCCTCACGATGGTTAGCTCCGGTGGCTGTGGCCCTTGGAGAGGTGGATCCACGTGGCACTGATGACGGTGGCTTTTGAGGTGCAACGGTGGCAGGGATGTCTTCTTTTTTCTGGGAATGGGAGCTACGGTTTCTGCATTATTGGTTTTTTTGGAATTTCTATTTTCTTCGCCAATTTTTTTTAGACGGGCGGCATAACGTGTCCACGTGCGAAAATCCCGTTTTCACACACGGTTGTGCCGCGCAATTGAAAAAAAAATACCGATTTCTACAAGCACCTGCATATACACTAGTTATATCTAATTTGTAATTGCATGTAAGTTATAATATAATTATAATACAATTATATTGCAGTTATGTTTGAAAGATTTTTAAGGAGGATTTTATGTCTAATGTTGTTTAGGAAGTCTGTTAATTTATTTAGTTGAAGGTTATAAATAGCAGTCTAGTCGTGCACTATTAATCAGAGTCTCTCTTGTTTTTCCCTGCTTAGAAGAGAACATTATTATTGTAGCTTTGTTGTCTTGTTGAACTTCTCGGTTCTTCACAAAAGAGTAGCAGAGAGCACTGGTGGAGAAACCATCTTCCGTCGATCGGCCGAATTCCACAATAGTCCCGGATGCAATAAAAACCGGGGCTAAAGATGATCTTTAGTCCCGGTTAAAAAGGGTAACGGGCATATTTGATCTTTAGTCCCGGTTGGTAACACCAACCGGGACTGAAGATCATCTTTAGTCCCGGTTCAAATGCTGTCAGGGCCTGTCAAGCCCCCGGGATCTTTAGTCCCGGTTGGTAACAATAACCGGGACTAAAGATCATAACTTTAGTCCCGGTTGGTAATATCAACCGGGACTAAAGATCTCGGGGATCTTTAGCCCCGGTTGACTAAAGTCCCACCCCTATATATATGTCTTCTTCCTCCTCCAGCTGCCCGAGCAAGCTTCAAAATTTCTTCAAAAAAGAGGGGAGGTCATGCCAAAATTTCTAGTGAATTTATTTTGGTGATTACATACAAATCGGAGGTGCCTAAAAGGTTTGCAACTTCATCCTCCAATGTTTTTTTTTTGTCATATTACATTTGCAGCTATGTTTTGCACACTTTTTTATCTCCAAAATTTAGTTGTAAGTTGATGAGGGAGAAAATTTGTGTGGGGAAGAAAGAATATATAGAAATTTAGTTGATTTTCTAAAGAAGGTTTTATAAAATAGTTGAGAAGGAAAACTATAGTGAAAGTTAATCTTGAATACTAAAAAACAAACTAAAATAAAAATTAAAAGAAGTAAAACACATTAAAATTAGTTTAAAACTTTAGAAATAGTAAATAAGAATTATTTGGTGTAATATTTTATGATTTTTGTATGAATAAAGATATGTCATTATTGTATGACTGTTGAAACAGTTTGTAATTATCTTATAATTATTGTATGACTGTCATTATTGTAAGAATAATTATTCTTGTACGATTTTTTTTCGACTCATGTAGATGGATCGGCAATGGATGTACGCTGACCGGCAGTCCAAAGAGTTTATTAACGGCGTGCACTATTTTTTGAGAGTGGCCGAAGCTAACAGGCAAAGGGGTTTTATTTGTTGTCCATGCAATAAGTGTAAGAATTAGAAGGAGTATTCTGCATCCAGGACTATTCATTTCCACTTGTTTGAGTCGGGGTTCATGCCAAGCTATAATTGTTGGACATCCCACGGAGAGCAAGGTGTTGAAATGGAAGAAGATAAAGTGGAAGACGACAATATTGCGGACTTTGCTCAGTTCGTTGGATTTGAAGGAAATCAAACGGGCGAGGAGGAAAGGGATGCTGATGGTAACGACGTTGCGGATGATCTTGGTCAGATGTTGCAGGACACCAAGGAGGACTGCGAAAGTGAAAAGGAAGCCCATAAATTGGACAAGATGTTAGAGGACCACAGATGTTCGTTGTACCCAGGTTGCGAGCAGGGGCACAAAAAGTTGGATACCACTCTGGAGTTCTTGCAATGGAAGGCAAAAAATGGGGCTAGTGACAAGGCATTTGGCGATTTATTGAAACTCGTCAAGAACATTCTTCCGAAGGGAAACAAATTGCCCAAGACAACGTACGAGGCTAAGAAGATAGTCTGCCCGCTAGGGCTAGAAGTTCAGAAGATTCACGCATGTCCGAATGATTGTATCCTATATCGCGGTGAGGAGTATGAGAACCTAGAAACATACCTTGTTTGCAAAGCACTACGATACAAGATTAGACGAGACGATCCAGGAGAAGTTGACGGGCAGCTAACAAAGAGGAGAATTCCTGCTAAGGTGATGTGGTATTTCCCTATAATACCACGGATAAGGCGTTTGTTCAGAAACAAGGGGAATGCTAGAATGATGCGATGGCACGCTGAAGAGCGTCAACAGGACGGGATGCTGAGACACCCCGCCGATGGTTCGCAGTGGCGAAACATAGACAGAAAATTTAAAGAATTTGGAAAGGACGCACGAAACATACGGTTTGGTTTGAGTACGGATGGCATGAATCCTTTTGGAGAGATGAGCAGCGGCCATAGCACTTGGCCCGTTACGATGTGTATCTACAACCTCCCCCCTGGCTATGCATAAAGAGGAAGTACATAATGATGCCGATTATTATTCAAGGCCCCAAGCAACCTGGTAACGACATCGATGTGTACCTAAGACCACTGGTCGAAGATCTTAAGATGTTGTGGAAGAAGGAAGGTGTCCCCGTGTGGGACGAGGACAAACAAGAGGAGTTTAACATACGAGCGCTGCTGTTCGTAACCATCAACGATTGGCCTGCACTTAGCAACCTATCCGGACAGTCCAACAAGGGGTACAAGGCTTGCACTCACTGTATGGATGAAACAGAAAGTACGTATCTTAAGCACTGTAGGAATGTTGTATACATGGGTCATCGTCTATTCCTTGCAGCAAACCACCCGATACGGAAGAAAGGCAAGCACTTCGAACATAAGGCTGACCACCGTACGAAGCCTAAATATCGCAACGGGAAAACAGTGTTTGCTATGGTTAAAGATCTTAAAGTAGTGTTCGGAAAGGGGCCTGGAAGCCAGCCTACAGAGAGCGAAGATGGTCACGCGGCGATGTGGAAAAAGAACTCTATATTTTGGGAGTTACCCTATTGGGAATTCTTGGACGTACGGCACGCAATCGACATGATGCACCTCACTAAGAACCTTTGCGTAAACCTTTTTGGCTTCCTAGGTGTATACGGAAAGTCGAAAGATACACTGGAAGCACGTAATGATCTGAAGCATATGGAACAACGCGGCGACCTTCACCCGGAACCAAAGTAGAAAGGAAGCCATTACTTGAGTCCAGCCAGCTACACTCTTAGCAAGGCAGAGAAGGAAAGTATGTTTGAATGCTTGGAGAGCATAAAGGTACCGTCTGGATACTCCACGAATATCAAGCAAATAATAAGCACGAAGGAGAAGAAGTTCACAAACCTAAAGTCTCATGACTGTCACGTGTTGATGACACAACTACTACCAGTTGTAATAAGGGGTATCCTTCCAGACAATGTCCGGGCAACAATAACAAAGCTATGTGCATTCATGAACGCAATTTCGCAGAAGGTCATCGATTCGGATAGATTAGAAGCCCTTCAGAATGATGTGGTGCAATGTCTCGTCAGTTTTGAGTTGATATTTCCACCTTCATTTTTCAATATAATGACGCATCTGCTTTGTCACCTTGTGAAAGAGATCAGTATTCTCGGGCCTGTGTACCTACACAACATGTTTCCTTTCGAGAGGTACATGGGCGTTCTGAAGAAGTATGTTCGTAACCGTGCTCGTCCAGAGGCAAGCATCGCCAAGGGTTATGGAACAGAGGAGGTCATCGAATTTTGCATAGAATTTATCGAAGATCTTCGCCCAATCGGGGTACCTGAATCACGCCATGAAGGGAGACTACGGGGAAAGGGAACTCTCGGAAGGAAAGCAATAATGACGGTAGACAACAATTTATTCCATAAGGCCTATTTCACGGTTCTGCAACACTCTTCATTGGTAGCTCCTTACATCGAGGAGCACTTGGCTCTAGTTCGCGCTAGGAACATCGGTAAGTCCGATGCATGGATTACACGGCATCACATTGATACTTTCCCCGCGTGGCTACGACAACATCTCATGGGTAACGAGTCGATCAACCAACAACTTGCCTTCTTGGCGAGGGGACCGTCTGGGTCGATCGCGACATTCTAGGGATATGAGATCAATGGTTACACATTCTACACGAGAGCCCAAGACATGATGAGCACGAACCAAAATAGCGCTGTTCGTGTCGATGCCATGGGACATGATGGAACAACTGGCACGTATTACGGTGCCATCGAGGACATATGGGAACTTGACTATGGTCCTCTCAAGGTCCCTCTGTTCCGGTGCCAATGGGTTAGGTTGACTGGTGGAGGCGTAATGATTGATGACAGTGGGATGACAACGGTTGATCTTAACAAGGTTGGATACTCGGACGAACATTTTGTCCTTGCCAATGATGTAACGCAAGTCTTTTTCGTGAAGGACATGTCTAGCAAAGGAAAGAAGGGCAGAGAGCCTCACGACACGTGGTTCTCCCAGACAAAAGAAAAATCGTCGGAGTTGAGGACAAGACTGACGAGGATTACGATCAGTTGGATGGGCAACCCCCTTTCACGGTGACGATTGACCCTAGCATCCTCCTACCAAATGAAGACACCCCTTACTCACGTAGTGATCACAAGGAGGGAACAATAGTGAGGAGAAAGTACGTGCGGTCAACCCTCACCGCCGATGTATTGCCGTAATTATTGTGTACACGATGTAAACTATTTTGGATGTATTGATTATCCATATAAATCAATTGATGTATGGCATATGTTAATTATGCACGATTATTAGAGGTTTTAACAAGTTTAAATCATGTATATGCTAGTTATATGCGATACTTACAATTTTTAAAAGTTTTAAATCACGCAAGTGGCAATTTCATATGTTAATTAGAGTTTTTAACATTTAATTTACTATCATTCATATGCTAATTATAATTGACTAGAGAATTTTTAAAAGTTTCAAATCATGCATGTGGCATTTACATATGTTAATTAGAGTTTTTCACAATTTAATTTACTATCATTCATATGCTAATTATATATGACTATTCGAATTTTTAAAATTTTTAAATCATGCATGTGGCATTTACATATGTTAATTAGAGTTTTCAACAATTAATTTAATATAATTCCTATGCTAAGTATATATGATGATTACAATTTTTATTAATTTTAAATCATGTCGTATGTATATACATATGTTAATTAGAGTTTTTACCAATTTAATAATATCATTCATATGCTAAGTATATATGATTATTAGAATTTTTATTAATTTTATATCATATATTTGCTTATTACGTCTTATCCACTTAATTTATTATAGACAACAATAATTTTTCGAAGTAATTGTCATTAATCTTTGTACTTTAAATAATTGTAATGCATTATCTTCTATTTTAGAAACACATATGTAATGGAAAATAATATTCAGTGCGCTTATCAGTAGTCCCGGTTCTTAACCCTAACCGGGTTTAAAAAGAATTTAGAAATAGCGGGAAAAGATCTTTAGTCCCGGTTGAGGAGAACAACCGGGAGTAAAGTACTCCCGGTTGTTCTCCTCAACCGGCACTAAAGATCTTTTTTTTAGTCCTGGTTGTTCTCAACAACCGGGGCCGGTTGTTCTAATCAACCGGGACTAAAGATCTAGGGCTATATATATTCCCGATGCGCGCCCTCGTCTTCTCCACCAGCACTTAGAAGTTTTTGCCCGATCGATCTCTCTCAGCTTCTCCTTCACCACCACTGCCTAGGGCATCCCCGCGCCGCCGCCGCCGCCGTATCTCGCCGTCGTCTCGCGCTCGTCGTCGTCGCCGCCGCCTCCGCCTCCTCCGCCGCCGCCGCATCTCTGGGGTGAGAGCCGCCGCGCTCTGCCTCCCTTTCGATGTCTCTCTCCGATCTCGATCTCTCTCTCTCCCTCTCGGTTGTCGCCGGCTGCTGAGTTTCAGATGCCGACGCCGACCTCGTCACGACACGACGCCGCGCCACGACGACGCCGCGCCACGAAACGCCACGACGCCGCACGCCGATGCCGCGCGCGGCGCCACGCCGCCGCCACACCGCCCCGCCGCCGCTCCGCTGCCGCCACACCGAGAACGTGAACGAGCGAACGAACGTGAACGAGAACAAGGTGAATGAACGTGAACGAGAACGAGCCAACGAACGTGAACGAGCCAACAAATGTGAATGAGAACGAGCGAACGAACGTGAACGAGAACAAGGTGAATGAACGTGAACGAGAACGAGCCAACGAACGTGAACGAGCCAACGAACGTGAATGAGAATGAGCGAACGAACATGAACGAGAACAAGGTGAATGAACGTGAACGAGAACGTTGTCGGACGAACGTGAACGAGCCAACGAACGTGAACGTGAAATGCAATTATAGGCAGGTTAATGAACGTGAACGAACAAACGTAGGTGAATGAAACGTGACCTTAACGAGAACGCGAACGTGAACGATATCGTGAACGAAACGTGAACGTCAAATGCAATATATGTTATTTCGCGTTTATCCTAATACATCTTTTTGTATCTTGCAGAAAAGACGTTGTCGGAGTCGTCCCTCAAGCCGGAGTGGTAGAGCTAGCCCTCGAAGGAATTTGCCCAGGCAAGTGACGTAATTATATATATATATGATTGTTATATTTGTAATGCAATTAAGATTATTAGATTTGTAATTAGTCTTAATTAGCATATAAGATTGTGTAGTGTTCTAATATACGACAGTTACACTTAGAATACATGACTATTTGAGTTTTAGTATAAGATTATTGGAGTTTTAATATAAGATTATTATATTTGTAATTAGACTTAGTATATAATTATTGACTAGCTAGGGTCCTATAATATGCGTCACCTAGACTTAGCATATATCACTATTTGAGTTTTAGTATAAGATTATTAGATTTGTAATTAGACTTAGCATGTAAGATTGTGTAGGGTTCTAATATACGACAGTTACACTTAGCATACATGGCTATTTTTGTCTTAGCATATAAGATTATTTGAGTTTTAATATAAGATTATTATATTTGTAATTAGACTTAGTATATAATTATTGACTAGCTAGGGTCCTATAATATACGTCACCTAGACTTAGCATATATCACTATTTGAGTTTTAGTATAAGATTATTAGATTTGTAATTAGACTTAGCATGTAAGATTGTGTAGTGTTCTAATATACGACAGTTACACTTAGCATACATGGCTATTTTTGTCTTAGCATATAAGATTATTTGAGTTTTAATATAAGATTATTATATTTGTAATTAGACTTAGTATATAATTATTGACTAGCTAGGGTCCTATAATATACGTCACCTAGACTTAGTATATATCACTATTTGAGTTTTAGTATAAGATTATTAGATTTGTAATTAGACTTAGCATGTAAGATTGTGTAGGGTTCTAATATATGACAGTTACACTTAGCATACATGGCTATTTTTGTCTTAGCATATAAGATTATTTGAGTTTTAATATAAGATTATTATATTTGTAATTAGACTTAGTATATAATTATTGACTAGCTAGGGTTCTATAATATACGTCACCTAGACTTAGCATATATCACTATTTGAGTTTTAATATAAGATTATTAGATTTGTAATTAGACTTAGCATGCAAGATTGTGTAGGGTTCTAATATACGACAGTTACACTTAGCATTCATGACTGTTCGTTTAGTCTTAGCATATAAGATTATTTGAGTTTTAATATAAGATTGTTAAAACATAAATGTCTCATGACTTAGCAGATGTTTCCTGTATGAACAGATGGCTAATCGCGATGAGGAATACATATTGTACGATACAATCGCGGAGGGAAGCAGCCAGTACTGGAATGAAGAAGAGGGGAATGAGGGTCCAAACCAGTATTTGAACGAGGAAGGGAACGTGGAGAGGGATGCGGAGGGGAACCAGGAGGGGCACATGGAAAGGGATGTGGAGGGGAACCAGGAGGAGGAGGCTAGTGGAAGTCAACCCTCCGTTGGACAGAAGAGGGCACGCGGGCAACGAGCTGCCGCGAAGAAGCTTGAGGGTCAGCACATCATAACAGAAGTGGAAGAAGATGGATGACCTAGTGCCCCGGCAGAAGCCGCCAAGAACTATGTACGTCACAGCGGTTGGGTTGTGCGGGATAACGTGCCTGTCAGTACGGTGTACTGGCGAAGAACAAGGGCACGCGGAGATCATGAGAACTTTGTCCCAAATTCGGAGAAAGAGATGCTGTGGACCACAATGCTCGAGACATTCACCCTTCCCGCGGGTACAGAGGACAAAGTGAAAAGGTGGACTCTGAAGAAAATGGCAGAACAGTTTCAGAGCTTCAAGGGAGAGCTGTACAAGAAATATATCCTGAAGGGGTAGACACCGAACTTCGACACATTCCCAAAGCTAAGGGATCACTGGGACGAGTTCGTTGCAGATAAGACAGGTGAACAAGGGCAGGCGATGATGGAAAGAAACAAAGAAAATGCCGCCAAGAAGAAGTACCATCACCACTTGGGGTCAGGCGGCTATAGCGTCGCGATGCCGAAGTGGGAGGAGATGGAGGCTAGCTTGCTTGAGAGGGGTATCGAACCGGCCACCGCTAATTGGCTGGAACGATCGAAGTTTTGGTACTATGCTCACGGTGGAACGCTCAACCCAGCTGATGGCTCACTGGTCTTCGGCGATCAGATACGAGAGGCTGCGCGTCGACTAACAGACGCAGTGGAAGCCTCTTCTCAGGGCACGTTCCGACCGGACAGAGAGAGAGACGAGCTGTCACTCGCCCTGTAGACTCCAGAGCATCCAGGACGAACACGAGGGAAAGGGGTGATTCCTTGGAAGATTGGGTTCAAGGAGGACATCCACACGTACAGGAGTCGGATGAGGAGCAAGAGAGATACCGAGGCGAAGATTGCAGATCTTGAGTTCAGGGTATCGAGCTACGAGCTCAGCATGCAAGAGGAGGTGGCAAGGAAGGTTGATGAACGCATGGCCGCACATCGGTCCAATGATCCCCAGCCGACCATTCCTCTTGCAATGGTGAGCCTGTCAGGAAACCGTAGCAGCTACGCCTCAACGGGGCAAGTAGGATCACAGAGCATGGACGCCATGCAAACCCTGGATGAATCCACCTGCCCCGTTGATGACATCACTCAGCGGACACCATGTGAGTTGCATATTCCTTTCAAGAACTTATCAATAAAGGTAAGCTCGTAGTTTATATATTTTAGATTTGCCTTTTCCGCTAGTTGCTGCTTATATATGTTGATTACTAATAAATAACCTCTCACCACATGAAGGTGGCGTCGGGCATGGCCATCCCAACAAACCCTTCAGGTACTTACCACTGCAGGCCGATTCCAGCAGGATACTCCAAGGTCGAAGTTGAGTTGGTCGAAGGCGCGTACGAGGACCTCGAGCTGGATTACCCTGGAGGAGACGGTGAGACGCATCTACGAGACACAAGCCATGCCATTATTCTATGGCGCGGGCGGTACATCATCCTCCCTGGGCGACAAGCGGCGTCTCGTGCACCATCTCCTCCGGCTCCGCCATCTCCTCCTCAGGATCCTGCACCGTCTCCTCCTCATGCTCCAGCACCGTCTCCACCTCAGGCTCCTGCACCGACTCCTCCTCAGGCTCCTACACCGACTCCTCCTCGGTCTCCAACACCGACTCCTCCGCAAGCTCCTCTTCCGGCACCTTCAAAGTCAAGGGCCCCCCAAGCTCCACCGCCTGCCCACAGAAGGGCAACGAAGAAAGCGAAAATTGACGCCGCCAAGAAGAAGGACCTGGGGTACGATTGCACGCAAGAGGAGCTTGACGCTTACGTGGCATCAGAAGTCAAGAGACAATTCAAGCCTCGAAGTCCAGAAAAGAAGATTCCTATAGACCCGAGTGTCATGAACTTCTTCAGGGGTATGTCTGCACCTGCCAAGGAGGCCATTAAGCTATCGGACTATGAGCGAACGCTGAAGAAAGCATCTTCTGGAAAGTCCAAACCAGTCCCTCAGCTTGGAGAGCAACCAAACCAGGAGATCGAGCCGTTGGTGACCGGTAAAGAAATGACGATAGAAGAATTTATTACTGACACCGGTCTAACTACGAATCAATTGCTAGGAATCGCACCAATCGAAAAGGCGGAAGTGAAATACATATACGAACTCGGTAAACCGCTTGTCAAGCCTGAGCTACTGCAGTTCCTACCCACACAAATGTACAAGTTCCATCAGCTGTACATGGAGATGAGCGCCACCGGTAGAGAGATGATTGGAGCGAGGATCAGGGACACGGACTTCTTGCAAGGAGATGACATTCTCTGGATCAATTTCAAGGGAATCTACGAACTATACCAGCTGGACGCCCTCGACGTCTCTATTATGAGTTGCTGGATTTTGTAAGTATATCGTTCAGTTAGATTTTTTACTACGTCTCCTTTAATTAATTAGGTCCTTGTATATAAGTAGACTATAGAAAATAATATACTCCCTTTTATCGTTGTAGAATGGAGATTCAAAGGGCCCGACGAAGGGGGGTTTTCGATACTGGATTCATCGACCCTCGGAAAATAAACATTGCAATGCTCGACCAATATCCGCAAGCCACAGAGGACAGTCTCGTCCATCTCCTGAAGGCGCGGCATTACAAGACGTTCATACTGTTGCCGTACAACACAGAGTTAGTTTAATTTTACTGTCTTCCTATACCAAATTTCATTCCCGTACGAACTTGCTAAGTGTTTCCTATGTAATGCATCCCACGCACATTGCAGATTCCACTGGGTGCTTTTACTCTTCGACCTGTCGGCCTGCACCGTCAACGTATATGACTCAATAGATAAAAAGGAGTCTACGTTTGACAAGGTTTTCGAACTTATAGACAGGTACCGTCATAAGTTCCTCTGTTAATTAAGAAAATATTGTTATGTTAATTGCTACTACGAATCATAGCTTTAAACTCCATGTAGGGCTTGGTATCGGTTCCGTCATTTGGTCCGCGGCAAATGGAGAGAAAGACTTAGGCGGAAGTTCAAATTTCCTGTGAGTACACATGCTCTACATTTATATTTCTCCGATTCAAATACATACAAGTGTATATTAATTAGATCTCTCGTTATTTGTCATTTATTTGTAGTGCGCAAAGCAAAAGAAGGGAACTAACTTGTGCGGCTATTACGTGTGCGAGTATTGCCACTGCCTTGCAGACCAAATCATCACCACAAGAGAGCTCGATGTACGTACAAATAAATTCAAAATGTCATTACGTATCGATTTCTTGTTTAATTACTAATCAATTTCATACATTCATATAGTTTATTCGCATGAGGGATAACCTGACCACACACAAGGAATTTATCGCGGCGGTTCAAGAACAACTTATGGGATTCATCAACGAACAAATCCTTGATCCCAAGGGTGAATTCTACTACGACGGAAACACAATTCATAGGTCCTTAGCTTCTGAGCTAGCGACTACTACTACGTCAAAATCGTAGCTAGCTAGGACATATAATGAATTGTAATTAATACATGACTACATATGTTTCTATATGCATGCATACACATTTTCTATAATATAAATATATTTTGGTCATATATATATATATATATGTATAAATACATATATATTATGCATGTACATATGTATTGAAACATATATAAATATAATATAATATATATATATGCATATATGTACTGAAACATATATATGCATGGTTTATATATATATAAACCATGCAGTAACAGGGCCATGCAAAAAATAAAAAAAGGTCAGCTCGATCTTTAGTCCCGGTTGGTGAGTCTCGGTTGGTAATACACCAACCGGGACTAATGATCGAGCTGACCTTTTTTTTTTTTTTGCATGGATCGATCTTTAGTCCCGGTTACTTCACCCGGGACTAAAGATAGTGATCTTTAGTCCCGGATTGGTAGTCCCGGTTTGAAAACCGGGATTAAAGGGGGGTTACGAACCGGGACTAAAAGGGTTTCTCCACCAGTGGAGACTGCCGCCAATGGCCGATCGAATCCCAGCGGTTGCCATTGCGATTCCCTCCCTAATAATATTCCTCGTCCTGATGCCGGGGATTGTCACCGCCGGCTTAGTTCCACGGTTCAAGGTAAGCCCAAAGGCAAACAAGCAACTCCGGGACTTCTTCAAGGACCGTGCGTGGGACACGGTCGGACAGCCACCATCCCCGGCGACGGCGACGACGGCGGCAGCAACAATGATGGCCAGACCCGCGCGCCGGCCACCACTTTCAACACCTACGTCTCATCAGCCTCTACGTCGGCAGGCCCCCGCAGATTGTCTACGGCTCGCTCGACGTCGGCAGCGAGCTCGTGTGGGTGCCATGCTCGTCCTGCACGAACACAGCCTGCGACCAGCAGGCGAAACAGGAGGGCTTCTACCTCACGAGTTCGTCGGAATCGTTCGTGGAACAGAATTGCCGAGGCATCAACTGCCTGAATTTTTTACCAAATGACCCGCGGAGTTGCGACGGTATTGGCTACTGCGCGTACGTCTACACGTACGGTGGTGCTAACGGGAAGAAAACGAGCGGAACCCTCTCCATGGACGAGTTCACGTTTGGGAGCACCAAAATCAACGTGAGTTTCGGGTGCGGCTTCCCGGACCAGGTTGATTTCCGAGGGCAACCCGGCGTGATCGGGCTCAACAGGGGCCGCTTCTCCCTCGTCACGCAGCTTCAGCTCGGGCGCTTCTCCTACTATTTCGCCCCCGAAGACCGCGCCGGCGACAGCGTACGTCTGTTCCGCTTCGCGGAGGACGCGGTGCCGCAGACCAGCCGCCCCAGCTACACGCGGTTCCTCACCACCGGTGCAGCTGCCAGCAGGTACCCACTGCTCTACATCGTCGGGCTCGCCGGCGTACGAGTCGGCGGCAAAAGCCTCAGTTTCTCGGGCGGATCGGACGGCGACGGATCGATCGACGCGTTCCTGAGCACCTCCGTGCCCGTCACTTACCTGGAGAGAACCGCGTACGGCCTTCTCAAGCAAGAGCTGACCAACACGGTAGGTTTCGCGATCGGCAGCTCTGTTCTTGGCCTCGACATGTGCTACACGGACGGCAAGGTGTTCCCTGACATGGCGCTCGTCTTCGCCGGCGGCGCGGTCATGCAGCTTCAGCCGCGGAACTACCTCTACAGGGACGCGAGCACCGGGCTGGAGTGCCTGACGATACTGCCGTCGCCGGACGCCGGCGGGCTGTCGCTCCTCGGCAGCCTGATCCAGACGGGCACGCACATGATCTACGACATCGAGGGGTCCAGGCTGGGGTTCGAGTCGTTCGACCAGCCGTCCAATCGGGCGTCCTCGGCTTCGGCTGCCGCGTCGCCGCAGATCCCGACGGCTGCGGCGATCGCCTGTTCTGTTTGGTGTGTCGTGGCGAGCATGTTCCTGTGAACGGTTTATTTTACCGGCTCATTGCCACGGATGGGCTGAGATATGTGTTAGTAGAATAAAACCTCTGGAATGTTTATGTTCTTGTATGTTTTGCCTTAGGAATAAGTTCACTTGCCGTTCTTCATATTTACGACGAGTTTCATTGATATCTCTAGACTATAAAGCTAGAAATCTCGACCCCCTAACTTAAAGAACCAGGTTAAATTAGGTCCTAGACAGTACGGATAAGTGGTTTTGCTCATATGGCATCCTAATCAGCAAGAAGAAAGTAATAAAGTATATAGGTCCCACATGTCAGTGGCCACCACTCCTTCCTCTTCAACCCCCTTCTTTTCCCCAACTGAAGTCTTTCCGGCGAGCTGCCACCGGTTGTGCACCTCGGCGTCCCCTCCTGTGCATGTGTCTACCCCGCAATCCCATCAGTTGGCGAGAGGGAACTCCCAACCATCATCCAGAGGGTGGTGGCCCGCTTAAAGGTCACCGTTGCCACTTGAAAGGAGATGACAAACGAGGTCGTCGCCGCCTTGGTGCTCTTCTGCCTTCCTAGAGACCCACCGCCCGCTGGAATCGTCCTGTAGAGCAGCTTCAGTGTGGCCATGCGGATTTGCCGTTTCTTCTTCTGTGCCCTCCCACCGCTCCTACTCTTCCAAGCCCTCGCCTCCCAGCTCGCCTTTTTCAACGTGTTCTCTCACCTATATTCCTTCCTTGCCTCCTTCCCTTCTTCCCCCACCGCCTCTCTCTCATCTCCGCCTCCTCGCCACCATGGGGTTCATGCCTCTGACCCCAATGCCACGTCTGCGCCACTGATCATGCCATCATCGTGAAGGCCTTCTACTCCATGGTCTGTGCAGGTGTGCTCCTAGACTCCCCCGGTTCATGTCGCGAGCGAAGTCGGGGTAGCGGTTCATGAAAAACTAATGAACTTCAAGCAAAGCTGACCTCCAAGCCCTCTAACAGAGCGAATAAATCATCCCGGTCTTTCCATTCGATTGTCCCGTTGGTTGCATACTGCAGCCAACCCCAAATACACTGCAATCTATGCTGCATTCAACTTCTACTTGTTACAACAAAAAAACAAATTAAACTGTAACTAGGTAACATATATTCAGGCCTCCATCGTTTCGCTTTTTTTCTAATAAGCCAAAACGGCTTATTAAAGAATAAAAATAAATTTATAGGTAAAACTTTTATATATGTGTTCTTGGTGACTTAAAAGCCAATGCTGAAAAAAAAACACGTTGAAAATATCTCAAGATCAATCTCAAAATTAAGTTTGAAAATTCAAATTTTGGCTTTTTCTTTGGCTTATTAGGCCATCTGATGAGAGCCTCACATTTTTTTTTGTTGCAAGATGTAGCAGTTCAATTTTCAGTTGCATGTTTGTGCAGTGATGTATCACATGTTAATACATCTTATTAATTATTTATTAGTTTTTTCATAACTATTTTAGTGACATGAAAAAAAAAAGAGATGTACTCTCGAGAGTTTAAAGTCCACTCTCACGGAGCGTATTGTGTTATTGATCAATTGACTGGCTTTTCTTTGTCATCCGAATAGCTCAGATTTTACCATCCAAAACACAACATTGGACATACGCATGATTGAACCGACAAGAACATCAAACCCTGAACATCCTAATACAACATGTTTTATGAAGAAAACTAATGAACTTCAAGTAGATCAGGCTGGCCTCCTAAACAGAGCGAAGGAAGGAAAAACAGAGAGTAGCTTTTAACGAAACCATGTTCACCACCAGCACGAGTGCACGACCCACCCCACGAAACAGGCGATCGTCACCGCCGCCGGCGAGATCCGTGGCGGCGCTGTAGACGACGACGGCGGCTGATCGGGCGACTTGGTCGGCTGGTCGAACGACTCGAACCCGAGCTTGGACCCTTCGATGTCGAAGATCATGTGCGTCCCACTGGATCAGGCTGCCGAGCAGCGAGACCCCATCCGCGTCCCGCGACGGCAGTATCGTGAGGCACACGAGCCCGGTGCTCTCGTCTTTGTACAGGAAGTTCCTCGCCTTCAGCTCCATCACCGCGCCGCCGACGAAGACGAGCGACATGTCGGGCACCTTCGCCGCGGCCATCCGCCGGCTCGTGTAGCAGAGGTCGAGGCCAAGCTCAGAGCCTTTCTTCCAGTTGATGCCTAGCGCCCCGATCAGCTCTCTCCTCAGGAGGCTGTACGCGCTTTTCTCCAGGTAGGTGACGGGCACCGAGGTGGCCAGAACGGCGGCGGCGAATTCGCCGCCGCCGCCGCCGCCGGAGATAGGCAAGACCTTGCTGCCAACTCTTATCCCGGTGAGACCAACCCAGTACAGGTCAGGGTACCTAGCGGCGTTGGGTATGGAGTGGATGCCCAGGAACGGGGTGTAGTAGCGGGGGTTGCTTGTCCGCCGCGGCTGGTTGTCGTCATTGCCGAAGACGATGAAGGTCGAGCTGTCGGCGGCGGCGGCGGCGTCTTCGGGGGCGAAGTAGTAGGAGAAGCGCCCCATCTTCAGCTGCGAGACGAGGGAGAGTCTCCCTCTGTTGAGGCCGACCACTCCCCCCGTCCCAAACCCCCCCTCGTTCATGGTGCCGCACCCGAAGGTCACTTCGCCCACGTTGGTGTCCCCGAAGGTGAAGTTTTGGACGGCGAGGAGTCCGCTCGTTCCCGTCCCGCCGACGCCACCGCCACCGCCACCGTACTTGTACGTGTACGAGCAGCTGCCGATCGTAGCGCACTCCTTCGGGACGATGCAGTTCTTGTAGGTCTGGCTCCCGAGCTGATAAATGTCCCCGGCCCCGGCGACGTAGACGCCACCGGCCGCCGTCGTGTCCGCCATGGTGCAGGAGGAGGTATTGTCGTCGCCGCCGCCTACGGCAGTGCACGACATCCGGCACGGCACCCAGACGAGCTCACTGGATCTAGTACGATGTTCTCTGACGACAGGTTTTACTTGGGAAACAGATTCTCTGTGTGGAATTGGCGACTGACTGCACGGCTATTTATAGCCTCGATCATGAGCTAATTACAGTAGTAAAACACGCAGTATAGCCTTTTACCTTAAACTGTAAATTAATAAGTAAAGATGCTCATACACATCGAGGGAAGATGAAAGGCTGATGCGTTGACCTAGCTCGAGTTGCTTCCGCCTTCCGGTGATCCAGATTCATTGGCTCATAAAAGGACGACCGGGTCCAGTAAATTTCCTGATGCCCATCAAGGGCGATGAACTTACCTAGCACCTAAGATACAATCCCAAGACAAGCACTTGCGAAGAGCGAAGCTAAGACGTTGTTTAGATGGGACTAAAAATTCACATCAAATGTTTAGACACTAATTATAAATATTAAATGTAGACTATTAATAAAACACATTCTATAACCCTGGACTAATTCGCGAGATGAATCTATTGAGCCTAATTAATCCATAATTAGCCTATGTGATGCTACAGTAAACATGAGCTAATTATGGATTAATTAGACTTAAAAAATTTATCACGCGAATTAGCTCTCATTTATATAATTAGTTTTATAAGTAGTCTATGTTTAATACTCCAAATTCATCCGATATGACAGGGACTAAAGTTTAGTCTCTGGATCCAAACACCCCTTTAAGTAAGGAGGGGATACTTGAGTAGCTACAGCTAAGTGATAAGTAAGGCTGAAACATTCAAAGCAAAAGAAATGCTTAATTTTATATGCCACTTGTTGTCTTTCGTTTTACCTCAGAACTCAGAAGGTATTGTTCTCGGCAAGTCGGCAACAATAGGAAGATGGACGTGCTGGCCATTGCATGCAAGAAGAGCCAAGGTTAGGTTCATGTATCGTACGTGTCGATTGGGGATGAAAATTAATAGTTGAGGACCCGTTCAAAAGAAGATCAATTGCTCAATTGTTCTCGGCAACATAAACTGTAACTCGTTGGCCACGTTGATCGTAGCTTAATTTGATCCAAGTTAATAGGGAAGACTTACCGCGTTGACCAGAGAGCTTTGGATATACGTCCACTGTATTAGCTTGTCAACTGCATGCGAGCCGATAAAAAGCGGCGGGCCACAAGACGGCATCCAAGGGACGAGGATGGGGTTCGATCGAGTCGTGGGCTGCCGACCTGCCGTGCTGCCATGCCATGGATCTGATCTGCCTGTTTCATGTGGTGTGTTCTAGGCGTGCGTGTTCTTGTGTTTATTTACCGGCCCATTGCTACTGATGGGCTGCTAAGAAAGATACATAGTGATAGAACCTTTGGAAGGAATAACTTCAATTTGGCTCCCTCAAATATAGATAGAATTGGATTAATTTGTATCCCTCAAACGCAATACTACTCTCTCCGTTACATATTATAGGTTGTCTGGACTTTTTACTTAATCAAACATAAAGATTTTAACTAGGTTTATAGACTTTTTACTTAATCAAACATAAAGATTTTAACTAGGTTTATAGAAAAATATAGCAATATTTTCAACATAAACATACTATCAAAATATATTAAATGTTAGAATTAATAAAATCAATTTGGTGTTGTAGATGTTGCTATTTTTTTTAAACTTGGTTAAGATTAAATAAACTTAACTAAGAAAAAAATTGAAACGACTTATAATATGAAATGGAGGGAGTAGATATCTTGAACCCCAAGCTACTAAAATGGGTGCAAAATGACTCCTTCGGTGGTTTTGAGAATGGTTTTCGCTGACATGGCACATTGACCGAGTCCACCCTTCTGAGTCATCATGCGGGATCCATGTGTCAGCATCTCTCTTCCTCTACCTATTTCCTCTCTTCTCACCTCCTATCCAATCACCTATCCAAGGATCCACCCAATGCAGCCGCAAGCGCGGTACTCCCTTCCTTCGTGGTCTATGTGCGGGCTCACTCTTCCAGCAGTCCACATCTTTGGCCTCAGCCATCGCAGCTGTCACCTCATCGCCGCCGTCATGGCCGGCACTCTCTTCCTCTATGCGAGCTCACCCCTCCTATGCTCCACATCTTTGGCCTCGACCTCTGCAGCGGCCACATCACTGTCGCTGGATGACGTCAAGTAGTGTGCAGCGTCTCCCCAACGCCACCGCGGTGAGAGCTGGCTGGCAATGGCCATCGCCTTTGTCCTTGCCACCATCATCATTGCAGAGGTTGGACGATACGAACATCTGCTCGATGGGCATGAGTGGCATCACCCCTGCCTCTATATCCTCCTGAGCGAATAGGTTCACCTCAATACCACCACACCCTCCTAGGTCATGACATCGTGCTCCCTTGCGCTGGCCAGCATCCAAGGCGAGGTGGTTTGCGGGGCAGTGGGATTCGGAGGTGAAGAAGAGGGAGCAAATGGTTCAGCAGCATCGGATGAGGGTTCCTTGTGCTTCTTCGCAATTCCGCCGGTGATGTGAGAAGACACCACACAAGGGGAGGCGGTTTGCGGTGGGGTTCAGAGGTGGAGGGGAAATTTTTGTTGCCGTCATACTCACGCCACCTCTGATTCCCCCATCACCCGACGACACCTTCTTTTGCTGGCTACACTGGTGGAGAAACCATCTTTGGTCGGTCGGCCAAAATCCACAATAGTCCCGGTTGCAATAAAAACCGGGACTAAAAATGATCTTTAGTCCCGGTTAAAAACACCACAGCTAGTTTATGATCTTTAGTCCCGGTTGGTAACACTAACCGAGACTAAAAATCATCTTTACTCTCGGTTCATCCTGTGTCAGTAGTCTGTCAGGGGGCCGAGGATCTTTAGTCCCGGTTGGTGACACCAACCGGAACTAAAGATCATCTTTATAGTCCCGGTTGATAATACTAACCGGGACTAAAAATTATATTGATCTTTAGTCCCGGTTAGTATTACCAACCGAGACTAAAATTTAATACGTAGTATATAATCCTTATCCCATATCCTCTCCTACACTTCACAGATCCGTTCCCCTTCCTCTTCACAGATCTAACTCCTCCTCCCCTTCTCCCCTTCCTCCTCTCCTCCTCACTTCCCATCCACCCCTTCTCCCCTTCATCCTCCCCTCTCCTCCCGTCCTTACTTCCCATCCGATCCGGTGGCCGGCGGCGGCAGCCGTGGCGGGCGGCGGTGGGGCCGCTCGCGGCGGCGGCCGGCGGGGCCGCACGGGGCGGCGGCCATGGCGGGCGGCGGCAGTGCCGCGCAGGGCGGCGGCCATGGCGGGCGGCACCGGGCTGGCCGGCGGCGGTGCCGCGCGCGGCCACGGCTGGCGAGGCCGCACCCGGCGGTGGCGCTCCCGGCGGGCGGCCAGAGGTGCCGCGCGCGGCGGCGGCCGGTGGGGCCGCGCCCGGAGGCGGCCGTGCCCTCTCGACTGCCGGTCGGTCTCTTTTCCTTTTTTTTTCTTTTTTTCTTTTTTATAATTTGTGATTGATTGAGATGTGTAATTTTGTGATTCATTGCATGGATATGAGATATAATCTGTGATGTATTTGATTTGTGTGTATTTTTTAGGATTTGTGATGTATTTGATTTATGTTTATAAGTAACTTAAGATTTGGGACGTTACTTTGAATTGGGGATTTGGGGATTGATTTAGGGATATACATAGGACTAGATTCGGGAGAAAATATAGAGATTAAATCTGGCAAAAGAAAAAAAAACGCTACTCTCTCTTTAGTCCCGGTTAATGTTATCAACCGGGACTAAAGATTCCTCTCTTTTTTCCCGGTTGGTAACACCAACCGGGACTAAAGATCGATCTGTAGTCCCGGATATTTGAACCGGGACTAAAGTAGTGCTGGATTCGTACTCCGGTTGAAAAACCGGGACTATAGGGGGGTTACCAACCGGTAGTAAAAATGCTTTCTCCACCAGTGCTAGCTTCCTCTGTTAGCACCCCATCCAGGAAGACCGAGCGCTAGCAGCGGTTCCCGGGTAGGTGTGGTTGTGGCGTGCGGGTAGATGGTGGTGGAGAAGGTGAAGACATTGCGCAGAGGTGTCGTGGGGAGGACTAGGGTTCATCCTTGGGACGCGGTGAAGACGGCGGTGGTCTTGTGGTCGTCGCCGTCGCAAGCGCAGGTGCACCTCCCCGCGACCTTACACACGCTAGAGCTGTATGGGATCGTGTGGTGTGCAGGGGGGCATGTCAACTAGAGCAGTGGGCCGACGAGGCTAACGATAAGCGGCACGCCGCCGCCGTTGACCGAGATGGTGTACAGCGATGTGGTGTGGTCCTTGTCGGTGGAAGTCATCGGCAGAGAACACTCCTCGTCCCCGCTTGCAACCACATCGGGTTGCCAGGTTGCCACCGCCACCCAGTTCCCTTTACATGGGGTATAGAGAAGGAAGGAGAGAGAGGGGGGAGTATGATAGGTGGGCCCTACTTTTTTTTTAGATTTTTGTGATGACTCGGATGCCACGTTAGCTAATACTACTATCAATATTTTCTTAGAAGTCAAATTGCACCGAACTTTGATTTCTTCTATTATATATTGATGTGCAATCTTTTTACACGTTCGCGAAAAGAAAAGAAATTAATAGTATTAGAGTTATCAAAAATTTGTTAGGAAAAAAAAGCAAGCCTTATGATCTTATGATCCAAACTGAGGCCCCCCTTTGAATTGGAATTGGATGATTGGCATAAAAATTTAGAGGATTACAATTAGTATATGAGAAATTTTTCAGAGTAAATAACCAATAGGTCATAGCTCATGTTTTCAATTTCTTTTCCCATGTTGCAATCAAATATCTTTTAAAGTATTCATGTGGTTTATCTCCAGGTTTGTTCAGATTAGTGCCCAAATGAACTTTCCAAAATTCAGTAATACCAAAAATTTGGTTATTAGTAACATTGTCAAGTTTGTATAGGATAGGTAAATATGTTGTTGTAAGCATTATCAATATTTGGTAACAACTAAATGCATCCACATATTTATCAATTTTATAAAAAAAATACTATGGTTTAAAATAGCACCAATCTGAACAAGCCCTTTGTCGACGTTTGATGTCGCAATTCCGATATTTGCATAGTATGAGAATCGTTGGTACTAGGATGTATGCGAGATTATAGTCAAGGAGATAGGGACGACGATTTTTATATAGGTTCGGGCCCCTGAATTATTAGGTAATAACCCTATATCCTGTTGGCCGAAGCCGGTGTTGCTCTTTATTCATCTGGATCACACAAATACAACATGTGGGATAACATATCTGGCTGTCATCGACTTGATGACTAGATAACCAACTTGTAGTCAGCGACAGGGTAGTCTTCTTCCTTGAGCACGAACTCGTCGAGATTAGAGATAGTGCTTGACCCCTCTTGCCGGTCCCCGCAGGTACCGAATAGGGTTTGTCTAAGCTAATCTCTGATGTTGATATTTGGCAGCGTGTTGGCTTGTATGTTGATCTTGTGTCTTGATCTATTGTTCCGTGTCCCCTCTCCTCCTAGGGGCCTTATATTTATACCCATAGGTATCCCCTTGTCTAAGTAGAACTAGGGAAACTAATATGGATACAATCCGAGTAGTCCTTGTCGTTTCCATGTAGAGCTCTATTCATCCTTCCTTATGCGGAACTCCTCCTATATCCGAAGGTTGTTTCCGTATAAGATATGGTATGTGATGGGTCCTGCCAAGATTTAGTCAAATACTATTAGGTATATGGTATTCATAACCTGACACCTTTTATTTTAGAAATTGGCCTTGATTGTTTGTGTTGGTTGCCGCAGTGCAGCAGCAGTTAGCAAGTAGCACACCATGTTGATGCTATTGCGAATCTACTATTCTGCGTAGATTTGGGCTGGTTGGCAATTTCTTTTATTTTTTAGACCTTTATATGTTTTAATTTTATTAATATACCATTTAAAAAATATTTCTAAATCTGATAGAATTATTTTGCCATGCCAGTCAATAGGTTCACATCTTAAAAATAAATTTTGGATGGGTTTATTTTTAAAATTAAAAATTGAAAAGGTTCAAAAAAATAAAAAAATTCCTGGTTGGCTACGGCTACGCTGCTACACCAAGCACTACCGATCAAACCCATTGAGAATCCATGCGACCACTCCTTTGCCACCTGGTGCATGCACCCGTAGATTAAGAGCTTAAGAGCATGGCTAATGATTTCGCCGGCAGTCGGCTATAACGCGTGCCAGATCACCACGCGGTGGTGACGGACCCGCTAGTATTTAATGCACAGAAACGAGCCTAAGCCAATAGCAGCGGCCGTAGCGTGTATCCGCCGGCCTCAAGCCGGCGCGTCGCAAGTCGCCCGTCCAGTTCTCTCTCTTCGTTTCTCCCTCCTCCACGTAGACATCAATCTGTTTACATCCTGTTATAATACTTGCTCTAACTAGATAGGTTTTTTTTAGAATCACTTCATCCGGATTCAAGTTTTAGATTTAACATGAGTAGCTAAGGGGGTGTTTAGATGGGGCTAAAACTTTTTAGCCCACGTCACATCGAATGTTTGGACGCTAATTTAGAGTATTAAACATAGACTAATAAAAAAACTAATTTCATAAATGAGAGCTAATCTGCGAGACGAATTTTTTAAGTCTAATTAATCCATAATTATCAAAAGTTTACTGTAGCATCACATTGTCAAAATCATGGCGTAATTAGACTCAAAAGATTCGTCTCGCGAATTAGTCCAAGGTTATGAAATGGGTTTTATAATTAGTGTATGTTTAATAGTTCAAATTAGTGTCAAACATCCGATGTGACAGGGACTTAAAATAAGTCCCTACAAACTAAACAGGCCCAAGTATTTTATTTTTCGATGGTAGATTACGAGAGGACCATGGCGGCTGGCAAGTCTCGAGAAATTCGCTGGCAAGCAGCGAGCCATCAACCAAAGCTTTCGTAATCGGTTCGGCAATATTTTCTCGGGTGTATATTGCCGTGTTTAGTTGTTTTGGTAAAAAAAAATTAATGTATACAGACACATATTTAAATTATTAAACGTAGACTAATAACAAATTAAATTATAAATTATGCTTGTAAACTACGAGACGAATCTATTAAACCTAATTAATCCGTCATTTTAAATTATTAAACGTAGACTAATAACAAATTAAATTATAAATTATGCTTGTAAACTACGAGACGAATCTATTAAACCTAATTAATCCGTCATTAACAAATATTTACTGTAGCATCATATTTCAAATCATGGCGTAATTACGCTCAAAAGATTTGTCTCGTAAGTTACATGTAAACTGTGTAATTGTTTTTTTCTATATTTAATACTACATGTATATATCCAAATATTTGATGTGACGGAAAAGTTAGAAGTTTAAAGGGAACTAATACAGCTGTAATCTTGAGACATCCGACTACTACCCGCTTATACTTTACAAAAGAAAAAACTGCTTCCGGATACATTCTTACGTTTGAAATCATTATGTTTCAAAAGAGTGTGCTGTTACGAGTAGGTACAATATCAGACTATTAGCCAGCTATAAGCTACTTAAATTTGCTCTCACCGTCCATTTCATGTTAGGACTGAGCTGGCTCAATTACGCAAGTATAATAATCTGATTACAGAGTGTTGGGTGTGGATCCCGATTACAGATAAAAACCCATAGAAAAAAAATGCTGTTTATATACTACTACTGCCTCTGCACTTTTCTTAGGAGCCTATCGATAGCATAATAAACCAAAGCGAAGCTAAAATTTGAATTTTGAACTTAATTTTAATGTTAGTTTAAAAATATTTTCAACGTAATATCTTTTTAGCATTGGCTTTTAAGTTGCTATGAACAAATATATAAAAGTTTTACCTATAAATTAATTTGTATTTTATTAGGGAATATGAGCAACCAACAAGGCTCTTAAACACGTTAAAACAGTATTAACTCAGACATTTTAACTTTGAACATCAATAAAAAAATGGGAGAATAGCTACTGTAGTCCCTTTTTTTAATTAGTTTAGTCCCTAACCTTTTAAATAGTCCAAAGATATCCTTAAACTTTATCATAAGGCCTAGAATAATTCTTGGGTCCACCAAAATCGTCATATGGATATGCCATGACATCATTCATGCAAAATCTATGATGAATTATCCAATTTACCCTAATGTATATCATAGAAAAAATAAATATAAGGGTGAATTAGACATAACCATAGGAAAAAAAATACTTTTCCTTTTTTTCACCCTTTTGACATATATTTTTTCTCTTACATATACCATATTCTTTTTTAACTTTTTCCTTTTGTTTTTTTATTTTCCTATGATATATGTAAGGGTAAATTGGACAAATCATAACATGGCATATCCATGTGACGATTTTGGTGGGATCAAGGATTATATAGCCCATGTGATAATTTTAAAGGACTTGTTTGGACAATATAAAAGATTAAGGATTAAAATGACCCAGGAGCGAAACTTTAGGGACCATATTGGCTATTATCTCTTAAAAATTATAAAAATTAATGGCATAAAAATGATGTACTATATAGAGTTATTATAAAAAATATTATAATATACAATTTTTTCTATATAAATAATTTATCTTTAATGATGTTCTAAATTACTCATCCAAGTTGATAATATTTATCTTTTTGATAAGGATACGCTCTTAAAAAGTAACTTTGACCATTATTTTTTAGGGACAATTGCTTATTTGACCCCGTTTTGAACCCTAAATACCAATTTGACCCTACTTTTTAGAGTTTGCTTATTTGACCCTCCTTTTCAAAAACGAAGCTCCCGTATGATCCTGTTCTGTTAAGGGCATCTAACGGTGTTAACTGAAGCACAAAATGTCTCTTCTGCCCTTACTCATTTGGCCCTATTACATGTGGGACCCACCCGTCAGTTCTCTCTTCTCCTCTCCTCTTCTCATCTCCTCTCTCTTCTCTTCTCTCCTCTTCTCCTCTCCTCTCCTCCATGGATCGGCGAGCCGGCGCCAATGGGGCGGCGACTTGCGGCGGCAGCGGCGCTTTGAGGGGGCGGAGGGAGGGAGCGGCGGCGGCGGCTGACGAAGGGGCGAGTTGCGGTGGCGGCGCACAGAGGGGGCGATCGGCCGCGCCGGCTTGTGGAGGGAGGGAGAGAGCGTCGGCGGCGGCAGCTGAGGGGCGCGGAATGAGGGAGGTGAAGGCGGCGGCGGCAGCGCCGGCGCAGGCACGCGAAAGGAGGGAGGAGGCGGCGGCGGCGGCCCCGGCGCAGGCGCGAGGAAGGAGAGAGGAGGCGGCGGCGGCGGCACCAGATCCGCTGACCGCAGCTCGAGCTCCACCGCTCGGACTCGCCGCCGCCACTCCTCGTCGTTAGTAGGGCCGGTGCCGGCTCGCCGTCTCACCGTTCACCGCCTCTCCTGTGGTGGATCCGTGGAGGAGAGGAGAAGAACTCGCCGCCGCCACTCCTCGTCGTCGTCGTCACCAGGGCCGGCGCTGGCTCGCCGTCTCCGCCGCCCCATCTGCGCAGCCGCCGCCCCATCAGAGCACCGGCGCCGCCGCAAGGAGAGAGAGAGAAATGTGGATAGGGTTGGGGGTGGATGGATAGGGTTTTCTAAGGGTATTGTGGGTATTATGAATAATAGTTGCATTTCTTTTTTTATTTTAAATCAAAACTTAACGGACTAGTGGAAACAGGGTCAGACGGGAGCTTCATTTTTTAAAAGGAGGGTCAAATAAGCAAACTCTAAAAAGTAGGGTCAAATTAGTAGTTAGGGTTCAAAACGGGGTCAAATAAGCAATAGCCCCTATTTTTTATTATAATATATAGGAATATCAACAAAAATATAGTTTTATTGAAGTACTTTTTAAAACTAACCTATACAGATGATTTTTATATTTCTAAGATAAATATTTTAAAAATTATTTGTAGCTAAAGATTTAAAGAGTCTACCTCACCTTTATTCAAAACGATAAGTATTACGAGTCCAGAGGGGAGGAGTACTACAAATTATTTGTAGATAAAGGGAGTGGTGCTTTATAGCTATATCAACATCGTGAGATAAAAAATATTGACCATCCACTAGTCTGAAATTGTCATATAGTACTACATGTACAACGACAAAATGTTCACAGCTGTGAACTACGCTGGTTACAGGTTTACTTCGATCAAATCTAAGAACGTGTAGCGGAACCACCGATGGCGACACTATTGCGTAAACTCTAGATCATCACTCAACATTAAGCAATCAATCAAATCTACCCCTTTTTACGTATGCAAATTCCCTCCATTAGTCCATGAAAAAGTGATAAAAGTATATGTTTAGTTCGCTTCCTTTCATATTTATTTTTGACGAGGCAGTTTAGTTAATGCATTTTTTCATTGAACAAATTATCTATTATATATTTATATATATATAAAGTTACTTTTAGATTTGATTAAAATACTTCCTATACATTCATAATGCTATGAGGTGATTGCTTTTATTATTTTTTTAGTTAATTCCATAATTTGTGCTGATTAATTTAATTTCTAGATAGAGTAATATTTTTATCTCTACAACGGATTTACTTCAAATGACATGCTAAAGTTACCTTTGTTTTGTTCTAAGTTACTTCTATAATATATGTAAATTACTTTTAGGTTTTACTGAATTTACTTTTATATATCGAAGAAGTAACTTAGTGAAATCTAAAAGTAATTTAGACATATCATAAAAGTAATTTGTGATTTTTTTTATCAAAATATAAAGATTTAATTGTTACGAACACAACGGTGCAATCGGATCGTAAATCGGATGAGTAATTTAAGAGAAAATTGTATTTAAAGTATAGATGGATGATGCCTTTTATAGAAGGAGTGGTAGTAGCTGTGTAGTTACGTCCTATATATAATCATATAATCTTGAGACATCCGACTACCACCCGCTTAATTACTTTACAAAACAAAAAACTGCTTCCAGGTACATTCTTACGTTTGGAATCATTATGTTTCAAGGTGTGTGCTGTTACACCTTAAGCTACTTAAATTTGCTCTCACCGTCCATTTCATATGTTAGGACTGAGCTGGCCCAATTACGCGAGTATAATAATCTTTTTTTTTTTGAGGGAACCGAGTATAATAATCTGATTACAGACCGCTGGGTGTGGATCCCGACTACAGATAAAACCCGTAGAAAAAAATAAGGTTACTCCTTGTTTATACTACTACTACTGCCTCTGCACTTCTTTAAGAGCCTATCGTTTAGCCTAATAAATCAAAGTGAAAGCCAAAATTTAAATTTTAAGCTTGATTTTAAAGTTAATTTTAAAATATTTTGAACATAATATCTTTTTAGCATTGACTTTTAAATCGATATGAACAAATATATAAAAGTTTTACGTATAAATTAATTTGTACCTCCTCCGTAAAAAAAAGTTCCAATTCTAGCTACGAATCTGAACACATACATTTCTAAATTTGTACCAAGAGTCGATCTTTTTTTAGAACAGAGTATTATTCCCTATTAGGGAATATAGGCAACCGATGAGGCTCTTAAACACGTCAAAACAGTATTAATCCAGATATTTTTAACTTTGAACATCAATAAAAAATTATAAAAATTAATGGCATAAAAATGATGTTACTATATAGAGTTATTATAAAACAAACTATTATAATATACATTTTTCTATACTAGAAAAAATGCCGTGCATTGCAACGGGTGAAGTCTATTTCAATCTTATTATTGTTATATGGTTTATGTAAGAGTTCGCTTGGATATATATGTATTTTTAGAAAATCATGAGCTATAGTTAGGAGTCCGATCGTAGTTAGCATGCGAGTTTTTTTTTAAACAGATTTCTTATATGATTCCTTCTGTATTACGAAAAGTGAACGTGTCGACGTTTGATATCGCGACTACGGTATTTGCGTAGTATGGGGATCGTTGGTACCAAGGTATATGCGAAATTGAGGTAAAAGAGACAGAGACAAGGATTTTTATACAGATTCGGACCCCTTATCTAACAGGTAATAGCCCTACATCCTGTTGACCGAAGCCGGTGTTGCTCCTTTATTCATCTAAATCACACAACGTACAGTAATTGGGATAACCCATCTAGCTGTCGTCGACTTGGCGGCACAGATAACCAACTTGTAATCGGCGATAGGGTAGTCTTCCTCTTTGAATATGAACTCGTCGAGATTAGAGATGGTGCTAGATCCCTCTTGTCGGCCTCCGTAGGAGCCAGATGGGGTATGTCTAGACTAATCTCTGGTGTTGATATCCGGCGGCTTGTCTTGGTGTATATTGGCTTGTGTATTGTGCGTCTGTGGTGGGTGTGTCCTCTCCCCCTAGAGGATATTGTATTTATACCCATAGATGCCCTCTTGTTCAAGTAGAACTAGGGAGTCCAGTATTGATACGATCCAATCCAAGTAGTCCCATGTAGAACTCTATTCATCCTTCCTTATCCGGAACTCCTTCTATATACAAGGTTTGTTCCCGTATAAGACATGGTATTTGGTGGGCCCTGCCGAGCTTAGTCAATTACTATTAGGTATGTGGTATCCATAACCATGACAGAACGATCTTAAAAACCGACTCAAATACGTATATGTATTTCCAAAAGTAAACGAACTTAAAAACCAACTCATACACGGATGGCGTACCAAAAAACTGGAAAAACATTTTCAATTTTTATAATAGTATAGAAGACATATAGATTAAAACCAAAACATAAAATTAAAACCAACTCAAACATGTATGACAAATCGCGGAAACATCTTCAATTTTTATGACCGACTCAAACACGGATGACGGACCACGGAAACATCTTCAATTTTTATAATAGTAGAGATAAAATAATTTATCTTTAATGATGTTCTAAATTACTCCTCCGAGTTGATAATATTTGTCGTTTTAGACAAGGACATGCTCTTAATAAGTAACTTTGACCATTATTTTTTTATTATAATATATAATAAACATATGATTTTATTGAAGTACTTTTTAAAACTAATCTATACATATGGTTTTCATATTTTAAGACAAATATTTTAGAAATTATTTGTAGTCAAAGATTTAAAGGTTTGAGCTCGTCCTTATCCAAAACGATAAGTATTACTCCCTCTGTCCCTAAATATTTGACATCGTTGATTTTTTTTAAACATGTTTAACCGTTTATCTTATTCAAAAACTTTTGTGAAATATGTAAAACTATATACATACATAAAAGTATATTTAACAATGAATCAAATGATAGGAAAAAGAATTAATGATTACTTAAATTTTTTGAATAAGACGAATTGTCAAACATGTTTAAAAAAGTCAGCAGCGTCAAATATTTAGCGTATGTTTAGTTCACACTAAAATTAAAAGTTCGGTTGAAATTGAAACAAATGATGGAAAAGTTGGAAGTTTGTGTGTAGGAAAGTTTTGATGTGATGGAAAAGTTAGAAGTTTGAAAAAAAAAGTTTGTACTAAACTCGGTCTTAGAGACGGAGGGAGCATGAGGTTGGAGAAAGGAGTACTGCAAATTATTTGTAGACGAAGGGAGTGGTACTTTATAGCTGTATCAACATCGTGAGATAAAAAATATTGACCATCCACCACTAGTCTGAAATTGTCATATACTACAACGACAAGATGTTCACAACTGTGAACTACGCTGGTTACAGGTTTACTTCGATCAAATCTAAGAACGTGTCGCGGAACCACCGATGGCGACATTATTGCGCGAACTCTAGATTATCACTCAACATTAAGCAATCAATCAAATCTACCCCTTTTTACGTATGCAAATTCCCTCCATTAGCCCATGAAAAAGTGATAAAAGTATATGTTTAGTTCGCTTCCTTTCATATTTATTTTTGACGAGGCAGTTTCTCCCTTGTTGTCGCTGTAATTAAACGAGGCTTTCCACTTGTAACGAAAGCGAGAGGGAGGAAGGCCCAAGGCGACAACGTATTCGAGCTGGTGCCCTCCAATAATACCACTCCAATTCGCAATTTGGAATCGAATTAGAATTTTTTTGGATTAGCCGCATCGCATCGCATCGCTCCCCTCGCCTCTCCTCTCCTCTCCTCTCCAATCCCCCCACGCCACCACCACGTCGTCGCTGATCGGAAACCGCCCGGCGATTCACCAACCGCCTCCGCGTCGGCGGTGGCCGCCGCCGCCGCTGCCGTGCGGGAGCGGGGGGATTCCCTTGGCGGTTGCATGTATGCGGGAGGGGAGAAGAGAACCAATGGGGGATTGGATGGTGAGGGAGCGGGAGGGGAAGGAGGAGGGGCGCTTCGCCGGCGGAGGCAGCCGCCCACCTCCGGCTCGGCCGCGTCGTCCTCCTACCCGTCCACCTCCGGCTCGGCCGGGTCGTCTTCCTCCGGTAGGAGGGTGGTGGAGGAGGAGGAGCAAGGGGGAGGCGGCGGCGGCGGAAGGAAACAAGGGAGGCGCAGGAAGGCGGTCGCGAGGGCGATCCGGGAGAGGCTGCCCGCGGCGGTGGCCTGCTGGGGAAACGGCGCGGTGGTTGAGGGGATCGGGGGCAGGAGCGGGAGGAGGAGCCGGAGGGAGAGACCGGGCGATGACGGCGGCGGCGAGGACAACGCGGGCGCCGCCGCGAGGGCTCCCGCGGCGGCGTGGTGCTGCGTGTGCCCCGACGAGGAGTGCCGGCTGGAGGCGAACCCGAGCGCCAACGGCAAGGAGGACCCGGGCCTCCGCGCCCTCCTCGAGAACAACGACTTCTTCTCCGACGACTGCAACCCGCACGCCGCCGCCGCCTTCCACGAGTCCGGCGACCGCTCCGATTAGGTGCCATTGATCCCATTCCATCCAATTATCCATCATCATCATCAGTTCATCACCACACATTTCTGTACACAATTTTACAGAAGAAAAGAAGAGGAGGATTTTTCTTTTGTTTTATTCCATTCGGAGCTGTGATGAGGTGTCTGATTGCGTTTCTTGATTCCTTTCCCCTGGTTCTTCCTGTACTTTCTCTGTCACTGTTGTTTGTATATGGTAGTACTACTGTGATGGCAGGCATGGTCATGGAGTGGAATGAAATCAATGGATCGGCATGGATTTTCTTGGTTTTGTTCTGTAGCCATTTGTGTGTTACTGTGTTCCATGTCAGAGGTTAGTGTGCTGCAGCATTGATGACTGTGCATTAATTGCCTAGGATAACAAGTGTCACAGACAATACTTATCCCAAAATAAATTGAGTATAGAATGAAACATTATTAGTCCGATGAATTTTGATAGACACTTATCTAGATTTTGTTATAGGCAATGCTTCATCCTATTTTAATTGGTTTATATTGGAACAGAAGGAGAACACATCATTTTTCCACTCTTCTGTGTTTAGAGCTCTAGTCCAATTGTGATGCACTGATGCCGGTCACTAGAGGGGCTCACAGGTCAGAGCTTGGAATCAAGGACGACTACTATTCAAAACCCAACCAGTTTTGAAATAAACCAACCCGTATCTCAATGACATATAGGACCCACATGAGTCAATGAAATGTGGGTCAGGGTGACATCACGCTGGCTTTATAAAGATAGACCATATCACGCTGGCTTTATAAAGATTAACTTATTTTTTGGGATAGAAAAGAGTAGTGAGTGTATCTGTGTATGTTTCGTCCGTGTGCCGAGAAAGTTGGCAGGTGTAGTACAACACTTGAAAGAGAGGGGCACCACAAAGTCTGGCAGGTGACTTTGGTAGAGGTGAAATGTGGTGGCCTTGTGCTTGGCCTCTAGCTAGTACCACCAATCTACCATGAAGGATTGGAAGTTTGGAACGAAGAGTGCAACAACCGATTGCTTTTTCTCCTGAAGGCGATTGCAGACCATCCCGGTCCGGCTGTTCATTTTATCATTTTCCTGAAAAATCGGTCCCTCAATCTCTTTCTTGCTGTCAGGATTTTTGACCATATCTTTCCTACTACAGGTTGTCAAGTTCACTTCTTATTAATTAGTTCTTCCAAAGTTTGCTTTTGGATCACCTTGCGATGGAAATAGCCAAAGGGGTCTCTTGTCGCCACGAGAAGCTCATGCTGTTGACACTTTCTGATGGGGGGTGCAAGCGCCACATCAGCAGAAGAACACCACATATTGCTCATGAAAAAAATCATGACTATTAGTCACGCTTGTATTATTATACGTGTGGTAAATCAAAATTGTCGTCCGAGTAATGGCTCCAACAAAATACATCTTTGGATCAGTCTGATTTAATCTAAATCTGATAGCGTAGCTTAGCTAGATAGAAAGGGAAGGCATGGAAAGGTCTTTCCATCACAAGTTGTAGCTCATGTTGCTGAAATGGATGGTGCAAGCGCCAGATCAGCAAAGAAGCAGCACCACATAATCGATCACGACCGAAATCGGGCGTAAACATAAAATTGGTACTATTCGCTATATGTCATTGTCTGGAAATATGACCACTAGTATTAAAGGCTAAATGCGAGGACGATGCGGAAAGCTGTCTCGATTTTTTTTCCCCATCACATAAACAGGACGTATCATGCATGAAATGCCTTTATCAAATGATATCAGCCAGTGCAAATATTGTGAAAAATTGTGTTTGATGGTTAAATGGCGGCACCGGTAGACATAAATACATAATACCAGCACGGTATAAACCTAGAATATCGATCTTATTTTTTCTTTCCAGGAAATCAAATATATGTACTTGTGTGGATTCTACAACTGAAGTCTCAAAATTCAATGGCCTTATATTTAATTAGCCAAGAGCTTTGGCATATACCATAGCAGATGCACATACAACTGACGAGGTTAAACTACTCCCTCATTAGGTCTTCTGTACCAACTATGGCCCTGTTTCTTTCAGCTTGGGATTATTATAATCTAGATTATTAAATCAGATTATTATAAGATAGATTGTTATAATCTGTAGTAGAATAAGCGGTTAGTTGTTTCTTTCCTAAATTATTAGAGCCTAGATTATTAGGTTTGCAAGTCTAAAGAGGGAGTGGGGTGGCATGGTGGGTAATTTTTCACCCAATAATCTAGAAAAAGCTCACCTAAATGAGCTTATCAGATTATAATAAGCTGGGCTCCAGATTATAATAAGCTACTTCAATAAGTTCTTTGTTTCTTTCAGCTTATTCTCAATAATATGGATTATAATAATCCCAAACTAAAAGAAACAGCGCCTGTACCTAACACAAATTTTGTTGACCAACTTCTAGCACAAACAAGCTGGAGTATAACCTAAGTAAATCAAAGTTAAGTTTCTTTTTTCAAGACCGTAGATCAAGTTACTTAATCCTAGATCATACTCCCTCCATCCCATAATATAAGGGATTTTGACTTTTTGCTTGCATTGTTTGACCACTCGTCTTATACAAAAAAATTTGTGCAAATATAAAAAACGAAAAGTTGCGCTTAAAGTACTTTGGATAATAAAGTAAGTCACAAATAAAATAAATAATAATTTTAAAATTTTTTGAATAAGACGAATGGTCAAACAGTGTAAGCAAAATATCAAAATCCCTTATATTATGAGACGGAGGGACTATATTATTGGGTACAATCTTAACATTAATTGTTAGACACGTAAGAATACTATTTCCTCCATTCCAAAATATAAGCATTTTTAGATCTCAATACAGTCTTCGAGATGCTACTTTGATCAACCATATCTATAAAAGTAAGATGTTTTGAATAAAAAGAGTAATAAATCCAGTAGCATCAATTTTACATGATTGATCTTTTTTTATTTTTTTGCTATTAATAATAGTCAAAGTTTAAAATGTTTGACTTGACACTATGCTAAAAATACTTATATTTTGGGATGGAGGGAGTAAAATATATTTGCTAAGATAGCTGGTAATGCTAATTATCTAGTGATGGATGCCTTGAGCCCTAAAAGTTAGTAGTGAGATGTTTCTCAGTTGAGGACTACTACTGTTTAACCATACTGTCTAACGACGAAAAGTGAGCGTCGACTAGTTAGATTTCTTATGATGGAACCAGACGTACCGATCAATAGTGAGACGCTCCACAGTGACTTCTTTAATATCAAAATATGTTGTTGCAGTCTTTTGGAGGTGCTTAAAGGGGATAGAGTATGCTCGTGTGCGTTTATAGGGGTAAATGTATGCGCGCTGTGGTTTCTTAAGAAAAACCACATTTTTTTAATTTATGTAATAAAATATTTTTTAGTTTCAAAGTTTTACAAATCTACACTCTTAATGCTCTCTGGGAGGGCATTTTTTTTATGACATGACACACGGCCATTGGTGTGTTGTAACGGCTGCGCGGATATTTTACACGTGAACCCCCTTGCAGCCCTCTAAGAGGGTGAGAAGGAGGCTGCCTGCAAAATAGCGACCTACGACATTTTGCATGTGGCCCCTTACAGCCAGCCCTCTAAGTGGACGATAAGCGAGCCTATTAGAAAACCATATTTGAAGGGCGACAAATGGCCAGCCCCAGTTGTTTTGCAAGAGGTCCCCTTGTAGCCCTTTGGGAATGCAGCAAGAGGTTGATTGCAAAATGGCTGGCTGGCCTTGATGTGGATGTTAGAAAACGCACATGTGCCATGTAAAAAAAAAAAGTCCTTTGGAAAAGCGTTTTTAAAAAAACACCCTTTTAAGGACATTAGGGGTATAGATTTGTAAAACTTTGAAAAAATATTTTTTAAAAATCTTAATAAATAAAATTATAAATTAAGAAAATTAAAAAAAATCGTCGCCATCTAATTGCGGTAAGCACCAGAGCCCATGGTACTACTGGGTCGGCCCATTGGCACCATTGCAAACCATGGGGGTCACGTGTATTGTAAACCAACGCGCCTATTAGCGGATCACCGAATCCGTTCCCTGCCCTTCCCATAACAGTAGAGGTGTGAGATGATGTAGAACACCCACGCCTATCCCTTTGCCCTCAAGAACATTGCAGAAGTAGACAATGAACACAGTTATAGGGTGGAGCTTTCTCTTTATTATAGATCTCATCTAGAGTACAAGCCAACCTTAGATGTCACACCGTGCCCCTATATATATAGGGGTCTTAGGAGGAGATAGATCTTATCTCTACTCCAGTTCGGATTGGCCCACAAGAAACATAGCTCTTAGATTTGTTTCACAACACTCCCTCTTGGGCTAATCCGCGACCAACTCATGCCTCGTCAAAACTCCTACCAAAACCCAGTGGAAAAAAAGGCTAGAAGAAAGAGTACATAGTTATCGCTCATGCATTGCACGTTGTTGCCTCGCTAAAAATCTTATGTGAGGAACAACAACTCCACTCACTCCAGGAAAAAAAGAGTACAACGCTATGGACTATAGGGTCCATATTGTGGGTCATGTTCTAGGATGCTCTCCTCCTGAACCTAGCAAACCCCAGAGTCTTCTCATCCCAATTCTTCGGACAAGCTTCCGAGAAATAACAGTTGGGAGAGACTAGGTGAATCCGCTGGATTATCACTCAACTTGAATTGCTACTCACCTCACCTCACCTCAGGAGTCTGTGAGGTAGTCCACTTGTATTAGTGGTGTTGGTTTACTAAACAAAACTTTATATGATAGGACCTTCAAAATAGGTCTAAGTGATCATCATCGAGTTAATACCCCTGGCATACTCTAATACATTTCAATATCTTGCAAATGACAATCAACACATAGCACATACTCCCCCTATGACAATCTTTGTCACAGACCATGTTCCTATAGCATTAAACATCTCTCAGACATACGTGTAGGCAAGAATCAATTAGATCCTTAAACCATTAGTCTTAAAAGACTTATCTCATTTCATCACTAAAACGAGAATAGGGAACATAGAGAGATGCATTTCATCACTATCATGTACCACAATACCATACTGTTGTGCAACGCAATCTGTTTCATCCTTCAAAAGGATTATGGGGATAAATAAGTCACAATGGCATGCACCACCTGGACGTGACTCCATCAAGCACTAGGCCTTGATCATTGCAACCTTCTCTGACAGTGTCAATAATAATTTGGGATCCACAAGAGCAACCACAAGCCTTCCAAAGACATTGTGACGATCAGAGTAACTAGCTAGTCTGAAAAACTCAAGCATTGTGGGATAACACACAACCATCAACACCAAGTATACCTTAGCAGGTATTAGAGGACACCACCATTCCAACCATCAGGTGGAGCAGATTTCACGAGTGTACACACTCCAGTGATAATCGCGAGATGCACATGTGCCTACAGACCCCGTTTGTTTGATCTCATCGGGCTCCTCATTACAATCTTATCGGGTCAAAAATGGGTCATCATCCCTCCAAGGGATTACACAATTATTGGTGTGTTCAGACTTACTAATTATTTTATATCTCATAGGAAATTTCATCAATGAGGTCTCCCCCTCAGAGAAAATTCCGTCAATGAGATTTTCTCCCAACGGGAGATGGTACTCTTACCGGAATACCTATCGGTACGAGATTTGCATGTCGCAATTTCACTACGGAGTCTATTCAAGACCTCCTCATGGATTTCTCAAATCCCTTAACTGCATATTTAATTTCATGCCATTTTGCCAATACCATTATTTAGCGGAACATTCAACTCACATGGGAGAGGTCACGTCAAAGACCTACTTGAACCATCGCACATCACCACCTCATTATCTCAATAATGACCCTAAAAATCCGAACAACGTTCGCGACTTTCAATTGGCGATTCGGTTCAGCCTCAATTGCATTTCTATTTGACCCGATTTGAGCATCGCATGCTCATGCCATGGACTTTCTAGATCCTGGTTCTCTCAAAGATAATCATTAGCTAGAGGCGATATTCCCAGCTACACATTTAACCAGATCTTCGTCATTTCCCAAAATGATCGATCCATGGTTGTTTCGTATTCCTAGCACCATAATATGCGTGCATTGCTAGGAATGTCGTCTCCACGACGAACATCATTATTAGGTATATCACCTTCCAAAGGTGAATTCTCCTTCCAGAGAATTAGAGGAGTATGCTCGCATCCAGTGAGAACTCTTATGCTCTGACTAAGGCCCACAGATCGTGTTAGTAGGCGTCCCTGCAGAACATGATCAAATGCCATAAGTCTTATGTGGATACGATATTATTCCCGGGTCTATCCACATTTACCACAATTGGGAGCATTACTCTTTTTAACAACTATCCAATTGTTCCTCATATGATTTTGTTGGCAAAAACTCCGTGCACCAAGCAACCAGGAGTATGAACTAAACATACAAGTTTAGCTCATTTAGTGCGTTCACTCAAAGAAATCTCCAGGCATTTCAAAATGGGCATTTTTCTCCCCCTAATGCCGAGATGTCTTACAATAGCATACTACCAATCCCCATGTCGTGGCACAAGGCTAAGGCATTTCACCTCAAACACATGTGTTCTCCCACGAATGTATGCTACGGTGGTGATATATTTGGGAAATATTACGCACTTTAATAGGAGAGATTTTTCCATTATATGCAGTGAGCCTGGACATATACCAATACAGTGGCATGAATACTGTATTCTTCCTTCCTCCGAAGGGTTATCCTCAACCTTCTAGTTAGGGTATACAAGTCTGCAAAAACCACCGTTGCTACCAAATGTATATGCAACCAACATGCAAATACTTTAGCCAAATGCACTCTCCATGGATTAATGCTCACCTAGTGCCATTCAAACTCACAATCGATTCCGGATCGACGTGCATTAGGCATCCCATGCCATATGCTTAAGAAGGCAACCTATGGTGGCAAAACGCATTCTGATGCGCTCAACAAGGAGTATGATAGCAAAATGCGCGGTCACTAGCCTGCGCTGCCAAGCAGATTTTGTGGTGCAGAGTTGTGTTAAAGTCTAGCTTGTCTAATGCCCAAGTTTGACCCCAATTACTCATACCAAACTCTAGAATTGGGTCACTCATGATTCAGCAGCATGTTTTAGGTACGATCCACGAGTGAATTATCAAACCACATTTGTTAATGTCCCCTAGACATAGCCATCGGGAGATAATCAATACGTCTAACAATGGTAATACTCACAATAAAACCATTATGTTCAAACATATCCACAAGCATAGTGGAATGTGTTGGTGCAACCATCGTTGGCATAATGAGCTCAACTCATGCAACACGACGAACCTTTGCATGGCTTGCACACATCCACACGCGAAAAACGCCAGTGTGCGACAGGCATGGTCATCAACCCGTAGGCGATCAACCAACACAACCTGGGAGTAGTCACCGACTACGAGAGCGCGATAAAATGCAATAGTGCATAGCCAACATTTGTCTGAAATACAGTTAAGCCAAATTGTGCGAGTGGTTGTAACTCCTCGGATCATACACTAATTTTTCTTCTATAAACTAAAGCATTTTATCAATTCCAGCATGAGGATAAGCTTTAGAATAGAACAAGAAAGACCAAGAACTTTATTTATCTGTGAAATATTGATCTAATGCAAAGTTTCAAACTAAGCAAAAGATAAACTGCTTGGCAACAGTATAGCCGACCAATGTACTCCTAGGACATGCTCTAAACTAGCCATACAACTCTCATTGTCAAAACAACTTTATTAGACAAACACTGCCAACCATTGGTCATCAACCAAAGGTGGCCATTTAACGCTAGATCCACACGAGGACTGAGACTAGATCAACACCCAAGTCAAGCTGTTGGCGCTATAGTGAAGTGGGAATCATGCCTATTCAAGCATCTACCCTCGGGCTTATTCCGCTAGAATTGCCTCCAATTTTCTAGTGTCTTCGCAAGACAGCAGGTTCCAAATAATATTGAGAAGATATGTGCACACCAAGGGCAACCATATGAACAGTGTCATTCCACCACATGGAAAACACTTTACATCTTTCACTGGACCGAGTGAAAAATAGCTCAAATTATTGAACCTCGCAACTCCACGTTGCCAGAAAATTGAGGTATAATCATTTATCTCCAAATCAGAAAAGCGTGCTCTCAACCATTGGAAAATAAAAATGTCAACCATAGTCCGACCATACTTTGATTAAGATGTTAAACCATTAGGGGAAAGACAATGAATCCCAAGCACATTGTCTAATTCCACACATTTCAACGACCCAGAATCATATTCTTAATTGTGATCATATGGATAGAGTGATCTACATTAATGCCTAAAGCCATACAATAGTCATTGAAGGCCTTTGTGTGAAATCACCCATACTATCTATCCGAATCGTCTCATGCGGTTCTCAGACGCAACACGCAAACGGATGATATGCGTAGTGAATTTGGCAAAAGCATGGATCTTGTACAACAAGTGTACGTGACTACATCTTGTAGACACATCAATATCACCATTTATATATGGAGGAGTGTATCAGTAAAGAGTGGTCTTATCCATAGCCATGGATATTTAATTTCCCAGAATTTCCATGCATTAGGTGATTTTCTGTTATTTACTTGGTCTTATTTGGCATTATATTTCCAATATTTATACAACACAGAAAACCATCACACATAAATGCATGAAAATAAACCCATCATAATGCTTACAGGTGGATTCTACATGATGTGAACATAATTTATGGAAGCATTATAACCTAGAAACCATCTCTAGATTATTTAGTTGGAGTTGCATTGATTTTAAAAGCAATGGAATGCTTAAAGAACACCATTACATGGTTATTTAAGAGTCCGAAGACCCACATGCAAAACCAAACTATACAAGGCCTAAGCAACAAGATATAGCCACACAAACAAAATTAATATAATTCTTGTTAATTACAAGGTTCAAACTGTAAAATTCTATTAAACAGTGAACTATAGCATAAAAACCCAACACTCCAGAGGCTTAAATGCAAGTTGTTATTAAACCGAAATTAATCGGGTCGAATTAACGTTCAAGCCACGATCTTATTTGGGCTAGCAAGCACAGTGTAGCCCAAAATGCCTAATGGGCCGAATTATCGAAACTCTAAGCCCATCAAGATTTTCAGGTTTATTATTTTTATTAATTTTGTTTGGGCTGTCACGTTACTGTTGGGCTTTATTCGGTCGGGCGGAGGCAGACCGACCCAGCCGGTTCGCCTAAATGACCGAGAAAGAGGAGGGGGAACTAGGCTTTCCTCTTTCCCATTCATTGTCCACAACAGCGTCCACCGCCCGGCGCACCGGCCCCTTGGGCACGGCGGTGGCGTTGGAGGCCATCAACTGTCGATGATGATGAAGGGGTTTGGGGCGGCACATGGTGAGGAGGTCATCGACGACCCATCCACTACCTCAATTGGCAGGATGGTGGCGACGACATCACTCCAGTGCGGCAATTTGGTGCGGCGGCGGCTCGGTGGCACATGACGGAGCTCCGCGTCGACCCGCGCATCCTCATGACGACGGCAAGGCGAACTCAACGATGGCAACTGAGGCCCCGACAACGGCAACCAAATTGCATCCGGCCATATCGTCTCGGCGGAGGTTAATTCGATAGCAGGCAGCCGACGACCCGTCATCCTCCCACCACGGCTCAACGGTAGCGTCGATGGGAGGTCAACAACGGTGGCGCCTCGCTTCAGCATTTAACTCCAGCGGCAACGACGACATGGGTTTAGGGCTTTTCCTAGACAGCGGTTTCTCGCGACGGCATCGACGCAAGGCCGACGGCGTACCCAACAGTGACGGCGAAAGATGGCCAACATGTCTCCAAGTCCGACTGCACAAACTGAGAATATGTCACCGCGTTTTCGGCATGGCATCATCAGAGAAAGAGATAACACAGAGAGATATGAGGGAGGCGGGCGAGTCGGCCAATTCGGCCCAGCCGAATTAGGCACGTCTCCAGTCCAGGGTTTCCCATCAATTTTAATGATTTTTATCACACGGTTTTCTCCAGTTTTCATCAAATAAAATAGATGCATATAGATTAAAAGCAAGAAATTAATCTACCGCTAGATCAAGAGCAGGATCAAATCTATTGCAAGCAAAGCATCCATAATATGATAAAAACGAGAAAATATAATAAATCTATAAAAACATATATAGACCGCATACCTTAATAGACACATGCTCAGATGTATCTATGAATTAGTAAATTAGTGTACAAACTAATCTTACTAATTACCTCATTAGCGCATGTCATCAGATCGATCGATGCATGCACTTATGGTTCATGGCTTGTTTGCTTGCTGTGGTTGGGCATCTGTTCTCCGCATACACGCCGGCCATCGAGCTGGTCCGGCCGGTGCGGCGCTGCGTGCATCACGTCTAGCACTCGCGCAGCAGCGCGCAGAGCAGATTGGGCTGCATGCGCAAGGGGCAGGAACCCACGCGAGGGCTCAACTTCGTGGCAGACAGCGCGCAGCTCTGATCCGTGACGTGCGGCAGCGTGCACGGGCGAACGCGAGGGGAGCCACGGAAGCACGGTGCACACGCACACGCGCGCAGGGCAGAACCGTGTCGCAGCAGCACACGGTGCGGCTAGCAGACGTCCGACTACGGTGCCTGCTCCTATTGTGCATGGACGACGGCACGACACGCACGAGTATGCCTCCAGGCTCCAGCACGCAGTACCGCGTCATAGATCACAATCTAATTAGTAATAGCAAATAAATTAGATTGATCTAACCGATAATGATGCAGTCACGGTGCACGCCGATCAAGTATATATGCATGCTCCGGTGGCTTATGACGCGTGCACGGTTCAGGCGATCGGTTGCGAAGGTCAGCCGGGACAACACATGCACGTCGCGAGCAGCCGTGCATATATCTTCCTGCGTCATCAACGATCAATTTCGTCGATGGTAGTACTGCGAAACACAACAATACCGAGGCATCAATCTGTACTTAGAAATTAATCTAACAACAAACGACAAACCGGTGAAGGGAGAGCTGCTGATAACGTGTTATAAACCAACACGTCTATTAGCAGATCACCAGATTCATTCCTGTCCCTCCCAGAGACGTGAGATGACGTAGAACACCCGCGCCTATCCTTTTGCCTTCAAGAACATTACAGAAGTAGACAATGAACACACATATAGGTTAGAACTTTCTCTTCATTATAAATCTCATCTAGAGTACAAGCCATATAGGTTAGAATTTTCTCTTCATTATAAATCTCATCTAAAGTACAAGCCATCCTTAGATGTCTGGGTCTTAGGAGGAGATAGATTTTACCTCTACTCGTATTCGGATTGGTCAACAGGAAACTTATCACTTAGATTTGTTTCACAGGGTCTGGGTTCCTAATCTTCCTATTGGGCTTCTGCCTTAGCCCGTGGGCTAGGCCTACTAATTGCTCTCTTTGTTCTCAACTCTCCAGCACGAGAGCTGCTCTCTCTTGCTCGTAGCGAGGTCGCAGATCCTCACCGCCGGCGATCCCCCGCCTCCGTTTCGGTGCCGCCGCCGCCGCCGCCGCGAGAGAGGGGAGCAGAATGTTGCAGTGCGTCTTCCTCCTCTCCGATTCCGGGTAATTCCCCTCCCCGCCCGCCGATCCCCGCAATCCTCCTCGCATCGATTCCTCCCCTCTGTCGCCGGATCTGTCCTGACCTGATTTTGTAACTGAACTGAAATTTTCCGGCATGGCAGGGAGGTGATGGTGGAGAAGCAGATGACGGCGCACCGCGTGGACCGCGGCATCTGCGGCTGGTTCTGGGACTACGTGCTCGCCCACGCCGCCGGCGACGCTTCCAAGGTTGATATTCGGTTCTTCCTCTGGGCTGTTGCTTTCGGATTTTCGAGCTTTGATTTGTTGTGATGCAGTGCTGTTTTAGCTGTTAGATTTTGATGGGGGAGCTCTGCTGATTATGTTGCTTTGATTTTTCGGAAGGTCTTGCAGGTGGTGGTCTCACCGACGCATTACTTGTTTCAAGTTTATCGAAATGGGGTGACATTCTTGGCATGCACCCAAGTGGAGATGCCCCCGTTGTTGGCTATCGAGGTATGAGTTTTATCCTCTTAGCTCCTCCTTTTTACTTGCTTGGGAGCTCTGTGATAATAGTAAAATCAGCAGTACAGCATAATTCAATTGCTGAAGATAGCTAGTTTGAACTAGGGTAGAGTTGTAGAGATCACTTGTTATTTGTTGCTGAGCATACTGAATGCTTTGATACTACTCACACTTTCAGCAAGAATAAGTGTGAAATCAATACTAGTCATACTGGTGGGTTTTGCATACTGATTTTCGATTACATGTCATGCTTACAAGGAACCGGTATTTCTAGAACTTTGATAATATCTATCAAGATCCTGGAATCTATATAATTATATTATTATCAAATATGCTATGCATTTGGATGTCAGCTTCAATAATTTTCTCCATTCTGGTATGCGTAAAACATGTAATTGTTCAGAATTTTTCTTTGGAATCATGTTATGCATATCCCTACTAAAGAGGTTTCTTTTCATGCTTGAAAGTTTCCTGAAGGTATGAAATGATGTGTTCAACAACTTTGGGACTTTAGAAGCATTATCAGTAAAAACTTGCAACTAACTACAAAATTGTTGTCACTATCCTAATTATGTCCTACCAATCTACCATGGAACATGCACATTGCAGTAATTTATGATGAAATGCCAAGAACCATGACTGACTACATGTTTTAACTTTTGCTCTTTTTTATGGTTCTGTGAATATGATTTGCGGCTTCCAGTTTCTCTTACGGGTTGCTGATGTCCTAACTGACTATCTTGGAGATTTAAATGAAGACATAATCAAAGACAACTTCGTACTTGTATATCAGGTCTATTTTCATTTGCTCTTTTATGTGACATCACATAATAACTTTGCAGCTGGTTGCCTATTATATCATTTTCATCTTGTTCTAGTCTTCTGAAATTTGAAAACTAGTGCAAATATTTGGATGATATTACAGTGCCACTTGACTTTATTACTGGAAGATTTCTTGTCAAATTATGTCAGACAGGTTTTAAATTTCTCACTATATACAGATTTTGGACACAGTTGTGTACCATGGTACAAGTTCAAAACTAGGATATCATTCTTAGGCTCAGTTTGTGATGTTTGTGCTGCGTTGTGCTTTTTTTTTTTATGTTGCTATTGTATATAAAAAGTTATAATTGTTATAGTTAATTTACAGATCAAATTAAGGTTAGACAAAATATATTATTCAGCTACTATGCCATCCCAATCGTTCCATACTTTTTAAACACAATGATATTATTGTTTGCAACACAGATAAAAAGAAGTACTTATTCTGTACTACAATTTACCTAATTGATACTTCAACTGCCAGTATGATGAACTTTACATGTACTTATCTACTTGTTGGCAATAATTTCTACTGTAATCTAACTGCTATGTGTACGTGGATTGATCAAGACCCTTTGTTGTTTTCATTCTATTGATATGTGAAACATTGATCTAGGCTGCATGCTGCAGTCTAAATATCAGCATATTTAGCTGCTTGTGAAGATCATGATAGGCAAATTTTAATAATATAATACTTGTATGAGTGCAGATTTTAGATGAGATGATGGACAACGGTTTTCCACTCACTACTGAGCCAAATATCTTGAAAGAGATGATTGCCCCACCAAATATCGTCAGCAAAATGTTGAATGTTGTGACTGGTAAGAGTTCTAATCTTGGTAACAAACTTCCAGATGCAGCTGCTTCTTTTGTACCATGGAGAACAACTGTTGTCAAGGATGCAAGCAATGAAGTCTATGTTAACATAGTTGAAGAACTAGACGCATGTGTGAACAGGTACTTTCACCTTGGCCTTTTCGATATTCCAAGTATATTTTACTAAATCTGTAAATTTGAGTTTTAGACATGCCTGAACAGTTTTGTCATCTATTAATATCTGCAGGAAGCTATTACTGAACTCTATTTAGCATATTCAAACTTTTGACTACTGTGATCTAGTTCAGACCCATTAACTGTTATAGCAGTAAGGATCCCAACAAAACCATGTCTGTGAATAAACACAATGTAGCTCGTTTCTGGAGAGATGCGACCATCTGATTTTGTTATCTTAGGACATGCAACATAGAGAATGAATGTTTTTGATGTCTGACATCCCAGTAAATTTTTTTACAGAGAAGGAGCTCTAGTGAAATGTGAAGCATATGGTAAAATTCAAGTAAATTCTAGCCTTCCAGGTGTACCAGAACTGACCTTGTCATTTTCTAATCCTACAATTATCAACGATGTGAGGTTTCACCCTTGTGTCCGATTCAGACCTTGGGAATCCAATCAGATCCTTTCATTTGTTCCACCTGACGGGCAGTTCGAGCTCATGAGTTACAGGTGCATAAATATTTGCTCTCTCATGTTTCCTTCTGTTTCTCTCTGTTGGCTATGTTTGACTTGTCTGTTGTATTTTTACTCATTATTTAATCATAAATGACCAGAGTTAAGAAATTGAAGACCATACCAATTTATGTGAAACCTCAGTTAACATCAGATTCGGGGAATTGCCGTGTCAATGTGATGGTGGGGATTAAAAATGATCCTGGGAAACCTATTGATTCTATAACAGTGCAGTTTCGATTGCCCCCACTTATCGCTTCTGCTGATTTGACTGCAAACTATGGCACAGTTGATATTCTTGCTGACCAGGTCAATACCTTCTTTCCCCATCAGTACTGTGACTTTGATTCATGCCTATTCTATCAGTAGTCATGCATGTAGCTAGTATCTACGTTCTCAGTAAACGCAAGATTGCAGCTTGAATGCTTTTTTGGCAAATGTCAGTTATTTATACTATACTTTGTATCAGCAAACATAGGTCTTTATGGTCTACATATTTTGCTTGCCTAATACATGTTTCTTTCTTATGCAGACCTGCCTTTGGACAATAGGGCAGATTCCAAAAGACAAAGCCCCGTCTCTCTCCGGGAATTTACGCCTTGAAGAAGGGCTTACTCATTTGCATACATTCCCAACGTTTGAGGTGAAATTCAAGATTATGGGGGTTGCACTATCTGGGCTTCAAATTGATAAGCTGGAAGTCAAAAACACTCCCAATGCTCCTTACAAAGGTTTTCGAGCCCAGACTCAAGCTGGAAGGTATGAGGTCAGATCTTAGGTTTCTGTGTGATTCACAGCTGTTGTCTGCACGTTGAAACCAACATGATACCATAATCCCCGGGGGTGGGCTGGCAAGGCATCACGATAAGTCAGTTCGTCCATGGGCAGTCTGCCTAGATCAATCTTATTTCTCCTCGTCGGCAAAGCCACAGAATCTTCGCTGTGTTTATGAAGGCGAAGGTTTCTTCGTATAGATGTTCAGTGCCTGAGATCAAGATTTTGAGTTCTGCCATATCCCTTCTGTTCACCATCCATTTCACTGAGTAAATCTGTTAATGTTCAGTCTTTCCTTTGAACTACACATTGAAAAGCGGTGGGTGTTTTTGAAGTGAATAGGTTTTGAACCCCCCAACACCTCAACAACCAGGGCTATTATTTCCATGCGCGTCATAGCTGTTGTGTTTGCATTTGTAATTTGTAAACAGCTGTACAAAAATTAGCAGGTGCCTGTAACTCTTATTTAAAGGAAAAATACTACAACTAGTTTAGATGTGATCTGCAAGCGAAATTGTCTGTGCAAAGGGTGCTCCAACTTACAGTCATATGCATGGTCAATCACCTTGACTTAGTATCAGTTCTACTGGAGCACTCTCGAAAGAAAGAACTAGTACTGAACGCGTGGAAACTTCTTTAATAACCCTAAAACTTCTCAGGTGAGTGGTTTCAGAAAATCCAAATGGTGATGATGGTAAATCACACGAGAGATTCATGTATCAGTCGTACCGTATGGCCTACAACATATCAGCCATTGCTAAAATTTAAAACTTAATTTTAGAGTTGACTTGCTTCATTTTTATCATTAGTTTTTGTCGCTAAGAACATGTATAAGAGTTTTACCTAGAAATTATTTTTTTCGCTAATAAAGCTACGCGACATGTAATCAACTTTTTGCCAATCGATAGTGTTGCATGTCTTAACTAGAGATACTCCTACCTGGAGTATACTCTCACTGTTCCACACTATAAGAGCAGGTACAATAGCAAGCTATAAACCAGCTATAATCACATATCGAGAAGAAAAGAGAAGAGAGAGAGAGAAGAAAGTGGGCTACAGATTTGTAGCCAACTGCAACATTGACTCTAATACGTTATGTGTGTATGAGAGGTGGGATCGGGTATTAATGGTGTAGTATATTTTTATAGTTAACTATTGTATGAATGGGCTATTAGATTAGCTATAGATGATTTGAAGCCTATAGATTAGATTAGCAGCAGGGGCGAATCCCATGTGATTCATGGGTATTCACCTGAATACCCATAGAATTTAAAAAAAAAAACTATATATAGGTATGTTATGCATATATATATACATGAGAAATTAGAAGGAAGTACAGCATGTATAGCCCAAATGAAAAGAAGCCCATTTATTCGCAGCAGACCATACATTCCTCCCCATCTTGGCCCAACGAATAGGCCCACTGGCCCAAAAACGAACAAAACCCTAGTCCCTATCCCCCGGTCAGCCAGTCCCCACCCCTTCTGTCGTCCCAGCCCCAATCCGTCGCGCTTCCACTCATCCCCACCAACGGGCGACGGGGCATCGAGAGCTCGACGCTCGGCGGCGCCGGCCGCCGGCTCGGCGCGTCGCCAGAATCGCCACCAGCCTCATCTCCCTGGACCCTGGTCCCTGGGCCTGCTGCTGCGGAGGCGGCGTGGCCTGCGACGACGCCGCCGCCTCCTCGGGGACGGGCGACGCTGAGCAGCTGAGGTTCGCGCGGACGGCGGTGGCGCTGCGGCGCACGGCGGCAGCCGGTTGCGGCGACGCACCCCCGCGTCGGCGCGTCCCCTTGGTCCCTAGACAGCTGGACAGTGGACTGGCACTGGTAAAATAAATCCTCTTGTCAAATTCCCCAAGCGATTGGCCATTGCTTAATTGCTATTGCTTAGAAGTTAAATTAGTCAGAAATTTGAACTGTAGGTCTTGAAATTTGAAAAATGAAGAAGAAGAAGACAATAGATTTGAAGTCTTTGTGGGAAAGGTCAACCAAGTCTCAGAAAGTAGCTTCCACCTCTGATCCAAAACCATTAACCATTGAGAGTGAAGTTCAGATCCCAGAAAATGCCCCTTCTAGTCCTATTCAGCTACTACTTGAAGCACCCAATGCCCATGATAGTGATATGTCCCCAAGTGTGCAGTTGGAGATAGACATCTTGACTATTGTGCTACTGTTTGTACCTTTAAGGCTTTAAACATGTCATTACCACTCCTGTATGATTTTCCTAGTCCAATTTTTTGAGTTCTGTATGATTTTTTTTTCAACTTTGAATACCCTTTGCTCAAATTCTGGATCCGCCGCTAATTTGACTATACTATTAAACTTGCTCTAGGTTTTGGCCTATCTAGATTCACTAACATCCATATAATTTTAGATTCATATATAAAGCAAATACATTAACTCATACACGAATCTATTCAAAACGTCTCTATTCAAAACAAAAAAATGTCTGCAATTTGAAACAGGAGTAACAAATACTACCACTCTGTTTTCTACCTAATTATACATCATAACACTTATTAGTGATATAACATAATTTATGATAAAACTTATATATACGTGTATTCTCAACAACTTCGGGCCCCTTTAAATTGTAGAATTGGAAGAACAGAGGAATATGCAAAACACATGATTCTGACATGAATACAAGTTTAAAATAAAGGAATGCAAAACATAGAAAAAGCACAAGCATAAGAATGGCCGTTTGATTGGACCACAAGAAAAACATAGGAACCGAATAGGAAAGATTGAATCAGAGGAAATTTTCCAAGATATTGGAGCTCTTGCTAAGTTTTCTCCAAAATCTATCTTCAATGAGGGCTCATTCAGTTTAGAGGAATCTCATAGGATTATTGTAGGAATTGAAACCTTAGGATTTTTTTCCTATATGCATCATTCGTTTCATAGGAATGGACTACCAAATTCCTAAGGATTGTACTCTTACAAGTTTATTCCATAGGATTCTTAGCATGAAGTGAGACATCTTCGAAAAATTCCTAAGGAATGAAGTGCATGTGACATCCTAATCTTTTACTTTTTTATTCTTTTAATTTGGAAATCTAATGAACCGAATAAGCCCTAAGTTATTATATAGGAATTTCATAGGATTTAGAAAACTACAATCATTTGAATCATATGGCCGCGTAGGAAAAATTCTTGAGAGGATTTGAATCCTATAAAACTCCTACATAAATCTTAAAAGCTAATGCTAAAAAAATAAAAAAGTAAAGTACGGTTATTTTCCTAAGAAAAATTAAAATCAACTTAGGCCATGCTTGTTTCAATTTAAGATTATTGTGCCAGGTTACTATAAGTTGTATTATAATAAACTGACATAGAATAAGCTGATAGTTGTTTGTTTCTCTAAATTATTAGTTGTTTGTTACTAAACTAGCTGGGTGGCCCGCGTAATTGCGCGGCTAGCACCCAAACAATATTTTTCAGTATGATTTTATTTAAAATTTATTAAATAGCTATCTCATTGTCTTAAGACTTTGAAAGACCAAACATTATCATCCCCGTATTTCTAATTATATAATTTTTAAAAGTCGCACCAGCTGCTACCCCTTACTTCTATCATATCCTTTTTTATTTGCTTGCTCGATCTACCACTATTTTTATTCATTCTCTTTGAAACCTTTAAAAATTGGATCTTGGTTTTTAGAGGTTTTTGTCTCGCTCGTTTTTATAATTTCTAGAAGTCCCGTCAAACGCTGCCATTATACTTCTCTACGGTCTGTCCACTGTCTTTTCTCTTTATTGTCATTGGGATTTTAAAAATCGAACATAATTATCATTCGGGTTCATTTCTTACTTTCTAAAAGTCCCAACAAACTGTCAGCGGCTTTGCCATTGTACTCCTTTATGACTCGCCCGTTGTCTCCCTTCTTTATTGTCATTCAGATTTTAAAATTGAACATGATTATCATTAGTTTTTTTTTTTTACTTTTTAGAAGTTCTAAACTTTAATTGGACCTTCTAGTTTTAGAATATATTGTCTTGTTGGGTTTTATTTTTTTGTAACTTTTAGAAGTCCCGTCTAACGATGCCAGTATACTCCTCTACGGCCCATCCGCCATCTACTCTTTATTGTTATTGGGATTCTAAAAATCGAACATAACTATAGTTGGAATTCATTTTTTTATTTATTTTCTAGAGGTCCCGCTAACCGTCGGTGGCTCTGCAACTATACTCTTATACACCCCGCCCGTTGCTTCTCCTTTTTATTGTTGTTAAGATTTTAAAAATCTAATATGATTATGTTGACGCGACTCCCATCAGCCGATTCCAAGACTCTGAAGCCGATACTGACTCTAGGCCGATGATGACTTCGGGCTTACCAAATTTTGGCGTTAACAGATTATAAATGGGTTTTTTTTTTTACTTTCTAGAAGTACCGGCAATTGCCTTGCTCGTTTGCTTCACAGCCTGCCTGTCGTCTCTCCTTTTAATCATCATTAGGATTCTAGTTGGTGTTTTATTAACAATTTTTAGATGTAGTATCAACCGCTACCACTCCACTTCTTTATAGGCCTGTTACTTAATTTATCTCGTCATGTATTTTAGATAGTCTTTTCTTTTAATATTCTTTATTTTTTATCACCAATTTTAGTTATTTATAAATTGTATTCCTAATTAAAATCTTTTTCCTTTTTATAATTTCAGAATTTATTTTTTAAAAATCTTTTTTCTTTTTATATTTTTATATTTTATTTTTGAATTTCAGGTGTTTCAAAATTATATTCCTACTTGAACTCTCTTTTAGTTTTGTAGTTTTGGATATTATTTTATTTTTTATTCTGAATTTTAATTAATCCTGTATTGGGTTCTTATATGGATTGTTATTTCAATATTGCTTATTTTTAATTCTGAATTTCAATTAATTTTAAATTGTATTCTTGCTTGGGCTCTTCTTTTCTTTTTGCTAATTTCAGATTTTATTTTTATTTTTATTCCGAATATTAATTAATCTCGTTTTGGATTCTTATATGGACTCTTATCTCAATATTTCTTATTTTTAATTCCTAATTTCAGTTATTTTAAATTGTATTACTACTTGGACTCTCCTTTTCTTTTCTAATTTCAGATTTTATTTTATTTTTATTTTAGATTTTGATTAATCTCGTATTAGGTTTTTATACGGACTCTTCTTTTCATATTGCTTATATTTAATTCCGATTTTCAGCTATTTTTAAACTGTATTTCTATTTAGACTCTTATTTTTCTTTTTCTCCGATTAATGTGGGAATTTTTAGCCCTACACAGTGAACATGGTGCCTCCTTTCAAAGCTGTTTTAATAATATAATAGATAATAGATAGATAGATAGATGTTAGCCACCCAATAATTTTTAAAAAACACCTTTATAGTGGATTTGCAGATTATAGTTTATAAATTGTAATAATCCATTATAATAAACTATCTGTTTATTTCATCTTAGTCCTAATAATTGAGATTATAATAGTACTGTGTTGAATTAAACAGTGCCTTAAACGCGGGACCCACGTGCGACGGCGAGAAGTCGCCGGAAGTTCTCCTCCCCTTCTTTCTTAGCGCCGAAGAAGAAGAAGCAGCAGCAGCGAATCGAACAAACAAAACCCACGCGACGCGACTCAAGACTTGCACCCAAATCCATTCCCTCCCACCCACCGGATTCGCATCCGCCGCTGCTGCCCCCGTCGCCTCGCCCTCCGCCGCCGCCGTGCTTGCTCTCCTCTCCCTCCTCCTCCTCCTCCAGATCGGCCCCATCCCCTGCCCACCCCCTCTCCCCGATGGAGGCCAAGATCGGGAAGCTCGTCGAGTCGGTGGGGAGCTTCTTCTCCGGCGGCGACACCATCCCCTGGTGCACCCGCGACATCATCGCCGTGAGACAACCACCTACCTCCCAACCCTTTCGAATCCACTGCTGCTGTGGAGCCTTTTCTTCTCTTACTCTAATTTAATTTAATGGGGGGGTGGTTTTAGTTCTAGCGAGATCCTGCGCGCGGTGCTTGAGGATTAGCGAACTCCGAGGATTGGAGGGTTGTACTGGGTGTAGCGCTGTGCGAAGATTTGGGGGGAGATGGGAGCGAACGATCGAATGGAGAGGTGGGCGTGCTTAGTTTAGGCGGCGTGGCAAGCCTACCCCCATTTTACAGTGGCTAATCTGTTCCATCATGACGCCGTCGGCTGCCCGTGATTAGCTCGCGTGATTGTTTGTTGCAACGCGGATGAGTCAAGGCGGCTTCTCTTTCTTGAGCTGTGTGATTTTGATTCCTTTTTAGCGGTTCACAATCTGAAGAGTAACACTGGAACTATCTGATTCAATCATCGCTGCAACTATTGGCTAAGAAAATGCACATATCAGTCTCACTTTGCAAAAAAAAAAAAAAAAAAAAAAATCATTACCCTGTTTGTTACTAGATACATTCCAAATAAGTAATGTTTAGGCTTACAAGCTCGCGCTCAGAGTTTCTATGGTTGTATGTTTTATTAGGGCTGTGAAAGGGAGGTAGCTGAGGCTGCAAATGAAGAGCAGAAGAGTGATAGCATTATGAGGCTGTCTTGGGCCCTCGTGCATTCCAAGAACCAGGAGGATGTAAATCGTGGAATAGGCATGCTTGAAGGTCTCATATCTTGTTTTGTTTTCGATAATCTAAACATAATTTTTGCAGCCTAATCTGTTTTGATCAATTTCGTTTTGTTTTCACAGCATCATTAGGTCAATCCAACAGCCCACTGCAGACTAGGGAGAAGCTATATCTGCTGGCGGTTGGACACTACAGAAATGGTGACTACCCAAGAAGTCGGCAGCTTGTGGACCGTTGTTTGGAGGTATGTGTGCAAATTTTTAGCTTGTAGATTCATTGGTATAATTCATATTCCTTAATGTTGTTGTTTTTTTCCTGGAAGCAACTTTCATGTCAGTTAGTTTTTGTGCTATCAAAACAGGATAGAGTGTTGCATTGAATTATTCGGTCTTAGGTGACTGCAAAACAAACTTTGAAATTGTTTGTGCAAGTCTGTTCGATTGCTAGCGTAATAGTGCTGTTTTTGTGCCATATGATGCAATGGAAGTCAGGTTGACTTTAAGCTTGTCATCCTTTTTCACTGAATTTTCACAGCCAAAGTTGACACATGTTGGCTACACTATGTATGGTTTCTGGTTTTTCCAATTGAGTAGGCATCGGAAATTATCTTCGTTGATCTGGATTGTTATTTAAAATATTTGCCTCACCAGACTAGTCGACACAAAGTTTGCTGTTATGCAAATCAATAAGCTCTCCAATATGATGTGTTAATTTCACCCTTCTACTTGTAACCCAATTCCAGCTAAGCAAGGTTAATGAGTTTAAGCTCATTGCTTTTCAGCTCATGCTTGGTGGGGATGCCTTAGCTGCTAATACATCGAGACCCTTTCAGAATTTACTATTCTTTGCATCTTTTGAGAGATTTAGGGGCATTGGCTGAAACTGAAATTATAAAATTGCTTGTCTCCAATATGCTATTGCTCATCTTTATCATAATTGCAACTTCATAACTCCGCTGAAGATGTTTTTCAGGATTTTGGTTATCTTGCTGTGCTGTGCTGTGCTATATGTTGACAGATCGTGGTGATTTGCTCAGCATTGTTTTCTTAAGTTTGCTTGGTTTGATGATTATGTAGTCATGGGAATGTTTACTTGGTCTTCCTAGTGCTTGTATTGTTTTCTTGCCTGACCTATGTTCACAATGCAAATGGCATTGAAAGTTTTAATCTTAGTAGGCAAGAACATTTTCATGTGAGCATCCTTGTAAAACCATTGTGCTTGTTCTGTACACCAACTGAAACGTGAGTTTTATATGTAACTTGCTTTCCTTGTGCTTCAACATGTTTTGGTTTGTGGCTTGGTGTCTCCTGAATTAATCTATATAACTTGCTTTCCTTGCAGATTCAACCTGATTGGAGGCAGGCTTTGTCTCTCAGGAAGGCTATAGAAGATAAAATTGCCAAAGGTGAGACATTGAGAAATTTGTTCCAGTTACTACCTCTATATTTTAATGTATGACGCCGTTGACTTTTTATTCAACGTTTGACCATTCGTCTTATTCAAAAAATTTATGTAATTATCATTTATTTTATTATGACTTCATTCGTCATCAAATATTCTTTAAGAATGGCATAAATATTTTTATATTTGCACAAAAAATTTGAATAAAACGAATGGTCAAACGTTAGTCGAAAAGTCAACGGCGTCATACATTAAAATACGGAGGGAGTATATCCTATATTATTGGTTTTGTATTGAGCTACGTGATGGATTGTCTCACAAATCGAACATTTATTTATTTTTCCTCATTTTCACTGGGACAACAACTTATTTTATGATAATTCAGTCTAAACATCTGCATGCGTTATCTGCAGATGGTCTGATCGGAATAGGCATCGCCACAACTGCTGTTGGACTTCTGGTTGGTGGGATTGCAGCTATTGCTGCAAGGAAGAAGTGAGATGACATCTGCTTGCTGATGTAGTAACCAAGTAGATGTTTGGCTTGTTTGTTCTTTTTTCAATTCGTGGTATTCCAGTCGAGAATCGCCACAGTAATGTGCATAAAACGAATTGATGACCATGGTACTCCGGATGCAACATGTACCTTTCCTTTTTTTTTTCTCACTGGTTTTATTGTCACTAGTTTCAAGCACCTCTGGCTTGATTCTGATCAAACATCGATAGTATTGTCTGAAAACAAGTGTTGGATACACCACGGTGCGATAAAACATGCTCCATTATTAATCCACCCAACGAAAACAATATCAATCCTACTCGCATTCCACTAATAGCCGCATCATCACACGGCGTACTTTGTTCAAATCAAATGAGCAAGCAATATAATGTCCAAGCTGCTACATGGCTACTTCTCAGGGCCGACGAGGGTGAGAAGTGTGTTCATGTAGTACCCCGACGTGTCGCCGCGGACGTCGGCGGTGACCGTGGTGTTGTACCTGACCTTGTACTCCTCCTTCACCTTCTCCATGTCCACCTCCGCCCGCGACACGATCCCTCTCGTCAGCATCTCCTCGTCGGTGCCAAGCCCTAGAATCGATGTCCGGATCACCTTTGAAGAAGAGAAAAGACTGAGTAAGACTTTGCTCCAATGTTCGCTAGTACTAACTCGGCCTCATTTAATTGTAATCGAATGTTTTCGTGTACAATATTTAACCGTATGTTTTATTTAAGATTTAATTAAAAAATTAAATAAGTAAAGTACTCTTTATGTTTTATTATCTAATAATAATGAAAATACTAATTATAAATAAATTTTAAATAAGACAATGGTCAAACGTCAGACATAGAAACTCACTACTGTATTTAAAATGGGACATAGGAAATATTAAGTTTAAGGGAACTACGTTTTGGTTTGACTGCTTCTATGGTTATAATCGGTAATTTTTCAAACCGTTAAATAGTATGTCTCGTACTAAACTAATTACTTAATATTCAATTAATTAAGGCCGTGTTTAGTTCACCCCAACTACCCTAAACTTCCAACTTTCCATCACATCATATCACATCCAAAACTTTCCTACACACATAAACTTTTAACTTTTTTTCCAAACTTTCAACTTTCCCCAAACTTGTAACTTTTTTCAGGAACTTAACACACCCTAACTAGTTACTTAATATTCAATTAATTATATGTTAATTATATTTCTTGATTTAAGTGGGGCTGATTTAGAATAGCCGTAAGTTACATGTAAAAACCAGTTCAGTATCAATTTAAAAAAGAATCGAGGACGTTCGATTTAGTTTACCTCTGCGAAATGCTTCTCCGGCGAGGTGAGGCACCAGAGCGCGGCCTTGAGCACCGCCGCGAGCTGGTCGCCGCGGCGGCCGTCGAGGACCTCGTCGATGCCCTTGCCGTGCTCCTGCCTGTACCGCTCCAGTGTCGCCGCGACCTGCGCCTTGCTCCTCGTGCCGACGATGCGGACGACGTCGTCGCCGTGCAGAGCCTGCCCCCTGCCCACCACCGCGTCGTGCAGCTCCGCCGCCTCGGCGATCGCCAGCTCGCCGTCGACGCCGCCGCCGCCGCCGTCGCCGACGTACCGGTAGGAGCTCACGAGGCGCACCAGGAACCGCCTGAGCGGGTCCCCGAACAGCGAGCACGACGCCACGTCCTCCTCCAGCGACGAGGCGTAGGCGGCGCGGTAGGCCTTCCTGACGGCGACGAGGTGGTCCGGCGACGACGCGCAGGCGACCTCGACGAGCACCCAGATGTGGCGGAGCTCGCCCTTCTTCTTCTTCAGGGCCTCGTTGGCCAGCTTGGCGTCCCGCGCCGCCGGGTCCATCGTCCACAGCATCAACGCGCTCTGCACGGCAAGAGAGAGAGAGAGAGATCAATCAAGAACTCGAGTCCATCAATGGCGCCGCCGCCCGCCGGCGAGGTCGCCAGGGTCAGGGCCAATTACACGGAAGTCGCCGGAGAGCTCGGAGTGGAGCCTGTCGAGGAGGGTCTCGTCGTAGAGGCCCTCGTAGGCGACGGCGATCTCCGCCCGCTGCGCCGCCGTCCGGTGGCCGAGTATCTCGATCAGCGCATTCTCGTCCGTTCCCCATCCTTTGATTCAGTTCAACCGAAAAAACAATTCAAATCTTCGATTTTGAAATCATCAGTTGTTTCAGAGCTATATAGAACATGCTTAGCTAATCCATGACCAAATCGAAGAAACAAATTTCTTGTCTCTTCCACATGAACTGGAATAGTAGCAACTAATTACTCGCAAACACTTGAGATGAAAACAATAACAATGGCATGAAAAGCAACAGGGTTTGGCAAAGAACAGTGTTCAGCATTCAGTGATTTTAAGTTTATATTAATGTGAAACAGATTCAAATCCTAAATGTTCATGATGTACAAAGAGATTGAAGAGTGCATTTGTACCTTGCACTGCCTTTCTTATGCTCTCTGCATCCTCTGTGGGTGAAGGAGCTGGGTTTGGGACAGAGATGGAAGCCATGGGAGCAACAGCTGCTGCTGCTTCTTCTCCTCCACCTGCAGAAGCAGCTGAGGGGGAGAGAGAATGGGGGGAGAAATGGAGGAAGAGGAGATTGAGTGGAGGTATGTTATGGATGCAGTCCAGGCAGCAGCACCAGCAACACATGGCACACACACGCCTCCTACGGCAGCAGAGTTGAAAAAAACTTGAATGCTAGTAGCAGCTTAATCTGCACATCCAATGCTCTGGGCTCTACCCTATTTTTCCATTTGTATTTCATGGTATTTTCCATGATGTTTTTTTTTCCCTTACTCATTTTATGATCTTGGTGAAGTGTTTGATTGTGTATGTAAGTGATAGTGATTGATTGAATACCGTTTGCAATCATGGACAAGCTGGGACATTTTTTTGTTTTTGTGTAATGGTTGCCCGGTTGGTTCCTTGGTCAGTTTGGTTTTATTGTCATGTCTCTTCTAAAAATGCAAATAATTATTGTGTTAAGTGCTACCTAAACATATCTTTGAAGGCTTTTGTTCCTAAACTGTAGTATATAACTCGGCTCGATTGACGCCCGGTCGCTCCGCCCCAGGGGCGATGCGAGCGGCGAAACCCCATCATCGCCCCCTCCCTCTCCCTCCTCTCCCCCGCCTCGCCGCCGCCTGAGCAGGCTGCAAAGACGGCGGCGGCGGGGCTCTCCCTTTCCCCTCACTCCTGGTCAAGTGGTTGGGGCGCCGATGAGACCGGAGCACGAGAGGCGCAGCTCGGTGAGGACGGCCAGATCCGGCGCCGTCGAGTTCGGATCCGGCCCTCCCTTGGCCGGATCTGGGCTGGACGCGCGGGTCGGCGGCGGAGGCGGCGGCGACCGCGGCGCGAGGGCCGCGCGGAGGAGGCGGCGGCGGTGGCGACCGCGGCGCGAGGGCCGTGCGGAGGAGGCGGTGGCGGCGGCCGCGGCGGCGGCTCGCGGACGTGCGTCAACTGCTACTTCTCTGGCCTGTGTGCACGGGGAAGCAGTTGGCGGCAGCGACGTCTCTTCTTCTCGGGCGGCTTAAAAAACCCACCTCGTGGAGCTCCTCCCCTCCTATGGCTAGATCCTGTCCTGGCCGTGGGGAGCTTCGGGAGAGGGTGGACGCGACGGTTTGTGCAGAGGACGACGGTGCCATGGCGACGTGCGGGAGCAGGCCGTGAACCTACCTGAGCCGTGGGGTGGTGAACTGGGCTAACTGGTGGCTGATGAGATGATGTGGTGGTTCGGCAACGGTTGTTGTGTGGGTCGGTGGTGGCGTTGGACGAAATCTTTGGCGAAAGCCTTGCTTAGCCTTTGGCTGGCACGACGATGGTGGCGCCTTTGGCGTCATTCCCTTCTTGGAGGCGTCGTTATAGCGTTTTCTCCACCGCTACCAGTCTCGAGGTAAAAACTGTGATCCGGTTTCCGGACGGGCGATGGCGGCGTTTCACGTCGTATCCTCCTTGGGGGCATCATCTTGGAGAACCTTACCCATGCACCATTTGCCGCTGCTGGACTCCTGTGTCAGCTCGATGCGCTAGATGCCTAGGTGCTTGGCGAGGCCTTCTCCTTCTTGGTTCCTTTCTTGTATTGGTGGCATCCAGCTTCTTCATTTGTCTCTGTCGGGTGGAGTCGGAGCTGCTATGTCGTTGGGGTGCGATGAAGCTTGGCAACGATAACATTTGCAGTTTCTCTCTAGGGATGTGGGTGTTGCTAGTACAGGCTTTGGCGCTTCAAGGGCTTGGCTGATGTCCAAAGTATGAGCTTGGTGTTGCTTTGCTCGGTTTGGCGATGCCTACAATGATGCCATGATTGCCGTGGAGTCGGAGCTGCTGGGTCGCTGGGCGGCTAGCTCGGCAACGATGACACGTGCCTTGTGATGTCAATGCTATGTGCCGCCTCTTCAGCATCTCGACATCGATGTTCATCATTGGATTCTGCCATCATTTCGTTGATAGTTTGGCTAGAGTGGTGTGGAGCTCCGTGTGCTGTGTGGTTGTACCGGCCACGGTGGAAAGGCTTGGCGAGTCTCTACTCGCCGAGAGGTTGTTTTTTCTTTTTCTGTAACCCGTCTGGGTTTTTACTCCTGCTTAATGAAATATAATTGGCAGTTCTCCTGCCGGTTTAGTTTAAAAAACTACTAGTAAGTAGTAACCAATATGCATTTGTTACCTTTTTATATATTCACGTGGTTTACTTAATTAGGAGGAGGATTCATCAACTTGTTCATATCATCTGCATACATTGTAGACCAACCACTTAGTTGCAAAATATGAAAAAGAAATAATTATCTATAACTGACACATTGTAGTCGAATCACATAGTTGCATAACTTCATAGAAAAAAAATATATGGCCAACCACTTAGTTGCAATATATAATTTTTATATCATCCGCGACACGTTGTAAACCAACCATTTTAGTTGCAAAACTTTGTTGAAAAAAATATGAAAAAGAAATAATTTGAAAACAACGCGCCAGGTAGGGGTCGAACCTACGACCTTCTGCTTAGGAAACAGACGCTCTATCCACTGAGCTACAGGCGCTGTTATTGGATTGACTTATATTTTCTTTATTAAACTCTTATATGTACAAGTGAATTGATTTGTTTGCTCATATTATGGACATAGCTAACTGAAATTGTTATTTAGTGATCACAAGGGACCAAAACATGTATTCTTTATAATTTTTTGAAATATATTATTATCCATAATTCAATGCTTTTCAAATAGGAGGAAAAGTAAGCAGCTTTTCAAATATGATTCAATGCTTAGCTCTTAAGGTTATCTTTTGCATATCGATTATACTATCCAAAAGTAGAGGGGGGCAGTACTCAGGAAACTTACGTTGTATCCACAACATATAAGAATTTGCACATGTTAAGCCCATCATACAAAAGAAGAAGCATTATGGTCTCTAAGATTAAAATTCAAAGGGCCTGACTCGTTTAAAACCACGTTTCTGTATTTCTCTCTTTTTTTTTAGCTTTCCATGCATGTGAAACGCACAGAGCTGATTTTATCATTTTTTCTTACCTTTTAAAATTCCTTCCAATTGGAACTGAAACAGTGTGAAATATTTATTTTATTAAAAGAATGTCTTTTCTCCCATTACTTTCATACAACTGTGCAAAAATAAAGTGTGAAAGGTACAGTTGGCAATGTTGGAGCTGATAGTAGACTTCATGCTCAGGAAACTAAAAAAACAAGTCTCCTTGCGGATCACGCTGATCTGATTAAAGGTTTTATACTGAATCGAATATAATTTGGTTGCCAACGCATAACAAAACATTTAAGAAAAGATGAACGGCCAAATACTGCAGTTCATATGTGAAACTCATGGGATTTCTATGTGGCAGATGCCCTTTTTTTTGGTGCAAACATGCCAAGTTGCCAAATGCCAACAACTCGATCAGATTTCAACTGCAATATTAAAGGTGATCCGCTTGTGCAGTTGTCAGTAATCAGCTTGTCTTTTTCCTACCATGTGCCAATTTTTCATCCTTCCCTGCATGATTGCAGAGGGTGACCCAACATCAAAGGACAATTAATTAGCTTGGTCCACATTTTTGAAGGTGACAATTGCCCCAGTAGGTTTCAAATGATAGGATATTTATATCCCTGGCACATCATGATTTTCATGTTTCAAAATTGCCAGCATGTTCTTATCCATTTCTTGCCAGAACATTGTGGTAAATCTAGGAACCTTCTTGTTTGACATGTTTCTTAAAGACGATGGTGATATGGCCACTTATGCGTTCTGTCTTAGAGAATACAGATTCTTGTCAAGTATATATACGTTCCAGTGAGCATGTTACTCATGCCAAGACACCATTGCTTAACTAAAACTGATCATCTCTGAAAGTTCCAAAATATTATGTTAAAAGAAAATTATGTCAAAAAGTCCCAAAATACCCATTGGATTCTTTTTTCTTCTGTGCCTCTCCCCAATTGACAATGGCAATATATTGGACCCAATTATGAAACTACTATTTATTTTATACCAACAAGCCAAATACATCAAGCTACAATGTATTGATGTAGTGGATGTCTGGTAGCTGGTTATTGACCTTACAATAAACACTTCAAGTAGAAGTTGCGCTTCCTGCTGTCAGCTTATTTTTCAGAAAACAGTCCCTCTGTCATCGTAGCAATTTCAAGACATTGACAAACTTAAATTGAGCAAAGACTATCGAAAAACAATCGAATGGGACATAAACCAACCATGATTTGATCAAAGGTATGGGCAATGCTGATGCCGTTGATAAGGATGACAGCGCGTCTTGTGGATCTTGCTACTAATTAGCAATTAGTACACAGAAGCTGAATGATTTCCATTATAAAAAAATAGTTAGTACTCACATTGCTGCAAATGTTAGATAATTCAATTTCTGTATAACACTTCATTGCATGCTGCCCTACAGTTATTCAATTGCATTTATATTTTCCCTTGAATAAGAATTGCAGTGCTGAGAGTAGGTTTACTATGATTTTGCCTGACAGATAACAAAATTCAAGAAAGAACAGCAAACATTTTACTACCTCTGATTGAATCATGTCCATCACAACTACCTTACAGTCCAGACCTGAAAATGCAGGTGTATATGCAACAAGTTTTCTCATCTTCTCTCTAGGAATTCAGCATGATGGGACTGCATCCAGGTAAGGAGGCCATCAGACCTGCCCCTATTCAAATTATTGCAGACATAATCTTAATTCTCAGATTACCCCGTGTTCCACGACTCCAATTCACCAATCAACCAATCACTTCAATTGAACACACCCCACCCCAACCCCCGGGGCTAACTCAGCTTCATGTGCTGGCAACTCGTTTATTTTCTTTTATCCTCCTTTCCATTTCAACAGGGAACTAAATTAGATTGATCCATACGTACATGTCTGCACATGTGTAGACTACTGATGAATATTTCCTGGTTATTGAAATACCACCATTGCCCATAATTGGCTTCCCAGACACAAACTTCTTTGGTATAAAGATCGATCATCCACAGGAAGGAGAGAGCAAGCTTACAGCTCACAGCAATCAGCTAAGCCAGTAGCCAATCCTCACTCACTACTCATCTTCTCTTCCCATCTTTGTTGCTTGCATTCAGAGATCATCCAATCGGCCATGGCTGATGAAATCCAGCATCTGACCAGGGCCTTCTCAGGTTAGTAAACTTACAACCATTCAATTCTTGGACACATTCGTGTGTGCATTTATGCTGCTGTTTCATATTGTTTTGTCTTGCAAATGCTTATGGATTTTGTGGATCGATCGATTGATCAATGAAGGGCTCGGTGGCCTCGGCGTGGACGAGCCGGCGATGGTGTCGGCGCTGGCCAAGTGGCGCAGGCAGCCGGAGAAGCTGTCCGGGTTCAGGAAGAGCTTCAATGGCTTCTTCAAGGATCACGGCGGCGTCATCGAGAGGTGCGAGGAGGAGTACATGCTCCACCTTGCCGCCGAGTTCTCGCGGTTCAAGGCAAGCAATTTAGCTCTTCTCTTTGAATCTTGAATTCTTGACGAAGCTTGTCAATGGAGATGGAGCTGATTGGGTTATTGTGGTTGTGTTTGTTCACTGTTCAGAACCTGATGGTGATGTGGGCGATGCACCCGTGGGAGCGCGACGCGCGGCTGGCGCACCACGTGCTCCACCAGGCGCACCCGGCGGCCATCGTCGTGGAGATCGCTTGCACCCGGACGGCGGAGGAGCTCCTCGGCGCTCGCAAGGCGTACCAGGCGCTGTTCCACCACTCCCTCGAGGAGGACGTCGCCTACCGCGCCAGGGACAAGCCCTACTGCGGCGTAAGCAATTCAACGAACACCTTGAGTGCACGTCATCGTCGTCGTCGTCGCGTCGAGCTCTCCCGTTGATCTCTCTCTCTGACCCGTGTCGCGCCTGGATGCAGCTGCTGGTCGGGCTGGTGAGCGCGTACCGGTACGAGGGCCCGAGGGTGAGCGAGGAGACGGCGCGCGCGGAGGCGAAGGCGCTCGTCGCCGCGGTGAAGAGCGCCGGCCACGCGGCGGCGAAGCTGGTGGAGAACGACGACGTCGTCAGGATCCTCACCACCCGGAGCAAGCCGCACCTCGTAGAGACCTTCAAGCACTACAAGGAAATCCATGGCCGCCACATCGAAGAGGTAACCAATCAATCAAACCACGACGAACTAATCGATCGATCTTACTGGAGTTTTTTCTTTGGTTAGGATCTTGGGCACGAGGAGACACTGAGGGAGGCGGCGCTGTGCCTGGCGACGCCGGCGAGGTACTTCAGCGAGGTGGTGGCGGCGGCGGTGAGCGACGGCGCCGACCACCACGCGAAGGAGGCGCTGACGCGGGTGGCGGTGACGCGGGCGGACGTGGACATGGACGCCATCCGCGCGGCCTACCACGAGCAGTTCGGCGGGAGGCTGGAGGACGCCGTCGCCGGGAAGGCGCACGGCTACTACAGGGACGCGCTCCTCTCGCTCGTCGCCGGCGGCAAGTGACCCGGTCGATCCGCCATTGCTACTCCGATCTGTCGCCTCGCCTTGTCGGTGCGTCATCATCGTGTACTACGTTGTTGTTGCCATTACTGTTGTGTTTTTGTTGCATGCGTACGTGGATCGAGACTTGTAAACTTAGCATTTCGCAGCAGAGCTGTTGGTATGGAATAAGGTCGATTTAATTTTTCTTGAAAAAAAAAAGAGGATCGATTTCATTTGGGACAGTTTGATTTCGTCATCTGGGATTTGGCTGGGGTGAAAATGGTATGGAAATTTTCCATATTTCCGGGTGCCGTTTCCAGTTTGCACCAACCATTTTAATTAGTATTGGTAACCGACGGTGGTGGAAATAAAAACGGTAGTATCTTCCGGAAATGGTAGCGGAAATAGGATGGAGGTTTTTCCAACCGTTTTGTCGGTAGCCGTATTTGTATGATAATTTTCGTCCAAATTTTGAAAGTTCCTAGCGGGTCAGCCAGCCCAACCCATCGGAAGCCCATGAATAAAGGAAACCTGGTAGTCTTGCAGCCCATAAAAAAGGAAAGTGATCAGGGAAAATATTGTTAACCCTATAACGTGGCATGTGGATTTTGCTGAACTTTGGTCTCCTTAACTTATCGATGTTGAATTATTGTTGAACTTTGTTTATATTATCCGTCGAACTTATTATCATATCATTAATCATCATATAACGGTATTATGTGGAGTGTGATGATGCAAGAATAAAATTAAAAAAACATCTCCGTGCATAGTTAAATATGTGCTATGCCACACTCCGCTGATTCCGATATGAATTTTCGACTTCCGACCAATATCGGTATATTCCGTTCTGATGATCACATTTCCAATAACCGATATTACTGATATCGTTACTGTTTTCGAGTCTACCATTTCGATTTCGTTTTCAAGAAAAAATATATGAAAAGGAAAATGGTACATGGTTTTATCGACTGTTTTCATCCCTAGATTTGGCGATCTAAATGGTATGGCTACCGAATTTGATTTTGGAGAAGGCGATCTATTGATCGGTCCGTGGTGTCATGGTCCTCGGCCACGCTGCAGCTCTGGATAGGTGGATCACGACATGGGACTGAACCACAAGAACACGCACCTCTACACACGAATCTGGATCAGATGTAATCACTATTGTCACTGCAACTTAGGCAGCACCGGTTCTTATTCACAGATGCAGATGGAACGGTCCAGACTAGTGAGTCGCACTGTTCATTGTACAGTAGCGAAAGCACTTTAGAGTAGAGTACTGTTTATACGGTTACTGTAGTGTTGAGAAATGGACAAATCAAATTGCATGCAATTCTTAAGTTTCAGTCAGAGCTATAACTACACCTGATCTAAATCCCCTGATCTAAATCCAACACACACACCATGACCACGTGATCATGATGATCCGACCCAGCACGGCCACGCGTTGGAGCACACTGGACGGGACCGTGCTGCGGTTGCCTTCAACGCTCGCTGCCTCCCGCGCGTTAGGCTGGTGGGGAAGGCGGGTGGCCGAACGGCTGGGCCGCTTAGAGGCCTTGTACTTCCCTCGAGTGGACCGTAACCCGTAACTAACTCCGAATCGGGCCGAAGCGCAGCACGGCCCGCAAGGCCCGCTGGTGAGTTGATTGGCAGTTTAGCACGGCCTGTCGAGGGCCTACGCGGTGGCTTTGACAATGGCTAATGGATCTGACTGATAAAATTCAGGAAAAAGTACACCGCGGTCCCTCGACGTCCTCGGTATAAAAAACGTCCTTGAATAACAAAACCAGATATGCGGGGTCCCTTAATTATACAAAACCGGTCACCTGAGGTCCCTTGGTGGTTTTCAACCCGGTTTTATCCGATGTGACGGCTGAGTCAGCGTGAGACCCACGTGGACCCCACATGTCAGCTAGCCACGCCGTTACCCTCTCCCCTCCTCTCCCTTTCTCCTTTCTCTCTCTCTCACTCTTCTCGTTTGGGTAGGCAGCTGGGGAGGACATTGGCGGCTGCTGCCTTCGGCGGGGCGAGGTGGGAGAGGACGAGGGCGTCGGCGTGAAGCATCTAGGCCCCCGGTGTTAATTTTGGTAATTAATGACAAGCACTAATTGTGGACTAATCGTTGTCTTTGAGCTATACATTTTAATTTAGGTCCACGTCATATGTGCGCATGGATGATTATCGATGGATTAAAATTGACGGCGCAAAGCAAAGGGAAAGAAAACGGTAAAACTAGCGCTTTAATTTAGAATTGATCGAGGTGTAGGGTGATCAAATTTGCTAGTTTAATTTTAATTTCGCCGTACTATTAAGAGGGGTAATGACCTAGCAAAGAGATGATTTTAATTGCCACATTAGGTCATTGCATTTTCATTTGTGCTCTCTTTTTCATTACACACACATTCACTTGCAAATTCACTGGGTTCGGCCTGACCAGGGGCGGTCAGACCGGCCACATAGTGGCGGTCTGACCGGCCAGGGCAGGCCGGTCAGACCGGCTACATAGTGGCGGTCTGACCGGCGGCACTTTCCCGGTCAGACCGGCCCCCTGGAGGTCGAGATGATGCTGCTCGGGATGGCCGATGCAGAGCCGACGGAGCCGTAGTCGGTCAGACCGAGCCGATGGCGGTCTGACCGAGCCGAGGCCGGTCTGACCGGCCACCCCATGTCGATCTGACCGGCCAGGCCGATGGGGCCCTCTGACAGGGCTACAACGGATAGTTTTCTAGCCGTTATAGAGTAGCACGGTCTGACCGGCCACATACCTCCGGTCAGACCGGCAGAGCACAAATTTGGGGGATTTCGCCCCCAACGGCTAGTTTTGGTGGGTGGGAGTATAAATACTCCCCCACCAGCAACAAGGGGGCTCTCTTGGCACCCAATTCAATTGCATACACCCCTTGCACCTCTCTCACACTCACTTGAGCTTTGTGTTCATCCATCTAGTATGTTAGAGGGTTGTTTAGCCAAGAGTCAAGTGCATTTGCTTCCATTGTAGAGCTAGTGTGGCACTTGATCATCTCCACACCGGGTCATTTCTTGTTACTCTTGGAGGTTGCCGCCTCCTAGAAGGCTTGTGGAGGAGTTGCCCGGTGACCTCTCCGAGAAGATTGTGGAGGAGGCTCGGCGCCGGTTTGTGAGTGGTTTGGAGTTCACCACCTTCGGAGTGAAGGAAGAACTACCCCGAGTGATCGAGGCTTGGGTAGTCCTCTCCATGGGCCGGCTCCCGCCTTGCCCACCCCTTGACGAAGGGGGCGTGCGGTGGCTTCGTGGTTGAACGGTGGAGTTGGGCTCGCCTCAACAGGGAGTAGGAAACCGGCGAGTTTCCGAACCTCGGTGAAAAATCTCTTGTCTCATTGTCTCATTTGATTGTCGCATTTACATTTGTGCAATTTACATTTCTAGAGACACACTTGAGATCATATCACCCTAGGATTGCAAAACATTGACATAGGAGCGTGATTTACTTTCCTAGAGATATAATTGAGCCACTATCAAACTAGGTTTGCAAAACATAACTTAGTTGCTTAGTTAGAGTTCACCCTCACCAAGCCTAGCAACTTAGGTTAGATTTAATTAGGTGTTATTTAGTTTTAAATCGCCTATTCACCCCCCCCTCTAGTCGACATCTCGATCTTACACGGCGGCCGGCGACGAGAGACACGATGGCGGCGGCTAGCGACTAACGACGCGCCGCCGCCGCTGCTAGCAGCAACCGTGCCTCTACGCCCACCACCGCCGTGGTGGCATCCGAAAGCTGAAAACCCTGACGCGTGTACTCCGGTCACGCGCGTAGCCCACACCACCACAAGGGCCACGTCGATGGTGGCGTCCAGGTCACTTGGAACATCTCAGCCGTCGGAATGACGAGACGGTGGGCAGCGGCTCATCGTGTCTGGGCGGATCCACGAGGGAACAGCCCCTCCGAGGTCTCAGCGATGCCAGTGAGGCGGCGGCAGACACGGCGTAGGGAGACGGGGGCGGCGGAGAGGTACAGGGAGATGGGGATATCGGTCGCGCTGTCGCGGCCGTAGGACTACTCGACGGCGTGCGGCGAGATCGTCGCGCTCCTCCGAATCGGGTACGGATGTGCGGTCGAAAGCCCTCCGAATCGCTCTGCTTCCCCCTCCTCCTCGGCAATCGGCCCACGCGCCGTCACCTGCTCTGTCTCCTTCTTGCAGTTGCAGCTCGTCGTCGTCGTCGTTGATCTTTGGCTATATAGTATTCCCTCCTGCTGCTGCTGCTGCTGCACAGACGTAGGGAGGAGGAAGTGACACGAGATATCTGGTTTTGCGGTTTGGGGACGATTTTGTATTTCGATGACAAGTTGAGGGACCTTGGGTGTACTTTTTCCTAAAATTCAACGATACTTTGAGAACCCGGATTTTGAGAACTTTTACGGTACAGTATACTGCAAGTATATACTAGCAGTATATACAATCTAACGGTGTAGATTTATCTGATCTTCCACGCGATTAGTTTGCAGTATAAATCCAAAAGGGTATATTTGTCTTTTCATGTTATTCTGTGGGGGGCATGTTTGTAATTTTGAGTTTCCTTCGTCAGCTCCTGCTCAAGCGAAATCCCAGTCGAGCCGTTCCCCTTTCCTTCGTAACATGAGCGACCGCCGTCGCCAAGCATCAATGCACAACTCGCCGCCGCCGAAAAACACCGCGATCACGCCGCGCACCGCTCCACCACCGCCAATGGAATCGATTTTATTTACTGTCATCCTTTCCTCCTCTTTTGGCATTCCTACCCACCCAAACCCTAGGTCTCCAAGAAAAAACCCTGCATCAATTCCCCATCTCTTGGCAGCATGACGGGAAGCGGCAGACTGGCGGAGCCGCAGAAGGGAAGGGCAGGCAGAGCAGAGAAGGGATGTGGCCGCTTATTAGATTGTGCTTGCTTCATTTGAATTTAACTGTTGTTTGTTAAGGTTCTGGTTTGTTCCTGATAAAGTCAAAAAGAAATGTCATCCACATTTTATAAATCTGCCATTGCCGAGCGGGGAGGAATCCGGCGGCCGTCGTTAATCGACGACCCGTCAGCAACGCGCGCGAATGTGCCCTAGCAAGACTGCATGACGAGATCCTTTAAGTTGCCGAATCAACTGAAAAACCGTTTAATTCAATTTTGCTATATATTTGTCGACAAATTTTCTTCCAAAAATTTGACAGATGTAATTACAATATAATCGCAATGTAATTACACTGTAACTTGCATGTAATTACATTGTAACTATAATATAACTTGTATGTAACTTTCAAAAATCTCTCCGTAAAATATTATTTTGGTAAAATCGAGGTCGTAGGAACAAATCCTTTCACATGTGTATGTTGTGATCTTTTTGTTCATCACTAGAACAAATCTTATAATAGATCTATCGATTCAAAATTACGTGAAAGTTACATACAAGTTACACTATAGTTATATGCAAGTTACAGTGTAATTACATATAAGTTACAGTGTAATTACACTACGATTGTACTATAATTACATCTGTCAAATTTTTAGGAGAAAATTTGTCGATAAATGTATAGGTGGTCCCGTTTAATTAAATCTGAACTTCAAATGTCTAAAAAGCCCCTTTCAGTTTCTTTTCAAATACCTAACATACCGCTAGTATATACTTGCAGTAGAATGTACCGTAAAAGTTCTCTTTTTTTTCCTCATCCAGAAAAAAGAATATATTTTTTTCTTTGAGAAGGTCTGCGCGTGTGCCAACTTGCATATGGGATCAGCAGCAGAGATCACAGCATTTAGAAATGGGAATTAGAAATTGGGAGGTGGTATTTTGCGTATCTTCCAAATAGGATGCAACATCCAAGATTATGTTTCATTTTGGGGCTTTCTATGTTGAAAAGGAAGTCCATTTTACTTCTCCAAATCTTTTCATCAGAGCACTTTACAGCTCATTTTACATCTCAAAATAATTTTTTCAGCTCATTTTACATCTCAAACTATTAAAAATAATTTACCTTACTCCCTAATGATATTTGTCTTTTTTTTTCGATCCTCTCTATATTAGTCATATTTTGCAATAAAATTTGGTGGGATTGGTATATGCTTTATAACTTATTTCTCAATGTTTTATTTTGAAATTTTTAATCTTTGTTTACATACTACTCCCTCCGTCCAAAAAAAACTTAACTTAGGAGGGGGTGTACAGATTCGTTATACTAAGAGGGGTCACATCCCCTCCTAGATTGAGTTTTTGTGGGAGAGAGTACGTAGGTTGTATTGAGACTAATTTAAACATAGAGGTTCAATCATGAAAAAATATGAAACTATTTTAGAACTTTGATAATGATGTCATCTATGTTCCATAAAACCAATGGTGTTATGCATGCCTCTATGAAATTTAAGCTTAAAATATGACTCATATGTACAGAAATAAAGAGGAGAAATGTAATTAAATAGTTTAGGGGGTGGTAAAATGAGCCAAAAAATAGTTTAGGGGTTAAGTGGTCAAATGAACAAGTCCAAGGGAGTAAATTGAATTTTTTTTTCTTCTAATTTTCTGTAATATGAAAATACCTACAAACTCCTATCACTTTTAGATGACTCAAATTCGCACATCAAAGAAAACCTTATTTTCTCCCTCTCCCCTGACATCCACGATGCATCAACTAAATCGAACAACTCACCACAGCAACACTCCATATCCCCACATCGTCACCTCCTATCCTCGCTTTCTCAAACCTCCATATCCTCCCGCCACTCCTCACTCTTACATCCTCACCAGCATCACTACTGCCCCTAGCCTCACCGGCACCAAAAAGCCTCTGTCACGTCCATTTTCCCTTTTTGATGTGGTTCACGTTACTGAGACACCTAAGGATGCAAATGGGTCGATCCACAAACCTACTTATAGACCAAATAAGTGAGTTCGCAGATCGCCCCACTTGTATCCCTCTACCCCTACCGACCCTGTTCTCTCTGCCAACCCCGCCCATCACCCTCTCCTAGTCCCACTGCGTTGCCACCTAACCACCCATCACAGGTCTGCCACCTTACTGACCGTCACTGAGCTTAAAAATTTCCTCTCTTCCTTCTCCTCCCTCACCCCTCCCCTCTCCCCTCCCTCTACCCTCCACTTTCAACCCGAAACCCTTATCTTAATCCGTAGGTTCTCTGTCAAAGTTGTTTGTCACTGGTGATAAGATGGTAATAAGAAAGATGAAGGGCATAGAGGAGATCATCCTTGTAACCACTATCGCTGGTATGATCTATCTTATACTTCCCTCTTTTTTCTTCTCTCTTCTTGTTTCTCCTAGTCTCCCTCTTGCTCGTGACTTAGATTTGAAGAAATCTCCGTCACTTGAAATCTACTCCAGCATTTTTCTTTCATTATACAGAAATGCTAGAGACCGGTATACCGTTGGTAGTGATCGGAACGGGATCATCCCCATTGCACTATCCGTACGACGCACACACGCATGCTTGACTAGTATTCGCTTTATCACGATCACAAGAAGACGTTGCTTACTCAATGCTGGCCCCGCCCATGCCACGCCTACAAGTTGCACCCTTTCGAATCCCGATGGCATCATCTCGTGGTTTGTGTGTAGTACTAGTACATTGTTATGTTGCATGGCATGGTAAACTTAGCAATGACAAGTTGACTAAGCCATGCTAGGCAATCTTTTTTTCTTTTTTCCTTTTAATCTTTTTTAGTTAAATTTGCTTGATTGCTTCATTTAGTGTAACTTTGAAAATTTACTCTGAAATATTTTTCATCACTGGTACCTACAAGTATCATCCATCACTGATACCATGTAAGTATCATCACGATACCTATCAGGTATCATTTGCGTACATGAAAATAAATCGTCAATACACTGCTACCCCATAGGTATCATCCTTGATAACTACAAGTATCATCACTCACTGATATCTCCTAGATATTATCATGATACATGCAAGGTATCATTTGGGTACCTATCATTAATGTACTGATACCTCACAGGTATCATACTTGGTACATATAAGTATCACCACTCACTGATATCTGCTAGGTATCATCATGATACATGTCAGATATCATTTGGATACCTATTGTCAAAATATTGATACTTCACAGGTATCATCCGGTACCTCTAAGTATCATCACTCACTGATACCTAGCAGGTATCATCGTCGGTACATGCCAATATCAAAAAGCCCAACCATAAGAACCCAGAAACACGTAATAGAGCATGGTCCAATCAAAAATAATAATACAAGATAAAATCAGGCCACTAAATCAATAAGCTCTTGAAGACACCTTGGACCAAGGAGGAGTGCATGTATGTGCTCACCATCGTACGAGGCAGCGTGCACATCTTCTGGCGGGGTGAATCAAAAAGTGTGTACCGTATATTATAGTATTCGTAGACCATCCAGTATGTTTTTTTTCTATAAATAAATAGCACGTTCAATATCGATATCTTTCTACCTATCATCGTCAAGCAGATCCCCTGATTCCACACAAATATTGACTTTTATAGCCACTCCTCTCTTGGCGTGCTACTGCTATGGGCCTATGGTAATTGTGGTCAACATCTGATGCAAGAGTTGACTTAGTCAAACAAGAACAACAATTCGCATCAATCACTCACACTGACTATTCCCGCTTCCTTAGCCGCACCCACAGCCCGCCCTTCATCTTCATCGTTGCCGTCATCTCGTACGCCGGCGGCGAATCCATGGCCGGAGCCGGGGCCGCCACCTCCACGCTGAACCTCCGCAGCACGGCGGCCGCCACCGTCTTCATCTGCACGTACGCCATCTCCTTCCCGAGGCACGCCCTCGGCCCGGCGTGGAACACCGGGTACCTCGCCGCGTCCACGGCCACGAACTCGCCGCCGTCGCGGAGCCATCGCTCCGGCGAGAACTCGAGGCAGTCCTCGCCCCACAGCCTCTCCATTCGCCCCATCGCGTACGCGGAGTAGTTGGCGAACCACCCGGCGCGCACCGCCGCGCCGCCCGGGAGCACGTCGTCGCCGACCGCCACCCTCCCGTTGAACGGCACCGGCGGGTACAGCCGCATCGCCTCCGTGATCGCGGCGTGGAGGTAGTGCGTGTGCATCCCCTTCGCGTCGCCGCCGCCGCCGCCGTCGGGCGACCGCGACAGCTCGTCGCGGACGCGCCTCTCGCACCGCGGGTTCGCGGCGAGGAGCCAGAAGAGCCACGTCAGGGCCGACGACGTCGTGTCCTTCCCGGCCAGCACGAAGCTGACGACCACGTCGCGCAGGAGCCGGCGCTTCCCCTCCGGCGTGGGGAACATGGCTCCCAGCTCGCCGCCGTCCTCCTCGTCCATGGCCGCCATGAACCGCGACAGCAGGTCCGGGTCCCCGTCCCCGTCCCCGTCCTCGCGATCGCGGCACGCCGCCTCCTTGGATTCGACGACGGACATGGCGTAGTCGTCGATGACACCGACGGCTTCGCGGAGCCGGCGCGAGCTGCCGACGTTGAGGAGACCCGTGAGCTTCCGCACGAGGGTGAACGGCGCCAGCGCCCTCCGGAAGGAGATCTCGACGGCGGCGTCGAACGCCGCGAAGAGGGCCTCGTGGCGGGAGTCCTCCCTCGCCGTCTCGAGCAGCGTCGAGCTCTCGACGCCGAACGCGACGTGGCAGATGCTGTCGAAGGCGAACCGGCGCAGCGCGTCCTGCAGGTCGACGGCCTCCCCGGACGCCGCGGCGGCGTCGAGGAACGGGAGGAGCGTCCCGCGGAGGTGCACGGCGAGGACGTCGTCGGAGAAGCGGCGGAGCGCGCGGGAGGAGAAGGCGTAGGACGCCACTTTCCTCTGGACGCTCCAGAGGCGCCCGTCGGCGGCGAAGAGGCCGTCGCCGATGAGCTCGGACATGGCGGCGCGGAAGCTCGGCCCCCTGACGTAGTTGCCGAAGTTGCCGCGCAGGAGGTGTTCGACGGCGGCCGGGCACGCCGTGGTCACCGCGTGGCCGGCGCCGAACGGGCCCCACGCCTCGATGGCGCCCGACGGCGACGCGCGCAGCAGGTCGGTGTACCAGTCGAAGAAGCGGCGCCGGTTGCGGATGAACTCGACGGTGTTGCCCAGGACGGGGTTCGGGTGCGGGCGGTGCGCCGTCGTGAGCTTCGCCGGAGCTGACCGGCCGCCTCGCCGGAGATGGAAGAGGAGGACGGCGGTGACGAGGAAGAGGAGCACGTAGGCGAGTTGCGCGGTCTCCATGGTTTCTGAATTTTCCCGGAAATTCAGATTGGCGAATTCATACGGGAGGAATTAATGCTTTTTATAATTCCATCCAAATTCCGTGCAATTTGCCAACAAGAATACTCCTACTGTTCTGTTGCATTCATTTAACCGGAACCATCAATTTTCTTCGATGAAGACATCTTGTGACTATTTGAGGCTACACGTGCTCTTGTATTTAACGATGATACAAAATAAAGTATGAATTACTAGAGAAAATTTGCATAGCAATGACGACCATCAATAATTCAAGTCAAAGGGAAAAGTCCCAGGGGAAAAAAAACGATGTGGGCTACTACTTCAGATCTGTATCTGTATAGGTATGATGATTTTTTTTCGACTTTCAAGCTCGATAATCTGGGCTTGGGCTCTTTTATCAACCAAATTATGTATAGTCGTCTCTGGTATCTCGCTCGTGCCGTCTCGTACGGGGACCTATTGGAAGATTAGGAGGCTCCTCTACCACCCTTCCCGCTAGATAGGAGAATTAACTTTTAGTTCTTTTACTTTTAACTTTTTTTCATTCGAAATCCTTTTCCTATAACCGGTAACAACCGATCTAATCCGTTGTGTTGTGTAAAAAAAAACTCTATTTATTCTACTCTATCTGTCCCAAAATATAAAAAGTTTTGGTTAGATGTAGCATATCCTAGTATTATGAATCTAAACAGGCAGCTAGGAATCCAACCAAAACTCTTATATTTTGGGACGGATGGAGTAATATACTGATGTGTAATTCTTTTGCGTGTTCGCGAAAAAAATGAATTTGTAATGATCACAAACATGCTTCCATCATTTTTTCTGTATCACAAATTTTACAGTGAACAACTTCAGTCGGAATTTTGTACGTCATGCATTTCATAATAATCTTAATTGCCTACGCTTGTATACCAACTCTATTTTTGTAAGTTTTGTGCGTTCTGGTATTTGCCGACTTTTCAAAAGTTTACATTACACTTTTTTCCCCGCTAATGTTCAAACTTCTTTTATAGTCATGGTGGAAATCGATGCAGTATTGTAAAAGGAAAAATGACTGTTTACAGTCCTATATACAGGAAACATCCCAAATTGAAACATAAATATATATATCGAACTGCAACGCTCGCACTCACAATTAGCAAGGGCATATTTAGTTGGTGATCTGGGTGAGGGTGACTTGCCTGAGAAAAATGCCTGTACTGTGTGGTAGAAAAGCTTGTGTTGAATCATGCCTAGCAGGCATGTCTGTTGGGGTACGCCTAATGGGCGATCGATCGCCTGGCGATGGGGGTAGCGATCGATCCCCCTCCCCCCTCCGTCCCTCCACCTGGTTTCCTTTTTTTTGGCACCGCATTACTTTCCTATTTTAGTAAATTTATGTACCTAAAGTTTATACACCTCAAGTTTACATATCTAAAGTTTAGAGGTTTATAAGTCAAAAGTTTATATATCTGATTTAAATTTGAATCAAATTTATATATCCGATTTAAATATGAATTTGAATCAAATTTATATATCCAATTCAAATTCAAATTTGAATCAATATAATTCAAATTCAAATTTGAATCGGATATGTAAACTTTTGATTTATAAACTTTAGGTGTATAGAAATACTATATATAGAAAATATTTGAATTCAAATTCAAATTCAAATTTAAAACGGGTATATAAACTTTAGGTCTATAAACTTTAGATGTATAGAAATACTATATATAAAAAATATTTGAATTCAAATTCAAATTTGAATCGGATATATAAACTTTTAACTTATAGAGCGATCGATCGCTAGGTAGCTTTCTCGTGTCTGATGTTCTGTTGTTTGGTTGAATACATGAGCCTGAGTGGAATATATTGAACATAAAAAACATGCTTGTTTGAGTGAGATTTTTACAAGTGTAGTAGTGGTCACATCCGCTTAAGAATCAATGGGGGATGATCGGACATACGCCCACGCCTGGCTTCAGGCGTTCATTTTCGGTGGCGTGACTCCAGCAACCATGCCTGAGCATGGACAACCTTCAAGGAAGCAAACCAAGCACTGCTACTTGCTGCTTCGGCTGGCTCAAGGCCACTCCATCCCTAGATATAAGGGTTTTCAGAGGGATGTGATACATCCTAATACTATAAATCTGAACATGTTCTTATACTGATTCATAGTACTAGGATGTGTCACATCCTTAAAAAAAATCTTTTATATTATGGAATGGAGGAGTATATTTTTGTCAATAAAATTTTGTGAAAATATAGAAATATAAGTTAGGGTTAATATATCATAAATGATAAACACCAAGCAAATGATAATTACATTTTCTTCAATAAAATAAAATGGTCATCGGCGTTATCAATTAAAAACAGAGATAGGCAATTCTTAAAGAGAAAGAACGAAACTACTATTCTACCTCTGGCACTGCTAGCACAAATTAATTTGCTGACCTCGGCCAGTGGTTCGTTGACAAGTCGGACTGATGTGGCGGCCCAACACGATGAAACCAGCCAATCAAACAATGACAGGTCAGACCACCAAAGTCCTCTCACAACATCAAACTGTGTAATGTAACTGTGTGTAATAATTTTGATAACGGTGTGTAATTAACTGTGTAAGACCAAAATTTGAGATAAGTTGAGATAATTGTCTCCTTTCTTACTTGATCATCAGTAGTTTCGATTGATCGATATTTCCCGCTTTCACACTCTGTTCAGCTTAATCACGCTTCTTAATAGCTAGTAGTTCTAGTTTAAAGAGACAGAATGCTAATTGGCATTCTGTGTCTCTGACACTTGCTTGCTGATCTCCATTGGTTCATTGACAAGTCGGACTGATGTGGCGAACTAATGCCCAATCAAGCAATGACATATCAGACCACTAGAGGCCTCTCACACAACATCAAACCCTAGCATCAGGAGCACAAACTTTCTTCATCTTTTCTCTGTTGATGATTACCTTGATGCATGCAGATTCCTGGGGATAAATAATTTTAATCAGAGCTCCGGCCAACCAATCACTGATTAATTAAACTAAACCCTAATTGTGTGGTCAGGGAGAGATATATAGGCTAAGCGCACTACGATGGCTAGGCCAATCAGGAAGCTCCAACCAGTGCATCATCTTTCTCTCACAATTGCTCCTGTCGACGGCACGATAAATTCAGTGCTCTGCTGCCATGTCTTTTTTGGGGCATAGTGATTAACCGACGGCCGAAAAGGGGATTTGTCGATGCATACACGCACACACACAATTTGAGAGGGGGTTATTAATAATTACTCCCTGTATATGTCAAACTGTTTTAAACTTTAAGTTTGACTAAGTTTATAGACAAATATAGTAATATTTACATTAATATTAGTTTTATTAAATTAATAATTAAATATATATTTTTTAATAAATTTATTTTCGATCGAAAATATTACTATTTTTTTATAAACATGGTTAAACTTAAAGCAGTTTAACCTTGAAAAAAATCAAAACATCTTGTAATTTGAAATGGAGGGAGTAACGTCTTGTGATTGACTTGTGTATCAGCCATGGACTCGAGATCGTATCAGGATTAGGGTTCTGGAAAGTTTGAGGCCCGGAGTACATACATATACGCTTCTGAGATAGTTGCATGCGTGATGCAATGCTTCGGTGATCTTGCTAGCTAGCTTTTGATAGATACATTACTAAGGTGGCCACTGGCCACTCACTAACCCTGCCTGGGTTAGTGGGGGTGCAGGGATCGGATTCTCCGGCATTCTAATTTCTGACCTTGTTCACATGTTGAAAACTGCATGAACAACAGCATATATAATAGCTGAAGTTATCCTGATTTTCTGCACAATATATATAGAATCAGTTTTGTGCGCACAATTTCTTGAAAAATACTATCATAATATTGTAAATTTATTGGATCACTAATTTATTCTAATACAGAATTAATGCCCAGAATTTTAAAGGTTTATTCAAATCGTATGCAGACATTAATCATTTAAAATAGTATAGATTTGTCTATCCGTAACGACTCAAGATTGCCATCTGCATGTAAGCTTGGTCAGTCGTTACAAAGAATTAGTCACAGATGTGACCAATCATCTGTAACGGTTGGAGGCCCTGTTATAGACGAGTTTCATCTGTAACGGCTGCTTGTCTTGAGCCGTTACAGATGTCGATGCATTTTTCTGAAAAAAAGAGAAAGAAATTCAGATCCAATTAACCGAGGCAATGCAAGCATCAATAAAATGATCTACACTCAACTTTGCTCGAAGAGTCGAAGTCTCTAACACAAGATAACCTCATCACATATAAGAACTAGAAACTCATCACAAAGCATCAATACAACATGAACAAGACGAACACAAACAGCGATGAACACGGACTTACCTGCCAAATCAAAAATTAAAAAACAACACAAACATTCAGCAGCTAGCAAGCCTCCATATATGCTTGAGCTCCGAATCAGCCGGGCCACCAGCTCCTCGCCGCCACGACACCATGAGCCGCTATACACCCCACCATCGTTTGAGTCACGATGCCCGAGTCGCCATAGTGGTCAGGCAGCTAAGGAAGGTGCCACACGATCTCAAGGAAGGAGGCTAACTGGAGTCTGATCTCCGTGCAGGCGATCGTCGTCCATCGATACATTTTGAGAAACACATAAAAATGCTTGTATTTTAGAACAAATTAAGGAAGCAACATTGATTTACTATTTCTTAACAAATCCCGGCCCATTTCTCGTATACAGTTATGACCACGATCGATCGTAATGATATTTACTAGGGGCTGTGGTGAGATCGAAGCCACATGCATGCATGCAGGGCTACTTGTTATTCCTTTCCAATATATTCACACATGTGTCCGATCACTCGATCATTCGTTGACTTTAACCGTGCTGTGCATCCCATTAATTGGATTAATCTCTAGCCACACGTAGTACAGGGGCGGTAGGCAGCGCGATACTATACGAGAGATCGATCGATCACAACACGGTGATGGAGAAACGCACCGATCGAGCTACTAGTAGCAAGCACTAATCTCCCTTCGTATTTTAATGTATGACGCCGTTGACTTTTTAATCAACGTTTGACCACTCGTCTTATTAAAAAAAATTTATGCAAATATAAAAAATACTTATGTCATGCTTAAAGAACATTTGATGATAAATCAAATCACAATAAAATAAATTATAATTACATAAATTTTTTTAAATAAGACGAAATGTTAAATGTTTGTCAAAAAGTCAACGGCGTCATATATTAAAATACGGAGAGAGTATCGTCGATTCGATGGCTCATCAGGTGCCTAGCCGGCCAGGTCGCATATCATATCACCGCATCCATTTCTCCTCGCCTATAAATTCGCAGTACAGCAGCGTAACCACACAACGCCCTCAACCTAGCTAGTTCAAGCCACGCACGCCCTCATCAAGTGTACGATCGAGCTATAGCCTATAGCTAGCTAGCATGGCGGCGAACGGGTCGGCGGTCACCGTGAAGATGGCGTCGGACGGGATGTGGCAGGGGGAGAACCCGCTGGACTTCGCGCTGCCGCTGCTGGCGCTGCAGGTGGCCGTCATCCTGGTGATCACGCAGGGCCTCGCGCTCGCGCTTAAGCCCTTGCACCAGCCTAGGGTGGTCGCCGAGATCCTGGTACTGAAATACATGCATGTGCTTACATATAAAAATATGAGGAGTACCGATATATTTTGTTTTAATCCCAACACATCCAACCCTTTGATTATGTATATGGGCACATCATATTCGTAATTCCATTAATTTCTAAACATGTACGTGTACAGGACCACGTCAATCCCTCGATAGATCTAATACCTAACAAAATAAATAGATCATTTGCAACCTTGTTTCTAGCAATAACGTGCACAAGTTAGCAGCCCGATGATGTAAACTCACTTAATTGTAAACTAGTAGCAATTGTTTAGGTATTAGCTTGCTATATTCAAATTATACTTTAAAAATATGTGTAACAATGATTTGTAAAAGCAAAATAACATATTTTTTAACCTTACTTAATAAATATGTCAAACATTATTACAAAACTAAATTCAACGCCTATTATTTTGTTGGACATTATATTCGATGGAACAACGCCTACCTTGAGCATCTTGCCTACGGATTGAAATATGGGTTTGGTGTGCTTATATTTTGAATTAAACTGATGTATGTGCTTACCTATAAAAAATATGAGTATTCTACTCCTCATATTTCTGGGAAAAATATTTTTTTTCCATTGAGACATGTCCATTCGTCTCTTATATGTCATCCAAATAAATATAACTTTTTTTCTAAAAAAAATTGATATGATAGATTAATATATATCATTCTTCACATTTCTATGACAATTTGCTAACCGCTACGTTCACATTTCTATGACAATATGTATCTCTTAAAAAATAATTAGGAGATCATAAGGAGACCGGATTAAGAAATGCATATATGTTAGCGAAAGGATGAAAACTTTTGCTACATATATAATGAGGTCATTTTCTCTACCAACATGAGCGATATCGATATGAAGGCCATGTTTGGATGGGAGGGACTAATTTTGATTTCTCTTACAAAAATTTTAATCCCTCATACAAAAATTTTAGTTCCTCCACCGGGAACTTACATTCCATCCAAACAGCCCAAGTAGTAGTGACTAATTAAGTCAGTGCATACATGCTTAGCTAGATTTGTCTTGCATAAATAAAAAAAACAAAAGTGGCCCTATAATTCTTTAATAATGCGCGTCACATGTTTGGCATTATTTCTCTTGAACGTGTTTCTCTATATATCTCCCGAGAATCTAGGATTCTCCTAATGTATACACAACACAAGGGACTACCAAACTAGAGTATAGCTAGGCAGCCGCATTTTCTAGAAGAGGCACAACATTGTTGAGATCATGAAAGTACCCCCAATTGTCATTGAATATAATTGACTATATATTCAGCCAGATGTTGACGTGTTGGACGGTGTACTTGTACACAGCAAAAAAAGTTAAGTCGACTTTTTGATTGGGGTTATGCATAAGCCACGAGGACAAAACTTCAACAGTTCAGTTATTCCCACCAGAATTTGAGTTTTAGATTTACCACAGATTCAAATCATGTAGTTGGCATAACTGATCGACAATTCATATTTTCTAATGATCAAGCCCTAGAATTGACATGAATATTCACAAACTAAGTCCCGCATAGCTGTATTTAGTACGAGTACTTATTTTACCTAGAAAATTTTAGGAGGTACTCCATTTGTCCAAAAAAAAAAAACCAGCATAAGTGAAAATGTGACATCACCTAAAACAATAAATCTGAACATGAGGTTATCCGGATTCGTTGTCTTAGGTGATGTCGCATCCTTCCCGTTAAATTTTTTGGGGACGGAGAGAGTAGTATATATCACATGTGTATATGTTCAGTGGTCAAAACACTTAACTCTCCTACATGGAAAGGGAGGTGACCGATGTAGCTATATTTATGACATCATACTTTTTTTATTAGAAACAGTCACATTTGTTACACGATAAATTACATATATTTGCACTTAAATTATCATGCAAATGTTGATAGCTATATTATAAATTTCAATACTTACTGTATAATTTTTCCTACCATATATCAGAAAATTATAATAAAAAAATTAATTATCTATATGAAAAGGGAGATGGGAGAGGTAAAAACATACTTAAATATTAAAAAAGAGGTAGCAATCACATTTTTTTAAAAATAACCTAAACTAAGAAAAACTGTGGCCACATATTTTTAAGCAAAACCGGAGGGAAATATGCCTGTTTAGCTATCTAGAACACATTAATTTCCAGAAAACTAATGACATACTGTAACAATGAACATTCATTCGTACGGCATGTCCAAGATAAATAGATAATCCATGCTTTATGCATTTGCTCTTGTTTTCCTGAATCATGCATGCCTCATAACAAATAACCTATATATAAAGTGTTCTAGTATACTTATGATCAGTACTCTCTCCACTCCATTTTAAACAAAGGCATGAGTTTCCATGACCAAATTTAATCGTTCATTTTATTTAATTTTTTAAAAAATAATTAAAAATATAAGTCACGCATAAAGTATTTTTCATGTTTTATCATCTAATAACAACAAAAATAATAACCATAGTTTTTTTAAATAAGATATTTTTAAAAGACCGACGATCAAAAAGTTGGACACATAATGGGATGGAGGGAGTACATGATCTGATTGTTTACTTATACATATATGCGTGCTCGCCAGGGTGGCATCTTGCTGGGGCCGTCGGCTCTCGGCCGGTGGGGCGCCTTCCGCCGCACCCTCTTCCCGGCGTGGAGCGCCGCCGCGCTGGACACCGTCTCCGGCCTCGGCCTGCTGCTCTTCCTCTTCCTGGTCGGCCTCGAGCTCGACTTCCGCTCCGTGCGCCGCGTCGGGCCGCGCAGCGTGGCCATCGCCGCGGCGGGCATCGCGCCCCCGTTCCTCGCCGCCGCGGGCCTCGTGCCGCTCCTCGACGTCGCCGTCCCGGCGCCGCGCCGCGCGTCCTTCCTCCCGCTCTGCGTGTTCGTCGGCGCCGCGCTCTCGGTGACCGCGCTCCCCGTGCTCGCCTGCATCCTCAAGGAGCTCAGCCTCCTCGGCGTGCCCTTCGGCGACACCGCCATGGCGGCCGCCGCCGTAAATGACGTCTTCGCTTGGGTCCTCCTCGCCCTCGCGCTCGCCGTCTCCGGCGGCGGAGGCGGCGAGCCGAAGGGGCCCCCTCTCGCGCCGGTGTACATCCTCGCGTCGGGTGCCGCCTTCGTGGCGTTCATGCTCGGCGCGCTCCGCCCGCTCATGGCGCGCCTGGCGCGCCGCCTTGGCCCCGACCGCGCGGGCGACCTGGCGTGCACCGGCGCCGTGGCGTGCGCGCTCCTCGCCGGCGCCGCCACCGACGCCATCGGCGTGCACCCGGTGTTCGGCGCGTTCGTGTTCGGGCTGGCCATGCCGCGGGAGGGCGGCCTCGCGGAGCGCGCGGGCGAGAAGGTGGCACCGCTGGTGTCCGGGCTGATGCTGCCGCTCTACTTCGCCACGAGCGGCCTGCACACGGACATCGACAACGTCCGTGGCGTGGCCGCGTGGGGCATGGTCGCGCTCGTCGTGGCCGTGGCCATCGGCGGGAAGTTCGCCGGGACGTTCGCGGTGGCCGCCGGCACCGGCATGCCCAGGCGCGAGGCCGCCGCCCTCGGCGTGGCCATGAGCGCCAAGGGGCTCGTCGAGCTCATCGTGCTCAACATCGGCAAGGAGAGGAAGGTATGTCTACTTCATACGTCTCACATGTGTCCATGTACGTCGATACGTACAAATATACGTATGTACGCGTGTATATACGTGTGTGCAGGTGCTGGACGACACGACGTTTGCCATCTTCGTGATCATGGCGCTGACGACGACGGTGCTCGCGACGCCGTTCATGACGGCGCTCTACCGGCGCACGCCGACGGCGACCACGCCGGAGAGCGACGACGTGGAGCTCAAAGGTGGCGACGCTTGTCCGGCTTAGCTAGCTAAGGTGAATTTGCTTGTGTGCGCATTACACTATTGTGTGTTCCGGCTGGCAATCCCTGCTGATTAATAGTACTCCACTGTTCAGGTACTCATGTATCAATCCTTGTGATAAATGTTGTTTGTACAACTGTATTGTGTTGTTCATGTAAATTAATCTGCCCAATCTACCGTAGAATTACGACTCTCAGGCTACTCTATTAACATGTTGTATTTAGAGTCGTCTCTCCAATTTTTTTAATAAAAAATTGTAAGCGTATAGTAGGGATTGAGCACATGATCTTAGAATTGAAACTACACACCCCATTACCACTGCACTATCCCTTCATCTATTTTTGATAGTTATATTTTTAAATCTGAAAAATTTATTTTTCATAGGCATATTTCAATCCAACAACCTATCCTCTTAATGACTTTCTCGGATTTAATGCGTAACTCTCCATTCTTCCACGCAAGATTGGTTGCATAGGCATCAAGAAATGTAAATATTAATGGACCGCTTGTTTACGAGGAATGACTAGTAGCATGTTTAAATAGATGATAAGTAGAATTACTTATCCTTGATCTGTGTGTCAAGATGAAATATGACTATCAAAAGTAGATGGACGGTAACATCTAAAAATGGATATTTAAGATTTGTTCAAGTCACTTTAAGTTAAAATTTTACTTTTGGATTTAATTGTAGGTTTACAAAACCACATGGTTATCGCGGTTATCACGTGCGATAACCTTCTCAAATTTTAAATCAACAGTATACCTCACGATAACGGCCAAACCGTGGGGTTGTGGTAACCAGAGAACTAGGGGACAATTGATATTTGGAATTAATGAAAGATAAATAATAGTAGTTTAGAACGTGGGAATGTGCTGTAAAATCACGCAAACAAAAGCCCACGCCATGAAGGGTTTCCCAAACCGCTGGAACCGGGGTTACCGCGCCTAGGCGGTAAGCACGGTTGCTGCGGTAACCGTGGAAAACCGTATGAAACCGTGTAAAATTTATCAAAATTTTAAATTATTTTTTAAATTTATTTAAATTTATCAAAAATTTCCCTTTAACCATATTCCTCGGTAAGCGGTTACCGGCGGTTTTGCAAACCAGCCCGCTACGCACGGATCGCACGTCCCCTGCATGCTGCCCTTCGTGGCCGTAATTGGGTCATGACGGTTATGTTTAGGCCGGAAACAGGATCGTGCGGCCCATAGTAGTTGGGCTGAAACAGGTCAGTAATACCTTGTCACCGGATCGGTTCAAAAAGAAGCCAGCAAAATGATTTGGCCCAAGAATGTACGCTCCGCAATTGAATAAGTTCACTTTAGATCCCTTATGTGTCGCTGAGTCCGAAATTTGTCCCCCAACTTACAAAACCGTGCAAACGAGGTCCCTTGGCAGTATTATGCCTGGTTTTAGCTGACGTGGCGCCTACGTGGCTCCTTTGACTAGGTCTACGTCCCACATGGCATTGACGTAGCAACGCGATCCCCAAAAATTAAAAAAAAAACAATGGGACACACATATCAGTTGCATATACGAAATAAAAACTTTGATCCCCTCTCTCTCCTCTCTTTCTTCTTCCTCATCCTCACTCAGCAGCACGCTGAACCGTCTCCGCCGCCTTGGCCTCAAGTGCATCCCCGGTATGGACGAAGAGGTGTGCGGCATGGTCCTCTTTGAGCTTTGCGAGGTGTGTGGCCGATGTTGGTGGAGCAGGGGGGCTGCAGCGAGAAGAGGGACGACAGCGGAGAGGGCGCCAGCCTGGATTTGCACGGACTGGAAGGGCGGGGGATGGACGGGTGGCTAGGCGTCGAGGAGAACGGCAAAGAAGGCGAGCGAGGTCGGCGGTAGGTAGCAACCTCGGCGAGACGGGAAGACCGTGGCCGTCATGACGATGGTGCTGCGGTGGTCGGCCACCTTGGCGTCGCTGACAGAGTTGGGGTTTGCCGAGGAAGGCAACGGAAGCCCGCCGCTGCTCCGCTCTTCTTCTTGCAGTGTAGGGGGAGAGAGAAGGATAGACAGAAGAGGGAGGAGTAGGAGGTGGAGAGAGCGAGGAGCTCGCCCGCCGCCGCCCCTCTGCTCCGCCCACCGCCGCTCCTTTTCGCTCCATCCATTTCCCCTCCGCGCCGCTCGCTCGATCTCCGGTCAACGCGTCGGAGGCTGCCGCCGCTGCCACCACCATCAACCACCACCAGGAGATGTCCTCCTCGGAGCTTCGGCACGATGAGGGGGACATCGCCAAAGCCCCCTAAGCCCTTGTCACGGGAGCAGTTGTTGGCGCTGGTCCGCACGGCTGCGGAGACGACCCCCGCGACGATGGATGGCCGTGCAGTGCATGGTGGAGGCCAACCGCGCGAGTAGGTGAAGGACCTCGTTTGTAATGGTTTTGTAAGTTGGGGGATGTGTTGTAACGGGTTTGCGCTCCAGGGACGAATTTTGGACTCGATGACAAATTGAGAGACCTAAAGCGAACTTATACCCCCCCCCCTCCCACGTGCGCGCAATTGCTTCCTCCTTGAAATGAAGCCTAAACGTGTGATGGCCCGAGGATGCGTTTGCTTGGGCCGCATCGATTCTCGATGGCTGGCACTTTGCTTGCGAGTGATAGTTAATCGGAATAACTCCACTTTAACTCACTTTTTCACTAGTGGCCAAATCTAATTCGTATCCTTGAACCGCAGTACCGGTTATCTTGACCCCTAACTATTAAAACCACTACAATTTGACTCACTCGGTGGTTTTGGAGGACGATTTCGTTAACGTAGTGTCTACGTGGCAGTGTTGACCTGGTCCTCGTCCCACATGGAGTTGATATGGCGCTTATGTAGGATTAGAATTAAAAACATATATATGGGACCCTAACATGGAGCCCACATGTCATCCTCTCTCTCCCTCCCTCTCTCTACCCCACGCCAGTGCGCCCACAAGCTAGGTGGCGTCGCCTCTCCCCTCTCCCTTCTCCTCCCCCAGTGACGGCCTCAGATGGCGAGGTGGGTGGCAAGAAGCTAGCTTGCGGCGGATGGAGCTTGGCGGTGGTACCGGATTAGGGGTGGTGCTGGCGCGATGCAGGCGAAGGAGGAGGCGGCGGTGCTTCGGCAATCCTAGCCGCCTGCCCACCCGCCGTTGTTGCTCCAGCTCCCGTCCTTCCGACTGCCGCCGCTGCTCCAGCCCTCGAGGGCCCACTACCGCTTTGGCCCTCGAGTGCCCGCCGCCACCCAGGACCTCGCCTGCCCACTATTGCTGCCGCTCCAGCTCTCGCCCCCTATAAACGACCGAAGGGGAAGTGGAAGGGGGGGAGAAAGAGAAAGAGAGAGAAGGGAGAGAAAGGGAGGATGAAGAAGGAAAGGAGAGAGAGAAGATTACATGTGGGCCCCACAATATTTTTTTGTGTGGATGTCAAATGGGTTCCATATATATTTTTTAGTTCTAATACCACGTAAACAACACGTGAGACATAGACTAAGTCAACACCGTCACGGATGCACCACGTCAGTGAAACCACCCTCCAAAACTGCCGAGGGAGTTAATTTGGACCAGTTTTAATAGTTGAGGGTCAATATATCCGGTATTGCTGTTCAAGAATAGGAATCAGATTCGGTCACTAGCTAAGGGAGTCAAAGTAGACTTATTCCTAGTTAATTTGGTCATTCTGATGCTTTGCTTCTTGGCTTACTTAATAACCTTTTTGATTTGGGGAGTAGATGTCTGTTCCATTTGATTTTCATCTGTTTACAAATTTGATTACTCTTTCAATTTCTTTTTCTCAATTGAATGCCAGTTTTTATCCTTTTGATTTTTTTTATTACAAGCAAGACACACACAACACTCACATCACACACCCCCAAGTCCTCCCTTTTCACATGCTTAAAGAGGCATAGGCTAGGAGTAACTCTCTAGCCTCACTAAATTTCTATTGAACTTTTTTCTTGTGTGGTAGTCTTATAAGGTACTTCCTCCGTTTCACAATGTAAGTCATTCTAGCATTACCCATATTCATATGGATGGTAATGAATCTAGTTGGATATATATATCTAGATTCATTAACATTAATATGAATGTGAGAAATGCTAGAATGACTTACATTGTGAAACGGAGGGAGTAATAGTTTGTGAACACTGTATGTCTGGCAGTTTACCCCTTAACACCCTGGAAATGCTTGAGAGCTACCAAAATTAGCTACACACACTAGCAGTAATAGTATAAGGATAACAAAGAATCAGCCAAAACCAACATTGAAGCCTAAAATTAGAGTTGTTTTAGACGATCCAATTCCCCCTTAATTTCCTACCTATACAAACCATATCTAATTAATACACGATGACATGAACATTAAGCCCTCAACATGACACAACTTGACAAAGTATACAGGCATGGAGTAAAACACAGAAGCAAATTAAGCTCCATGCATATGATCACACAACCCACAGCGAATGCAGATCGAGCATTTTTCATCCCGGCCAGCTATAGTAGCAATAAAATGTGTACAGCAGCTATAGCTATACTACTGGCTGAGCGGCACGCACTCGAGCTCGATCTCCAGCTCCCCGTGCTCCACGTTCTGGAGCCTCAGCGCGATGTCCTGCTTCACCTTGCCATCGACGACGGAGATGACGCTGTCCCTGGCCAGCGTGCCGTCGTCGCTCGCCAGCAGCTTCGTGACCTCCACCGAGGCGGCGATGGCGGCCGAGCTCTCGTGCTCTCGCGCCGCGGCGATCAGCGGCTGGATGTCCACCTCCACATCGCCCATCCGGTCGTCGGAGCTGAACGTGTCCTTGTCGAACACTTGCTGTTAAATTAGGAGGTAGAAGAGCAGATAGAGATGCAATGTGTGAGTTTGTAGAACATTTCTTTTTTGTACATAAATTTGAATATCAGTGGGTAATCCATGTTTCCATCCTATCTGTAACAAATGTGTTTGGATCTGATCGAAGAATTCTCACTTCAGAACCAACCAAACAACAATGTGGTTTGTCATAGGCTATATATATGTAAGCACAAGCTTGAATTTGGCTTTTGCTACTCTCTCTTTGCTGTTCTTAAGGGGAAATAAGGCACTCTGCTCTCGTAAGTTCAGATCATTTTTTTTTTACGCAAAATGAGTTCAGATCATTATATCCATAAGTAGGTTACTCAATAAATCAGATTGAATTTAGCCAGCAAATTTCTATACTTCAAAAGCAACCTAGAGTCTTGAACTCTTGAATACTAAAGATCAAGAATTTGCTTGCCACACAAAGTTGCACAACATAGCTATTCTACAACACTGGATAGAGATACTGATCAATACTCTCCATTGATGGGCAAGGCAAAAATTAAAATTAGATGATTTGTTATGACTAAAGAGCATTTACCAATTTAAGAGGCGGCACCGGGTGAGGGATCGATAGCATTAGTCTTTCATTCCATACAGGATTCAGGGTGTTCTTTATCACCTTCGTTTTCATGGTCTGAAAAATGTTATTTGGCAGTAAGAAAAATATATATTGCATATTTTTTTCAGAGATAACTGGCATCTGTTAACAAGATGAGCTTACTTGGTGTCCTAGGTTAAGCATAACATATGGATCACTTGACATCACATCACGAACAGCAAGATTTGTGCCCCGTCTAATATCAACCTTAATTAATCCAACAAATTCCACCATACCCACATCCGTCTGAAAAAAAAAAAATTAGACCATGTTGCAGTAAAAACAGTTCATAGAGTGCAATACCCGCTTAAAATACGTAGAATATGTAAGTTTTCCCCACCATTTTCTTTAGTCCTTTGTTATCTGTGTCCTTTCTCTTCCAGCTATTCCTAAAAGCATGGCCAAAACCATGTCGCGCACTGCAGTTTTGCTGCTGCTGATTCTTGTCTGGTGCGTGTTTGGTATTCAATCGTAAAGGGCATGAAAACTGTGGATCAGTCACAAACTGTTGAAACTCGTACTTTTTCCTGCATATATGTAGATGGAGAGAAAGCATAGTTTTGTCAAACAGAATTTACAGAAGGAGTAACGATCAGAATCCTACTTTCCGTAGCAGAATCTACAGAAGTAGTAACGACAAAAATACTAGCTTACTCGTAATTTATACCTAATGAAATTGCAACGCTCCTCTGTTGTGCAATCATGTCTGGGCTTTTTAAAGTTCTCTGGCAAAAAGGCCTCATATCTTGTGTTCACCGTAGCATTTCCACCTGAACCAGCTAAACAATTGACCTCTTCATCTGTCCATTCGTCTAGATTCACGGAAATTACCTGTGCTCAATTGAACAGTGAATTGTTGAATAATTATTACTTCAGTATGAGGTCTATTAGTTTGCAGTTACCATATGCTTATGCCTTACAAACTAGATCATATATGTCCATGCTTTTGAGTAACGAAATGTTTGCCTGCAGTGTAAATTTATTGGTACTGTAGAGACAAATAGATTCATATCGTGACAACCTTTGGTCTCTTAGAACATCTCAACCATTGAATCAGAATAAGTCGAGTTGAAACCAAATTTGAGATGAGCAGATGGGAGAACAAAGTGAACTACAAAGAGTCAATCGTGTGCACCTTTGATATGTGTACTCCAAGACTTCTATGAGTTCCAGAGCACTTTATGCAAATCAACGCACCAAAAGGCAAGGCCCTGCAAGAACCACATCAGCTATTAGGATAACAAAAGGAGCATTAATTTTACAAAAAAAAAACAAAAATATAGGGATAATGTTGTATGTCTGGGAAACGGCTGATACTTACGCCCATTTTGGATCAGGGGTACCACAGTCTGCACAGAACTTGTTGGCAGGTTGTTTCAACAGATGCTCCAATCTTTCCCTTGCATTGGCCAGATCTACATCTGTTAAGAGTTGCATGTTATTGTTTGCAGGTTTCAGCTATTGTCGGAAACACGCGAATCATTAAAGACAAACAAACACAGAAGATTATGCTCATATATAGATCCGCCTAATTTTCAACGATGATCGACATTGAACACCATTAGACAAATTTCTTGGAGAAACGATGGTCATGAACACAAATAAAGAATAAGATGGCATGGGGAATTGAATTTGCAGATCACAATTTGGGCTCTGCAAGCCCCATTTTTCAGTGGATTGGCACTTGGCATTTGGCAACCATGCAAATGTGAGCCATTGCAGCTCCAAGGAAGAACCATCCATGCAATGCCAATTTGAGAGCCATTTAACCCGTTTGAGCTAGTTTCGCACAATGCTAATAACAAGAGTTAAAAATCATGGAAATCTCCTCCAACAAAATTCGACATTGTGCGATATTCAGTATACATGTGAAGCTTTTCGTAGATCTATAATCTATACGTTTCAAAGATCCCCAATGAGTTTAACCACGATGAACGTGAAGAGGAAAGGAAGGAGCAAGGGGACAAACCTGATGCATCGCAATGGGCTTCATCATCATGCGCGGATACGTATTCTTCACATTTCCTTTATAAAAAAAAAAGAGGAAGAGAGAAAAAAAAAGTTCTTACTGAATCTTGCATGAACAAAAAACGGAGAGAAATTCGCAAGGAAACCCGACAGATATACTGATAAAAATGCGGCACCTTCTGTAATGCGCGTTTGGGCTATCTAGAAAATGCAGGAGATTGTTCTCCTCCATCCTCTCCTCCTCGGCCTCCTTCGTCCTCACGTCCTGGCGATGCATCGGGAGACGACGACGATGCGGCGGCGGCGGCTCATCACCACGCCGGATGGTTAATCATGGAGATCGATCGGAGCCCGTTTGGAAATTAATCCTCATCAAATTGGCTGGAGAAACAGGTTCGGGCATAAAATGGCGATGGGGGAGTTGAGCACCAGACCACCCAGAAAGATTTGTTGCCGATCGATTGAAGCAGCAGAAGGGTTGGTTGGTTGGTTGGTTGAATTCGTTGCTATTGCTTCCCTGCGTGCCTTCTTCCCTTTTTTTCCTTTTTCTTTTTCCCTCTTCTTTCTCCCTTTTTTTTTCTTTGTTTCGGTTGAGGGCGAAGCAACTGGCCAAGAATAGGCAGTGAAGCTTTTGGGAGGATGATGTGATTCACATCGTCTGCCTTGCTGGGCCATGGCGTGTGCGGAGGCACCTGTGAATTTTTCAGCCATGCATTGGATCAAGTGACAAATTTGGGGCAACCAATTTGATGACATGGGTGTAAAATCCAACAGATTTGCTATGAGTAATTTATGACTTGTAAAGTCTCCCTACACTTTGCCCGATTTCATTTTTCACCCTACATTATAATATCAGTGCCTTTTGTTTTGCACCCTCAACTTTTAAAACTGGATAAATAACTCCCTAAACCAAATTTCATGATGGTTTTGATTATATTAGTTTTATGGTTGTGGACCCAATAAATAACAAACTATGCATAATAAGAATCTAAATTAAACCTTTATTACAATAGGGTGTTATTTATTCGGTTTAAAGGTTTTTGTCTCTTTTTTTTTGGTGGGTGGGTGTTTTTTTTTTTCGCACACGGGGGGTGGGGGGGGTGGTGGGTGCGCTGTATTGTCTAAAAAACTACTAATGTTTGTAGGTTAGGGTGGAAAATGTATTAAAAATAACATATAAGGGCTAAAAAATAGAGTTTACCATTAAAAAAGGCATATTTTCTTTACATTCAAACCGTAAAAAAATTTCATCTAAATCGTGAAATCCAGCACAAAATTTGTAAACATATTGTAGAATACAGTCGTTGTGACAAGGTCAAGGCCTCAAGGGAACTCTTACATGGCGTCAGCGGGATGAAGCACTACTGATCAAGACAAAGTTGATGTGAAATTCGATTTGGATAGATACATGATGGGTACATATAGACCAAAGGAGAAGGTAAAATGTGAGACATGCTTTAGGAACAAAATCAAGGTTTCAGAATTATTTTTTTTCTCTTTTGTCCAGGATTTAGTTCGTGGAATTAGAGAAGAGTGACATGGTTGTACTCTGCAAATACTTTGATGCAGCTAAGGAAAATGTTCTAATTAATCTCCGTATCTTGTCATATATATTGTTATTCGTTTCTCTCAGTTTTGGCTCCATCTATGATTTTTGTGTCCCAATGCGAAGCTTTGTATATCCAAAAACTTTACTAGGACATTAGAATAAGAGTTTCAAAATGTTTCACTAGTTGATTCCCGATGATTTTAAAGTAATCTATGTTTCAGTTTTCTGCTTAGATTAATCACATTTTTACGTTGTAGTAACTTTTAGGGCTATAACTTCTGACATAAAAAACTGATTTGAGATGCTACTTTTGAGGAACCGACGCCATGAGTTCTACCTGAGATATTAAGGAGTAAACAGAGTTACAGAAAAAAAAGTAGCAGGACGAAATCATAAGAAATAAACAACTAGAAGGGGAAAACAGAGATAAAGCATCAAGGGGGTTAGACTCCCTGATTTAAGATATTCTTATTCGGTTAACTCTATTCTGATTGTGACACCACAGGATCCAAAAACGATTCTAAAACCCCATGCAATTTATGGTTTTGTTACATAGAGAATTTGGGGGGGGGGGGGGGGTTGAACATAGAGAAACGAGGTTCTCTCAATTTGTTGTTGAGGTTGTCTCATGAGTTTCTTGTTCTAGTTTATTGTAATGCCATAGGTCAAAAACGGCTCAATGAGAACTTTGCGAAAACCGATGACATACATCACTAGATCAAAAATAAGTTTTTCTCATAAAACTTGATTAGAGATGCATGATATGTGACGAATGAATTTTCGTCACGTGAACGCCACTAATATCAAATCACGACGTAAATTTCAGTTGTTGTGACGTAAATGAAACGTCACCTATAATAAGATTTCTCGTACTGGTAGATTGCAATGAAATTTATACAAAGTTTATACGTATGTATATAAACAAACATACATATATATATATATATAATTTTTTTATATGTATACAGTTATAATGTATAAAAAAATATATACACATGTACGAAGTTTGTATATATACGTATTAAAAAAACTAAAAAAGAAACAAGAAATAAAATATGAAAAGAAACAGAAAAGAAAAAAAAAAAAGGAAAAGGCGCGCCGTCCGCTCTACGCACGCCACGTGTCCTAGTCATGGTGGGGGTGGGGGAAGGGTCATGTATATATGTTATGTTGCTTGCAGCTGAAATCGGTGATGAGGCTAATAAACCGGACGGATTTCGGGCTTTCGGCCACTTCGTTCTGGCCTTCTGGGCTTCGACTGCGATCATATCTGACTCGCCCATGGCAAAGGCAAACAACTCGCTGGAGGCTAATTAATTAGTGAAACTAAGGTGATTAATTGCTCCTCTTGATGCATGGTTGCCAGCCGGGAGGAACGTATTTCCAGAGCAAGAAAGGGAGGCGGGTGACGCGATTAAGAGACGGTACTCTTGTCGAGAGATTAGCTAGGGCGGTGAGAGAAAATAGATAGATATTTCCTCTATCTCATATTAGGTCGTTCTAGATAATTTAGCATAGGTTAAGATTTGAGAAAAAAAACTATTGTACCCTCTATTAAATATTATATGGTTGGATATAGGAGGGTGGTTAGGGGCAGAGAAAAGAGAAATTTGAATTAGAAGTGATTGATGGGCCGGCACAAGTAGTAGTTTATCGTGACAACTATTTTAAAACAAAATTTGAATTTTAAAGACAAAAATAATTTGGGACGGAGGGGAGTATGGACTAACTCCTTCCTAAGATAAAATTACCCCTCTGAAATAGTAATACACCGTTGAGTATATTGGGCCACCCATCATGTCTAGTACATCCGTGCATTTATTTTTTCGAGGAGTATAGAAGCAAATATTACAAATGTATATATATAGCTTACAAAAATATGTGCATGGATTAATTATACATACATATATAGTCCGTTACATGCATATTGAATAATTAAAAACAATACATTTAATTACAGCAAAATTAACCAGCAACTAATACAAATGACATTATTAGATAATAGCAGATAGCACACAACCAAAAAGAAAAGAAAGAAAAAAAAATAACCGAGGGTGATCGATTATATTATGATCCACATGAAGGAAACGATCGAGATGGTGCGGGCATACATGCCCTTAAGATAATCAGAGTCCAAAGAGACCATCGATCACCGGCCACCAGTACTATTCGATCAATGTCGATCGGATGACCTAAACGGAAAAGAGTATATATGTCGGTGGTTATTGTTGAATTAGGACCAGTACGGACTGACCCGTCTTTCTCTTTTTCCACAAGCTGGAACTGGATATTATAGATGTCTCCAAGCTCCCGATGCGCCATGAGGAGCCAAACGAAGGTGAGCAGCTCCCCTCCCATGCTCAGCCGCCGTGCGTGCTCCTCCGGCTGGGACTTGCCCGCCGCGTAGATCAGCAGCCGCACCCAGACCTGCACGATTACTTGCAGCGCTGCATGCAAACCCTGCCAACCCTGCTGCAGCTGCTCCAACATGTCATCAGGAGTTGCGCCGAAGAGATTGTCCATGAATGGTGGGACCCACGGGTTCTCACCGCTAGCCAATGCCTCAAGGAACTGCTCCTTGCTGGAGGTACGTGCATAGCTGGCATCGTTCAAAACCAATGCTAACAAATCATACACATTGCGTTGAACAGGCAGCATGGCAGGCTGCGTGACCAGCAGGAAGAACATGTAGTCAGATATCACCTCGCATGTATGCATCAGGGAATGTACCTCTTTCTCTTGAATATCATCATCCCTCCCGCTGCTCCTAATTGTATCTAATTGTCTGCTTACCTTGTACAAGTACATGTCAGTGTAGAGGTGCATCTTGAACAAGGTTATCTCAAAGGAGGAGACAAGTTTAGAGGTTTCTTCAACTTATTATTATCAATTTCTTGGTGGATAAGCTCCATTTCGTCGGTTACTGGATCATGCCTAGTGTGCCGAAATTTACTCCACACCTCCTTACCTCCAACAATGGCCATCATCTCGGTTATCCTCGACTTGCCATCAGCCAGGTAGGAGCTCAAAATGCAGCCGGGACAATAAGTAGGTTATGTGCCATAGAATACCACAGCACATACACAACTAAGCATACCTGAACTATCATATTTAGCAAGTGCCTTGACCACAACTCGTTGTCCTCGATGGCAAATGCAGTCACAGTGTCCTGCCCACCCAGGTGTACAAGAAAGAATGGTGCCCACAAGAGTGTGAAATCATGATGGATTTGGCTTGGCAACAAGGTTTTTCCAGGGCATGTTTGGCAACATATATGGTCATTTGCTGTGGTGGGTAGATGCCGTGAGAGGTAGCCTAGTGCATATACAGCTATGAAGTCCGCTGACAGGTAAGTCAACCATAGGAAAATCCTAAGCCACGCTCGGCTGGTACGGCGGCGAAGGCCACCAAAAAAGAAGAGGAGCAATTGCAAGGCAAAGCTCAGGAGCACCAATATCTGGATTTCCCAATCTTTGAACTGTTGCACAATGGTCTTAGTATCAACTTGTTCCATGCCTCCTCAACACTCTGTATACTTGAATCTGTAAATTAATCAGGTTTAATTTCAATTAGTGCACCATATATATATGAATGTGTTTGAGCTAGCTAAACATGTTACCTAGCTAAGTGTGTAAATATGATGGTATATACACCTATAAAGCACGCATGTCAATTAAATCTTAATTCATGTCGATGTACTTTGTTCAAATTAAAAACCTCTCCTAGCAATGATTCAGATTAGGAAAAAAATCCACTTCACCCCCTTAGACCTGTACATGACCCCATAATGTACGTATATTTCCGGATCAGTTTACTCTCCAGAATTAATAAAACTAGCTCGTTTCCAGCATACATGCATAGATTTAGGTAATAGTTTCAAGCTAGAGTTGTAGCTGTTCAACAACTTTTATGTCTTTCTTATACACTTCTACACAGTGGTATCTCTTATGCTGCTGTTGCAACGCTACAATATGTACTAATATGAATTACTGTAATATGTCCCCGCAAAAAAAAATTACTGTAATATGGACCCAAATGATCAACATGGCATCCATGTATCTTACTCTCTTTTTTTCCCGATTAATTAATGTAGTAATTTCACCCTCAAAGTGAAAATTGTGTGCCATATTTTAGCCCTCTCTCAATAATACAATAATAAATTGCTCACTTTATTCCCTAAAAAAATTATCTTTTTTCTTTCTCTCTATACAAGTTATATTAATTCTAAGATCAAAATTACAAGTAGCATAAATTGCAATATTATAGTATCATATCTTAAATCTCAACTTATTTTTGGAGTTTTTAATCACTATTTGCATAGGTTCTAGTTTAAAAATCAAGATTTAAAAATGTGTGCAAACTACAATCTTTTTTAAAAAACCATTTTGTACACAGGATGTTAATTGTCACTATAGTTGTACAAAAATTCAACTTAAAATATGCTTCTATAAGTGGGCCTTTTCAGTAATTTGGGGATAACATGAGCCCATTAATAGTTAAATGGTTTAAGTGCTCAAGCTAAATAGTTTGAGAAAATGGGACAATTCCTCTAGCATGGCGTATCAAACTTTTCTATCGTATGTACATTAAAGTATACGTTCATGACATATTACTATTTTATTAATAGGACCATCTTTATTTTGATTTCAAAGGTCTTCAGAATTAAAACTTAATTTGACATTGCAGATTTCTATAAAATATACTCCCTCCGTCCCTAAATATTTGACGCCGTTAACTTTTTTAAATATGTTTGATCGTTCGTCTTATTCAAAAACTTTTGTGAAATATGCAAAACTATATGTATACATAAAAATATATTTAACAATGAATCAAATGATAGGAAATGAATTAATAATTACTTAAATTTTTTTTAATAAGACGAACGGTCAAACATATTTAAAAAAGTCAACGGCATCAAATATTTAGGGACGGAGGGAGTATAATATTAGTTGTTCTAGTATCGCACAATAAATATATATGATGAATCCCTTGGTATAATGTGGATACGATAATTTTTTTGGGATTTGACTAACTTTTGATTAAAATATGTTACAAAGTTTGACTTTTAAAATTAAAATATGTAAAATCGCTGAAGGGGTTACAACACATTCATCAAACTGTCTAGCTGCAGTTTGTGTCTCGACTTTCCGTTCGACTAGATGATGATGAGACGCAGTCAATGACGACGCGCGCCCTGACCCCGACCGCCCAACCGGCCGGCGAGCAGCGACCGCCAAGCTAGGTCGAGCGCCTGCCTCCTCGACGGCTCGACTCGTTTGACTGTAAGTTGAGAGCTGAGACTGTGAGTAGATCGTAAATTCATAATTTGAATCAAATTACGATTGCCATAACTTGAATGGTCGATTGAATCAAAAGTAGTGTGAATGTTTGATTCAAATTAAATTATTTTTCTTTTATTTATAAAACAGGAAGATGCTTATTTCCTCAATTCTTATTATATATATCATGCCTGCTAGAAATAAGAAGTATGATCCTAGCGCTGAAAAGCGTTAGAAGAGATAGACTAGAAGCAGCAACCAATATCAAACCAGATGCTAGTGTTGATGATGGTCATGGTGATGATGCGGTAGATATTGAGGCTAATGCTGGAGAAGATTAATTATGAAAATATAGTAGAAGATTTCATTCCAAGAAATACTTGAAAAATGATGCTTTTTTAGAAATTACTATATATTGGGACTAGCAATATATAGGGTCAGATTAAGTTCGGGTGGAGTGAGAGCATACCCAATCTGAGACTCAAAACACCTATAGCACATCCATGCCTAAAATTTTAACCATGCATGCCTACACTCGTTGAATACCGGTTATCCATTGGGTACTGGTGGGTTTTCTTTTTACATATTTACTGATACCTATGGGTTTTTCAACAACATCATGTAATACATCTATTCATAGGTATAGAACATCACAATTACTAGCTAGTGTAAAACCACAAACAATCAATAACATAAGTTACTGTAATTCGCAACTATTAAGTATATACCAAAATCCATAATTCTACACCTATAAGTTAGTTCAACATCAAATAATTATTAGCCTATTACTTTGCTGCACTTATTGAATGTTTTATTTAGTGTTGACACGCAATCTTCCAAAAATCACCAATGAACATGTATGTTGGTTATTCATGGGTTACACAGTGATGTAGAATAAAACCCACAACACGTCCGAAATATCTCTATGTGAAACAAGTAGAACTTTTTTTGAAGGAGCCACCATCATGTACTTCTGTATTGAAAATCTTTTTTAAAGATTTGAAATACAAATTACTCCCTCTATTTCAAAATATAACTTCTAACATTCAAAATTTGCTCCAAATTATAACAACTTCTCTATCAACATTATATTCTCAACCAATCACAAACTCCTGACATTTAATTCCATATACTTTCTTAATACCCACGTTTAAGCTTAAAACTTCCTATATTTTAGGACAGAGGTAGTATTCTAAAATATTATTATGTAAAATATCAATAAAATATTCTGGTCGCTGCTACAATATGCTCCCCATCAACAAGTATAGGCATTCCTACTAGAATTTGTCCACGCTACTCCAAAATGAAATTTTTTTTACATCTTGCTTTTTTTTACAAACAGACTAAAAGACGATCCACGTGTAAAAAGGTTTGAGAGGTGTCTAGTAAAGACAAGTATGTGAAATTCATGGCATAAATATAAAACTTCATGGCACATTTTTACTGTTCATACTTTGCATCGACCCTTTCCTTATATTATTCATCTTACTAGGACCGCATTTAATGATCGACATTGTTGCAAAATAAAACCTAAATTGTTTGGCTTTCCTTCCACTTTAATCTTTGCTAAAAGGCGATAAGGGTGCTTATATTTATGAGTGGAGGGAGTAGAAATCTAGTGAAGTTTAGTATTCATCACTAATTTACGTCACTTTGAGCGTGGGTTAAGGTAGAGGGGATGGCAGGGTGCACACATGTGCAAGATGTACACACAAGTGTGTGTTAAATAATACTACAACACACACACACACACACACACACATATATATATATATATATATATAGATATATATATATATATATATATATATATATATATATATATATATATATATATATATATATATATATATATATATATATATATGAAATTAAAATTGGGAGAGCTCGTGGAAGTGGAAGTATCCATGGAACTCGATGGAGGCATACCTGCGTAATTCACCTTGAAGTGTCAGCTCTCTTCAAGTGATCCGCATACTTTGGAATTAATTGATACGTGGATCTGCGCCTATGTATTACTCCTTGGAGTAGTAGTTATTATATAGGCAGATTATGATGTCCTCTCTGAGAATATATGTGGCAGCTGACAGCAAGCATTGGCAAGTTAACCTTTATTCCTTTCTTGTCAACGCTTGCCAATGCTTTAATGATCATGGATCATCATGGGTGCATGAGGAGTAGTAGCAGTAGCATTGCTCCGTGCACATATTTACGGATGCGCTTACTCTTACTCCCTCCATCCTATCTAATAAATTCAAGTTTTAAAATATTTGACCAACAATTGATATAATATGAATTTTATTTGATGAAAATAATATCATTGGATTGATATTTGAATTTAATTTCATATATATAATTTTATTGCTATAAACCTTATAGTGTATGAGAAACTATAAGCTAAAGAATAGTTTTGATCTGTATCGAGTTTGATCGTGTTGGTATACATTGTTGGATTAATTGATCTTGTAATTGGCAATGTTCGAGCTGCAGACAAAAGATGCTAGGTGCTTCTTGAACATCACTGCTCGTCGTAGCACATATGCCTTACCTAATGTCAAAGTTGTACTGGCACTGCGCCTCTTTTATCTACTCACGGGAAAGAAAAGGGCCAGATGTGCCCATGACTACTATCCCTGTTCTAAAATATAAATAATTTCTAGGTTGGTATGGGTATTAATAAAAGTAAATAAAACTTATTAGAAAATAATTGTGATTGGTTGAAAATAGAAAGTATGTGAAAAAAATAAATGGAGAATGGTTGTGATTGGTTGTAAGGAATGATATGTGAAGAAATAGAACTTCATTTGTTAAAAATAGCTGCTTTAAAATAGATGTAGTGGCTTCTCTATGCAGTGTGGTTAAGACTAATCCGTGTCTAGAGGATTGGTTACTTAAAAAAGAAAGTGAAATATGGTGGGACATGATATATGGGGCCCTAAAGCGTGAAGTGTCGCAAACATCTACTTAACCCACTCTCCATCACCATATGTATGTATTCGTCCTAAAATATAAGAAAATTTGATTGGATGAGACACATTGATCCTACTATAATAAATCTGGATTATGAGTTATTTTACCGGCCTACATATCTTACCTAGGGAAAAGTGAATCCTGAAATGCAATTAGAATGAGCCATGTATTTTGAGGGTGTTTGGATCTTTTAGTCCCTAGACTAAAATTAGTCCTAGAACTAAAAACTTTAGTCTATATCTGTTTGGATATAGGGACTAAAAGTGACTAAAGGTCATTAAATACACTATACAAAGACCATGTTACCTCTAAAACCATACCACCGCAAGACCATCTCCTGCCCATGGCTGCCGCCTTCTTCTTTACAAAGCATCATTCTATCAGGTTGCAAAACAAGTTGCAAAACATCACTGCTGTCCTCATCGCAAAACAGGTTTGGATCATCACTCTACCAGGTCAGTCACGCATGAACAGGTGGAGAAAACAGAAATACAAATCACAAGTTCCCGAAATATGAACATAAGTACTTCTGTCGCGTCTCACCCCCGGGCAAGGAGAGCGCGACGGGGCGACGGTGGATCTACTGCCAGGTGAATCGGAGGTAACCCATGGCCAGTCGATTGCAAGATCTGCTGGTAGGAGGCGAACTCGGGGAAGGCGTCGGTCTGAGAGTACAGATCCAGGCCCCCAGATCCCCTCCCCCGAAAATGGAAACCGGCGCCAAATCCAGCTTGGCCTGACGACCCCTGCGAGAAGCCATACTTGAAGGCGTCGATGGCGGCCGCCAGGTGATGTGTGTACGACTGGGAGAAGAAATCCACTGTGTCTTCCTCATTGCCTGCCATGGCTGCCGCACGACTCACGGTGGCTTACACGAGCAGCAGCGGCTTCCACGACACCGGCAGGGCTTGCGTGGGGCAGAGGCTGGGCTTGCGCGAAGCAGCGGCGGGAGCTTGCGCAGGGAGGTGGCGGCGGCGGCGGCGGCGGCGTGGGGTCGAGTGGAGCAAAGACAGAGATGAGGAATGGGAGGATAGGGTTGTGCGCGGGGGCAACGGGGGAAAGAAACGATTTTAATTTCTATAAGCTCCTCCCACAGGGACTAAGGTGGTGTTTGGATCAGGGACTAAATTTTAGTTCCTGTCATATCGGATGTTTGGACACTAATTAGAAGTATTAAACGTAGACTAATAATAAAACTAATTGCATAAATGAGAGCTAATTCCCGACACAAATTTTTTAAGCCTAATTAATCCATAATTCGCACATGTTTACTGTAGCATCACATAGGCTAATCATAGATTAATTAGACTAATTAGATTCGTCTCGAGAATTAGTCTAAGGTTATGGAATGGGTTTTATCATTAGTCTACATTTAATACTTCTAATTAATGTCCAAACATCCGACGTGACAGGGCTAAAATTTAGTCCCTAGATCCAAACAGGCCCTAATGGACTAATGCACTTTAGTCCATTTTAGTCACCCTGTTTGGGATTTTAGGGACTAATGGATTAGTCCCTTCAACCAAACAGGCCCTTAGTTGAACCGTAGCTGTTGTATTAAGAAAGCTGGTTGTTCGATTAGGGGTGTGTTTCGATCCCAAAAAATTTTGGCCAAAAATATCACATCAAATGTTTGGACATATATATGGAGCATTAAATGTGAAAAAAAAAACCAATTGCACAGTTTGCATGTAAATTGCGAGACGAATCTTTTGAGCCTATTTGCGCCATGATTTGACAATGTGGTGCTACAATAAACATTTACTAATTATAAATTAATTAGGCTTAATAAATTCGTCTCGCAGTTTACAGGCGGAATCTGTAATTTGTTTTGTTATTAGTCTACATTTAATACTTCAAATGTGTGTACCTATACTTAAAAAAAAATTTAGCTAAAGAACTAAACACGGCTAAGATAGGGAGAAAAAAGTCAACGACATGGGGCCCAAAAAAAGTCAACAACCCAAACTCAACTATATACATGCCTTAATTTAGCCTGTGGACTTAACTAAATACGTCCTCCGTCCCAAAATAAGTGCAGCCATAGTTTTCCGCGTCCAACTTCAACCGTTCGTCTTATTTAAAAATTTTTGAAAAAAATTAAAAACATAAGTCACGAGTAAAGTACTATTCATGTTTTATCATCTTATAAGAAAAAAAAGCTAATTATAAAAAAATTTTAAATAAGACGGAGATCAAAATTGGGTGCGGAAACTTATGGCTGTACTTATTTTGAGACAGAGGTAGTACTAATTACCATTGTTTCGTTACCTGCATGCTAACGGGCCCAAGATACAAGCCAATAGGAACGATGATTTTCAATGGGGGAAAATCCAAATAACCCCTTACAAGTCAATGGTCTTTCAATCTCCCCCTACAACTTAATTTGGTGCGAAACACTCCCCATAAGTCTATTTTCCCTTCAAACTTCCCACCTATATCTAGTTTTTTGGGTGATTTTTCTCATCACGCTAAGTGATTTTTGGATCTCTAGTGTGGTGACCAAAGATGTCCCATGTGCCTTCTCTTGTTAGGAATAGGATTTAATACACCAGTAGTATGTACGTGTTTGTCGTCGTGGTTTTACTGTCATACCACTGGTGGAATAAAAGCATGCAAAGAGCAAAAGGTGAAAGGAGGTCAAAGTACACCCATTTGGTGTCAAGGAACAACTTCGTTCATCACAACAGAGACCTATGGGGCCTGAGATGGGAAGTTGGAAGTGAAAAAAAAAAACTTGTAGGGAGTGTTTTGTACCAAATTAAGTTGTAGGGGGGAGATCGAAAAGACCAGTGATTCATAAAGGGGTATTTGTATTTTTCCCCTTTCCAAAGCGTCGCTCCATATTTTGACGGGAAATTTAACTATTTTCCACTTTTAGTTTGGCGATTATCCAAATACTCTTTTTAGGTTTGCAATTTTTTTTTGCCCTTCTTAAAAAGTGGTCTCTTAACTATTTGCCACTTTTACCCACGTGGCATACCAACATGGCAACCTAGAGTAAAAAATGGTGTGGGACCCACTTGTCAGTCTCTCCCTCCCCTTTCATCCCTACCCCCCGCGTCCACCACCCCCATCGACGCCGGCACCGCCTCGCCGCTGACCACCGATGGCGCCGCCTCATCCGCCCACCCCGAGTTACAGAGGCGTAGGCCTCCACTCCCCGTTGCGCTGCCTTCGACGCCAACACCGATCCGCTGCTCTACACGCCGGTGTCGCCCCGCTGCCGACCACCGATGGCATCACCTCGTAGCCGACGCTGTGAGGCCCCTCGTCACCTCCCACCATTGGAACCCCTCGGCAACTCTTGTGTGAGAGGTCATCACCGGCCGCTGCTTGGGCCTACGGCGATGGGGATGACGAGAAGGAGGAGGAGGGGGAAGACCGCATAAGCAGCCTCCCCGTCAAGGACGGCGCCCGCACCGCCGTGTTGTCCCCATGCTGGCGACATCCACACCGCTCATCCTCAACGGCGCTGACCTCCTCCCCAACAACGGCGGCGGCCGCCCCAAATTCTCTGGCGCTACGTCGCAAACGCCGTATCTCGCGTCCTCGCCACGTACCCTGACCCGTTCCAGTGCGTCCGCCCATGGTGACGGTGCTCCTCCTTCTCATCTCCCTCGTCGTCCTCCACTCCCACCTCTACTCGACCGCGAGGTGGGGCCATCGGTGGTCGGCGGCGGGGCAGTGCTGGCGTCGATGGGGGCCGTGGACGAGTAGGGGAGAGATGAAGGGGGAGGGAGAAACTGACGAGTGGGTCTGTGAGTCTCACACCATTTTTCACTCTAGGTTGCCATGTTAGTATGCCACGTAGGTAAAAGTGGCAAATAGTTAAGAAATCATCTCTTAAGAAGAGAAAAAAAATAACTGCAAAGTGGCAAATAGTTAAATTCCCCTTTTTTGACCGACCATGGATCACGAACCGTCGGCTTGTATCTTTGTAAAGGAAAACTGAAATTTGCACAGCCCTGTGCAAGAAAATTCCGCTGATGGTGCATTTTAGATGTTTGAGGATAAGCACTGTGTATCATCCAGGAGGCAGGAGAGGAAAGACAGTCGACATGTAAAGCTGTAGATGACTGGATTATGGTCGGCTATATAAAGCTTTCTTGAAAGATATGTACTCCGTCCATCCTATAATATATTAATATAAGGAATTTTGGAGGGATGTGACACTTACTAGCTAGTATTACAAATCTGGATATACTCTTTCTCTAGATTCGTAGTACTTAAAAAAATGTCACATCCCTTCAAAATTCCTTATATTATGGGTCGGAGGGAGTAGTAACTAAGATCATTGTTGCATGAATGCCAAGTATATTCAGGTTTAGCAAGTACTCCTATTGATGCTGAATTCATGAGATGATTGGCTTGAAAGACACAAACGACAGTAAATCAGAAGCCTGAAAATGCCTAGGAATTTTGTTCCTGCATAGCATCAATTTTAGGCCGGTGCACATTTGAGATGGCCTGAAAAATATATAGCAGAAGTCCATGTATGATGCCAAGATCTGATGAGCTTTCTTCATGGTACTGAGAAAGCAAATCTACCTGAGACAGTTGGAGATTTTTTTTTTTCTGTTGCCTGTGACTATTACAAGCATACTCTTTTTTTTCGATTGAAAGGTGAATCTTCTTTCTTTCTTTGGCCATAACAATGCTAATAGTCTGCTGTAATACGCCAACGAAAATTCAGCATCACGAGGCTGTAATAGTCTGCTGCTCAGTTCTCACTACGGATTTGAGGTGCAGGTCAAATATCTTCAATTCGATAGATACCAAGATGTGAAATAACACAATACAAAAGTAGTATTTGCCTTTTCTTTAGGGGAACAATGCATCCGAAATGCATGAAAAATGCTCTAGTCGGGTCATAACTCAAACTAGATTGTAGTATGATGATGTTGCTACCTACAAGTTTTTTTTTTTTTTACTGAAGATGTAAGTAAACTATCTGACAGCAAAATAGATGCAAATTGAAACTAAAACAAATTGTGCAGAGTATAACACGCCCTTGGTGACCTTGGATAAGCAGCGTACAGTAGAGAGTAATGCCGATATTTGGTTTCGTGTCACGTCAGGAAAATCCATGGTCGGCTGCCGTTTGCGCCTCTCCTTGTACGATTTAGGCTCATCTGTTGTTGTCGTGTCAACGCAGATTGAGACTGCTTGAAATGGATTTATCTCATTCAGATTCCGATGACTTGGTCTGGATTTTTTTTTTCTGTACAGTTAGACTGCAATTGTTAGATTGGTTGAAGCATCCTTTCAAGAGCACAAAAGAACAACAGTATGGCCTTCAGGGAGAAACATTTACATTTACAGTCGCAAGATCCTTTAGAACACCGGAATTTTACAGGAGTTGTGTGTCCTTTGAAACACAGAATTTTTACAAGATTTTCATTGGAATTAGTTTTTTTTTTCAGAAATTTGGTTAATGAAGTAGACTGACGATGGTAACCAAATTTCAGAAATTTGGTTCATAAGCACATACGAGTAGGGAGTAGGGACATAATGGATGAATGTGCACTCATGGCAATCCCAGGATTATCAGGAGCTGCTTATGTTACAAATGCACATTAGTAGTACTAGCATACATGTATGATCATACTCCAGAACCAATCTGCACTCCAGAAGAATTCTATTCATCTCTGTCTAAGGCATCAACCACCCTAAACATTTTGCTAGTCTCAGTCATCACTCATCAGTAAATATCAGACACTAGCACAAGAGACATTTATACACACGTTACAGTACTTAGCTGGTGAGCTGTTACCTTGCAGCTCAGTAACTAGATAAGAATCTGTTTGTTCAGTGAGTGGTTATCTTTCCCTGTGGAGCAGTTTTGAGCTCCTCAGAAACTCAACTAGAGATCTTCAGTAAAAACAACCCAAACTAGAGATTTCCAGTAAACTAGTAAGTAGTTCTCTCATTCAACTTCAAGCAGGTCTCCGGCGATAATACTGCAGCGACCACTGAGTTAGTAGCTCGCGAGTCAAGATCTTGATTAGTTCGACCACTAACTGCAATAGACAAACAAAAAAGGGCATGTAAGAAGCCAATGTATTTAGGAATTTGTTACAACTATTAGAGCTCGTCAAAAATTCTTACCTCTACAATTATCAATTGCAAGCTTGGACAGGCCTTGTTGGTGTGATGTCTTTCTTCTCTTCCTCGTCGTGCGGTAGGACGGTCTCAAAAGCCTGGACAAGAAGCTCCACCTTCTTCTTTCGAGCAGGGCCTAAATTATTCACAGCTCTCCGAAGTGCATAGTCAATCATCCATTCTTCAGCATTCTTGCGCTCATCCATCATCTGATGCTTGAGGTCCACCTTTTCTGATTCTGGGTCCAGTTCAAGAGGAAGAAAATTTGGAGCCCTTGGGTTAAAACCTCTCAAATATTCCTCCTCTTCCGGTGTTCTCCTCCTCCTAGCAATGATCAATCTATTCCCCGGACAAGTCATGGACTCAGTAGGATCAAGATATGCATCTCCTTTGAGGTGCATCCCGCTGAATGCGTTGCATATGTCATCAAGGGACGATTCTTTTGCAACAGAATCTTGGTACTGGGGCTCTTCAGCACTGAAGTTATCGCTGAACTCTGGTATTAGCATATTGGATGATTGATTATTTTCCTCACTACTGCAAAGTTCTTCAGAGTCATCTAATATAGAGACAGTAATCTCTTTTTGAGCACTGCCATTCAGATCTGTGGTGTTAACGTGTCCATCATCCTCTTGATGCACAGTAGTTCCTTCAGAAGCACCTCCAGATTCACTTGTGTCAAGCTCTCCTTCCTTCTGAGCACCAGAATTGATACCTACAGAATAGTCTTCTTCATGACCATCTTGAGTAGGATCTGATTCTTCATGAGCATCTTCTGATGTACTTGCGATAACCACGGATTCCTCTAGAGCACCATGATTTTGAATAGTTTCTTGGGTAAAATGACATTCTTCAGATGTTGCCAATTCACATGTTTGCTCAGGTTCATTTTGAGCATCATCTCTGACACATGTAGAGTTATCATCAGCTTCTTGAGCAATAACATTTTCTTCATAATCAACTTGCAATTGGCATGTGGTTATCACGGTTGCCTTTTGAGAATCATCATCACTGAAATATCCAGCATTATCATCTTGACAGGTTTCTTCAGCAATACCAGACTGTTCAGTGACATCAGAAGAGCCTTCAATCAACTCACTTGTGCCAATCCCCAATTCCATTTGGGCACCAGCAGCGAGTGGTGTAGAGTTATCATCAAGAGTGGTTTCTTGAGCGGTATCAGATTCTTCAGAAGCATCTTCTGTTGTTTGTGTGGTAATATCTGGTACCATTTGAGCTCCATCATTAAAGCATGCCGAGTTACCTTCTTGGCTGCTTTCTTGAGCGATACCAGAACCTTCAGAAGCATCTTGCAAGTCGCACAAGAATACACCCAGTTCCATGTTAGCATCTTCTGTGCAGTCCACAGGATCATCACTATTAGCTTCTTGAATACCAACTTCTTCGGAGGCAACTCTGAATTCTCTCATTCCAATATCCAATTCCTTCTGAGAGTCATCATAGCCATCTGCACGGATGTCATCTTGATCAAATGCTCTGTCTGCTGTGCTGTTATCTTGATGAAATGCATTGTCTGCAGTGCTGCTGTCATCTTGCTCAAAGGCATGGTTCTCCACTGGTTGTTTTTGCATTTCAACATGTAGGGAAACAATCGCACCGGAGTCAGAAATTTCACCTTCGGAGACATATTTTGAAGTGACTTCCTCAGAGAAATCCTCTTCGCACCCAAAACCAGAGATGATCTCCTCAGATATCTCCATTTCAGATCCACCATCATCCTGCGTGTTCTCTTCATCTTCCACATTCGGATGCTCGGCAACCTCTGAAATGCTTTCAGACTCCATGTTGGTCCCATCGCCGCCTTTGTCCTGCTCCATTGAAGTCTCCTCTTTGCAGCACTCATCAGGGATATTATCCGCCGTCTCTGCTAGTTCCTGCTCAGGAATCCCCAATTTGCAGACAGCAGCAAAGTTTTTCTCTTCTTGCATCTCTTGTTCTCTACAAACCTCGGTTTGATGTGCCGCATCCAGGATGTTGTCTTCACTGACTCTCTCCTGCTCCTCACAAGCCTCAACTCTGAAATCAACACCTTCATGCTCCGACGCGATCTCCGATTCACGGGCAAAATCTGAGATGTTTTGCTCATCATTTTCTTCCTGTTGTTGAGCAGCCTCATCTTCGCACCCATCTCCCAATCTACCTGATGTGCCCTCTTCTTCTTGATCTTCTTGAAATTCAGAAACAACTGCTCTAGTGATCTCCTCGTCTCTGATCCCGTGTTCGTCTGAAAATTCACCATCCAAGCTATCATCCTCATACCCCTGGTACCTGATCCACGGCAACTCCTCGACGAATTCGCCGGAGGTCGACGCGTCGCTGCACTCCGACGTGCTGTCTCTGAAGGCACCAAACCTCTCCTCCGGCCTCGCCTCGCCGTCATCGTCGCCGCCGTCGCCGCAGACATCGAGGTCGTTCTTCCCCTTCTCGTCGGACTCGTCGGCGCCGCACCGGTCGAAGACGACGAACTCCATCTTCCTCACCGTGGCGTCCATCTCGTCCAGGGACATGTCGCTGCAGCTCATGTCCGTGCTCACACGCGGGCCGGCGTACACCTCCACGAAGAAGTCGCCGAGCGCCTCCTCGTCGATGAGCGGCGGCGGCGGCGCCACCCTCGCGCCGCCGCCAGCGCCGTTGGTGTCCTCCGGCCTCTGGTGGGCGGCGCCCTTGCGGAAGGCGGAGACGCCCCTGAGCTTCATGCTCTGCTGCGTCTTGATGAGCCGGCGGCGCGACGCGAGGAAGCTCCGGAGCGGCACCGCCGGCGAGTGGGCGTGGCCGTTGAGGGAGCAGTAGGTGTAGGGGCAGACCCGCGTCGCGGCGGGGCCCTCGGCGTCGGTGGCGCCGGGGGCGAGGTCGAGCGCGTCGGGGAACTTGGCCTCCTTCATCGTCGACGAGCACGTCGCCCTGCCCAGCCCGGCGCTGGCGGCGGCGGCGGCGGCGGCCGACACCTTCGGGAACAGCACCTTCCCCCTCGCCACCACCCGCACTGGCCTCCGCCGCGGCGACGCCGACGACGCCGCCCCGCGCCCGACCTTGGCGTCGGAGCTGCTCGTCCCCCTCATGTAGTTAGGCACGGACGCCGGCGTCAGCGACGTCGCCGCGCCCTCGCGGTTCCGCGGCCTGCTCCCCCCACCGCCGCCGCCGCCGTCGTCCCGGAAACCCCTCTTCTTGGCCGACGACGGCGGCGGCGTCATCAGCGGGTCCTTGGGCTTCTTGTGCACCTCCTTGCTCCGCACCATGGCTCACCGCCCTCCTCCTTGGATCGATTTCTCTCGGATTTCTTGGCTTGTTAGACTTGCAGGTTTGCTTGTCGCTCTTGGCTTCTCTCTTGGGTTGGACGGCGGCGGCGAGAAAAGCAAAGCAAAAGAAGAAGAAGAGAGGTTTGGATGGAGATGGAGTAAGAAGAAAGAAGAAGAAGGTGTTGATGGATTAGTGGAGGGGATAATAACAAAGAGAGATGGGAGCACAAAATTGACAAGGAAAGCAAGGGGAGGGAGGGAGAGTGGGTGGGCGGCTCAAAGGTGGCATCTTTGAGGGGAAGGCTTGGACACTGACAAAACACAAAAGTTTGTTTTGAATCTGTGGATCTTCAGTGGATTCAAACTCTGTGTGCAACTTTGTGCGTGTGGATGAACCTTGGAGGGTATCCTTTTGTGAGCTGGTAATTGAATGGATTTTAAGAGGGCAATTGGTTGGTTAGTTGGTCATAAACTCATTCCTAAAGTTTGTTGTAATTTAACAGCTTGGGAATATATATGATAAGTACTATCGAGCACAGTTAAGACGTTAAGACTTTTGGGTATGGTGATGTTGGCTAAAAAGAATATGCAGGGATGAAGGTTTTGTTCCTGTACGAACGGTAGTGCTGTGTCGTATTCATCTCCTTCGTACGTTCGGTGTCGTGGTGGTTTGACAAAAGTTTAGAAACAAATTTATTTGAAGCTACAATTTAATGAATATTATTATTAGATAAAAAGTAACATCTTAACTATTGATAATAACTACTGATACTGAAGTTTTACTGGTATTGTTCTTTTAACTATATCTATGTTTACAAATCGAGTATAATGGTAGTAATCGTAAAATTAAGACAACCTACAAAGAGTAAACGATTTTACTTAATTAAAGAGAATTCGAACTTCACCGGTTCTACACATAAATCTCACTGCTAATGGCACATGGTTTAGCCGTTGGTACCGTGGTACGGAGTGGCTGATACTGATACAAAGTTAACCAAAAAGATAAGCAGGTCTAAATGCCCTCTCTCGAACGTTCGTCTCAGGGGATCCCCAGAGCTTTATTGGGGCGTCAATGCAAGATGCTGACGCGTAAATCCACTTTACCGATGGAGATTTGGGGTACTATTTAGTAGTAGCTTTCTCGGGGATTATTATTGGTCTTTCATTATGTAGCACATAGGGGCCCAATGCAACCTCTAATTTTATTTTCTTTTCCTTTTTCCATTTGATGGCTTGATGATGCTGTAGCGTCACAGCTCACAAATTTGCTTCACGTTAATTTATTGCAGCCGTGCCGCAGCGAAATTCCGTGTGCAATCAACATGAATTTATTTTTGAAAATATTCTTTAAGAAATTAATGTCATGTATCTCTTTATCTTTTGGCGAATGGTTTGCTTTTGCTTTTGATATCAAACGTGTCGTTAACTTGTTCGGAACTTTCAACTTTTGTCATCGATCTTTCACTAAACAGAAAGGGTATGGTTATTGTCGGCTGTGCGGCAATTAATCTGTTGTGTATCGTGGAAATGTCGTAATGCAATGATTTTCAGATATCATATACTCATATATCTGATCTAGTTACACTAATCTTCCACAAGTCTATTGTTAGCTGTTCTGAAAACAAAAAGGTTGTTGCTGATTCCTTAACCAAGCACAAGCTAATAAGCTATATCTTTTGTTGATGTCCTGAAGTTATCTTAGTATTATGTGTTTGTTCTAGGTGCGTTCGTTTCTGGGGGATTGGGTGAAAAAGAGACATCGTTTTCCGCGCGCACGATTTCCAAACTACGAAACGGTGTGTTTTTTATAAAAATTTTCTATAGGAAAGTTGCTTTAAAAAATCATATTAATCCATTTTTGAAGTTTAAAATAGTTAATACTCAATTATCTTTCCAATCTTTTCTGTCACCTCTTCAAACAGAGGCTTAACATCATTGATGTTTACAAGTCGTCATCTAGATGTGTTGCCCGGGCCATTGTTACTGATATTACAAATTAATATTGAAAATTCTAATAACATGTTAAAAGTATATATTTTTTTTGTGATGGTTTAAATTAAAAGGAAGATTCTATGTCAATAACAACTTGTTAATTATTAATTTGGAGTTTTAGAATTAAATTGAGTGTCCAAGATGTGTACAACTCCATATATTTATTAATTCTAAAATTTATAATTATTACATTTTAGAAATGCTAAAAAATGAATTCATTGTATTCCCAATATATAACATGTTTGATTTAACACTGATTATTCTAAATACAATATATGGTCATGATAGTATAACATGTCTAATTCACTAAGAAAACCATTTTGACAGATACATCATCCTTACTTTAACAAACATGCTAAAATAATGTATCCTTGTGAGAATGCATAGGACTCCTCCAGTCAAGGCACGCTTGTAAAAATTAATTTACTGGTTGTCTTAGGATACCTGCATGTGAAAATAACACTAACTTTGCCGGCGGTGTTTTTATGGACCCATGAACACCGACACACTCATGCACCGACGTTAAAAACATTTTCATAGGCTAAAATTTGTTTACTCCCTCCATAGCTCCTGTCCTTTTTATTTGACACCAAATACTATTCATATATAAACTTGGATATCTCATCTTTCTTTCAAAAGGTTTATAAATGCTTAAGAAGATATCATATTATTGTTCAAGTACTTTGCATGACAAATATAACTACACTATTTGCTTTCATCAAAACATCGTAATTTCAAAAGTTTTTATCAGTAAACAAGTCAAACTAGTCAACCGTATCAATTTAAAAGGAACTTAGGGAGTATTAATTTTAGAAGGGAGAAGGACATTTATCCATTACACGTACGTATACATATAGCCCATAAAGAACTGGAAATCTAATCCAAAAGACCATAGTACTGCATTCTCTGGTCTGTTTTCTCCATGAGTGAATCTGCTTGTTTGATGACATAGGCTGTCTTTAGATTAGAGGTGAAAAGTTTTGGTGTGTCACATCAGATATACGGACACACATTTAAAGTATTAAATATAGACTAATAACAAAACAAATTGCAGATTCCGCCTGTAAACTGCGAGACGAATTTATTAAGTATAATTAATCCATCCTTAGCAAATGTTTACTGTAGTACCATATTGCCAGATCATGGAGCAATTAGGTTTAAAAGATTCGTCTCGTAAATTAGTCGCAATATGTGTAACTAGTTATTTTTTAGCCTATATTTAATACTTTATATAGATGTTCAAATATTCGATATGATAGAGTGAAAAATTTTAATGTGAAATCTAAACAGGGTGATAAAACAAATCATTAGAACCGGACAAGCAGAACACTAGCAAATCCCATCGCCATCCTCATCTCTGCAACTGCAGGCCGGGCGTGTAGAATGATTAATTGATCAATCGTTCGTTGCATCTCATACGGAGTACGTGTGAGATGCACACACGTGCAGCTAACTTATCCCAAGCCAAAACCGCAACTGCCAATATTTTATCGCTTCAGCAATCTTCTTATATATATCAAGCCTGGCATTAAGATGATTTAGAGAATATTAGGTACTCATCACAAGCTTTTGATTAATCAGCTGTTGCTTGGTATATGGCGTGACGTCGTTTTCACGAGCCGTAACGATCGAGCAGCTTGTGTGATGTGAGTAGTCTAGTATTTGTTCCCAAGTTGCGTGCGACCACTGATCACTAAATCATCAGTGGTCAGTGTGTGATCAGTTGCTTGGGGAACCAATGCATATATATCTCCTGCGCAAGTACAAACACTACCCACATATTCAAGCAGTGGTACCTAATGAAACCAGCTAATTAAAAAACATGGTTTAATTAGGTATAACATTGACAGATATGCTCGAGGTGGTCGATCGATTGTTAGGTCTCTTGAGGGGAAACGATCATCAATGTTAAAGAAAAAATGCTAGTTGGCAAAATGATCCTTAAGATCGATTGAAACATATTTGTGACAATAACCAACTTTATTTACTTTACTAGATCTTGAATTTTTGCCTTCTGGATCAATCTGGTTGTCAATTGCTATTGGCAATAATTTGTTCTGTCTTTAATTATACTATTTCACCTATTCATTTTTCATACATGCCAGATAATTTAGCAAAGGTCTGGGATCATATTAAAACAGATTAGTGAACGGATTGTTCTTACAGATTATCCACTTGTATAAACCAAATATTTTAATAAATAAACTTAATAAATAATTTAAAATAAGTGGTCTACAATACGGTAGAGGAAACTTTTTTGATAAAATGTATATTTGAAACGTGGAGCAAATAATTTGAAAAAGCTAAGACTCTGTTTAGATGAGACTAAAACTTTTAAGTCTCTATCACATCGGATGTTTCGACACTAATTATAAATATTAAACGTAGACTATTAATAAAACCCATCCATAATCTTGGACTAATTCACGAGACGAATCTATTGAGCCTAATTAATCCATGATTAGCATATGTGATGTTACAATAAACATTCTCTAATTATGGATTAATTAGGCTTAAAAAATGTCTCGCAAATTAGCTTTCATTTATGTAATTAATTTTGTAAGTAGTTTATATTTAATACTCTAAATTAGTGTCTAAATATAGAGACTAAAGTTAAATCCCTAGATCCAAACACCACCTAAGCCTGGGCTCTTGATGTCAAGCTATGATGAAAAAATTATTTTACACATATACATCTTCCATTGCAGCAGCAACAACAACAATAATAAAATTTTACTCGTAGTCGGCCCTGCACCCTATTCATAGCTAGCTGATTTTGAGTCTCAAATGGAGACACGATGAGAAAACAGTCTTTTCATCATTGAGATTATCAGATTATTAGCAAGGCTTTTTTTTCCCTGAGTCGTCTTACACTGTTACTAACGTAACTTAACGTAAAGGTGCGTCCTAGAACCATTTTAACCCCAAAAGCTATCTTAAAAGGACTGATTTAGACCAAAAAAAATACTGTAGTAAAATCCAAGGACCAAAGTAACACCCAGGACAAGGAGAGGGTCCAGTGCCCTGCCTTCCCAACTGCTGATATACGAGCGAAAATGATGGCTCTGTACAGTTAATCTGTACTCCTGAAAATAACAAGTGATGGTGGACTGTTAGTGCATACACCCTCCCTCCCATAAAAAATCAAGTTCTGAGAATGAATGTGGACAAATGCTTGTCCAAGTTCATTCCACAAATTATCTTTTTTTTTTTGAACGGAGGGAGTACACCGTTTATATACTCCATCCGTTCCATAATATAAGAGATTTTGGATGGATGTGACACAGACTAGTATAATAATGAATCTTGATAGACTAATATAATGATGAATCTGGATAGGTGTCTGTCCAGATTCATCATTATAATAGGATGTCATATCCACCCGAAATCCACTTGTACAATTGCGCACGTCCTAATCAACAAACACATCCGCCGTAGTAAAGCCTCGTTCATGTGGCGATGAATGAAATCCTTAATTTACCAACTAACTGCTGCCAACCAACAACCAGATAAATAGCTACGCAAAGGACGTGCTCCTGATCCTGCAGCATCGCACCTTCAGCCTCATTTAGACCAATCTAGGACGAGTATTCTTTTTTGAGGTCGTTTTTTGAATAGGTTATGAATCATTGAAAACTTCTCCTACAAAAAGGATCATGACTTTTGGAAACTCATGTGGAATAATGGTCTTATAGATGACCAACTCCTGACAGATACTACTACCAAAACTGGTTGGGAGAGTTTGGTAAAAGAAAAAAATTGATGGGGAAATAGCTATATTTATGATGATATATTTTTCACCAAAAATAGTTAGATCGTTCTTACAATTGTAATTACACCACAAATTTTGAAACTTACACTATAATTTACATTGTTAGTTTCAATACTTACATCATGATTTTTATAAGAGATAACCCAAGAAACGTCTAAATTTAAAAAAAATATCATCAATAAGTGTGAGTTCTAAGAAATGCCATCGTATAAACGATTTTGTCCCAAAAATGCCATCGCCGTAGGGTTCCATCCATCCCGTGTCGTTAAGTGCTATATGATGAACAATGTATTTAACGGCATGGGGTGGACAGAATCCTAACAACGATGATATTTTTGGGACAAAATTGTTTGTACGATAGTATTTCTTGAAATTCACATTTGTAGTTGATTGTATTTCTTAGATTTGGACGCTTGTCAATGTCATTTCTTGGATTCTCTTTTTATAAATACATGATATATAAGAGAATTATATATGATTAAAGTAATTTGTTGTTTTTATTTTAGAGAGTAGATAGGAGAAATAGGAGCGTAAAAGTAACTGAAATTAAGTGAAAATATGATGCCATAATTTTAGCAATCCCGATTATAAAATGGCACACCAATTTCCACGTTTTTTTCCCGTCATGTTTCTGCCCGTTTTCGATTCCTTGGAGCTTTCGCGCACGCGCAGAAAACCGCGTCTCCGTCGCACTCGCCTCGCACCACCCCCTGGAGCGAGCGATCCACACACACACCGACTCCACCCACCAGTCGTCCACTCCCGTTGGGCGTTGGCTCCCGCACGCAAACCCAACCCAACCCAACCCAACGCGTCGTCTCGTCGGCGCGGAACTCCACCCGACCGCCTAGCCCGTTGGCGCCGTCACGACACCTCGATCACGCGTCCGATCCGGTGGGAACCCCCGCGCCGCGAGCGACACCCGCGCTTGGTTTTTCCCGTGCGCCACCGCCGAGACGCTTGGGTTTTCCCGTGCGCCACCACCCGCCCGCCGAGACAAGGCGGAGGCTCGCGCGCACGGGCACGGGAGAAATTGGACGAGGGGCAAGGCAACTCGCAACGGCTAGTCGCACGCACCGACGCAGCTTGCATTCAAAACCCACCTGGCGCTTTGTGTGCTCCGTACTCCAGTTTGGCTCCTACTACCACTACCTGCCCGGGTCGTCGCTGCTCCCCTCAGCCCTGACACCACCAGCAGCAGCATCGGCACGGTGGGGGCGAGCGCGAGGCGGCCATTTTTTTCATCAGCGGGGAATTTGAAGAGTGTGGGGTGGGGTACTGGGGTGGTGGCCTCGTGCTCGTGCGCGCTCTGTCCGCTTCTGCTGGCCGAGTCGACCTCCAACGGCTATTGTCTGATGTCTCAGGGGGGGAGCTGTTTTTCCCTCCCTTTTTTCTTTTTAACGCCACCAGTGGAACTACTACTGCGTGTCAGTGACGAGTAATAATGTGTCTCAGTCTGACTAGACAGCATTTGTGTGTGTACGGAGTAGGTCCGCTGAAACAAGTGGCTTTTGTTGGTGAGAGCCGAGAGCTGTCTCAGATTAATCCAGGTAAAATAGTTTGTTCCTTTTTTACCCTAACAGCTGTCTCTAAAAAGTATGATTTTTTTTAAAAAAAACGTTCTATATATGGATTTCTTATAACAATATTTTAAAATCAAAAAAATATATTGAAAAATTGAAAAATAGATTAAAATAATATTACGAAAGATTCATCTGTTTCTACCATTGAATAATTATCACAAATCAACTGTCTATTTGGCTATTCATCACAGATTAAGAATTAGGATATGATCGTAGTACTAGGATATGTCACATTCATCTAAAATTTCTTATATTTTAGGATGGAAGGAGTATATGCTCTACTAGTATAAGTTATTGATTTTGAATTTCTAGAATATAATTCTATGATTGGTTTTAGGGATTTTCTTCATTCCCTTTCGTTTCCTGCATTTTTTTTCCTAATAGCTGATAAGATGTTCGGAAGCCAGCTACTTCCTCGGCTGTGTGGAACACTATCAATGCGGTGGTGTTCGGATCCAGGGACTTAACTTTAGTATCTATATTTAGACACTAATTTAAAGTATTAAATATAGACTACTTACAAAAATAATTACATAAATGAAAGCTAATTCGCGAGACAAAATTTTTAAGCCTAATTAATCCATAATTAGAGAATGTTTACTGTAGCATCACATAGGCTAATCATTAATTAGCCTCAATAGATTCGTCTCGCAAATTAGTCCAATATTATGGATGGGTTTTTTATTAATAGTCTACGTTTAATATTTATAATTAGTGTCCAAATATCCGATGTGATAGGGACTTAACAGTTTTAGTCCTGTGGACTAGTACTAGTACTCCCTCCGTACTCATAAAGGAATTCGTTTAGGACAATGTTTAAGTCAAACCTTGGGAATATAAATCATGAATAACTCTCAAGTTGTTGAGTTTGAAAATGTAGAAATTATATGTATAGATTTGTCTTGAAAAATATTTTCATAAAAGTATACATAATCACTTTTCAATAAATATTTTTATAGAAACAAGAAGTCAAAGTTATGTTTTGGAGACCGTATCGCTGTCCAAAACGACTTCCTTTACGAGTAAGGAGGGAGTATAAGTTATTCTTTCACTCAAGGTTTTAAAACCAAAATTAACAAATCCAAGCGGGCTCACAAAGGACACGAAGCTGAGGCTAGCACAGCAAAAGCTAACGGCTCCGATCAATACAAAAACTCCTAAAAAATTCCATCCACTATACCAGAGTCAAAGCAACCAAGCAGCTATCGATCCTCCCTAATTTATTCAGATTAGGCTCAGCACCCACGAGGATCATTAGCCTCAAAACTCCATATTAAAATCAGGGCGTCAAATCGGATGATTGCGATGACGACGGCTTTAGACGCCTTTCGGCAGATGCTGTGCCCACAAGGAAAGAAAGAAGAAGAAGCAGCCACGGTTCACCTTTGCGGCATTGTCAACCGTCCTGAAACCGTCCCTTGACTTTACAACTCCCGTAACTTTCTTCACTGTTCCGTTCTCAGCATTTATACGTATTTATTTGAGCATTATATGCGTATTTATTTCATTCACAGTAGTTCAATTAAATCAGTTTGAAATTCTAATATTTCCTCTATTTTTAATATATGATGTTATTGATTTTTTTATGAACACTTGACCATTTGTCTTGTTTAGAAAATTATTTGCATATACGCAAAAACAGATTTTAATGATAAAACAAATCACAACAAAATAAATAATATTAATGTATTTTTTAATAAACCAAGTGATTTTATGTATGTCTAAAGTTAACAACATCATAGTATATTAGAAAATCAAAGAGAGTGCTAATACATTCTATCCATCTATTTATATATACTTACTCAATTGGGTCAAAGCATACCTATGCCTACTGAAAGCTATGCAGCCTTTCCTACACATGGCAGTGTATTGGCACATTATTCCTCTTCTTCAAGTCAAAGACTTGGGCGCTCACGCCAGATTTGATCCAACCAACCGGCCGGCCTGCACGTACATGTGCTGCGCACCTCTCAAATGCCTGCTGCTCTAACAACACTATTAACACGGTAATACGGTATAGGAGACATAGAGTACTAACATGATGTATTCATTAGCCTCTGAAAAAACATGCATGAAATTTATTGGTAGCCCTAGTACGCGCACAGAAAAAAGACACAGATACTGTACTGAGGGAGGGGAGAATCAAGGGGATGGATGCTCGTGGTCTGAATTGGCAACCGATTGTGGCATAGAAAATTAGAGACAGAGTGTTGACATTCTGTAAAAAGGTAAATGGTAATAAGTACCTTCAAAACCAGTACTATACAATCTGTATCACGCTGGTTTTTGTTTGCATTTTCCCCCTTTTATTGCTTTGTTATATATATATATATATATATATCATATGGGGCACCATGGTGCCCGGGCACCATGGTATCAAATGCACAAAATCACTCAAATTTTTTAAAATTTTCAAATTGTGAGTATATACCTAGTTATAATAATTTGATTCATACCTATATCTATCAACAAAACAACTCAAATTTAACTTTATTTCACAATCCATGATTACATACCTAACTAATTATATGTATGAATACTATATACCTAGAATCAAAATCTAACAAAAACAAGTTCAAATTCAGTTCAAACTTGCTTTGAACTAGTGATTAAAGTAGTTAATGTTAATACCTAAGTAATTAAAAAAGTTTCATACTCATTTGAATTGGGTATATACTCAATTTCAACAATGGTGCCCGGGCACCATGGAGCACCAAACAAATTTACTATATATATATATATATATATATATATATATATATATATATATATATATATATATATATATATATATATATATAACAATTTAGAAGTTAAAGAATTAAACATAAATTCGAGATTATTTCAGATATTTCGATTTTTTAAAAAATGAAATTCAGACAACCCTTTATACTTAATGAGAATGCCATATGTATCCGTACCTCCAAATACTTTAGAAATTTGGTAAACGGTTTTATCTTTGACATGGGCCTAGCCCAGCTGAAGACAGGCTCTCAGACTAGCCTGCCTAACAGCTGGCTTACGCCGGCCCAAAAGACAATACTATTAAATAAGTTTTGATTTTTATCAACATACTAATCAAGTCAATATATCTGCATACTAGTCAAATATCAATTCTTCAGCCTTTTGTTTCGAGGAACATACTAATCAATTCGTCAGTGGGGCAAAGATTGAAGCATTCAAGCATATGCTTCCTGACTTTTATTACTGGAAGGATTTTCTCAAAGCAACAAAAGCAACCAAGAATATTGGGGAAACAAGGAAGAGCATGTACGGGATGATCTGATCGATGCCCATCTCAGGTTCGTCTAGGGCAGCGTAGTAGTTCTTCTGGCCCCCAAACTTGTCGAAGTACTTCTCGTAGCCCGTGTTACGGGGCAAAGGGGAGCTGTTCACCTTCATGAAGTCCATCGCCTTCAGATGACAGCAAAAACGATTAGCTCATAGTCAGTGCCTTTCAAGGATGGGTCAAGATGATATATCTAACTTCTGCATTGTCCTCAGCCTAGTTGAGTGCTTTAGTCAAGAGAGGGAATGCATAAGCATTTGAGATGCTTACCTGAAAGCTGAACATGAACATGTTTGCTTTCTTACTGATTTCAGAATTTGGATGATTTTTGAGTTTGCTGTACATGCTCATGGCTTCCTTGGACCTATCAAAACAAGATATTTCATGGAATACATGTCCAGAAAATAGAGAGTTTATGAACACAAGATGCTTCACAAATTTAAAAGATATAGTGAAGCAGACTGATGGCACCGATGTTTCCATCAAAATATGCAACTTAAGTCCAACTATGCATGTGAAAATATGCAAATTAACCCATTCCATTGCATAGCTACATGTGAACATGTGCATGCACACACGTACAATTATAAACCATAGAAGCCATTAATTTTATACTGTGGAAAATCCTAGTTTTAGTAAAAATAGGGATTACGAAATTCAGTATGTCGCAATGCATTTAAGTCAAAACAGGTATATATGTGGTGAAAAACATCAATGCAGGAGAAGGACATAGAAAAACAAAGGAAAATACCTGCAGAGTGAATCTAGACAGATGGACCACTGCAAAGCAGCCATTCCATGAAGTTCAGTCTGCGCAATTTATTTTGCGCAACATGAGTAAAAAAACATGGTATAAAAATAAGAAAGGACATAACAGTGAATCAGTAATGCGAGCAAATTTAGAGCTGCATATACTTGAGAAATAAAATGTATCCGAATTAATCCATCTAACAGGACAACATGACATAAAATATCCTATCATGGTGTTTCTCATGTGATAGATTACCAATTACATAATGGAATACCTTGAAGTCCACAGCCTGCATCACTTTTTCATAATAAGGCAATGCTTGTTTAAGTCTTCCAGTATTCATCAGCTCATCACCTTCCTTCAAGGCCTTCAGCATGAAAAGTTCACTGTTATAGATCATACTAACGCAGTGCATGTATTCAGAGACAACTCTAAACTACACTAACACCAAACTTCAAAACTTGAATGTGATCTGGGGAAAGCATTTTCCTTGGGTATTCTAACAGAAAGGATTTTAAAATCAGCATGTTCAAGTCCATAAGATACCTATCAGGTCACCTGTCTGTCAATCATAAAGTACACTAGTACAGTAGTATAAAACAAAAATGACAATTCCTTTCAACGAAGGATAATTAACAAAACATGATGTTTCATGTACCTCAGTGCACTCTGCCTTTGTCTTTGCATCAACTATCATGTTCTGACTATTCCTATATGCAGCTATTAGCTCTTTGGTACGCTTATCCTTGGCTGCCTTCTCTTCAGCACTTTGAGTTTCTCCACCAAGGCGTATATTTCTTCCGCCACCATACTAATAAAGAAGAAATAGGGGAAAATTCAGAACTGGGTAAACATGGCACTACCATAAGCATATTTGCATTCTAATCTAATTTTATCAAATCAAATACATTATGATAGCATCAGCAATTGTCGACATACATTGTCTCAATCAAACAAGGGAAAGAAATGCAGTTCCAAATATCATCTTCTTGGATAATCTTCATTGTTTTTTATCGTCAGAAATGTATTGTTTCACAGATTATCTTCATGTATGTCCCAAAGATTGTGCCAGTCCATATAAAAACCACATACATATTAACCTAAAAAAACATACATATTATGATACATATTATGTACTCACTCCTACGCTCTACAGTCTACATGCAGTCATTCTTGGATAATGGCCTATAAATCATATGCAGGTAGCTTCTGCAGCCATGTTGGATACGTCAATATTGTCCCCTGTTAAGGCAAACTTTTAACTGAAACATTTTTCTGAAGGATTGTGCTGGATCTCTGCAGTACAAATAGACAAGCTTGTGGTGATTGATTCCCTATACATAAGTAGCCTGGTGCCACTAGGTTGTATAATTTGCAGAATTAAATGTAGCATTACAATCATATGGGAATTCAAAAGGGAGAAGTTACTAAATATAAAGAGAGGATTGCACAATAATCTTTTGTATTTTTAACAGAAGTATGCAAAAAGGATATTAGAGTTTCATTTTAAAAAATCACTGTCCTCCGAACACAGTTCAACATATAACAATAAAATGACCATGCAAACATGAAAAAATTCTAATAACTGAAAGCAGATATACATGGAATGCTTTAAGAGATACAGAAAATATGGTATATTACCGCCTTAGAAATATTTTGTGGCCGTGGAAACATTCCCCATGATCTAACTGTCGGTTTGTAATCGTCTTCATCCTCTTCTGGCTCAGTAACAGTTGAAGGTGGTGTTTCATCGGGCTTGTTTTCTTCCTTCTTTTCTTCTGTTGTTGAGCGTGAGGTTTCCTCAGGCTCACTATTATCTGCTGGTTGAACCTCTGTCGAACGACGAGTCTTCCCAAATTTACTAGGGTCCCCTATTATTATCTCCACTTCAGGAAAATCTTTATCTGGAAAAGGATCAGCCGCTGGAGCTAAACCTGGTGGAGGCCCCTTATAACTCTTTTTCTCGAAAAAGTCTAGGCCCAAAAAGTCAGTCTCATCGTACTCATACTCTTCTTTCTTATTTGTGAATTTACCAAATGCACCATCTTCAGTAGAAAATCTACTTTGACCTAAAAGTAAAGCAAATGTTATGGACAACACTCAAAATAAAAATGATGTTAATGAACACTTGCACAATGTAAAAAGTTTTTTAACTGTTCGCAGTGAGGATTCTATGCTATTCTTACATGAAAAACTAAGTAAACAGCGTCATGGTTCAAACGAACATGCGAAAGTTTTCAAGTTGTAGGTTTGCAAGTACAAACGGTAACATTCTTCAAAACAAGAATGTATTGAGAGGAAAAAAAAAAAGATGCATACTCTCACAGGATCACAATGACAAAGGGATCCACCAACTCTTGTACTAACCATCTCGCAATCCCCCTAAACATGTTTCCACGGATAAAGAAAATGCTTCTAGGCATTTGATCAACAGAGTTTGTGCCTACTTTCCAAAAGAGAAAAAAAAAGGCTTCCAGGAATTGAAACCTATATCCCAATGACCATTACTACATTACTCCACATGCTTCTGGTAAAAACAAAATGGGGAAATGCATCAATCAGCAAAAGGTTTCAAACCACAACCATATATATCACCCGGGGACATTGCATACAGACCAGACTCAGAATGCTATCATCTGAATTGCAAAAGTTTTTCTGTCTGTCTCCATCTATTCCTCATTTCTATCCGTGAATGCAGTAATCATCAATTCATTCATCATCTTAGTGGATTGGAATGATTTTACCAATGGGAGCAAAGATGCAAACTGACGTCACCTCTCTACTCACCAAATCTCGGCGACGCCCCGAGCAGCGGGGAGCCGCCGCCGCCGCCCAGCCCTCCCCCGTTGCCATTCCTGTACTCCACCGCCCGCGCGAAGGACTCCTTGCTGGACCTCGAGTTCTCCTCCATAGCCGCCGGGGGCTGCGGCGGCGGCGCAGGGGTAGGCGGAGGGGGCGGGGGGCTGTCCCTCTCCTTCTTGTAGGCGGCGGCGCGGGCGAAGGCGAGCGCGATGGGGTCCTTCGGCTCGGCCTCCTCGGGCGGCGGCGGCGGAGGCGGGGAGGAGGATGAGGAGGCGAGCGGGCGCGCGAGGTGGAGTGGCTTGGTGGTCAGCGTCGTCGGGGGCTTGGCTGCGGCGGCGGCGGCGGAGTGGGGTTTGCGGGTGGGGGGGAAGGGGAGGCGGCGGCGCGGGGAGGTGGTGGTGGAGGGGAGGAGGGAGGAGGCGGCCATTGGTTCGCGGCGTCGCGGTAGGCGACAATCCAAGCGTTTGTTATCCGTTATTCCTCGGCGCGGAGAACGGGGAGGCCGGGGGTGAGTGGAGCCAGTCGTGAAGCGCGGGTTTGCTAGGTGGGCCGTCGCAGTACGGCAGTAGTAACAGGCCGTAGGCTTTCGTTATCCGCTTCTCATATTTTCCTCAGTACAAAAAAAAAAAAACAGAACGGTAAAACGTTTGATTTTTGTTGGTATACCTATCACCCTACTGCATCCTCCGTTCCAATTTAATTGAAACCATAAGTTTCCGTGCTCAACTTTAACTATTCATTTTATTTAAAAATTTTTTATAATTAGTATTTTTGTTGTTATGAGATGATAAAACATGAGTATTACTTTATGCGTGACTTATGTTTTTATTTTTTTTCAAATAAAAAGGACGATTAAAGTTGGATATAGAAACTCATGGCTGCACTTAAAATGGGACGGAGGGAGTACTATCGGTATTAGAGCTACTTCCTCCATTTCACATCATAAGTTATATATTTGACTTTTTTTTGTCAAATTTTTTTAAGTTTAATTAAATTTATAAAAAATATAGGAACATCTTCATACAAAATAAACATATAATCAATATATATTTAATATTAAATTTAATAAAACTAATTTGATGTTGTTGATGCTACTATTTTTTTATAAACTTGACTAAAGAATTTTGACTAAAAAAGTTAAACGGCTTATAATATGAACAATGGGAGTAGTAACTTATATGTATATCAGCCGATACATGTTAGATACTCCTTTCATTCGAAAATATAAGACACAACCACCTTAACCAAAAAATCAAGAAATAATTATTATCACCTTATAATTTGGATTGTCCTAATAAATAAAATGCATGCACCCATTAAAATTAGATATCTCGAAGGTAGAAGATTTAAATAATAATATTTTAGTGAAAAAAATTTTCTAGTTAATGGCATGCATACATACATGCTCTATATTATGAAACAAGTCTTATATTATGGAATGGGGAAAAGTATCAACTGGTATCCATTGTTATGGAAAGTAGTTATCTCGCAACCTAGATTAAGTAGATCAATTTCATATGCAGGAGGACGTGACCGATTCATCGAACTTGGGCAATGTGACAGCGAAGTTTGTTGGACAACATTTTAGCCAAGGTGTTTGTTTGCTACCCTACAAACAATATGACAGCGTAATTTTGGTGTTGTAACTTTGTAACTCCGTATCGCATAACGGCCATCAGTAATCACCAGCCAACTGATCGAGGCCAAAATCACAACGTACTCCTTGTTGTACACATGCCAGTTCCCACGCCTAAGAGACTACGAGATGTCGAGATTGTTGTCATTTCTCAAAAAAGGATGTCGAGATGGTACAGCACTCTGGCAGAAGACGCAGGACGGCGGCAGGAGCCACCGCGAAAAGGCCGGGCCCAAATTGGCAGCTTACGTACGCCACTAGCCCACTACGCGAGATGCAACTGCCCAAATTGCACGCATGTGTGGTTGTGAGCAACGAACCTCTGACCGATTTTTCTTTTTTTAAGATCAAAGAGGCAACAGCCTCCGATTAGAAGGATAGGCACATCACATAGCCAGTTTTACAGGACAGCCCCATGGGGATAGAATATCTCATTATGCTTGGCTCGTACTAGTATAGTGTATTCCATCCATCTAAAAATTCTAATCCTAAAGGATGTATCTGTACATAAATATTGTCCAGATACATATCTATAATTGGTTTGTTTTGACAGAGGAGTAAGATTTAAAACCCAGCAAACAAGGGATTAGGCATTTTATGGTTGAAGGTCTTAATTTAAATTCGTCAATGCACAAATGGGGGAGCACTGACTGGCCTAGTGGCGCGTATCGACCATGGTTAAATCTGCATCCACGTATGTGCGCTCGAAAGATCATGAGGATCGATGTACTCCCTCCGTTTCAAAATATTGACACTGTTGACTTTTTAGCATATGTTTAACCGTTTGTCTTATTAAAAAAATTTGTGAAATATGTAAAACTATATGTATACATGAAAGTATATTTAACAATGAATAAAATGATAAAAAAAATAAATAATTACTTAAAATTTTTTAATAAGACGAATGGTCAAACACGTACTAAAAAATCAACTGTGTCAAACATTTTGAAATGGAGGAGTACAGACTCCAGGTTGCTGCATTACTTAGGCAGACGATAAGAAGTACGGAGTAGGCCGGATCAGCGTAAACCCAAAACAGGGAAGCACATTTGCACTAGGCGTCAAAGAAAGGAGGAAAAAAAGAGGCAGCAACACCATCATCATCATTATTATCATCATCAAACCTAAAGCAAGCAGCTAACCCTGCCTCCTGCTGCCACACCCGCCAGAGTAAGTAAAACCACGCACACTTTAGCCTAAATTAGCCGCTAACCACGCCCGCCACGTACGCCGCCTCTGGGACCCCGAGCCGAGGCGCTTGCGGCGAAAGTCCGGAACCATCTGCTTCTCCTCCCCTCGATCTCCCGCCCGCGCGTCGCCACCTCCGCACACGCCGACGCCGCGCGCGCTGCACTTTTTTACGCTTTCTTTACCCCCGTCTCCCTCGCGTCGCGCCTCTCCGGAAATCACCAGAAGCCGGGCGTCCGTGGCGTGGCCCCGCGCGTACGTGTCCCCCCTACCCCTTGCCACACGCCGACACGTGCCATCCCCATCCACCCACACGTGTCACCCCTCTCCCCGCCTATATATCCCTCCACCAACCAGCACGTTTTCTCCTCACTTAATCACAGTAGCTCTCAGCTAGCTAGCTAAACCAGTGCTAATTGTGTTGCTAATTTGTGTTTGATTTGTGATTTTGATACGAGATGGCCGGAGTAGGGAGGACGATGATCGCGCCGCTGCTGGTGCTGAATCTGATCATGTACTTGATCGTGATCGGGTTCGCGAGCTGGAACCTCAACCACTACATCAACGGCGAGACCAACCACCCGGGGGTCGCCGGCAACGGCGCCACCTTCTACTTCCTCGTCTTCGCCATCCTCGCGGGGGTGGTCGGCGCCGCCTCCAAGCTCGCCGGCGTCCACCACGTCCGCTCCTGGGGCGCGCACAGCCTCGCCGCCGGCGCCGCGTCGGCGCTCATCGCCTGGGCCATCACCGCGCTCGCCTTCGGCCTCGCCTGCAAGGAGATCCACATCGGCGGCTACCGCGGGTGGCGCCTCCGCGTGCTCGAAGCCTTCGTCATCATCCTCGCCTTCACGCAGCTGCTCTACGTCGCCATGCTCCACGGCGGCCTCTTCTCCGGCAACCACGCCGCCGGCGCCGGCGGCTACGGCGGCGACTACCCCGCCGACCACCACCACAAGCCCGCCGCCGCGGCCAGGGTCTAACTGAATTTGACCCCGACACACCGGCCAATCGATCGATGCCATCCATCATGCACACGACTGCCTATATATCTCGGTGTGATCGAGCTTTGATTTTCTCGTAATTTCTTCACTTTGTGTTTCCCGCTCGTGCATTGCTGCTAGATGCAATGGCAATGCACGAACAACGCTGTTCATATACTCTCCGTATGTAAACTTCTGTTCTCTGTATCGACGTTCGTAATCATATGTATGTACCGTTTGGTTTGGTTTTAGTTCAAATGTTTGCTGCTGTGTGTTTGGTTCTGTTTGAATTCAAGTATAAAATGTGTGCACGGATGAATTGAGAAAATGTAGAGTACTGTGATTAATTAAGTTTAACTTGCTTGCCCTCATCCTAACGCATTAGTACTACCTTCCGTTGAACACGGTTTACTGGTAGTATCAGCTAGCCGTTCGGCCCGTATGACTGCAGCATGTGAGTACTAAGTATTTGAGTCGATAGCCTCGTGTTTTATTTACAGATGTGGATCCAAAGTATATTAATGTTGTGCCGACCCTAGTTTGCACTTCGCATGAGCTTAATCTACTGGTGATGCTCCAAACTTTTACTGGTGGTGCTTCAGAGTGTTCTTTTTTATTATTTATTAGTTGATGCTTCGAGATTTTACTGGCGATGCTTCAAAGTTTGAATAAAAAACGACAATGTTCTTAACGTCGTGAAGGGGAAAGAAAGGACTAGAAGAGCAGAATGGGCTGGCGTTTTCTTATAGCCTTCTGACCTTCTCCAAATCCACAGTCCAGCCCAGTAATATCATTGACAACTGAAATGGGCCTTCTATCGCGCAGCTTATTCAACAATAGAACACAAAAATGACCGTTGATTTGCTATGTGCCTATGTCATGTTAGGACGCTATACAAAGATAAGCGCAAAGCGACATGTAATTAACCCGCTCTTTCTTGACATCCATTGCTGGAGCCTGGGGAGTAGCCCAACCGCAGAGGCAAAGTGTGATTCCCCAGCTGTGCTCGTAGTAGCATATGCTATGCTTTTCTTGGTGATGCAGCAACGTACTAACTATGCCAAATATAACTGAAAGTGCTGCTGCACTGCATCCCTGCAGGTTGCAGATCTTGTTTTCTCCAGCTTCAAAAATCAACCTTCCGTCCGTTCCGACCGGCCTACCTCGCCGGCGATGGGTGTTGCAGACGATTGCTCCTCCGAGCGGAGCAACCGGAGCACGGGGGCGACCATGTCAGTGGCGGCGAGCGGCAGCTGCTGCTGCAGCATCAACATCTACGTGAACAACAACGTGCAGGGGGTGACCAACTCGGTGCTGGTCAGGAGCAAGGTGGCCATGAGAGACCCCGGAGCTCGCATCCGCCTCCGGCATCCTCCCCTCCCATGCCCGACCAAGCGGAAGAAGAAGACGGCAGCGGTGACGGCGACGACGACAGCAACGGCGGCCACGAGGAGCTTCCCGTCATCTGCCGCAACGATCCTCATCGCCACTCTGGTTCTGCTGCTGTTAGCTCTGCTCTGTATGTGGATGTGCTGATAGACTTAATTTTGTGGGGGCGTGGATTTTAAGTTTCTAATTAAGGACGTGAATACAATCCAGAATATATATTATTTGTACCCTGATTTTTTATAAATTTTAGAAATAGACTTTTCTAAAATTTATTTTCAATTCTAAACATTTTAATCATGCTGGTTTTGGTGACATAACGAAACAACGTTGTTACTGTGTCACACCACCAATCAGGGCGAAGCTACACTCGTTCATAGGGGTCAGTTGACCCTGACGATCTTTTGCGAACCTCTGGTACCCTTCTTTATTTTGCCATCTATGACCCCAGTGAAGAGAAAAACTAGACCCCGATAATATTATTGATTCTTCCGTCAAAACCCAAATAGCGACTAGGAACGTTACTAACAAACAATAAATTAGCTAGCACTTATAATTTATACATTAGCCGAATATACATATACGATTGGGATTTGGATCCAAAAATAACATTGGAAGCCCACAACTCCACGAGTTTCTCTTGTTGCGTCATCGTATTCCTTCGAGCACTTTGTCCCACACCGGCATTGCGCATATTGATATCTTATACTCCCTTCGTTTCATGTTACAAGACGTTTTGACTTTGGTCAAAGTCAAACTACTTTAAGTTTGACTAATTATGTAGAAAAAATTAGTAATATTTACAACATCATCATAGTTTCATTAAATCTATAATTGAATATTTTTTTATAATATATTTATCTTGGGTTAAAAATATTACTACTTTTATCTATAAAATTAATCAAACTTATAGTAGTTTAATTTTGACCAAAGTCAAAACATCTTATATCCTAAAACGGAGGGAGTATCATCTTATTTCTAGCAGAACGGAAGGCAAGAAATTAGTGGTTTTGATGATCTTTGGTGCATTTGGTGTCTTTTACAAATTAATAATGTATAGTTTTTAATAAATTTGTAGACATTTCATTTTATCATAATGTATTGTCATTAATTTTGTCATGTATTATGTATATTCTTAGATCATTAATTACAAACTAGATGACATATTTCCGATTTAGTATTGGATTCCAATGTAGCGATATGACATTTTTCTTACCAAATTTCAATAAGTTTTGATCTAGTTTTACCGTGAAGTCTCAAAAAACATTGGAAATTTCACTCAGAATATACTTTTCGTCCCACGGCGCAACATCAAAATTACATGATTTCTGGTTAGTTTTGATCGAAAACATAAACCCTGGTTAATACTGACCCCGGTAACCATTTATCCTGGCTTCACCCGTGCCACCAATGGTGACTGTGCTAGTGTTATTTTACCACACCAACCTAGCCGACATGGAAAAATCCTTGCCATGCCAGTAATGGTGGTGTGACAAAACAAATGTTGTTCGCCAAGCTAGTGATCAAAAAGTTTAGAATTTTCAAATAAAATTTGAGAGAGTTGATTTTTAAAATTGAAAACTAAAAGATTCAAAAATTGAAAATAAAATCTACGAACAGTTTGTAATTTGCAATATCAAATTCAATTTAATTTGCAGAAGCTAATAAACTTAACAACCAAGTGAAAATCAAAGTCAAAGTCTATCTTAAACCTGACTCGAATTAATCTCAAACACTATACTTTCTCTAACTCGACTCAAACTCCTACGTCGCAAAGATAACTATATAAAACTCCTTCCACGTCGTAGAGATAATGTAATGTGTAAGTACTTTCGGTTAGTTCATCTTCCACTTTATTCATCGCCGGAGAGGAAGCAATCGAAACGAACGCGATGGCGGCGTTAGAGGGAGGAGCAGCGGGCGGTGCCGGCGGCAATCGTTCGCCGCCACCGCCAACACCGGGGCAGCAGGAGGAGGCGTCGTCGTCGTCGAAGAACTCGAAGGTGGCCGGGTGGAGCAAGGAGGAGGACGACCCGATCATCGGTGGCGGCGGTGGGGAGAAAGAGGAACCTACGCCGTCGCCGGAGTGCCTCCCGCTGTTCCCTCTGACGCCGGGATGCCACCACCAGAAGCAGGCACAGGCACCGGCACAGGCACCGCCGCCGCTTGCGGTTACGCCGGGATTCCCTACGCCGGAGTTCCTCGTGCTTTTCCCCCTGACTCCGGGCCTCCGGGGATGTGATCTGAAGGACAATGCGGCGGCGATGGATGTGGATAGCGAAGCCGTCCGGCGCTCACTGAGTTGAGGCTAGCTAGCTTGCACCGGCCGGCCGCGGTGGCGTTCGACGTAATGCCGCTACAACGGTGCAGCCTCTCCGTATGTAGATTATTTTTTATCGGCCTTTTTAATTTTTGTTGTTTGTTCTTGCTAGCTACTTCCTCCATTTTACAATGTAAGTCATTCTAACATCTCCCATATTTATATCTAGATTTATTAACATCAATATAAATATGAGAGATGCTAGAATGATTTACATCGTGAAACAAATAAAGTAGTTAGTAGTAACTATCAAGAAGACGTCTTGTGATTCTGGTTGTTAATAGTCAGTAAATTGTGTTTCTGGCTGCTCAGATATTCTTGCTCCAGAAGTCAAGATGCACATGTATTAGCCCATGAACAACCGGACTCTGCTTCCCGTTAACATCCGGATTCTGCATTTCCGTTACACGTCGTGTTTAGTTTGAAGAGGATTTGAATTCAGTCAATTATACGTTCAACCTGAAGGCAGACACATTTTAAGGAGATTTTGAATTTGCAAGAAAAAAAGGAAGGGGAGCGCCTCAGTTGTACGCGTGTCAGCCGTCAGAACATCGAGGCAGCAGCGAAGCCAGCTCGCGAGTAGGTTGGGTGACCGTGTCCTGAACTTCACCTCTGCCGTCTTCTCTATTGACACCTATTGATATTTACAAAAATATTAGTCTGTGTGTTTAGTTTCTGAAATTGGAGAGAAGTTTGAGGAAAGTTGATACTTTAGAAAAAAAATTGAGAGTATCTGTGTGTAGGAAAGTTTTGGATGTGATGTGATGTGATGGAAAGTTCAGAGTTGGGGGAGAAATTTGGTGTGAACTAAACAGAGCCTTAGTTGATAAAAAAATGTATTAATCTTCCTCACTCGAATCATGTGCTATACTGGCTCAGCCACTGCATGGCAGCTGCAAGCGCTGCACCAAACTCCTCCCACGCACATTTTGTTATTGGGCTCAGGTCTAGCCTGCCCCTTTTCATGGCCCCCTTTTGGGAAAAGTACACCGAAGGTCCCTAAACTTGTCATCGAGTTACTAAAACGTCCTCAAACCGCAAAACCAGACATCGGGGGTCCTCTAACTATCAAAACCAGGTCAGTGTTGGTCAAAGGGCAGTATTGTGTCCGGTTTTGTCCTACGTGGCGCATTGACCACGGTCTTCAGCGCTGAGTCAGCAAGGCGGTAGTTAGGATATAATGGGCGAAATCTTTGGCGCGCGATTAGGTTATCCCCATTCACCGAAACCCTAGCGAAGCAGGAAACGAGCGGGGCGGCGGCGGCGGCGGCAGTGACTTGGCGACCGGCGGCGAGCGGCAGCGCGGAGATGTCGAGCTCGATGAGCGACGGCTCGTCGTCTACCCGTGAGTCGAAGGCATCTCCCGTGCCTTATCGGGTTGGTCCGCTAGAATATCAGCCCGCGGTGATGTGCCGATGCCGTCCACCAGCCAAGGCGGCGAGGTGGATCTCGTGGAGCACGGACAACCCTAGGCGCCGGTATTACAAGTGCCAAAACGCTCGGGTAAGTGAGGGATTTTGGTATTACAAGTTGGATTTGTTGAGTTTGCGTTTTTAGGGTTTGAAGTGGGGTTTTTTCTTGCAGCAAGGGGGGTGTGATTTCTGGGCATGGTACGACGGGCCGACGTCAAGCTTCATCAGGGAGCTCTTGAATGATTTGCGGGACAGGGTGAATTCGTTGAGGAGGGAGAACGAAGTGATGCGAAAAGAGGTCGAACAGAGTCGGGATAAGGTGGAAGTACAGAGTAAAGCGATAGATGATGCTCGTGGTGTGGTTGCTATGAAGAATGCAAAAATTATGTGCTTGAAGGCCAGGAATCATAAGTTAGAGAAGGAAAGAAAAGTCTTTGTAATATGTGTGGTGTCATGTATGTTTGTGCTATTTGTGGTGTTGTTTGGGAAGAAGTGAGACATTGTGATGTGTGGCCAATATGATGTAATCAGGTCCTATATTATGTGTTAGCTATGCTCTGGAAAGACAATATGTTTGATGAGATATATGTATCAGTTGTGCTATCAATTTGGAATGAGTTATGTAAATGAATGGTTGCTAATTGAAAGATGAGTTCTAAATGAATGGTTGCAATATCAAATGTGACAACAAAATACAGCTGGCTATATGTTTCAAGCTGTGCAAAGATTACATGGATGTTAAGTGCAATATTGTTGGTTGAATTCAACAGAAGGGAGCTAGTGCATCTATTGTAGCAACATATGTAAGGCAACATGTAAATTTCTGCAGGAAACATCCAGTCAGGGAGCAAATGGTCCTGAAATAATTGGATTTGCACCATTAAGAGAATAGCAAATGAAGTTGCACACAATTAAGTCTCAATTAAGTAACATAGCCAAATCAGTATGGCATCACAACTTATGTCTTACATCACAGATAAGCAAGCCAAATAGTATGGCATCACAGAAATAGTTGGCTGTCTAGTATCTGCCATTACATCACACACAGATATAGTTGGCTAAATGCGGTCTGCCATTACATCACACACATAAATAGTTGGCTTAAAAGTCTGCCATTACATCAGAGAGCATGTTTCAGCATAACATGACACACAGAAATGGGCACATTCAGAACTTCTTGGTTTCCCATGGAAGAAGAATGAGAGCTCCTCCAGCTTTCTTCTTTGACAGATTTTTTGTAGGCTCTTCAGCTGAGACAGACACAATTGCCTTACCAGATGTCAGCCTCACAGATGCAGTTGTGGAGCTTTTGGAATGGGGAACTATTGCTTGCAGATCAACTTGAGCAGATCCACCATGTTCTGTGCAAACTTTGGCACTTGCAGCAACCCTGACCATCTCCTGGCTCTCCATTGGTGCCTGCAATGACATATATGTGCTAAATGTTAAACTTTGCTTCGGTTAAAAGATAACTTTGGAATGGATAATTTTTTGCATTTACCTTGCTCTTGTAGTGTTTGGTCCTGGATTGGCTTGTAGTGTCTGTGGTAGTCAGGCTGACAAATTTCCTCTTCTTGCTGTGAGCAGAACTGCCTAGTGTGTTTGATAACACCATCTGCTGGCTTGGTGAAGGATTTTGCTGTTGAGAACCCACTGTGCCAGAACCACTAGACTGATGCTTTGAACAACTACTTTTGTTGTGCCCAACTTGCTTGCACCTAGTGCATCTAATTACAGTACCATACTTGGGCATCTTGGTTGGCTTGGGTGGCTCATGCTTCTCCCTCCTCCTTTCAGTTTTTGGCCTTCCTGGCATCTTAATGTATCCAGGTGCATTTAGTGGTTCCCTATCATCCTGTGGCCAAGCACTCATTCCTTCCAATGGCTGAAGGCAATGCACATATGTGCTTCTAAATGCATCCACATAGTAACAAGGTGCAATATAGTCATCTAGCTTGTTTGTTCTATAGAATATGCATGATATAGCATGAGGGCATGGTAATCCTGAGAGCTGCCAATACCTACAAGAGCACTCCTTCTTGTCCAAGTGTACTGTAAACCTATGGTCATGGTGCTTAACCTCAAAACTATCACCTCCATTGCAAATAGCATGGCAAAAAGCTGATTCAGTGATGTAAACATTAAGTTTTTTGAGAATTCCTGGGCATACAACAGTAGTCCACTTAGCACCAGCTGCTTTATGATCATTGATCCTAACCATGACCTTTCTCCAAATTGTCTCAAGCATTGTGATAATTGGATGAAATCTAGATTCTAGTATCCATCTATTGAAAGATTCACATAAGTTATTGTCAACTGAGTCACAGTTAGAACCTAACCTGAACCAAGCTCTACTCCAATGCTCAGGATGTGTGTTCAGTATAGCTTGAGTGACCTGTGCAAGTTTAACCCTAGCAAGATTAAATAGTATTATGCATGGAGCTTTTGCACACCTCCAGAACTTCTTTTGGAACTGCTTCTCATGGAAATGCCTTTTCCAATTGGCATAAATGTGCCTAGCACAGTTCCTATGCTCAGCCTCAGGTGCCCATTTCTCCACAGCATTAAGGATACCCTGCATACCAAACAGAATTGCAAAATTTAGTCAGACAGATGTAGTGAAAGTTGACACAACAGAAAATAAGTCAGTACAAAGCAAATCAAGGAATTAATACCCACCTTTTGTTGATCTGAAATGAAGACCCAGCCAGCTCCTGTGCCAACTTTGATATCACCACAAAGCAAATCAAGGAACCAGTCCCATTCCTCATTGTTTTACTTTGCAACAACTGCCCAAGCTAGAGGATACATCTGATTGTTGGCATCTCGGCCTATAGCACACAACAGCTCTCCATTGGTTGCCCCCTTGAAAAAACATCCATCCAGCTCCACCACTCTCCTACACCCAACTGTGAAACCTTTCTTGCATGCATCCAAACAGATGTACATCCTCTTAAATACTGGTGGATCCATGCCAATCTCCCTATTCACAACCACAGTGCTGCCAGGGTTGCTTCTGAGAAGTTCAAGTTGGTAATTAAACAACTTTTGGTATTGCCCCTTAGCTGAGTCAAACTTCTTCTTCATCACAAGCCACTTTGCTCTCTTCAGCTTAGAGACAGATGCATCTACAAACATTTCTTCTTGTACAGTTGCTTTCATGTGAGCTATTGGCCAGGAAGGATTAGCAGCTATGAAATTGCCATACTTTTCTGCTATCCTAACAAATGTAACCAGCCTACTATCCCTCCTAGGTGGACAAGCATGCAGGTTGTCAAAGGTTACTATTTGCCAGCTGTCTGACCTAGAATTCTTGGAAAGCAGACATACCCAGGGACAACTTTCCCAATCACACTTTGCCCTAACCCTTTGCCCATCATCCTTAGCAAAGTTGATCACTTTCCTCTCTGCAATAGCATATGTTGTAATAGCCTTCTTGAATTGCTTCTTACAACTGAACTTCATCCCCAATTCAAATTTAGGGGCACCTTGGCTCTTCTTATACCTTGCTTGATGGCTGCCTTTAGTCCTCATCTCCCCATCATTGCCAAGTTCATCAAATGATTCCTCCTCATCACTATCTGCATAAGGGGTTTCATTCCCTGCCTCATCACCACCTGTATGCATTCTTGGTTCAGCCCTCTGGAAAAAAATGTCATCTAGGTTCTCTAGTTGTCCTGCCTTAACCTTCCTCTTGACCTCCTTGTAATGTTTCCCTATCTCAACAGCCTCTTCATCATCATCTGACTGAGCATCATCCCCTGGAGTATAATCACTGTCTTCATCACTGTCAGAAGGTGGGTGGCTAGCTATGGGTGTACTGTCATATGTTGGATGGTTAGGAATGGGTGCATTGGCAGAAGGTTGATGGCTACCACAGGGTGCACTTTCACAAGGTTTATGGCTAGCAATAGGTGCTGAATCAGAGTGGTAAATAACTATCCTCCTATCAGTTTCTTCCTCTGCCGGTTCTTTACCCTTACATCCACTACCATCAACCTCATCAACCCCTTTCCCTTTGGATACATCTATATCAACCTCCATTTTCCCACCCTCCTTTTCACTTTCAACTTCTAACTTCATTTCTGCCTCCCAATCACTGTCATCATCAGACCCATTACACAAATCAACAATCTCTGGCTCTTCAACATATACATCTGCTACATCCAATTCTCCTGTATAGTCACACATCAGTTTGCAAGCCTTATCATTAGAAAGAGCACGAAGACCTGTTTGCAAATCTTTACCAGGAAACAATCAGTGGAGCAAAGTCCCAGACATCACATTGCAATGGTCCTTTAGGTGTCCAAATAGCTCGGGCAAAGAAACCTTGTCTCTTTCTACATATGACAGAGCCTCAGATCCACCACAATATTTCTTCTCACTCCCATCTAAAACAAATACCCCCTTTAGATGAAACCTAACCACAAGAGTGTCCAACACGTCCATCCCCTTCATGCAGAACAAGATATAAAATTGACTTAGAGCATTTGAAATTTGTCCTACACTCGGTCCAAAAAAAAATTGGTCCTACACATGCATACCTAGTACCAAATCCTAACTTCTGCATTAAACTAAGCCTAAACATACCCTAATCAAGTACAAACCTAAATAAATAACTCGTAGCTTAAACCAAATCCCAACATCAAAAATCATTAAAAATATTCCTTCCCACATCCCACTGATACCATGCAACCACACAAACTCATAGAGGAAATGGAATACCTGCCGGATTCAGATATCGGATTGCAGGTGGAATACTCGCCGATGAAACCCCCGCCGGCCGCCGCACCTGGCTCCGACTCCCCACCGAGGTCGCCCCAAGGTGGCCGCCGGCAGCCGCGCCTAGGCCACCACCAGATCCAGGTCGAGCTCGATGTTGTTGGCGGCCGCACCAAACCAGTCACCACCTCGGCGCGACACTCCGCCGTCCCTTCCGCCGCCCCTTCCACCGCCGCCTGCTGCAAATCGACCTCGTCGCCAGCAGCATCGCCCCGGCCGTCCCGATCTAGGGTTTTCACACGAGTGAGGAGTGACAAGTCTGCTGTGCGCCACGGGCCTAACTACCGCCCTGCTGACTTAGCGTCGAACCCCGTCGCCCCTGCTGACTCAGCGTTGAAGACCGTGGTCAATGCGCCACGTATGACAAAACCGGGCACAATACTTCCCTGGGACCAACACTGACCCGGTTTTGATAGTTAGGGGACCCCCGATGTCTGGTTTTGCGGTTTGAGGACGTTTTGGTAACTCGATGACAAGTTCAGGGACCTTCGGTGTACTCCCCCCCTTTTTCCTTGTTTTTGTTGCATAAAGTCTACACTTTCTCCTTCAACTATAATCCAAGTGTAACTTCTCTCCCTCAAACCACAAAATCAGATGCACAAACTCTCTCATCTATCAAAACCATGTCGATTTATCTCCCTCCATGGTTTGCAACCCACTTTTATCCTATGGGGTGCATTGACTAGTCTATCTATGCCGAGTAAAAACAAAATGGGCATGCCCATCATTGACCTTGTCTACCCTACTCTTTTCTCTTTCTACCAAAGCGCACACAAGCGGTGGCCCCTGGTATCAAAGTTAGCAATAAATTATAAGTACGTCAGAATGTCGAGGCAGTTGTGGCTAGGAAACTCGGCTACATGCTCCCTAGCCAACATGTATATATAGGTTCCTCATAACCTTGATGTGGTGCCGTGGAAGGGGATAACATCAAAGCCAGGAACAAAATATAGGTCCAGCCTTAAGTAGATCTCATGATGGCCATGCTAGGAGCACCATGGTGAGCACACACACCACAGCCAGCGCCACATCCACTGCCGAGGTCCTACAGCACAACGAGGAGACCAGTGCTACCCCGAGTCAGAGGAGGAGCTGAGAGGGAGCGCTCGAGGTCTAGCAACTTGAGGAGCTCGAGGTCATGTAGCCAGGTTCAATTTTCAGATCTAGCATGCAGAAGGTGTGTGTGAGCGTACAGGCAACGACTTCTAGCATCGCGGTGCGTTCTAGCAATGGAACTTATCTGTGTGGTTAGATGTTGTTGACGACAGATGTACAATAAGATACAAAAATTGTTTTGTTGGTTAGACATGATCATTATACATGGTAATGGTACAAGATGGTGTTTGTCTTTTAATAAAGTGTTATGTAAATATGCAAAGCCTTGTTCAGCCGATACCTTTCTCAGAGAGATAGGAAGCGACATGGGGAATTAGTTCCGCAACCCTTGAGGATTTCCTAGCCACGACCGCCTCGACATTGTGACGTAGCTGGCTACCCATTCCCTAGCACACATGTAATTCGCTGCACTAATTTTCTACGCATGACATCCCGAACACGGCGAAGATGCCTTCTCCTTCACACTACCCAGCCCTCCTCCTCCCTCTTCACATCATCATCTCCTCCCCTCCTGCCTACACTACCGATGTGGTCTCCTCAAGTCTCCACCACCACAAGTCTCCACCACCACCTCCTCCCCATCCCCATCCTTGCTATAGGCAGCAACTCCACCTCGACATACCTCCCTCTCCCACCATTCCCATCTCCCGGACACACGGTCTTTCTCTCTCCTTCCCTATTTATGATGTTGTCACCACAACCTCCCATTGCCTCCACCGTTCATTTCACACTTGTGGACTTTTTGACACCTCCTACCTAGTATCTCCTTCTTCACCACTCGTTTGGTATGGCCACTCTACGAGGCAGTGATTGTGGTAGTGGCAGCAGCGACAATGTTGGGAAAGGGGAGACAGTGGGGTAGAGGCAGAGCTAGATAAGCCAAGAAGAGAAGGGGCGATTCGGTGCCTCTGTTTAGGATTCAAGAGTGTCATGCCATCTTTAGGGCATTGAAACTGGTTTAATTTATACACGGATATTTAAATATACTTGCCCTCGATGTCGCAAGGCCCGATTTAAGACCCCTTGCTTTCTAGTGAGCCATAGTGGCGATTACATTGAAAAAAAAAGCTCTTTTAAGTTGGCTTTGTGTCTAGGTTGCAATAGCGCCATGCCGATGCTATCCCACGTGCGCGCGTGACGCGCCCCCCACGCCCACACCGCGCCGCTACGCCGCACTGGCACTGCTGCTATGCAGTGTTGCAGGCTGCAGTGTGTGCCGCCACCTCGAGGAGCCGTCTTCGAGCCGATCAGTCGAGTAAAACTGGCAAATGGAGTCACGGAGACCTGCCTCCTAGCTTGCTGCAGTGCGTCGCCGCCGACGCCCGGCTGCCTGCGCTGACAATTTTATGTTTTCTACGAAGTACTTGGGTACCTTTTTCAGTTTTCAGTTTTAAAATTTTGAACTCTTGTGCATTGTGATGTTTTAAGATATTTTATTAATATATCATGGTAAACTTTTGGTGATTTGGTCTATTCTATTCTCATATTAGTATCATTAGATTAGATTTGTTGTGTTTAGAAAAATAAAATTAGGTCGGACCACCTATATCCTAAATCCTAGATCCGCCACTGGAAGCAGGGTTGGTGGTTGGAGGTAGCCAGGGTGACAGAGGCCGCTGGAGACACTAGATTCGGAACCCCACTTCTGGATCCAGCTTCCCTTCAATGTGGATGCCCAGATCCATGCGTGGCGAAGCCGATGGCTGATGGGAAGGAGGGAAGTGAGCGATCGGCAGTGAGGTGGGGCGACAGCATGTCATGGACGTGGGGGGTGCTTGGCCTAGGTGCACTAGGTGGTGGCGTCGGAGGAGATGAGACCGGAACGCAAGCTAGCGCTTAGCAGCGGCGTCCACGCACGGAAGATGGTCGGCGATCGGTGGTAGAGGCGATGCCAGTGCACGAGATGGAGGCACGAGGGATGGACCTTGCAAGGCTGAGATTGGCCCTCCGCCGCTCAAGCGTGGTCCTAAGAAGCGACGTCAGTGTGGGTTGACGACGAGTAGCAGGGATGGCGTGAGCAGCCAAGCAGGGATCATGAGGAGGTTGGACTCGACGAGGCCGGAATGCCGGATCCAATGCCCTAGAGGCTACGAGTTGACACCAAGACGTGGCGGCATGGTGAGCTCGCGTAGATGACCTACGGTGGGATGACCTATGCGAGATGGCGGCAACGGGGATCACGTGCTCGTTAGTGGGTGTTTGGAGAACTGGTTCTCCCCTGGTCTACTGGCGGAAGGCTGCTACCATGACGACTACGCTGTAAAGGTGGTGGGATTATGGCGGCTGATGGTAACAACAGGGAAGCAATGGCATGCGAGGGTGGGAAGTTTGGGGCGAAAGCCCAACCTGTCAGGGCTGACAGTACTAATGACGTTTTCGGGAGCCGCAACCTCCCGAGGGCATTGTTGTGGCTTCCTTTCCCTCACTGGTGCAACCCTTCTATTGAAAATAACATCCCATTTTGTTACTGGCGACGATGGCTCCCTAGAGGTGCCATGAAATCCTACCAACCTTTTCTACAGATGATTGTCCTCTTGTGGCAGTAGTTCTGACCTTAATTTATAAGTTGGCTATGCTGGCAGGTCTGAGCGGGGGAGATCCATCTTCTCTCTCATCCTCTCCTTCCATTACTGGAGAAACCCTCATCTCTCCCAGTTTGTAACCCTTTGTAGTCCCGGGTAACAAATCGGGAGAGGGAATCCGGAACTAAAAATCGCTATCTTTAGTCCCGGTTCAAATACTCGGGAGTAAAGATGTATCTTTAGTCCCAGTTGGTTTTACCAACCGGGACTAAAGAGGATAGCACCACGTCTCTGGTCCCTATTCTTCTTTTTTTTTCATTGTTCTTTGCATATTGATTTCACACAAATCTCACCAAAATCACAAAATCATCACAAATTCCAAATCGAGTTGCTCCCTACATCCCTAAATCAAAGTAACAACATCACAAATCAAAATATTCACATCACAAATTCTAAAAAAATTACATCACAAATACATCACAGATTAAATAACACAGATTCAATGAATCATAAATTATTTAGAAAAAGAAACAAAAAGAAATCCGGCAGCCACTTCTCTCGTCGCCTCCCCAGCCCGGCGGCCACCGCCGACCGCGCCTGGCCCCCCGCTGCCAGCCTCGCTGGCAGCCGCCCGCTGGCCCCGCCACCGTGCACAGGCCGCCACCATGCCCCGCTCACTCCTCGCCAGTGCTTCGATTATTCCTAGATAAAAGGATAAGACTCTAAGACTAGAGAGAATGAGGAATAGGAAGATAAGGAGAGGATAAGAGTGTGTGAGAGAGGAGGAATAGGAGATAGAAATTTTTGAGGATAAGCGCAATGAATTATATATGGTATATTGATTTTTAGTCTCAGTTGTTAACACCAACCGGGATTAAAGATCTACATAAACTTTAGTCCCGGTTAGGAACAACAACCGGGACTAAAGTTAGGATCTTTAGTCCTCTAGGGACCTGACAGCCTCTGACACGAGGTGGAACAACCGGGACTAAAGATCACATAGTCCCCTTGCACTTATAAACCAGGACTAAAAATATTTTTAGTTCTGGTTTCTTACTGAACTCGGACTATTGTGAATTTTGGGCAACCGACTAAATGTGGTTTTTTTAAGTAGTGTTCACCAACCCAAAGGTGCAGAACTGCAGATGGAGTAGAGTGTAGCCGGGATGTCGTGATTCTCTTTGTTCCTAGCAGGATTCATATGTAGGCTTGCGGTGTGAATGATTGCTTTCCTTTTATGATTATAGCCAGCTCCCAAGGTTAAAGTCTTACTCCATCCGTCCCATAATATAAGGGATTTTAACTTTTGGCTTGCATTGTTTGACCATTCGTCTTATTTTAAAAAATTTGGAATTATTATTTATTTTATTTGTGACTTACTTTATTATCTAAAGTACTTAAAGTACAACTTTTTATTTTTTATATTTGCATAAATTTTTTGAATAAGACGAGTGGTCAAATAGTGTAAGCAAAAAAGTCAAAATCCCTTATATTATACCCTCTCCATATTTTAATGTATGACGTCGTTGACTTTTTAACAAACGTTTGACCTTTCGTCTTATTTAAAAAATTTATGTAATTATAATTTATTTTATTATGACTTGATTTATCATCAAATGTTCTTTAAGCATAACATAAGTATTTTTATATTTGCATAAAATTTTTGAATAAGACGAATGGTCAAATATTAGTTAAAAAGTCAACGGCGTCATACATTAAAATTTGGAGGGAGTAGGATGGAGGGAGTATAATTCTTTTTCCGCTTCATCAATACGAAGCCTCATATTATCGTGGTGGTTGTTTAACAAAAAAAAAGAAGTAAAATTTGTGCGAAATGCAGCGGCACGCGGTCGTGCCGGCGACTAGTACATACGTACTTCCCGTGAGTAGGCATGAATCATCATGACTCGCGGGTCGCACGCAAAGTTCACCGCAATTTCATCCGCACACATACGCACGTATACGCGTTTTCTCCGTCCGGTTTGGTACTGGCTAACCTTGATCAGGAATTTGGATAATTATTTCGTCCACACTGGAGATCGTCTCTTGAATTCGGCCTCATCTCTGGTGCAGTTTATGCGAAATGCACTAGCCAGCTACTCCATCCGTTCAAAAATAAAACAAATCTAATACTGAATATGATATATTTTAATATAATAAATTTCTCATAAAAAATCAATCTAGTACTGAACGCGATACATCCTAGTACAATAAATCAGGATATACCACTGGACGTGATACATCCTAGTATAATAAATCGGGATATATCTCTGTCCAGATTTATTATACTGAATATATCATATCCATTACTGGATTGTTTTTTTACGGAGGAAATAGCTAGCTTCAGATTTGGTCTAGTTGAAACCGTACAAGCCACGTATACGTACGTACGGTACCACGACACGATTGCTAGCTTGACCCCCAACGACGTATGGTACCGTACGGTACAGCATACGGCGACGATATATATGTCGGTATCGGTACATGCTACTCCCTTCGTGGTTTTTAAGTTTTTACTCATGCTGTTTGATTATTCGTCTTATTTAAAAAAATTAAAATTATTATTTATTTTATTTGTGACTTACTTTATTATCCAAAGTACTTTAAGCACATCTCTTCGTTTTTTATATTTGCATAAAATATTTAAATAAAACAAGCGATCAAACAATGCAAGAAAAAGTCAAAAATTCTTTATATTATGGAACGGAGGGAGTAGTATGCTACATACGCATGCACGCACAGGCACGGCGATAAATATCCATCTTGGTGCACGGATTGAAAGGAAGCTAGGTGTTGTTGCTGGTTAGCGATATTTCGTTAACACGCGCTCTATCTAGCCGTGTCCTTTATCTATATATATCGCCATCCTGTCAGCGATATCAGTAATTAATTCGACCGGGATACTTTGGTTGGCTGAAAGCCTGAAAGCAGCCCTTTGATTTTGCAGTATGCAAGATATATTGGTTCATCCAAATTCTCCACAATACGTTTCTAAAAACGAAAAAAAAAAACTCTCCACGTACGTTGGCTCGATCCCACCCATAATTTCAATTGGATTCATTTGCATGGTTTCTATTGACAAATAATTGTTATTTAATTTGAAGCGTTTTTTTTCTAGAAAAAACTAGCAGTTCTTTTTGTTAAAAAGAAAGAACAATCTAATGGCACACCAACACACCTAAATAAAACCATTATGGTAAATTCGGACAAATGAATAACGGTTATTGAAATCATTAGATTACTTTGTTAAGGAACATATGCGACAGCCTATACTCATTCTAAAATATATAAACGATTTTTATGTAAAAGTCCCTTAGGCCATTCCCAACCCAAAACACTATACATAATTTCTATAAACTCCACATTATCAAGAAACTAGTATTATATACTACTCTTCTAATGCAAACATACTATTCCATACTTAAATTTAATGTTACTTATCTCACATGATGTCTTGGATGTTGTGTAGAAATTATGTCTCATGCAAGACATGGTTTCCTTCTCTTTCCTCATTTATTCACTTGCCACATTATTTTTTATTCTAGGTGGCAGTTTAGACACCATCCTAGTCATTGGATTGGGAATGGCCTTATATTTATAACGAAGGCAGTAAAGCAAGTTCATGGGGATTCAATCACCCTGTTGACGACACGTGGCTAAGCCCTTTTGTCGCGTGTGTCGTTTGTGCATGCTCGGTTTCAGCGAAGCATGCATTGATCACATAGCTATGTTAAAGGCAACCACAGTACTCCCTCCGTCCCATAATATAAGGGATTTTAAGTTTTTGTTTGTAACATTTGACCACTCGTCTTATTTAAAAAATTTTAAAATTATTATTTATTTTATTTGTGACTTATTTTATTATCTACAATATTTTAAGCATAACTCTTCATTTTTTATATTTGCAAAAAAAATTTGAATAAGACGAGTGGTTAAACGTTACAAGCAAAAACTGAAAATCCCTTATATTGTGAGACGGAGGGAGTATAATGTAAGAAGAAATCGGGTAGTAAGAAGCTCCTACAATCTGGTAGCAATAGACCTATTACCAGGTTATAAGAACTTAACAAATAGTATTAAAATTTCTCTCTTCCATTCATTCCCTATTACTCCATCAGCCATTCATCTTTCCTCCAATATCTATCTCATTTTTCTATTGTAATATATGGCTCCACTTTACTATTTACTTTTAGCAATATATATATTTTTATGATAAATTCAACAACTATTACCTATTTTTAAAGGGTACATCTTACGAAGTATTTGGACACTATACATTGAGGATGTCCTAAATTGGTTAAAGAACATGTGCCACTTGGTCCAATTGGAGTCGTGCTAGTACTGCCACGTACGTACGCATGGATCTGCCTTGACCGATCACGTACGACCGCGACCAATTGTAGTATTACGATTATATTACAGGGGGTTAATTAGTCGCCAGGTATAACGCGCTTATTTGGTGGACTTATTATCTACGTGCGTGCTTATTATCGTTGCTTAGCTGACTCGATGTGGCAACTGCCGACTATAATTAAAGAACATGTAAAAAGATGAAGAGAAACACGGCCGTACAAACTGGGCATCGTCCTGAGACATTATTTGAGACTTCGATTTCGGTCGGTTTGTCAACTCCCCACGCCTGTCATGTACTGATTATATCTTAATTAATTTTATTGCACGTTATTCTTGTTGCGTTGAAATATTATACTAGCTTTGTTCACACGTACAGATTCGAATGTACTGTGGACACAACAAATGTGTAAAAGGTTCTTGGTTAATTTTTTCGCATTTGATCAGGCCATGGAAAAGTGTAGTTTTACAAGTATCACATATTAATATTGTCTCCGGTTAAAAAGAACATGCGCCGTTTGATTTTTCTTTTCACATCTTCAGTGTGTGAATCTAACCATAATTTTGTATCGGAATAAATTCATAAAATATACTGTGATTAAAAGATTTTAAAAATACTTTTTCAAGACACAATATTCCCATATTTCGAAAGGAGTAAGCATTTTACTAAAAGTTTGATAGTAGTGTATGCAACACTACTTAAAACTACTCCCTCCGTTACAAAATATTTAGCACCGTTGATTTTTTAACACATGTTTGACCGTTCGTCTTACTAAAAAAATTTGTGAAATATGTAAAACTATATGTGTACATGAAAGTATATTTAACAATGAACCAAATGATATGAAAAAAATAAATAATTAATTAAATTTTTTGAATAAGACGAATGGTTAAACACGTACTAAAAAGTCAACGGTGTCAAACATTTTGAAACGGAGGGAGTAGTTTTTTTTAGACGATCAAAAGTGATTTTCATAAACTGGTGTTACACCCTCCTAGCCACATGTGTCTGTATAAATCGGAATTTTCTCATACGAGCATGTCACAAACCATAAGCGAAAACTATTTTCATGAGCAGGCATGTTAAGTCACCCGGCTCACAATATGTTCTCCAAAAATTGAAAAAAAAAAGAAAAAGAGAATGCAGTAGTACAAAACTGAAGGGGAACTCATCTGAGAAAATCATTTCCGTACCAGCAGCAAACGGGTAAGGATAGGACAAAAATCTTGAAACCGCAGCAGAGCAAAGGAAACAAAAACGGCAAGACCGGATACGTCGGTCGCTCCCCACGTCCCGAGGACGACCGACGACGGCGACGCGGCAGCTGATCAAGCGCGCGACCCGCGGCGAAGTGACGCGCCACCACCACGCCCATGCACTGGGGGGTGATCGAATTACTCAACTCCACTACGAGCTCTGCCCACTCTAGCGTGAGGCCTGTGTCGTGCTCACTCCGTCTCTTGATACGTGTCTCTGTATATTACTTCCTCCGTTTTCAAAATATTTAAGACAGTTAACTTTTTAAGCATGTGTTTGATCATTCGTCTTATTAAAAAAAATTAAATAATTATTTATTTTTTTCATATCATTTGATTTATTGTTAAATATACTTTCATGTACGTATATAGTTTTACATATTTCACAATTTTTTAATAAGATGAACGGTCAAACATATGCTAAAAGGTCAACGGTGTCAAATATTTTGAAACGGAGGGAGTTCTAGCACAAATTAAAATTCAGCAAGTAATAATTAAAATCTCTCTCATTTAGTACGTGAAAGAATTGGTAGAAATTGAAATAAGAGGTGATTGAAAGAAGTATGTGATTTGTTAAAAATATAAAGCAGGTAGAGGGGAATGGTTATAATTGGTTGAAAGGAGAAGTAGGTGAGAAAATAACTTTATTTTAGAACAAGTAACTGTTATGTTAGAAATAGTTTTTTGAAACGAAGATAGTATTGTGGAATAGGTTTTAAACCATAACGAAACAATTATTTTAGGACCGAAGGAATTACCACTCTTAGATGTGCAGTCAAAACGTACGGGGCGATAGAAACGAACGGGCTTGGACACCTATAAAGTGCGGTAGTACACAACACACAACACAGGTACAACCGTACGCTCAGGACGAGGAGTACAAAAACGGTACGACTGAACTGTACTCCCTCCGATAAAAAAAAAAAAAAAGGCAAACCTTATGTTTTGGTGTCTAATTTTGACTGTCCGTCTTATATAAAATTTTTTTATAATTCATATTTTCATTGTTGTTAAATGATAAAACATGATTAATATTTTATACGTGACTTATTTTATTAATTTTTTTCATAATTTTTTTAAATAAAACGGACGGTCAAACGTTGGATATGAAAATAAGGGTTTGTCTTTTTTTTTTTGGACGGAGGGAGTACCTAGCTTTGTTGTTGCCTTCCCTTTCGCCGCTTCCCTCCCTTCCTCAGGGCTGATATTTCACCGGATGACGCCGATCGAGGTGTGAGGCGATGACACAAGGGACGATGAACGGATGAAGCGAGCCAGACGAACGCAACCCCGTCGCTTTCTACTATTGCAGCAGCAAAAACTCCGGCTCCCGCCGCAGAACACGGCCCCGGGAGCCGACCGACGAGCCGTCACCCTGTGTCCGTTCGTCGCGTCTTCCCTCCCTGGCAGCTCTATCCGTATCGGCTTCCAGAAACAGCGGAAACGAGCCGAGCCAGCGACAAAACGACGCGCAAAAACCGTGGAACCAAACCGCGCGCGCGCGCTGGCCACCACCACCAGCCCAGCCATCCCAGGTGGGCCCCACCTGTCAGCCTCCCCCCTCACCGCCCACGCGTAACCGTCCCACCCCCCCCCCCCCCCCCCCCCCCCCCCAACCCGCCGAATTCTTAACGGAAACGCCTCCCTCCACGCGTTCCCCCGACTTCCTATATAATCCCCCACCCCGCGCCTCTCCCGCCGCATCAATCCACCAGATCGCAATCCGAAATTCAGAAATCCAAATTCGCCCCCAAGAATTCACCTCTGCTTGTTGTTGATCGGAGAGGAGGAGGTGTTCGTCGAGATGGGCAAGGTGAGGGCGTTCTTCTCGCGCAAGGGCAGGGGGAACAGCAGCGGCAGGTCCAGGTCGATGCGGGAGGCGGCGATGAACGTGGACTGGTCGCCGAGGCCGTCGGATCTCGCCGCCGCCGCCGCCGCGAAGCCCCGCCCGCCCGCGGCGGAGGACGAGACGGAGCGGGTGTTCAGGAAGTTCGACGCGAACGGCGACGGGCGGATCTCGCGGGCCGAGCTGGCGGCGCTGTTCCGCAGCGTGGGCCACGCCGTCACCGACGACGAGGTGGCGCGGATGATGCAGGAGGCCGACTCCGACGGCGACGGCTACATCTCGCTCGGCGAGTTCGCCGCCATCAGCGCCCCGCCGCCCGGCGACGCCGCCGCCGCCGAGGAGGACCTGCGCCACGCCTTCGGCGTGTTCGACGCCGACGGCAACGGCGTCATCACCCCCGCCGAGCTGGCCCGCGTCCTCCGCGGCATCGGCGAGGCCGCCACCGTCGCCCAGTGCCGCCGCATGATCGACGGCGTCGACCGCAACGGCGACGGCCTCATCAACTTCGAGGAGTTCAAGCTCATGATGGCCGCCGGCGCCGGCTTCGGCAGGATCGCTTCTTGATTCCAAATTCAATCCCTCCTCCGCCATGGATGATGGACACCTCATCGCTCATGTTCTTTCATTCTTTAATTATAATTAATTGTAAATATAGATAAATCACGCGGAATGATTAATTACCGCGTAGTAATTTCTACTAATTAGTTGCAGATACCACACGAACATAATCCCGTTTGGTTTTGTACAGAGTGTACACACTGGAATCGTAATAACGATCCCCCAAAAAATATATATATCAAATTTCAGTCTTATTATGGCATCGAATTCGACTCCAATTCGCTTCATCCATCTTCTCTCTACCTCAATGTCTCATTGTGAATGGTGAATTTCCCACCAAATTTGATGCGATTTCACGTTCGATTCTACTATTCTAGCCGTTGGGTTCTTTTCTGGAAGTGACGAGCGAGCAAGCTTCATGTGAGCTTACTATTCAGCTGAATTGCGTACTTGGAGCCGTGACTCTGACAAAAGAGACGGAAAGAAAACGACCCTGTTTTGAGTCTATTTCAAACTGTCCTCGTGAAAGCAACCCTTCAACCTTGGACAAAACCTAATCAATGAAATCTGTAATTGTAGCCCAAACTTGTAAATCTCTCCTGTCAAATCTTAAAACACTGAAATTAATTCTCGGCAAAATGACACACCACCAACATCATAAATTCCACGCATTGTTTACGCCAAGTAGGACATTATGCAGATTGATTATGATTAGACATACATACAGGTTTCAAGGTTTGAGAAGGATAAGGACTGTATGCAGATTATACAGATTTTCACGGATCATTGGTGAAGATTTAGCAATGGGTAAATTTACCATCCTTCGGATGGTACCGGGGAATGCCACATTTTGTAATGTTAAACTTGATACCTTCAGGTATTTTATCAAGGATCGTAAAATTTCTCTTTAGCAAGTAGTTCTCTTATGTTCCATCAAACTGTGCTCGTCTTTTATTTTCTCTAATTTGCAGTTATTTTGAACTGCAGATCTATAATAATTGGTTATAGCTTCTTCGACGGCGTGACGTAAACGCCCGAATAAATTTATTATCCTAAAAAGAGACTAGATAGCAACAAGATGGCATTGACAACGTTGTTGACAACAATCTGCAGTGGATTGGCGGGAGCAGAAGAAGCTGGCTTTGCCATGGACAGAGTAGGACGATCGATCGATCGATCAGGTTGCCAAACCTCACCTGACAGGTCGAAATCGACGCTGCTGCTGCTAGGCCATGTTTCGATGCCCCATTTCGGTCAAGGGGGGAATCAATCAATCAATGCATCAGCGTGCATGCCAGCGTGATGAGAACGCTGTGATCGTGAACGCATCAGGTGCCCCCTTACCTAACTGCAGATGCATGATGAGAAGTTGCATGGGACTTGACAGGAAATTCAGTCACATGAGCAGGAGGAACCAGTAGGAAGAACAGGTGAAATTTACATGGCATTGTAAGTAGCAGAGTTGATTTTCTTTGCAATGGCATCATCACCTTCCTTGAGTAGTGAGTGAGTTAGTGAAAATTGTTGTAGCTTAGGTGTGACTTTGGTCTGAAAATTTTGGCCGGTACTAGGTTAGATACTTAGATCTGTCCCTTGGAAGTAGGCTGGAAATTTACCAAAGTTTACCTCTTGTTTTGTGAGAAGTTCAGTTGGTGGTACAGTAATCCTTTTCAGAAAGTTTACTGAGCCCACGAGTCAAGAACTCGCTGAGATTCCTTCCTTCCTGGTAGAGGCTTCTTCTCATTTCGGCAGTGTGAGTTGGAAATATCTGAAGAAGAGTTGGCATCTTAGTAGAAAAGGTGGTGACAATTGGTTATCTGATAGCTCCATGATGTAGGGCTACATATCTGAGGTAGCTGTTGCTTGGTTTGCAGCTTAGCAGAGGGTATTTTTCTTCTTTCGGCAGTTCATTTGGTAGACGCTAATTCAGTAGGGTTGGCCAAACCTTTTAGTTTTAGATAACAAACCGTCCAAGAAAGCATAGACTCCAGTTACACCAAAAAATGCATATTGCATTTGCCGGGAATAAATGTGTGCAAAGTGGGGCGGCTGTCATATTTTCAATATGGCGACTTTGTAATAGGCTGTTGCAAACCTAGACCTAGTTTTACGAACTAATCTGAGTATATTCTTTAATCTTTATCAAAAAATTTCTGACTCTGCAACCTATGCCTAGTTTTATGGACGAAAAAATATTTGAAGAAATTCGATGGTGTATTCTTCTGGCTCAACTTCTTCGATTCCGCTTCTCTTAAGAGAAACCTGCAATTTTCGATTTTTTTTTCTGGCTTCAATATCTTGCTTGAGCAATTGTGAAGTTGTTCAGTGCATGGTTTAGATTTACTCCATCCGTTTTATAATGGAAGTCATTCTCGCATTTCCCACATTCATATGGATGTATGCCTAGATTCACTAACATTTATATGAATGTGGGAAATGCTAGAATGACTTACATTATTAAACGGAGGGAGTACTAAATTTTCTACTTCCACTAAGTTCCATCCGTAAATGACCACAAATACATATCTATATCTATATATCTAATTAAAAAATACGTAAGGCTTCCGGTTTTATTTTCGTCCGTTAGTGTATTTTTTTCCGCCGATTTCTTTTTTTTTTCCACCTCTCTTTTTCTTTTTTTCTCCATTTTTCTCGGTTTTATTCCCGTCCACTTTTTTCATGGGCTGGTGCGGCTGCTGGGCCTGAGCGGACATAGAGATGAAGGCCCAAGAGGGAGCAGAGGAAGCGGGGCAGCTGCTGGGCCTAAGCGGACAGAGGGATGGCGACCCAAGAGGGAGGAAAGGAAGCGGGCTGGCTCGGGGGAGGAGGAAGGAAGAATGGGCCAGATTTGGCCCATACTTAGGAGAGGGATTTTAGTTTGTTTTTTTAAATTAATTATTAAAATTAGCAATTGAGTTTTGAAAAATTCAAAAAACAAATCTAGAGAGTGTGGTTAATCATAAAGAATTTAATAAAAACACTTACCATATTTAGATTTAATTCTACACGTACCGGTATAAAAATACACCTACTTACTTAAAAATACACAATACACAAGTATTCTAGAAAATTTACATGTGTCGACCTTTATTACGTCGTTGTACGTCATCCCGCTTTCTCATACTATCCGCTTTGTCCGTTGTCTGCACAGGAGTAGGAGAGAACACAATAATTGATAGGTGCGTGCATCCATGCTGGAGTATGCGAGAAACACATGATTTTATGACGAAACTTGAACCCTACAAATCCGATGTTTACTGCATCTTTTTCCATTGCAACCCACGAGCATGTTAATTGATATTCTTTTTCGTTGTTTTCTCCCTTTTTTTCGTCCACTTTTTTTTTTTTTTGCTTTTTCTGGGTTTTTCCTATGCGGTTTTTTTCGTCGCCATTTTTCTACGTTGTGGTTTTTTCGCACGCGGAAGGATGTACGTCAGCAGTAAGGATTTATTTTTTAAAAAAAATCTGGTTTTTTTTTCCATTGTCAAGGAAAACCATAGCGTCATCGCCACGTCGATCAGCCTTCCCATGCGTTTCCTCCTCCAATTGATTGCAAAAATCGATTCTCCACTACTTCCTCATCATTTTATTCATGATTTCCCCTTTTAATTTGTCTTTAATTCACCAGAATGATTTCCCCTTTTAATTTGTCTTTAATTCACCAGAATCGATGGGGAGGATCGGCTCCGGTGTCGTATGGACACAGGATTGTCTTTTGAAGGTTGAAGATGGCAATCGGTTGTGTGAGCTGGAGCGAAGAGAGGCAAGTCGAGCGAAGAGAGGTAGCAGACTAGTCTGTGGCTAAAAACTAATTTATGAGTACCCGTTGCAACGCAGGGGTATTTTTCTAGTCCAAAGTAATAAATGCAGGAGTTTCATCGCAACTGCTAATTTATTATCAACGATTGTAAATACTCTCCCGTGATTATATATAATACCTTCCTGCAACTGTAGATATCTCCTAACTATTGTTCAATAGATAAACATAATGTGCTCTCGTCCTCGCTTCACGCAAAAAATTAAACTCATGCTACCGCTCTCAGGCATCCAATGCTTATAAACTACTCAAATCCTTTCCAAACCATCGAAAATGGGAATATTTAACTATTTCTCACTCTTAGATGTGACAATTAACGGTTTACCACCTAAACCCATATGTCATAAACACATAAATATTCACATGTTATTAATATATGGGTGATAAATATTTAAATGCCAAACTTGCTGAGAGTGACAAATAGTTAGTTAAATGTTTAAAGAAGCTTCAGGCGCCTGCTTGTATATATGGCCAAATGGGCCACCCAGCTCGGGTTGGCCCGGGCACAGCGAGGAACAGCGGTCCAGGCATGACCCAATAAGAGTCGGGCCGCGTCGGGCCGACCCGATGGCACGATCAGCACATCATGCTTATTCTTGGAATAAGTCTATTTTATCTCCCTCCTATTTGGGCCGTGTCTTACATATGGTTGGAATAAGTCTATTTTGGCTCCCTCCTCGGACGCGCCTTATATGCCTGTAATAAGTCTATATGCCTCCCTCCTCTTTGAGCCATTCTTTAAAATTCATATTAATCTATTTTTCAAAAAAATTTAATATGTAATTAATTATGCGCTAATAAGTCGCTCTATTCTGCGTGCACCGCACATTAGTTCCCAACTAGGAACAACGAACGCAGATTTCACAAGTAGGTAAGTTGGGCTTCCATTCTTATGTGCAGGTGATTTGGTTTACTGTGAAACCAAATGATTAAGTAGTGTTTTGTTGTTATTCATAATTTTGTTCAATCACTGCTGATTGAGATGTCTAAGACATGCGCAGTGAGCGCACGTATGCAAACATAAAAGATGTGTAACTTGCGTAACTTTATTTGGCTGGTCAGGAATATCGGAGTAGAACTTCAGTATCGTGGTGGTGCAACCGTGTTTTTGTTTTTCGAGAAACTGGTCTCTCTTTTTTTTTTCGCTTCACAAGAAGATTTCACGAACTCAGCTGCTATTGTTTTCCGGTTTAGTTTTGTGTTCTCTCATCACTGCCACATGATTGAAGAAACAATATCCATGTAAACTCTTATATATTGGTCCATTGTAAGCATCTTCTCCTGTAATTATTTCTCACAAATTCCCCTAGCAACGTGCGGGATATCATCTACTAGAGTATTATAAATCCACATTCACACAACACAACTGTTACATTGACGTGCAAGGTGTCACTTATTTCATGGAACCATAAACACACATCACACATCCAAATTCAAAGGAAAAACGCATGGGCACAGCCATATATGCCCGCACACACAAAGCGGCACTCACTCGAGACATGGACACTCGCATGCATTCAGACATGCATGCAGGGCATCCTGAACAAGAGCCAAGCACAACACAATCACATCCGACTCGGCACAGGAGCAAGCTTGCAGTAATTTTGTAAGCATACGGCATACCGCTCCGCGCGGAACAAATGAAGGAAACACACACACACTTACACAACAGAACACAAGCAAGAACAAGCAAATCATGGGCGAAGCACACATATTTACGATGGAGCTTGCACACACACAAGTTAGCAGTACCGGGAATCAGCGATGAGTGGACGGAAAGATGGAGAAGAATGCAGACTTTTTCTTGTTAGCTAGTGTCGGTCCTCCTTTTGGTTCATCCTGAACCTGTGTTTTCTTGTGTATAAGTTTCTTGTTATGTGCATTGATATCTCTCCTCACTTGAAGAGGGACACTTCTGCCTTCTAACTCAAGCTCCTTCAATTCCGGGAGGTTGTCAATTCCAGAGAGAGACTCTAGCTCGGTGAAGGACCAGGTAATCTTCTCAAGCTTACAGGCAGATTCCTTGGCGAAGTTGATGCCCGAGATCTTGGAGCACGTGATAGTAAGATGTTTGAGCTTGGGAAACTCATCTTTTTTGAAGGTAAGATGGCTTTCGTCATAAGATTTGTCCAAGAGCAGTAGCCAGCACAATTTTGGTTTCTTCGCGAGGATTTGTAGATCACCTTGCTTCAGGCAAGTATCGGAAAGAGTTACCTTGGCAATATGATTGGCAGTGGCAAATAATGAAAGAATGGTCTTATTACCCTTCAAGTCAATCTCCATCAATTTTGCAAGGCCGCCGACTCCATCAAGAGACTCTATGTTTGTATTGGACAAGACAATCTTCTCGAGCTCAGGAGCTCCACCTTCAAATTTGATGTCAGTCTGCATGTGGTGACCCTCAACAAGAAAGTACTTGAGATGCTTGAATTCTTTCTTCTTGAAGGTGAGTGCGCTCTTTTCAGCAGAAGTTGCTCCATCTTTATGTACAATTATATCAGTAGAGTCTGTCCAATCTTCAAGTATAACTGGATCAGCGGAAACTGTTCCAGCTTCAGGTGATAGAACAAGCTGCTCGTTTTCCTTCAACTCGAGCTCCTTTAGGTTTGGAAGGGCACCGACCCCACAAAGATGCTTTATGCTGGTGCGGAATAGCACGATCTTCTCGAGCTCAGGAGCTGCTCCTTTTTTAAAGTTGATCATGTCAGTCTCGTGGAGCTGCTCAACAAGAAAATTCTTGAGATGTGGGAATTCTTCCGTCTCAAAAGTGAGCTCCTTGTCTGTGTATGCATTTTGTCGGAGTCTGACGCAGCATAATTTGGGAAGCATGGTGATGTGGACCAGATTTTTCTTTTTCAATGAGGTGTGTCTCAGAGTTACCTTGGCAAGTTCGTTGCTACCTTTAGCGAACATTGTTAGAAGCCGAACAATTTTTGTGGGTCCATCAATGCTTAGGCTCTCAAGAACCTTGGGGGGCTGTATCAAGTGATTGTACAGATCATGTGGTAGCACCTTTTGCTCGTTGTCAGTATCACCCTCATTTCTGGTTTTAAGTATAGTGATGGAAAGAGACTGGAGGCATTCTTTTAGGTCACTCATGGCCCAAAGCAGATTCTTGAGGTGATTTTCGTTGTTAACGATAACCACACCAAGCTTCCTCAGTTGCCCTAGCTTTCTAATTTCTTTTAACTCAGCTCCATTCCTTGAATAAGCCTTCACATTGGACAATACCTCCATATTTTCCATTTTGTTGATTTTGCGTGGGATCAAGACAGCTGAGCGCAATGGCTTGCCCATTTCATGACTTGTGCTTGGATCAACTTGACCAGCAAGTAGGCGCCTCAGCTTTAGGAGCACAATATTTTTTGTTGCATGCTCAGACACTTTGGTTTGACGGATATCCAATACCTCAAGCTCATGGAGGTTGTTGATTTCATGAGGCAGATCAGCAACATCTGTTCTCCTTAGGCTTAGATACTTAAGATGTAAAATGCTGCAGATGTCCTTGAGGTGGTTCTTGTCCAAGTGATATTGACAGCCTTCCAGATCTAGCAACTTTAGCAGATGCAGTTTATGTAAATATCTAGGGAGTTTCTCCACAACCGTGTCAATGGTGTCAGAGGCACGGAGTCGAAGACCACTGAAGGTGGAGAAATGATGCGCCCGAAGTTGTGACAGGCGCATATCCAAAATGTGCTCTTTCTTGGCGATTTTGGTGATAAAGTCATGGACTAGACCATCTACCTTGCAGCTTTTGACCTTTCCTGCAGCACTAAGCTCAACAGGAGTAACAAACCACCGGTCGATGAGAGCTTGAAAACATCGTTTTCCATGACGCACTACAGTTGGCCAGTCTTCATTTGTTATTAACTCTTCTATAGCCCATCGCTCTATCAAGGTTGACCTTTTGATTTCGTGACCTTGAGGGAAAATAGCTAGGTACAACAAGCATGTCTTGTGTTCCCTTGGCAGATCTCTGTAGGAGAACTTGAATATCATCTTAGCTTTAGTAGCATAAGCGTCCGTTGAGTTTCCGAATACCTGCAGGGAGCCAAGCAACCTGCGTAGTTCTTCATAACTCCTGTTGGGATTTGCATACATAGCATGGGCGAACATCCTCATGCAGAATTCATTTGGATCACACTTAACCAATATGTCGCGGAAGATCTGGGAATTGTTGTTGCCACCTTCATTCTCCCTTTGGCTTGTCATCTTCAGCACAATATCATAGTAGAGACCAACAAGGGAATATGTTATAGGCTCCCACGGTGTTGAACAAAATCCTTGGGCCTTCTGGTTGTTGTTTGTGATCACTATCACTGCATTGCCATTGGAGCAATCCAACAGGCTCAAAGCATTTTTTATCCCCTCCCACTCGGATATGTAGCCTCTATCATCAATGAGGATGAAAAGGGTCCTTTTTCTTTCTAGAGGCACCTTAATCTTGTCCACTATCCCTTTGATGAACAGTGAAAATTTAATTGCTGACGATATCTCCCCAACCTTCTCATTGGTTTCTTGTATTGCAGCATTAGTACCTTTTGCCTTAGTGTCCCTTGGGTTCTCATTCATCTTCTCCTCTGTTTCTGAGATGGCAGCATCAATAACACTATTTTGATCACGAACACCCTGCAGGACACCTTTGGCTAGTTCCTTGACAGAGTTGCCTTCCGGAAGCTGGGACCAGCGAAGCAACTCCCGAACGATGTCTAGTGCAATCTTGTGGTTGTTGAGGATTTCTTTGATGTGATCCTCACCCAATGTAGTAGCAGTATTGGTACTGGTTTCCTTGGCGTGTGAGGGCTTAGTGTCTAGGAACACCTTCTGCAGGATGTCTAGGTATTGGATATTATCCAATTGAATTGGGGGCTTAGGCACGACAGATTCCATGTGTTGTTTAAGCATCATGGCCGTCTCCTGCATTATCTTGGTATCTGATGATCTTCCTATAATGCTGAGCCCTTCACTGTTTAGCATGAGCCGCAATGCCTGGTGGAGCATGCCAATGGGGATATCAGTTGTGGCTTTCAAGTACTTTGTTCCTTCAATCTTGTTGTTCTTGACTTCTTCAGTTGTTCCACTGACTTCTCCAATCTTGCGCTTTACTTCTTCAATCTTGTTGTCGATATTCATTTTTTCAATCTCTTTCCATATTTCATCATGTGTGTTCAGTTTGTCTTGAAATGCTTTCCGTCGTTTTTCGTCATCAGCCTCGCCTTGACCTGTGCCGTGCTGTTTGCATTGAAACAAGATGTAATAGAGGATCTCCCACGGTAGTACCGGAAGATCCCATGGGCGGTGCAATGCCTGGAGGTTGATCGAGAAACTCTTGTCGAAATGTGCAGTTGCCAATTCCAATGCTCCTTGTGCAGCAGCAGAGGATGCACCTGCATCCAGTGCAACAATGGCAATGGATGGTATCGAGGATGGACCCTGTTGTCCTTTTTCCTGCTCACGGCTGGTGCTGACCCAGTTGACTAGCTTCTCGGCACAAAAGTCCTCCAGAGTGCGATGCTCTTGAATTCCTCGACGGAGATCAAGATCGCCAGTCATAGCTGCCACCACTTGATGGAGAGTGTCGTCGTCATCATCGTCTTCATCTTCTATGACCCCAGGCGCTGCAGCAGAACCTCGAGATGGGGTTGAAGATGGCAGAATTTGTGCCGCCCTTCCCTTGCTTGGGATCTCCACGCCATACCTCAACCGCCGCTTGCCAACATCGCTCACCCGGTCCCTGAGCTCACGCAGCCGCAGGGCTGCGTTTTGCTGGTCATGCATCTTTCGCACCAGCCAATAGGTCCACCAGATGTAGCGCCGGACACCGCCCCTGGCGAGGTGGACCGCCAAGTCGCCGCTTCGAAGGTAGTCGTCGACGCAGTTGCTGCAGTCGTGGGCGAGGTCCCGGACCTGCTTCATCCACGTGCGGACCTGCTTGTCGTGCCCGCTGGCGAGATGCGCCGTCCTGGACAGGTGCTCAAGGAAGCTGTTCATGCTCTCCATCTCCTCCCTGATGAACTCCACGTCGCTCCCCACGCGGCCCAGCAGCTGCGCCTCCTTCTGGAGGAGGCCCAGCAGCGAGCTCACAGCTCCGGACGCGAGCTCGGCCATTGCTGCGCCGCCACTCCACCGCCGGCTGCCCGTCGTATGTCTGGCTAGCTAGGAAGGGTGTGTGGATTTGTCTTTTCTTTTATCTTTAAGAGCTGTGCTGGTCTTTCATCAAGATTGATCTCTAATGCTTTGATTTGGCTGTGTCATGGTGCCTGGTTTCTTTTCTCCTTTATTTTGGTGGTGGCAACCGGGCAAGCATTATACTTCCATCCAGGATTCTTTGAGTCTTGTCTTTAGATTAGTACCATGTCCCTTACTTTAGTTCTTTGTTTATTCTTTTTTTGCCTTTGGCTGTTTGTGTTTAGCATATATTGATTCTAAACATGACGTACATGGAGAACGCTCTACATTTAGGCTTAAGTGGAGAGTACTCATGTTTCTATAGAAGGAAGAAATCAACTTCTTTAAAAACGGAAGGCTGCTACAGAACAGAACTCTCCATAAAAGCAAATAATCAACTTCCTACTTTTGTTACTAGAACTGGAAATTCACCCTCTTCCAAGTATGTTAAACTTTTGGATTGTTTTTAAGGAGCTCAAGTTTTTTTTTTTTTTGGCCATCCATTAGAATAGGATCCAATGGAGGATACAATCTATTACCTTGATGGAGGTAAGATCACGGTCTACCTTTTTGCCCTATTCTTACTACCGCCCTGTTGCATAATTCTTGGTTTAAAGTGCGTAAGACTTGCAGAGTACAGTGAATTGTTTCCGATAACTATCGAGGATACCCAAGCACATGTTGGTCACACATATCGAGTATTATCAGGATTAATTCTTCCGCATGTTATTTTGTAATGAATGGCCGAATAGCTAAATAACTGAATGATTTCCAATAACTATTCAAGGGTACAAAGGAACTAGATAACTATTATGAAGATGGGAAATGGATTCAAAACAATATCATAAGAAATTCATATATAGAATATTTTTGCAACAATCTCACTGTTTAGAAGTTTGAGAAACGTGCATGTTAATTCATTCATCCATTAAACAAGCCGGGTCCTCACATTGGTGGTGCTCTCCCAACTTTAATTTGTCGTGACAACACCAAATGGAATACCTACATCTGCCTTGATGTACATGTGGAAGAAACCTGCACACAGGAAAGGAACATTGCATCATTGCAAAAATTTTTTTTAAAAAAAGTGATATCCAACACCAACACATCCTGCAGAAGGTGAGGCAAAATAAAGATGGGGACTTCCTATATTCCTATTTTTTCGCATAAATGTAATAATGAGAGATCATTTAGAAGCCGAGACAGCTCATTATCTAAACTAGCTGGACCGAGTTGAGCCGTGCTGGCTTGTTGTCCCAGCCTAGGCAACCAGGAAGGCACGGTACTATTCCATTCTTTGAGTATTTCTTTAGGTTAGTACTATGCTCCTTACTTTAGCTCTCTGGTTATCCTTTTCTTGCTTTTGGCTGTCTGTTACAGCATTGATTTCACATCCTCTGACAAAGGAAAACCCATGATTTTTATTGTGACAAATTAAAGGATAAGGTGCAAGAACAGCATCCGACATGGCCCTAATGTACATGTGGAAGAAACCATGCGCGCACATGCACAACGTGAGGTACCATGATAAGGAGCAGGGGAAGGCCAGGTTAGACAGCATGCTGTGGGAGCAAGGCAGGCAGCTAGCTCAGCCAACTAAAAAAAATTTCCCCTACCATTGCTAATTTTATTGATGATCTAATGCTTTGTTTCAAAGTGTAGAATGGAATGGGGAGAACACCTCACACCCAATGGGAGGGGTGGCCATGCATTGATATAGGAAGCACATGTACATGATCCTCAATTAGAGGAGAATACAAGGAAAGAGACAATACAATACAATCTGTACATATATGGCAAAGTATTCCTAATACGCGCCCGCAGTCGCAGCGGGAGGCTCACGGACGCAAAGGCTGGACCGAAAATCTGTAAATAACTGCACAGGCAAGCCCTTGGTCATGATATCGGTGAACTGATGCGTAGACGGAACATGGAGCACACGGACCTGTCCCAGAGCCACCTTTTCCCGAACAAAGTGGATGTCGATCTCAATGTACTTGGTGTGGGGTGGTGAATCGGGTTGGCGGTCATGTAGACAGCACTGACGTTGTCACAAAAGACGACGGTCGCGATGGAGATGGGAGCATGCAGCTCCTGGAGTAGCTGGCGGAGCCAACAACACTCGGCAACCGCGTGAGCAACGGCATGATACTCTGCCTCGGCGCTGGATCGGGAGACCGTCGTCTGACGCTTGGAGGACCAAGACACCAGGTTGTCACCGAGGAAGATGCAGTAGCCGGAGGTGGAGCGACGAGTCGGGGCAGCCGGCCCAATCTGCGTCGGAGTAGGCGATCAGAGACCCGACCGGACCGGTACCGATGTGGAGGCTGGCGGAGAGTGAGCCCTTGATGTAGCGTGGGATGCGTTTAACCAAGGCGAGGTGAGGCTCGTGGGGGTTATGCATGAAGAGACACACCTGTTGAACGGCATAGGCGATGTCAGGACGGGTGAGGGTGAGATACTGGAGCGCACCGGCGAGGCTCCTGTACTCAGTAGGATCGGCGACGGGAGCACCCTCCGAGGCGGAGAGCTTGGCGCGAGCATCAACCGAGGTGGCATTCAGACATGCTGGCTCGCTGCAGAAGGTCGACGGCGTACTGTCGCTGGGACAGGAAGAGGCCGTTGGCTGTGCGGCGGATAGAGATGCCGAGGAAGAAATGGAGGTCACCAAGATCCGTCATGGCGAACTCATTGTGCAGCCGAGCCGTGATGTGGCGAAGAAGATCAGCAGAGGAGGCCGTGAGGATGATGTCATCGACGTAGAGCAACAGGTAGGCGAGGCGATCACCGTCCCGGAAGATGAAGAGCGATGTGTCGGAGGCCGATGGCATGAAACCCAGCTGACGAATATATCTAGCGAACCGTTGGTACCAAGCTCGAGGCGCTTGCTTGAGGCCGTAGAGGGAGCGCTGGAGGAGGCACACAACGTCGGAAGCAGGGGGGTCGATGAAGCCGGACGGCTTCTGGCAATACACCGTCTCATCGAGGGTGCCGTGGAGAAAGGCGTTCTTCACATCAAGTTGATGAATCGGCCAGGAGCGGGAGGTGGTGATGCTGAGGACGACACGAATGGTAGAGGGCTTGACGACGGGGCTGAAGGTCTCGTCGTAGTCGATGTCGTGTTGCTGGGAGTAGCCACGAACAACCCATCTTGCCTTGTGACGGGCGAGCGAGCCGTCGGAGTGGAACTTGTGCTTGAAGATCCACTTGCCAGTAACGACGTTTGCGCCAGGTGGGCGAGGGACGAGGCGCCACGTGCCGTTGTCGATCAAAGCCTTGAACTCTTCGGCCATGGCAGCACGCCAGTTGGGGTCGGCGAGGGCAGAGCGGTAGTTGGCCGATAGTGGAGAAATGGCGTTGTGGGACACCGAGAGCATGAGTCGATCCACTGGCTTGAGAGAACCGGTCTTGGAGCGCGTCACCATGGTGTGGACTTGCGGAGGAGGTGCGGGTGCAGCCGGAGCGACGACTTGGGGCGGAGTCAGCGCCGGTCGTCGTTGGTAGTGGTACGGGAATGGCTCCAACGTGCCGGCTGGTCGTGAAGAAGATGTGGGCGGCCGGACAGCTGGTGACGACGGCGCCCTCCTTGAGGAAGATGGAGACGCGGCAGCCGGCTGCATGGAACTTGGCATCGTCCCGCCCGCAGTGTGGTGCGCTACACATAGTAGGGCAGGTGCTCGTCCTCAGCCGAGGGAGCACCCGTGGGCAGCCGCTGCTCGACGTTCACAGGGAACGGAGCGTGCGGCTGCTCAACACCAGCCAGTGGTGGAGCGACCACAGAAGGAGCAGTAGCACCCTGCAGTAGAAAGTCCAAAGAGGAAGCATCGACAGGATCTCCCGAAAATGGAAACTGTGTCTCATCAAAAATAACATGGCGCAAAATAATGATGTGGCGGGTGGATATGTTGAGGCATCGATAACCTTTGTGCGAGGAGGGGTAACCAAGAAAGACGCAAACGGCGGAGCGAGGTGCAAGTTTGTGGGCAGCAGTGGCACTAAGGTTAGGATAGCATAAACACCCAAACACACGTAACATGGAATAATCGGGAATCTTGCGATGAAGAAGCTGGAATGGGATGGAGTTGTTTACCGAGGACGATGGTCGACGGTTCAGGAGGTATGTGGCGGTGGCTAGACCTTCGGCCCAATAGGAGGGTGGCATGAAGGCTTGTAGGAGGAGGGTGCAGACAAAGTTGTTGAGGGTGCGAATCATGCTTTCGGCCTTGCCGTTCTGTGGGGAAGTATATGGGCAGGAGAACCGTAACAGGGAACCTCTACCAGTGAGGAAGGAGGTGGTGTTGTGATTAACAAACTCGGTACCGTTGTCGGCTTGGAGACACTTGAGGTGGTGGCCGAACTGTGTGTGGGCATACTCAACGAACTCAACGATATGGCGATGAACATGGGATTTGTGGCGAAGAGGAAACGTCCAACAAAAATGAGTAAAACCTTCAACCATCACTAAATAAAATTTGAAGCCAGAAATGCTCATAACAGGAGAAGTCCATACATCGCAGTGCACAAGTTCAAAAGGAGAAGAGGTACTGGAAGTGGACTTATTAAAAGGAAGACAAGTGTGTTTCCCTAACTGACAGGCATGACAAAGGGAATTATTTGTCTTGGAGCGAGGTATGGCGGATAAATGTTGGAGAGTGGTGATGGCAGTTGGACCCGGATGACCGAGGCGGCGATGCCATAACGTGGAGGAGGTGGCGAGGTTGCACTGGGCGGCGATGGAAGGTGCAGCGGCCAGGAGGGTGTAGAGCTCGCCATGGCTATTGCAATGAAGAATCATGCGCCGGGTCCGAGGGTCCTTAATAGAAAAACCAAACTCGTCAAACTCAATGGAACATTTATTGTCGCGGGTAAATTGACGAACGGAGAGTAAATTGCGAACCAGAGGGAGCAACAAGAACATGACGAAGGTCAAATCTAGTGGTGCCAATAGGGAGAAAGGAAGTGCCACGGCAAACAACCGGAATAGAGTGACCATTACCAACGGTGATATAAGTGTGTGAGTTGGGGAGGCGAGTAACGAGTATACCGTCGGTGGAGGACATGTGCGAAGTGGCACCCGTGTTGAGAACCCACGAATTGGGGCTGTGAATCGTCATTTGATTGAGAACGGCGACGAGGCCGGTTTGGTCCCAAGCTGGCTGGACAGACCCTGCAGGCGGCGGCTAGGAGTATGGCCCGGTGAAGGCAGTGTGGGCCTGAGGATACGGCCCATGTATCCTGGCGCTGGGGGCACGCCAGGGTTGCTGCTGTCCTGCCCAGGGCAAGAAGCACATCCATGGTGCGGCTTAGCGTGGAGCAGGGATGGAGAAAGTGCTGGTGCCGAAGCTGTTGCCGCCGTTGTCCTGTCCACCATGGTGGCTGCCGAATCCACCGCCGCCGTTGCCGCCGGAGTTGCGGTTGTTGTTGCGGCCGCCGTTCTTGCCCTTGTTCTTGCCGCCGTTGCCGCCGCCGGCGCGGCTCTGCTGCTGCCCACCGCTGCCAGAGGAGTGGCAAGTGCCCCTGGCGCAGTTGGAGTAGGCGGTGTTGGCTGCAACGAGGGCAGTCTCGGACTGGACCTGCATGGAATTGGCATTGCAAAGCTCCTTGAGAACCAGCGTGTTCCTCGCCGAGGTGAAGGACGGCAAGACAGGGGCGCTCGCGATGGTGTCGGCCGTGCTGGTGAAGCGCGAGTTGACGCCACGGAGGAGGTTGAGGACGAGCAGGGACTCGGTGACGGGGTGGCCAACGTCGCGGAGGGCATCAACCGCTTGTAAGTTCAAGTGATTTAATTTGGTTTTGGTGATTAATGACAAATCTAACTATATGAGACTAACGTTTTTATGAGCCTTTCTTTGACTAGTCTCATTTGGATATGAAAGTAAAAATGATGAGAGGTATGTATTAAACTTCACACATTCTAACTTGGTCTTTCTTGTGGATCCAAAATATAGTGTGAGCTTCCTCATTGATCGTTATTGACTATGTGCATATGCGTTCCTTCATATCCATATGTATGCACTTCTTGAGGGGGAGCTTATTCTATATTTTGTTTATTATAAGAACTCTACCTTGATTTGAAATTATCTTTCATCTTACCTCTCTATATTGTTTATATCAAGTTATGATCTATCACAAAAGAGAGAGAAGATTGAAAGATCTTGGATTAAACAATTTGTATAATTGTTGCTTTGGTGATAGATGATAAACCAATATTTATGGGATTAACCTCTCTTTTACATAAGTTGTCAACTAGGTTATTTCCCGATAATGAGATGTGGTAGATGGACCTTAATCATGACAAGGATGAAATGCATGGAGATAAAGCAATATGTATCACTTCTTATCTCCTACTTTTTAATAGGTTCATATATATGATTTCCATGTTATTGTTATATAAGTATGAGACTAATGTTTAGTTGAGCCGTATCTTATTTAGTCTCCTTTACTTTGAGAACATGGAGATCATGAAGGTATGTGTTTTTGTTTGTCTTGTCATTGCTACATGCATTCTCCATGTGTATAGGATAAACCACATTGGTTCTTCTTTACTTATGCATACACTTGCTTCTCTTGTATATTTCTTTGTATGCATATATTTAGGGGGAGCAAATCCTATACATTTATTGTGCATGTTTTAGATCCATGCTATTCACCTATTATTTATATCGGATCTTTGCACTTGAGCTTGCATACGAGTATATGACACTTGTGATGTTAATGAATACTCAACAAACATATCCATATCTTTCATATGCAACCAGTTGGTCACCAAGTGGAGGATGACAACCGATTTGTTGGGACTAATGTTTTCCTTTAAGCCGTGCAAAGGAATAGGTCTAATTATGATGAGGCTAATGAATGATACCATGGGTTGATGGTCACCAAGCCAAGGACATCGCCATGTCGACAAGAATGAAGTCAAGATTGTGATGAGAAGAAAGCCTTAACAAAGGATGGTCAAGACCTCAACATAAACATGGTTTAAGCGAATGGTCACGTGTTAATCTTGGCTCAAGCATTAACCCCAAGTTCGATGGCGCAAGGCAAAGGTATAATTGAACTAAGAATGTTTTCGTAGTCTTTCCCCGGTCTTGGTGTTTGGTGTAGACCGGATTTGCTAGATAGGCGCCGTACTATCAAGAGGGGTCTATGAAGCGAGCACGTGAATGATCTTGTGCCATATTAGTTCATATGCATGTAGGTGCATTTAGTGGGCTTGTCTAGCCAAGTGTGGTGAGTTTTCTCAAGTCCCAAACAAAGAGAGAAGTGGGCACATCCTATAAGTTTGGGTAGCCTCATATGGTTTTGTCCGGTGGAGTATCTTTTGGAGTGTGAGCCCTTTCTCCCTGAGAAAAGTTGTGTTTCTTGGATGGATTGTTCATGGGTTGGATAGCCCTTTGAATAAGCTTTCCATAGAGTACAAGAACGTCAAATTCCGAGATCCGAGTCAAGAGATATCGCCGTTTTACTAACGGTTGGTTATGCTGAAAAGTGACATGCGGTCTGACCGTGGGCCTTAGGTCGGTCTGACCGGGGCTGTTAGCCGGTCTGACCAGCGTGGTAAGGCCGGTCTGACCGGCCCCACTGGTCTGTTGCACTGGTCTGGTTTTCGGTGGCGATACAAAGCCGCCAGAGCCACAACCGGTCAGACCGAGCCGACGACGGTCTGACCGAGCGGTGGACGGTCTGACCGGCCACTACACTGCGGTCAGACCGGTCAGGTTGAGTGGGCTCAATGATTGCCCTGTAACGGCTAGTTTTCTAGCCATTACAAAGTAGTCCAGTCTGACCGGCCACTCTATGGCGGTCTGACCGTGTTAACAACCAAATTTGATAATCTGAGTATCGAAGAAGAAGATTAGATCGATGCGGAATTGTAGACAAAGATTGTTTAGGAAACAGAGCAAGATTCGGCTGAAATCCAAATCGGCTACGATCAAAGACAGCCGAGTTTGAGTTGGACAAGGTAGCCGATTAAGCCGAATCTGACAATATGACTCGGTGTATGTCATCGGGTTGAGTTAATGCGCTTCACACGGATTGCCACACTCGGATTAAGTCCTGAAGAAGGCAATTGTATCTATTAATTAGGAATAGTCTGATAGTTTCCTTTTTATCTTTAGGAAAGTATGTTTAGTGTCCGATTATGACTTTATGTTTTCCTTTTATCTTTAGAAAAGTTTCTTTCTTGTCCTACAAGGACTAGTATCCACCCATGGGTATAAATATGTACACCCGGGGTCATTGTAAACTATCCCCACAGATCAATACAATTCGGCGTATCGCCACCTTTTACCTTTTCTACTTTATTTATCATCCGGCGGAAATTGGCACATGACGCGGGGCTGCATCGGTTCAGTTCGATCTCCGGCGAAGGGGTAAGTCCAATGTTCCGTTGGATCAGGCAATTGTATCATCTTCGTCAGCGTCGTTCAAGGCTGCATCAGTACATTCGACCTCTTGGATTGCTCTGGTTTGGATAATATATTTGCCTGGCTATTTATCATATGTCTTTGTTAATCTAGTCTTAGTATCTCAATTTAGCTCTATCGGTTGTCTCTCGCTTTAGGGTTTTTGCCGGTATCGGCTAAATTGTTTTACTAAATTAGATTAGCTTAGACATCTACCACCCTGAAAATCAGTCAAGGGCTTGATTGTCTAGATATTGTGTTTTTTTTCATACTTATGGCTGCATCAGTTAAGTTTGACCTCATAAGTCGTGCTTAGAACCATAATCTATAGCCTGCTTGTTGGCTGTCGATTAGGGTTTCATCGGGGTTTCAGCCGATGAGTTATCTGGACGTTGCATCGGCTTATAAGGATTGTATATATAAATTGGATTTAGCTGATGACAACAAAGGTTTCATTGATTTATCTAATTTTATGGATTTTATGACATCGGACCTTCAGCCGATGTATGCTTTTAACCTTCGAATCAGTGCTTATCATGTCATATTGCTAGCCGATTGGTTTATACTGGATTATATTATTGTTATACTATACTATCATCAGCCGATTGCCTTTATATCATTATCTACATTGGACATATAGCTGATTGCTTAAACCCTATCACTATTGGCTGGTATCGGCATCGGCTGGGATTGCTCCATCGGCTGTTCAGCCGATCGGCTATTTGATCTGTTGTTTATATATCTTGTCAGTTGCAGGATCAAACTGACTGGCACGCCCGCATCTCATCAACCTTTGGACCTGCACTGGAGCTAAGCAGATCTCCCAGGCCGGTGTGTTCGATTTTTTCGTCAACAGACCGGCAGAGCACATAATTAGGGATTTCGACTCCAACGGCTAGTTTTGATAGTTGGGGGTATATATACCCACTCCCCAGCAACAAGGGTAAGGTTTTTGCACTCCATTGCATTATCTTGAACCCTTGCAAGAGCTCTCACACCCTTGTGTACTTAGTTTATCTAGTGAGGTGTTAGAGAGTGAGTTAAGCCCATCCAAGTGCATTGCTTCATTGTTATAGCTAGTGTGGCACTTGATTATCCTCGGCAAGCATCCTAGACTTGTTACTCTTGGAGGTTGCCGCCTCCTAGATGGCTTGTGGAGGTGTTGCCCGGTGACCTCTCCGAGGAGATTGTGGAGGAGGCCCAACGCCGTTTGTGAGTGGTTTGGAGTTCACCACCTTCGGAGTGAAGGAAGAACTACCCTAGTGATCGAGGCTTGGGTAGTCCTCTCCGTAGGCCGGCTCCCACCTTGCCCACCCCTTGACGAAGGGGGTGTGCGGTGGCTTCGTGGTTGAGCGGTGGAGTTGAGCTCGCCTTAACGGGGATTAGGAAACCGGCAAGTTTCTGAGCCTCGGTGAAAAATTCCTTGTCTCTTGTCTCATTTATTTGTTGCATTTACATTTGTACAATTTACATTTATAGAGACATATTTGAGCCCATATCACCTAGGTTTGCAAAACTTAACTTAGTTGCTTAGTTAACCTTGCACTTCACCTTGCCTAGCAACTTAGGTTAGTTTTGTTTAAGTGCCATTAAGTTTTAAAACCGCCTATTCACCCCCCCTCTAGTCGGCCTCCTTGATCCTACACCGCCGTCTTCATGCGCTGACAATAATCGGCGACGGAGAGATCGCCTTGGGTCATGGAGTGGAACTCGTGATGCAGATAGATCGCGCGAGGCTCCTTATTGGCTTGAAAGAGGTTGTCGATGGAGATCCACAAGTCCCAAGCCGATTGATCGGGCTCCATGGCAAGGTCGAGGACGTCGTCGGCGACAGAGCCGAAGAGCCAGCTACGGAGGCAGCAATCGGCCTGTTCCCAAGCAGCGTCGGGGTTGGTGGGAGGAGCAGCGTCAAGATGATCGAGGAGACCAAATTTCCCACACATCGAGCGGAAGAAGGCCTTCCACTTGTTGTAGTTGGGGTTACGAAGCTCGAGAGAGATTGGAACATGGGACTTGACGGCGACAGTCGCATACGGGTTGATGAACACCGGGGCGACGGTAGAGGTGGAAGACGACGCCGTAGCGGAGTCGGTGGCAGCGGAGGTAGCCGAGGAAGTGGACATGGTGAGGGAGGAGGGGCGCAGCAGCCAGGGAGGCGGCAGCGCTCGGTGGACACAGCGACTAGAGGAAGCGGCGCTAGAGCAGCGGAAGAAGAGGAGAAAACTTGGAATCTGATACCATGTAGAATGGAATGGGGAGAACACCTCACACCCAATGGGAGGGGTGGCCATGCATTGATATAGGAAGCACATGTACATGATCCTCAATTAGAGGAGAATACAAGGAAAGAGACAATTCAATACAATATGTACATATATGTCAAAGTATTCCTAATAGTAAGGGATCATATATGCTACACAGGGGAATCTAGATTTCAATCACCTGAAATTTTACAAAATTTCAGTCACTTTTTTGCTGCCACTAGATGTGCAACCTACGGTTGATAGCCCTTCACTTCAGTCCTGTCTTCTCAGCCCAGATATTCTTAACTTGTGAAATTTCTATACATGTGTTGTGTAATTCCTATACATGTATTGTAATCTTTGTGTACTAGTGGTTCGCTAGAGCAGACCGACAGTTGGGATCACTTCCTAACTTACAAAATTGTTCAGAGAAGTTGGTCAACAAATTGCACAGAACAAACATTTGCATGATAAGTCCATACAGTTCAAAAAAGCTATTTCAAGTTTGATAAGTTGGAATTGTTGCCCCACTAGATCATGCCATTAATTTGCCTGCATGGATAAAAGTTTCCAAACCTCGTATAGTGCTCCACATCAACTGGAGTTCCAAAAACATCTTCTACATAAGAGAAATATCACTTACAGGTAGCTAAATTTAGACATGTTCCCAAGCTCCAGGGGAATGTCTCACAGTAAGTTTGTTTCCCTTTAAATACCTGAACAAAAAAGGAGCCAGGAAGTCTTATAGAAGAAAGTACATTTCAGGACTCTAATGCTTATGGACAGAAACAAGCATACAAATATTTCTCTAAGTCCACAAAACATAAGATCCAATATGTACATTTAGTAAATGAACAATTTGCAGAAATTTCAGATAAAATAAACAAAACTGATATATTTGAATTTGGTTTCCTCAATAATAGCAGATGTCATGTATTAGAATTGCACAAGGATATGAACTGCAACAAAATGAAAACAGGAGCAACAGATTGAGAAGGAGAACTTGGAAACCAAAATAATTTGTTCATGTCATTGTCAAATATCAACATCTGATATAAACACTGCATCACATGCATTGAAGCTCAAAACATGACTTCTTATCATCAGGTACACTTACCGAGATCCCTATTTATCTTTCAAGACACGATCACCAGGTTTTAGCACCTCTTCCTTCACTGACTGACTGGTCACTAGCTTTTTAACGACCCAACTTCTCAAGCTCTTTAAGCTGAAACCATAATCACAGACAGCTATCAAAAATAGCATTGCTAGGCATTGACAAACGATAGAGATTCATAAAAATAATGAACAGTATGAGCATCTGAACCTACGCTTATAACTCCAAAGAATATAAACCCATAATAAACTTTTGGTACTAATATACAGGTATATGTACATAATACTTGTGTTGGTATAAAGTAGTTGCATAGTTGTATGCCCAACAGGATTACTTGCCAATACTGAAGACTAGTATTATTACAAAATGGAACAGCGTGGCCATGACAACTTCAAATTGCAGTACTACAATTATATGTGTCTCTACACTTTTCAGAACAACAAAGAAACTGGAATTAAATTGCACTACTAGGTTTGCACTTGGGGTACTAGATAAAGCAGAGAGAAAAAAAAAAAGGGAGAGCCCACATTAGATACAAGGGCCATTGATGAACAACGCAGCATTTGGACTATGGAAGCAGAACAGCATTAAGTCTGAATCAACAAATCTAGGATCAGATCAGCCACACGATAAAATTAGGATAATAGGGGGAAAAAGGTGTTTCCAGGTGCTCAAACATCACTGCACAGTTTCTTTTTTTAAAAAAAATAAAATAGGCCTACTAAAATTAAGCCAAGAAGTTTCGGAAACCCTGCATAATCCAAGCATCACTACATACATGCCCAGATCAAGGGGTCGAAGTGATCCATATCCAAAGTGATTAGAAGAAACTGACAATACGATTGAGCATAGTTGGTACTAGAAACGAGGTGGGGGGAGTAAACCTTACTGCTCACCGTCATCGATCGATTTGCTTCCGGATGTCCGGCTCCCTGGGCTGAGGTCCCCATGGCTCGGAGAGTCGGAGCGGAGGCAGCTCCCGCCTCCTCCGTTCCAAGCTCTTCTTTCCTTCCCACTGCCTGAAGTCGGAGGCGGAGGCGGCCTCGCCGACGGCCGCCGCCTCGCCGGGAGGAGAAGGGGATTTGGGAGGCCCGGGTGGAGACGACGAGGATGCAGATGGTTTCGAGCTTCGACTGAGGTGTGACTCTCTGAGGGTTAGGCGAACGGATCTTGATGACAGATGTGTGTAAGATTGGGTTATTTCGTTTTGGGAGTATCACAGGCCTGTTCACTTTAATACAATTTTCAATTTTACCAAATTTTAATAAAGTTGTTAAAAAAATAGCTACATTTAGTTCGCTGCTAAATTTTAGTAACTATATAAGAAATCCTGCTAAAATTTTAGCAAGTTGTCAAAATTGCCAAAATTTTGGCAATACCAAAATTTGGTAAGATTTTTTTTTCATCAAAGTGAACAGGCCCTAAAAAACGGCCGCAAACTTTTTTAAGTTAAAAACTATAACACATTGTATTGTAATTATATTATAACTATATTGTAACTACATACGATATAGTTTATATAAAACTTGCATTTAACTACGGTTTGATTAGATAACAATGAAATCTTATGTATAATATGTGTGAAAAAAATTTTCTTACAATTTATTTTATGGACAAATCTCTCGAGACGATACGATGGTCACAAATCTGAAAGTTTTGGGACCAGAAAATTTGTGAAAGTTTTCTAGCAAATCCGTTTTTTTTAACATGGGTGGCGCAGTTGAGATATGCTGGACATATTTTTCGGAAACTTCAATCTTAACTAAAAGTATTGATGAGGTAGAGAATATCAAGGATGTAAAATATCATGTTTTTCTTGTATATATATTATTATTTTCCGTCGGAGCTGTAGAAGAATGCTGATCGAGAAAACAGGAATAAAGTGATCCAACCACATCACATAATGCCACGGAAGGTAAATCAGAATAACAAATCACTCAATAACGTACCTGACCCTGATAAAGCCAACTGGCATTACACACAACAACAAACGGCTACAACATTTACAACTAAGACAAAAGCCGTCGATCGAGCTACGAAAACAAGTCTGTTATTTTCCAAGAAATAAGAATTCCTTCCAAATAGCGTTAAGAACTTGTACCGGTGGATATGAAACATTTTTGAAATACGTGCGCGTTGTGCTCTTTCTAAATCTTACCAACAAACAAGAACGACCGTAACATCAACGTCTTTTTGCTTCCCATAGTTCTTCCTCATCACCGGCCACCATTCAAACACACATCATTGTGGCTATTCGGTCATGGCCAGCGAGAAGCAGCGAATCATAGCGTAGCCCCCTCACGACCTCGGGCTTGCACGGCACCAGCTCCAGGTCCCCAGCGAAAGATTCATGGTAAGTCTTCAGAACTCCAGGTCTCCAGATCTAAGAAACAGCACAAGATTCGGAAGCAGGATTAATCCACAAACACTGGCATACCTGAATATGCTGAAAATGAATGCATATAAACAAAATTACGATAATTCTAGCGAAATATATTGGGGGAAATTATAAAAAATGTATCAGGGAGCACACCTTTGTTTGGTTCACTTGGTGGAAAGAAGTATGCACCACCTATTGTTTATCAGATGTTACACAGAACCCCATATCCTTTGGGTCAGATGTAGAAATATATTTGGCAACTCCGACAAGAAAGAGGGAATTCCTCGAAATCACACAATCAGTGTTGAGCAGTGGAACTCCAATCAATATCAGTATATCCACAATTTGTACATTGTTACAAAAAGGCCTTGATCCCAGCAGGTGAAGATATACGTTGCGAGCAGAGAAATGCAATGCACTTCATTCACTTAAGACACATTCTGTTTCAACAATGTTTCAGCGTAGGTACCTGCAAAATTTCTAAACATGAGAGGCTTGATGCCCAAGTTCCTTCAAACAGAGTAGTGCACTTCATTCGATTAAACAATGTCTGAATTGATAAAAGCAGCAACAAAGAACTTAGTAGTTTGGAGCAACAAATGGTTTCCTAGCTCCCAGGTATGTAAAACTTTTTTTGGGAATACGCAAGATGCGCATCTTTGAATTAAGAGAAATAAAGAGTATTTACATGAAGCCAAACAGGAAAATAAGAGGGGGACGGGAAGACAGGAGAAGGACCCAAAGATCTTAAGCCTATTCTCACGCCAGCATAAGGAAACGACCTAAACCAAGATCTAAATGGTCAGCACCGGTAGCGCCGCGTGTGCCAACCGCCAGAGAGTTGCTTCCGCCGCCATAGCTCGGGCTATCTCTGACCAGGGCCTTTGCTGAGAGTTGAAAACCCTATTGTTTCTCTCTTTCCAGATTGTCCATGCAGTTAGAGTTGCGATTGTGTTGAATCCCCTTCTGCTAGCCGCTCCCACTTTAAGGCGGGAGTTGCAAAGCCAGAGATAGAAGGAGTCTTCATTCAGGGGGAGACATTGCGGTAGACCAATGCTGGAAAGGACGACCCACCAAAGTTGGCGAGACTCTGGGCAAGCGACCAAGATGTGATCAATAGTTTCTTCATGTTGATCACAAAGGACACATCCATCCGGGTGAGGCAACCCCCTAGAACGCAGGCGGTCCGCCGTCCAGCAGCGCCTTTTTGCGACCAACCAGGCAAAGAACCGGCATCTCGGGGGGGGGGGGGGGGCGAAGGTCTTCCAGATGGGTTCGGATTGGAAGGGAACCCTACCTAAGCAAGGCAAGGCAAGGGTAAGAAAGAGAGAATGAGGGACAACAGTGTGCACCTTTGTAGTATAAATTAATTGTCTGGCTGCCCAGAACTTGATGCTCTTCTTTGCCAAGCGTTCAAGCATTTAGGAATGATGGTTCTGGCTGCATCTTGCCAGACAGGGTGCGGCTCACTTGTCACTCGTAAATCAGGAATATCCTTGACTTTCTCCCAATAATCTCCCCCACGTCTGCATCTCCTCGCCAGAGCAGGGCAATCTTCAACGGTGAATATTTGGAGGCCGTGCAGTCTTTGCTGGAGACCTTCTGGTAAAGCGGTTATACCAGGACATTCAATAAAATGTAGTGTTTTGAGAGCAGTCAGATTCTGCATCCCTTCAGGCAAGGAGGTTAAGCTGTTATTACTTGCCAGTTCTAGGCTTTTCAGATTTGAAAGACACCGAATGCTGGCAGGCAAGGAGCTAAAACTTGGGCAACCCAAAATTACGAGAGTTGTTAGAGTGCTCTGGCAACCCAATCCTCCTGGCAGGCCCTCAAGTACATTACTGTCAGTTATCACAAGGATCCGTAGGCAGCTGAAGTTCGTAGGGAATACCACTAAGTTAGGGCAGCGATTAATCTGTAAGTATTCCAAATTACATGGGCCTTCATCTGTAGAGGGCCTTGCTGACAGTCGGTCAGGTGGTACACCCGTGAAGTTTTTGCAATCTACAATGAAGAGTTTTTCTAAAGAAGTCAAGCTTCGGAACTCCTCCTCTGGCCAAACGGTGAGGCTATCACAGTACCTGATTTCTAATTGTTGTAGGCATCCAAATGATTTCCAGAACCATAGTGGTGACTGTAATCCTTCATGTTGGATGAAGCAATCACAAGAAGACAGGACTAAGTCTTGAACAGACATCATGTGACCACTTCTACTCTTCACATTTTCTGGTGCTGGTGTATTGAATCCTTGTAGGTGTAGTTTAGTGAGTGAACCCCATGACAACAAGTGATCGGGCAAAATATGCTCCTTTGTGTCAGTGTTTCCTTCACGTTCTCCTTTATAGATATAGTATAGTGTTCTTACCCTCCGTGAACTCCCTTGATTTGCACAGAGATACAGATATGATAGATTACTAATACCTGACACTAACCCCAGCAGTACTTTGTTTCCTGTCAAACTTAAAGACTTAAGAATCGGAACATTAGGCAGTTGTGTCAGTTTTGGGCAGTCTATAATTTCCATGGCGTCCAACTTTGGAAAAGTAACTGATGTCACTTGTTGAGTGTCATATTCATGCCAGTTCTCTAAGGATTCCATCCATTCTAGTGACAATAATTTTAATTTTTGAAATACCACTAATTGGTTGCCATATTCTTCATCAGTGGGGTACCTGTAACACAAGTATTTCAACCTCTCCATTCGTTTGAGACGGAGAACTTCAAGAAAGGGAAGCTGCCACACTGGTGGGAGTTTGACACACATTACAGAGCCTCTCAAACTGAGTTTAACAATATTTTGCAGTGTCACACCATCTTCCATCCACATTGGAAAGTCGGTGCCCATATATTGCCTTAGCTTTAGAACTTTTAATCCGTAGGGAGGCCTAAGAGCATCCAGCACTTCTTCAGGACGGCATAATTGCAAATATTCATCTGCAGAATGACAATGTGAACAGGTGAAATTTCGTGAGTCCCAACAAAGTGCTAGTTGCTGAAGATTTTTCTTATTCTCAAGGTTGGCTTCTTTTGCTTGTAACGGATTTGTTACCTTCAGCAAATTATGTAGTTGTAGCTTGCCCCCAAGTTCTAAGTCCTTGAGTTCTTGAAGTCTACGATCAGATTCATTACCAACCATATACATTGTCAATGTTCGTAAACTGCTGAGCTGCCCTAGACCCGGCGGCATCCTTTGTAGACTAGAACAACCATCAAGGTATACATGGCGAAGGCTGATCATAAATTTCATGCCGTCAGGCAGGTGAGTCAGGCCCCTGCATCTATTGAGCATTAGTATTTGTAAATTGTACAGTGCACTGACCGCTTCAGGGAGTGTTTTTATGTCGCTATAGGATAAATCAAGATACCGCAAGTGCTTCATATATGCTGGTTCAACTGAGAATCTTTCATTGTCACAGATATGAAGCCCAAGCACTCTACAAGGGGACACCATGAATCTGACGTCCTTCATAGAATTCATATGATTCTTACATAAACTAAATAGACTTCGGATAATTGGACAACGCTGCATCACGAAACCAATCTTGTGTGGATGTGGGAAAACTAGATGATGGACATTCTTCGGCATTTTATTTATTTCAACAAGATTTTGCAAAGTATAGCACTCATCCCTGCTTATAGAAACTGCAAGATCATGCATAAGATCATGAATTTTGCATGTAGTTACATCTTTGTACCCATATATGTACTCTTCCTTGCGGGACCGAGTTTGCTTCGCATTTTGGAAAAATGATCTCCAAAGAAGCTCCAGAAAAACCTTGTTCCCAGTTTCTTCTATGTCCGAGGTCTCTTTAGATGGAATGAATCCATTTGATATCCAAAGATGTATTAGATCATCCTTATCAATCTCGTAGTCCTTTGGGAATACAGCACAAAAAGCAAAGCACTGTTTCATAAAAGAAGGTAGATGTTTGTAGCTCAATGATAGGACTGTCAGTATGTTATTTTCCTCCCAAGTATTGTTTTGAAGGATCGCCAGCCAATCCCTTACATTATGTTTTCTACTCAGCAGGCCTCCCATACTATTTATTGCTAATGGGACTCCAGAACATTTTTGAACAATTTTTGTACCAATCTCGACAAACTCACAAGACTTGGCCACACCTGTACGGAACGCTCTTTCACAGAATAGAGTCCAAGAATCTTCTTGGCTAAGTTGTTCTAGGGCCAATGGAGGAACTGTCCCCATAACTGACGCAACATTCGAATTTCGGGTAGTGACAACCACCGCACTTCCCATTCTACAGGAACAAAGCAATGTTCTTAGAGCCTCCCATTTTTGTTCATCTTCATTCCAAACATCATCTAGTACAAGGAGGTACCTCTTTTGGCTCAAAACTTCCCGGAGACGTTGCTGTAGCAATTCCAGGTTATCACTCTTCAGTCCACAATCATTCCCAATTGCGGTGTCAATTATCCCCTTGACAATAACAGGAACATTGAAGTTCTCTGACACACAAACCCACATATGCTTTTGAAAATGTGCTTTCACTTTCACGTCATTGAAGACCAGCTGCGCAAGAGTTGTCTTGCCCAGTCCTCCTATCCCAACAATAGGAAGTATTAGCAATTCGTCACTCCTGGCACTTAGAAGCATATGGACGATTTGACCTCTTTCTTTCTCCCTTCCAATAACTTCCTGCTCGTCAACGTAGGAATAGGTCTGCATCCTCTCATCCACTGGCATGGGGCAATTTAGGAACCCAAATCGATTCATTTGCAAAACAAGCTCATTGATCTGTTCGACTATCTGCTGGAGTCTCTTTCCTATCCTATACTTGAACAGTAAAGGATTATAATGAGAAGAAAAGAAAGCCCTTACGGCACTATTGATTTTATGCCCACGACGGAGCGCCTCGCAGCGAAGCGCCTCGTAGTGCAGCTCATCGAGGGCATCATCAGCATCACAGGCAGCCAGCTTCAGCTTGGTGATCCAGGACTTCACAGCAGGCTTCTTGGATGCCTGCTCCTCAGCATCATATATCACTTGGTTGACGGCAAGCAGCAAGGTACACAGCTCCGAACGCCGGTGTTCAATACCCCCGATGAAGCTAAACTCTGTGGAGAGTGATTCGCTAGCTTTTTTCAGGAGGGCAGGTAGAAGAGCTGAGAGTAGCTCAGCCATGGCTCCAAGCTTAGAGTTCAAAGGAATATGGGCAAGATGGGAAGACAGTGGAGAATCAGCAGAAGGTCTAGTATTTAGAATCTTAAGGAGGAGGAAAGATACAATACATAACAGGTTGCTGTAAGTGGGACACAAATATATTGAGGGAGGACAACAATAAGTTGATTCTTAAAGGAGTACGAGAAAAATGGATTGCATCCATCATGCTAGGTGACACCTTTTGAATTTCAAATAATCATGTCATATTTTAAAATGTACCCATAGATCCAAAATTGGTCTGAATATGTGCTTTATATCCCAAATTGGTCACGAACAGAACTTATATACTAAAACTCATGTACCCCCAAAGAATCGATAGCATTGCAGTTTTCAGTTAAAACTGCAAAACGTAAAACAGTAAATGTCAATGCAACACAGAATCAATCATGAGATACATTGGAAGTCATGTATATCAAAGCCCCAGTGGACGTTGGGTTTATGCTGCAATCACAGAGAATGTTCGTTGGGTTTATGCAAAAACAGAAATGACCATTCGCTGGAATTATAAATCATTGCATGAACCCAGTGATAGCAGAATCCCCCTCCACTGAAACATCTCCTTAGCAGCAATACGATGAAACTTCGAGGTAGTTTCATCTTTCAACTAAACAACACCAATATTTTACTCTATAAAAAATGGCAGTATGACACACATATATTACTTTATTAGAGAATGTGGCAAAGGCTCGCGCATCTTTGCATCAAGAATGGAGGGGAAAAAGCAAGCTAAAGTATAACACGCATTATTGCGACGAAAACACTAATATGGATCTTCTTTTCAAAAAGGAAATAAATAAATAAATAATAAAAAGTAACACCCTTAACAGCAGTTGTTATCACCGCGGTGCATACATAGGGTTATCATTCTCTATCGGAAAAGATGTCCATTGTGGAATCGATCCAAAGCTTCAATCAGGAATTCAATATTGCTAGACCGATCCACGCATACACCCACCACCACCACCACCCATAAAAAAACAAAAAAGAGAGGAAGACAAACTTTACCTCTAGAATGCTCTAAGCTACTAGCAGGGTCAGAAAAGTAAAGTAAATCTTACAGTTGCAGGTGGAGGCTGTGGAGCCATGGCTGCCGTGCCGTGCCGTGACTTGCGCCGACCGCGGAGATCCGGCTTCCTCCGCTCCGATGAGATTTGGCTCCAGAACGCGTACGGCCGTTGTAGGAGAGAGCATGGCTGCCGGCGTGCGGCGGCCGGCACCGGGTTTTCGCCGCCGCCGCCGCCGCCGGAGCGGAGAGCGGAGGCGACCGAGCAGAACACGAGCACCGGAATCTCCGCAACCGCTACTCCAGGCCGTCGGATCGGAACAGACGGCCAGGATCTGGCCCGGCTCACTCTCATCCAACAAATTGGGGGCCCGCAATGACGGCCCATCTTGTGGATGGGCCTATAAATTAAACTAATTTTCCAGCCCAGCAAGGGCTCGCACTCCGGGCCATGATACCATCATATTTACTTGTTTGGGCCTGAAAATTTTGGCCCATTCCTTCCTGCGAAATCCAAACGACGAAACAAACAGCGGAGTCCGAGAGACTCCGATGAGTGGTTTCCTCACTCAGATCTCTCCTCCGTCTCTCCCACCGCTTCTCAGATCCACCACCACCCGCGGTCGCCGGCGGCCACCGCGCGCGCCATGGCCGCGCCAGCGACTCCGCGGCTGCTCCTCTCGCCGACCTCCAAGGACCTCATCGCCGCCGCCTCCTCCTCATTCCCGTCGCCGCCGTCCCCGACGACCTCTTCCTCCGCCCCCGATCCCGCCTCCCCGCTCGACGCCTTCGCCTCGGACCCGGTCCTCTCCGCCTTCCTCTCCCCGTCCTTCTCCCCCTCCGACTTCTCCTCCGCCGCGCTCTCCTCGGGCCTCGCCGCCTCCCGCGCCGAGCAGCTGCAGGAGGCCATCCGCCTCCTCCGCCGCCACCTCCGCGCCGAGGTGCTCCGCCGCCACCCGCTCCTCCTCTCCCACCTCCTCTCCCTCCGCTCCGCCTCCGCCTCGCTCTCCTCCCTCCCCTCCCACCTCCACCTCCTCTCCTCCCACCTCTCGCTCCTCTCCTCCCATCTCTCCGCGCCGCGCGCACACCTCGCGCACTCCTCCTCCTCCCTCTCCACCCTCCTCTCCACCGCCGACCTCCTGCTCCACTCCCACCGCCTCGTCCGCCTCTCCTCCCGCCTCCTCACCTCCACGCCGCCCCCCGACCTCGCCCGCCAGGCCGAGCTCCACCGCGAGATCCGCCTCCTCTACGAGGAGAAGAACCTCGCCGGCATCAATGCCGTCGACGAGGAGATGCGCAAGGTCGATGCGGCTGCCTCTAAGCTCCGATCGGAGGCCAGCGCTGTGATCGATCGCGGCATCGCTGAGTCCAACCAGAACGACGTCTGGTGCGGGCTGCAGGTGTACTATAATCTCGGAGAACTGAAGCCGGCGGTGGAAGGGCTCGTGTCGAAGTACAAGGCGGCAGGCGCGAAGAGTGTGGCTGTGGCACTGGACATGAAGGCGATATCAATGGCTGCAGGGGGTGGAGGCGGCCCTGGAGGGGTGCAGAGGAGTGGCACGCCGCAGATTGGCGGCAGTAAGAAGGCAGCGGAGGCACTGTGGGATAGGATGAGGCAGTGCATGGAGGAGCTGCATCGGTCGGTCACGGCCGCATGGCAGCTGCAGACTGTGCTCACCAAGAAACGTGTTCCATTCACACAAATGCTGTTCCTCGAGGAGGTTTGGCAGGTGAGACCTGATCAATGGGCTAATCCAATTGCTGCAAATTAATCGAAATGAAATTCATAATTTAAGATGTGTTAAAGTTGGTAAACATTGAACAGACACTATATGAAGATTTTGTTGACAATATGATGTTCGTCTGTGAGTGAGATATGTTGGCAGCCAAGAGATGTTAGGCAGAATAATTCACATCGATATACCTGTAACTATTTTGTAGGGAACAAATTGTATCTAAGTCTACATGTTTAGTTATTGATCCTATATTGTTTACACTTATTTTGGCAGGGTTGCACGATATATCACAATGTAATTTGTCAACCTAAATTGAATCTTATGATATATCATTTTCATGTAGTTGATAGTAGAGATAAGTGCATGCCTTGGATTAGGTGTAATGTATCAGTTCTAGAATAATGAATTATGTTTAAGATGTCAGTTGGAAAGTAATATGAACTATCTATTCATGATGCTCAGTGTTGCAACATATATTGAGTTATTACTAACTAGTAAACACATATAGTCCTTTCTATCTCCTATAGCCTCCTGTTCTGTGAAATTTATGTGTGGATGTTCCGTGGTCTGTACAATCGAGTGCTAAATTTTCCTTGTTCTAATATTTACCTGTCAATTGTTTATACTTGTGTGCCAATATCTTGATATTGCTCACCTTTTTTTTAGAAATTTAGCATTGACATGCTCACCATGCATTCCAATTCCTGTTTCTTGCCTCACTGACAATGAGAAAAATTGCAGGAGGGTGAGCCTCTGTTAACAGAGAGAGTATGGGATGCGATTGTTAAGGCCTTTGCAAGTCAACTGAAATCTGCCTTTACAGCATCAAGCTTTGTGAAGGAAATTTTTACTCTTGGATACCCAAGATTGTTTTCAATGATTGAGAACCTTCTCGAGAGGATTTTAAGAGACACTGATGTAAAAGGCACCCTTCCAGCTCTTACCCCTGAAGGAAAAAACCACATGACTGCAGCCATTGAGATATTCCAGACAGCCTTTCTGGCTCTTTGTCATAGTCGCCTCTCTGATTATATCAATAGCATATTTCCCATGTCAGGCCGTGGTATACCTTCAAAAGACCAAATATCAAGGTTAATTTCTCGCATCCAAGAGGAAGTTGAAGTTGTGAGAACTCATGGGCATTTGCTTGCTCGTGTTCTACAAGAAATTGGAAAAGTTTTGCTTCTCTTAGCACAAAGAGCTGAATATCAGGTATTCACCTGTTACTTTATAATGAAGTTATTTATTTCTAATTTTTCCTAGGGGTTTTGTATGCTTTCTCAGTTTGTCATGTAAATATTAGCATATGTGATTCTCATGGCTTGGTAAATCTACTACTAAGTTCTGATGATTTTGATTGGAAACTTGTATATGTTATTTTTATGTCAAGTCCTGTCATGACCTGTTTCACTGACTGTTTTGTAGATTATTTTCTGTAAAAAAACTTAAGATTTTTTTCTAGCAGATGGTTGTAGCTCTATCTGTAGGTCCTTATTGTGCATTGGGTCGTTCTCTTTTCTTGACTGAGTTTGTGAAGCTAATGAGTCACCTCACAGACCTCAACCTATGTTTAATATGCACTGCTCGGTGCTCTCTGTTCATGGAGGTGCCTGTGTTCTTCTGTCCTTAGGAGCTCCTCTAGTTATATAAGTCAAGCTTTTCACTGAGATGAATAAAACTTTGGAAGTTTTTGTTAAGTTTTGTGGTTATTGGGGGTCGCAGAGTGAAGTCAGAGAGATCTTAGAACCCAGTGAATGTGTACTTGTGGGGACTGCTGGTTGCTTCCAAGAAAATAGTGATATCATGTTGGTTTGGTGAACTAAAATTTGTGTTCTCAACTTCTGTCTAAAATTTGAAGTAAAGAGAGTACAGCATAGAACTTGCATCATGAGAAAAATGATGTCCTATAGTGCACTGCTGCATGAATCCTGCTGCATGAGAAAATGCAACTGACGTCTCAAGCAGAATAGCAGATCATGAAACATGACAGCATTCGTTGGTTTAAGCCGTTCTAAAATCTACAGCATAGAACAGTTGGATCAATGTGCCTTTGCTGGAGAGCAAAAATGCACGCACCATCTAATTATATTGTTTGCTTTGCTGTTGGTTGTTTTACTGACTGAGTACTATTTGCACCATTCGTCCTATGTGATGTACTTGCTTATTTGTATGTGCGCGCACTGCACGGGTTCATTTATACACTTGTCGTGCAGTGCACAACTGCAAAATGACCATAAGTTGGTTGCAGGCATTGTCTTGGTTTTTGTATGCATCTGCTAGGCGCTGATGTATATTTTGCTTCAATGCAGATCTCTACTGGCACTGAAGCCCGACAAGTTACTGGCACAGTGACTCCAGCTCAACTAAAAAACTTTGCTCTATGTCTTCACCTCCAGGATGTTCACACACGTATTTCAAGCATTGTGTCAACACTTCCAAATGTTACCTCTGAAAAACTTTCCAAATCCCTTGAGGCCATTTATACAGTCGCGTGTGATTCAGTGAGCCCTCTATTCAAAGAAATGTTTGATCGTCTCGGATCATGCATTCTGAAAATGCACGAGCAGGACTTTGGAACTCATGGAATGGACGCAACAATGGATAACAATGCTTCAGCTTACATGGAGGAACTGCAGAAGTGTGCCGTCCACTTCCGCAGCGAGTTCTTGTCAAAGCTTCTACCTTCATCATCATCCCGCTCAGAGACCATCTGTACCATAATGGTTAGAAGTATGGCCTCAAGGGTCCTCATATTGTTCATAAGGCACGCCTCTCTAGTAAGGCCACTCTCTGAAGCCGGGAAGCTGAGAATGACAAGGGACATGGCCGAGCTGGAGCTAGCAGTCGGCCAGAATCTGTTTCCAGTGGAGCAGCTGGGCGCACCATACCGGGCATTGCGTGCATTCCGGCCTGTCCTATTCCTGGAGACGTCTCAGCTTGAGAAGTCTCCACTCCTTCAAGACCTGCCCCCTAGTGTGATCCTCCACCACCTATATTCTCGAGGACCTGACGAGTTACAGTCTCCATTGCAGCGTAACAAGCTCACGCCGCTGCAGTATTCTCTCTGGCTCGATTCCCAGGGCGAGGATCAGATCTGGAAGGGCGTGAAAGCAACCTTGGATGACTACGAGATGAAGGTCAGGTCTCGCGGAGATAAGGAGTTCAGCCCTGTGTACCCTCTCATGCTTCAGATTGGATCTGCATTGTCTCAGGCCAAGGGCTAAACTTGTGTTCAGTTCAACCCAGCATCACATATGTTTGTATCATCATCATGTAGGCATTGGTTACTTGAGAGATCGATTGAGCTTTGGAATAGTTTATACAAATGAAATAGCATTTGCATTTGTTTTTTTTATGGAAATAAAGGTGTTCAAAGTACAGACTCTCTTTCTCCTAGCTCCTATTATGTTCTGAAGTGTGTGATATGATTGATCATTGTACATCTATTAGTCCTGTTGTTTCCATCTGCCTGCTTGACTACAAGCATGGGAATTTTGCATGCGCGGCACGCTGATCACTTGCCAGTTGTATGTATGATCTTTGGTGTTTAACTCACCCGAAATGAAGGAATTTTACCTACTCATGTGAGAACTCCCAGAGATTCCAGAGTCCAATTTGGGTTCTTTAAAGAAATTTCCGTGTAATGCATAATGCAATTGTTTTTGTGCAATCGGAAAACATATCAATATCATTGTTGTGATTTTTCTTTTCTATTTCCTGGCATCTCCTTAAGATTTGTGCTTTATTTATCTCCATCCATGACACTAAGATGGTAGTGACAGTGGACATGAAAACTTAATTTATTTATACAAGAGTTAGGTTTAAGAGGGACCGAGGGAGTTACACGATTTAATATAAACTTAATAACATTATTTATTTATATTACAGACTTTCAGTATATATTTAATAAGTATCCGTCCTCACTGCCTAGTAAACAAAAGGGATGAAAAATGTATAAGCAAGATAAATACTCTCTCAGTTTCTTAATATTTAACGCTGTTGACTTTTTTAAACATGTTTGACCATTCGTCTTATTAAAAAAAAGTAATTATTAATTCTTTTTCTATCATTTGATTTATTGTTAAATATACTTTTATATATACATATAGTTTTACATATTTCACAAAATTTTTTGAATAAGACGAATGATCAAACATGTGCTAAAAAAACTAACGGTATCAAACATTTAGAAAAAAGAGAGTATAAAAGAAATGATCATGAGTCAAAGCTACTCAAGTCCCAATCCCCAAGCAATGGATCGATCATCCCCCCCTCTCTCTCTCTCTCTCTCTATAAAAAAAAAGAAAAGAAAAAGCAAGCAGTAGATCATTTTGCCGCGGGGGGAGAGTGTCAGTGACTCAGTAGAGAGAGAGAGGGGCAGCGGAAGAATGGGGCGGTGGTGGCCGCCGACGTCGGCGGCGGCCGCGACGGCGGAGCCGCGGTCGGTGCAGCTGCTGCTGCTGGTCGTAGCCCTCGTCGCCGCCTCCTTCTACGCCGGCACCGTCTTCCGCTCCCCCTCCGCCCCCGCGCTCTTACTGCCCCCATCCGCCTCCCGATCGCCCGATCCTTCCAGAACCCCAGGTACCCTTTGTCTTACCCATCTCGGAGCGCAGCGAGGTGGCGCCCGATCCGCTGCTGCCTCGCATTCTTCAGTTCAGTTCTTGTGGGGGGAATTGGCGTCGTCGGCGGTTTTGCGTTTTCTGGGAGCTTTGCGCAGCTACTTTTTGGCGGTTTTAGGTTCCTAATTGTAGAAATGTTCGATGCTCTTGAATAAGTGTAGGAAGGTGATTATTTTTGTTTAGCAAGGAGGATTGCTTGATTCGTTTGTTACCAGGTGATATAATGTCATGTATTAGACACTGAAAAGAATATGGTTTTGACAAATAGTTGACCATTTTCAGGAAAAAAAAAAAGGAACAAATCAGTTAGACATTTGATCAAATGTATGAGCTGCCAGTATAGAAAGTCGAAAGAGTGCAGACCACTCCTATTCAGTTCATAATTTGTGACATTATATTTTTTAGAGCTTGACACATTTCTGTATGTCTTAGATATGAATTTCTCTGATCTCTTTTTTCTCTGCACTGCAGTTTGTATTGATGGTACAATATACATTTTAGTGGACATAACCTGGACCCAAGCTCACTGTTTAATTTGTATTATTGTATATTATTTCCATACCAAATTATTAAATCTGTTTGATTTTCATATGCAGGTGCTCCAAAGTTTACAAACAGAGTCTCTCTTTCTTATCGAACAAAACCAATCTCAGTTCCAGATTATGGAGTTGATGTTTGTCCTTTGAAATACAACGAGTATATTCCCTGTCACGATGCATCCTATATAAGCCAATTAAAGAAACTGGATAGATCTAGGCATGAGGATCTTGAAAGTATTTGCCCACCACAAGAGAAACGCTTGTTCTGTTTGGTGCCCCCACCAAATGACTACAAGATACCTATAAGATGGCCAACAAGTCGGGACTATGTTTGGCGTAGTAACGTCAACCATTCACGCCTTGCTGAGGTAAAAGGAGGACAGAACTGGGTGCACGAGAAGGGTAAGCTTTGGTGGTTTCCTGGAGGTGGTACTCACTTCAAGCATGGTGCATCAGAGTACATAGAGAGGTAATCCTGAGTCCTGACTTGTGTAGAAGTAGAACGTTTTTTCTGTCCCATGTTCAGTAGTGAGTGTAGATTTCAATGCAATGCTTGATTGCTTGTAAGAACCTAAGATGATATTTGTTGGATATGATGATTAGCAGTTGGTGCTGAGCATTATCAAGTTTGGTCCAATTATAATGTCTTCTTGAGCAACCATTGTATTTGAAGCATACAGCCTAGTATATTAGTTTAATGCTGATGCTCTCCTTTTTTTAATCTTTTAAATATAATTTGACATGGTAGTTTTATACCTGATTGACACAGGCTAGGGAATATGACAACAAACAGTACTGGTGATCTCCGCTCGGCAGGAGTGGTCCAAGTTTTGGATGTTGGATGTGGTGTTGCGAGCTTTTCTGCTTACCTTCTTCCCCTAGACATTCATACTATGTCATTTGCTCCAAAAGATGGCCATGAGAATCAAATCCAGTTTGCTCTAGAACGTGGGATTGGTGCAATGATCTCTGTGTTGGCCACCAAGCAATTACCTTATCCTGAAAATGCGTTTGAAATGGTTCATTGTTCCCGTTGTCGTGTTGACTGGCATGAAAATGGTAAGGTTTACAACTTTAAACACTGTTTATGTCAAGCTATGCAGCCACATTTGACTTATTATGACTCTGAGATTTTGATTGGGCAACATAGTTTTGTGGGAACATTCAGCTATACTATGCTGGTGCTATTCATGATTTTGTGGGAACATTCAGCTATACTATGCTGGTGCTATTCAGCTATAACAAGTTCATCTAAAAGATTAGTTGCTCTCAAGTTAAAAATCTCTGTTCTACATTGGTGCTCTTCCTAAAATGCAATGATCCTTTGTTTCAAAATTTTAATCTGAATGCATAATTCATATTTTGCTGTATGACTTATTTTCAGATGGAATATTGCTGAAAGAGGTAGATCGTCTTCTGCGGCCCAATGGATATTTTGTATACTCTGCTCCACCAGCTTATAGAAAAGATAAGGACTTTCCTGTTATCTGGGAGAAGTTAATGAATATAACAACATCAATGTGCTGGAAGCTTATTGCTAAACATGTTCAGACCGCCATATGGATCAAGCCTGAAGATCAATCCTGCCGACAGAAAAATGCTGATACGAAACTACTGAATATCTGTGACTCGTATGATAATTCTTCACCTTCATGGAAAATTCCATTGATGAACTGTGTGAGATTGAACAAGGACCAGTCAAATATGCAGAAACTGCCTTCCAGACCTGACCGCCTATCATTTTATTCCAGGAGTTTGGAGATGATAGGTCAGCTCATTTAAGCTCCATTTAAATGTGACAAATGCGCCAAGTTTCATAATGAAGCATACTTTTTGTTTGTTTCAAATGGGCAAACAATCTTCGTAATCTTAAAAATGGTCAAAACAGGCATTCTATTCAAAATTCATTTAGGTTAGTGTTATTGACATTTGGGGCTTGACCCATTTGTTGGTGACATAGAGTGCTCCTTCCAGACTAAGGCTCATGATTTAGGGGTTGTTTTGGACTTTTGGTTCCTTGGAAATTTTTATGTCCTTAAAGCTATTTCAGCCTAAGTTGGGTGACATAAAATCTACTATATTTTTTATCTCTTACCTAATTATTTGGGTGATTCTGAAGGATCAATGGATAGTTTCCGTATCCATTACAATTTTGAACTAGGAAGCGCTGTTAATGAAGCATACCAATCTGTCTTGCATTCATCAATTTTGAAGTTCTCTAAACAACTATATATAAGCTTATAATTGTCATTAGTTCAACTTTTATGAGTACTATATTTGCAAATCTGATGGGAGTTACTCTCAAATATCAAATCTGACTTTTGCCTTGAGTGGCATATACATGAATGTAACCTGTTTTCTGAAACATGCTTGATAGGAGTTACTCCAGAGAAGTTCGCAAAGAATAACAAGTTCTGGAGGGACCAGGTTAGCATGTATTGGTCATTTCTTGGTGTTGAGAAGACTAGCATCCGAAATGTCATGGACATGAATGCTAATATTGGTGGATTTGCTGTGGCACTAAGCAATGATCCTGTCTGGATTATGAATGTAGTACCCCATACAATGATCAACACATTGCCTGTTATCTATGATCGTGGGTTAATCGGTTCTTACCATGACTGGTTGGTTGTTTTTCTGGAAAAATAAACTTTTCTTTTCGTTATTTGTGATGGAACTAAATCCATCTATGCTGCAGGTGCGAGCCATTCTCAACATATCCTAGGACATATGATTTGCTGCATGCTTTCCACATCTTTTCTCATTACCAAAGTCGGAAGGAAGACTGTTCAATGGAAGATATCATGCTAGAAATGGATCGTATCATTCGCCCCGAGGTAAACATGCCTTATATTCTACTTGCAGAGTCAAACTTCAAACGTAGATATTATTATGGTCACAGAAACGATTTGTTAGTGCTATTTGTGCTAGAACAAAAGTTATGCTCATTGGCATGCTATATTCCTCAGCAAATCCTAGCTCTAGTCATCAAGTGTTTTGGCCTATCGTTATTGATGTATCATAAAATAGAGTAGAAATGCCTTATCAGAATATCTATATTTACGAACAACTTGACTTCAGTGCAAACGTAATGATTGGTGTTTTATCGCTTTGCCTAGTTAATAAATATTTTTCCATTTCATTTTTAGTTATCCACAAAAGGATTGGACTGTGTCCCATGATTCTCACAAGCTAATTACTGACAAAAATACCAGATTGGTGGTCACTGCAGAATAAATAGTTTATCTGGAGAAATAAGATAACATGTTATGAAATTCAATGATAGTATATCCTTAACCTAATGATTTGCCATTCATATTATTATGAACTGTAAGCTAACAGATTCACGATTCAGACATTATCTTGTGTTGGATCAACTTTTGTGTTTTTCAATTTGATATGGTTAATTACACAAATAAAGTTTATAGAGAAGATCCGTGATCTGACAAAATTATGAACATACAGGGTTTTATCATTATTAGAGATGAGAATGCCATCCTGTCAGGAATCAATGATCTTGCACCAAGGTTCCTTTGGGATGTCACCACACATATGTTGGAAAATGAGGAAAGCAAGCCGGAGAAAGTCTTGATTTGCAGGAAGAAATTCTGGTCCATCGTTTGAGGTGGGCTTAGGCCTAAAGCTGCTGTTTTTATGACCTATTTTGCATTCCCATTTATATCGCTGACTAAACGTGGGTATTCTGCACCAGTGAGCGGATACTATTCAGCGCCAGTTCTTTCCAGATGAGTGTCCTATTATTGAAAAAGCAGATGTCATTCGGCAAAAGGAACACAGAAAAATACATGGAAAAGAAAAGAGGACAACACCGGGTTTCCTTCAGCAACTATTTAGATTCGTATTTCAGTGCTTGAGTATATGTCGATTTTTCTGACTTTAAAAAGGGCCGACCAAAGGTGTAAAGATGCAAGATGACTTTTTCACTTGTTTGATGACGATGCTAGTATGTGTTATGTACTTTCTAATTTCTAACTAGTCTAAGTTAACCTAGGTGTTTTAGCAAAATTTTGCTGGTGTTTCTGTTCTTGTACGGGAGCACATGTGGTACTACTACGACTGAACGGCATGAAGGCTAAATTTACAGTGAACTTTGAGGGATAATTATTTCATTATCTGTTTAATTTGATTTATTATCCTAGTTTGTATGTTGTGGATCATCAACCATGCGCTTGTTTGCAATATCTGTCTACTCTGTCTCTGCGTTGAGCTACCCAGTGTTAACACAATCGCCATGACCATGCATGTTCCATGCCTGCCTGTTTCTTTATTTGATTTTTTTAAACAAAAATATTAGCATGTTATTCTGCTACGTTCCACGGCACATTGTTCTCATTTTTGTTCCTCTTTTTTTTTTAAAAAAAAAAACTTTGGAGTTTTAAACCTTTTATTTTTCTTTTGCCGATATGCTTTATATTTAGCTCGGATTCTAGTTTTATTTTAATTTCCACATGTTTTTTTTCCTTTGCATATTTTCCGACCGATTCTTTTTTTTTTTTGCATGTTGATTGTTCACCTTTTTTAAAACCTGCAACTTCTAAGTTCTTTTGCTGATGCTTTATGCCTTTTCCCATTTTTGCATGATCTGCATGTTTTATTGGTTTCCTTCTTATGTGTGATATTCTAATTTTTATTTACTTTGTTGTTTCTTATTATTAAAAGGTCTGTAGGAGATGTTCCATTATATCTTTGCACGCAAAACAGAATAACTCATTAGCGCATAATTAATTAACTATTATCTATTTTGAAAAAGATTAATATGATTTTTAAAGCAAATTTTCCATAAGAAGCGATAAAATGTAAAAATGCAGACATAAATGGAAGAGAAGCTAGAGCAGGAAAACACATGTATATTACAAACTCTGTAACTAATCAAGCAAATCTAATGAAGGGGCTAGGGGCCGGTTCCCTCATCCTACGGTTCCCTCATCCTACTAATATGGATGTGCAGGTCTCCCCCATCAGGGTTTTCCAAACCGCCGGGACCGGAGTTACCGCGCCCCGGTGGTAAGCACGGTTACCGCGTGGTAACCGCGGTAACCGTGAAAAACCGTACAAAATTTATCAAAAATTTAAATTATTTTTTAAATTTATTTGAATTTACGGAGGTTACCGTAGTATTTATATTACCGTACCCCCGCGGTAAGCCCGGTAACCACGCGGTTACCGGCGGTAAGATAAACCCTGCCCCCCATCCGTCAATATTATATAAAATAATTTCATTGCGCTGCTTACAGATATGTCAACATGTCAAAAACATAAAGGTGTACTGCACGTAGTAAAACTCATGCACTTTAGAATTTAGAACTCCTGGCAGTGGCAGCTAATTTAATCGTGCATTCACAATTAATGACCACATTTATCTTGTTTTTTAATAATGGAAAAAAGAATTTCGGCCTTGCTTCAAAGAAGCTACAACTACTTATTATAAAATTCTCTTAAAGAAAACAAATACTCAGGCAACAGTAAGAACATAATAATAAAGCCAACACACAAGACAAAAACAATTATATTGAAGTATATTTGTAAATCTCTATTTGTAGTTGGTGAAAATCTGCATGACCATATTTATCTTGTAGATATTAATATACATGATCTTGTGACTGATAAGTACTGCATGTTAAATAATTAACTGCAGGCACGACAAGTGATCGTAATGGTCGGAAATTCATTGCCACAAGTCCACAGCGAGGCATGGTAAATTAATTAAGTTGAAAAAAAAACATCCATTAAATAGTTTATCCATGAGAGCGACAGGGAACCTATTCTTTGTGCAACATAATTAAACAGTTGGGAGGTCGATCTTGAGTATATATTTGTCGATCTTGAGCTTACGTGAGTGACAATAGAAGCATCCACAACGCAGTAGAAAACAATGTACTCCAGTAAGCATTAGAGACCATCTTATTATCTGGTAATAACCATTGTCAAAGTGGTGAAGAATAAGGCCCCACCTTCTTCCCCATTCTCACAAACAAACATTGTGGATGCCGTAAAAATCTGACCACTACATTGCAGATATATATGCTCTAAGTATTCTTATGTATGAGTGCAATACAAAATGCTGCCACTTGTCTAGCATTGTTACGGAGTTTACAGTCCACCTAGCTACTTAGAGTAAGGGTCCTCTGCAGGTACCTGCAGTACTGCTCACTGATATGTGGGCCCAAGGGTCTGCGGGGTCCACATGTCAGTCAGGTGCAGTACTGCAGAGGATCTGGATTGAGATACTTATGGTCTCTATACTATCTACTCTCTCAGTTTCAATTTTACTTGTCGTTTCAATTTACTTGTACAAGTATTCAAAATTTTGTCAAAATATTTATCATTTTCATATTCCAAAGCACTTTAAAGATGTTTTTCCCTACTATTCATCAATATATCCATACTAATACTACTCACATTATTTTCGGTAAAAATGGTTAGGATTTAATTAACTTAGCATACCTCCTGTTTAATTTGAGATTTATGTATAACGATAAATAAATTGAAATGAAGGGAATACTAATTAACGGACTAGAGAGGTATATTCATGGATGGATGTTTTTTTTGAAACAAATTCATGGATGGATGTGGATTATTCGTGCTACCCACGGTTGGTTGGTCCCTTTCATAATTAAGGAGCTTAACTCTCTCTATATATAGTCGCAGTTCTTACTATTACATTACCACTTGTTTATAGGGATTTTCTAAGATCCACTGTTTTACTTTAGACTATGTGTATATATGATGACAATATATTGGTGCGTGATTGTGCTCTGACGATCGAATAGCGCAATAAAGGTGTGTTTGGTTGCCTGTACATAGGGTGGCTCGCATCCAGCGGGATGTGGTGCATGTGTTTGGTTGCCTGCTTGCACGCGCGAACCAGGATGTGCTGATGCAAAATCTGCCTCCCAGCCAGGCTGAGGGGGAACGCCCGATTCCTTCGTAGCTCCTCGTCCAGGCTCGACTTGTGCAGCGCGTGGGGACGAGCGGATGCAGGCGCGCACGAGCGGGTGCAGGCAACGCGTAGGGGTCGGTCGATCTGCTCACCCCCATCTCTCATTTGTTTCTCTCGCCCATCCGATTGCTCCTCGCCGCTCTTCGCCCTCGTCTCCGTCGTCGTCGCCGCGCACCATTGTCTCCAACCTCGAGATCCTTAACCCTCACCGACTTCTCCACAGCCTCCGTCTCCGTCTCTACTTCACGGGCTAGAACCGGCGGCCTCGAGCACGTCGCCACTCGCCATCGGATCCAGCAGATAGAGGCTCGACGGAGGACACTGCCACCATATCCAATAGAGGGAGGCGTGAAGGAGCTCGCTGGAGGTTTCGGCGACTGCCCCTCTCTGCGCCACCGCCTCCAACCTCGCCGGCCACCGGATTCCCTCCTCACTGGTCACGAATTCCCCATCTTGGCTGCTTCTCGGATCTGGCGGCCACGAGCTGGATGCTGCCAGATCCGGCAGCCTCGGGCTCATGGCCACCGGATCCTGTTGCCCCGACAGCTCCGAACAGAGCGCACACACGACGGCGAACGGCAGGTCGAGGCTTCGGCGGAGCGGCAGGCCTAGCGACATGAACGAAGCTCCTCTCCTCTCCGTTTCTTTTTCTGTTTTTTTTTTCTTTTCTTTTTTCACCGACTGGCAAACCATGACCATGAAACGTGGGAATATAATGATGTTTACTGTATGCACTGCTAATTATTTCACTTATTTTATAACTTTGTGCCATGCAGTATATATATCCTGCTCATTTGACGATTCTTAAAATAATTGTTGCCACGAACTTCAATATCAATAATTAATATGGAAGATAAAATCAAATGTTTAGTACTTAGAAATTTACACTCTTCTTGAGTTAAATTTTAGCTTATCTAAATGGTAGTCCACAAGTTCTAGGTGGTAATCTCACCTTTTAGAAAAAGAGATACCTACCCCTACTGTCCATGCAACCAACCAAACAAAATCTCATGTCAGCCTAGCTAGTCTAATGCAAACAACCAAACAGCTGCATGTGCATCATCTCAACCAGGCCAAACTCAGCCTGGATGAGAGAGATGGGCCAGGCTAGGGGGATACGAGCAACTAAACGCACCCTAAGTCTTCTCGTAACATTGTACAAGTGCAAGCGCTAGCTGGTTACATACATGCGCGCACAACTTACCCTTACCTCTATCATGACTCATGAGAACATCCAAGGAAATAGGGCCATCACATCTCGAGATTAACAAAGTCACTACATATGCCTTATTATTGACGGGTATGTTGTCTAGCTATCATCGAAAAAATAATTAGCCATAAGTACAAGCACTTATGTTGAATCTAGAGGTTGAATATGGATAGATAAGTTTTATCACAAAAAATCTAACTAGCTGAGAACTACGCTTAATCTAAATCAAAATAGACGCATACGTACGTCTAAACAGATTGAATGCCTAAACTTAATTATATGGCCGAGTCTAAGATCAATTGAAACCAAATGATCGAGCAAGGCGCGCGCGGCCGGTTACACCAGATAGAACCTAACCGTGCATGTGTTTTGTAATGGGGGACTTGATGGGTTAATTTTCCTCTTGTCGGTGCGTGGAATTATCCGGAGATTATATCCACGTGCAAACTATACCTGACCACCAGCTGGTCCCCCTCCGTATTTTAATGTATGATGCCGTTGACCTTTTAACCAATGTTTGACTACTCGTCTTATTCAAAAATTTTATGTAAATATAAAAATAGTTATATCATGCTTAAAGAACATTTGATAATAAATCAAGTCACAATAAAATAAATTATAATTACATAAATTTTTTGAATAAGAAGAAATATCAAACGTTTGTCAAAAAATCAATGGCGTCATACATTAAAATATGGAGGGACTATATCAGCTGGCCAAATGACAACAGATCATCGTCGACTTTATAACAGCAGATCTCGAGAAAAATTAAAGCGTTAACAAAGTGTGTAGCAAGTTTCTTTCACGCGCGTAGAAGTAGATCGCAATGCAAAAACATTTGTAATCACTCGATGCTTTCATGTGCCCGCGAGATATCGATCGATCGATCGACATTGCAGATCGACGTACGTATGAGAGAAAGGATGCATATATAAAATTAATATATGTCGTCGAAATCAACCTGATGCAAACACGTCTCGTCAGAGAGAGGAATCAACAGAGAGGGGATAGAATTGATTCCTTGTTCCAAAGCAAGCAACGCAGCTAGCAGCTGGGTGCACGTAACACAGCACAGGTCAGAGGGGACAACATGGCTGTATATTGTAGCTTTCGGCGGCGAGCCAAAAGCTAGCTTGATTCGTATATGTGTATCCATCCATGCAACCGTGAATGAATTAACCGGCGGCCATTTGCTGAATTTGTACATTCATATTGCATGCGTGTGCACATGCATGGACACGATCATATCGATCGATCGAGCATCTGCAAATACGTGCAGCGCGTGCTTTCCTTCCTTCACCGCTGGGAGATGCCAGATGCCCCGGCCAGCGACGCCACACTGTCGAGAGGCTTCATGAGCGTTGTTCCGAACAGAATTAAACATATTCCTGAATATTAATTAGACGTTCGACCTGATGATTCTAGCTTTCGTCTACATGTACATTGTCAAAACTAAAGCAAGTCCGAAGACAATTACTCCTCTGTTTCATATTATAAATCGTTTAACTTTTTTTTGCTAGTTAAAGTTCGCTATGCTTGACTAAATTTATAAAATAAATTAGTAATATCTATAACACCAAATTAGTTTTATTAAATTTAACATTGAATATATTTTGATAATATGTTTGTTTTGTATTGAAAGATTATTATATTTTTCTACAAATTTGGTAAAACTTAAAGATGTTTGACTTATAATACGAAACAGAGGAAGTAGCTAGCTAGCAGGCTATATATTGATCTACTAACTACCTCTGTTTTTTTAGTAATCGACAGTAAATAATATTGAATAAACACACAAAATTTAACCACTAATTTTTTTCCTTCAGAATTTATAAAAACATGTGATTCTGCACCACTGCATTAAAATAAAATTCAAAATGATTCTAACAGTATGTGCTTTAGGCCCTATTTGATTCAGCTTAGAATTATTATAATCTAGCTTATTAGAAGTAAGCTGAAACAAACAAGTAGATTATTATAGCATATTATTATAATCTATAAGCCAGATTATTATAATCTGATAAGCTGCTCTAGAGGAACTTTTTTTCAGATTATTGAGTGGCTAAAGACCCACTACCCCTACATACTTGAGAAAAATTACCCACCTATGCCATCAACCGAACATATAGTTGAGGGCATTATAGACTTTAGTCTTTCAAACCCAATAATCCATGCCTTCAATAATCCAGACAAACAAACAACTCACAGCTTATTATAATCCAGCTTATAGTAATCTGGCTTAATAATCTAGATTATAATAATCATAAGCTGAAACAAACAGAGCCTTAGTGTACAAAATAGAATAAATTAGTGTTCATAAAAGTTTGGATAGGAGAATCCTCTGTTTTCAAATAGTCAGTAATTTATAATTAATGCAAGTGTTAATATTTGCCTTGTGAAAAATATCATTTTGTTTGTTGTAGAAACAATACAATGATGCATGCAATATTAAGGACAATTTAAATGCAGGAGTAATTTTTTTATTAAAGACAAAGTTATATGAAGGAAAATAAAATGGTAGGGGATTAAAAACCATTTTTATGCCATTATATTTTTAATAACTTTAAGGAATACACAATTAAAAAATAATTATCAAATGTTATTGTTTCCCATGTTAGATATGTCTAGAACGACTACTAAGATAGTATTAAATACAGAGATATAAAGGAAGTCTCCAAACTTTTCACGTTTGAATTACAAACCCAAGGGCTAAAGTTTATTACCTGCATGTTAATTGAAGGAAAAATATCTGCCTCGTACTGCACTGATAACGTACAGTGGATTGAGAAAATATTAATTTTGGATTCATCTACTAGATTTACTAGCTCTTACAAGAGGATTTTCAGTAATAAGTTAGCACTGGTACTTAACTAGCGAATAACTTCGCAAAATTCTGCTAGTTTAATTTATTTTCAAACAAGGATTCTCTCTCCAACTTGTCAACAAAATAGCACTATATAGCTGACGAACTCTTACGTTACAACATTATAGTCGCAGGGTCATCTTCTTCTTTTCCCCTTTCGAAGGCATTGTCAATTTGTCAGCCTTCTGCTAGCCTTTGGACTTCAAATCCAGCAACCATCTGAAAAGTTAAATGGCAAGTAATTCAGAAACAGAAAAGCATATCTGCTTTGTTAATTAGTTTGTTCTGGTGATTGTAGTGCGCGTGTGCGTCGATGTTATATATATATAAACACATGGAGGGGTCGATCGATCTCAATAACACATCAACACCAAGCAAACCGACAACTTGAAGCTAGCTAGCTTAGCTGCAGCTCATGCAATAAGCTAATTAGAACTTAGAAGCTAGCACAAAGTATACGTAGTAACAGCTATATTCTCTGATCTCGATGGAGAACAACAAGAACAGCCAGTTGCAGCCTCCTCCAGGTGACCATCGATATCTATTGCTCGCTTTCTAATTAATCTTCAATTAATTAACCTTCATGTATACATTTATATGACAAATACCACAAGCTAGTTAACCCATCTCTCTCTTTATCGTTTAAACTTTTAATTGTTCGTCGATCTCTGAGTTAATTAATCTCTGATATCTAAACTAGCTGTCCGATTAATTTGTGCTTAACTCGCTTAAACTAGAGTAGTAATTAATCATGTGTGTTCGTAGGTTACCCGAGGTTGGATTCGGAGCAGCAGGCAGGGAAGAAGAAGGGACGCTGCTGTGGATCATCTTGCCGCCGTTCAACTAAACGTGGGGAGACGAGCTTTATTGAAGGATGGTACGTATATATACAGTATACTCCACTACTCCAGAACATTATATTTGATGCCATGCATTAATTCTGAGTTAATTAATCTCTGTTTCTTCTCATCCTGGCTATAGTTTTTTTTTGTTTTTTTTTAATTTTTCCCATCTTCAAGTGCGTATATATGTCACTTGGCTAGTGGCTATTTAGTTACTGATCTTTGTTATTGATTAATTCTGATTTATATGCGTTTGTTCTTAATTTTTTCAGCATTGCTGCGCTCTGTTGCTGCTGGCTCTGCGAGCTGTGCTGCGACTGAAGAAGGGATATATATACGATTGAGTTAACTGCGTATGTATTCGCAGTTTTCTAGATAGCATATATGAAAAACAACATTCCATTATCTAATTAAGAAATTAACTGCTTATATATATGTATCACATATTTGCTCCAGATTGATCATTGTGAAAATCGAGGATTGTTAATTATATACGCATGGACGTCTGTCCTTATACTTGTTTAGATGAGTTTGTTCCCAATATAATGTTAATTTGGCGTAATATATTATATATATTGTACTTCTCTCATGCAGTACGTATATAGAGTATATAGTACGTCTTGAGGCATCTATATATACTTTCTTCCCTTGTTATTATTGATCATATATATATATGTATCGACTCTCGTACTCAAAATAAGCATTTTCTACATTCATGTGAAGAGTGCCCTCTGTTTTTAATCATATGCATATATGCTCCTCTTACAGTGCCCTCTGCACGCTTGAGAACTCTATCGATGATATATATGTTATGCGCGTCTGGATTTAAATATACGATGCTGTTAATTTTTTGGTATGATGGTTGATCATTTATTTTATTCAATAAAACTACATAATTATTGTCTTTTACTTGTTTTTATATCATTAAAGATACTTTAAACACTCTGTTTATATATTTTTGCACTAAACTTTTAATGATACGAATAATCAAACGTTATACCTAAAGGTTAATAACATCATACATTTGAAAACAAAGGGAGTGCATTTTTAGAGATGCAGCGGCCACAGAATGTTATTTCAAAATACGAAAATAAATTCTCAACTATATAAAGCATGATGATACGAGATGTCGCTGAAAGTGAAAGGGAAGAAAACTGGTGGACGCGGGAGATATCTAAGATAATATTAATTTCAATGGCAGAGACCACGCGAATCTCAATCGTGCTATGCTCTGCTTGTAGAATATAAATCCACATGGACAACTGATGGCCGAGAAAAGCAGCAAGAGAGTGAAAGAAAAAGGCCTTTTAGGGCGGATATGGTGTCTGAATTAACGTAATGGGAGAACTTTAACGGTCGTTGGAGTTTAATTCGCTTTGCAAACCTTGTCTTTTAGCAAAGTGTTGTTCTTCCTGTTGTCTTAATTAATCTATTCATTTGAACTTATTTAAATAGCACACACATAATTACATACTCCCTCCGTCCAAAAATATAAGCATTTTTAGAATAGTGTCAAGTTAAACATTTTTAACTTTGACTATTAATAGCAAAAAAAAAAGTTCAATCAAGTAAAATTGATATTAGTACGCAGATTTATCATTAAACAAACTATCATAATATGTAACTCTTTTTATTTTAAACATCTTACTTTATATATATTATTGGTCAAAACAGTGTCTTGAATACCGCATCAAAGTCCAAAATGCTTATATTTTGAGACATAGGGAGTATATAGTCTTTTAGTTTTGGTGGCTATCTTGGGACTGTACTTTTCCGTTTTTTTTTTTTGCGAGAATTGATGCCCACCAAAGCATATATGCCAGTACACTATATATGATATGCGTTGGTACAGAAGGGACATTATGAAATGGTTCACAAATGATATAGGGTATGTCTCAGACGATTTCCTGAATTCCTGTACAGTTTGAGAAAAGAGCTTCACAGATGAGGGGGATTATCACAAATATAGGTCTAGTAAGGGCATTTACAGGGCATTGACGTGGTAATTGGCTATGGCTCTCGAAGCCGCCACTCGTCTTAGTTAGCCCGCGCCATGTCCTTGCCGCAGGGCCCCCTTGTGCCTTGCAAAGGGCGCATTGCCTCATTAGGGCTGAGGCCCACTCAGCGGTAAGCCTCCCCCCTGCTTTAAAAATCCATCATTCGATACCACTAGAAGAAATATGACCTTATGTGATGAATTTCTCGTGACGTCGGAGCTATTCGTCATTAGCACATTCCATTTTATGACGATTAGTATGAGATGGGTTAGCTTAGTGACGAAAAAAAGGTGTTCGTCGTTAATACCAACTAGAAATCGTCATAAAGTATTTCGATGGGACATCGTGACGAATATTAATTTGTCATAAGGGGCACAAAGCAAATGTCACAGATTTATATAATGCATTTATAGAAAAATATATTTATAGTTAAAGCAATTTAATCAAGTGAATTAATGAAGAAACTAAAATTTTCCTATAAAAATCATGGATGGGAATATTTTTGTAATATTCTACATGGTCTAAATTATTCTCTGAAATTTTTCGTGAATTTTAGAAGCTCAATAACTAATTTTAATACCATAAAATTTATTTAATCTATTAAAATAAATAGAAAACAAATTAAAATCACTCTCTTTGTCCTTGGGCCTTTTTCTGCCCAAGTATTACTCTCCCTCCCTCAGCCCGCTTCTCTTTCCTTCCTTGGGACGGCTTCCTTTTCCCCAGTTCCCCTCCTCCCTCTTGGGCCGCTGGCCTAATCCTTTTTCTCCTCCCTCGCCAAAAAGTCTATTATTCCTCCCTCCTCTTAATTCAAATAAATTTTTGGGTAGTAAATGATTTCAAATTAAAAAATTATCAACAACAAAGTTGTATAACTTATCAAGATCTACAACTTTTGTTTTGGTCATTTTGCTATATGACTTTGTTTTAATAATTTGAATTTGAATTTCAAATTATGACAACTTCAAACAACATTTTCAAGTACTAAATGATTTCAACTGAAAACTTCATCAACAACAAAGTTAGATAAATCATCAATATCTACAACTTTTGTTTTGGTTATTTTGCTATATTACTTTGTTTCAATAATTTGAATTTGAATTTCAACTTATGACAACTTCAAATAATATTTTCAAATACTAAATGATTTCAACTGAAAAAGTCATCAACAACAAAGTTGTATAACTCAGCAATATCTATAACTTTTATTTTGGTAATTTCTTCATCTGACAAAGTAATAAGAGATACGTACATTTTGTGAACAATGTTACAAATCACTTTACCGGATGAAGAAATGACTCAAATAAAAGTTATAGATCCTGATGAGTTATGCCACTTTGTTATTGATGATTTTTTCAGCTGAAATCATTTAGTACTTGTAAATGTTGTTTGAAGTTGTCATAATTTGAAATTTAAATTCAAAACTGTTCAAAGAAAGTCATATAAAAAAATGACCATAACAAAAGTTGTAGATGTTGATAAGTTATACAACTTTGTTGTTGACAACTTTTCCATTTGAAATCATTTACTACCCGAAAAATTATTTCAATTTCTTATATTTTAAAATTCAAATTTTATATAGTTCAATTAAACTTGGATGGAGAAATGACCAAAAGAAAATTGGTAGATCTCAATGAGTTCTACAACTTTACTTTTGACAACTTTTTCACATAAGTTCATTTAGCTGTGATGTAGCAGGTAGGACCCGATTTGCTTCGTTCTTGATGTGGACGTGATTTCATTGTCGACTTACTGTTCTATGCTGCTGCAGCGAGCTGTCTAGAAGTACTATTTTCATTATAGGGCAACATGTGCTATATATACAGATAGTTGTATTTCGTGCTTTTGATACAATGTTGTTAGTGTATATAAGTAACTTCAGATTTTCTATCTCCATTTTGCTGAAAAATGTTTCTTTATTTGTGTTTATGCAATATCTGTTTCTGCATTTTTGTGAGAGCCATGTGAGATTGATCATACGCCTCATTGTGGTTACGTAGTTGCAGGATGCAGGTTCTCATGATCAGAGATGACAAAATGCATGGGCAGGTTGTAGTTATCAGGTAATGATGCAGCTACTCTTTAGATATCTCAATCACTCAGTGTACTGAATTATGTTTTTAAATCATGTATAGAGGTAAATCATGTACAACTGAATTTGTTATGTCTACGTCTTCTTATTATGCTATGCCTAACTCATGAATTTTACTATTCCTCACCCATTCCGTGTGTTTGTTAGGTGTCTGCTCAATATGTAACAAGTTTCATTTACTATTATTTCTTCTACTTATCATGCAATGCAGGTTTCTCTATCCTCTTCATGTCGACTTGCTGATTCATGATGGAGATGGTTGTCTTTTGATTGGTGTCATTTCGACACGTGACTTGGTTTGGTTAGCGAATGTAAATGACTATTTAGCCATGCGACTTCTGTTTTGGCGAGTGACTTTTATGTTCATTAGTGACTTGTGGTTGCTTATTTTGCTACATAGGATATGGTCATGTACTGAGTAAACACGTCACTGAATTGGGCTATCAGATGTGTGGATGTTAATTGGGTTTTGTATTGAATTTTAATTGGGCTGAATCCATTTGATATATGGGCTTCTTGAGTAAGCATGGCCCATATGCTATTTTGTTGCAATGCTTGCGCCTATTGGGCTTTTTGAATATGCATGGCCCACTCAATATTTATTCAATATACATGAATTAGGCTGAATTTATTAAAATCTAATTGGACTTACAATAGGCTTAACCCATTAATAGGTTTTTCACTATATGGGCTTTAAAAAGGCCTAGCCCAAAAACAGCTTGCTCACTACATGGGCCGTAACATGCCATATGGAATCTCATGACGTTTTTTAGGCTAGATAATGAAGAATATGAGCGTCACAAAGTTATGACGATAGAAGGATCGTCACTAGATTAATGACGAAAAAATAAGGTTTCGTCATAGAACGCCTTTAGAGACGCATGATAGGTGACGAATGAATTTTCGTCACGCGAGCGTCACAGATTACGAAATATGACGAAATTTTATGTGTTTGTGACGTAAATGAAACGTCACCTATCATAAGATCTCTTGTAGTGTACTAAACCACCACTACTACAACATTTTTGGGCCATTTAGGCTTAAACCACACATCACTCAAATAGGTTAAATGTTTGTTGAAGCACAGTGGCCGGATCAGTGGGTGGAGAGAGAGGATCTAAAGGGAGGAGGACAGTGGCTATGAGGAACTTGCCAAGAGGATCCCGCCACCGTCGTGATTGCTGGTTGTTGAGCTAGTTTGCCGTCCCACACACCACCTTGATTTGCGTTGTTTGGATTAGAAAAGGAGGGGGGGGGGAGGTGTATGGTGGTGGCTAGAGGCAAAGGAGATGCCTACACTAATGAGTGGATCTGGCTAGAATGGGAGGACTGGTATAGTCTGTGATGCCAAATATCTAAGGTATGGGGCGGATCATACATTGCCACAAGGCTGTGATGCTCGTTAGAGGGCCAGGATGCGTGTGTGGAAGAACTCATAGTGAACAAAGATTGAGCCATCGAGATGGGGATTAGAGAACAATGAAAATAAGTTCGGGGAACGACCGAGGGACCTTTGAACTACTAGGCAATTGTTTAAATTAGTATCTTTCTCTAGGGTTCTATTGGTGAATTGTTAGGATCAAAAGTTAGTTGAGATTAAAGATGTCAGTTGAGAGTTGAGATCACCTTGCACCGTGGGGCAAGCGAATTTCTAGACGTGTGGCTTCATGCCACATGGCACACTTTTTCTCCATGAGGTCACTCGTAGGAGTGGCCTCCGTTGTGAATGTCCTAAGAACCGTAATGTTTATTAAGATCCTTTTTGTAACTAACTGTTTAGATGCTATCTAGAATCGTTAGTGATGGGTGTTACTCATGACAAAAATGGGATAATTTTTTGCCATCCCTAGCTTGGGTTTTGCTTGGAAGACTAACATTTTGTCTATATATATAAGACATTATTTTCACCATCCAGCTATAACAGAATCCCCTCTTGCCTCAACCCAACCAAGATGTCATTGCACTGAGACCATGGAAATCCTATATATATATATCTATAAAGTATATCCCCACCATTTAATGTTAATTCTCTTTTTTCTCATGAAGTTACATCATCTTAATTGGTTTTAGTCTTTGAATGATTCATCAAGGGTGAAATTACATATCTTCTCCCAAAGAGCCACTCATACATCTCAGTTATTTATAACGACCCAGGTAATTATTGATCAAGGTGTACAATTTATAAAAATCACTTATAAGAAATCATATAGTATAGTAAGTAAGAGAAAACAAATATGACTCATATCTACTATTTGTCATATAATTCTCCTGCAACAACGTATGAGATTCCCATCTAGTAGATATGAGTCATATTTGTTTATAAACCCACAAGAGTTTGACACAAGGCCATGGTTCCTGCTTTTGTAAAGAAGCCATGGAAATCACCATGATGCTACCTTCACGATAAGACTTTTTTTTGTGGGGCGTTTGTATATATGCATGTTAGGGGGAGGGGGTGGCCACAAAAGCTACACTAGGAAATGTGAGACGATAGAAGAGAGAATTGGGGAGGAAGATTGAGGAGTCACAATGACTTCCTATTTTAAATGGCAACTTCAGCAAGACAAATAGAAAATAAAAATTTTGCAAGGGTTTTCACATAGTTTTTTTTTAGAACTGTTAGCTGGGGATAATTACTAAGGGTTCTAGCTAATGAATATCTACACTAAATATTGATGGTTACAAAGTAGAAAACCTAGACACCATCTTTAGAACTCTGTCGTCTTTGATAATTGACATATATGATATTAGGCTTCCTTTTCCTTCCAATATACTTATGTTTTTATTACACGGAAGAGACACCGCATTCACACATCTCGGAATACATCACCTCTTACCACATGCTAAAAGATGAAAACCAATGGCAGCTCTCCAACCTCATTAAAATCCTATTAAAAGAGCAGCCCCATGTGCATAATATTTATTACCATCAAATTTCAACTGTGGTTTTCTTTAAGGATATATCTGTATACATGATTGTTTTTTAGATACATAGAAAACCTTTTCTGATTGTGCGACTTTGCTAGCTGCTAAATTTGAAGTGGGTTACGTCGGCATTAGTTATACATGTTTTTAAATATTCTCATACACAACATCTAAGAAGTGGGTTCTAGTTTTTTTTTTTACCATGCATGCATATATAACCCTGTTAAATCTAGAGATCAACAGTTAACTTTAAACTATAAATTCTTTGTTGACAACAGTTGGAAAACCACTACATATAGCTAGATCGACTTCCCTAGAATACACAGAATGTTACTGTTAGTACTGAAACAAGAAGCCAACAACCGGCATTTCGTTCATTTTGACAGCTGGGACATTGAACTACAGTGAGTGTAGAGAACAAATTGCCATTTCCAAAGAATATTATCGAAATAAAAAGAGTATATACATATCGCGATGTCTGCTACTAGCTACTTAGCAATGCAACAAATGCAAGTAGCAACAACTGTAATTTATGGAGAACAAACTCCATCCTCTGTTAAGAACAAATTAAAATAGATTCTTACTGCCTCCCTGAGAGGCCATCCAATTCGCTATAATCAACTGCATGCTTTATGAATGCATGCGCACCTGAACCTAATTCAGAAGCCGGGAACTGATCGACCCTGTTCTTTCAGTAATTAATAATTCTCATTTCATCACCAATATCAGCACCGTTTGCCGACAAGCGACGATTAATCAGCCCTATCGATTTCACTCTCTTAACTTTTAGTTTTTGTCAAAACCGCGGCTAGCTGATCTGGTTTTAATTGTTCCAAGTTCAGTCCAAGAAGCATCCCCAGCAACAAAGACAGATTCGATTGGTCTGGGAAGACAACCAGCCTGCTTTGCAACCTATCCATGCATCGATCCCTAACCTTCTCCATGCACCAACCAAAAGTCAATATGGATCGATCGAGATCGAGAGCATCAGATAAATCTCCTTTCGATCATTTCAACATTATTCTTTCTTCAATTTTGAGGAATCTTTTGATTGCCAACTTTGATCGGCAAGCTGTAGCTCTCATGTGAAACCCCCGAAAAGAATATTGATTTTGCATACGTGCACGCATCGATCGTATGTGCCCCGCTTTATATCGATCGGCTATATAAAACCCCAGGGAGATCTAGCCTTTCTCTTCATCTCAATTCAAACAACACAAATTTGATAAAGAAATTAACGCAGCTAGCTACTTGATCAAAGAAACCTCTCCTTGATCTAGTAGTGCGAGCTAGCTAGCTATAAATTCGCAGTAGAACGCAGCCAGTGTGTAGCTAGCATGGACAGCAACAACAAGAACCTGCAACCACCACCAGGTATTTAATTATTGGTCAATTAATTAAGCAACCAAGTTATATACATCTACTCCCTCCGTACTTATAAAGGAAGTCGTTTAGTACAATGTTTAAGTCAAATCTTGAGAATATAAATCATTAATAACTCTTAAGTTGTTGAATTTGAAAATGTAAAAATTATATGAATAAATTTGTCTTGAAAAATACTTTCATAAAAGTATACATATATCACTTTTCAATAAATATTTTTATAGAAACAAGAAGTCAAAGTTGTGTTTTGAATACCGTGTCGCTGTCCTAAACGACTTCCTTTACGAGTATGGAGGGAGTACACTTCTGTGGTCTTAATTAATTTCTAGCATCGATCATATTTTTGGTTTTTTTTTTTTTGTTATTAATTTGGTTTCGCTTTCGTCAGGCTACCCGACGGTGGATTCAGAGAACGGCGGCCGCGGACGAACGACGGCTCGCGGGAGAAAGACCAGATTCATCGATGGATGGTAACTAATTAAAATACACTCCCCATCCATATGCTCTAATTTTAAAATTATTGTCTGAATAATGATGTACTTATTGGTTGTGCTTTATCAGCATCGCCGCACTATGCTGCTGCTGGCTGTGTGACCTTTGCTGCGATTAGAGGAAGGGAAACAGATGAGATTAAAAGATGCCTTGATATTATATGTGGATAGTATTTCTACATGGGTGTGCTGAAAAGAGGATCTTTGGAGCAGAGAATTGAATACAACGAAATGTTGTTGCAGAAAGTATACATCCCGTAATTTCTGCGTATATTTTCGATATATATATAGCGCGGAATAATGAATAATGATATGCGTGAAGTATCTATGTAATTCATTAATTACATAGTGTGCTCGTTTTGATTTGTATCCATTTTTCAGCTCATTTATTTTGACCCATATAAAAATGTATAGATAATCTGATTCCTCAATTAATGAGTTAATCTTTCCTTGGCTCCAGATGTGTGTAGCGAGTTAGGGACGCACATTGTTTTAGATGATGGAAATAGTTTACGTCTCCGGTATCTGTCGACATGCACCGTTGCGCACACACACAGTCAATAAGTTTTACTGTTGAGAAAGAAAAAGACAATATCAAGTAATGGGACAATGCCCCAAGTGCTCTAATTAAAAATATAACCATTATATTTAAATTAAAATTTAAGACAAATCATACAAATTTCAGCATGTAATTTTATAGGTACTATACCATTCAAAGCGGGAAAAAACTATTTACTACCAATTTTAAGAGAGTATAGCACCACTGCATATAGATCCCGTTCCTCCTGTGATAGCGTCAAAGTGCAATTGCGAAGCTATTTAGTAGACATGAAGATAACCTGCAAAATTGGTAGGATTAGTTAGATTTTTATTATAATAATCTGATAATGAATTTGAACATTGATTTTGATAAAAAAAACTAGCGATTCTGACTAGTTAATGTTTATTCTTAGGGTGTGTTCTTATCCATAAAAAATATTATGGATCGATGCAACAGTACACTTCCCAAGCTGGTTTTAACGATTCTACATGAATTTCTTAAAAGAAAACTATATCAAATCTATTTGTTAACTTTGTAATAGTTAATTTATTCGTTTGCACCATCGACTCACAGAATCATTCAAGTACTATTCAGCTATTCGAGAAATTAAAACAAGCCTCGAGGGATTAATTTCACCATCCTTGATAGGTACTAGGAGGTACCAATTCTTTTTTTTTAAAAAAAATATTGACACCTTTTAGTACTTATAGTGTAGAATTTATAAATTCTACACACTAGAAATAAAATATAGTTACTCTCGGTATCCTCTCAAAACAAATGTAAAATTTCTCCATTAATTTGTAGGATCGAATCACAAGAACTAAGCCAACCAGAGGGGGGTGAATGGTTGGTATACCCAAAAACCGAAAACTATTAGCGGAAATAAAAGTTACCCTCGAAATCGATAGATCGCGGTCTGACCGAAGTGGATGCGCCGATCTGACCGCCTAATGAACGTCGGTCTGACCGATGTAGATCGATCGGTCGAACCGTCGAAATCGCCTGCCGCTGCCTGCTTGCGCCGCCGGTCTGACCGCCCTAGCGCCGCCGATCTGACCGCCGCTTGTTGCCGGTCTGACCGCCGGTGAGATTCCGGTTGGACCGCCGAAACCCGGTGAAACACAAATCGAAGAACTCTCAAAGTAGATGACAACTTTATTGCTTCTCTCTATGTTTACAAAGTGCACCAACAGCACTCCTTACAAAAATCTCGACTAAACTCGAAACCCTAACTAAACTAACAACTCAATTGCTCTCAAAAGCGATACACAAACGATACTGGGAAGCCTCACGCTCCCCCTCTATTTATACATGAGGTAGGCAGCCTAAAGCCACGAACCAAACTCATACTAAGAGTTCTAAACACCTTAGAAAACCCTCTAGTACAAGAAAGAAACTTTACATAACCAATTGTACCAAATTTGGACTCCTTCCAAATTCGACTCCGCATCCCATACGCATACAATACCTCCATCGTATGCCATATGGAATCTTCACCAACCACGTGCATCAACTCTAGCCTTAGTATCCCGCATGATATCTGACCACCACGAACATCGTCTTTCCACCAAGCCGACTCCCGGTCCATCACCGCAAATACTCTCCCGAGGCATCGAGTCACCTACACATGAAACAAACAAAGAAACTATATTCCGAGTCCAAGCTATCTCCAACTTGACTCATTGTTAGCAAACAACAGTATTACATACGTAAAGTATCCATCTAGAAGCCATAACCATGAAACAATCACGAATATCCAAAGAAACAACCCGAAACCGAAACCGACACAGCGTCGGCCGGTCAGACTGCGGGCCTGCCGGTCTAACTGCTCGATCACCACCGGTCTGATCGGCATACACCGCCCAGTCGGACCGGTCACATGAAATAACAGTGAATTCGATCATCACCTGAAAATTGATTATCTCCAAAACCACTTCGACGATAATCTCCAAATATCAAAACCAATAATCACAGATGCCAATTGTTCATCACAGAATAAGAACCAAAACACACTTTGATCTTACATAATTAACATGATAGACTGCGCGTAGGTTGTTAGGCATATATATGTTGATATGTAGGTCTCATCAGCCTTCTGAGGGATGCCCAAATAACAGTACGTATATTGCTTGCAACAACGAGATGACATTCACACAGGCGGCGTATATATATGGTTCGTCAAAAGGGACCTACAAAATACTCACTCCGTTTCATATTATAAAACATTTTAATTTTTATCATTATCAATCTCTTTTTAAATTTAATTAAGTTTATATAAAAACATAGTTCCGCATTTTCAGCACTACAAAAATATTATCAAAACATATTTAATGAAACTAATTTGGTATTTTAGATGATGTTAAATTTTTCTACAAACTTGGTTAAACATAAAAAAGTGTGACTAGTAAAATAGTATAAATGACTTTTTTTTTGAGAATTCATGCATTTTATTTAAAAGAGAAAATATCGTTTAGAAACAAATTGCATGAGTTATAGTTACATCTCCAGTGGGACTACTGGTAAGTGCTAGTTTGACAGGACAAACACCCCTTTGACAAATGTGAGAAATATTTGAGCAGTCAAATAGTATAAATGACTTATAGTATGCAACGGGAGGTAATAGATACTAACTCTATTTTGGTTTTCATCACTCTTGTACTAGCATGTACTTTCATCTTATAAGTTGTTTTGTTTTCTTTTCTAGTACATCAAACTTTCTTTAAGTTTTACTAAGTATATAGAAAAACATAGTATCTATATCACAAAAAAACTCTTTTTTCAATTTTTTTTGTGAATTTAGTCTAAATGTATTCAATTTCAGTTAAAATTTCAAATAATTTCATGTAAAACAGTTCCAAAAATATTTCAGTGACCACCGAAATTTCGACCAAAACCAAAAGTGTAACCCTGCTTATATATGTACGACGATCAAGAAGACAGGGAATGGTAGCCATAGAGGTGGAGCGAGCTAGCAGTTGAGATAGAGGGGAGAGGGAGATTAGTTGAGAGACGTGGGAAAAAAATGCATGTGATATCATGCGGCTTCCCAACCCTTGTATAGCTCTCCACCCGTGCACTTCCGATTTATTCACATGTCTACTTGAACAATATTATGTGTGCACCATAGTGATATGTTTGTGCATTGCAATATAGATCCATACGACTAAGAATGTGGGGCGATGCATGTATGGGGCCCTATGACTGAAGATGGGCTAGGAATATGGATTTAGCATAAAGCACCGGATCTAACAAGTTTTTTCGTTAACCAACATATATTGTACGCTTTGTGCAAGGAGGGATGACTCCACAAGTGGAAAATCTTATATCTACTACTTGAAAAGTACTTGAAATATAAGATCTTCCCTTTTATGCATGTATGACAAATTAGTGGCAATGGTGATTATTAATTGCACCGTCGCATTTGAAAGAGGGTTCATGCGTTTTTTCTTCTAGTTTAATCTTTTAAAATTCTGTAAGTGATTTGTGCATCCTAATACAATTTGGAATTCAAAAACTATGTTTAGAAAAGAGAGCTCAAATCATCCCACCACGCATAATCTTCGATAAATTGAAGTTCTTGAAGCCTAAACAAAACTAGCTAATCAACTGTTTTTGAGAATATATGTGGTGCTAACCCTACATCAGCTTTTATTTGATTTGTCCCATCACATTTCATCTCATATGTGCTATAATTTCAAGAGCACAATAACACGTAGCAACTTTTAATATTACTTAGAAAGCAGAAAGTAACGATGTTTAGTTATTAATCAATTTTGTAATCTCTGAAAGGACTTGCTTTGGTAAAGGATTATTAATTCAGTCCTTTAATTTGGTTTAAAAATCAAAAATCAACTATGTATAACTTAATTACCAATATGCCATTGCCATTGCAATTTACTAACCTGAAATTCACTATATATCCAAATCTCATCTATTCATCTCACTGTTAAATGAAAATACATTATTTTGATTCCACTAGGCAATTTCATCATATATTTTCCTCAGCAAAGAGAACTGAATACTTAATACCAGAAAGTAATAAAAAATAAAAATAATCAACAAGAACGACATTACTTTAAACCACAACCGATGTATTAATAATTTTAAAAGTAGCACAACATTGTTCTCTTAACCGAAAAACAAAGATAACAATAGTGTTCAGAACACAAACAAATTAAACAGCAACAAGAAAAATCACACGGATAAATAATACATGTTCAACAATAGAACATATATCAAGGACAAAGAACCATAGCATGCATCTCTAGGACACACACGATCACCAAGCTGTGTGTGTCCTCTCCCCTTGATCATCTGCATGCGATAATCGCCATTGCTTCACTGCCTCCTCCACGCAGAGACGCAGAACATTGGCTTCTCCTCCCTGTTGAGGATGAGCCACCCGCCGCCCTCCGTCACCCCATACCTCCTCTCATCCCCTCCTCCGGGAAGCCGCGCCGCCACCGCCCTCACCCGCCCCGCCGCCGTCACCACGGTGATCGCCGGCGCGAGCGCGAACCCAGCGGCGCCCATCCGGACGACCCACCTCCCCAGCGTCTCGTGCTGCGCCCAGCGCGGCCCGTCGTGATCACATGCGATAACGTCCTTGATCTCCTCCCTGAGGAGGTACCTCTCCGCCGCCTTCCGCTCCACCGCGGCGGCGCCCGCCTCCTCCATGGCGGCGAAGAGCTGCTCGTAGTAGGGCAGCGCCGAGGCGAAGCGGTCCGTGAACGACGGCACGAAGTGGTTGGCCTCGTTCTCGGTCAGGATGATGGCCCTCGGCGACAGCAGGTGGAAGCCGCGGAGGAGCCTGTCCACCTTCGACGACATGTTCGCCGGCGGCAGCGGGGAGGTGATCATGCTGGCCGCCGCCGCCGCCGCCGGCGACGGCGGCGCCGTGGTGCTGAGGATGCCGGCGCCGACGAGGCGGTGGAGCTGGAGCGTGGAGACGATGACCACGGCGTGGTCGCTCCTCACCCCGAGGGCGTCCAGCTTGAGCGCCTCGACGCTGGACTCGACGATGTGGAGGTCGAGCGGCACGCCGTGGCGGTCGGACTCGGCGGCGAGGACCTGCGCCGCCTGGCCGAGGAAGTGCTTGTGCTCGTGGACGATGGTGAGGCGGAGGCATGGGCGGACCGCGGCGCGGCGCGTGGCGAGGCCCTGGAGGAGCTCCACCCAGTGGGCGTGGTGGATGCCGCCGAGGTCGACGATGTGGATGAACTTGTCGTTCCTCGTCGTCTCGAGGATGATCTCGTTCACGGCGACGGCGGCGAGGTGGAGCAGCGGGCACAGGTTGAGGAAGCTCTGCCGCGCGAACTCGGCCTCCCACGCGGTGAGGGCGTCGCCGGCGGCGCCGGCGTCGGAGGGGAAGAGCGCGGCGGACACGCCCCTCCAGGGCCGGATCACCACCCGGGCCATCGCCTCGGCGAACGCCGCGGCCACGCGCTGCACGGCGTCGCCGTCCGCGGACGCCATGCGAGCGATTCTGGCGAGCTCGGCGTCCGCGTCCGCCGGCCGCGACGCGGCCAGCGCCTCGGCGCAGCGCCGGAGGTGGCCGTGCAGCGCGGCGGAGCGGTGCGTGGCCTGGTTCCTCCTGTGCGCCGCCAGCGCGCTCGCCACCGCCGCGAGCGAGGCGTTCTGGGCAACGGCCATCGTTGCCAACGGCGGCGCCGGCGCTGGCGCTGCTGCTGCTGGACCAGCCATCATCGGCGCCGCAGCCATGGGTGGCACCGAGACAGCCACAGCCGCCGTCGGCGTTGAGCCGAGCGGCCTCAGTTGCAAGGACAAGGACATGCTGCCGCCTTGTCCTTCGCCTGAGCCAGAGGCGTTCTGTGACGCCGACGACGATCCATGGCCACCATTATCGGCTGCTGCCACAGCTGCCGGAGCAGTAGCCGTCGCCATGGACGCCACCGGAACCGGCACCATGGACCCGAAGAGCTGGAAATTCGTCATCGGCACGGCGGCGGTGGTGGCAGCGGCGGTGGTGGTGCCGGCGGCGGTGGCGGCTTGCGCTACCATCAGTTCAGAGGTGTTCGCGGCGGACGGCGTCGAGGACGAACCCTTCTCCATTACAGCTACTGATCTGATAAAAAAAAGAGAACTTAAATTAAAATAGTGTCACGTACACAATCTTGATAAGAGCTAGCTAGTGAGTGAGATAAATAAGTGTCACACAATCCTAAGGTGAAAAGTGGGAAACACATTTATTTAAGCAGACAGGAGAAAAAGATTATTACAAACAGTGAAGAAACACAAAAACCCTAGCTAGTTTTATCCTATGCATGGAGACACTATACATGTATTTCCTGCTCGTGTAATCTACTTTGAAGAAGCACCTAAACCCTAGTTACTTTTTTTTTTGCGACGAAAACCCTAGTTACTTGTATTAATCTATGGAGACAGTACACCACATGTTTCCTGCTGGGGAAAAAATCTACAATGGAGAATTAAACGCATAAACCCTAGCTACTTGTATATATCTTACATGGACATAAAACTATACGTTTCCTCCTGAAACTTTTCTATCTGAGCAGATCTATTGAAGAAAAATAAAAAATAATAGTTGTATATGTTGTTTCTCGCTTACCTTAACGCAGACACAGATCTGCGACGAGGAGAAACCCTGCCAAAAGACAAAAGATTATGCATCCGTTAGAGAACTAGCATACAACAGATCCAGATTTGTTTTTTCAACAAAAGAAAACAGCACGAATAAATCAGCATAAATTAATCTGACCCAACGCTTTCAATCAAAACATACATAAAATCCCTCTCCAAAGAAAAAAAAAGAAACATACATAAATCAATCTGAATCACCCCGGCACATATCAGATCTATTATTAAACATCTTGATATATGGAATTATTGACAAATCAGCATGAATTAATCTGACTCAATGCTTTCAATCAAAACATACATAAAATCCCTCTCCAAAGAAAAAAAAAACCATACAGAAATCAATATGAATCACCCCGGCATATATCAGATCTATATAAACATCTTAATATATGGAGTTATTCACAAATCAGCATGAATTAATCTGACTCAAAGCTTTCAATCAAAACATACAGAAAATTCCTCTCCAAAGAAAAAAAAACCATACAGAAATCAACATGAATCACCCCGGCACATAACAGATGTATATAAACATCTTGATATATGGAGTTATTCACATGGCAGAGAAAGAGCAAATCCCATGTATATATGCTCTAGCTATCTCAAGTCCTCAACACAGATATATAGTATATCAGAGGACGAACAGAGATGCTAGCTCCTTATACATATAAATCAATCTGAAACCCTATTAGATCTATACATCCAAGATAAAACAGATTTGTTTCACAGATAAGCAGAGAAAGAGAAAGAACACAAATCTCGCATATGCTCTTGTGTCTCTCTATCTCTATCTACCTCAACAAAGACGACAGAAACCAGAGGAAGAACACACAGATAGATCGAGAGAGATGCTCTCTCTGCTGCCTTACCCTAGAACTCGACCTAGCTTTTGCTGGCTAGGAGAAGATCGAGACGAGCAGAGAGATCAGAAGAGAGCTCTTGCTTAGAAATGGACGGAGCGAGCTAGCAGATGAGTTTGGGAGAGAGGACGTGAGGTGTGGGTGCCTATTTGTAGCGGAGGGAAATCAATGCATGCCAAATTTGCAAAAAAGAGTGTTTGAAATTTGCACAAATTTTGTGGGCGCGGGCTGCAGCTCCCCTACCTCCGGTACTCGTTCACACATGCGCCTAAAATCGAACGTTAGGGGTGCATATATGGTCTTCCTTTTTAAGCATCCATCCATGAATGACGTACAGCTTTCAAAGCTAGCTAACACTGCCACGTTTGAGGGAAGGTTCAAGCCAGCATTCCTTTTTCTACTTGTGTTAAATATTTTTATGTTCCAGTTTTGTCGTCCTAAAAAGAAATATATGTAAAAAAGTTTGTTCAATTTTAATTTGTTATCCTAAGAGAAATTTGAATTAAAAAATGCTTTGCTCACAAAATACAAATTGGAGGTGTAAAATGTATATTTCGGTTGCACATTTTTACCAGGGAAGCTTCAAATATACTGCGTGAAAAGGAGATGTATGAAAAATAAATCGATTTATATTAGCGGGGCATGTCAAATTGATTTGTTCCTGTCACGTTTCATCTCATATTATGCTTTAACTTAGAGAGAATAACAAGTTCATTTACAACATGGTAAGGAAAAGATCGATCTGCTAGTACCCAAATAGGTATATGATCTGAAGTAGTACTCTAGCATAGCCAGCAGCTTGCACCATAAATATCTTCCTTATTTATCCTTTCTCGACTGCATTGGACTAGTGCTCCTCTTTTAGCAATCGCCATAAAAGCTAGAGGGCTGACAAAAGGGTGATTTGGAATGTTAGTACATATAAGGATTCCTAGAGTATTACTTGTCATATTAATTACCTCTCATTCAAATTTATTACCATTTTATCCCCCAACCACCTTCCCATCCTCGAATCACCCCTCGTCTAATTAGTAGGGTTGAAAGTGATTCGGATTTTCCGTCCGATCGGACCTTTTTTCGGATTCGGATAGTTTCGATTGGATATATCCGGAAATTTTCGAATTCGGATATTTTTTCTGGAAATGAAAACGAATATGATATATGTGATATCTGTCGGAATCGGATAACGGTCTAAAACTATCCGTTATTTTCCATCGGATATCCGCATTACACGTAAGGCTGCCATAACCCATAAGCTAGCCCAACCCAAGAGGCAGCCCATCCCAACAACAACAACAAGGGTTCCCCACACTCACTGGCACACAGCACAGCCGCCGCCTCCTCCTCACCCGCCACATCGTCACCGCGGGGCCAAGCCGCCGCCGCCGCCGCGTCCCATCGCCTCCTTGCCCGCCACATCGCCATCGCACGCTCTCGCCGCCGTCGCTCCCTAGGGCGTGGGAGGCGGATCCGGCGCCGCCGACCCTCCCTATTGCCGCCGCCGCTCCCGCCGTCCCACCAAACCACCGTCTGGCCGCCGCTTGCTGGCCATCCGCTGCTGCCTCCACCGGCCGTCGTGGGCGCCGAGCCCGCCGCTGGGCGCCGGCTACCGAGAGAGAGAGAAAAGGAGGTGAGAGAGAGAGAGGACTGAGAAGTGGTGAGGAGAAGAGGAGAAATAATGGTGGAGAGAGAGAGGACTGAGTGTCTGAGTGAGAGTGAGAAGAGAAGATAAGGTTGCTGAAATTTTGAAGTGGTGGAGAGGGAGAGGACACAAGACTTTTTAGCAAAAATAAATTTCGAATTGAATTTTATGATAATAATGAACTCATATGAAAAAGTTATCAAAAACAAAGTTGTAGAACTCATTAAGATCTATCAATTTTATTTTGGTCATTTCTCCATCCGAGTTTGATTGAATTTTAAAATATAAAAAATTCAAATAATTTTTTGGGTAGTAAATGATTTCAAATGAAAAAATTGTCAACAACAAAGTTGTATAACTTATCAAGATGTACAACTTTTATTTTAGTCATTTTTCTATATGACTTTGTTTGAACAATTTGAATTTGAATTTGAAAATATGAAAACTTCAAACAACATTTTCAAATACTAAATGATTTCAACTGAAAAAGTCATCAACAACAAAGTTGTATAACTCATCAAGATCTATAACTTTTATTTTTGTCATTTCTTCATCCGACAAAGTGATAGTAACATTGTTCACAAAATTTACATATCTCTCATATTTGGTTTTATAAACTATAAGAGATATCTAAATTTTGTGAATAATGTTACTATCACTTTATCGGATGAAGAAATGACCAAAATAAAAGTTGTATGTCTTGATGAGTTCTACAACTTTTATGTTCATGACTTTTTCAATAGAAATTATTAACTGCTTCAAAATATTATTTGAAGTTTTGAAATTAAAATTTTTAATTGATAAAACAAAGTCACAAGGAAAAAATGGCTAAAATAATAGCAGCAAGAACATAATAACGTTATAGAGCATAATTTTAAAAACATTTAGGAAAAAGAATAATCCAGTTTGGAGTTCATATGAGTGAGATAAACTAGTTTCAAATTTTATTTTCGCATACGGCTCCTTAAGACGCCCGTATGGAAAAATCGATTTTTCCATGCGGGCTCTTAAGTGGTCCGCATGCAAAAAATGAGCTCATTTTTGAATGCGGACCACTTAAGAGCACGCTTGGAAAAATTGATTTTTCCATACGGGCGTCTTAAGAAGCCATATGCGAAAATGACACTCGATTTTTCCAAACGCGCCAAGTTGTGATCTGTCGGTGATATGGGCCCGAGGGTATCAAGACTAGAGGGAGGAGGCTGCCCCGGTACCCACGTGGCACTCCCCCAAAGGGGGTCGGGCCTGGGGTAGGTTGGCGGCCGCCCCCTCCGAGCCTCTGCATGACACCACGTGTGTGGGATTAGGTGGGCACCCCCAACGCTCACCTAACCGCATTTAGGGCGGCGCGCGCAGGAGAGGGGGAGAGGGTGGTGCTCGGCTGAGGGGAAGGGGAGGGAAAACAGAATAGGAGGTTAGGATAGGACTTTCCTAAAAAGGAAAAAAATGCGGTGCCGTTTTAGGTAAAGAACGGAAATGGTCCCGCGAACGAAAATGGACACAGTTCGTTATGCAAAACGAAATCGCTGACAGAGAGGGGAGTGAATTGGGCACAATTCATGACCAAAGGCAAAAGGAAGAATTATTGATGTGATCTTGACATTTTTAAACTTAGCAACATTGCCTGCGGTGCTTTGTGAATTGCACTTTAAGTCCTGTTAATGAGTTTAGAGCAAAGAAAATTCAAAAAAAAATTCTCCCTGGCAATTCCGATTATTAAGTATATTTGTTAATTAGGGTTTTCTCCTGGTTAACCAAAGTAATTTATGTAGATCATTTATTAGTGAATTGGAAACAAAGGAAAGGGAAAACTCCAGGTGTGACACCGAAATAGTGCGCCTACATATTGCTCACATGTCAGGCGGCGTGCGGCTTGGCCTGCCTCATCACATCATGATAATGAGAAGCTTTTAGCCTCTCATCCCGGCCGGAGTCGGTCCATCCGCTCTGGTCAAAGTAGGGCTCCCGTTTCTCGGCGCAAACGGGAACTCGGAAGTCTTCATTCAGTAAAAGACTAGGCCTACATGTCATTGGCATAGAAGAGTGGCGTCAACCCTGGCCGCCTGTGGAAGGTTTCGGTCAGGGCTGACACCGTGGCTACTATCGGTGATATGGGCACGAGGGTATCGTGTCTAGAGGGAGGAGGCCACCCCAAACCCCACATGGCACTCCCTTGAGAGGGGTCGGGCCTGTGGTGGAGCGGCGGCTGCTCCCCCCCCCCAAATAGGGGTCGGGCCGCCCCGACCCCCTCCGCATTCCTGCCAGTGTGCGTGGGTGTTAACAACCAAATTTGGTAATGCCATGGGCCGGATTCAAAGCTAGAGTCAAAGCCGATTTGGAGAAATGCTATTTGAGAAGGCAGAGTACGCATCGGCTGCCGCATGAATCGGCTACAGGCAGTATCGGCTGCAACATATCGGCTAGCGCCAAATCAACGGACTCAAGCCGATGCAACCAGTTTCGAAAAAGACAGTCCCACGTCTGTCATCGGGATTAGTCAAAGCTCTTCATAGCCATTGCCACGCAAGGATTGGAGTCCTAAAAATGGGCAATTGTATCTATTAATTAGGACATTTTTCTGTTTCCTTAGAGATATGTTTGGTAAGAGTCCACCTAAGGGATTTATTCGCATTTTAAATTGTATTAGAGATAAGAGTCGTGTCCAGCAAGAACATATTATGTACTTCGGGTATAAATATGACCCAACACCATGTAATCAAAGCACAACAGTTCAATAATACTTCGGCGCATCGCCACCCTATTATATTTTCGTTGTTTCGACGAGTTTTTGCTTTCGAGTTGGGCTTCATCGGGTTCGATCTCCGACGAAGAGGTAAAGCTTGCTATGGCGGATTGTGTTCTCGGGATTAGTGCTTACATCTTTATGACACTCTAATCCTGTCTATGTGAATCGCCGAGTTATCATATATACTGCATAATCTAGATTGATTTCGTCATCTAACCTCATCGGCTAGCCTCTATCGTCGAAAACGGCCGATGGGTTTAAGCTTCGAAGTCCATCTAGACTATGCGATATATCTTCCATCCTGAATGAGTTTTTATCGATTTGCTTATGGACCTTTTGTTTCCTTTCACGCTTAATGCTGCATCGGTTAGGTTCGATCTGTTAAGTATTGTCTTGAAACGTCTTGTCTAGCTCTTTCTTTGAATGCTAATAGAGATAGCATCGGGGTTTCAGCCGATCTTACCTGATTTAGCTGTCTTGTTTCCCTACTTGGTCATGAACCGTCTAAATCTGCCCTTTATATCAAGATCTCATCCGCTTAAAGTATATTAAGCTTCCTATCAGTCTGCTAGTCCATCTTTCTTGTTAGATTGATCTTTGTTTTGTATATTTTCATTCGTGCTGATATCTTTATCTGTACTACTTAAAAGAAACGTAGTAGTGATGGTGAAGCCAACATAGACGTATCCGTGCCTCCCCCTCTCACGCCCACACTCGCGCCTCCTCCTCTCATGCCCGTGCCTGACAGACACGTTTCATTCTACCCGTACGATCGGGAGATCCAATGGCCAGATTGATCCCTCGTGCTCTTCCCCTACACACGCACCCACACCACTAGCGCCCTCCCGGCCTCCCTCATCCACCCGCCCCACTCCCGTGCGACGGCTGCGCCGCCACCGGCTGGGCGTCCCCAGATCGATTCTTCGCGCTCCTCCTCTCCGCTCGCGCTGCACCCCAGCACCGCCGCTGGTTGTAGGTCGTCTTCGTTGCCACGCGATCCCACCTCCCCCGCCGACGGCTGCTCCACCGTGCCGCCTCCGTCATCGGATCGGCGGGACCTCACGTCCCTCACGCTGTCTCCCCTGCGAAGCCACCGCCGGATCGCACCACCTGGTCGGCCGACCCTCGACGACGCGACCCCGCGTTGCCTCCCCTGAGTCCACCTCCCTCCCGATTTGGGGGGGACCACGCCGCCGCCGGCTCCTAATCTCCCTCGCGTGCCGTCACCGGCGCCCTCTCCATCGTTCCACCGCACCGCCAGTCAGGATGGCGTTGATCCCTCGCACGCTGTGGCCGGATTCCTCCCCACCCCGCTGCCAGTCAAGCCGCCGGCGATCCTTGTGGTCGACTCTAACTCGCAGGCCACAGAACCAGCCCTCCAACAAGGTAACTATCGTGGTATCCATTTTTATTACAGTATAAATGCAAATTTGTGAAATCAGTGGATGTGAATAATAATGACAGTGCCATGTTTATGATGTGTGCACACATATCCCACTACTAAATTATCAATGACGATGTCCTGTTTTGAACAATTTGATTAGCATTTTCATCTTTTTATATAATGCAAATGGTTTAACTTCTCTTATGATTGGAATGTTTTATGTTTATATCTGTAAATTCAGATAAAGCGCTTTAATTAGTAGCGTGCATATACTACCTTTATGTATTATATCATTCGACTGCTGCAACAATGGAATTCATCCAAGTTCCAGAACTTCTTTTACAAGAAATTGAGCTTCATGTTTCATGGTTTATATTTATTTGTGTATTTGCAATGGAGAAGAGAACAACGTTAAATTATTTTATAAACAATTTGAGGATATATATGGCGGCGGTGGAGGGAGGCACTGGCGGCGGCGGTGTAGGTTGGGATGGTTGAAGACATCAACCGCCCTGTGGAATGTAGTCCCACGCTTGCTCTCCCGTGCGACGATATATATGATTTGGCCGCTGCTTAATTCAGAGAAGTTCTAGCCTCTGAAAGTGAATAACGTTGGCATGGTTTGTGCCATCTTCTTAATGAGTAGGTTTTCTTCTTGGCATTGGTGGCCCCAATTTGGATGTCATAAGGATCATTGCTTCACCAGCTGATAAAATGTCACTTTTAATGATCTATTGGCTATGCTATGCGATTTGAGATGATTTTATAGGTGATTTTATGCTGATCAGCAACAGAAGTGGTTGATATTGGAACTTAATTGAAGATTCACGAATATATATTTAAACATACCATATGTACCCTCTGTAAGTTTGTTTTCTTTTGAATTCTGATAAGGTTTATCTTTTAATCCTAGATATCTTTGTTACTACAGTGTATTATTACTAATGATATATTACATTGTACACTACTTTCTCAGCATTAAGGTGGTGGCATATTCAAGAAGATACTTGAGGGAGAGAAATAGGAGAACCCAAAGGATTCTAATTGCCACAATTTGAGTTTTTTGTTTAGAAGAGTTCGGTTGATCTTATGGAAGTTTCATATTAATTCCTATGAATCTTCGGTTCTCTTATGTTTTCCGTTTGAGATTTGTGCTAGATTTTAGTTGTACATGTATCAGATGACCATGTGTGATCCCTGTGAGATTTATCTCACGACCTAGGTTATACATGTATTCAGTTTGAGCACCAATTACTAATTAGGACAAACTGACTGAATCTATATTTTATAGTTATGGTTTGATTTTTTAAATGAATAATTTGTTTGGTGGCTGATTCAATGTGTTTTTGCCTTTTAGGCTGGTCTGCTTTGGCTATTAGAGCCATTTGATCCAGATGAATATTTCTTCCTTCATTATCAGTTGGCTTGTTTGTTATTTACTATGACATGGCTGAGCTGGTACTTATGGTAGTTTTGATGGTGCAGGTTTTTTCTAAGACAGGAGACATGCATGCTCCATCAGCACGATGCAATAGTATCATAGCTAATTTAGTTCTTAGCAGCGAAGTCGATGCTCATGATAGAATTTTAGATTTTTGTTTTCTTTCTTCTGTGGTGTTTATCACCTTTTGGTTGTTCGCTTTACATTACCAAAGAGCACCATAGCGTTAGCATGGGCATATTACTAGTCTTGGTACAAAGTGGTATCGGAGTACTAGCCGATACACATTAGGTTTGCCCTATCGGCTATGTTGTGAGCATACATAATCTCTGCTTTGAGGCACATTTAGATATTGAGTGACTTATATTGTCTCGGCATAACATCCGATCTATCCCAATCACCTGATCTAAGTGTGTTTCACTGGATAGACTACGTATCATTGACATCTACAGCCGATCGAGTAGATCTAATAATCCCTACGTTTTATCTGACCCCGCTGGTCTGACGCAAGTCACATCGACGTGGCCCAGGACGATATGTCATCAGCAATCCAACCGATCAGCTATCATTGATGGATTTAACTTTTTCCTTTTTCCTTCCTTGTTGGTTGCAGGATCAAACCAACTAGCACGCTCAGAACCCGAAGGCAATGTCTTTGGACCTGCACTAGAGTTAAGCAGATCTCTCAGGCCAGTGCGTGTTTTTCGTGTCAACAGCGAGTTAAGTGGGCGTGCCCAACGCCCACCTAACCGCATTTAAGGTGGATCCTGCGACCGCGCCACGCTGCATTTAATGCGGTGTACAGGCTTGGCTGATAGGCCACGCGATGCTTGAATGACCGATATGGCAAGGCGGGTGCGCCTGTGAGCTGACCGCCTACCAGGCGGCGTGCGCCTGTGCCATCCGGTCACATCGCCATGATGAGAAGCCTTTTGCCTCATATATAGACCGGGGACAGATTCCCTACTCCGGTTCAAATTAGGGTACCCGTTCCCTGGTTGGATTGGGTGCCCGGAAGTCTTCAGTAATTAATGCAGAATGATGCAGGCGTCCCACATGTCGTCCGGCGTGATCTGATGGGGGCCATGCCGAGGCGCTGTGCGCATGGTTTTTCCTAGTCAGATGGATAAGAAATGTAATAAATGTAAAGAATGTTTTCGTTATCTCCTAGGTGGTTTTTTGGGCCCCTGTGGTAACCCTTTGAGGTATAAAAGGAGGTCCAGGTCTAGTGAGAAGGGAGGATTTTCGGATTTCTACCGACTCATACACTAGTGTTCCTCGCAGAATCAACCACACACAGGAGTAGGGTTTTACGCTCCTCAGCGGCCCGAATATGTATAAACCCCTTTTGTCTCATCATTCTCGAGGGGCCCGACCCCTTCCGCATAACTCTTGCTACCAAACCACGATTCTCACCCGCTGCCCCCGACTGAACTAAAAGGGGGGGCTCTCCAGTCCCCTACTTGAGGAGTTCACCCTCCGACAGCTGGCGCGCTAGGTACGGGGCGCGTTCGTGAGTTTTTGAGGGATTTTTCGATTTCGTGTGCGCCAAGTTTCGCTCGTGAGGCCGAATGGCTGAAGAGGCGATCGTGTACACACCCACACCCATTGGAGGTGACGACGGCGACGAGGACAGGCGGGACCAGAGCCCGCACTTTCGTCGTCGAGCTCGCACCCCACCGTTTCCACCGCTTCACCGAAGCCCTAGGCGAGGGGATGGCTGCGGCAAGGCTGAGGGCTCCGTTACTTCCCTACTAGCAGGCGAGGGAGTGGGGCGTTGCGGGTGGGGCGTGTCGCCGTCTTAGGTACGGCGAGGGAAGCACGACTGAGGGCGCGCTCCTGCGTCACTCGCCCGTCGCCCTCGATCCAGAGGCCCCGATCCAGCGTTGGCTGGACGATGTGGCCAGCTTGGTCACCACTGCGCAACGGCAGCTAACCGCTAGCGGGCGAACATCGATGGTCGGAACGTATTGCACTCCGGCCACCGCCTCTTCATCGTCAAGACGAAGGGCCTGCCGGGCGGCGGCTACCGCACGTGCCTCATCCTTGCTTCCCTCGTCGACGCCCGCGAGCAGCTGTGGACGTCATGAGAGCATATATGGTGGAGCCGATGCTAGGCTCGTTATCGAGCGCCGACGTGATGAACGTCGTGCCACCCATGCAGTGGAAGGCACCGCCTCCTCCAGAGCGCCACGCCACCCTAGGCAAGGGGCTAGGCCCTCCATTTTCCCATTGAGTAGGGCTAGCTACCATGCCTCTGTGGCGAGTCTTCGGAATGTCCGATGGACCCCAAAGTTTCGGCCCAGCCTCACCGAGAAGTACGACGGCAACGTTAACCCCTCCGAGTTCCTCCAGATCTACACAGCAATCATAGAGGCGGCGGGGGGTGACGACCGGGTCATGGCGAACTTCTTTCCCATGACCCTCAAGGGCCAAGCGCGGGTTTGGCTGATGAACCTGCTGCCTGCCTCGGTCCACTCCTGGGAGGATCTCTGCTGGTAGTTCACCACGAACTTCCAGGGCACGTATCTGGGCTCGGGAGAAGAAGCGGACTTGCACGCGGTGCAGCGGCTAGAAGATGAGTCCCTCCAGCAGTACATCCAATTCTGCCAGGTCCGCAACACCATTCTGCATCCCTGCTCACGTAGTGATCTACGCGCTCAGGGGGGCGTGCGGCAAAACCGCATGCTCGAAAAAATCGCCTCCAAGGAGCCCCAGACTACCGCGCAGCTCTTCAAGCTCATGGGCCATGTGGCTTGCAAGGAGGAGGCCTGGACCTGGAACTCTTCTCACTTCGGTGCGGTGGCCGCGGATGCCCTCGAGCCCGCGGCCCGCTCCGGGCAGTGGGAGAAGAGGAAGAAGAAGAGATCGGCCCGTTCCGACGACGAGGGCCATGTCCTCGCCGCTGAAGGTGCCTTGCGACCCCCGCGCAAGGGGGAGGCCACGGGCGGCAAGCAAGGGGACGCCGGTGCCCCCAGCGGGGAGCGCTCGGTGGACAAATGGTGCTCCGTGCTCAACACCTCCAACCACAGTCTCGCTGATTGCCGCTCGGTCAAGAACATGGCCAAGCCTGTCAAGAAGTTTGAGCAGGAGAGGAACTAGGGTCGCCGCGAGGAGAACGCTCCGGCGATCTCGACTGACAACCGATGAGGTGAGGCCAAGGAGAAGGCCCTGTCGAGGAGCCCGATGGCGAGGATCTAGGCTTCTAGGAGCCCCAGCATGCTATCACCACCATCGACGAAGGGGCATGCATTCACGCCTCCCGTCGAAGCTTTAAGGCCATGAAGCACGAGCTTCTGGCCGCCGTTCCCATTCATGAGGCGGCTCGAAGGTCGCATTGGTCGGAGGTGAAGCTCACCTTGGATCACACTGACCATCAGCCATGCACTGCCCGAGGGGGCCAGATAGTGTTGGTGGTCTCCCCTGCCATCTACAATGTCAAGATGGGTCGTGTCTTGATCTATGGCGGCGCGGCCCTTAACATTCTGTCCCCCGCGCCCTTCGACATGATCAAGGCCCCGGGGATGCATCTCAAGCCGTCGCTACCGATCATCGGCGTGACCACGGGCCACACGCGGCCGTTGGGGCATATCGACCGCCAATTTCCGCACCGAATGGGTTGACTTCGATGTGGCGGATCTCAATCTGCCCTACAACGCGGTGCTAGCACCGCGTTGGTAAAGTTCATGGTGGCTGCCCGCTATGCCTACCTCCAGCTAAAGATGCCGGGCCCTAGCGGCTCCATCACCGTCCACTTAGACGTCAAGGTCGCGCTGGCTTGGGTGGAGCAGCGCGCAAACAGCCTCACAGCGACCACTGAGGCTGGGGACGACAGCGGGAGGACCGAGGCTTCCACCCTACGTGCCCCGAAGAAGCGGATGACCTCGGGCGACGAGGTACCCGTCAAGCAGATCTAGCTTGGCGATGACCCGTCCAAGACCGCCAAGATTGGTGGTAACTTGGACACCAAATAGGAAGACACGCTCGTCTCATTCTTATGGGCAAACGCCGACGTCTTCGTGTGGAAGCCGTCGGATATGCTCAGGGTCCCCAGGGAGGTGATCGAGCACCGCCTGGTCGTGCGCCCGGACATGAGACCTGTTCGGCAGAAGGTTTGGCGGTAGGCCCCGGAGCGCCAAGCTTTCATCCGCGAAGATGTGGCGCGTCTCCTGGAGGCCGGTTTCATCTGAGAGGTGGTCCATCCGAAGTGGCTGGCAAACCCCGTCGTCGTCCCCAAGGCCAACGGCAAGCTCTGGATGTGCATAGATTACACCGACCTCAACAAGGCATGCCCTAGATCCCTTCCCCCTACCACACATAGATCAAATTGTCGACTGTACTGCAGGGTGCGACCTTTTATGTCTTTTAGATGCATATTCAGGATATCATCAGATTCGCATGGCTAGGGAAGATAAGGAAAAAAACTACATTCATTACTTTTGTTGGCACCTTTTTTTATACATCTATGCCTTTCGGTTTAAAGAATGCAGGCTCTACCTTTCAGCGAACTACTCGTATTACTTTGAGTAGCCAAATAGGGCGTAATGTTGAGGCATATGTCGATGATTTGGTCATGAAAACGTGCCACCAAGAGACCTTGCTCTCAGATCTGGAGGAGACCTTTGACAGTCTCTGCTCCACGTGCATGGAACTGAACCACGAAAATTGTGTGTTCGGTGTGCTGGCAGGCAAACTTCTCTGTTTCTTGGTCTTGGCCCAGGGCACAGAGGCCAACTCCGAGAAGATCAAAGCAATAGAGTGGATGCGCCCCCCTCCCCGGCAAGCTTAGGGATGTGCAGTGCGTGACAGGATGCATGGCCGCCCTGAGCTGATATATTTCGAGGCTAGGAAAGAGGGCGCTGCCCCTATTCAACCTCCACAAGTGCTCCGGGCCATTTGTCTGGACGAAGGAGGCCGAGCAGGCATTGAATCAATTAAAGGCTTACCTCAGCTCTCCTCCAATCCTGGTAGCCCCGGAGCCAGAGGAACCGCTACTACTTTACTTAGCGGCAACTCTGCAAGTGATTAGCGCAGCGTTGGTTGTGGAGCGCGATGAGGAAGACCCTCGATCGTCGCACCCCAACCTTGTGTCAAACCGACCCGGGCAAGAGAAGGAAAGAGGAGCCCTCGTACCGAGTGGTGGCCTCGGGCCCCCTCAGGATGTAGGCGGCCCTTCATCCTCTTGTCAGGAGACGTCGAATACCACTGACCCTCAGGAAGGCCCCGAGGGCACCGAGAGGAGGAGCGGCCTGACGGCCCCTGACCCCGAGGCCACTAACGCAGATGTTGGGCGGGCCAATCAGGACCACCCTAGCCCCGAGCCTCCCGAGCCCAGTGCCCCTAGTGAAGAGCCCTAGCCCCGCCGAAAGGTGCAGCGGTCGGTCTACTTCATTAGCGAGGCGTTGCGAGACACCAAGACCTATTACCCTCAAGCCCAGAAGATGTTGTATGCAGTTCTGGTGGCGTTGAGGGAGCTGCGTCATTATTTTAAGGCGCATCAAGTCACGGTGGTGACGTCCTATCCTCTTGGCCAAATATTGCGTAACCGAGAGGGTACCGGGCGAGTGGTCAAGTGGGCTATAGAGCTCTCGGAGTTTGACCTTCACTTTGAGCCATGCCACGCAGTCAAGAGCCAGGCCCTCGCCGACTTCTTGGTTGAGTGGACCCCATCGGCTGAACCAGACCCCACCCTCGGGTCTTCTGCCCCCGAGGTCGAAAGAAGTCCTAGTCGTGAGCCTCATGCCACGCACTGGGTGATGAACTTTGATGGCTCCCTCACCCTGCAGGGTGACGGTGTTGGGGTCACATTGACCTCGCCGACTGGGGATGTCCTCAAATACGTGATTCGCCTTGATTTTCGGGCGACCAACAATATGGCGGAATACGAGGGTCTCCCTGCGGGACTCAGAGCGGTGGCCGGAATGGGGATCCGCCGCCTCCTGGCATTGAGCGACTCTCAGCTAGTCGTGAACAAGTCTCCAAGGAGTACCAATGCTCTGACCCATAAATGGAAGCCTATGTCCACGAAGTGCGGCGTATGGAGCGCCATTGGTTAAAGTCGGCATAGACTATACGAGTCTTAAATTAGATGTAGTTAGAATTGTTGGCTCACCACTGCGCTACGAAGGGCACATGTAAATGTATTTCCACGATGCATAAACTTACTGTCTACGGTGTTAATATTAATTCCATGCCACTAAACACTAGGTGCAAATCGACAACCTCAAGAGTATTTCTAGTAGAAGTAAGGCAAACTCTTCTGATCCCTTCTTAAGGGGATGTCCCCCTACAGCCATCTCCGTTCATCACCCTTCGAGATTCGTGCCATTCGTCCCACATCTCAAAGGTATTCCATTGTATTTTGCTACTCCACTCATTTTCTACCACCCGTATATGGAACAAAATGTCATTTCATCTGGAAATGTCATTTCATCTGGTCCCACGTATGTACCAAAACTATATTATTCAGTGCATTCAGCTCTGATCCTCTGCAAGTGCTTTTCTCCTCCTCACGATACAGATTGAAGTCTCTAGGCCACATTGTTGTCTTTCCACACCTAAGCTTTATCACTTTCCTCTCAGGATCCATGGTGACGCAGAGTTCATTTTCTTCCTCCATCAACCAAAATACTCCATCCAATGTTGTCCTCCACTCTTGATGGCGCTCTCTCTCGTGGCCCGATCTTCTGGTGAGGGGATAACTCTCGCTTTGATCGAGTGCGATGTTTGCGACGTGGCTACCAACCAGAACAAGTCCAGGACGCCGTGCAATCGCTACACCACAAACGATGTCGTACCAACCGTGACGCGTGGTTGATGATCCCTGCAATGCAAACGAGAGAACACTTCAAGAACAAGATAAGATGCAATCTAAATATTGCGAATAGGTGATTAAGCATAAAGGAATAGTTGCAATTGAAGTAGTAGATCTAATCAACCCGGCAAATCAACACACCAACTATTGGGGGCTCTGAATCTATAGTCGCCGACTAATCGAGCGAGGACTAGAGACAAGGTGAATGGCACATGGCAAAATTCAACTAAACAAAACCCAAATGTTTTTGAGGATGTAAAAAGCTATTTATAGAGGAAAATAAAGCTAGGGTTAAGTGCTAATTCGTGGAGGTGGAGGGAGACACTTCCGAGATGGGCCTAGTCTATTACAAGGCCCAAGGCCCAAGTTCGGTTTCAACAACAGCACTGTCTTGTTTTGGCGATTTGTGTTGACTCGGGATGAATTTGGACATGAGACCAGATGCGTTTCAAAGGTAGCGAGATAAGCTTTCCACAAAGTCCAAGATCACCCAAATCGGAGTTGGCATGAAGGCTCTAGGTCCATTTGAAGTCAGTGCTGTCTCCGGAGGCCGAATTGGATTCCAAAACTTATTGGACTTTAATATCTTGTATATCCGCCATTCATCCGATGTATTCTTTGGAAATGTTTTATATTTCTCATGCTTGGTTATATGCATATACTTGATGGTCACATCATCCTCCCCTTCTTGTCTGGAAACCGTCCTCGGTTTCTTCTTGCAATTGTCGTCGTAGGAGAGATCACATGAAGAAATAGCAAACAAGAAATCATTGTGTAGCATCATTTGTTCCTCATAAATACAATTTACATAAAGAGAAAACCAACTCACCTCACTTAATGAACATTTCTTAAAATGATAGCGTGACTTGACCATAGAATCTAATGGTGCACAACACTCCCCTTCTTGAATATTGTCATCGATTTTCAAAATAGGGTTAGGTAAATTTATCCGAATAGCATCAACGTTGTACGATCCATTTAGTTTCTCACATTTTTCCATATTTAAAGGAGTATTCACATCTAAGCATATATAAACACGATGCACCATATAATCTCCTCTATTATTATATTTACCAATGAAATGATAATTATTCCAAGAAAAACATGGAAAATCGTAAAATTTCTTCTCTAAGGTATTTAGATCACAAGGAGCATCAAATTCAATATAACCTAAAGTACATAAAGAAGACAATAATTTCAGCTCTTCTTGGTCATCAGCGATAACATAGACATGTTTATTTTGAGTGGAAACCAAATATTCAGAAATAGAAGTAATGTGTTCTTTCACTAGTTGTGGCATGTATATAAGTGAAGCATTGCACAACTCTTTCTCATTACAAGCATTATCAATATCAACACAATCTGAATTTTTAGCTTGTGATAAAGGCAAATTAGAAATCTGTTCCACTAGAGGTTGCTCTAACATAGCATAATCAGTGGACAATTGTAGCATATCGCAATCTTTCTTACCTTGGTCCAGTTGACCATCAGTTAAATTACTTGAAACACTCTCTTCACCTAATTTAGGTTCTTCATTCTCCTTTTCTTCAAAATTGTTTTTACCTTCCTGCACGATGTTAGATACAATAGAAGGCACAAGAATATTCTCATTTATCATAGGCATTTTTGTTTCTTTCTCAATCTGACTTTCAATATCGCAAGCAAGCAAAAGTAACTGAAAAAGATGGCTATGTGTTTTATTTTCAAGCCTATTCTGAATTTTTAAATCAAGCCCATGTAAAAACCTTGTAATTGTATCTTCTCTAGATTCCCCTGTACCACCGTAAAACATACAAATTTTAAACTCCCGGTGGTACTCTTTCATGGTTCTATTCCCTTGTTTCAAATTTTGCAATTTCTTTTGTAAATCACGAATATAATAATCGGGTACAAATCTAGCTCTCATCATTGTTTTTAAGTCATTCCAAGAACCCGGTTTCTTACTGACATCACAAATATCACTCCACCAAAGAGATGCAAAAGTAAAAGAACTGGTGGCAGCTTTAATCTTTTGTTCCTCAGACCATTCATAATATTCAAGTTCATCTTCCACTTCTAACTCCCAATCAATATAGTCCTTAGGATTAAACTTACCAACAAATGGAGGCAACGATATCTTATTTTTACAAACCTCATCATGTACCTCTTCTTGATGTGAAAGCCAACGTTTTATATGTTCAATCCCGTTCTCTTTGTACGCTCCTGTCATTGTTAGTAACCAAAAGAAACTCACAAGAAAGTGTTAGTTCCTAACAATTTATAGATATTTGGAGCTTTTGAAGGCACTCAACACTCAAGCATATACCAATTCCTATAATGTTCTCAAAGAATGCAAAAACAGGTCAATCACCATGGCTGTTTTGTGGCACAATGACACGCTTGATGAGTGAAGCGATTGCAAAGCCGGACCTATAAAGGTTAGTAGTATGTGGATCTTGGTAGACCTAACTATATCACAAGGAATAGCAAAAATCAAATAGATTTGCGAAATTGAATAATACTCCAAAGTACTAGTCAAAGTTGCTGGCCTAGTGTAGACTCAATCCTAGTTCAAGCAAGCAAATGATCAACACTCGGACTAGAAACAACTCGACTTTATCACATAGTAAGCAAGTCTCTCCAAGATTCCAACAAAACATATTTCCACACTTTCTTTTTTTTTCTGATTTGTTTGCTCTTTTCTCTTTTTTTTCTGATTTTTTTTGTGCGGCTCTTTTTTTTGCACCTTTTTTTTGCCTTTTTTTTTTTTTGCTTTAACAAGTGGCAAGTGCGTGCGCGCGCATGCTCAAATACAAGCAGCTGCTAGCTATTACTGGGAGAGAAGATCACGTGCATGTATGGAACTTGCATGCATGGCTAAACAAAGGAAATACACCAAGGTAATTACGGAGATTAACTACTGAAACAAAGAAACCGAAAAGCAAGGAGACTGAACTTGTATGCACGAGATAAACAAAGGGCCCACCCAATTTATGTGTTGTGCTGCACACAGTAGGAGGGAAACAAAAGAGATAATCTCCCCCAACTAAAAGGAAACTGACTGAATAATTTAGAGGAAACAGATCCTTATAATTTCTTGCGCAAGCAACAAACTTAATCATGAATCGATCAATCTGCTAATTTTCTTCAACCTATAATGAACATGCAGTGCACAACCGAGATGCAAAACTCAAACCAAGGTGATACTAGGACTAAAATCAGCACTCCGACATGACGATGGACCAAAAACTCAACAAAGCAAAACTGAATAAAAATTGCACGGCTCAAAACTAGGGTTCGGTAAAGGAAAAAGTGGTGCGGCAATTTGTAGATGATAGGTAGGAAAAATAAATATATACAACTGAAATCCTCACCAGGTAACCGAAGCTCTGATACCAACTGATAACAATCCGGCCCAGGTGGGGTTGGCCGAGGCCCAATAACTTAAGGTTGCTCGGACACCAACAAGCTTTGGCACACCCACTCGAGGAAAGGCCCAATCTCCCTAAAAGACTAGTCCAATAGGGGAAGGGTGGCTCTCCCTTTTAAGGTGGCTTCCTCCTCCCAAGCTAAGCAAGGTGGGATTATTCAGAGCCTCACACGGTCGCCGCCCGACTTTAGCGTCTCTACCAGCGGGTAATAGTGGAGAATGTCCTCATCATTCCCACCCCCTTAAACAAGGGCACAGCTCTGATACCAACTGATGACGCTCTCTCTCGTGGCCCGATCTTCTGGTGAGGGGATAACTCTCGTTTTGATCGAGTGCGATGTTTGCGACGTGGCTACCAACCAGAACAAGTCCAGGACGCCGTGCAATCGCTACACCACAAACGATGTCGTACCAACCGTGACGCGCGGTTGATGATCCCTGCAATGCAAACGAGAGAACACTGCAAGAATAAGATAAGATGCAATCTAAATATTGCGAATAGGTGATTAAGCACAAAGGAATAGTTGCGATTGAAGTAGTAGATCTAATCGACCCGGCAAATCAACACACCAACTATTGGGGGCTCTGAATCTATAGTCGCCGACTAATCGAGCGAGGACTAGAGACAAGGTGAATGACACATGGCAAAATTCAACTAAACAAAACCCAAATGTTTTTGAGGATGTACAAAACTATTTATAGAGGAAAATAAAGCTAGGGTTAAGTGCTAATTCGTGGAGATGGAGGGAGACACTTCCGAGATGGGCCTAGTCTATTACAAGGCCCAAGGCCCAAGTTCGGTTTCAGCAATAGCACTGTCTTGTTTTGGCGATTCCCGTTGACTCGGGATGAATTTGTACATGAGAACAGACGCGTTTGAAAGGTAGCGAGATAAGCTTTCCACAAAGTCCAAGATCACTCAAATCGGAGTTGGCATGAAGGCTCTAGGTCCATTTTTGAAGTCAGTGCTGTCTCCAGTGGCCGAATTAGATTCCAAAACTCATTGGACTTTAATATCTTGTATATCCGCCATTCATCTGATGTATTATTTGGAAATGTTTTATATTTCTCATGCTTGGTGGTATGCATATACATCATGGTCACATCAACTCTTCTGATGCCCCCCCAAGCTCAAGTGCACCTGTGGTCACCCAATTGGATCCTTCACATCACGTATACCCTAGAATCATGGTAGACATTTTATCAAATGTGCATAAAACTGGTTCACTATCATCATTTTTGCATCGCAGGCAAATCCCCCTAGCATGTATTTGTTGCTTAACGTGACTTTGACCTGCAAGGTGGATGCAAAGTTTGAATTTGGGAAGATCTCCTTCATGAATATGTCGATGATATGGTTGGGTACTACAACAATGGCGCCATACATTGCCACGATGAAGCCATATTAGTCTTTTGAAGCATGAGTTGGAAGAGAAGACGACCCAAATGCAACAGATTGAAGAAGATAACGAGAAGTGCCTTGCATAGCTTAAAGAGAACATTGCTAAGTTGAAGGACAATGAAGACATCAGAAGGGTCCTCAAAGAATTGGACAGCTTGCTAATCTCCAAAAAGGATCGAACAGCTACAGGGGTAGGGGATGCGTTTAGTTTGGGGACAAGGTGCGATGGGTTAGACTCATCCCTGTTTTTAGGATGGGATGATCCTATCTGTTTGGCAGAGGGGATGGGATGATCCAACTTTTGAAGGAATGACCCAAATGTCAGCGAGAGAAAAAAATGGGTTGGATTGGTATGCCGGTTTTTGAGGGACAATACCAACCCGATCTTCGAGGAATATTCCCTGTCAGGGACCATCCTATCTCACATGTCCCCAAATCAAACACACTGAAAAATGGGTTGAATCCAACCTAACCCACCCAACCGTTTAATCAAAATCCTCCTCCATGGAAGACCAAAAGTAAAGCAACTATATATACCAGACTATTGGATATATATAGTTGAACCAAAAATTATTTTTCTAAAAAAATTATGTATATATGTATGAACATCGCAAATCACCCTATGATTACGCTATATTTCAGGACACACATTTGGGCATTAGATAGCTAGGATATCGACCTTTTCATTATCATTCTGTAAATGAATGTGTCGATTACTGCCTCAAAATTAAAGCTATAAGATGAAATGTGATGGGGAAAAATCAATTTGATTATTTTTTCACTAATATAAATCAATTTATTTTTCACATATTTTCGCAGCATACAAATGTATATGTGAAGGATAGTTTATTTTTTTCATGGAAAATGGCCACAACACAAATACACATCAAATAAAGTAATAAGGACACGACTAGCTCAGATATGACCATGACTATCTTATATCTTATGTATTCATCAAACAATGGTGCATATGTTCTATATTTGGATTTTAGATGCAGAAAAAACAACAAACACCGAAGCATCATATGCAGATTAAATGAAGACGAGCATGTGTACCTTAAGTACTACTAATTCGTCTCTAGCAGATATTTTTCCCATATACAAGCAGTACAAATTTTGCTCATGTCCAGCACCAGCTGGATGTATTCTCTCGATCGAAAAGAGAATTGAAGGATCGATGGAAAAAAGACAAGTCATATCTATCTCTTTGTTGTCAACAGACTAGCTATTACTCCCCCCATCCCAAAATAACTGCAGTTTTACACTATTCACATTTAACGTTTGACCATTCGTCTTATTTGAAAATTTTTTATGATTAGTATTTTTATTGCTATTAGATGATAAAACATGAATAGTACTTTATGTGTGACTAAATATTTTCAAATTTTTCACAAATTTTTCAAATAAGATGGATGGTCAAACGTTGGGTACGGATATCTACGGCTGCACTTATTTTGCAATTTTGATATGACTATAGCTAGGGTCCAAATATACTGATATCAAACCATTGCACAGCCTGAAATGTATAATTCAAATATTTGTCATCATTCTATACCTTAAATATTAGTAAATATTCTTTCAGGAAAAGATGGACTGTTGCTGATACAATTCTTACTCAAATCTGGAACTATAAATGTGGAACTATATAAAACCCAACAAGAACTTGGAGTGTGCTGCTTCTTGAACTGTATGCAAGCACATACATATAGGAAGTCATAGACTAAGAGCTGTAGCTATTATTTGAACATTGGCTTGCACATAATAATTTTGTAATAAAAAAAAACAACGGACCAAACTAATTAAAGACCAGAACTATCATGAGGGCATATAAGCCTGTATAGTGATCCTAGATACCACTAAACTATAAGTTGGCTAAATTGATACAAGAACATTTGTAATTCTGCAAAATAAATTGCTGCTAAATTTCCATGCAAAAAAATAGTTGCTGAATTACGCAGCACATCAACCAAAAAAACACAAGTAAGCACTTCTTGCATTCAATTCCTAGAGCATGAAATGTTTGATTTCCTAAGAATCATGAACGATCAAAACCAACAGTAGTGATTTATTTTTTGTTTCTCATTATGATGTATATAGAAATGCATTCTAAACGTACTACGGTCTGCAATCCAGAAATTTGCATGAACAAAATGCAGATCATTGTGTAAATTTTTGTATATAATTATACTTGTGCTGGTTATGGTTAAACTTTTCTAGCAATTCTCATGTCCCTGTAGCCTGTAGGGACCGACAACCTAGCACATATATATATACACCTAACAGATTCACTGGCAACAATAACTGCAAACAAAAACATAAATCAGCAACTCTATGGTAACTGAAGTACATCGATCAGATCAATCGAACTTTCTGGTTTATAAATTAAAAACCTGTCTATTCTATTATATTGTTCTTCGCGTATTTATTTGTAGAGCCTTCTTATTTGTAATTATCTTTTTAGTTCAGAAAGAAATTAAACAAAGAATAATATATATACAACGGTAGATTTTTTTTTTATGGGGAGCACAGAGATCATTTGAGTCTCGATCATATATATATACATACACGGATAACAGTACTATAACCAGAAACAGGGTAAAAATATCAAGCGATTTTAGATGCAACAAACAACAAAATATCATATGCAAATTAAAAGAAGATCGACACGCATGTAAGTACCACTAATTCATCTCTACCAGAGTTCTTTTTCTCCCAAGTACAAGCAGTAGTACTTTAGCATATGCCCAGCATCTGGTGTATAATTCTCTGCAATGTAGTTCTCGAAGGGGAAAAAAAGATTCATATCTATCTTGTATTGACTAGCTAGTGCATCAAATTTTCATGACTATATATGGTCCAAATGCTGATCAAACCATTGACCCAAGTACCCCAACCTTATATCATGCATCATTCAAATATATGTGTCATCATCCTACCCTAAATGTTGTGATTCTTTCTAGAACAATTAAACTGCTGCTTAACACAATTCTTACTTAAATCTGGCATTAAGGAACTAATAAAAAAAACCCAAGATTTAGAGTGTGTGCTACTTCTTGAACTGTATGCAAGTGCATATATGTTTATCTGGTCTAATTAATTTGATACTCTCAGAATAGGAGAAGGCGTATAACTAAGTTCCAGTGAGCTATAATATGGGAACACTGATTTATACCCTAATTTTAGAGAAAAAAACAACGGACCATAAGTCCAGAAACTATCATGAATAAACATAAGCCCGCAAAAAATAATGTTATATTAGATTCTAATTAAACTAAGTTGGCTAATTTAAGGCTATAGACAAACATATATATAATTATGCAAAACACATTTATTGGCTGCCGAAATTTCCTGCAAAAAGAATCGCGCTGCTAAATTACATGAGTGTACACATCAACCAAAAACACACATGTGAGCACATATTGCATTAATTCGTCCTAGAGCATGAGATGGTTGATTTCCTATGAATCATGCATGATCAAAAGACACAGTGATCGATATATTTTTGTTTTTCATATGACTAGAGCTAATACTGATATCACTGTGGATCACAATATGGCTGCTGGCGATCGATGCTGACAGGACAGGGAGACTGGAATACACTTTCTTCTACAAGCCGATGCTAATCGAAGACCAAAATAAAGCTGGTTGGACAGTATATTGTTTATGGCACAGTGACATATATGCTGGAAAGTTGCTACTAGCTATGAAGTTTTGTCTGTCTTGGCTCTTTTGTATTTGGCTGTCAGTTTGGAATTTGCTCAGCCCAGACTTGCCTGTTTTTAGTGTTGTTCATGTTACTGAGCATTGCAGGATATGACGGTATTATATGGCATCATACCCTGGCAATTTAGTTGGGATAATGTAGTTCAGTTCTAATCTTTTAAATATGTAACCTATGCCACTGATTTTTTGCATTTCTGATCATATCTGGGAGAGGATATTTCTCCTCTATCTCAAAATAAAAAAAGATATTGATCATCAGAAGACCGCACCCCGGATAAAATCAGACTACTATGTATACATACAAACTCAAGATAACAGTTTTGTGATCCCTACTGGCACAAGATATAAACCAGAGTACCAGACCACATAATAATATTTCTTATAAAAAAAAACGTGCCGAAGGTCTGACTCATTTCATTGATACTTTGATAGAGAAGAGAAATGCAAAACCAACCTAAGAAAAGATTCGCCCTGAAAACACCAAACTATAACATATATATATATATATATATATATATATATATATATATATATATATACATATATATATATATATATATATATATATACATATATATATATATATATATATATATATATATGTAACACCAAGCTACAAGCACCATACCTCAAGAACACCACAAATAATTAAAGTTATACACTAAAACACCTGCTGCAAAAGCAATTCAGCAGTCAGCACCTGTAGCATACTAGAACACAAAACATAAGCAACCCACAGATGCAACGAAACCAACATAAGCCCTGCTTTGTAGCCCAGAAAACGCTTCACCACAAAATCTCAAATGGCAGTATAGCACACGCACACCACATCATAAAAAAAAACATTGTTTCAACTTCTTGTTCGATCAACAGAAAATTAAAGTCTGACAGCATACTGATAAGAACTCAAATGACAGTACCACAAGGATAATAACTAGTTGAGTTGATCAACATGAACGATAAATCACTACTAAAGCAGTCCAAAATGAAAGTTTTAAATCCAGAGAGATCACATAGGATCATGATGATGCCGAATCCCCTTCCTTCACGCAATAGTATGGATCAATCCATTTGTCAGATGATCACCTCATCCGACCCACCACATTGCCGCCTTGTCCTTGACCTGAACCAGAGGCGTTCTGTGACGCCGACGACGATCCATGGCCACCATTATCGGCTGCTGCCACAGCTGCCGGAGCAGTAGCCGTCGCCATGGAAGCCACCGGAACCGGCACCATGGATCCGAAGAGCTAGAAGTTTGTCATCGGCATGGCAGCGGTGGTGGTGGCGGCGGCGGCTTGCCCTACCATCGGCTCGGAGTTGTTCGTGGCGGACGGCGTCGACGACGAGCCCTTCTCCATTGCAGCTAAATAAATCTGATCAAAAAAGACAGCAAGTGTCACGTACACAATCTTGATAAGAGCTAGCGAGTGAGATAATTAAATAAGTGTTACATACACAATCTTGAGGTGAAAAGTGGGGAACACATTTATTTAAGCAGATGGGAGAAAAAGATTATTATAAACACTGAAAAAACACATATAAACCCTAGCTATACTTTTATCCTATTTGCATGGAGACACTATACGTTTCCTCATGAAATTTTTCTACCTGAGCAGATCTATTGAAGAAAAATAAAAGAGAATGGTTGTACATGTCGTTGCTCGCTTACCTTAACACAGATCTGCAATGAGGAGAAACCCTGCCAAAAGACAAAAGATTATCCATCTGGTAGAGAACTAGCACACAACAGATCCAGATTTGTTTTTTCAACCAAAAAAACAGTGAAGAAATCAGCATGAATTAATCTGACCCAATGCTTTTTCAATCAAAACATACAGAAAATCCCTCTCCAAAAAAAAAGACACAAAAATCAATCTGAATCACCCCAGCACATATCAGATCTATATAAACATCTTGATATATTCACATATGGCAGAGAAAAGAACAAATCCCATGTAGATACCCTAGCTACCTCAAGTCCTCGATATATAGTATCAGAGGACGAACAGAGATGCTCCTTATACATATAAATCAATCTTAAAACCTATTATATTAATTACCTCCCATTCAAATTTATTCCCATTTTATCCCCAACTACCTTTTTAACATCCAACCATCCCTTATCTAATTAGGGATATCAAAGTCTTTTCTCCTCAACATTAATACGTGCAATGCTTGCAGAGTATATGGAATGTTATGGGTGCATATATGGTTTTCCTTTATATGCATCCATAACAGCTTATATTGGTGTTGATTAATTGCACCCCCAACATTTGATCGAGAGGTTCAAACATTTTCTCCATTGGGTATATCTTTTTATTTATATCGTACATCTAATACAAATTTCAATTAAATTTTATTCATAACTCAAATTGGAGGTGTGAAATTAGTCCAAATTAATTATCACGAGTATGTGGTTTATTTTATGTGTATTTGTGTTGTGGCCATTTTCCATGAAAAAAAGAGACTATCCTTCACATATACATTTCTATGCTGAGAAAATATGTGAAAAATAAATTCATTTATATTAGTGAAAAAATAATCAAATTGATTTTTCCCTATAACATTTCATCTTATAGCTTTAATTTTGAGGAAGTAATCAACACATTCATGTACAAAATGATAATTTAAAGATCGATATCCTAGCTATCTAATACCAAAATGTGTATCTTAAAATGTAGCGTTATCATAGGGTGATTTGCGATGTTCATACATATTATCATGGTTATAGATACCACATACCCAATAGTAATCGACTAAGCTCGGCGAGGCCTACCATATACCAAGTTTTATACATAATCATATCTCGTATATAGAAGGAGTTCCGGATAAGGAAGGACAAGAAGAGTTATATAAGGAAACTATAAGAACTACCCGGATTGTATCCATATCGCTCTCCCTAGTTCTACTTGGACAAGGGGAGAGGAGGGACAGATCGACACTGTTAACGCCAAAATTTGGTAAACCCGAAGTTATCATCAGCCTAGAGTCAATATCGGCTTCAGAGTCCTGGAATCGGCCAATGGGAATTATCAAGTCGCCAATAGCCAAATTTTTGCTATATTTGGTAAAGGAAATTAATCTATTAAAGAAAGTTTATCTAGAAGTGACTGAGTTCAAGGAGGATGCGGCATGGCGGTTTATCTATTAATTAGGTAGTATTTGTTAGTTTCCTTTTATCTTTAGGAAAGTGTGTTTAGTGTCTGATAAGGACTTTATGTTTTCCTTTTATCTTTAGGAAAGTTTCTTTCTTGTCCTAAAAGGACTACTTTCTACCCATGGCGTTGAGCCGAGCGGCCTCAGTTGCAAGGACAAGGACATGTTGCCACCTTGTCCTTGACCTGAGCCAGAGGCGTTCTGTGACGCCGATGAGGATCCATGTCCACCATTATCGGCTGCTGCCATAGCTGCCGGAGCAGTAGCCGTCGCCATGGAAGCCACCGGAACTGGCACCGTGGATCCGAAGAGCTGGAAGTTTGTCATCGGCACGGCGGTGGTGGCGGCGATGGCGGCTTGCCCTAGCATCGGCTCGGAGGTGTTCGCGGCGGACGGCGTCGAGGACGAACCCTTCTCCATTACAGCTACTGATCTGATAAAAAAAAGGAGAGCTGAAATTAAACAAGTGTCACGTACACAATCTTGATAAGAGCTAGTGAGTGAGATAAATAAGTGTCACATACACAATCTTGAGGTGAAAAATGGAGAACACATTTATTTAAGCAGATGGGAGAAATTAAAAGATTGATTATCACAAACACTGAAGAAACACATAAACCCTAGCTACTTTTATCCTATGCATGCATTTCCTGCTCGTGAAATCTACAATGAAGAAGCACCTAAATTAACCCTAGCTACTTGTATATATCTTGTGGACTATAGGTTTCCTCCTGAAATTTTTCCTGCTAGGGAATCTACAATGGAGAAACACATAAACCCTATCTACTTGTATATATCCTGTATGGACTATACGCTTTCTCCTGAAATTTTTCCTGCTAGGGAAAAATCTACAATGGATCAGAAACACATAAACCCTAGCTAGCTACTTGTATATGGACTATACATTTCCTCCTGAAATTTTTCTACCTGAGCAGATCTATATATCGAAGAAAATTTTAAAAGAACGGTTGTACATATTGCTGCTCGCTTACCTTAACACAGATCTGCAACGAGGAGAAAGAGAAACCCTGCCAAAAGACAAAAGATTCTGCAACCGTTAGAGAACTAGCATAAAACAGATCCAGATTTGTTTTTTCAACCAAAGAAAACAGCGAAGAAATCAGCATGAATTAATCTGACCCAACGCTTTCAATCAAAACATACAATCCCTCTCCAAAAAAAAGATACACAGAAATCAATCTGAATCACCCCGTCACATATCAAATCTATATAAACATATCTTGATATATGGAGTTATTCACATGGCGGAGAAATTACAAATCCCATGTATATATGCTCTAGGTACCTCAAGTCCTCAACACAGATATATAGTATCAGAGGACGAATAGAGATGCTCCTTACACATATAAATCAATCTGAAACCCTATTAGGTCTATACATCTAAGATATATAAACAGATTTGTTTCACAGATAAGCAGAGAAAGAACACAAATCTCGCATATGCTCTTGCCTCTCTATCTCTGTCTACCTCAACACAGACAGAAATCAGAGGACGAACAGAGATAGATCGATAGCTAGAGATTCTAGCTTTTGCTGGCTTAGCTAGGAGAATATCGAGACGAGCAGAAATCAGAAGAAGAGCTCTTGCGTCGAAATGGCTGGAGCTTTGCAGATGAGTTTGGGAGAGAGGACGTGAGGTGTGGGTGCCTATTTGTAGAGGAGGGAAATCAATGCATGACAAATTTGCAAAAAAGAGTATTTGAAATTTGGAGAAATTTTGTGGGCGCGGGCTGCAGTTCACACATGCGCCTAATTCGAACGTTAGGGGTGTATAGATGGTCTTCCTTTTTAAGCATCCATCCATGAATAATGACAGCTTCCAAGCTATTAGCTAGCAGCATTGCCACGTTTGAGGGAAGGTTCAAGCTAGCATTCCTTTTTCTACTTGCTAGTTAAATATTTTTATATTCCAATTTTTTCGTCCTAAAAAATATGTAAGAAGTTCGTTCAATATTTTCGTCCTAAGAGAAATTTGAATTCAAAAAATGCTTTGCTCACAAAATACAAATTGGAGGTGTAAAATGTATATTTTTGGGCTGCACATTTTTACCAGGGAAGCTTCAAATATACTGCACGAAAAGGAGATGTGTGAAAAATAAATCGATTTATATTAGCGGGGCATGTCAATTTGATTTGTTCCAGTCACGTTTCATCTCATATTATGCTTTTAACTTAGAGAGAAGATCGATATGGTACTACCCAAATATGTTCATTTGCAACATGGTAAGGAAAAGATCGATATGCTACTACCCAAGTATGTACCTGATCTGAAGTAGGAGCAGTACTCTAGCTAGCTAGCAGCTTGTACCATAAATATCTTCCTTATTTAGGCCATGTTTAGTTCGTTGGTCAAAAATTTTTTTAAGTATACGGACACATTTGAAGTATTAAACGTAGAGTAATAACAAAACAAATTACAGATTCCGCCTGTAAACTACGAGACGAATTTATTAAGCCTAATTAATCTGTCATTAGTAAATGTTTACTCTAGCATCACATTGTCAAATCATGGCGCAATTAGGCTCAAAAGATTTGTCTCGTAATTTATATGCAAATTGTGCAATTGGTTTTTTTTCGTCCACATTTAAAGCTTCATGCATGTGTCCAAACATTTGATGTGACATTTTTGGCCAAAAATTTTTGGGATCTAAACACACCCTTATCCTTTCTCGACTGCATTGGACTAGGGTCTTTTAGCAATCGCCATAAAAGCTAGAGAGTTGACAAAAGGGTGATTCAGAATGTTAGTAAATATAAGGATTTATAGAGTATTACTTGTCCTATTAATTACCTCTCATTCAAATTTATTCCCATTTTATCCTTAGCTACCTTTTTAACATCCAACCATCGCTTATCTAATTAGGGATATTAAAGTCTTTTCTCCTGAACAATAATACGTGCAATGCTTGCAGAGGAGTATATATATGGAACGTTATGGGTGCATATATGGTTTTCCTTTTTATGCATGCATAACAGCTTATATTGGTGGTGATTAATTGCACCCCCCAACATTTGATCGAGAGGTTCAAACATTTTCTCCATTGGGTAAACCTTTTATTTATATCGTACATCTACTACAAATTTCAATTATTTTTATTTGTAACTCAAATTGGAGGTGTGAAATTAGTCCAAATTAATCATCACGAGTATGTGATTTATTTTATGTGTATTTGTGTAGTGGCCATTTTCCATGAAAACAAAAGAGACTATCCTTCACGTATACATTTGTATGCTGCGAAAATATGTGAAAATAAATTGATTTATATTAGTGAAAAAATAATCAAATTGATTTTTTTTCCTATAACATTTCATCTTATAGCTTTAATTTCAAGGGAGTAATCAACAAATTCGTTTACAAAATGATAATGAAAAGATCGATATCCTAGATATCTAATACCAAAATGTGTATCTTAAAATGTAGCGTTATCATAGGGTGATTTGCGATGTTCATACATATTATCATGGTTATGGATACCACATACCCAATAGTAATTGACTAAACTCGGCGGGGCCCACCATATACCAAGTCTTATACGGAATCATACCTCGTATTTCCGGATAAGAAAGGACAAGAAGAGTTCTATATGGAAACTATAAGGGCTACTCGGATTGTATTTATATCGGTCTCCCTAGTTCTACTTGGATAAGGGGACATCTATGTGTATAAATAGAAGCCCCCCTAGGGGGAGAGAAAGGACAGATCGACACACAAGTTAGAATAGACACCAACACACGCTGCCAAACATCGACATTAGAAATAAGCCTAGACAGACCCAATATGGTGCATGAGAAGGCCAACAAGAGGGATCTAGCGCCATCTTTGATCTCGATGAGTTCGTACTCGAGGAGGAAGACTACTATATCGTCGACTACATGTTGGTTATCTATGCTGCCAAGTCGACGCCAGCTAGATAGGTTATCCCAAATATTGTACTTGTGTGATCTAGATGAATAAAGAGCAACATCGGCTACGGCCAACAGGAGTAGGGCTATTACCTGTTAGATAAGGGGCCCAAACCTGTATAAAAATCATTTTCTCCATCTTTTTTACCTCAATCTCGCATATACTCTGGTACCAACGATCTCCATACCATTCAAAAACCGTAGTCGTGACCTCAAACGTCGACATATATATACATAATATTTTTAGAAAAATAATTTTCAGTTCAACCCCTCGAATAGTCTGATATATATAGTTGCTCACTTCCCCTAAGGGGATATCCCCCTACCCCCATAGCTGTCTGATCCTTTTTGGAGATTAACAAGTTGTCTGATTCTTTAAGGTCCCTTCAGATGTCTTCATTGACCTTCAATTTATATTAGCAACGTACTCTTCAAGCTATGCGTGGCACTTCTTATTATCTTCTTCAATCTGTTGCATCTGGTTGTCTTCTCTTCCAACTCGTACTTTAGAAGACTAATGGCTTCATTGTGGCAATGTGTGGCGCCATTGTTGCAGTACCCAACCATATCATCCGACATATTCATGAAGGAGATCTTCCCAAATCCAAACTTTGCATCCACCCTGCTGGTCAAAGTCATGTAAGCAACAAATGCATGCTAGGGGGATTTGCCTGTGATGCAAAAATGATGATAGTGAACATGTTTTATACATTTGAGAAAACACCTGCCAGGATTCCAGGGTGTATGTGATGTGAAGGATCTAATCGGGTGACCACAGGCGCACTTGAGCTGTGGGGGGAAGACCATCAGAAGAGGGGAGGACAGCACTACATGGAGTATTTCGGTTGATGGAGGAAGAAGATGAACTCTGCATCGCCATGGATCCTAAGAGGAAAGTGAAAACGCTTAGGTGTGGACAGAGAGCAATGTGGCCTGGAGACTTCGATCTGTATTAATTGAGAGGAGGAGAAAAACACTTGTAGAGGATCAGAGCTGAATGCATTGAATAATATAGTTTTGGTACATACGTGGGCCAGATGAAATGACATTTTGTTCCATATACGGCCGTTAGAAAATGAGTGGAATAGCAAAATACAATGGAATACCTTTGAGGTGTGGGATGAATGGCATGAATCTCGCGAAGGGCGATGAACGGAGATGGCTGTAGGGGGACATACCCTTAATAAGGATCAGAAGAGTTTGCCTTATTTTCACTAGAAATACTCTTGAGGTTGTCGATTTGCACCTCTAGTGTTTAGTGGCATGGCATTAATATTAACACCGTAGATAGTAAGTTTATCAATCATGCAAATATATTTACACTATGCCCTTCGCAATGCAGTAGTGAGCCTACGACACCTGGTCTGACTAGCAATTCTAACTATACATTGATCTAATTCAAAACTCCTATAGTCTAAGCCGACTTATTAAATGTGGACTAACATCGGTCTGGCTATGCCTCAAAATGGTTTGACTGCCTATATCGCTTGTTTGACCAGCCTTTTGATACGTATGACCGACAGTACCGAAAATATACCTCGACCTCTCAAGATACTAGACCACTACCATCAACATCGTAGCTGATTTTTGTTAATCATAGTATAATCATCACAATGTTTTCATAGCCCCAACCTAATATGTATCATTCAAAGTTTTGGCATCCTACTCTAAATATTACTATATGATTCTTCTTAGAACAATTAAACTGGTGTTGGATAAATTCTTACTTAAATTTGATAGATTCTTACTTAAATTTGGCATTAAGGAACTAGGAATATATATCTAGAGTGTGCTTCCAGCTAGATTAGTTATATATGCAAGCACGTAGTATATATGTTTATCTGATCTATTTTTTTGAATGAAATTATCTAGTCTAATTAATTAGAAAGTCTTTAGAACAAGAGCAAATGTAACCAAGTTCAATGCTATATAGTCATATGTATATGGGAACAGTGTGTTGCATAGCTTGCAGCTAATTTTTGAAAAAATAACGGACCAAATTAAAGTCCAAAAGTTACCATGAGAGAACATATAAGCCTTATAAGCCTGTAAAATTAATAATGATATTAGATACTAAATTAATTTTGCTGAAGTCATAATTATAAACATTTATAATTCTGCAAAACATTCCGCTGCTAATTAAATTACACTACTATATCAAACAAACTAAAAAAACTTAGCGTATAGAATTAATAAGAACAAAACAAGCTTAATTCAATGGAAGCTATCTCGGAAATTTTGACTCCTACCTAATTCTCTAGAAAACAAAAATATAACTATATTCTAAATGTGTCTTCATCAATTGCAGTAGCGCGCTTAATTAAAACAACAATCATACATATGTTATATTAAGCCTACTTTGCTAACATTGTATGCAAGTCTGTTCATTCTCTCCCAATGAGAACAAGCCAGATAAACCAAAAACACCTAGCATATCCTGTTGATCTAGAACATGAATGTGATGTTGATCTGCCATGAGCATGATCAAAGTGTACACCTCAAGGATCTCAGATCTCACAAATTAGTGCCTCATATTATGATGTATATGCAAGACTTCATACTTTTATATGAAATACATGCGCTAAATAATTACAATTCAGAAATTTAGTGCTTTTTTTATAATGGGTAGCAATTAATCCAGTCTCTCTTATATATCGATCCACATGTGGGTATACACAGCAATTCAGAAATTTAGTTACCTAAGCAAATGCATATCACACTGTTTGAAATATCTGCCAATGTGCATACATATACTAGATATATAGATCAATATGGTCCTGGTTATTTTTTTGACGCGAGAAGATAGAGCCGACTCTACCAGCTTATAGAGCCATTACATTGATAGAAATGAAGAGGTACAAAGTTTTTAAGGTTACAAAGTGAAAGAGGAAAAGTATAAAAAGAGAGAGGGAGGGAAGGATTTAAAGGTTACAAAGTGAAAGAGGAAAAGTATAAAAAGAGAGAGAGGGGAAGGGAGAAGAAGGTAAGGAGGTGAGGAAATATACAAGGGAGATATATACAGTAGTCTGAGGCGGGTCTCATCCCCACCTCGGAGGAGTGAACAGCTGCAAATTCTACAAGAGTTCATGCCCACCTCGGAGGCAGCTGAAACAAGGGAGTTCCTATACCCGGATTCTACAATTAATTTCCACTGCAAATGCATATCACTTGCTAACATATCATGAATCCCTTTGGAAACCTGCGGAATACACCTGGATCAGAATAGTCCCCAATAATTGTAAAATTTTCCTTTGGTTGGCCTTTAAAAACAAACTAAACACCAAGGCTAATATATATGCAAGCACGTAGTATATATGTTTATCTGGTCTATTTTTTTGAATTAAATTATCTGGTCTAATTAATTAGAAAGTCATTAGAACAAAGAGCAATGTATCTAAGTTCAATGCTATATAGTCATATATATGGAAACATTCACTTGCATAGTTTGCAGCTAATTTTTGAAAAAATAACGGACCAAAACTAAAGTCCAATATTAAAGTTATCGTCATGAGAGAACATATAAGCCTTATAAGCATGTAAAATTAATAATGATCTTAGACACTAAATTAATTTTTGCGAAGTCATAATTATATATAAACATATATAATTCTGCAAAACATTCCGCTGCTAATTAAATCACACTACATCAAACAAACTGAAAAAACCTAGCCCAACAACTAGATTATCTAGCTGGTCTATAGAATTAATAAGAACAAGACAAGCTTCAATGGCAGCTATCTCTGAAATTTTGACACCGACCTAATTCTAGAAAACAAAAATATAACTATATTCTAAATGTGTCTTCATCATATCAATTGGAGTAGCGCGCTTAATTAAAATAATAATCATAAATATGTTAAGCTTACTTTGCTAAAATTGTATAAAAGTATATTCATTTCCCAAAAGAAGTCAGAGAAACCAAAAAAAAAAACACCTGCGAGAGCTAGCTTATCCTGTTGATCTAGAGCATGCATGTAATGGGCTTTGAGCATGATCAAAGTGCACACCTTAAGGGATCTCACAAATTAGTGCCTCATATATTATGATGTATATGCAAGACTTCATATACTTTTATCTGAAAAATGCATGCTAATTAAATTACAATTCAGAAGTTTAGTATTTTTTGTATAATGGGTAGAAATCTGGCCTCTATATCGATCCACAGGTGGGTATAAACAGCAATTCAGAAATTTACTTACTTAACCAAATGCATATCACTGTTTGAAATCTCTGAAACTCTGATGATGTGCATACATATACTAGATATATAGATATATATACTTGGTGCGGGTTATGGTTGAATTTTTCAAGGTGTATATTCTCATGACTTGTAGCCGACAACCTAGCTAGCACATATATACAGCTAGTTAGCAGATTTTGAGTGGCATATGCAGACAAAATCATAAATCAGCAACGATGATCAATATCTTGATGATTTATGAATTAGACAAGCCTATTCTATTGTTCCTTATGTATCTACATATACACATGAAAATTAAACAAATGCTTTTGTAATCATTTTTTTAGTTCAGAAAGAAACAGAATAGTATACAGTGGTAGACTTTTCAGGGGGAGCATAGATCTATTAAGGTGGTGTTTGGATCCGGGGACTAATTTTATAGTCCCTGTCACATCGATCGGATGTTTGGATACTAACTAAATGTATTAAACTTAGATTAATAATAAAACTAATTGCATAAATGATAGCCAATTCGCGAGACAAATTTTTTAAGCCTAATTAATCCATAATTAGCACATATTTACTGTAGCATCACATATGCTAATCATGGATTAATTAGGCTCAATAGATTCGTCTCGCGAATTAGTGCAGGGTTATGGAATAGCTTTTGTCATTAGTCTACATTTAATACTTCTAATTAGTATTCAAACATCCGATGTGACAGGACTAATATTTAGTCTCCCTGGATCCAAAAATAGGGTCTAGATTTCATGCAAACGATAACAGTGCTAATTACCAGAAGTATGCAGGATGAAATTAAAAATCCAAGGGATTTTAATTAGATGAAAAAAACAACAAACACCGAAGTATCATATGCAGATTAAATGAAGACGTGCATGTACCTTAAGTACTACTAATTCATCTCTAGCAGATATTTTTTTCCCATATACAAGCAGTACTAATTTTGCTGATGTCCAGCACCAGCTGGGTGTATTCTCTCGATTGAAAAGAGAAGGAACTCCGTGCCATAAAGTTCTCGAAGGAAAAAAGACAAGCCATATCTATCTCTGTGTTGTCAACACACTAGCTAGTACATTAAATTTTGATATGATTATCTAGGGTCCAAATGCTGATATCAAACCATAGCTCAGCCTGAAATGTACTATAATTCAAAGATTTGTCATCATTCTATACCTTAAATATTACTAGTATATATTCTTTCAGGAAAAATTGGACTGGTGCTGACACAATTATTACTCAAACCTGGCACTATAAATTTGGAACTAAAACCCAAGAACTGGAGTGTTCTACTTCTTGAATTGTATGTGTAATGTTTATTTGGAGTAATTAGAAAGTCTCAGAATAAGAGCTGTACCTATTATATGAACATTGGGTTGCACATAATTTTGTAAAAAAAAAAAAACAACGACCAAACTAATTAAAGACCAGAACTATCATGAGGGCATATAAGCCTGTAAAATGATCCTAGAACCACTAAACTAATTTGTCTAAATTGATAGAAAAACATACATAATTCTGCAAAAATAAATTGCTGCTAAATTTCCCTGCAAAAAAATCTTGCTGATGAATTACGCAGCACATCAATCAAAAAACACATGTGAGCACATCTTGCATTCAATTCCTAGACCATGAAATGGTTGATTTCCTAAGAATCATGAACGATCAAAACCAACAGTGATTCATTTTTTGTTTCTCATATGATGTATATATAAATGCATGCTAAACATACTACGGTCTGCAAATCCAGAAATTTACACCTGAACAAAATGCAGATAATTGTTTGTCGATGTGCATACATATAATAATACTTGTGCTGCTTATGGTTAAATTTTTCTAGCAATTCTCATGGCCCTGTATCTAGGGACCGACAATCTAGCACATATATACACCTAACAGATTCAGTGGCACCAACTGCAAACAAAAACATAAATCAGCAACTCTATGCTAAGTGAAGTCTCAGATCAATCGAACTTTTCTGGTTTATAAATTAAAAACCTGCCTATTCTATTGTTCTTCGCGTATTTATTTGCAGAGCCCTCTCTTATTTGTAATTATCTTTTTTAGTTCAGAAAGAAATTAAACAGAGAATAATATATATACAACGGTAGAATTTTTTTTTATAGGGAGCACAGAGATCATTTGAGCCTATAAAAGGATAAAAATATCACTACAACCAGAAACAGGGTAAAAATATCAAGGGATTTTAGATGCAAAAAACAACGAAATATCATATGCAAATTAAAAGAAGATCAACACACACCTTATAATAAGTACCACTAATTCATCTCTACCAGAGTTTTTTTCCCATGTACAAGCAGTAGTACTTTAGCATATGCCCAGCACCAGCTAGCTGGTGTATAATTCTCTACATTGAAAAGATCGAAGGTACTCTGCAGTGTAGCTCTCGAAGGGGAAAAAAATATCCATATCTTTCTTGTATTGACTAGCTAGCTAGTGCATCAAATTTTCATATATATATATATATATATATATATATATATATATATATATATATATATATATATATATATATATATATATATATATATATATATATATATATATATATATATATATATATATATATATATATATATATATAGGACACTCATATGGGGCACCATGGTGCCCGGGCACCATAGTATCAAATGCACAAAATCACTCAAATTTTTCAAAATTTTCAAATTGTGAGTATATACCTAGTTATAATAATTCGATTCATACCTATACCTATCAACAAAACAACTCAAATTTAACTTTATTTCACAATCCATGATTACATACCTAACTAATTATATGTATGGATGCTATATACCTAGAATCAAAATCTAACAAAAACAAGTTCAAATTCAGTTCAAACTTGCTTTGAACTAGTTAGTAAAGTAGTTAATGTTAATACCTAAGTAATTGAAAAAGTTTCATACTCATTTGAATTGGGTATATACTCAATTTCAACAATGGTGCCCGGGCACCATGGAGCACCAAACAAATATATATATATATATGTATATATATATGTATATATATATGTATATATATATGTATATATATATGTATATATATATGTATATATATATATATGTATATATATATATATATATGTATATATATATATGTGTGTGTGTGTGTGTGTGTGTGTGGTCCAAATGCTGATCAAATCATTGACGACCCAAGTACCTGATATGTATCATGCATCATTCAAAGATATGTCATCATCCTCCTAAATGTTGTAGCTAGATATTCTTCCTAGAACAAATAAACTGGTGCTGAACAAAATTCTTACTTAGATCTGGCATTAAGGAACTAATAAAAAACCCAAGATCTAGAGTGTGTGCGTGCTACTCCTTGAACTGTATGCAAGTGAATTTATATGGTCTAATTTGGGAGTCTCAGAATAGGAGAAGGCGCGCGTAACTAAGTAGGAGTAAGTTCCAGTGAGCTATTATATGGGAACACTGGTTTATACATAATTTTAGAGATAAAAAAAAACAACGGGCCATAAATCCAGAAACTATCCCGAAGAAATATAAGCCCACAAAATAATGTTATATTAGATTCTAATTAAACTAAGTTGGGTAAGGCTATAGACAAATATATATAATTCTGCGAAACATTTTATTGTCTGCTGAAATTTCCTGCAAAAAGAATCGCGCTGCTAAATATTACATGAGTATACACATCAACGTAACCATAATTATAACACGTGTGAGCACATCTTTCATACGTCCGAAATGGTTGATTTCCTATTAATCATGCATGATTAAAAGACACAATGGTCAATATATTTTTGTTTTTCATATGACTAGAGCTAGGGTCCAAATACTGATATCACTATATATAGATCTCAATACGGCTGCTGGAGATCGATGCAGACAGGACAGGGAAACTGGAATATAATGCACTTTCTTCTGGACGGTATATTGTTTCTGGAGATCGATGCTAATTAATCGAAGACCAAAATAGAGCTGGTTGGACGGTATATTGTTTCTGGCACGGCGCGACGACATATATCCTGGAAACTTGCTAGCTATGAAGTTTTGTCTGTCTTGGCTTTTTTATTTCTTTTGTATTTTGGCTGTCAATTTTGCTCAGCCCAGACTTGCCTGTTTTTAGTATTGTTCATGTTACGGAGCATTGCCGCAGGGTATATGATGGGATTATATGGCATCATAACCTGGCAATTTTAGTTCGGATAATGTAGTTCAGTTCTAGCCTTTAATTTAAATATGTAACCTATGCCACTGATTTGAATTTCTGATCATTTCTGGGAGAGGATATTTCTCTCCTGTCTCAAAAAATAAAATAATGATCATCAGAACACAACACCCCGGATAAAATCATACTACTATACATAAATATACAAACTAAAGATAACAGTTTTGTGATCCTACTGGCATAAGATATAAACCAGAGTACCAGCCCACATAATAATATTTTGTTTATAAAAAAAACTTGCGCAGAAGGTCTGACTCATTTCATTGATACTTTGATAGAGAATACAAATGCAAAACCAATTACCTAAGAAAAGATTCGCCCTGAAAACACCAAACTAACATATTTGATCAACATGAACGATAAATCACTGCTAAATAGTCCAAAATGAAAGTTTTAAATCGCGCAACATATTTGATGATGCCGATCATCTCCTTCCTTCACGCAATAGTTATATGGATCAATTAATCCTTTCGTCAGATGATTTCACCTCTCATCCGACCCACCACATTGCCGCCGACGAGCTCGCCGTCGATGGGCCGTCGCCGCCGTAGCCTGAGCCCGATGGACCAGCACCACCAGCCGCCGCCGGTGGCCACAGCGGTGGCGCCGGCACAAGGACCCTCCTCGCGGTCCACGTCGAGACCGAGAAGACGGGCACGTCGCACCAGCAGATCACGGGGAAGCACCCGCCGCCGTGCGCCGCCCTGAGCACCCCGGCGACGGCGCCGCCCCCGCCCGCCGCCACCATCTGCTGCGCGAGCGTCTCCGTGCTCGCCAGCGCCCTGGCCGCCGTCACGGGGGAGAAGCCGGCGGCGACCATCCGCTCCGCCCAGCGCCCCAGCGTCTCGTGCCTCTCCCGCCGCCCCGTGCCCTCACGGACGACGATGTCCTTGATCTCCTCGCCGAGCACCCACCGCTCGACGCACGCGCGTTCGTGCGGCGGCACGGCCGCCGGCGGGGTGGAGCTCGCCTCCAGGGCGTCGAACAGCGCCGCGTAGTAGTTGAGCGCGTTCCAGACGCGCGCCCCGAGCTCCGCGACGTTGTGGTCGGCCTCGTTCTCCGTCAGGACCACCAGCTTCGGGTTCAGGTCGCGGATGGCGCGGAGGAGCGCGTCCGCCTTCGTCTTCGTCGCCGTCGTCATCGTATGCTGGCTGGATCCGGATTGCTCCGCCGCCGGCCTCCTGCTCGCAACGCCGTCCACGTAGTCGGGGAATGCGAGGAGGCGGTGGATCTGGAGGTTGGCGACGACGGCGAGGGGCTGGCCGGGGATGACGACGAGGCGGGATCCGATTGATCCGGTGGCGGTGGCGGAGAGCTCCTCGATGCTGGATAGCACCGGATGGAACTGGAGGCTGAGGTCGAGGCGCTGGGCCTCCGCGGCGACGTACGCGGCGGCGGCGGAGAGGAAGTCCTCCGACTCGTTGACGACGGTCAGGCGGAGCAGGCCCGGCGGGCCGCCGGGGCGCGCGGCGACGAGGCGGACGAGCTCCACCCACTGGTTGGCGTCGACGCCGCCGCCGAGGTCGACGACGTGGACGACCGCCCGCTCGGCCTCCATCACCTCGGCGATGGACAGGTTGGCCGCGGCGGCGGCGAGGCGGACGAACGGGCACATCGCGCGGAACCCCTGGCGCGCGGCGGAGACGGCCGGCGGCGGCGGGGCCCGCGTGAGGTGGAGCGAGCGGCACACCCCGTCGCACGGCAGGATGAAGCGCAGCGCGAGCGCCTCGGCGAACGCGGACGCCAGCCGCTGCGCCGACCTCCCCTCGCCGACGCCGCCGCCGTCGGCGTCCCCGCCGGCGAGGTCGACGACGCAGCTCAGCCCGTCGTTGACCTGCATCTGGCACGTCCCGTCGGCCAGGAACGCCGCGATGGAACGCAGGAAACTCACCATCAGAACGTCCCGCTCCCCGTCGCCGGCGGGGTACTCCGCCGGGCCACCTAGGGCGAACGCGTCGGGCTGGATCCCCGCCGCCGCCGCCGCCGCCGCCATGGCCGCCAAGGAGGACCCGAACCCGAGCCCGACCACCGGGCGCTTCCCCGCGTTGGTGGCCGCCGCCGCCGAATCCTCCCCGGCCGCCGGTAGCCGCTCTCCTCCCGCTCCCCCTCCTCCTCCACCCAGGGCTAGCCTCGGGATCTCCGCCGCCATGGTGAGGTTGCCCGAAGTACCCTGCGCCGCCGCCAGATTAAGTTGGTCCGAAGGCTAAAGACACTCGCGCAGAAGGACACACTCACACACGACACGGGGGTCCTTTTATATAGCGGCGGGCGATGGCTAAGGGAGACTGGTCAGGGACTCAGGGCGTCAGGCCCACTTGGTTGCCCTAGTAGCTTCCTCGTTGAGTACCGTAGTTTGTTTCAAGAAAAAGGAGGAAAAAGGTTGGGCCGTCGGAAGAAATGATTAGTTTCTTTCAAGTCAATTTGTTTTTTTTATAACCCCATTTCGACCACCGTCTTTCAACCAAAAAAAATGGGTAAAATAACCTTCACTGCATCGATTTGAATTAGACTAAGGGGGTGTTTGGATCCAGAGACTGAACTTTAGTCCCTGTCATATCGGATGAATTTGGAGTATTAAACATAGCCTACTTATAAAACTCATTATATTAATGAGAGCTAATTCGCGTGACAAATTTTTAAGACTAATTAATCCATAATTAGCGCATGTTTACTGTAGCATCACATAGGCTAATCATGGATTAATTAGGCTCAATAGATTTGTCTCGCGAATTAGTCCAGGGTTATAGAATGGGTTTTATTAATAGTTTACGTTTAATATTTATAATTAGTGTCCAAACATCCGATGTGATAGGGACTAAAAAAAGTTTTAATCCCATCTAAACAGGATCAATATATTTCCACTAGTTTATGTCGTGTCTTAGCTATTTTGTAGGTATCAATAAAATAAAGTAAAATCCAAAACTTTTGAACACATTTGGTACCGATCGACTAGGCAAGAGGACCTAGCTAGTTACTCAAGAAGTGACCGGCCGGCCACCAAGCTAATTGAAGCCACGTGAGGCTAAGCTTGGGTGGCCAACCATTCTGGTCAATCCAGTTGGCCACCTAGCCTGACCGCTGCGGGGCACCAGGCTAGTCAGCATCACCGACTTAGCCTAAAGGCGAATTGACCTAGCAAGAAGCCCAACTAACCACCAAGTACACTCTGACAAGCCGATCGGCTTGGCGTAGGATGTACCCACCTATCGACCGATCACTTCATAAAGAAATGCGAGGGACAAAATCACCTCCTAGTAGAAATCTCAGACATCGCAGAGACTAGACAGTGCCACATTGCATAGGGGAGGGGGATAACATCGATCATGGGAGGGTTATAGCCCCCCAACTCAATTCACACACCACCACATTTCACACCCACCATAGCAGCTCCATTTTGTTATTTTTAGTCACTAGAGTATCCTAAGGCTGTGTTCGCTCCTTCAGGTTGGGAACCCATCTCCTCCACACGAAAACCGGAGCGATCCATTAGCGCGTTATTAATTAAGTATTAGCAAAAAAATTTCAAAAATAGATTAATTTGATTTTTTAAAAGCAACATTCGTATATAAATTTTTTGCAAAAAACGCACCGTTTAGCAGTTTAAAAAGCGTGCGCGCGGAAAACAGGAGATGTGAGTTGGAAAAGTGGAGGAAAGAACTCAGCGTAAATAGCTAACTGTAGTCCGTAGAAGAGCACGAGAAGTTCACTCAGGGGATGATGTCGAGTCAGGGATAGGCCTTAGTCCATAGGAGTATCTTCAGAAGCTCGGTAACAATTATTTTATCTTTTCCGAGTCATACATTTTGGTTAATATACATGAGCTATATATTTTTTAGTACTAGTATTTTGTTTTTGTATTTACTTCTAGTCTTTATTTATCATGCAATATATTTTTTGCACTCGACCGATTTGTCGCTCGTCGTGCGCATTAGACTAGAAGTCTATGGTGTCCCTCGACCACGTGGCGCGTGAAGAGGACCCCCACGGCGGCGTTGAAGTCGGGGTGTGGAGATGGTGATGTAGGTTGCGATGGAGAGGTGGGCAGCAGCCGCTACAGTGATGGTAGGGATGGCTAGGGAGGAGAGTGAGGCAAGGATGAGATAGGGAGCGAGGCCAGTGCCGCGGTGGCACCCACCTTCTAGCCCTCCGGAGGGGATCGTCCTCCCTAGATCGATGGTCAGAAGCCTCCTCGTCAGTTGCCATTATATAGGAAAAAGGGAGATGCCGGGGGCAGAGAGAATAGGTGGAGAGAGAAACACAAGAGAGGAGAGAGAGAGAAAAGAAAGAAAAGGATAAAGATGAGGCATGACATGTGGAAAGATATCTAAATAGTCCAATGCTGTGCATCTACACTAATTGCTATAGATATCTAAATTTTCAAAAGAAAAATAAAGCATGAGTTTATTGGTTGCTTATATTAATGGTGGTGGGAGATTATGTAGTACGTGGAGGGCATGTTGCAAGATAGCGAGTGATAGGCATTATGACGGGTGGGCTACGGTTGCCTAGGAAACAATATGGCGGGGGCACTATTGGCCTTTTAGAAAATGGTAGTAGGCATTTGTGTGTGTGTGTGGGCGCGCGCGTGTGGGTGTGGGGCGGGCATTATTGGTCAAAAGGCACTTATGAGGTAAATGCCTATGCCTATTAAGAAATGTGTCTACAAGGTATTTTTGTTGTGAAAAAAATTTGCTACAGGATACTTAAAAAGTATAGTCTTTACTGGTAGACATCACAAAAACGTGAATTTGTCCGAGGACACTGGACGTATTAAAATACATTATCGACCCAATTGATGAGAGATAATCCACGTAAAAGGTCAGTGTTTCCCTCATCTTCTTCTCTCGTCTCTCGGTCTTCCTCTTATCTTTTTCCTTTTGTCCTTTTCTAGGACTCATTGACCACTAGGTTCCTTGTGCTCGTGGCCGCCGGCGAATCCTCCTCCGTTGCAGCCATCGGTGGCACCGGTAGTCGCTCTCCCCCTCCCCCTCCTCCTCCTAGGGCAAGCCTCAGGACCTCCGCCGCCATGGTGACCTTACCGGAGCCCTGCGCAGCCAGATTTGTTAGGTCCGAAAAAAGGAGGAAGCTAAAGACACACACACAGTCCTTTTATATATGCCGATTGCTAAGGGAAACCGGTCAGTAAGACCACTTCCTTGTTGACTACAAGTTTGTTTCAAGTAATAGAGGAAATAATTCAAAGTACTTTCTTTCAAGTCAATTTGTTTTATGTAAAACCCCATTTTGACCATCATCTTTCAACGACAAAAATTGGGTAAAACGACGTTCAATGCATTGATTTGAATTAGACTAATATATTTCCACTAATTTTGTCGTGCCTTAGCTATTTTGCATGTATCAATCAAATAAAGTAAAATGCAAAACCACAAAATCTTATGGCAGTATAGCACACCACATCATAAAAAAAAACATTGTTTCAACTACTTGTTCGATCAACAGAAAATTAAAGTCTGAGTGCATACTGATAAAAACTCAAATGACAGTAGCACAAGGATAATAACTAGTTGAGTTGATCAACATGAACGATAAATCACTACTAAAGTTTTTAATCAAAAATGAAAGTTTTTAATCCAGAGATCACATAGGATCACGATGATGCCGAATCCCCCCTTCCTTCACACAATAGTATGAGGCCAATCACACACGAAGACACACATCAGGAATCATGCATCAATCCATGCGTCAGATGATCACCTCATCCGACCCACCACATTGCCGCCGACAAGCTCGCCGTCGCCGCCGTAGCGTGAGCCCGATGCACTAGCACCACCAGCACCAGCCACCAGCAGCGGCCACAGCGGTGGCGTCGGCGCAAGGACCCTACTAGTGGTCCACCCCATCACACAGAAGGATGAACCGCAGCGCGAGCGCCTCGGCGAAGGTGGACGCCAGCCGCAGCGCCGACCTCTCCCCGCCGACGCCGCCGGCGAGGTCGACGACGCAACTCAGCCCATCGTTGACCTGCATCTGGCACGTCCCGTCGGCCAGGAAGGCGGTGATGGACCACAGGAACCACACCATGAGAGGGTCCCGTTCCCCGTCACCGGCAGGGTACTCCGCTGGCCTACCTAGGGCAAAAGCGTCTGGCTGGATCCCCGCCGATGCCGCCACCATGGCCGCCAAGGAGGACCCAACCACCTGGCACTTCCCCGTGTTCGTGGCTGCCGCCGAATCCTCCCCGGCTGCCGGTAGCCGCTCTCCCGCTCCCCCTCCGCCTCCTAGGGCAAGCCTCGGGATCTCCGCCACCATGGTGAGCTTGCCCGAACCCTGCGACGCCAGATTAAGTTGGTCCGAAGGAATTGAAGCTAAAGACACTCTCACACAGACACACTCATACTAAACGGGGTCCTTTTATATAACGGCGATGGCTAAGGAAGACTGGTTGGTAAGGCCCACTTTGTTTCCCTAGCTTCCTCGTTGACTACTACTCCAGTTTGTTTCAAGGAAAAAGGAGGAACAATCTAGGTTGGACCGTTAGAGGAAATGATTAGTTTATTTCAACTCAATTTGTTTTTTTTTTGTAAAACCCACTATTGGCCTTTTAGAAAATGGTAGGCATTTGTGTGTGTGTGTGTGTGGGCGCTCGCGCGTGTGGGTGTGGGGCGGGCACTATTGGTCAAAAGGCACTTATGAGGCAAATGCCTATGCCTATTAAGAAAATGTGTCTACAAGGTATTTTTGTTGTGAAAAAATTTGCTACAGGATACTCAAAAAGTGTGGTCTTTACTGGTAGACACTGGACGCATTAAAATACATTATCAACCCAATTGATAAGAGAGAACCCACATAAAAGGTCAGTGTTTCCCTCATCTTTTTCTCTCTTCTCTCGGTTTTCCTCCTATCTTTTTCCTTTTGTCCTTTTCTAGGACTCATTGACCACCAAGCGCTTCCTTGTGCTCGTGGCCGCTGGCGAATCCTCCTCCGCTGCAGCTATCGGTGGCACCGGTAGTCGCTCTCCCCCTCCCCCTCCTCCTCCTAGGGCAAGCCTCGGGATCTCCGCCGCCATGGTGACCTTGCCGGAGCCCTGCGCAGCCAGATTTGTTAGGTCCGAAAAAACGAGGAAGCTAAAGACACACACACAGTCCTTTTATATATGCCGATTGCTAAGGGAAACTGGTCAGTAAGACCACTTCCTTGTTGACTACAAGTTTGTTTCAAGTAATAGAGGAAATAATTCAAAGTACTTTCTTTCAAGTCAATTTGTTTTATGTAAAACCCCATTTTGACCATCATCTTTCAATGAAAAAAATTGGGTAAAACAACGTTCAATGCATTGATTTGAATTATACTAATATATTTCCACTAGTTTGTCGTGCCTTAGCTATTTTGCATGTATCAATCAAATAAATTAAAATGCAAAACCACAAATCTCAAATGGCAGTATAACACACCACATCATAAAAAAAACATTGTTTCAACTACTTGTTCGATCAACAGAAAATTAAAGTCTGAGTGCATACTGATAAAAACTCAAATGACAGTAGCACAAGGATAATAACTAGTTGAGTTGATCAACATGAACGATAAATCACTACTAAAGTTTTTAATCCAGAGATCACATAGGGTCATGATGATGCCAAATCCCCTTCCTTCACACAATAGTATGAGGCCAAGAACACACGAAGACACACATCAGGAATCATCAATCCATGCGTCAGATGATCACCTCATCCGACCCACCACATTGCCTCCGACGAGCTCGCCGTCGCCGCCGTAGCATGAGCCCGATGCGCTAGCACCACCAGCACCAGCCGCCGCCGACAGCCACAGCGGTGGCGCCGGTGCAAGGACCCTCCTAGTGGTCCACCCATCGCACAGAAGGATGAACCGCAGTGCAAGCGCCTCGGTGAAGGCGGATGCCAGCTGCTGCACAGACCTCCCCCCGCCGACGCCACCGGCGAGGTCGACGATGCAACTCAGCCCATCGTTGACCTGCATCTAGCACGTCCCGTCGGCCAGGAAGGCGGCAATGGACCGCAGGAACCTCACCACGAGAAGGTCCCGTTCCCCGTTGCCGGCAGGATACTCCACCAGCCCACCTAGGGCAAACGCGTCGGACTGGATCCCCGCCGCCACCACCACCATGGCTGCCAAGGAGGACCCGACCACCGGGCGCTTCCCCGTGTTCGTGGCTGCTGCCAAATCCTCCCCGGCTGCCGGTAGCCGCTCTCCCACTCCCACTCCCACTCCTCCTCCTAGGGCAAGCCTCAGGATCTCCGCCACCATGGTGAGCTTGCCCGAACCCTGCGCCGCCAGATTAAGTTGGTCCGAAGGAATTGAAGCTAAAGACACTCTCACACAGACACACTCACACTACACGGGGTCCTTTTATATAGCGGTGGCTAAGGAAGACTGGTCGGTAAGGCCCACTTTGTTTCCCTAGCTTCCTCGTTGACTACTACTCCAGTTTGTTTCAAGGAAAAAGGAGGAAAAAGCTAGGTTGGACCGTTGGAGGAAATGATTAGTTTATTTCAACTCAATTTGTTTTTTTTTTGTAAAACCCACTATTGGCCTTTTAGAAAATGGTAGTCATTTGTGTGTGGGGGGGGGGGGCGTACGCCGCGCGCGTGTGTGTGGGTGGTCGGTGTGGGGTGGGCACTTTTGGTTAAAAGGCAATTATGATGCAAATGCCTATGTCTATTCAGAAAATGTATCTACGAGGTATTTTTTGTTGTGGCAAAGTTTGCTACAAGGCGCTCAAAAAGTGTGGTCTTCGCTAGTAGACATCACAAGAACTTGAAACCATGTAAAATACATTTTCCACCCAATTGATGAGAGAGAAACCACGTAAAAGGTTAGTTTTTCCTTCATCTTCTTCTCTCTTCTCTCAGTCTTCCTCCTATATTTTTCCTTTTGTCCTTTTCTAGGACTCATTGACCACCGGGCGCTTCCTTGTGTTCGTGGCCGCTGGCGAATCCTCCTCCGCTGCGGCCATCAATTGTGCCGGTAGTCGCTCTCCCCTCCCCCTCCTCCTAGGGCAAACCTCGGGATCTCCGCCACCATGGTGGCCTTGCCGGAACCCTGCGCAGCCTAATTTGTATGGTCCGAATAAAAGAGGAAGCTAGAGACACTCACACAGTCCTTTTATATATGTCGAGTGCTAAGGGAAACTGGTCAGTTAGGCCACTTTGTTTCCCTTCCTTGTTGACTACAAGTTTGTTTCAAGTAATGGAGGAAAAAGGTTGGAGGAAATAAAAATGTCTAGTTAAAATTATTTTCAAACTCAGCCAAAAATTGTTGAAAACCTTCACAACTTCACAATTTATTTAAATCAAGAAACAACACCTTTTCTTTGGGCCCCTTTCTTTTCTTTCTCCTTCTTTTCTCCGATCCAAGGAATAAGTCCACTTCGATTCCCTCAAATATTCTTCCAATATGATTCGTATCCCTTAACCGCAATACCAAGTATCTTGGCCCCAACAACCCCCATATATATATATATATATATATATATATATATATATATATATATATATATATATATATATATATATACATATATATATATATATGTATATGTGTATATATATATATATATATATATATATATATAGAAACCGATGCAATCTGACTCCCATGGCAGTATTGGTAGTAGTATTTGCTGATGCGATGTCCATGTGGAATCCCAATCCCAGACTTCAAAGAAAATAAAAAAGTGTAGGACCCATCAGCCCTACTCCCCTCACTATCCCTCCTTCCTTCCCTATCCCATTCTCTCTCCCTCATTTTCTTAGTGGCAGACGAGAGCAGGAGGACAACGGCAACTAAAGGCGTAGGCCTTCCACTTCAAGCGGTGCCCCGACGAGGAGCTGTAGGCCTGAGCACCTCCTTGTTCATGGCACGATTCTAACATTAGAGACGACGATGGAGTGGTGGAAGGCGTCAGGGGGAGATGGGGAGCGTGCTCCATGCCATCGCTCCTTGTCCCCGCTTGGCGGCATCAGTCCAGTTGGTGTAGATTAGATCTATATGGGTATGTGTAGCACAGCGTTGGAATAGCTCGTGAGCACGTATGTGGAGATTGGTTGCATGTGTGTCTAACCCCTTGGGTTTCCCCAGCGCCGGGTCACCGGGTGAATATGGTACAGTATCCCTCATAATCCAGGTACCTACCATCTATTTAGATGGGATAGGATTGATTATCTTATCCTTAATCCCTTTCTTAAATTACAAGTAAGCCGCATGGACCTAGGGCACTTGGCCCACTGTTGGTATTTCTTAACCTTACAAATAAAATCCGCAAGCGCATGGAAAATACTGATGTAGCACTTCACCCGAGAGTATTCTCAGTTATCGATTTCCACAGGGAACATGTGTGTGAACTCTAAATCGGGTTCATCCAAGGACACGAAGCTACAGATAGGCAATGGATAGAGAGGATTCACTGGTGAGAAACAGTGTCTATAGAAAGCTCAACTTTAATCTAACGCGATACTTCGAGCACTGGCCAGCTCGCTGCTCCCAGATATCGCTCTACTGCGCACCCGAACATGAAGGACTTCAGTGATAATGAGGGCTATCACCACCTCTACACCCACCTCACACCTACTGTGGGATGCGGAGCAAACACCGAAAATTAACCACCTAGACACAGCGTCTAAGCAGACTAATTACTTACTTTAATGCTAGCTTTTAGTAAATCACTATATTTTAGTTTATCATAGTGAACGATGATCCCGTATGGTAATTAGGAACTAACCAAGAAATAAATCTCACTAAGCAAAACTAAATTACTCGAAAGATATTTCTATTATAATCAGAGTAATTAATAGAGCAAAAGAAATAAGAAGGGGATTATCGACAACTCCGGAACTCCTCCGACTTCTTCTACTCTACTGTCTCCCTATTCTGGTATACAATAAAGTACAATAGAGCCTCTTATAATTCAGCTCAAGCTTGGAGTGTATGTTCAAGTGAGTGAAGTGAGGTCTTTATATAGGGGCAGGTATGACGGTTGCACGATGCGAATTGTCAGTTTTGCCCTCCAACCGCCATCAGGAGCTCATCCGGACCGTCCACGCCAAAACGTGGATCGAACGGTTGTGGAAGTGGTTCGGCCGAACCCATGTCTGGCCCAACAGGCCCCAACTTTGGCCTATTGCTCCTTCTCTGTCTCCTCTATCCATTTCTGCGAGTGGAAGGCCCAATTGGAGTCTTTTTGAGTGTGGTTCCTAGCCCACTCTTTGTATGAATAGGATTTCACATTCACTTAAGTCTATTTTTGGTCCAACTTTGACGGTTTATTACCTGCATACAAATATACACCAACACTCATGGAATATGTCAGAATTAACCCTATCACTATGTTGGATGTTTTATTTCTTTGATTGATGCAGGTATTGGTGGCATAAAATTTGTCAATAACAGTCGCCAACACCCACCCCTTGCTATCCGGCATAAAGGCCCAACATGAGATAATTGCGTACCATGTACCCTACACAAGGACAACAACCTAATATAAACTAGCTAGATATATGATTCCTATGTCTTCTAATTAATTACTTAAGTTAAAGATAAAGCTCTATCGAATGCTTCGGGCACTGGCCCTAAGTTTGCTAGGATGAGTCTAGCCTTGAGCTCTATGATGTACCCGAACATGGAGGGATAAGAAGGACGGACAGAGCTATCACCACATGCCACCTACCTCACTTTCCGTGGAGCACCCAACAAACGAAGGTAATTTATGACCTAGATATCACGCCTAAGTTATTAATTACTACTCTAGCCTTGCGCGAGAACTTCCTTCTTTATTCAGAATCCTAGTACTAGAGCACTCGGTTGCACACTAAGTGACTAACCCGCACCGATGAGAATATATCTCACTTAAATAAATAATTAAAGAACATAAAGAAACTCGAATGCTTACATAAATAAAGAAAGCATCCGCTGAGGTACAAATGAGAGAAGAAGGCCGACAATCCCGGCTTTCTCTGAAACTCCGTTGGAAGAATGCCAACACCCCGGCACTCCTCTGTAAAAATTCTCGGAGGAACCTCGATATTTCGGGGCACTCCTTCCAGAGCTTCCCCTCACTCTCTACTAAGCCAACATACTAAAAATGATACTACAAGTGAGTTGTACTCTACTTGAGCTCAAGAGTTGTGTGTTGTGAAGTGTGAAGGCCTCCTCCTTTTATAGCTTGGAATGACGGTTGTATGGCAATTGTGGAGGTCGGTGCGCCCTTAACCGTCATTGGGGAGCTATCAGGGACGTCCACGTGGAAGGCCAAGATCAGAGATGCCAGTGGTGGTTCGGCCAAACCCCTAGTTTGGCCAACCCCTAGGCCCCACTTCCTGGCCTAACCTTTGGCCAAGAGCCTGATTGGTGGGGCCCTTATGACGGTTAGGATGGTTCGGTCCCATTTTAAGCCAGTTTCCACTGACTTGTGGGCCCTCCAATCCTGTACTCACACATGATTGGTCGGATGTTCATTTTCATCGCATGTCAAGTATATTTTCTCCTTAATTAACCTGTATACATATATTTACCAAAACTGGTGGAAGTGGTTAGTAGTAAACTCCTACCACTAAGTTTTGATAGTATATTTGATATCTTTTATGCAGGAGTTGACGATTAAAGTTTGCACTTAACTACCGTTAACACTCATGGAGAAGGCTAGTCACAAGTTTTGGTGGTTGGGAGCAGAAGTTCAAAGCGAATGTAACTTCCGTTTCAAGTGTTTAATTTCTATGAACGCCTATTCACCACCTCCTCCCCTAGGTTCAGACCAAGTCCTTTCAGAAAGGGTTCTCTCCATCGATGCCCTCTATCGACTTTACCGGGTTCCTCTAGTAATCTCCTCCCCGATAGCTCTTTTCATGTCGCTACCATCCCGTGGCCTTGTGCTCTTCATTGCTTCCTCATTTATTGCCTATCATCCTAACTACTAGAAACTTCTCCACTACCTCCCCTCCAAATTCTAGCAATCGACTTAAAATGTGTTCACTACACTTATTTGCCTTGTGTCCGCCGCCAACCCACCCCTCCAAACACACACATGCACACACAATCTCTAATACCACCCCCGCCTCCCCCACCCACACCCCACATCAACACGCACACATACACACATGGCCACACCAACCATTTTCTCCATGGTCCATAGTGCCATTTTTCTTGATTCCTTGGATGATCGGTCACTGCTAGTCAATGCCTGGAAGAAAGGACAGACGAGGAAGCAATTTACATATGAGGAAGCAATTTACATATGTTGCAATCCTGGTGGCTGATATTAATATTATTTCAGATATCAAAATTTTGGAAACTGGACAGTTTCATTTTTCATTTAGGATCCATTTCATGGCATTTATAGCAAGCTTACATTATATATAACACCTTCTAAACATATAATGTGGTGAGATTTGCTCCCGTCTAAGAAAAAGTACCTCGAGGTACCGGTACCAAATCGTTTAAGATCGTTGGATTTGTCAAGTTAGATCCAACGAACGAAAACAATTTGGTATCGTGAGATACCGGTACCTCGAAGTACTTTTTGTTGAACCAGAGCAAATCTCTTATTTGGTATACGAGGAAATAAATGAAGGGTGAAACTTCGCCATGCTTCTTAACATGTGAATATTTTTACTATCTAACTATATATTACCTATCCACAGCACGTCGCACTAGTCGTGCTCTTTCTCCCATCACCACATTCTGATGAGTTTTTCCATGTTGGTACCACATGGTGGCCTTGCGCTCTTCACTCATCCTATCTTCCTATATAGTTGGTACCCACTAAAGAGCATTTACTCCTATAAAGCAAGACATGCAAGAAGCCACATCGTCAATAATTTTAAGCCATCAGATCATATCTATACTTTCTATATAGTTGGTACCCACTAATAATTATTAGAAGCTAAAGCTCAACATGCAAGCATGCCATATTATCACCCACTAGCAATTACTATTCTAGCCCATTTAAAATCCCATGCAAGTGTGACATCCCGGCCCAGGGCTTAATAGGATTGATAGAATACTCATATCAACAAATTGCAACTTCTTTTCTGGAAGCCGATCTCGAAAGAACTATGAGGTTAAGCGTGCTTGGCCTGGACCGACCGGGAAATTCTTCCCGGGTGCGCACGAGTGAGGACAAAGTGTGCAGAAAAGACTAGTGTTGGTATGTGAGGGTAGTCTATGTCCTAGGATAGCTGCCAGATGTAAGAGCGACCGGGAAATTCTTCCCGGGTGCACACGAGTGAGGACAAAGTGTGCAGAAAAGACTAGTGTTGATCTGTGAGGGTAGTCTATGTCCTAGGATAGCTGCCAGATGTAAGAGGGCTCGGCCTCGAAGAGTGTGGGGCGTTACAGATGGTATCAGAGCCGACCCTTGCAGCTATACGTATATATGAACATGTACGTGGCATATGGTGCATACGGGATGATCCACGAAGTGGTCGTATGGCATGACGAATGTGCGCCGAAAATTGTCTGTATATACGTGGTGCTAATAGGGGACGTTCCTGACCTGGATTGACCGACGAGGACGTCGGTATCTTAAGGGGGTGAGAATGTGACATCCCGGCCCAGGGCTTAATAGGATTAATAGAATACTCATATCAACAAGTTATAATTTCCTTTCCGGAAGCCAATCTCGAAAGAACTCTGAGGGGTTAAGCGTACTTGTCTTGGAGCAATTCTCGGATGGGTGACCGACCGGGAAATTCTTCTCGGGTGTACACGAGTGAGGACAAAGTGTGCAGAAAATACAAGTGTTGGCCAGATGTAAGAGGGCTCGACCTCCTCGGAGAGTGTGGGGCATCAAAGTGAGGACAAAGTGTGCAGAAAAGACTAGTGTTGGCCAAATGTAAGAGGGCTCGGCCTCGGCCTCCTCGGAGAGTGTGGGGCGTCACAGTGAGGACAAAGTGTGCAGAAAAGACTAGTGTTGGCCAGATGTAAGAGGGCTCGGCCTCGGAGAGTGTGGGGCGTCACAGCAAGCATGCCACATCTTCACTCACTAGCAATTACTATTTTAGCCTACTTTAAATCACATGCAAGCATGACACCTCATCTACAATATTATATTATAGAGATCAACAAGTATGTGTCAAATCATCTTCCTCACATTATTTTCTCAACATTTCATCTTTCATCATTTCGACAATATTTAACATATACTCTTCCATGAATCCTGCAGCAAAGTGCGGGGTATCACCTAGTTAGTACTCCCTCCGTACTCGTAAAACATGTCGTCCTAGGCTCCGGTACCCTTTTCGTTAAACTTGTCGTTCTACAATCACGGGGCTCGTTTGGATGTGTTTACCCCTAGCGCTCGCTCCCGTTCCGCTCGCCATTAATTGCGCGGCGCCTCATTTCTCTTGCCTCGCCGCCCGTTCTCGGCTCTCACGTAAAGGTTGCAGTACTCGCGTGCATGCTTGCCTGCTCCCTTCCTCTCCGCAGCACGCTCTCGCCTCCCTTCGTCTCCTCCAGCACGCTCATCACCAGCGTTTAGGGTTCACGCACCTGCCTCGCCGCCCGGCACACTTGCGCTATGGAGTCCGTAGAGGCGCAGCACTCCGTCGACGCGTTGGACTCGGAGGCCATGGAGTCCGTCGAGTCGCAGGAATCCATCTTCGGCGTGCTGCTGGACTCAGTCGTGGCCATGGAGTCCGTCAAGGCATAGGACTCCATCTCTGGCGTGGTGCTGGACTCGATCGTGGCCATGGAGTCCGTCGAGGCACTCGACTCCATCGTCAACACGCTGGACTCGGATGTGGTTCCGGACTCTATCGACATGGTGCCGAACTACGTCGACATGGTACTGGACTCCATGTGTTGCCAGACACCGTCGACATGGTGCTGGACTTCGTCGAGGTTGTGCAGTGTGTGCTCTCTGCGGCACGTTCCACGCTAGTGGCGTCTTCGGAGAAGCCTGCTACCAAGCTCGCCGCGAAGCTCGCAGGTGTGCATGTTGCAGTCTTGTACATAGTGATTACGATCTCACATCATGGTTGCTTCATGACATAGAAAAGTTTGAATGTGAGCTCTACATCCCTGATATGGAGATGCTTGAAATGAATGGTGACACAATAATTCTACCTGATCACGTTCAAATGAAGTTGGACAAGATCTACAATATGAAGAAGTTGGAAGATGCAAAGCTGAAGCAAGATGCAAAGAAAGAACATGTCTTCTTCTAATTTGCTACTAATATGCTTGCATCTTGCTTCGACTAGCATGCTGCAAAGAGAAGAGGCTTGGCATCTTCTAACATTCTATGACTAATGGGCTGCAGGAAGGCTAGCAATTGCTTCGGCTAGCAAGGAAGCTTCACAAGAGATTTGCAATGGCAGCCGATCTTCTTTCTCTAGTTTTGCTTTTCGCATGTGAGGAATCTTGAACTTGTTGCATCCTTTCACCTTCATAGCTTCCATCAAAACACTTTGTAGTGTTAGAAACATTCAGTTTGCTTTGTGTGCCGCATACTCTATGAATGCCTACAAAACAAGTGTGCAAGAAATGAATCAATGAGCAAATTTGTTGTTGAAGAAACAATGAAACATGTGTGAACAATTTTTTTTTACTGAAAGTATTGCCAGGGCTTTGCCCAGCAGTTTAAATTTTATAAAATAAAAATATGTACAAAGTTACAAAGGGAAAGCAAAACAAATATGCTACAAAGATTGTATCCAATCAGAAATGGACTGCTTGAGTGGATCTTTCATTCTACACATATGCAGAAGAACTTCTGTAACAAACATAGATTTCCATGACTGAAGTGATGGCTGGACAGATTGAAAGATTAATCCATTCCTCTGCTTCCAAATATGCCATGCTGCCATCAAAAAAACTTCAAGGAAACCCTTTCGAGCAAATCTGATTCTCGCCAAGACAAGCATTTGGAAAAACTCCAGATTACAATTCCAGGAAATGACCATCTGCTGCCAACAAGCCACACTAAAGGGACATGTAAAAAAGAGATGAAGCCTAGTCTCTCTTTGATGTGTGTTGCACAAGGCACATGTGAGATCATCATCCTCTTTTGCACAATGTCTTCTATCAAGCATGTCCCTTGTGTTGAGTCTATCACAAAATAATAGCCATGCAAAGACCTTTATCTTCATGACACATTTGGTCTTCCACAGCCAAATCATGGGCCTGGGAGGATGTAGTGTGGAGAAATTAAGATTATAAAATCTTTTCGCTGTGTAAGCATTTGATCCCCAAATGAAGCTCCAAGCATCACCTCTTCCTGGCTAAAGCTGTTATCAAATTACCTCTTGCACTGCTAGAACTAGAGCTTTTATTGTTTTTGCATTCTTCTTGTATTAAATTGCTTGAATAGCTCGAAAAAAACCAAGTAAAGAATGTTGAAATCCGGAGAATTGGGTGGTTGACAAATTAGGCGAATATTGAATCCTTCTTACTTAGCAGCCTCACAAAAAACCGGATCATCCAATTTTAAATGGGAAGGTGCATTATCCTGTTGAATGAAGATTGGTTTGCCCACATCTTCTCTTGGCCATTTGGCTCGAATGGCAGGTAACACTTTGTTGATCATGAAATCTCTAATCACATCTCTTGTGATCGAAGTTATGGGCTTCATAACCAGGTCTCCACGGACAAGGTTGGTTCTCTCATTACCTCTTCTAGCCGGTTCATAAGTAACAAGTGGAAAACAACCAATCCTACCATCAAAAATACAATTCTCATCCCTAAACCTTGGCCGAGCACAAACACACAAGAACATGAACCTAGGGATGTAATTCTTGTTCTTACAAGTCCGATGGGGATCATCTTCTTCGGTTAGCAAATAATATTTCTCATATTTTTGATAGAGGTAGAACCTTTTTTCATCAATGAACACAAAGTCAAACTAATCCTTAAACTTTGGATCATCAACCAAATTTTGCTCAATCATATCAACACACCACTTCAACCTAGCCTTCTTGTTAAAATCTGTGAGGTATGGTTTGATGCTACTAGAGTGGCGTCTAAGCAATCCTTTTTTCAAATACCTTTGTATCCTAGCTTTGCTTATACCAACTTTACTAGACACATCTTCTATGGTCATTCTTTGCTTGAGAGGAATGTTGTGCAATTGTTCCAAATCAAGAGGGACTGCCTTACAACCACTTCTACCCTTCTTTCGACTAGCAACCACAACCAGAATGTTATGAGCAAGTTGGATTTTACCTCGCTTCCATAAGCGCTGGACTGTCCGAATGTGCACTCCAAAGTCCAAATTCATCAGCAACAATTCCTGTATCATTCTTGTGTAGTATCCCATTCTTGCTTTTAGCCAACAATGCTTGATAAACTTGTTTCCTGACGTCTTCTGTTATGTATTTTCTTTGATGGTTTGCTTCAATGGGATCAACATGTTCTAGTAAAACAAAAAAAAGAATCATTTGTTAGCCACGGCTTACAATACAAATAGTATATACAGCATGCACACGGCGCATGTTAAAAAAAAGCATGCACGGTAGATGTTGTATGAAAATAGTAGAAACGGCATGCAGGTTTACCAGGTAGGTTTTGTACGAAGTGAAAATCAACCGCTCCATATTGATCTAATGGCAAGTTCAAATCGATTCCAGTCCAAAAAGTAAACAACAAACTAAGAAAGGATGGAATTTGAAGGAAATAACAAACTCAAACAAGGAATCACATTACCATTCTCGTCATCTTCTAAGGCAACGTTCAGATCAAAGCCATTGTCATTATCTTCTAAGTGAACGTTTAGATCAAAGCCGTTGTCAGCAATTACATGCGATACATGGAAAGAGAAGAGAGGGAAAGTGAAGAGATGGAGCACGGTAATGGAAAGAGAAGAGGCCGGGGGAAACACCCCATTTAAATAGGCACGGTGAAACGTTGCACGCTAAAAATACGGCGCCATTGCAAACATCACGTGCCAATCAAAAACGAATGAAAATGGCGCGCCAAAACACGTCCAAGCGCGCGCTACGCCCAGCCGATGCGAAAACACGAGCACAGGCGCGCCATGTAGGGCCCAAAGCCATGTAGGGCCCAAACGTTCAGATCAAAGCCATTGTCATTATCTTCTAAGCGAACGTTTAGATCAAAGCCGTTGTCAGCAATTACATGTGATACATGGAAAGAGAAGAGAGGGAAAGTGAAGAGATGGAGCACGGTAATGGAAAGAGAAGAGGCCGGGGGAAACAACCCATTTAAATAGGCACGGTGAAATGTTGCGCACTAAAAATACGGCGCCATTGCAAAAATCACGTGCCAATCAAAAACAAATGAAAAATAGCGCGCCAAAACACGTCCAAGCGCGCGCTACGCCCAGCCGATGCGAAAACGCGAGCACAGGCGCGCCATGTAGGGCCCAAACATTCCCATGTAAAATGAAGCAACCAGCAAAATAAAAGTGGCCATCGGGAATCGAACCCGGGTACTCGCAACACATGGCTCGCTCCAAGAGCCAACTGAGCTTTGGTTCTTTCTCGTATGAAATGCACCCACAACTGTATTTAATAGGGGTAGACAGGGAAAAATACCTCCTAGTTAATCACTCCTTGGTAAGCACAATCCTGTCCTAAACGACATGTTTTACGAGTACGGAGGGAGTACAAAGATAAAAATTGTTGGATCAAGAAGCTACTTATTCATCCAATTCAATCATTTATTAGTTATCCATTCACCTCCCTTTGCTCCACCTCATAGTCACACATAGCAATCATTTATTAGTTATCCATTCACCTCCCTTTGCTCCACCTCATAGTCACACATAGCACTGTTACATATTTTGTGCATAACACCATGTTTTCCAAATACAACTCAATTTTTGTTTAATATGTGTGTTTTGTTTTTATTATACATGATAAGATAGCATATAATTATTAAATATCGTTACCTGAATCTATTTTCAGAAAAAACTTCAGTGAAGTAGAGAGATGCAAACTGTCTAACTACAACGATACCCATATTGTACATGAAAATAATATTCATATATTATAACAATACACACTGACACTTGGAAAAATAAAGCATGAATTGTATTGTAATAACATAAGGCATATATAAATCCACATTATTATATATTTTATATAGAGAGAGAGTTGCACCTAACCATTTAAAACTATAATTTTGTTTGACGATAAAACTAGAAAACACGTGACAAAGACGTAGGGTGCCAACTAGTTTACTGCTTCTTGGTTCAAAATTTTGCCAAATAGCTTAAGTGGTCACTACAACTCCCTTCCCCAAAAAAAGAGGAAAAAGGAAAAAGTAAACATGCGCGCACACATGGTCACACCAACCATGTTGTCACACAGCTAGTAGATCCACCATCCTAACCCGTTTCCTACCTGGATTGAGATCCTCTGACTTTAGGGGGTTAAAGTCAGAGGTGAACAATACCGTGACTTTGAGCTGCTTTTAGCCATCCAATTTGTAGGGAACGGATGATATCGATTGCTACAGTGATTTGTGAATAGTGACTATGCTCGGTACATCTCACTGTTTTGCACTGTAGCAACATACTCATTTCACTGTGCGTCTCTGCCTTTTTTCCCCTAAAGGCGGAGGATCCGGATCCTTCTCAAGTGCAGTTAACATTAATCATATTATTTGAGTTTTATTATTAATTTGAAATACCATACAACAATACTAACCATATTTAAGTTTAATTAATTAGTTATGTGTGGAGAAGGTACTACGCACCCATTTGCTTGTTTGTAATAATATCATTCTTCAGTATAATGTTCAACATTCAGAACTAATTGATTGGGTGCATTATATGAATCTTACAAGCTTTTAACACTTCCCCAAGTCCTCTTAGCACTCTCGTTCATTTCAATTCTTAGCTTTTTGAGGCTTACTTTGTGACTTGCATGTCCCATCGTAAATAAGTACTCACGGAGGTCAATACCGATATTTGCTGACAACTATCTAGAAAAGGATCCGGTTCCTCCACATGCAGAGGGCCACTGTTGTTGTGAGGAGAACTGTAAATAAATATAGTGAATAGTACCACTTCACCATTACTACAAAATTCTTCTTTTGCATAGTGGTCATCGGGATCGAAGAAGATGTCATCTTTATGGTAGTAGTCGCGGTGGATGAAGTGGCACATATCCAATTGTATGTTTTCAATGCTTTTACCATCTATGTGGCGGTCATTTTCAATTCTAGGCCTCCGCATCAGCAGCATGAGAAGAAAATACTTGTTAATATTATTAGTCTTACCATCAATTGAAGAAAATCCTTCCTCAAATCTCACATATTTTTGGGTCATTGGATGCGCTTTGTGATTCATGCTTCATGTGCTTCTCCTCCAACTTCGGTGACCTCCTCTTTTTCTTCGGCGCCGGCAACAACCCAAACTCTAGCAGACCACCTACAACTTAGGGTCTCGGGTTGGGCGAGGGTTAAAGGGGTGGGAGAGGGAGGGATAAGAAGCGGGTGGTTGATAGACTTAGAGGGATGGCCGTGGAATACGACAACTTGAAGTTAGATGGTGGAACGGCTAGTGTTGGTGACGGGGGCAATGTGGAGCAACCCATTAGGAGACGACGGCCAGTGGTGGCGGATCCTGTTGTGGGAAGCTGTCAGAGACAAGGAAGACAACAGCGTGGGGGCTCCTCACTGCCGTTCGATAGAGGGGGAGTAGAGGGAAGAGGCCTGACTGGGGAGAAGGGACTCGCCAGCATCGTTAATGCCTCCCAGCGACGCTGGGCGATGGTGAGAAGCCAGCACCATTTCGGACGTGCGGGCGTTAAGGGGAAAAGGAAAACGAATCTCGAAGCCATCCAACGGCTCAAAAATTGTAAGATTTTGAGGGAATGATTCATGTGAAATGTGTAATAGACAGTCCCTTCTTTATTTTGGTTTATTATAGTTAGTGCATCTTTGATTTTTTTCCCCTTCCTTTTTTTTAGCTAAAGCATCGTCGGTATGTATACCTTAGAAACTAGGTGATTCCCCGCGCTTTGTTGTGGGATTACTAAGCAATTCTCAGTATATTTTTTCAATATGTTGATAAGTATATGTTAAATACTATAAAAATGATAGTTTGATTTGTTAAAACATTGTTCAAATGACATGAGGGGTGATGATTGGATATACTTGCATATTGATTTGTAGAATTAAATATATTGTAGATGATGATTTTGTTAACAGTGAAATTTGGTTTTTTCGCGTCAACGGATGTATGCTTGCATAAGGCTAAATATATAATATTGCTAGTGGGTGATGATGTGGCATGGTTGCATGTTGAGCTTTATACTTAGTGGGTTATAATTTTATAGAAAGTAGGAATAAGTTCATCTGAGATCCCTGAACTTGTCAGTGGATCCAATTTTCGTCCTTCAACCGAAAAACCAGATACAACGGGTCCTTCAACTATCAAAAACAGTGCAACATAAATCCCAAAGTGGTTTAGAAGGCAGTTTGGCAGTTTTGACTGACGTGGCGCATATGTGGCTCCTTTGACTAGGTCTTCGTCCTACGTGGCAATTCATCTCGAAAAAATAATAAAACCCATGGGACCCACATGTCAGCTACCACACAATATACTATTGTGTCATCCCAGTCCCTAAACTCGCAAATCGACCGTTCAGGTCCTCAAACTTGTTTGACTGTGTCATCCCGGTCCCTAAACTTGCAGATCACTCATTTAGGTCCTCCAACTTGTTCAGTTGTGTCACCCTGGTCCCTAAGCAGTACGGTCTAAAAACTTTATATCAAAAAATAATTCATAACTTTTTCATGTGAACTCTAATGAAGACAAACTTTATATCAAAATTGTAGCCCTTGACGCGACCTACAACTTTGTAGTTGAAAAGTTTTTGAATTAAAACTGTTTAGGGTCCCAAAATATTTTTGCATGTTTATAGATTTTGAAATTACATTTTGGGACAAAAAATGACTTAAAATAAAAAAAAATCAACTACAAAGTTGTAGATCACGTCGAGGGCTACAAGTTTGATATAAAGTTTGTCTTCATTAGAGTTCACATGAAAAAGTTATGAATTATTTTTAATATAAAGTCTTTAGACCGTCCTATTTGACCCAGATGATATTCAAATCCAAGTTTAGGGACCGGGATGACACAACTGAACAAGTTCGAGGACTTAAACGAGTGATCTGCAAGTTTAGGGACCGGGATGACACAGTCGAAACCTGAACGGTCGATTTGCGAGTTTAGGGACCGGGATGACACAGCGGTACAAGTTTAGGGTCCGGTGATGGACTTTACTCTAAAAAATAGTAGGGCCCATGTGGCCCCATAGATCATCCTTACTACTCCCATCCTCTCTATCTTCTCTATCCTCTCTCTCCCAGCAAGAAGGTGGGCAGAGCGACAAGACGGAGCAGCTGGTCGGGGCACGAAGCGGGCCAGTGAAGCGAAGCAGGGAGAAGGGCGGCGACCGCTCCACTCCTCTCTCTTCCTTCCCCTTTCGGCATGTGGGCGGCAGAGGGCGCAGAGCGGCAGCGGCCAGAGTAGGCCAGTGGAGTGGAGCGGGGCGAGCAGCGGCCGATAGCAGGTAGGGTGAAGCATCGGCAGACGATAGAGAGATGGGCGCGGCGAGGCCAATGGGCGAAGGAAGGATGACGAATTGTGGGCCTTCCCCTTCTCCTTTCCCTCCCTAGCCACGGCTGCCAGCGGTGAATCCTTGTGCGCATGGAGGAGGAAGAAGAAGGGATCAGGTCTTCACCGCTGCGCCGCCTGGTCACGGGGTCCACTGCACGCCGCATGACCGCCATCGTCACGGGAGTCGTCTTCTCACTATCCTCCTCATCGTCGTCCCTTCGGCGCCGTCCTCCCACTCGGCATCGCGGGCCCAATCTGGCGAGGTGGTGGTGAGAGGACTGGGCGAAGGGGTGGAAGAAAATGTGGTTGTCGAGGAAGGCGTGGAAAGAGTCCTCGGGGAGCGTGCAATGGGCGTAGAAGGCGAGGAGGTGGTAGGCAATGAAGCCGATGAGCGTGTGGGAGGCGGCAATGAAGGGCCACGAAGGCTATAGGGAGGAGCAGGCCGAGGATGTGGTCGGTTATGACGGCGGGCGATGGCAATCCACCAACATCCAAATCCGCCATCTCGAGCTCCTGGCGTTGGGATCCTCTTTGGCATCCTTTGCGGTCCGTTCAGTGCCGCCTCCATGTACCTCGTGTGGTCCATCATCGCCGGGGCCGGCGCCGCAAGGTAGAGGAGGTGAGGGGACATGTGGGTCCCACTATTTTATCTTCTTGACTACTTCCTCCGTTTCACAATGTAAGTCATTCTAGCATTTCCCACATTCATATTGATATTAATGAATCTAGATATATATATAACATCAATATGAATATGGGAAATGCTAGAATGACTTACATTGTGAAACGGATGAAGTACCTGTATATTTTGTTTTAATTTTTAATTTTACCACTTTTATTTTTGGATCAAATTGCCACGCTAGCGCTATGTCAATATCACGTAGGACAAAGACCTAGTAAAAGGAGCCACGTAGGCGCCACGTCATCCAAAACCAGGGAACAATACATTGAGGGACCTAAAATGAACTTATTCCTAGAAAATATAGATTTGCCCATGAAGTTGGGCTCCAACCGGCCCATCAACCCATCTCGCTGGGCCAGATGGGCCGGACTTGTCAGGGCTAGTCCTACCAGCCCGGACCAGCGAGGCTTCGTCCACGTCGCCATTCACCTCTCCGCACGCACGCACCCACCCACCCACCGAGCGAGGAATGGCGATGGCGGCGGCGAGGAGGGCCCTCCTGAGCCACCTGCGCGTGCCGGTGCTGGCTCGTCCCGCCGCGGCGGCGGGAAGCGTCCCCGCCGCGCGGCTCCTGTCGTCGGCGACGGAGGAGGGGTCCAAGGGCTCGTTCCTCGACAAGGGCGAGGTCGCCGACCGCATCGTCTCCGTCGTCAAGAACTTCCAGAAGGTCGAGCCCTCCAAGGTGAGCACGGTCGCCGACGCGCAGCGCACGGCGGATTCGGATCTAGGCGTGCTCGGCCTGTGTAGTGTATTTTTGATTCGCGTCGCATTCCTTTTGCTTCCTGGAATGGAGAGGATTTTCTTCTTCCGAAAAGAGATTCTGTATATGCGTAAGAAGTTGCAAAGTTTTGGTCTTGGTGGATCAATTGGAGCCGAACCTGAAACATTAGGGGATAGGAGTAGGACAAGAAACAAATCTTGCACTTTGTTAGAAGATTAGATTGTATACTAGTTACGAAAATTTGATTGAGGAACATATGTCATTCGTGATTGATTTGGTCCGTCCTAGGCTGTCAATGGATGATACACTCTTGTGATGACCTAGCTCCATTAATCCTTGTGTGTAGACAAATTTTGACATTTTGGTGCCTCTAGTGCGGTTTCACTTGCACTACTAGACGCCACATACCAAATTTGAATAGTTTACCCAGTGGCCCCATCTTGATTAGAAGCGATGTGTTGCATTGAGTGGGAATATGTTTTCTTTGTCTCGTTTTTGGCTGCTAAAGATAACATATAGTATTGTGTTGTATTTTAATTTTCTGCTTTTGTTAGCAAAATCTGGAAGTAGTGAACCTCTTGTTGGATGCACTTTCATCTGATCGCTGAAGTTGGCAAATGGTTAATTTACTAGAAAAAGTCATCGGTATTAGACTTATCTGTTTGCACAATTTGAAAGTGGGGCAATATATTATCAATAAATTTTGTTTACCTCTCCACTTGCATCAAGATGTTATGTTTGATGAAACAGTTGTTGTGACTCTGTTCCGGATCAAAATAATTAATTTAATTTGGATAACAATTATAATCCTTTTTTTATTAATAGTCTCCATAATATGCTTAATGTATGTTTGTTAGTCATCAGTGGCGGATCCACCATGGGGTCTCTGGGGTCTCGAGACCCTACTACCCGTATTGTAACCAAGGGAGACCCCATGAAGACCCCACTAAAATTTTCTGTGATACATCTATTAAAAGAGGGGACTATAATTTTATATAGTTTGTTCAGACCCTCCTGTTAATCTTTCCTGGATCCGCCCCTGTTAGTCATGTTAGCATCATTTGTTTGATTTGTCCTGCTACTGTGTTGCTCTTATTTCAACCTGTTTTGAGTGTGTTCTGCTACTGCTTGTTTTGATATTTCTTCCATTTGATTAAATTACATTTCCAAATTCTGTGGACTATTTCTAAGGGATATAGGTCCTTCCATGCCTAAGATATGTTAGTCTCAATGAGCAGCTAAAAATTGCGATGAAGAGGTTACTTGCATATGCCTTAATAGCCTTAATAGAAACCCTGCTGTGGTTCGTGGATGTTACTTGTACCAGGCTCCCTGATACACTGGTACAACAAAGAAGTTTGTTCTTACCTTCAAGAATTTTTAGACAGCAATTCATGCAGTTGTATACTTGCATACCTGCATTTTCTGTTCAATATGGCAAGGCACGTGCAGTTTTTAAAACACTGAGAATTATCTAGCAGCCAAGCAAATGGGGGAAGTTTTTATCGTTGTTGGGTTATAGTGGTACTATTGTAGTCTGTCTATATTTTCTGTTATTCGCTAGATACTGAACTTTCAATGGCATGGAATGATATTTCTCTGTTAGTTTAGGGAATGTTGGTTCATATTTGTAGATGTTGCCACTGTCGATAATAATCATTTGTTTATCCAATAAATGTTGCAGGTGACACCAAATGCTCATTTCCAGAAGGACCTCGGACTTGATAGCTTGGATACAGTTGAGATTGTCATGGCCTTTGAGGAAGAATTTGGCTTCGAGATCCCAGATAACGAGGCAGAGAAGATTGACTCCATCAAAACGGCAGTTGATTTCGTTGCCTCTCATCCTCAAGCAAAATAAGGATCTTGAGAATTCTCAGTTACTGATTCCATTAGATCTTTTTTTTTTTTGTTGCACGAACCAATCTGTGTCAACAGAGGACCAGTTTTCTTGTGTTTTATCTGCATAACCTTTATTCTGAGGTTATGCTTCTTACACAACTTGAATAGGAAATCAGTTTTTTTATTAATATTATTGGATGCGTGAATAAGCTTCGCACCATTCGGCTGTTTGTGGTTTTATGATGCGATTTGCATCTAAACTGATGCTGCACTGCTGGTTGTAGCCATTATTGTTGTGCAAACAAAGGTGAATCGATAGACCCCCCTCCCAAGGGGCCTTTTCTTTTCTGGTCCTTTCCAGCCTCTCAACACTGTATAGGAAGCAGAGTTGGCGATATCATATCACTTGCCTTCACATGAATCTTGCTAGGCATTTTTTTTTTTTTTGGAATTCATCCTGGTTTTTTTACTGACGCACCAAATCGGTCATTTCGCACGATGATGAACTTTCGGATCACATGCTAGCAAAGTGACAGTTTATTGGCTTGGCTAATCTATTCTGCACACATTCGATTCACTGGAACCGAACAGATGATGTCGATGGATTGTCATTTTCGTCCATCTCTGCTGCTCTCATGGTCTGGACGAGGGTTGTACATTCTGCAAGATGCAGAGAACTGAGACACGGGTGGCCGCAGCGAGTGACCCGTGCATGCAACCCAACTTAGATGCTGTTTCGGAGAGTTTCTACCGGCTGTAACCCAACTTCCCTTAATGTTTTAGATTCTTTTCTAGAGTCTTCAGTTACTAGGTTTTGATAATATATCTACTATTACTAGGTTTTGATAATATATCTACTGGTATTATAAAAATTGAAGATGAAGTTCGTTCGCTTTTGGAAATATAGAAGAAATAGTATAAGGGCATGTACAAGGGGGAGACTAATGGGCGATCGCCTAGCGATCGGTTGGCCCCGCCTCCCCCTATACTCCTCCCTCTTCTCTCCATTCCTCCTCCCCTTCTTCTCTTTCTACTACAGTACACCACACAATTTTTTTAAAAAAATAAAAGTTAGAAAAATTTATGTATAGAAATACTATATATAACAAATATTTGAATTCAAATTCAAATTTGAATCGGGTATGTAAACTTTTGACTTATAAACTTTGGGTCTATAAATTTTAGGTGTATAAACTTTAGATGTATAGAAATACTATATATAGAAAATATTTGAATTCAAATTCAAATTTGAATCGGATATAATTCAAATTCAAATTTGAATCGGGTATGTAAACTTTTGACTTATAAACTTTGGATCTATAAACTTTAGATGTATAGAAATACTATATATAGAAAATATTTGAATTCAAATTCAAATTTAAAACGGGTATATAAACTTTTGACTTATAAACTTTAGATCTATAAACTTTAGGTCTATAAAATTTAGGTGTATAAACTTTAGATGTATAGAAATAATATATATAAAAAAATATTTGAATTCAAATTCAAATTTGAATCGGATATATAAATTTTTGACTTATAAACTTTTGGTCTCTAAACTTTAGATGTGTAAACTTGAGGTGTATAAACTTTAGGTGTATAAATTTACTAAAATAGGAAAGTAATGCAGTGCCAAAAAATGAAACCAGGTAGAGGGGTGGAGGGAGGGAGGGGGGAGGGGATCGATCGCTGATCCATCCCCAGGGCGATCGATCGCCAAACAGGATTTCCGCATGTACAAAGGTAGAGTCAGATATGAGCTCTACATTATTTAGAGACTAGCATCCTACAACAGTTATAGACAATATAGTCTCTAATCATTAATGTATTAAAATACTTTTTCTTACTGTTCTTTCATTTCTTTCACCACCATGCAACAAAATTTGCTCTAATAAATACTAAGAGTCGGCTCTGAGCCATTGTTATGCATAACAACCATACTCCTTTCTCTTTCTTCCATGTCATCAAATTTACCTGCATGGCAATAGAGAGACCACTAATAAAGACCGTTATACATGCCCTAAGAAATCTCTTTAAAAACTCGCATACTAACTTGAAACGATCAGACACCTAACTGTAACTCATGATTTTCTAACAAAATATACATATCCAACCGAAATTAACGGAGTGAATCTCATATTAACTAAATAATATAATATTAATAAGATTAAAATAGTCTTTATCCGTTGCAATGCACGAACATTTTCTAATAGCTATATAATTTAAAAAATAAATTAGAAATCAGAAGCTGAAAACCAAACTTTTTTCCGATTCTTTGGAAGCTGGCTATCGACAGGGCCAGGTTTTGAGAGACTGGAACCAGGATAGGCAGCAGCACACAGGAATTGAAACGCGAACGCGTGCAGATTTGCAGAGACAACGAGGGCGAGGCGAGGTAGTCTGCACTGCACGCGTCACAGGTGGCCGGTGCAGGGAGGGAGGGAGGGAGGGACGCCCCTGCGCCGGCCGGGCGGCCGGCAGGTGTGACGAGGAGTGGAGGACCCTGTCGCTCGCAGGTCGCAGCAGGAAGATTGATGAGATTCCTTCTCACAGATACAGATAATGTGAGACATATGCTCAAGGTCACGGGAGAAGATCGTCTATCGCAAGGGGTTCTAAACGCAATCTAAGGGCCCTTGAATCAAAGGAAGGAATTATGAAAGAATTTAGTAGGATTAAATCCTATACAAAATTTTTTTATATAGCCTTTTAATTCAAAGGATTGAAGTTTTTCAAATCCTACAAAATTTCTATGGAATGTCTTATTGCATATAGGTTTTGAAGGAAACTGGGCCCCTTTGAAACACAGGATAGAAAAAACATAGGAATAAAAAAAAATATAGGAATTAAAGTGGCATGTTTTCCTAATCCTGCAGGAATGGAAAACATAGAAAATATGAAGAGAGTCTCTTTGATACCACCATAGGAAACAAGCAAAACTAGGAAAGTTTCCAAGAGGTTGGACCTCTTGCTTATTTTCCTATGAAATTAAGCTATAGGTGTAATCCTATGGAAAATTTCCTATACTTTCCTATGAATCAAAGGGTTTTATAGGAAAATTTTTTTTAGGAAATTGAATCCTCTAAAATTCCTATGGCAATCCTCCAATTCGAAGGGGGTAGCAAGAGGTCTAACCTCTTGGTAAAAATCCTTTGAGTATATTTCTATCATCCGATTCCTGTGTTTTTTCTGTGGTCTAATCAAACTATCATTCCTACGTTTTTCTATGTTTTGCAATTCTCTATTTTACACTTACATTCCTATCAGAATCCTATGTTTTTCCTATTCCTCCATTTTTTCATTCCCACAATTCAAAGGGGCCCTAAGGAATTGAGATTTGCGAAACTAGATGTAGTGTACGTGGCGTTTCACTCGATCGTAAAATGCTACTCCCTCCGTCACAAATTATAGCAACTTTTAACTCTCAGGATTTGTCCCAAAATATAACAACTTCTTCACCAACATTCTCTTCCCAACCAATTGTTGAGAATATAGGCATATAATGATTTAATATATTCCATAAATAAATCATGACATTACAGATATATACTAGCATTAACACATCATTATATCTACACATGTAAACTAAGCAGTAAAATATGAACAGATCAAATATGCGCAACATGTCGAACACGTATCGAGGTGGCGGAAAGACCGGTTGCTCGGCAGGAACTACTCGCGGAAGGCGAGCCGTCGCGGACGAATAGAGAGCAGTCGCGCGAAGCGCTTCCCAAAAACCTTATTGTCGCTTTCTCCCAGTGCAGGACGTCGAAGGCAGAGGTTCCGGAGACCTGCTCTCCCGATCGCCAGTGCACGCCGGCGAGCGGGATGGAGTAGTCTACGAGCGACGATGCAGTACAGAGTAGGAGGCAAACCCTAGATTGATTTTGCGTGTGTTGCGTAAAGGCGGCGGCTCGGTTTATATAGAGATAGGTCACTTGATCAGGGCGCTCGCACGATCTCCACTCCGCGTAACCGAACCGGATAAGCGAATTTTCCTGCAGCAAAACAAAAATGCAAAAGGAGGTTGCATCTGCGCAAGGGTGAGGAGCCAATTTTGCGGACCATTCGACACGTACGTCGTGCACACGCGCCGTCTGCCCTGCCCTGCCCGGCGAGACGAGGCGAGCGCTTGCTTGTGTTCCCCCTCTTCTCTCCACCACACATGCTTCAAGTGGCTAGGAGGGCATCCTCCCTTTTAAGGAGGTCCCTCTCTCCTAGAATAAGCAAGGTGGTACTAAACTCCATATGCATGCTATCCCATGAGGTGGGCTTTTATGATTTTCCAAAGAATTAATCTTCAAATGGGCCTTAGCCCATCTATTAATTCCAACACCAATCACAACGCTCCACCATTCACTTTCCCCATCTACCTCCACTACTCATCTAATCACAACCCTCCACCACCCACTTTTACCTACTACTTCTCAATAACCGTGTCCAACCGTAAAACTTTTTATATTCTAGGACAGAGGCAGTACTTACTTTTTATTTGCTGATTCTTCAACATCAGCAGGCAGGATGTTATTGGACATCTACGTACCTGTAATTCTTAGTTTCATCCGAGCTTCCGATTTTGTCATTTAGCAATTCTGAAAGTAGTTTTCTTTTCCCGCTTTTTTCCTACACGTGCGAAAGGATTACACGTTAATATATTAGGTTTTGTTTCCCCGCTTCGTGGAAATGCCAAAGGTAGAACACGGGCCATTGTTTTCCCAGATAACTCCACAGAAATTCTCTCAGAAGTTATAGTATACTTGGATTTGGACAGCTCAACTTCAAAGTACGTGAGGTGAATTAGAGATCTCGTCAGATAGCTCCAAAGCGATTTTATGCCTCCCTGACTGACCTATCACGCACGGTAGTTCACTTCAGCAGAGGAGAGAGGCGCCCACACGCACGGGGCTTGTTTTCTCCCCATTCTAGGCTAGCTACTTGCATGCGGCGAGACGGCATGCACGGCGCTGGTCCTCGATCCACCACAGTCGCCTTTGGTTCTTTCTCCTGCGCATATATACGGGGTGCATGTGCATGTGAGCAAAACATGCGTCGATAGACAGCATCATTTCAACATCAATTCTTGGCCTCCTGTCCTGTGTGTATATATATGCGGCTGTGGTGTTTGTTGTTTTTTCTTTAATTCAAACAAAATTTGCGCAAGCTGAATTAATCCAAGACAATTTTAATCTTTTTCGGTGAGATTGATTGGATAGAGCTCCTACCAATCCACTTTCTTGTTTGGCGTTTCATGCAGTCTTAAATATTCAGAGTTCTTCACGACCCAAAAACAAACAAAAAAAAAAGAACTTTTCATGTGGCCATCGACCAAGTATATAACTGCGGGAAAATAAAAAAAAGGAACAGTTTCAGGGAGCCCATCAGGATTCAGGCATTGCATGGCTCTCTCACCGGTGAAAACTGTAACAGTAACAGCACCAACAACTACTACACACCGGATCAGGCTTCTCCACCTTCCAAATCACCAGACTTTGGCACTAACATATGAGTTCGATGAACCATAGATCCATATGTCAGTGATAGAGTCATGGTGCTTTTGAGGTAGTGGATCTCGGTGCCCACGGCGGCATGCCACGCGCCGGAAACTACCAAACCGAGGAGAAATCGTCCGCTTCCAACCGCCTGCGCATGTGTGCAACCACCGCACCGCACCATGCATTATTGCCCTTCTCTGCAGGTGATTGCTTAGGAAACAGACCAAGACACAGCGTTATATAGCGTCTCTGACCATCTGCGTTCTTGCCATTTCGGTGCTTTCGGCTGGCTGCACAGCACAGCCACAGGAGAGCTAGCTCCCGTCACGGGCCAAATCCAAGGGGGATATCGTATTTCCTGTGCATCGATCGTTTGCTCATTCACGAGCTCACAGACTCACAGTCTCACAGGGAGATCAAGGAGTCGGAGAAACCTCCTCTGCCTTGCATGCCAGTGAGTGAGTGCGAGAGATAGGTTCACTTCAGGGTGGTTATTGGGGTGAGCACCTGAGCTGATCAGCAGCCATGGAGGGCGTCGGTGTTGGGGTTAGAATTAGAGCGCTGCTCTGCTGCATTGCGATGGCGGCGATGCTTCTCAGTTCCTACCAGCAAGGCCAGGTTCTCTCTCTTGCTGATGTTGTCTCTTAAGTCTCTCTTTGAATTGGAAACAATTGTCCGGCCTCGTGTATTATTCTGATATCTTCTCCATTGAAGGCCGAGGCCTCTTACATGCCATGGCCGCCAGCTACGCCGCCGCCACCTGCTGCTGCCACTGCCAACTCCACCTCCACCGCGGCGGCGAACAACTCGTCGTCGTCGTCGTCCACCACCGCGCCGCCGCAGCAGCCGACCGCCTTCCCCATGGTACGCCCATCAAAACGATCACAGATTATGAAATTAATCCACATTGCGCTCATTTCGTCCTCCTCTCCGATCCGTTCTTGCAGTACGGCGTGACCCCCGGCAGCCTCCGGCCGCAAGGTACACGTAATCTCCATCGATCTCTCGCTGAATTAACCAATCAATTAAGCATTGTTAACTAGGAGTAATTAAGTAGCAGTCGGTGGAATAATGCTGTTTGGCAGAGTGCGGGGGTCGGTGCGCGTACAGGTGCTCGGCGACGGCGTACAGGAAGCCGTGCATGTTCTTCTGCCAGAAGTGCTGCGCCTCCTGCCTCTGCGTGCCGCCGGGGACCTACGGCAACAAGCAGTCGTGCCCCTGCTACAACGACTGGAAGACCAAGCGAGGAGGCCCCAAGTGCCCCTAGTTAATTCTTTTTTTTTTCATTTTAGTAGCAAATTAAACCACCATTGTTGAGGGAGGGAGGGAGGGAGGAAGGAAGCCGCCATGGCTGCAAGCTTTTCAGCCTTTGCTCTGAGCTAAGGCACGGCCCTCATGCATCCAGAGTTTGTTGAAATTCAGATGCGACTCTCTGTGTTCTTTTCCTCTTGTTTTTTTTTTCTGTTCTTTTTGGGGTATATCTGCTAGAGTGGTTGTTTGTCTGTATTGATTTCGTGGATCTTAAGGTAGAAGATGAGTTGTCGAGATGAATTTTGATCGTGATGTGTTTCGAGTTTGTTTGTAATTTGTATGCAGTATTGAGGAGTAATTTGTATGCTACTATGGGTTCTTTTCTCTCATTTCCCAGCTTCTACCTTTTCATTTTTCACGTGCATATTTGTCGAACAATTAAATAGTTTTATTCAAAAAAAATTCTATACGTAAGTTGTTTCAAAATCTGTTCAATCTCCCTCCATTTCAGGTTATAAAACGTTTCGACTTTGGTTAAAGTCAAATTACTTAAGTTTGACTAGGTTTAAAGAAAAGAAACATTTTCAACTCAAGACAAATTTATTATGAAAATATATTCAATTATTGATTTAATGAAACTAATTTGGTATTATAAATATTACTATATTTTTCTATAAGCTTAGTTAAATTTAAAATAGTTTGACTTTAACGAAAGTTAAAATGTCCTGTAACCTAGTAAAACGGAGGGAGTATTAAGTACTCCATCCGATTCATATATAACGTTTTGATTTCTTTCCCAGTCTAATATTTAAGATTTAATTAAATTTATAAAAACATAGTAATGTTTTAAAAATACATTCACTATTATATTTAATAAAAAATATTTGGTATACAAGATGTTACTAATTAAACTTATACTCTCTTAATCTCTAAATGTTTAACGCCGTTGACTTTTTAAATCATGTTTGACCGTTCGTCTTATTCAAAAATTTTAAGTAATTATTAATTCTTTTTCTATCATTTGATTCATTGTTAAATATACTTATATATATATATAGTTTTACATATTTAAAAAAATTTCGAATAAGACGAACGGTCAAACATATTTAAAAAAGTCAACGGGGTCAAATATTTAGAAAATGAGGGAGTAGTAAATAGGAAAAAAAAAGTTAAAGCGGTTAACTACCGGAACTTTTTATATTAGCTTCTTAATTTTTGGAAACATAATTTCCACGAAAGGGAAAAATGGCGCTTTACTCGCACGCCTCCTTCTTCCCGCGCGAAAATCCCCCCTCTCCCGCCCAAAACAAAATAAAACTCCAAACCCACCTCCCCTCCCCCCAAATCTCGCTTCCCAAGGAAACCGTGAGAGATCAGACGCCGCGCGCCGCGCTCGAGCTCCTCCAATTCCCCACGCCGCGATCCATTCCGACCAGCTAGGGATCTCGCGCTTCTCCTTCTCCTTCTCCGATGGGGAGGCCGCGGAAGCCGGCGAAGCCCGCGGCCGCGGCGTCCTCCTCCGCCTCCGCCGCCGCCGCCGCCTTCTCGATCGGTACGTGACCGGAAACCCTAACCCCCCACGCCTCGATCCATCGGATCCCTACTAGTGTTTGTTTGCCCGATCGGATTGCGTGATACGGAAAATGGGGCGCGCGTGTTGGCAGGCAACTGCAAGGTGGAGATCCACGGGAGCAGCCTGAGGTGCCAGTCCACGGAGCAGGAGGAGGAGGAGCTCACCATTTCTGGGCCCAGGGGCGCGAAGATCGTCGTGTCTGGTCAGTGCGCCGGGTGGCAATTAGTGGTCCTATTTATTTCTTTGGTCGCAGATCATCTTGTTCTTGACATTTTTCTTTTGTGTGATCTTTGTGCAGTCGACGGGGCCAAGAGTTCTTCAGTTGGTGAGTTCTAGAGTGTTCAAATGGAGGACTAGTGGAAGGGGAGTTGAGTCTGTATTTCTTTTCATTGATGCGGTCTGATCTTTAAGTGTTATCTGCAGGTGACGGTTTTGATTTCATCCTTCTCAGTCCGAGTGATGTCGATGAGCGAAACAAGGCATTGCTTCAGGTGGTTAAATTATACAGCTTCTGCATTAATCATTTCCAGTGCACCAGCAAAGCAAGTGAAAGTGGTACATTATCTCGATTTTATATTTCTTTTGCTGGTAGAGTGCACTTGCTTGCAGAGCTAGAAGGTTTACATGGCCGCATATTGGCTGTGCACACTACTATTAGTAGATGTGTAATTCCTTTTTGCACAAATCGATTTAAAGAAAAGAATAGCTGTATCCATGGTGACAATAGGATTTTCAAATACTACCTCTCAGTCAGTGGCTGATTCCATATTGCAAAACCATTGATCATCGTATCAGAAATACTTGGAATAGGATAATTCATTGGCGTTCTTATACTGATTTTCAGGAGGTACTATTGCTTTATAAGCAAGAACTCCCAACTATGGATTATGCTGCTAACACTGGAAGGAAGTCAGGGTTTCTCGAAAAATGCGTGACAAATGGGTACAATCTTATTCTCTTCTTTATCAGAAAGTATTTCCATACCCACGGTATAATATGACATATATTGGCGATGCTGATACTACTATTCTTGTGTTTCTTTTTATTTGACACAACTACTGCATTTTTATTGTAAAAGTATAAACAGTTTACATTCTGGTTGTATGTCATGTACCCAGGAAGTACAAGACTCTAGTTCTGAGCTCTACTGCAGGGCATGAAGAGGTAAGCATTAAGAACCAGTAGCATCATCTAACCATGTACATCTATTTCACAATGCATAAATACTACTCCGGAGTCTGCACTGATTTCTTGGATTGCTTGTTTGATGTTAATAAATATCTTAGACATAGCATATGATCCTTAAGATCAGTGTGGCAAAAAAATTATTATGACAAGATGAGATAGAAGATTTGAAGTGTTATGCTTCTACCTAAACTTGATATTTTATCCTCAGAAGAAAAAACCTAGGATGCCATAGATGGTTGAGTCTACCAACCAGCTCATTTCCAATTATGTGCTTACTATGTTGATTTAATGTAAGATAGTGTTACTTTTAAACCTTGTGCCTGTTTTCACTTTGGTTAATTGATTATTGGCTTACAAGTAGGCAGCAGCACATATTTAATGATTACATCAGGCCAGGTATGAAGTGCTTAGGTGGCAATAAGAAAACATCCATAAAGGGCAAGGAGATAAATAAGTCTCTTAAGTGATCACAGCTTCAATTCCCCTGTCATAGTTTCCAATTATCTAAAAGATATCCCCGATTAAACTGAGTGAGCCATCAACTTGGTATGGCAACTTCAGATCCAACTATTCTCATTTTCCTTTCATCTCACACGAGCATCCTGCTTAGCACTTGAGAATTAATTTAGCACTTCTAAAAAAATCTGACTAAGTAAACTATGGATAGTGGCTAATGTCTAATGAAACAGAGTTTTCTCTAATTAGCCTTGAAGAATTTTCTGTTCGCTGCAGGCCTTGCAATTAAACTACATTTGATTAAAGCTAATTAATCTTTGACACAGGTAACAGCTGCCTTATCATATCAGCTAGTGCCGGCTGACACACAGTATGCTGAAATACCTCTGGCAGTCGTGAGACCTCCTTATCAACGTGTGGTATGATCAATGTAAATTATATTTCAGTATCAAAACTAGCATCCGTTGCAAGTTTCATTCCTATCCTCTTTGCACTAAGTTTTAAATGAATTGCCTCTGCAAAATTTCTTGGTACTTGGCTTCTTTTCCTACATGAGATCTGTAGGACTAACACCCCGTCACCCAAACTTGAAAAACTAATAGATTTCTTCCTGCGAGTTGCTTATACTCTGTCCTATATATTTGCAGTCATTGATCGATGAAATTCCTTAATCCTTTTTATTTTTTACCCTCTTAAGCTTCATAACTTATGTAATTCTTTAAATGTTTATCTCAGGGTATAGGTCAGCTCTTGTACAAGGAGCTTAGCCAGAGGCTTCGAAATGTTGGCGTCACAACCATATTCTGCTGGGCAGATAATGTCTCAGAAGGATTTTGGCTTAAACAGGCAAGCCAAAATAGATATCTAAATAAATCCAATTGTTTTCATTTCCATTTGCATAATGAATATGCCTTTATTACTTATGTTCAGCAAATGCTAGAGACTAGTAATCTAATGTTGGCACTATTTTAAAGATCGTGTCTCACTTAAGAAACTAAGCTACTAAGCAAGTCTATGTCCTCTAAGCATCATAATCTGGAAATATGACAATGTGAGTTTTCTTATGGAGTGTTCTGTCATCGTGATCAGTAGAAAAGAAATGCCTGATTAGTGATTGTTTATGTATTCTGCCAATCATTAGCTCCTAAAATCTTATACTCCATCTATCCTGAGTTAAAATTATAATTGGCCAGTGCCGCCACCAGTCACACTTAATGGCTACCTACAAGCGACCCAAGTAATGTCAACCGTGGGCAACTAAATTTCCCTTTTTGTAGCAGTTTAGTTCATTATTTGTTAGTGGACTATTAGTCTTATTAACAGATATATCCTACTTTATCAGCACAGATAATCAATTAAGACTTGGAAGTCTATGCTAACTAGATGCTTGGTCTTTGCTTGTGAGTCAATTGCAGGGTTTTGAATCTGTTGGAGAGGTAGATACTAAAGGCAAGATTTGCAGAATTCCAGTAAGGGCCGATATCAAGAGGGCATTATGCTTTCCAGGTGGTTCAATGCTTATGGTTTCACATCTGAAGGATTTGCCAGCTCCTCAAAAGAGTTTACTTTCATCTCAGCAAACATATCAGTTTCACACGTTTGCACCAGATAGTAAGTCTAAGTGAATTCATATTGCTAATTTTCTTTTGGGTTCTGGTATCTCAAACCCGCTATTTCCTGGAACTAATTGTCTAGGCAACTATAATTGTGATATGACATAGATTACATGCAATTTAGCAATTATATGCTTATATATTATACAGGCTTCCTGTAGTTCTGAGCCACTTTTGTGACCTATTACTTGGTTGCAATTTTATTATAATCACATAAATACAATTAATCTAAGTAAATAAAAAATGTAAAGAAGATCGTAGTAGCCTAATATGCCTCACATGGTAGACCAGTATCCATTTACGACTCTTCATTTGTCTTATTAATTTTGACTCTCACCAATCAAGCTTTGACCAGCAATATTTTTAGGATGTCTAATAACATAGCATAAAGTTTGTATGGCTAGATTTGTAATCAAAGTTAGTTAATTTAAATTTTGTATATTTAGAGATATTTTCTTTTGTGATGTTTAAAAATTAACAGTCAAAGTTATATCTGTCAGCGCCAAAATTGGCTGTAAATGTGAGCAGTGATGGAATAAGCCTTGTGGTCCTTCTCTTGCTTTTAGGTTGTTTTTCCCCTTTTAGGACAACATCCTTTCAGTTTTGCTTTTAGCATCTTTCGGTTTTGCTTTTAGCATCCCTAGGACAGCATCTAGGATCTCCTTTATGCTTTATTCAGTTTGGATGCTCTCTAGGACAACATCGCGTTCAAATTTTAGACTAGTGTGGGCAGCAATTAGCTAGCAGCCATCCAGCCAGCTATGGCTATATATATGTATCCAACCTCCCTCGGGAAGGCATGGCTTTTGTGTTTGTGAATGAAGAAAACCAGAAAATTGCCCCATCTCGAGTGCCATCCTCTTCTCAATGAGAGTAACCATTGAAATTCTAACAGCTGGTATCAGAGCCACACTTTCCTGTAGGCTAAACATCTCCTGTTCCACCCCTTCCCAAGCTCGGTTGAGCACTCAGCCAGCAGCAGCAGCAGCACCAGCTGCTCCTCCTTCCCCTTTCCCTTACCCCTCTCCACACAGCAGCCCCCCGGAGGCGTGCCATGTCCGACGTTCGGTCTCGGCGTTCGGTCGCCTCGAGCACTCGGCGTCAGCAGGACGCCGAGCTCGCCGCAGCAGAGGAGCGCAGGCGAGCAATGGCTCAGACTGCTGCAGCAGCAGCGAGGGCGGCCAGACTGGCGGCAGCGGAGTTGGCAGCAGCCAGGGCGGAGGCGGAGGCAGAGGCGGCGGAAGATGCGGCACGTGCGGCGGAGGTAGAGGTTGAGACCTTGCGCAGCAGCATCAACGGCTCCATCGCTGGCGACATCACCGCCGACAGGGAGCTTGAGGAGCTGGCAAGAGGAAGGGCGCGGGAGCGGGCAGAGGGGTGGGCAGCAGCCCACCCCCACGGCGGCGGCGGCGGCCCAAGGGACCGCGCGCCTGCCGACGGGAACCCGAACGGGCGCGGGCGTGCCGGCGGCAGCCCGGAGCCCGCGCGCGGCCCTCGCAGGCAGCGCGGCTCTCCCTCCCCTGACCGGCGCCATGGTCACCACGGCGTCCAGACGGTGGTCAGGGACTTTGGTCCCGGCGGTGGGTGGCCTACCCTCACCAAAACCGACTACATCGAGTGGGCCGCGGTGATGAGGGTGAGGCTCCAGGTGCGGCACATGTGGGAGGCAGTCCGGTACGGCGACGTCGACTACGACGAGGATCGGCGGGCATTGGATGCCCTCATTGCTGCAGTCCTGCCCGAGATGCAGTTCTCGCTTTCCCAGAAGCGGACTGCCAAGGAGGCCTGGGACGCCATCGCTACGGCACGCATCGGCAGTGATCGCGCCCGCAAGTCCACACTGCAGGCACTCCGCAAGGAGTGGGAGAACCTGGCCTTCAAGCCAGGTGAGGATGTTGATGACTTTGCCCTCCGTCTCAACACTCTTTTGCAAAAGATGGTGCAGTACGGCGACGACACCTACAACGAGGAGAGAGCTGTCGAGAAGCTCTTCCGCTGCGTCCCAGAGAAGTATAGGCAGATCGCTCGCTCGATCGAGTCTCTGCTGGACCTCTCCACGATGTCGATCGAGGAGGCGTTGGGTCGCCTCAAGGTCGTCGACGGTGATGAGCCACAGCCTCTCTCAGGGCCTATCACCATTGGAGGGAAGCTCCATCTCACTCGGGAGCAGTGGGAGGCCTCTCAGGGTGACAGAAGAAAGGGGGAGTCTTCTCCCTCGACAGGCGGCCGCAAGCCGCGCAAGGCACGTGGAGGTGTCCAGCTGCGGTGGGCGCGAAGACGCGCTGAGGGTGGCGCTCGCAGAGGCGCCCAGGGCGGCGCCGCCGGCAACCACAAGCCGGTACGAGACGACACCTGCCGCAACTGTGGCAAGCTTGGCCATTGGACCAAAGACTGTCGACAGCCACGACGTGGCCAGGCCCACGTCGCACAGGTGGAGGAGGAAGAGCCGGCTCTGTTCCTGGCACACGCAAGATCGAGCTTCCTCCAGCGGCACCGGCCGCAGCGGCTTTCCTCCACCTTGATGAGCCGAAGGTACTCGTCTCCCTCTGCAACGGCTCCAGCAACGACAAGGCTGATGTGTGGTACCTTGACATCGGCGCCACCCATCACATGACCGGCCGACGGGAGTTCTTCACCGAGTTCGACCCTAGCGTCCGAGGCTCCGTCAAGTTTGGGGACGCCTCCGGCGTGGAGATCAAGGGCGTTGGCTCCGTCACCTTCACCGCGCAAGTCCGGTGAGCACAGGCTGCTCACCGGAGTCTACTACATCCCCGCGTTGAGGAATTCTATCATCAGCGTGGGACAGCTGGATGAGAACGGCTCACGCGTGTTGGTCGAGGACGGACTCATGAGGATTTGGGATCGCCGTCGTCGCCTTCTTGCCAAGGTAACCAGAGGCACTAATCGACTCTACATCCTCGGCGCGCAGGTCGCACAACCAGTTTGCCTCGCCGCTCGTCGGGACAACGAGGCATGGCAGTGGCACGAGCGCTTCGGGCACCTCCACTTCGAGGCCCTGAAGCGCCTCAGTGCCAAGGAGATGGTGCGAGGCATGCCGTGCCTTGACCACGTGGAGCAGCTCTGCGACGTCTGCGTGGTAACGAAGCAGCAGCGGCTCCCCTTTCCCTAGCAGACGAGCTTCTGAGCCAAGGAGCGGCTCGAGCTCGTGCACGGGGACTTATGTGGCCCAGTGACACCGGCCACACCAGGAGGACGACGTTACTTCCTGCTGCTCGTCGACGACCTCTCCCGCTACATGTGGGTGATGGTCCTCGGCAGCAAGGGAGAGGCTGCGGATGCCATCAGGCGTGCGCAGGCCGCTGCAGAGGCGGAGTGCGGCCGCAAGCTGCGCGTGCTGCGCACTGACAACGGCGGCGAATTCACGGCGGCTGAATTCACGTCGTACTGCGCTGATGAGGGCATTCAGCGCCACTACACCGCGCCGTACAGCCCGCAGCAGAACAGTGTCGTCGAGCGGCGCAACCAGACGGTTGTGGGGATGGCTCGGGCTCTCCTCAAGCAGAGGGAGATGCCGACCATCTTCTGGGGGGAGGCGGTGGTGACAGCCGTCTACATCCTCAACCGCTCGCCTACCAAGGCCCTCGATGGCAGGACACCGTACGAGGCTTGGCATGGGTGCAAGCCGGCGGTCTCCCACCTACGGGTCTTCGGCTGCCTTGTGTTCGCCAAGGAGCTTGGCCACATCGGCAAGCTCGACGACAGGAGCACCCCGGGGGTGTTCATTGGCTACGCGGAGGGCTCGAAGGCCTACCGCATCCTCGACCCGGAGACACAGCGTGTGCGCACAGCGCGCGACGTAGTGTTCGACGAAGGGCGAGGGTGGGTATGGGACAAGGCGGTGGATGATGGTTCGACTCTGACGTACGACGACTTCACCATCGAGTACGTCCACTTCGAGGGAGCTGGGGGAGTAGGCAGCTCTTCTTCACCGAGCGTGTCTACCCCAGTCCCCGAGCCTCCATCGACTCCAACACCAACACACCCTCGGGCCACGACTTCGACTACGACGAGCTCTTCGTCGACACCACCCCAGCCGGTGTCCCCACGCGCTCCAGCACCAACAACCACTCCTCCGGGCACGTCTACTCCGACGCCAGCTCGTGTTGAGCGCAGCCCGGTGGAGTTCGCTACTCCGCTCTCCCATGACAGGGAGCGCATCGACGCGTACCACGACGGCGAGCAGCTACGGTACCGTACGATGGAGGATCTTCTCGGCGACCAGCCGGTGCCGGGACTGGTGCCTCGCGACCTGGAGGCGCAGTTGCACCTTGCGTGCGACGACGGTGAGCCTCGGTCTTTTGCAGAGGTCGAGAAACATGCGGCATGGCGTGCCGCGATGCAGTCGGAGATGGACGCGGTTCAAGAGAACCGCACCTCGGAGCTTGCTGACCTCCCTCGTGGTCACCGCGCGATCACCCTTAAGTGGGTGTTCAAGCTGAAGAGGGATGAAGTCGGAGCCATCGTCAAGCACAAGGCTCGCTTGGTGGCACGCGGCTTCGTGCAGTAGGAGGGGATCGACTACGATGATGCCTTCGCTCCCGTGGCACGGATGGAGTCCGTGCGACTCCTCCTTGCGCTGGCTGCTCAGGAAGGCTGGGGTGTCCATCACATGGACGTCAAGTCGGCATTTCTGAACGGTGACTTGAAGGAGGAGGTCTACGTGCACCAGCCGCCGGGATTCGTGCTCCCCGGCAAGGAGGGCAAGGTGCTACGCCTGCACAAGGCCCTCTACGGCTTGCAGCAGGCACCGAGGGCGTGGAATGCCAAGTTGGATTCCACGCTCAAGGGGATGGGCTTCGAGCAAAGCCCGCACGAGGCGGCCATCTACCGGCGGGGCAATGGAGGAAATGCCTTGCTGGTGGGTGTCTACGTCGACGACTTGGTGATCACTGGCACCAAGGATGTGGAGGTGGCGGCGTTCAAGGAGGAGATGAAGGCCACCTTCCAGATGAGTGATCTGGGGCCTCTCTCCTTCTACCTGGGGATCGAAGTGCACCAGGACGACTCCGGGATCACGCTTGGACAGACCGCCTACGCCAAGCGCGTCGTTGAGCTGGCTGGGCTCACTGATTGCAACCCAGCTCTCACTCCGATGGAGGAGAGACTGAAGCTGAGCCGCGACAGCACGGCGGAGGAGGTGGATGCTACACAGTACCGGCGCCTTGTGGGGAGCCTTCGCTACCTCACCCACACACGGCCGGACTTGGCCTTCTCCGTCGGCTACGTCAGTCGGTTCATGCAGCGACCGACGACGGAGCACCAGCAGGCTGTGAAGAGGATCATCCGCTACGTTGCGGGGACTCTCGACCACGGTCTCTACTACCCGAGGTGTCCTGGCAAGGCACACTTCGTCGGGTACAGCGACAGCGACCACGCCTGCGACATTGACACCAGCAAGAGCACGAGCGGGATTCTCTTCTTCCTCGGCGAGTTCCTCGTTAGCTGGCAGTTGGTCAAGCAGCAGGTGGTGGCCCTGTCTAGCTGCGAGGCTGAGTACATAGCGGCATCCGCCGCTTCGACCCAGGCGCTCTGGCTTACTCGACTGCTTGGTGATCTCCTCGGTAGAGACACTGGAGCGGTAGAGCTCAGGGTGGACAGCAAGTCCGCTCTGGCCCTGGCAAAGAACCCCGTTTTCCACGAAAGGAGCAAGCACATCCGGGTGAGGTACCACTTCATCCGAAGCTACTTGGAGGAAGGGAGCATCAAGGTGAGCTACATCAACACCAAGGACCAGCTTGCGGACTTGCTCACCAAGCCTCTTGGGAGGATCAAGTTCCTCGAGGTCTGCTCCAGGATTGGGATGGCCCAACTTTCCCACAAGACGACGCACAAGACTTAGGGGGAGAATGATGGAATAAGCCTTGTGGTCTTTGGTCCTTGTGGTCCTTCTCTTGCTTTTAGGTTGTTTTTCCCCTTTTAGGACAGCATCCTTTCAGTTTTGCTTTTAGCATCTTTCGGTTTTGCTTTTAGCATCCCTAGGACAGCATCTAGCATCTCCTTTATGCTTTATTCAGTTTGGATGCTCTCTAGGACAGCATCGCGTTCAAATTTTAGACTAGTGTGGGCAGCAATTAGCTAGCAGCCATCCAGCCAGCTATGGCTATATATATGTATCCAACCTTCCTCGGGAAGGCATGGCTTTTGTGTTTGTGAATGAAGAAAACCAGAAAATTGCCCCATATCGAGTGCCATCCTCTTCTCAATGAGAGTAACCATTGAAATTCTAGCAAGCAGGGGGAGTATTTAAGGCACATTACAAGCCTTAATTACAGAAACTGCTAGCCAAATATGCTTTATCCATTCAATGTTGAGAGCAATCTACTTACATTTAGCTTAATGGTATGAGCACTTGTGCATTTGCACAAAATAAGTTCAATTTATCTCGAGTGATTTTTTGTGGTCTTTTTCAGGCATCTCTCCAAGTGATACCGGTACTTCAACTCCCTCCTGTGAAAAATTGCTTCCGCAGACAGTTGCATGCCACAAGGTCAGCAAGACTGCAGCAGTGGAAAAAAAATGAAGATTTCCATGGTACCGGAGGATGTTCATTTTCTGACCAACAAGAAAATAAACGTACACATGAAACCTCATCATCTTCACTAAAGTCAAAAAGAGTAAGATGTTCCCAACATTCTGACCATCACCAAGACATGAATCAAAATGAGATCTGTGGCAAACCCCTTTCTATAAGCAACACCCCCATACATGAAAATTCAGTGCATCTGATGCCCAACGAACTTTCTAATCCAAGCATGGTAGGTCATGTTAAAAGCAAAATATCAGGAGATGCAAAGGCCAATATCAGTTCCAATGGAAGTCCTTCTGTTATGCTCATGAATATTGCCGATGAAACAAAGAAGACACAACTTATAGAGGTAATTTCTGTGACAATCTTCATCTTTGAGAAAATATAAGCGCCATGTCTAATGTTAAGGGAATATGAATCATGAGGATGCACTCATTGCACAACTAGGCAAATTTTGATGCATTGAATAAAATGCATTATTCTTTCCCTTCCTTTTTTGTTACTGCAATGCAATTTCTCTTCTTTAAGATGAAGTAAGTTGTGAATCATGTCGCAGGTAGTTGAGATGCTTGGCGGAGTAGTCACTTGTGAAGGAAATTCATGCACTCATGTCATTACTGGAAAAGTTCGAATGACTATGAATTTCTGTATTGCTTTGTGCTCTGGGTAAGTTTTCATCTAATTTCTCCTTCAACAAACCACAGACGCCTTATGCTTCCATCTTATTTCAAACTATAAGAAAAATATGGTTTCTTGTGTTTACCCTCACTTAATTCAAAATTTCATGTATGATGTTCAAACATGGTACTCATTGTAGAGTACTCCCTCCGTCCCAAAATATAAGCATTTTTAGCTATGAATACCTGTGTCCAGATTCATAGCTAAAAATGCTTATATTTTGGGACAGAGGTAGTAAGAATTTTGAATAACTAGAAACCATATACTCCTTGCAGAGCCTGGATAGTTTCTCCAAAGTGGCTGAAGGAAAGCTTCAAAAAAGGGAAATTTGTAGGTGAGCAAAAACTCGATAACTGTAGGTTTGATGTGTTTTTGTGCTGTCAAATATATGAAAAAACATGAGCAAGAAATTTTCATAGTTTCTTTAGTTCGTGGAGGCTGGAGCTCTTATTGTAATTAAGTAGGTGTTTAAACCCCTAGTACTCCATCCATATTGAACAAATGTACTGCATGAATGTTCAAAGTTAAAAAAAAGCATTATTACTTAAAGTCCATGGTAAAAAGCAACGACTTATCTCCTTCCATTCTCTTGCTCTTTTCTGCTTTCCTAGGAGAAGCAGAATATGTTTTTCAAGATGATGAATTTAAGGTGAAATACAAGTCTGAACTGAGAGATGCAGTTGTGAGAGCTAAAGAGAGGCCTTGCTCATTATTTTCTGGCTACACTTTCTGTCTGACGAAGAACATCCAGCCCTCCGTCAATGTTCTCTCTCGCATCATTAAATCTTCTGGTGGCAAGGTAACTTCATATTGTCAAGCTGTTTCAAAATCATGTATACCCAAACTTCTGGTGAATATATGCCACTTTTTATATTTGGGATTGATACCTTAACTTTAGAAGGTGTTGTATACAGCTACATAATCCCTCCGTTATACATTATAAGATGTTTTGGTCTCTTCATCCTTCGACTAGATTCACTATCATTCATATGAATTTGGACACATATGAAGCACATTAATGGATGCATTAATGAATCTATTCAAAACCCAAAACATCTTGTAATGTGAAACGGAGGTAATATTTATTTGAGATTCATCATGACCCATGGGAATTATGTAGAACTTCTATATTCTAGTGTCAGACATGAATTTTTTGCAATGATCTTTCAACAGCTTCTATTACCAGTGATGTTCAAATGTAAAAAGTCTTATACTTCGGTTACAGAATAGTATAAAATATTTACATAAAGACGATAGTTAAACTAAATGCATCGCTTTGATGAATTACTGGCAAACTGCTGCCTGTGTGCTTAAATGGTTGAATGTCACCATTAGTTCTGAGTTAGCAAATGCAGTTATACTAGTACTTCATTGAGGAGTATTATTCAAATATATTTACTTTACAGCTCATCAATAAGCTGGATGACATAACTCAGCCCTTGAAGACAATCTTCTTAGCGTGTGAAGAAGATATGGAACTTGCATTGGATGCTGCAAAAAGAGGCATCAAAACATTCAGCGGTGAGTGGTTCTTGAGCTGTGTCATGACACAAGAGCTTGACCTTGAGGCCCCTCAGTTCACTGAATCTCTCTGATAGTAGGCCTTTAGTTTTAGTCAATACAGACTTCATCCTAACTAATACCTCGTTAGTTGGAACTGTAAATTATTCTTTTGGTATCTGAACGGTTAATGTTTATGTGTAAATATGAACATTATATTTTTTTAGACCTCTATAAACTATCGAGCTATATTTATGCTCGGAAACTTTGGTGCAATTGTTGTATGATTTGAATGAATATTCTTAAGTTCTAACCGGGCTAATCTGGTAAATATAAATGCAAGAAGATTTCAGACACATTTTAACATTAGTTTTGTTGCATATTGTGGTTTGCAACAGTTTTTCTTTTAGCTTTTGTTTGGCTATATTAATTGGTTGCCATGTTTGTGAGCAGTAAGTTACATAAAAAAAAATACTCTATATAAGAGGCATATACGTTTTTCTTACGGATCATGAGCCTTAACATGGTGTTTTATAGGCAGTGAGATGATGTTTGGTACATATCCTTGAAAATGTAGAGTAGAAAGATAGCATAGGTTTCAAAAATTATATGGAGATGGCATGCAAAACTAATCATATACTATCATGACAACTGAATCATATCTAATCCATCAGCATGGATCCATTCCATTAGCGTCCTTTCCACTCCCCATCACCTCATGGCTTCACCTCTAGCTTCACTGTTTCTGGAGCTAGAGTCTAACCAAATGCTCCGTCTGTCCCAGAAAGAATTAACCTAGGATAGGAGGGGATGTGACTCCTCCTAGGTTGATGTATGTGGATATAAGGGGTGTCCACATCCCCTCCTAGATTGATTCTTGTTGGTACGGAGGGAGTAGTTTTAGATCTACCAAAAAATGAGTGAAAGCGAGCTAAAGTGATCTGAAAAGATAAACTAGAGAGGTGGAGCAGGGTTTAGGCTGCTGTACAACTCTACTCCAGATTTCGTTTCTGGGGAGTTTGGAGTCTGCCGAACATAACCCTATTTAAAATTACATTAAAATATGTTATTATAAAAATGATAAGGTTTTGTACTGAAGTAGTAGTATTTGGGATAAGAAAACGAAAAAGATAGAGCAAATTTTGCTACAAAACTTTTAAAATTTATGTAATTTGTTGGCAAAGATGTTTCACACCTGAAAGACATCTTAGAAAATTGATAATTTGCTAGTGGACACTTTTGGCTTAATTGAAAAGAGAGATTCATCAAATAGATGAGAATGCCCCTTGGGCCATAGGCTTCTAACATAGTATTGGAGTAAAAATTTGAAAATTATGCAGCTCTAATTTCGCCATCACTTAAAGTATATCGCTAACGTAGATCATATTCCAACTTCACCCTAGCATTAGGTTATAAGCTTTTAATCCTAAGGGCATTCTTGTATTTTTTAAGCATCTCTTTTTAATTGAGTCGAAAGTGATATTTAGCACATTACCAAATATTTAAAGGTGTCTGTCAATTACCAAATATTTAAAGATATCTATCAATCATGACACTTTTTTCGATGTCTACTGGTAAATCGCATGAATTTCAAGTGTTATAGTATGTAGCAAAATTTGCTTAAAAAAATGGATGACCTCACCCGAGTTCCCCATCAGAAGCAAACCCTCACTCACTTGGACTCAGTTTCGGTGACATTGTGTAAGCATGTCACAATGTGACATTCGGTGGATCTCAGCCATCCAATCCCCATCCAACGACTGCCTTGATTGGGCCCGCCTGCAGGTCAAGAAAATCCCCAATCCATCCATCACGGCGGGAGACGGCGCTCCAATCCATCCATCCCGCGCGCTTCGCTGCCCTCGTTCGCCCGCCGCCACGAGCTGGGAGGCGCGCCGCCGCCGTGACTCGCCGGGCTCGCCGCGAGTGGGGAGTGGTCCGGGCGTCTGCCGCGGCCGCGGCTGGAGGCGCGTGGAGGCGGCCGGCTGTGCCGCGTGGAGGCGGCCGGCCGCCGGCCCTGACGTCGACGAGGTCCGGCCGCCATTGCTCCGCCTCGAGGTCACGATTTCCCTGACGTCGACGAGGTCTGGTCGCCATTGCTCCGCCGCGCGAGGCGCCCGAGCTCGCCTCCCCGTGTCTGGCCGTCGCCGCGAGCCAGCTGGGAGGCTCGCCGCCGCCAGGGAGGAGACTGGACAACCGCCGCACGAGGCCAGGGCTGGGGCCCTGCCGTGCCGCCGCAGCCGGAGGCGCTGACGGCGTGCTGGTTGTCCGTGCTGCTATGAAGCGAGGATGCCATTGTCCTTGTGAACAACTCATGAAAAAGAAACATCTGAAGATCCTGACGTTGGCGGAGCACATAGTTTGAGATGCTTACATACTTGCAATTTACTTGTTAGTTCTGCAGAATGAAATGGACCCTCAAAAGATTACATGAGCTGATAGACAAATCACATTCTGTACTAGTACTATATATTTAACCTCTGTAGTATTGCATTCCATTCAGATGGAAACGCATACATTGCTTATGTTCTCTTGTTAAACCTGAAACTGCAACCGAACTCTTGTGTTTTCTGATCTCAAAGTGTTTCAGTTCATGTGTTACATCATGTCATCATGCCATCCTATTCTTTTCCTGCTGGGACTTGAAGAAGTTATAAAGCTTCATTAACACCTTGTTCTCTCTTTGCTTCTGATTTCACCTTAATCTCCCAATCAAATATGTGTATTTACTCAGTACATCAACTGCACATGAGCTGATATCTGTTTGGCCATGATCTTTGTCTTGGAAGAAGCATGTAGAGTTTATGTGATGTTATTTTCTAAAAAAATTGACAGCAAGCTTTGCAGCAAGAAATTAAGTCAAGGCTTTGCAGCAAACTAAGCATTAGAGGCGGAGCAATGGCGTCCGGACCTCATCCACGTTTACCTCGAGGCCTCGAGGCGGAGCAATGGCGGCTGGACCTCGTCGACGTCAGGGCCGGCGGAGCAATGGCGACCGGACCTCATCGACGTCAGGGAAATCGCGACCTCGAGGCGGAGCAATGGCGGCCGGACCTCGTCGACGTCAGGGCCGAGGCCGGCCGACTCCACGTGCCTCCGGCCGCGGCCGCGGCGGACGCCTGGACCACTCCCCACTCGCGGCGAGCCCGGCGAGTCACGGCGGCGGCACGCCTCCCAGCTCGTGGCGGCGGGCGAACGAAGGCAGCGAAGCGCGCGGGATGGATGGATTGGGGCGCCGTCTCCCGCCGTGGTGGATGGATTGGGGATTTTCTTGACCTGTAGGCGGGCCCAATCAAGGCAGTCATTGGATGGGGATTGGATGGCTGAGATCCACCGAATGTCACATTGTGACATGCTTACACAATGTCACCGAATCTGAGTCCCACTCACTTCTCCCCATCTCTCTCGCTCCGCTTCTGTGTTTCCGGCGGAGGCACGGCCACCCCCACCCTTCTCCCCCACCTCGCCTCCTCCTCGGGCTCGCCGCCGGCGAGCAGGGCACCGTGGGGGGACACGGCGTCGACGGGCCTCCTCTCCTCCCCGACCCCGCCCTCTAGCCTTCTCCCCCTTGCGTGCGGCCTCCTCGCACGCGCGCGCGGGTACCACGAGCATCCCGGTGATCGAAAAATCGAAATCGAAGGTATTGCAATCCTTCCCCCCCGCATAGCCCTCTCCCTCCCCCTCGTCCTCCGCGGTCGCTTCATGTTCCGGCGTGGTCGTAGGTCGCAGATCCGTTAGGGGCTTGGGGGCTGGTTTCATCCCCTCCGGTTTAAAAATCCATCTAGTTTTTGTCTCGATTACATTTGTTTTGACGCATTTGTGCGTTGTGCGTTGTGCAGTGCTAAATTACCACTAATAGTCTAGTGATTTAGATTTTTTTTTTCAACAAAAAAAAAGCTGAACCCTATGCCCCACGTTAGGTTAGCCTCTCTACATCAGGCGTATGAACTACTCTAGCACAGTTTCAGCAAGTTCCATTCTGGCTTTGAATGGAATGGTTTGCCTCTGTCTGTCTGTGTCTATGACAGTATCATACTATCTTGTGAGCACCTTTGGAATTCATGAATTTTACAGAATTTTCACATGATGAAACAGTTCAAGTCACATGAAATTCCTCGAAAAATCATACGTCCCAAAAGGACGCTTGAACAAAACAGAAAAACACACACACCCAAAAAAACCCCGAAGGAACTGCCTCAATATCCTTCCAAATGATACTGTGTGCTTCTTTCTGTTATAAAAAATGAAAGGAAAACGAACTGTTGTTTCACCTATAACCTATTGATGTGCTGTTGCTGATGATACATAAAGAACTAGTCTACCAAAGAGTGGAGAACAGAACCAGAACGCCATTGGTAATTTGGTATAGAATGAATCGTGGATGGAAGACAAGTATCCTGTTCATGAGCTTGTCAGTCAACTCCCACGGTCTTGTAGCTCGTTCATGAGAGGAATCAACTCCACAGTACCCGTTCCAGCATCGACCACTTTAATTCTTTCATCTTCGACAGCCACATTCAGAGCATGACAGCTAGAATCATCTGCGACAAGGACGGAAAATTCAGCAGTGTCTTGACCTCCTTTCCTAGCTTCAGTAGATTCATTGTCCTGAAGCATCTCTGCCGGGAGGAGCATTGAGTTTTGGTCACTCTGGGGAACAAGAAACAGCAGCATCAGCGGGAGCAGCCTCGACAAGTTTCTGATCAGGACGGCAACCCAGAGGTTACTGAACTCCGTTCGAGTCACATTCAGCAAGTGCAGCATCAGGCCACCCCACCAGCCAGACATCAGCAACCCGGCATTTTGGATGGACATGAGCAGCGCATAGAAAGTTCCTTCGATGCCTGGAGGACAAAGCTTGGAGCAAAGCACGAGGAGCGGCAACCATTTGAGCCTCCCAACCATCTGGGAGACACTGTTGTCGATCACCGCAAAGACATAATCCGGAATGCCGATTCTTGTGTTGAGCCGGGTCACCATTATCAGATCGAGCATTCCTGCCAGGCTTGAAAGAACTTGGCCCCAGAATAGCACGCCGCGGAAAGGGTAGTCCTTCAGTGAAATTTGGTATAGTAAAACTCCGAGCAGCGAACCGATTGAACCGACCGAATACACAAGGCCAATAAATTCCTGAAATAAACGATCGAATGACGCAATCGAAGTGTCATCAGATGATTAAAATTAGAAGAAGGTCAAATAACTGAATTTATCTAAAACCACACCTCATTATATGGATTTAACAGTGGTATGCATTCTCAGTATTACAGTCCATGCAAATGATGCGATGAACTGATGATATCTAGCAAATATCTATATGCAGGAATGTGCATACCTCAGAGAATCCTGGTCCCACTATTGGATCAGTGTACCAGTAGAACATTCCTGCTTGGATATCCAGGCTTAGACTGAGAGAAACATACATATACACACACGGCCGCCAAACTTCGGCACACTTCAGTGTTGCCCCCATGGACTGAATTGCTTTGTAGAATTTCCTATGAACCTGAATCCATCAAAGCACTCAAGTGGCATCACTGTCCATGCCTGAATTCAGCAATCTCAACACACAAAAGGAAAGGTGTTCAAATTTTGTCTTGACATTCTGACCTGCTTGTAATCGAAATCTGTAACTCGCCTCTCCTTCAGCAAAACACCAGCCAAGAACACCAGTGCAGAAGGGATGCTTAGTAATCCAAGAACACCCTTAGAACAAGAAAAGAAAAAAAAAGCAAGAATCACAATCATATCAATTGACATTGTGTGAGAAAACAAATGATGATGCAAATCATTATCTAAGGTCAGGGAATATCACACCTGAGACCCCATGGAGTGGACAAGAAGACCACTGATGGAGAATCCAAGCAATGCCCCAACGGAGGAGCTGAACCCGCACAGGCTCTGCATGTCTGCGGCTAGCGGCTGGTGCGTGATGCTGTTCTGAGCAACCAGCGCGTCCACCGTCACGTCGGCCACCGCCGCGCCCGCGCTCTGCGCCGTCAGCGCCAAGATCGCCGGCATGATGCCCAGCTTGCGATGGAGAGAGAGCGTGAGCATGGACGACGCCCCAATCACTCCTGAATGAATCACCGAGAGAAGTGATCAAGTAAGGCGAAAGCCTTCGAACTGCGAGATGGGATCGAGGAGGCGGAGGCTGCAATCCCCTCACCGGTGAGGAGGAAGTACGGGCGGCGGCGGTAGCCGGCGACGGGGACGACGTCGGTGAGCAGGCCCCAGATGGGCTTGACGACCCAGGGGGTGCTGACGAACCCCTGGTAGAAATGCGCCGCCGACGGCTGCACGCGCTGCACGTCCTTCCAGTAGTACCCCGCCGTGACGCCGCCGACGGCGTCGCTGACGCCCTGGCAGGCCCTGTAGACGGCCACGACGGCGAGCACGAAGCTCCAGTGCAGCTTGCGGGACAGACATCGGAGCCAGCCGCTGGGGAAGGAGGCGCCGCCGCCGGCTTCTCGAAGCGCCGTGTCGTCGTCCTCCTCCTCTTAGCGATCCATCTGGGCAGCGATTTCTTGCCGGGGGTTTCTTGGGGATCTACGGCGGAAGCCCGCCGGAATTCGCACGGCTAGAATGCAGGTCTCGCGATTGCTCGGTGGGAGAGATTGACGAGGCGCATCTTGGCGTTGGCGAGCTGAGCAAGAGCAAGTGTGTGTTGATGGGTATCTGCGCTCAAGGTTTTGACTTGACAACCCCCTCCCCCCCCCCCCCCCCCCACCCACCTTGCAACTATTATAGTACTTTATACTCCTACTAATTTAACCATGGTAATTTTGCACCATTAATCTATGTACTAGTAGAAAACTAGGCAACATGTCAACACTAATTTTGCCTTTGTGCCTTTTACTATTGCGCATCACCTCTTTGCACTGCGTTATTACTGCGTAGCTGCTTACGACCTGATCAAGGCCCGACAGGAATTAATAAGTGAATATGAAATAAGTTCACTTTCGACATTTAAATGCTGAGTTTGAATTGCGTCCTTATCCACAATACCAGTATAATATGTCAGTTAATTTATAATATCGGTGTACCCGAGATTCTAAAATAGTATAACACCCCATTTTAACTGACATGATTAGCCAACTATGATCATACTGATCGAGTAAGCGTGAGACCCACATGAGCCCCATATATCAGCGGTCAACTCTTTTTTTCCTTCATCGCCCCTTCTCTCTACCCATCCCTCTTGCCAATTTCTCTCCACCGGTGGAGAAGGCCAGAAGGGCGGTGAGCAGCGGGAAGAAGGATAGCGGCCAATGGGAGAGGGGTGACAACCAGTGGACTAGAAGACCTTGAGCTTGCCACGCGGCTGCTCGAGCAACCCTCACCCTCAGGAACCCAGCATCGACCTCGATCGCGTAACATCATGTTGCCCCCTCGGCTTACCCCGATGGCAACACAAGCTACGTGGCCAAGGTCACTACGGGGTTCTTGAGCATGATGGCTTTTCCAGCAGCTGCTCCAGTTCCTGTCGGGAGAGAGATGGGGAAAAGGGATGGGTAGATAGATATTAGGTAAAGGGACTCGGTAGAGAGAGTTGGCTGCTAACATGTAAGACCCATGTGGGTCTCACGCTGACTCAACCAGATTGATAATAGTCAACTCGTCACGTTAGTTAAAACTGGATGTTATACTGTCATGTGACCTCGGTTACACCGATTTTGCAAATTGGTTGAAGGACACAATCTAAACTCATCGTCAATAAGAGAGACCTAAAGTGAACTTATTATAATGAATATTGACTATTGAGTTGGCCCAGCAGCCCACCATGTTCATAAGAATAAGGTCCACGACAACTGCTGCTCACCTACTCTCCGCCTCTCCCAGTCTCCTGTTCGTTCCTCTCTCCCAAGTCTAGGGATGAAAGTGGTTGGAAATGGTCGGAAACGGCATCATTATTTTATTATTTTTTAAAAAACAAGCAGAAACGGTCGAAAAATTTTCATATTCATGAATTCATCTATTTAGTGTCAACTTCAATGCCATGCCGATAGAAATTAAAAAAACTAAATTTTAAAAACGATAACCATCGATAAAAATATTATTATTATATTAGTTTTACGGAAACGGTATCGGTACGGTCGGAAAATTTCCATACCATTTTCACCCCCAGCCAAGTCCCAACAACGTTCCGAGGTCACAGCGCTCGTCCGGGCGTCCATCGCTGCCAATTTCAGGCCCGTTGTTTTGGCGCCCGAATCCCCCTCCCGCATTTTTCCCCTTCAGAAAACCCCGCGCGCGCAGCCTTCTCGATTCCTGCCCGTCCGATCCGCCCTCACGGCCTCACCGCCTCATCTCCGCCGTCGATTGGGCCCTAACCCCACCGACCACCCGCGGCCCTCGTCTTCCTCCTCGCCGCGCCCCCTTTCACAACGGAGCCGGGCGCTGTCCCCCCCTCCGTGCTGCACCGCAAACCAGCCGCCGCCTCCCGTCAAGGCTGTCCTTCGCCGCCGCAGCCGTGAGGGCATCCCTCCCCCTCCCCGCCGAGTGAGCTACACCAGCCTCTTTCCCCCCCTGCCCCGTGCTGGACGGTGAGTGGCATTCTTCTTCCCCCTTTAAAAGTTTTCTAGGGTTGATGTGTATATCTCGTTTAGGTCTGGGGATTTTTGGGTATGATACTTCTTGATTTTGTTAGGCTACTCATATAGCATATGGTAGTTCAGATTTGGATGTGTCTTGCACATATGTTGGGTTCTGCACACTGGTTAATTCTGTAGTTTAGCTATTTTCACATAGAGGTTGCACATATGCATGCTAATAATTTGCTGGCAAATTTGCATAATTCACCGCCGCCACCGCCGCGTCCGTTTCTTCACTCTCCGTCTTTCCAAGCAGCATGACGAGAGGCGAGAAGGGGATGCAGCCCAAGATCAGTGCGTTCTTCAAGCGTCAGGCCCCCGAGCCCGAGACGAGCAGGTTCTTCATCTTGGTCCCCTCTTCAAATCTGTTAGCTGTAGCGATCCGGTACCAAATATTGCCGGATTCCACTCTAGTAGCAAATTTCTGCAATATTCCATCAATTAGAGCGAATATTAAAATCGCTCGTCAGGTTGGAAAAAAATGGTTGTTGATTTAGTTCTCGTTAATTCCCAAGCATGCTGTCCAACATTGGCATGTTCCTGGATTCAGATTTGATAATGGACTGATCAATCTTTGTTGATTTGGTAAGTGGCGGTGACACGCATAGGGAAGGAACCTGCGGGACGGAGGTGAAGAGGCCCAAGAGCTGTGCGGATGGCAAGGTCCTCAACAAGAAGAGGAACTACGCGCAGTTCCACCTGGAGCTTGGGCAGCCCGATTTTCTCCTCCACATGTGCTCGGTTTGTGGCATGATGTACGCCCGCGGGAACGACGATGACGAGAAGGCTCACAAGGCATACCACAAGAGTTACTTCGAGGGCGTCCCGTTCAAGGTGTTGCACCTGATGTATATTTGTGAATCTCACTCTTCTGTTCATCTCGTGTTATAAATTTCTGTGAAGAGTTTATGACAAATGTTTGAGTTGCAGGGTTGGCGCAATGAAACCGTGGTCGCGAGGTCTGAAGGTGGGGATCGGATAATTCTTGTGACCGATGAAAATTCATGTGCTCGGAACAGCAAGGTATTTTGCCTGAATGACTAACTGTATTGCTTAGATAGTTGAAAGAAATCACTAATTGGGGTCTTGGGGAAATGAATATTGAAAAGAGTGGGTTCCTCATAGTTCTAAACTGTAGAATGTGTGTCTTTACTAACTGCGAAGTTTCTGATCCAATTTTGCAACCACTTTACATTTACGAGAAGTTCAGAAGCAGATTGCAGACATTTTATGATTATGTAATGTCATGTGAATATTTCAGGTCCAGGAGGTGATCAAAGTGGTACAGAAGGAGCTGGGGTTTGGTGAAGGTCAGCTCCTTCACAAGCTTTGTAAGGTAACATCAGCTCTTAGTTCAAATATGACAACATCTATGCACATATATTCACCCTAATGGGTAAAACCTCATTTGCGTTGCATAGGTATATTTGTTCATATCTAGTCAGAGGATAGTGGGATGCCTTGTTGTGGAACCAATCAAAACAGCACATAAAGTGATTCCAGGCTCCACAGAGGAAAACGGCAGTGATCTGCCTGTTGATAAAATTGAACCAGTCAAAACAAACCATACATTAGAGTTCGGGAAAATCAGTTTTAAGAGGGAAGTCCTGAAACGGCATGATCATTCAGACAAGAACAAAGAAGAGTACCGAGATCCTGGTGCTATAATATGTGAAAAGGAAGATGTTCCTGCACATTGTGGATTTCGAGCAATTTGGGTTGTACCGTCACGCAGAAGAAAGCGAATAGGGTCACAACTGATGGATGCTGCTAGGTAAGTTCTAAGTTTGATGCGCATTCTCACCTACTTTGCTTCACTTAGCATCTTTCTTTTTCGCAGCATTCCTGCAATGCCCGTCTTGAACTCTTGATAGCATACATTGTTCTTTTTGGGGGGAATACGCAAAAGGCTTGCGCATCATTGCATTAAGAGAAGGATAGCATGCATTGTTCTCTGTAACAACAATGTATAGATCCATCATAGCATGCATTGTCAATTTGGACAAATTCCAAGCTTTTGACCAGATTATAGGACTAATAAAACTATTTGTTAACTGACATCACACTGCAAATATCACTGAATTATTTATCTGTCTGTCCAGTTGTTCTCTTCTATGCTCTGCAAGCATTTCCAAGAGTTTGATATTATCTTATCTTGCTAAGGCACTCTCCATTCGTCTTCTGCAGGAAAAGCTTCCTTGAAGGCGAGACTTTGTGCATCTCACAGTGCGCTTTCTCACCGCCTACTTCCTCCGGGAAGGCGCTGGCACGCAGCTATTGCAAGACCAGCGCATTCTTAGTCTACAAGGAGCAAGATGCATAGGAGATGCTGCAGAAGATGTTACATATCTGAAACTTCTCTTCCCATTGTAAAAATTGCTTTGCTGGGGATATATGTGAAACATAAACAGGCATGTTCTGCTTTTAGTGTAAGTCTAAGCACCAGAAGCAGTGCGTTTTTGCAGAATCTCTATGTATTGACACTTTGGATTTCCTGATCAGCAGCATTTTCTGAATATCATTTCATATTAGTAGCTTGCAATCTTCCTTGGGGAAGATGAGATCTTTATTAGTCCTTGGGAGTTATTAACAGGCAGAGTTATCTTCTAGTGTTAACCTCTGTCTCTCAATACTCTCAAAACCCAAGAAAAACACAGGGGAAACAGTACAAGCCGCTGCAATCATATGGGAACATGTCACAACTTTGGTCAATATATACAGCAGACCGATGATACAATGTTCTGATAACTAGTCAGAATCAACAATGGGCGACACTGATGCTTGTGCGCCAGAATAATACATCTTTTAATGTTTTCTCCTCGTCAATGGACCACTGATTGTGTAAGTGATGGACGCAAGGATCTTAGCGCGGCCTGGAAGTGAATATCGTCACATACAAAACGTTCTGACCTCAGACTTTCCCTCAAGGCCTTCAAGATCTGCGCCCGTGAAAAGCTCGGTACGCTCTGCTACCTTCCAAAGATCCACATCATCTCCTAATGGCATTTTGCGTGTATGGATGCGTAGTATTTCATATCGACCTTCCGCATCTGGTGGTGGAACATACAAAACCTGCAGTTAAAATGAAAAAAAGAACATGATTATTGTTTGCTATGTGTGAGGGAGAGGGAGAGGGAGATCGGGATACCATATCAAAACGCCCTGGGCGCAGAAGAGCAGCATCAATTGCATTTGGGCGATTAGTAGCAGCCAATACAATAATTCCCTACATCAAAAATTGCAAGATACTTTTTTAGTACAAAGAAAGGGCATATATGAGATATGACAAGGAGAGTCACATTTGAATGCCATCGTCAATCTAAATATGTAAGAGGTACCGTAGCCAGTTCTAAACCATCCATTTCCGTCAATAGAGTTGATAAGAGTCTTTCTCCAACCGTGGCATTGCCACTAGAGTTCCCGCTGGGACCAGTTCTGAACGATTACAAACTCCAATATTAACATTCACTGGTCAGATGTGGAAATTAGATTTACATGCGCAGAAGCAAAGTTTTCATAAATTGATTCTACTATATGAAAAGAACATTTGGGGAACCATATCCAACAAAATATGCTTAACACTTCTGACACCTCTTCAACTTCCTAATCATGTACACCATGGAAAAGATGCAAATATTATTATTACGTAATTATAGAAGATAGCCTATAACAATTCATGCACATTCTTATGATGATTGTACAGAATCATTTTTACCAATATCATGCATCATGTATCATAGATCTCACTAGTATGTGCCACAGGACAACAAGAGACAAGATATAAATGTGCACCTTTTAGGGGCAATTGCATCAGCCTCATCAAAAAATATAATGCTTGGAGAAGCAAGATGTGCCATCTGGAATGTACGTCGCAACAAAGCTTCACCTTCACCAACATACTTGGAGTATAACTCAGCACCACTGTTTGAAAATGTGTAAGAAATTTAGAACAACATAGAAGACTGTATACTGAACTCAAAATGATCCGGTTAGCATGTTCTAGCTATATTATTTGGACTAGCGTACAGGACAACGATTCAAGCAGCAGAATTTGAACAAATTATGCCAGCTTGGTCTTAACAGTACATGAAATAAACATGTTAAGTTCTTTTGCTTCCTCTAATAACTCCTTTTCAGTACATCTGAGATTAAGTGATGTTTATTGAATTTATTACAATATAAGCATCACATCAGAAAATATTATGCGATTCACAGGCTTCTTTTTGCATGTTGGAAGGATGAAATGAGAAAAAGAGAGAACAATTTTTACGCAGCAAACCTTAATGAAAAGAAAGAAGCTTGGGCAGCATGAGCAGCAGCCTTTGCAAGGGTAGTCTTTGAGCACCCTGGTGGACCATGCAATAGCACCCCACGGATAGGTGATATTCCAAGTCTATCAAATGAAGCAGCATGCTTGATGGGCCATTCAACAGCTTGCTGAAGTTTTTTCTGAAGCATAGCAACAATAACCATTAAAGGAGGTTTGATTAAAGAAATCCTAAAATGAGGCATATTTTACCTTAACAGCTTTCAAACCTCCTATATCATCCCATGAAACAGCTGGAATTTCTTTAGTTACCCCTCTTGTCACACTATTTTTGGCCACAGATTTAGCAGACTCCCAATCCTCCATGATTAGCGTTAGCACATTCTCACTCTCTGATGAGCTTGATAATCTACCATAAGCACGTCTTGCAGCTTCTCGACATAAAGCTTGTAAATCAGCTCCAACATAACCATTGCAGGATGCAGCAACAGATTGAAGATCAACACATTCACCAAGATGTAGATTCTTGGTATAAAGCTAAAAACATAATATGGTCTATAAGATTAAGCTTCATATAAGAAAAAATCATCATGAACATAAGTTAACCACATCCAAAAAATGCAGGGCTTGCTATGTTACATCATAAAATACAACATTCTTTTACTATTTTTGAGGGGAAAACTACATTCTTATATGATACCTTAAGAATCTCGAACTTTTCTTCTGCTGTAGGAACAGTAACCTCTATCTCTGAGTCAAAACGCCCAGGCCTTCGCAGTGCTGACTCAATAGCATCCACCCTAATGAAAGCAAGTTGTGTTTTCATTCAAGAGAAAAACACGAAGTTCATAACCAGAATAACTAAAGGAAAACTTAAGCGCACTTAGTGGAATATGCTGCCGTATCAACAGAGGAACTTCCTAAAATGAACTTAAAATGTTAGGCTATTTGCTAAGATCACAAATCACGCAACTGACATTCCTGACCTGGTAGCAGATGCAACAACAACTAGGTGGGGAAGCAGCTTTGATGACTTCCCGTCCATCAGAGTCAACAGCTGACCAACAATGCGGGACCCTTGCTCTCTCCTGTGAAAAATACATTAATAATAACTTCTTGGCAAATATAAAATTTGTAGGTAATATAACAAACTTGCCTACCCCCCTCCCCCACACCTTCTAGGCCAAAGTGACCCTTTGAATTTACCCTCAACCTTAATCTTTGCTAAAAAACCAAGAAATGCTTATACTCCCTCCGTCCCACAAAAAATAATCTATGACTGGATGTGACACATCCTAGTATGTCCAGATTCGTTGTATCGGTATGTCTAGATTCGTTGTACTAGGATATGTCACATCCAATACTAGGTTGGTTTTTTATGGGACAGAGGAAGTATTTTGGAACAGAGGGAGTATCTTGCAGGTGTCTAATTTACAACATTGATTTTGTTTAACAAAACGCTAGAATGAAACATGACAGCTAGAGTATATGCCAAAATTAATGTCATCTAACATTTTTCTCCCCCAAAAAGTAGTTAGTTAAGACTATTTTGATTAGGAAGTGATTTAGTGACACCTTTTTTTTTCCTAGTTTAATCATAGTATGGTTATTTGGTTGTCTCCTCTTATTACCTTCATAAACTCTTCCCAGAAAGTTGTTAAGGATGAGCATATTCTAGGAAACCGAACTCTGGAAGTGAAGATAGCGACTCCCAAGGTAAACTACGGAGATAAGTATCTTTGATCGTAGGTGCATCAATTCTTCAGTAGTTCAGTTTCAGATTGATCATGTCTTCTTTTTCTTGTTAGTAATGTGACAAGTTCTTAACACAGGAAGAAATGCGAGCTCCAGGAATCAAGAAAGCTACTAGGATATTTGTTGCTCGGATTCCTCAATCTGTGGATGAATCAAAGTTTCGCAGATGAGATTTAGTCTATATATCTAGCAGGACATCAATTAATATTTGGATTTGGCTAAGCTATAATGGTTTCTGAACAGGCATTTTGAAGCTTTTGGAGAAATTATAGACCTTTATATGCCAAAGGTGAGAGAGCTAAACTGATTTTATATATTTTGTAGAGATATAATATCCTATATCTAAGTTCTGTCCTCTAATTTTGATTTAATCTTTTCACTCAAATACTGATAATGCAAACATAAAGCACAATAGAAATTCATTTTCTAAATGACATCATTTTGTTCAGTTATTCTGGAACTCCATTTGATATGCCAGCAAATTTCTTTTCCCCATGTTAATACTCTATTCACAAATACTTGTCACTTCTAACTAACATGCATTCTAGACCATGTTCCTCTCAATAAGGAGATCAATAAACATTTGTTTTTATGGTTTTATGGGATCAGTTTTTTGGAAACATACAATGACCTATGTATCTAGTGTGAAGTACTGAAAGCAAACAATCTCTTCTCTTCTTTTAACTTAATCTTCAGTGACATCAATTAGAAGCTAGAACGTTGTTGCTTGATTGCTTGTACTCTTTCTTGAAGCCTTAAAAAATTAAGCACTGAGACAGATTGTAGTAAATGTGTAATGGCTTTAAGGTAATCATTGGAAAGGAAACGAATTTTGGAAATTGCTGCACTTAAAGAATACTCCCTCCATTCCAAAATATAAGGATTTCTAGGTTGTTTAGCAAATACTAAGGTTAGGTCAAAAGATTCATTTTTAGTCACTTCAGTTGTCAATTTTTGAAGTTTGAATTGCTTAGATCCCCTTTCCAAGCATTTGATTGGTTGTTTAATCATTGAAATGGTAGAAATCATGGGAATCAGTGCAGGAATCCTTATATTGTGGTACAAAATTTGAATCCTAGAAATCCTTATATTTTGGAACGGAGGAGTAAATACTTGGAAAAACTGTGAGCTCATACAGCCCATGGAGGGATAGCCTGGCCAACCGTGCCTGCATTATACCAGTTATAATTGGGAAGATAGGTGAAATCGGACCTGCACATGCTCAACTTCTGATCTAGTCCTTGTAGTTGCAGATGCAACTATCAGAAGTTCCATTGTTTGTGCCAGCCATATGTTTGCTGCAACAAAGTCAATCCAAAATTCCAAATTCTCCTGGAGAGGGTTGAGCCTTTGAGATGATTAACCTCTACTAATTTGGACAGTGTTTTCTTTCCTATCTCATGTAGGAACTGCGTTCAAAAAGCCATCGCGGAATCGGATTTATCACTTTCCGGAGTGCAGGTATGTGTAATCCTTGAGTGTGCATAAATAATCCTTGAATACTCATTTAGGTGCAATATTTGATTAATCCATTGATCCTGTGAGAACAAACTAATTAGTGTTGGAAATGATATAGCTTATGTCCTCCGATTCAAGGAGCAAAATTCTCTCACATTCAGACCACTGGCATGATAATGGTGGTGTTTTTGGTGCTGGTAGCGATGCCAGTGTTGCACACCAATGTGCTACATGTTATCACTAATCCCATAGGTTTAGACCCATGCTTAGGGATGGCAGTAATGTGCAGTGGTGGGTGGCAAGGCTGTGCTTGTGCTGCCAACTGCAGGTGGAATGTTTAGTTCTTATCAATGTCGGCATGTGGCATGCCCAATGAAATTGGCAGCCAAAACATCAACTCTCCTGATCTGCTACCCAAAATTGTTGTTGTAAAGGCCATCTGGTTTTGGCTCTAGAATTTTGGCATCGAATCTACAGATCAATTCTTATATTTTTTGTTCTGGGGCTTAGTGTCTACGTTTTTTTTTTTTTGGTCTTTCTGCTCCCTTTTTTTTTTTCATAACTCTCTTCATATTCATGCCAATTCTGAAATAATTTACTTTTTCTTGGAACTTTGATTTTGGTTTTTTATTTGAATTCCTATAGTATGCTTGCAACTTTCATTTACCACTACATTTTTGGAGAATGTTCCTCAACTATATTTTCAGCTTCAATCCATGTATACTTTCCTAACTTTGAGCTGTAATTTATAGAATGTGTGGACAATATTATGCAAGAAACACATGAGCTTGATGGTACAACTGTAGCTGTTGACCGTGCAACTCCAAAGGTGCATTTACCTAATCGCTTATCTCATCTTTGATATATATAGTTATCTTCTACCAGGTTGTATCTAATACTCATCCTTTATTTAATTATAATTCAGTGGATGCCCTATGTATTTATGATAATGCATTTTTTCCTACTAACAGGATGAAGATGTTAGGCACCCCCCAAGGAGAGTTGTTCAGGATGGTTATGGTGCATACAATGCATACATAACAGCTGCTACCAGATATGCAGCTTTGGGTACACCAACATCGTATGATCATCCAGGACCAGCTTATGGAAGTAAGTTATACTTATAAGTTGCCTGATATTGGACAGAGGAAGGAATTTGTTAGTGACTGGATATCGTGTCTTAATTGGCTAGGAGGACACTTAGGTGGGTCGCTTGGAACAGGCAAAAAGATTTTTGTTGGTAGGCTTCCACAAGAAGCAAATACTGATGATTTATGGGATTATTTTGGCCGATTTGGTCGAATTGTGGATGCGTACATTCCAAAGGTTTGGCTGTGTCCTTCATTATTGGTTATGTTCTTAGTTTTTCGTCGTCTCACTTTCTTAAGCACTATAGGATCCTAAAAGAAGTGGCCATAGAGGTTTTGGTTTTGTTACTTTTGCTGATGATGGTGTGGCAGATCGTGTTGCACAGAGAAGTCATGAAATTCTTGGACAGGAGGTGAGACAAAATAGCGGCGGGCTCAGCACAATCTGTGTAGACGTGCATGTGTGCTAAAAAAATTAACCTGTGAAAATTATAATATTGATTTTCTCATTTTTCATGTGGTACGATTTCCCCCACAGGTTGCTGTGGACACAGCTGAGCCACTTGAGGGTGGTTCAGGTGGAGGTTACTTGGAACCTGCAGAGGCATATGGACCATATGGAGCTTATGGCTCATTACTGCCTTATGGCAGATTCTCTGGTAGCCTTGGTTATGATGTAAGTAGCCATCAGCATCAAGGCTGATTATAAGTGCATTTTACAGAACAAAGGCCTGTTCATCTGATAGACTTACAACTAGCTAGCTTTGCATGTCCTTCCTCCTGCCAGTTGTTTTCTTGTATATGTGACACTACTTAGGCTTTATATTGGTCTCTCTTCGTTGTTGTCGTGATTGCCATCATCCTTTTTATCAATTGAATTGTGGCACATTCTAACAATTTTTCTCATATTGCAGTATGGTTATGACCGGAATCTCGATACAGACCGTACTGAGGTTCTTATTGTAGGCATGGCAATACCGTATATCTTGAGAACAATATGCGTCTGAAACCGGGTAAGCTTTTGGGGGGATGAATATTCTGCTGTCACTCGTCAGGATTGCATGCGGTAGACGCCTTATGTGGTAGCCAAATTTCGTGTAGACGCCTTGCACTTTTGTGTCACTGGTTATGCCATCTATTAAGGGCAGTTGCTCAGTTTCGCGTCATTTTTTTTTGTTCGGAAAAGATGCCAGTCTATTGATTGAGAACATTTCCAGTGCTCTCGAGTCTTGACAAACATGTGCTTCAGGAAAATTCTGCAAGTTTGGGTTGCTGCTTGATATCACTTCTACACTGGAAAAATAATCAGGTATAGAGCATCCCGAAGTATCAAAACCAGTGCAAATCGAGTTCCACTGCATTTTTGTCATACGGAGCGCTCACATGGCTTTGCCCCCATATCATATCTCTGTGACGCTTGCGTGTTTTGCCCTATGTAATGTCCCCATAGCTTGTTTGACATGAGACAAAGAAAATCAAACAAGCTATGGGGACATTACATAGGGCAAAACACGCAAACGTCACAGAGATATGATATGGGGGCAAAGCCATGTGAGGATTCAGCTTCGGTGACATTGCTATGGCAAGTTACGGTGTGACATAGAAGCAATCTGAGCCGTCCAAAACGAATCCAACGTCTGCTTTAGTTGAGCCCGCACGCAGACAAAAAAAAAATCCCCGTTCTTATCCCTGTAGCGGAGACGTACTGGTGAGAGACGACGCCCCCAATTCCTCCTCGCGCGCGTCCGAACGTTGCCGCGAGCCAGTGGGGAGAGTCGCCGCTGAATGCAGGAGAGTCGCCGCCACCGTGACCGGAGAGGTGACAGGCCGATGAGCTCGCCGCGAGTGGGGATGGGGTCGCGCGGCTGCCGCGTGAGGCCAGGGCCCTGGACCTGCCGTGCCGCCGCGTGGAGGTGGCCGTCCGCCGGGCCTACACGCGGCCGGCCGGAGGCGCGTGGAGGCGGCTGTCCGTTGGGCCTGACGTCGACGAGGTCCAGCCGCCTCCCGGTGTGGAAGAGGTGCGTGCGTGCCACTGTGCTTCATCAATTTTTCTGTGTGTTCCCCTTTCAGTTGGGTGCTTTGGCTCTGTTGCTCGATTAGTGCTAGCTGTTGGATTAGCTAGCATATGTTCAGTATAATTGGCGAGATGTAATTAGTGTTTCCTGTGCTACTGGATTCAAGAGTGGTTTACTGTTGGAGAATGTGGGCTGCACTTGTAGAGCGAACTGAGAAGTAGTAGTAGGAAATAAATAGCCGTTCAATCCCTTTGCATCTGATGAGTCATATTTTTCTCAACAGTCATGAGTACCAATTGCAATGGGGAAAGCAGATAACCCATTTTAATCTAGTGGCACTATATATGATTTTGTTAAATTTGTCCATGTATCTGTATTAACAACAGAGAAGCAATCCTCATTTCCAGAATTCTTTACATACCTAGTAGCAGTACAGAACCCTTATTAGTTGTATATCATTTCCAGAATCCTCATTTCCTCATACTTTCTGTGCTGTCTGAATGCTCCAAGTTTCAAGTTTATCAACTTCTATATGGTTGTTTATCTCTTTTTGTGTTGTCTCAATAAATCCACCAATTATGGGGACATGCTGTCAAATTTTTTCAGAAGATAACATCACAGAAGTTACTGATTTATTCATTCATTCAAATTACAGCATACATGAGTCATACAACCAAATCAATCTCTCAATGGTTAACACAATGCAACCTCAACAAAATATTGTTTCAGGACAGTGCACAGCCTAAGGTAGAGAACAAACAGCTAAACTGCTGCTGCTGCAATTTTGGAGATACAGAGCAAACAACTAAACAGCTAAACAGCAATTTTGGAGAACAAACAGCTACACAGCTGCGAACACCATAGCCTCCATCGGCACCCCGACGGCCGGCCACCTCCATCGCCAAGGGTCACGGTGGCTGGCTGCCTCCATCCATCCAAAAGTTGACGCCATTCTCTAGACAGTCTAACAGGTCCTTATCTTCAACATTTTTCTGGGAATTGCTGGCACCATTGCTAGTGCTTGGATTCTGCCCTTCTTCAACTAAGCTTTGCAGAAACAAGTTCCGCCCATGAGGTTTTGAGACTGATCTTGTTACATTTCCAGACCTACATAAACCAGGAAAAAATCAACAGCAGGCCAAAAGATGAATGCAACTCTACGAAAATAATAGGCAGATGCAATGCATCACTTCCACAGAAGCTGGATGGGTATATGCATCGTTACTACCAGTCCATTGCTCCCTTATTATCAGCCTAAGAGCAGCTCATTGCTTTCTCAGGCTGCAGAAATTTCCTAGAACTGTATCAATCAAACATTGCTAGAGCAAAGCTGCTATATTTGCTATCTGCTTTCTTTGACAATGCAGACATGCTTCCTCCATTTGTCAGAATTATCCCCCAGTTGTAGATACCTAAGCTTATTTAACTCTGTAACCCATTTGCACAAGCAATCTGATACTAAATTGAAACAACAGTATTCTTCTGCGTAGCTTGTACATGCCAAATTACAGCGATCATTTATGCATGGTGGGCACAATAAGCAAAACCAACCATGGCAGTATGTGGGAACACCCTGGTGAAATCAAGAGTGGTATGCTAGTAGTCAGTAAGAGTCTAAGAGATGAGCAGTAGCAGAAAAAAAAAGAAGTATATTTTCCTTAATGATAACAACGAGCGGCTCTAGCTACCTGGTGCATCTCGCTGGAGCGGTAGAGGATGTCCATGTCGAGCGCGACGTTCTTGAAGACCGGCTCGGCGTCGGGGTCGTCCGCGAGCCCGTGCAACTCCCCTCCCCACTCGCGGCGGCGCGGCGGTCTGGCGCCTCTCCGCCCTGGCGCGGCGGCGGCTCCCAGCTAGCTCATGGCGGCGGCCTGACGCGGTCGAGGGAGGCGAAGCGGCGAGGCGGCCGCCCTGTCCCCTCCCCACTCGCGGCGGCGCGGCGGCCTGGCGCCTCTCCGCCCTGGCGCGGCGCAGCTCCCAGCTAGCTCACGGCGGAGGCCTGACGCGGACGACGGAGGCAAAGCGGCGAGGCGGCCGCCCGGTCCCAATCCAACGGCGAGGCGCGGCGGCCTGTCGCCTCTCCGGCCTGGCGCGGGAAGGCGGCGATGCGAGCACACGGGAGTGGGGGGAGATTGGGGCGTCGTCTCGCAGGAAGGGTAGACGCACGGGGTGAAAAAGGAGGCTGCAGGTGGGCCAGCACAGCGGACCGTTGGATTCGTTTTCAACGCCCCAGATTGCTCCTATGTCACACCATGACTTGCCATAGCAATGTCACCGAAGCTAAATCCGCTTACATCGCACCGAAAGAAAAATAAAAATAAAAAAACTTGATGGGATTTCAGTCAAGCAAAAATAAAAAGGTAAAAAAAAGGTCAAATTTGACTCCCTTTAATATAAGTTGGATTTAACTCATCCTCAACGGTAAAATTAAATTATGTATATCGACCTCCAAGTATTAAAATCGTTCAAAATAACCCCTTTACTGCTTTGAAGGTTGTTTTTGCTGATGTAGCCTAGCCATGCGCTAGCTAACCCTAGCGTGGGCCTACCGAAGAGCATGTGAGGAAGAAGTGAGAAGGAATAAGTCTATTTTTCCTCCCTCATGGCTTGCTCTCGGTCGAATCGTATCCCTCAACTGTAAAATCGGGCATAACACCTTCCTCAACTTTGAAAACCGGTTCAAATCTACTTCCAAGGCATAACACCTTCCTCAACTTTGAAAACCGGTTCAAATCTACTTCCAAGGCAGTATTGAGCTCGATTTTAGCTTATGTGGCGTCCACGTGGCATATTGACTAAATCTTCATCCCACGTGGCATCTATGTGACACTTGTAGTAAAAAAAGGTGAGACCCACATGTCAATTACATTACTTTTCTCCTATCCTAAATCCCTCTCTATCCTCGTAGGCAACCCTAGAGGCAAGATAGGTTCGAGGGCGCGATCGACACCGATGAAGTGGTGTGAGTCAGGACCACTGTCAGAATTGGCGCGATAGAGGGGACCCGGTGGCCGACAGTGGGATGCAGCCGATAGTGGGATGCAGATGTTGACGATGACACGGAAGAAGCTGGAGGTTGGGGCAAGGCCGGGAGGCAGATCCGGTCAGTCAGCTAGACAAACCCAGGGCAATGGCGGCCTCACATCTAGAAGATGAGTCGAGATAGAAAGGTGGCAGGTTGTTGAGGCGGCATCGAGGGTCGTCGAGACGGTGTCGGGGGTCGATGTGGTGGTTGCAACAGCCTAGTGGTCGACAAGCTCGCGTTGGTGCAGACTTGGGATCGCAAGATGGAGGGGGAGGGGATCAAGTAAGAGGACGGGGAGCTGGTGTAGGAGGCCGACCGTCGCTAGGCTCGGCCCTCCTCCTTCCACGTTGCCCTCCTAAAACCTCAACAGTGAGCGGCAGGGGAGCTCATGTTCCTCAACTAAGATGGAGCGGAGCCGAGCCAGCGGCATCACCAAGCTCGACAACACGGCGACGGCTATGGATCTTGAGCTCGAGGTCACCATGATGCAGACGCTGAGCAACCTTGGCGAGCTCACTGGGGAGCAAGGGTAGGAGTGCCCGAGTGTGACTCTAGATCCTTCCACCTCCATGCAACAAGACGTTGTAGCCCGCATTGCTTGGTAAAGAGGAGCCACCACAACCTTGCTCCTCTCCTGCCGGCCCCTGCCCCTCTCCCTGTTGGTCACTTGCCTGGAGAGCACCTGGCCCCACCTATTTTTTTACTATGAGTGCCACGTGGGAAAAATACCTAGTCAATATGCCACATGGACGTCACATTAGCTAAAATCGGGCTCAATACTGCCATGGGAGTGGATTTGCATTGGTTTTCAAAGTTGGGGGAGGTGTTGTACCCGGTTTTACGGTTGAGGGATATAATTCGACTAAGGGCAAGGGTGAGGGAGGCAACATAGACTTGTTCCAACAGAGAAAGGGTGACTAACATGTGGGCTGCTATTTTTTATTTGGAATAAGTCCACTTTCACTCCCTCAAACATAGGTCCAATTTGATTCATTCCCCTTAATCGCAATACGAGATATCTTGACCCATTAACTATTAAAACCAGTGTGAAATAACTCTTTTAGCGGTTTTTAAGACGATTTTCGCTGGCGTGGCTCATTGACATGGTCCAATGGACTGAGTTAGCATGTGGGTCCGAAATGTCAGTGACTCTCCCTCTTCTCTCCTCATCTCCTACTTTTCGTTTATCCTCTCCTATACCCACACAGGTACACGGTGATGCGGAACGACGGCGCGTTGATAGCGCGGCCTTGAGGCACGGCCCAAGGCGAACAACCGCTGGTGCAGTATCTATGCTCTATCGCTGGCTTGTAGATTCGGGACAACAACCGTCGGCACCAGGGAAGACAGTCAAGGTGGGGGCAACCGCCGTGCCTCTCTACTCTTGCTTCGGCTTCTAGATCCAAGAGGTCAAGGCGATGGCCGAGGTTAAGCCTCCTCTGTTGTGCCCTCCACATCGCTATCGCGGCCTACCCCGTCGTAGGGTCCTTTTCTAGCACGAGGGCACCACGACACATGTGACAGTGGCCATCGTCGTCGTGGGGCGGTCGCAAACGGTTACGGTGGAGCCTGATCTTGAGCATGTGGATCGATCACGCTAACAATGAGGACGACTCGAGCTCAATGGTGCGGACAAGCTGTGTCCCCTGTGCTGGTGTTCTCGGTGCTGCGGGAAGCAGCCACCGACATGGCCTTCTGCTGCCGCCGCCGTGGCCCCTCGTCGTCTCGCTGTCGTCGCCGCTATGGAGTAGAGAACGAGAGGAGCATATATGGAGTGGTTGGGAAAAGATAGAGAGGGGAGAAGGGGGCCGAAAAGTGGGTCCCATAGTTTTTTATTTTTTTTCTCATCACTTACATGTGGTCCCCACTTCTATCTAGTGATTGGGCTGCCACGTCAGCACAGGTGGACTAAGTCAACAGGCCACATCAGCGAAAACTGTTGAGGGAGTCAAATTAGATCGATTTTAATAGTTAAGGGGTCAAGATATCTGGTATTACGGTTGAAAGGTATGAATGAGATTGGACTCATATTTAAGTGAGTCGAGTGGACTTATTCCTAATTTCCAAGTCCAAATTTATCTGGGCTAGATTTGATAGGTACCAATAGTAGCGCGAAATTCCTATCTGGTGTGCATACGCCAGTACACCAAGTCATGCACATTTTTTCAGCCCACTCGTCAATGTGCTATTTTCTCAAATTTTTTTCAGGAAAAATTGCAAAAACCGCCCCATAAGTTCTTGAAGTTTGACATTCCACCCTATAAGTTATTTTGTTGCAAATGTCCACTCACCTACTCAGTTTTATTGCAAAAACCAACCTGATAAACACATGCTTAACCAAATCAATATGTTTTCATAAAGCGTGAGCCGTTAATGTGGTCTTTACCAAAATTAAATACTTCCAGAGTATTCTTGATACTTTTTTTTTTGGTGAGAATCCACAAATAAAATTGCAGACAAGAGCTTAAATGTTGTTTCACTAAGTTTCGCTATATGAAAAAAAAAGATCAATCAACTATGGATAATAAATCTAAGGCAAACACTTGGACAATATTGACTTGGCTAGCTTTGCCTGTGATAACCGTACATCATAGATAACAAATTGATTTGATTAAGTACGTGTGCGCATTAGGGTGGTTTTTGCAACAAAACTAAGGGTGGGTATTTACAACAAAATGACTTATGGGCTGGAATGTCAAACTTCAAGATTTATGGGGGTGATTTTTGCAATTTTCCCTTTTTTTCCCGTGATTTTCAGCCCACCGGCCCAGTTGTTACGTTTTTGGCATGATTTTCGGCCCACAATTCCTTAAAAAAAAATCTCGCTGTTAAGTTGAGGGACCTCCAGTGAACTTATTCTTTCTTTTTTCGCGATTGTCAGCCCTAATCATGTCCACTTGTTTCCTTTCAATCTTTTATTTTTCGAAGCTTTCAACTCAAATTTGAAAACTTTTGAAAACTTTTAACAAAAGATTGAAAACTTTTGACTCAAATTTAAATTTTTTTGAAACTTCCCATTCAAATTTTAGAAACTTTCATATCACAAGTAAAAATTTTCATATAAAAATTTCATATCGAAATTCAAAACTTTCAACTCAAAATTTAAAAATTTCATCTTTAATTGAAAACTTCCATATCAAAATTCAAAAACTTTAATTCTAATTCAAAATCATTTATGTATTTTTTTAAAAAATAACGCTAATTACGATAATTATCGCTAATGACCATAATTAGCGGCGGGGACGTCAGGCGCTAAACGTGCGTGGTTGCGCGAGTTAAGCAACCGGCGTGCGCCCGTTAGGTACCCTCGTAGTGGGGACCCGTATTTGAAGGGTGTAGATGATGTATGTGGGAGAGCGCCGGCGGAGTCATGTGGATGGCAGTGGGGTCAGCTGACCTCACAGGGTTTTTATAAATACACCTATGAATCTATATTTTACATGTAAATCCATTGAACTTTATAAAAATAACCCCACTTAAATATAAACTAATGTTATTCGAACCCACTGATAAAATTTCCGGCTCCGCCAGAGCGGCAGACTGAACGACCCCATCCTCCGTTCTCTAGTTTGAATGGGCTTTGGATTGCGAAAATTAAACAGGAACAAACCATGGTTTACATAGCTTGACTTGAATAATTGTGCCCTGCCCTCAACGTGCATGCCAATAGACAAGTTAATTTGGAGAAGACGTCCACGTCAACCAGGACAGTACAGACTACAGACAATACCCAGCACTGCAGATAAACGTTTAGGCTCTAATTAAACAGGCTTACTTTGTAAACCACATTGTACGATTAATCTACGGACAAGGGATCGATCGATTCGACCAATACCTATGGGCGGAGCTTCGTGGAGGGCCAACATTTAGTATAGTTAATCTTCAGCCGCATGTAGTTGTAATTAATATTGCATGTATCGATCGATTTAACCTAAAATTAAGTTTAAAACAATTATAAGTTGAACACAAGCACTAAATATTCAGCTGCCTCATGCCTCGTAGCGACAAATCTCGGTCCATATACATGGATGAGACTGCAGCTTAGAAGGTTGCTGGAGCTGCTCCTTTCTTTCTTTTCTACAAATACATGCAGCATATGAATTAGTCCACCCGTTCCAAAAACATAGGACATAACTACTTTTTTAAATGGTTTCATAATATAAGGCGTGCATGCATGCATATAATTAATTAGCACATTATCTCTTAAATCGTTATTATTTTAAATCCTATACTCATAAGATTTTCAATTCTATTGGTTGCATGTATTGTATTAATTGGAGTGATTCATGACAACGATGAGATATTAATTATTTCTTGGTCTTTAGTTAAGGATGGTTGTACCTTATATTTTGGAATGGAGGGAGTATTCAAAAAGAAATTTAAGGTTGCTGGGTTGATAACAAATCCACTATGTCTACATCATATTGAGTACACCAGTCATATAAATCCAACACTTCTGATATCATACAACATATGTGCATGTTTACATCTGCACTTTTAATCCAGTTGAAATGGTATAATTAATTTTGAGTTATGATTAATACGTCCACTAGCAATGTCACAATCAAGGTTTGAATACCGATGCGAAAACTGGTAATATAACCGGTTGGTTATATTATTGGTCTTTACCGGATAAATGATTGGTAAAAAAAATTGAATCCAAAAACTGATTAGGGCGCTTACCAAGAAATAAATCACGGGAAATAGGTTTTTTAGACCAACCTGAATTTGAGTTAAGATAATATTTATATCCACGACTCCACAGGAGTACGTAGAGATAAAATGTTTACCTCCTCCCAAAACCTAAGACAAAACGATACACTTTATATGCAAAAAGATATAGATTTAATGAAGAGATAGCAGCGTCCTATATTGTCTTTTGTTTACTATATCTATGTGTGGTGTGATTGCTACGGTAAGAGATACAGGTTGTTCTACTACTCGTACCTCTATTTTACATGGAAGAAAAAGAAATGAATCTAGTGATTGTTCTACCACCACCACCACTCATGTAGGCTCACCGTGTCCATCAAATACAATATGGATAATAATTCATATCAATTGTTGATCACTACGAGCAACAGTGTATAGCTCGATATATATGTATAGAATTGTAGAGTGCGAATAATTTTATTTTGTTTATTTAAGGCTTTAACATAATCCCGTTACAACATACGGATATTTAGCTAGTATATTATGATAAGAGTAAATTACACTAACGATACACAAACTTACGAGGTGGGTATACTTGTCAAAATGCAACGATATGTTGGGCCACATGATGCGGCAAAAAGTCAGAGATACCATCTTTTCATTATCTAAATAACAAAATGTAGCAATATGAACATTAAATATTTTGAGGGTTTTTTCTATTTCAAATGAATCAACAAATAATCTTATATTGTATTGATGGTACACAAACTTATTAGGTGGATACAATTTGGCACTCAAACTTATAAATATTCATTATAGTGCATGAACTTGTCTAGAGTCGAAAATGATATGTTATGACTAATTACTCTGAGTTAGAGTCTAAATAGGATGTCACACGTGCACAATAAGTTCATGAGATATGTTGCACACTTGCATTAAATACCCTTTATCAGGCCCGGCTCTAAGCAGGGCAAAGAGGGCGACGGCCTAGGGCCCGTCCTGGCTAGGGGCCCATGTCTAAATAAGTAATGTATGAGCCAAAGTGGTATTTAATATTAGTAAATAATTCCATGCTATCTACTACTTCAGGTTATCTATATAATTCTGATTAGTGAATTAATAAAGATTCTGATTATAATTGTATGTATAGATAGATTCTTGTTCATAATATATATATCCTTTATAATTTTAGGTGCTGAAAAACTGTAATTTTACTCAAGATGCATTTTCATGGTGCTAAGTAAACGGGAAAAATAAACAAGATCAGTTTAAGTGTTGATATTTTTCTATTTCTTTGAACATATATATGAAATGTTTTCAATGTTCATTTCTCTCTATGATTAGATTTGAAAACACACTTTAAAATTAAAGGGGTTGTTCAGATTGTAGCCAAAATAAATCTAACCAAATTTTTGCAATGCTAAATTTTTGACAATTTAGCAATATTGCCAAGTTTTGGTAGGATTTCTTACGTATTTACTAAAGTTTGGTAAATAACTAAATGAATGCGCATCTTTGACAACTTTGATATGGTTTGAAATGACATCAATCTGAACAACCAAAAAGCGTGAATATACATATAACACGTCTCTCTATAGGGGAGAGAGGGTTAAGGGTCATGTTATCAAGTTTTCCCTAGGGCCCTCAAAATTGTAGAGCCGGCCCTGTCCTTTATACAGTATATACTTTATATTTTTATTCCATTATTTTGTATTCATTTCATGCTCCCTTTGCATTTTATACTTTTTTTTTTATGTAAACACTGCTTGACTGAGTATATGCATATATACATAATATCATCGTGATAGATATACGAGCTTACATATAACATCCTAGTTCAGCTTAGTAAAATTTGTTATAACGTGTTTCTTTTGTTTTGGTTTGCACAAACCAAATAAGTTTGTGTCATAAAACGAGCAATTTTCAACTTAATATACTCCCTTCGTTTCTAAATATTTGACGCCATAGACTTTTTAAAATATGTTTGACCGTTCGTCTTATTCAAAAAAATTTAAGTAATTATTAATTTTTTTCCTATCATTTGATTCATTGTTAAATATACTTATATGTGTACATATAGTTTTACATATTTCACAAAAGTTTTTAAACAAGACAAACAGTAAAACATGTGCTAACAAGTCAACGGTGTTAAATATTTAGAAACGGAGGGAGTACTAAGCTACACCCACCTTACAAAGTTCGTGTACCTGCAATGCAATTTACTCCTATTAAATTATAAGATGGACTTGATCAATTTGCTAAATAAAATTTGAATTTTTAGTAATTTGACTATTTGAGGCGACCACACAATGGTATCCTGTCTCTGCCGCGTGGATTTTGCTTGAACTCTGGTCAGAACCCCTGGATTTATTTTTATTTTAAATAGGATCCCTTGCCTCTTTTTCCAATTTCACAAAAAAACACCAAATTCGAAAAATGGCGACACCTCTGCTCTTGCTCGAGCTCCTGTGCTTCTCCATGGCACTCGCCGGCGGCGCCGCCCTCCGCCTCGAGCTCGCCCACGTCGACGCCAACGAGCACTGCACCATGGAGGAGCGCGTGCGCCGCGCCACCGAGCGCACCCACCACCGGCGCCTCCTGCACGCGTCCACGGCGGCGGCGGCGGGCGGCGTGGCCGCGCCCCTCCGCTGGTCCGGCAAGACGCAGTACATCGCCAGCTACGGCATTGGCGACCCGCCGCAGCCGGCGGAGGCCGTCGTCGACACCGGCAGCGACCTCGTCTGGACGCAGTGCTCCACCTGCCGCCTTCCCGCCGCCGCCGCCGCCGCCGCCGGCGGATGCTTCCCTCAGAACCTCCCCTACTACAACTTCTCCCTGTCGCGCACCGCCCGGGCGGTGCCGTGCGACGACGACGACGGCGCCCTGTGCGGCGTCGCGCCGGAGACGGCGGGGTGCGCGCGCGGCGGCGGCAGCGGCGACGACGCGTGCGTGGTCGCTGCCTCCTACGGCGCCGGCGTAGCGCTCGGCGTTCTGGGCACCGACGCGTTCACGTTCCCGTCGTCGTCGTCGGTGACCCTCGCCTTCGGCTGCGTCAGCCAGACGAGGATCTCGCCGGGGGCGCTCAACGGCGCCTCCGGCATCATCGGGCTCGGCAGGGGCGCGCTCTCGCTCGTCAGCCAGCTCAACGCCACCGAGTTCTCCTACTGCCTGACACCCTACTTCAGGGACACCGTTAGCCCAAGCCACCTGTTCGTCGGCGACGGCGAGCTGGCCGGCCTGAGCGCCGGCGGCGGCGGCGGCGGCGCTCCGGTGACCACCGTGCCGTTCGCCAAGAACCCCAAGGACAGCCCCTTCAGCACATTCTACTACCTCCCCCTCGTCGGGCTGGCGGCCGGGAACGCCACGGTGGCCCTCCCCGCCGGCGCGTTCGACCTCCGGGAGGCGGCGCCCAAGGTGTGGGCCGGCGGCGCGCTGATCGACTCCGGCTCGCCGTTCACCCGCCTCGTCGACCCCGCCCACCGCGCGCTGACGAAGGAGCTGGCGCGTCAGCTGCGGGGCAGCGGCAGCCTCGTGCCGCCGCCGGCGAAGCTGGGCGGCGCGCTGGAGCTGTGCGTGGAGGCGGGCGACGACGGGGACTCGCTCGCCGCGGCGGCGGTGCCGCCGCTGGTGCTCCGGTTCGACGATGGCGTCGGCGGCGGAAGGGAGCTGGTGATCCCGGCGGAGAAGTACTGGGCGCGGGTGGAGGCGTCGACGTGGTGCATGGCGGTGGTGAGCTCGGCGAGCGGGAACGCGACGCTGCCGACGAACGAGACGACCATCATCGGCAACTTCATGCAGCAGGACATGCGCGTGCTCTACGACCTCGCCAATGGCCTCCTCTCCTTCCAGCCTGCCAACTGCAGCGCCGTCTGATCGATTCTCTTCTCTTGTTCGCTACTACACAAACGTACCTACTTGAGCTGAGCTAACGGCGTGGCAGTGATTGTGTTCTTTAAGTAGTACTCCGTACAGTACATGGCCTGTTTGTGTATTGTCTATTTTATACTTGTATTATTGTCCTGTTTAGTATAACTACAGATCTCAAATTCATGGTAGATTTCAAGTCTGCACGTTAAATTATAATGGTTTAAAATTTTAAATTTTATGTAAAGTGAGAATAAAATGATTTATCAATTGTTATCAACGTGATTATAGACCCATATATATCCATGGATTTGTGAAGGCTCTAATAAATCAGAGAAATTTGACAATTATGCCATCTAATATGCGCGCCTTTGCTAAAATGCATCTAATCCGCATGACTTCTTTAATACACCATCAGGACTACAATTTTCTTGACATCATATCACTTTCTCCTTTTTTTTTTCCTTTGTCATTTTCTGTTTTCCCCTCCTATTTATGGATTGTTTTGCCCTTGGACTGTTCTGCCCCTGGCCCTGGCGCAGCCACCAGCCTCCATGGCCAAAGACCTACCGCCGGCCAACCTCCTTGCCTCGCCATCGGCCAACTTCACTGCCTGCCTCCGGCCCCTATGGTTTGGAGAGAGGGGGAAAGGGGCGATGGCTCTGCTATAGAGGAGAGCATGGCGCACACGACATGCTCCTTGATTCCAAGTGAGCTCCCTTCTAGGTAAGGCTAGAACCCTTAATTATCATCTCCATTATTACACTACGGGCTAAGAAGCAGAACCTAGGACAAAAATGGTTAGCGGGTGAACTAATGATATTTTTCTCTCATTTTTCTGGTTTGTATGCGATTGGATTTACAATGATGGGAAGTTTAGTGTGTGTGTTAAGTTCGATCAGTTTACAACTAAATTTCATGATGGTACTTATGTTGAAGTGTCGCGTAAATGTCTGGAATAGGTTGTGGACTATCATCTATACACATTGGAGAGCTTGGAAAAGGACCTTGTAGCAAGGGCAAAATGAGGAAGCTTCCAACATGTTGTGATCATTAGCTATGACGTGAGCACCAGTGAGAAAACACCGTTTAAAGATGATATGAATGTAGTCCATGCACTGTTTGTTAGGACAAGTGATAGAAAGTTGATTTTATTTGTTGATGTGGTGGACAAGCCTATCCAGTTGGTGACTAACTTGTTAGTTTCAGAGGTCAATGAGATAGCGATGCATGAGGTTGTGACAACTAGGTAAAGTAATTGTCACGCCCAGAAATTCCCGAATAGAATTCCAAGCAGAATGTGCATTAAAATTCCCGTCCAGGACCGGCCGGGGTACACAAACGACAAAGTTGACATACAGATCCACGTCTTACAAACATTATAAAAGTCTTACATAAATATAGCGGAAAACTTAAAAGAATAACTGGAGCTAAGCCTTGACTTGGACTGCAGCGAGAACACCACTCCACAGGCATCCACGACGGCACGGACGAAGCCTACTCCTCGGAGAAACCACCATCTGACGCATACTCAAATTCTGGGGGTTGGAGAAAATAGAGCAAGACTGAGTACTACCCACTGTACTCAGCAAGTCATACCTGAATAGGGGTATGATGCAGGGAATTATCAAGGGGTAGCTATAATGGTTCATTTGCATAAAGCGGGCATTTATAAACAGAAGTTGAAAGCAGTAAAACAGTTGTAATAGTTAATCAATATTAATCATCCACTGTCTAACGCTATACCACGTTGCAACAGGCCCAACCATCCACCTATACTATTCAATTCCAGTAGACTAGTCTAGGGTGAGTCTAATCACGGTGAATCTGGTTGACCGCCCATAACCGCGGGCACGGCTATTTGAATAGTTTTACTCTGATCAGAGGTGTACAACTGTACCCACAAGACATAGCCCCACGACACGTTTCCGTGCGCCGACATGCCACCACGACATATCGGAAAGAGGCCGTGACAGGACCCTTCGCATAACCCCCTGATCGAAGATCTATCTTGGAGAAAACGGTGGCACCTTTAAGCTGATCAAACAAGTCATCAATTCTGGGCAGCGGGTACTTATTCTTGATAGTCACATCATTTAATGCACGATAGTCCACACACATCCTCTGGGTATGATCTTTCTTTTCCACGAAAATAACTGGAGCTCCCCATGGAGATGAACTCGGTCTGATGTATCCCTTTTGAAGCAAATCGTCGACTTGCCTTTTGACTTCTGCCAACTCATTGGCTGCCATTCTGTAAGGTCTCTTATGGATCGGAGTTGTTCCGGGTATCAGATCTATTCTGAATTCAATATCTCTCTTAGGCGGCATACCAGGTAAATCGTCCGGGAACACGTCCGGGTATTCCTGTACTACGGGAATCTCTTCCAAAGCTATTTGGTTCAGACTTGACCTTAAAGACTCAGAGGACAGTGCATGAACTGTTACAACTCGACCATCATTGCTGGTGAGAGTTACTTTTCTGTTGGCACAGTCTATCACACCTTTATACCTGACTAACCAGTCCATCCCTAGGATGACATCAAGATCTTTGGATTCTAACAAGATAAGGTTGGCCAGAAATGGCACTTCTTGAATTTCTATTCTGACAGAGGGGCTACGTTGCAAAGAGAGTACTTGATTACTCGGGGTACTAACCATCAAAGGACGTCTAAGATCTTCTACTTCCATCCCATGATTTCCCGCAAAACTCATAGATAAAAATGAATGTGTAGCACCAGAATCAAAAAGCACTGTTGCAGGGACTGAGTTAACAAGGAACGTACCCAAAATTACATCTGGAGCACCTTGAGCTTCTGCAGCAGCAACATGATTGACACGAGCCTTTGGCGTAGGTGCGGTAAAGTTACTCTGGGTAGGGGCAACCTTCACGCATCGGGGCTTCGGACACTTGTCAGAGTAATGTCCTGGTTCACCACAGTTGAAGCATACTCCGGGCTTGCTGCCTTGCTCCTTCTTGGCAGGCTGTTGTTGTGTTGGAGCTGCCACAGGACGTGGAGCTTGATTTCGGATGTTGTTGCCAGCATTGTTGTTGAAGAACTGACGCTGCGGACGAACAACAGACGAAGAACCTCCTTGTGGCATGGACTGGGGTCCTAAAGTAAGACGCGGCCTCTGACTATTCCCTTGTTGTGCCTTGAAGTGAGCAATCCGACGTTTCTTCTGCTCCATGCGGTTGTACTTGTCCTCCTAACGAATAGCCTTATCCACTAACTTCTGGAAATCATGGTAATCCCCAGTCATGAGTGGGTAAGAAAGCTCATCATTAAGTCCTTCCAAGAACCTCTCCTGGCGCTCTTCATCAGTGCGCACATCTTCTGGAGCATAACGAGCCAGACGATTGAACTCGTGCAGATACTCGGTGACCGTGCGAGACCCTTGGGTGAGCGACCTAAATTCTTTCTTCTTGAGAGACACCACTCCCGATGGTATATGCGTCTTCCGAAAAGCAGCGGTGAATTCAAGCCAAGTGATAGGTTCAGCAGTAGTCCTGTTAAGGCGGAAGTGATCCCACCACTCAGAGGCAGGGCCATGCAGTTGGTGTGATGCAAATGAGACCTTCTCCTGATCAGTGCACTGAAGCAAATCCAACTTCTTCTCTATGGCGTGCAGCCAATCACCAGCTTCCACAGGATTAGTGGTGCTAGAGAAAGTGGGCGGCCTCACACGAAGAAATTCTGCTAACTTGTTCTGGGGAGGTGCGTGGTTATTTCCCTGATTCTGCTGGTTCTGGAGTTGCTGCATCATCATGTTCATAAGCTGTGCCTGTTGAGCCAGGACTTGAGCAAGTGTGGGATTCTCTCCATTGTTGTTGTTGTTGTTGTTGTTGTTGTTGGGGCCATTCCCGTTGCTGCGAGTGAGCACCATCTGGCACAGGCAAGAGCACAGGAAGAGAAACCGGGAAAAACTACTTAGGACAGAGAATTAATTTTCCCACTAACTTAACTTTTATTGATCTTAACTGAGTTTCATTATTACAAAACTGAAGACTCTCACACACCACTAAACTCACCAACTACCTAACACTCGAAAGCAAACAAACGCATGCACTTACATCCCACCACTGATGTAAACCACATGCAGGACCCACACACACAACCAAGCAAACTAACACAACGATCTAGGACAACGGCTTGACAAGGAACTCTAGGTCTTCCGGGCATCGGAGTTGATTGAAGGCTCGTTCGGCTCGTCTTCATCATCTTGAGTGGCTCCCCACTCGACCTTTGAATGGGTGCGCTTCGATTCTTCTCCTTCATCATCACTTATATTGACGACCGGAGGATCTGCTAGGGCTGGGGTAACTTCTTTCTCCACCACACGGACCTTTGGCGCCAATTGGTAGCGAGGGACGAATAGAGCTCTCTTCCTTGCGGTAAGACGAACCCTGGCCTTCTGCGGCGGTGCTTCCCCCTTCAATGCGGCTAGTTCTTTCTCCAAACGATCCACCTTGTCTTCTAGCTTGCAAATCTTTCCACGATTCCGGTCTTCACGATCTTGAGCTGCTAGCACAACCTCCGCGCGGGTCTCATCCATAGCCCACAGCATTTCAACCAAATGCCTTGTGGTAGCATCATTCTCAATCCCCTCAGTCTCAAGGTAGCTGCCACGGTCACTTTCCTGGGGTTGGCGAGGATGGTAGCGATACTCAGTGTCGGCCAACTGATCACTATAGCGATCACGGAGCTCTCCTATGGCTATCCTTGCCACCTCCTGACATGCATGAATATAATTTCCCCCTCCAGCTTCGAACATCACTGATGGGATATCTTCACTATTACTGTTTAAGGTGGCTTTGACTCGACACTTCTCTTCATCCCGATCATGAGGAATCTGGGCATACATAGGGGCAGTCCCAAATCCTATGGCAAAGGACATCGTCCGCAACTCCTGGACAAATCCCTCAACACCAAACAAGTACTCAGGCTTGTAGCGCGGCATCTAAAGACAAGTGAAAAGGAGGGAGTTAAAGACGTTTGTCCAATTAATAGCACAAGTTTTTGGATTAATTTGAATAAATTTAGAAAATCAAAGTAAAAGATAAGTAAATAAGGTAAACCAAGCTTGCAAGATAAGTTGAAACAGTTGGAAACAGGATCACAAATTTTGCACTTTTGAACAACAGGTTTCAACATAAAAGAAAAGTTATAAAATCAACCTGCTAAATTTATTTCATTGTAACAAGATAAAATAATGTTGTAAAACTTTTGCTGGTAAATGAGCCATTAGTACGGTAATAGATGTACGGTACTAATAGCACAGGATTAATAATAAATAAATTTTTAAATGAGAACAATTAAAGGAATTATAAACTGCATGTGCCATTTGTTTGGTTTAATTAAAAGAGAAAGAGAGGAGAATAGTTCTATTTTTCCAATATTTTTAGAGGGCTTCTATGGGTAACCATTTGGCATAACCTAGGGTCAAGGAGGCTCTGATACCAACTTGTCACGCCCGGAATTTCTATCCAAAATTCCAAACGCTTACATGTGCGCGAACCCTCGTCCAGGAATCAGCCGAGGCACACAATAACAAATTGATAATAGAGTACAATTATTACTCTAATTAATAAGCGAATAAAATGTCATTACAGAGGTAGATAGTTCCTCTCAATCAATAAAGATCTAAGCAGCGGAAAATAAGATAAACGGCGCAGACGATCCCACTCCACAGGCAGCTTGACCAGGGCTACACCTAATCCTCCACACCATCAGCATCACTGTAGAACTCCTCCTCTGATGAATGATTGCAAGGTGAGTATATGACATACTCAGCAAGCCACGCAGCAAATATGCAAGTGCACAGGATAACAAAGGATGGCATAATAGGGTTTCATTTGCATAAACAGCATTTAATAAACATTTCAGAATTTAGTAAGACAGTTGAGTAATAATTAAACAATATTATTCCAACGCTATACAACATACCCTGTTGCATAAGCCCAACCATTCTGAACAACCAATCCCGGCTGCACAGTTCTATTTCCAAACCAGGAATATACCATTCCAAACCAGGAGCTAATCAAATTATTACCAGTCATAGTATCTTTTATTATGATGAGAGGTATGAGACTAATCACGAAAGACATTGTTAAACCCGCCCATAACCGCGGGCACGGCTATTCGAATAGTTTTACTCTGACCAGAGGTGTACCACTGTACCCACAAGACACAGCCCCACGACATGTCACCATGCGCCTTGATACCACCACGGTACCTCAGAAAGGAGCTGTGACAGTACCCCTCGCACAACACAATCCACCACAGCGCACCGTTCCTGGATCATAATCACCCCCTTATAAACAAGGCATGGACTCCCCAGCGACCCCCGTGGGCTTATCTCCGCCACTTCTCAGTCTGGTGCCCCGCAATGAACTATGCTATACAAAAGGTAAAGCCGTTGCCCACGCTGGCTTGTGGTTGGCACGGTTAATGTTTCACAACCGAAACTCGTGAACCGGTCCTTAATTGTCATGAGCACGACCATCAAAACCATGTGCTCACAACCCACCATTAACGGGTTTTAGTAGGCAAATTAATTAATTAACCAATCATGATTAACCATCATGAGTTATCATTAAGCCATCATTGAATAATAGGGAGTCATAAGTTATCCCAATAGTGTGCTAATGTTTCTAAGCATGGCTAAGCAATCACATCTAATATCTAGCTGAACCAATATATAAAGCTCAACTAGTCAATTTATAAGAACCCAAGGTATCAAGGAATAAAGTAATCAAGAACAAAAGGGCTATAACAAACAATAGGTTAATTCCACCCAATGACATTCGAAAATAAATGCAATAGTTGAATAGAAACAACAGCTTTAAACGGGATCAACATGCTCAAAGGGGTTGTTTGGGATCTGTGTGACTTGCCTTGCTGGCCTTGGAACTCTTCAAATTCTTCTCCTGCGAAAACGGACTCTCCGGAAACGTCGGAATCTAAACAGAAAAGAGCAAAACACCAAAACAGCACATAAACAAGCATGAACAGTACATGTGGATATTTTTAACATGTAGATCTCAATTTTAGAAAAATTTAGAGACTTGAACCAACTAAATCCGAGCTAAGATGAATTAGTTATGAATTTTTAAAGATTAAATCGGATTAAAACACTTATATGGATTTTAATTGAATTATGACGCAATAATGAATTATTTTTGAAAAGAAAAAGAGGATTTATTGCGTCAGTGGCTAGGGTTAGCGGTGGACCGGGTGCACGGCGACGGTTCACGAGAACGGACGGCCGAGATCGATCCATTCAAAACGAACGGCCGAGATCGGCCGGTCCACGGCCGGACCACGGCGGACGGCATCGATGACGTCGGCGATGACGTCATCTCCGGCGGCGACCGAACCGCGCGAGCTCGCCGGCGAACGACGGCGTGGCGGCGCGAACGGAGAGCACCTACGGGTAGCGGACGGCACGGCGAACTCACCGACGACCAAAGCGACGGCGGAAGAACAACGGACGGCGACAGCGGCGAAGAAGAAGCGGCGGCGACCTCCGGCTTGGCGACGGCGACGATGTTCCGGCGGTCGACAGCGACGGCGGAGGGGCGGACGAGGACGGCGACGCGACGGCGACCACGACGGCGGCCTTCCCGAGCGACGGCGACGACTGGAGCGACGGCGGCGCACGGCTGGAGCGGCGGCGGCGACGGCGGCGCGAGGACTCACGGCGCTAGGGCTCTACGGACGACGAGAGGCGAAGGCGAGGGTGGCGACGGGTAGCGGAGACACCGGGGATCCTTTTATAGGGGCAAGAACACGGCGGCGAAGGCCCACGGCGGCCGGCGACGAGAAGGAAAGTCTAGGGTTCGGAGGAGAGAGACCGATCCGATTCGAGATCGAATCCTCCGCTTTCCAAACGATTTTAGCCGAAGTTCCAAAAGGGAAAAGGTAGAGGAGATCGAGAAGATCATTTCCCCTCTATTGATTTCACCGGAAACGGAAAGGATCGGCCGGATTTGGAAAGAGACGGCGGCGGCGCGACGCTAGGGTTTCGGGCGGCGGCGGCGCGAGGAAGACGACGAGTCTGATAGGCGGGCCCCACCTGTCAGCGGGCGGACGCGCGCGCGAGCGACGGCTGCGGCTGCGGACTGGGCCGACTTGGGCCGAGGAGGAGAGAGAGAAGGTTTTGGGCCGACTTTCGGCCCAAAGCCAAAAGAGACTTTTAAAAACCTTTTTCCATTTAAATTATTCATGAAATGCAATTCCATTTATTAAAAATACTTCCTTAGCTCAAATAAATCCCAGAAAAATCTAGGAATTATAGAATTAAGCAAAGTATTTAATAAAATTTTATCTAGCCCCATTTTATATTGGAATTTATTATTTAAAATTAGATCTTCTCTTCTAGGCTTTTAAAATCAATTCTAATAATTCCAATTAAACAACAATTTATATATTTGAAATTTTTAGGGTGTGACAGAATCGCCGGCCGACGTGGGGAGTGGGGGAGGAGAGAGGCCGTCTCGGGCGCGGGCGTGGGCGAGAGGGAGGGGGAGTGGGTGCGGAGGACGCGGCGTATGCGCGGGCGTGGCCGACGTGGCCGGAGGAGGCGGGAACGTGGGCGCGGCGACGGTTGCGGGGCACAGCGGCGCCGGCTGGAGGAAGGGGACGGGCCCGACAGGTGGGCCCCACCTGTCAGCGACCCCGGGGGAGAGGAGGGAGGCGGCCGGCTCGGCTGGGCCTCGGCCTGTCGGCCGGCCCAGCGGAAAGAAGGGGGGGGGGAAGGAGAGAATGGGCCGGCGGCCCAATTGGAAGAAAAAGAGAAAAGAAAAAGTAAAAAGAAGGAAAATAGATTTTCCTAAGATTAAATATTGCTTGTGCTCAATTTTAATTGGTTAAAATTATTTCTAGAGCTCTGAAAATTCCACTAAAAATCTTGTTAGCGTATTTCGACATGTAGAGCTCAAGAAAAATTCCACATGCCAAATCCGATTATTATTTGCATTAATTTATTAGGGTTTTCTCTTGCTTTTACACCGATATTTTCTCTGGTGGATTATAAATTCAATTTAGGCTTGGGAAAGAACTTCAGGGCGTGACAGTGATGCTCAAGAATCTAGCAGTTGTATGTTGATTGGGATAGTCTAGAGATAGCTCCAATTCCACATAACCAAGTTCCTCAGCTTGCTATTGATTGGGATGCATTGGTGATAGAACATTCCACAACAACTTGGTTGATCTATGCCTTTGATGGAGGAAGATGAAATGTATACATTTGTTGGACTTAGGGCTGAGGACAAGAGAGCCAAACAAACTAGGCTTGAGGTTGAGAGGCAAAGGGATTATGTTCCTACACCAGGTCCAGCTCATACCGAAGGGAACTTGAACATTAACAAGGCAGAGATTGTTGTTAATTGATGTAATACTTGGTGAATCTGAAATTTTCTATAACTAGGATGATCCTCCTATGGAAGTTGGAAGCTTATATAGTATGATTGAATTTAGGTCAATTGTGAGGCAACACGCTGTTAAGGGGTAATTTCAGCTTGGGACAAAGAAGATTGATAAAGAAATGTTTAGGGGCTTTTGCACAGCTGAGGGATGCCCATGGGCTATCGTGGCAAGGCTGATGCCTGATGAAAGATCCGTGAGGGTACTAACAACTAACTAAATAAATAGTATCTCATATTTCAAATATTGGTTTGGCTATATGAGTTGTCTCATGGATGTAACCATCTTATGTGTGTGTATTGCAGGATACCATAAAAAAATTCGCCCATTCTCGTACATCAACAGGGAGAGTAAAGATAAAGATGGCAAGTTATAACTGGGTGGCAAATAACACAATTCCTTTTCTAAAGAAGGATCCAACTATGGGTGCAAAGCAGCTGATGGGGACTTAGAAACCAAGTACAATATCACTTTAAGATACCATACTGTGAATAGAAGTATGGCAAGGCTAAAGATAAGATTTTTGGTACATATTTGTTTAACTTCAAGACTAAGGTTGAGCTGAAAATGTCTAAAAAGTGTTGTGGAGATAGATTACAAGAGAATGTTGATGGGGTTTATTTTCATATATTCTATTGTGCACTCAAACCTTCGATTGATGGTTTTACGAATGGATGTCGACCATACTTGAGTATACACTCCACAGCCCTTAATGGGAATTGGAATGGTCAACTAGCTTCTGCTACATCTATAGATGGACATAACTGGATGTTTCTGGTTGCATTTGTATTCTTTCAAAGCGAGACCACTTACAATTGGACTTGGTTTATGCAACAGCTTCATTAGGCAATTAGGGAACAATCACACTTAGCAATCTGCTCAGACACTTGTAAGGGGCTGGATAAAGCTGTGAAAAATGTATTTAGTACAACAGAGTATAGAGAATGCTTTTGGCACTTGATATAGAATTTCACCTAGAAATTTTATGGTCTAGTGTTTGGGGACATATACCCTACAGCTACGTCTTACATAACAGACAAATATGAGCATTACATGAATAATTCACTAGACAAATCCAGATGTGAGGCTATATCTAGAAACTTACCACAACTACTTTGGATGAGGAGTAAGTTCTTAGAAAAGATAAAATGTGACTTTATCACCAACAATCTGGTAGAGTCATGGAACAAATGGATCAAGGATTTGAAGGATCATCCTATTGTAGATCTTGTAGATGGCATCAGAGCAAAAACAATTAACCTATTGGCAAGGTGGAGGAAGATAGGTGAGAAATTGGATGGTGCTAGATTAGCGTCATGCTGAACCTTCAGGGAGAACTGCAGGATAAGCACGGAAACGCGCTCGCCGCGCACTGGCGCGCCGTGCGTGCCATGGGCCACGGCACACAGGCTTGACAGGTATATATGATGAATCATGAATTGCTCTTTTATATACCAGGATTATTAGCTTTTTTCGCTTGGGGATGTGACCCCATTGTTTGTTTGTTACACAAGTTATCCTTTTGATGTGGTGTGGTATGTACCAGAAAAACAAAAGAAATATTCAGAATTGAAACTGATGTGCTCTTGGTGTGTCATCCAAGTCTTGAAACAATGCGACCTCTGATGAAAGGATCAATATCACCGTCCAGGACAGAGTTCAATTCTGACAGCTGGAGGCCTGTGTTGAGATCATGAACCAATTTCTGAGGCCCAAATTTGTACCTTCTTGTCTCTCGGCTGTACAATTCCTCCACCGTCTGCCTCTTGATCGTCTTCAGGTTCGACGATCTTAACTCTCTGGATATAACAAGTAGCTTTGCTTTCAGCCTGCTTATAGCTTTCATCTTGTTTGCGAAGTAGCTTCGCTCACCTGTGGAGATATAAAGAGTCAGAGCTGCATGAGAGTTCACAGTACATGAAACATTTGGTTAATTTAGTACCTGAACTTTCAGCAGTAACTCCAGTTCGAATGTGTTGAACCCTAACGGCTGAATTTCTGTGATCCCGCCTCTTATGATCACTAGGGGAAGGAGAAATCTCCAGATCATTCTCGTCCAAGTGAAGATTAACTGGTCTGTCTAAGAAGAGAGGAATTATATCGACCCTAGCTGACGTTGCCTGCAAGCTTTGGTCAACTTTAGGTTAGCCATTTTGATATAAAACAGCATACGGTGAATGCCATGATAAAGTTGTGTGCACAATATGGGCATCCAAAAACTTGTACAGCAGTTTATCCAGGTCTTTTTAAACACAGAAGTCAAATCATGTTGACATTGCCACTATTCTACTCCCTTCGCTTAAAAAATTTGGATGGCCAATATTTCAGCCAGACCGATTAAAGAAAAGGGGTCACAGTAGTTGAAAACCATGTATAAATTCTGAACTATTTTTAGAAATTTGCATATTAAACATGACAAGCTGAAACTTAAACCTAAGTATGTGCTATTACTTTCTCCGTTGTATCCTAATGGAAGGCTACGTAGTTCGACTTTTGTTCAGTATTTTGCTGATGCGGTTCTATATGTTTGCCTTGGTTGGTACATACATATCAGTCAGTTCTAGTGAAGTAACAATTTTAAATATTGGAGTCCAGGTTTTCTTTATTTGATATTACCTGTCTAACCAATTGCTTGAACTACCTTGCAGAACATCTCATGGTTCTCTATGCAAATGTATTAGGGAATTGCAAGGAATTCTAATCTCATCACTAATGGGTAGAACAAAATTATGATAGGAACTAAATATTAACAATAGAAAAATGTAATCACCTCATAAGTGCCAGCATTATCGACAGAAGGATAGATCATTCTGTGAGTTCCTTTTTCTCCAGTAAGGGTGCCAAACATGTACTCTGATTCAATTTCTATGGCTGCAGTCCATACACGACCACTTGTTGATGTGATCTTCTCAACCAGCCCATCCTTACAACCTTGTTTCCGTGCCCAACTTGAATACATGCAAAAGATCCTCTCTGCCCATAGCTGCAATGGTAAAAAAAATCTTGTTTATAAAAAACTCAAAAGGTGGAAATGGTTAATTTTGCTCAAGAAAGAATTCAGGTAAACATCAACTTCTATAAAACTGCACCACAGTGCTGATAAAGTAATAGCTAAGAATTTAGATTTGGAAGGAATATTTATAGTGACCCTCCATGAGCAATTGAGCATTTTATATCTTCATTCACACGATTCTTAGGCATATGTATTCCTTAATTTAATGAGCAGCATTTCAATAATAACACAGATTCATGGAACGAACTGGGCAGTAACATTATGGAAAGTACAAAGGTAGTGTTATTATTACTTTGTTAGTACAATGTTGGCGTTCTTTTATTCTTCTCTCATTAAGATCCAATGAATAATTCCATTAACCAACATTCTATAATCAACTTGCCTCAGAAGCAGCACCCTCTGATCCAGCAGTGACGATGATGCAAGCGCCTTCCTTGTCGTACGGACCCTTAAGAAGCTTGTACATCTGATAACGATCTAGAAACTCAGTAGCATCTACGGAGGTCTTGTATGCCTGCTTAAACAACTCAACATTGATGACATCCATCTCTGAGAGTTGACTAATCAGCTTAGCCTCTTCAGCCTGCACCGCATATCTTAAGCATCAAAAGGAGAAAAATGCTAAATTCTAAATCACAATTTCTGTAGTGAAAAAAGAAGGATAAAGGGGTGGAATTTTTGAGGTGGTTAGAGCTGAGTGAAGGGCAGACAATGCACACAGTTCAGTCCTGCTATCAAGCATTGTCCATTCACACAACAGTATAGGAAGCTTTACTTTGTCCAAATGTAGGGAAATTTTCTGAAGCACATCTTGCAACAAGGAATTAAGCAATCACCTTATAGCGAAGGTCTTTGAGATGGTCGACCACTCTGATGGCATCAGCCAGAGCAGAGAGCGTCTCGTGCGATTTAGCTGGATTGTCCCACAAGTTGCGCCCCCTCAACACCTCTTCCTGTCTGATTCTCCGCGCTTCCTCCATCTCCAGTGCACTGGATGCAGTCGTTTCGACCCGGACAACGGCATCTTCGATCCTCTTTTTCAAAGAGTACAAACCTTGGTACAATCAACAAGTAACTGTAATAAGTCTGAAAATTCTGCGGTTTCAATTTTAATGACTTCTGCTCAAAGTTATTCTCTAGTGCTGTCACTATGTTTGGCCTGAAAAATTCCCTTCTCTTTTAACACTTTAGCATGATTTCCACAGGATTTATCCGCATGAAGCAACATAATCAAAGTACTAGTAGCTTGTATTTTCGTTGCATTCAGATTTTGCATTTGATTGAACTTGAACTATGAACATTCAGGACAGTTCTTACTCAATACAAGATAACAAGAACAGGTATGTCCACGGCCATATTAGTAACATTGCCACTGAAATAAGCCACGCTCTCAGAAACAATTTCCACAACCTAACACAATAGCAGAGGGCTGACCCAAAGAGGGAGCCGCGGGGACTCACCGAGCTCCTTGTAGGAGGCGGCGGTGGAGGCGCCGTCGCCGCGGCCGTCCGCCGGGAGGGCGGCGACTCGGCCGGCGCTGGACCGGGGGCGGGAGCGGGAGCAGCAGCGGGGCGACGCCGCGGCGCGCACGGACGCCGGAGAGGGCGCCGTGGGCGCCATGGATGGTGAGCGCGAGGGAAGGGGGAGGGGGGGTTTAAAGAGCGGCGGCGAGCGGCGGAGGGAGGCGGCGCGCAGGCTGAGGGGCTGGGTGGCGCGGCGTGGCTCACACGCGCCTCATCCGCCGCCCAATCAGCGCGCGCCAACTATTCTGGGCTTGGGTTGTGTGCCCGTGGCCAGTGGGTGTTGAACTGTTGACAAAGCGAAAATGGCCGAATTTTTGTGAGGGCTCCTTTGGGACAAAGAAGAAACATTGGAAAAAATTAGAATCATTGGAAAAAAATTTCGACCTTTGGAACCAAGGAATGGGACTGGAAGATTTGTAAGGATTGCTTTTCTACACCCCCTATTTTATAGGAATTCTAACATGAGCACAAACCTCTTGTTTATATGTCTTAGTTAAGCCCAATGCACACTCTCTCTTGCTCGGGTGCGGATCCCCTAGAGTTGGGGATCAACTCCACTGGGTGGATTTAGGATAATCCTAACCGTCCTTTATTTTGTACGGATGTTATTCATTTTCTTCCTCAAATGTTTTTTCATTATCTAGACATCCAAAACCTCCATGACATGATTATCTAACTCCGAACTGGAGCGTTTCGACTTCTGAGTGGCAGCATGATGAGACTGCTAGAGGCAGACGAGCATGGAGCATACCAACTAGGAGGTGGCACATGGTGCTGAATCTAAAGCCAAAACATGCCCATAAGGGTTAACAATGCTTCATGTAAATCAGTGATAGATGCACGTCAATTGAGGCTTCGGAGAACGAAACAATTCATCATCAGTGCACATCATAGCTCAATTGGCTACTTCTTCTTTGGGCATGGGAAAGGGTGGACCTAGCCCACAGCTAAGGCCCGGGGCGCCCTTTAGTGCTCTCACAGTAAGCTAGCTCATATATGGTGGAAATTTGTTGTGGCCCATGGGGTTTTGACACCAAGCCCTAGCCCATGGCTTAGGGTGCCACGGGCTAGGGTCCGCCCCTAGGCATGAGCGCATAGCTATCGTATGTGTTTTCATATTCTTTGATAGTAGTAGGCTGGCAACATCAACATTAGTTCTCCATTGAGGCCGCAATGGTTGCCGCCGAGAAAGAAGGCAAAGGAAAGATGTTGCTTAATCCAATCTATTCACTAGAAACAATGGCTACGATTAACTGAAATCTATATGGTGGAGTTGAGGCCAGCTGCAGGGGATCTGTACTACCCTGCTTGCCATATCTACTCTCTCTCTCTCTCTGTATTTTGAAAATTCTGTGTTCCAAATAAGCACCAAAAGTATCAATACTCTACTATTTTTTTTAAGTGAATCATGTTTAGGATCATATTTTCTTACCTGATAGTTCTAGGTATTAGCATATCCTTAGACTAGGTAAGAAATTTTTACCCTAGATTAGTTGTTTCGGATGAGTGGCTCAAAGCGTACCTCTCATCTCCATCTCTCCTTGCATGTCGCTCGTCTGCATATATAACCAACAAACTCGACTACAATATGAATGTGGATGAAAGTAAAATTCAGTGGTATAGGCCTGACACTAAGCAAAGCACAGTTTATGCCATGCAGAGATAGAGCTTGAGTTGCACGAAACTAATATCAATCTGTGAAGGCCTAGAGGAACAATCTCAATGTCCTCAATATCGAGTTGGGGCTAGCACACGAAAAGGTGGAGGCAGAGTTTGATTGCTTGAGTTGAGCGAGCATGGATCTTTAGCTTTGGATCAATGCCAAATGGTGAAATGGAGGTGGAGCTTAAAAATACTGAAGCTGCTGGTGGAGGGCAATATTGACCTCGAGTGGAAGTCACCACCAGCAAATCAAAGAAAAAGGTTAGTTGCACTGGCCATTGGGCGGAGGCGGAACTCGAGCTACACATGGCTACCTTTGGAGGAGATCATTGTTGACGTGTCAACGTTTGATGTTGCGATTCCGATATTTGCATAGTATGGGGATTGTTGGTACTAGGATATATGCGAGACTTAGGTAAAAAAGATGGGAACGAGGATTTTTATACAGGTTCGGGCCCCTGAATTGTCAGGTAATAACCCTACATCCTGTTGGCCGAAGCCGGTATTGCTCTTATTCACCATAATCACACCAGCACAATATTTGGGGTAGCCTATCTAACTGTTGTCGACATGGCGGTCTGAAGTTCTGACTCGTAGTCGACAACAGGGTAGTCTTCCTCCTCGAGTTCATGCCCGGCGAGATCAAAGACAACGCTAGATCTCTACGGCCGGCCTCTGAAGGTACCGGATAGGGTCGATCCAGGCATATCTCTGATGTCGATATCTGGCGGCTTGTCTTAGCGTATGTTGGCTTGTATGTTGATCTTTCTGTCTTGATCTATTGTTCCGTCCCCCTCTCCTCCTAGGGGCCTTGTATTTATACCCATGGGTGCCTCCCTATCCAAGTAGAACTAGGGAAACCAATATGGATACAATCCGAGTAGTCATTGTCGTTTCCATGTGGAACTCTATTCATCCTTCCTTATGCGGAACTCCTTCTATATCCGAAGGTTGTTCCCGTATAATACATGGTATGTGGTGGGTCCTACCGAGATTAAGTCAACTACTATTGGATATGTGGTATCCATAACCCTGACACTGGACGGAGCTTAAGTGGTGTGGAAGCAAAGTACCTAGACCTAGTGCAGTAGGTGGGGTGGAGCTCGGGTTCACAACTACAACGAGGATTCTACAATCAAGCGTCGTCCTAGTACACCCTGTGCTTGTACTTCGTTCATGTTAATTAACTCATACCTAGACCCAGAGTAGCAGATACGAATAAAGGAGGGTGTAAGAGAAGGAACATGGAGAGTATTCTGTAATGTGCGAAAGGAAAAATGGTCTAAAGTGAACTATGATGATAAAAAGTAATCCAATATGCAATATGCAATCTTCTAGTAAAATTCATAGCATCTTATGTATTTTTTAGTGCAGGTTTGACCGTATATTTCTCTTAACAATCATTAAAATTTTATATAGTTTATATAGTAAGTCCAACACAATGTTACGGAAAGCATTTTCACATGCAGTCAAAATGGATCTACGTAAGCGGCTCGGCTCTCCACCTGTCATTAAAGACCTGTGAAAATTAGGTCTTCGTATTCAGACGGCCGACTGTCTGTGTATATCGAACATGTGGCCATCTTAAAATGTCTGCTTTTGAAAATTAGAAATGTTTATCTTAAAATACATATGATATCTGAAAAATATTCTTCGTATGCATTACTTTTGTTCTAATCCTCAGGAGATTAGCAGCAACTAGAAAATAGGGGGGGGGGGTGCCTAGTGCGCCCGCGCGTGCCGCTGGCGCTTAATTTGTTGGATAAGATAATTACTAGTAGTATATTAGTGTTAGATAATGATTGTTTAAGATAATTATCATAATATATAAGATTTTCTTTTTTTCACGAGTTTTTTTAACTAACAAATTGAAAAGAAATATATATTCGAAGTTAAATTTTTAAAATTTTAAATCCAAATTTGAAAAATTTTAACTCAAAATTTAAATTTTTCAAGTCAAATTTTAAAAACGCTCAACTTTTCACCTCAAATTTGAAAACTTTCAACTCAACTTTGAAAACTTTCAACTTAGATTTGAAAACTTTCAACTCAGATTTGAAAACTTTTAACTTATATTTGAAACCTTTCAGTTCGAGATTTGAAAACCAGCGTGGAGACGCGGGGATGATATGGCGCGCGCGCCAGCAAGCGCGAATTAGCCACCGCGAGAAAATTGCCCCAACTGTAAAATTAGACGGGCCCACAACCCCCAGCCCAAGCGACTGAAGGCCCATTCGGCAGCCTTCCCGGGGCCCAATCAAATCAGTCTGTGAGAGAGCTTGGGCCCTCACTCCCGGTAGGACGGCAGCCTCCATGTAGAAGGCCCACATAATAAATGTAAATTGCTCAGCCCATACACGTCCAGGTTTCCAGAGAGATAAATGTGGCCCATCAATTACCAAACTAACAATTACCTCAAACAAAATAAATAAATAAATAAATAAATAAAAATGAGTATAATTAAAATGAACCGAGCGCAGGCTGCAGGTGGGGGACCACATGCAGAGTCAGCAGCAACAGCGACCCGCCGTGTCCTCATCGATCATCGGTTAGGACGGCCCCAGTGGCGGCTGATTACGACCGGTGGCGCCGGCGACCGCCCCATCCACCCACGCCCATACACGCACGCATGCTGTCGTCTCCTCGTCTCTCTTCCAGCTTGTCCTCCTGTCTCATTTTATATATTCTATCTACTGCTTCATATTATAATTTTTTCGAGTCAAACTTAATTTTTTTTAAAATATTAATAATATTTAAAGTATCAAATTAGTTTTATTAAATCTAATATTGAATATTTTTTATAATATGTTTGTTTTGTGTTGAAAATACCACTATATCTTTCTATAAACTTTGATCAAGAAATTTGATTAAAAGAAAAGTTAAATGAAGTCATCGGCCGGTCAACATCAATTGTTCAATCGTTCCATGTAAAGATAAGATTTATGATAGTATACTACACACATGTAGGTTTAGCTAGCCACGTGTGTTGTTGCTGGTATGTACTCCGGCCAGTCATACGTGGCGGTAGCAGCCGCCGCCGCCGGCGGTGTCCCACCGGGCAGTCATACACAAGGGGCTCGATCTCTGGATAGGCCGCGCGAATTAATGCAAGTTGGCCAAGTTGTGGCCGCTGGATGCATGCATCCTACGAGTTTGTGTGTGTGCATATGCTTTGCCGGCTTGCAATTTGTTTACTGCTTGATCATCAGATCATGACCATAGTTCCGAATTCCGATTAATTAGATCGATCCCAGCTAATCATGATCAGCAGGTGCATGCATAATGTCTCGGAGCACCTGATCAATGCTGATTAAGCTAACAATACCTACTGATCTGTTCGTGCATGCATATGCTGCATGCTTGCTGCTGATTATATCTCGATCCAGGCCAGGCAGGCAGCTTCCCGTGTGGCCTGAATGGATCGATGGTCGCGTGTTGTTTGCGTGCCGATTTTCTGCAGCTAGCCAAATTAAGTCTATAGCTAGCCGAGAAACCTGGACATATGACATGCTCGATCTGCAGCAGCTGTGACGAACGAAGCTAGAGAAAGTCACAGGAAATTAAGGCAGAGCGAGCAGGCAGGAGGCAGCATCCAGGTCGTCTGAGGTGTGATGAGCGCACGCACAAAATCACGCCAGGATTGCAGCCGGCCAGCCAGGTGAGCTCCATGCATGACCGCTCAAATTTTAAGCAATCGCGCGCAAAGCGCTTGATTGCCAGAAGCAAATGACGATCGACGCACGTACTTTCGAGTTTCGCCTAATTTTAGTTGGCTTGCCAAACCTTTAATTTTATTCGTTAGATTTTAAATTAAACGCACTGAAAATTGGCTCTTTCCTTATATGCCATTGATCTAAATTTACGCACCCTCTCATGCCACTCTCGTCTGTTGACCGTTAACTTTTAAGTAAAGAAAACGTATTTACCCTTCTGAGTATTGGACATGGCTAACAACTCAGAAGAGCAAATATGTCTTTTTTACATTAGAGTTAACAGTTAACACATAGTCAACAGACGGAAGTGGTATGAGAGGGTGCGCAAATTTAGATCAATGGTATATAGGAGAATAGCCAATTTTTAATGACATACAAAGGATCAGACCAATTTTCAGTGACATATAAGGGATTCTCTCTTTCACGAATAACTTGCTCAGCCCGCCCTCAAGTTGTATAGTAGGTCCATCTTGGAATAAGGTTTTCCCGCCTATCTTTAACTTGATTCCCGCTAATTATAATCGAAACGTTTTTCAAATTGGAATTTTCTAGTTTTCAGTATATAATGTACAATTCTATAGTAGTACTTGTTAACGTAGAAATACAATGCAATATTCTGTACGTAGTACTAGTACTTGTCAAAATTAAATTAAACGATACATTTGTCAAAAAGCACAAGCCTACGAAGGCTGGATATATATTTATGCACAATAATCCTTAAATTAACTGGCTGATTTATCCAAAATCTTAATTAAGCCAACGAAAGATCGATCATATCGACGGACACGATTACTTTTTTACTTCACCATTAATTAATTAACTAATGCGTGATTAACAAATCCATGGGCTCCAGACGTCATCGAGGGCCAGATTAACTAACCTCTATACGTACACCTACTCCTCAAATTCATATGCTTTTTATACTTTATTTCTTAATTAATTCCTCTTCGTGTTTTTTGTTAAGTTAAATGACGGAGGCGCATATACATACGCATCGATCGTGTACGTCATTGTTTAATTTAAGCCCTGTCAGCCTATAGCTTTGTCGTCTCTCTCTCTCGTGCACTCAACACAAACTTAAACAGTACACATATAGTCTAGTGCAACCGGTACTACCTAATATAACGACCTGCATGTATATACTCCCTCCATCCCAAAATATTTGACACCGTTGACTTTTTTTTAAAATGTTTGATCATTCGTCTTATTTAAAAAAATTAAGTAATTATTAATTCTTTTCTTATCATTTGATTTATTGTTAAATATACTTTTATGTATATATATAGTTTTACACATTTCACAAAAATTTTTGAATAACACGAACGGTCAAACATGTTTAAAAAAAGTCAACGGCGTCAAACATTTAGAGAAGGAGGGAGTATATGGTATGGTGTGTACTAGCCTTTCTAATCTCAAAATAGTTAGCATATATAAATACAGATATTTAAATTAGTTATCATGCATATATAATAATCATCGATCGATCGCTTGTGCACTGCTACATTTGTAGCTGACCTATATATGTCTAGCTTTTGTGATATATATATGCCGTGTATATATAATTAAATAGTGTGTGTTACATGCATATATACATTGCGTGTCATATGATCATATCATCGTCTCTGTTTGATCAATATATCGATATGATCGATGGACAGGCCACGTACGTAAGAGCTAGCAAGTAGATTAGCAAGGATATCAGAGCTAGGATATATATTAAAGCTAACAAGATATGTGTTTGCTACAAAAGGGAGAAACTTAATTGTACTCGATCAAGCTACAACTTAATCATTACTAATTAATTAACAATGTGGTGTTGCATCATATCGTTGCAGCTTGACACTTGGAGCTCATATATCCTGACCAATGGCTGCTTAGAGCTAAGCTAATTAAGCACGTATAGTACGATTCACTAGGTAATATCACACGATACATATATACAAGCTAAGCCGAAAGTAAGGCGGCTAAGACGCCTCTCGTGACAGCAATAATCCATTTAATTTGTCTATACACACGTAATGACTGATTCATGTATATATATAGATATAGTTCATCTTCTAGAAGATCATCATCATCCTCATCATCGATCACCTCGTGATTATCGTAGATGCACTATTGCACTTACTACCTAAATGTATATAATTATACGTGATAGTGCATCTCTCTGATCAAGATGCAGGCAGAATACAATCGTTAGTGGTGAAATCAATCAAGATCGATCCAACACAATCACTATACAGGATTAATTAAGTTTTTGCAAAAATGTAGCGCATATATATACAAGTAAGTGGCTAGTTAAGATCAGATTGTTTATAACACTGAATGGTATATGAGATGTGCCACAATGTTTGACTTTGTACACGGATTGAACTCGACGTCAATGGGATCAACAACAATACACGCCTACTACTCGTACCTACTACTACTACTGCTACTAGTCACTTAATCAATGGAGAGATCAGTGGCCGAGTCTTGTAAGCAATTGAATCATGAGGTAATATTGATGTTTACACGTTTGAAAACTATAAAACCACTCATCCTGCCAGCTATCTATCTAGCTACTCCCAATAACTTGATCTACTCTCTTTTCATCACATCCTATTTTTTAAAATTTTGTGGAGGGAAGAGAGGTCTTTAAGTTTGGCAAGTGTGTGTTATCATTTGTTAGACTGAACTGATTAAAATTAGTCGTCTAGTGTTTAGCTCTACCTGCACCATCTTTTTCATTTACACTTAAATCTTCCCTAAATGATTGAGATTAGTTTACACTTCTACTATTAATAGAAATATTGATATTCTTCATTATATTAGTTGTTTTGTGGAGAGAGAAAAAAATTAATGTAGTAACAAAGCTAACCTAGCTAGGGGACTGATGTATATCAAGCGGCGTACATACTCTTTTTTTAAGAAAAAAATGTCTCCTACCAGAACACCTATAGACCTAAACAGTGCGACTGATTAATAATTAAGTAAACCTAGCTTGAATCTCTCTCCATGAAGGGGAATTTGTACGGCACCAATGCTCACTGAGACTGACTATTTGCTAAGGACCACCGTATAATTGGATATATTGGGTCGTCCACTGATTAATATATAAGGGGTTAATATGTTTGTTTATTGATTCTTGAGTATTGATGTCGTGACAATTTGCTAGTAACTTAGGCCAAGTGGATTGTTGTTGTATTAACTAACTACACACACCCTTTGATAATTATTGATACGTGGATTATCTTGTGATTTTTCACCATGTACTCTTATCACACATATGGGTGTGGACAACGACTTAAAAGGTGGCTATTACCGAAGTTTTCTTATTTTTTGTACTTTTTAAAATTTTTACTTTAAAATAAACACTTTCAAAACTTAGTTCCAAAGTCTGAACCTTTTTTATCATGCTAGTTGTGTTATTTGATCACGCCAGTCTAACTGGTGTCTAACTGGTGTGGCGGGATAAAACTGTCACGTCCGATATATGTGGCGTGTCAGTGTTGGTTTGCCACACCAAATGTGCTGGCGTGATTAAAAGATTCAGATTCTAGAAAAGTTTTAGAATGGTTTATTTTTTAAAATAAAGAAGTTCAAAAAATAATAAAAAAAGAGATTACCACTACACTAAGACATAGAATTGTTATGGGTAGCCACTGGGAAAATTTTGCATTCGTGAACACAAACTGTCTATTGGGAAAAGAAAATTACGCTAGTAGACAAACTAGCTGTTGAAAAAAATGACGCTCTTGGTCATATACAAACTATTTAATTTCCATAAAAACTATATGTCAACGATTCTGTGTCGTAGGGTGATGTGTCCGTGATACATATAGTAATTAATACGCCTTAAAAAAATAACTGATAAAATTAACTTTGAGTAGTTACTTACTTACACAGTCAAACCTGAGCTATATATATGTAATTAACTACCACATACATATATCTATATCTTAGTTTGAATATTTTTGGTTAATTAATTAAACATAAATAGGAAAGTGACATGTCTGATTCTGAAGCGCTCTCTAGGTAGGGTGTGTGGTCACTACTCCCCAGTCCCAGTCTGTGGCCTGTTTGAAAAGCTGAGATGGGGTTGCGTTTGCGTGCGTGCGCGCGCGTGCGCCGGACGCGTACGTCCTAATCCCTTGTGAGCCCCCAATCGACCATTCCATTCCACTCCCTAGGACGCAAACATGTGGCATCTCCCCCTCACAATAACACAATCTCATTATGAGTTGATGACAAGGCCAAAGCTACAAAACAATATATCCATATCCATCTGATTGTTTTTTTAAAATTTTTTTAATATGCCAACATATATTTGAAGGGGAAATTTATATATAAATCGCTTTCGAAGCATGCCCATACACAAACACAAAGTCCTACAAATTAGGCGTCCGTGTCGACCTGTGTGACCGCCCGGCTGCTGCGTGCGTGCGTGCGTGCTTCTAGCTAGCTCTTGTGTACAACGAGACGCTGCAGCTTTCCGACGTGGCAATTTTGCAGCTTATCCTTTTTTTTAATGATATATACTCTCCCTATCTAATGTGTTCAAATTAAACTCGATCTTTTCCAAATGGACAGGCGCGCTAGCTAGCTTCTCCCAGTTTCTTAATTTGTTTTGTTTCTATTTTAATTTTGTGTGGCTATTCAACCACGTCCACGTCATGCAATGAAACCTCTAGCTAAAATTTCTATGGAAAATACGTACGTGGAATATATAAATGTATGTAATTAATGATATACGTACAAGCATAATCAACTATATACAAAAATGCGTGTACGTGCTATGTACTAGCTCTTATTGCATTAAGCTATATATATAGTTCTTTATGTATACTGTTGTTAACTATTTGTGTACATATGTACACAGACATATAGAGTACACATATATATACACACATGCGTAAATATACGTACCATTGTACTCTCGATCGTACGTATAGAGATGTATACATGTATGGGCCGGCCGGGGTAAAATAAACGGCGTGGAAATCTTATCTTATCTGGATGGAAACAGCGTAATAGGGGCTTCAAGTTGTTCCTGTGGCTGCATGTGCGTACGTGGCTTATCCACTCATGTATCATCTATGATCCTGGCTAGCCTAGATCACGAAGCTCAATCTACTACCTCCGTCTAAGATTATAACACTTTCTAGCATTGTTCACATTTATATAGATGTTAATGAATCTAGACATACATATATGTTTAGATTCATTAATATATATATATATAAATATAGATAATGCTAAAAAATCTTATAATATGAAACGAAGAAAGTACTATGCTACTACTGTACGATCGACCTACCGCCATCAAAAGCATCGAGATCAACAGGATGAGATCGATCCAAGGAGAAGAAGAAGCTAGAGAAAGGAATCGAAGAAGAAGAAGAAGAGAAGAGAGAAGAATCACTGGAACTCTCTCTCTCATTCATCACCTTGCCCATCACACTGAAGGTGATAGGAAAGGAAAGATTCTGGGCAAAGTAAACCATCCATCCATGTGACCATGACATGGATAAATCAATCCATCCATGAGCTGATGACCGGTCGAGATGTAGCTAGCACACGTTTAATTAATTAATTAAATTCGTTTTTATCCTCATACACATATTTAGTTCTCTCATTTTTATCCGTACACATGCAGCATATGAAAGTTAAGATGCAGATAGATGTTAAGTTGCTTGTTGATTTATCTAGCTTTCATATGATATAGTGGAAACAAAATATCCGGTTAATCCGGCAACCGTGGCTGTCGATCGATCTTAGCCATTAACTGCTGCAATTGTCAGGTAACAGTGGTGGGTGGTCTTGGTTAATCGATCATCATGCATGACTCATTCATGCATATTGCAGGCCCCCACATATTCCAAATTATGCTTTATCCTCATAGATCTCCATTAATTACTCCATTGGCCACTACCACCTTTTCCCATGCAACTAGTACTAGTGTACTCTATATATATATATGCCATTCGTTTTCCTTCAGAAATACTTGGGCCTCTTATTTTCTGAGGCCAGGAAAATAATCAAAAGGCATAAGCATCTTTAACATACATGTATGTTAATTTCTCTTAGAAAGATAAATGTATATACATGCATGGTTGTGCACAAAGGAATTAATAATGCACTCCCTCCGTACTCGTAAAGGAAGTCGTTTAGGACAATGTTTAAGTTAAACATTAGGAATATAAATCATGAATAACTCTCAAGTTTATTGAGTTTGAAAACGTAAAAATTATATGAATAGATTTGTCTTGAAAAATACTTTCATAAAAGTATACATATATCATTTTTCAATAAATATTTTTATAGAAATAAGAAGTCAAAATTGTGTTTTGGAGACTGTGTCGCTGTCCAAAACAACTTTCTTGACGAGTACGGAGGGAGTACTATATACCCCTCTCTACTTAACCCTGATGTTGGTAGCATTATACAATAAGTTAGCATGTGCACCAACTTGCTGATGTGTCAGCTAGATGAGCTTGGAAGGAACACAAATATTCTTTCTCAGCTACTGTTTGGCTCATGACTTTGGTGACGGATGGCTAATGCTTGTACTCCTATATTCTCTATAAATTAACAAGAGCAAGAAGACATGGAAAAACATCGGACTCATGTAGAATCACAGTCCAAGAAGATAACCACTTCCTAGAGCCGGCCAAGGCAAATTAAAGTACCAAGAGAGAATTCCAGCAGCACAAAAGCTAGAGGTTTATTACTAGCAAAGCCAGTATATATCAACAGCCTGTAGCAATCTGCTGACAGGACAAGGTGTGTTCTTGCAGTCCACATAAGCAGAAACCAAGTAAGGATAAACATAAAACGACGTCATTTCGATCGATTGAGTATATACTTCTAGCTAGTGATCTCTCTTCCTTGTCACATATATTTCGTCTATGTTATTTATTTACAGGCCCACTACTACACATCGTCCTTGTATGGGCAAAAAGTATTCTCTCTGTCCTACCTGGTCTTGAGGAAATATTTCTCAAACTAAAACCAATTATTGAACTCTTTTAAAGTTGACAAACTAGTAGGATGTTAATTAAACAGGTCACATTTTATTTTCAGAGCAAAAGGCTAGCTAGCTATATAGTTGGAGGTTTGGAGATAGAAGTCGATCATCCATCAACCAGTTGCTGCCTCCAATTAATTCTCAACATTTTGAAGTCCGCGTATATATTGTTGAAACAGGAACTCAATTTAATTCATCAGCAATTGACAGGTGACTAGCACCATATAGCATGCAGCTAGCCAATAATCCGGAAAAAGAAATTAAAAGGTAGATCCAAGAATGAATTAGAGCTAGAGAGACTTATATTTATAAAACGTCCTCCACCATGACAGTGACCAGATGATATAAATCCATGCGTAGTACACGGATCGAAGCACCACATAAGCAATCTGATCATCATCATCATCCTCGTCGTCGACCTCGTCTAGCTCACGAGCCAGCTTTGCATGGAGGCCATGTGTGCACATAGTGCCTAATGAAATCATCATGAAACATGCAAATCCAATGGAATAGGAGGAGTCGCCACTATGCCACAAATGCTGACATGACATGTTGGCTCTCCTATGTCCACATAAGCAGGAGTATGGATAAAGTGAACTTTCCAGGTGGCCCCTCTGGCCTCCATGTATCCGACTAGGCACCCGGCCTCCCATCCACTCAAAGAGACAGCAGCAACAGGACAAGGGGTGACCTGGTGTCCACGTAGGAGCCAAAAAGCGCAGGGTAACCAACCTGACTGGGACAAGAGAAATTGCTAAGGGGCACAATTAATCAAACTCCGAGTAGCATGCATTATGTTTATTTCTGTGCGCGTGCACGTATGGATGGATACGTGCATGACTCTCTTGTGTTTCGGTGCTTCGAACCAACTGAAGATTTGTACGGAGAATAGTAAAAAAAAAATTTCAAAACGATGTAACGAGTAACCAATTCAACCGAGAAGGTGACATGTTCCTGCTACGATGAGAAAAATAGCCAATTAAGATGAAATTCAGTACACTGAAAGGACAAAACTATAGGTTGAATTTTTGGGCTTTGTATGTCACATGTTTTGTACTTTTTAGCCGGCCAGAGGTCAGCTATGATGTTCGGATCAAATGCAAATGCCATCGTCCCTTTCCAAATTGACGGTTTGTGGTTTGCCAAAGGGAGATGCTTTTGACATCTCTGTTCGATATACTGTCAAACACTGCATATATTAATCCATCATTTTCTCCCCTTCATGTCAAAAGCAATGAACCGTTCCTAGTTGTGCTCTCTGATTACCTTTTTTTTTTTAATGTGGCCTTGTAAGTTGCTTAGGCAATGTTTGGGCACATGCTTGAAATAATTTACAGCAAGAACTAACTACCTACCCGCAGCAAAATTTAAAATCATTCATCTTTCCTCAACAAGAAAACTGCATACATGTGCTTCTTTTCAATCTTTTCAAAATCTATAAGAATAATGAATTAAAGACCTGTGTTGACACAACAACGACAAATTGTGTCGATCGAGAAACATCGCCTCACCGTAATGTGTGTTGTTTTACCTATATAATTTGATCAATTATATTAAACAGTCCCCAAAAGGCACATGTCAAATTAAACCTTTTTTAGCATATATATACATGTCATAAAGCTAGGAGGCTGCTAATTTAGCAGCCAACAGGAAACTTCTCTCTGTATATCTATGTTATAATCTACCAAATTCCCATAGCAAACAATGAACTTGACCAGTTCATGCACAAGATGTTGATCAAATGATTAATTCATCCATAGAAAGGTCCTAATCGTATTGTATACATATGAAATTGTAATTAATCTATACAAGAGAGTAGACACTGCAGGCTAGTTTTTGTATGAACACATTTGGTGCACCTAATATTGTCTCTTCATTAGTAGTTATACTAGAAAGCAGTTGCATAACGGCACTCCACTGATAGCAACACCATGTTCCTCCCTATCCACACATCAGTTTTGCATTATAATAAGATCAACGGCCAGATACATTTGGATGCTCCAAACTGATGATTAATAGAATCAGCTATGACCAGTTATAGCTAAGCTTGCTTATAATTTACTAATTTAGAGAGGTTGCAACGACACACCAAGTGATCATGCTATATGACAAGGATAAAGCTCATGTACCTGGGGTACTTAGAGAAGAAGTTGTATTGTGTCTCTCTGTCACGACTTAGCCTAACAAAGGGTAAGTGGAGCTGGTCTAAGAAAAAGAAGTGCAGGCAAAAATATATATAGGAGACCAATAAATACCTAATATGTAATTAAAGTGGTTCAAGTAATTATTTGGTTCATGTAAGAATTTATTAATTAGGTACACCAAGAACACTTTTTTTCTTTTTATATTTGCCAGGGAAAGCAACAATTTTTACAATTAATTTTGATTATGGTAAGTCAGCTGGTTTTTTAAATTAAATGCTTTAAAAGGAAACTAGAAGAGAAAGTACTAAGTCGGATGACTGATTTCTACGCTTTAGGCAGACTATGACCGTGCGTCAAAATATTTTTTGTTCCGTACATGACTACACGATCCATTAAAAAAGGACCTATAGAAAACAACGATGTCAATTTCTTCTTAGGTAAGTCGTGTCGGCTTCCGTATAGCATAAACCTTGTCATAAAAAGAACCGACACGCGCGACGAATGTTCTTGAGTAAGACCTTTAAATTCCTTCGAAGACCGAATTACGTCGGCACCAAAACGAGAGAAACTACCGATCACGGCGCGCCGCATCCTCCTCTCGTTGACCTAAAAACTTCTCTTTCACCGAACATCACACGCGTGCGGAGATCATAGTCATCATCATCTAAATTTAAACCCCTATTTCTTTTTTCAAAAGTTGTTTGGTGTGGAACTATTATTCCCTATCCCCCATACCCTCCTCTCTCTCTCTCTCTCTATCCATCTCTTTCTCTCTCTCTTACACAACAACCTGTGTACCGGATAACTTCTGGCCACCAGTCACAAGCCACGAGAGGAGAGGAGACGGGTGACGCATGCAACGGCCGGCCGGCTGCCCTAGCAAGAAAGCTGGTCAATTGGAAGTAGGCTAAATGAATGAATGTTGCTGGGGACGTTGGGCCAGCCGCAAGTGGATTGGACAATTTGGACAAGATAACCCTTCTCTCTCTCTCTCTCTCTCTCTCTCTCTCTCTCTCTCTCTCTCTCTGCCTTGTCTCCTCTCTACTCCTCAGCATCTATATAAGGGCCTTGCAGGCAGTGGCTCTCACACCAACGAAACAAGGAGAGACTCAGAGAGGAGGCGTGTTGGTTAGCTCATTGGCAGCAGCACACACAAACCACATCTCCTATATATAGCTCATTTTTAGCTTTTGGAATTTGAGAGAGGTTTTGAGAGAAATGGCTAGCCAAGGTGTAGCCTCCATGTTCGCTCTCGCATTGCTCCTCGGTGCCTTTGCCTCCATTCCTCAAAGTGATTACCTTTCCCTCTCTTTCCTTTTCTTTTTCTCTCTCTATCTCTCTCTTGTGTTTTTTTTTTCGATTTGTTGCATGTTTGGAAAATCATTAGGTATATATAAGTTTTAGTTTAGTTCATGCACTCGCTCACGATGCAGAGTCTGGGATTTAATTTTATTCTATTACCAAAAAAAAGGTTTTGTTTACGCACGTCATGCATGGTGTGTGGATAGATTGCAAAAAGTTAACGATTAATTTCTTGGGAGACAGAGAAAGATGAAGAGATTATAATTGGTAGAAATGGGCTAGCTAAATAGAGATAGCTAGCTAACAAATAATACACACAGTGGTCAAGAGTCACATAGATATACATCAATTTTCATCAACAACGTCATGCAGAAAAGAGAGATAACAACTCTCGTTAGCGAGTCATCTCGTTAAACGCCTCCCCCTGCAGTTTCGGTGCCTGTCGCTCTCACTGCGAGTTTAATTATTCTCTTCTGCTGCTTAATTGCTGCTGCTGCTGCTGCTGAAAGAAGGTTAATTAAGCTCGTCTCGTGCCGTCTCATTCTGCCCATCACTCACACGCATCGTCGTCTTCGTCTATGGGACCAGTAAAAACCTCGCATCAATCACTTTCATTAAAAGATCAGGAAACCTCAATTTTGACTGATCTTCTCTGATGACTCACCTCTCTGAATTTTTGCTTATCGAGAGTCGTTCTCTCAAAGATATATCTATCCTTTTTGAGTGGTGGCACCTCACCAAAACAAAAGTGCATATATATATGTCTGAAGAATATAGTATAATTGACTGCAGTTTAATTAACAAGAAAAAATACTGCGAGTAGTAATTAATTTCTGCAAGCAAGCATAGTATCTTGGGAGCATGCCGAAAGGGATGTTTCTAGCTAGCTAGCAGCTAGCTTTTAGAGGCACATTTCGTACACAAATTAACTAACAATCTTGCAGATGAAGTCTTTGCATGTTTGGTGCATGCATGCATGTCATCTCACAGTTGCTTGCATCTTTTGGAACTTTAGAATGTTTCAACACATAACCTAGCTTTATATCTTTCTTTCTTTCTATCTCTCATCAGTAGTCATGTTAGGCTAAGAATTCAGCTACTGGAGATAGCCTTTTTGTTTTTGACATTCATGAAAGTTAATTCAATTTATCAAGTGCCATTTCTCTCACAAATATAAGCTTTTCTATCTCTCTCTTGATCCCTACCGCTTCGTTTGTTCCCTTATTGATTCGGTTGCAACAACTGCTTAACCACCCCCTAACCCAACACCACACCATATCTCATTATCTGTCGTCTTTAGTTTTCTCTCTCTAGATATATATATATATCTATCGCTTGACATTTTTCAAATGATGCATGATATTGTACCTGCCAGTCCAATGGTCCTCCAGGTTGACACAAACTCCCATATCTTGTACCAACACTGTTCCATTCTTTAAGTAAGATATATGCATGTTGTACTAGCTAGTAACTAACTCACTCACTCACTAACAATATCTAATGATGGATATATACTACTAAATGGTGTACTACATATTATAGCTATTAGTCTTGTTCTAACACAAATATTGACACATATAGTGCAACTAAACTGTAAAGAGAGTAGTAGTAAACACATGGCACATCCATGATCACCAGTAGTCAGAAATTAATTAGTTAGGACAGGTGTTGCTTATGTTGTCCTAAAGCATGTTGTGACCTGACAAATTGGAGCAATTAGTAAGTTGTAGGGGTGTGCTTCATTTAATTGGACATGTACGTTTCTTGAGTAGTTGCATATTACTCCACTGCACTCACTGACTATTAGCACACGGGTGGTCTAAACTAAGCTTCAGCTAAAGCTTATTAGATGCTGCTTTGTTAGTTAGCTAGCTAGCTTCCCCTTTGGCCACATCGACCTTACGTGGACTATCCAACGGTCATGCTGCTGACGTTGGACCAAACCATTACATCTCCATCTCTCTCTCTCTCTTTCAATTTCTCTATCTCAATTTTTCTCTCTCAATTTCTCTATGTTTCTTGGGTAGTATATTCCTTGTCCATCTCCGAAATTAGCTGACAAGTGGCGTGCAAGTACATGCTATTTGTTGTAGGATAAACACTTGATAGCTTTCCAAAGTCAAAAAAAAAATTGCATCAAGAGCTATAGCTAGATGCCGTGATCAGGGGAGAGTTTTCAACTATTAGACCTAATTTTCAGGGTTAGGTAGTAGAGTGAGATTGCTAGCTAGTAAGAGATTAATCCACTTAGGGTCAAAAGCTTATCCCGTTGTTTAAGGTTATCCTTGGTCACGAGCTAGCTTATTAGCATACTTGTTAAAGTTATTACACACTTTAGACACGTCTTTAGTCACGAGTGACAACTAGGTCAAGCTAGAGAAGCAGGAAACCTGCAGCATTCAAGCAACTAAGCAAGAAGCAAATATATATTATTCCTCGTCAGTGTGCGTGCACTTGACACCAACTTAATCAGTATAATATTTTTCAGTAAAACAAAGCTAAAAACATCCCATTTTTGTCTGCCAGTAGTAGAGTCTAGAGAAAGAGAGAGAAGCACAAAAAAAATATGCAAATTAAATCAAGCTAGTCCAAGCGTGCATACAAATTTCAGTTAAATGTCTTTTTCTTGAGATTAAGATTAAAATTTAAATTATTATTCATCGAAAAAATAATAAGTCAAAAAAAGGATGTGTATGTATTTGTACTTCTTCAATAGTAGTACATGCATCGCATTCTGTCACTTTTCTACACTACTCTCCGGCCGCCCTTTCTTGCTATGTGTACCCATTTCCCGATTTAAAACGAGATTAATAATAAACAGTAATACATGTACACCCATGCACTGTTCATTAACAGTAACTAAACATAAAAACATAATTATTTACAGCTCTATAAATTAGTTATTTTTTTAATAATAGAATAGAATCCCAGCCTTTACTCAATGAGCTACAACCAATTACGGAGTATTATATAAGTCCGTACTAGACAAACGCACATAAACAAGTCTTAAAATGCACATCGAAAAAAATAAAGCAACCACAAGCTTAGTAATAGTTAATTAATTGCTGCAAATAATTAAAGTAATAAAAAATTTTACTAACGTGATACGATGGTGATGCAGAGGCGGAGGCGATCGGGGTGTGCTATGGCATGAGCGCGAACAACCTGCCGCCGGCGAGCTCGGTGGTGGGGATGTACCGCTCCAACGGCATCACGTCGATGCGGCTGTACGCGCCGGACCAGGCGGCGCTGCAGTCGGTGGGCGGCACGGGGATCAGCGTCGTCGTCGGCGCGCCCAACGACGTGCTCTCCAACCTCGCCGCCAGCCCCGCCGCGGCGGCGTCGTGGGTGCGGAACAACATCCAGGCCTACCCGTCGGTGTCGTTCCGGTACGTCGCCGTCGGGAACGAGGTCGCCGGCGGCGCCACGTCCAGCCTGGTCCCGGCCATGGAGAACGTCCGCGGCGCGCTGGTGTCGGCGGGGCTGGGACACATCAAGGTGACGACGTCGGTGTCGCAGGCGCTCCTCGCCGTGTACAGCCCGCCGTCCGCCGCGGAGTTCACCGGCGAGTCGCAGGCGTTCATGGCGCCCGTCCTGAGCTTCCTCGCCCGCACCGGCGCGCCGCTGCTCGCCAACATCTACCCCTACTTCTCCTACACCTACAGCCAGGGCAGCGTCGACGTCTCCTACGCGCTCTTCACCGCCGCCGGCACCGTCGTCCAGGACGGCGCCTACGGGTACCAGAACCTGTTCGACACCACCGTCGACGCGTTCTACGCCGCCATGGCCAAGCACGGCGGCTCCGGCGTCTCCCTCGTCGTGTCCGAGACCGGCTGGCCCTCCGCCGGCGGCATGTCCGCCTCGCCGGCCAACGCCCGGATCTACAACCAGAACCTCATCAACCACGTCGGCCGCGGCACGCCGCGCCACCCCGGCGCCATCGAGACCTACGTCTTCTCCATGTTCAACGAGAACCAGAAGGACGCCGGCGTCGAGCAGAATTGGGGCCTCTTCTACCCCAACATGCAGCACGTCTACCCCATCAGCTTCTGATGCATTCCGTACACATATACGCATACGTATGCGTATACGTGACCGCAGGTAGTGTAGTATACACGTACACGTACCTGTACATTACAGTATTGTACAGAGGGCTTGGCTTGCGACCGCTGAGAGGACACGTACACCAAGTGTACGTCTGTCAGATGCGTACGCGATAGTATATATATTGGGTATATTATATATATACCGTATTATTACGGTATGTATAGAAGGGAAGCTACAGGTACAAAATACGGTACGCTGTGGTAGGCGAATTAGCCCCCATTTTCCCTTCCTAGATTACTATTACTATATAGAGAGGGTTGCAATATATATACATGTATATGTACGTACTTAGGAGGTGTATTTTGTACGTACACAGATTGTAATACTGTACATTTGTACGCCGTACGTCGAGGTATTTTGCCTCACGTAGGCGTTTGAGAAAAAAAAAGAAAAAATTTAAAAGATTTTACTGCTGCGTCAACTGTGCCTCGCTAACGTTGCATGCATGGCCCCCATGTGCGTGTGTGTTTCTCGATGACGTGGACAGATGTGGGCCGTACACGTGTCCCCGCCGGGTGGCCCGGATCGGCTGCGGAGAGGCGCGGCCGCGAGAGTGACGTGCGCTGGAAAGCGCCATTTTCTTGGAGGCCGCAGACGATCCTGTCCACACGTATTTTGCTCGAGATTTTGGGGGTTTTTTTTAGATTTTAAAATTTATTTGGCCACTAAATTCGGATGGGGCCTTATCTCTGTACTACGTATTCGGCATCATCCATCCACTTGAGGATATGGTCCATCCAAATCAAAATGCTGGATCTTCTACACCAAGAATTTTTTTTTAATTAAAGTTCTCTTATATGATTTACGAAAGCATAGGTGAGAATCTGATGCCCGAAAATTAACCTAAGGTTTTTATTAATTTAATTACCAATTCACGGAGAGTCAGAACGTAATTAATATATCAGGCAGAAAGACAGTATATAGTCGATGGACAAGGCGTGCAAACGAGGGTTCTTTGATTTGCCAATACATTGCTATCATGTTGTTCGATCTTTCTGGATTAGTTTTAATTGAGTGAATTGGTTGCTGGAGCAACTCAATCAGACAAGTTCAATTGATTGGGGATATTATCTTACAGGTAACTACTACTACCTAGCTACTAATTATACCAGCTTTTAATCCGAATGCATGCATTGCATGGGATCGATCCTAATTAATTTTGATGAAACTTTGTATATATGGGGCTGCTCTAACAATACAATTAAGCTAATGATGATTTGATAGACGTATAGTATATGGTTTTAAATGGCTACTGGAACCGGTGGTCTGGTCTCTCCCATGATGTCTTAGGCTTACCTAAAAGTACTAATGTTAGCTGCTCAATAAAGTGGCTTGGATTCTCTCCTGCTTCTGCACATATAGCATGAATGAATCGGTTGTGATGAGAAAATTGGTGCCTGACTGCTATGTTTGTTGCAGATAAACTTTGATCAGATATCTCGATCAGAAACTTTAGCTTTAACACCTTTTTCACCCGGCCAGGTACGTACATCATTGCCCTCTCAACGATAATGAAAGTGACAAATTAATGATATCCTTTACTGAATATATGTGTATGAAATTTAGATATTCAGGCCTAAACATGGGTCGTCAGTAATAATATCTGCAATCTCAGAAGATCTGAAGAAAAATCAATGGCAAAGCTTTAATATAGTTGCACTGAAATTATGATTGTTCAGAGCTTAGCTAACTAGCTTTTGCCCCCCTTTTATCAGCCCCACATCTCAGCTTCAATAATTAATTTAGATAGACTATGTTATTTGCAAAGTAGACTGACCAGTGATTATTAATTTGCAGATGCTAATTGCAATCAGGAGTTATAGTATTGGTGGCTGAAAACTGTTGTTTGCTGAACCCCATATTAAGGTGCTCCTGACTTTCTGCTATGCAGAATGCAGAGCCTATGATTGATGTTGCCATAATTCCATTTGCCAACGGAAATTGGACCAACAATAATGTAGGAATATTAGAAAATATATTACAATCCCGATCAAATTTTAGCGGTTATAAATTAAGTTCAATTTGATCGCCATCTACTCCCAGAGAATTCAAGGATAAGGTGGAAGCTAGGCCACAGTAGGAGGTGAAAGTTGATGAGCACGCCACTAAACATTAATAATAGGTAGTGTCAACGGTCACTGTTGTGTGGGTCCCACTGATAGATGTGTTTAATTATTATTTTGGGTTCATAATCTTAATTTGCTCGTAGAATTCAAACCCACAATAATAATTGATGGACTCATGCATATATAGTAACACACCAATTCACAAGAAAAATTATACTCCTATATGTAAAAGCAGAGCTAATTGGTTCAAAGTTTTTTTTGTCAGTTCAGAATTAACCACCAGCCCGAGCTTTCAAACAACCGTCAGTTCCACAAGAAAAGTTTTTTTGTCAGTTCAAAATTAAACTGGTATTTTTGAGATACTCAGAGATGGACATTTCTTTTTTGGGGGAGGGGGGTTGCAATTAATGGAACATCATGTTCTAATAGACCAGATTGAGAAATTAAGGCAAAACATGAGGGAAAATAGTAATCTACATTTTTTTAAAAAAATTGTAAAGCTAACCGTACGTTATTAATTAACAACTTACATGCATAAACTTTATCTATTTTTATATTAAGAGGTGCATAATAACGTTGCTATCGTTTGGCTTATTTGTGAAATAATCTAAACAACATAGTTACAAACAGAAACTAATTTGTGAATAAAATTTTTATGTATGTGTTCTTATCGATTTAAAAGTAAAGGTTGAAAAATAAACTTCAATGAAAAAATAACCTCAAAATCAGATTCAAATTTAAGGTTAAAAATTTTGGCTGATATGTAAAAGTATAAGCCAAAAGATAAGACCATAGGTGCCGGTGACCCTATGTTGCAGTCATACGTTTCTATTGCCTTTTTCTGTCACCGTCTTTGTCACCTTAAAAATATGTGTAAGGATGTAACTGTATATTACGTCGTCAACAACTTCGGCTTTAAGTTTAGTGCACGCATGACACTGCAAGTTTTGGAGTGGTTAGTAATTAGATGATTCATCTATATGTATTAATTAAGAGATGTCGAAAATGAGTCACCGTACGTTCACTCTATAGGCATATAAAAATTCTCAAAACTGAAAGATTTACACCCTGGATCAATCATCATGGGTATACGCATACAAACATATATCGATTGATATAGTGCCCTCTATTCCCACACATTTAACCAACTCATGTGGTTCATCGGTTTATTGGTGTTATAACTTGTCTAGCGGTGTCATAATATACTAATTATGTTTGGATCATAGTGTTATAATATATGGATAAGCAGTTTTGCTATAGGTTTTACCGAAAGTCATCGATATCGCCTAACACCGGACCTAATACTGTAGATCCACCCCTGTTTGTTAAGGCAGAGCATAGTGTAACGCAGAACAAGAAGTCAAAAGTGCCTCTTACAAAATACAATTGTATATATAGAAACATAGTGTATAAAAAAATTATATAGTAGTGTTTACCAAGGTCATACAGAGGCATGCGCAGGATGTGCGATTGTTCAGGACCCCTAAAAATTAGAGGCCCCAAATCTTAATTACATGGATGGCCTGTTTGGTTGGAGGGAGTTTTTAGGAGGGATTGGGATTTTAGAGGGATGAGGCTATTAAGTGTTTTGTTTGGTCGGGAGACATGGGAATTTTGGTGGGATGGGGATGGGGAATTGAGGAAGGAACTCCCTCCTTTTCAATACCTAGGTAGGGACAGGTAATTGAACAAATCTTAGCCATCCGTTTTTATTAATAACCTAATCTCCAACTAAACTCCCTATCAATTTCCATCACCTCTACCAAACAAGATATTGGAATTAAAAATCAAATTCCCATAATCTCATCATCAATTCCCTCATGTAAACTCCCAATCCCCTTCCCTCGAGTAACCAAACAAGCTGGGAGCATGCTTAATTAGTGACATAAGTAGAATACAAAAACCCATAAGGTTAAGACTAAAGGCAGGACTAAAAGCCATAACTAATTAAAAGTAGTAGGACACAATATTAAGCCGATCGAATAGGTAAAGCTAAACCGAATAGAGCTAGGTGTGATCATGCTCTATGAGTCATCATGATAGGCCATCACGATAACAAGATTGTAAAAATTTGGCTGTCAAATTTTCGATCCCATTATGTATTTCGCACCAGTTCCTTTAATTCCTAGCTATTGCCTTGGTGTTTATATAAGGAAAATAGTTTAATCAAATATAATTCTAATTTATATCTAGTTTCACGTCAAATAGTGCGGAAAACCTACTAGTTAATTAATTTGCTACGATTGATCAATAAAACTCAAATTGCAGGACCAAAAGTCAATAAAAATTAGGATTACTAGAAAAAATGCCCATGTGTTGCAACGGGTGAAGTTTATTTTAATCTTATTATTGTTATATGGTTTAGTTAAAATAAAATTGGGAGTTCGCTTGGATATATATGTTTTTAGAAAATCATAGGCTGCAATTAGAGTCCGATCGTCTCAAGTTAGCATGTGAATTTTTTTAAACGGATTTGTCGGAGATATGGACCTGGGGGTATGTGAAGTAGAGGGGAATTACATTCCCTCCGGCCACGTGACTCTGCAAGTTAACCCCATTCGCGCGTCACGCGAGTCGTGGAAGCCGCCGGGGGGGGGGGGGGGGGCCTCGGGGCATGGCGTCACCCCCTCGGGCTATCCCGCGGCTTCGCCCCGAGGCTCTCACCCGGCTGCCACGCGGCGGAGGGAAAGAGCGAGAGCACAGGCCGAACAGCCATAAATGTGCGACGCCCCAACTGTCCCTCACTACATTTAATGCGGTAAGGGCAGACGTGCGGCGCGCCTAGCTAACCTCTATCTAACGGATGTGACCGGTCTGTGACCGGCCTGGCACCGTCACATCCGACGGATAGGGCAACCATGTCCTCACGTCGCCCTTGTACCCGGCGGAGTGGGGGTGGGTATGACTCGTCACGTCCGAGCATCACTCGAGGAAGGGCTGTCACAGGTCATCGTTCATTTATGAAGGAATGACAGGGCTGTCCCCCGTGTCAGGCGGGGGGCGGCGCCTGGTTCCACTCGAGAACTGGTTGTTGCTTAGCTTCCGGGAGAAGGCACGGTTTAAAGCCCAGGAAAAGTGGAGTGGGATCCCTCTCCGATAGAGGGTAGGTAGAGGCGGTGCATGTGGTATCCCCTTGAGCTATAAAAGGAGGACCCTGCCCACTAAGAAGGGGGATAGAGAAAAAAACCTAAACTCCAGGAGGGAGGAAGCGAGTGCGCTTGCTAGAGTGAAGAAATCTTTTGTAAAACTCATCCATAATCCCAAACATAGGAGTAGGGTGTTACGCTCCATAGCGGCCCGAACCTGTATAATCCGTTTGCGTGCAAGCTCGTCGGTGATCCTAGGGACGAGCGAGTGATTTCCAAGAGATGAGCCTCCGCCCCCGGCCGAACTCACAAATGGGGGGTCTCACGATTCCCCGCTATTGAGGATCTCTCCTCGACAGCTGGCGCGCCAGGTAGGGGCGGTTGCGCATTCCGAGAGGAAGTCGCTTTCTTCCGTCCCAATTTTCTCTAGGCCTTAGCCGACCATGGTCAAGGTCCTGGAAGTAGAGGAGGAGGCGGTGGCGTTTACTCCCACCCCGTCCGGGAGTGGGGATTCCGGCACGAGCCGAGGTCCTCGTCACCGTCGCCATGGTTCTCCAACTCCTCCCCGCCGCGAACCTTCGCGGAGGGAGGATCTCACTCGTTCGGGTGATTCGGCTCTCTCTCCGCCCCCTGGCGGAGGGAGGCCGCGACGTGCCGGGACACGCCGCCGTCTCGACTATGGAGACGGCGGTTCGCCCCAAGGCGCGCTTCAGGCAGCAGGCGCCCTTCTGCGGCATCCCCCGGTGAACCCGGAGCCAGAGACTCCTGTTCAGCATTGGCTGGACGACGTGGCCAACCTGGTCACTACTGCCCAGCGGCAGTTAGCCACGAGTGGCCGATCCGCTGCCGCTGGTACGTCGTGTACCTCGGTCACCCTCTCCTCGTCGGCAAGGAGAAGGGCTCGTCGATCGGCCACGATCTCGAGGCGGTCCACGGTTCTAACATCGTCAGGGGCCTCGGAAAGCCGGAGGCGTCATGACGGCCTTTACAGGACGCAGGACGCTTGAATCAACATCGAGCGACGCCGAGACGAGCGCCAAGCTGCCCGTGTCGGGGAAGGCGCCTCCTCATCTGGAGCGCCACGCTCCTCTTCACGAGGCGGCCCTCCCCCCACACTCACCCCTGGGGGAACGGGTTGTAGGGCCTTTGTGGCGAGTCTCCGGAATGTCCGGTGGCCCCTGAAGTTTCGCCCCAACCTTACGGAGAAGTATGATGGTAGCATCAATCTCTCCGAGTTCCTCTAGATCTACACCACGGTTATCGTGGCGGCAGGGGGTGACGACCGGGTCATGGCGAATTACTTTCCCATGGCCCTCAAGGGTCAGGCACGTGGCTGGTTGATGACCCAGCCCCTCGACTCCATTCACTCCTGGGAGGATTTGTGCCAGCAATTCATTACGAACTTCCAGGGCACATATCCCCGCACGGGGGAAGAGGCAGGCCTACACGCTGTACGGCGGAAGGATGATGAGTCCCTCCGTTCGTACATACAGCGCTTCTGTCAGGTCCGCAACACTATTCCGTGCATTCCAGCCCACGCAGTTGTATATGCATTCCGGAACGGCGTGCGGCATAATCGCATGCTGGAGAAGATCGCCTCCAAGGAGCCCAAGACCACTGCCGAGCTCTTCGAGCTGGCGGACAAGGTGGCCCGGAAGGAGGAGGCATGGGCCTGGAACTCTCCCAGCACCGGTGCGGCGGCTGCGGCTACCCCCGAATCTGCCCCCCGCTCTAAGCGGCGAGATAGGAGAGGCAAAAGGAAACCAGCCCGCTCCGATGACGAGGGCCATGTCCTTGCAGCAGACGGGCCCACGCGGGCCCCGCGCAAAGGAAAGGCCACCGACGATAGGCCGAGCCCCACCGTTCCCTCCGGCGAGGGCCGGTCGGCGGACAAGTGGTGCTCGGTACACAACACTTACCGCCACAGTCTCGCCGACTGCCGCTCGGTCAAGAATTTGGCCGAGTGGTTCCGAAAGGCTGATGAGGAAAAGCGGCAGGGTCGACGGGAGGGCAAAGCCCCCCGCGACCTCAACCGGTGACCGGCGAGGGGAGGCCAAGGACAAGGCCCCCGCCGATGATGGCGGAGACGGTGAGGATCTGGATTTCCAGATACCTCAGGGGACCGTCGCCACGCTCGACGGGGGGGCTTGCGCTCACGCCTCTCGCCGAAGCTTCAAGGCCATGAAGCGGGAGCTTCTGGCCGTTGTTCCCACGCATGACGGTCCGGAAGGCACGCTGGTCGGAGGTGAAGCTCACATTCAACCAGAGTGACCATCCGACGGTGCTTGCTCGGGGGGGGGGGGGGAGGGGAGTTGGCCCTGGTGGTCTCCCCGACCATCCACAATGTCAAGATGAAACGTGTGCTGGTGGATGAAGGGGCTAGTCTGAGCATCATCTCCCCGGCTGCCTTTGATGCACTCAAGGCCCTAGGGATGAAGCTCCAGCTGTCGCTCCCAATCATTGGCGTTACTCCGGGACACACATGGCCGCTTGGCCATGTAGAGCTTCCGGTGACCTTCGGTGACTCCACCAACTTCCGCACCGAGCGGATCGACTTCGATGTGGCGGACCTCAATCTGCCCTACAATGCGGTTCTGGGCAGACCTGCGTTGGTGAAGTTCATGGTCGCCACCCACTACGCCTACCTCCAGATGAAGATGCCAGGTCTAGCTGGTCCCATCACCGTCCTTGGTGATGTCAAGGTCGCCCTCGCCTGCGCAGAGCAGCACGCAGACAACTTGGCGGTGGCCACGGAGCCGCAGGCCCCAGAAGCCCCTGCGTCCCGCGCTTCCAAGAAGCGCCTCACCTCGGTTGACGAGGTGCCTGTCAAGGAAATCCCCCTTGGTGACGACCCGTCCAAGACCGCCAAGATTGGCGAAACCTTGGACGCCAAATAGGAAGACGCACTCGTCTCCTTCCTGCGGGCTAATTCTGACGTTTTCGCATGGAAGCCGTCAGATATGCTTGGGGTCCCCAGGGAGGTGATCGAGCACCGCCTTGCCGTGCGGCCGGATGCGCGACCTGTCCGGCAGAAAGTGCGGCGTCAAGCCCCGGAGCGGCAGGCCTTCATCAGGGAGGAAGTGGCGCGGCTCCTGGAGGCTGATTTCATTCGCGAGGTGATCCATCCGGAGTGGCTGGCGAACCCGGTGGTCGTCCCGAAGGCCAACGGCAAGCTACGGATGTGTATCGACTACACCGACCTCAACAAGGCATGCCCCAAAGATCCCTTCCCTCTACCACGCATAGATCAAATAGTCGACTCCACTGCGGGGTGCGACCTTTTGTGCTTTTTAGATGCATACTCAGGGTACCATCAGATTCGTATGGCTAGGCAAGATGAGGAAAAAACCACGTTTATTACTCCTGTGGGCACCTTTTATTATACAAATATGCCTTTTGGGTTGAAGAATGCAGGCCCTACTTTTCAGCGCATGACTCGTATTACCTTAAGTAATCAGATAGGGCACAATGTAGAGGCATATGTCGATGATCTGGTGGTAAAGACGCACCACCAGGACACGTTGCTACAGGATCTGGCCGAAACTTTCGATAGTCTTAGGTCCACGCGCGTAAAACTGAACCCCGATAAGTGTGTGTTCGGCGTGCCGGCGAGCAAACTTCTCGGTTTTCTAGTCTCTTCCCGAGGCATAGAAGCGAATCCTGAGAAAATACGCGCGATAGAGAGGATGCGCCCCCCCCAGCAAGCTTAGGGATGTGCAGTGCGTCACTGGATGCATGGCCGCCCTGAGTCGATTTATATCGAGGCTGGGTGAGAGGGCGCTGCCCCTATTCAAGCTCCTCAAGCGCTCCGGGCCGTTTGTATGGACGGAGGAAGCTGAGCAAACTCTTAATCAGCTGAAAGCTTACCTCACTTCCCCCCTATCTTGGTGGCCCCGGGACCGGAGGAACCATTGCTACTCTACTTGGCCGCGACCCCCCATGTGGTGAGTGCCGCCCTAGTAGTTGAGCGTGAGGAAGGCGAACGGGAGGCCCCTTTGGCTTGCAATGGCCCCTCGTCCCCCGAAGGCCTAGCGCCCAAAGTTTCCAGCCCCCGGGAGGACCCCGAGGCCCCCAAGGGAGGAGCGGAGGCTTTGGCAGGTGGCCCCGAGCCTTATGATCCCGAGGCAGTCCGGGATCCCCCCGAAACCTCCGAACAGGCGCGCTCCGAGTCATCAGCCCCTGACAACACGAACTGGCCCCGCTGAAAGGTGCAGCGGCCCATCTACTTTGTTAGCGAGGCACTTCGAGATGCGAAAACCCGGTATCCGCAGGCCCAGGAAATGCTTTATGCCGTCTTAATGGCCTCAAGGAAGTTGCGTCATTACTTCCAAGCGCATCGGGTTTCCGTAGTGACGACATACCCTCTTGGCCAAATTTTGCACAACCGAGAGGGTACTAGACGAGTGGTAAAATGGGCCATCGAGCTGGCTGAGTTCGATCTGCACTTCGAACCGCGGCACGCGATCAAAAGTCAAATCCTGGCTGACTTCATCGCGGAATGGACCTCGGTGGACGAACCTGTTCCGTCCAATGTCCCTTTTTCCCTTCCCGGAGAAGAAGAGGATCCAAACGCCGACATTCGTGGCGGGCACTGGGTTATGCATTTTGACGGCTCCCTCAACCTTCAAGGTGCAGGTGCCGGAGTCACGCTGACCTCGCCAAACGGGGATGTCCTCAAATACGTCATTCGTCTCAACTTCCGAGCCACGAACAACATGGCAGAATATGAAGGGCTCCTCGCGGGATTGAGGGCGGCAGCCGGAATGGGCATCCGCCGTCTCCTGGTCTTGGGAGACTCCCAGCTGGTCGTAAATCAAGTATCCAAAGAGTATCAGTGCACCGACCCACAAATGGAAGCGTACGTCCGCGAGGTACGGCGCATGAAACGCCACTTCGACGGACTTGAGCTCCGGCACGTGCCCTGACGCGACAACACAATTGCTGACGAGTTGTCGCGTGTTGCGTCGGCACGAGCCCCACTCCCCCCAGGGACCTTTGAGGAAAGGCTCGCGCAACCATCGGCGCGACCGAGCCCTTTGAGGGACCCCAATGACACGCCCACCGACTCGACTCCGAGCGACCCGCGCCCCTCGGGGCCCGAGGGGGTCAACCCTGACCCCCCTCATCAGGTCGTGTGGATGACCGACATCCGGGCGTATCTCGAAGGCAATACTCATCCTGAGGATTGCGCAGAAGCTGAAAAGCTCGCGCGCATCTCCAAACGGTACGTCCTTATAGAAGGGACCCTATACCGGCGTGTCGCCAACGGGATACTCTTGAAGTGTATTTCTCGAGAGCATGGCATCGAGCTCATAGCCGACGCTCATGAGGGTGAGTGCGGAGCCCATTCGGCCTGACGAATTTTGGTCGGAAAAGCCTTCCGGCAAGGTTTTTATTGGCCAACTGCATTACAAGATGCCCAAGAATGGGTCCAGCGGAGCAAGGCATGCCAGTTCCACGCCAAGCAGACCCACCAGCCGGCTCAAGCCTTACAGGTCATCCCACTATCTTGGCCTTTCGCAGTTTGGGGGCTGGACATCCTTGGGCCATTCAAGGCGGCTCGAGGCGGGTATCAGCACTTGTACGTTGCCATCGACAAATTCACCAAGTGGCCCGAGGCCTACCCAGTTGTCAAAATCGACAAGCATTCTGCTCTTAAGTTCATCAGGGGCATCACGTCTCGATTCGGAGTGCCCAACCGTATCATTACAGACAACGGCACCCAGTTCACCAGTGAGCTGTTTGGCGATTACTGTGATGACATGGGTATCAAATTGTGCTTTGCCTCACTTGCCCACCCCAAGAGCAACGGCCAAGTCGAGCGAGCCAACGCTGAAATCCTCAAAGGACTCAAGACCAAGACGTACAACATCCTAAAGAAGCACGGATATTCATGGCTCGAGGAGTTGCCCGCTGTGTTGTGGGCAAATCGGGCAAATCGGACCTCGAGGAGTTCCCCTTTAGGTCGCCGGCGGAATCGTCTCCGGGTCCGCGGCTTGATCCAGGCGCCCTTGAGCCACCGCCGCCTGGACCTTCGGCCCGGCTCCCGCCCGTGGTCGCACCACCGCCACCCGTGCCGACGACGCTACCGCTGGCGCCGCCTCGGCTGGACCGGCTCCTACCGGTGCCGACGGCAGACATCACGGCCAGAATGCTCTCCCGGTCGCGGTCGCAGCAGAGGGGAAGAATCCCATCTGGGATTAGTGTTGGCTTGGCGGAGTCTAGTCCTAGCACCCGCCGAATCACCCTCTTCGCGTCCTCCGCACCCCAGTCCCAGCGCTCACCCACATGCGTCCGCATGGGGTCGTTGGGACCAATGTATTCCCACGCTCCACGGGATCGTTCCTGAAGAGGTGCGATGCGGCGGCGGAAGTAATCGCCAAAGACCATCGCCCCTGTGAGGCCCAGGCTCCGCAGGCCCCTAAGGCGATCCCACACCGCGTCGTATTCCTCGCCCAGCTCCGAAGTCGCCAGCCATGCGGCGGACCTTTTAGGAGGGCTAGCGGGAACTCGAAGTCGCGGATGGTCCGGCAACGCGGTGTAGAACCAATCCTTCTTCCAGTCCTCCCATTTCTTGCGGAGATGGCTCTCGATGTACTGACCCACTGTGCCTGGCTGGGGTTGGAAGTAGCATCCCCCCACCACCGCGCCTTGCAACAGCTGCGGAATGAAGAAGGCCTGGAACAACCGCATCGTCGGTCGCACCCCAATGAACATCTCGCACAAATGCGCGAAGATGGCCAGCGTCATCACGGCATTGGGTGCGAGATGCAAGGCATGAATTTCGTAGAAATCCAGAACCTCATGGAAGAATCTGGAGAACGGCGGAATCAAGCCCGTCATGGCGAAAGACAAGAGGTGCATGGATCGCTCCGGATATCGCGGTCGCGGCCGTGACTCTCCCGCCCGCACGACGGCACCGTCCGGCATGATCTTGCGGGGAAGGCTAAGGTGCATGTCTGCTGTGATGCGGGAGGAAGGGAGCACTGCGTCGCCGGTGTCTTGGGCCATGGCAACCGGCGGAGAAGTGGCGGAGAGCGTGGAGCGCGAGACAGTATGAGGTGGCGAGAATGTTAGGGTTCGAGAAGCGAAAGGACGAGTGGGCAGTTGGTGAAAGGAAGGGGGCAGAGTCTCTGCCTCCGCCCCCTTTTATCCTCGCTTCATCCGCACTTGCCTCCTCGTTTCGTGCTCCCATACTTGCCCCCATGATTCTCGCGCCCGTATTTGTCTCTTCGCATCTTGTGCCCACTCATCACGTCGCCCGTTTTATCCGTTCCTGCCTTTAGTGCGTCTGTCAGTGGCGCATTCGAGGTGGAGTGCACAACGGCTATGAGCGCAGGCTGAGCAAACCATCACCACTACCGCCGCAGGAGTAGCGAGCGGGAGAATCGAGGCGTGGTCTGACTGACCCCCCGGGATTATCGCGCCTCAAGCATCTTCATCATGAGCACGGTCAGTGGCGGTCAAACCGCTGTTATGGTTGGCACGCCAACCTGGCCACGCGGCGATATCCTTTTGGATCCCCTACCGGGCCCACAACCCCAGCTCGAGGAGTCGTGAGGCGCCATGTCAGAACGATCTCAGGAAATCGATACCTGATATAGCGCCGGGGGCTACTATCGGAGATATGGACCAGGGGGTATGTGAAGTAGAGGGGAATTACTTTCCCTCCGGCCACGTGACTCTGCAAGTTAGCCCCATTCGCGCGTCACGCGAGTCGTGGAAGCCGCGGCGGGGGGGGGGGGGGGGGCCTCGGGGCATGGCGTCACCCCCTCGGGCTATCCCGCGACTTCGCCCCGAGGCCCTCACCCGGCTTCCACGCGGCGGAGGGAAAGAGCGAGAGCACAGGCTAAACAGCCATAAATGTGCGACGCCCCAACTGTCCCTCACCGCATTTAATGCGGTAAGGGCAGACGTGCGGCGCACCTAGCTAACCTCTGTCTAACGGATGTAACCGATTTGTGACCGGCCTGGCACCGTCACATCCGACGGATAGGGCAACCATGTCCTCACGTCGCCCTTGTACCCGGCGGAGTGGGGGTGGGTATGACCCGTCACGTCCGAGCGTCACTCGAGAAAGGGCTGTCACGGGTCATCGTTCATTTATGAGGGAATGACAGGGCTGTCCCCCGAGTCAGGCAGGGGGCGGCGCCTGGTTCTACTCGAGAACCGGTTGTTGCTTAGCTTCTGGGAGAAGGCACGGTTTAAAGCCCAGGAAAAGTAGAGTGGGATCCCTCTCCGATAGAGGGTAGGTAGAGGCGGCGCATGTGGTATCCCCTTGAGCTATAAAAGGAGGACCCTACCCACTGAGAAGGGGGTAGAGAAAAAAACCTAAACTCCAGGAGGGAGGAAGCGAGTGCGCTTGCTATAGTGAAGAAATCTTTTGTAAAACTCATCCATAATCCCAAACACAGGAGTAGGGTGTTACTCTCCATAGCGGCCCGAACCTGTATAATCCGTTTGCGTGCAAGCTCGCCGGTGATCCTAGGGACGAGCGAGTGATTTCCAAGAGATGAGCCTCCGCCCCCGGCTGAACTCACAAATGGGGGGTCTCACGATTCCCCGCTATTGAGGATCTCTCCTCGACATGATTTCTTATATGATTCCTTCTGTATTACCGAAAGTGAACGATCTTAGAAACCGACTCAAATACGGATATGTATTTCCAAAAGCAAACGAACTTAAAAACCGACTCATACACGGATGACGTACCAAAATACCGGTAAAAACATCTTCGATTTTTATAATAGTAGAGATAGAGATATGGGTTAGTTAAGGTGAAATTCACTATGATAAATTCACTTGGATATATATTTTGTTAGGAAATTATGAGCTACAATTAGAAGTCCGATAGTTATTTCTTATACGATTCCTTATATATTTCCAAAAGCGAACCAACTTAAAAAAAAAACCGACTCATACACGGATGACGTATAAAAATATCGGAAAAAAATATATTAATTTTTATAATAGTTGAGATAGAGATTCGATTTGATCCAATTTATCTGTTGTGCCGTCCGTTCTAGTCGGTGAAAGGAAGCATCCAGCCTAATGCAATCGGAGACAGAGTCCTGACAATCACCGTGCGAGCTAAAACTTTCATGATTAATTTTCTGCACCTTTCATGACTTATATAATATATACGAGAAAAGAAACTTACCATCTTGATTAATTTAAGCTAAAACTTAGAGGCCCATATACCAAATAAAGTTACGCCAACAGTTCTTTAGAGAAAAGGTTAGGCTCTGTAGAAAGAAAATACAGAAAGGAAAAAGGTTAATTCGGCCAAACCGGTCAAAGATAACTGTTTCTGCTTTTACCTTCTTTTCAACAGTTTCTTGACAAACTAACTAGCTTTAGTATTTTTTTCCTAACGGTAACATAACTGGATAAGTACTTAAAAAAAAGATGGGATAAGTACAGATTAGCTAGTCATATCGGAATTTATTCTATATGCATCAGTTTCATACCTGATCAGCCGTTCAAAAAAAGAAAAGTTTCATACCTGATCAGTTAAACTACCTGTCGAATCTCTGCTAGTTAACGATCATTGCTTATACTACTCAACTCTATAATGTTTTTCAACGGTTTGATCTTCGTACTGATCCTCTCTCTATATATATGTGTATGATATAACCTGGCATAATATTATTATTCTTGTAAATCACGTGGTGGCGACAGTTGAGTGCGTTGTCAAGTAGTCGTAGAAATAATGCAATATGAGTTTGTAATTCTTTATGAGGTTTAATTAAGTTCCTAAGTAATATGGAATAAATTTCTTGCAATAATATGAATGCATATTAAAATAATTAACCCGATGCTTAAGCAATTAGACTATCAATTTCAGATAAGAGGTATTATTATAACTAGTTAGCACCCCATGTCTTTTGACACGGGTTTTATAGTTTTATCGTCAAACAAAATCATAGTTTTAAATGGTTAGGTGCAACTCTAAGTATATATAAAATATATGATAATGTGGATTTATATATGCCTTATATTATTAAAAATAAAATTCATGCTTTATTTTTCTAAGGATCATGGTATATTGTTATAATATATGAATATTATTTTCATGCACAATATGGGTATCGTTGTAGTTAGACAATTTGCATCTCTACTTCACCAAAGTTTTTTCTGAAAATAGATTCAGGTAACGATACCTAATAAATATATGCTATCTTATCATGCACAATAAAACAAAACACACATATTAAACAATTATTTGAATTGTATTCGAAAAATATGGTGTTATCCACAAAATATGTAACAGTGCTATGTGTGACTATAAGGTGAAGCAAAGGGAGATGAATGGGTAATTAATAAATGATTGAATTGGATGAATAAGTAGTTTTTTTTATCCAAAAGATGGTTTAAAATTGTTGATGATGTGTCTTCTTGCATGTCTTTCTTTATAACTATATAGAAAGATAGGATATCCAATTACACAAAAGAGTAAATTGCATTGGTGGTACACAAACTTGTTAGGTGGGTGCAATTTAGAACATAAACTTGTAAAATGCTCGTTTCAATACACGAACTTGTCTAGTTCGTGCAAACGAGGATAGAAATAACTTGGCAATATTAATTTACGAAGCTGATGTTGATTAGGATATGACGTGCATACGTGTAGTGAGTATGCATAAGACATGCAATATTTATAAATTTGGTCTCTAATTTTATCTTTCATCATGAAAAAAATGAATTTGGTATAATTCTAACCCTTATACCATTGCTCAGTTTTTAAATCTTTTTTCTACTATCATTATATCCTACTCAATTTTTTCTATTTTTTATTGAAGAGGTGTATGTCTAATAGCAATCTTCTCAGATATATGTTTACATAGTATCCTAATCAACCCCTAAATCAATAAAATTAGCCATGTTTATTGAAAAGGTGTATGTCTAATAACAATCTTCTCAGATATATGTTTACATGATATCCTAATCAGCCCCTAAATCAATAAGATTAGCCACGTAGTGTTCTATTCGCCTTCCTCCGCACGTATTAGACAAGTTCATACACCAAAGCATTTTATAAGTTCGTGCACTAGACTGTATCTACCTAACAAGTTCGTGTACCGACGATTCAATTTACTCTACACAAAACAAACAGCACATGTACACACCCACAAGTATGCATCTTTTAAAGTATACCGAATAGATAAATGGCAAGAGTCAACCTCACAAATTCGTACTAGGAACACAAATAAGCGCCAAATTTAACTTGTGACACAAATAATCAAAACACGAATGAACGCAGAGAATGTCTTCAAGAGCCCTCTGGTATAGCCACAATTCCACCGGGATTTATTGGCATGTTATCTCTACCTATTTGGAAATTTATTTGTCAGGGTTAATCAATTATGGTTTTTCTTATAGGATATGGGCTCCCAAACAGATGCACATGAACACTATCGATAATTTGAGGTCAATTATTGAAGGAATAGTTAAAAACGGAATAATAATTTTAAAACAAGCCAACAAATCATTATAGATTTTTTAAAGGGGTTGTCACCCTAACATTAACACCAATTTTTAGATAATGTAATTCATTCCGGTATTTACTTCAAAGAAACTATAGCTAATTATTACAATAACACTATTACTTGAAACTATGTAATAATCTCTAGCTGATGAGGCCAGCTTAATTTTACATACCATGGTATGTGATTCATGTTCTAATTAAGCTAAGTAGAGTATACGCGTGCCTTCACTCAGTATTGAATATATTAGTTGTACATATTTTATTTGACTGTAGCTTGTGCTAGGAGGTTGACAACATGGTGCAGAAGGAGAACCTCACGAAGCTGTTATCTTGTCGATCTTGAATCAATACGATGATGGTTGTGAAAATGACATCTCTTTCTATGAAATGGTTAAATTAGGTCGTCATTGGATAGGATAAAGAGGAGCACTTGAGTGGCATTAGCAAGGCCGATAAGATCCAATGTAATACTACTCCCTATAGTAGCTATCACTGATATGTGTTGTGTCTAGGCGGACCTATCAGTCACACATTGTATAAGCAGTATTGCAGAAGATTTGTGTCCGACCAAGATACAGGTAAGGACAATAGGTGGTGATGGTAAATTTAAGATGTGGCGGCAGTATAATGGAGGTGACAAATATAAAATGCCAGCTGCTAAAGAGATATGAGTGACTATGATGAGTAACTATGGTCACACTTATTACGAACATAATTAAAGGTGTCGAATTGGGTGCCAGTGAAGGAGCTAGCAATGGAGAGAGGTTGGTAGCACACGGGCGGCCGGGATTACACAAAAGTGAGTCATGGTGGGGAAGGAGGCGATGGAGCGGGCTAAATTAAGAGTGCCACACGAATCTTAAAGCGATCGTAGCAGTAAAAAGGTGAGCTCAAAATTAACAAGGCAAATTACAACTAGCTAGACAATCCAAACGCTTTCTCCATTCGGGAGCTATAGGATATAGCCAGGGGCGTACGTACCTAGGGGCGGATCCAGCATGGGTGCTGGGGGACTCGAGTCCCCCCTACCCCGCTGGATCACCATTGATAGAAGAGGAGACGAAAGGAGAAGAATAGTGAAAAAATAAATAGTAGAGGGGACTGAAGAAGAAAGAAGGAGATGAGTTCTCCCTTAAATCTTGTTCTGGATCCGCCCCTATGCATACCTACTAAGTTCCAACAGGGGTCCTTGGGATACCTGCATGTTTTTTTTACCGTTATAGCCTTTGTATCTATACCATATGGGACACGCCAACCAAATTATATTGGACACCTGAGAATTCTACCGCAGTCCGCATAGGTCAAATTAAAGAATCCCTGGTAACTTTTTTCTGCGTTCGCCGCTGAGGATAGCTATTCAAAGCCGGCCGGAGAGGGAGGACATTAGTAGGTGCCAAGTGCCCATACATGATCACCGGACGTACGTCGCCGTCGTGTGAACTAGGTTGCAACGCACGCACGCACGCACGCATGTGCGGTCGGTGTGGATAGATCGATTGGTGAACAGGAGAAGGCTCAACTGAACTGATCGAGCATTCGATTGTCATCGACTCGATCATCGTTGCGGCGTCGACGTCCATCGATCGGCTCACTAAAAAAAGAAGCTCGATCTGCGATCGATGGCTACCTACAGCTAACTCGATGGCGGCGTGCCAATCAATCAATCCGATCCTACGAACGATGGCGACGGCAGTGACCAATCACCAGTGATCGATCATCATCAATCAAGTAAACACATATACCGATCGATCGAATCGAATCGAGTGAGTTTGTTGCATTTGCCTCACGAAATTGATGGTCGATCGATCGACTGAGTTGACATCGGTCGTTAGGGCCGCTTTTCATGCTTTGTTTTCGACTGATGAATCGATGGTTAAATCAGAGGTCAAGCGCTCTGAGTACTGAAATCGATTCGCTTTTCTTTTTTGTTTTTTTTTGGGTTTTCTCTTTGGACGTTGCATATCCGGTGATGATCTCTGACTACTAACTGACTTGATTGACGTTAAAATCTCACCCAACTTAAGCCTTTTTCCGTGCCCATCGTACGTGTTGTTTTTGGTCTCAACGGCATTTGCAGCAATCAGCACCGGTAGTTAGTTGCATGAAAACCCATATCGTAACTGCTGTTGGAGAGTAACAAGCCCCACCACACGTGGGCCGTAGCGTGTCGATCATTTCACTGGAGGAATAAGTTTATTATAGGTCCCTCAACCACGAGCCCGTCGGCATGGCTCCGGGTCGATCGGACGGTCGCTGCTCCGGCGCACGGCTCCGGCGACGGCGGGAGGGTGCCGTTGATGATGGCGCTGCAGGAGTACGTAGGCGGAACGACAGTGGACGACGGCGCGGCGGCCAGGGACGCGCGCCAGCCTGAGGCGCGGCCGTGGAGGACCATGAGGTCGAATAGCATCGGAGAAGGAGCGCACGGACAAGGGTTGCAACGACGTCCCTTGGCGCCGGCGAGGTGTCCGCCGCGGAGGCCGAGGCCGAAGACGCGGAGCGGAGGAAGGGAGCACCGCGCCCGCGGCGGCGATGGGAGAGGATGTGAGAAAAGAGGAAAGAGATAGAGGGAGAGGGACGCTGACATGTGGGACCCCACGATGACTCAGCAGTGCGGACTAAATGAACGTGCCATGTCAGCCAAAACCATCTAGGGAGTTATTTTGCACCGGTTTTAAAAGTTAAAAGTTTTGGGGGTTAAAATACCTGGTATTAGAGTTGAGAGATACGAATTAGATTATTACTAGCCACCTAGTCACGCTTCACGTGACGGTAAGCATTCGCATAACCTGCGTATAGAAGTTGACGACCAATCTTGATAATTACATGACATTTTTTTTACTACTCTCCCTGTCATCAAATATAAGGATTTCCATATTGTTTAACAAAGATAATGTTCAATCATATAAAACTTTATATCTCTTAACCGAGTAATGATAGGAGTTGAGAAAATAGTTGAGAGTAAGATGAAAAGAAATTTGAATGAGAGGTGAGATTGAAGGTAAGTTATTCTATAAATCCTTATATTTTTTTAATAAATTTTAAGCATTTGTAATGCCTATATTTGTGGATAGAGAGTAGGTACCTTTACGTTTTCTTTATAGGATTAAGGAGAGGACAATAAAATTAAATGGGAAAGTTATGTTTTATTTTTTTTCATAGAAAGTGTGAAGGTTATGATTAATTGAGATAAAGAAGTATATGAAGAAATTAAATAGAAGATGGTTGTAGTTAGTTGAAATGAAGGAATATGTGAAGTAGGATCAATTTTATATATTTTGAGATGAAGGGAGTAATAAAATTGGCGCTACAGGTGGATGGTGTTATGTCATTTGGGTCACTTAGATGAGCTGCTGGTGCTCTCCATCTATATTTGTGTATTGTATAGTATTATGTTTATGAAAAATTATATATTTTATTTGAGTAGGCTATTTTGACTAGGAACGTGAGTTCTCTGCCAAAGGGCCTTTCGTCTAGAAGCTTCATGACTGATCTTATGGATTTCACTATCATTGATGAGTCTCCTATGATTCAACGGTCTATATCGTTTTACCAATTGAATCTGACGGTCCTTGCAATTTTAATGATGTGGCTCATTCTCCTTGGAGAAAGCTTGTTGATTTCACTTATTAAGATATCTATATTCGAGGGAGTCAAAGTGGACTTATTCCACTTCCCTCTAGAAACTTTCGACCCAGTAGCCGGCCAGGTTCTTGTCGTCCAGCTTCAGGAGCCCACGCATGGCTCGGCCCGTAGGCTGCCTCGTTGGGCCGCGAGCCCACGGTGCAACATATTGCCGGCCTGTTTGGGCTTTTAGCGAAGCCCATATGTTTGTTGCTCGAGTGGAAAAAGTACACCGAAGGTCCCTCAACTTGGCATCGAGTTACGAAATCGTCCTCGAACGTAAAACCGGATATATGCTCTCAATTTACAAAACCGGATCACTTTGAATTTTACCTGACGTGGCAGATGAATAAACATAGGACCCACATGGAACCCATATGTCAGGGTGGCACGTCATCACCTCTCTTTTCCCCTCTTCTCTCCCTTCCTACTCTCTCAGTCTTCTCTGGGTAGGCAGGCCGGCAGGGCGGGGCGAGGCGGGGCGCGTCGAGGCCGTCCGGCCACACGCCCACACCCGAAGACGCACACGTGCGAGGCTGGGCAGAGAACGGCGGCAGGCACCAGGCGCAGCGTCAGCCTCTGCCTCCACATTCGCCGCCGCTCCCGACGACGCACAAGCGCGAGGCCGGGCGGAGAAGGAGCGGCGGCGGGCACCACAGCCGCAGCGTCAGCCTCCGCCTCCACCTACGCCGCTACTCCCGACGACGACGCAGCCAGCGTCGTCATCGTCGTTGTATCTCCAAAGCTCGCACTGCTGCTAGTGCCCGTGTCGGCGTCCTACCTCCGCCACGGCGCGCGTGACCGCGGCGCGCCGCTGTTCCTCACGCCGCGACGCGTGCTGCTGGCGGGCGTGGGGCTCGGCGTCTTCACCGGCGCAGATGACTTCGTCTAGAAACAAAAATCAAGGCTCTATTACACTATTTAGCTCATCTATTTGATTGGCTCCTTTTGTTTTCTGCACAACACATGCATGCACAGCATGCTGTCAACTATGTTTAGTATATGCTGCAAGGACCGACCCTGCCGCTCGTCGAGCTCGCCTACAAGCACGCCGACGCCGGCGGCCGCGCCGTCACGTATGCACTGGTGATGGAGATGCAGCTGGTCATGGGCTTCTTCGCCACCGCGTTCTGCACCATCGGCATGGTCATCGGCTCGCCGGCGTGCCGTGGGACCCGAAGCCATCGCCACCATACCCAAGCCTCCCCGCCGCCAGGGGCGGAGCTAGTATAGCTGGAAGGGTACCCACGAACCCGGTTCAAAATTTTTTTTTTACCTATAGCTTATCTATTTTCACCATATATATACCCCGTCAGTTTAAACTTAGGCACCCGTATCAAGCTAAATTTGATTCAAACCAGAGTAAAGCAAGCGAGTAGAACCCCCTTTGTTTTTTTTCTAGCTCCGCCCCTGCTCGTCGCCTTGACTGCCCTGAGCCTGCGCGCTGCCACCTGGGTGAAGCTAAGACCCTGGGAGCCGCCGTCGCCGGCCACACCACCCTCCAGCCGCGCGCGCCGCCGTGGGCACCAGCCCTATCACCGGCATCCCCACACCCGTGCGAGAGCGAGGAAGGAGAGAAGAGAAAGACAGGAGAGAGAGAGAGACTGGAAGTGGGGCCCACGTGGGTCCCACACTGACTCAACCGCCACGTCGGATAAAACCGTGGTCAAAACTACCGAAGGATCCAAAATGAACGGTTTTGTAAGTTGAGGGATGTCATATATCTGGTTTTGTGATTGAGGGACGATTTTGTAAGTCGATGACAAGTTAAGGGACCTTCGGTGTACTTTTTCCTTGCTCGAGTTAATGATTAAGCCCGGCCCGCCTCGATTTGTACGCTGTTTTCCTCGGTTCCTGCGTACTTGCTCACGCATACAACGGCAAGTAATAAAGAGTGAAACGCCTTTCCCCCAAAAAAAAAAAGTGATGTAGGGTGAAATGATTTGGAATTTTGGAGATCGACGAGCTCGGTCGATTGCTAGCATCATTGGACGTCATGTCGTCATCAACTTAGTTTACTAAATTGGTAAAATGTTCCAAAAAAAACAACCGAATTTTTTCCAACGTCAATGTTTAGAGCAATTCACGAGGAACACGTATGTAGTGGATCACAAGAAGTAAAAAAAAAAGTATTTATATACGAATGGTCAAACATCATGTCAGTACACTTCTAACTCTTCCAACAAACATTCAAAAAAGAACTCTAATAACAGTCTAAGGGTGTTTTGCAACATGGGAATCTCGATCAAATCTTAACTAATTAAAAGATTCGTAACTTTCCTTTTGTCACACCTGATTTTCGTCCGTCAATTGGGGAAGTCTGACTCGGGAACGACGAGATTTGGACATGGAAAAAAAACTAGGTTTATTCCAAGTACGCGGGGTGAAAATTGAGCCGAAATTCGCGGGATTTAGCACAAGATGGATGGAGCAAAGGGGAGGCGGCAGTGCCGGCTTCGCCGAGCATGGGAGCTCAGTCTGGAGGAGGAGGGAGATGACACTGTGGCACGTGGGCCCCCGGCGACAGAGAGAGAGAGGAGGGAATGAGGGATGCTCCCTAGACTTTCTCTGTTGCTGCTGGACCGAACGGGAAATAAAGAAAGCAAATTGACCGAAAGGAGGAGGAGACAATTTAGACTTGACCGAAGAGGAGGCAAGCCTGCTCGAGTGAGAGGGACAGAAAACAGACTTCATGGGTATTGATCCAAGGAGGGAGGATTTTAATTACTTTTCCATTTAAATTAATCACCGAAATGATCTTTGAATTTTAAAAAACACTTCCAATGCTCGAATAATTTCAAGAAAATCATGAAAATAGTTGGACACTCAAAGTATTTAACAAAATATTTATCTAGATCATTTAATCATTAATAATTGTTTAAATAATTACTAAAATTTTCTTTCTATTATTAAAGTAAATAATTGGAAAATTCCAAAGAATATAATTAATCATGGAGAATTTAATAATGATTAAATATAGCCATGTTTTAATTAGGAAATTTTATTTCTCACATTAAACTTCACTTGTAAATTAATGAAATTTAATATAAATTTTAGAAATAATTTACAAATCCCTGAAACAAAAATCAGGGTGTGACAAAACACAAATCGTCAAAAAAGAGCATAGCAACAAGCGGAACATATGAGTCGTATCTAAGACCTAACACACCCAAAATCATAAAAAAAAACATCCGCCATCTTCGGTGCCACCGATCGGCTACGCTCTCCTTGAGATGGACAGCGGCTCACATCCCTCTGCTCCAAACGGCCGAATCCGCCAGCGAGATTTTCCTTAATTTTCTTCCCCTTGCAACGCATGGGCACTTTTTCTAGTTTAATATAAATTGACAAAACCTTGTCAATTTCCATAAAAACTGGACTGGCTCGAGAACGCAAACTGCTTAGTTCCCGACCAAGTTTAAAAAATTCAGACCATTTTATTATTATTATTTTTATAAAATTTGACCGAATGTTATTGGGAGTCAGCGATTTTCATGAAAACTATCCCTGGTTTTTGGCTCGGGAAGGTCCGATAAATCCTAATCTCAATTTCTACAAAAGATAAACTATCTACAAAATTTCAACCAAAACCCGAAGGCCTAAGAGATTTCATAAACCAAAAAAGAAAAAAAAATCATATTATGCTGTTATGTTTAAGCTATTTGCCTTTTATACATTGTTGTACCAGGGACTTGTGTAGAATATAATGTAGAAACTCAAGTTCGAGTCCTATGAGAATTACACAGTTAAGGGGTTCTTTAGAACATAGGAATTCTGTATGGTTAGAGTTTAATTTCAAGTTGTAAATGCATCCCTTAGGTCTTATTCAGTTTAGAGAGGATTGAAAGAAATTGGAGAGGATTGAGGGAGAATAATTCTACACTATAATAGGTGTTAATAAATCCCCTCCAATCCCTCCCACATAGGGATTAACTGAACAAGGGCTAAAAAGGGTCGGAAACGAACGAAAAAACATCTCAACCATTTACTTAACCATATCTCTTTTTTCTTTTTCAAAAACAAAATCGGAAACAGTATAGCAAAAAATGATAATAGTATAAAAAATATTGGAAAACCGGAACCGATACTATACGGATAAAGACGGAAACAAGTCAATATTGGTTGAAAACCTGTAATAAAAATCGGAAACATTGAATTGTAAAATCTCACATTTAACTTTGTAGCTGTGTAATATCATGAAATAAATTCAAGATGGCACTATGTAAATTACAATCTATCACCCTTTTGACTTTTGTAGTTAACCTAGGGATTTGGTTGAGGAGTTGATGGGCCTCTAAATTTTGAGTGAGATAAAGAAATGGACCATAAATATTGGGGTATTTATTAAAGCAAAATCATTTCCATTTCTATTCCCATATTTTTTACATCTTTTTTTGTGTTTTCATCGGTAAATATTTCCATATTACTTAGCCCGTAAAAATCAGAAACGGGTATCAGTTGATCAGGAATTTTCATGACCATTTTCACTTATTTAGAACATAAGGATTTCACAGATTTTCCGTGTGATTTAGTTCAGTTCTTTCATAATTCCTCTAAATTTCCTCTATTAATTTCAAAAGATACCCAACTTTAGAAACGAGATGTGATCTTCCATCTGCATTAATTGAAAATTTTTGTGAGATACACATTTATTCCATCAAACACAAATGCACTCCTTGAATCAATTCTGTTTTGGTATCATTAGTGCCCTGCCATTGTAACCTTACAAGAAGATATACATCAGAGATTGCAGAGGATAGGTAGGTAGAGATAGATAGATAGAGATAGCATTACGTGATACCACAATTAATATCTTTCCTTCATCACTGCAGGGAAAAAAAATCCGGATGAGATCCCAGCAAATTTATGGAAGATCAAAACAATTTCTACTAGTATTTCTTTTTCAGAATTACACAAATATAGAAGACATTCATTGCTGCCCGGTGAATTTCATACGGAGGATTTTATTTTCTTTTCTTTCCTTTAGTCAAACTTGGAAGAATTTAAACATCATACCAGTGGCCTCTTAATTTTGGCAGTACTCCTCCTAATTCCTAAATTGATTAAATGAATTAATTTATGACCCCCTCCTGCCACCTACGTCATCCCCACGTCACGCCCCCCTCTCTCTCTCCTCTCGCCTATTTATTCGCCACGCGCGCCTCGCCGCGTCCGCCTCTCCACTGCCGCTGCGCGCGTCGTCCGCCTCGCCGTTTGCGATCCGCGCCGCGCCTTGCCATATCGCCGAACACCTCGCGCGCGCCGCGGGTGGGGTTCTCCTCCTGACGCGCCGGAGTGCCGTACGCGCGCGCTGTGGAGTGATCGATCGACTCGGGCGCGGGGAGGGGGAGGGGAGGGGAGGTGGGGGGGAATGGAGGGGAGGGCGGCGGGGTGGGTGAGGGTGGCGGCGGTGGGGTGGGCGGTGGCGGCGTGCGCGGTGGCGGCGGGGATGGTGGCGAGGCGAGGGGCGGCGAGGGTGCGGTGGAACAGGGCGGTGGCGGTGGTGCGGGACCTGGAGGAGCGGTGCGCCACGCCCGCGGAGCTGCTGCAGCGGGTGGTCAACTCGCTGGCTATCGAGATGTTCGCCGGCCTCGCCTCCGACGGCGGGAGCAAGGTGCGGATGCTGCTCACCTGCGTCGACGCGCTCCCCGACGGGTACGTGACGTTGCCGCGCGTCCGGATCATGGATGGTTCCTCTCTCTCTCTCTCTCTCTCTCTCTCTCTCTCTCTCTCTCTCTCTCTTCCTCTCGGGTTTTGGTGTTTGTTCGTCGTGTTGTACCGTGTCGTACGTAGGGTTGTCTTCATTCTTGCAATCTCGGTTCGTTGCCGACTCGCCATTTTGGCCGGCGGAGTATGAGCACGCGAACAATGTTTGCTGCGTTTTTGTTCCAAATTCCAATGTGGCACTTCCAACGGTTTCGAATTGATGAGAATTTCTTGATTTTTTCTTTGTGGGTGCGGGGAAAGAGAATTTCTTGGTTTTTGACCTTCTGTGTGTAATTGTAACAGAACATTCCAAAGGAACCGCTATTATTTCGTCACCCATGAACTCAGAACATTTAAGTTGTGCATTTTGTTTCTTTGATCTTTAATGTCTTTACCAATTCTTGTGCCGATTTCACTCCACTGGCCTGGCCCTCGAGTGGAGTGCTGATTGCGTTGGGCACTAGTCAAATTTGGCCGTTTTCATTTTTCTGTAAAGAATCTTAATTTGTCTAGTTCCTTGTGGAGATGATCAATGGTGATTTTGCATTTCCATAAAACAATGCAACTTTCTTGAAATGCAAATTTTCCGTTTTATTGAACTGAACAATACCATTGCTTTGTTTACTGTTAGCATTTCCTGATGTCTTTGAACAGTTTTTATGACATGTTTCTCTTACGCTACATTACGAATTCCTCGGATCCCTGTAATCATATGGATAATTTCCTGAAGTCTTTGAACAGTTTTTATGGCATGTTTCTCTTATGCTACATTACGATTTCCTTGGAGCCCTGTAATCATATGGATCATTTGTTATAAGTGTCATATTCTTAATGAATACAGCACATCCTTTCATCAGTTGTCTGCATCGGGCTGTAGGTTGTATGGTATCCATAATGGCCACTAGGCATAGTACACTCAGTTGAGAATTGTGGTACTTGTTCTTCGGTTGGATGCTGTTTTGACGTTAATTGCTAGGTCGTATGTTGGAGGGGGAAGTGCGGGATTGATGTGTCATGCTTCTTACCAACACACGTCTCAATGATACAATTTGTAGTACAACTTTCAGCCAAAACATCTAGATTTAGATTCTTGGTAATAAATTGGTAACTGGAATGAGTATGTACTGACATTGATATGTGGTAAATTAAGTGTGTACTAACATTGATATATGGTAATTAAGGCATATCAATGCATTGACATTGGTATGTGGCAGTACCAAGACTCGTGTTTTCCCTTCTTCCTTTGTTGATCTTGCATTGATACAATGTAAGCAAAATCAGGTCCATTTTGAGGTACTTGGCAATGCTACTTTTTATGGCTTATCATAAGCTTATAACTCAAAACTTACTTTTCCAGAATTTGTGGGAATTTTATTTAGGGAATCTTCATCAATGATTTAGTAATCCTCGTATTCATTTGAATCATTCGATGTAGATATTGTTGTATAAAATGTTGTAGTGTTCATGCATATCATATTTTTCCCTAACTGAAATCAGTATGATTTTTTTACATATATGATATGTTGGTCTATCTATTAGTCATTGCATCACATTCTACCACCTGTGGACAAGTTCTCTAAGAAATATGAAATTGGATAATTGTCTTACAGTAGTTCACATGACATGACCAGGAGCGAGGAAGGCATCAGTTATGCCATTGATCTTGGAGGAACAAGCTTTAGAGTCCTGAAAGTAGAACTTGGCGCAGGGTCTACAATCATCAATCGAAAAGTTGAACATCAGCCTATCCCTGAAAATTTGACTAAGGGTACAAGCGATGTATGTTTCACCCTTTTATTTCACTTCCCTATAACGTTTAGTAGTTTCTGTATGTGAGTTTTAATTTCTTTGCAGGATTTGTTCAATTTCATTGCCTCGGCACTGAAGAATTTTATTGAAAGAGAGGGTGGGGAGGTTGAGGAGAGGGCACTTGGTTTTACATTTTCTTTCCCTGTGAGACAGACTTCCATTTCCTCGGGGACATTAATTCGATGGACTAAAGAATTTTCAATTGAAGAGGCTGTAAGTTACAAAACTATGTCTTCAATTAATCTGCTTTACATTGTATGCCTTCCATTTAAATTGAAGAGAAAAGTAATATGTAAGTTCTATTCCAGAATTCTATGAGCAATAAACTACAAGATAGATAGAAAGCTGGCAAAACTCTAAATTTTCAATGATCACAACAATAGCTTTATTATTGTGAATATGTAACGCAAAATCTTATAAATGTTTTACCCCTTACATTTACCTTGATACCTTTATACGTCTTACTTCCATCGTTTTTTTCATGGCTGAAGTGCTGCACTTTGTCTACACACTACACAGTACCTTGCCAGCTTGCCTCCTTGTTTTACTATTGATTTCTTACGTTATTTCACTCTGTTTTTTTGTACCTATGGAATATCAGGTCGGGAAAGATGTTGCTCAGTGCCTAAATGAAGCCCTTGCTAGGAATGGACTCAATATGAAGGTCAATGTATTGGTACGTTGCAGGCTTGTACTGTATTAGAAAAAACTCCTTCCATAAAGGAAAAAGTATTTGACATGTCTGAATATTTATATTTTGATTATTTTTATTCCATCGGCAATCTCTTCTTTATGCATTGGCTGTCTTAATTAGCTTCGTAACTGATAAATCCATTGTATGTGCGCACGCTATTTTTAATATCATGCTTTCGAAAAAGTACTATGGTTCTGCTAGAAGAAAGATGAGGTACACTTCCTCTGTGATTTAGTTTTCAGTCTAAAACATTGACCTGTTACTCCTGTTGTCGGCCTTAAATTGTACCTAAGTTGGTATCTTTTCTAATTTGAATGGAACTAATTTTTTTCTAGTTCAATCTGAGTTTCAGTCAAAATGACAACAGGATTACATTCAATTATGGACTTGAGTTTAAATTTGGAGCAACTGGATGCTATGCAATGCATCCTATTTGTTTTTTTTTTCAAAATGGTATCAGTATGTACATGCAATTCAAAACTGGGAACTTTGTCCAAGGGGCTTCAGCATGAACTTTAAAAATTCTTTAATTGTCACATGTGTAAAGAACAAAAGTGCTATAAATTTACATTCATTGGTCCGTAAAGAAAATATGCCCCTTTATTTTCTGGGACTTGGAACTGTGAATCCTTTTGGGAGTATACAATGTGGCTATTAATAGATAATTTGTGAATCTCTTATCTTGGCTTATCCTCATAGAATCACTTCATTTCCTATGTGACTGCTAATATTTCATCTAGTGTAATATCTCTTTCATATGTAACTGACTTGGAAGCTAGGAAGCAATATGCTTCATGTTCATTTAGAGGACACAAGTTTAATATTTCAAACAATGGCTTGAAGATTACTGACTAGCTAGGATCTAGGAAAAGAAAATGAACCAACTTGATTCTTAAGTTCCTTGAATTGGTCACTTGCTGGAAGTATGGTATTGGTGTATATTACCCCACTGTAATCTCCTGCCTCTTTTTTTGTATTTTTCTAAGAATAATCGCATGATCATATGATATATGAATATGATGAGATCATGTAATTGTTATTTATTAAGCTTGCATTTATTCTTTTGCTCTGGTGAATATATTTGTTGAGACTTTATTTGTGATCCAAAAATGCTTTCCAAGTGTGATGCATGTAATCTCACTAGTAGATTAAAATACATTCATTTCTGGTTGATTCTACAATGTATTGTTCAACAAATAGGTGAACAATACTGTGGGGACATTAGCTCTCGGGCATTATTATGATGATGACACAGTAGCTGCTGTGATTATTGGAGCTGGCACCAATGCTTGCTATATTGAACGCAACGATGCAATTATTAAATCTTTGGGTCGCGTTACCAATTCTGAACGAACGGTATGCTAGTTTTAATCTTTTATTTCATTTCTTTAAATCTCTGATTTGATCAGTATTTTAATGTGGAGACAGAATCTCTGATGATTCTTTTCTGTATTACAATGTTCCATGAATCAGGTAGTAAATGTGGAATGGGGTAGTTTTCGGCCTCCACAAATAGAATTGACTCCTTATGATATATGCTTCAACAACGAAACATGGAATTATTATGACCAGGTAAGACCTTCTGAAAAATGGGAAGTTTGGAGTTTGTGATAATTAGGCTGAAATTAATGTCATTTAATTGGTGTAGGGTTTTGAGAAAATGATCTCTGGTGTGTATCTTGGGGAAATTGCAAGATTGGTGTTCCAAAAAATGGCTGAAGAGTCAGATATATTTGGTACTGCTGTTGATGGTCTATCGACCCCTTTCGTCTTAAGGTGCCCAACTTGAATTTAATTCTTTCAGATCAGTTTATGCTTTAGCAAATAAATATATGCTAGGTTTCTCTTATCTCCATTGCAACAGAACTCTAAAACATTGGAGTATATAATATGGAGTACCTTAAGTTATGCTCCTATGTGATAATTTCTACCCTCTTTGCGCTACTCTCCTCGGTTCCTTAGTTTCCCATTAGCTTTGACTTGATCTATTTCCTTGTCAATGTTATTTGCTTTATCAACTTGCACTGTCGGCTTACCATTTGCTAGTTCTGTCCAATAATGTTACAAATGCAGCATGGTTATTGTTCATAATTAGTGGAATAGGAACAAAGTGACTAATTATGGTTTGTAGCTGTTCCTTATTTCTTTCAATAATTGAATATTTCCATAGCATCTTGCAAGGTTTTTTTCACCTTCTGCATAGACGGTGTGCTTGTCCTTAGATCTGGGAATGAACATCAGTTTATGCGTTGCATTCCGTGTATAGTAGATTCTCTCTGAGGTAGGTAGTTCTCTTCAATTTGGCCTGTCAAATAGCTGGCCTGAGCCACTGAAACATCACACTTTTCATTCCAAGGCTATGTTTTGGTTGAATTTCGTGGTCAAGTACTTTTCATTTCGAGTTTTACAAAACTCTGTTGTCAGATTACTTAAAGATAAAATCGATCATCTTATTGCCATGCCTTTTCGTCCAGTACACCAAACTTAGCTGCTATCCGCGAGGATGATTCCCCGGACTTGAGAGAAGTCGGCAAGATACTTGAGGAACATCTTAAGGTTTCTTACAGCTGCTCACAATAATCTCAACTTTCTGTTCAGTGCACAGCTTCTTCAGACTGACATCTCTCACATTTTCTTTTTTTTTTCTTTCCTAATGCAGCTACCAGATGTTCCCCTCAAGACCCGGAAGCTTGTTGCCAGAGTCTCCGACATCATCACCCGGAGAGCTGCCCGCCTAGCAGCAGCTGCGATTGTCGCGATACTGCAAAAGATCGGCTGCGATGGAACCCTTTGTGGTTCAACTCAGGTTCGAACAATGCGAGGCGTGCGAAGAAGAACGGTGGTCGCGATCGAGGGCGGCCTCTTCGAAGGCTACTCGGTCTTCAGAGAGTATCTGAATGAAGCTCTAGTTGAGATCCTTGGAGAGGAGATTGCAGCCACTGTTAGTCTTAGGGTGATGGAGGAGGGATCTGGGACTGGTGCTGCCCTCCTTGCAGCTGCATATTCATCGGCTAGGCAGAAGAACTCCGAGTAGGCATGAGACACAGATATACTCTCTCCTTCCTTTTTTATATGACGTTGGTTAGTTCAAAAATAAACTAAACAACATCAAATAAAAAAACAGAGGGAGTATATAGGTTAGCCTTAGTCAATAAAAAATGGAACAAGAAAAAAGCAGAGCATTATGTCATTCATATACATGTAGCCCAGATGTGTACATGGTAGAAATCAGTGCTTTTGTACAGTCATTTTCGTTTCTGTTGTAAAATTAGGTGGTCTTTGTCAAAATCTTGTTTTCTTCTCTTCTGATGTCAATTTCCAATGCTTGGTTCTGTGTATATAGTAATCATCTGGTAACTTCAGAATGATGTTGGGTGATTTTTGAATGGATAAATCAGATCAGTAGATTGTATTTGCGATTGTTGGGTTCAACGTGCAGGGGTATAGTTTTGCTCGATAAAATATTAATTCCTGGGATACTAAGGATGAAGCTCTGATTATATATATATTCTCGGTAATGTTTAGGTTTTAGTCCTTTTGATTGTTTGTCAACTAACAATGTGTTAAGTTGAAAAGAAAAGGCAAGTACGGGCCATCACTATCATGACCGAACCGGTGTATAAAGTGTCATTAGAGGATTTAATTTGTGATGAAGTGATGATCTTTTGGATTAATCAGTTGAGAGGGTCATAAGATTATAACCCCTTGGGGACTCTTTAACTTAACACGTTAAATAAAGGATTATCGCTCAGTAATCTGGAGATACCTCATAATGTTATTGCATTTCTAGTACTAAGGAAAAAAAATGAAATAATTAAGATTGCCTCTCATTTTTAAATCCTTCTATGGGTGATGGGTGAAACGTTGAGTGCCAAAATCCGCAGAGGGAGCAAAACTGAGAAGAGATGAACAAAAAAACAAAGGGAAGCTACCGGATTGGGATCATCATTTGTAGCACCCTCTATCCAAAATAAATCGATTACTCAAGAAAAAAATAACCGTGAGAAAAGAAAATCAATGTGCCGCTCATTAATAAGAAAGTAATATTAGTGGGTGGGTAAGTAAAGAATATGGAAGAAGTAAAAATGTTCTATTTATGAACCAGGGTAGCTAAGAGGCTATAAATTAATTTATTTTGGGATAAACTTTCAACTTTAGAAATCAACTAATTTTTGCATTTAAAAAATCAACTTATTTTGGTACATAGAGATTGTGGCATAGGGGGATAGATTATGGCATAGGGCGATAGTAGGAGTTGACGCTTATGAGTAGAAGATGGATTGGAAGTGAGACAACTCATCTCGAAACCTTAGCTGCCACCATTAAAAATCGTAGTAAACCCTAGTCGCACCTCATACTAGCACACTAGATAGTAGGGTTTTCTCCCTAGATAAAGCCTTAGAGTTGTTAGGAAAAAGTACGAATTACCCCCTAAACTATAGCGGTCGACCGAATTACCCCCCTAAACTCAAAAACCAGACATCGTTCACCATGAATTTTTAATACTGGACAAAAAACCCCCTAGGGTACAGTTGAGAGCGGTTTAGGGTTCAAATAGCACACATGGCAGTCCAGCCAGCAAACATTTTCTTTAACAAAGCTAGGGCCCACTTGTCAGATCCTCACCCCCCTCTCTCTCTCTCTCTCTTCTCCCTCCCCTTCTGAATAGCACGGCGGCGGTGGCCGGCCCGCTCTCCCACACACGCTCGCCATGGAGGAGGGGCGCGAGCGCGTGGGGCATGGAGGCGGAGGCGAGAGCGGCGCGACCGGCGGCGAAGGCGGCGAGCGCGCCACGCATGGAGGCGGAGGCGAGAGCAGCGCGACTGGTGGCGCGACCGATAGCGAGGACGGTGACCGCGGAGGCAACGACGGCACAGTCGAAGATGAAGGTGTGGCGGCGAAGACAGCCATGTGCGGAGCGGGGAGGCGTCCGTAGCGCTCGTCCTCCACCCCCGCATCATGCTCCCGCGTCGGCTCGCCGCTGCGCATTGGTCAAATCTGGCCGTTAATGAAGAGCTCGGCTCCACCGCAGCACCTTCGCCACTGGGGAAGGGACCGTTGCGGGCGGGACTGGACAGCGTGCTGACAAACGGGGTAGAGCCCTACACGCGCTATCGCATCAGCTGCACCTTCGCCTCCACCCACTCCACCCTCCCCGTTGTCCCGACCACCGTTGGCTGCAGGCGCCCTCTTCGCCGTTGCCCACTCCGCGCGCCATTGTCCCGTGCTCCTCCCGTCCTCCCGAGCTCCGCCGTCCTCGAGGTGAGCTGGTGAGGGAAGGAGAAGAGAGAGGATTTTGAGAAAGAAAGAGAGGTGAGGGGTAAAAGAGAGAGTGAGAGACTGACATGTGGGGCCCGCTGATTTAAAAAGAAAAGAATTGCTGACTGGGCTGCCATGTAGACCAAAACCGCTTGCAAAGCTGCTCGGGGAGTTTTTTTCATCCAGTATCTATAGTTGAGGGTGAAAAATAACTGGTTTTCAGGTTTAGGGGGTAATTCGTACTCACAATTCTTCAGGGGGTAATTCGTACTTTTTCCGAGATGTTACTACTACAGCGTTGTTGATGCGAAAACACGGTGGCCTGAGAGATCTGCTTAAATCCAGTGCAGGTCCAAGGCTAGCCTCGAGTGTGTCAAGGGCGTGTCAGTTGATTTGATCCTGCAATCAGCAAGAAAGAATAAAAGCAGAATCAGTCAACCGATAGCTGATCGGCCGATAGGCCGATAGTGTATCGTTGATGGTCTCAGCCGATGGAGTTAGACCAAATTGGCTATGGACTGGATATATCAAAGAATAATAAACCCTAAACACGCCCAATCGGATGTAATAGTATCTATAGAGTTTAACAGATTGATTTAAGACAGTATTATGAAAGTAACAGAAGTAGTATTATGAAAGTAACCGATGTGACAGTATTTAGAGCAAGAGAGATAACATACTAGCTAATACTCTAGTACAAACTTATATAGACAGATTGATCCATATAAACATATCAAATAGAAATTAAGCATGAAGGTGTAGGAATCTAACCGATACTGACTAAAGCTTGATATGCTTATATAAAACGATCTATCTATATAAGTGGCGAATATACATTAAACAGGGGGGGTGAAACATGCATATTGGGTAAGATCGGCTGAAACCCTAATACTATTCTTATTATGCCTAATTGCAGGCTAATTTGCATGGTTCTAAGCACGACTAGGAATGATGCATCTCAAAGTATGAAAAGGAACATGTAGTCTAGACAATCAAGAAATTAGACATTTTTCAGGATGGTAGATGCCTTAGCTAATCTAATCTAGCAAGACAATTTAATCGAAACAAGCATAAACCCTAAAGCGAGCCACGACCGATAGTGCTAAATTGAGAAGCTAAAAATAGATTAACTAAGACATATGATAGCAATGACTCGTGATATTGAGCCTAACACGTCTAAAGCGACATGTTAGCCCGATAGCGCGGTTTGAGACGGGTTACCTCTTGCAAAGAACTCGCCAGAAAACGAGAAAAGTAAAAGGGTGGCATTATGGACACGACTCAAACCTTTCTAAACTTAAGATACAAACAAGACTATATATGGCGGTCTCTTACCAAATTTCTAACAAACCAACTCAATATCCTAATTAATAGATACAATTGCCTTAATCGAGTTTTATCTCTTATTGGCAATGATGGTTATTCCAATCTAGGCCCATGCCGAGCCCAAGTCACGTCATATCGGCTGCATCGGCCATCGGCTTCATCAAGCTTCAACCAGCTTCATACTTTGTTTCAGCCGATATGGCATCCAGTCGATGTGCGGTCCAACTCTAAGTTCGGCTTGATTCAACACCAAATCTGCTTCAATTTCCTTCCTTTTTTCTGAATCTGATGTAAAATTTCATTGTTAACAAGTGCTAATTAGCTTTTGGGCCGACAACATTGTTGGAGGAGATGATCAGCTTATACGAGGACGGTCCACAAGTTAACACATTTTGTTTAGATAATGGAATAAATATTAGTACATGTTAATAATGACACGATCGACTTGGTGGAGATTAATGGGTTGAGTTGATGCGTGACCGATCGTGCATTTCTAACGCGTGACGTGTGATCGCATAGCTACAAAAACCATGCATGTTGCCCCCTCCCTCTTCTCCTCTCTTCTCAATAGAGCCTAGTTACAACTAAAACGACCACTTACATTCACTTGTGGGGATACCTCCCGGTTCGTAACCCCTTTAGTCACGGGTAGCAAACCGAGATGTCCAATCTAGGATTAAATATCCTATTTTTAGTTCCGGTGCCAACTAGGACTAAATGTCTTTTTTTTCTTTTTTATTGTTTTTTACTGTTTGCATATTGATTTCGAGCCAAACTCACCAACATCACAAATTCACAGATCGAATGAAAATACTCAAATTGACATCACAAATTCACAGATCCATAGAATGAACAAATTCACAGACATCACAAATTAACAAATTCACATAACTCCTACTTGCCTCCTTCTTCACGGACCTTTTGCCTCCGAGTCCATCGTACCAGGGCTGCCACGACGTGCGCTGCTGCCGCAAGGCCACGCGATCTTCGCTGACCACGCTTCGCCGACCACGCTCGCGCCGCCGCCGTCACTCCACTGCCACACAAGCCGCCGCTGCCTCCCCTCTCACTGGATCCGGTGGAGGAGAGGGCCCGCCGCCTCCTCGTGCGCCACCACCTGTTGCTTGCCCTCCAGCCGGATCCGGCGGAGGGGAGGGCGCTACAACCGCCCACTCACCGGCTTGCTCGCTCGCTCCGCCCCAGCCCCCCACACAGCGGCCCCTAGCCCTCCTCGCTGCTGTTGCTGCTGCTGCGTGTACGAAAAGGAGAGGATAAGAGAGGGAAGAGAGAGAGAGGAGAAAAGGGAGGAGGAGGAAAAAATGAGGACGGACGGAGGAGTTTGTGAGGAGGAGATGACAAGTGTGGGGGATATACGGTGCATCGATCTTTAGTCCCGGCTAGTAAGATAGAGGCCTAACACGTTTTGAAGCAGGACTAAAAATGATCTTTAGTCTCGGTTGGTGTAAAGTGTCGTTGGGCTTTTGAACCGATGCTAAAGATCTTCTTTAGTCCCGATTCCTATTCAAATCAGGACTAATGTGATTTTGCCATCCGAGCAAATATCAGTTCTCCAGTAGTGATTTTCTCATTCCACAGGTTGCCAGCCCACGAGGTAACCCACCTATGTTTTTTTTCTTTATACACAAATTTTATATAAAAAGGTTTATAAATTTAAACTATTCAAAATGCATACGTAAATGCTTTGTTGCATATAAAACTTTGTGCCATAGAAACTTTGTATATATGAATTTGAAATCAATTCAGCATTATGTTAGCATGGCCTAGAAAAGAATATATTTTGTTTGTATAAACCTTATATATAGAAACTTTATACGTATAAATTTGAAACAAATTCAAAAACTAATTTTAGAAAACAAAAAACGAAACATACATGTGGACTATCAGGCCCATGTACTAAACGGGCTGAGCCCACCAAGCATCGGATATATTGCAAAGGAAAACGTACACCGAAGGTCCCTCAACTTGTCACCGGGATACAAAAGCGTCCTTGAACCACAAAACCAACTATACAAAACCGGTCACCTGAGATTCTTTGGTGGTTTTGACCTCGGTTTTGATCTACGTGGCAGCTGAGTCAGCGTGGGACCCACATGTCAGCGTGCCACGTCAACTTTCCCCTTTGTTTTTTCTCTTCTTTTTAGTTCTCTTTGCTGCGGGGGACGGGGGGAGTAGCAATGGGCGGCGTCGAGCGGGGCTGAGTGGCGGCTGGCGGAGGCGGCGTGCGATGGGCGGCTGGCAGAGAGCAGATGGGCGCAGCGGGCGCGGGCAGCGGCCGACGAGGGAGGAGCTACCACCGGCGGCGGCGGCGTCACCATGATCCCGCACCTCACCCCTCCACCTCCACCTCCGCCGCTGATGTAGCAAACACGTGCACGCCGCACTCCCCCCATACACACCCTGAACGGGGCGCCCGACGCCGCCGAAGACGACGCATGCCGACGCCGCTGCTAAAGACGACGACGATGCCGATGCCGATGCCGACGCCGCTAAAGACGACGACGATGGCGATGGGTTTGAGGAGGAGGAGGACACGCACCTCCGCTGTGGGGATCGCCGGTATCAAGCAGCAAGCATCCGTCGCCGGCGAGCCACCGTCCGTCGGTCTCGTCATCCCATCAGCTCTCCCGTCAGCAACAAGCGCATCTTCATCAGCAAGCAGCGAGCATATCCAGATCCACAGGCCAGCCGCAAGATCCAACGCCAAGCTGTTAAATCCACAGACAAGAAGCAAGCTAGCAGCAACAAGTAGCAAGCTCCCGCCGTCGTCGTCCATCACCACAAGAAGCAGCAAGTTGTACACGCCCTCCTGTTCGTCTTCAACAGCATCAGCAAGTTGGGGCCCCCAGGCCGCCGTCGATCGCTGTACGCCCCGCGCCGATCTCCGCCAGCATGCGCCGTCGCCCCGCCGGTTTCGGAGTTCGGACGCGTCGGCACTCCGCCCGCCGTCGCCCCTCTTCGCCCGCATGCGCCATTGCCCCACTCCGCCCGCTGCCGCCCCACCAGCTTTCCGCGCGTCGCCGCTCCGCCCGCCGTCGCCCCGCTTCGCCCTCCGTCCAAGGCGGTGCATGTGGTATCCCCTTGAACTATAAAAGGAGGACCTTGCTCACCGAAAAGGGGGGACGACTCTAAGTTAGCTTAAGCCCTAGGGGAAGAAGAGTGAGAGTTCTCCCTGGAGTTTAGGAACCTTTGTAAAACTCAACCTTAAATCCCACACACAGGAGTAGGGTATTACGCTCCCTAGCGGCCCGAACCTGTATAATCCCAGCTCTCACATGCGGTCTCGAAAGACTCTAGGCGGATATACGTTCTTGATCAGCGCGCCCTTTCCCCCGGCCGAACTCACAAAGGGGGTCCCTCGATCACCCGCTAGAGAGGATCATTCCTCAACACTAATCACGGTGAATCTGGTCGACCGCCCATAACCGCGGGAACGGCTATTCAAATAGTTTTACTCTGGCCAGAGGTGCACAACTGTACCCACAAGACACAGCCCCACGATACGTTTCTGTGCGCCGACATGCCACCACGACATACCGGAAAGAGGCCGTGATAGGACCCTTCGCATAACTCCCTCTAACCAATCGCACCACACCTCAGGTTTCGCCCCTGTCCCCAGCAGGCAACGGGCAGCCCCCTCTCGTGCCACGGTGAATCCGGAAGCCGATCAACCTGTTGACGCAAAAAACACACACTGGCCTAGGAGATCTGCTTAGCTCTAGTGCATGTCCAAATCTTGGTGAGGTGCGGGCGTGCCAGTCAGTTTGATCCTACAACTAACAAGATATGTAAACAACAGATCAAATAGCCGATCGGTTGTCAAGCCGATGGAGTAATTCCAGCCGATAGGAATAGGGTTTTGAACTATCGATAATATATCCAATGTAGATAATGATATAAAGGCAGTCAGCTGATGATGATGCAATATAACAGTAATATAATCCAGTAGAAACCAATCGGCTAACAATATGATATGATAGAACAAGTACTGATCTGATTGTTAAAGCATACATCGGCTGGAGGTCCGATGTCATAAAATCCACAAGATTAGATAAATCAATGAAACCTTTGTTGTCATCGGCTAAATCCAACTTATACGTATATGCAATCTTTATAAGCCGATGCAACGTCCAGATAACTTATCGGCTAGCACCTCGATAAAAAACTAGTATGAACTTATCGGCTCAACAAGATTTATATTATCAACAATAATCTAGTAGGTCGAACCTAACCGATGCAGCACGAGATTGTATATGATAATCTAATACTCGATGAGCTGATAGATCTGTCTAATGTGATGGATATAACAAATCTATTTATAATAGCATTGTGATTGTAGAGATATATCGGCTAAGACAGAAGATCAAACCTAACCGAGACAGCCCAACTAAACCGATGCGTCTCTAAACACAATGCAATTAGAGATAGAATTGAGATATTAGGTATGCAAATATATCAACCAAACCAGAGCGATCCAAGAGATTGAAGCGATGCAGCCTTGAACAACACTGACGTAGCCGATAGATTCACCAGGGCCCGCGGAACGTAGGACTTACTCCTTCGCCGGAGATCGAAAACCGATGCAGCCCCGTGTCAGGTGCCAAGTTCCGCCGGATGATAAGTAAAAACCTCGGTAAAGAGGGTGGCGATGCGCTGAGAGTAGTTATATTGATCTAGAGATAGTTTACAATGACCCCGGGTGTACATATTTATACCCGTGGGGAGATACTTGTCCTTGTAGGACAAGAAAGAAACTTTCCTAAAGATAAAAGGAAAACATAAAATCCTTATAGGACACTAAACACATTTTCCTAAAGATAAAAGAAACTAACAAATACTGCCTAATTAATAGATAAACTATCATGTCGCATCCTCCTTGTACTCGGTCACTTCTAGATAAGCTTCCTTTAACAGATTAATTTCCTTAACCGAATATATCAGGAATCCGACTATTGGCGACATGGTAATTCTCTTAAGGGCTTACCAAATTTCGCTGTTAACATGCGTACACTTCAGCAAATTAGCTGGCGCGCGCGCCAGTTGGCCCCCCTTCTCGCGCGCCCTTTTTTTTCTGTTTGGTTTTTTTCGATTTTTGCACCTCCAGATGTGTTTTTCTTTCTTTTTTTCAATCTTTCGCACACCTCTTTACAAAGGTAGAATTGAAAGTTTTCAAATTTTGTGTTGAAAGTTTTTAAATTTGAGTTGAAAGTTTCCAAAATCGAGTTGAAAAGTTTCAAATTTTGAGTTGAAAGTTTTTCAATTTGACTTGAAAGTTTTCGAATCTGAGTTGAAAGTTTTCAATTTTGCGTTGAAAGTTTTCAAATTTGGTTTGAAAGTTTTTCGAATTTGAGATGAAAAGTTGAAAGTTTTCAAATTTTGACTTAAAAAATTCAAATTTCAAGTTGAAAGGTTTCAAAATTTCACTTCATATATAGATTCCATTTCAATTTGTTACTAAAAAATCTTGAAAAAAAAAGACAATTCTTACCTTAATTATCGTTATTATCTAAAACTGTCCGGGTTAGTTACTTTATATGCATCTCCGAAAAAAAAATCCTAGGAAAAAAAAGGAAAACTTGCGGCGCCCACCATACCCACCCGCAGACGATGAGGGTCCGCCACGTGGCACGCGCGCGACTTAGAGAACTCTCGTACGCGCTAATTAGTAAAACCGAGGTAGGTGGGACGACTGAGACGTTGGATTGGATGATTCTGGATCGTTGGATTTGACGAATGAACTACGATGAAGGAGGGGGGGCTAATGGGCAATCGATCGCTAGGGCGATCGCCCAGCAATCGGTTTGTCCGGCCTCCCCTATACTCCTCCCTCTTCTCCCCCTTCCTCCTCCCCTTCTTCTCTTTCTACTACAGTACGCCACATAAATTTTTTTTAAAAAACATAAGTTAGAAAAATTTATGTATAGAAATACTATATATAAAAAAATTTTGAATTCAAATTCAAATTTGAATCGGGTATGTAAACTTTTGACTTATAAACTTTGGGTCTATAAACTTTAGGTGTATAAACTTTAGATGTATAGAAATACTATATATAGAAAATATTTGAATTCAAATTCAAATTTGAATCGGATATAATTCAAATTCAATTTTGTATCGGGTATATAAACTTTAGGTCTATAAACTTTGGATCTATAAACTTTAGGTGTATAAACTTTAGATGTATAGAAATACTATATATAGAAAATATTTGAATTCAAATTCAAAAATTGAATCAGATATAATTCAAATTCAAATTTGAAACGGGTATATAAACTTTTGGCTTATAAACTTTAGGTCTATAAACTTTAGATGTATAGAAATACTATATGTAAAAAAATATTTGAATTCAAATTCAAATTTGAATCGGATATATAAACTTTTGACTTATAAACTTTTGGTCTCTAAACATTAGATGTGTAAACTTTAGGTGTATAAATTTACCAAAATAGGAAAGTAATGCGGTGCCAAAAAAGAAAACCAGGTGGAGGGAGAGAGGGGGGAGGGGATCGATCGCTGATCCATCCCCAGGGCGATCGATCGCCGAACAGGATTTCCGGATGAAGGATGCTCATTCATTCATCAAATGCAACGGATAAAAATCATCGATCCAACGCTCCAGATCGACCCACATTTTCTCTCAACCGCGCGATCCCCACCGAGCCGAGTCCCCGGCACTCTCGCTCTCGCTCTCGGTCTCACCGGAAGCCCTAGATCCGCCCCCACAAGAAACCACGCCACTCAATCTCTAGGTACACATCGATGATATAGATAGATGCTGCTATGTGTGGTTGAGGTGATTTTGATCTTTGGTTGGATGCTTGATGTGCTCAGTTCTTCGACGTGGTGTCAAGGTGGAGCGGGCGACCACGACGGTGGCAGCGGCGGTGAAGGGGGCGCCGCCGGGGAGGATATCGCACGCCAGAGCGGGAGGCGGTGGTGGTGGCACGCAGGAGGACAGGACGATACTGAAGGGGATAACCGGCGAGGTGAGGCCGGGGGAGGTGCTGGCTGTACTGGAACCATCGGGGAGCGGCAAGTCGACGCTGGTCTCCATCCTCGGCGGGCGGCTCGCCGGCCAGCACGCCGGGATGGGCGCCGTGCCGTGCCGTGCAGTGGCACACGGGGTTTGTGGCGCAGGACGACGTGCTCCACCCCCACCTCACCGTCCGTGAGACGCTCCTCTTCTGCGCCATGCTCCGCCTCCCGACCTCCGCGCCCGCCACCGCCGAGGCCTCCGCCGCCGAGGCCATCATCTTCGAGCTCGGCCTCGCGTCGTGCGCCGACACCATCGTCGGCAACGCGTTCGTCCGCGGCGTCGCCTCTTCTGCGCCATGCTCCGCCTCCTGGCCGCCGCGCGCTCGCACGCCGCCTCCGCCAGCCGCCACTCAGCCCGCCAGGCGCCGCCCGTTGCTACTCCCCGTAGCAAAGAGAACTAAAAAAAAGAGAAAAAAGAAAGGGGAAATTTGACGTGGCACGCTGACATGTGGGTCCCATGCTAACTCAGCCGCCACGTAGACCAAAACTGGTGTTAAAACCACCGAAGGACCTCGGGTGACCGGTTTTGTATAGTTAAGGGACCTCGCATATCTGGTTTTGCGGTTCAAGGACGTTTTTTTTATCCCGATGACAAGTTGAGGGACCTTCGGTGTAATTTTTCCTATTGCAAAAGTAAAAGGAAAGCCCACTCAATATGGGCCAAAAATAACAAAAACAGGTAGAATCGTGCGTCCCTCCCGGATACCCTTGTTTGGGTTTATTCGATCCGTGCCATTTTAAATATGTTTATTTAGATAAATATCATTATAATTCGTCTATTCGTAACATCATCATCATCACATTTTTCATCTACTCTCCTATCTGCACGTGTTACTCACCCGTCAGATTTATTTTCTTCCTTTCACCCTCCCTTATCATCTTCCTTCCCCATGGGTGAGTCGTCGTGGGCAGCGCGGAGCGGCCGGCGTGGTCGGCGCCATTGGGAGCAGGCTGTGCTGCGGCGGCCTTGTGCTGCTGCTGTTGTGCTGCAAGCAAGTGGAGAGGAGACATTCCAACCCAAACACCTTCAACCTCTCCTACACCGGCGAGCACAACCACTCGGCGCCCACACATCAACTCGCTCGCTGGCACCACCCGCAACAAGCTCCCTCATCCTCCTCCTCCTCCTCCTCCGTGCAACCTCAACCTCTGCCGCCATCTGTGGTGGTCGCGGGGGGAGCCGAGGAGGCGAGCCACCAGAGCAGCTCGTCGACGGGGCTCTCCCCGACCACGCCTCTACGCACGTTTGTCCATGGAGGAGGATGAGGAAGAGGACGACGAGCTCCTCATGGAGATGGCCAGCGATGATGAGCTCCTCTTCCTCAACGGCATCCACGTGGCGGGTAGGGCATCGTCCTTAGCGCACCGCCGCCATCGCAGTTTGCCCGAAGCCGACGCACCCCACACCTAGTTCCATCATTGTCGCTCTCTTCTTCTTTCTCTACCATGTCTGCCCACCACCTCATCATCAGTCAATCTCCCTCACTGGCTCCCCTCACACCAAATCCTCACACCACCGGTTTGCCTCACCAAGGAGAACCCATTCCCCTAGTTTCCCCTCTCTTTTAGCCACCCCATCCCACCACCACCATCACCTTCTTTGCCGCCGGAATTGTGCCCTTCCATCCATTGTTCTGGCCATCTCCCTAGCTCCCTGTACCGGCCGACACTTTCCACGAGTGAGCCAAGCTCGGGAACACATTCGGTCGCTGCGTCACCACCTCCCAGCCACTGGAGCACCGGCACCCGGTCCTCTCCTCCTTCTGCTCTACATGTGAAGAAAGAAGAAACGAAGAAATGGTGGAGAGAGATGGGAAAAAGAAAAGAGAAGATGAGAGGATGAAGGAAGAAGACGAATCTAACAGGTGAACCTCACGTACAAATGGGGAAGAAGATGGAAAACGTGACGACGATGGCATGGCTCTAATTTTGTAAAATTTGAGTAACACAGCTACGAATATACGAATTATAATGTCACGCCTGTGCCACACGCGTGACGAGCTACAACGCCAGGATGACGTTTACAGTAATGTGTCGGGTGGGTGTGTGCGCATGTGTGTTGTGTGATTCGGCCAAGCGGCCAGGCTGGCATGTATGACCTTTATAAGTAAGGAACCCTGTAATGAGAGAGGTGTGAAATGAAGAAAGGATAAACGAATCTCTCCTCTCAACAACTCTGCTCTGCCCCTTTCTTCCTCGACTTTGTCTCCTCCTCCTCTGTTCTTCACCTCTCCTGCTCTAGTTATTCCTCTGCTATGATCTAGTAGTGTTACAGTGGTATCAGATTCGGGTTTTCTGTGGTTGATGCGTTCAAATTCTCTCGATCCGACTGGTAAAATCCCTATGCTCCGGTAGGCGGCTACCCTCGGGTGCGGCTGCTGTAAGTCCGGTTCAGGTTCAGTTGGATTTGGAGCGAACGCTCACCACGGCGCCCATCAAGCTCAGCGCTCCGTTATGCCAATCGCTCGAGTCGATGGAGGGGAAATTGTTGGAGAAGTTGGAGTTACTCACTCAGAAGATGGAGGCTATGGATGACAAGATGACGAAACATGGAGGGCGGCTCGATCAGGCTGTCGTCAAGGTGGATCTCGCTCTGGAGGCGGTCGGGAAGCTGCAGCAAGATCAGCTTCAGGCGGCGCGGCAGCAAAAGAGTTTGGCGTCTTCCGATCAAGTGAGTATTCTGGGCTCCCCATCTGCGGTTTCTCTTGGCAATGCGGGTGTTTCCCCACCACCACCGCCGCCGCCGCCGCCGCCAAGGTTCCATACTCGTCCTGTGTTTACTCGCAACGAAGCGGAGTCTAGCCAGGGTTTTGATCAGGGTGTTTGTGCTAAGAGTTGCTTGCCTAAGATGGATTTTCCTCGTTTCGATGGCTCTGATGTCCGTATTTGGCTAGATATGTGCGAGACCTATTTTGACATGTACCAGATTCCGGCTATGTTTAAGGTTTCTGTAGCAGTCTTGCATATGTCTGGAAATGCAGCACAGTGGTACCAATCCTTTAAGTTAGTAGAAGAGATTTGTGACTGGTCTCAATTTCATTATGCGGTTGCTCTCGAGTTTGAAAGTACTGCACAGCGTGAAAAAGTTCAGGCGCTGCAAACCTTACGGCAAACTGGTTCAGTTGCCGATTATAAGTCCCAGTTTGATTCACTAGTGTACCAGGTACGTGTGTTTGATCCATCTGTGGGAGGGATGATGCTTCTGTATTGTTTTATTCTGGGTCTAAAGGAAGAAATCCGCTCAGTTGTGCTGGTCCAGTTACCTGACATTGTTCAGCAGGCTGCTGCAATTGCTTTAGTGCAAGAAAGTGTGTTACTAGACAATGGACAGAAACCTCTTAAGAAATTGACATACAAAGGGGTTGGCGCAAAAGTGGATACGTCTGTTCCTGTCTCTGAGCCATCGGCCATTCAACCTGAAAGAGCTGAATTATGGAAAGCTAAACAGTTGAAGGAATATAGAAGAGCGAATGGACTCTGTTTTAAATGTGGGGATAAATATTCACCTGATCATCAGTGTGTGATCACTGGTTAATTAAAAGCTATGCAAATCACTGAAGTTATTCCAGATGATCTTTTGAATGCAGTGGTTGCCGAAGAAGATTCTGATGCTGAGGAGCAGTATCATATTTCTTTGAATGCATTATCTGGTGCATCTCGCCATAATGCTATTCGTTTGAGAGCATTGGTTCAGAATAAAGTATTGTTGATGTTGGTGGATTCCGGCAGCTCTCATAGTTTCATTGATCTCAATTTTGCTCAGCTGTTGGGTTTGCAGTTGTGCCCTATTTCCCCTTCCTTGGTTCAGGTAGCTAATGGTGAGTTTCTCTCTTGCCAATATGTGGTTTCTAATTTCACATGGTGGATCCAAGGTCAGACATTCTCTTATGATCTAAAAGTGGTCTAGTCGGGGGGCCATGATGCAATATTGGGGATGGATTGGTTGGCTCAATGGGGTGATATGTCTTGTAACTGGGCAACTAAAACTCTAAAGTTTTTCTATCAAGATCAGTGGATTGCACTGCAGGGTGTTCAAGAGTCTGATTCCCAGACTGAATTATGTGCTATTTCTTACCCTCAAATATTGAAATGGCAGAAGGGTTGTGATATTTGGGCTGCTGTTTTGCTTGAACCTACTGACAATGCAGATTCTTAGTCCATTTCAGAAGTAGTAGCTCCATTACTGTCTGAGTTTGCTGATGTTTTTCAAGAGCCCAAGTGTTTACCTCCTCATCGCACTTTTGATCATGCTATCTCCTTGTACCCTGATGATGCTCCTGTCAACAGTAAACCTTACAGGTATTCTCCTTTACAAAAGGATAAGATTCAACGCCAAGTCAAGGACATGATTGATTCTGGTCTTATTACTCCCAGCATGAGCCCTTTTGCCTCCCCAGTCTTGTTGGTCAAAAAGAAAGATGGGACATGGCGTTTTTGTGTGGATTATCGCAAACTCAACTCTGTCACTGTTAAGAGTAAGTTTCCAATGCCGGTGGTTGATGAGTTATTGGATGAGTTAGCGGGCACACAATACTTCTCTAAACTGGACTTGAGAGCCGGTTATCATCAAATCCGTATGGTGGAACAGGATGAGTTTAAAACCGCTTTCAAAACTCATCATGGGCAGTTTCAATTCAGGGTTATGCCCTTTGGTTTAACAAATGCTCCATCTACATTTCAACGCCTGATGAATTCAGTATTTGCATCTCTTATTCGCAATGTGTATTGGTTTTCATGGATGACATTTTAGTGTACAGCCCTGACTTGGATTCTCACCTACATCATCTGAGACAAGTGTTTATGTTGTTGCGACAGCATCAGTTATATGCCAAAATGTCGAAGTGCTCTTTTGCTTGTGCTCAATTAGAGTATTTGGGCCACATAATTTCTGCTAAAGGTGTCAGTACTGATGCTGCCAAAACTGCAGCGATGTTAGCCTGGCCTGTTCCACAAACTGCAACTGAGTTGAGAGGTTTTCTGGGCCTCACAGGTTACTATCACAAATTTGTTCCGAATTATAGCATTATAGCCAAACCTCTGACAGTGTTATTAAAAAAGAAAGCATTCCTCTGGTTAGATGCTGCTCAACAAGCTTTTCAACAGCTCAAACTAGCCATGAGTTCTACCCCGGTGCTAGCATTACCTAATTTCAGTCTTCCCTTTGTTTTGGAGACAGATACCTGTGCTTATGGAGTTGGTGCTGTGCTCAGCCAGTTGAATCACCCTATTGCTTATTATAGCAAAGCTTTGGGACCAGCTAATCAGAAACTTTCTATCTATGAAAAAGAGTTTTTGGCTATAATGATGGCTGTTGACAAATGGAGATGTTATTTGCAGCGCTGCCCTTTTACTATTCGCACTGATCACAAAAGTTTATGTCACTTGAATGATCAAGTTCTTGGAACTGATTTGCAACAGAAGGTTATGACTAAATTGATGGGTTTTCAATATACTTTTCAATACAAAAAAGGAGTTGACAATATAGTTGCTGATGCGCTGTCCAGGATGCCTGTTATACCTCATTGTGCTGCACTGTCAGTGGCTTCTCCCCTCTGGCTCCAGGAGGTGTTAAATTCTTATCCAGTGGATCCTGCTGCTCAAACTTTGCTGACCGAATTGGCTGTTCAATCTCCTAATACACAAGGTTTTTCTCTGCATGATGGATTAATCAGACATCATGGCCGAGTATGGATTGGAGCTAACACTGGATTACAAACGAAATTGATTAATGCTTTTCATTCTTCTCCTGTTGGGGGTCATTCTGGCTCTACTGCTACCTATCAAAGGATGAAGAAGTTATTTTCTTGGGTAGGTCTGAAATCAGATGTGACTAACTTTGTTAAGCAGTGTTAGATTTGTCAACAGGCCAAGTCTGAACACTGCAAGCTCCCTGGCTTGTTAACACCATTACCAATTCCTAAGGAAGCCTGGGTGGACATATCAATGGATTTTATCGAAGGTCTTCCCAAGTCTGATGGATTCACTGTCATTCTTGTGGTAGTGGATAGATTCACTAAGTTTGCCCATTTTATTCCCTTGCGTCATCCATTTATTGCTTTCCAAGTGGCCAATGCAGTTGACAAAACAGTTTTCAAGACACATGGCATCCCTCATTCTATCGTCTCAGATCGGGATAAAATTTTCACCAGCCGATTTTGGAGTGATTTGTTCAAAGTGTGGGACACTACTCTGAGTATGAGCTCCGCTTATCATCCTCAAACGGACGGCCAGACCGAGCATGTTAATCAATGTCTTGAAATGTACTTGCGTTGTATGACTCAAGCAACACCAACTAAGTGGAACAAATGGCTGCACTTGGCAGAATACTGGTGCAATACCTCTTTTCACACTGCATTGGGTTGTTCTCCTCATAAAGCTTTGTTTGGAGCTGATCCTCATGTCAGTCAAGTGCCAGTACTTCTCTCCTCAGTCCATCAGTCAGTGGTTGATCTTGTTTCTGAACGCAATCAGCTATCTGCTTTCTTACAACAACAACTGCAACGGGCTCAGTTGCGCATGAAGCATCAAGCAGACAAAGGCCGGTCTGAACGATCCTTTGCAGTTGGGGATCATGTGTTTCTGAAGTTGCAGCCATATACTCAATCTTCGGTGGTGAATCGTCCATACCCCAAACTATCTTTCAAGTTCTTTGGCCCATTTGAAATTCTGGAGAAAATTGGTCAGTCGGCTTATCGGTTACAGTTACCAGACTCAAGTTTGATTCATCCCGTCTTTCATGTCTCTCAGTTGAAAGCACATGTTCCTGATCATACACCGGTCTTTACTTCTCTTCCTCACCCTGTGGTTTTGGATGCCGCTGACGTTTGGCCTGAAGAAATACTCGATCGTCGGCTTGTGAAAAAGGGCAATGCAGCACATGTTCAGGTGTTGATTAAGTGGTCTTCTTTACCGGCGCATCAGGCTACCTGGGAGGATTATGAAGTGCTCAAGACCCGCTTTCCATCAACACCAGCTTGGGGACAAGCTGTTTCTCCGGCGGACGGTACTGTCACGCCTGTGCCACACGCGTGACGAGCTACAACGCCAGGATGACGTTTACAGTAACGTGTCGGGTGGGTGTATGCGCATGTGTGTTGTGTGATTCGGCCAAGCGGCCAGGTTGGCATGTATGACCTTTATAAGTAAGGAACCCTGTAATGAGAGAGGTGTGAAATGAAGAAAGGAAAAACGAATCTCTCCTCTCAACAACTCTGCTCTGCCCCTTTCTTCCTCGACTCTGTCTCCTCCTCTGTTCTTCACCTCTCCTGCTCTAATTCTTTCTCTGCTATGATCTAGTAGTGTTACATATAATGACATTTATCTGAATAGATATATTTGCAATGGCACATATCAAATTAACCCTAGATTTTTTTTTGAGATAACCACTTATCTACATTGCATGTGAGGTTGGACTAAACCTCTTCCGCCCATCTGCTGCATTGCGTGTCTTGCACGCATGATCCTTAACTCGCATGGATTATTAGTTATGTGTACAAATTATTTTCAAAAAAGAAAAAGTTGTGTACAAATTTGTTCTGAGTTAGACCTACTGCCTACTGGCATCTCAAACCTAACATTTCCTGCTTTAATGTGGTACAAATTTTTGTTTTGCGCTTTTGTTTTTCACTTATTCCACATTTTTTCTATCGAATTTTGTATGGCTGCTAGCTTGTATAACCCTGAGTGACGGTGTCTGAACAACCATTTTCCTAACTTGTACAAAGCACTTCCTCCGTTTCACAATGTAAGTCATTCTAACATTTCCCACATTCATATTTATGTTAATGAATCTAGATAGATAAATATATATGTCTAGATTCATTAACATCAATATGAATGTGGAAAATGCTAGAATGATTTACATTGTGAAACGGAGAGAGTATATACACACAGGCCATTCGGAAGGTCCTGGTGAATCCTAAACCATCCGCAAGTACGGAGGAGGGTGTCAAGGCTGAAGGTCATACTCCGACATTAGAAAAAAATCGAGTACTAACAGAAAAGGTTCCAATAAGCACGCTGGATATTGCCCTTCAAAGTTCAAACCAACACTTCAGCATGGTTCTTCTTTCCTTGACCAGAACAAGTGTAGCGAAGAACAAAAACGCATTCAACAACAGGCAATCTGCATAAACTTATACATCATGTTTTCTTTGTTGCCCATTGAGAGGCACTCAGCATATGGTACATCATCCAAATTGCCGGTCAACAAGAAAACAAAACCCTCAACCTCGGCACACGCGACAGTGTCTTTCGTCCTACTATCTTCGAAGAATATATCTTGCACCGGACAAAACTATATCCTTCCACGTATAGGGAGCCTGACATTTATATCCTTCATGTTAGCATTTGATGTTGGTGTTAGTGTTCAGGCAGGCTCGAGACCATATCATGTCAACCAAGATTGGTTGATGTCCCACTCCCAAACAATGCATTGTCTGCTGTTCAAGCTACAACATCCGAAGTGTCAAAACTGATCATCCCAACCAACCAATCCTTGTAGCTCCATGATCCACCCTCTCCAAACGAAAGGACCAAGAAGACGCTGCTGGACAGTCAAAAAAGCTGTCGCATGCGGCACATCCCTTGTGTAATGAGGATGGCCAAGTTAGCGCACCAGGACTCCAGGGGCAGCACCTAGCACTCCAGAGAGAACAAATGGTGGGCACCATGGTGCAAGGAGGCCTTGCTCCATATGTAACAGATGTAATGGATCCCTGTCACATTAAGATCTCACCATAAGCATCTACCAATAAATTCACCAGTAATCATCATCGTATCCAGACCACCGTGAGCGGGATCCACTTGATCTATTTGACTGCCACGGACGAGGGTTAAAACCCCTATCATACTGTTTGGTGTACCGCTGTTCAGGGGACCTGTGCATCCTCCCTCCCTTGGAGACTCTTTTTGTAGCACTTCTTAAATTCTCTTCGATATCATATTCTTGGCGCTGCAAAAGGAAATCAGGTGAACAACTTTGTTTTGCAGGAAATTTAAATTAAAAAACAATGGTCATTTTATAACAAAATGAAACTTCATATTTCTGCCATCAATAAGCACTGTAGCATTGTAGCAAGCACATCCAAATTTTCCAAAATATGGTAGGTATAGGCTTCTCCATTACTAGTATGTACCCAGCGTCTGCTCATAGTGGCATTGCCCATTATTATTATTATTTAGAGAGAATGTGCAGGAGCAGTAAAGATTACAGCATCCACGCATCTAGATGGTGGATCAACCAAAAAGAAAAGGGAAGATATATAGTAACAGAGCTATATTCTCACAAAGTATCTGGCGACCTAAAAGCATCCTTGCAGAATGTTTAGTTGAGGCTTAAATTTTGCAAATATGTTACCAATGCTATCTTGGAAACTTCCAGGTATGAAAATAATGAATTGGTCGAGATTTGATCCATTGAAAAAATCTACGATGAGTGGCGCGTGAAAATATTACTCGGTTACCACTTTTCATAAGCATATTTAATTGTTTTTGTGCTTTACCTTGTCAGAGTCTGAAAGAACATTATAAGCCTCCCCAATTGCTTTAAATAGATGGTCAGCATCTGCATGAACCTCCTTGGCGACATCCCTCCAAAACCCATCATCAGGCTTTTCATTCCTCACTAGCAATTGTGCAGCCTGCAGGTCAAAATAGTGTTACAGATGCTTTGTGTGAATCCAACAAGAAATTCTCTGAAACAATGTAAACCTTATCTGGGTGATGCCTCAGTGCAGCCTTCCGGTATGCCTTCTTAATATCTGCTGGAGATGAAGATGGTTCAATTCCCCTGCAAAAGAGGGGGCAGGAGAGAAGAGAAACAACTAATTAAGTTATCTCCACATAATAAGAGATTATTAATTTGCTTCGTCTCATTAAAATATAGATGATTCTGATGGATAAGTCTTTGTGGTCCTTGTTTGTGATTCTTTCTTTTGCTTTTGGGTAGTTTCACCTTTTCAGGACAGCATCTACTCCTTTAGCATATTTTCAGTTGCTAGGACAGCTGCGGTTAGTAGGACAGCAGCGGTTAGCATCTCCTTTATGCCCCCCTTTATGCTTTATTCAGTTGGGATGCCCTCTAGGACAGCATCCCTTTCAAATTTCGAATTTTAGACTAGAAGAGTGCAGCAATAGGCTTGCAGCCAGCTATGGCTATATATATATGTATCCAACCTTCCTCGGGAAGGTATGGCTTTATGTTTGTGAATGAGAGAAAACCAGAAAATTGCCCCATCTCTTGTGCCATCCTCTTCTCAATGAGAGTAACCATTGAGGTTCTAACAGATTCGCCAATAGTTAGAAAGGGTGACACCCAATTAAAATGAGATCATACAAGTATGCAACATAATATGACATGAGCAGCTGTACTCATCACAATGGAGTTGATGTCCTAAATCATGTGTGTGACTGTGGCTAGATGAAGTAGCAAAGTATTGATTCTCCTATAAAACAGCTGTCTTGTGCTATCGAGAAAATCTAATCCAACACATGCAGCAGTGCTCTTGGCAAGGGGAAAAAGGAATCACTACATTATAGATTCTAGATTAATTTGTTCCACTAGATCAATGAGAACAGTAGGTAAAAAATCAAATGTCAGAGATATGCATTGAAAGCAAATATTAAGGTTGGTTAAAAACCTGGGGGCAAAAACAACACTTTAATAAACAAAAAGAAGGTAAGGTTAATTTAGAAAAAACTTACAAGATTAAATACAAATTCAAGGGAGTATCTCTTTTTGCTTCATCCTCTACAGATAAAAGTCGGGTGCGCGCCTGCTTCAGATCGCTATGCTTGTTCAAAACTTTTGGTGACAATCCAGAGTTATTAGCTTGCTTTTCAATAAGTGATATGAGCTTCCGTAAATCATTAGCAGCTTGTCCATAATCCCTGATCATTTCGTATAAGGTGGCTCTTCTTGAAATTGCCTGAAATTAAGAAGCCATTAATGAAATCCATGCACAACCACATAAGGCTAAAACAGTCCATATATAATAAATGTATCACATATTATGCATATGTAAATGTGTGCAAAATGATAACTGTGCATCATAAAACAAGAGCTACTGCACTTTACCTTCAGATAAGTTGCATCAAGAACCATGGCTAGCGAACAATCTGCTATAGCATCAGTAACTTGACCGAGTGCTTGGTATGCAGCAGCACGATTGCAAAAACAGACAGCTGAAAAGGGGCGTGAATCACTATTACGTGCCAATGCTGCTGAATATTGTTCTACAGCCTCTGAGTATCGACGAGCTTGAAATGCTTCATTCCCAGCAGCCTAAAAAGCAACATGAGCACAAAAAATATTAAGTTATCATTAACAAAAATGAAAGGCTATCTAATCGGTTTCTTGCTCATTCTGTGATGTTGCGTCAAACATAGGAAATAGAGATGCACTCATAGTTACTAATTATCCTGGGAGTCAATAAGTTGTTTATTTCTTGCACATCCTACTCAGTAAAACAGTAGAAGTTGCTAAAGTTGAATAAAAAATGCAGTTCTGACTGCAAGAAAGAAATCATGTATCGATATGATAGACAGCAAAGTACTGTCACTTCAAAAATTATGCAACATTTCCTGCTGAGAAATATCATATTCCTTAAAACCAGAAGGGAATAGCAATTATAGTTCTGGACAGAGCAAATTTAAATATTAGAACAGACTCAATAAAGAACATAGGTAGATATGACAGGACAAATATCATCAAAGTTCATTTCCCACAAAATATGTTAAACAAACGGAGCATACCTTATGGGAAAGAAGTTCCCTAATGGTAGTAGACAAAGATGAGAAACATTCCTGAGATGTTCTCCCTTCACTGCAAGAGTAGCCCCATTCAGGAGTTAAATATAACAAGAAAAACTTACAAAGGAAAAAAAAGAAAGAAATGTAACTCATAGGACATGAGAAATTTACCTCTCTTTGACATTTGTCACTTGCTGGTGCTTATTTAGCAACTCGAGAGCATCTTCAAGTTTGCCTGAAAGGAAGTAAGTCTTGCAAATGAGATATGTCCGCCAGAGCCTCCCTGACCATTCCGTAGTTTCAGATGCACTGGAATTCTTTTCAGCTAACACAACTGTTTCCTGGCATAGTTGAATGACTTCTTCATATTTCCGTAGCTGTACAGTGCAACAACCATATTAGTAAGCAGGAAGCACTAAGACATACAATAGTGTAATAGTTCACAAAAAAAACATGGATATAAAACAGCGAACGAGAAGAAATTACAGACCGTCAGTAGCGCCTCTGCTTTCATCTCCATTAGTTTATCTGAGTGTGAACTTATGTGCAACGCATTGGAGATAAATTGTAAAGCAGTTGTTGCTTCGGACACTGTTCTTTTCTTAAGAAGTTCCTCCGATAGCGATATCCAATCCACCACACTCTGAAGTATAGATTAAATGATGTCATTGTATCAACAAGGTATGATGCTATAACAAGCAGAAAAAGAATACTTGTTTTTTCTCGAAAACGCAGGAGAGCTGCATTTCATTTCATTAAGGGGAAGAAAAAACAATACAAAAACACAACACAAAGAAAAAACCAAAGTAGGAGTGCCCGAGCCCTCCTACCAAGACCCACACACACTAGACAACCCGGGGAGCTTAGTTGCCTAGATTAGCCGTCCCACTAAGGAGCTTTTGAAGGCGAGAAGCTCCAGCGACACCCCAAAGATGGCCCTCATTTTCTATCACTTGCAAGACCGTCGCTACTCTAGGATTGGCGTTATTGAAAACGCAGTCATTGCGGTGCTTCCAAATCTCCCAAGCTACTAAGGTTACCAAGGAGTTAATCCCTTTTCAGCACCTCCTTCGGCCGGTTCTTTGTTGCTTGGCTCCACCACCTCAGAAAGCGGTCGGTAGAGGGTTGAGGCACAGCCTCAGCTAACCCTAGTCTCAAAAAGATTGCCGTCCAAACTTGGCGAGAAAAAACACAAGAGATCAAAATGTGTTGGATGGATTCTTCACTTTGATCACAAAGGGGGCAGATCACTGTGTGCTGCAGCCCACGCGTAGCTAGACGATCGGCTGTCCAACACCTATTATTGATGGCCAGCCAAATGAAGAATTTGCACCGGAGGGGAGCCCAACACTTCCAAATACGTTTCCAGGGAGCAAAATGAATCGAACCCAAGAAATAGGCTTCATAAGTTGATTTGCAAGTGTAAACGCCATCTGCAGTAAGCTTCCAAACATGCTGATCCTGGACATCTTGTAGCAGCACCACCTCTTCTACTAGATCCCAAATGGCCAGGTACTCAGCAAGAAGCTGGACCAAAAGCCCCCCTTGGATGTCAGCAACCCAACTTCTATTTGTCAAAGCTTGTGCCACAGAACGTTGCTTTCTTGCTCTTTTAGGGATTAAGGCGAAAAGATTAGGGGCTAGCTCAGCAATCGTCTTTCCTTGCAGCCATCTGTCACTCCAAAACTTGGTATGTTCTCCATTTCCAAGGATAGTTTTGACAGCCACAGCAAAAAGAGAGTGGACATTTTTGGGCACATTGATGGATAAACCGGCCCAAGGCCTAGATGAGTCTGTTTTTTGCAGCCAAAGCCATCTCATGCGCAAAGCCCACCCCATCTTTTCAAGATTAAGAATACCAAGTCCCCCTAAAGACAGGGGTCGACACACTCGATCCCAAGAGACCAAGCAGTTTCCTCCATTTGCATTGTCACTCCCTTTCCATAAAAAACCACGGCGCCTCTTGTCAATGGCTTTAAGCACCCATTTAGGAAGATCCAGTGTCATCATTGCATAAATAGGGATGGCTGAAAGAACCGCCCTAACAGCTGTGAGCCGGCCAGCTTTATTCATCAAGGAAGCTTTCCAACCCGGGAGATTGTCCGCTACTTTGTCCACTAAAGGCAGCAGGTCAGCCTTGGTTGGTTTCCGAATTGTAAGAGGAAGCCCAAGATAATTGCAACTCAAGTATATCTTAACAAACCGAGGTAATATCAGGTGCAAACAGATAATTTTGGCAGAATAAGCATTTACTACCAATTCCTTCCATTCTAACAATGACAATGGTTTGCTTACGGACTTTTGGTGTCTGGTACAGAGGATAACGACTGGAATCCCTTGGATATCAATACAAGGCAATGACTAGTACTCCGTGCAAGCACAGTCATCATTCGTCAATAAAATAACTTCCACTACCAGAATAGAATTCCTTTATATTATCATGTGTATTTAGTCCCTATGATATCCTCTTTTATTGGACATAATGGTGCATGTGAAAATGATTAAACAGAAACTGGCCACCATTAAGATGTTAGATGTGCAAACGGGAAAGAGAACCCAATAGTGCGAGCATCAGATTGATCAACAGATTACCAGTGTTCCGCGGTGATGTAAAAGGCTAGATAATAGAGCCTGCTAATACAGTGATATGAACAGAATGATATTGGAAATATAGTAATTGCAACAAAGATCAGAATGTTCATGAAAGCTGTATACTGAATTTCTATAGTAAGACATGATGGGCCGTAGTTGACAGCTCTTCCTAGGATAGTAAAGACAAAGATAAATCTTCGTAGACCATTACTATGTAAAAGTCTATGAAGGTTGATCATCTGAAATCAGTATAATTAGATTTGTCGTGAAAAAACTTCATATATCAGTGGGGGTGGCCCATGTATAAAATGTCATACACTTCATCGAGGGTACCTTTTACAATCCTAATTCAGAATTTTTTTTTCCTAATTTTCATTTCCGGCAAACTGTTTGCTAAGTTGTCCAACTAACTGCCATTAATCGCTCGGTCGGTCCCTGAGGGCAATTTTAGGCCATGACTCAACATGAACACCTAGTTGGTCAACTTAAGATTCTTCGATTAATCATCACGTCCGGAAGAAACACCAGGAACAGATCAGCTGGAAGGGACAGGAAGGCAGAGGAAAGGAAGGGGGAGACAGAAGAGGTTTTGCCGTCATGGCGTCATGACTCATGAAACAACAGGTAAAGGTGGTACTAGTGATTGATGCAAACAAAAAAATGAAGAGAAAGGAAGGAAATGATGAGATGGGCCAATCCAGCTCAGATTTCAGCCCTCAAGCTATGAAGTTCACCACGTCTATACCCATGACACTGACCTCTCTCTTGTTGGCTTTCTCCTCCCAACATCACTGGACAGTGGACACTCCTTAATATCCATATCAGCTTTGTCCTGTTAGTCGGCCAGATCTGGTGACCATGCAAATCGGGGTAGGAGTCCTGTTAGCAAACTGTAGGACTGTATAAGATCCGAAACCAATCTTACGGTCCGAACAGCCACTGGCAAGCTTTGGAGGGTGACAGAGGTGTAGTTGTGTAGAGCGGACTGCGGGAGAAGGCAAGAAGCAGAAACAGAAGCAGCAGCATAACAAAGAAGTCAACTGCAACTGTGCAACAGTGGATGGTAGCACATCGCTTCACGTCCTACTTAGGCTACCTTTCTCTCTGCTACTCTACTTACTCACCATCAGCAGTATAGTATACTTATCAGGAGCTGAAAGCCAAGCCATTACCAGTACCTAGTCAACAAGTTGACCTATTAAATGACTATTTGGCAAATTGCCTCCTAGGGACTCAAAATTTACTACTTACTCCCAAGTAACAACTATGGCTGTAGATGGTTATATGAACCACACCACTACTCCCTGTAAAACTATTCTTTGCATGTGTTCCACTAAAAGTCAATTTTTGTGAGGTGTTGATTAAAGTAACTAAGAATAGTTAGGGCTTATTCGGTTCATAGGATTTCCAAATCATAGGAATAGGAAAAGTAAAGGATTAGGACGACACATGCACTCCAATCGTTAGGAATTTTTCCAAGAGCTCTCACCTCATGCTTAGAATCCTATGGAATAAGGTTGTAAGACTACAATCCTTAGGAATTTGGTACTCCCTCCGTCCCTAAATATAAGGGATTTTGGTTAGATGTGACACATCCTAGTATGATGAATCTGGACATAAAGCCTGTCCAAATTCATTGTACTAGGATACATCACATCCAACCAAAATCCCTTATATTTAGGGACGGAGGGAGTAGGATCTATTTCTATGAAAAGAATGATGCACATAGAAAAAAAATTAGGTTCAATTCCTACAATAATCCTTTGGAAATCTTTTAAACCGAATGAGCCCTTATAGTTCTAAAAAACTTAATAAATAACAAATTAGTAATTATATATTCTTTGAAATTTCCATAAACGAAAAGTAGATAGCAAAAGGAACAAAACACATGGATAGTAATTAACACAAAATAAAGAACTTAAAGTGATCCCTGAGCAGAAATATAGCACACCTGAACTCTTTCAAGACCATCAGAAGCCTCAGCGAGCATTTTTCTGTCAGAACCAGAAGTCTTACTGGACGTTAAACAGGCAGTGTAACTCCTTAATGCATCTTCAAGATCCCCGAGTGCAAGTTGACAGCTGCATCCATATACGGTACCAAGTTAGATAACTAAATCAATGAGTCCCATCACAGAAACGGCTCAATTCCTACAGGAATCCAGAAAAATCCCATGGCCCGGACAAGGTTCTAATGGGCCTGACAGAGTGATAGTCAAAACAGCATGGGTTATACACATGCATAATAAAATTAGCCTACAAATTCCTTAGAAGGTATGAAGGTGGTATCTTCAATCAAAGTAACAAGAGTGAATAACCTCTCCAGAGTAATCCAGTACAACATAAAGGCACATGTTTCAAGGGAAAAACATCAGCGGACTACAGTTCAGTTTCTCCAAAGCATACATTAGTTATATAGTGAATATTTGAATATTCTAATTAAGACAGTACTAATACACCTGGAACATGCAGCTCTGGTTTTACAAGTATGCGCATTACAAAAGTATTTAGATATCTATTGCATCATCTTCCATGATAAAAGCAGTACATTCCACTATGCAGGGTGCTTTCCAGAAAAAGAACATATAAGTGCACCATGTTCAAATGAAGTTCTCAATCATACTAATTGATTTGTTATCACTGAATAAGATATACTATTTCATTTAAACATTAAAAGAATTAGTTGGGTTGCTGTAGCAACTTCTTACTTTGCAGCTCTAACTTTAGCCTTGAGAAAGGTAGGATCAATTGATGTAGCAATCAAACAATCCTGAAGAGCTTCTCTCATTCTCCCGAGAGACATCCTGGTAGCTGCACGGTTGCTGTAGCAAAGCATCAGTGCACGGGAACAGTATCCAGAAGAATCATGACCGGAAACAGAATTTATTCCACGGGTATAATACTCCTCCGCTGTAGCAAAGTGACCATTTGTGTAGGCTTGATTTCCACTGGCCAAAATAAAATGAAAAGATATGGTATATCAAAATCAAATTTGAATGATCACATAATGCCATGTAAAAAGATATATATGACATGAAAAAGACAACAACAGACAAACAGAATTAAACTGTGTTCATACAAACCTTGTACGCCAGGTTTCACAAGTCTCCAAGGCTGCAGAAGTTGATGCACCTCTTGTTGACTGCTCATCTGCTGAATCCCCTGCTTTATTTTTTTCAGGGGAAAACTGCATGGTCTTTTTGTCTAGTGATGATTTTGGCTGTACATAAGCCTGAGTAACTGAAGGCTTAGGCAGTTGACCAGACTTAGTTCTTACCTTCCTTCTAGTGTTACGTCTTTGTGTTGACACGGAGCTTTGGGGAGATGTAGAAGCACCGAAGGTAAAGTTCAGCCCACTAAAATCTTCTGAGCTTTCTTGGAAAGTGGCATGTTCACCAATCTCGTGTGCTGTTCTGTAGCCATTCTCTTCATAGGCTTGCCCTTGATCGTTGAGCCTATAAGCATCATCCCAAACTTCAGCTGGGGCTGATTTAGGTTTACCATTAGCAGTGTCATGCATATTGGAGGAAGAAGGTTGTGGTGCGATAGGTATAGTTACTTCTTCATCAAAACTAGAAAAGCTGCTAGCAAAGCTGTTCGCAGATGTGTCTACATTGGGAATTCTACCTTCATCTTCGCATGTTGGAAGATCTGCATCAATAACCAAGTGCTCAGTTGCAGAAACTAGATCTTCAGCACAACTGGAGCTCTGGTTTGAGACACCATAATCATGTATATGAACGGACTGATCAGACATCACTGATGCTTCTTTTGCTACCTGTTCTTTTGCTACCTGTTCAACTGTAGCTGAATAAGGAGAACAATCCATTGGTGAGTAGTCACCTGCTAAATCCATGTCTGGCCCAGTGGTGCATGTTTCTTGAGAAGCAAAGTGATGGGGTTGAGCATGCTGCTTTAACTTGGTGGGCCTTTTATTTTTCCTTGCGTTTTTATGCGCTTCCTTTTTATCTCTATATGCTGATTTTATATAGTCAATACCAAATAAGCTCTCTCTTGAACACCAGGCTGGCTCTTGTCTGACTGCACAAGATTCACCAGGAATAGTATCACTTGCTGTATTTGTAGTTTTGAAACTGAAAGATGGCATATCATTTCCAGAAGTAGAGAAGCTAGATGAATGATTTGAATGTGAAAATGCGCGTGACTCCGGAACATTGGGCTGGGGAATAGCACCAAATACTGGAATGGCTTCTGCTTTACTTCTGAACACAAATTGGGAAGATCCATTCACTTTAGTAGATCCGACTGAAGCCCCTTCCCTATTGATGTTTAATTTCTTGATGTCCTCTTGTAATGCATGTTCTGCATATCCTTCGGAAGGAGGGACGGCATTGCTGCCACTACTGAAAACAAAACTACTAGGCCCATAACCTTGATCATTATCTGATCTAGAATGTGTAATGTTTCCAATATCCTCATTAGCCAAGTTCCCTCCATTACCCTTTAGTTCAAAGGATACATTAGTTTGAATGCTTGTGAATGGCATGCTTGCTGCCTGGGCAGAAGAAAAGGTTGTGGCTGCATTAGTTCCAAAACCAGATACTTCTGGTGGCTGGTGAGCAGTTTCATCTTTATTGTTGTTGGATGGGGCTCCATGGCCTAAGTTCAGTTTTGTCATCCTGGCTGGAAGTGTGCTCTCCATGTTACCATGAACTGAGGTAAATGCCTTTGAATTTGCACCAGTGACAAAATTGCCACGATCGTCCATTACCTTTTTTGAAGAGTGTGAGCTCAAGGAAGCATCACTTCCAAATACAAATGCCTCTGATGGATAACCAGAATTATCACTTTGTTTGCACTGTGTAACTCCACCTCCTATATTCAAACATGATGGCAACTCTGGAGGCAAATTATTAACACTACTAGGTGGAACAAAAGCATCACTGTTGGCAGCAGAGGAAAAAACACTGCCCTCATTAGAAGTACTCCCAAAGACAAACGCTTCGGCTTGACGACTACTACCTCCACTTCCCTTCTGCTGAAAGGGAACATCACTTATCTTCTCAGGACACAGACCTGTGCCATCAGTAACATTGAATGTATCAGATGGATTGGTATTAGCACCAGAAGAAACATCATTAGTCCTATCCGCATGGTCACTGGATACGTTCCCTCCAAACACAAAAACTGGTGGTGCATCATTGGTAGATTCAGTACCCATCCTTCCCAAAGGCGCTCGATTGCCTATACCATATTGTGTCAGCTTCTCTGCAACACCATTTGCATTGGCAGAAGCATATGAACCTGCACGGTGGACATCAGAACTAGTACCATCAGAAGAAGGCCCGCTTCCATTGCCTCCAAACACGAATGTTTTTGGCACGCCATTATCACCCTGCAACGGCACTCTGGTGCCTAAATTCAACTGCGTCAATTTCTCCGGGAGCACATTCACTTCACTGTTGAGAACCAAACCAGGTATATCAACTCCAAAAATGGAGCTCCTATCCTTCTTGTTGGCATTGACGCTACTCTCACCACGAGTCTGAAGATTCATCCTCCCCATTTTCTCGGGCAGCTTCGCCGAAGCCGCCCATCCCTCGTCGAACGGAGGCAAGCTGTCCCTGACGCTCCCGAACACGAAGGGGGCTTCTCCATTGGATGACGCCACTGGAGGCTGCTGACTCGTGGCAGAAGCCGCACCGCCAAACACGAATCCGCCGTCCTGACCCTCCCCGGCGCCAACACCAACGCCACCCGGCGCGATCCCCCCGATCCCATCCTGCCCCGATGCGTCCGTACCGCCGCCGCCCCCTCCGCCGAACGGATTCCACGGCGCCGCAGCGGGTGACGCCGGTGGCGGCTGGCGGGAGCGGGAGGAGGCCGCCGCGTGGCGCCGCTTGGCCAGACGCGGGGCGCGGCGGGAAGGAGGAGGCGGTCCCGCGGCGTGATCGGAGGAGGAGGCGAGGCCGAGCCCCAGGTTGGGGTTGCCCATGGCGGCGGCGGGGAGCGGGGTGCCGCTAGGGTTCTGGCCCGTGGTGGGGTAGGGGGCTGGCGCTGCTACCGCCGGCGTCATCGGCCGGCGGCGGCGGCGGCTGCGGCGGCGTGGGATTGGAGGGGAGGGGAGGGTGTTATGGGTGGGTCCGATTTGGGGGGGAGAAGCGTTGGAGGGAGGAGGAATGGGGTTGCGTGGGGAACGCGGCGAAGGCGATGCGGTGCGGGAGAGAGGAGAGGGGTGGCGGTGCGTGTCGCGCAGTTGGGTTGGGCCTATTCTGCTCTGTGTGTTGGGGATTTTGACCGTTTGGGACGTGTCCGTAAAGCTGTGGACGACGACGATTTTTTTGAATTTGGGTGCGGTGGGGTGGGGTTGCCTGGTTTTTTTTGTTTGTTTGTTTTGTTTTTTTTTTTCTTGGAGGATGAACAACAATGAACCCGTTTGTTGATTCGTTTTTAAGGTTGTGTTCTTTTTTAGAGAGTTCTCAGCTCACCGCTCTTATTTTCGACGTGCACGTTTTCTAAAATATTAAACATGTGTTTTAAAAAAAAATTCTATACGAAAATTGCTTTAAAAATTCATATTAATTTATATTTTAAAAATTAGTAAATACTTAATTAACTATACACCGGTGATTCGCTCTATTTTACGTGTATAGGAATCGTGCCTCAGATAAGATGTTTGGTTTGGTGAGATTTTCTTATGCGGATGTGCACTTCTTTTATATATAATAAACAAGTATGCACAAGAATAAGTTTGGCGAGAGCGAATGCAAATTCAGAAACAGAATTATTTTGAGAGTTCTATATCTACTAATCATGAGAGAATTTTATATTTGTCCTCAGATGTTAACTGATTCTCTTATTTGCCCTCGCAAACTTGCCTCTCCCTCTATTTGTCCCCAATTCAAAAAAATGTACATGGCTTGCTTGCTGTTAGAAGGCACATGAAAGGATAATTTTGCCCTTGTGATTTTTTTATATGACTTACTAAACCTTGTTGAATAATAATTTGATTTTTTTAATGTAGGGATTAGGACGCATATTAGTATTAGAGGGTCTGTTTAGATCCCACCTCAAAACTTTACACTATATCATATCAAACGTTTGAATACATGCATGAAGTATTAAATATAGACTAAAAATAACTAATTGCACAGATTGCGACTACTTTATGAGACGAATATTTTAAGCCTAACTGCTCCATGATTTAACAATATGGTGCTACAGGAAACACGTGCTAAGACGTATTAATTAGGCTTAATAAATTCATCTCGTGGTTTACTGACGGATTCTGTAATTAGTTTTTTTATCAGTGCTCGAACACCCCATGTGACACCCTATATAATACCAGATGTGACACGCCAAAACTTTTGACCCCTGTATCTAAAGACCCCATAGTAATCTGACATTGCCTTTTTTTTCGGGGCATCCATGTCGGATAGGATGAATTGAAAAATAAAAACAGCCACCTGGTCGGAAAGTGGCAAAAAGTGACACATATGTGAGAGAAATTAGTGGAGATCAGGTGGCAAATGGGAACAAAAAAAAATTTTTTTAGGCCCCCTTTGAATTGGAGGGAAAATGGAGGAAAAACAAAGGAATTGAAATCCTACACTATTCATGCCTTTGATTCGTAGGAATGAGAAAAGGAAAAACGTAGGAAACTTTCCTATTCCTACAATTCTAGATCAAAATCATAGGAAATTTAACATCCACTCTAACCTCTTGGAAAACTTTCCCAGAGTCTATCTCTCTCATCTAATTCCTGCATTTTTCCTGTGGTCTAATCAAACGGTCATTCCTATATTTTTCCTGTGTTTTGCAATCCTATGTTTTTACACTTGCATTCCTACCAAAATCCTGTGTTTTTCCTATTCCTCCGTTTTTTCAATCCTACGATTCAAAGGGGCCCTTAGGAGGGTGGCATTTGAGATTTTCTGAAAGGATGTCAAATAGTAAATTCTCCTTCATGATTTCAAGTAAGGCAATAATGAATGTAAAGTACTAAAATATTTATATTTCTTAATAATTAAGTTTGAAGGAATAATGAATGTAAAGTACTAAAATATTTATATTTCTAAATGATTAAGTTTGTAATAGTTAGTAGTTAGTTAATCACTTGCTAATAAGTTTTACATGAAGCAGAATAGCGCAACTAAACCTCTAGTTCAAATGGACTCTAAGGCTAAGTTCAAATGTAAGGGTTCGAAACTCCCCCTCCCTCACACACGCAAAACTGTAATGACTTACTAGCACGTGATTAATTAAGTATTTACTAAAAATTTAAAAAATAAACTAATATTATTTTTTACACCAACTTTGCTATAGAAATTCTTTTGTAAAACACACATTGTTTAGCAATTTAAGGGTGCGCATGAAAAATGAGGCAACATATCCTATGCACACAGGCCCTCACGTGTACACACGTGCACACCAACTAAAAAATGTCACCAAAAAGTCTAGAAAAAATCATACACATACTTTCAATTGTATTACACCTAGGGTTAAAATCATAACGTCAAATTCATTATATTTTAGCCGTAACAAAAAAAACAAAAAAACTGACAGTTTTAAGGTTGCAATTTTGTCAGAATTTTATCTTTTTTGTTATTCTCTATGTAGAATAAATTTGAAGATGTGACTTTGCACGTAGATGTAATACTATTGAAAGTACATGTATGAATTTTCCTAGAATTTTTTGTGATAATTTTTAGTTGGTGTACACGGTGTGTACACGCGAGGGCCTGTGTGCATAGGATACGTCCCCGAAAAATGAAGGGGCAAAAGTTGGGACCTAAGGCACCCAAATGAATGCACCTAAAGCATCTGTTGAGGGTTGTTAAATACCAAATTAATGACTTCAATACCTACATAAAACCATAAATATAAAACATACAATATAGCGGTAGGATTTATTTCTAACAATTTCCACGAGTGTTGGTGTATATTTGTATGCAGGAGGCAAACACCAAAGTTGAGATGAAATATACATTAAGGAGGAGGAGAATCAAACTCAAATCCAAACTTATGGAGTTTTGGACCAAAAACCCAATTGAACACCTCCAAATAGACCAAACATCCATACTAGTAGAATGAGGGGCCCAAAATGAGTATCCAGGCCGAAAACCGGGGCCAACGGAGCTGGCCAGGGGTTCGCCCGAACCCTGACACAGGCCGCTGGCCCAAGCCCAAGTTCAGTTCGGTAGCAAACCGCTTCCCAATGACGGTTATGGTCGTTTTCACCGATAGAAACCGTTATCAGCTAGACACTTGCCAAGAGGAGAAGGAAGATGCTCTTTGGATGCTTAAGCATCTCCACATTCCCAAGGCACCTCTAGGCCTATAAATACCCCTCCTCTCTCTCATTTACAACACACAACTTTGAGGTGAATTACATGAGCCTCTATTATATCTTTTGTACATTATAAAATAGGTAGAGAGTGAGGGGAAGCTCTGGAGGAGTACCCGAAAGTTTGGCACTCTCTCCAACTTCTACCTTTTCTAGGAGGAATTCTGGAGGAGTACCAGAACTGTCGGTACACTCTGCTCCGGGTTCAAAGAAACTTCTTCTATTAAGTAAGCATTCGGGATCTTTCTTATGTTATTTAATTTCTTAGTCTAAGTGAGATAGATTTTCATCTTTACGGGTTCATTGTTTAGTATCCGTACTAAGTGCTATAGTACTAGGACTTTGGATAAAAAAGGAAGTTCCTGCGCAAGTATTAGAGTAGTAATTAATAACTTAGACGTGGTGTCTAGGTTAGAGATTACCTTTATTTGTTGTGTATCCCACTGATTTGTTAGAGGTAGACGGCAGGTAGTGACAGCCCTGAATCCCGTCCTAGTAATTCTCCACATTTGGATACATCATAGAGTTATAGCCGGAACCATGGTGGCAGACCAACAAGGGTCGATGCCCGAAGCAACAGATAGGAAATTACCTTTACTTAGTGTAGATAATTAAAACACATAGAAAGTCCACTCTAGCCTAGCTAGCCTACTATTAGTTGTTGTTCTTGGATAGTCTTAGCCTTAGGTAGATTACACGCGCTCCCTGAGTTCGGTATCCTTTTGGGGTCATCCGAAAGTGAAGTACTACAGTGGTATTTCGTGTGTTTGCAAATTTACCTGTGGTCGTAAGAAATACCAATAGCATCCAAAGTAGCCAATGTCGAGCGAATTCAGATGGCTCCACATAGGAACACATTTATCAAACCAAAGGCTTGTTTAGAATCCTAGACATTTATAAGAAACTTTATTACAAATGCCACATGAAATAGTTTGATGTGTTCAATTGCCAAGCTATAAAACCAAAAGCCTTTTTCATCAAAATCCACAAGAAAAAAAGAAAGAAAAGCAAAGCAAAGCAAAGGAGCATCTTTATATTCGAGGAATTTTAAAGTTGGTGCGCATGCTAGGCCATCAATTCAGAACTCGATGAATAAGTTTGTTTTTGGTCCCTCATTTTGACGTAGTTTAAAATTCGTCCCTGAACCGCAATACCATATATAACATGTTTCTTAATTTGCAAAACCATGTCAACTTTCGTCCCAAGGCAGTACAGCTCCCGGTTTCAGCTGATGTGGCGCTTTAACTCCGGTTAGCTGTGTTGAGTCAGCATGGGACCCACCACGAGCCTCACATGCCAGTGTCCAATTGTTTTTTCCTCCCTTTCCAATCTCTTCCCCATCCTCTCTAGGCCAATGCCAAGCGGCCAAAGGCGGCCCGACTGCGCTGCTTGCACCCCACCACCCATCGTCTCTCTCCGTCGTCGCGTCGTCGCTGTATTAGCGTCTCAACGGTGGTCACATACTTCTTGCCCCCGCGCCATAGCCACCACCATCACCATCAGCTTCTAAATTCACGCAAAACGGTGGGGATGGGGTCAAGATTTTGAGAAATGGCACATCGATGCTGAGGAGGACCGGGAAGGAGGAGGAGGGCCCTGGTGACGGCGATGATGGCTGACGAGGTGGGTAAGGCAAGTGTGCGAGTGAGCACGAGTAAAAGAGGTGGGTAAGGCGTGCATACGAGCGAGCAAGTGAGACACGGCTAGAACCGTCGTTTGTCTCTCCCCTTTCTTCTCTGCGTGCGGCCTGTCGCGGCTGACCCACCAGGGCACCATGCCCCATGGCTTTTCCCTCTCCTCCGCAGCGCGCTACAGGCTACAAGAGGTGAGCACGAGGCGACTAGCGCGAGATGGCTCCTCCCTGGCCGCCACCGCTCTTTCTTTCCGCCTTATCGGCTCAAGTGGCCGTGGTGCTCCTGAGACGAGGAGGCGTCTAGCCGACTGCCTGTCGGGCGAGTTACTCCTTGAGAGGTGGCTCTCCTGGATCCCCGCCGACGGTTGGGGCATGCATCTCGTCAGCCTCTAACAGCGATGACCTCAACGAGATCCCCATCCCTTCTCTTCCTCCTCCTCCACCGTCGCCCATCTCCACGCTGCAGTGCTTGCTCCCGTGCTAACAACCTGATCTCGCCAATGCCAACGCCCAAGCGAAGAGGTTGGCTAGAGAGGGAGGAAAGGATGTGTCACTGACATGTAGGACCCATCATTTTTTTTATTTAAACCAAATTCCCTGACATGTGAGTCCTCGATGACACGCCCGCCATGTCAGCCAAACACTGCTCTGGGATCTCGGGTACACTGAGTTTTTAAATTGAGAGACACGTTATACTTGAATATTGTGGTTTTGGGATGACTTTCAAACTCCAATGAACTTATTCCGAACTCGACCGATCTGAGCCCATTAACATCTGACCCAGGAGCGGCCCATAACGGCAGAGAGCCCAAGCCGAAGGCCTCCTCCTCCTCCTCCTCCCCCGTCGCCGACGGTATCGGCGTCACCATGCGGCGTCTCACCTCCGCTCCGCTCCCCTCCCCTCTCCATTTCGAAATGGGCGCGGCGCGAGAGAGGCCGGCTCGCCGCCGCGCCGCTCCCCGCGGCGGCGTCCCGCCGAGTTAGCATCATGTGAGTATCCCCCCCCCCCCCCACCACCAGTCCCCACGTCTCCTCCCTCCACAGCGCCGCACCACCGTCACGCGGTGATCGCGGTGGGGGCCATCGCTGATTGCTGGAGGCGCCGCGGTCCCGGTATGTCCGGCTTTCAGCATCATCGTATGCCTTAGGGTCGCATGGCGCGCTTTGTCTGGATAGCAGGGACCGGACAGATTCGCTTTCCGCGTGCTTCGCGATAAGGGGATAATAGGTAGTCGAACTGTAGAAGGTTCATTGTACTCTGCACACGTTGGTTGAAATTGTGGGGGTACAGATTGCACGTGAAACTATCATATGCGGGGAGGAATTGAGCTCTGGCTAGCCGAAATCCCGTTACGTCTAGCAAACGAGAAGTTTTACTGTCCTTGCGAAAGTAACTCGAGGTACTAAATTTTACACTAAAAAATATGGTGCCTTACGGTATCTTTTGCAAGGATGGTAAAATTACCCCTAGCAAATACTAGTTGATTTTGGTTAGTTACCAGTTGATCCTTGATTTTAGTGCAGTATGCCTTTATCTTAATTTGACTACCTGCACGCTTGCAGCCTACCATGTGCTTCGTTAGGCAACTATCATTCAAACCGACAAGCCCCACAGCATTTGTGCCGCAAAGGATTTAGTACTGCTGGTTCATGAGTTCGAGGTTGATATGTCAAATATGCTAAGTGGATACAATTATTGTTTATCTGGAGTTCCGCGACCACATACTGCAAGGTGCAGTGCTGATGTGACAAACTACTTTTTCCGTGACCTCATCTGTTGATAACCCAAGATCAAACGCATTTCAAAGCCTTCATGATGCTTGCCTATAGGCATGCTTGATGAGAGGACTCCTTTGGATGTCTGGCGTCACCTTTTAGCTGCTGCTAGAATGGATAAGATGGATTAGACATTCCATTGACTAGTTGAAATGAGGTCCATTACCAATAGTAGTTCTGGCCCCGGGCCTCTCCTTTGGTTTCATGCAATGGACTGCCTTTTGTTCAACAGGTGACACTTTTCATGGTTATTGAATAATTCAAATGAGTATGATACATTGTTGGAGCGTGTTGAAAACATATCGGCGTGCTACTTATATTACTATGTTTAGTTTCTGATTTTTGTCTGTATGGTGCGGAATCTTTCAATCTACCAACTACAACTTATCTAGAAAGTTAAGATTTAATACATAACTAAGGTTAAATACTTTACACTACCCTTGCTGGTTGCTGAAATATACAACACATAAACCAAAAGGTAAGAATTTATAGAATATAAAATTTCATCAGTAATATGTTATTCTTTTTTTTGTATACATTTTGATGTTTTACACTATCCAATTGAAAAGGCATGGCAGTATTTCTGCTCAGAATGTTGACATAAGTTACACTCTGATACGAGTTTATGCTTCATAATAAAACTAAGCATGAAACTTGAAGCAGCTTTCTTTAGATGATTTGTCGTTACTAGTTTTATGAACGAGGCTATGGATTTAAAGGTCCTTTTGGGTTATCTAACTATAAGCTTTAGTGTTTACGCTACATTATTGTGAAAAGTGCAAATTATAGTACTACACAATAATATCCTTGAAATTCTGAAAAATGTCAGTTCAGTTCCATGGCAAAGAAGTTGGAAAATTCAAAATAAATTGCATGCCACTAAACCTTCACTTCTACTACCTCCATACCTAAAAAAGTGTGTTTTTAGCTATGATACTTCTACAGTATTTGTCCCGGTTCATTGCTAAAAATATCACTGTTTCAAGGATGGAGGGAGTAGTACTGTATGATTGAGGAATTGGCTCATTAAAATGAAATAAAACAATCTGAATACTTGAAGGAACATATTAATAAATTATTATTTAAGGACAATTAGACAAATATGGATATCTTCTTGATTTTTGAGATGTCTGCTTTTGGCATGTATTTCTTCTTATTGTTACTTTCATCAAGTTCTGTGCCACTGAAATGAAAGTATTTCCTGTAGTTATAGATGGAATTTGCAATCTAAATGCAGTATCAATAAGAACTTGCAAGGAAAATCACCCAATAAACATGTATAGTTGTACACTAAACAATAGCTATATTAAACTCATATTTGGTATGGATGGTTGAACGGAGTGGATCAATTCGACATCCTCCTATCATCAATGATATTGGCCAGTAATTAATATTTGGATACTTCTGCAATTATACCTTTTGTTCTTTGAAGAAGCCACTCACCATGAATTTTCTTATTGTTTCACTTGATGGGGATGTTAGTTCAGTCAGGTTTTTTTTTTTTTAAAGAAACTCTTTACTTTCATAAAGTTACTTGTACTTTGAATTTCAGCAAAGTTATCTTCTCCAGTTGATCTTGCTAACTTCCATAGGTGTGTGCTTAGGTGGCAAGTGTGACATGCTAATGCTGATGATGATATCTAGTTGGGTGAAACATTTAAGTTGATTTGGATGACCTTTGAGCCACTCTGTATCACAATTAGGGATGATAAAAGCAGACTAAAGCTAGCTTTCGCAAAATATTATTGCCAATTTTGTTAATTACTTGTTAAATTAAATGTGTATCTTGAACACTTCCTGTAAGATAATGACTGTGCAGTCATCACGGTGATAGGCACTTATTATGCTATAGTTTCCTGCTTAACACAAAAACATGTGATCTTTTGCCCATTGGAAATTGAAAATAGGCACAAGTTCTCTACATTCTTGATCTACCTGGTACTGTTTGGCTGATTATTTTTTGTTTTCTGCTGCTTCTCTTCCTCATCAAAGGTGTCTGGACCATTGATTACTCCTTAAACCCCTATTCATAGAGGTTTAAACTTTAGAGATATTAATGATATAATGTGCTGATTGTGTTAATGTCTTATCTGTGACGCATATGCCTTTTTCTACTGTAGACGCATATGCTTTTGCAAATGCTTTATGGGCATGTTTTATTATTTGGTCAACTAATGTATCTCTTTTCATAAGTTGTTTGTCTCTTGACACTTGATAATCATATCTAATCAAATGAATTCATATCCTTGTTGATCATATATTTGTGCCTCAAACTTTTATCCTCAACCTTTTAACAAAAGGGGGACCATGTTCATTGGGGAACTTATATTTTTCAAGAATACCTCAAATCTTTTTTTATTGTTAGGGCAAGTTATACTTCAGAGAAAACAACAAATATTTGTACTTTGAATCAGTTTATTACCTCTGCATATATTATGTGCAATCTCACCATACCTCTCATTTTTTATGCACCCTTACAAAGTTTGATTCTGTTTAGCTCAAGAAAATATGGTGTGTTATTATATTGCTTGCCATTTAGCGTCAGAACCTCATTCACTAGTTCTGGTTTCTGGGGACTTTGGATCATCCAAATTATATATTATAAGTTTCATATTAAATTGTGTATTTCTGCATGAAAACGTGATATGTTATTCCTCATGGAACATGCATCATGCTAAATGTGTATACAGGCACCTTTGATGGTCAAATTTATTTGCCAATCATCGCCCCACCCATAGCTGCTTTTTGCTACTGTCGTCAATTCCCACAGCACTCAGCATGAGTTCCTCTTGTTAGTGGTTCAGTTCATCATTGCACAGCTTATCTTTCTGCTGTAAGTACTGCTGGAATTCTCATTTTGCTTGGATTGGTACAATGCTCAAATTATTGCTTCCAAAGAGCTTCATAGAAAATTGGAAGTAAGGCAATGCTGCTCTCCTTTAATCTTCTTGATGAGAATGTTCATGAGTGCACCACTAGTTCACTGCTGATATTCAGTAGTTAGTAAACTGTGTTGCCCATGCTACAGTTAATTGCCTTTTGTAAAAGAAATTTTACCTACAGTTCTGTACAAACTACAAACGTTTGCTCCCAGGAAATAAATATTTACATTAGATACTGTCATGAGGGCAAGGGTAGTGACGCTGATGCCTTTTGAAATATTCTTTGTCCTGGAGCTAAGATGGCCAAGGGGTCATAGGCTTTTTTCCTCTGTTGAAATGTGTCCCACCTTGCACCAAAATGGGACTGCCACTCCTGTTCTGTGGTATAGTTTGGGAGATACTGCTTCACTCCAATACCTGCCTTGTCAGAGAACTCTATTATCCTGTAGTTCAGGTCCAATGTATGTTTGATGTTATGGGGGCCAAGTGCTGAGGATAGGAATGCCACCAGGTAGAAAACTTCCTCATCTGGTATGACTACTGATGTTCTGTTGTCCCATCTGCATGAAATGATTAACAAGAATGGTTATTCACTTAATGATGCATCTCCATGGTATCTGTGATTCAGAGACAAAGCTTGTTACCTGGATTTGTTCACTGGATAGAGTAATATGGGACCATTGTTACTGTCTTTCAGGATTTTCCCAAAGACCTCCTTCGCAAATTTATGGATCATGCTTCTTGGAATGATGATATTAAGCCATGGGTGTGGGACTTCCCACATGCCCTTAGCTCTCAACTTCATCTCAGAAGAGTGTACCCTATCCAAGAACTCTATGTATGTTACATCCGTGTGGAATAAGGAGGAAGGCATATATCTAAGTTGAGACAGCAGTGTGTTGACCTCCTGTAAACATATATACATACAGAATTCAACGACTCAAACTTGACCTCATTTTACTTGGTTTATAAACATCTTTAGTGACATAAGGGTAATGGTTGGCTCACCTGTTCCATGACATCAGCCTCGTCAGGGTTGAAGTTCTTTGTCATCTCAAGGCAGAAGAGCACTTTTCCATCTGATTCAAACTGGCTAGAACGCACTGGGTCCTGCGGATTGAAGGACGACCTCCAGTTGTTCAGGATGCCTGTCCTATTTATGATGACAAAGCCCTCGATGTAGTCAAATGTCTTCTCTGCTGAAATGAGCATTTCCTGGTCTTCGGTGAAGCTTGTGAAATCCAAGTAGAGAACTCGTAGCCACCTTACCTGTCATCCATCTGATTAACTCATGAGTATGCTATTGAAATGCTAATATCATCAAGCTGACATGACTTAATTGTTTCGCTTACCATTTTTGGAGCAGGTTCAAGAGGAATCCTGGCTCTTGTGATGACGCCAAACTGACCTAGGCCACCAAGGGCAGCATGGAAGAGATCAGAGTTTTGTTCAGGTGAGCATGTGATAACATCACCTCTTCCTGCATTTGCCAGTCATTATAGAGAGTTAGTTACATTAAATTGTTCAAATCGTCATGCTATATAGGTCTCTCTCATACCAGTCACAATTTCCAGCTCGTTGACATTGCTGATCTGTGGGCCATGCCGGAAGGTCTGCCCACTGACTCCTGCATTCGACAGTGTGCCTCCAACCGTGAGATGGAGATAGTCCGTCCACGACTTTGGTGCTAAACCATACTTCAGAGTCTCATGCAAAACATTTATCCAGAGTTCTCCTCCTGAAGCATCGACATAGGGTGATACGCCAGGGTTCACCCTCATTGTGTTACTCTGGAGGGATTCCATACTGATGACGATTCCCTCAGCAGCCTGGGACTGCCCATACAGCGAGTGCCCATGTCCACGGGCTGCCACTGTGAGCGTGGAGTGCTCACCCATCAAGAACACATGCCTGATGGTTGTGGCAATGTCAGCCACTGAGCCAGGATGAAGCACCGCAACCGGCGGGAAGCTGGACAGGTTGCCAAAGTCCTGTGCAGCAGCAGACACATCGTGGAAGCTGAAATGGCCATCAAGGGTGAGTGCCTCCAGGGATGATGGCACATCTTGTTTAGGCACATGCATGGTGGTGACACCACCAAGGGCAAGTAACAGGAGCAGCTTCAGATACTGCAAGAGTGATGGCCTCATGGCTCTTCTACGTGTCAAGAATGAACAATATTCTGTGGCAATGTTTTGAGAGGAAGACAAAATGTGCAGGAGGACAGTTGTTCACTGCCAAGAGCAGAGGGATGGGAGTGGAGATGGAGGGAGAGAAGGAGATTTAAAGGAAAACCTTGAAGGGTATGTATGTGGACTGGTGCAGGAAGTGGCATGGTCAAACCGGTATTGGGCACTGTTTGGTAGACTAGAAACCCATGTGAGGATGTGCTGCTTACAAAATTTGGTAGAATACATGTTTCTTTTGGAGGAAGCTATGTTGCGGTGGTTGATGGCTCTATTTGAGATGCTAATGTTCTTTCTTCCTTGGCTTCTGTTTCAAGCATGGTGCAGCATCTGTCAGTAAGTGATTGGATGCAGGGAAAAAATGATGCATTCGTTTAGTAAACTCAGTCTATCACAGTACATATCTTTCACTACAGCTTGTTCAGAGGAACAGTGACATAGAAGAGATCAAGCAGGTGCAGTGAACAGAGATGGGTTTTGAGCGTGTATCTGGTGTGGATCTCAGAAGGATTGAGATTCTGATGAAGTCATATGTAGGGAAAAAGAAGTGATATCAGGTATTCAAGTGGCAAACCTGGTTGCTCCTGAGCAGGCCTGCTTGATCCCTCAAATTCGATTTCTCATGCAAAAATTCATGTTGGTCTTTGCGAGGATGAGCCAAAGTGCTATCTCTGTGCTTTCATATTTACAAGTGGCAAGCCTCCTCTCAAGCATATCTGATTAAGTTTCTTCCCATATTTCTTTTTCGGATGTTGGGGCCTGTTTTCCAACTGCATGAAGATCAATTTCTTGCAGAACATATAAACAGGTAACAAAGCTTCTGTCTGGCCATTTTTAGACAAGTTGATACATCAATGATATAATTCTTTCTCAATATTTTGTGGTTCAGGAATTTGATATTTTGTGCTAGCTCAATTGTATGGACATGGATCACTTAAATGTTTGTCCCTTTTTAGTGACCAGAAACTTTTGCTTGATAATGTAGAATTCCTTTGCCCACATGCATGCTGTTGCCATCCTAAGGTTTATCCAAAACAACACTGCCATGTTCTCGGGGTAATTTTTTTCCAAGTTGCTGCCTGTTAGAGTCTACCATGGGAATCAACGGATCATTGTGGTTCTCGTATCTGATCATATCTGTCTGAAGGCAATGTGAGCAGATATGTGAAACAAACTGAATGCTCTGGCATGTCTGCTTTTTACACTTAGGAGCTTAGACAACAGTTTATGCTGCAGTTCTGAAGATATCTGGTAAATCCACAAGCGTAGGAAACCTAGGTTGGACAGACTTTGTAAAGCAAAGTGGAAATGAGGGGACCGGGAAAACTAAGTATTTACCTTTTTTAGGGATAAGTTTATGCCTAACTTTTGTCACAGATTGTCCTTGTGTGAATAATTTGATACATGCGCCAGTGAACTTATGTTATATCAGCTGTTTACTTCAATTATTAGCAATCGGGATTCAGGCATGGTGTTTATTTGAGTTTTATAGGTATCATGTGCAAAATTCAAAAACATGTATAATTCTTCCATTTTTGATTAAGATGCCTGCTCTGGTATCCTTTTATAATGCACAATATTCAGACTTTTTTTCGTTCTACATAGTGGTTACTTGAATTGGGGGGAGGAAATTAGCAAAGCTAGATCCCCTAAGGTCTGAACAACAAATTGGTAGACTCTTTGCATTACTATCCATTCAGAATTGATGCATTGTACATTTTAAAGGGTACATTTGAATAAACCAAAATGTTGAACACTGCAACAAATAATACCATGTCTACCCGACCTGTCCACCAACCAGAAATTTACAGGAACATCACACTCTGTCAATTATATTTACGTAGTTCTTGGCAAAATAACATCCTGTTCTTACCTTTGACTGCAGAAATGTAGCTGATGCCATGCCTGCATACCACCCATGAGTGGCATACCTAATATCAATATCAAGGAATGACTTCCTGTAGTGCTCTTCTTCCTTGAGAGCACACGCAATAAGCTATCAAAAGAGTATACATCTTTTCCAAGAAAACGAAAGGTAGAGATTTTTTTATCAAACATATCAACACATGACCTATTTGTTGACTTGAAAAGGAGGATTGGTTATACTTTGGGTTTCTTGGTCCTTAAGTGGGAACTGGGATATGCAAACTGACAGCTCCTTTTCTGTTTGTGGTGCAGGGAATGACAGAGAATTGCCACTCTCTAACCCAAGAAATATCACACAAGCCTCAATAGAACCACAGGTATCGTGAAGCAAATCACTCTCAAACATTATTGTTTTTTTTATTCTGTTCTAATTTTATCTGGCTAGGAAGTGGGAACTGTCGGGCGCTGGAATATTGCTGCTTCTTTTAAGCTCCTTTTTTTTTCTGTCACAAAAACTATTTCGTTGAAGTAAATGGATGGTTAAATCGAAATGTGCCCATCTTGACAAAAGGAGCCTAGCACTACCCTCACATGGCCATGGTAGGCTGAGTCCAGAATAGAGATTAGATTCCCCAATCCATGACATGCAATTCGCAAAGGTGACATTGATCCGCATCTGACTGCATGCTTTCAGCTGCTCCTTTGCTGTTTCCTTCCGTGCTGTCGATTATCAGTAGGCTCTGCCCGCAGTCCCCAGCAGGAGTCCCCCACACGGCATGTTAGCCCACCAATGGCCTAGCCTGCCTCTCTGTCTGCTGTGACCAGGCCCCTCTGGACGTTGGAACAACACTTTCGGGCCAGATTTCCCAACCAAAGTCACAGCAGAGGGTTTGCAAAACCAATTGGCCACCGAAAACCGCCCCCGAGTGGTTTTGTCAATAGCTGACTAGCTATCTATGAAAATTGGTGAGTTTCAAATAATCATAGTTTGCATGTGTGTGTGTTTTAACTTAGGTGATTTATCTAGCGGTTTTGAAATGCAAACCGGCTCGATAAGGCTGATAACCACACCAAGATAACCGAGCGATTATCGTCATGTTTTGAAACCCTGCAAGTCTGCAACTAAGGCCTTCATTCACAACTCAAAAAATTAACCTGACAAGGGAGTATGGTCTTTATCCTTAAGGGCCTTGTTTGGCTAATAGGTTAGGGAAATAATTTCCCACACACCAAAAGGCATCTTTAAATCCTAACCATTCATTCTTCCTATTTCATTTAATTCTAACCCTTCATTTATTTCCCAATCCCAATCTTACACCTCATTTCCCATTATCCAAACATAGCCTAAGTTGTAATCTTCCAAAATCAATTTTGAGTCATATTCTTCTAAAACCAATATCCAATGCGAAAATAAGCCTAGCATGACCACATCCACATACACCACATATGTGAGTACGTGACACATACAATTGCCCAAGCCCACTTTCCACCAATATCCAGATCAGTGGGCAGGAGAGCTAGTGGACAGTAGGTTGGTTGGAGCCAACAATGCCCACTTCTGGTATATGCCACCTTGGACGCCCAATTGCCCAAGGCTCAGGCTGCTATTCAGCCGTTGATGCCGCGGTCACCAGAGACGTCTACACTACACTTGCACTTCTGCTTTTGCTTGGAATGATTCTGGAGATCGAGATAGATCGAGATAGCTTCTGCCAAAGCCGTGCAGGATGACAGGGCCATTTCTTTTCTTTCTTTCTGAGTTCTGGAATCATGCGGTGCGTGCAGCGGTTGTTTGTCGGGCTATGTTTTGACAGAATTTTTATAGAAAAACTCTCGATTCCTTAATGAACAAGATTGACTTTGAAATGCTGTCACTGGCCTAAATACGTCTGCCTGTCTCTATTGGCCGTTAGCTGCTTGTTGGCCTATAAGCTGCAGTCCGAATTTGAATTCTATAACTTTACCTTTTAGAGTTGATTTTGGTTTTTTTTTTCGTTATTTAGCTTGCCTTTTGGACCTCAATCAAAGAACAGAAGTATAAAAACCTTACCCTAAAGTTATTTTTGATTTGCTTCATTTATTTTTCTTAGCTTATAAGCCGTAGCTCAGACTTCAAAAGTGTTTAGGAATTTGGACTCCAGCTTCTATTGGAGCAATTGTGGTCGCCCCTCGGGCTGTAGCATGCCACACGGAGCCACTGCCTAGGAGCAACATTACGCAAGCAATGGTCTTATCGTGGTTGGGTATTGGTAAAAAAAAAAACTATCGCAAGTCTTTTGAAATGTAAAATCTTTGCCATTAAGATGCGATTGGGTTAACCTCAAACCATCCCAAAAAAGTCCTGAAGTCATGCAAGGAGGGGAAAAAATAGACCTTAAATCCCAAATTAAGTCCTTAAGCTGAGTTTGGGAGTGAGGGAGTGAGGGTTAGGAACCGTCATCTCAGCACGCAAAATAAAGTGATGGTTATCGCATGATTAATTAAGTATCAACTGTTTTTTAAAAAATAGATTAATATGATTTTTGAAAACAATTTTTGTATATATATATTTTTTAAAAAACACAACGTTTAGCAGTTTAAAAAGTGCGTGCATATGAAAAGTGAGGGAGGTGCATTGAAAAGGAAAGAAATGGACTCAGCCTTGGGTCACAGCAACAAGAGGAAGTCCCCAAGTGGAAAGAAAGTTCTAGAAGTGATAAACCACCCTTATCCTTCCAATTTCCAACGTGTAGCTACTAGCTAGTAGTAGCATTTAAGGCTACGTTCGAAAGGATGGTTTGGGAACCCATCTCGTTCGATAAGATGGGTTGGGAACCCATCTACTCCGCACGGAAAACGGAATAGTCCATTAGTGCGTGATTAATTAAGTGTTAGCTAATTTTTTTATAAAAAATAGATTAATTTGATTTTTTAAGTAACTTTCGTATAAAAACTTGTTTTAAAAAACGCACCGTTTAGTAGTTTGAATTAGTTTGAAGGTTGGGATCTTTCATGTTCGAACGCAGCCTTTAGCATATTGTTTATGTACATCTTCCTCAGTGCCAAGGGAGTTCATGGTCCCTCAGTCCCAGCCATGCACTGTACCAGGGGCATCGCATCGGCGACCGAAAAGGGGAAAGAATGCTGCCATGGGCGCGATCGTCGCCTGTGGCCCGGCCTTAGAATTGCAGTTAAGTGGACACGGATGGGCCCACACTTTTTCACGTGGCCCACTTGACACATCCTTCGGCTTTTTTGGGGGCGTGGGCCTTTTGGCTTCCGTGTCGGTTCCTGGAAATGGAGGCAGGAGCCCCAAACTTTGGGGGTTTGCACAGCATAGATGCTTTTCAAGTCCTTTTAGAACAGGAGACCCGGTCAGTGAACCAACCCTGTCCACTGCTACGCTCCCTCCGTCTTAAAATATACTCCCTCTGTTTTTTAATATACAATACTGTTGACTTTTGTAATAAAATTTTAGTATTTAAAATTTATCTTAAAATATAATATCTTCATATGCTCTCTTTTCTCAACTAATCATAATAATATTGTATTAAATTTTAGTTTGCACCTACTCTGAATCAATCATAACCATTTCCTATTTAATTCTACTAACTTTTTAATCTCCGTGTAAAACCTATTTATATTTTGGGATGAAGAGAATACCGCTTCCACTTTGCAACAGTAAAGCAAACAACGGAAAAGGCAGCACTGCTTCGGCTACAAGACTTAAACCTCGATGTCACGTGCACCCTTTGTGTCTCGATTGGCTAGTTCATCCACTGTGTCCCCTACTTGATCAGTAACATATGTCTATCGTGTAGGGAGTATCTTCTTGCAGGCTTCTTTTGTAAAAACAAATGTTGTGCTTTTTGTGGTCTATGCGTGCTGTGGGCTACAGGCCATTGCAGGAATGAATTGGATAAAGATAAAATTTGCCATCCTAAAAAACAGGCTATATTTAAATATTGTGATCTTTGCTAGTGGACACCGTTAAAACGTAGCTTTACTTGGAGACATCTAAAATATGGTAATTTGCTAGAGGACGCTGTAGTCATTAAAATACAATATCCACTCAACTTGGAAGAAAGAGCGGAGAGACTAGGTGGGGGTATAATCCGGTTCAAACTAGATGTATTGCCTTGTTCACACGGATGAGAAGGGCATTCTAGTTATTTTAAAATATTTCTCTTCCATACAATTTGAAAATGATGAAATAACCGACGCGGTGTCATCTATTAAATTACCATGTTTTTATTGTGAACTCAGGTAAAGCCATGTTTTGCGCGTGTCCAACAGGAAAGACAATAATTTTTTTATGTGCCTTGGATAAATACGGCGAAATTGAATTGAATGAGTACTTTTGCAAGTCAGATGGTGTTGAGAGAATACTTAAACCATTTAGAAAATAGATGGAAATGGTACCTGTTGCAGCGGTAAATTCAGTTGTATGACTAGTATATTTGCTTTGAAGCTGGCTGGTTCGATTTCATGTGCCTTGTACAATTCACATCTTTTGGAGATAACCCAAAGAATAAAATTAATAATTGAGATTACGCAATTCCATAAGAATAGAGAGAATCGATTAATGATTGAATGGCTGTGGCAGGTGAAGTTGGCTCTCCATAAGAAAAGAGAATCGATTAATGATTGAATGGCTGTGGGAGGTAAAATTGGCTCTCCGCATGGAAAATATGGTGGTTTATTAATGCATAATTAATTAAGTATTAAAAAACTTGAAAAATAGAATAATATGACCTTTTAAAGCAACTTTTGTATAGAATTTTTTTTAAAAAAAAACATCGTTTAGTAGTTTGGGAAGCGTGCGTGTGAAAAATGAGGATGGTGAGTTGGGAAAAGAGGGGGAAGAACATAACCTAAGATGATTTAGCATAAATGCTAGGAATAATTGAGAATACTTGAGATGATGTGTATAACTTTATGAGAGGAGACGGTTTGTATCATGGATCGATGATCCAAAGGCTAAGGATGATTGAGATGATGTGGTTTATAAGAGAGGAGAGAATTGGTATTGCCTATACTTATTAGTAGTGTCAAAAAATACTAATACATGAGTATATTGGATTTGTGCAACCCAAACATTTGCAATTGGTAGTTGGGGCGGCGAACGTTAGGGGTTCGTAGGAAAGGTCGGATTGGAAAGCTTAGGTCAAAGGTTCATAGATTAGTGAAATCTTCTGGACTACTTTCTCCGTCCAAAAATATAAGCAGTTTTAGACTTCGATATAGTCTTTGAAATACTATTTTGACCAATAGCATCTATAAAAGTTAGATGTTTTAAATTAAAAGAGTTGCATATTATGATAATTTATTTAATGATAAATCTAGTAATATCAATTTTACATGATTGATCTTTTTAATTTCTGTGCTATTAATAGTCAAAGTTAAAAGTGTTTAACTTGGCACTATTCTAAAATGCTTATATTTTGGGATGGATGGAGTACTCCATATGGTATTATGGTTGATGAATTCATGGTGATAGAAGTATATCCGGTTTAACTCCTGCTCCCTTAACAGGAACGTTCTCAAAATTATCATGTCAATGATGAACTCTCACGTTCCTAGACCGAAAAAACAATGATCCAAAATTCCCAAATGGACAGATAGGCAAATCTTTATTTGACAGGAGCGCACATACGCTCTCCGTTATCTGTCGAATTTGCATCAAATTAAGGTCCACACACAGCAACGGTGCAGCTTTTGATCAGTAGGGATCATTTGCACTGTAGCCACTAGTCAGTGGGATTATTTGGTCGGCCTGGAGATACCATATCTCTCCATCCGTTGGCCGGCTTATCCGTGATCTGGTTGTCGTGTAAAGCTGTGTGCGTGCGAAGAATAATTTGTTGCTTCAAATTCGACAGAGTAATTTGCACTGAAAAATAGAAACCAGTAGTACGGTGGTAAAACCGTGGCGCATGACTTTTCATTTTGGGAGAATAGTCAATGTATCCTTAAAGTTTCGCTCGTTTACCGAATTCGTCGTATGGATATACCATATCATCATTCATATAAAATATATAGTGAATTGTCTAATTTACCCTTATACATATAACAAAAAAAAAGAAAAAAATAAAAAAAGTAAGGATGAATTAGATATATATACCATAGGAACAAAGTACAAAGCAGAATATTGTTGCGAGCGCCGCACAACGCTCCCTCCCAGTTTTTCCCTTTTTTACCACCCAATCTTTATTTCGCATCCTACATCTCCTTAGTTCGTTTTTTACCACCCAGTTCGTTTTTTTACCACCCCACCATTCGTGTTTCTTTTTTCTCTTTTTTATCTTATTCGTGCTTTATCAAAGGATCCCGTAAAAATATTAACCATCTAGGATTTTCCTTTTTAGTTCCTTCTCTCTAGTTTTTCTGTTTTCATGTTTTAGTAAAATATTTACTATCTAGTTTTTCTTTCCGAGTTTTCTGTTTTTCCAGTCTCTCCACTTTTCAAAAGTAACGCCTTTTCAAAAGTAACGAATTTACTCTGTGGAGTTTTTCATTTACTCCCAGCCTCCCACATCTGCTTCTTAAAAGTAACAAATTTATCTCGCATGAATGCCCCTCCATTCCTAGATGGTCGTAAAAGAATTACTACCGGCTTACAACGTAGTAATTCTTTTACCATGGTTATAAATATTGGAGTAAATTGCATTGGTTGTACACAAACTTGTTAGGTGGGTGCAATTTAGTACATAAATTTATAAAATGCTCGTTTCAGTACACGAACTTGTCTAGTTCGTGCGAACAAGGACCAAAATAACTTGGCAATGTTAATTTTACAAAACTGATGTTGATTAGGATGACATGCATACGTGTAGTGAGTATGTATAAGACATGCAATATTTATAATTTTAGTCTCAACTGTCCTTTATCATGGAAATGATGACTTTCATATATTTCTAACCCTTATATCATTGCTCAGTTTTTTTAAAACTTTTTCTACTATCACTATATCCTATTCTATTTTTCATTGAAGAGGTGTATGTCTAATATCAACCTTCTCATATATATGTTTACGTAGTATCCTAACAGCCCTTAAATCAATAAGATTAGCCATGTAGTGTCCTTTTCGCCTTCTTCCGCACGCACCAGACAAGTTCATATACCAAAACGAGCATTTTACAAGTTTCGTGCACTGAATTGCACCCACCTAACAAGTTTGTGTACCGTGGTCTGCGAGTAAAACAATTACCACATTCCTCTCGATATAGCCCATGATCTAGTTTCGTGCACTGAATTGCACCCACCTAACAAGTTTGTGTACCGTGGTCTGCGAGTAAAACAATTACCACATTCCTCTCGATATAGCCCATGATCTCGTAGCCACTGTGTAGTAATATGTTTACTGATGTGTTCAGTACACAGTATAAGAGTAAAAACTTAGACTTCATGGTCTGCGAGTAAAACAATTACCACATTCCTCTCTATATAGCCCATGATTTCGTAGCAACCATGTAGTAATATGTTTACTGATGTGTTCAATAGAGTAAAAAACTGATACTAAGAATATTGTTAATATGTATCACAAAATGGCCGTACGAATAAAAAAAATTACAGGCTCAATCACACACAAGTGATAAAAATTACTCATAGGTGAATCAAACTAGAAAAGAAAAAAATTGATTCAGCCAAAAATCCATCATAAAACTAGGATCCTGGTGGCTTTGCTAGATCTTGCTATAAGGATGGAGATGCTGATCTGTATCTTGTGACAGGTAGTGGAGTAGGGCTGTCAACGAGCCGAGCTCGAGCGAGCTCGTCTGCCTAGGCTCGAGCTCGATACAAGCTTGAGCCGAGCTCGAGCCGAGCCTATAAAATATTCGAGCCTTCCGACAGGCTCGGCTCGAGCTCGATCAAGCTCGAGCTCGACTACCGAGCTTGATTTTTAAGTAAAACAATATATATTTCAAAGATAATCTTTAAAAAAATAATTAATTTCTAGTTCATCATATTAATAGAAGAGGAAAAAAGAATAAAATAAATATATGATGTCAATAAAAGGCATACAAATAACATATTTGATCTCCTAATTTATTAAATAACAACAAAAAAAATCATATATTACTAGGCTCGTTGGAAACTCGAGCTCGGCTCGACAAAGCTCGCGAGCTTAGGGAGAGGCTCGGGCTCGGCTCATCTGGAGCTCGAGCCGAGCTCGAATCAAGCAGCTCGCGAGCCTCGAGTTTTTTTGACAGTCCTATAGTGGAGAGAGCAACCGGGTGGCGAGTGGTAGTCGACGATGGAATCATGGAGGGGTGTAGCGACGTGGTATAGAGATGGGTTCGACGTTGCGCAGTAGCAACCATCCATCATCTAGCAAGCATGAAAAAAATGAAAAAAAACATTCTCATTCATGTATAAGGACGACGAGCAAAAAAAATAGCAAACAACCTCCATCACCAGCGGACTATACCCTATCCTTTGCGGCTAGCAATATGGAGCACGATGTGCAAATATAGGGCCTGTGCAGCCCATTAATTCAGATCAAGTAATATTGGAGATTGCACATTAATTTGATTTGCAAAAAGAAATGGCAAAATTTGCCATAGGGCATCGAAAAAACGTGTAATTAGCTCGTGGACACCGCAAGAACGAGAATCTGTTGTCGGACATCACAATAAAGTGTAATTAGCTCCAGAACACTCGGGGCCTTATTTTATTATTTCCTGTGAATTTGGAGAGAGAAACATTAGTGAGAGTACGATTTTGCCCCTGCCCTCACACCAGCCAGAGCACCGCCACCACCTCCTCCGTGCGGCGGCCGGCGCGGTGAGTGCGCTGGGGAGAGGGGGAGAAAGGCGAGCCCGCTCTGTGTCGCCCGCTGCCACACCCACGCAGGCCGCCAACGCACGCCGCCGCCGGTGGCGACAGTCGACGCATGCGCGTGCCGCTGCCTTCTCTACCATCTGCGCCGTTGTGCCGGAAGACGAGGAAGACGACAGCGACAAGGATGACAAGAAGGAGGAGGCCGTGGAGCTTGAGATGCTGCACATCGACCACGTGTGGAAGTCCGTGAAGCCGACGAGCTCCGCTGGTGGCCACCGCGGGCTGATGCAGGTGGAGCTGCTCCGTTGTTCTTCGGTCGCTGGACATTTCCGTCGGCATCAGTGTCGTCAATCAACACGTCTGTTAGCTCCACGCCAAAGGGGTCATCGGTGGCGATGAGCCCACGCACGCCGGCTACAGTGCGAAACATCCCGGTGATGGCTGCCGCCGCTTAGACCTGTCACAGGGACAGAACACAAGCGCTGCACATGTTCAGTTCCGTCGCCGCCGTTGGCCAACCCAATGCGTCGTCACTGTCCAGGTCGAGACCCAAGGGCAAACTTGTCTTTATTTAGTGTTTCTCTCTCCAAATTCACAGGAAATAATAAAATAAGGCCCTGAGTGTCCAGGAGCTAATTACACGTTTTTTATGCCAGATAGCAAATTCTCGTTCTTGCGGTGTCCACGAGCTAATTAAACGTTTTTCCGATGCCCTGTAGAAAATTTTGCCAAAAGAAATTGGTGCTTCATGCGTGAAGGTAAAGGAGAGTATGCAGATACAAATCGGAGTGTCATTTCCTTACTTGCTTGTTCTGTCAATGTCACCGACGTGGAGCAGCCGCCGGTTGTTTCTCTTGACCCAGATAAACACCTCCTTGCTGGTTAAGGTGATGTCCGACGTCCGGCGACAAGGCCCGAAGCAGCGCCTTCGCCTCAACCGCCACCGGCCACCGCCGTTAACCGCCACGGTGTCATCGTCCTCCTCCATGGTGTGTCACCGATCTGTGGGCTGGGACGGTGGATCGATTTAGATCCGGGGAAGTTGTTTTTATCGAAGTAAATCATTTACTCCGATAATAGTGGGAGCATGACGACGGGACGTGGGGTGGGATCGGAAGTAGGGAAGTTGTTTTTATTATCGAAGTAATTTGTTTACTCCGATATCAATGGGTGCGGGATGACGTGACATGGGGTGAGGTGGGCTTGGACTAATACATGTTTGGTGCTCGGAATACTAAGGAACGCACTGCGCTCCTAATAGTACTACTCTTTTTTTTTTACCCTTTTGACATATTTTTTACTCTTACATACACCATACTTTTTTTTCCTTTTCCTATAATATATGTAAGGGTAAATTGGATAACTCATTGTAGATTTTGCATGGGAGGGTAATACCGTTTGTGCGTGTGGCGATTTTGGTAGGTTCAAGAACTATATTAACCCACATGATAAATTTAAAGGACTCGTTTGGACTATAAAAGCTAAATTGACCCAGGAATAGAACTTTAGGGATCATGATAAGTCTCAGGACCACCTTCACATTCTCGGTTCTGTACACAGGTGTACAGGACAAGCATGTGCCACCGGAACTCTATTCGCTTGCGTACTTACACGAGTAGACGGGTGATCAAGTTTCTGGGCAACGTTACGCGTGACTACTACAATTCATCTTTGCCTTCACCAACATGTCAACGGAGAACACTGAAGACAAGGAGGTGAACGGGAACGACAACAACACTAGAGACAAGGAGGTAAACGGGAACGACGTCAACGGAGAACACTGGAGAGGAGGTGAACAGGAACGACAACACTACAGACGTGAATGGGAACGACAACACCAACAGAGGCAATACTGCCTCAAACTCCAGTGGAGTGCCATTCTTATGATGCTCCAATTTATCAACTGCACTAATTCATACCCTAATTTATCAATTGCACTAGTTTATATCCTATATGCGTTTATTGTCTTAATATTTTGGATTAAAATATGTCGAATTATGACTAAATTTCCAACATGAAACCACATCGATATCAAAAATATATGGGCGTATAAATATATATGAGCAGCTTCACAAATAGGCATACCCTAATATACCCATGTTCAACATATGGGCAAATCCGTATTAAAAGTCCTGTGGGCTGTGGATGTAAAGTGTATTCATCTGTGTCTTCAATGTGCAAGTTTCAGGCTGAAACATACCTTAATCTTGCATCATCATAAATATTGCTGATATTAAGTAGGGGATTTTCGGCATTTCAGTGGTCGAGTGCAACATGAAGATATTTAATATACGACAGCATAATTCAGAGCATAAAAACACATAACACTAGTATAATATGAACTTATAGCAGTGTAAATCACAATACTAAGAACCACACTTCACAAATATCATTGACGCTTTAACCATACTGCCACATGATACAGGCAACTCAAGCGTAGCAGCTGCACATCACACTACTCTGGGTTTAATCAAGAAGTTAAAATGGCTGGTGCAGCAGCAGAGCCACAGACACAGACTTAAAAGGAACAAACGAAAGCCTCTTCAAGTAGAGTATGCTGCAGGCCAGTGGCCAGCGCTGAAACTGGCTCATTATTTGTAGTAACATGAGATAATGAGAGAATAATATGTGGATATGGTATTACTTAAGCTCTTCTGATAGGAGCATCAGAAGGGAGCCATGGTTGCTTAAGAACATCCTCAAGTTCCAAGCTTTGAGCGAAGAGGAACAGACTTATCATGCCCATGGCATCATCATCAAATTTCTGGGATCCTCTCCAATTCCTGAAAGCAAAGCACAATAAGATCAGCCAGAATATAGAAAAAAAGATACTGCAAGAAACCAATCTGAAGAGTACAAACATTTTAATCTTCTTGCACCGATCTTTTGGATGTTTCAGGGTCTTGTCCCGGCCCGACGCGGTCAGGGCCAGCGCAGGCTCCTTCCGGACCGGGATTGATCAGAGTTTCAGTTGATTGCTATTCAAAGTCTTCATAGTCGGCCTCATCCAGCATGTCGTCATCGTCATCGTTGAAGGCAGCGACGTCGGCTGGGTAGCGCAGGATCCCACCGATCCCACCAAAGCCACGGCAGAACTGTGATCCTTCCTGCGACTTGTTGGTGACAAACTCCAGGGTGCAGCCATACTGCTGGTAATTCTCCGCGAACCACTCCAGCAGCAACGGCTTGTCGATGACATCAAACTCTCCTGATGTTGCCTCGTCCACAAAGTTGCTCTGATCTGCCTCCTGGTCACTGTTGAGGTACTTGATCACTGTTTCTCCTGTGGCGGTGTTCTTCAGCTCGTATCGCCTGACATCAAGGTTCTCCCACACAATCAGTGTATCCACAGCACCCATCTCGAGCGCCGTTATTGTATCCTGCACACCTAGGACATACTTCCCGGTGTCCTGGCTTATCTCCTCAAAGTACTTGCCGATCAGCTTCTTTTCTTGGACAAACTTGACATCAGACAGCACCTCTGCAGACATCTCAATTGCTTGGTTGAAGCCACTCTCCCCTCCATATGACACATCAAGAGTCTTGATTACCTTTGCTTGCAAGCGTGGATCAAACATCTCAGATTTTCCCAGCTCGGTCTTGAAATCGGCAGAGCCAGCGAGAATAAGACCAGCGATGTTTGGCTGGTTGGTGGCTGAATTGATGAAGAACTGGGTAGCAAGCTCAGCCGCCTTGCGCAGGTAGTTGTGACGCCTCTCCATGCGCAGGCGGGCAAAGCGGACAGCAGACTGCCCTCCTCGTCCGTGCTTCTTCGGGAGATCGACGTTGAACTTGTAAAGAACCTCCCTGCTGTTGCCACTAAGTGTACCATACAGTGTTCCGTTGCCATCCATGATTATGAAACCAAACTTGTCATCAGACTCCAGAAGCTCATTCAGTGCCTCTGTGTGGAACTTGTTGTCACACAGATACAGCGAAGCGTTAATCGGCCTGAACGGCTCAAAGTCGAAGGTGACCTTCTTCTCTTTGCCGTCATCGGTGACAATGGTCCCAGTATAGAGCACTAATCCATTCGCGGGAACTCGACTATACAGCTTCAGCCTCTGTTGGGCAGAAGTTATGGCGGCCAACACGGACTGACGGTTGACTCTGCTCTTGATGTTAGAGGCAGTTCCATACTCATCACCCAGCATCTTGGTGACTCGGGAGACCTGATCACGAGGTGGCATGATAAGCGAAATCATGCTCGTACCGTTGCCCCTGGCAGCATCAAGTGCCTTGATCAATTTCTTGACCTTCCATACTTCAATGTTCTTGTCGGTTTCATGTCCCTCGCCCATCTTGGCTAGTGTTTACAGCTCTCTTCGCCTGAAAGAATAAAGGTATGGCAACTTTATTTTTTTAAGAATTGATTGGTATGAACAAGTTAAAATAAGACTGATACAAATACTTTTAATGAACCAAAACTCATACAGAATGACCTAAATATGAATATATAGTCAGTGTAACATGTAGACGTGCTTAATCATTGAAATATAAATAAGTTCTGGTCATGGTGTATATTAAATGAAACCACACCCATATACAGCAAACCAAAAGAAATCTATGGAGTAACTTAATCAACATTCACACAACACAGCTTTTAGTTCTCACAACGCTACAATGATTATATGCAGCAGACTAGCCATCCGATCCAAAACAGCACAGACATCAGAAACATATGCACTGTGCGTTGTTCCAGTTGGGGCAAACACTCAGATAAGTGAATGTAAAGTATCAGAAATGGAACAATTTTAGAGTGTGGGTCTCTGTTTTAACAAAGTTGTTTTTACCGCCTTCTTGTAAATAAATAAAATAAGGTGCGAACCCTGTAGCTTAGTCCACAGGAGATCAGAAATTGCACTAAGATCACAGTTCACAACAGGAGATCAGAAATTACTGGGCAGGGCATTTTGTTGGATTCAGACATGAGCCTATGACAGAAGGGTGTGTTTAGTTCATGTCAAAATTGGAAGTTTTGTTGAAATTGGAACGATGTGACGGAAAAGTTGGAAGTTTGTGTGTGTAGGAAAGTTTTGATGTGATGGAAAAATTGGAAGTTTGAAGAAAAATTTGGAACTAAACTCGGCCGAAGTAGGACGTAAAAGAGAATCTCCATAAAAAGAGTGTAATTTTTAAGAGGTTTTTACAGACTAGTCAAGAAAACTTCTTGCAAACTGGAATGATATATCATTAACAGATCCATCTTTTTAGCATCGATCTGCATAGAGACAGCACTTACTACTAAATCAATCGAGACTTTGCACCCTATGTTTTATTTGGTCCTTCTGATCCAACAACCCAAGCGTACACTAGCAAGAAGGTACTAACACTAGGATAGTAGCGTTGTCTAAATAAAATACATCCAACAGCGACGAGATGAGCCTCATCATACTATTAAAAGAACACAACAATCAAGATTAGACATCTCAAATATCTCTAAATCTATCCACGCCGAAACACACCCGGCACAACCGAACCAAATCGTGAGCCAAGAATTAATATGTTCCACCATCTTAGAGCACACACACAGGAAAAAAAATCCACTGATTTTACAAACTAACCGTGTACCGTGTAGACGCCCAATCCAATCAAGTTGAGAAGAAGAAGAAGAGACACACAGATACAGATACAGATACAGATACAGGAGCTGGAAAGCTGGAAGGAAGCGCCTCAAACATGGAAAGAAATTAGAGCACCCTTGCAATCATCCCGCCATTAGCCACATGCGCACATGATGACACAAAAGTACTCCCCCCTCCCAAAATACAAGTAAAAATAAGATCATATAAGACATTCTACCCAGTACTATTTCTTATAATTTTGTGACGGAGGGAGTAATAGTAGTAGAAGAAGAGGGGAAGAGGCGGCGGCAAGGCAGCCGGGGGTGCGCACCTGCGTGAGCGAGCGAGATGGCCGGGCGCCGCGGCGCGGCGAGCGAGCGGTTGCGGTGATGTTCGTGTGCGTCCGCACTGCGTGATTATATTGGTGCCGCTTTGGCTCCGCGAGCTTTAGAAGAGAAGGTTTTGAGCGAGGCAGGGACGGTGGTGGCGGAGATCACGTCATCCAAGAGAGAGAGAGAGAGAGAGAAAAAAGAGGGGTTGGCACACGTAGCAGATGGCGGGAGAGCCAGAGTATGTGTGCTGTTCACCAACCCGTGCGGCGTGGGACAAGTGTCCGCGCGTCGCGTCGGTCTCCCGTTGATCGGTTCGGTTCTCCTCCTTCGCGAAGTCGCGGGCGGGCGGGCGGGCGGGCAACGCAACACCTGGCGCAGCGAGGCGTCGGCCACCGAACAACCGTTGCCGTTCGCAGCAGCGAGATATTTTTTGGGTAGGCACTTTTTTTTTTTAACTTTATCAAAATTTGGTAAGTTTGAAAATGACATCAAAGTGAACAGGCTCTCAGATCGGAGTTTTGTCAGGGTGTCACGTTGAATGTGGTTTCGTTATAATGTTATATTCAAACGACTCTATTTTGCTACACTCCTATTTAGACCAATTTTGATTATTTACAAATGTTTTCCACTGTGATCTGAAACTTGCGTGGGACATATCGATCCCAATCCAATTGTCGTCTTCCTCTAGATGCCGCTGTCGCCAAACCTAGATCTCCCCTACGTGACAGCGCTCCGCCGGTAGCAAGGGACGTGGGGGTTAGGGACTGCACTTCACCGCCAACCACGCCGGCGCCGCGGCACACCAGGCGCTCGACCTGACCGCGCACCACGGCATCACCCCATTCTCCAATGAGCTCCTCGACGTGGGCGGCGACCTGCTCGCGGCGGAGCTCCTCATTGAGGCGAGAGCGTCAAGAACACCATGGAAGCTGCTGAACCTGGCGCCGACAACATTGACCTCAATGTCTAGCCTCCTGACGCCATCGGCGATGACGGGGCCTTGCGCGGCGACAACCATGCGAGGCCAGCGCGCGCAAGCCGTAGTCAGCTCCACCCTGCGGCATCCAGCCCCTTGAGTAGGCCCTCCACCTCGTCGGGGAGGGAGATCAACGCTGGCCATGGTAGAGCTCGCTATTGAAGAGGGACTTCAAAATCCACCACGGAGTTAAGCCAATTTGAGTGGGATTTATTGGGGGAATTGATGATGAGGATGAGAGGAACCGATTTTTTTCATTCAATTTGGGGCGAGAGCAACCTAGGATGGAGATTAAGAGAAGCATTGTCGCATGATTTCACTGGAGAAAGAAGGATGGTGGCGGGCAGAGGTGGAAGACGCTCCTCCACAACTGAGGCAAGGGCATTTGGGTCAAACCAAATAAGAAAAACAACGGAAAACATTTGCAAATAACCAAAGTTGGTTGAAATGGCAGTGTGGCAAGATGGGGTCGTTTGAAAATAGCATTACAACGAAGCCACATTTGGCGATGGCATTCTGACGAAACCCTAACCCGAAGATGGCTAAATATCAATTTTCTCGATGCCGTCGCGTGTCCACGGTCGGCTACGGGTTCACATCCTCCACTAATTAGAGGGGTGATGAATGACAGAGGCGTGTATAGTAAAATGTAAAATGTGAGGAGCGTGTACAGCGCTACAGGGAAATTATTGTAGAAACATACAATATAAAAAAAAGACACGTCAGTGCCTCTTTATTAATACCGGTTTGACAAAACCTGGCACTGTTAGATGGTTTTGAACCAAAAACAAGTTCATGATAAAAACATGCTTCACCTGGCATTGATAATCATTCAATATTGATTGTTCGACGACACATCAGCATCGGGTCTTGGTTATTAACCAGCACATAAGAATAACACATCAGTGTTGAATCTTACATTTATAGTGAGATGAATGGACTTTTGGCAGGAAAGTATATCAGCGTCGGGTCTTTAGAATACAGACCCGACACTTTTGCCAATGACATAAGTGCCGGGTATTCTAATGACCGGGCACTGATGTCGCTAATCATATTAGTGCTGATTTCGGATATATGAACTTAACCTTTTCGTATGAACTCGGATTACGACAAAGTTTAATGAAAATTGTAGCTCTCGACAACACCTATGATTTTATAGTTGACAACTTATTCATTTGAGCTATTTTAGATACTCAAATTCAAGATTCAAATCTTGCTTATGAAGACTAAGAAGGAAAATATCCATTTACTAAGAAGATTGATGCGTAGGTGAGTTGGTAAGGATAGTTGCATCATGCTTGTGAGGAGGATGATGTCTTGAGTTCAAATATTTACAGTGGCAAAAATTATATTATATATACAACTTGCGAAAATAGATATTAGTGGTTGTGGCTTTGTACATGCATGAGTAAAGATGGTAGGAGTATTCAAAAATATTTTTTTAGCCCAAATTTTGAATTTGGATACGTATTATCACAGATGAACCCATTTCAGTGCTGAGTCTAAACAATACCCGGCACAGATAAGCCCACATCAGTGCCAGGTCTAGAGAATACCAGCACACATGAGTCTATCCAGATTCTATCTAGGTGCTTCTAGGCACTGAACAAAGGGAATCATCAGTGCCGAAAGTTTGGTGTCAGGTATATTCACTTCACTATCAAGCATTTCAAGCCAACTGACATTGTCCAAGTGCAGGAAAAGGCAGTAAGCCCCCATCTTACTCAAGACATTCAATAGATTATCCTTACATCGTCCCAAGACTGCTCATAATAATAACAATGGTGCGCACAAACGACAAAGCAGACATCTCAACACATGTAAACCCCCCATCTAGATGAGGTAGAATGGAAACGGAATCAAATGATCGAACGCGAATCTCGCTAAGTTGTGAGTTCCATGATGGCTGTGACGATGTCGCCATTGGCAGCCTTGAGTGCCTTCACCGCCTTGGACCTCGACACGGTGGCCTGGGTCATCACCAGCTCGATGTCCTTCGGCTCGACACCAGTCTCGTCGACGGCCTCATCATCTTCCTGGGCTGCTGTCGACGCCTCCGGCTTCGAGAGCATGCTGCTCAGATCCGGCGCCTTGAACTGCTCTGCAGCCTGGGTCTGCAGCTGCGAGCTCAGGTCCTCGATCTTGGCCTCGCCAAAAATGACATAGGTGTCGGATGTAGGGCTCTTGAAGACATCCGGTTTGGAGATGACAAAAAGGATCTGAAATGGGGCAAAAGAAATAGCAAACATCAACAGGAATCCAACTAATAGAACTATTTAGATTGGCTAGATAAGAGCAGTCGTAAGCTCACATTCTTGCTCTTCTTGACAGTAACACGGCTCACACCAGTGATAGACTTCATGCCAAGCTTCACCATGGCCTTCCTGCTTTTTTTCTCACTACGACTCTGCTTAGATCTTCCACTTGCATCACCTCCTGGTAAAAAAGAGAGTATTGTGTTTAGAAACAAGTCAGTTCAGGCTCCACTGCAGTTTGAACTAAAAAGCTACAATCGATCATTTGGAAAAAAGCTAAAAAGCATCATCTCCTTTTGAAGAATTACTAAACAGGAAAAATATATTACAGGATGAGGATCAGAATATCAGAACATACATTACAGTATTAGGATTAGAATTACCAAAAAGATCAGCACTTGCAAGACTAAGTTACAATTTGGTAAAAATTCTCCCCGCAATATGGAGTTCACATCTATGTGAACCAAGTAGTGACAATGTTTAGCTGTTCTATGAACAATGTTGTCTTAATAGCAAAATGTGTGCAGTGAGCCTGAAATGAACTTCACAGAGCTGGGATTCAGAATCCAACTAATTAAACAAGAATCGCATACTATGTGTACTATAAATATGCCGCAGCTGAATCATTTCTTAAAATTAACGCTAGCCAAAGACACATTTGAATCGAGTAAAGTTTCACATACCCTCCGCATCATCGTCATCTTTGTCATCCTCGTCGTCATCATCTTCATCGTCATCGTCATCTTCAACAACGACTGGCTCATCTCCCTGAAAGAAATGGAGAAAAAAAATAATTGGTTTCACTCGTACAGCGCACATCACATAATTGGGCCAAATTCTACTTTCTTCCATCGATTAGCTGGGTATAACTCAGACTCTACTTGACCATTGTAAAGAAGAAGAAGAAAAACACAACGCGGCGCGGGAAGCAACGCACAGTAAAGAACACAGAGCGATCCAATCTCACCACGCAAACTCTACGGGATAAATCCACCAGCCTAAACCAACTCTGCAGCAACTGCAGCCGAATCCTATCACCACGCACTCAGATCCTATCAAGCACAGAGAATGAATCTAACAGAAGCAAAGCCTTCACCGCCCAACGCCCCCCGACCAGGCATAGAAACTAGACTTCCGAGCAGCCGACCAAGATCTCTCACCTCGTTGAGCTTCTGCTCCTCGATCTGGGCGCGGAGCTCCTCCTCCTGCTTCTCGATCTCGGCCGCCGTCATGGTTGGGAGGGGAAGAGGAGGTGGAGGAGGTGGCGGCGCAGACGAGCAAGGGAAAAACCCTAGAGCAGCGAATGGAGTTGCCGGCGTCGGCTGGGCAACCTAATTTTTATACCTGAGATGGGTTAATGGGCCTTAGTGTGGCCCGCTAATTTCCAGTCCCATCTGATGCCACTCGACCCATGAAAACCAACCTGGACTAATTAATTAGGCTTAGGTTGGATGGGCTTCATCCACGTAAATGGCGAAAAGGAATAAGTTCACTTGCCGTTCCTCATCTTTATATTGAGTTTAATTACACCCCTAAACCGCAATACCATAAATTTTCACTTCTCATCTTGGAAAAATTGTTCAAGTCAGCTCGATATTATGGAGGGCTGGTTTCATTGATGTGGCATCCTAGTCAGTAAAAATAAAAATAAAATACATGTTGGTACCAAATATGAATGGCCACCTCACCTTCTTCATCTACTTCTCCCCTCTCTTCTCTTCCCCTCGTGTCCTCCACACTAGCAAGCTATGCCTAGATTGCCACTTCGGTGATGCCATCTCTACCATGTCTCTATTTTCTCATAGGCCCTGCTACCCTGACCTTCTCCGTGCACAAGGCACAGCGCATCGGCGTCTTGAGCCAGGAACCGGCATGTGGCGTCCGACGATACGAAGACACCAAGCACGTACACTACCTTCTCGCGTAAAGCCGATAGGGTCTCCCTGGAATCGAGCATTGTGGGCATGGTGCACACAGCTACTGTCGCGGAGGACAGCGAGCCGAAGACTGACATGGAGAGGGGCGACGGCCGTGGCGTGGGCATTTGGCGAAGCGAAATTGAGGGTACATGATGCGATGGCGAGCAAGCGTTGACGAGAGATAGAATAAGGTCGTTGTGCTATAGGGAACTTGGTGGCAATGGCGGCTTGGTGGATTGGGGACGGGAGTGATGGAACTGTTGTGGGTCAAAGAGGTGAGAGCGATGGCAGTGGTGGTGCGACGGCGATGATTGTCCTCCTCTAACCACCGTGGCGTGGACACGTCGTCGATGGAGTCGAGTAGCCATGGTAGAACCGACAGCCACGGGCGTAGCTCACGGTGAAGCACATCGACTACAAGGCGGCGAGGGTGGGCCCCGTCCATGTCAGCATGCGCGTCGTGGTCGGTGAAGCTATCGCTAGGGCTCCGATCGTCACGCTCGACTCGACATGGCAGTTGGGGGTGATGGCCACTGCCACCATGAAACTCTAGAGCCGCCCACATAACCGTCGTCATGTCGTGGAGTTCCGACGCCCACGCCGTGGCCGTTGCCCTTCTCCGAAACACCAATGTCCGTGGCCTCAGCGCCCCCCTCCCGCGTTGGTATCTACTCCAGCAGTCCCTTGCCACCCCGTTGTGTTGCAAGGTGAGGTTTGGTAAAAGGAAACGTAGAGGAAGAAGGAGGTGTGTGGGCCCCACATTTTTTTATTTATGCTGATTAGGATGCCACACTAGTGAATCCAACATCTATACTACCATGGGATCTGACTTGAACGGTTTTGTTAAGATGGAGAGGGGGAGATTTTTGATATTGCGATTTAGTAATATCAATTAAACTCGACATAAAGACGAGGAACAACAAGTGGACTTCCATGGCGAAAACGTTTTATCATCCTAATTACTTGCCTAAGACTTGAACTTTAGGATAGATATTGATGGCCTAAGAAAGTCTCACTAGTTGTGATTAGCCATCAAAAGCAATCACTAGTGGAGCGACATGATCACAAAGATTAACAACCAGATATTATTTAAAAAAAACACGCACACACATCCTAACTAAATCGGCTTCCTTTTAAAAACTCCAACCTATCACAAACAATTTATGAAGCAATTCAAGTCAAAGGTTCAAGAAAATTAGAATATTTAGCTCGTACACACACGTGGATGACATTGTTAACATAGAGACCAACTCAAGTCAAAATCACCACTAGATGTATCAACAAATATTTTTTAAAAAAATTAATTGTCAAGAGGCTCACCATTTTTTTTTGACTTGAAGTATTGCATACACATGTAAAACTAGCATGTTGGGATCTTAGATGCACAAAAATAATACAAGAGTTCATGTAATGATATATGTTGCGTTCCCCGGCATGCAAAGCGAAGCTCGTATTATTGCATGATTAATTAAGTATTAAATATTTTTTAAAAAATGGATTAATATGATTTTTTAAGACAACTTTCATATAGAAAGTTTTGCATAAACCATACTCCCTCCATACTCACAAAGGAAGTCGTTTAGGACAGCGACACGCTCTCCAAAACACAACTTTAACTTCTTGTTTCTATAAAATTATTTATTGAAAAGTGATATATGTATACTTTTATGAAAGTATTTTTTAAGACAAATCTATTCATATAATTTTTATATTTTTAAACTCAACAACTTGAGAGTTATTTGTGATTTATATTCCTAAGGTTTGACTTAAATATATTGTCCTAAATAACTTCCTTTATGAGTACGGAGGGAGTATCATTTAGCAGTTTGAAAAGTGTGCACGCGAAAAACGAGAGAGGTGGGTTGGGAAAATGGGAGGAAGAACACAACCATACTTGTGCTCTAATTAAGCTTAATAATCTTCGTTTAGTTGAAGATAACTCAAATACTTGTAATTTATAACATTTGAATCCAATTGCAAATTCTTGTTGGCATCACCAGATGCATTCATAAAGACAAAAGTAACGTTGATGGAACAACCTAGAGTTTCACATCTAGCGAGTAGCGACCCTTTAGATGTAGAAGGCTAGTGGATCAGTAAATGGTGAAACCTCATATATAACATAGAATAAATTTCCTTTTTATAGTGCATTAGCATATATCTAAGTAGAAGGAAATCATATGCACCATTTTGGTCATTCGAGTCCAGTAAGAAAATTTAAGATACATCATAGAGACTAATTATAGAGATTAAATACCTACTCATACACTTGTCGCTTGTTGGACAAATTAGTCCCTTAAACTATGTTATCATTCAATCCTTTAAGTCCCACTTAAAGGTCTAGATGCACTTTCACTCTTAACCATATTGTCTCCGTTGTTAGCCCCGAGCTCCGCTAGCGGTGCTACAACTCTCCTTGCCGAGCTCCGAAAAGACAACAGAGGGGAGGAGTTTGTTGGGGGCGAAGGGAGGGAGAGCATATGCTGATGGTGGAGGGAGGAAGACCACCAGTAGCTCTGTGTCTCTGACTCGTCGACCTAATTAAGGAAGAGAGGGGAAAGAGATGGAGAGGAAGAAGAGCGTTGTTGGACTAATATGTGGGACCCTCTCTATCCCTATGCTAACTTGGACTCCTTGGACCGGTGGCATCTGACATGGCGTCTAACCGCACCAAACCAATCTAAAACTGCTTAGGGGTAAAGTGTCCGATATTGATAATTTATGAGTGAAAATAATCGGTTTTGAAATAGACAAAAAAAACAAGGGGGAAGCACCGGTGATATGGTGGAGTCATGCAAATGGTTCAAATCCAGATACCCACGAATATTACTCACATGAAGATGGAATTTCAAATAGTAATTTAGTGAGATGAGGGATTTGCCGCTGCTTTCCGTCTCTTAGACCACGTGTTAGAGGGCGGCACATTCGTAGAATGTGTGTGTGGTGTTGCGTTAGGGCTGTCAATGAGCCGAGCTCGAGCGAGCTCGCCTGCATAGGCTCGAGCTCGATACAAGCTCGAGCCGAGCCTATAAAATATTCAAGCTTTCAAACAGGCTCGGTTCGAGCTCGACTACCGAGCTTGATTTTTAATTAGAACAATGTATATTTCAAGAATAATCTTTTAAAAAATAATTAATTTCCGGTTCTTCATATTAATAGAAGAGGAAAAAGAATAAAATAAATATATGATGACAATACAAGGCATACAACTGACATATTTGATCTCCTAATTTATTAAATAACAACAAAAAAGTCATATATTATTAGGCTCGTTAGAAGCTCGAGCTCGGCTTGACAAAGTTCGCGAGCTTTGGAACAGGCTCGGGCTCGGCTCGTTTGAAGCTCGAGCCGAGCTCGAATCGAGCCTAGGACAAGTCGAGCTCGAGCAGCTCGCGAGCCTCGAGCTTTTTTGACAGCCCTATGTTGCGTGTGTAGTGTTGTGTGCTAGATGTGTAATCAAAAAAGAAGAAATAGATTAAAACAAGAGTTGGGGAGACTATGTATAAAAAATGACCGTTCTTGAGGCTAGTGACAAAGAAAACCCCCGCATTTCTTTGTTAACTTGGGGTAAGTTTGGTAATGGAAGTTGGGAACTCTCTTCAAACAAAAAAAATGGAACGATCTATTATCATGTGATTAATTTAAGTATTAACTATTCTTTTAAAAAATAAATCAATATAATTTTAAAGCAACTTTCATGTAATTACTATTTTCTTTACAATTACACACTATTTAGCAAGGAAATGTGTGCCTGAAAAAGGAAAGCAAGAAAAGAACTCAGGTCCTTTTTAGATCCCACGCAAAGACTTTTCACCGTGTTACATCGAATGTTTGGACACATACATAAAATATTAAAGATAGACTGGAAAAAACTAATTACACAGATTATGTGTAAATTGCGAGACAAATTTTTTAAGTCTAATTGCTTCATGATTTGACAATATGGTGCTACAGTAAACATTTGCTAATAACAGATTAATTAGGCTTAATAAATTCGTCTCGCAGTTTACATGCAAAATCTTTAATTTATTTTTTCATTAAACTATATTTAATAATTCAAAAAATGTGTTTGCATGACACGGCAAAACTTTTAACCCATGCATTATAAACACACACCTCAGCCTTTGGATGAGAACCCCGTTCCGTTTTCCTCCGGCACGCGCACGGCCCCACCATTACACCACAGCTGTCAGCCAGTCACCACCACCCCGTGCGCCGCTGCTGCTGCTGCGCGGCGCGGTTTAACTCCACCTCCATTTATTTCCTCTCTCTCTCTACTCTCCTCTCTCCCGCAGCGAAGAAGCGAAGCAACCAAGCAAGCAGCCGCCGCCGCCGACCGAAGCAGCGCGAGCTCCGAGCCACCCCCAAAACCCTAGCCAATGGGGGTGGCCGATGCGTGAGGGCGGCGGGGGGGGGAAGAATGGGGAAGGCGGTGGCGGGCCAGCGGCGGGAGCAGCCGGAGGCAGCAGGCGGCGGAGGAGGAGGAGGCGGAGACGGAGGAGGAGGTGGAGGGTGCCGCGGGGGGGCCGTGCGGCCGCAATGCGTGGCCGCGCTGCTGCTGGGCGCGGCCATGGCGCTCTCCGCGCTGTTCCTGCTCAAGCCCTTCGCCGCCCACCGCGCCCGCGCGGGGGCGCCGCCGCCGCCGGGGCCTCCCGGCGACGCGTTCGCGGGTGAGCTAGCCTCGCCGAGATCTCGGTCTCGACGGCCTCTTGCTTTGGTTTTCTTTTCTGCAAATAAATTATAATACATAAATAAACAGTTCGGTTTCGTCGTACGGACGCTATGAGTATTAGATAGTGATTTTGGGAGTAGTTCGTTTACATTTGAGCCTATTTCGTTTGCACGAATTTGCGTGGCGCGTACGATCTGTAGCAAATGTTGCGCCTTATAGTGGAAACCGGAATCGAATTCGATGTATAGTGTCAATCATAGAGCAAGTTGGGCATTTCCTTACGCTTGATAACCTTCTTTTCTTTTTCAACCATATGCTGTTTGCCTGGCAACTTTGGAGACATATGGACGGTTTGGGCCGCATAGTGTCATAGTCACATGTTTGTGCTGTTTATCAATGTGTCATGTTAGCCTTTCTGAGGAAGTTGCCTCGTAGATTTTTCCAACCCCACTTTTTTTTTTTTTTGGTAAGTGGACTTGTAGATTCTTGCTACAGAACAGGATAGGAAATGCTGGGCCAACCTTTCTTTGTGCCAATTGTGGAAAATGTTATATTCCTGAATGGCTTGTTGAGTTGCCATACCTAGTTCAGCTAGTATGCTCTCGTGCGTGTGGTGCTGGGTGGGTGATCTTACATGGATGATAGATTGCCTATTTGTGCAGCATATTCCATTGCTAGCCTTGGTGGTTCTCTAGTCATGGACTTTAATTTGTGTGTGCTGTTGGTGTTGATTTATAGACTTTTCTGTTTCCTGAAGTGCTCAATTTGTTAATAAATTGTACGTTCAACTATTCATGTTCAACTATGGAGTATCAAGCTTTGTTTTATTCCATTTCCATTGGAATATGACAATGATAAAATGCAAAAAAGAAAAACTGAAAAAAAAAAAAGGTGTCATCTTGTCAGATACTCAAATGATGATGTATTGATGCCAGATGCTCTCAACATAGTGAATTTTTCCATAAAAGAAAATGCATTTTTGCAATAGGTGACATTAAATAACATGACAAAAAATATCACGCAAGAAATAAGGTGGATTGATAACCTAGAAGACCCTGACAAAAGTTGCCGCATAAAAAGGTAATGAATAATGAGTTATCAAATGGTGATGTTAAATGGTCTTGAGAGAAACTGCCGTGTAGACACAATATTGCTTTATTAAAACGTGATGCTAGAAGACCCCAACAATAATCTTTAGGATAGATGAGGTTTTGGTTTATTCGAAGGAGCCAACAAAACTTGCCGCAATAGAGAAGCGATCAATTTATTGAGTGCTGAAGTTAGAAAATCACAACAAAAATTTGCTGCAGTAGAAAGAGGTACCCGATCAAATTATAAAATAGTCATGTTAGAAGATGTCGACAAGAAAAGCTTTCAAAAGAGAAAACATACTTTAAATGATGATAATTATGCAACTCATGCATACAGCTTTGCGAGTGCAAGATAAACTGCACCATGCAAAAAAAAGGTGAGTTGGATCTGGCAGGGCATGTGGGAATAAAGCAGGAAGTGAGATGAAATATTCAGGAATGATAATGTTGAATGTAAAATATCATCTGGACGTAAATGTCCCTGCTGAATAGTTGATATGCAAACAATTTGCATAGTCTCTGTTGCATATAGGATGGTGTTCATGCATTTGACTTGATCAGGAGACCACATTTTGAATTATAAGTATGATCAACAATTTTGAACACCCATGTCCTTTCAATGAGGTAGTACTTAGGTCTTCCACTTTTACAGTTAGCTTATGAATTAGTTCTTCAAATATTTATTTCAGTAGTTTACTTGTGAAATATACTTTTCCAACTACTCCTTTTTTCTGCTTTTAGCATGAGCCCTCTAAATTTGCAGCAAGATAACAGAATACAGCCATTAAAATCAGATCAATATTTCATATGCTATGAGAACTCACTCTGATCTAAATAGCATTATCTATGTGTTTTCAGTTGGAAATTTTAGATGGAAATTTTCACTGCAGTACTCTTACTGGTTCTTTTAACAGCTGACATAGTGGCGAGCTTTATGCTACAGAAGACAGTTTCTGAGTTGAGTGGAAGTACTTCTAAGCTTGAATTTGACATCTACGGGGAAATTGGCATTCCTAACTCTACTGTAAGACAGAGATTCTGCACCTTATTCACATGTTTCTTGTCATGTACAGTTTGTCCTATGTTGTATCAGACTGATTTGTAAATGACCATGCAGGTGGCTGTAAATTTCCTACAACCAATAGGTGCACCAAACTGGACAAATGTCATTTTCAGCATTGTGCCTTATCCAAAATACTCAAGTATATCTTCCATGTACTTGAGCATTCTTAGGGCTTCTTTTATGTCCCTGACTGTAGAGCAGTCAACACTCCACTTGACAGAGTCTCTGTTTGGGGACACATCGTTATTCGAGGTTCTTAAGTTCCCTGGTGGAATAACCATTATCCCTCCACAAGCTGCTTTTCTTCTGCAGAAGCCTTACGCATCCTTCAACTTCACTCTGAACTTCCCAATCTATAAAGTGCAAGGTAGAATGAATGAGTTGAAAGACCAAATGAAGGCAGGACTACAGCTCGATCCCTATGAGGTTGGTAAGAATCAGTTTAATTTCAATTTCTTAACACTATAACAATCATTCTATGATGTTAATATGTTATAATTTAGTTTTATACACTTGTTGCCAACTTGCAACAAAATTGTTGTGTACTAGAAATATTTGGATGCCTGTTTCTTGTTACTTCCCTGGTCAGGAATATATAGTGCTAAGATATAAGCAAACTGTTTTTTTTTTGTCTTTTTATCACTGGTATATTGAACCTATTTAGGTCTGTGAAAATGACATATTCCCATATCATAATAATATTACAATTTTTTTTGTGACATAGGTGGATGTTGCAGACAGCGTGCATACCAAAATGCCACAGGTTTTTTTTTCCATATAAATATCATCTCTTTCATAAGCCAGTTCCCCTACTCTGCCAAACACCGATACCCCTCCATGAGCTTCAGCATGTTATTGATTGATTCCATGATGAATACTGTTTTGCCTATTCAGCTCTCTAAAAAGTCCATTTTTTTGTTCCATGGTGATGAGGAGCTAAAAGATTGAGTACATTAAAATACCAGTTTCAAGAAAAAAAAAAGGGTAGCTTACAACATATATTGTTGTCTTTGCATACTTTATTGAAGCTAAAACATTTGAGAATGGAAAACAAACAGATAGCTCTACTACATAATACATATTCCCTGTGATACAAGTGGTCTATCACAAAAGTAATTAAAATGTCACAAGTTATGCGTGATTTTCTTCGTGTTATTATTTATTCCACACTTGCCCTAGGAGTCTTAAGACCCTTGATGCTTATTTTGTTGTATGTTAGAATATCTATGGTGGGAGTCAATAATTACTAGTCTACTGGGTCACAGAAACTGGTGCACGCCATTGGATCTCTTTTTTTGTCTATTGAATTTAATTTCAACTCTTGTACTTTGCAGAACCTCTACATCAAACTAACAAATTCAGAAGGTTCAACGGTGAGACCACCAACAATTGTTCAGGCCTCCATTGTTCTTGAAGTTGGTAATCACCAGCCCTCCCTTCCAAGGATGAAGCAGTTGGCTAAAACAATTGCTAATTCATCTTCAGGAAACTTGGGCCTGAACCACACGGTGTTTGGCAAAGTAAAGCAGATAAGCCTCTCATCTTATCTTAGACATTCTCTGCACAGTGGAAGTGACTCTGATGCACCTAGTCCAGCACCCTTGCCTCAACAAGGCCATCACAATCATCATCAACATCACCATCACCACCACCACCACCATCACCACCACCATAGTCATGAAGAAAAAAGGCATTTGTGTCCGTCTCCTGCACCTGTACATTCTCCTGTTGAACAACCCAAATATAGATCTCCACCGTCTAGTTTTTCACATCCATACACCAATAAGCCAAAGAATAGAACTCCTGTAGCACCAGCAGCTGAGCCAGTACCTAGTAAACACAATAATCACTTTGATTCACCTGCCAACATGCCTCGTGCTGTGTCACCATCACCTATCAGTCCATCAACTTCTGTTCATCACTCTCCGAATAACCCAAATAGGCACCATAGCCCCTCTGATCCATCTCCAGTACTTGCTCATGCACATAGTACTGCCCAAACGCCAGCTGTGGCCCCTGCTCCTCACTCATGTGAGTACTGTTCTTTCCACGGTTCCATACTGCCAGATTCATTATTTTTTAGCAATATTGTACTTGATAAATTGATATCAAGGATTTTGCAATTTTATGCTTTTCAAACTCAAAAAGGGGTGGTAGTAATAATATAAGGCTTGGGACTTGTTATAGGTCGATAGTTTTTAAATTTGTAGGTCTATTATATGCAACTTCTAAAAAGACGCGAATATTAGGGAATGACCTAATATCAAATAATTACTTTTCAAACTCAAAAGACGTGAATATTAGGGAACGACCTAATATCAAATAATTACTTTTCAAACTCAAAAGGGGGTGGTAGTATTATATAAGGCTTGGGACTTGTTATAGGTAGATAGTTTTTAAATTTGTAGGTCTATTATATGCAACTTCTAAAAAGACGCGAATATTAGGGAATGACCTAATATCAAATAATTAGAAGGGGTGTGGCTTCGAACCCAGGTCGTCTAGCCCACCGCTAGAAGACCCCTGGGCGTTTCTCTTATATGCAACTTCTCATCAATCAAATTCTGGTTTATTGCTTTCTGAAACTTTATACCTGTTCAACCACCTCTAGATGTCGCATATATTGAATGTCACTAAAATAACGTCATGCGTTTATGTCAAACTTAGTTACAACTTAGTGAATTGTTCATGTCTGTTACTGTCTTCATACTTGAATAACCCTCTCTCTTTCAACTTATCTGAAGTAGTTCTATTGCAGCATATGCCACGCGGCAGCATTCGTGTCAATGGGCTCTTGCATTCCTGTTGTGCATGCTAATGGGTCTACCATAAGGAGGGCAGACTATCTAAACAGAATATATACTCCAAAAATAAGCAGCCTCACCGATCACCGGCCGTCTTCAGAAGATAACTGAAGTTGCTCATGCGCGAAATTGCGCATCCAGGTCAGGTGGGTGGTGTATATTGTGTTAGAAACATGTAAATATGGGCGGGGCAAATGCAAAAACAAGCATACCTGTGTGTAGTGGTCAAAGCCAAGGAGGTGGCAGGCCCCTTCTGTTGTTGCACAGGTGAAGCTCTGTCCTGCGTTTGCAGTGTAATAGTGCTGAAAAATGATGGTGGAATCCAATATTAGATGCTTATACCGTTTTACATGGGAGCATATGGCAGTTTCTTTCAGTTCTCGATGGATCAAATTCTGGAATTTTTTGATGTTTTACCACTCTAAATATGTTGTCACTACGTGACAGTGACATGGGCTAAGATGGCGAATAAACGAAACCCATTTTGTGGAGTGGAAAAAATACCAAATCTCGAAACTCTTCGGTGATCCATACACGTTTGATAATTCTCAATTCTGGCAGTTTACCGTCTTCTCCTGCGAGTTTCTGGCAGCAGTCTTCTGAGTAAATTTTGTACCCTGTGCGAAACGCTCTGTATCCGAATTAACATGCTAGGTATGTTTACCTGGCCTAGAGAAAACGTATTTACTGAATTAGATCGTCCTGTTCCCAAGCAGCAACAAATCCTGGTGCAAGGTAACTACCAGATTAGTTCAACAATCAAACATAAAGGCACCGTTTCCTTTTGTGATTTTTATGATGTCTTTCATAGTAAATCATTAATAGATCTCTTTGATAGATCATAGCAATCAACTAGATTGAATGTGTGCCATATCATAGTAATTCCAAATTTCTTGTATGCTCATCCAACCAGTCATTGTCATTTACTCTCTCCGTCCCATAAAAAACCAATCTAATATAAAGGATTTTGAGTTTTTGGTTGCATTGTTTGACCACTCGTCTTATTCAAAAAATTTGTGCAAATATTAAAAAGGAAAAGTTGTGCTTAAAATATTTTAGATAATAAAGTAAGTCATAATTCTAAATTTTTTTAAATAAGACGAGTGATCAAACAGCAAAAGCAAAAACTCAAAATCCCTTATATTATGGGATAAAGGGAGTAGATCTCTTTCATAGATCATAGCAATGAACTAGATTGAATGTGTGCCATATCATAGCAACCCAAATTTCTTGTATGCTCATCCAACCAGTCATTGCCATTTACGTACTAAGCAACAGGCAAAAAAAAAAAAAGAAAAAAAAAAGAAAAAAAGAAGGCATAAGAATGCTGGAGTGTGCCAGGTTTACAACATGAGATGATATGCTCTCCGAATGATTCGTGAGTGGTGAAAAAGAAAGAAACAATTGAATGAATTAATATCTGATGATGTACAATGGATCTGATGGTACAGATTCTACAACTATGCTGCAACAAATTACACAATGTAACAAATTTTCAAGAATGTGAATTGAACAAAGATACACAAGCCGCCACCTTACAACACATGGTGGAAGCCAGAGGTAACAACTGTAACGATCAATTTGTGTGACACATATGTACCAATTTTCCTGATCGTGTGGGCATACAAAAGGTCGCTGTCAATAAGTTTTACTGTGCTTGCTGTTGTCTCTCTTGAGTTGTACTTTCAGTTTTTTACCACCTAATTGGTATCCGTTCATCATACTAATGGCTGTCTGTGCAGAAGCAGGAGAATCATAGCTTATAAAACCTGCACCCAATCAGGAACCAGTTAACAAAGCATGATAATACAATCAATGGTTAGCAGTTAGGACAAGTTAATTACCGAAGCATTTACTAAGACCAGTTGCTTTGTCTACAAAAACTTTAGCACTCAGTACTCTACCAAAACCCTGAAAGGCACCGGCAAGATCTTGGTCGCCAAATTCTTGAGGGATGTGGTAGATAAATAAATTGGCTCCAGGAGGACCTGTACACATGAAAAAAAATCATCTATAAAATGAATTTGAGATCTAACAGGTAATAAACTAATTTTCAGGAGTGTAATAGAGACAAACCCTCTATCTGAGGACCGGGGTTGCTGCTAGTACTTGAAGAAGTGGGAGAACTAGCATTCGCATTTGGAACTTTCATTGAATTGTGAGAATTCACAAAAGGACGACTATTGATAGCATTACCAGGATATGATCCCGGATACTGCATACTAGGCACAGGCGAATAAGGACTGCCTAACTGCATTGAGTTAAACGATCTAGGAGCAGAATTAGGTGAAAGTTCAGAATTGACTCCACGAATAGAGCTTCCTTGATTAACAGACTGAACCATATTCGGGAAGGCAGCTTGATTTTGCATAGGAGATAAAGGGTACTGCATTAGTCCATAGGTTCCTTGTGGCTGCACAGATCAACAGAAATATAGTTACATCCCACAATTCAAGCCAGATCATACTCAGGTGCAGAGTATACAAAGCTAAGTTGTCTACACACTGTGTTTCAACCTAGTTCTAAGGAAGGTGCAAACTGTAGCAGTTTAAAAGAATGCACTTTAATGTTAAGCATAATAGTGAAGTTAACTGTTTAGCTATTTGCAATAATAACTGTTCAATAATAAGCAAAGATACAGCCAGAGGACAACATGAGGAACGACAGATGAACAGCTATAGGTTTTCAGAGAGCATGCGCTTGGCAATGATTTTTGGTTTTTTAGAAGACTGAAAAGCAAGTTAGGAATAGGATTACTTGTATTCTAGGAATAATTATGTGGTTGTGTGATGTTCTAAAATCTCAAGACTTTTTAAGTCATAATTTACCTGGTAGCCATAACCATTATACTGTGGTACATATCCCATCTGCATAGCTCCAAATAATGAAGACTGTTGCATTGCATTTGGATTTGACATATTAGATGGGTGAAATTGAGCCTTTTGTGCTTTTCGAGCTTGTCTTTCCTTCTCAGTGTCAGCCCATTTAACAACCAAAGGTACACTTGAACCCTACAAAAGATCAGGGCACATCAAGATCTATGTAATCAACTGTGAAAATTCAAACATAAAGGAAACAGCTAATATATTAATACAACTTAAGGAGCTGGCTACATTTATATATTAAACATACTATCTTTCTGTATACATATGCTACTACTAATTTCCATTGAATTTAAATTTGAAAATTCTCAAGGGTTTTGTTAAGTAGTTTGGAGCTTTTGATTCTGTAAATATTCTAAGATATTATTGGAACACTAAAAAACAAATTTTGGATATTACAGATTGCCTTTTAGGAACAGTCATTGGACCAGAATTGCTTTAAAAGCTGTGACGGTGACAATATGCACATTGATTGACCTATTTACAACATATTACTGCGTCCAGTTTTGCGAGGCTAAAATTGTATACTGTCTACCACTGTTGTTGCTTATACATATTCAAGTGTGAGTGTGCAACAAACAAATCCATCACATTTGAGCTTAACTTATATCTGCACTCATCTATTGTTAATTTGATCTGGATGGACTGTTTCATGCTACAGTCATGTAGCTATTACTTGTTACAATCACAGAATGAGACAGTGAATGAAATTATTTTGTTCAGCTATGTTGGAACAGTATTTGAATCAGGATACAGTACTATTCTTGGCTTTGAGACTGAGCTAGTACAATAGATGCCTAAGTTGCTATCGTTTGCAGGAGAGATCTATAAACACAAATCAGCAAAAAAAATATTGTATCATCCTTCAATTTCCACAAACCTCTATTTTGTGTTTCCCATTTAGAGCTTCGATAGCTGCCAGCGCTTGCTCTTTTGTTTCATACTTCAAAAAGGCACAGCCGGCTGCAAGATCCATAGTTGGAGTAAGCTAAAGGTTCTGAGAAAGTTTAGGGTTCTATATGACAAGTGTTTTCCATCTGAATCAAGAGGGGGAAAAGGTAAAGAGATTTTCACCTTTGCTTGTCTGTTGTGAACCTCTCAAAATTTGCAAATCCTTGATGTTCCCATATTGCGAAAATAAATCAGTCATTTCAGCATCTGTTACATTTTTTGGAAGCATTCCAATGAAAAGTTTGTGCTCTGGAAGCAACAGCGTCAACATGAAAACATAGATACATTAGCAAAATTTAACAATTATTCTGAGGATATACAAATGAATTATGGAAGAAATAATTTTAGAGAGCCTCATACCCAGTCTTTCCAACTCTCCATCAGCATATTTCACTTGCAATGGACTTGAAGCCTGGTTTCAGAGAAAAAAAGGAATTGCTGTCAAGGAGGTCGCAAGAGAAGTAATGTCGGTTTTACAGAACTGAAATCACAACAACAGGCTTTACTCCCAAGCAAGTTTGGTAGGCTACGGAACTTAAATAACTGCCATGAAAAATAAAAAAAAATGTAACAATACTCAGAGATCACTAAAATTTATGATCGTTGAACTGCCGCTACCAGATAACAGAATTGAAACAATACGAATTTTATCCATCATCAGAAGAATGAGCGCTCACTCTCGGGTAAGGTAGGGCGTGTGTGGTTTTAATTAATCCAGAGATGTATGTGTATCATAACATCAAATTCAGAAACTCCTAGCGCTCATGGCATATTAGAGTTCTAACCATGTTTTGGCTTGTGATGAATCCACAAATACCAATCAGAAATAAATAGACACTAAAATAAGTACATGCTCAAACATCATTAACCAGCTCTAGAAAACACATGCTTGGTAGTCACAAACAACAAATAATATTCATTCATATGAGAGTGCCAGGGGTGAGATACGATCTTTATCTTCTCCCGTCAGTGACCAGAACCAGAGTAGAAGTAAACAAAACTACATGGATAGCAGAAAATATGTGTTTGGATTTCATGGCAAAAATGCATGAATTTTGTTATTAGATGTTTCTTGGCTAAAGAGAGGAGAAAGAGAGACTGTGTCAGCTCTTGAAAGGAAATTTACATGAGAATGTGCCATGTTTGGTTCCCTCCTAAATTTATAGAAATTTACAGTCGTGCGAACTATGAGATTATTTTGGTGCAATCCTATGATCCAAACACCAAGCGTACTTTTTTTTTCTCATTTGGCTTGCAATCCTTTACTTTTCCTACAAAAATCCTTGTTCTAAAGCAGGCCTAAAGTTTCACTTAATCACACTGAACATCTATACTTCCAAAAATATGATGCGCTCCCAGATTATCCACGAGAAACCATATTAAACATTTAGAAGGTTCCACATTGAACAACTACAGACACAAAAAAGAAATCCTTTCACATACCCCTGGAAGGGTGCGCTTGTTGTGATATGCATTCACCGCCTTGTCAGCCTCCTCCCTTGATGGGCAGATCAAAAAGCAGCAGCCTGCAAAAGGTCCAGTGCATCTTAAATCAAGGTCAAAATGATGGACAAGTTGATCAAGAATTAAGAATGTCATCTGGAAAGAAAAGGTAGTAGATACTTTCTTCCTGGAAAAAGATACAGTTTCTAATTTGGCAGGAAATGCCATCAGGAATTTGTACAGAGGGAAATGCTGTTTAGTTACGATATGCATAATGCATGTTGAGTTCTTTGGGAAGAAAGAGGGCAAAGAAAGAAGATGGAATTGTAACAAATGAAATCACTCCTGACAATAACGAAAATCGGCTTAAACCAACAAAATGGAAGAAGATCCAATTCCATGTGACACTGAAAAGAATCAGCATCACAATAAAACAAGGTCTAGTGACTAGTGAACAATGACTCACAACAGGCTGGAAACAGTTATTGTCCCATATTTGACCATTGTGCTGTCCTAACCAGGCAAGTGATTGACATTTACAGCAAAAGAAAGGACAAAATTATCGGAGCAAATTACTATGTAACGGCAAATCATTTTGTAGAACAAATTAAGCTCTTAAATCCAAGAAAACAGAAGAAAACAGCGAACACATGTACAGTTCGACTGGTCCTGAATGCTAACCAAATCATGCACGTAAAAGGAAAAAAGCACATCTTTATTCAGTTAATGGCTAAAACGAATCTGCACTGAGCCCTGTACTCCATTTTCAATTGAAGTCAACCAGATCAAGTTTACACCTAAGAGCATCTAAATTCCAGAAATTGAACACCAAATGCTTACTTCTGCATCTCAAAATCAACACATGCATGGGGAAACACCACAGTTCAAAGCATTGTAACAAACCAAAGGACCAGAAACTACCATCCCAAACCCCAAATAACTCAAAATCTATGCCTTGTTCCACAAGAGCACACAAATCCAACGTATTACACCAGCATTGGACCAAATCCCACTAATTCAACACGAACTCGAGCTCAATCGCCAGTAAACAAGAAATTTCAAGCCAAAACCCAAAGCTCCTAACCAATTACCACAAGATGCAGAACCCAATTAACCGCGCGATGAATCAGACTAGAGCAAACAGCACAAAAAAAAAAAAAACCACACATGCAGCCGCCAATTCAGCTGCTACCCAGACACCGAAATTGGCCATGAACAGCCGAAATTCCCCACCACATTCCGCATAAATCGCCACGAGAAGCAACCAACACCCGGGAAACCTTGTGGCCCCACGGGAGGAAAAGCGAGGAGCTCGAATTCCTTCCCCCCCAAGTCAAACTCGGTGGGAGCCCGCCCGCGAGACGGCGACGGCGACGGCGAGGACCCCGATTCCGACCCCTCGCCGCGCCGGAGACCCAGATCCCGAGCACCAGACCGGAAGAGGAGAGCCGCATTGCGCTGGGAGTGGAGGGTGGGGAAGGGGAAAAAAAAAATTCCCGCGTACGGATCTCGGACCTCGGGACGCCTTGGTGGCCTTGTCGCGGATGAGGGTGACCTCGTCGACGACGGCGACGGCGGCGAACATGGCGGCGAGCTCGTCCTCCGTCATCTGCTTCGGCACCTGCCCCACGAACAGCTTCACGCTCTCCTCCCCCCTCCCGTTCCCCTGCTCCTCCCCTCCCCCCACCCCCGCCGCCGCGGCTGCCGGCGCCGCCGCCTCCTCCTGCTGCTGCTGCTGGTTCTGCTGGTCCCTGTCGCCGCCGCCGTCCTCCGCCATTGGGGTTAGGGTTTGCGGCGGCGGAGGAGGAGGAGGCGTGGGAATTTGGGCTTGGGTTGGGGTGGGGTGGGGTGGGGTGGCGACGCCGCGTGGAGACGGAGAGGAGGGGGAGAGAGGGAAGAGGGGAAGAAGGCGATTGATTAATAATAATAATAATAATAATAATAATAATAATAGCTGTCAAATAAATAAATAAATAAATAAGATATAGTTCTAGTTTCGGTTTGAGATATATAAGGAGTCTTAGAGTTGGATATAATTATTTAGAAAATGAAGAATTTACTGATAGAAGATTGTGATTGGTTGAGAAGAGATGATAGGTGAGAAAATTGATTAGTGTAGTATTATGATTGGTTGAGAAGAAAATATTGTTATAATTTAGAATAAATTTTGAAGATTAAAAGTTGTTATATTTTGAAACGGAGTGTGTAACAAAATAGTGGAAAGAGAAGGAATGGATGGATATATGGGATATGTAATGACGATGATTGTGATGGCAGTGGGGAGTATGAGTAGGAGAGGGAGTTGCCAACTTGGCTTCTGGTGTGTGCTTCTTGTGATTTCTTCCATCCTCTCTCTCCCTCTTTCTTGGCTGCTTTAGCCCCAACGGTTTTCTTGCATCAATCCGTCTATGTTTTCTCTCTCTCTTCTTGTTGTTTGCTTACTGCCACTAGTGGTTTTCTTCTTGTTTCTTTCTCTATTTTCTTCGAGTTCATTGTTCTTTTTTCTGAAAATGATTCTGATGAGTGAGTACTAGGTTGCCTTGGACATGTATGTTTTTAGTGTTATAGGAATTACTGACACAAGAAATACTACTTTTGTCATATATTACAGCTATCTTTAGCATTAAAGACGATAATGTAATTTAGAATACTTTGATTTGGAGTGTACATCACACTGTAAAAAATGTGATTAACTTTTTAACAATGAAATGCAAAAATTTTGGATTTGCTTCAAATAAGTTACAACCAATTATTCCGAAGTCTAGTTAAAAGCTACAATCACATCACAATCCATAATATATCAAATTAATTATTAGTTATGATTGTATCTTCACTGTTTAAACTTATATTGAATTAATTGTATTGGTCCGATGTTGGCAAACTGTAGGATCCATGCCATATTGTTCGCTTGCTTAGCTTGCTGTATTCCCTCCATCCTAAAATATAAGGCTCAATCACTCCTAACATAAAAACCAAGAAAAAATTATCACCTCCTCGATTGTATCACATCCATTCATATCAGCAATGTGATTGAGGATTTAAAATAAACCAAATTAAAGAACCAAGAGGTGATAATTAATATATACTTATATGCACGTCTTATATTATGAGACATAAGAAAAGAAGTAATTGTGTCTAATATGTTGGGATGGAGATAATATAACATAAGTTGCCTAATTATCTTATGTAAGTTTGTCGTTATATTGTTTTATGTAAAAAAAAAATACCATGTAACATTTGCTCCATTATTGTCCTTTAAGGCCATGTGAATAAATGTTCCTAGTCTCTATTTAACCAATCGGACTGATCAATTATGATATTTGGAATCATGATCGAGTCATTTACCTCTTCTCTACTATTATAAAAAATCAAGATGTTTATACCAATACTTGGTACGTCGTCCGTATTTGAGTTAATTTTTAAATTCGTTCGTTTTTAGAAATATATAAGGAGTCGTATAAGAAAATCTTTTTTAAAAAAATCCGCATGCTAACTTGGGACGGGAATCAAACTCCTAATTACTTCAGAATTCTTGCCAGGCCATAAGAGTTTTGAATTAGATATCAACACTATCAAAATAAAAAATCTCATATACTTTTTAGAAAAAAATCTAAACAATAATACGATTAAAATAACATTCACCTATTACAATGCACGGGTATTTTTTTTCTAGTCATGCAAAAAATTGAACTCTGCCAAATGAAATTCATGTGTCCCAAATCCCAATATGCCTGGATTTTTTATTATTTGCCATCCTCTTCAATGGTGTATTCCCAAATGCTACCTTCTTTAACAACTTAAACAACTTAGATTATTTACGATCCGAACACACCAGATTGTTTCTATTTTACTACTTTTACTTATATGGTAGCATTTCAGAAGAAAAAGTTTCTATATTTTTTTTTAAAAAAAACACACTATTTAATCGTTTGGAAAGCATATGTTCAATAAAAACGAGAAAGTTGAAGTTTGGAGTTAAAAAAAAGAACTTAGTAAATAAACAAATAAAATTAAACCTTTTTTCTAACATATCAGCTTCAATTTAGACGAGTCAACCCAAGAAGGTTTGAAAGTGAATCCTATGTTTGCTTCACGGTAACAGTGAAAGTAAGCAAGTAAGTGCCTGTTTAGTTGGCGAAATAAAAATTTTTAGGTGTCACATCGGACGTTTGACCGGATGTGGGAAGGAGTTTTCGGATACGAATAAAAAAACTAATTACATAACTCGCATGAAAACCGCGAGACGGATCTTTTGAGCCTAATTAAGCCGTCGTTAGCACATATAGATTACTATAGCACTTTTATGGTTAATCATGGAATGGAATTGGAAGCCCAAGTAAACGAAATCATGCTATCATCGACAAGGACAGACAGGCTACAAAGCCTGGAGCTTTTGCCAATTGGAACTATCCCTCTCATCCGTCCGTCCTCCTACCAGGGAGCTGGCATGTCACTCTCTCTTTCTTTCTGATAAAAAGAGACTACACAGATGAACGAGTGATGTGGGGGCATCAACGGGGAGAAATTGCTAGTCGTGCCAAGGAGTACGTTATGTTTCCTTTTCTTTTCCTATGTTCTGCTCCCCTTTTCTAAAATATAAATAATTATAGAATAATGCTAAGTCAGATATTTTTAATTTAACTATTAATAACGAAAGAATAAACAAAATTGATCACATATGAATGATGTTATTAGATTTATCATAGACGAACTATTAATATGTAACCCTTTTTTTTTGTTTATAACAACTTATTTTTATGAATATAATTGGTTAAAGAAGATCATGCCAAAGTCTAAAGATTTGAGATGGAGAGAGCAATAATATATTTGATGTTCTAGCTCTTTGCACTGGACCATGAATAGACCGATGACCCTGATTGTATGATGTGCTGCCATGGGACTCAAGATAGCAACAACTCAAGGTCTCAAACAAAGAACAAATTCAATTCACATGAAATTATAAGGTTTTTAGTGGGAAAAAAAGAGACAAGCGTAGACTTTTATGTGTGTTTAGATATAGCAGTCATTTAACTTGCCATAACTATATGGGTTTGCTTGTAAATAATTTTTACGTCTCTGACTTACCGAAAACCCACGAGTTAATTTGGACAACTTCTCACTTAGCGGAACACATTATAAATGTTTTTTAAAATAGTTCAAACGGGGGAAATTGTGTTTTTACCCCTATTTTAAAGTCTAAGTATCAAATTTGGCAACATTTTTTCAAGTTTGCTCATTTGACCATTTTTTTTAAAAACAAAGATCAAGTCTAAACGTGTTTCGTGAAGGCAAACTAACGGTGTTAACTCAGAAAAAATATCATTTATGTCCTTTCTCATTTGACCTTAAATTTCTAAAATTTTCACTTACTCGATCTAGTTTTTTTCACTTTATTCCTATAAAATATGAGATGGAAATCTTGACTAAAAATATGAGACAAAATTGATACAGGTTTGAAGGTTTAATAACTTTGACCTAAATTTAAGGCCGAGGCAGGAAAGGACAATGTTGTGGTCATTTTGGTCTTGTTTATTCTCTAAATGCATTATCTAATAACACTCCTAACGTGTGGTTAGAAGAGGATCAGACATCATGTTTATTTTTTAAAAGTAAAGTCAAAAGATTAAAGCTAGGAGAGAGAGGGGGTGGCAAGTTGGTAATTAGGCTTCATAATAGGATACAAACACAATATTCTCTAAGAAATACCATAAAAAAATGTCATGGTTTAATGAGTACATGTATTCATGGCTCTTATTCCTGTGGTGTAGATGCATATGCGTGTTCATTAAAAACACCCGATTAGCTGGCATGTCCAATACCAGAATATTTATACAGTTATACGTACGATTTAATGATTGCATTAACAATTGGAATTTGTCAACTGTTAACGAAAAAGAAATCGTCTTAAAAACAAATGCTGCAGAACAGAAAACTAAAAAAAGGGGCGGAAGAAATACACCAGGTGTGCCTGGCGACCTAAATGATTATTCCGTTGCTTTTGCATGTGTTGAGAAAAAGGAGAAAACAGTGATGTCTAAACAGGGCGCAGCTTTGTCCGAAATGATACATGTCACTGCCAACCCAAAGCCCTCCCCAGTGGTTGTCTCCTCTTTAGATAAAATCTTACCTTTTTTTGTCTTTAGATAAAATCTTTGATAAAGACATCATTGAATTTTCATGCATGGTTACCTTCTTCGAGTAAATTAGTAATTTCCTTCTATGGGTGTGTTTAGTTCACGCCAAAATTGAAAGTTTGGTTGAAATTGAAATAATGTGACGGAAAAGTTGAAAGTTTGTGTGTGCAAAAAAGTTTTGATGTGATAAAAAAGTTGAAAATTTGAAGAAAAAGTTGGGAACTAAACCAGGCCTATGTCGTGCAAACAAACAACAAATTCATCAGTCTTAGAATAAACTTTGAGAAATGGTGCATAATATGATGCTTACAAATGTTACTTCTACCGATGCTCGGGTACACCTACACACCATATTTCCATACTAAAACTTACGGGTAGTGCAAATAAAAAAAAGTTGTTCACCGATATACTAGATTACTAGTACACAATATCTCTCTAATTGGGCACATATAAGGGATCGGTTGACCCAATGATTATACAGTGTGAGTCTCCATCTTTATCATGGTTAAAGGCTTCTAAGGTCAAAAAAACAGGCAATTCCACCACCCAAAATTACATTACATGTCATTGAGCATATTTTTAATTTAGTTAGAGCCTTTCAGTCGTTTTTTCCCCGGACAGTTTAAATTCACCGTAAGTAAAACGGTCACGTTTATACAGTTATGGCATACGATGCACTTGCACCACCACCACGTTCCAATACACCGTACTCCAGGCCACGACAAAACCAGGCAGAATGGGCACAAAAGACCGCCACCTAAGCCGCACAACAGAAGAGCTAGAACAGCAGGGGCAGCCAGCCCATAGGAAACAAACAATTTCCCTTCATCAAGGAATCGAGTCGGAGCCACGGGCTAATAATAAAGAGTATAATAATAACAATATTAATATTCATCATCATATCAGCACATAAAAACGGCGACGGCGGCAAAAAAAAAAACAGCACGACCGGTCCAGCAAATTCCAGTTGTTCAAAAAGGAGCAAAACACCAACGACGATACGATGGCTCATGGCTCCCCCCCCCCCCCCCCCCCCCCCCCTCCATAACGTGCCCACGAACTCTAGGCTGGCGTCCAGTGCGGCAGCCACATGCCCCCGTGCCACCTCGACCGGTGTGGACCATACCACGCCGCGGACGCAACTGGCCACGGTCAACTCATAAACACCGCACAAATTACACCACCACCAAACCAAATGTAGTGCGAGGCTGCGAGCTAATTACTCTCTAATAATCCCCTCTTAACTGACTAGTCTAAGCTACTGCAACTAGGATTTGGAGCAGGAGAGAATGTACATTTTGGGGGGTTTTTTTTTTTCCAGACTGGTGATTTTGGAGTCGGATTGAAGCCTAACCAACGGCGATCCTGTCCGGGCTGAGCAGCACACTTCACTTGGTTGGAGGGTAAAGGGGCGGAGCGGAAGAGGCGTTGTCGTGCTGCAGCGGGGCTCGCGGCTTGATGTCCCGGCTGCGCATGTAGGCCAGGAACTGGCCAGGGAGCTCCTCCAGCAGCGACTGGACGACGGAGATCTGCCCGCCTGCACCCAACCGACGGTCCAAGATGTGGGGTTTGATGGAATGTCAGCGACGAGATTTTACAGGGGGCACTGTCACTGTGTGTGTGATCTGTGGTAACATATGTGAGTCAGTGGCTGACCTTGGACATCCCTCATGGGGACGAACTGGACGATGTCCCGCGTCGCGATCCTGCCGGTCGAGCTCTCCAGCCGCTTGCCGTTATCTCCATCCAGGATCTGCAAAAAGAGGGATTGGTCGATTTAAAATCAGCATGAAGGATGAAAGGGAATGTATGTCTAGATGCAATCAGAATTCAGAAAAAAGGTAGTAAAGTACTGCATTAGTTCGACAAAGTGCAGGACTAGAGCTACCCTCGTAACAGCTAAGCTAAGCTTTCAAATAAGGAAACGCTGTGATTGGATGAGGTATTAAATCATACGCCTATTTTTTCATTTACTATCTTTGAAGTAAATGCCTTTACCTCCATTTGCTTGAAATCAGCATTTCCAACGCCCACGATGAGGATTGACAATGGCAGATCGGATGCCCTCACGATAGAATCTTTTGTTTCTTGAATGTCAGTGAGAACTCCATCCTGCAAAAAATGTTCAGGTGAGTGATACAGACTTGATAGACGTCAAAACTCAAAATGTTCAGAAATCTGGTCGCGTACCGTGATGATGAGTAGGACAAAGTATTTGTTGTTTCCGTATTGAAGGGAGTGGCTGGCAATCTCGGCAGCTTTGTTGATAATTGGCCCAAACAGAGTTGGCCCAGCAAGGGTGACACTGTAAAGGGTAGAGGTGTATGCTGACATGATGCCTTCAACTCCGACGACCTGTAATAGTAATTGAAAATCCATAACATAAATTAACATGATATAAATTGTAGAAACAGAAAATACATAGGATCAACCATTAAATACAAATGACTTGCAAAAAAAAAAAAGAAATACAATTGGCATTAGTAGTCATGTTGCTCATTATTTTGGCAAAGTTCAGAAGGATTTCAGGAACAACACCACACATGATTTGGCAGTACCAGAGCCATGCATTAGGTAACATAGTATAGTTATTACAAGAGTGATGAAATTGAATACAAAAGGTACATTCCATCTACAGTAATACACAAATATTAATAGTAAAAACATATGTAGCAGTGAATAGCAATTAACTAATTGTGAATGTTATAAGAAAAGCCATGCCAATTTTTAACATTCCCAAGTCCTTCTAGCTCCTAAAATTATGAATCAGCAATATCCACACACAAGAATGAGTTAAAGAAATTACAAAGGCTGGAGGGATTTTTAGTGGAACAAAAGATGGCTTAAAAGCACTTGTTGCATGAGAGGCTTTACTAGAGACTACTATTGGAAAATAGTGAAACAAACCAAGCATGAATCTAAGAGGTTCAATGGTAACGAATGTCTTATGTCATATTGTAGGAAAGGGGGAGGGCAAAGCGCTAACGTGTAAAAAAATAACTCATCAACCATGAACCTCACCTCGCAATCATTGGTAGTTGCATTCAGATTAAAACAGTGGGATATGTAGCCCTGTGGTGTCTTCGCTCCAAAACCCCATGCCGGGAATCGCCTATCATTGTCATAAAACTGCAGAACTTCGCCAACCCCTAGTATTGCCTGATACATTAAAGAGTTCAGTTTGCAGGCTTTCTTTCATTTCGAGAATAAGCTTGATCAAACAAGCCCTGACCTGCTGGTATGAGTTCGGTCTGCCAGAGGGGTCAATGTAGTGCAAAGACTGAGGTGAACGGGGGTCACCATTTGAAGCTGAAAACACACCAGGGTTGCACTTTTGTAAATATATATGAGATTGACAGTGCTATATATTTAAGCTGAAACATGGCGCTAACCCGTGAAATCTACAGCCACCATAAAATTTAGCTCAAAACCACTGGAAATGTAGTCCAAGAAAGTATGTTGAACTTTTTCCTGGAACTTATCCACAAACAATTGTCCCTTCAACTGAAACAGATCAGATATATTGAGAAATATTAGATTTTGTGTTACCTTTTTGTGTAGTAGATAACATAAAATAAGAAATTCTTAACCTTTTTCTGTCCCTTATGGCTGAAAAAATTTGCTCCAGACTTTGAATTATATACATTCTCAAGTTGAGTGATAGTTGTCTGGAAGGCCCTATTTGTAAGACAAGCAAGGATATATATAATTAAACTCAGCAACAAGAGCAAAAGATGGCAAAATGATTCTTTAGTCCTTGTGCATACCCAATAAGTTCGTGGTCACCACTTGAATCAAAATCAAAACACTCAACTAGCAATGGGTTATCCTGAAATAATTTAAAACAGAGAAAACATCAGACCAACCTCGGACTATACAAGCAATGCAATACTAATACAAATATCCAAAAGTCAGAGAACTGAACTTGCCTTGCTTCCAAATTGTTGTGATGTTAGTATTATGGGCCTCCAAACAGGGTTTAAATTGTTGCTGATCACTTCAGTTTTACAGATAGGAATGGGACCAGCAGTTTCCACCAGTCTTGATATTCTCAAGAAAGGATCCTGTGTGAATAATATCAAATGTAAATCGAGTGTTACTAATTTGCTAACTAGTAGCATACCTTACTAGCAGAGGAAGTAGTATCATACACTTTTTGAAAATACATCTTTGTTTTCCAAGTTTAGGGCATGGAGTGTCATCTCAACTGCCATCCTTGAGGAATTACTTTCTTCAGCATGTACTGTCACTGTTCCTAGAAGGGTATGTCCACAACTATCTCTGAGGTTAAGTGTCAGGCTGTGATTGTTTGTGACAATCTGTACGAAGAACAAAATATATATATTAAAAGAAGACGATCTTGTTTCTTTGCCCCTATGCATGTGCTCAGATGCCTTGTATACTGCAACTGGAACTATCTAATTCATATTATTTGCAAAGGATCCTGTAACTGGAATCATACCTCTGACAAATTGCAGCATGCTTCTCCAAGAAAATCTTGCTGAGCCAAGTTCAGTGTCTGCATAAAACAACGAATACATGATTCAGAAGTAGTAGTAACTTTACAAGCTAGGAATGGCACAGAATTGGAATGGGTTAAATCAATTGTTCATCAATGTTACTATATATTCTCTTAGTAATGCACTTTATTTCCCAAATACCATATTTAGGTGACCAAGGTAAAACTGTAGAGGAGCCTAAATGAGATGAGACAATTCTACAGCCAAGTCACCAGCTGGTTTTCTGAGAAAATATTAACAATTGAGGCCATTCTTCAGTCAAATCATCACCCAGCTAGTTTCAACACATATGAAATGTATACATGCACCATTTTTGTTTAATTATGTAATGTGATGCGTGTTGGAAGAATTTTCATGAGAAGCTCAAGGCCCCCAAAATACGCATCATATGTAGTATCCACAAATAGGAAAGGACTAAAAGATGCACACCATCAAATATAGCCATATGATAATAAAGAAAAATGGTGCGATAAATGAAAAACCATGGATTGATTTCAAGATCATATTTATAGGTGATTGAATATATCCAAATTGAATATGGGCACATGAGAAAGAAAAGTTCAAAGAGGGAAAAATATGAACGGAAGGAACAAAATATACCTTGACTGGCGTGTTATGGTACCTTGTGTCGATGTCATATATCTTGAATCTGTCATAAATGGAAACAAAAGTGTATTGATAATTGGTAAGTAGGATATGTCTACAAGTGATTCCTACATTTATATGTTATAAACTTACACAAGCGGCTGTATAATCTCAAATTGGTAACTTATTGTAGCCTTTGTGATCCACGAGGGTTCCAGTGAGTTCAGTATCACTTCAGTACGGCCAATCTCTTCTAGCCTTGCATCCTTTCTTATGTAGATCACTAACATTGGATCACTCTAAAGTATGTAATCAGACACTGGATAAATTCGGGGAATACATTCACATATGCAAGGAAAATAACCAATCAGAATTAGTTTGTTGTTATGGTAAATGCAATGACAGACAATGAATAAAATGTTTACCATGTTTGTATAGATGGTGCAAATCAACAGATGTATTGGTTGTTGGCTTGTTGCATGTTTTAACTAGTATATTTGAGGATAAGTATTGATATCTGTTATACATATGTGAGAATAAAACATGTTGAACTTGGTTCACAATTTGACAGTAAGGATCGTTTCCTATTTACTTAAACTTATAATATTTACTTCCTACTTCCGACTAGAACTGTTGCTCTTTTACAACATCACTCTTAGAAGTACCTAGAAACTCGTTTTATTTTAAAAACTAAGTTAATTAACAACTCAGATCGTAACATTACAAAGTAATGGTGATTTGTACCTTGGAAAAAGCATCCATATTCCGCAACTTTGATGCTGAAAAGGATAGCTGCAATAGTAAGGAAGATAGAAATAAGTCAGTGCTGGAGATCATATGACGTTCACGACCCACTGGTTCAGAGCTAGTTAGCAACTCAGCATGACAAATGTAGAATTGATGCAACAGTGCCACATACAGATGGGACTTCAAAGTTCAAATTCATACAATACCGAACTCTCCATGACTCCCATGCATGTCCTTTTCAGTTTTCACACATCAAGATCACTACAAGACAATCCAAAACATACAAACGCTCCTAATAAACTGTTACAGGTGTTCTATCTAGCGAGCACATTATGCACATGCAACCAAGGATATGAGCCTAAAATTGTAAGGGGAAAATGCATGAGTGGAGTGGCAATTTATAAAGAGAAAAGGTGTGAACCTACAACTCTTCAAATAGGCATATCTCCATTCCTTATTTCCTTGCATATATTTTTCAGAATAAAAAACAGATTATAATATTATAACTATATTTTATTTTTAGACGGTGTTGAATAAATCTTATGAAGACCAAAATTTTAACTAAATGTTTTAGGTAATGTGTACGACATAAAGTTTATTCTCAGCGAGACACCACACACAAATAGGGATCAAGTTATCAGGCCAAGTTAGTGCTGATCAACACCTGCACACGTCTTATATGTCAGACTCTAGCATATTTGAAAAAGAGATTGATATCTCCCACCCAGTCCAACCTATAACATATTTTGCCTGTCCTAATCCATTTGCAGAAACGCACCCACTATTCAATTCTCTATCAAAACAAAATGATTAGTTTTTTTTCGGAGACTTTACAGCTGAAAAACAAACCGATCATCATTTGAGGAACAATATACAGAAAAACTGAACATACAAGCACCGGAAGTTCTAATTTCTGAATTTACGGTGAAATAAAAATTAAGAAAATAAAAAAAATGGATGCATGCATGGAGTTTGGGCTAAAAAAGGCAGAACTCTAACATCAAGGAGAAACGCACATTGACGCATGGCTTAGTCCTAATTTTTCAACGAGAAACAGTTCTGATGGGGGCACATTTTCCAAATTAAGTCCAACCACATTCAAATAAGTAATGGATAAATGGTAAAATCGGTTTAGAATTTTTTTTTGATAGTAGGATACTAGGATTTGTAGTTACCGAAAACACGCACACATGAAACCCGGTTCAGACCGGAGCATCGGCATTTTTTTCAAAAAAAAAAAAAAAATCCTTCAGACTTCAAACAATGTTGTTACGGAGGAAAAAAAAAACCCTCCAAATTGGCACATCAATGTTGTTACGGAGGAAAACACGCGAGTAATCAAAACGAAAAGGACAAAGTCGTAGTAGTAATTCATACGCAAACAAGGCACATTTCCGTCCGCTAATAGTAAGAAATTTCTGAACATCGAGTCCCCCGTCACCTCTCCAGAAACCGAAGCACATTGTCCCCACTCCCCACCAAAACAACCACCAAAAGCTACTACCAAAAAACCCACTCCGCCGAAGCCGATCGCGAACGACGGCAAGCAACCACCGGGATTCCCCCCTCCCCCCAAAAACCCACTGAACTGAACAACTAGGGTTTTCGGGAGGGGAACGTACCTCGAGAGGCGAGTAGAGGCCGCGGAGGCCGGCGGCGTTGAAGAAGTGGTCCACCGCCTCGTTCGCCCCGCCGCCCTGCCCCGCCCCTCCTCCCCCTCCTCCTCCGGTCCCCGCCGCCCCGCGGCCGCCGCTCCCGCCCACGGCCTCCATGCCGCCGCGCACGTCGCCGGACAAGCACCCGCCCATCTCCCTCGACTTCTCTCTCGCCGCGGCGAAAACGTTCGTCGCAGAGTTTGGATGCGCGATTTCGAATTGAATTTGTTTATGATCAAGGCGGATTCTGCAAGCCTGAAGCTGAAGCTTTTTGAAAGTTTTTCAACTGTGGGGAGAGGGGAGTATGGGAGAGGATATTTATAGGTCAAAGCGCGGCCCCACGTGTCAGAGAAATAGATATGCTTTCTCTTTTTTAAAAAAAGGGGGGAAAACGCGGCTGAACTTGAAAGAGAAATAGCTGCGAGAAAACTAGGAAATTTCTTAGCGCAAGAAAGAGGACTCCCTCTACGGCTCTACGCGGATTTTTACGCTCCTTCCTTATAAAATCCAGAAAATTTTAAAAAAGAAGTACTAATAAAGATGGCAACATATCATATGCACACAGACCCTCACGTGTACACACGTACACACCAACTAAAAAATATCACCAAAAAATCTAGAAAAAATCATGCACATACTTTTAATTGTATTACACCTAGGGTTAAAATCTTAACGTCAAATTCATTATATTTTAGCCGTAACAAAAAAAACAAAAAAACTGACAGTTTTAAGGTTGCAATTTTGTCAGAATTTTATCTTTTTTTTATTCTCTATGTAGAATGAATTTGAAGATGCGACTTTGCACGTAGATGTAATACTATTGAAAGTACATGTATGAATTTTCCTAGAATTTTTTGTGATAATTTTTAGTTGGTGTACACGGTGTGTACACGCGAAGGCCTGTGTGCATAGGATACGCTCTCAATAAAGATATACCCAACTGAATTTGGCAAGATTTTGTCACAGAATTGCACGTTTATGAAAAAAAGACGCGAATATTAGGAAATGGCCTAATATTAAATAATTAGAAAGGCTGAGGCTTCAAACATAGGTCGTTTGGCCCACTACCTTGTGAAGATAGCCGGAAGACCCCTGGCGTTTCTCCACACGTTTACGAGGCTCTATTGTAAAACTATAGATTTGATTATACTAACATTATAGTAAAATTATATATTCCAAGGTTTATATTTTAGGATTATGTAATTTCAAACAAAATTATTACTCCATTCCCCTCAAAATATAAACATAGTTATGCAGATTGTAGTTAAAGTGTATTATGTTTTAGGATGGAAGTTTTACAAAACTAAAGATTTTGTAAAGCACAAGTATAATAGCTTAATAGTACCTTTACACGAATGAAAGCACTACTAAAAGAGGTGTTGTGGTCTTGCACTGGAGTACTTCTGATGGCAGAGCAATGTTGGCTACAGACATATGCTCCCCAATAAGATGGATTGCTTGTCACAAGATAATTTGGTCGATGGGATCGAAAGTAAATCTCGTAAAGGTAGAGAGGGTTGAGAAATATACTTGTATATGGCAAAGCTTAAAGAGTTACAAAGCTCATTTTAAAAAACGAAGTCCTCTTAGATCTTGTTACTACAAAATATATATAAGTATATAAAGTAGGAGTACTGGTTCCTCCGTCCCAAAATATAAACATTTTTAAGGATGGCACGAGTATTAATAAAGTATGTGAAAATGATTGGAGGAAGTATATGATTGGTTGAAAAGAGAAAGTAGGTGAAGAATAATGGTTGTGATTGGTTGAGAAGAAGATGTAGGTGGAAAAATAACTTTATTTTAAGACAAGACACTATGCTAGAAACAGCTATATTTTAACACGGGAGTAGCAGTTATCTCACTGTACAAACTTTCTTTCTCTTGTTGCTCTGGTTCACCCCCATCAGCTTTAGCACTCAAAATCAAACTTATAGAAAAGAAAAGGATAAATGGAGTTTATAGGTTAAAATGAAGAGTTTTCATCTTCTTATTTTGGTCTGAAATATGAAAAAAAATGTCTCACCCTAGTAATTTTAATCAATCACTAGCTCCAACTCCATGATTCTAACTTAATTTGGCACTTAGCACAAATAGAGTTAAGTTTGAACTTAAAATACGAGCTACGCTTAGTGTTCAATTCTATTATCTTGTCCAAATTTTCTATAAATTCAAGCATGGTTCTGAAATTTGTATGAAACTTGCATGAAGTTTGGATCACATTGTCAGTGTTTGGATAAGGCATACCCAATAGTCTTAGGTTAAGTTTGACGAGACCCACCATATACCGAGTCTTACATGAAATTAAGCCTCGCATACAGAAGGTATCCCGATGCAAAGTTCTACATGGAAACTACAAGGACTACTCGAATCGTATCTATATTTGTCTTTCTAGTTCTACTTGGACAAGGGGACATCTGTCGGATCGTATCCATATTTGTCTTCCTAGTTCGACTTGGATCGTATCTATATTTGTCTTCCTAGTTCTACTTGGATAAGGGGACATCTGTGGCTAGGTCTACTTGGATAAGGGGATATCTGTGGGTATAAATACAAAATATCCATATTTGTCTTCCTAGTTCTATTTGGATCGTATCCATATTTGTCTTCCTAGTTCTACTTGGACAAGGGGACATTTATGGCTAGTTCTACTTAACAAGGGGACATCTGTGGGTATAAATACAAACTAAAGGGGATCGCCATATTTGTCTTCCTAATTTTACTTGGACAAGGGGACATCTGTTGGTATAAATACAAAACAGAGGGGACATCTACTAGTTCTACTTGGACAAGGGGACATCTGTGGGTATAAATACAAAATAGAGGGGATCGTATCCATATTTGTCTTCCTAGTTCTACGCATGCAGACAAGGAAACCTACCACCAGGCTACGCTCCTCCTCATGATTGAAAGTAGTTAGTTGTTTATTTATTGGGTTATTAAGCCGCTTTGGACCATTGGTCCGACCGGTCAGACCAATAAACCAGTGAACCGATGGCCTCACTGGTTCGATTGCTGGTCCGGTCTTAATAACTATGAACCTAGCACTATGTCTGATCTCGCCGAGTTCATATTCGAGGAGGAAGTCTATCCTGTCATCGACTACGTGTGGTGGTTCATGCCGTCATAGGTTATCCCAAATATTATACTTGTGTGATTCTGATGAATAAAAACAACACCGGCTTTAGCCAACAGAAAATAAACTTGTATATGACAAAGCTTAAAGGGTAAGAAAGCTCATTTTAAAAAACAAGGTCCTAACAAGGTCCTCTTAGCTGCTGAAAGATCCCGCCCAGTGCCCCCTTCCTTCCCCCGCCGCCTTCCGACCAAAGAGAGTATACAATTTTGTCTTCAGGACACTCATGCCCGATCGTGAGACTGCATGTTGAACGCCTGATGGCACCTTGCTCTGACCTGAGCTATGCAACAGCGGGATCCCCCTTGATCTTTGCCGGATGTGCTTGACAGTCCCCCATAGTACGCTAACTTGGGGACTTTTTAGTCCATTTTTTCCAAGAGTCTCCGCTAGTTGAACCGCGTCCAGTAGATGACCTCTTCAGCTCATCCCCTTTGTCAGCTCTTATCTTGCCTACAATATATAAGTATATAAAGTAGTTAACTCACTGCACGAACTTTTACTTTCTCAGTTTGTGTTGCCTTACTACCCAAAATCGAACTTATACAAAATGGATAAATGGAGTTAATAGGTTAAAATGGAGATTTTTTTCATCTTATTTTGGTCTAAAATATGAACAAAAAATGTCTTGTAATCTTAGGTGTGATTGGTTTGTGGATAAGGTTGGATAGAATATAGCTATCCATATTAGGGGGACTCAGCTTGGGTGACATTGCCTAGCTAAGTCACGACGTGACATTGCCAAAATCTGGACCATGCGAAACTGATCGGACGGATATGCTGCTTGAGCCTGCCTGTAGGTAAAAAAAAAATTCCCAACCCATCATCCTGGCGGGAGACGGCGTCCCCAATTCCATCCCGCGCGCCACCGCGCGAGGCGTCCAGCTCGACTGGCCTTTGTTCGCCCGCCACCGCGCCAGATGACGCCTCCCCGCGCCAGGCCGCCGCGCCACCGCGAGTGAGGAGGGGACCGGGCGACCGCCTGTCCGTTTCGCCTCCCTCGCCCGTGTCAAGCAGCCACCGCGCCAGACGACGCCCCAGTCCTGCGTGCTCGCCGCGAGTAGGAAGGGGGCCGGGCGGCCGCCGCGCGAGGCCGGGGCCGGGGCCCTGCCGTGCCGCCGCGGCCGGAGGCGCGTGGAGGCGGCTGCCGTGTGAGGCCGGGGCCTGGGGCCCTGCCGTGCCGCCGCGGCTGGAGGCGGCCGGCCACCGGGCCTAACGTCGACGAGTTCCAACCGCCATCGATCTCGCTGGTTTAGAGTAAGCTCAAAGCCTTGACTTAATTCTTTTCTCCGCTAACTGAATAACTAGTAAGATCTTGCATGTATAGCTCTTAGTATATTCTTCAGATTTTGTCATTGATGTTATGCAACTTGTGCATTTCTTTCACTGATACCATGTGGTAATCACTAAAATTCGTGCCTGACCGTAGGTTGTGAGCTGTGAGACAGTGAGAGTTAGTCCATGTAGTTTAGACAGTGACATTGGGAGACATCAGCATTTTCAAGATTTGGTAAAACATCAACCAAAGAATTTTGTTCGAGCTCCTGTACCAGCTAGAGTTGTGCCAACTCCGAGGCTGCTTACTAAAACTCCACAAGCATCTTCAGAACAACCACTGCTATGCTATACTTGTGGAGGACCTCATTTTCTGAAAATTTGTCCAAAATTACAAGCGAACTGTTATAATTGTGTGGAAGCTAACATTATAGCAATCAGAGTCCAAAGCCTAGGTAGAATTTAAATTCAATCCTTGTCCACCCATATTTTAATCTAGTGCCACTATATCTGATTTTATTAAATTTCTCCATGTATCTGTATTAACAACAGAGAACCAATCCTCATTTCCAGAATTCTTATGCTACATACCTATTGCTACTAGTAGTACAATACCCTTATTAATTGTATATCATTTGTAGTAGAAGATATGGTTATTTTAGATGGCACTAATGATAAGTTATGGTTGACTGGTGTGCTTGAGATAATAAAATAGGTGTTCTAATTATTGCAGTTTGGATTTTTTTTTTGAGAAATTTCAGTACTGGGCAATTCATTGTTGTGGGAAGCAATGGCGGAACTTGATAGGAAGATACCTGAAGTTGGTCAGAGGTTCACAAATCCAGAAGAGGGTTGGTTGTTTTGGGTGGCATATGGCGGCCGTATGGGCTTTGATGTGAGGAAAAGATGCACAAATGTAAGCAAAATGTATGGTAAGGTGACTTCATGCAGGTATGTTTGTTCTAATGAAGGTCATCGAGCAAAAAGGCAAACAGAACATGTGACAAAGTGTTTTAGAGCTGAAACAAGAACTGATTGCAAAGCTCGGATGGTTATTTCATTGGATCGAGGTGCAGGAAATTATGAAGTCACTGATGTTGTGCTTGAACACAACCACCTACTCCACTTACCAGAGACCTTCCACTTGATGAAATCACAACGGATAATTTCAGAACTCCAAGCTTTCGAAATAGAAACAGCTGATGATTCTGGGATTAGGCCGAAAGCTGCCCATGAGTTGGCCACTCGTCAAGTTGGTGGGCCACTTAACCTTAGCTACACTTGTCGTGACCGCAGAAATTACTTGCAAAGTAGACGACAGAGGGAATTGGCTTTTGGACAGGCAGGAAGTATGTTGAAGTATTTCCATGATAAAATTGCTGAGAACCCGTCTTTCCAATATGCGTTGCAGCTGGATTGTGAGGAGCATATTACCAACATATTCTGGGTTGACGCTAAGATGGTCCTCGACTATGCACACTTTGGTGATGTTGTCACATTTGACACAACTTTCGGGACAAACAAAGAATATAGGCCATTTGGTGTTTTTCTTGGGCTCAATCAGTTTAGAGAAACCACTATTTTTGGTGCTGCACTTCTATTTGATGAAACAGAAGCATCATTTACATGGTTGTTTGAGACTTTTCTAGCTGCACATAATGGAAAACAACCTACAACTATTTACACTGATCAAGATGTAGCAATGGGAAAAGCCATAAAGATAGTATTTACAGAATCATATCATGGACTGTGCACATTTCACATAATGCAGAATGCTATCAAGCATTTATCTCCAGTGAAGGGTAAAGAGGAAGATGAAGGTGAAGAGGAAGACGAAGGTGAGGAGGAATCTCATATTCTCTCTGATTTTAGTGATTGTATGTTTGGCCACAAAGATGAGGCATCATTTGAAGAAGCCTTTCAGATTATGAGATCCAAAGTTCATAAGCAAACTTGGTTAGATAGCATTTACAAGGTCAAAGAGAAATGGGCTGAATGCTATATGAGAGATGTCTTCAGTTTAGGAGTGAGAAGTACACAGCTAAGTGAGAGCTTCAACAACGCATTGAAGAACCATTTGAAATCAGATTTTGATATCATTCGATTTCTGAAACATTTTGAGAGGTCAGTGCAAGAGAAAAGAGATAAAGAACTACAGTCTGAATTTGAGGCAAGGAAGAAGCTACCAAGAAGACTAATATGCACACCTATGTTAGTTCAAGCAAGCCAAGTGTACACTCCAGTTATTTTTGAAGCTTTCCAAAGCGAATATGAAAGATCCATGGCTACATGCGCTAGAGTTTTAGATGGAGAACACAAATATGCTGTTGCTGTTGGGAATTTGCTTGGTGAGCTAAGTTCAGAGGTGGAGTGCATAGTGATCAGTGATCCTCTAAACCAAAAGGCTTCATGTAGTTGTAGAATGTTTGAAAGGACAGGAATATTATGTGCACATGGTCTAAAAGTTCTTGATTTAATGAATATAAAGAAATTGCCACCACATTATATCTTAAAGAGATGGACTAGAGAGGCACGCAATGGAAATATACAAGATAGGCAAGGAAGGAATGTGGTAGCAAATCCAAAATTGGAAGCTCAACTACGGTACAAGTTTATGTCTCATAAGTTTCACAATTTGGCACATAAAGTAGCTCACTCTCCAGAATGTTGTGTACTGTTAGAAAATGCACTTGATTGCCTTTGTACACAGCTAGAGGGGAAACTCAATTTAGAATCTGCAGGTGGTACAAATGACCCATGTGAGGACAAAGAAAATGTTGACCCAAATGCGCAGCAAAGAGATGATAAGCTTAGTGCTGCACAACTAAAGAAGAAAGATGTTCAGTGAAACAAGTCAAAGAGAACTACAACTTGGATTGATAAGCTACGCAAGGGGAAGCGCAAGAATACTAAATCTGCAATACCAACAAAAAAGGGAGTAAAGGTATATCATATGCAAGTTGTATGCATCGCGAACATCACTACATTGTAAATCCATTCTTTTGATCTTGTACAGAATCTTGTTGGTAGAAATAGAATGGAGTACAGCTACTAATCTTGCATCCCCCACATTGGCATCAACAATTGCTTCCACTGATAAGTAAGATAGTATCATAGTATTTCCTCCACACCAATCTGTCCAAAAGGCAGCACAACACAGCATCTGCATCTGCAGTTCCTGCATGCCTGCATGCATTGCCTCTAGGCATGGGCCATGGGCCTCTCCCTCCACTAATAGTGTGTGTCAGTGTGTGTAGGCAGGTTAGCAGGTAGGTGTAGGAGAGCAGCCAAAAGAGCAAGATGAACTGTAGCAAAATGAGCAATAGCAAGATCAAGTGGTGCATCAGACTGCTCATCTCTGTATATTGTTTTAAATCTAGCTTCACTAATTAATTGACTTCTCATTGGCAGAAACAAAAGAACAATAATGCTTTACAGAAGAATGAGGTACAAGTGAAGGTTGATGGCAGCCACAAAGGAAGAAATGTGGAGCTTCAACAATACAATATCATTAGCGATTTTACTCAGCTTGTGACAGCACCAAGTTGTGATGATGATCTTCTCTATGATCAAGATCTGTTCTAGTCCTTGCAAGATGGTTGCATGGCTTTTCGACAGGATGGTGAAATGGGCTTTTGTACAGGATGGTTTGATAGCTTTTGGACAGGAATGATAGCTTTTGGACAGAACTAACTATAGTCTTTTGTGGCCTCTGTTTAGTATTTTGGACAGGGCCAACGATAGTATTTTGTGGCCAAATTGTACAAGTGAATATGGCCTACCTTGGAATAGTTTTCTATATGCTCCACAGACTAGTTTGAATGACATGTATGATCCAAAAACTTATCTCACAACATTATCAATTTCTATATGGTTGTTTCCAACTTTTTGTGCTGTCTTAATGCTCCAAGTTTCAAGTTTATAAACTTCTATATGGATGTTTATTTTTTTGTGTGTTGTCTCAATCCATCCACCATTTATGGGGACATGCTGTCAAATTTTTCAGCAAATAACATCACAAAAGTTACTGAATTATTCATTCATTCAAATTACAGCATACATGAGTCATACAACCAAATCAATCTCTCAAAAAAAAATTACAGCTAAACAGTTGCTGCTTCAATTTTGGATGCCTCCTCCCTGTTTGCTGAGGAATTGCAGGGACGGCAGGCACAAAACGGTTCCTCCCTGTTTGCTGAGGAATTGCAGGTTTCATGGGAGTAGTCGATGCTTGCATTATCTCTCCACAGCAAGCTTCATGTATTGTTTGCTTTGTCGGCATTGATGACCATCGCCTGCATCGGCACCCCGACGGCCAGCCGCCTCCATCGCCAAGGGTCACGGCGGCAGGGCAGGGCCCCGGCCCTAGCCTCACACCCGGTCCCCTCCCCACTCGCGGCGGCGCGACGGCCTAGCGCGGCTGCCGCTCGCAGCTAGCTCGCGGCGGCAGCTTGACGCGGGCGAGGGAGGCGAAGTGGAGAGGCTGCCACCCGGTCCCCTCCTCACTCGTGGTGGCGCGGGGAGGCAGCGATGCGAGCACGCGGGATTGATGCGTCGTCTGGCGCAGTGGCGGGCAAACGAGGTCGAGGCGAGCGCGAACGCCTCGCGCGGTGGCGTGGGGGATGGAATTGGGGACGCCGTCTCTGCGGGACGATGGATTGGGGATTCTTTTTTATCTACAGGCAGGCTCAAGCAGCATATCCGTCCGATCAGTTTCGCGTGGTCCAGATTTTGGCAATGTCACGTTGTGACTTAGCTAGGCAATGTCACCCAAGCTGAGTCCATATTAGGGATAGGTGATTCTGTTTTTTTAATATTTTTAATAGATATAGCCATCTAATTTCTTGTTTGGTTTGATTGATAGAAATGGAATGAATGAAAACAATAGCATGTTAATTATTATTAATATAGCCATAATCTATATTAATTAACAATAAAATAGACTGATTATATCTAATTAACATTAGTTTTGATAAGTTAATTACTAATCAATCACAAAATGCATTAATTATTCCTAATCAATTACTAATGATTAAAATTTCCAAAAGATGGATATCCTTGGTCAATTTGGCCGCAACATCTTCGTGGAATATTGTCTCGTCGGACCATCCTATCTACTCTTGCCCACTAACCAAACACACTTAAAAGCTAGATTGTCATCCCCTCAAACCAAACATAATCGATTGCTAGCTCTAAGCCTCTAACCCCATGATTCTAACTTAATTTGGGTACTTATCATATTATCTTGTAGTTCTCTGTAAATTCAAGCATGATTTTAAATTTTGTATGAAACTTGCATGGAGTTTGGATCAAAGGCTTAGCGCTTGAGCCTTATAGTATAGGTCGAATTCACCTATGGATTTGATGGTATTATAGTTCGTGCCTATATCTATTTCTAAGTAGTATTAGGTTCGGATTTCATGGATTTGTATTTATTTAATGATTTTTATAAGATATATATTTGAGGACACCGAAAAGAACATACATGATATACATGATACAAATAGAAATGAATGGAGAGTTAACGCGGAGGCTGCCATTCAGATTGCCGCTAGGCTACCGTCATGAGTGGTTAAGAAATGTCACGAGAAATCTGTGTAGTGTGCATTGCCTTCTCTTATTAAGACCACAAACAATGTTTTACTCTCACCGTTTCAGAATGTAAGACTTTCTAGCATTACCTATATTTATATATATGTTAATAAATCCATATGCATATATATGTCTAGATTCATTAACATCTATATGAATGTGGATAATGCTAGAAAGTTTTACATTGTGTAACGGAGGAAGTACGTATTAAAGAGATAGATAGATGAAATAAGTATTAAAACTTAACATTTGAAAGGTGGGATATAATTTTCCAATCCATTAGACCAACATGCCTCTTAGGACCTTCGTAATGGAAGCTACTACTATAAGGCTGTGGTCTTCCCCCTATTTTCCTTTTTAAACTGCTTAACAATGCTCTTTTTTATAAAAAAAAAATTCTATACGAAAGTTGCTTTAAAAATTATATTAATCTATTTTTCAAAAAAAATAGTAAATATTTAATTAATCATAAGAAAATACATCGCTCCATTTTACGTGCGCGGGAGGTCTTCCTGAACACACCCTAAGTGACCTCAACATTCTACATATACTACGGATGTCCATGCGTCCATGTCTCTAATTTTTTTTAAGTAAATTGTACTATGCACCAAGTGTATCTTAAGGGCGTTCACAATGCAATGAGTTGGCAGTCAGCATGAGCAATCCACGTCGGCAAAACGGGGAGAATCCACGCCACGTTCGTGCTTGGGCCCACCAACATGAGGTCCTCGCGTCCAAAGAAGGTCACAAGTTCTTCGGTGATATCGAGGTCACGTGGGGCAGGGAGAGAGCGCCGCAGCCGCACTGTGGAGCGAGTAGCTTCTCCATCGTTGCTCCGCGCGCGCACTCGTCCCGCTCCATGTTTGGCACTGGCCGCCTCGCTCCAAGTCTGGCGATGGCGCCCCACTCCACATCTGGTGTCACCGCCCGCTCCACGTCCGACACCGGCCGCCCCACTCCACGTCCGGCGCCCACCTACCTGTGCCTGGACCGCGCTAGGAGAGAAGCGATGAGTGGGACCCACCACGAGTGGCCTGCACTGTGAGACATGTAGCTTATATTGTTCCTTGTCTATGTGGCTGTTGAGGTCCAGCATTTTTCGGTGACGCACCGCTAATGCCCTAAGAAAACATAAGGTAAAGTGGAAGTATATATGCCAATTCTAGTGCAGTGAAACGCGGAATAAATTTTACTTGGTATAAAGCGTAATTTTTCTATTAAAAAAGGGAAAATTGCAAAAATCATCCCATAAGTCACTTGAAGTTTGCCATTCCACCCCATAAATTATTTTGTTGCAAATGTCCACCCACCTACTCAAATTTATTGCAAAAACCACCCAGTAAACACATGCCGAATCAACATGTTTTTTTAAATGTGGGCCAATATGGTCTTTACAAAAAAAAACTAAATACTTCTAGAGTATTATTGATACATTTTTTGTGAGATTCCACAAATAAAATTATTAACGAGAGCTTAAACATTATCGCACTGTGTTTTGCTATATGCAAAAAAAAAATCAATCAAATATGGAAAATAAGTCTAATGTAAGCACTTGGACAAGATTGACTTAGCTAAGCATGTAGTAACCCTACATCATCAATAACGAACTGATTCGGTTAAGCACGCGTGTATTGGGGTGGTTTTTGCAACAAAACTTAGTAGCGGATGGGTATTTGCAACAAAATGACTTATGGGGTAGAATGTCAAACTTCAAGTGACTTATGGGGTGGTTTTTGCAATTTTCCCTTAAAAAAATTTCTCAAACGGCGCAAACGATGTGGGGGGGGGGGGCCTAATGGGCGATCGATCACCAGGCTATCGCCCAAGCGATTAGATCCGGCCCCCTCCCCTATACTCTATACACTCCTCCCTCCTCTCCCCCCTTCCTCCCCCCTTCTTCTCTTCCTACTATAGTGCACCATAAACAAAATTTTAAAAAAACAAAAAGTTAGAAAAATTATGTATAGAAATACTATATATAAAAAATTTGAATTCAAATTTAAATTTGAATCGGGTATGTAAACTTTTGACTTATAAACTTTGGGTTTATAAACTTTAGATGTATAGAAATACTATATATAGAAAATATTTGAATTCAAATTCAAATTTGAATCGGATATAATTTAAATTTGAATTTGAATCGGGTATGTAAACTTCTGACTTATAAACTTTAGGTGTATAAACTTTAGGTGTATAAACTTTAGATGCATAAAAAATAATATATATAGAAAATATTTGAAATCAAATTCAAATTCGAATCAGATATAATTCAAATTCGAATCAGATATAATTCAAATTCAAATTTGAATCGGGTATGTAAAATTTTGACTTATAAACTTTGGGTCTATAAACTTTAGGTGTATAAACTTTAGATGTAGAAATACTATATATAAAAGAAATTTGAATTCAAATTCAAATTTGAATCGGATATATAAACTTTTGACTTATAAACTTTGGGTCTCTAAACTTTAGATGTGCAAACTTTGGGTCTCTAAACTTTAGATGTGTAAACTTGAGTTGTATAAACTTTAGATGTAGAAATTTATTAAAATAGAAAAGTAATGCGGTGTCAAAAAAGAAAACCAGTTGAAGGGAGGGAGGGGGATAGGGGGATTGATCGCTACCCCCGCCCCAGGCGATCGATCGCCGATTAGTATTTCCGGCAAACGATGTCGCAATGTGGAACAAGAAATCTGAAACCACGGCCGCAGTAAGCATGGGGCATGGTTTGTTTCCTTAAACGGAGACACGGTTACAACTCACACGGAACGATCAAAACTCAAAAGCGAGCGCGTCATACATATATGATCGGAGACGATCGACCTTTTTTGTGCTTGGTACCCGCACGCCGTGGACCAACTGTTCGAAGAAACGGAAGAGGGAGAAAATAGGAAAGCGCCACCACGCGCACGACGTAACACTGACCCATGGGCCCGAGCATCCGTGGGGGGGGGGGGGGGGGGGTGCTGTTCTGTTCTCCGCGAGCGCGTTTCGCCCAATCGCTCGTCACGAGCGGCGGTCAAAACTTTCCGAGAAAGGTACGGAGTACAAAGGTCATCGTCAAAAGGGTCAACACGGCGGTCGTTTCACTTTCATCGGGCACCAGGGGTGGAGCCGTATGTATGTGGTGGGCTACTGGGCTACACAGAAAGTGTCGTCGAAGTGCAGGGAAAGTTTGCTTTCTTCCTTCTTTTTCTTTCGTACAAATAGAGGGCCACGGATAGGTGAGACGGTTGGCTATCGATCAATTTTTTTTTCTTTGTTCCCGCGTGATCACACGACAACACACGGACACATCAAATTGTCAAATCTTAGCAAAATACATATCAATACACGGACGTGAAATTGTATGAGCGCAATGCCCGTTTTGTTTGGAGGGAGCTTTAGAAAGGGATTAGGAGTTTAGATGGATGAGACTATTAAATGTTTTATTTGGTTGAGAGACATGGGAATTTTGGTGGGATATGGATGAGAAATTAAGAAAGAAACTTCCTCCTTTTCAATTCTTAGGTAGAGGTGGTAATTGGGAGGGAATTCCTCCTTCACTCTACCTAAACAAATCTCAACCATCCATTTTTCATTAATGACCTAATCTCCAACTAAACTCCCTATCAAATTGCACCTCTCTACCAAACAAGATATTAGGATTAAAAATCAAATTCTCATCTTAATCTCACCATTAATTTTCTCATGTAAACTCCCAATCCACTTCTCTCGAGTTACCAAACAAGCCGAGGTAAGGAAAATAAGCAATTCAAGTGGCACTAAAAAGGAAGAAATAGTACTCCTTCAGTTTTAAAATATAATGATCTATTATCATATGGGACGTATTTTAATACTTAGATATGTTTAATTCGGTTTTAAATTATTATATTTTGGACATTGATAGTAGGGAGGAGCGTTGGCCGCCATGGATGCTCGGTGATGAAGACAGCCTATATAGACCTACCATGAATACAGTTAATCTTGCGAAACTTTTATATGTAACATTACATTAGAAATAAATTAATACATTATCCCTATACATCTATATATCCTTATATACTCCATCCGTTTTATATTAGTTATTGACTTTTTCTTTAGTCAATACTATCTCCGTCCCGGAATATAAGAAGTTTTAGAGTTGGACATGGTTATTAAGAAAATAGGTATAAGTGAATAATGGAGGGTTGTAATTGGTTGAGTAGTGGATGTTGGTGGAAAAAGTGAATGGTGGAGAGTTGTGATTGGTTGGGAAGAGAATGTTGGTGGAGAAGTTATTATATTTTGGGACGGAGGGAGTACCTTTTGAGTTTGATCAAATTTATAGAAAAATATAGCAATATTTTCAACATAAAATAAACATATCATCAAAATATATTAAATCCTAGTCTTAATGAGACTAATTTAGTGTTATAGATGTTACTAATTTTTTTTATAAACTTAGTCAAATTGAAAGTTACTTATATAATATGAAATGAGTAGTTCGACCAAAAGCTTGATATGTACTAAGCCACATTATTTATAGAGAAAATCCGAGAAATGTCATGTCATTGACAAGCGTACTATTCCAAAAAATGCTATCAATAAGTGCAAGTTCCATGAAATACCATCGTACAAGCGATTTTGTCATATAAATACCATCGCCGTTAGGATTCCATCAATCCCGCACCGTTAAATACACATCCTATAATACTTAATGGAGGGTTGCTAACGGAACCCTAACGACGATGGCATTTTTGGGACAAAGTCACTTGTACGATGGCATTTCATAGAACTCACACTTGTCGATGGCATTTCTTGAAATTAGGTGCTTGACAATAGCATTTTTTGGATTTTTCCTCTTATTTAAAAAAATAGTAACCTTGATCTCTCATGTTTTGATCTCAAACATCCATTTATCACGTGTATTTATAAACCACTAAGTATAATTATTCCTATAAGTATTTGTGTGTATTTAACCATGTTAGCTATTGGATCTCTCTCATGCTTAGTACATAAATATCTAGGTGCCATGTACAATTTCAATTTCACATCAACTACTGTCGACGGGATATACCCGACAACAATAGTTCTATAGTATGTAGGATGTTGATACTGAGGTATATGCGAGATCGCGTAAAAAATACGAGGGACATTTATTTTTATATTGGTTTAGCTCACAAGATGAATAATAGCCCTAGTTAAATTTATATGAATAGCTCTGGGATGTATCACAACAATTATAATAGGGGAGCAAGCTAGCTAATCTAGCATACCAGCTAGTATTCGTCAGTAACTAATCCGATGACTTGGAGTCGATGGCTATACATTGACTTCCTCCTGGCTGGTCTTCGATGTGGCTTGTAGCTATAGCTTATGATTCGATGCCCTTCCATCTCAGGGGCTATATATTTATACGGGTAGGGAATATATTGTTAAGTGGAATTCGAGGAGTCTTTGTGGGATACAGGCATATAAGACATTGCCTTTCCCGAGTTGGTGTTTGATATCTTGTATTCCCATGCAAGGAGTTTGTTCTTATATGCTATATTCCCATATCCGAATATACCTTTTCGTATAATACTAGTATATGTGGTATTCCTAGTGGTCACGAATCCAAGTATAAGAAGTATACCTAATCTGTAACATGACAACTACTATATATATCTCTTAAAATACTGTCCTTTTAGGCATTATAAATATACAATTTACAAATTGTTTTGTTTGAGTTTTTTAAGTACATATAAATTCCCCACTACGATACATGGAGTATCCACTAGTTTAAGTATAGAATGGATCCCTTAGGCAATACTCAACGCATCATCGTGGATAGTGGTCTCAAGCTTCCATGTTAGAGCCGAGTGCGGGTGGCAATGGGGACCGTGGTCCTGCACCACAACGTGTGTTCTATAGAGGTTACAATTTCCTCGATGTGCCTTGGCTCGGAGCCACGGTCAGGGCCACATATTGGGGAGGTCTGGATCCCCACGGCGTGCTTGTTCTATATATAGAAAAAAGAGATATGGTGGAGAAGAGGAGAGGAGGGCCTACCAAGCAGGGATTGAGTTTATTGCCTGCGAGCTCGTCCGCACAGACGACGAGTAGATCTACCGCAAGGGAGCTCTTCCGTTCATCAAGTTCCTCTGCATCGCGGGCTCATCCATGCTTGAGCTACTATGTCTGTCAAGCTCATCGTCGTTCCTCGAGATACGGTAGCCGCGAGGTTCATGGCCGGATCCGGTGAACTCTTGGCCAGATCTGACGAACTCAACCAGAGAGAGGAGAGGCGGAGGTTAAACGGGAGAGGTGTGGACGGACTATACCTATCTACGGTATATTGTAGAATATGGGAAATGTCGGAAGTTGGAACCAAGGTATACGCGTGATCATATCAAGAAGACAAGGAACAAGGGTTTATACTGGTTAGACCCCTCAAGATGACAAGGAACAAGGATTTATACTGGTTAGACCCCTCAAGATGAGTAATTACCCTACTCCAGTATATATGTATATATGGATAGGAATACAAAGTTCTCGCCACCTCCATCCTCTTGAAGGGGAGAGGCACCGCTGGATAGGGTATCTTTCGTCTTCTATCGTTGAGAAATCGCGACAGAGCTTGAGGAGAATGGGGGAGGCAGAGACTGAGAGGCACCGCTGGATGGGGTGGCTTTCGTCTTCTGTCGTTGAGAAATCGCGGCAACGCTAGAGGAGAATGGGGGAGGTGAAGACACTGGATACGGAAGAGCGACAACGGTGCTAGATGAGGAGAGAATGGCGACTGCGTTCGATCAGTGGGGAGGGGATAAGGTGGGATTATTGTCAGGGTTATGGATAACACATACCCAATAGTAATCGACTAAGCTCGGCAGGGCCCACCACATACCAAGTTTTATATGGAATCATACCTCGTATATAGAAGGATTTCTGGATAAGGAATGACAAGTAGAGTTATATATGGAAACTATAAAGACTACTCGAATCGTATTCATACTTGTATTCCTAGTTGTACTTGGACAAGGGGACATCTATGGGTATAAATACCCCTAGGAGGAGAGTGGACTCATATACAAAACAAGACGGAATAGTCAGAATAGACACCAATACACGCCGCTAAACATCGACATCAGAGATCAGCCTAGACAAACCCAATCTAGTGCCCGCGGAGGCCAACAAGAGGGATCTAGCGCCATCTCTGATCTCGCCGAGTTCATATTCGAGGAGGAAGACTATCCTGTTGTCGACTACTTGTTGGTGTCCATGCCACCATGTCGACAACTAGATAGGTTATCCCAAACATTATACTTGTGTGATTTTGATGAATAAGAGCAACACCGGTTTCGACCAACAGGAGTAGTGCTATTACCTGATTCTGATGAATATGGGGCCCGAACCTGTATAAAATCCTTGTCTATGTTTCTTTTAGCTCAATCTCGCATATACCCTAGTATCAACGATTCCTATAACATGCAAATACCGTATTCATGATATAAAACATTGACAGTTGTGGAAAGGAAGAGGGAGAGGTCTGGGTGAAAAGTCATATGCGTGTAGTTGACAAGTGGATCCAATATAGTTTAAGGGTGTATATGTACTTCATTTTATTATTATAGGGTTCAAAATATAAAACTCCAATTGATTTGATAATAAAAAAATATCATAAAAGCTAACACGTAAATAATTAGGGATTGAAATATAAAATATACTAAGGAGTGGTCTTCATAAGACCACTAGGCTGTGTTCGGTAGTGTAGGATGAGAAGTAATCCCTCCTGCATGCAAAACGAAGCAATCTATTAGTACATGATTAATTATGTATTAGATAATTTTTTTAAAAAATAGATCAATATGACTTTTTAAATAAATTTTCGTATATAATTTTTTTTATAAAAAACGTACCGTTTTTTAATAGTTTAAAAAGTGTGCGTGTGGAAAATGAAAGAGGTGAGTTGGAACATGAGGTGCCGAACTCAGCCTTAATACTAGCGGCCTTCCTTGTACGTGGCCTTAGGACCTGTTTAGATCCCACCCCAAAATTTTACACCCTGCCACATCGAATGTTTGAACACCTGCATGAATTATTAATTATGGGCTAAAAAATAATTAATTGCATATATTGCGACTACTTTGCGAGATTAATCTTTTAAGTCTAATTGCTCCGGATTTGATAATGTGATGCTACAGTAAACATTTGCTAATGATTGATTAACTAGGCTTAATAAATTCGTCTCGCGGTTTATTGACGAATATTGTAATTAGTTTTTTGTTTAGTGCCGAACACCCATACGACACTATATATAATATCCGATATGATACACCAAAACTTTACACCCCTAAATCTAAACCAACCCTTAAAAAAAAAGAAAGAGTACATGATAAATCCCTTAAAAAAGTATAGGATGAATGAGTAGACCAAAGTCACCAAACACACGTGGACCCGACTACACTATGTAACACATCCTGGCATTTACAACCAGCCCCCTCCCTCTGGGAGATGGTCCCCACACCCCCAGGCCCCCACGCGTCGCGTCCACGGAAACCGTACCCCACAGAAACGAAAACCCCCCCTCCGCCCCCCCCAACTAGAAGCCCGAAACCGTCGGAGAGTTGGAGGCGGCGTCCCCATCCCATCCGTCGTCCGTCCCCGTACGTCCGCCACCCCGTCGCCTTCCCCCCTCCCTCCGTCTCCACCGCTTCTCCCGCCGCCTCTTCTCCTCCAACCACCAGACGGGGACCACCGCGGCACACACACAGAGACCCCCAGATGCTTCCACCGACTCCGACCAGCAGCCGCTCGCCACCAGCCCACCACCAGTGAGTGACGCGACGCGACCGGCGGCGGCGGCGATGGGCAGCGTGGACTTCGGCCTCGTCGAGATCCACCCCGGGGAGATCCGGTTCGAATGTACGTGCTCCCCCCCCCCCACCCACCCACCCACACACACACACACACTCTCTCTCTCTCTCTCCCCCTCTGCAGCAGACGAGCGGTGTGTTTCGGGGAGGCACTGGCGCTTCCCCCGGTCGAGGTTGCGGGCTCGCGGCCGCGCTTAGCCGATTGATTTAGTATCGCTTTGATTTGGGATCGCGGCGTTCTGATCGTGAGCGAGGCTGCTGATTAGCTGGAGACGTGCGTTGTTTTTTTTTTTTTTTCATTTTTGGCTTGGCTTGGGTTTGGGGTTTTTGAGGTGCTCGTGGGTTCAATTTGATTAGAATTACAACAGGGATGAAGTTCGCACTGTTTTTGAGGCGCCTCGTGAGTTTACTTGGGGGACCAATTTGATTAGAATTACAATCGGGATGAATTTTGCTAAGTTTATTATTATTATATCTAAAAACAATTACTATATTGCATTCTCTTTTCCTTTACATTTTTTTGGACAAGACAATAGCTGTAAACTTATAGTTGCGTTACTTCTATACAAGCAAATTTTATTACGCGTTAGCATTTTTGTGGCATGTACTTGCAGTTGGGATTTGGTTACGTTATATTTTCATCATTGAGTCTTTACTTTAGGAACCTGAGCCTTTCTGGCGGTGGTGGTAGTAGTAGCTGTGGTGGACTGGTTGTTGGTAACTAGCGATGAGGTAGCTCCTGCTGCACCCTGAGTGGTTGTCATGTTTGGCACGGGGCATGCAACAGATCTGTTTTCTATGCGGTTGTGCGATTGGTGAATCGGTTGCAATGATGTCTTTGTGAATTCCTTGTTTTTTCACCTTAGGTGAGACTGTTAAAGAGAGTACAAGGACATGCTTTGTTGCTGAATATGCTTGGTCTGTGCCATAAACCGCACAAGGTGGTAAAACAGGTCAACGTGGTTGCGCACATGAGTGATTAGGACTTAGGAGCAACCTTACTTGACCACTTGAGTTTAATCACCACATTTACATAGGCACTGGCTGTTGGGTAGTGGCCTTGTTGAGACCAGTGACAGCCGACTTAAATCTATTTCTAGATTTATGCAAAACAGCATGTACTGGTGATAGTGTTATATCGTCTAGATAATTTCTGTAGATGCCTTCTGTTCATGAGAAAAGATGGTGGCGGTGTGTTTGATGGATACAAGTCGCCTTGTATGCATGCCTTTATATTAGATTTGAGGCTTTTGTACTCTTTGTCCAGATTAATCTATTTATTTTTGTGTGCGTATGGTTACTGTGATTTTGGGTGAAGATTGGAACTCAACTGTGCATTATTTCCATTTGGTTTTCCTTTCTCACCAAGGTGATTAGGGGCCTGAGCCCATATCAGTAGGAGCAGTCTTGGCTTTTTTATATGAAATTATTATGAATATAGTTGAGATAAGCTTAACTTGTAATTATAATGATAAAAAGATCCCTCACATTCAGAATGTAGAAACATGTGAACCATTTCTAAGGATTAAAAGGTGTTAGCTACAGCCCAAAATGTATGTTAGACTTCTGTTTGAAGCTAACCTGTAACAATGCATGCTCTATGAGGGAATTATTTCACTTCCATAGTCCATATAATGACCTTCATCTTTCTACTGCTCCTATTGTAATCAATTATTTGCTACTCTATAGGGGATGCCATGCATCATTCACCATTTTAGAAAAATCATATTGAGTGGCAAAAGATCTTACCACATATATAGTGGTGAATAATGGTTACAACAAAGAGCATGGGTACCCTAAAATTAGCCATTTTGTCGATTGGCATATGCTCCAGCTCCTCCTTGTTGGTTGCGGTCATTGTCAACTTGTCATATTAAAATTAAAAATAGTCCTCTTATATCTACTGCAGTCATTTACCCTTTGAGAGATTTAAGTGAATGCCAAAATATCTTACCTGCCCAAAGATTTGACTAATAGCACCAATTGTTAAACTAATGGGATTGCAGTGAATATTCTTACCACATGCAACTGTTTGTCTTACAGGACCAAATATGAGCAGAGGACTTCTATATGACCTTATCTATGCTACATTTTTCTAGTTCTTATATAACCATCTGGATGAAATCTTGTACTATCATTTTTGAATTTATATATATATATATTTATGTGCTGTGCTTTTTTTCTTTGTTGTCAGTTGAGGTGAAGAAGAAAAGTTCATGTTCTGTCTGTCTAGTGAACAAATCAGAGGAATATGTTGCATTCAAGGTTGGTATACAATCTTGAGCTGTTTTCAAGTTTTCATGTTCTAGATTTTCATCATGTTGATGATGCTTGAAGCTAATATTAGATGGACATGTGTGGAGCTTTTAAACTTACTTATGATCATCAGTATCTCAATTAATGAATCGATACATGAAGATGGATTTTTTTTTTTGTATTTACTTTTGATTAAGCACCATGGTAAAGTGCAAACTCTGATCTTGCTACCAACATTTTGCTAGGTCAAAACAACTTCTCCAAAAAGGTATTGTGTTCGACCAAATGTAGGAGTCATTCTTCCAAGGGCAACATGTGTTTTTACAGGCAAGTATCTTCTACTGTCTGATGGCCACAACAATGATTTGACAAATTTATGATTGATAATGTTGCGCAAGTAGTGTGTTATATTCTTCCAGTTGACACGATGAAACATATTTATGTTACAGCACTCAAAATTCTTCTATGAAGTTAGCATCTATTTCTTTTCAGCACGAAATCTGCTCTCTGCTGATGATAAATTAACTCTTACAGTATTGCTTTATTACTTGGTTTGTTCATCCAATGGACGCCATCTTACTTTTGTGGAAGACATGAATGAGCTTGACGTTTCTGTTATTGTTTTATCTGTTTAATTTGATTTGTTCAATATAGTATATTTTCCTTGCATTTTATGCTTGTTGACTTTATTATTTAACTAAATGTAGTTATTATGCAAGCACAAATGATTGCTCCACCAGATCTGCAAATAAGAGACAAGTTTCTTGTGCAGACCACAGTTGTTCCTTTTGGTACAGCTGACGAAGACATTGCTCCTGCTTTTGTAAGTAATTAAGTATGCAGCAATTTATGTTTCGCTTATGGGATTCTACGTTTTGCATCTTTCACCCAGATCTTAAACCCTCCTGATTCCTCTTTGCAGTTTTCCAAAGAAGTGGGAAGATATATCGAGGAGAATAAGCTGAGAGTTGTTCTTGTCAGTGCGACTCAACTTGAAGAACAGCAACTCATCGCAGGAGTTCCCAGTGCTAAGACTGGTGTTGAGGTTCGTGTGGCAAAAGAGACACTGAATATTGAGAGTGAAGCATCTAATGTCATGAACAAAGTTCATCATTCCTTGAAAACAAACTTCCCCCCTCTGAGAGAAAATCCAGCTACTTTGAACGAAATGCCCTTCCCTGTAAAACAAACAACTATTCTGGCCCCATCAAAAGAAGTTCCAGCTATTTCAGCAGAAAGTGCTCACCATTGGAAAGAAACCCCTGCTGAAAGCTTGTTTTCAAGTAATGCAGTTCATCATTCCCTGAAAACAAGTTTCCCCCCTCTCAGAGAAAATCCAGCTACTTTGAATGAAATGCCCTTCCCTGTAAAACAAACAACTATTCTGCCCCCATCAGAAGAAGTTCCAGCTATTTCAGCAGAAAGTGGTCACCATTGGAAAGAAACCCCTGCTGAAAGCTTGTTTGCAACGAATGCACTTCCTCATTCCCTGAAAACAAGCTGTCTTCTCAGAGAAAATCCAGCTATTTTGAATGAAATTCCCTTCCCTGTAAGACAAACAACTATTTTGCCCCCATTAAAAGAAGTTCCAGTTATTTCAGCAGAAAGTGCTCACCATTGGAAAGAAACCCTTAATGTTTCTCTAGAATCTCATTTTTCATCAACAGAAACAAATGTTGTCTCGAGTGAGTGCCCTGAAACATTGGAAAATACTTCTCCTTCAAAAGAATTTGCCATCTTAAGAGATACACTTGTCAATGCAGAGAATCTTCACTATGTAAGTTGCCTATTCTAAAGTATTTTGCATGTTCTGCTGCCTCTGTTTTAGCTTCGAAGACCATTTTGTTTATTTGTGACATTAGCATATTACTGTTGGAATTCAAAAACCCATTTGTTCTTATGTTATTATCAAGTATAATTTGCTAGCACTTACAGGATACTTCCCTCCAAACCGTGCATTTTATCTTTATATTGGTTGGAAATAGTGAATATGGTCACTTTGTTTGCATGCAATGGTTTTGATTTGTTTACTGCACAGTCCACTAGCTAAGTGGCTATCTCTGTTCATTACCCGTACCAGGTAACTGATGATGTTCAGAATCTAATGACAAAACTCAGTAACCTAGAAGCAAAACTAGAAGAGGTAATGATTTTTTAACACGACACATTTGAGTTAAAGTTGAGGAATTAATGAGATAATTCTGAAGACATTTTCTTGATCTTTACATTATTGTATTGTTTCTTTTTTATGTGTAGGCTGAAAGTGTGATAGTTAAACTGAGGGAGGACACCAGAACTACCATTAGGGAGCGGGATAAGCTAAAGCACGAAATGGTGAGATTTAAACCACAGTACCGCATCATTATTAACACCTATGCTCCGTTGTTGACAAAATAACTGAAGTCTCAGAAGGATTCTAATTTCTTCATATTCATCTTTTGATTTTCTGCAAGAGATTTTATTTTTATTCTGTCCATTTGGTCCATGTCATATCCACCTGGAGCAACACAATGCCAAATGGGTCCTAGTATACCAAGTGAAAACAATGTCATATTCTCCTTATGTTGAGAATGCACCGTAAGATCGCACATGTTAACGTATCATCATGTTCTGTAACCGATCTGTTTCTCTGGATCAGGTCGTCTTGACAAGGAAGGGCGCTTCACGGAGCCAGGCTGGTTTCCCTTTGCTGTTTGTGGTCTACATGGCGATCCTTGGCGCGTCACTCGGTTACCTGTTGCACCTATGATTCTGATTGATTGGTGCAGTTGGAGACGAAGTAACAGTATCACAGGGAGTACGTGCTGAGCTTTCTCACAGCAGCTGGAGTAGCAGCTGGAGTAGGAAAAGAAAAGAAATCAGAGGCAGGTAGCCTCCTCTTGGTACTGAATCAGGGATGAACTCTTGTCACGTGACGATCGTCACATCAATTAGTTCAGGCGTCCACTTACTAGGTGATTAACCAATTAAACGGAGTACATAAAACAGCATGATTTTTTATTTACGCTGTACATAACCTCTTTATATAAGTTTCCTGCCCGTGGACCGTGGTCGCTAGAGATAATCCAGGATGTTGTTCAGAGTTAAAACCTTTGTCACTACTACTAGTTGCCACGGAAACTAGTTTGATGCTGTTGACTTTTTTTTTCAACGTTTGACCATTCATCTTATTTAAAAAATTAATGTAATTATTATTTATTTTATTGTGATTTGATTCGTCATCAAATGTTTTTTAAGCATGACATAAATATTTTCATATTTGCAAAAAAAAATTAAATAAAACGAATGGTTAAATGTTGGTTAAAAAGTTAACGGCGTCATACATTAAAATAGGGAGGGAGTATCTCTTAACCTGTTCTCCAATTGCCTGGCCTCCTGCCGGCCAATGGCGTCTAATCAAACTGAAACCCGGCGGGCGGCCGGCCGCCCGCCGGCGATCACGCTGGGGGGCGGTGTTTCTGAAGCAGGAAAACGATAAGAGCCCAAGAGCAAACGAGCTTATGAGTTAATTAAACATTAGGGCCGAAATTAACTAAAACTTGTATCATGATGATGATTTCCTAAGACTAAATTAAGGCCCTATTAACTCCAAAAAAACTGACGGAGTGGAAGCCTCGCTTCATGATTTTCTAAGGGGGAATAGTAAAGGACGGTATGAGTATCGATCGACGTCTCAGAAGTATCATTCCGTCCGAATGAGCTATCATCATGTAGCATGCTTCTTTTCTAAAACTAAATCAGGGCCTTAATTAACTCCAAACCTGATAGAGTGGCAGCCACACAATCTGGTTGGGGTGATTACTCTATTTGGTTTGCGCGGGGGGGGGGGGGGGGGGGGGGGGGGGGTGGGGTGTGATTACTCTATTCATGGCTTTTCCAAGCTTGTCGTGCCCGTATGTTCGCGTCCATCGTTGACTTTTTCAATGCCATGCACGCACGTCGCCACGTAGGCACGCGCCTAAGCCGCAACCCCTGCAAGTATAAAAGCGCGCCTACCGCCTCCTCCTCTCGTTGCCTCCGAACCCTTCAAGCTCCGCCGATTCCTCTCCTCCTCCTCCGCCTCCTCCTCCGGCGTCGTCAGCGTCAGCAGCGGCGCCGGCCATGGGTTGCGGTGGCTCCAAGGAGGACGTGGCCACCGGCAACACCACCGCCCCCGCCGCCGCCGGCAGCAGCAAGCTCTTCCGGAGGAAGTCCTCCGTCTCCGCCAGCCACCGCTCCTCCTCCTCGTCGTCTTCCAATGGATGCACCTCCGTCTCCGTCAAGGACGTCGCGACGAAGAAGGAGGAGGAGACCGAGGCCGACGCCGTCGAGGTGACGTCGGCCGAGGAGGCGGCGGCGGCGGCGGTGGTGGTCAAGAAGGACGTCACCATCGCCGCTGCCACGCTCGCGGTGACCGAGGCGATGGCGACGGCGGCGGAGCCGAAGGAGGAGGAGGAGGAGGAGGAGCTGCCCGAGTCCACCATGGCCGACGAGGCGCCGGCGGCGGTGGTGGAGGCGGCGCCGGCCAAGGCCGACGAGACAAAGGAGGTCGCTGTTGTCAAGGAGGATCAGGAGAAGGCTGAGGAGGAGACCAAAGCCGAGGAGGAGGAGACGCCGTCGTCTCCAGCTCCGGCAACTGACCTTGGTAATTGCTTGTTGCGTTTTGTATTTTAAGTTGTTTTGATATTTTTTTATTAATTAGTCAAACTTTTAAAAGTACAATAAAATTAGTAGAAAATATACCTATATTTTTCAAGATAAAATAAACATATTTTTTCAGTGTACATTAAATTAATTAGGTGTTTTAGATGTTTCTAAATTTTTTTATAAACTAGAACACATTATTTTAATCTTATTACTATTATACGGTTTAATTCTATGAGAATTCGCTTGGATATATATATTCTTTTTTAGAAAATTATGAGCTATAATTAGGAATCCGATCGTCTCAAGTTAGTATGCGAGTTTTTCTAAGAAATTTCTTATACGACTCCTTCTAAATTTTCAAAAGCGAACGAACTTAAAAATTAAAAATTAACTCAAATACGAATATATATTTTCAAAAGCAAACAAACTTAAAAACTGACTCATATTATACACAGATGACGTACCAAAGTATCGGCATATCCAATTTTTTTAAAAAAGTTAATAAATACTTAATTAATCATATGCTAATGTACCACTCTATTTTTCATGAACGGGAGATTTGTTCCGACAAAACCAAATGAACACAGCCTTAATCCAAATTACATACGGACACACTAAGTTGTTATCTTCCTGTCAAACCACACTGGACACAAGCACACGGCTGGGTTTGGGAACAAGAACACGGCATTGGGCACGTCATGCGCGGGCACGTGCTGGGAAGATACGAGTGACGCGCAGGCGGACTTGACATACGAGATGGCGAGATGCACCAACGAAAAAGTTTGAGAGCAGATTTCGTTTTTAATGTTTACGGAAAGAAAGACACACGATACGGGCAATTGAAATCGGAGTAGGAGCGACGTACGAAATTTTGTTCGGCAAAAACATCTTAAACTTTGATAATAGTAGAGACTTGGTCAAGTTTTACAAGTAAAAAAAAATAAAATGACTTATAATATGATCAACTACAATGAAAAATCATGTGGAATAAAGACACGAATATCAAATAATAATAAAAATGGGTGAGAGACTTCAAACTCGTTTAGGTCTAGCCCATTATCTTATGAAGTTAGCCGGAAGACCCGTGAGGTGTTTTAAACAAATCATGCAAATTCTAGTATAATTAATTTCAGCCAGAAATGGAGAGAGTTCGCTCTAATTATTCGTGCCACATTTTGCAGGGGAATCGAAAGAGCAGAACACCATGGAGGCCAAACCTGCCGTCAACCACAACGGCGAGCACAAGGTAGAGGAGGTGGCCACCACCGTCGTCTCAGAGTCATCGTCGCCGTCGCCGTCGCCGTCGGAGGCAGAGAAGGAGACCGCCGCCGAGAAAACCAACGACGTGGCTGTCCCGGAGTCTTCCTCGCCGTCGGAGGCGGAGGAGAAGAAGGACGCCGCCGCCGACGAGAAAACCGCCGCCGCCGTGGCAGCGGCAGCCGCAAGCGAATCATCATCACCGGCGAACTAAACGGAGGCGAGACCGATCGATCGAAGAGACGACGTGTAAACCATATCCCATCCATCATATCCATGTACCTGGAATTAATCCGGGAGATCTATGGATTTATAATCAATCAATCGACGTGCTCCTCACTCATCTTTGGTTGAAGCAAATATACGTATGCATATATGCTACTCCGGCGACATCGCCGGAGCTCGATCCCGAGATCCGCCGTTCGTCCATGCCATGCACGCCGGCCGGCGATCTGCTCTAACACTGGGCTGACTGCGTGTAGTTAGGTTCTAAGCTGGTCCAAAAGGAATAAGTTCACTCTAGGTCCCTCAATTTGTCGTCCAGTTTGATTTTCGTCCTTAATTCGGAAAACCGGATATGACACATCCCCAACTTATAAAACCATACAAACAAGGTTCCTCGATAGTATTGACCATAGTTTTAGCCTATGTGGCTTATTTGACTAGGTCTTCGTCCCACGTGGCATTGATATGACGCTTACGTGATAACTTGATTACGAAAAATAATAACACACGTGGGACCTACATTTAAGTTACACACAAAAAATAAAAAAAATGGTGAGCCCCATATGCCATCTCCCTACTCCCTCTTCTTCTCTCTATATGTGGCCGGAGTAGCATCATCGATGTCAACCGACGCAGCCACTACTAGGTCTGTCGCCTTGGCGAGGACGAGCGAGAGCTTCCCGCCACCAGAGTACGCCATGTGTGGCCCACTAGATCCTGATCCATGCTCCTGAGGCTTGACGGAGGTGGATCCACGCTTTTGAGGCCACGTCATTGCGGTCACCAACACTGTTGTTGAGCACTACAAGCCTCCAGTTGAGGTCCCAATGCCTTCGAGCTTGCCGGCTTCGGATCTGCCGTCCCAAGGCCCACCAACCGCGGGCATGGTCGATGGTGGCTCGCAGCGGGCAGGAGTAGAGGCGAAAGGCCGCGCGTGGTGTTGTAGCATGCTAGGGAGTGGGAGGAGATGAGGGAGAAGGGGCAAGGGAGAGAAGTGAGGAGGTGGAGAGAGGGAGGTGAAGGGATAAGGGCGCGGGCGCGCGGCTTGTGGCTAGGAGCGGTCGATCCGACTTCTAATTTTAAAGGGGCTTTTGGTTTACGCAAACGGCACCCTCAATGAAAAAATGATTTTCGCAGGCCTCTATATTTTCTATTTCAGTCCTTGTATTGTTTTTTTTTCCAATTTATATGGTAGTCTAAAACTTTACACTAAACATCCCAAAAACCTGATATAAATTCACTACTTCATAAATTCCTTCAGTTTCATTTCTTCCACCACCAGCCTCTCTGCCCCCCCTTCTACCACCGCCACAAGCCTATCCCTTTTTGTTTTTGATTGAAGTACTGTAGCGGAGGCCCCCACAGTTTTTTTTTAAAAAAAATATTAAAACAAAGAATATTTACAAAGAAACAATCCAGTCTTTAAGAATCTCTCTTTTTACGGATTATGTCTAAATAAAAGCAAGAATAATTCATTCTTATCAAGATGTCCCCAATAATATACAGAAGGCCTTTGAGCTTGTAAACTAAAACCATTTCTCTGCTTCCAAATGTGTCAAGCAACATATAGAACTTTCTCCACAAAATGAGATGAAGTATATGAAGCTTTTGCTGCTTGAAGCATATCTCACAAATTGGAATTCAGGCCCTAGACTATACCAACTTGAAGCCAACATTCAAAGTTTCTCTTATACTCCTGTCACATAGGACACAAATTAATTCACTTCTTCTTGGGGCACATTCAAAGTCCCAAGGCTATCCCCTTCCACGACCGCCACTGCCTCTCCCCTCCCAGTGAGGAGGACAAGCGTACGTGAACGAACTTGGCCATGCGAAGGTCGTCCTCATCTAGACCTTCGCCATCCCATTTTTGTTGCAGCCGCCACCTCCATTTATCTCTTCACCGGCGAAGAAGACGACCATCACCTTCCTTGTGGTGGTGCAACTGACTAACAAGCACCTTGGCGGCATGTGTGTGTCAGGGTTGCGGGTTAGGTATACCCTTTACCCTTCGATATACGTCACATATCGGTATGACATGCCCACGCGCATACGGATACTCTCTGCATACACTAAGGAAATCCTTCACGGAGTCTACGGACGAAAAGAGTCCTACTCGGACAAGACTGGGTCGTCAATGTATCGTGTAAAGTCTGATGTCTTCGAGTTCTACTTGGAAACTGCCTGACCTGCGATATAAAAGGGACCTCCCGGGGAGGACCTAGGGCATCGAATCTCAGATCCAACACAACCCCCACAGCCTACGAAGTCGGAGCCTGCAGGAGCCAAATCGCCGGGGATCTAGTCGAACCAACTCGACTACGATCTCGCTGGATCCATCGAGTTCCATTGTTCCCTTTGTAACCTGTGTTTTCCATCATATAATCCCACATCAACTGGATTAGGGCTATTACCTATTAAGGGGTCTGAACCAGTATAATCTTCGTCTTTTGTTTGCTTGATGTCGTATTACGTGGACCCTTGTACCAACGTACCCCAATACCCTCTATATCCGGTCTACGAGTATCACCCGTCGACAGTGTGGTCGACGAACTCCTCGGCAGCTACACATATCGGGGTTGCGTAGGGGAAAAATAGGGCGGCAGGCTCCCAAGCGGCGGCATAGATTGGGGTAGTGGAGCGTCTAGCGGCATCGTCCATAGCAGGTGGGCCCTTCTTCTCACTAGCCAGAAGCCATCCTCCTTGCCCTCTCTTCCCTCGCCCCTACTGGTCAGTGGTTACCGCCGCGTTCTTTCTAGCCACCACTGCCTCCTCTCTAGCTCTAAATCAAGGGCCCACCTCTCGGCTTGATGACACGGGCTCATCCAAACGCAACTAGTGAGATGTAGCTTCAACACGTGATTGTCCTTGCCTGACAAGGTGCCCCATGTTCTCTGCAAGCAAGGAGTGGCTCCACGGGGGCATAGCTTGACTTGAGCTAGACCCGCAGCTCCAACGTGGCCGGTTGAAGCCACTCGCCAAATGGGCGTGTTGCAAATGCCCTATAGCCCCCACCAGAGTCCACAAGTCAGGGCTGCACACTGCATCCGTCACCACCTTCTAAAGTAATAAGTTCACTTTGAGTCCCTCAATTTTTCAGTTACTCTGATTTTCATCCTTGAACCAAAAAATTCAGATACAACCTATCCTCCAACTTACAAACCAGTGCAAAGAGGTCCGTCAGTAGTATTGTCCCTGATTTTAGCTGACGTGGTGCCTACGTGGATCCTTTGACTAGGTCTTCGTTCCATGTGGCATTGACGTAGCCGTTTGATCCAAAAAAGGAGCAAAATGAAAACTAAAAAATTAAAACAAAATATGCGAGACCCATATGTCAGTCAAACAAGAAGATAAAAAATACTGTGACCCACATGTTAGTGGGTCCTACTTTCTCCACCTCACCTTCTCTACCTCTACCTCTATCTCCTCTCTCCACTGGCGAGCAGTCGAGCACGCGTAGAGAGGGACGAGTCAGGGAGTCCGGTGAATGGGGGGGGGAGATGGTGCGTGGCGATGATGAAGCGCTTGCGGAACTTCTACCACTTCTTGCCCTCGAGGGAGCGAAGGCGCGCAAGCTTCTTGTTGCGCTTGCGTTGGTGGAACTGGCGGGTGAGGTCGAAGCAGGTCAGGACATGCCCACTGCTTGGCTACGCGCGTAGTTGAAGAACCCAGCGCCGGTCACTGACAACCCTGCGGCGGTGGAGGCGGTGTGGGTCTCGTGGCCCTCGGTGTCCAGTGGCGACTTGGACTCGTCTGTCTCATCGATGCCGTGACGTGGGGAGGGGTGAGGAGTGGAGCGGGGTGGGGTTGGCGGCGAGGTCACGCCCCCAAGGCCCCTTTGCTAGCCTCCGGCGCGCCCCTGGTCGGCCTCCCCGCGCTCTACGCCCGCTTGCTAGTGGAGAGAGGAGACAGAGGTAGAGACAGTGACATGTGGGTTCCAATTTTCTTGTTTGACTGACATATGAACCCCCACTTATTTTTTTTTAAAAAAATAGTTTTCAATTTTGCTCTTTTTGTTTTTTTTCTGTATCCAATTGCCACGTAAGCGTCACGTCAATGCCACGTGAGAAAAAGACCTAGTCAAATAAGCCACATAGGCACCACGTAAGCTAAAAGCAGGGACAATACTATAGAGGAATCTCATTTGCACTGGTTTTATAAGTTATGGGATGGGTTCTATTGGTTTTGTAAGTTGGGGGCTGGGTTGTATCTTGTTTTCCAGTTAAGGAAACAATTCAGACTGAGCGATAACTTGAGGGACCTAAAATGAACTTATTCCGTAGGAAATTAACGGACATAAATTAGGCCTAAAGTCTACTTGCAACATGATAAATGAGCCCATTGTTGATCTCAAATAGGCCTGAAATTTAGGACCAACGAAGACTTTAAACGGGTCTAAACCTAGGCCCAGATCTATACAGGAGACAAAATAGGCCCATAGCTGGTAATCGTGGCTCAAACGTAGGCCTGTTAGATGACTATACGCGTGGGCCTCCGTTTGGGCTTTGGAGGAATCTTACGGGCCTACAAGTGGGCCGTCAGTTGACGTATGACATGTATTTGCTCCATCTTGTTGCCATCTATGCAAGTGCAAAAGGTTGGTTTATGCGTACAAACTAAGCGGTCATTAGAAAGCGAATGATGCTTTGATTAAAGAACGCATTATGCGTTGACTTCTCTTTCTTGAAAATGGAAGGGGTCCAGTACGGATTCTGATAGCATAATCCCCGTTTATCTTCTATGTTAAGCATGAACCAGCTAAAGCAATCTGTACTTCGGTAGCATTGGTCAAGCGAAGACCTAGCCGTAAGTTACAAGCACAAAAATGAGTCCAAGAATACAACTGAAAAAATTTCATCAATTCTCTTAGTAATCAAACGATATCTTACGAAGATCGCCAAATTTCAAATCCTGTGTTCCAAAATCGGCCTAAACAAGAAGGTTAAGCCACCACTTTATAGCTGAGCTACTTAGAGTCGTTTATGCCACACCAACTGCTAATGGAATGCCTAATGATGCTCCATGATCTTCAATGCATGGTTGGTCGATCGGTAGTACTACTACCAAACTGTAGTAGTACATAGCTTAGGTGCTAGACTGCTAGTACTACTAATTAACATGAAAATTAACAACAAATAGATTCAAAGCTGCCCTGATTCCAAACAATAGAAACCCTCTCCCTGTTCCCTTTTTAGTTCTTTTGGCTTCTCCTTTTGGATTCTAATGGAGCTCCAGATCAGATGCAAATTAGTTTATCTCGCATGAATTCATCAGTGTCCAGCTGAAATGGGACTCTGCTTAGCTAAGCAAGAAACTTCTGGCTTGATTGCATGTATTCTTGTCACAAGAAGATGCATGGAATTTCAGAGTAAATAAATAGATAGATACAAGAGCTGCATTGGAACAAGGCATGTTGCCATGCTTCACCTTCCCGAAAAACATGTGCCAGATTATTAAAAGGCAACTCATTGCAGGTCTAAGTCACACCGACACACAACATGTGTCACCCAATGTATGCTACTACCTAAACTCAAATGCTGAACCTGAATGAGATGTGTTTCACAGGGAACGAAATGTAGCCATCAGCAAATGCTAATCAACCTTGTTTTGTTTCCAGGACTTCAATCACTGAAGAAGTGAATTACTTTTCAACAGCCTTCAGAAAGTAAGATCTCTGAACTTTTGCAAGTTCACCAGGAGTATCATCAGTGCATCCAGTGTAGTTTTCATCTCATCTCACCATCAGCAACCATCATCGAATTGACTGCGACAAAATCGCCAGTAGCACAACTGACAGTGAAGAAGGTGAAGGATCTCAGATCATTCATACTGAAAGAAAGAATGAAAAACCAGATCTGTTGGTCAAAACCCAATACTTTACATCTGAGCAGCAGCAACTGGTCATCCCAGAAATTTCATCCCAGGGCAGTGTTAGTGGCCTTGGGTGGGTGCTGATTGGCTGGCTGAGCTGTCTCCTCACCATCTTGGAAGATGAAAAATGAATTAAAAGGGAATGGCACCATGGGAGACCTGAAAGTGATGCCCCAACCACTTGGCCATAGCAGTCTCCATAAAGCAAACATCACAACCAGAGTTTCAGAGGAAGCTCACACACCTTTGCCAAGAAGCCTTCTTCTTCTAGCTGCCACTTTCATCTTGCTTCAACATACCACCAATCACCAAGAGATTTGTTCTTTGATCTTTCTCTGCCAGTGCTGACATGGGCAAGGTGTGCTGCACCGAGGAGTCCGAAGAGGAGGCCGCATTCAACCTCATGGGGCTTCTCGTCGCTGCGATCATCGCCTTGGTGCTGATGCTCATCTGCACACCGCCACGGCGGCGCTCAGTCACCATCTACCCTTGCTGCTGAGGTGGAGGAGTACCTGCAGGACTGTGAGTCCTCTGATGGGAGAAGCTTGATTGCTTCTCTGAAGAATCAAAGATGTGCAGGGTGAAGGTTGTTGGAGAAAGCAGGAAGGCAAGGCATTGGCTCCTGATTTTTCAAGTTAAATAATTGCTTAATTGTAATGCATCCTATTGTAAGTCATGTTTATTGGTATAATAGTCTCTTCATCTTTAGCCTGAATTGATAGCTTTGGAAATATATAGATGCTTGTCAAATCTGTTAAATGTATGATATGACTTGCTAACCTCCTACTCTCTCTCTCTCTCTCTCTCTCTCTCGATTTTGACGTGATCACGACACAGAAGCACAGGAACTGGTTTATCCTCAGATAAAATGTAATTAGCAAAAAAGACAGATTTATTGTTCTTCCCTTGCTGTTAAGTCATTAAGTGTTTCTTTAGTGATCCCCATAAAGGATGCACATTTTTTGTGGCCTAGTGTAACTTCCAATAGAAAAGCACTGAAACAAGTAGGAATATTAAATGGTTTCACTTAGATCCTAAACTTCCGGGCAGATCTCAAAAGTCTACTGTCAGTCTGAACTCTGAACTAACAATTTTTAACTACTTGATTATCTTTTCATCCTTCCAAATATTAACCTATATATATTTTTTTAAAAAGTTATTTCTGAGCTGAAGGAGCATTGTGGAGTTTTGCGGTTCATGATTCTCATTCTTCCGTTAGGTTTTTTTTTCTATTGGCAGAATTGCAAGCCTCCAGTGCACTTTATTCCTCTCTCTCTCTCTTGATGAAAGCATGGCAGAGGAGGCCTCTGCACTTAAGATATCAAAGAACAGAGCAAAATTTTTACAAAGAAGAAGAGGAACAAGATGAGAAAATTAAAACAAAGATAGATAATTAATCAGCTAGAAGTTCTTTCTCTGTTTTTTAGTCGAAGCAAAAGAATATCGAGATCATCCGTAAAAATGTGTCTAGGAATCCAGGCCTCCAGGGTTCTTGCCTCTCTTTCTCTCTGTCCAAAAGTGGATCTTGGCTATGCAGAATGTCACATCGTTCTCATTTTCTTTTTCTCTAAACACTTTAGCAGAACTACAGACTCAGGAAACTCAAAAGGTATCCACGAAAACCAGCTAAGACATTTTCTCAAGTAGCTTATCGAGTGCAACAATCACTTCATCAACCTGACAACCCATGCTATTCATGGTTCAAACTTCTGCCACGAACTGGATTTTTTTTGAGAGGACGAACTGCTGAAGGTACTGAGTACTTACTGCCTAAACACTTTAGCACATCTTGATAGGGATAGCCTGATGTAACCGTCTTTACAGACAGGGTTATAGTGTGGGTTGTCAATGTCACGAGATAAACTAATAAAATCTTACAAAATTTGTTATGTCACATCGGTGTAAGAAACTAGGGCTATGAAACTGCTTTGACGACAAATATAACAGGCTAACCATTTATCTAGGTTGCTTTCACTTTTGGTCATCGAGTTATCCAGTTTGGATTATATAATTTAGAGAAAAGAAAACAACAGTGCTACTTATTTTGCATTATAACATGGTCAATACTTGAGGAAGCAGTATGGCACTATAAAGTATTTCTAATTTACACAGCACAATACTTTTATTATATATGAGCTATCAAGGAACAGTTACAATCCTAGATGGTTTCAAACTTCCATCCTTATCTATGATCCCATTTACATGAAGAGTGCCACAAAAGCATCAACAACAAAACAGAAGAGGGTAAACATATTTACAAAAACGCACAGCTGGTCAAGTTGATAGGGCTTGCATGCTTTTAGTTTACTTATTTATGTCCACCAAACTGACCTGGAGGCGAAATACCTCATGAACAGCACCACGCTTAAGAATGGCTAGAATTGTTGCCCCCTCTGACATGGTGAGCTCACTCAATGAAATTTCATGAGACTCGGATTCATCAGGCAACCGGAAACCATAGAACCATCTACCAAGCTTGTATAAGCTCACACACACTTTCCTTTCCTCCACTTTCCGAGCTTGAAGTGCTTTATACACTTCATTTGGCTGAAACAAAGTACATTAAACTTTGAATAAGAATTTTATGACGAAACCAAAAGTTGGTTAGACAAATTCAAGCCAAAACATCTGCCATCTGCCAAAACAAATATTTCGACAGCTTGACAAACTCATTTATCTAGAGATTTCTGATGATGGCAATGCTTTATGTTTTGGGAATTTGGGATAGTGTGTTGCATTATAAACAATACAAAGAATGTAGCTAGTATGGTTTCCACCGTATAATTTTTCCTGGCTGTGTGATGTTTATAATGTCTGCTAATTACTCATGAGGGTGTACAAAGAACACTAATCAGCATATGAGGTGCTTTAAGAACATATAAGTTGCTGGAACAATCTTGATGTAGTGCAATACGGTGAGCGACTCTGGATCTACGTACTGTTGACTTTCAGGAGAAAGTGTAAGATCATCGAGTTGGGGATAAAACAAAAATCCGTTTGTTGCAAAGCATAATGGCACACATTAGCTTCAAATCATGATCATCATACCACAAGAAAAACTAAACAAGAACATCAGGAAGGTGTAACTCACCGGTATATTTAGTGATGAAATTGAGTAGTGCAATCCAATTAGATTCATGATTGCACTGTAATTCCTTGACAACAAAAAGAACTGGGCATCAATAAAACCTATATCCCTCATCGAGGCCAAATTAGCAATAGCTTTCAGATAGTATTCAGCTTCGAGTGACCCATTACGCAAATTATTCTCCACAAATTCAGCCACACCAGATATAGCAACAGCAGTTCTTCTATGATGGTTAATGTATAGAGCTTTCCAACCCTACAAAACGAGTAATACTCACACATAAGATTAGTAGTCATGTTCTAGGCATTAACAGAACATATGAGTGGCTACAAAAACACAGGAAGGACACAATAGCTCTTCAAGTGTAAGGTTCCTTCTATACTAAACTTTGAAAAGAAACAGAATCCAGATGAACCCTTTAAACATGATAATCCCTTAAAAACAAACCATAGTCTTGGAAGTAAAGCCACCACCATTCTTATCGTACAGTCTAGGGGTATGATCAACTAAAGAGACTTCCTTAAACTTCTAAAACTGAAAGGGAACCAATTAGGTCTTCTCTATTTTCTTGGCTAAGTGACAAGCAAAAGAGACCACTCAAAAGTCAACGGTAAAGAAACTAGGAAGGCCAATTGGTTAGACTCAAAAGCTAAGCCTTATACACCATCGTGCTTAATCTCAGTTGTAACGAATTTATGAAAAAGAAAAGCTTAAACCCCCTCGAAGAAAGGCTAAGACTTAAATTAACTGCGAATTATGAACCAATTTTGTCCTCCTGCCTAATGGATATTAATAGGAAGTTAGGTACTGATGTCTCGTCATAATAATAATATCATCACGTACTCGTAGCACACAAGAACAGTTGGGAATATTTCATAATCACATCACTCACACTGGAACAGGTTGCTGGGATGCTTCATGCTTGAGGGGTACCAGCTCATCTTGTAGTAGACTAGCTAAAGGTATTTCCTCTCTAATCCTTACAAGATCATAGTACAATTAAAATAAACTACTTGTGTACTTCAGCAGGAAATTGAAGATACTAATAGCCTTTTAAACACACACCCACGATATGCATCAAAACAAACAAAATCCCAGAAAAGCAAGCAAAAAGGCCAATCTTTCAAAGCAAATTTCGTACTTATTCAGTATTGTCATTCACTTTAAATCACAGAGATATGCCAATCGAACAGTAAATTTAAGGGGGCAAAAAAAAAAAACAAAGTGGGGATAAATAGATAAGACATGATTGCTTTCTTTTTGGCCTACTAGCAACCCATCTTGCAGTAGAATAGCTAAAGGTATCTTCCCCTCTAATCCCTAAAGATCATAGTACAACTAAAACAATTATTACTTCTGTGCTTCAACAGTAAACTCAATATAATTAGCTTTTCAACCACACACTCCCACGATATTACATAGCACAACAAACAAAATTCCAGAAAAAGGAAAAAAATATGTTGTCGCTAGAACAGTGAATTTGAGGGGAAAATTGAAACGAACAAGGAACGATTGCCCTATCTACCCACCTGGACACCAGAAGCCCCTTCCCCTTCCCCTCCTCCTCCTCCCCCTGCCGCGGCGGCGAGCGGCCAGCGGCGGCGGAAGAGGGCCTCCCACACGCAGTCGGCGTCGCAGGCGCGGCGCCACGATCGCGAGCAGCCGCCGAGCGCGCACACGTCGGCCTCCTGCGCCCACGGCTCGAGCCCCAGTTCGGGTCAAAAGGGTCGAATCATACATATATACTTCTGCCAGGGTAAAGAAAGGGAGAGGGAGGGAGGGAGGCGCACTTGGAGGCGAGAAGCTACGGAGATGGCGATGTCCCCGGGGAGGTCGGCCCACCTCCCCTCCGGCGCCGGCGCCGGCGACGGCGGCGAGAGCTCCATGTCGGTGACGTCTCGCTCCTCTTTCTTTGTATTTTTTTTTTTTTGGACACACTCCTCTTTCTCTTTTCGGCTAAAAATGTGCAGGTGAAACTTTCATTAGTCTTAACTGCAGTTAAGGTGGACAACTCTAGTTTGCTTTCCATGGGCTAAAACCAGAAAGACCGACTGTAATCAGCGGCTGCTCCTTCAAACTTTCAAAAATTCCGTCACATTGAAATATTTGAATATATACATAAAGCATTAAATATAAACGAAAAAAAATCAATTACACAGTTTGCATATAAATTACAAGACGATCTTTTAAACCTAATTACGGTATAATTTGACAATGCGATGATACAGTAAATATTTATTAATAATATTTAATTAGGTTTAATATATTCGTCTCGTAGTTTACAGGCAGAATATACTTTTAAAAAAAATTGGACAGCGAACTAAATATGGCCAGTATCTATATATTAGTTTGGATTTATTTTATCTATATAGTATCATATGATCTTCGGGATACCATCGGATTTTAGAAAATACATATTTTATATAAAATATATAATATATTATACAAATTAAAACCTATAATATTGATTTCGATAAATTCAATTGGATTTTATGTATATTTATTCACATTATTTTCAATCCATCTTATTTTAGTTAATACTGTGTAGGATCGGAAAATGTGAAACGAATAGTAAGATCGAGATATTATGAATAAAATTATTATATTATGTGGAATCGGTATCATTTTATCTTGATAGGATCGTATTATCGTAAAATACTAGGATACGGATTGAGGTACTGATAATCTTGCTCTAGACCCCGAAAATACCTTTTAGAATGAGGTTATGACTTAACTATGAGGGTGACTGAAAACGATTACTAGTTGATCCAACGGAATATTTTTATGCGTATGATGTTAATACAGTACCTTAGAGATCACTAAGAATATTAGACACGATTCTGTAAGTACCATAATCTAGTACCTATGTATAATGACGTTATGATAATGTCAAATATAAAGTATACGGTTGCAACGTTATAGCGTTCCTTTAAGTCTTCCAGTGTTAAAATTCATTTTCCCTTACACATTTAAACATATATAGTTCATATCAGTTATTTTTTGAACTACCAAAATAGAAATAAACTAAAACTATGATAAACAATAGATGATTTGATTTGATTTAGTTTTCATGCTATGAGCTCTTTAAGAAAAGAATGAATCTATTCTATGTTATTAACATTGCTAGAGTTTAATGATTTGCCATCGACTTTATCTTTATCTATAACATGTCATTAACTTTATCAGTTGTCGTTTCTACGATATCATTAGACTGGATAATTTTTTAAAAAAAAAACCTATAATGCCCTCCAAGATATAAAGGGTTGACAATTTATTGACCCTTGGAAGTTTTGGAAAAATATAAAAATTTATGTGTAGCATTCTTCCTCAATAAAGAAATTATGTATATTTCAACCCTTTTTCTATGTTTTTATTTTTTTTCAGATTATTTTTGTGTAGCATGTGAAAGAGAAATCGCTTACACTAAACTATAAAAGATGGCCACAGGTGATAAACGGTCCTATCTTTTTCTTATACTTATACTTATCAGTCAAAATTTAAATTTTCAATTTTAAATTTATAGTTAATTTTGGAGTTTTTTCATTGTAGTTTATTTTTCAGCTTTTGTTTTTAGATCATTACAAACACGTATATAAAAGTTGTATTCACAAATTATTTTTCATTTGCAAATATGCCATTTCACATTTTCCTCCAAATAACCAAACGATGGGGCTGAAAGAATAAAATAGCATGAGTAATTTTTTTTTGTAAAATATTGTGTAAAATCGTACATTTACAATTTACACGTGCATAAAACTTCGTAAAAGATTGACGTGGTACGTAAAATATTGATGATTTCTGAGAATCTTGGGCTTGTTTGGATCCAAGGGGCTAAAGTTTAGCCCTAGAGAATCTTACCATTTAGGATTAGTAAAAAAAAATACCCGTGCGTTGCAACGGGTGAAGTCTATTTTAATCTTATTACTGTATATGTTTTAGTTAAGATGAAATACACTGTGGAAGTTCGCTTGGATATACTTCCTCCGTCCCAGAATATAAGGGATTTTGAGTTCGCTTGGAGTATATATTTTTAGAAAATTATGAGGTGCAGTTAGGAGTCTGATCGTCTCAAGTTAGCATGTGAGTTCTTTTAAACATATCTCTTATATGATTCATTTTGTATTATTAAAAGTGAACGATTTTACTTTTTGCCGGTCGGCCAAAGGATAGCCGACCAATTTCATTAAGATTTGGGGGAAAATACAGTAAAATGTTACAACGACATTACTATACCGCGGTAGCCAGTAAAGGACCCCAGCCAACCAAGAACGAGAAAAGAAAGCAGGGCTAAACCCCGCAGGCAGTCATGGCGATTACTCGTGAAATTGGGAGAAAATCCCAGCCACCCTCTAGACAGCAATTTCCTCTTTAATATCCTCCGCAAGTTGATCCGGTGTCTTGGACACGTGTTGAAAAAGTCTTGCATTATTACGCTCCTTCTAAATCAACCAACAAATTAGCATGAATGCACTGTCAAAATCCGTCCTGTAGCTTATCCGGAAACAGCGTCTTGTTGCCAACCACCAGTCAGCCAGTGTGTTCTCCTCATCTGCCGGAATTGGGAAGCTAGCATTGCACCATCTTCTGATAATTCTCCACACCGCCGCCATGAAGTCGCAGCCAACGAACAGGTGGTGATAGTCCTCGTCGGATATGAGGTGAACGATCTTAAAAACCGACTCAAATACATATATGTACTTTCAAAAGCAAACGAATTTAAAAACTGGCTCAATTACTATAGTATCATTGTAGCAAATCATGGATTAATTAGGCTCGTAGATTCGTCTCACAAATCAACCTAGAGGTTACAAAATAGGATAATTTTGTTTTTACCCCTACTTTGATATCTAATATTGATTTTACCCTTAATTTTTTAGGGTTTTCGTTTTTACCTTTGCTTTTTTGAAATGAAGTAGACGTTTACCCCTATTTTTAATGGAAGTTAGCCGACCTGGGATTATGGAGCTAAAACGTAGAGAGAAAAAGAAATAGTGATTTTTAAATTCGTTGATGGACCTTTGTACCCCTGGTGAGCCATAACCAAACAATGCCGTCCTTCTTGCCATCCCCAATCCAACCTATGGTGGCGAGCAGAAGGCCGCGCGTATCGAGGCAGGCCAGGCGACGGCGGCTCGACGAGGGGACGAGACGAAGGTGGGCTCTTGTCCAGGCGGTAGCGGCTTGACGCGAGGAGCAAGCGACGGCGGCGTCTCGGCTAGGCATCGGCGGCTTAATGCGGGAAGGCGGCGACGGCAGTGGCCCGGCCAAGCGGTGGCGGCGAGCACGCCAAGCAGCAGGCCTTGCGCAGCGAGCAGTTATCAGGGGCACTGCAAACTGATGACAAGCAGGGCACGACGGAGGTGCACGCTGCGGCAAGCAGCATCAACCTGGCTCGGCTGTAAACAGGCGATAGGGAGGAGCGACATGCTACTGACTGTATTTGCTTGATTTCATGATTTGGATTTGCTTGATTTTGTGTGATTTTGTGATGGTTGCTACACGTATTTTGTTAGCTGTGTAAAAACCTTGCCAAAATTGTGCCCAAATTCTGTCTTTTTTTTTTTCTTCAAAATGCCCAAATTTTATCAAATTTGTGGCAAAATTATATCAAAATTTTAATATTCTATCAAAATTATCATATTTGTAAAAGTTTATCAAAATACAAGCTGCATGTAAAAATGGGGGCATATACACAGTTATTGAATAAACATTCAGGCAAATATGCAATATCAAATAAGGGTATGATTGTCTTTTCACCAAAGATTTAACACTGTCAACTTGTCCATCCAAAGTAGGGGTAGAGTTTTCTTTCATTTTAAAAAAGTAAGGGCAAAAACGAAAACCCTAAAAAATAGAGGTAAAATCAACATTGAATATCAAAGTAGGGTAAAAACGAAATTGCCCCTTATAAAATAGGTTTTGTCAGTCCTAAATAGCAAGATTCGATCCAAACAGGGCCCTCGTAGGCCTGAAGCCGCAGCCGCCGCCGGCTAGAGGAAACGGAGCTTCGTCCTGTCGGAATAAGTTCACTTTGTGACCCTCAAAAGTGATCGAAATCTAATTCGTAACCCTAAATCACAAAACCGGATATCTCGACCCCTGAACTCTTAAAACCGGTGCAATTTGACTCCCTAGGTGGTTTTGGAGGGCGGTTTTGCTGACATGGCGCCTACGTGACGGTATTAACCGGGTCTCCTTTATACGTGGCGTTGACGTGGTGTTTAGGTGGCATTTAGATTAAAAAATATATGTGGAACCCATTTATCATCGACACATAAAAGAAATTGTGGGGCCCACATACATGTGGAGCCCACAATCATCCTCTCCCCTTCTTCCTCCTCCCTCTCTCTCCATTCTCTCGCCGCGGTCGGGTTCATCCGGGGCGGCGGCAGGCGGGAGGGCGTTGGAATCACCTCCTGCTCGTGGTTCTTCGCAAACACCTCCGGGTCGGCGCAGAGCTCGGTGGTATCTCAGCCGTAGTAGCCGGGGAACTCACCGGAGAGCGGGCAGAGGTAGATGACGCGGTCGGGGCCGTACGACGGGTTGCCGGGGAACTCCATGACGGCATCAACTCCAACTGCGTAAGGGTCGCCCTTGAGACCGGCGGTCTCATCAGCGCCGTGACGATGGCCGTGAGCAGGAGGGTGAGGCAGAGATGTGGTCCTTACTGCTCGCTGCTTGACATGGGTCCTCCCTCTCATCCATTTTTTTTTCGTGGTGGTGGCGGCGGCGGAGTTGTGGTGCTTCTTGATATGTGCATATGTACGTATGCACGCCAATTTGTTTGCTTGTTGCTGAATTGAGCAGCTTGAGATTGTGATGGCTCTGTTCGACAGGGATGCAAAGTGACGAGTAGATATTGCGTGTGCCGAAGATGGGTGTGCGCAGTGGATTGGCATCGTCCGGGACACGAGGCTATACCGCCCACCTCCGCCGCCGCTCCCGTAGACGCCGCTACCGCTCGAGCTACGCGGATTCAACCGGTGCGGCGATGAGGTGCGGCTGCGTGCCCTTAGTACGATTACGGCGAGGCGACCGTCGAGGGAGATGGGGCTGTCCCGTCGCGTGGGGGCGCTGCTAGATGCCGCGGCCAACGGTGGTGCGCGGCTTTCTGTCGTGGCCCAGCTCCCTTGCTGCTGTCGCCTGTTGCCGCCCGCCGCCGTCGCTGCTCCAGTGCCTGCCGCCGCCACTCCCGCGTCTCCGTCGCTTGCAGGCCGCCGCGCCACACCCGCGCCTCCGCCGCTCGCCGCGTGTGGGTCGCCATCGGCGAGGAGGCCGTAGAGCTCAGCCCGAGCGCCGCCGCCGTCATCGCTCCAGTGCCTGCCGCCACCACTCCCACATCTCCGCCACTCGATCACCGCCGCTCCGGCCCTCGCCACCCGCCGCGGGAGAGAGAGAGAGGGAGTGGCGAGGAGGGAGAAGAAACTGGAGGGAGGGGAGAGAGAGAAGGGACATGTGGGTCCCACAATTTCTTTTATGTGTCAATGACAAATGAGTCCCACAAATATTTTTTAAGTTCTAAATGCCACCTAAACGTCACGTCAACGCCACATGTAAAGGAGACCAGGTCAATAGCGCCACGTAGGCGCCACGTCAGCAAAGCCGCCCTCCAAAACCGCCTAGGGAGTCAAATTGCACCGGTTTTAAGAGTTTGGGGGTCGAGATATCCGGTTTCGTGGTCTAGGGTCACGGATTAGATTTCAATCAATTTTAAGGGTCACAAAGTGAACTTATTCCTCGTCTCGAACACTGGGAGGAAACCCGGCCCACAAACCTAATGATGCCAATTTGTAGGCCCGTCCCGACCCGGCCCACTTGCAGTCTGACACCTACTTGCCTTTGCCTTAATCCTCCTCTCTCTCTGTAGTTTTCCCCTTTGGTTTTGCTTTGCCGTACGCCTCTCCAACTCGAATCATCCCATCTGTCGGTGATTTCCGTCCAATCTTTGATCGGATTCCGGGGGCCCTCATCATCGTCGAGCTCTTCGGTCGTTCGATCGGGCGCGCGAAATTCTTCCGGCGCCGGCCGCCGGCGGCGGATGGTTGGTTGGTTCTTGGCCCGGATTTTCGGGGAGATTTGAGGGGGTAGGTTTCTCCTCGCCCCGCGGTGGCTGTGTGGGTTCTTGGATTCGTTGTTTGGTGACTGTTTAAGCGGGGATGGAGCGGCGGAGATGGCTGCAGGCCGCGGTTCTGTGTTGCCTGCTGGTGCTTTGCTCCGGGAGAGGTTAGGTTCTATCAGCTACTTGTGTTCTTGCTGTGATATGATTGATTTGGGATAGTTTCTGATAATTAGTTCAGCAAGATTCGCTTTAGGGGAGTGCGGATGTTATTACTGTGCATAAACATAAACCCATTTAGCTCTAGAAGATCGCTGTTCATTAGTAGTTGCAATTTGTGTAAAGCTAGTAATTGCTTATTTTGATCATACAATTGATTAGCTCTATCTAGATGAACAATGTTCATTAGCAGTTTGAAGATGCGTCGTCCATACGTTGATCATACAATTGCACAGATTCTTGGTCTGTCCTGTCCTGATGTTGGTTCTGCTTTCATGATGTAGAACTTAAGACTAAACACACCCCAATATACAACTCGACCTTAGCCAGGACGCTTGCGGAATATACATCAGCAGTAAGTTCATTTGCTGTTTGATCTCTAGCATCGTCCACTTTGGATTTTTTTAATACATAATTACATATTAGTGAATACCTAGGGTGTCTAGTGTAATATGGAGTTGTTGAATCTGGTGTCTTTGTACAGGTTTATACAGCTGACTTGACACAACTCTTTTCGTGGACCTGTGAAAGGTGTTGTGACTTAACAGAGGTAACTCTTCATGATCATCTCATTAAAGTTTAGTCAACTTCATCTCATTATATGTAGCTTGGTATGACTGATTGATATTTTTTTTATGACTCAGGGGTTTGAGGTAATAGAACTGATCGTCGATGTGAAAAATTGCTTGCAGGTTATTTCCTCTACCTTCAGCTATTCTTTGCCTGGATTTCTGTAATAGACTATTCATTAGCATTGATGGTAGTAGTTTTGATGAATCAGGCATATGTTGGTTATGCTAGTGAAATGAATGCTGTCGTAGTTGTGTTCAGAGGCACTCAAGAGACCAGGTACATTGCATATCACTTCATGATAAGTGTTTACTTTTTTTCAAAGTACTAAGATTGTCAGTTTGTTTTAAAAGCATTCTTGAAGTTCATGTTCTTCACAGAATTTTATTTTCTGTTCAATATTATTAATGCGTCAAATATTTCAAATTGATACATGATGGCTTGACTCCCTATAAACAAATAAATGTGACACTGTTGAAATCTTGATACTTTTATGTTAAGTAACACTACCCATTCTATATCTCAGCATTCAGAATTGGATAGAGGACTTGTTTTGGAAACAACTTGATCTGGACTACCCAGGCATGCCTCAAGCAAAGGTGAACATGCTAATGCATCTATGATTCTATGATAAAAACCCTCTTCTGAGCACCATTAGTATTGATGGTCTATCTGTTTATAGGTCCACAGTGGGTTTTATTCTGCATACCATAACACGACATTGCGCGATGGTGTTGTCAATGGCATTAAAAAAACTAGGGAAGCATATGGTAATATTCCCATCATGGTAACTGGGCATTCGATGGGAGGAGCTATGGCTTCGTTTTGTGCGCTTGACCTTGTGGTGAGTATTGAATTTTGTTTAAATAAGATATTTAATTTTGAGCTTCTTTATGAAGTTCTTTCTTTTGAAATTATTGTCTATGAAGTTATCTGCTCTGTGAAGCATTATAAGCTGAACAGAGTAGAGCAGGTTACATCTTTTAGGGTCTGAATTCCTCTTCAGATGTTACTCCTGACAGATTCTCAACGCCTAAATTCTCATGGCGTCAGATTTCTAACATCAGAGAAAGCAATGACAGACAATTAATTCCACTGTTCTCAAATTAAAGTTACTCTCTAGACTTTACTGGTCAATATTGCTAATATCGATTGCAATGAATAAACTCTTTACATTTATGAATTGAATATTTCGAACATTCGTTTGGTAGTTCCTAGGACTAGCAGCATAGGCTAAGAACTTCATTCACACCATATTGTTCTAAGCTGCTTCTTATATGACCAATTATGTGGGGTCATATTTTTGTGTTGATGCAATGTGATACATACCAGTTGCTTCAAGCATATGACGTATAACTCTTTTGTTAGGTTATTGTAGATTTATTTTCCTCTTTCTTGAATCATCTCGTTTTTTAGCCATATGAGATGAAGAAAATTTACTTCATCCGCTTCTGGTTCAGCCAGCATGTTAACACATATTTATTTGTTTTTATAGGTCAACTACAGGTTAAAGGATGTGACACTGATAACATTTGGACAACCTCGGATTGGAAATGCTGTGTTTGCTTCACATTTTAAGTGTCATTTGCCAAATGCGATTCGAGTGACTAATGCGCACGATATTGTTCCTCATTTACCCCCATACTACCACTACTTCCCACAGAAAACCTATCATCATTTCCCACGAGAGGTATGTTCTTGCCCATTGACATGCACCTTTGCTGACAGAGAAATCGAGTATTATTCTTGATGCATTAGAGATGTGACTAAAGTCGGTTCTCTTTTATCTGTCTCTCTTAGGTATGGGTTCATAATGTTGGACTTGGAAGCCTAGTCTATTCAATAGAGCAAATTTGTGATGACTCTGGAGAAGACCCAACTTGCAGCAGGTTCGTCTTGCTCACGCATATGAATCTTGTTTGAACTTTAAACTCCTTATGACTTTGTTGTACCTTTTATCGTTTTATACCCAGGTCTGTGAGTGGAAACAGTGTGCAAGACCATATAAACTACCTTGGCATCAGCATGCATGCCGAGGCATCGGGATCTTGCAGAATTGTCACAGGTGACAATAAACTGCAGTATAAGATGGACAGCGATGGCAACATTGTTTTCTCGAAGCAACCTGGTTTATCAGTTGATCAGTTGCATAGTTCACAGTGAGCAAACTCATGATGACAGGAATCTTCCATGCCCTCTATGTAACTGTATGATCACACCACAGGAGGATATTGGAAGAACAAATTTGTGTATAGTTCTTTGTACAGCATGTAAAGCATTATAGATACTGTACGAACGTGCTCTTGGCTGGACTAATTTATCATGAGAATGTCATGCAAAAGCTTTTCCAAGCAGAACCATGCCAATTATCATGTTCTTATTTCTGTGTATTTTTAGGCATGGCATTGGCAGCTGATTCTCATTGTGTTGCACCATGCATACTTGCCTTTCACCTTCAATTCAAGGTTCAGCTTTCATCCTCAATTGAAGTTTTCCTCGGTTGGTTGTTGCTCAGTTCTTGGCCCATTCATACTAGTGGTGGTGTATAAGACAGAACATCCAAGTTCTTTCACACATTAATTTACACCATCCAGGTTTTTTTTTTAAAAAAAAAACTCATCAACTTGAATCCAAATCCTACTAGAAAGTGGATAGACAATGACAATAAGTAAGGCACCTGTTAAAGCTAAAAACATAAAACCACAATATGGCCAACTAGTATAATTATTCCCCAACAAAAAAGCCTTAATTTCAAAAAAAGAAGAAAAAACTGGATTTTTATTCCATTTTACATGAAAGACACACAGGACTACGCCCTGGTAACCCACGACTCTACCACCACACCCAGTCCTTTCCTGATATCGTCAAATTCTCTTCAGCTTAATTTGGGCACCGTGCTGTGGACGGAGAGTTAACACTATATAGGGTGCGTGGATGTAGGACGGCGAAAGCTCCAATGAGAATCGCTGGAGGATCATGCTGAGAGCCATCTTGGCTTCCAGAAGTGCGAAGCTCTGGCCAATGCAAATACGAGGACCCCATCCAAATGGGAAGAAAGAGGCATCATGATACTTGCTTGCATTGGAGATGCCATCAGCAAACCTACCTGGATTGAATTCACTTGCATCCTTGCCCCAAATTTCAGGATCATGGTGAATAAACAGAATGGGCAGTATGAGGTTCATATCAGCTGGAAATTTGATGCCACCGAGATTCGTTTCCTTGAATGTTCGCCTGTTCAGAAGCACCACTGGAGGGTACAACCTAAGAACCTCATATAGAATCATTGTTACCTGGAGAAACAACAAAGCAGGGGTCAAGATCATTGCCCCTAATATACCCTTGCTTAATTCCCATAAACCCTTTGTTGATATGTATATTCAATCCAACCCTCGATTATATTGCCGATGATAGCTGATAAAGTTTTAACATGATTAGCACTTGTAGAATCTAAAATGTAAATCTGTGCAGTGTTCATGAGGTGCAGAATTATCTATCTGTATCCTCAAAACAACAAAGCCATTTATTTCCATATGAACTGTAAGCAAGGGCTTATTAACTATTATAGCTAGTATAGTAGATTAGTAGTATCTGAACATTGTGGAAAAGAAAGCATTCTAAAAACATTTGGAAGAATGCATGGTATAAGCAACCATTATGTTTGGTCAAAATTGTAACTGATCAAGCAATGGCATGCCAAAATCACAGTAAAAATTAGCCTGTGTCCTCTCAGTAGACTGCATTTTTGCTTTTTGCATATATTGAGAAAAATAACAGGAGAGTTGATGCCGTTGATCTCATACTTACAATCTTCAGGCGACTCAAGCTATCATAGTCTGGTGTGGTGGTCCTTCCAAAGTGGTGTAACACTTCTTCTCTTGCCCTCTCTTGCCACTCTGGGTGCATGCTTAGCACAATCAACGTCCAGGTGAGCAACAACGATGTTGTCTCCATTCCTGCGAAGTAGAATAGCTTGCATTCCTCAATAATATCATCTGTACTCATTCCTAGTTCTGGTTGCTTCGTGTTTGATTCCACCAACAATCCCAGCATGTCGTCGTTGCTGTTTTCGCCATTTGTAATAGCCCTCTCTTTGTTTCCAATTATTTCAAGCAGAATTTTGCGGACCTCTCGATCGATTTCTCTCATCCTTCTGTTGTTTTTAGTTGGCAAGTACCTGTAAATTTTTCAATGTCATATCAAAACAAATTCTTGCTTGCTAGTCTGTGCATTAAGAATTTTGGTACCATCATTCAAGATTTACTATTAATTATACCTTCAGAGGTACCAAGGTATACTTAGCCGGTGTTTTGGTATCACCTAAGTTATCGATACTTATTGGTAACTTTCCAATGACTTCAAAAATACTATATATTTGTCAAGGAAACGAAAAGTTGTATTCTGTTTTCATCTTTAGATTTCTTCAATTAACTAAAACCTTTCCCAGGCTGCCAAAATTCTATTGGAAACAAAAGATCAGTCATGGATTTATTTGTTTGAGTTTGACATATATAACTTTGATGCCTCACTAGTAGTACTGTCCCCACATGTCAGCTGGTGATGAATGCTATATATTATGAATGATTTAATAACCATATTATCAATTTCATTTGTAGCTAACAACATGGTGAACGTAATGTCTACTTTAATCAACAAATGAGTCCTGTGCTGCAACTTCAATTTCACAGTCAGTGCAGCATTTTTAGTATGGTTTCAACTATATTATATCACATTCACATGAATATTTACTAGAGATATTTAAATATGCAAGTTCAAATTATTTCTTTTCGAACAGACCAATAGCCTGGTATAAAAAGTTTCTGAAGGGCTTCTGTTAAATATTGAGCCAGCTCTTCTTGCAGCTGAAAAATTCTCCTCCCTTCTTGATAACTGCTACCAAATGCTGTTCTTGAGATCACATCTCCTGTAAGATTTCGGAATTCAGGCCAGACATCTATCTCAGATGCCGCTTCAAGAGAAATTGAATTCTCCCATCTAGTAACCATTTCGGTGCAGCAGTTGGCAAAAACTGGCAGCATCCTCTGTGAAGGAGAAAACATCATTGTTAATCAAGTTTTTGTGCATGAACCAAATAAGGAGAATATGGAGTGCTGCAATTAGAAATGAGAAAACCAAAGCCATGGACAAATTAATTTCCATTGAATTTATTTTTAGTTAATGAACTTTTTATTGAACTCAATCAATCAAATTAAAGTGATACAGCTGCATTGAGAATACTACCGGCCTTTGCATAGCCATGGACAAATTTCTGTTGAAATTATTACCTTTATTTTCTCATGGTGGAAGGCATGGTTTAGAATTCTCCGGTGCTTAGCCCATTTCTCGCCTTCGTAGCTCACAACTCCTGTCGCTAGCAACTTTCCGACACGGATCATCTTCGGTTTGCCAAATTGGTCAAACTTATTGAAAACCTCTCTTACTAATTCAGGGTCGGGAATCATCACTCTTGGCACTGGACCAAACCAAATGAATGACAGTTTACCTGCATTTATGTGATATCCGTAGATTATATAAGTTGTTAGAGGGGAAGAGTGACTGTAAAACTACACCCAATTTATTGTTGGTGATTATCATTTTTTAAGATAATGGAATAGAATTCTGGCCTTTGCTCAACGAGCTACAACCAATTATTACATAAATTTGCGCTAGACAAACGCACATGAACAAGTCTTAACAAGCACACCGAAAATAACTAAAACAACCACAAGCTAATAAAAGCCTACAAAACATAAAGACTCCTTGATTATTAAATTCTATTTCTAAACCTCCAACCATAATTGGCGAAAAACTGCATGACCATTGTCTCATGAATACGACATGCAGTTTTTATTAGCTTGATGTCCTCATCACACTTTTGTAGCTGAGCGGCACGATCTACAAACGACAATAGAGAGAGCAGTGAACTGAACATCGCACTAGAATAGCGAACTTAACTTAATTAAGCACAATACTATATGTCAATTGGTCGTTGCATTTAACCTATATTGACTAAGCGGTATGGAAGCGGTACCAACCCTAGACTTCCCCAAATCAATGAAGGAGTTCATTCAGCACCGAGTCGAGTGAGCCCTCATCCCGAGGGGGACATAATTCTCTTAATGAACTACTTATTAATATAAAATAAAAAGTCTCGTAGGAGCAAAAAGAGTGAAATGAGGACGTAAGCCCCCTAGGTCTTCCTCTTCCTTCCAAACTAATTGCTTTCGTTTAACTCTTCCCGTAAAAAAATATACTGAGTGGTTGAAGGAAAGCGAAAAGGAATGGCTTTTTCATGTACCAGATCCGGTGAGCCAGACATCAAGCAAAAATGGAACATATAGTCAAAGAGTAAGGAGAAGTTATTTGCAATGATGGGTGGATTGGTCGGAGCCCTAGAATTAGAGCTAGTACGTTACCCTGAAGAGAACCTGTAGTCTTCTGATTATCCAGGTTCCTCTCAGCTTTCATCTTCTCAGCCCTTTGTAAAATTGGCTGATCACTATCACTTGCCCTCCTCTTGCTCTGTCTGGATGGAGATATATAGTAACGCCTCTGGAACAACAGTTAGTTTGATTGCTAGACTGTCCTGGGACTGAACTGACTCCACTAAACCATCATACTCCTCATCAGACACTGTCAATCCATTTGACTTAGGCACCACCATCACTTGAGTAGATGGAGAAGAAGTACCACCTTTCTCCGGTATGAAACCACTAGGCTGCATGCACTCAAATTCAAATTGGGAATGGAAGGAAAACAATCTTTTGGAAGGACAACTGGCTCAATGGGTTGTGTCCGAAGGACATAGCTCCAAACCTCTTTAAGCTGGCAAAGAGTAAGAACCGAAACGTTGGCACTGAGCTCGCAAATGATGGATGGATTCACTCTTTAAGACAAATTTGAAACTTTGAAGAGATCCAGGAGCTCATTCACCTAGGAGGACTCTTGAGTCAAGTTACTTTGCTAAATGGAACAGAAGACACAATTTCATGGAAGAGGAATAATGGGGCCATATATTCGGCTAAAAGTGCCTATCTCTTTCGATTCATAGGTTCACAACAGGACAATGTTTTCCTGTTGAACTGGAAGGCGTCGACGCTTCGAAAACAAAAATTCCTAGGCTAGCTCATTCTACACCACAAAGTTTTAACAACCGAAAACATCCTAATTCGACATTGGGAGTGCGACTGGATTTGCCCTTTATGTAGAGGTGCTTTTGAGGATACAGACCACTTGTTTCAACAATGCGATTTCTTTAAAGAAACGTGGAATCCTGTCTCTGCTGCCCAAGGTATTCAAAATACCCAGACTCACTACTCCCTAATAGAATGGATGAGGTATATCATGCAGAATGAAAGCAAGACGGAAGCAAAGAGAAAGGCGGGAACTCTAGTGAAGACCTGGTGGCATATTTGGCTCCAAAGGAATGCAAAGATCTTCAGGGGAGAAGAACCAGACGTGCGAAGGACATCACACCTGATCATCCAAGATATTCGAGAAAGCGGATTCACCTTCCAACCTCCATGATTGTAGTTCTTCTCTTTTCTCACCAGGCATTTATGTTTTGGTCTTTTTATAAGTTGTTTTTTCGCTTAATTGTGTAATCGCCAACATGTAAACCTTGGTTTTCTATTCTTCTAATAAATTCGGCAATACTCTTGCCACTTTCCTTTAAAAAAAAAACCACTGGACTGACCAATCTTGTCCAATGTAGACCCCATTTTAAAAGTGCCTACATCTGATCCCTTTCCCTTACCATGAACATTACTCCCATCTTCTTTTTTTTTTCATTCTCCTTATTTAAATCAAGAGCTTGTGTAGGATGTTTGTGGTAGTATTAACAACTCCTAACTTTTTTAAAAGGAAAAAGTGACATGTGAGGAGCCTATATGTCAATTAATTCCACCAAATCTCTGCTTTTCGTGGGAAGGAAAAAAATAATGTGAGGCTAAAAAGGTTCACATGTGATTAACAAATATATACAACAAATAAGAGACGACAATAACATGTTAATGGTAAACTTTTTTTAATTAAAATCCTGTTGCAGCGCATGGGCAATATGCTAGTATGTCAAATTACCAGAAGTGTAAAATGTGTAGCATCTCCCGGCACTCCTAAATAGCTGCATGTTCTAATTAATTAGTTTAGAAGCTCCTGCCAAAGTACACCCACATGACTATCCCACGAACATCATCTACTGTCGGATCCAGAAAAGCCTTAATAAATATTATTATATAAAAGTTTGCTATAAAATTTTTGTTTTCAATTCATAAAAAATCAAATTCTATTGCGCATCTGCCTGATGAGCCCAGGGTGGTACGACTGTAGATTCGCCACTTACACCATCAACTGGTTGCTTTCCCCCCCTGTTCATCTCCTTCAGAGCTTCAGAAATAGAAATTGAGAATATTTGCAGGAACATGATTATCCGCCCTTTTGGTAAGGGCGGGACGTTTCTATATGTTTGGAATACTAAGGAGGTTTCTATATGTTTGGAGACGTTTCTATATGTTTGGAATACTAAGGAGGAACTTAGCATCCAGTATTGATAGAGAAGAAAATGGTGAGAAAACCTGCGCTCAAACAGATTCGAACTCAGGCCAGCACGCTGCTCCTAGTAGCTCCCTGCCAGAGCTAGGTGTTGTTCTCGTTTCTATATCGATCCTAGAAGTTCAGGAATGACAGCAAGGTGAAAATTTTCAAAAATTTCTCATTCCTTTATTTAGCAAAAAATATTTTATTTCGTTCAAAATTTAAATTCTTTCAGGCCCTGCCTGAAATTTTGTTGCTTTACACAATGTTGAATCTTGAGTTAATCTCTGCAACCCGATGAATGATCGTAAGTTCACAACTATCGATTGTTATTCGTATATCCACCATGAGTATCTCCTTTAAAAAGTAATGGTAGTGATTTTGTTACCACCTCTACCATCAACTCCCTACTTTCTTTTTAGGAAAAAAGGCGGGTGGGACTAAAGGGTCATATATCAACTATTTCTCACCAACCCTATATTTTTTGTGAGAAGAAAAAAATAGTGTGGGTCCGGAATTTCACATATCAATAATAAATATATACAACAATTAAAAAATAATACATATATAAAATAATGTTAATAACGGGTTAATAATAATTTTCTAAATTGAAACTATGTTGTACTAACACACAAACAATATACGCTAATAATGATGAATGGCAACCGGTGATATATACTTTATCCGTTTCATATTATAAGTCGTTTAACTTTTTTCATAGTCAAAATTCTTTTGATTTAATCAACGTTATAGAAAAAATTATCAACATTTACAATGACAAATTTGTTTCATTAAATTTAAATTGAATATTTTTTGATAATATATTTATTTTGTATTGAAAATATTAATATATTTTTCTACAAATTTAGTTAAACTTAAAAAATCTTGATTAAAAAAAGTTAAACGTACGAAGGCCTAAGGACAGTAAGGAGAGAGAGAGAGACTTCGCAGCGATACCGTGGTCCCTGACGGCGTTCCAGAGCAAGGGCAGCACGCGGGGCGCGATGCGGTGGCAGCCGAGCGGCAGCGGCCTGGACCATGCCTCCCGGTTGAGCCGCCCGTTCTCGGCCACGTCGCCGCCGAGGAGGAGCTGGTACCGGCCGCCCCCGACGCCCTGCGCCCGCAGCGCCCGCTCCAGCCGCCGCGGCGCGCGCTCCACCGTCCACCACGCCGCCGCGGCCAGGCACACCAGCGCAACGGCCAACGCCGCCGCCGCGCCGGCCGGCACCAGCCCCAGCCCCAGCATGATCAGCATGGCGCGGCGAGGTGAGAGGGAAGCAGAGGTAGTATATGCTATGCTTGGGTTGACGCGATCTTTCTGCTACAAGACAGAAACGCGCCGGCCTGTTTTCTCCGTCGTAGCAGCCGTCCATCGAGCATGCATCGCGTGGCGTGGCGCCCAAAGGCCTCAGTTTAGATTCTCTTCGTAATTTGACATGTACTCTATATTAATTGACGTTTTAAACAAGATTAATGTTAAACTTTTATAACTTTAACCATCAATAACTTTAAAAATATTTAGTTTAAAAGAATTAGAACAACATATATAGATTTGTCTTTTAAAGCACTATAATAAAAGTAAACATGCATTTATTTATTATATATATTATAATAGAAAAATAAGATCAAAGATATATCTTGTAGACCGTGTCATTGTTCAAAACATCAATTAAAATGAAACCAGAGGGAGTAGACATATCTATCATGATTTTTTAATAATTCGGCTTATTAAATGTTCTTTAAGTATGACATAAATATTTTTATATTTGTACAAAAATTTTGAATAAGACGAATGGTCAAACGCTCGTAGCGGCATCGGTGCGACAATTTGGATGCAAATTCGCTCTGATTTTGTGGGAAATGTAAAGAGGAGATCGAGTAGATAAAAAGTCCTCAATTAATTTTAGGAGATGGAGAAGATTTGACCAGATTTGATGGGAAGGGTTGGCCCCGGCATCGCATGGTATGGAACTGTCATACGGAGGTTGAAGACGTTTGGGTCTAGCTTGGTATGGAGAGAAGGTAGGAAGCAGCAGATTGGGCTGGAGCTGAAAAGAAAGGCCTAATATAAAAGAAAGATTTTAATTAACTTTTTCCAATTATAGTGTATAACTATAACTGTCATAATGTTTCAATTAATTTCTCAGCATCACTAAGAAAAAACACTTTTACCCATTGCAACGTACGGACATTTTTCAGTATATATTAAAAAAACTGATAAAGTAATAACTATAGGCCTGTCAGTCTGTAACACGAAGCAGGCTGCAGGCCCAGCGCATATCCTAGTTTGTGGACATCATGGGCCGTGGCCCAACCGCTGTATAAACATAACAAAAAGGGGAAGCCACCATTCTAGGGTTGCCTCCCAATCCCAGACTCTCCATTGCCGCCTCCAAACCCTCGCCGCGATGGGCAGGAAGCCCTCGTCCGCCGCCGCCGTCGACCACGGCGCCCTCTCCGCGAGCGCCAAGGCCGCCGACGACCTCCTCGCGGCGTCCGCCGGCTGCGGCGGCGCCCACGGCCACTCCCTCTTCTTCGACGCCCTCGTGCAGCTCATCCCCCCGCGCTTCTACCTCTCCGCCGCCGACGAGGACCGCCCGTGGTACCAGGGCCTCTCCAAGTCCGCCAAGGCCGCCATGAAGGCGCAGTCCCGCGCCAACGTCAAGGCCGCCCGCCGCGCCCGCCTCGATCCCTCCGCCCCGCCCTCCTCCACCCTCGACCTCCTCAAGAAATCCCTCGCCGACCAGGATGCCCACGATTCCTCCTCCTCCTCCGGGGAAGATGCTAGCGACGACGACGACGATGACGACGACGATGAGGTCGAAGAGCGGGAGGAGGACGAAGGGGATGAGGAGGGTATGCAGCTCGCGCCCGCGGCCGTGGTGTCCGAGGACCGGTCGGTGACCTACGAGGAGCTGCGCGAGCGGCTCCACCGCCGCATCGCCGAGCTCCGCGGCAACCGGTGCACCAGGCCGGAGTTCCTGAACAAGCCCAAGAGGGAGAAGGGCAAGAAAGGGAAGAAGGGGAAGGATGTGGGGAAGAAGAGGAAGCGCGAGGATGGCGGCGGCGGCGGCGCCGGCGCTCAGGATGGGGAGGGTAAGGATGGGAAGAAGTCCAAGAAGGAGGAGGATTCCAAGGCACCGGATATCGTCTATGGCAATGTGTGGGTCGATCCTAAGGAAGCGAGGAGACGGAAGAAGAGAAGGATCAAGAACAAGAAGAAGGCTCTTGAGGAGGCTAAGCGGATGCAGCAGGCGAAGGAGGATCCTGAGAAGGCGACCAAGCTGGCGTGGGATCTGGCAAGAAGGCGGGCTGCTGGCGAGAAGGTGCACGATGACCCGAAGTTGATCAAGGAGAGCATGAAGAAGGATAAAAAGCGGCAGCAGAAGCACGCCGAGCAGTGGAAGGAGAGGCAGAAGATGGTGGACAAGCAGAAGAAGGAGAGGCAGAGCAAGAGAATGGAGAACATCCGGGAGCGGGCTAACCAGAAGAAGATGCGCAAGATTGAGAAGCGCGAGAAGAAGCTTATGCGCCCTGGATTTGAAGGGCGCAAGGAAGGATATGTCAATGAGTAACATCTCCATTGAATGCTGTGAAGTGAGAAGGATCAGTGTATCAGCCAAGGTTGCATTTGTCAATGTCGGCACTCGTAGTAGGTTAGCAAATCATTACCGTCATGTGCCTTATTTAGAGCATGGAATTTGAATACTTGGCAGGTTTGTCTACAAAAATGTTTTTGGGGATATTCTTGCGTGTTATTTTCATTTATGGTTGGATAAACCTGCAAAAGAAAAAGAAAAGAAACCGCCTTGCTAAGTCTTTGAGGCATTTAGCACTAAATTTTGCACACAGTAAATCGTTAATATTAATGGTGCTTTAGTGGCTGCCCTTTTTTTGGTTTCCAGTGGGTAAGACTGATGTATGGTTATATCTATTTCCATTATGATGCTTTTGTACAGACCTTTGTAGGTTGGATTTCTTTTACCACTTTCTTCACTGTTAGCTAAATTACTGTCTGCGATGTTCACCTATTATTGTGGCATGGATGCGCTACATAGACTTGGTCATTTTGAAAATTTTCTGTAGTTTGTAGTTGAATCTGTGATATGCCTGTTTTATCAGACGGTATGACACCATTCTATTATAGTTGCCTCACAAAAGCTTGTTAATATTCGGAGATAACGAACTTTTGCAGTGAACTTTGAGAATCATCAATCTATGTTTATAACAATTCTGCTATGAGCCTATGTGGTGAGAACTTAAAGAGGGGAGAAAGGAGAAAACTGGAGATATGTAGTACTAGCATATTTAGATTGTTTGTATATCACATGCTATGAGCATATTTAGAAGTTTGCTTTCTGTCTGTTCATGTTCAGATTGTGCCTGCTGGTTCTGGTTCTTGGTGTAGTGGTAGTTTTTTAGCCCTCTGTTGATTAAGTTTTTTTCTGCGTTCTGCAAAATTTCGCTTGAGGGATGTCATGTACAGGAGTCGATTGGCTCCAGATGATCATTTGCATATATTCGTGAAACAAGTAAATGAGTAATTACATATCTTGATCGCTTGTTCATGTTGCTTTTGGTGCCGTTTATGGCTCAAAATTCGATTTTTAAGATGCTCACGCAAACATTGTCAACTCAGGAAATAGTGGTGCCCTCTTTTGTCCGTCAATGCATTGCACTTATTCTTGACCTGTACCGAATCTTATATACCTATAGTTGTCCCCCACTGTGAACACTATATTTCCCCTTTCTCATAGAGCCACGTATACTTCTCTCAGTATCATCTCGATTATTTTTAAATCGATCTATTTCTTAAATTGCCCTCTCATCAAACGCATTTCGCAACCTGCCTTTTTCGATGATCAATCAAATATGCATATTTTACTTTAGAAATAGTGAAATATTGCCAAGCCGGCAGGAGATGCTTAAACAGCAAGTAGCCAAGTTCATTCGTATTTTGACTTGAACCATCCTCCGCTCCATTTCATTCAGCTGGTAGTTCATTTGTATTTTGACTTGTACCATCCTCTACTTCATTCTTCATCTGGTTTCTTGAAGAAGTCTGGTTTCTTGAAGAAGTCGCAGTACACAGAAAGAAACACTGCAGGACAAAATGGACACTGGTAGCATGGCCATGTTGCAATGGGAATTGTCCGCACCTGCAGTACAAATGCAGCACCAAATGCAGTGCTGCATAGGATCCATGTCCGCAATGTTACTTCGAGAAGCAACACGGTGTTCAGCAAATAAACAAACTCAAGGTGTTGCGAATTTTGTTTGCCACCTTGTTCAGTATACCCTCTCTGCAATTGTAACTTGCAGTTGTAACTTGTGACTTCAATTTAATTTAAATGGAAAAAAACAACCATTGGTGATGTCTCAAACAGGAACAACGATATGGACAAGTAGGAATAGCCAGGAACAATTTGAGATAAAAAACTTGGAAGTAGGAATAGCCATGAACAATTTGAGATAAAAAACTTGGAAGGGAAGTATATTAAGCTTAAGTACTTGGAAACACAAGTGCTTTTTGTTACCCCATCCACCAATATTGACTCGCAAGAAATTAGTAAGCAAAGAAAAAAATGAGTAATATATACCGGAAGAACCATAGCCAAAAAAGAGCACAGGTTAGAAGATTGAATGAAGAACAGCTTACTCGTAGAGATAAAACAACAGATAACTCCGACATGAAATTGTCAAATGACAGGTGTATGAAACACAGGTAAAATGCCGTACCCCCTAGGTACAAACCATTGAGACAAAAAGAAAAGAAAAGAAAAGAAAAAAAAACATCACATCCCTCGGTACGCAGACTTCACTTCACATAGAGCTAGAACACTCAGGAACAATGGTGCAGCCGCTGACACTCATCATGCAACAACATCGACATGAGATACCCAATGGATAGCTCCAGAGCAAATTTTCTCTTTTGCTTTCTACCTACATTTCCAGCCAAACGGTGTTTCTGTCTTCATGATGAATAAAAGGCACATTCGCATGATCAATCACGAGGAATGGACGCCAGGAATAGGCGCGTCGACGATGAGATCGCGGTGATGCTATTCGTATGGACGAGAGGAGAGCTCTGAAGCAGCGGTGGTGTCTCCAGGACAGAAAAAAGAAAAAGAGAAGCTCTATTCACATAGACCGCAGAGCCGAGATGGAGCGAAAATGCCCCATGTACCTAATTCGACCCAGTTGGGTTCTGCAAGTGATTCATCTTTTTTTTTCCCCTAGAATGACGACTTAACTGAACCTTCTGCTTCAGAGGTTTACTCATTTGTACTATCAAAGCTGCCACGAGCATTTGGCCACTTTCTTTCTCTTGAATTCTCCCCCCATGTTTTGGCCTCTGCGACTGCACGCTGCCTATCAGTACTCCGCGATGATTCCCTCTTCCTTCCTGCGTGAGCAGGACTACCCATCTGTGAACCTGTCACATCCATGCTGTCCAAGCCAGCTCGTCGACCAGAGCCACTGCCAGAATTAGTCCTGCTAACCTCAGCTTCATATTTTGATGTTGTGGTGCCTTCTTTCCTTAAATCTGGAGATTGTTGGTGATTTGGTGAGTGAAGACGACGCTGGTCAAAATTCGCACCAACACGGTTTCTGGCCCTAGGGGTAGATGCATTGCTCCGACTGTGCTGAACAGGTGCATTTGGATCATATGTCTGGGAAGCAAGATATGAAAGAGCAGTGACCACATCTCCTATAAAAGGCCTAGTGGCAGCTTGCTCCTGCAAACACATTGCAGCAACTGCTAAAGCCTGATACAGGCCCCGCATAGGAAATCGGCCCGCAAGTAATGGATCAGCCATTTTAGGAAATTTCCTGCGGTCTTTAAACAGGGGACGGGCCTGCAAATAAGATCAATGGTATCAGATATCCAAAATTGTGTTATCTGAATATTTATCGAAAGTAAAGCTTATTTAAATCTGCAACTGCAAGAAAATATATTGTCAGGTAATAAATTAGTATAGATAAAGGAGTGATCAAGATATCACAAGAACTAGTGTCAATGGTCAATAATAAATAACCTAATTCCACTGGTGTTAACAATCAAAATAAAATAATTACTTTCCCCCCCAAAAAAAAACTACTTTACGCTCACTTGATAAGAGACACCGTTCTTGTATTATAAGAGGATTTCAGAACCAAGGTGGAATCCGATATTGAGGTAAACTTGACAATTATACAAGTATGCTCAGCTGGTTTAGATTATAAAGTCAAATCAACAAACTTTACCAGCTGGTTTACCCGCTTGGCTGAGCTCCTCAGCTCCAGATCATAATTCTAAGCTGAATTTAATTTAAACTTTTGACTTCATGATCAATTTTAGGGGTTTTCTTCATCGCTCTAATTGCTCTCCTTTCATGATTGCTAATAAGAAAAGTAAAAAAAAATGTAAAATCATTCTTAAAAAATCAAAATTGGTTTGGAACTGACAATAAATCCAAGGCCAAGAAGGGCTGACCCTGGTCAAACTGCCTAATGAAAAGTTACTGTTTCTGGATGAATAAGCAATAACAATAGCTGAATAGAAATAGTTTTCGAAGATTGCATGTTATATGTGCTACAGTGTAAGGCTTTCGAAGATTGCGTTCCAGAAAATACGAGGGAAATGCCATATGAATTAACAAATGAGGCATTTGATATAAATGTTAGTCTCAAGGTTCAGTTAGAAAAGGTTATATGATCTGAGAAGTAAATAAAAGACTAACCTTGCACAATTTCCAAAAATGTCTTTTGAGACATTAGCTTTTTGGCTAGTGGATTATTTCATTTTCCAAGCTAGGAAAAACAGTTTACTCCCATCCTAGTTATACTTTTAAATCTTTTAGTTCATTTTTTCCTTAACTACAATGTTTTAGTACCTATGCTTCATCCAAGAAATTGTAAAATAAATGAATTTGCTACGATATATCGATAGGCAACCATCAAGCTTATGACAAAATTTAGACAATAGATGAACATACCCATGCCACTAGGTTCTGCTCTCCAAGTGGTTTGGTGTTGTCGATTGCTTTGCGGCCAGTAATCAGTTCAAGGAACACAACACCAAAACTATACACATCAGATTTAACAGTAAGCTGCCCAGTCATCGCATATTCTGGGGCACAGTAGCCATAAGTTCCCATAACACGTGTTGAAACATGAGTTTTGTCACCAACAGGGCCAAGTTTTGCCAGGCCAAAGTCTGATAGTTTTGGATGGTATCCCTCACCAAGAAGAATGTTCGATGACTTGAAATCCCTGTAAATAACAGGAGGATTTGCCTTGTCATGCAAGAATTCCAAGCCCTTGGCTGCACCAGCAGCAATCTTCATCCGTGTATTCCAGTCGAGAGGTTCCTTGTCAGGTGGAATATCTAACACACAAAAGTACAAAACGTTGCCATTTATGAATCATGCAAATTAATTTAAACAAACTAAATACGTCTTATGAACAAACAATGCGCTTAAGAGTCTGATGCAGACATCGTTGTTGCATATTACCAACTTTTATGGAAACATAAGAGTCTGTTGGTTTCGAAAAACCATAATGCTAAGTAAATCAAGTCCAGATTATAGACACAATGTTTTGTTTTCATGATTTAGCAATGGAACAAGTATCTGAGCATAATTACATCATAGGGTATTCTAGATATATAAACTTGAGACAGGATATGTGGGAGACAATAAAGTTGAAGTAACAACAATGTAAGGTTTCTGTTTGGTAAACCACTTTCACGACGCAAATTATTTTAACTAGTATTTATTAATTGTGAGTTAATACAGGATAACCCACAAAACTGTTGTTTTTTTTCCTTTTTCTGGAAGAAACTTTATACTGTTGGAAGTGTGAGTTATAACGAGCCCACAACGATAGAATAAACACATGTAGGTACTTGCAAGCTGAGTTGACAGATACTGCATGTATAATGCCACATGTGTCTTTGAATATACAGGACATAGGCATACAAATACAATAGGAGTTCATGAGTGTAGTAGAGTAGCAAATTTACCATGCAAATGATCCTCAAGTGATCCCAATGGCATAAACTCATATACAAGGAGACGTTGATCCCCATCAGCACAGTATCCAATTAGGTTAACCAGGTTATCATGGTGCAATAGACTGAGCATAAGGACTTCAACCAGAAACTCTCTATTTCCTTGAAGTCCATTGCGATCAAGTTGCTTCACTGCAACAGCCTGCATATTTGGTAAGCTCATCAATCAAGACTTTAAGGAAACATGTCTCCCCTAATGCTCCACAGATCACATAGGGGGTTAAAAGAAATGCAGTAACCATAATGTGGTGTTTTAGTACGCAAATTACCAAAAGTGCACAGTAGCTAACCATAGAGAATTCAAAAAATCCCCAACCACGAAAAACATATTTCAGAACACAAACCTGCCCATTCTCCAAGTGTCCTTTATATACGCGGCCAAAACCTCCCTCCCCCAATAGACAATCTTGTCTGAAGTTCTTAGTGGCAGCAGCAAGTTCACGAAAAGTGAAAGTGTGTGCAGCAATAGGTTGACCATTCGCATCCCTTGGGATGAATGCATCCTTCCTAGAGTCCAATCCACCCTGTGATTTTGATTTATCTAGAGAAAATGATCTAGTGTTAGGGGCCACCTGAATCATCAATGTAACAAAAAAAGGTGAACTACTTCTAAAGAATAAATAGTAAAATAGTAAAAACAAGTCATAGATACCACATGATTGTGCAGTTAAATTGCTTAAAATGCTCTAATACCTAAATTGAGAATATGGTTATGTTTGTTATTAAACAAATCAAATATAACAGTAATAATATCTATTTAGTAAACTTCCCTTTTTTACTGAGAAAATTCCTTATGTACCATTGAGTGTTACTTAAATCCCCTATTTACCATCTAAAATTTGATGTTCACTTATTTTCCACCGACCCATATTTAATAACCCTTTCTTGCCCTAGTCCATTTATTACTCTGGTAGGACGACGCATTGTTAGTGGTCAGGTTTTTTTTTCTTGGCAAAATCCTATTCTTGCCCTTACACGGCCACTTATCATCTTCATCCAATCTCTTTCTGCTCTCCTCTCTTCTTCATTTTTCTCGAATACGCGGAAGAGAAACATTAGTACATTTTAGTATCAAAACATTACCAATGTGCCACCAATAAAAAATAAAACGACCATACCCTACTCTACTAGCACTAATATCAACCTACAGCCAGCTGCACTAAATACTCCTCTCTCTTATTCACCCACCATGCCAGATGGCACGCTACCATGGTCCACAAGGTACTCTAAGCGGCTCAACTGCTGGACTTCCCTCTCCTATCCCAATCACATAATCACCCATGTAATTTAGTTGCCTCCCTCACCTCTCCCAGCCCCAACGATGTGCCATTGATTACAAATTCAGCTGCCACTGAGCTCGTCCCCACAGCCAAAAAAGCTTTGCCACCCTCAAGTTTTGATTTCGGCAGCCATGGATGCAGCCCCCTGCAGCCAAGCATTGTTGTCAGTAGACGGACTTAATGTCTTTCTACTGCTGCTAGACACATCCACACCATTCCCAAACACAACCACTGCCTTCAAGGTCATGGCCAGTTAGCCACCATGGACCTTGGGTTTAGAACGAGAGGAAGGAACTTAGATTTTGTTGCCAGTGTGTTCTGATTTCAAGCGCAGACAGCCTAATCCTTGGACGAGGAGCTTTGACTTCATGTGCCATCGTGCCTCAATTTGTGCACTGCCAAGCTCACATGCTGCCAATGTGCTCTTCCCGTCGTCATGGCTTCAATTTCAGCCATTCTTTGTATTTGTCCCCCAACATTATGGCTTTGACCTCAGTCTCTATTGACAATGGGCCCCAACTTCATGGTATTCTGGCTTGATGTAATCATCCACGGTGCTCAGTACAGCAGACCTTGAAGACAGAACAGGCTAGGAAGGAAGAAATAAAAAGGAAACAGCAGGTGAGGAGAGAGAGGAAGAGAGGAAAGGAGAAGAAAGAGGAACAAGGCCATGGAGGAATAGGGTAACATCCTCGAAGACAGAACAGGCTAGGAAGGAAGAAATAAAAAGGAAACAGCAGGTGAGGAGAGAGAGGAAGGGAGGAAAGGAGAAGAAAGAGGAACAAGAAATGAGAATGTGAAAAATAATTAAACGTCAATTTTTGAATGGCAATAGAGGAGTAGGGTAACATCCAATGGTATATAAGGAATTTTCTCTTATTTATGGGCACACCAAATGCTGACTCATTTCTTCTCCCTCTGATTAGAGTTGTACATTTTGACCTCTCGGAGAAAATGTGGTGCCTCCTCATATTACGATAGTTTGAGCTTTTATAATAACAAATGTGAAAAGCAGGTACAATTTTAGTTATTGATGATTAGACCATTTACAGTCTGATGAAAAATCCCTACAAAATCAATGCCTCATCTTGAAACACAAACGGAATCCATGGCCAGCTAAACTGCGCTCAATATCATCATTATACAAGTTATATTGATTTATTGTCTTATCGATTGAGGGGGGTGAATAAAAAATATGTTTAAGTCAGGACAAAGTCGGAAAGGTTTCACTTTTGTCAGCATGCATGTTGGAGTTGGAGCATAGGACAAAAATCCAGACAGAGAATTATATTAGAGAAATTGAAATATGCATTTCCGTTTTGATGAATGTCATATAGAAGATCTTTCATGAAAATCACATAATTTTCCAGTCCATTTACAGATGTGTTGTGCATATTAAAAACATATCCAGTGGAAGAACTGAGATAACCTGCCTAATCATTCTAAAACACATTGGCCATTTTGGTCATCACAAACCAGGATTAAAATTTTGTGGTGAATGTACCATGTTGTATGGAAATAAATAAAAGTACAAAATGACGCTTCTTTGGCACTTGTTTGATGTTGCACTGGGTCTTCTACCATACGTACCAACACTAGCATGTGTTGTCCATAGGTTTGTCATTGTAGCCCAGAGAATAAGTCAAACAGATAGAATGCTTTCAAAGGTCAGCTTTACTAACAAGGTTAACCACATTGTTACCGATTATTGCTAAAATTGCAGGTGATATTTCCTGGGGGGAAGCTAAGTCTCCCTGACTCGTCCATTTCTTCATATACATCTATAGCAGTCTTGCAAGTACTTCCACATCATTTATCAGTATAAACAAGAAGTGAAACATTAATTTCCTTGTCCCCCTGAATCCAATACTGCAAGAGTCATACTGCAACCTCCTATCCATCCACAACCTCCTACCCATCCACGAAAATATCACTAAAGCCGCTGGCTTCTATCAGTTATAGGATAAACCAAAAAGGATGACCTAGCTTACCGATCCAAAACATCACAGATAAACTACAAATAGATAAGTAACGCATACTAACATCAAGCACTCATACCATCAAAATAGCCTAACACGAACAAAAGGAAAATCTCCCAAATACCACTACACCACCATCCGCGCCGAAACCTCGAGATTGTCTCCAACCCATTCGCTAAAATCGAATACGTATTAGCACAAAGTTCGAATCGCCCATTGATCCGAATCACACCAAAATCTCATGAACTGACCACATCGGAGCAAATCATCAGCTACCATTTCCTACAAACAAAACCACCCCCAAGATACAACCCTTTCCCCCCACACCCCCACCACAAGAACCGCACCTGATCCGACCCGGGCGACGCGGCGATCCGCCGAGCCGCCGTCCTTGCGCCCGCCGCCGCCCTTCTTCGCCTCCCCCTTGCCGCCCGACCCGAAGCACGGAAAGCAGCCCATCCAAGAACCCTCCTCCCCTCCCCTCTCCCGGAGGGGAAACGCAAAAAAATCAAAAAAAAGAAAGAAAGATCAAGAGAAGCGCGGCGGCCGGGGGGCGGAGGCCGACCCACCACACCAGACGACACGGGGATCTCTCCCCCCGATCTGGGGGGTCTCGAAATCCGATCTTTGGAGGAGGCGACGGCTCTTGGATGGGATTTGGGGGCGGTCGGTCGGCGATTTTGGGGGTAGGGATGGAAGGGGAGGGGAGGGAGGGAGAGGAGATGGATGCCCAAGGGAGGGCAAAAGTCAGCCCAGGGGCAAGAGTGAGATGGGAGGATCTTCCGGGAATCCACCTTACCATTTGTCTCCCCCATCATGGATTTTTTTCGTTTTCATTTCATTTTATTTTTGTGTAAGTTTAAGTTTTTGTTTAGGAATTTATGATTGAATCTGTGTGCATGTAGAGGAAGGTTTTATCTGTTTGTTGTTTGAATTATCGTTGATCTTAATGGTCGGTGATTTTAGAAACGAGGATAGATGAAAGGGAACCATTGGGATAGAAAGAAAAAGTAACATAGGGTGTCCGAGGGATAATGCTAAAAGTTATCTTGAACAATCAGCGTAGTAAGGACGTACTAAGAAGTGGATTTTTCTGGAGTCCGTGGTGCCGTGTCTCTTGGGATATTTTTTGTTTTGATTTGAGTTCTTTTTGGACATTTTATGTACATGTGAAGAGATGTTTGTTCTATTGTCCTTTGAATTGTAGGATCTGTTTGGATTATTGCTAGCCTAGATCTCATTGGACAGAAACAGAGCTCTACGAGAGAGAATAGCACAAGATATCCGAGGAACGATGGCAAAAGTTCACTCAGGGCAGCTAGCAAAGTGAGGAGAGAGAGGGTCTTCCAAGAATCCACTATCGCATTGTGTCTTGGGATAAATTTGGTTCTGATTTAATTTCTTTTGCAAAAAATAAAAACTTTTTAGAGAAGGAAATTGCTAGTTTTCGGGTGACTGAAATTAATAGAAATTTTAATCACCCTCATCCTAACACTGAAATTTTAGAGGAGGGGAGGACTTACCGGTGATGGCGGCAACAACGGTGAAAGCCCATTTCTCCATTGATGGCGCCGCGGTGGAGGTAAGGTTAGTGTTTAGGGTATTGAAGAGGGGGATATGTTAGGAGGGGGGGCTAGGGAAGGGGGGAAGAGGGGAGTTCCTAGGGGACTTGGGCTGTGTTCTTCCCCCATTTTCCCAACCCAACTCTCTCGTTCTCCGCGCGCACACTTTTCAAACTACTAAACGGTGTGATTTATTAAAAAACTTTTTATATGAAAGTTGTTTAAAAAATCATATTAATCCATTTTTTCAAAAAAAAATAGTTAATACTTAATTAATCATGCAATAAAACGAACTTCGTTTTGCGTGTCGGGGAGGAGGGGTTCCCAATCCCCTCCTCCGAACACAGCCTTGGAGGGTTTGTTTGGATTATTACTAGTCAAATCTTATTGGATAGAACGGAAGCTCTAAAATAGAGAGAAAGGTGGCCTAATATGTCCAAGGACAAAGTCAGCTCAAGGAAGCCAGTCAAATCTTATTGGAGTATCTTTGTGTTTTTTAGAAAATTTTATTTGATTTATTTTGCACAAATGTATGTGTATGTGAAGAAATGATTCATCTTGTTGTTTTTTTCAATCGAATAGCTCTTTTGGATTATTATCAACTCAGATCTCACTGGGACGAAAGTAGAGTATCGGGACAAATAAAGAGGATAGGACAAGATGTCCAAGGCCAAAATTCATCTCAAGGCAACCAACAGATAAAGCAGGGAGAGGATCTTCTCGGAAGCTAATGTAGTTGAGTCTCCTAAGATAAACATTGTTTTTATTTGATTTCTTTTGCACAAATCTATGTGCATGTGAAGAGGGTTTATCTTCTTTTTTGTTTGAATTGAAGGTCATGTTTGGATTATTACCAACCTATATATAACTAGGATAGAAGGATGGCTCCACGATAAAGAGTAAAGGATGTTTTCAGAACAACCAACAGAGTGAGGATGGATAGGATTTTCTCCAAACTATACTCATGTCTCTTAGAACAAAGTAGGGCTTGTTTCTATTACTACCAACCTCGACCTTTCTAGTATGAAAGGAGAGCTCCAGTATAGATCAAGGGGATAACACAATATGTCTAAGACGAAAAATCGGCTTAGAGTAGCTAGTAGAGTTAAGAGGGAGAAGATATTCTCGGAATCCACCATGCTCATGTCTCTTAAGATAACTTTTTGTTTTTATTTGATTTCAATTCCACAAATTTGTATGCATCTGGAGAGAGGGTTTATATTGTTGTCGATTGAATCGAAGGTATTGTTTGGATCATTACCAACCTAGACCTTACTAGGATGGAAGTTGTGCTCCAAGATAGAGCAAGCCGGTAGTAGATGTTTAAGGCCAAAGTCGGCTTAGGGCAATCGGTAGAGTGAGGAGGGAGAGGATCATTCCGAAATTCACCGTGCTTTTTTAGGAAATTTTTGGTTTTGATTTTTTTGCATAAATTTGCGTGTGTGTTGAAAGGGAATTTATATTGTTGCCATTTAAAGTGAAGGGCTTGTTTGGATTATTACCAATCTAGATCTCACTAGAACGGAAGCAATGCTCAAGAATAGAAAGAAGGCAGCACAAGAAGTCATATGCCAAAAGTCGGCTCAAGACAACCAACAGAGTGAGGAGAGAGAGGATCTTCTCAGAATCCACGGTACTCGTGTTTCTCATGTTAAACTTTGGATTTGATTTTATTTGTTTTGCGCATGTTTTGTGTGCATGTGGAGATGAATTATCATGTTGTGGTTTGGATCGAATGGGTTGTTTGGATTATTACCAACACATACTTTATTGGGATAGAATGAGAGCTTAGGATCAAGATAGAGGTTAGCACAAAATACTTGAGGTCCAAAGTCAGCATGGGGCAACCAAGAGTCCGGCGAGAATCTTCCTGTAATCCAATATACTCGTGTTTTTATGACAAATTTTGGTTTTGATTTGTTTTCCTTTGCACAAATTTGTGTGCATGTGGTGATATGATTTATCTTGTCATGGTTTGAATCGAGGGACTTGTTTGGATTATTAACAAGTTAGAGCTCACTAGGATGGAATAAAAGTTAGAGAAAGAGTGTTGCAAAAAATGTACGAGGCCAAATGTCAGCGAAGAGTAGCCTATAGAGTATGCAGAGAGAGAATCTTCCTCGAATTCACTGTGCTTGTGTCGCCTCTTATGATAAATTTTGGTTTTGATTTTATTTCTTTTGCAGAAATTTATGGGCATGTGGAGAGAGGGTTATCTTATTGTTGTTTGAAACAGAAGGCTTGTTTAAATTATTAGGGTTTAAATTTTGATATCTACAAATATCAAGTTCCCGTGATGTCCGTCTTTTTTTGTCAAAGGCACATTTAGGGCCTGATTAGTTCGTGAAAAGAAAATTTTTAGGTGCCACATTGGATATTTGACCGGATGTCGGAAGGGGTTTGCGGACACGGATGAAAAAACATTTCATAATTCGCTTGTAAACCGCGAGATGAATCTTTTGAACCTAATTAACCTATCATGATTATGACTAATTATGGACTAATTAGGCTCAAGAGATTTGTCTCGCGATTCCCCCCCCCCCCCTTTTGATGGCAGGTAGTATTTTTTGATGGCAGGTAGTAATACCCAGCTTTCAAAATGAAAGCCAACAAAACACAACACAGTTGTTTTACAAAAAAGAAAGGCATAGGCAGTAAAAGATTAAAAAAACAGAACATGACCCGCATACATGTTACTGGGAAGGAACTAGCAACCAGGCAAAAGACACCACTCCGAGAAAACGAAAGGAAGCTAAACACCCCCCACAGCAACATTATAGAACTACCCCTAACTGAAATCTAAATCATCTGGCAGCCTCCCCGAAGGACGGAGTTGTTGAAGCTTGGTCATCAAGTCCTTAATCAGTTGCTCCAAACAAACCTCTTCTTTTCTTCTTTGAATGAGCCTCCAGCGCTGAAGCAGTGAAATTATCCTGTAAACAACCTGCAAAGGAGACTTGAGCAATTTATTCTCAAAAACCCAGTCATTCCTAGTTAGCCAAATACCCCAAATCCAACTTGCGAACACTACTACACCCAGCTTCCCCCCAGCTTTTGTTTTAATAACCCTAGACCTTCCCAAAAGGATACAGGGATCACAGGGAAGTTCAGAACCTCCTTGATCACACACCAAGCAAATATCGCAATGGGGCAATTGAACAAAACATGATTGACATTTTCAGGTGCCCCACACAACTTGCATTTGTCATCTCCCCCCTTCCAGTTTCTCTTAACCAGCTGAAAAGCACATGGAATCCTCCCCCTTCCTGCATGATAAGCAAAATGTTTTATCTTCCAAGAAATTTTACTCTTCCAAATCTCCTGCATATCTGTATCTACCACCCCCAAAGGTCAAGAGTCTATACATTGATCGAGAGGTAAACTGCTTTTTCTTAACATGAAGCCACACCACCTTGTCATGTTCCTCTTTCAAAACCACACCTTGTCTCGCAAAGTATTTTTTTAATCTATACTTAATGCTCTATGCATGTGTCTAAAGATTCGATGTGATGTTTTTAGAAAAAAATTTTGGGAAACTAAACCAGACCTTATGTGTTCTCCGTGTAATAAAAGAAAACAACTCAAAAGTAATCTAAGTAGACCTCACTCTGAACCTCTCAGGCCCATACGGGCCCAGTACACGAGCTCCAGATGGGCCAGGGGCCAATACGCTCTCCTCGTGGGCCAAGCACGAGGAGGCCCTCCCGCTATTCTTCTCTTCTCTACCCTTCGTCCTCCTCGCGACCAGCCGGCGGCGGAGAGAGAGAGAGAGATAGAGAGAGAGAGAATCGCCATGGCGTCGCGACTCGTGGCCCGGTCGAGGAGAGGCCTAGCGCTCGCCCTCTCCCGCGCCGGCGCCGGCGCCCCGTCGCGGCCCTCCCCTCCTGGCCTCGGCAAGGTGCGCCGCCGCCCCTCCCTAGTCCCCCACTGAGACTCTCGCTTTTGTTGCGTAGATTTTAGGTGTTTACAAGATCGAAGTGGCTGGGTGCGAGCGCTGTTGATCCGATTGCCTCTGGGATGATTTGGTTGGTTCGGTTACCTGTGGTGATAGTATTGTGTAATTGGTGTGTGATCTGATGCAGCCTCTATGTAGATTTCGATATTGCCCTGTTTCGTTGTGAAAGATGTGTGTGCCCTCTATTGGTGATAGGTTTGAGATGGAATGGATATACCAGTAGAGGCTGGGAGCCTTAAGTTGTCCAATTGATTAGCTGAACTCTACTTATATGTTCCCATGTTTTGTGAGTACTGGACATGTTCTTCCTTGAGCAGAAGATTAGCTACTGTAGTAGACTATTACTCCGTTCGTCCTAAAATATAAGGGCTTTTGGTTGGATATGACACATCCTAGTACTACAAATCTGGACAGAAGCTTGTCTAGAATCATAGTATTAAGATGTGTCACATCTACCCAAAAACCCTTAAATTTTGGGACAGAGGGAGTAGTAAGTTTCCGTTTTGAAAAAAAAAAAAACCTGTAGTCGAAAACTCTTAGTTAAGATCTACACGCTAACTTTATATGGCATTCACCTCTCCATACCATCGGAGAGTATTAACTGACTTTTGATCCATTCATGCTTTGCTTAAATTTCTGAGCTCTCATGCTAGTTAGGAATGAAATTATATCCTTGTATGGCACACACCTTCTATCTGATGAATAATTTGTCTTCTCAAAATTGAAACTTCTGAAATTTCATTCAACTACTATTGGCCAAATTGAAGCTTGACATCTTGCTTTTGGCATGATTTACCTGATATTATGCATACATTTAGGCTTGAAAAACTCATCTACAATTTACCAAAATGATAAATGCCCAATAAACTAATTTTGTTTGCTTTGTTGATTATGACAACTGATATTTTTTTGAAAGACAATTGCCTCTGACTTTCTGTGCTCTAATTTGCATTTCTGACATGATATTTATGCGTGCAGACTCTGGGGTATGAGCCAACATCACATCTCCATGGTGCTCAGTTTTTACCTTGTTGGTTTTCAACTATTGCATCTAATGGATCTCACATGCAAAAGGCACAGGTTTGTCTCCAGCTAGATTAGTGCTTGATTTGTCAGGTGCCCTGCTACATGTTGAATGTTCATCGGGTTGATGTTTTCTAATCTAACTGATACAGGAGACATGTAAGCCAGTTGCTGGAATGGAACACTCTGATGCACTGAAAGTAATGGAAGGAACCTCTCCTAAAGTTGTGGCATTCAGCCCACTAGAAGCAGCTATCACTAAACCTAGAAGCAGTCCCTTGACAATTGAAAGTTCTAAAGTAAAGCGATCAGAGATTGCAACGCTAGTCACATTTTACATGATCCCTTCTCTGCTTGTTTCCTCAAAAAATGGGCTTGCTACCTCTATTTTGGTTGGCGCAGTATTCCATCAAATATACATGTTTCACAAGGAGATATTTCTGGACTATGTGCACCATGATATCACCAGGAAGTGGGCTTTGATATACTTCAAGCTGCTTTTGTTGATCATGGCGAAGGAAACCATTGTGTATTTCAACTTTATCTGAGTTTTATCTCTTGCAGAGGGACAATCTATGTACTCATCCATACACCAGAAAAAATGACGGTGGTGGATAAAATTCTGGCGCCTTGTTCTCTTCATGGACATTTTCAACATTTTTCCTTCTCAACTTCATTTGTATATGCACTTGAAAGAGGATGATTAGTGATCAATGAAGCAATTAGTTCGACTTCATTCTTGTTTATAATAATAGCAACTGATATGAACTGTTTGGTATTTGCTAGCACGATGCAGCCATATGGATTTTGTTTTCCATGTATGAATTATCATCTTATGTGCATATATTTCTCCTTTTGGAGGCTTGAGCTGCCATTATTTTTTTGCGAATCCTTCAGACTCCAGTCCTACATGAATCCAGCGCTATGCTCCTTTTTGGAGGTTTTGTTACTGCAGAGATGATTGTGTGTTTAACTTTATTGATTGGTTTGATTGTTTCTGCAGATGTTACAAAGATTGGCCGGTTGCAGTTTGTTTGAAATGCTAGGATTCAGAAGTCCCTCCAGATGCTTGCTTCAAATATACTTACTACTCAGTAAATGATAGGAGTACTGCTCTGTAAATGCATGAAAAAACAGTGATGGAGAAATCTGATGCTTGTGTACCCAATGATGCAGGATCAGTCCTCCTTGGTGAACACGCTGGAATTTCCCAATAATTTGCAGTATCCCACAACATTCAGAAAACCAAATTCCTTGGAAATTCACGACACAAGGTAAAGAACAAAAACCCATGACGTTTTGCTTTGCAATTTGCAGGTAGGGCTCTGCTGTCCTTGCTGCTGCTGCTGGATTTGAAAGAAAAAAACCTGCGTACGATGTACGTACGCCGGCTGCATCCTTGTACAGCCATGTTCATGTGAGAGCGGAAAAAACTGCCTTCCAGCTCAGCTCTGCAAGGCTGAATTGCCGCCTGGATCCTGCGGCCGCCATGTATACCCGGGACGGCCGGCCGGACGGCGGCGACCCCATCGGCTGCCACGCGCACATGCCCGGCGACCGACGGCCGCCGGTGCTGACTGTGAATTGACATGAATGCTGCCACTGCCTGTGCCTGCAATGTCCCAGCTTGCTTTGCAGGAGGCAGCAGCAGCAGCAGCTAGCTGTGGTAGAATGGCTGCTTCTGTGACCGTCTCTGCATTGCAGAGAGATGCAGTGAGTGTGTGTTGAGTGACTCCTCCAGCTGGGAGCTCCAGGAATTCACCTCCCCACACACAGTCACAGTCACAAACACACTCCCAGTGCATTACCTGTCTGTCTGCACTGTGCATGCAGTGAAACCTCTGAACATTTTCACCGTGGCATTCTGAATTCTGATCCGGCAATCAATCAACCAGCCCTTGCAGTTATTAGTGAAGTGCAGATGTATCATGTATCTGTCCAGCCATCAAATGCTGCAGTGGAGAACAGGGAACTGAAGGGGGTTCTTGGATTTGGCTTCTTTACTTTTTCGCTGATTTTATTTTTTTTTCTCTGGCACCTGCTTTTATTTCTTCAGATCTCATATTATCATCACCATATGGGTGGTTTTGCAAGAGTGGACCTGAGGTTCTTGCAGCAATGCAGCCGCAGGACCCATAGAAAGGACCATTAAAAACTGTGGCACAAAACATGCATAGTGAAAATGGCCCAGGCATTACAGAGAAAAGTAGTAGATATGCTAGCTATAATTTCAGGACTGTGCAATTTTGTTGTCTTCCCTGGCTATGGAGTACGGAGTATCATGTTACAACTCACCATGTCTTTACATATGGTTAACTTCACTTGTGACTCTCTCTTTTAAATAAAAATAGAATGACCCTTTTTCTCTCTTACAGTCCTTGATCTTGAATGGGCCTGCTGCATTAAATGTTGGTTTAGTCCCTTGTTCATTAAATGCTTAGTACTATGGCCGTGTTTAGTTCCCTTCAAACTTACAAAAATTCCATCACATCAAATATTTGGACACATGCATGGAGCATTAAATATGGATGAAAAAAATACTAATTGCACAGTTTGCATGTAAATTGCGAGACGAATCTTTTGAGCATAATTACGCCATGATTTGATAATGTGGTGCTACAGTAAACATTTGCTAATAACGGATTAATTAGGCTTAATAGATTCGTCTCGCAATTTACAGGCGGAATCTGTGATTTATTTTGTTATTAGTCTACGTTTAATACTTCAAATGTGTGTCCGTATACGTCAAAAAATTTTTGGCCAAACAACTAAACACGGCCTAGCTTGTTACTCCATTTTCTAGACAAACTTAAAATCAATCGCTGTCAGCATAGGGCTATATATATTTGGATGTAGGCGAGTACGTTTCAATTATAATGCTTTAGTCCTTCCTGGTATTTTCATCAAGTCCAAAAAAAAAACCTTCTACTTAAATGCCATATTTTAGATTCAGTAAATTTAGCATTCATTTTAGATAGTTAGCATAGAAAAAAGTCAAAAACTAACAGCAAGTCACTACTATATCTTTATTTCTTTTTCACCTCAAATAATAGTTGTTTCTTCATTTTTTTGTGCATTGATTGTTTCGAATCCTTAGGTAAAAATTGCAGGTTATGTTGTGTGTCCTGCAGGCCTCGCGGCCGGAGCCTAGTGAGGACGAATAGAGAAGAGGAAGACAAGAGATAGGTAACCTCTTTCTTGATTCCTTCCAATTGACTGTCATGCCTCTCTTTATATAGAGCCGGCTTCTAACAACCTTATCTAATAAAACCTAACAAACTAACTGAATGCATGAGAGGGATTGAGTTCCACCCAAACACCAGGGGAACTTACAGTGATTCACCCTTTTGTTCTTTTCAGGCAGTAGTTTTAGTTCATTAACAGAAAGAAACAACTCTAATTTAGTGTGTAGCAGACAAAAAGAACAGGATCTAGCTAGTTTGTGTCTCCTCAGCTACCATCTCTATCTATTCCACTGCATTCATTAGCTCTTTCAGCTGGGATGTGCAGTCTCATTTGGATAAGATGCTGCATCCTCTTTGAGCATCTTCCTTGATCAATAGCCATTGAATTAGTGGCAGGCTAACATTGTGCATAACATCTCTGTATGTAGATTAGATAAGAGGTTAATTTCTTCCCTACAATTCTGCATGCAACAGGCTGGAAGCTGGCCTATTGTAATGAGTGTTTCTGCTGTAGCAGTCATTGGATTCTCATCTCCATAGCTGCAGCAGCATGCTGCATGCATGTGGCCTCCTATTCCTCCTGTTTTTCTTTCTTTTTTTTAATGTTCTTGAAACAAAGTGACATCCTCATTAATTTTTGTTCCAGACTTTGGCATTTTATTTGGTCCAGTACTTGGATAATTGGATTACATGCAACGAATGCTAGGAATGCAGTATGAGCAGTGAGATGATCTCCGGTTTTCTGAAGTGCAGTGTCCAGGTTCAGGTCATTTCAGTTGAAGCCGTATCTGATCTGATCAAATCAGATTCTGTTTATTAAGAATTAAACTACATGTCAAAGCAAGTTGATCTGTTGCTAACAATTAGTAGCACAATTTTTTCGAGTTTTTCAGTTTAAATGTGTTGTAACTAAAGGCTAACAAAGCCAACAATGATAATATGACATGTAGTTTGTTCATAGTTACCTTGTTCAGATAAATGTAAGAGAATAAATGAGCCAGTATTAGTACATTAAAAAAAAATATGGCCATTGCCTTGTCAAACACACACACACATGCTTCTAGTATTAAAGTACACAAACAATGCACTTTATATTCATGCAATAATATTTTATGCTGTTTATACTTTTATATTCATACAAGAATATTTTAGAAGTTGGTATCTTAATTTACTACAAACATTTAAAGTTTAATTAGATTATGTTTAGTCAGTTGTCACACTGGCAATTTTTCTACCTGTGGTGTGAACAAGCTACCCAAATCCCAGAGTTCATTGGATTCAGATTTGGATCTTGGAGTATCTGACTGACTGGACCGGCCACACTGTTTTTAGCTTCATCCTAGTATATATATTCCTATGTCTAGTATTTTTAGCAACTTGCATGCTGCATCCTAGGGCCTGCATTGCAGATTGTTGCCTGAATAAATTATGCATATGCAATGCCTCATGTGCATGTGCTCCATGCCTCCATTGAATAGGTTTGACTCTCTTATTAAACTAGAATACCTATATAAAATTTAGGTCATGTTTGCCGCACAAAAATTTTATACCCTGTCACGTTGAACGTTTGAATACTTGCATAAAGTACTAAATATAGGCTAAAAAATAACTAATTACACAGATTGAGACTAATTTGCGAGACGAATCTTTTAAGCCTAATTGCTCCATGATTTGACAATGTGGTGCTACAATAAACATTTGCTAACGACGGATTAATTAGGCTTAATAAATTCGTCTCGCTGTTTACTAACGGATTCTGTAATTAGTTCTTTTATTAGTGCCCGAACACCCCATGCGACACCCTATATAATATCTGATGTGACACGCTAAAACTTTACATCTTTGGATCTAAACACCCCCTTAGAGTAAATTTCATAGAAGTGCAACAGTTCTTATTGTCAAAACTATCAATTTGCTCTAATTTAGCTAGAAATTTCATAAAACTATAACAATAGCAAATAATTTTACCAGTAAATTGCAACTCTTATCCTCCACATATATTTGACAAATGTGGGTCCAACTTGCCATAATGCGAGCATTACACGTGTGCCTAATTAATATACCTAACCTCTTAGTTTGCAGCTATCGGATGGACTCTAAAACCATAACGTGTATATGACAGGTGGGACCATATATTAATAATGTAGTATATGTTTATAGATAACTATTGTATAAATTGGCTATTAAATTAACTATAGATGATTTGGAGCCTGTAGTTGGCTATATTATTAAACTTGCTCTCAGAGATTGTTGTAGTAGTTTGTTAAAGTTGTAGCAAAGTAATAATTTTATATAGTTGCAGCTTTTTAAATTTACTCTAAAATTTATAGAGACGCGGTACTACAGCTCACTTCAGGGTTCACAGAAGTCGCACAACTACACATATATAGGGTCTGTTTGGGAAGCTTAAAATTCTAAAAAGCAGCTGGTTGTAAGCCAGCTTCTGAGAATATGGAAAAGCTGGGTTTTTCAGCTTCTGGCTTCTAGTTTATTTTCTGGATTCTACAACTACAATTTTTCAGAATCTGGACTAAAAGCTGGAATGTTTGGGGGAGCTTCTGATTCTGAGAGAAGCTGTAGCAGCTAGAAGCTCCCCCAAACAGGTCCATAGTGGTAGTGTGACAATTTTTTTCAGAATGACAAATGTTAGTGGTGTTTATTTAAATTTGTTCCGTTGAGCACTGATAAATGCATAAATGGCTTCTCTAAAAATCGCGTGTCGTACTATTGTATTGGTGTGTGTGCACAATTAGATGTTTAGGGTGAGAACTAAGGGTTTATGGCTTTATGCATTAGCAATCTTGATTTCTATTATTCGGACTATAAATAAAAAAAAAAAGAGAATTCAACGCATCATCCTAGTCTGTCTCAACCGTCCGATTTTCCTCCGATGGGTACAAAGTAGGAATGAAAACAGACTGGATTTGGATGGATAGTGGTCACACCATACCCTAAACCATATTTTTTAAGTGGATTTAGAGCAGGTGCGGATAGTGTACGGATATGGAGCGGATTGTTTCGGATGTCAGAAATAGTGTGGAATCAGTTTGGAAACGGATTAAATTTATCGGATGTTATGTGTATATGCAATCAATACAATATCGAATTAGCAATGCAAGTAACAATAATACAGTAGTCAATAAATGACCTGTTGTAATAATTGTGTGCGTAAGTGCTAAACAACATGAATACATGATGTCTATAATATAAAAATAAAGCTACGTAAATGTGACATGAGACGGTTAAAGCCTCGTGTCCTCATCCACATATCATACTAATCTGCATCCGCCGGATTTTGGAGATACCATATCCTCATCCGTATCCATATGCGTCGGATTTCTAAAAATCCGTACTATATCCTCGTTTCGGATGGTTTCGGAGCGGATCGGATAGGATATTATCCGATTTTGTTTCCACCCCTGGAACAAACAATGCAGAAACAGGATCCAATAAAAATTATAAAAAAAAATAGTGGAAGCGCCTAGTTGTAATGGGCCAAGTGGAAGATATGATCTTAAATTTCATGTATCCATATGGGTGTTAATTAATTAGCTATCGATAAACTACATACATCTATATTCCTAGTAAACTGTTCTTTTTAACCTAGTGGAGCAAAAGATATGATGCAATTGATGAGAGTTGTAACTTGTAAATTATCAGCTCTTGAAGCCCGTTAATTAGCCTTCATTTTTTATGTGCTTTTAAAACACAATATTCGTCTATTCTCCTTTTGCGCCACGTACAGCACCATCGTGTGTGCCTCTTGGCTTAGCTGCAACCTGTTTTGAAACTTAATCACTAGAGATGATATTGCAGATGATATTGCAGGTATTTTAATAGTAGTTTATTTTTCAGAATTGGCTTATAAATCAACGAGAGATATTGATATAAAAGTTTTATTATAAATTTAGATATAAAAGTTTTATTATAAATTATTTTTCTAGTAAAATAGTTTACGGACGCCAGATGATTGAACTGATACACTACTGGAGAAGTGATCTTTGTCGGATTATCCAAAATCCACAATATTCCCGGTTCAACTAAAAACCGGGTCTAAAAATCATTTTTAGTCCGGTTATTTGAACCGGGACTAAAGATGTCCACTTTAGTCTCGGATTCGCCATCCCGGTTGCATAACCGGGAGTAAAGGCCCTTACCAACCGGCGGCAAAGATGCCTTTCCCAGCAGTGATATTTTTTTATCTCGTTAACCACGCATGACGCATGGCGTGATCGATCAAACGCTTTACACGTACGCCACAATACCATCCAGAGCATTGGAGAATTCCTGTCATTCTGTGACTAAAATGTCCCTATGTGAAAATAAATCCCTTAATTAAGACTTAATTTTATAAAGTAGTACTACCTCCGTCCCATTACAAGTGCAACCATAAGTTTCCGCGTCCAACTTTGATCGTTCGTCTTATTTAAATTTTTTTATAATTAGTATTTTTATTGTTATGAGATGATAAAATATGAATAGTACTTTACTCGTGACTTATGTTTTTAAATTTTTTTAAAAAATTTTCAAATAAGACGGACGGTCAAAGTTGGACGCGGAAAACTATGGCTACACTTATAATAGGACGGAGGCGGTAGTACTTACTTAAAAGTTAACAAAAAAAAAACAGTGATACGATCACATATATTAAAAAGCAGTATATCAATTACTGATGATTACTGTCTCTGTCCATGTAGGTAGACGATGTTCATAATGTCTAATGGTATTATAGTACTTCCACCGTCCTATAATATAAGGAATTTTAGTGATTGTGACATATCCTACTATAATGAATCTGGACAGAGACATATCCTAGTACAATGAGATTCGGTCTGTCCAGATTCACTGTATTATGATGTGTCACATCCATTTAAAATCTCTTATATTGTGAGATAGAGGAAGTAGTAGCTAGCCAGTGCGCATTCTACATTCATTTATTTTAAAACAGGGAGTAAGTCACTAAGCTTAAATTTTTTCTAGATTAAAAAAATATCCTCGGTTGCTCCCGCTACTGTTTATTATAACTCGTAGAAGTCAAACTTTAACTTGCATATTTGTGGAGTGATATATATCATATTAATTTATCTTATTAAAATTTAAAATTTTATCATATTTATATTTTTTTTTAATGAAACGAGGGGGATATCTTTCCCGTCGCGACAGAAGCAACGCATATGCAAGGGCGGCGCATGGCCAGACTTCACGTGCCTACGTACCGATGCTAGATGCCTTCTCTTGGTTTTGTCTGTACGTACACACATTGACATCGTACGAGGAACACTTAACTATTGGCTGGTGTTATCAGCCACGTTTCATTGGAAAATAAAAATGTAGGGGAACCACAATTCGAAAACTAAAAATAGACGCCTGAGGTTGATTTACTCATCAGTAAAAAAATTTTACTCATGTTAATGTGGACGAATCTCAGGTCTATGTTTTGATCCAATGGCAATTTTCAGTTTTTCAATATATATATATATATATATATATATATATATATATATATATATATATATAGTTTGCATTATATATTTTTCATGTTTTCTTGGATAGCATCGTTTACTTGCCGCGTTCAGTAAGAGTAGATGGAGAGGAAATGTTTGTTTTCCTCCGTGCACTCTTTTTAATTAAACTGGTAAACGACGTGTCTTTTGAAAATTTGTAGGAAATTGTTTTAAAAAAATCATATTAATATAGTTTTTGACTTTGAAATAATTAATACTCAATTTATCAGCACCTTGTTTTACGCATCTTCTAAATCTTTGATTTTAGAGTTGAGTTTATAGTTTTTTCATTGTAATTTATTTTTAGCATTTTATTTAAACCAATGATAATATAGTATAACATTTACCCATAAGTTCTTTTTCCAGTAAATAATATTCACAGTACAAACTATTTAAATAGGTGTGGGTGCAATTTAGTATAAGAACTTGAAAAATGAGTGTGTTTGTGAAACAACTTAGTAAGTGGGTATAATATAGTACATAAACTTGACAAACTTGATGAGTAAGTTTATAGGTGCAACAACTTGTAAGATAGATGCGATTTTATTTTTGAACAACAAAGTGATGCATGTAATAACTTCATTATTTTGAGCACTTTTTTTCAATACACATTTGGTTTTAAGTACTTATTTTGGTCAATATGCATACAAACATTTGTATAAGAATATTTGTTTTTTTTTATCGTTCTAGTAACTAAAATTCAATTGAATATGTTTATGTCGATGGTTGATACCGCAACTACACTATTTGGAAGTATCGGGGTGCGATTCATGCTAAGGCTATACGAAACAGAAATATGCACTGTAAGTAAACTAACTACCCTAGGATCCGTCGAGAACACATTAGCGAGAGAGTCGACGAATATGACTTCGGCTTTCTCTGGATGTATCTCGATCTGGGTGGTGACTATGGCTTTGCGTTGGTGTGTGTCCCTCCTTGACCCAAGGGTCCTTATATTTATAGCATAGACTGGCCCCTTCTCCAAGTAGAACTCGAGAAATTACAACTAAACCCGAGATAAAGGAGACCTTATCCCCTTCAAGTTGGACTCTGACACCTTCTACTCGGGGAGATAATTTCCTTTCGTATCATCATATTCTTTATTGTAAAGTCATCTTCCCGTATACCTACATGTATATGGTATCTATGTATCACCATAAAACCTCGTATATGAGGTATGCCTTATCCATTACCCCGATATTTTACTACATGGAAAATTTTATATTTCAGTTGAGATTTGTCGTGGTGAACAAAAAAAAAATCTAAACTGGTGGTTAAAATTGGATGAACAATGTAATTGTTATAGACCATAATTCTTATAGATTGCATTCAAGATTGTAAGATAATACTCGTAAAATTGTAAAATTTTATAATATCCAAGATTGACATTGCGAAAAAAACTCACCTAACACTCATTAATCAAAATAGCACTTACATAGCTAAGTTGCTCCATCAAAATGCTAAATTATCAAGTTCTCACACTGTAGTGCACCTCCTTATCAAGTTGTAACACTTAAATGCTTACATTTTAAGTTCTTGTACCATATCACACCTACCTGTTAAGTTGTGATACCATGGATGAAATTTATTGATCATAGCCAAAGTTATTGTACTAGATCATACCTATTTGTCAAGTTGTTGCACTTGGATGTTCTCTTCGACATTCTTCCATGGCTTATCAGCTGTAACTCAACTGATCATAGCCAAATATTTATTGCTCAAAACAAATGTGTGTGCTTCATGTCTAAAATATTGCAGCAACGGATAATATCTACCTCCATAAGTTTGGCAATTTTTAATACGAAGTTAGCGTAGCTTAACTGGTTAAATTTCTTGTGGGAGAATATGCTCACCTAGATTTAAGTTCTAGACTTGACACGAGTGCTTCTGTTTACGACTAATTATTCTTTCAGTGATAAATGATCTACTCGTCGACAGCGAAACATATGTGGCAACTTATTCAATCTTAAAATATGCCGACTCAGTTTTTAGATGTACTTATAAGGATATAGTGTGTGTTCATTCATAGGAATGAGTATGTTTTAATTTATTGTATTTTGAAAAAAATGAATAAATAGTGTTAGTGAGGTAAGCACCAAACCTAACAATTAGCGGTTTAGCACATAATAGTAGGACACATCAGAGCGACGAATAACTAGGATCTCCGGCGCCAAGCAAAAGCTAAAGACCCTTCACAGTGCAGGGACGTGGCGTGTTGCCACAGCTCGCCACGTAGGACAGCTGCTATCGTGGCATTAGGGGACCATTTCTTTGTGAGAAACACGAGACTAACTTGAGACACGAGATACTCAATTGAAAAAGCTGAGAAAAGCAGGGAGTTCAGGTTGCAAACCACCATCCCCACCTTCCCACCGTCGGAACAAACCTATCTCTCCACCGCCGAAGTCATTGTCGCTTCAGATCCATGCCGCCACCGTCGCCCTCGGCACTCCGACTCCTCATCGCCGGCCGGAAGTGGAGGGGCCCCGACGAGCTCTCATGCCGCTCTGGATCCGCACCGCCGCCGTCGCCCTCCGAGCCCTCGTCGTTGGCCGGGAGTGGAGGGGCCCCGGTGAGCTCTCGCGCTGCTCTGGGTCCACGCCACCGCCGTCGTCCTCCGAGCCCTCATTGCCAGCCAGGAGTAGAGGGGTGAGCTCTCATGCCGCTCCGTTCCATGCCACCACCGTCGCCCTCCGAGCTCTCATCACCGGCAGGGAGAGGAGGGGCCCCGGCGAGCTCTCACACCGCCGCCATCGCCCTCCGAGCCGCCGGTTAGGAGGAGGTCGGGGAGCTGCCGGCCTCCATTGGCTGGAGTTCGTTGTGCCGCCAGCCGCCATCGAGCTATGGTGGATTGGGGAACTGAGAGATTGAGGGAAGGGGAGAAATTTTATACTTGTTTATAGATTTTTGGGTGTTTAGTGCTAAATTTTATATGTTAAAATAAAAGATGGCAAGGGCTAACATGAAAACTAAGGCCCTTCACAGTGGGCGGAACCTCGTCTACGTGGCGCGTGGATTCATCTACGTGGCGAAAAAGGTTGATGGGGCCCGTTCCTCCACTCGGTTTTTCGCATCCTACTTGAGCAATGAGTTCCTCACTGCGCTGCAGGCTAAATGACAGGAACATGGCTCTACGTCAGCGTCACTTTCTTGGTTATTGTATGCTATACTACTGAATCCGAGCCAACTTGATACTATTTGGAAGGCAACTCGCACTGTGGGAGTTGTAGCTCAAATCATCTGGGCTCACACTCAAAACTTATTTGGCACATGAAGTTCCGGTAGTGCGTGACCTGCACTGCTAAGGGCATGAGCAATGTATATGTATGAAGCAGCCCATAAGAGTGGGTCCCACAGCAGGAGGCATCAGTTATAGCAAATCTCACAATGTTTGTAGCCTATGTGAAGATATGGTAGGTCCCACGTGTAAATAAAATATCTCTTCTTCTCAACTTCCCCGTCTCTCCTCCATCTTCTCAAAAACGTTAATATCATTGTTAGAACCATCAACCCCAAAAAATGCATGCCAAATCCATATATCAGCAGAGGTAACTGCTTCTAGCATGATAGTCAGTACTCCATAATCACCACGGGTGAAAGGCTTCTCTCCACATATACTCTAAGGTGAAAGGCTTCTTCTGATTTGATTGATTCTTGTACCATAGATGAGCTTTTTCCATGATCATGTCATCAGAGTGTCCACTGGTACAGGTACGTCTAACTTGAGCATAAACTCCACAAAACTTCCCAATGTCCTTCTTAACATTTCCCCAGTGTGTCTTCAATTGCTTGACTGTCCTCTTGTGGCCATTTGTAGGACGGTTGTTGTTGAACTCATCAGCCACATCCTTCCAATAATACTCTCCCTTCTTGTCATTTCCATCTATAGGATCAACCGAGTTGCTCAACCAAGCACTAATTAACCATAAGTTCTCCTCTTCTGTCCAATTGGTGCGTGTTGCTCTCCTCACCTCGTCTTCGCTGCTTTCACTTGACGACTCAAGATTAACTGGTGCCTCTTGTTGTCTTGCAGGGCAGGTGTGGACCCCCGTTTTTATAACAGGAATCATTCGTGTAAACAGTACCATTTCCCTGGATCAAGTAGTCTGGTACACACGAGTTCATAGCTGAAATACCCAAAAGCACATACACGAGAGTCCAGTGCTAATTATTACATCATAAGCCCGCAGGCATTCTCTTAAATCATCGAACCGAGCGGTCCGGAATACATCCAAAAACAGAAATAGATGAGGCAGCGGAATTCAGGCAGCGGCATGCCATTGCCACAGGCAACGACCGTAACTAAGACCTACTGAGCGCCATCGTCTTCTTCTCCCTCCTGGTAGTAGGCATAGGGATCCTCCGAAGCTTCATCTCCCGCTTCTGATTAATTTTATATTTGCAAGGGTGAGTACCAACCGTACTCAGCAAGCCACCACAGCAAGAAATGCACATGATAAGGGTATTCAGAGGATAGCTATGGTTCCTTTGCGCAAAGCCGGTTTTGTAATTCTTTTCGCAAGCCTAAGACCTAGCACAGACTAATCAAATTTTAGTACCAGTGTTCATATTAAACAATGACGGTTCTGTCCACCATCCATTGTGATCCCAAGGATAGCTTCCCGCCATTGAGTAGTCATGGTTTTCTGAGGACGTCCACCTTCCTTCCTCTTAGGAAGTGGCTCCATCAGCATAAAATTCATCATGCAATATCCCATCCCACACAAGTTAAGAATTTAGAGTCTAGCCAAGTGTAATACATGTCCCGGTGCTCAATAACCGCGAGCACGGCTATTCGAATAGATTTGGTTTACTCACACTGCAGAGGATGTACACTTTACCCGCACTCCGCGACTGCCCAACACATGAGCCTCGTCCCAACACATGAGACGCGTCACGGCAAAGCTTTTCGATAACCTCGCATTGGCAGTACCCGCTCCATGAACTTAAATCCTCATGCACTCTAGGCGTCCATGTTTCTAGCAGTGAGAGGAGTTCTGGCGCTCCCGGGAAAGAGAAGTCTCACACACATATTAAATTATGGTTCAAGTTAAGTTCTCTCTCTCACACACTCATGGCAGTCCTACCAATGGCGACACCGATGTAGGGCACGCCTCTCGGCCCTACCTCAACGGCTGTCCCATCGTAGCGCACCTGCCTCACTCAGGGGTGAACCATCTATGCAGGGATACTGCCTCCGCTCGGCTATCTAATCCGCTAGGTCTATACCCATTCGAGAAGTACGGTTGTACGGGGGTCGTTTCATGCTTAACTTCATGGCTCGGTCCTTAATTGACCGGGGACTGTACTAGCCTTTTCCAGATACCACCCAAATCCTCCGTCCGCCCCAGTCGAAAACAGTTGTTTAGTTTTATTTCTCCTTTCACAAATCATGTCATCAATATCATGGCAATGTGGTGCTCATGTCTCCACATGCCACATCTCAATTACCTTCCCAAAGGTAATTGCCCAAGCATATAGCATTTGATAAATATGAGTATACATGATTCTAGAATAGCATTTCTAAGCATTTGTCATAGTTGACTAGGGACTCATACGTAAACATGGTTACGAAGGAATAAGGGGTAAACAATAATCAAGGCATGGCATAATCGCAAGTAGGATGTTCATCATTGCATGCAATTTTTATTTGTAAACAAAACAATTCGCAATTGGGATCAACGTGATCAAGGAATAGTGATGACTTGCCTTGCTCAAAGTCTTGCGGGTCTTGGCCTTCACTTGGATCCGCAACTCCCTCGGGCTCTATAGTTACGTGCGAAAATTGATTTGAATTCGGTTAGAATTCAAATAAAAATCCAAATAAATTCAAATGGAAGTCGAATGCGAAAGTTGATTCTTTTATATTAACTCTACTATTCGCAAACTAGGGGAAACCCAATTTCGATTTTTAATATCCTAAACTATTTTGCGGGTATAAATATTTTGTTATCGTAAGTTTTTAATTTAATCTACCCGAGCATTATATCCATATAATAGTTTAGAAATTTCTATCGCGAGCTAAATGTAGGACGGAATCCTAAAATTATCTTATAATATTATACGTTTTAATTTAGTCTATGACTATACGATTAAATATAATATTCGTCTAAAATTCCTAGCGATTAAATCCGAATTTCTACCGTGAATCGATTACTTATAGAGATTATCCAAAAATGATCTATAATAGTCTAAAAAGATTCATCTAATTGTTAATTATATCTAAATTACTACTGCGAATTGATTTCTTTTAGAAATTACCAAGAATAATTAAATTTTGCAATTCTACGACCATGATTATTCTATAATTAAATTCTAATTATTTTAAATTTTCTAAACTATTAACCTCCCTAATTTTCTTCCAAATTTTCTATTTATTTTTCTCTTTTCCTTTTTCTCCCTTTTTCTCTTTTCCTTTCTTTTCTTTTTTTTTTCTCTTTTTCCTTCTTTTCTCTCTCTTCTTCTCCCTTCTTTTCTCTCTCTTCCTCTCCCTCCCAGCCTCTCTTTTCCTCTCTCTCTCTCGGCTCTCCCTCCTACCCGAGCGGCGGCGGCGGTGGGCGCGAGGGGGAAGGAGGGCGGCTCACCGACGGCGGCAGCGGCGACGACGGCGGTGGCGGTGACGGCGGTGCGACGACGGCGCACGGCGGCGACGCACGGCGCGGCGGTTCCGGGCCGACGGCGCGGCGGCTTCGAAGGTGGCGGCGCGGCGGCACGGGAATGGCGGTGCAGTGGAGAGGGGAGAGGGGAGGAAGGGTGAGATGGGGTGAAGGAGAATGGAGAGAGGGGGGGGTATTTGTAGAGAGGGGAGGAGGAGAGGGGGAGGGGCGGCGGCGTAATGGCGACGCGACGGCGGCGCACGGGACGGAACGACGGCGACGCGCGGGCGGCGACGCGATGGCGGCGTGGGGCTCGAGGTGGCGGCGCGGGGCTCGACGCGGCGACGCGACGCGCGAGCGCGGGGCGCGAGGCGGCGATGCGACGGCGGCAGGACGATGGCGCGGCGACGGGACGGTCGCGCGGCGGCAGGCGGGCGCGCGGCGCGGCGACAGCATGGCAGCGGCGGCGCGGGGCGCGAGGTGGCGGTGGGACGCGCGCGGCGACGGGACGTCGATGGCGACGGCGACAGCGGTGGCACGCGGCTCGGGGCGGGATGCGATGGGCGGCGACACGACGGCATGGCGCGACAGCGACGGCGCGGCGCGGGCTTGACGGCGACGCGGCGACGGGACGGCGCGCGGCGCGGCGCGGGGCGCGGAGCAGAGACGGCGACGGCTCGGCAGCGACGACGCGACGGCGGGCGGCAGCAGCGGCGATGGGACGGCGCGACGGGATGGCAGCGAGCGACGCGTGACGGCACGGGCGCGGGGCGCGAGGCGGCGGCACGGTTCTCGGGATGACGCGTCGGGCGGCAGCGGCGACGTTGGCGCGGCGCGGCAGGGGCGGCACGGCGCTCGGGGCGGCGACGGGACGCACGGCGACGGGACGTCGACGGCGGCGGCGACAGCGGCGGCGCGCGGCTCGGGGCGGGACGCGACGGGCGGTGACGCGACGGTAGCGCGGCGCGGGACGAGCGCGCGGCGCGGCGACGGGATGGGCGCGTGGCGGCAGGCGGGCGCGCGGCGCGGGGCGCGAGGCGGCGGCACGCGGCGCGAGGCCGACGGCGATGCGACGGCGATGATGGCGACGGCGGCGCGGCGGGCGAGCGGCGCGCGGGCGAGCGGCGCACAGGCGGGCGGCGCGCGGCGAGCGGCGCACGCGGCAGGGGAGGGGGCGGGGCTAGGGGGACCGTGTCGAGCACCTGGAGTGCAATGAACAGTGACTTTTCTATTTATCCCGATTTTAGTGTATTTTCCATATAAATTTGATTCAACAATTCCTAATTTTTGTATATAGGAAGTTTAATCAATATTTGTGTTATTTTAACTAATGAATCCACCCTAGATTAATATTACTCATATTTTATTTTTATATAATTTATTTGGGTATTAATTAGGGTTAATTCTTATCCCATCGTATTTAAATTTAATTGATCCAAATATGGTTGCGATAATATTTTATTTATTTCTATCCACACCTAATATTTATTTTAATTTATATTTATTTTACCAACTTGTTTTTATGGTTTTTTTTCCTAATTAACTATTCTTTACTCACGGTTAATAAACTTCGAGATCAAATCCAAATAAAATAGGCGAATAGGATCGGCATGATGCAATTAATTTAAAAAGTTTTTGAAAATCCGTATTTTTAGAGTTTAGATTTTTGTCGGTCGAATTTTCAGGGTGTTACAAACCTACCCCCCTTAAATAAATCTCGTCCCGAGATTTCTTACCAGTTTTCGAATAGATGCGGGTATTCTGTCCTCAAGAATTCTTCGCTTTCCCTGGTGGCTTCGTCCTCGGTGTGATTACTCCATTGTACCTTGTACATACGCCACACTTTGCTCCTAGTCCTCTTTTCGGCTTCATCCAATATCCGGACCGGGTGTTCTGGATACGTAAGATCATTGCTAATGTGAATCTCTTCCAGCGGAGCTTGTTCTTCCGGCACTCGTAAGCATTTCTTTAATTGAGACACATGGAAGACTGGGTGCACATCAGCGATATTCTCTGGTAACTGTAACTGATAGGCAACTTCTCCACGTCTTGCGACGATCTGAAAAGGTCCCACATATCTTGGTGCTAGTTTTCCTTTGACCTTAAACCTTTTTGTTCCCCTCATCGGAGAAACCTTTAAATAAACGTAATCTCCTTCCTTAAATTCCAGGTTTCTTCTTCGGGTGTCGGCATAACTCTTTTGTCGTGATTGTGCTACCTTTAAACGGTCACGGATCAAGCGAACCTTTTCTTCGGCTTCTTGGATAATGTCAGGTCCAAATACCGCCCATTCTCCAGTCTCGGACCACATTAGCGGGGTACGACATCGTCGACCAAATAATGCCTCATTGGGTGACATCTTTAGGCTTGCTTGAAAGCTGTTGTTGTAGGAGAATTCGGCGTAGGGCAAACATCTCTCCCAGTCCTTGCTAAAATCCAGCGCACACGCTCTCAGCATGTCCTCCAGGACCTGATTGGTTCTCTCCGTCTGGCCATCTGTCTGTGGATGATAAGCTGTGCTAAACGCAAGGTAACTTCCTAGGGCTTCATGGACTTTCTCCCAGAAATGCGAGGTAAACTGTGTGCCTCGATCAGATATAATCCTCTTAGGTACACCATGAAGACATACTACCCTGGTCATGTATAACTCGGCTAGCTTGGCACTACTGTAATTCGTCTTAACGGGGATGAACCTCGCCGTCTTGGTGAGTCGATCCACGATCACCCAAATGGAGTCATATCCTGTTGCGGTCTTGGGCAATCCAACAATAAAATCCATACCTATCTCATCCCATTTCCACTCGGGAATCCTAAGGGGTTGCAGCAAGCCTGCCGGTCGCTGATGCTCAGCCTTCACCTTTTGGCACATGTCACAGAGTGCTACGTATTCCGCCACATCTCTCTTCATGTTGGGCCACCAGTATCCTTCCTTCAGATCTTGATACATCTTCGTACTTCCGGGGTGCAATGAATATGCCGATTCGTGAGCCTCCTTTAAAATTAATCCCCTCAGTTCACCCTGTTCGGGTACGTAAATTCTCTTTTTATACCATAGGATATCTTTTTCGTCGGTTGAAAATTCCTTTGCACGTCCTGCAGCTAAGCGTTCCTTCACCTCTCGGATTTCCTCGTTGTCCTTCTGAGATTCTTCTATTTGGGTTCTCAAAAGAGGTTGAATGTCCAGGGTGTTTATCTGTCCACGAGGTACTATATGTAGGTTCAGCTGAGCTATTTCCTCCCTAAGCTCAGGGACCATTCCTTCCATTCTCAGATGATTGCAATGGCTCTTACGACTCAGAGCGTCGGCTACAACGTTTGCTTTGCCTGGGTGATAGTGAACCTCTAGATCATAGTCCTTGATTAATTCTAACCATCGCCTTTGCCTCAAGTTGAGATCTGACTGGGTGAAGATATACTTTAGACTCTTGTGGTCAGTGTAGATATCGCAATGGTTTCCAATCAGATAATGTCTCCAAATCTTTAGCGCATGAACCACAGCTGCGAGTTCTAGGTCGTGAGTAGGATAGTTTTCCTCATGTGGTCGCAATTGTCGTGACGCATAGGCCACAACCTTTCCGTCCTGCATCAGTACTCCTCCTAGTCCTTGTCTCGATGCATCACAATATATAACAAAGTCTTTCCTATTGTCAGGGAGAACTAGAATAGGTGCCGAGGTCAGCTTTTCTTTGAGCTGCTCAAAGCTCTCCTGACACTGTTCTGACCACACAAACTTCTTTTCCTTCTTGAGTAGTTGTGTCATTGGTCGGGCTATCTTAGAGAACCCTTCAATGAACCTTCGGTAGTATCCAGCCAAGCCTAGAAAACTTCGAATTTCAGTCACAGATTTGGGTGCTTTCCATTCCGTAACAGCCTCCACTTTAGCAGGATCCACTGCTACTCCACTGGCCGAGATTACGTGGCCTAGAAAAGCGACTTCTTTTAACCAGAACTCACACTTGCTGAATTTTGCATATAACTTATGCTTCCTAAGTTTCTCGAGTACCAATCGCAAGTGTTCCGCATGTTCTTCCTCATCTTTGGAGTAGATTAGAATATCATCGATGAATACCACCACAAATTTGTCCAAGTAGTCCATGAACACTTTGTTCATAAGATTCATAAAGTATGCCGGGGCGTTGGTTAATCCATACGACATTACGGTGAACTCGTATAATCCATAGCGTGTTGAGAACGCGGTTTTGGGTATATCCCCGGTCCTAATTTTCAATTGGTGGTATCCTGACCGAAGGTCAATCTTAGAGAACACCTTAGCTCCTTTGAGTTGATCAAAAAGATCATCAATCCGTGGTAATGGATACTTGTTTTTGATAGTTACTTCGTTCAGTGAGCGGTAGTCCACACACATTCTCATGCTACCATCTTTCTTCTTGACAAATAGCACTGGGGCTCCCCAAGGTGACGAACTGGGGCGTACAAAACCCTTTTCTTGCAACTCCCTGATTTGCCTTTTAAGTTCTTCTAACTCATTGACCGGCATCCGATATGGTCTCTTGGATATGGGGGCAGTTCCGGGTATCAGGTCAATAATGAACTCTATGTCACGATCTGGTGGCATTCCAGGTAAATCTTCTGGGAACACATCAGGAAATCGCTGCACTACGGGCATTCCCTTTAGGGGTAGCATGGTAAATATACCTCCAGCACGTTCGGTTAGCCTAGGATCTTGATCCATGGTTGCTCTCATATCTGATCCCCAGGGTGTGGTCAGGGTAACTTCTCTACATCTACAGTCAATTACTCCTCTATGCTTTGCTAGCCAATCCATACCCAATATAACATCAAGGGTCTGTGGTATCAAAACCATAAGGTTGGAAGGAAACACCACATCCCTAAGGCGAATAGGTACGTCAATGCAAGCTGTGTCCACGGCTATTTCACCCCCAGGTGAATGTACTAACATTGGTTCCCTTAGTTTAACTCTGGTTAAATTGTGTTGTTGACTTGCTTTCAGAGATATAAATGAATGCGATGCTCCTGAATCGAAGAGAACTTTAACTGGAGTGGAGTTGAGTGAAAACATACCCATCAGTACGCCTTGGTCTTCCTGGGCCTCTTCAGCTCGAACGTGGTTCACTTGCCCGCGTCCAAATCCGGTAGCGGTCCTGTTGGTCTGCGGAGTCCTGAATAGACCTCGTCCAGCAGCAGGGGTAACAATCCCGTGAATAGCCGTTGCATTAGCTCCGGTGCGAATGGGTGTCTTGTTTGGATGAGGACATTTATTGGCAAAATGCCCATACTCTCCACAGTTGAAACAGCTTCCCGGCCTTACTGATCCAGTGGCGGCCTGATTCGGTGTAGGAGCTCGGTTCTGAATGGTAACCGGCCTGTGGAAATTGCTGGAGGCGGCAGGTCGACTGGTTGTCACCACTGTTGGTCTCCATGCCGAGGAGGTTGTCCCTTTAGGACGCTGGGGTGCGGTCTGAGGCGGGCGGTTCATGGCAAGCCTCCTTTTACGATTGTGCTCCACGACCTTCCGGTCGTTTTCCAGCCTAACGACCTTATTAATTAGACTCTGGAAACTATCGTGGTCTTGTCCAATCATGGGCCCACGCAACTCGTCATTCAAGCCTTCAATGAATTTGTCGATCTTTTCCTCTTCGTCGGCAAGATCTCCAGTCGCGTAGCGTGCCAACTGAGTGAAACGGTTCAGGTACTCTTGTACTGTGGTATTCCCTTGCCGTAGTCTCCTGAACTCATTCTTCTTCATCCGCATCACTGCGGCAGGCACGAAGTTGTCACGGAAGGCTGTGGTAAATTCTTCCCAGTTTGGTTCTCCAGCATCTTCTTCCCGAGCTTCTTTGTATGTGTCCCACCAGTCTCCGGCTGGTCCTTCCAATTGGTTTGCCGCAAAGATCACTTTATCGGCCTCCCGTACTCGAACAAGAGTTAGCTTCTTCTCAATGACCCTTAACCAATCTTCAGCATCCATAGGTTCTTCAGCTGTGGCGAATGTGGGTGGCTTGGTCCTCATAAATTCTCCAAAGCTTGATCCGCCGCGGTTGCCTTGGTTATTTGCGATGGCTTGCAGAAGTTGGGTTTGGGTGGCCATAATTCCGGCCAGAGTGGTTAAGTCAGGTGTCTGAGTTTCATCATTGCTAGTTGTTGCCCGACGTCGGCTTGCCATCTGTGCAGGTTGATTGATTGAGTAAGTATCCTAATTCTCTAGCTATCTTTTAAGGCTTTATCCCATTAAGGGGGGGATTGTTTTGATGTGAACTTTGTTTTGCCAGCATGGTGGAATAAACTCATTTATAACACAACAACAATAGATATCATAAATAACATCACAGAGTTTCACAAATAGTACATAAATCATGATGCAATCGACTGCATACATACGCAGTCCAAATAAGATTCATCCAAAGATACATTGAACTAATCATCAAACTACTCGTCCATCTAGGTAGGGAGGGGGGGTGTCTCGCATGCTATCCAAAAACTAACTGAAGCGAGATCGAAGCTGCAATAATCCTCCAGTCTAGTCATCCAGCCATCCGCAGGATCCTGGGGCGGGTAGAGGGTGGTCGCTGGCACGCGCAAACCTGAGTCCCCACGGCTCAGAAGTAGTGGCCTCTGGATCTGGCTTGGGCCTCTTGCCCGGAGGTCGTGTGCTCTTGCGAGCAGTGCTGAGGGTGCGAGGGCCTCCGAGGAAGGTGATGCGGGGAACAGGGGTCTCATCCTCTGAAGGGTCAGTGATGTCTGGTTCGATCTCTGGCTCGGTGTCAGTCCCCTCTGTCTTGGAGTCGACCTGGATCGAAGTCTCCAAACTAGAACCCAGCTGCGGAGAAGGTGTAGGGATCAGTGGAGTGTGCACAATCTCCGGGGCAGGTGGCTGTGTCACCGTCGGGTCCACCAGGTAAGGTGCTGACTCGGTAGCTAGCATACTAGCCTCTCCCAGAAGAGCGTGGAACGCTGGTGGGTACGGCGGGGTGAGGAAGAAGTAGCGGTCACGGCCTACTGCTGTGGAAGTAGAAGCCCCTGTGGTGCTGATCGTGGCTGCTCGAAGCTGCTCCTCCAGCTGGCTGACGTGCTCCTGACTCTCTCTCAGCTGCTCCTCCAGTGTATCCATCATCCCGCGGCGGTCGTTGTACTGGTCAGATAACTGCTGGAACTGGTCGCCGTGGACCTGGAGCTGTGCCTTCAGTGAGTCTATCTCACTGCCCCAAGCCTGGTGCTCCTCCTCCAGCTGAAGCTGCTGCGCTGTGAGGTCGGTCACCTCAGTCTCTAACTCTCCCATACGTCTCTGGTGGTCGTCAATCTCCAACAGAGCCTCCTCGTAGTAGTCATCTACTGCCTCAGCCCATCGTGACAACCGAGTCACCATTGGGTTGTAGCAGCAGGGCGTGTCCTGAACTGTGCAAACTGAGTTGCCCTCCTCCCGGAACGGGTGATGAGCAAACTCGGTACTCGCTAACTCAGCTCGGTGGATAGAGCTGAGTCGGAGGAAGGCCTCCCGGGCTGCATCCTGCATCGCGGTCTCTGGCAAGTCTCGGTAGTGACGTGTCTGAAAACTATAATCCAACTCGGATGGGACTCGGGGGTGAACCTCGACCCGAGCCTCCCAAACTGAACCACACTGTCTCACTCGGTATGATGGGAACCCAGAGTATCGCAGACGCCTCAACATCCGATGCAGCTCAATGACATACCCCTCTGATTGAGGTAAGCTCAACTCCCAGGTAGCGGGTGAATCCTGGTCTGCCATCTAAGTTTAAGAAAAACCCAAAGTTAGCTATGAGTAAAACTTGTTTTATGAAGAAAATAGTTAAGAGTAGGATGAAAATCGTTCCGAGTTTTGTAAACATAGCGTTTTTTTTTTATTTTTGAAAGTATTACTAAATGGGAATTTCTCCCTTGGCCAAGCTTAGGAAAGGGGTGGGGCGCCTTTTGGTCTTTTCCTACAGTCGTATGGCTCTGATACCAGCTCTGTGGACCCCCGTTTTTATAACAGGAATCATTCGTGTAAACAGTACCATTTCCCTGGATCAAGTAGTCTGGTACACACGAGTTCATAGCTGAAATACCCAAAAGCACATACACGAGAGTCCAGTGCTAATTATTACATCATAAGCCCGCAGGCATTCTCTTAAATCATCGAACCGAGCGGTCCGGAATACATCCAAAAACAGAAATAGATGAGGCAGCGGAATTCAGGCAGCGGCATGCCATTGCCACAGGCAACGACCGTAACTAAGACCTACTGAGCGCCATCGTCTTCTTCTCCCTCCTGGTAGTAGGCATAGGGATCCTCCGAAGCTTCATCTCCCGCTTCTGATTAATTTTATATTTGCAAGGGTGAGTACCAACCGTACTCAGCAAGCCACCACAGCAAGAAATGCACATGATAAGGGTATTCAGAGGATAGCTATGGTTCCTTTGCGCAAAGCCGGTTTTGTAATTCTTTTCGCAAGCCTAAGACCTAGCACAGACTAATCAAATTTTAGTACCAGTGTTCATATTAAACAATGACGGTTCTGTCCACCATCCATTGTGATCCCAAGGATAGCTTCCCGCCATTGAGTAGTCATGGTTTTCTGAGGACGTCCACCTTCCTTCCTCTTAGGAAGTGGCTCCATCAGCATAAAATTCATCATGCAATATCCCATCCCACACAAGTTAAGAATTTAGAGTCTAGCCAAGTGTAATACATGTCCCGGTGCTCAATAACCGCGAGCACGGCTATTCGAATAGATTTGGTTTACTCACACTGCAGAGGATGTACACTTTACCCGCACTCCGCGACTGCCCAACACATGAGCCTCGTCCCAACACATGAGACGCGTCACGGCAAAGCTTTTCGATAACCTCGCATTGGCAGTACCCGCTCCATGAACTTAAATCCTCATGCACTCTAGGCGTCCATGTTTCTAGCAGTGAGAGGAGTTCTGGCGCTCCCGGGAAAGAGAAGTCTCACACACATATTAAATTATGGTTCAAGTTAAGTTCTCTCTCTCACACACTCATGGCAGTCCTACCAATGGCGACACCGATGTAGGGCACGCCTCTCGGCCCTACCTCAACGGCTGTCCCATCGTAGCGCACCTGCCTCACTCAGGGGTGAACCATCTATGCAGGGATACTGCCTCCGCTCGGCTATCTAATCCGCTAGGTCTATACCCATTCGAGAAGTACGGTTGTACGGGGGTCGTTTCATGCTTAACTTCATGGCTCGGTCCTTAATTGACCGGGGACGGTACTAGCCTTTTCCAGATACCACCCAAATCCTCCGTCCGCCCCAGTCGAAAACAGTTGTTTAGTTTTATTTCTCCTTTCACAAATCATGTCATCAATATCATGGCAATGTGGTGCTCATGTCTCCACATGCCACATCTCAATTACCTTCCCAAAGGTAATTGCCCAAGCATATAGCATTTGATAAATATGAGTATACATGATTCTAGAATAGCATTTCTAAGCATTTGTCATAGTTGACTAGGGACTCATACGTAAACATGGTTACGAAGGAATAAGGGGTAAACAATAATCAAGGCATGGCATAATCGCAAGTAGGATGTTCATCATTGCATGCAATTTTTATTTGTAAACAAAACAATTTCGCAATTGGGATCAACGTGATCAAGGAATAGTGATGACTTGCCTTGCTCAAAGTCTTGCGGGTCTTGGCCTTCACTTGGATCCGCAACTCCCTCGGGCTCTATAGTTACGTGCGAAAATTGATTTGAATTCGGTTAGAATTCAAATAAAAATCCAAATAAATTCAAATGGAAGTCGAATGCGAAAGTTGATTCTTTTATATTAACTCTACTATTCGCAAACTAGGGGAAACCCAATTTCGATTTTTAATATCCTAAACTATTTTGCGGGTATAAATATTTTGTTATCGTAAGTTTTTAATTTAATCTACCCGAGCATTATATCCATATAATAGTTTAGAAATTTCTATCGCGAGCTAAATGTAGGACGGAATCCTAAAATTATCTTATAATATTATACGTTTTAATTTAGTCTATGACTATACGATTAAATACAATATTCGTCTAAAATTCCTAGCGATTAAATCCGAATTTCTACCGTGAATCGATTACTTATAGAGATTATCCAAAAATGATCTATAATAGTCTAAAAAGATTCATCTAATTGTTAATTATATCTAAATTACTACTGCGAATTGATTTCTTTTAGAAATTACCAAGAATAATTAAATTTTGCAATTCTACGACCATGATTATTCTATAATTAAATTCTAATTATTTTAAATTTTCTAAACTATTAACCTCCCTAATTTTCTTCCAAATTTTCTATTTATTTTTCTCTTTTCCTTTTTCTCCCTTTTTCTCTTTTCCTTTCTTTTCTTTTTTTTTTTCTCTTTTTCCTTCTTTTCTCTCTCTTCTTCTCCCTTCTTTTCTCTCTCTTCCTCTCCCTCCCAGCCTCTCTTTTCCTCTCTCTCTCGGCTCTCCCTCCTACCCGAGCGGCGGCGGCGGTGGGCGCGAGGGGGAAGGAGGGCGGCTCACCGACGGCGGCAGCGGCGACGACGGCGGTGGCGGTGACGGCGGTGCGACGACGGCGCACGGCGGCGACGCACGGCGCGGCGGTTCCGGGCCGACGGCGCGGCGGCTTCGAAGGTGGCGGCGCGGCGGCACGGGAACGGCGGTGCAGTGGAGAGGGGAGAGGGGAGGAAGGGTGAGATGGGGTGAAGGAGAATGGAGAGAGGGGGGGGGTATTTGTAGAGAGGGGAGGAGGAGAGGGGGAGGGGCGGCGGCGTAATGGCGACGCGACGGCGGCGCACGGGACGGAACGACGGCGACGCGCGGGCGGCGACGCGATGGCGGCGTGGGGCTCGAGGTGGCGGCGCGGGGCTCGACGCGGCGACGCGACGCGCGAGCGCGGGGCGCGAGGCGGCGATGCGACGGCGGCAGGACGATGGCGCGGCGACGGGACGGTCGCGCGGCGGCAGGCGGGCGCGCGGCGCGGCGACAGCATGGCAGCGGCGGCGCGGGGCGCGAGGTGGCGGTGGGACGCGCGCGGCGACGGGACGTCGATGGCGACGGCGACAGCGGTGGCACGCGGCTCGGGGCGGGATGCGATGGGCGGCGACACGACGGCATGGCGCGACAGCGACGGCGCGGCGCGGGCTTGACGGCGACGCGGCGACGGGACGGCGCGCGGCGCGGCGCGGGGCGCGGAGCAGAGACGGCGACGGCTCGGCAGCGACGACGCGACGGCGGGCGGCAGCAGCGGCGATGGGACGGCGCGACGGGATGGCAGCGAGCGACGCGTGACGGCACGGGCGCGGGGCGCGAGGCGGCGGCACGGTTCTCGGGATGACGCGTCGGGCGGCAGCGGCGACGTTGGCGCGGCGCGGCAGGGGCGGCACGGCGCTCGGGGCGGCGACGGGACGCACGGCGACGGGACGTCGACGGCGGCGGCGACAGCGGCGGCGCGCGGCTCGGGGCGGGACGCGACGGGCGGTGACGCGACGGTAGCGCGGCGCGGGACGAGCGCGCGGCGCGGCGACGGGATGGGCGCGTGGCGGCAGGCGGGCGCGCGGCGCGGGGCGCGAGGCGGCGGCACGCGGCGCGAGGCCGACGGCGATGCGACGGCGATGATGGCGACGGCGGCGCGGCGGGCGAGCGGCGCGCGGGCGAGCGGCGCACAGGCGGGCGGCGCGCGGCGAGCGGCGCACGCGGCAGGGGAGGGGGCGGGGCTAGGGGGACCGTGTCGAGCACCTGGAGTGCAATGAACAGTGACTTTTCTATTTATCCCGATTTTAGTGTATTTTCCATATAAATTTGATTCAACAATTCCTAATTTTTGTATATAGGAAGTTTAATCAATATTTGTGTTATTTTAACTAATGAATCCACCCTAGATTAATATTACTCATATTTTATTTTTATATAATTTATTTGGGTATTAATTAGGGTTAATTCTTATCCCATCGTATTTAAATTTAATTGATCCAAATATGGTTGCGATAATATTTTATTTATTTCTATCCACACCTAATATTTATTTTAATTTATATTTATTTTACCAACTTGTTTTTATGGTTTTTTTCCTAATTAACTATTCTTTACTCACGGTTAATAAACTTCGAGATCAAATCCAAATAAAATAGGCGAATAGGATCGGCATGATGCAATTAATTTAAAAAGTTTTTGAAAATCCGTATTTTTAGAGTTTAGATTTTTGTCGGTCGAATTTTCAGGGTGTTACAGCAGGGAGTCGATGACTCCGACCCATGGGAAGAACTGTTGACAGTGGCTCTAACTAAGGGGTATTGCAGTGCAAATATTGATTGGTGGTTTGCAGTTCATTTGGTGAGTGCACCATATTTTCTTGCAAATGGAAACCTTGTAAGCTGGCTAAATTAGGTTGTGCCCAATTTCCTTGATGTGGAATACCTTGAAAGCTTGGAGGAGTACCTTGAAAGCTGGGAGGGGAATGACCATATGGTGGATAGTTGCTTGGGGAACGAAATGGATAGAAATTGTGTAAAAAATGTGGGTTGAAGCTTTGGGTAAACTGAGATTGGGGAAAATTATTGGGGAATTGTTGGGGAGGGGAGTTGTGGCTAGGCTTTTCTGCATGGTTTGGAGAGTCTTGACTGAGAAGATCTATGAATTTTTGGTTGGATGAATCCATCTCCTGATGAAATGAAGAGATACAAACTGAAATCTCTTGTTGGTCTGTTTTATAGGAGCATAGAGAAGGAGAGCCAACACCCAGCACCAAAGGCTACTTCATCGGACACCTGCTCGGCTGCTCACACACCAGCACCAACTGCTTTAGATTTTATATTCATTTGTACACAGTGAACTCAAAAGGTATTGTATTTTATTTCCTTGTGGCCAGCCCATTCTAAGGACTACTTTAGCAATTAATGTTATATGGACTACCTACACAGTGTATATTGACTGCCCTTAGAGCTGCATTTATTGTATAATGTCCACTTTAGTGATACATTGTAGATGTCCTAATGAACTAAGAACACCCTTAAAGCAACTTCTCACTGTTGGAGAGGATGTATGGCCTGCGTGAGGTTCCTCATTTTGGGTAGCTTGTACTGTAGGTGACATAAGAGCAAATCAAGATCCTGCAAACGAGGAGGGATTCGCCGATTCGGTGCACCGGCAGGCAGGATCTCTGACGCGACGACAGCAACCAATGTTTGCGTGTCAATACTACTGGAGACGCGAGAGAGATGGACGACAGGACATCGGACGATCGACAGCAATGGGCAATGGCCTCCTCCAGAGCCAGCAGATTCTCTCGTTTTCTCCTGTCAACCATCTCTCTCTCTCTCTCTCTCTCTCTCACAGACGATCACCATCTCTCTCTCTCTCCTCCCATCAGCTCATGTCCGGATGTCCCTTTTCGGTCGTTGTTTCTTTGGCACGATATTTCATCATGTATCCTCTCTTTTAGATATAAAAAAACTAAGGATGTACTTCATTTGTCTCATAAAAATCACTTTAATATCAGACGTGACACATCTTAATAATATAAATCTAGATAAACATCTTTTCAGGTTTATAATACTAAGATATTATATGTCATGTTCAGTATTAAATTTATATTTTTATGAGACGAAGGAGTATCTCCCTGCACTACTGACACGCACAAATTTTATTTCATAGATTAAATATATAGTTTTATGATATATCCATGATAAATTTAGACCTAAATCTTTTTGAGAAAGTTTGATAAATAAAAACCCTAACTTAGATCTGAACTTTTGAACTAATGGACGTTGGGTTGCAGAAATGAAGATTGGATTGCTAGGAACCATGAAGCAATCCTAGTTGACTAAAACCACCCTAACCAGTACTCACTCTGTTTCACACTTTTAAGTCGTTTTGATTTTGATCAAAGTTAAATTGCTTTAAGTTTGATCAAGTTTGTAGAAAAAAATTAATCTAGTATTAGATGTGACACATCCTAATACTATCACTATTGGGGAACCCATCTTTAGTCCCGGTTCTCAACCTCTTAAGTCTCGGGTATGCAACCGGGATGCCCAATCCAGGACTAAACCGGTTGTTTATTTTTTTTCTTTTTTAATTGTTATTTGCTACTTGCATATTAATTTCGAGCCGAACTCGGCGCACATCGAGTTGCTCCCGACATCCCTAAACCCCCACATCAAAATCATCTAATCAGACATCACATATTGAGTTGCTACAAATCAAAATCATCACAGATCAGACAAAATCTAATCAAAATCATCTAATCGAGTTGCTACAAATTAGACATCACAGATCGGCCACCTCAGCAATAAAATCATCCACAAAAAATCATACTCAACAACAAAATTCATTCACAAATTCACGAATCATCTAAAAAATTTTGCAAATTCACAACAAATTCACAAATAATGCCAACACCACTCCACATCACCGCCTGCCGCCACCGTCTGTTGCCTCCCCTCTTGCTGGATCCGGCAGAGGGGAGGGCGCTGTCGTTGCCCCTCAGGCACCTCCTGCCACCAACGCTGCCGCCCGTCACCGTCGTACGTTACAACTGAGGGGGAGGAGAGGGGAAGGGGAGAAGATAAGGACAAGAAGATAATGGGAGAAAAAAGAAAAAGGACACACACGCTCGGCTCTTTTCCTCCCGTGCTCTTTTTTTCAATATCAGCCCCAGTTGGTATCATAAAGTGTCGTTAGGTTTTTGAACCGGGGCTATAGAAATTCTTTAGTCCCGGTTCCTATTTGAACGGGACAAATGTCATTTTTACCATTCGGGCAAAGATCAGTTTGCCAATAGTCTATGAATCTAAACAGGACTAGGATGTGTCATTTTCACTAATAGATTAATTTATTCTGGGTTAAAGAGAGTAACTTAAGTAATAGTGTATTAGACACTCTCTAAGACTCTTAGATTTCTCCTATATCTAGGGGCCCGTTTGGCACACCTTCAACTTTAGCTCCACTTCTTTTAGAGCTGGAGTTTAACCAAATGGTTACAGTTTCACTCAAAAAGGCAGTGAAGCTGGCTAAAGTATTCTCACAAAATGAATTAGAGAAGCGAAGCTGCGTTTTAGGTAGCTCAACTTCACTCCAAACTCAATTTCTAAAATTAAACCTAGAAATTGGAACCCTACCGAACAGAGATATTTAACTAATTGCTACTCTTACAAGTGACAATAAGGAATTTACCACTGGACACATATGAGGGCCCACATGTTATATATTGTGACTGGCAGATCCTTAATCGTCACATATTAAAAGTTGTATATAGTTAAATGCCCCTACCCTAAATCCTAGTCCCAAAATATAAATATTTTTTGATATTGTCACAAGTATTAAGAAAATATGAGAATGATTGGAAACGTGTGATTAGTTGAAAAGATAAAGTATGTAAAAGAAACTTATTGTGATTGGTTGAAATGAGAAGAAATAACTCTATTTTATTTTAGAACAAAGTATTCTCTCCATCCAAAAAAATTTAACCTAGGAGAAGATGTGACCCCTTCTAATACAATGATCTACACAATTCTCTGGTTAGATTCGTTGGACTAGAAGGGAGCACATTGCTTTGTACGTTACTACATCCGTCCATAATAGATGTTGCTTTAACTTTTTACTTGCAACGTTTAACCATTCGTTTTACTTGAAAAATTAATGCAAATATAAAAAATAATAAGTCATACTTAAAGTACTTTTGATAATAAAGTAAGTCACAAACAAAATAAATAATAATTAAAAAAATCTTTAAATAAGACAAATAATCCAACATTACAAACAAAAACTCTAAGCACCAAGTAATAGTAACATGGTACAGAGGTAAGGCAGTACTCTCTCTGTCTAAAAAAACTCAACTTAGAAGGGGATGCGTATAACTCAACTTAGAAGGGGATGCGTATGAGTGTAACCCACAACTGTAAAATCAAAGGTGTTTTTTATTATTATTCTGTGATGAATAATTGGGCATTGGAGATTATTGGTTTTGTTATTTGGAATTTATTCACGAAGTGGTTTTGGAGATGATTGGATTCACAGGTGATCGCAGGGTTCATTATTTTATGTGACCGGTTAGACCGGGTTGTGTATGCCGGTCAGACCGGCGGTGATCGAGCGGTCGGACTGGCCAGCCTGCGGTCTGACCGGTCGACGCTGTGTCGGTTTCGGGTTGTTTGTTTGGATATCCGAGTTTATTTCTTGATTATGACTTCTAGATGGATACTATACGTATGTAATACTATTGTTTGCTGCTAATGAGTCAAGTTGGAGATAGCTTGGTCTAAGAATATGGTTTCTTTGTTTGTTCCATGTGTAGGTGACTCGATGTCTCGGGAGAGTATTTGCGGTCATGGACCGGGAATCGGCTTGGGGATAAGGCAACGTCCGTGGTGGTCAGAGATCATGCGGGATACTTAGGCTAGAGTTGATGCACGTGGTTGATGGAGATTCCATATGGCATATGATGGAGTTATTGTGTGCGTATGGGATGCGGAGTTGAATTTGGAAGGAGTCCAAAATTGGTACGATTGGTTATATAAAGTTTCTTTCTTGTACTAGAGGGTTTCCTAAGGTGTTTAGGACTCCTAGTATGAGTTTGGTTCGTGGATTTAGGCTGCCTACCTCATGTATAAATAGAGGGGGAGCGTGAGGCTTCCCTGTATCGCTTTAAAGAGTAATTGAGTTGAGTTTTGAGTTAGGGTTTCGAGTTTAGTCGAAATTTTTGTAAGGAGTGCTGTTGGTGCACTTTGTAAACACAGAGAGAATCAATAAAGTTGTCATCTACTTTAAGAGTTCTTCGATTTGTGTTTCACCGGGTTTCGGCGGTCTAACCAACAACTCACCGGCGGTCAGACCAGCGGCATTGCGGCGGTCAGACTGGCGGGAGCACGGCGGTCAGGACGACGGCGGCGACAGCGAGTAGCAGGCGATCTCGGCGGTTAGACTGGTAGATCAACACCGGTCAGACCGGCGGCTACACTTCGGTCAGACCGGCTAATCTGCTTCGGTCAGACCGATCTCATCGAAATTGAGGGTAACTTTTATTTCCGCTAAAAGTTTTCGGTTTTTGGGTATACCAACCATTCACCCCCCCTCTGGTTGGTTTAGTTCTTGTGATACGATCCTACAACAACCTCTTTTTTAGTTCTAGATTGAGTTTTTTTTAAGAACGGAGGGAGTTTTTTTTTTTACAGAGGTACTGAGGGGCTGTTTGGATGTTTGTTTCAATTTACCAAATTGCTATATAGCTAAGGTGTGGCATGCCACAATTTATGTGGCTAAGAAATTCTTGGCCACAAGTTAGGCAAATGTTGGCAAAGGTATGTGCTTATGACAAGTGGGGTCACAAAATAAAAAATTGTGACATGATAAAGATGTGGCAACCAAGCAAACACTAGGCTAAGTTGGTCAAAGTAGCTTGCCAAAGTTGTGGCAAAATATGGTCACTATCCAAACAACCCCTAGGCGCTTAGAAATAACATTTGGAGCTAGTCCCCCACCACCACCAAGCCAAACCCCAGCGTCGCCGAGGCCGGCCCTACGCGGCTACGGCCACCACGCCGCCCGACGCGCGCGCGCACACATGGGGGTGGGGGGGGGGGGGGGGGGGGGGGGCAGCACCAGGCCACCAGCACGCCCGCGGCGATGGCTCCCATCCCATTCCTCAACAACCCCCCGCTGTCTTACCATCTCCATGTGGGTGTGGGTGTGGCGCTCCTCCTCCTCCTCCTCCACCCCGGTCCACTCCCCCTCCCCTCTCCTCTTTAAAGCGCCGCCGCTTCTTCTTGGCAGCGGGGTAGATAGATTAGCTCCCGATTCGGACAAAGATCGCTCGCTGCTCGCTCTCGCCCCGCATTCCATCAATGCGCCCGCTGATGACGATGATGATGGATTGGCCGGCTGCTTAGGCAGCTTGGGATGGTTTCGGGGCTCCGCTTTCTGCTGCTGCTGCTTCTTGCTCTGACGACGACGACCACAAACCGTGGCCTTGCCGATTCGATGTCACGGGCGCCGCCCGGATGTCGCTGCCGGTCGCCGAGGTAGCTGGCATCGCCGCCGCCTGCGTCGCCCTGCTCGCCGCCGTGGCCGCGCTGTGGTGCGCCGCGCGGCGCATGGCCCGCCGCCGGGGCCGCAACTCCGACGAGACCGGCTCCTCCGATCCTTCCACCCTGGGTGCCTCTCAGTTCGCCATTGTTTCTTAGTTCTTGGCCCCTTTTGTATCCTCCATCCATTTCGATGCTGATGTGTGGTGCCAATGTGCGTGGTGGCAGTGGAGTGGGGCAAGGGAGGCAGGAGCTCGTCGGCGCCGGAGCACCAGGGAGCGAGGCAATTCTCGTTGGACGAGCTGGCTCAGGCGACCAAGAGCTTCAGTGAGGCCAACCTGGTTGGCCTGGGCAGCTTCGGGCTGGTGTACAAGGGCCTCCTCCTTGACGGCTCCGTCGTCGCGATCAAGAAGCGCATTGGGGCGCCGAGGCAGGAATTCGCTGAAGAGGTAAAATGTGGATGCAGAATCAGGGTGATATTGTTGTTGGGGGGGAAAGATTGGAACTCCTTTTTTTTTTTATAGAAGAATGGAATTTAGCTGTGTCCTGAGCTTGAACTGTGTTGGTCTTAATTGTTCCTCATGTGTTTGTATGTTGTCTGGATTCTTTCGGTGTCTCCTTCAATGTTTGGTGGTACTTTCTGTTACTCCTATTGGATTCTGAAATTAACTGCATCTGCATCTCACTAAAGTGTGCCATATTTATGGGCATAGAGTGAACATTTTAGTCAAATGGCTTGTTTGGGAGCTAGTAAGATCTGTCTGGTGTCAATTGTTGTCGTTTGCTAGTCCAGAAAGTTTCATAAATTAGATAGGGACGGGTAAGTAAATGCATTTGTTTCAGCCTCATATGTCAGCACTCCCATTAACTTCTTTGGTGCCCCTTGCAAAATGCAGGTTAGGAAGCTTTCAGAGATTAGTCACCGGAACATTGTTACTCTCATTGGTTATTGCCAAGAAGGGGGTCTACAAATGCTAGTGTATGAGTACTTGCCCAATGGCAGTGTCTCTCGCCATCTCTATGGTAATGTTTAGTTAGGTACTTGCTTTTGTGCCCTTGCTATACTTTCTAAAGCCTTGTACGTTTTACCAGATACCGGGAAAAGCTCCATGACAAGGCTTGAGTTCAAACAAAGGCTCTCAATAGCCATTGGAGCAGCTAAAGGTAATAACATAAGTGAGTTATCTAATTGCTTTGGAGACATTAAGTAATAAGTAGTATAATTTTTTTTTTATTTGCTGGTTTGAGTCATCTGCATATCCTGAGCCTCCTCTGAGTCACAAGGATTGCTTTGTTGACGTGAATTATAAATTCTTTTTTATTTGCAGGTCTCAATCATCTGCATACTCTTGTGCCTCCTTTGATTCACAAGGATTTCAAGACAAGCAATGTGTTGGTTGATGAAAATTTCATTGCAAAGGTGGCTGATGCTGGACTTGTTAGGTTACTTAGAGGATACGAAGACGTCGGCCCATCTCATGGGTTCAGTAGTAGTGTGTACCAAGATCCTGAGTAAGTATAATTACCACATCTTTTTATCTTCTATTTTTCATGTCAGATAATAGATGTGTTTTTTGACCGAAAGACAATAAATATGCTGATCACTGCTTTACCCTATAATATTTATATTTGAAAAACTTGTACAATAATTTTGTCACAAGTCAATCACAGTTTTAGGAAAAGATCTTCAATTCATGTATTCTAACTAAGTCTTGCAGTTCTGGAATGATTTAGTCACTAATTCTGTCATATATTCATTGATGTTTCATTACGCATCTTTGTTCTTAGGGTACAATCGGTGCTACAGTTTTCTGAAAGCAGCGATGTGTACAGCTTTGGAGTTTTCCTTTTGGAGTTGATCACTGGAAGGGAAGCTGCTTGCCTGATATCTCCAGATTCCAGAGAATCTCTGGCCCAGTGGGTAATTTCCATTGACATTTAGCTATTGTTACGAAGAAAGAAAGCTAAAAACTTCTACTTTGTGTTTCAAATATCTTAAACCCAGTGTTCAGGCTCATCCCTTAGTATTTATAGAGATGGTGTGAAGGTTCTTACTTTTGTTGCTTGGAAAAGAACATAACTTTTTATTTATTGGTCCAATATAATCTGTCATAGCTTGTTTATGTCCACATCAACAAAAAAGTGGTAACTATGGATGTTTGGTAAATGCCACTGTTTGTCTGTTAGGCAGTGGGCCAGGTTTTTTTTTTTCGTGTATGTGTGTGGATCAAACCTACAGCAGAGGAGGCCCCCGTGGTTATAACTTTATTAATAAACCATGGCCAGGGATTTCCTCATCAACAGTTAGGAAATATTCGTATTGGAGCATTTTTCACACCTTTTGGCATAAGAGGTCCTTGACATTTGATGCTACTTTCCTGCCTCAACTGAGATATATAGTTCAAAAAAGGAAAAATAAGAACATTTTCAGAAGAGAATTGCAGTTTCTTGCACACGATTATATTCCATATCCTACCTCCAGCTGACATCCATTTTCCTGTCACATTGAAAGATTGAAGGACATTTCAGTTCAAACGAACTAATTGACCCAAGGTTAGGTGCCAATTTCACCTCAGAAGGTATGAAAGAGTTTGTTGGCCTCACCTTTCAGTGCCTGACTCCATCTTCAAGAAGAAGGCCAAAGATGAGGTTAGTCGCGACAGAACTAGACAGAATTCTTGAGACAGAGATGTCTCTGACAACGATTATGGGTGATGGAACCGCCATCATCACCCTTGGGAGCACATTGTTTAAGTAGCGAAGATGAAAATTGATTGCATGTCTGCTATTTGATGACATGATGATTGTCTGTAGAGTCTAACAGCTGTTGTTTCTTAGAAGTTGTACAGGCTCTGCATTGTTGTGATATGCCATGTATGATTTTTTTTAGGCTTATCATGGTTGGTATAATTTGGTAGGGAAAGGTGAGAAGAAACAGAGCTGTATGTATCTTTCTTTTTCTTCCTCCTTTTGTTGGTTGAGAGAATTGTATGTAATTTCAGATTGTTCAGTGCCCTTTTATGTTTTAATCTTTGAAAGGGCTATTGATTGAGTTCTTTGCTAATTCAGTGTCATATTAAATGATTAACATCTGTTGTTACATCTGTCCTCAGCACATGTTTACTACAAATTTGTTTCAGAATTAATAGCATGTATATTTGAGTTTATATAACACCATTGGAGATTATTTGTAGCACCTATAAATTTCTGAGTTTGCAAAATCCCTACTTTCTTAGGAAAATTTTTATTCGGTTTGCGACTAATTTTGTTAGAAAATACGCATGAAGATAATAGCCTACATGTTTGTGAGTTGTGATTAATTTTGCTAGAAAATAGTAGCAACTCCATTTTAATCCTTGGTTCAATTTCACCTAAACATAAAACCCATTTTAATCCTTGGTTCAATTTCACCTAAACATAATGCCCGGTTATTTCTCCGCTCCAAATTTCAGAACCAATACACATAATCCTCAAATCCTACTATATCACAATAATTTTGATCAAAATTTCTACTATAGCACAATAATTTTGTAATTTATAATTTATATAGTATAAGCTTGAACTTATTTATACGTACTACGTAGTTACTGCCATTGTGACGCTTCTGTCGTGTGTGAGTTATCCTCAGCAGGGATAAAAACGGTAACGGAAATTCCCGGCCGACCGATGTTCGTTTTCGACTTCTACCAGCCGAGCTATATAGAAACGGTAATCGACTGAAACGAATATGAAAATGGTAAATAAAAAATATAGAAATGATTTTTCTATTATACCGACCGTTTACATATTCTTGTGAAAATTATCGCTTTTTAAAATATGGTAATTACCGTATTTCTAAATATGTCGATATTTATAGGGTATGTCTCTACTTGATCCACAATTTAAAGATTAGTTAACTTTTCAAACAAATCCCTAACTTGAGTGCATGGCTGAATGAAGTTAATTTATAAAGTAAATTTCACAAAACTTACTTTGACCAAATTAACGTAAAACTACAAATTTAAGGTCATATATCATAGAACTAAAAATTTAGCAATAAATTTATTACAAAACTATAGGTTTAAGACTAAATATAACAAAACTACATATTTAATGATAAAATTATCATAAAACTATAGATTTGGGGTTTTAAATCCTTTGTGTTTGAGTTATAAATGTCTAACTTTTTTGATTAAATTGATATTAAACTTGTAGTTGTGTGATAACTTTGTTACTAAATCTGTAGTCTTGCTATAATTTACCTTAAATCTATAGTTTTGTGATACATCATGTTAAATCTATAGTTTTCTGATAATTTTACCGAAGTATCCGTAGTTTTGTAAAATTTACTCTAATTTATAATTTGTATAGTATAAGCTTGAATTTATTTATACGTATTACGTAGTTATGCTAAGTTAAATATTTTCTTTTATAGTTTAATGTTTTTTATTTGCTACTTGTTTCCGATTTGCACCGACATGTTTTCGTTCGTATTATTCAGTTTTCGGTTATTATTTCCGAGAAAAATATGCTTATATGAAAAATATGCCCTAAGTTAAGAAATGAGTGACCGTAACCCCTCGTCCTCGTCACTTTCCCCTTGCGCACCGCCTCCGCCGCTGATCCCCATCCATCCGGCGAGCGAGCATCATTCGTCCTGCCGCATCCATCCTGGTGAGCACATCCTCCGCCACCGCTGCCTACGCCGATCCCCATCCATCGCGCGAGCAGGGTCGTCGTCGCTCGTCCTGCTGCTTCCGCCGCATCCTCTTTCCCAGGGGCGGATTCAACGTGGGTGCAGGAGTCCCCCCTACACCCACTGAACCAGAGCACCCCTTGAGCCCCCCCTTCAAAAAATTCGCCATGATAGAGTAGAGGGTGCTGAGGGGGCTCCTAATGGGCGCGTGCGCGCCGGCTGGCTTGCTCGCGCGCGCCCCCCATCCTGCTTAGTGTATAGGATTAACGGTTAATGACACTAATTAGTTCTAAGTATAATTTTAGTAGTAGTATTTCTTTTAAAAAATAATTCAATTAACATTTGAAAACTTTCATGTTGAAATTTGAAACTTTAAATGTGGATTTGAAAACTTTCAAATCAAGATTTTTTTGATAACTTTCAACTCTAATTTGAAAATTTCCAATTCAAATTTGAAAACTTTCAATCTAGATTTAAAAAAACTTTCAACTCGAAATTTGAATATTTAAAATCAAAATTTGAAAACTTTCAACTAGGGTTTGAAAACTTTCAACTCGAGATTTTAAAAACTTTTAACTCGAGATTTTGACAACTTTCAACTCGAGAATCGAAATTCGAAAACTTTCATCTCAGATTTGAAAACTTTCAACTTGAGATTTGAAAACTTTCAACTCAGATTCAAAAACTTTCAACTCGAGAATCGAGATTCGAAAACTTTCAAATCCAGATTTGAAAAATTTGAAAACTTTCAACTCGAGATTTGAAAACTTTCAACTCGAGATTCGAAAACTTTTAACTCGAGATTCGAAAACTTTCAACTCGAGATTTGAAAACTTTCAAGTTCTGATTTGAAAATTTTCAACTCAAAATTTAAAAACTTTCAAACTCAAAACATGCTAAAAGATTAAAAAAATAATCAGAAAAAAAGTGGAAAAAAACGGAGAAATCGCTAAAAAAACGAAAAAAAAGTTCTGGGCCCGAAACGCGCGCCGCCGGCGCGCGCGTGCGTTAGCTTTTCCGGGGTGCTGAAGGTCGGGACTATCTATACATTTGTCGACATATTTTCTTCTAAAAATCTGTCAAATATAATTGTAGTGTAATTACATTGTAACTTACATATAATTACATTGTAACTATAATATAATAAAACTGTAACTTATATATAATTACACTGTAACTGCAAACTTCCGCTTGGACACTGCTCACGCGAAAGAGGGATCATGAACTCGCAACGTCTGTTTGGACGATGCACGCGGAGCATGCAGGCTGAACTTGTGCATGCGGCATGCCATCGAACTAGTGCTTGCCGTCATCTACCAGCATACAGTGCTTGGCCATCATTCATGCATGCCATGAAATATTAAACGAGGACATGTTCGGCTATGCCCTGTGCCACTTTATGTCTGCCCTTCGTCTGTCATCTCTACTACGCATGAATGAACCGCCCCTGTGGCCTGCGGACGTCGAAAGAAACGAAAGTACGAACCCCGAGGTTTATCAAACGGTTCAAAAATCGACAAATTTTGAGGAAGAAATTTATCGCCAGATTTATAGCAAAATCGGTATGGAAAGCACAAAATTGGGCCGGCGAACGAAAATTGGGCCAGGCGGACGCTATTGGGCTTTCACAACTCACTTAGAAAAAATAGGCCGTAGGCCCACATGTAGCCCCCAGCCCAACTACCTAACTCCTCAATCCCCACCCCAAATCCCTAGTTCCCCGACGCCGTCGGCGCAAGAGGCGAGCAGCGCGGGGGGCCGGCGGCGCCAGCGGTGAGCAGGCAAGCAGCGGAGCACGGGTGACGGCGCGTCCGCGAGCAAGAGCAGCCGAGCAGGTTGCAGACAGGCGGCCGGCCGCCGGCGACGCCACGGGAGCGCGCGTGACCAGGATCTGCTCGTGACCAGGCAGAGCAATAGGCCAGCAGCAGGCCGGCGGCTACAAAACATCTAAACAAAGGTATGCTTATCACTTTTATCAGTTTATGCAAATATATGCAATGCAATTTATGCTACTGTGAATCAGAGATTACTTAAATGGAAATTTGGAATGATTCAATACTTCAATCCATTAGCAATTTAGCACAGTTTCATGTTGTTTGTCTAGACTAGAATCGCAGCATGTCGAACAGAACATTTGCTTTCTCATACTCTCTTGTACAGAATGCTCCTCATGAAGGATAATTTGCGTCACGCGTGAAAAATAATCAGTTGTCTTGTGAAGTTGTGATGTATTTCTCTTTTTTTTTCTTTGTTTCTATATGAAACTTCTTTAGAGTACAACATAATATTATGGTATTGTAATAGTATGAGACATAATGTGTGTTCCCCGTATGTTGACCCCCCCCCCCCCCCCAAAAAAAAAAAAAAAAAAATCATTCCTGGATCCTCTACCCATTCACTTTTTTCTCCTATTTGCGTTAACCTTAGCTTCTGTTCTTTGAAATTTGCATTAACCTTAATACTTATATTTGGGGATTCAACTGAACCCCCATGTCCTATGTTAGATCCACCACTTCTTACTTCTTTTTATATATATCGCAGGAATCAATCTGAATTAAGAAGATTAGCGTGATGTCTTTCCTCAGGCTGTTACCTCGAAGGTTGCCGCAACTTTTTAGGTAGGTATTAGCTGCAAATTTTCGGCAATCTTGTACTGAGTGTAATTTGTAGGCTGCATGTTTTAATTGCTTCCTTGATGGCAACTTCTCAGGCAGATGGAGCAAGATGTTGAGACAGTGATAAACGTTCTACAGCCAGGACCGATAGGGATTGTGGAGCACAAATTCACTGATGCAGAGATCCGCAATGCCCAAGCTGTAGTAAGGCGAGCAGTCGAGAATTGGCAGAAGAGCTCGACCCTTGAGAGAAATCTTGGTAGTGGTTCTTTCGCCAAATAGAACTAATGCCACCAACACATGACTTGGTGGATCAGCCGTACCGAGTATAAACGGGTTGTTAACTTGTTACGATTTGAAACATCGCTTTCAAAACGTTGATATATTTTCTTCCTGAACGAATCCATGCAATCAGATGCATTATATGCAGTCTGTTCACTCTGTTGCCAATAAAAGTACTTTGAACTTTTGTTAATTGTTCATTGAACTTCTGAGGTTTTGGATGTCCCAACCGTAGCTATTTGGCTATTTGCTGGTTGAAATTTTCAGGGAAGACATTGATTACTTTTAAGTTTGGGAGTCCCAACAGTTTGGGAATGATACGTATCCATAGCTTGTAGCTTTCTACTATGTTCTCTTTTAAGTTTTGCCCACTGCAAGTTGATGCCCTGTCTCTTGTGCACAAGTTTGACAATGCTGAACTTAGGTGTAACTGAAGTAGGGGTGATTTTAAGCGCAGCCATGATGTTTCAAACTAAGTTTTTTTTTCATGACAATTTCATTTGAAGTATGTCTGTGTAAGTCCATACTGCATAACGATAAAGCCTCTGGTAACCCTCATTGTAAATAGTATTAGAGAAACCTGTGGAAAAACATGGATGCCATGACATATTATCTGCTTACTGCACTACAGATCTGCTTACTGCACTACAGATATGCTGGTTTTGTTTGTTACAGATAAAATCGAGGAACTGAATTACAAACATGGTGATGTCTTACACTGCTTACTGCACTACAGATCTGCTTACTGCACTACAGATATGCTGGTTTTGTTTGTTACAGATGAAATCGAGGAACTGAATTACAAACATGGTGATGTCTTACAGTCATGATGACAATCAGATAATGCACCACTTATACAAAAGTAGTAGACCAAAGCAGAGAGTTCATATCTTAACACAATGAAGATCAAGTGAAGTTAGCTGATAGATTGTATCACCAGTGATGCAGTTTTTGATTAGTTAGCTGTCAGGAGTATTAATTGCATTTGACCAGCTAGAGTAGTTGATTGTGTTTAAGTGCGATAATAAGTAGTTCAATTATTTATCACACAGCTTAAGTAGTTCAATTATTTATCACACAGCTGGAGTAGCTCAGTTGGTTAGAGCGTGTGGCTGTTAACCACAAGGTCGGAGGTTCAAGCCCTCCCTCTAGCGTTTCTATTCCTTTTCAACCATTTTCTATTGTTCAAGCCCTCCCTCTAGCGTTTCTATTCCTTTTAAACCATTTTCTAATAGAAAGAAAATAATTTTATTTTCTTTTTAATCCAGCGCTTATATTTATTTTCTTCTTTCTAATCCATTTTCTAATAGAAAGAAAATAATTTTATTTTCCATTTTAATCCAGCGCTTATATTTATTTTCTTCTTTTTAATCTATTTTCTAATAGAAAGAAAATAATTTTATTTTCTTTTTAATCCAGCGCTTATATTTATTTTCTTCTTTTGAATCCATTTTCTAATAGAAAGAAAATAAATTTTCTTTTTAATCCAGCGCTTATATTTATTTTCTTTTTAATCCAGCGCTTATATTCTTTTTAATACATTTTCTAATAGAAAGAAAATAACCCTTTTTAATCCATTTTCTAATAGAAAGAAAATAATTTTATTTTCTTTTTAATCCAACGGTTATATTCTTTTTAATCCATTTTCTAATAGAAATAAAATAACACTTTTTAATCCACTTTCTAATAGAAAGAAAATAATTTTATTTTCTTTTTAATCCATTTTCTAATAGAAAGAAAACAATTCTAATAGAAAGAAAATAACTACCTCTATCGCTTATTTTCTTTTTAATCCATTTTCTAATAGGAAGAAAATAATTTTATTTTTTTAATCCATTTTATAATAGAAAGAAAATAATTTTGTTTTTAATTTTTAAGATCAGCTACTATAATTTTTAATCCATTTTCTACTAAAAAGAAAATAATTTTATTTTTAATTTTTAAGATGACGCTTATTTTATTTTTAATCCATTTTCTAATAGAAAGAAAATAATTTTCTTTTTAATTTTTAAGATGAGCTACTATAAGCTTATATTCTTTTTAAGATCACATCTAATTTATTTTCTAATAGAAAATAATTTCTTTTTAATCCATTTTCTAATAGAAAATAATTTTATTTTAAATTTTTAAGATCAGCTACTGTAAGCTTATTTTTCTTTTTATGATCACATCCATTTTATTTTCTAATAGAAAATAATTTTCTTTTAAATTTTTAAGATCAGCTACTATAAGCTTATTCTCTTTTTAAGATCACATCCATTTTCTAATAGAAAATAATTTTCTTTTTAAGATCAGCTACTATAAGTTTATTTTCCTTTTAAGATCAGCTAACATAGATATGTATTCACTATAAAACAGAAAATACTACATATTTTATAATCCATTTTCGAATAGAAAATAAAATACTACATATTTTATAATACATTTTCTAATAGAAAATAATTTTCTTTTTAAGATCAGCTACTAGAAAATAACATAGATCTGTATTCACTATAAAACAGAAAAATATTGCATATTTTATAATCCATTTTCCAATAAAAAATGTTGAACCATATATTTTGAGAACGTGGCAGGTCAAATATTACTTTTCTTTCTCAAAAGGTACTTTTCTACTGAAATAGATGTAGTGAAGCAACAAATATACCATAAGACTTTTCCGGGACAAATGCAAACAATATTTTGAAACTTTGACTGCTGATTCACTAATATAACTTACAATATGAAAACATGCCATAAAAAATGGCTTACAATATGCTGTCATAATTTGTTTTTTTTTAAAATTTTTCTAGTCGTTTATGATCAAATCAAATCGTCAGCATCTTTTATTGGAGTTTCTGAAAAGTTAAAAAATAGTTTTTATTGTGGAGGCATGTTTCCTTGAGATATCCATGTTTTCATATAGATATGCTGAATTACGACTCTTGTGAATATGATGGTGGTAGATTCTCGATAAAAATATGCATTCATGTTTTTTTCTCAATATTTATTATTAAAAAAATTGTGATTAATGTGTACAGAGTAAAATATAAATTGTACAAGATCCAAGTCCCCAAGACACATGTTTGTTGGGAATGGTGGGAATATATTTCAAGAAAACACCCTATCACACTAAGGGCTTATTCGGATTGGAGGGTAAACTCAGGAAAAAATATAGGATTTGCATTCCTATGGATTTGGGTACTGTAGCAGCATTCGGATCAAAGGAATCACTTGTAAGAAAATCGGAGGAAATCTGAAGGAAAATTTCCTTGGCCATCCATTCCACGCGAAAACTAACAATCCACTGCGATCTCTTTTTTATTTTTCCTATGCATGGGAACGCGGCAATCAACAAACTAATCTTCACTCCTCTAACACATGAATATTTTAAGTTAGTGGGTAAGTTCTTTAAAAATTCATATGTTTTTTCTACGCTCTATCCGAACGCATGTTTATATAGCATTCTTGTGTTTTTCAATTCTCTGTTTTATTAGTACAATCTTATCATATTCCTATGATTTTTATTAGTACAATCTTATCATATTCCTATGATTTTTCTATTCTATATTTTTTTCAATCCTGCATTCTGAATAAGCCCTAAGTTAATTTGTCTTCTTTATGTGTATTTCTATTTCATGTGTTTTTGGGTTTGAATGTTTTAACCATGTAGCTTTGCCTTTACTGTTCGTATACTTCATGTAAATCAAAATTGTGCCTTGGGCATGTGTAAACGTCACTCCTATCTCTGATCTAGTTATTTTCCAATGGAAGAATATTGAAGATAAAACGAGAATCTAAGAAACACCCCCAATAAGTCATCTATAATTTTTATACTTGCTTTAATGAATGCAGTATTGTGTTTGTTCGAATGAATTGTATCTAAATACTACATACTTGTAATATACAGTATTCAGTAAATTGCTTGTTAATATGATCTTCTAAATAGCAGTACATTGAAATTTTTGCTGTTAGCTGGAGTAGCTCAGTTGGTTAGAGCGTGTGGCTGTTAACCACAAGGTCGGAGGTTCAAGCCCTCCCTCTAGCGGTTTTATTTTTATTTACACTATACTTTTATTTTATTTCTCATTTTCTTTTTTATTTACACTATACTATACTTTTATTTTATTTCTCATTTTATTTTTTATTTACACTATACTTTTATTTTTGACTAAATTCAACCTGTGTCCAAATTGCACTATACTGATGCACCTTTTTGGGGTCCAAATTGCACTATACTGAATTTAACTTGTGTTTCAAAAAATAAATTATATATGTTGTCTTTTCAACAAAAATCATTTTTAAATTTTTGCGATTTGAAATGTAAGATGCAGTACATCAGGCGCTACAAATCATATTTGCATTTTTATTCTGAAATTATGTATGGTACAGCTTCCATTTGACTAATTGCAATCCAGCCACTTTAATCTGGTGCATACGAATTTGCTGTTACTTTGCCCATACCATGATGAGCTACAAAAATTTGGTTATTTGTCAGGTGGTTTGACCTGGGGTGGTAGATGCAGGGTCTATCCATTAAGTTGCTGAAGTCGTTAGCGCGGGGCGCTCCGGGGCGCCGGTTGTTGAAGCTATTGAGTTCAGCGATGTTGACATCCTCCTCACCTTTGCGCTTCATGCCTTTGTTCTTGGAGGATTCGGGGTTGTCGCATTTGGGTGGAGGCAGTGGCCACCCAAGTTGGCGTCCAAGTGGGTGTGTCACGACCAACTCCGAGTTGGCGTCCTTGTTGGCCTAGTCAAGATGAACGCTTGTGGGTCCTCCACCTGCTAAAGTTTTGCGGGCCCACTACTTGATAAAATCCCCGTTCTTGTAGCCTTGATACAAGGATGCCATGACGTGAGAGTCCTTGACATGTGTTATGGTGTTGCGCTTCTCCGTGAAACGTCTGATGTAGTCGGACAAATGTTCATTATCACCCTGAATAATTTGATATATAGAGGTCCCAGGGGTGCCACGAGTGGGAACGTGCCTTGAAAGTTGGCGATGAACTGGACCTTTAACTCGGCTCATGAGTCGATAGTATTCTTGAGGAGGCTAGTTAGCCAGGCCCAAGTTGCCGAAGTAAACATCGATGGCAAATAATTCGCCATAGCGCACTGGTCACCTCCGGCAGCTTGGATGGCGGTGGAGTAGACTGACAACCAAGAAGTGGGGTCAGATTTTCTGTCATATTTGTCAATCCCATCGGCTTTAAGTTGGCAGGCCACTGCACCCGACGGAGGGTGTTGGTGAAGGCGGGGACCCCCTCTGCTTGGTCAGGGTGATGGAAGTGGTACTCTATAGATTGAATTTGTATTGGTGTGTGCACAACACGACGTGTGAATAGCACGTACTCCCTCCGGTTTCATTTTAATTGACGTTTTGGACAATGACACAGTCTACAAAATACTTTTTGACCTTATTTTTCTATTATAATATATATATAATAAATAAGTGCATGTTTACTTTTATTATAGTGCTTTGAAAGACAAAATTATATATGTTGTTCTAGTTCCTTTAAACTAAATATTTTTAAAGTTATTGGTGGTCAAAGTTATAAAAGTTTGACCTTAACCTTATCTAAAACGTCAATTAATATGAAACCGGAGGGAGTAGTGCGTATAAAGGAATCAATCAATTACCCGTCTTAGAGTTTCCGGCTCCCTTTATATAGACCTAGAGGCAACCGGCTAAGGTCGGTAAATTATCCCTTATAATCTAGGTATTTATCACCTATTTATATGTGATAAGATTTATAGCCCTATTTTCCTATAAACATTTTTAATCCCTCTCACCATGTTACATCATGTCGCATTGGCTTTAGGCCTATACGGCCCATCCTGTGTAATACGGTCCAAAGGCCTAGTCTCGGGTACCCGGGTACCCACACTAGCATTTGTGCTTTCCAAAATGCAGGTTGTAATTACAGGTTACGGCCTTGAATAGACACACTATTAACCTTCATTCATATATGCACCGTACAGGAGATAGCGCTCCAACAAAATGAATTATGAAGTTGTCAAGTGGTAAGCTTTCATAACCCAAATGTAACTGGCGTTAAGTTCACTGAATTATGGTAGGCTTCGATAAACATAAAAAAATAAAAAATAAACGAGCTCTGGGTACAGTGTTGGGATAACAGCAGTAGTGATCTAAAATACAACTGTATCGAGCATGGTTCCTAGCGTCTGAACTATGTTTGATGACATCAAATTGGAGACATGCTCTTCCAAGTGCTTCTTAGCATCTTGCCGTCCCACATTTGCTATCGCTAATTTCTCAGGCGGCAGCTCATCCTCCTCTTGCACCGCCTTGTTGTACTTGATAGCAAGGTTCAGCATTTCCTGCAAAAGATAACACATAAATATTATAAATGATAAAAACTACAGAGATGAAGTTTCAACATTGACTAAAATGATCGTTCAAAATAGAAATACACACCTGAACAGTCTGCTCATTGGTCTTTGAATGAGTGTCAAACCTCTTCAGAATCAATCCATCGGTCCATTTCTTTTTGTGCAAGTTCAGTAACATCTTTTCCTCAAGCTCATTTTTCCGGTAATTGATTGCAATTGAATAGTAGTGCCTGTTCAGCCCATGAATAAGAGCCTGACAAAAAAGAGATACCCTGATCATTCATAAGTAATAGGAAAAAGAAAACATATGTAGAAGCTCCAACATTATTACCCACTTACCTGAATAGATGGCTTATTTAGGTGCCCAACATTTGATGTTGTCTGTCGTGGCTCCTGACCAAGCATCATGGTCTGAGGGTTAATAAGGCGAAATGCATCAATGACAACTTTCCCCTTGACACTTTGGATGGGATCTATCACGACGGCAACTGCCCTGGGGTTTAAAGCTTCAAAACTCTGCATGTTCAATTTTGAAGATGTTAGACGTAAATATAACTTGCACTAAGCCCCTTTTTATAAAAACGTTAACTTGGGAAAGTAGCACTTGACACTTTGTGAAAAAACTACAAACATATGCGAAATTTTTGCAATAGAAGTTAAGGTCAGCTAGATGATCATGGTAGCTGACTGAAGGGAATTACCAGCTACCAATGCTGATATCAAATTGACCCTTCTCTAGTTTATTAGATATACATATAGAGTTAGCTTCTAGGTTTCAGGTGACAGCCTTATATAAAGGGTGGTGAATAATCATTAAGTAGAAGGAATAAGAACAATGAAATGGCCTTCTCCCAAAGGTATTATCATCTTCATCTATGATCTCATCTTTTCTCCTACATCCCCCCCCAAACATTTTATCACAGCCCTATTCAGGATGGTAGTAAGTAATAGCCTCAATGATTAAGATTTATCACATATATTGTCACGCATTATTCTGGGATCTGTTTTCCAAACCTATTCCCTGCATCAGGTGTACAGATAAGCTATAACCCAAAATATTCATCAGGGTGATATAGTTGAATTCAACCCAGAAGCTCCAGTCAGGAAAATCCATTGCCAAAAGCAGCCAGTAACAGCCTGACATGGTTAACTGAACAAAGGCTGGAGCGTTCGTTTGAATGACAGAAAGGAGAGGAAGTCCTCGTTTTCCGCGCGCACGCTTCCTGATCTACTAAATGTTGTGTTTTTTGCAACATTTTCTATAAGAAAGTTGCTTTCAAAAAATCATATTAATCCATTTTCTAGTTTGAAATAATGAACACTCAATTAATCATGCACTAATGGCTCACCTCGTTTTGAGTATCTTCTCCTTCTCTTTTCCTCTCCTCTAAAACACAGCCTTAATGGTTAGCTAATCTGCCTAACACTAGGTGTCACGTGCAAGGACGTTTGGAGACAAAGGGGATATATTTGATTATAATGGTCGGGAAGTAACAGGAAATGGCCCTGAAACCAAATGGCGCGACGGAGTCGAATCGACGCCGTGCCAATGAGACAGGACTATGGCCCTAAAATAATCTTGATCTAATGCCTAACCTGACCTGGGCTATAGGGTCCCTACTTATATAGATGAACTCTCTAACCTAATCCCATCCTAACAGACTTTATCCAACTGGACTACTCTATCCTAACAGACTTTATACAACTACAATAAGAAGGCCAGTCAGCCAGTGAACCTATTAGGCCCATGACACCGTGACACTAGCATGGAATATGGTAAAAGCCAGGGAACACACAAACATATGGCAATACTAATAGAAATCAAGAATATGGTACCCCATTCATTTGAAAAATTAGTTACTATGTCCATATTTCATTAAAAAGAATAAAAAATGTAATGACAAATACAGGAATCATCTCTTGTTAAACCAAGTTACAGGATTCCTTTCATACTGAAGAAAAAATGTCTGAAATATGCACCAAACCTGTTGAGTATTGATGTCAACTCCTGAAAGCCAGCAACCAAATCCAGGATGGGAATGGTACCAGCCTACCACCATTTCTGGCCTGTAAAAGCAACGAAATTATCAAGCTTAATTTGCTTGCCCACAGAAAAGCTGAGTAAAAATAATTCTAGATAACCAAGCAAAAGGTGTTGACCAACAGAGCAACAAAATATCTAAAGTTATGGCCAACACCAATATCCAAATAACTTAACAGAAGTTGAAATAGAAGAACCAAAGAGATAACAAGATACAGGATATGCTGTATGAGAAGACAGGTGTTCTTTCTTTCCAATATGATTACTTTCAGTTATGATCTAAATGCACTTGAACACAGAGCTTTTCATGTGTGAAGAAGTGCTCTTAACAGCAAGTAAAATTTATCATTTTTTCTCTCCCCGAGAAAGCGCAATCTTTTTTAACAGCACAAGTAAGACAATTCTCACGGACATCGTGTTATCGGCGCTACGTTATATGCGGCTAGGAATCTATGACTATTATTACAAAAAGAATCAAATCTAGACCTTGATTCTTCTTCTTTTTTATACATGATATATGATACAGAAAAGACTAAAGGCGCAATTATCTGACCACCACTAAAACATAAGGGCAAGTCTTAGATCTTCCAAATTCAGGCATATAGCAACAAACGATGAAAGAACACTGCCAATCAATCAGGCAAAGGCAAAAGCATTATTACCTCCCGGTCTGCTTGAGCATGTCGAGCATGTTGGTCTGGAAGACATGGTCGACGGCCTCGACGCTGACCCCGGTCCCGCTCTGCGGCATGGCGAAGACGTCGACCACCCTGACCGTGTAGTCGTCGACGAACTCCCCCAGCATCAGCCCCATCACCTCCATCGGCACGCCGGCCCTCCCTGCGGCGCGCAGGCGGGTGAGCAAAAGAGCCGCAGAAACCCTAGCCAAGCAAGAGAGGGGGGGACGCACCGTGCTTGAGCATCTTGAGGAGGGCGAGGGAGGAGATGTAGACCTGCTCGGAGGAGTCGAGCAGCGGCGAGTCTGACGGCGGCTGCCCCATGCCGGAGGCGCCGAAGATCCGCTGCAGCCGCTCCATGGCTTCTCCCCACCGCCGCCGCCGATTCTTCGCTTCGCTTCGCTTCGGTAGTTTCGTAGGGTTCACAGGATCTTTTTTCTTCTTTTCCTTCTTTTCTTTTGGATGGAGGAGGGGGAGTTACGCTGAATTAACCAAAGCATGTAAATTTTAAATGGAGTAAATTTCACGAAACTATTGACACTTCAGCTAAATTATCACAAAACTACATATTTAAATATGATGTATCACAAGACTATAGAGTTGACGCTAAATTTATCACAGAACCACAAATTTAAGGTTAAATATCACAAAACTACAAATTTAGTAATAAAATTATCACAAAACTATACAATCGGAACGAGATTCTCTGACGTAGTGAATTCTACATAAGAGGGACGTCCGGTCTTGGATCGCCATCCTTTGTGCATCCGACGGGCAGCAACTCTTCCACGTCCTCAGTCGTAGGCCCATAATTAAGCTCGATTCCAGCACATTTGCATCAGTGATTCACGGCGCTCAACGGTCGAGATCTCCGGCCGCCCTCACCGCCATCCGCCGCTATGGATCTCTCGCTGGTAAAGCGCGTACGCAGTCGATGATCCTCAGACAACCACATCATGCTCATCGACGAGGTCAGCTAGCATTGAGGACAAATCGAAGGGAAAAACCACTCCTTTTCTCTTCAATTCGCATACAGAGAATCCTTTCATTGGTCAACATCGCCTGCACTCACTTGGTCTCTTGTTTTAACAGAAGGGGGAAAAAGTATCTGTTGGCAAGCTCTTTTTGAGGACAAATCGAAGGGAAAAACCACTCCTTTTCTCTTCAATTCGCATACAGAGAATCCTTTCATTGGTCAACATCGTCTGCACTCACTTGGTCTCTTGTTTTAACAGAAGGGGGAAAAAGTATCTGTTGGCAAGCTCTTTTTTTTTCTTTAGGCAACTCGGGGAGATTTTCTACCAGTAAGATTTTCAATCACATATTCACATACTGAAGGCCTCAGCAAGATTTTCATCTACATCCCAAAGATCCCGGCAGTGGTATCGCGTCCCCCATGTGAGAGTCGAGGACCATCGAGTGCGAACGCGCTTCACCAGTGAGAGATAGCGGCGACGATGAAGGCTAGAGATCCCGGCGCCGTGATTGCTTGCCGTGAATGGGCTATACCAAGCAAGCTTATGGGCCTACAGTGAAGGATGGACAAAGAACGGCGATCCAGGGCAAGACGTCCCTCTCACCCTCTAGCGTAGAATTCACTATGCCAGGGGATCTCGTTCCTATACAATCATACGTACTTTGTAGGCACACATATGTTACAACCCTAATTTTACTAGTATTATTTATGCGAGTTGTACATATAACCTTCGTTAATCCAGCAGGAACGAAATATCATAATGAACATTGACAGTGTTTAAGAGGAGGGGATAATAAAAGAAGATATGTAAAATGAGGTGAGCCAAGTATGTTCCATGACAGTTCATAAAAAGTTTACCGTGTATTACACGTTAATACATGTTTTCCTTTAATTTCTAAACATGCAAGAGTATATAGACCTGCAATATGTGGTGGAGACGGGAGCATTCAACGACATCACCTATCCTATAATTACCCACTAAATAATCACATGATTAGCTAAATAGTTGTGTTCCTAGATGAAATGTGGTTCACTCGCACTAACTATTTTACCCATATACTAATCTTGTCAGAAAAACTACTGTACGGGATCCCATCCCATCGACGCACGACGGGATAGACCGCTCCATATGGATCAATCAATCCAGACTTCAGCCAGGCCACTCATTGCTCTAGTCTTATCCTCTTTATTCACTTTCCACTTTTTCTCTTTCCACTACTTAGTAGTTTCCACCATCCATGGATTCGTACAACACGATACAAGAGACTGTAGGCTATAGCTCAGGCAAGACAACAGTGAGGCTGGCTGAACTCCAATGGCGTTGCAAGCAGTGAGACCTTCCTCGCGTGCGCAAGTAGCCCGGATGCCATGCCGTTGGTTGGGGCAATATCAAGTTGAGCCTTTGCCGGTGAACTTTGCTCATGTGGTTCGGCAACAATAACCGTGTCGACGCCATTGGTGGCTAGTGCCTGGTGGCCTTGAGTGTGGTTGGCCAAGTGCTCCACTGGCCAACGCTGCCTCTAGGTGGTTGCTTGCACAATTGCACGTGGAATGAAGGGTGGCAGGAGAGTATTCATTCTAGGAGACACGTAGAGGAAGATCAACATGCTAACAGGAGATCAACAATAGCATGTATGAGCAATTGGTTGTTGATTTTTTTTTACTCGGAATTTATTCTCAAAATTGGATTTTGGATTTTCTTGGGTTGGCTTTCCTTTGGATGCAGCGCTATTCGGTTACGATACTCTTTGTGGTATCATCGTGATATTCCAGTGGCATCGATATGATTTTTTTGGTGGTATCAACATGGTACCCTAACGGTATCGGTACCCATGTGGTATCATGATACCTCGGTGGTACCATAGCATGGTACCTCCGGTATTGGCATGGTACCCGGATGGTATCGGCATGGTACCCGGGTGGTATCATGATACCTTGGTATCATAGCATGGTACCTTGGTGGTATCATGATACCTCAGTGGTACCATAGCATGGTACCTCCGATGGTATCATGTCATATGGTTCAAGGGTATGGCATGGTATCGGGGGTGGTGTTATCGTGTAGTCTAGCTAGGCGGCCTTTTTTTCTCTAAACCAGCTAGCTGGTGCATGTGTGCTTCGTGGAAGATGGTGCTTGTGGGCCTCAAATCGATGAGAACGCATCGAGAGTTCGAGAAAAGGAGGCGCTACCACGCTACGCGCTGGAGTATTTGTCTGTTAGATTCATTAACTACCCCGTAACCCTTACGGGATTCCGTGCTCCAGCTGCCCTCTAACTTTATTTATTATTTTAGAAACTTCATTAATTACTAAATTACCAAAGACATTTTGATAGATCAATTTCAAACATACATTGTCTTTTCTGGAATTTTTGCTAGGTTGCCAAACTACAAAAGCATAATTACCGCTTTACATATATGAGAGATATGTAGTATATATGTTGTTGTGCTTTCTATCAATTATCTTCTTTATTATAGTCACATCCAAATCTTGATTCCATGGTAGTGAATTGTAGTATCAATCCATATGTGTAGCCATGGACCCATATCCTCTGATGTATAGTAGCAAAGTTAGAAGATCTACAATGACTCCAACTCCTACACACTTCTTCCCTCAAATATCTAATCCCTTTGCACTGTAGAAGTAGGACGACACAAAAGTAAGGCTGTGTTCAGGAGTGAGGGTTGGTAACCCTCACTCACCGGCACGCAAAACGAAGTAGCGTTTAGCGCGTGATTAATTAAGTTTTAGCTATTTTTTTAAAAAATGGATTAATATGATTTTTTAAGCAACTTTCGTATAGGAACTTTTTGCAAAAAATTACCGTTTAGCAGTTTAAAAAACATGCGCGTGGAAAGCGAGGAGGAGGAGTTGGGAGCATGTCCTACCGAACACAGCCTAAGGAGCACCAACACCCATGGCCATGTTTCTTCTACCTATTTCCTAGTGTGATTGTAGCCACTGCAGCAACGTGAGCATTCTCGCTCATCTAACCGAGCTGGATAGAACTCGAGCCCCACTCTCCAATGAGCTTGACATGCTCTCATAAGTGGTGTGTAATAGCAGTTTGAGGTGGCGTCGTGGTGCGGCTCACGTTAGCAAGAGAATCAAGGCTCATCCAGCACCATGAAGCAGGATTGCATGCTCCACCGGTGCCCATAGAAATCAATAGCAGGTGGTTGTTGTTTTTGCTACCACCGCTGCTTAGTGATGTCAAGATTGAAGTGGGCCAAATTCATTGAAGGACATAAAGAAACTTGCTTTCAAACATGCAGACAAAAATAGGAAGGAAATGTGGGATAAAAAAAAAGAGACGTTTAATGTGTTTGAATGGTAGATATGGACATACAATATTTCTCTAACTTTTGCTATTGCATGCCAGAGGATCCGAGTCCGTATAGCCACCATATGACAGCAAATTTGCATGTGGTTTATGTGTACATAGACTTAGTTATATGTGCACTACACATATTACGTTTTATGTGTCGGGAGGAGGGGGGTTGAGGGGTTTTGAATTTCTAGCTCAGTATAAAAAATGTAGCAATTTAAAATTGTTCGGATATATGTGAAGTTGCTTCCGTCTAATATCATATCGTCATGGAGTGGTCAATCAAGTTCAGCCTTTTGCCACTGACAATAATTTTCTCGTATGATTTTTTCATCTTCCCATTTATTTTTCTATACTTCTTTAAAACGGAGCAGTGTTGGTGATGAGTGGTGAATTAAGATGTGGTATATATACATAAAATAAGGATAATACTGTAGTTATCTTTAATTAAAATCCCCGTTACAAGCATTATAAGATGCTAGTAGTGTAACAGCTCAAGATGCATATCCCGGTCCCTGTCGCCACGAGCACGGCACGACACGAACGTCCGTCTCTGCCGCACGTGACGGTGGAGCGCCTGAGCCCCTGATGCGCCCCATACTGCCGTCGCCGTCGCCCCACGTTTCCTTCTCCAGTTTCCCACACACAGACTCACCCCTGGCCCTGGGCACTGGCACCAAGCATGTTTGTTTCGTGCAACACCTGCACACCCACGACACGTCGCGCCGCTCATGCCCTTTTCCCACCCGCACCCCCGAACAAACACAGCAATCCCATCTCACTCCCCCCCGCCCGATCTCATCCGTCCACAACCGAATCCAACGGCAGGAAGCACATCCACGTGGAAGCTCACTGCAATATCCTGTTTCTGCAGGGGGTAAACGGAAGATGAACCGAATAGTCTACTTGGGTGTATTGCGACTCATTTTTTTTATATTTATTTTTTCCATAATTACTTCCTCTCGTCTCTGTCTCGTCCTGTCTTTCTCCGAGGAGGAGAAACACCGGAGGGAGGTGGGCGACGAGGAGGAGGAAAAATAAATAATAAAAGAAAAATAATTCTGAATAACAAACGGGACAACGAGAATACCCTAGGCCCCGCGATCGCGGCGGCGGCGGAGACTGTTGCTGCGGTGGGGGAGGCGATCGCCGCGGCGGCGGATGTGAGATGATGGGCGGGGGGAGGCGGGGCGGGAGGAGGGAGGCGGAGGAGGGGGTGGCGGTGGCGGTGGCGGGGCGCAGCCGCGGGGTGGCGGCGGCGGCGGCGAGGCACGAGGTGGCGGGGGAGCTAGAGCTCGCTTCCGCCGGCGGATTGGGTGGCGGCGGGGGCGACGAGCTTGTTGATCCTGACCAGCTCACCTACATCGTAAGGGATGCTCTCCCATTGGTGTTTTTGTTTTTTAATTATTGTTGTTATTACTTTTTTTTTTTGAGCGTGTGCGGATTGGATGGTTGATGAGATGGTGGTGGTACCGTGGTGTTGGTCGCCTGCTTGTTTTTGCGCATCAGCGGCAATGCTGTCATCTAGATTGTTGTGGCTTCGTGAAATTTTGAGGTTGATTTTTTTCTCTGTTTGTGCACGTACTTTCGATTGCAATGTTGTCATCTAGACTGCTGCTTCGTGCAATTTCGGGGTCGGTTTTTATCTGTTTCTGCACGTAGTTTTGGTTTTGGTTGATAAAGGGGATTACTGATGAGTGGTGTGGTCCGTTCGGTAATATGAGCTGATCATCAAGTCATCGATTTTCGCGAATGGGTTTTGCTATTTTCCAGTAAATTGCCGCCCTCCATAGTGAGAATGTGTTAGCATCGGCTGATATATTGGAAATTGTCTCTGGAGTATTAGCTTGGAGCTGACATGTGAGTGTCCATCTAGTTGGTGAATTTCCTCTCTATCATGTGTATCTTTTCTGGTACAGTGGTACGACCTTCTGGTGAGAACCAAAGTTTTCATAGCACAGTACTTCCGTGCTACTCTGATGGATTTTGGTAAGAGCAGCTGTAACAGCGGAATCAGCACATAATTTTGACTGCTTGTTATCTTGTGACTGGCAGCATAATGTTTTCAAGATTGATTTATATAGCCATGTATTGGTTAATTTGCTTGTGACAATTTGCAAGGTTATTTATCTATTGCATACATAGAATGAAGCGATTAACTTGTGAGTTGATGCGAACGTTATCTAGGCCATTGACTTCTTTTATTTTTCCTTCAAATTCATGCTTCTAAACAATCTATTAAAATCCTGCCTGTCATGCCAAAGCATTTGTCACCTATAAGCTCGATAAGTTACTTCAATAAGCTTGTGGGCATCTCACCTATAAGCTCACCAAACCTTCCCATAACCAATTTGTTCGTCAGGTAAAACTATATTATAAGCTCTAGAAAATATAATAGATAAACAAAAGGAATTCCACATATATGCCAAGAAAAATGTTTAGCATTATCTTTTGTTGCATTAGTTGGCAGCCCATGCATCCACATTCATTCATGCTTCACAAAAGTTTTAGTAACTTTGTTTCTCACTTGATCTTTATAGTATTTGAATTGAAAAACCTTAAGCAACATGAATTTCTGCACATTTGGATGACTTATATGCGATAGTTGCATTTGACTAAAAAATTTCTTATATTCTATAGTCCTAACTTTATTATTATTAATTTATTGATTGTTATTTTGTTCAACATGCTGCACAGTTCAAGAATTGATAGTCTGTACAGACACAAGAACACTAGTTTCGGTTAGAAAAGTATGCTGACTGGATTTTTAGGATGCTGTGAAATCTATTTGTTCACTCCTAGATAAAATCATATATAATCCAGTTTATATTCCCTTTTATCTCTTTTGGGGAGTTTCAAGTTTTCTGTTATTTTCTTGATCACCATAGGGTTTTTAACTGTTTATCTTTAAATGATATAGGAATTTCCAGCTTTCCTTGTTTACCATGATTATTTGGAGGGGGGTCTAGTATTATGATGTATGAAGGTGATTATATTGACTGATAGTGGATTCTCTGTCATGATGAATGCAGTATTATGTTGTAATTTTGGATTTTTAATTGGATGCTTAAAACTTGATTCAGCATTGGAAGCTCTTATAATGTAATTGTCAATTTGTTTTGCGGCTTGATTTGCCTTTGTCTGTGTTGTAACTTGATTCACCAGTGGTTCAGAAGGACAAATACTCTACTCCATATAGCTGATGATGGTTTGCATTCTGTGTGCAAGTTTAATTATCAGTGATGCTACTTTTGGCATAGGGAATACGTAACTCGTATAGTTTTTGTTGGATCCAGCTGTGGGATTTTATCTCTGTTATGTGATGCTTCTGGACTTCACGGGTCGGACCTACTGTACCTTTTGTTGTTTGGATGGTGAGGAATTATAGGGAATGAGTTATTCTTTCTGCAGTATGGCTGCTGCTAAATGCTAATGAACTCCAGATGTTAGATCTTCAACCTTCTGTTTCCATATTTATTCCCAAAGAGGCTTTCTCTTTCACAGATGGTCCTTATGTTCTGTACAGTCTTAAAGAAGTAGTTTTCTCTTTGTGAATGATCAGCATGAAATAGTTTTCTCTTTGTGAATGATCAGCATGAAATAAAGTATGATGTATGTTGTACAGGATGAAAAACTTCAAAATATCCTGGGTCATTTCCAGAAGGAGTTTGAAGGTGGAGTATCTGCTGAGAACTTGGGTAAGGGGACTAAAGCTGTGTCACATTTGCTCCGTGGAGCTACAGTTGTATTGAACTACTGATGTATGTGCAAAATCATTAACACTGCATAGGGTCACAATATGGGGGTTATGGTTCATTCTTGCCTACATACCAGCGCTCTCCTCCTGCCTTATCTCAATCTGGAAGCCCTGCAGTTCTACCCAACCATGGCAGTGCCTCGAGATCACCATATATACCACTGGAGGTATACTGCCGCAAACTTCACCATGCGTTGTTGTCTTCTTAGTATTACTGCCTAATGTTTGCACCCTGTTGTGATATACTTCCAGAGTGTACAGAAAAACCATTTTGTCAAGCAAGCTATAGATGGAAGGAGGAAAAACAATTACTGCCAAAGAACATCCAGTGAGAATGATAGTAATCACTCTCAACAGTTGTTGAACAGTGGTCCTGAGCAGAAGACAGCAAAAATACGTATCAAGGTGAACAATAAATGCCTAGAAAGAAATAATGCTGCTATCTACAGTGGCCTGGGCCTCGACATTTCTCCTTCCTCATCTATAGATGACAGTCCACAACGGAGCATCGAGGCTCCTGAATCAAAACTTTTTCCTGATGAATCTGCAGATACCATTTTTCAGGTTAAGTTTACACCATCAATTCAATTTATCTTGGCAAAACCTCTGGTGGTTGATTTTTGATAAATAATCCATTTTGTTGTTTGAACAGATAATGACCTGCCATTCTGTTCCTGGAGGACTTTTGCTCTCGCCTCTTGCAGAAAATGTTCTGGAACTGAGGCAAAAATCAACAGCTGTAACTAAGAAACATGAAGCTCCTGTATACGATAATGACAAGGAAGAGCTACAAAGGAACTGTTGTCATACGAGCTCTGCTGCACCAGATAACAACTATCAGTTGGTGAAGAAAATCAAACTTGATGAACAGAGGGATCACCTTCCTGAGTTCGAGAATTCAAAATACAGGCATAAGAATGCAACAATTATGAAAAAGGGAGCTAAGCCTGAGTTGAAGGATATTTCAGATGACATAGATTCTATCCGTGCACCAAGATGCGCGAAGACAGAAAAACATGCAGTTGGGGAATCAGCAGACTTTATAGCTGATACTTCAGGTCGCCTAAAGGAAGCGAAAAATGGTCAATTCAAGGGGAAAGGTAGTACTCAGAGTTCATTGTCAATCATTGATGTTAAAGCTGCTAATTCAGCAAATGATGATAAACATCCAAAGGGCAAAGCAAAGTTAAAAGTAACTTTAGTAAGAAATGCTAAGATGGAAAGTTCACTTGATGATGGATTTTCACACAAAACTAAATCTGATAAATGCAATGATCAACCTGTTACCACTTCAAGTCAACTGCAAATTGATCCTGCTAAGAAAACGTCACTTAAGAGAGACCGAGGGAAAGTGGTGTGTGCTAAAGATGAACCATCACAGTACAAAAGCAAGGAATTGAGAAGTTTGGTTGATGCAGAGTTCATGGGTACTACCACAGAAAATGTAGCAGGAAATTCTTCTGAATTACTGAAAGGGAAGAAAGTGTCCGCCTTGCAAGCTTCCCTGTTTGGGAAGAAACTCAAAATTAAGACTCACAAAAAACCAAACTATGATACCACTAGAAAACCTAATGGTGAAAACGAGGGTTATGTGTTGGACCATAGAAATGGTTCGACTTACTTACATACTGAAGATAAGAGCTTGAAGACTGAGAAAGAGTCTGCTACATCTGGATTGACTGATAAGGATTTTTCAGGTGGTGGGAATGATGGGGACCACAAAATCTCTCCCATTGTTGTTGACAAGTCTGCATCTATGCCATCAAGGTGCAAGAATGAAACTACAGAAGCATCCATGGCAGTTCCTGCTTCTGAACCTGTTGATCAATGGGTGTGCTGTGATAAGTGTGAGACATGGCGCCTTTTACCTTATGGGATGAATTCAGATACACTTCCAAAAAAATGGCGGTGTAGCATGCAGAGTTGGCTGTAAGTTTCTGCAAGAAACGTTAATCAGATTCATTCTTTTTTTTTAATCTTCTCATTTCATGCTTTATATTTGTCTATGCACTGGTTTCTGTGAACTGAAATAACTGACAGGAGTAAAATTTCCCTTCACTATATATATATGCACCATAATTTAGTTTCATCAGTGGAAATTCAAATGCAGTCTTTTCATTTTCTAACTGCCCTGCTGCCTGAGAGAGAAAACAACTGTTGAGATCACATAATTGATTTTGTTCTGGTTTATTTGTAATCTTGGGATTCATGTTTTCCTTCAAGGATCTTCTGGAAAATTTTATCTCCCGTCATGTTGTGATGTTGCAGACTATAGGCTATTGGACTATTATATCATTGCTTGGAAATATTTAGTTTTGTTTATTTATTTATTTTTGCATTTGTGGTGCTTAATGTTATCTTCAATTGATTGGTACTTTTAACTTCTTGTAGGCCTGGGATGAATAACTGCAAACTAAGTGAGGGTGAGACTACAAATGCCATACGTGCACTTTATGTGGTTCCCATACCTGAAAATAACATCAGTTTAGATAGTCGTTGTGATACTGCTACATTGGTTAGATCCAATGATGCAGCCATTATGTCAGATAATTTAGGAATGCCAGAAATATCAAAGTCTTCGAAGAAACTACATGCTCCTAGGAATCCTGATGGTCTTGACTGCTTTCCTAAACTCAAGGAAAAACAGAAGCGCATAGAATCATCAGATAAAGGTGAAAAATCTACGGTTGTTCTTCATTTAGATTCTATTATCATTCATTTTATTATTAAAGGTCACCATTTCCTCAGGACGAACTATGGCAAAAGATCGGATGCATCGAAAACGGAAGACCAGTGGTGCTGATTATGATAACCTGATAGCATCAAAGAAATTGAAGAAAGTATACAATGAGCCTCCAAAGCACCAACCCCCTCAGTTTGAACTAAGCAAAAGTAGTCCTTCAACCAAGGGATCTCTAAAAGAATTGCCGAAGCATACTAATATTTCACCTGGCATGGGAAAGCATGCTTTACCTTCATCAGGTAAGCAGTTTTGTGATGGAGATAACTCAGATAGGGGTGCTAGAGCTTCGGATGCAGGAAAATCTGATCCTCGGGACTTGTTCATTAAGAAGAACAAATCAAAACAAATGCAGTTAAGACAGCATGGTCCTGATCCTCGACCTAGTGATGCCTTTGCAAAACATGTTGTAAAAGAAGTGTTAAGTGAAAGTAATGCTGCCAAGGAAAAGCTTGGGTCAGACCTGAAATTTCTGAAGGTAGATGATCATGAGAAATCTGCTCATGCCAGAGGCCCTGTCACTGGGACTAATAGCAATGCAATATTCAGTGAGAAAGAGGATTTAATTGAGCAACACCTGGAGAATATCCATTTCCAGCACCCATTGCTCTCTGAAAGCTCAGTCAGGAGGAATATCTGTAATGTACAAGCATCTACAGCTGCCACTTCCAGTTCATCCAAGGTGTCTAGCTCCCACAAGAATAAACCTGAATTTCAAGAAACAAGGACCTCACCTGTAGAGTCAGTTTCTTCATCACCCTTGAGAACTTCTGACAAGAAACACTTGGATCGGCATAGAACGAATTCATATGCAGTGGCAGAAATTGTGCATTCTCAGGAGTCAGTGAAAACTGGTGCTTCATGCTTGAAGGAAAAATATGGTTTTGAATGTGGTTCTGATCACACGAAACCTCATGTTTCTGGTTGCTCTAATAGAGTCATGCATCAAGATGCTTTGGAGGATGGGGACTTGGATAAACAAAATATATTGACAAATGGAGTCTTTAACAACAGAAGTTCTGGGCTTGGTATAAGGAATGACCAAGGCCAACCGAATTCTTTGGTGGAACAGAAAGTTAATTCGCATGTCCTTCCAATACATGGCAGCGGTGATTTCAGAAGGCCAACACCTGATCAAAATGGGAAGACATTGCCTCAATATAATTCAAATCAAAGTGACCAAGCAAAACTGTCTTCTGGAAAGCATCCTACACAGGTTAGGCCTGATAAAGGGAATGTAGAATACATAGACCTGAAAACAAATCCATCTACTGTAGCAGGAAGCAAGCTGTTGCCCGGATTAAACAATAAAGTAAATGGAAATGCCTCCAATAAGTCAAAACAGTCTGTAGTTGAAAATATGAAGCATGCAGCTCTTCATGTCGATGCTTCAACTCCAATTAATGCATCTTCTCTGCTGAAGGAAGCTAGAGATCTGAAGCACTTGTCTGACCGCTTAAAGGTTTGGATGTTTGATACATTAGTCAGCCATTTTTTTAGGGTTCTCTTGATTCAGATTCCATCACTACTCATTTGCAGGGAAAGGGGGATGACCTTGAGAGTGCAAACATTTGTTTCGAGGCTTGCCTAAAATTTCTCCATGTTGCATCTCTCAAGGAGGCTGCTGGTGTTGATAGCTCCAAACAAGGGGATCCAATAAATACTATGACATTATATTCTGATACTGGAAACCTTTGTGGGTAAGCAATTTGCAGTTCACGTCTTCAAAAGGCAGGCAGCATGTAGAATATCGCTTCTATATTTGTTAGACCCTTTTAACATTCTTGAATGCACGATAGTAGTAACTTTTTTTAATTTGGTATATTTATTCTTGTTAGGAACCATTTCAAAACAACAAGTGCCTTAATTGCTTCTTGTCCTTGTAATTATAAACTATAATGGCCGAACTTTAATGCTTTCAATGTCTTTCATGTTTCTTGGACATGCCTTTCATTTAGCTGCCAAATATTACTTGTTCCATTTATCCTTGTATAAAAATTTATTATATGCATATGTAAATTCACTATGCTAATATGGCCCCATTGGCTTGTTCAACAGATTTTGTGCCCGTGAATTTGAGCGACTTAAGAAAATGGCAAATGCTGCTTTGGCATATAAATGTGTGGAAGTGGCATACATGAAGGCAGCTTTCTACAAGCATCCTGGTGCAATTAAAGATAGCCATGCCTTGCAGGCAGCATCTGTGATTGCTCCTCCAGGTTTTACATATTCTCTAGTTCATGAAGCTGCTTAGTTGTTTTAGTAGTTTCTGAAATCTCTTTCATTCATTAAGGGCATGTTTGGTTTGAGGAATGGCCTCTCTGGAACGGGCTGGCCCATCATGGGGTCATGTTTCTATTTTCAACTCATTCAGCATTTCTCAAACCAAAGGTTCCATTGGAGTCAGGATCAGATGATCCTGGGTTGAACATATTCCTCAAACCAAAATGCTTCATAAAAGTAGGGATGCTTAAATGTTTGAAAAACTGTATCTGTACTAAGTTCTACCACAAGTGAAATATAACAACATAGAAATGAATATGAAGTAGGTAATGCTTTCGATGGTTCTAGGATTTCATCCTTACACCATGATTTTTTTGAATCTCTTACATCAATATTGTTCTGTTTATTAGACAAAGATATCCTTCATTTTATTTCGTGATATCAATTCCAAACAGGTTTATTATCAATTTGTTGAAATGATTGGTCTTCTGATAATTCACATTCCTCTTGCTTTCTCCTTGGCCAGCTGAATCACCGTCGTCTTCTGCCTCAGATGTTGATAATTTAAATAACCCAAGTACAATAGCTAAGATTGTTTCAACAAGAGGTCTATGCACTTCTCAGATTGCTAAGAATCCCATATCTCGGAGCAATCATCACTTGATGGGATTGCTTGCTTATGTAAGCTGCTTATTTTTGCTGCTTATTTTTGCCATTTGGATTATTGGATATTGATATGCCAAGTTGAGTTTTTACTTGAGGGTTGCACACAACACCTACAATTGGCATTGCACGATTATGATCCATTTAATGCTTGCCTTGTTTAGTTTAGAGCAATACTTATTATTGTGGGTCAAATATGATTACGTATGGAACTCAATGATTGCATTTATTTCAGTTTTAGAGTTTCTCCTATGATCCTTTCTGTTTGCTAGATAAGGTCAGTATTTAGGACCAATAGTGTGTAACGGTACTAAAAAGATGTCCATGGAAATCAAGCTTTAAAAAATAACAGCACTCTTCAAACCTTTTGGTTTAGTATGGATTCTGCTATTTGTTAGTTCAAATTGACTGGTTATCTAATTCCATGTAACTACTCCACAACTGGTATCCAATCATGATTAAGGAGATATCAGTGAGAATTAAGGGAACTGTCTCCTGATTGTAATATTTTTTACAGGTAGAGGACACAAATTATGCATTTGAGGGAACCAGAAAGTCGCAAAGTGCATTTTTTTCTTATCTTTCTGGTATTGAAAAAGATCAGGCTGATGGCATTGCTCTTTTAACGGAAGTCCTTAATTTCAGTTTCCATAATGTCAAGGGGCTGCTGCAACTGATCCGTCATTCATTGGAGTGTATCAACCATGAAAGGTTCAAATAATAGAATGGGCATTCTTAATGTGAATAGAGATATATGTTGGCAATGTTTCTATATGTTGTTTTACAATAGATGCCTCCAGTATGGGTGCAAGAATGGAGCAAGATTAGCAATTTGCTAACAGAGGAAATTTATGATGTGTGGTTATCACCTGGAAGTATTTTCTCTGTGGATGAACATTTTGACCTGTGCCAACTGGGGTTTTACATAAAATTTAGCAACAAGTATAAATTGCTACATTCAACATTCTCAGTTTCAATGTCTGATTAGTCCCCGATTCCATTGTTGATGTGAACCCAGTTGTCACCTATTTCATTGTTGTACCGGTAAGAAATATCTGTTTACCCCTCTTTTTGTACATGCATGTCTGAGTACCTACCAAATGGCTGGCTTGCTCAATCTTCTCTTGTACTCTTGATATGAATTGCTGCATATTTTTCTCTATCAGTCAAACTTTTGTACTCAAATAGCATCCAATAAACAAGAAACTTAGAATCCTCACACACTATCTTTTTTTTTAAAAAAAAATCTAACATATATACCTGCACTTTTAAACAGGGACAAAATTTCATTGGGACAATGTTGAATTGAACAATCTATTCCTGAGTTCCTACAGAAGCATAGGTCAGGGCAGAGGAGAATATTCTACTTTTCCTCACCTTCTATTGGTCTGTCGATGAAGGTTCCAATAGGCAAGAAACTTTAACCCTTCCGTTCTTAAATCTTTATGTTGTACTACTAGTGTTTTAGTTCAGTCCTGTACTTAGAATAGATAACTAAGTCAAGAAGGTTTGTGTGATTGCACTTGGTTTTATTTCACTAGATGTGTCCATCTTCCTCCTGATAGGTAGGGTATATTTGTGACCTGTAATAGGAAAACCCTGGATAATTCTTATTTTCAGAACCATGTAATGAATTAGGACAAACATAAAGCATATCTAATGGACAACGTCATTTTGTTACAGCTGCAGTGAAGTAATCCTTTATATGATTATGATTGCCAAGTTTGATACATGCATTCAGTTGTGGAGGCGCATAAGAACCCAGCTACCCAGTGAGCAAACTTGCAGAGGACGGAGGACGTCAGTTACCACCTCTGACTCCAATTTTGTGTACATATATATAAATTAATGATGAGCTGATTGCTTCCCCTTTTTTCTCCATACCTGTGTACATCTATAGAGAGGTATACCAGAAAGGCTATAGCGGAACAAAATGGAGAATTTTGATCCAATTTCAGTTGATTTTCTGTGGTTTCTGAGTGACTGAATTCATTCTTTTGGTATACTGCAAAGATAGCTGCCCCTTAGCTAAGTGGTCATTAAGTTGTTGTGACTATGATTCTTTGAGCTGACCTAACAACAAATGATGATGGTTCTGTTTTCTAACATGAGTGTTGTATTGGTTCCTGCCCCAGCATCGTCATTGTACATTTGTAACTGCTCATGCTGCTATTAAAAAAAATATTCTTTGCATCTCGAAATGTTGTCGTTTTCAGGCTGCTTTGATCGCGTATTATATACATCAGGGAATTTCATAAAACCAAATGCTTGTAGTTTTATAATATTTGTAATAAATATGTAGATTTGTGACACAACACCTTTAATATATAGTTTTGCAATAATTTGGTCAAAATGTATATAGTTTTGTGAAATTTATTCTACATACATTAATTCTCACTGTAAGGGTAATTCACGCGACAGTGACTTATATGTCTCCCTCGCAAAATTCTTCCAGCTTGACCTTTCTCCTCTCATTTTGATTTTATTTCAGTAAGTCTAAGGCTCTGTTATTTAATTGGACGTAGTATCAAAAAATTTTTTAAGTAGGAATTATAAATATAATATTATAAAACTAATAGGTGGTTTAGAATAGGCTGATATACAAAGTTTTTTAAGAAACCGTAATTTAAGAACTGTGGTACATACAAGGAAAGATTTGATAATTTAACACCTTTTAAAATAGGCTTCGATTATTTAACATCTAAATGGTCCTACATGTTATCATCACAAATGTCAATCAAAGAAATTGGGTAGAAAAAAAAGTGTTAAATTATCAAATTTCCCCCACATAAGTTGGTGACAAAAAAGTAACTCCTACGAATTACTTTTTTGAATTATTTATTGAATGAATTGTTCTTTTCAAATTATTTATTGAATGAATTGTTTAAACATTTTATGTGTTTCACACTTCAAAGTAATAACAGCCCCATCGGATGGCCTAATAAGCCAAAGAAAAATTCAAATTTTAAATTTTCAAGCTTAATTTTAAGATTGATTTTGACATATTTTCAACATAGTAACATATTTATAAAAGTTTTACCCACAAATTCATTTTTATTTTCTAATAAGCCGTTTTGGCTTATTAGGAAATAAGCCAAACGATGGGACCTAAAAAAGTACATTTTATAAAAAAAAACTTACTTCTACTACCATTTATTTTATTAAACTAATGAGGAAGGCAAATAGACTTATTCCTAGGAAGAAACGCAGGCTCACCAGCCCAACTCAGGCCCAAACCGTGCAATCCTCCCAAAACCCTAGCCCACTAATCTCCACTCTATATATTCCCCCAAGCTGCGGGTTTGTCTCCCTCCGCCGCCTCTCTTGCTCCAACGAAATATGCAGTTGTTATACTCCTCCTCGCCTCTCTGTTTGATGATTTGTGTTTGTGATGATTGTTTTGGTGGTCTCTTTCGTTTGCCTTCTGCTGTTAAATCTATCCTTGGTTTCTCTTTCGTTTTGTTTCTCTTGGTAATGAATCTTGGGTCGGTGGCGTGGCTGTGATGCGTATTGATAAGGGATTTTCTGAGGGATGGAGACCTAGTTTTCCTCCTCCTGATTGAGAGAAACCAATGGATCCTTCTGAGCCTACCAAAACCAACCCTGCGAGTTCTTTTTTTTATTTTTGTTTGCTCTTGTACACTTTGTGAACTGTTCATTTTTGTTCTTTGATTTTTTCTCTCTTCCTTTTGCTGTCTTCTGGTGAACTAATACAAGCTAGTGCAAGATCTGCTCTCAGTTGATGTGAGGATAAAACTTTCACAGAAACTCTTTTGATGTGTTGACCCTAAAATTCAGACTACAATTATCTGATCAGCTGCAGAATCTTGCCCTACGAAAAAAAAAGATCTCAGTTTTTGCCACAAGATCCAGTTGTTTTCCTTGTTCGTCATGACTTAGATTTGGTATTTAACTGCTAATCCTTGCACAATAAGCCGATGCTCTGGACGAAATAAGAGGAAGGAAGCATGGTAGTGTGCACGGAGATTCACCACAAGGTCTGCATGTCTGCCTGCAGTGACGCCTTCGGGCTTTGATCTCGCGGGCCTGGATTTGACCCACATTTTCCAATCTGAATTTTCCTTCCGGTTTATCTTCCGGTAACATTGGGTTTTTAGGGGATGGATGGGTGTGGTGGATGGATCGACATGCCAGAACGATCAAGATCGTATTGTAACTCTGTACTTCTGCACAAACTTACACTAAGTTTTCCTTATTGATATGCCAATGCGATCTACATAATCCTAAATTTGTCATTAATTTTTCAGTGTCCCTTCAGAAATAATTCTTTGTTTTAAATGGCTACAGGAATTAAAATACAGGAACATGTGAAAAATTGAGGAATCGATATGACATCTAGTTCTTTAGGAATTGTGGCATCGATAGTTGATCCTTAGGAATTCTAAAATGCAGGCATTGTTTGATATCTAACTTCTAACCTCGTTCAAAATCCTTACGAAATTCTCATGAATCAAGCCATCCCATAGGAATTCCTAGGAATTTCAAGTTCCTTGTTCCAAAGGAGTACCTGGGAAAATTTGCCATATAATTTTAATGTAAAAATTCCTCTACTTTTCCTTTGTAATTTGTTCCAAAAGAGCCCTTAAAGGGAGTCCTATACGCCAGGGTCTTCTGGGGTTCGAAGGGTCATCATTTTTAATTATTTGATATTAGGTTATTCCCTAATATTTGTGTCCATAAAAGGAGTCCTTACAAGTGAAATATAATGTTTATTCATTTTATGCATGTGCTTGCTCTTGTTGCTCTTTTGCATAGTGCTGCCTCCGGTTGTGCTTTAGAGATTTTGATGCTCAGGCCATGAAGAACATAAGCAGAAACTAGTGAAGATTTATACCAGTTAATCTTGTTGCATTTTATTATTAGAACCAAACAGGCTATGAAGTTAGTCAAACTTGTTAATCTTTAAGATGACAAAATGTGTTAAAAGTATAACCAGCAACTAAACACCTCAGTAACATGGGCTATGTTATGCTGGAGTTGTAATTCTAACAGCAACACCACCATTCATGGGCAGAGAGGCAGAGCTAGATAGGACGGGAGGTGTTTAGGAATCTAGTCTAAATCTTTTTTTAACTAATTAATTCATCTATTCTAATTATATATGTTACTTCTCAATACAGCTCAGATATATGCATCAGCATAAACTCTGGCTAAACATTGTCTAGGTGTTCTTTTCTCCTGAAGATGGAGATTAAGTTTTTTACGCAAAATGAGGTGGTTTTAACGTATAATTGATTGAGTTTTAATTATTACAAACTTGAATAATATATTAATATGATATTTTAGAGTAACTTTAATATAAAGTGTACGAAATGCACCGTTTAGCAGTTTGAAAAGCGTGTTACAAAAATTTTAGGGCTTATTCCTTTTAAAGGAATTGCAAAGGAAAAGCATAGGAATAGGAATAGGTTCTAAGCTACCATTCGTTTCATAGGAATGCACCATAGAAAAATTATATTATAGGAAAGTTTTTCATTCCTCCATTTTTGAAGGAAAAGCATAGGAAAAATAATCCACTTCAACTTAATGTTTGCATTCCTTTGGTTGGCTTGCTCAACAGCATAGGAAAAATTCCTGTGTTTTTCCATTCATAGGTTTGCACATGTATTCACGTAGTATTTCTATGTTTTGAAAATCGTGTGAACCGAATAAGCCATTAATCTTCATCCTAACTCTTATCAGGAATGCACATGACCATAGTTCGTTCCAGCTTTTCGCCCGTGCCGTTTGGGACTTGGGACATGCATGTCATGTCAGTGGCGCTGTTCATCTCTCGGAAGGGGAGCACAACTAGCACCCCACAGTTACACAGCCGGTGATGGACAGGGACGGGTTACAAGACCGGCGAGTTGGCCTAGCCTACTACAGGGGATGACACTGGCATGAACGACCATCCCGTGGAAGTCCACCGTGATGGGCATGACAGAGGCTCGTTGAGATGGTGCCATCGCTGTTGGCGAACGTGATTAGCACGTACGGTGGCGATGGCCAGCTTTCCCGCTGTTGCCGGCCGGCCGCATCGTCCACGGAGATGGAATTAACGTCGACCCATGATAAGATTGTTATCATGGTGATCGTGTGGGTATCAAAAGCTTTACCGCACGATTTTATAAAATCCTGCCCGCGATCGTTGTGAATGGAACAGGAAAGCTGAAAAAGAAAATATTTACCCCTCTAATGTATGATAATTAGGAGAGGTGATCTAAGCCATAGACGGCTCAGATTGTCCAAATCCAGAGTGATGGAGTTTCTATCATATCCAGGGCCCGTGCCGAAGTAGCCTACTTGCTTTGCCGGTGACATATACAGCTGATGGTTAGTAATCCGCATCTAAATATAAGAGAGATTTTGTTTAAATGTGGTATATCTTATTATAATAAATCTGGACGATTTTGTACTATGATATATCACATCTAACTAAAATCCCTTGTATTTAGAAATGGAGGGGTATTGTAGTAACTCCGCAATGGAAAATGTTAGCCATGACACGTAAATTCAACTCAGTGTAATAATTGGTATAGTGCCAAATGATTGGAGATTGGAACACGGATGCCATCCTAAAAAAATACTGCTATGGTTCTGCTTGGTCAACTTTGAATTATATAATTAACGCGTGATTTTAAATTTTAAAAATGATTTATAAGAATAATATTATGAACTACTGTGATTCATTTTATAAATCGCTTTGATATTTCCTAAGTTAAACTTTTAAATTTGATTAAATTCATAGAAAAGATAACAATATTTACAACCTTAAATTAGTTTCACTAAATCTAATATTGAATATATTTTGATATTATGTTTGTTTTGTGTTAAAAATATTATTATGTTTTTTTATAAACTTAGTCAAACTTAAACTTAAAATGTTTGACTTATAGAAAAGTAAAATGACTTTAATATAAAATAAATGGAGGGAGTAGATCTTTTACTTGTGATGCAAGCAAGCATGAAAGCTTTATGACAAAGAAAACAACCAAAAAAATAATCCTAAAATTAAACCTGTAAATTTAAAATCAGCTCTAGGGTGATTATGTTTAGAGTAGAGGCAAGCCAAATTAAGCTGGTTGAGAGTTACTCTAGGTCATAATCACCCTAGATCTAGAGTTAGGGTTTGTTTGACACAGCTCCAGCTTCAGGAGGGGTGGAGCTCAGTCAAACAGCTTTAGCTCCACCAAAACTGGGAGTGAAGTTGGGTGGAGCTCTCTCACAAAATGTACTGGAGTTGTGGAGCTGGGTTTAGACAGCCCCATAACTCCACTCCAGACTCAACTCTTGGAGTTATATTTAGGAGTTGGAGCTTTACCAAATATGCCCTTACTCTAATATCTTAATCTTGAGTTACTCTCAACCAGCTTACAGAGTCATCTACTAAACAGTAGTGTACTTCATCTCAATATTTGGGAAAATACGTAGTGCAAACCACATATGTAGTGGAAACATGAAAACTACCGTTGGATCGAGAAATGGACGTCCGAGATTCGTCCACGTCACCCTGAGTTAAAATTTAACTCGTAGATTCACTCATGGTTAAATTTTACTAGGAGTTAAAATTTTACTAGGAGTTAAATTTTAACTCATGGTGACGTGGACGAATCTCGGACGTCCATTTCTCGATCCAACGGTAGTTTCCAAGTTTTCACTACATATGTGGTTTGCACTTGATATTTTCCCTCAATATTTTACCATGCTTGGAATCAACGGCAACTTGTTAAACAATGGTGTACCTCTGATACTCTCTTTACTTCTTAATTTCGCGCGACAATGTACGGGAAATAATCTAGTTTTAAATTTGGCTGATACTCTTGCTGATACTTAATTAAGTAATAATCCACTTAGGTGGCTAATCAAATTTGGCTGATAGTTGTGCACTTAGGTGTGTCTAGTGCTACCAGTACATTGGAAGTGATTAACTCAATGAAATTTTGTAGCACGAGATTGAGGATTGTGTATCAAACAAATATATGATGGTGAAAAGCACGAGATTGAGGAATTTTGTTAAGAGATAAAAACATTATCTTTTTAGTAGATTGTGTATATCAAGATACATAATCTACTAAAGAGATAATGTTTTGGCTTATCAAAATTTTTCTTGGTCGGTCTCACATTTCAATTAGTACTTCCTCCGTTTTACAATGTAAGTAATTGTAGCATTTTCTACATTAATATTAATGTTAATGAATCTAGATAAATATATATATGTCTAAATTCATTAATATCAAAGTAAATGTGAGAAATGTTAGAATGACTTTCATTAGGAAACGGAGAGAGTAGTAGATTGCAAACCCTGGTCAAAAGATAAGCATGACAAAGCTAACGGTAGCACATGCAAACTAACTGTACTGCAGTGCAACTATGCAACAGAAACGTTAGCCAATAGCCATGACAAGTGAATTCAAACAGATGTGTCATGCTACGGAAACCTGCTTCAGCGGTCAACTTTGAACTATACTCCCTGCAAAAAAAAAAAAAAACTTTGAATTATATAATTAAAGCGATTTGAATTCAAAGATTGAATTTTCTAAAATAACTTATGTGAGATTTTTTACTTGTCTTAGGATCAAACATGAAAATAGGGCCTTGTCACAAAGAAAATCGCTTAATTAAATTTACAAATTTAAAATCAGCTTTAGGATGATTATCTAAAGTACGGCCAAACCAAAGCTATCAACATCTTGAGTTACTCCCAACTAGGCAACTAGCTTTTAGAGAGTCATATGCTAAACAGTGGAACATGGTTCTCCATCCATCCCACGAAGGCGCACCCACATATCTTAAATATCCAAATCTTATATTATTTATAAAATTTGGTCAAACTATTAGTCTAATAAATAAAATCTGTTTGCTGACAATAATATCATCATTGAATTGGTATTTGAATGTACTTATGTAAGGTTATGATTTTGTTGATACAAACACGCAACTCCCTTTGTTCCACCGAATAAAACATGGTCAAACTTACCACAATATCTAAAACTAATATTTGAATATTGGTTTCAAGTATACTATAGTATTTGTAGCGGCAACAACCATAACCACAAGAAAATAAATTCAATGATTTTATTTTCATCAAATAAATTTCTATTTGTATTAGACTAATTGTTGGTCTAATATTTCAAGAGTTGAATTTTAAAATACGTGCATGTTTTATCTAGTGGGATGGAGGGAGTAGTATATGATAAACTCCTGATGATCTAAATAATATGGTAAACCTTTCTCGATCGGTTTTGTTGAGACTTCTTCTTAGTGCAAATACATGCATGGGGACAGTCTTTCCCTTTCCCTCACCAGTTGAGTTTTTTCTTTTAAAATAAAATATTAAGGACCAAATTGAGCAGTTGGGTGAACTTGAAGGATTACATTGGCTATTTAGGCCTTGTGTAGTTGGGAAAATTTTTTGGGTTTGGTTATCACATCGGATATACATACACATATTTAAAGTATTAAATGTAGTCTAATAACAAAACAAATTACATATTTCGCCAAGAAATTGCGAGATGAATTTATTAAGCCTAATTAATCCATCATTAGCAAATCATTCCTGTAGCACCACATTGTTAAATCATGGCGCAATTAGGCTTAAATGTCTTGCAATTTACACGCAATCTGTGCAATTGTTTTTTCCTACATTTAATACTCCATACATGTGTCCAAATATTCGATGTGACAGCGTGAAAAGTTTTGTTTTGGGAACTAAACAGGGCCTTAGCCGATAACCAGTGTTGCCACAAGTGTCAAGCAGTGGCCTATAAAGCTACTCCCCCGGTCCAAAAAAGGCCATTCCTAGCATTCCAAGCTGAAATTAGTGGAGAGTAAAAATAACCAAAATACCCATCATTATCAGAAAAAACAATAATGCTGATAAGTAGGTAAAGGATACTAAAGCGATGATAAAACTTCTCATTTTATGTGCTAAGGGTAGGTATGATGATAGATTTTTTTTTCTTTTTGACAAAGTTCAAACTCCAGAAGTTAAGTTTTTTTTTTTGAACGGAAAAAGTACATCACATTTATTAGTACGTAGGATCTCATCCTCCTATCTATCTATTATATTATTAAAACAGCCTTGAAAGGAGGTACAACGTTCACTGTAGAGGCTAGAAATTCCCACATTAATCAGAGAAAAAGAAAAGAAGAGTCCAAGTAGAAATACAATCTAAAAATAGCTAAAATTCGGAATTAAAAATATGCAATATGGAAAGAGGAGTCCATATATGAACCCAATACATGATTAATTAAAATTCAGAATAATAATAAAATAAATTTCAAAATTAGAAAAATAAGAAAAGAAGAGTTCGAGTAGGAATACAATTTATAAATAACTGAAATTCGGAATTAAAAATAAGGAATATTGAAAGAAGATTCCATACAAGTATCCAATACGAGATTAATTAAAATTCAGAATAAAAAAAATAAACAAATCGAAATTAGAAAAAAGAAAAGAAAATAAGAGTTCAAGTAGGAATACAATTTAAAATTAACTTAAATTCGGATTAAATATAAGCAATATTAAAATAAGAGTACATATAAAAGTCCAATAGTAGATTAAATAAAATTCGGAACAAAAAAATATAATAAAATCTGAAATTAGGCAAATTAAAAAGAGAGTTAAAGTAGGAATACAATTTTGAAACAACTGAAATTGAAAATAAAAAATAAAAATATCAATAGAACATAATAATAAATAAAATAAAATATGAAATTAGAAAAAGAAAAAAAAGATTTCAACTAGGAATACAATTTATAAATAACTAAAATTGGTGATAAAAAAATAATACTAATGAAAGAAAATACCATCTAAAACACATGACGAGATTAATTAAGTAACAGGACTATAAAGGAATAGAGTGGTGGCGGTTGATGAAACATCTAAAAGCTATTAATAAAACACCAAATAGAATCCTAATGACGATTAAAAGGAAGGACGTTGGGCAGATCGTGAAGCAATCAGTCAACACGGTTGGCGGGGACTTCTAGAAAGTAAAAAAAGAACCAATGATAATCATATTTGATTTTTAAAATCTCAATTATAATAAAATGAGACGCGGCGGGCGGGTCGTATAGGAGTACAATGGTAGAGCCGTCGATGGTTGGTGGGTCTTCTTGAAAGTAAAAAATGAATTCCAACGATAGTTGTGTTCAATTTTTTACAATCCCAATGACAACAAAGATTATTTGCCGGATGGGTCATAGAGGAGTATAATGACAACGTTTGACGGGATTTCTAAAAATTATCAAAAACATGAAACCCAACGAGACAATAAAACTCTAAAAACTATAATGTTCAATTTTTAAAAGTTCAGGCTTCTAAAAAGTAAAAAAAATAAACCCCAATAATAATCATGATTGATTTTAAAATCTCAATGACAATAAAGAAGGGCGGTAGCGAGCGAGCCGTAGAGGAGTACAGTGACAACGTCGCTAACGTTTTGACGGAACTTCTAGAAAGTAAAAGATATGAACCTAAACGATAATTATGTTCGATTTTTAAAATAGCAATGACAATAAAGAGAAGATGCAGTGGACGGTTGTGTAGGAGTATAATGGCAGCGTTTGACGAGACTCCTAGAAATTATTAGAAAGAAGCCCGATAGGACAATAAACTATAAAAACTATAAAAACTACAAGTTTTTAAGATCCAATTTTTAAAGATTCCAAGAAGAATGAATAGAAACAGTGGTAGATTGAGCAAGCTAATAAAAAATACTATGACAGAAGTAAGGGGTAACAACTGATGTGTCTTTTAAAAACTATAAAATTAGAAACACGAAGATGATAAGGTTTGATATTTCAAAATCTTAAGTCAACGAGATAACTATTTAATAAATTTTAAGTATACTCATATTAAAAAATATATAATTTTTATATTGACATGTAATCATTTTGCGCGTTTACGAAAAAAATAATTTTATATGGGTACTAGCCGCATAATTGCGCGGGCCACCCAGCTAGTTCCTATATATAATTATGGTGCTAGGCTGCTAATAAGCTGCCAGTTCGCCACAAGCCCACACCACCACGTCATGACGTCCATGTCGTATTCTCTACCGAAAGTGTGCATGATGATGGCCATGGCCATCAGCTGCATGATGATGATGTCCCAAGCAGCGTCGTCGACCGCCGCCATGGCGCCCAGGGACGGCGAGGGCGGCGGACGACGGCACCACTTCGTGCTGGTGCACGGGCTGTGCCACGGCGCGTGGTGCTGGTACAGGGTCGCCACGGCGCTGCGCCGCGCGGGCCACCGCGTCACGGCGCTCGACATGGCCGCCGCCGGCGCGAGCCCGGCGCGCGTCGACGAGGTGCGCACGTTCGAGGACTACTCCCGCCCGCTGCTCGCCGCGCTCGCCGCGCTGCTGCCATCCGGGGACGGGGAGCGCGTCGTGCTCGTCGGCCACAGCCACGGCGGGTTCAGCGTCGCGCTCGCCGCCGAGCGGTTCCCTGAGAGGCTCGCCGCCGTCGTGTTCCTCACAGCGTCCATGCCGCCCGTCGGCCGCGCCATGGCCAACACCACCGACGAGGTAAATTAACATCGACTAGCTAGTTGTTTATTAATGCTTGGCTTAAGCGCTTAACTCGATTTGTTAAACTAGTTTTATCTTAAGATTTATAATGTTAAATTTATCATCAAGAACTTACTTAAGTACAAATTATGTTCGAAGTAATTGAAGAATTAAGTGTGAATTTAACGATCACTAAGTAAAACAAATATATGATAATCTTTTTAAGCGAGGTAAATGAGTAGCCCGTGAGATGGCTCGTTAATTACGGTCTTGAGCAAAAGCTCATCTTATTATGATTACGAGTTAGAGCCGATTGAATCCACGAGCTTTTGAGCTCTTTGGGCTAGTAGAGAGAGGAAGCCTTACTATATCAATCTGAAGGTCATTTTTCTTTTCTCATTCTGCAGCTAGCACGGTTATTGAAATATACCGTATAATGTTTTAAGATTATGTAATCGAACTTTAAAATCTATTTTCCGTTAAAAAAAATTAAAAATCTTACTCCCTCCGTCCCATAATATAAGGGATTTTGATTTTTTCTTACAACGTTTGACCACTCATCTAATTTAATTTTTTTTAAAATTATTAATTATTTTATTTGTGACTTACTTTATTATCTACAGTACTTTAAGCACATCTTTTCGTTTTTTATATTTTCTAAAAAATATTTAAATAAGATAAGTGGCTAAATTTTACAAATAAAAACTAAAAATCGTTTATATCGTGGGATAGAGGGAGTAGATCACTAGTATAAGAAATCAAATATGGTAGCAATCCATGGCTGCGAAAGGGAATCTTTCTTAGCGACATGGACATTATTCTTTTTTGCTCTATCTGCACCTGGCAGTGTTTGCTTTTTTTGAAAGAAGAGCTAGCAGCTTTAAAATATCTTTCACTAACAAACGTGGTAGTCTTACGAGAAGAAAAAAAATAATGTACTACATCCGTCCCAAAATATAGTAATTTTTAGCTATAAATTTGGATACAGTTATCTAGATTCATAGCTAAAAATACTTATATTTTGAGATAGAGGGAGTACTTAATAAAACTTAAATTGCAAATTTATAATCACCTAAATTTGCATATTACTAAGACTTAAATTGCTGGACTACGGGTCTGTTTGGAGGAGCTTTAGATTCTGAGAAGCAGCTGTTTGGTAGCCAGCTTTTGAGAATCTAGAAAAACTCTGAAACCCAGCTTCTCCAGCTTCTGGCTTCTTAGTTCATTTTTCAGAATCTATAACTACAGATTCTCAGAAGCTGTGGACTGTTTGGGGGCCGCTTCTAGCAGAAGCAGTTTTTGGGAAAAGCTGCAGCTGGGACAAGCTCCGCCAAACAGAGCCTACGTAAAATATGTAATTGTAAGTTCATTTTATCTGCAATTGTTGTTAAGTATGATTTTGATACATTTTTATCCAAGATTGAATATTTTAATATGTAATTTTATTTGTACCAAGTTTTAATGAATGGTAAGTTATATTTCATGTTTAGGTTACAATAATTTCTTCAACCTTTTATTTAAAAGAAAAGGGACTTTGCGTATAAATAATTAATAGAAGAGTGGTGTAAAGAATCATGGGATTGCCATTCAAGAAATTAAAAAGTGATTGAAATTGCCTAAAACAACAGTCGAATATAAACATTCCTAAAAAAAAAATACTTCCTCAACTGTAAAATATAAAGCACAACAACCACTAATACAAATACCAAGAAAAAAGTTATTATGACATTATTATTTGGATCACGCCGATAAATACAATACATCCAATAAAATTAGATATCTTAATTTAGTCAAGAAGAAATGCTCAGGTGCTAGTTAATCATACTACTCCTACATGCACGCCACGCCTTGTTTTAGAAAACATTGAAAACAATAGCACGTACTTCTTTTGCATATCTATTAAAAAAAGCTTCTCATTTTCCTTTTGCGTGTGCGAGAGAAAGAGAGAGCTAGACGTAATTAAGAAAGTTGACTTATCTTGATAAGAAGTAATTACACCGGAAGTTAACACAGCCGAGATCGCCGACATGGGCGTGTCTGCTCTCTGCTGGAGGTACGCGTAGTACTATTAGGCCCTGTAATTTCGAGTTTCATATCGAATGTTTGACGGGATATCGAAAAATATTTTAGGACACAAATGAAAAAACTAATTTTATAAATCAACTGGAAACCGTGAGACGAATTTTTTAGTCTAATTAAGCCGTCATTAACAATTATGGATTGTAGCATTTATGGCTAATCATGAACTAATTAGGTCAAAAGAATCGTCTCGCGATTTTCATATAAACTGTACAATTAGTTTTATATTTAATGTTTTATGTATGTATCAAAGATTTGATGTGATGTTTTTAGAAAAAAATTTAGAAACTAAACGAGGCCTTACTCTACTCATGGCTGGCTGGCTGCCTAGCTGGCGCCGCGCCTTATGATAAAACGTACAAGACACCACTATACTCTAAAAATAGTCGAATCCAAACACCACCTTTCTACATGAAGTCAGAACTCTAGAGTCTATTGCATGAATGAGAGCTAATTCGTGAGACAACTATTTTAAGTCTAATTAATCTATAATTAGCATATGTTTACTGTAGCATCACATAGGATAATCATAGATTAATTAGGCTCAATAGATTCGTCTCGCGAATTAGTCTAGGGTTATGGAATGTGTTTTGTCATTAGTTTACATTTAATATTTCTAATTAGTGTTAAATATCCGATGTGAAATTTAGTCCTTCTATCCAAACATGCCCCAAATAAGTACTTTCATCTCCAAAGTCTCATCCACCTCCGAGGACCGCGCTTAGCGCGGGTGGCAGGAGCCAGTGGCTCGCTCCGTGCCGATCAGCATTCGAGTCTTAGACTCAACGCTCGTCCCTCGCCCGGGGGGATTTTTCCCCTCTTTACCCGGGACTGACTTCGGTTGGTCCCGGCTAGGTAATAGGGTACACATGCGTGCGCGTTTAGTGGGACTGCACGTTTTCCGTGCACTAAGGCCTAGTGCCTCCAATCTCATTCCTAACGTGTGTGTGCGTGTGTTGTAGTGTGAGTGTGGTAATTTAGTCGTTTTATCTTTCTCTTCTTATCTTCCACGATCAAAAACTCTATAATTAAGTAGCCATATTTGGGTCGGCTGGAGCACTATTATTTACTCCTCCAGTTTAGGTGGGCAGCTCCATTCTAAATTGATCTACATATTTCATAGGTACACCAAGATCAAGAAAAACTAATAACTCTCTCATACTATATTTACTCTAACAACAAACTCCATGCATGCACCATCCCCACTATTTCTTAGCCAATAGCAAATCAAGATATTGCATGTGGGTTATAAATACTTATGTGTATGGATGCATGCATCAGTGTCTATTTACTCCAATGCACAAATAACGAATAGACTTAATAAATAAACATAAATATGCAGATCATTTAAGAATAACCTTAAAAAAAAAACTATATGAATATCAATATGTGATGGAGGGAGTACTAGCTAGTCCGTGCAATGATTATCATGTATGGATGACACAATATATTTATTACGTTCTGACTTTAGAGTTTAGACTAGCCCACCTAAACAGTCGAATCCAAACACCAACTTTCGACATTTTATCACTACATACTCTAAAAATAGCTATACTTGGTATATAATTTAAATAGTATAAGTAACTATGTTTTACTACCTCCGTCCTAAAATAAGTGCAGCCATAGATATCCGTGTTTAGCGTTTTGACCATCCGTCTTATTTGAAAAATTTATGAAAAATATTAAAAAAATTAGTCACACATAAATTACTATTCATGTTTTATCATCTAATAACAATAAAAATACTAATCATAATATTTTTTGAAATAAGACGAACGGTCAAACGTTGAACATGAATAGTGCTAAAACTGCACTTATTTTGGGATGGAGGGAGTAAGACTTAAAGTGGACTAGCTTTTGATGTGTGCACACACATTTATATCAGAAAAATTAATATAAGGAATCCCGTGGGGCACGAGGGCACATGATAAAACAAGGGCGAACGTTACATATCTCCCATATCCATTTCCCCTACCAACTTGCTTTCTCCCCCACCGAGCAGCAGCGCTTCATCTTCCTCCTCCCTCCTTCCACTCCTCTGCCCCAGTGGCCATCCTCCTCCTCCCTCTCCTCAACTCCTTGATGATCGTCTCCAACATCGACGACATCCTCTATCCTCTTTTCACCCTTCCTACACCAGATCCAGAGCATGTGAGAGAGTGGAGGTTGACAAGGGCATGGGGGCTATAGCCAAGGAGGGAGCCAACTATGGCTGTGAGGTTGGGGGTTGTCATGTATGAGTAGAAGGAAAGGGAGGCGGCGAGGCCGAGGGGGACAAGGTTCTGAGCATCGACATGGAGGTGGAGGCAGCCGGTCTCAATGTAAATGGCAACCTTGGAGTTGATGAAGTGGATCCGAGGTCGTCGGGTTTATTCATGCTCCTTGCTAACCCATCACTTCTACTCGTCAGTGTTGTATACAGGTACATCGCAGCCGATACCTTAGGTATCAGGGGGTTGATACCCAGGGTTTGATACCTCGGGTATCATGCATGGTACCTAGGTACAAGGGTTTGATACCTTGGGGTATCATGCCAGGTACCTTAGGTCTCAGCCAGTACACATATGTACTGTCGGCCCCCGGTTTTTAGATACGGAAAGCCACATGTGTTCGCAATACCAACTCCCTGGATCGGTAGGTTGGCATACACACAATATAATACTGTACAACATCGTTTGCATTGCATAATTTTATAGTTCTCATTGATACAAGGAAAGCCCGAATGGGTTCCCGAATAGACCATAACTGGTCGAGTACAATACCAACATCAAAGCATAAGGTAGGATAGCAGAAGCGAGGCTATAGCGGACCGGCTATATTCCCACAGGCAACAACTAGGAGTTAGTCCCTAGGGCGTCTCTTCCTTCTCTCCCTCCTTGGGAGCGTTTTCGAATGGCACCTCCACATCAACTGGGTATAAGAGAGGGTGGTAAAGCAAGGGTGAGTACTAGCGTACTCAGCATATCACCACTTAAAATAAATGCAAATAATGAATACATGGATACCAGGAAGGGGTTCGAGCTATTTGCGTAAAGCTATATTTCACAAATCATTTCACAAACCTAGGACCTAGCAGTTTTAACCGAAAATGTCGTTAAGTTGAAGTTGTGTTTAATAGTGAGGGTTCATCCACCCACCCCAAGCCTCGCTTGGCCAGGTTTACCCTCACCACCAGTTCATACCATTACTATACTAACCTCCTCGCATGTTGGGCGAGAGGTTACACAAGTCTTAACATCTCTAGTCTAAGCCGTACTAAACTTTATGAGGTTCGATCAATCGTTCAAAGGTCCGTTCATTCGAGCGTTCAAAGCTCGTTCGTTCAAAACGTTCATGTGTTTGATTAGCCGAAACATATGACTGTTCGGGGTTACGACGACCGAGAGGTGGCGCAGTCTCTTGCCCAACCGAGGCCCAGCCGATGCCGGCCGCGGCGGAGCAAGTGAAGAGGCGGCAGCCTGTGCACGGGAGGGAGTGGCGAGGATGGATGGGAGTGGAATGTCGGGGAGAAGGGAGAAGAGAGGGGCGGGTTGCGTGCTTGGCTTTGGCGGCGCTTATATAGGTACCGGGTGAGCTGATGCATGCATTCATTTCATCCACGAGCTTCCGCGCACGTAGGTGAGGTGGTTGACTGTTTGGCGGCGCGGCGGCACGGCGTCACCGATTGGGGCTACCGTGGCGATGCGGGATTGGCTTCGACAGGTGTTGGTTGATGGCTGACACACGGCGCCGTTAGGCGGAAGCTAACCTCCCGCACTAACTCGAGTAATATCGGCAAGGTGGCGGTCGAAGACAGGATTTTCGGGCGTTCGGCCGCCAATCGTGTTTACCGCGTCGCGGTGCGCTGGTGCGCTGGTGGATCCGGCGCGGCTTTTGCTGCCATTTGCTCGGCGGCGTGCGGTTGGGGAGCGACAAAACGGCCAGTGAGGGAGGGAAGGAAGGGGCGGCGGCCAGCGGCGGCGCGCGAACGGCCTCACCCGCGATTTAAGAGAGGGCAAAGCCGATTAAGGGTGGAGGGGGGGAGGGGGGAGGGCAAACATAGACTTCCCTCGGCTAGCCGATTGAGGGAAAAAAGGAAAAATGGACCAAGGGAGGTAAATAGAATTTTCTTTAAAAAGTCTCAAATAGTAGAGGCTAGGTTGAGGGAGTGGATTTGGACTTCGTAGGATAGAGTTGCTCTGAGAGGTAAAATATAAGGATAAAACCCTTTTCGAGGATAGAAAGGATTGTAGAAATTTAAACAAAATTTGGCACTTGGCAAGAAAGGGTAAAATCCAAATCCATAAGTTCGGCATGATGCAAGTTTTTGCAAATTTTCCTGAGGCGAATTTTTGGTCTTCGAATTTTATTTTAACGAACTTTTCAGGGTGTGTTACATGTACCAAGTGAATAGTATCATGTATTAGGTATCGGGTTTGGTACTTATGGTATCAGGTACCATATCAAGGAATGAGGAAGGAGGGTGCGCTCTCATCGTCTGGCTTACCGACAAGTCACATGTCATTGTCTCATCTTCTTTTCTCCCTTCCTCTCGACGCCTCCCTCCTTCCTCTGTTGTTGCTGTGACCGGTGAGGGCAAGGAGTTAGTGGTGCCACTGCTTCATTTCTTTGAAACGTGGGAGCTCAAACATAGGGGAAGATGGATTAGATTTATAAAATATCCTGTTGGAATAGAATCCCGTGCTCTAGCAATCCTCATACTAATACACGGAATCATGTGGTGCATGAGGTACTAGCAAAGGCCCAGACCCATCTTTGCTACGGGTAGCTATGGGTAAAAGAAAATACGATAATATATTTAGATAAAATATCTTTGGTGTCAAATATACAAGCACCGCTTGTTTGTGATTTTAATACATGTATCCACTTTTTTAAACAAATATTCATACTATTGCATAGTATATGTTAAAAAATATGAAGGACTATCACCGCCACTACTATTTTCCATAGCAGTATAGATATTATTACATGTATGTAACTATTCTACGATCACATTATGCACTGTATATTGATGATATACTCCTACATAATTAATTAATTATGAAATTGTTGGTTTCTACTTTGCGATGCAGTATGTGAGCTTTGTTGGGGCAGATTTCTTCCTCGACTCGAGGGTGCTGGAGCAAACGAACCCCGATATCCCGGGAAACCCTGAAATATTCGGGCCCAATTTTATGGCCCAGAAACTTTACCAGCTAAGCCCGCCAGAGGTAATGCCTTAAATCGCAACATGAGGCATCAATTTCTATTTATTTTTTTCTAGAGCAAGAGGGAATTTTAATTTAATTTTTTTATGATACTCTAGATCAGCTCAAATAGTTCGTATGTTTGCTCTCAAACAGATGACGTTATGTACGGTCAAATCTCACTTGTTAAATCAATAATAAAAAAATATTTATATTTAATAGGTGAAAATGGCATTAGTAGATTTGTCATTAAAAAAGCTTCATATGATTATATATGATTATATTTTTAATAATTTGTATAGATGTATAATTTGAGAAAAAACATAAATATTAGGGAAGGACCTAATATCAAATAAATAGAAGGGGTAAGGCTTCAAATTTAAGATGGCTAACCCATCACCTTGTGGAGCTAGGTAGAATACCCAGAACGTTTCTCTTTTTTTAAAAAAAAGAACGTTTTTTTCGAAAAAAAGAAAATGATGACACTTACATTAAGGAATATGTGAATGATCAAAATGATGTTAATTTTCGATTTTCGTAGAAAATTCTTTTGAAAGAGCACATTTTATGGTAAAGCTTCTGCATTCCAAATAGGACTTTAGCTAGGGATGACAAAAATCAATCTCTAATGCACCTACGAATTGACCTGATATATTCATATATATAAATGTTCACTTATTTTTGGATTTATGATTCATATATAAGTCTTTCTTTTTTTTCCATAGGACTTAACCCTGGCGTTGTCGCTGATCCGGCCGGCGAACCGGTTCACCGGCGACGCGCTCATGAGGGACGCCGGCCTCCTGACGAAGGAGAGGTACGGGTCGACGAGGCGCGTCTTCGTCGTCGTGGAGGACGACCACGCCATCCCCGTCGAGTTCCAGCGCCGCATGGTCGCGGAGAACCCCGGCGTCGAGGTGGTGGACATCGCCGGCGCCGACCACATGGCCATGATCTCCAAGCCGGCCAAGCTCGCCGACCTGCTCGTCAGGATCGCTGCCAATTAAAGCACCACAACCTTGAATGCATATTTTGCCAGATTGAATTTCAGAAATAATTGATAATATAATATTATAAACAAATAAATAAGTGTGTGTATATATATATATATATCCTTGTGCCGTTTGGAATCTGTAATAATGCATGTGTATTTGGACACCATCAAGATAATTAAAAAAGGGGCTGCTATGCAAGATTATACAGATTAGATATCAGATCCTAATACTTCTGAGATATCATGTCCTGATACCTAACCGGTATTAGCTGATACTTCTGAGGTATCAGGTGATACCTATAAGGGTATTAGGCGATTTCTTTTACATATTAGGTGATACTTGCGAAGTATCAGGTGATAGCTGTTAAATATCAAGCGATACCTACCACGTATTAGGTGATACTTGCAAGGTATCAGGAGCCGGGAACTAACGCACCGTCGCTGGTTGTCCAACCGTCCATGTCCCACGTCAGAGCTCGTTGCCGGCGGCCGCATCCTCCATTGTCCACGACACATCACAGCTCGTCGCCAACGGCCGTGTCCTTCGTCATCCACGCCCCACACTAGAGCTCGTCGCCGATGGTCACATCCTCTACCGTCCATGCCACGTCGGAGCACGTCGGCGGCGGATGCGTCCTCCATCATCCACGCCCCACGCCAGAGCTCATTGTCGGTAGCTGCGTCCTCCTTCGTCCACTCTCTGGCGATGAGCTCCCTGGCGACACAACAATACCAATCTCCATGGCATACAAGCAGCAATACAAACAATGAATTGGAATCACCTTCTGGTTCTTCACCTTGGCTGGAACTTGCTCCTCCACTGCCGCCTCTTCCTTACCCTCTTCTCCGACTAGCTCCCCTTCTTCGGGTCAGCGCAGCAGCATCCGGCGATGTTTCCCGGGCAGTGCAGCAAGGCGGGCACGAGTCCTTTCTCCGGAGAGCCCCTTCCCCTTCTCCTATGATGTGCTCCCTAACGGAGCGGCAAGGTGAGGCGAGGCAGCGGGGGCCTTCTCCGACAAGCTCCTCTCTCTCTCTCTCTCTCCTCCGCTAGCAAGCTCCCTCCTTCCTTCGCTGCTGCATGCCGCCATTGCGCTGCTCTGCTGCCGCGCTTAGTGCTCTAGGATGAGGAGCAAGACGATACCGTCGCGTGGGCGCTGGAAACAGGATTCCGTCATTTAGCATTTCCGTAAATAAAAAGGTGTCTCTGAGTATCATCAGGAGATTTTCTTTTTTGAAAATGTACATCTTTTTTTTCCAAATCTGCATGACTTGTCGGGTTCAAATCAAACATTTAATTTTTTTCTTCATTTAAGTCTTGAATGCATAGAGACTACAAATAAAACAACTTATTTGAAATAACTAAAATATTAAATAGGTCTAGCTCTTATGGATGGAGGGAATACGTAGAGGGTAGAGTACAATTTTCTATTTCTAATACGAAGGAAGATACAATTTTCTGCAGTATATGCACTCACTGTTAGCAATTAATTAGCACCGTAAGGAAATCACTGTGGAATGTTCAGAACGCTGCCTTGTCCATTTATTAATCTTCCGTTTAGATCATCATTTTAGTTTACTCTCGAAAGTCTAGTTCGATCAGTTACTTGCATGGACGTTACCAAATTTTGGCTATTTTAGTTGGTAATATTTTTTCAGAGATATATTATCCATAATAAATCTACAAATACTTGAGACTGTTATGCTATTTATAATTGTATCGGAGCGAAATAGGCCTACAATACAACTATTAACCTATAAAATTTGATAGGATGGAAATTAATATGATTACTGAATGTTACTAACTATTCGAAAATGAAGGGAATATATTATTCCACACTTAGCCACAAAGTGCCTAGAAACAATTGGGACAGTAAATATTTTAAGGCATGTTCGGTCCAATACACGAATTAATTAATAACTAATATAATTCAACAAATAGCTTGAAGAAATGTTATGTGAGCAGTGTTTATATACAAAATTGTATAAGAAATTGTATTTATAAAAGCCTGATATGGATAATTCATACCTTATCTTAAAAAGAACACGGTCTCATTAGCGTTAGAATCTCATAAATACACGTTATGGTGCTAACTGCCAGTTTGCCAGCTGCCACCAAGGAACCAATCCACCACCTCATCTATGTTACCGTAGTACTCTCTCCGTCCCAAAATAAAATAATCTAATACTGGATATCATATATCTTAGTCTAGATTTATACTATTAAGATGTATCTCATCCAATACTAAATTGGTTTTATGAGACGGAGGGAGTATCTTCTAATGAAATTGTGCAACACCTCCACCCAATAAATATGAGGAAAAAGTCTACTTTTTTACATTTCTAGTTTGATTCTCGTTCTTTGACCACAAAAATCAGGGACAGAGTTAAAACTAGATCAGATTACCTCTCTAGGCAGACAGTTTTGATGTTTATTTTGTTCTATCTTACATGTTGACCTGATCTTTATTATACGTAACGTTTAACTGATATTATAGTGAGAGGATAAAATGACACATTATCTCTACTATTATAAAAATTAAATTTATTTCCGCTAAAATTTTGGTACTTCATCCGTATTTGAGTTGTTTTTTATTTGGTTATAAATCATCTGTATCTAATTCGATGTGGGTCTAAATAACTAATATGCCCCTCCTAGCCCGACCCAAGCGGTCCAAACCATCCTGCCACCCCATCCAATGCGTCTCCACTCGGCGTGGCCCATGCCTCTCCCCCGATCGGTGTTTTTTTTCTTTTCCCATTTTTCATTTTCATTTTCTCCTTTTCTTTTCTTCCAATCATCATGATCTTCTCACGATCCTTCCCATCTCTTCCGTTTTCTCCTCCTTTTCTCTTTTCTTCTCTTTAAAATTTCTCTCCTCATAAATGTTTTCCTTTTGAAATTATCATTGCCTCCTCTGTTTCTCTTTTTTTCTCTTTCAAATTTCTCTCCTCATAAATGTTTTCCTTTTGAAATTATCATTATTTAAGGTTTGTATACAGTAAATTTGTTACCTTACAAATGCTTTCTATCTATAGTAAAAAATTTCAATAATTGAATATTCAAAATTTCAATTTTGGTCGATGAAGTATAGCAAATACACATGTGTCAACTTATATAGTAGCCACCCAATCGATTTGTGAGACTATGGAAAGGTGTACATAAAGGATTCTTCGTATGATAATGCAAGCGAATGTAACATGGTTCAATGCTATATATGATTTTGATTTAGTTTTACCATTATTTTGTCTTGTTTTGGTCATTTAAATTGGCAGAGTTTAATCAATCGCGAAAATTATTTTCAGCTGTTGCAACGCAAAGGCATTTTTGCTAGTAGGAGTAAATATAAAATAAATTCAGTGGGACCCACATCTACATGCCATCCTATGTCATCCCCACTTTCTCTTCCTCTCCTCTACACTCTCTTCACTCGTTGCCTCCATGACCACCTGCCCATCACTTCCTCGAGTTCTCCTTCACCCTTCTCGTCTTGCATCGGAAGAGCTGCCACTTTCCTCATGGTAGGGCGTGACGATGCCATCAACGTAGGTGAAGAAGATTATGCATGGTCGTCGATCTAGAATCTGCCTCTCGATGATGGTCATAGTGGCAATGGACCCGCCTCTCCTCAACCGCAGGCCATGCTCACCAGATGCAACGTCCTCATCCCGCATGCACTGCTGGAGGGCAATATCTAGAGGCGGGCGTCACCAATCTGGAGTACGAGCTCGACTTGGAGGATGGGTTGGGTGAGTTGCGTCACCTCCTCTATCTCTCTCTCTCTCTAGATTTAGATGGACCCGTCTCTCCTCAACCGCAGGCCACGCTCACCAGATGCAACGTCCTCATCCCGCATGCAATGCTGGAGGGAAATATCTAGAGGCGGGCGTCACCAATCTGGAGTACGAGCTCGACTTGGAGGATGGGTTGGATGAGTTGCGTCACCTCCTCTATCTCTCTCTCTAGATTTAGGAAGCCACGACCGCTGATGCAATCAATGTGGCACCTGCCTGGAGTAGCCACGGGCTTGTAGTCGTCACCGCCTCCTCCTCCTCGAGTTCCTTTCTTTCCTGGGCTCAGTCCTGCCTTCTCCACGCACTGCCCGAAGCGAGCTTTGCCTCCTCCGCCAATGCCACTGCCTTTGCCCTCGTCGATGCCCAGCCAGCTCTTGTTAATGACTAGCAAGGCTCTCTACCTAGACAAATTCACACTTGGCGCGACAATCAAGGTGGCATATGCTCTTGGATGACAGCGGTGCAGCACTCGGGAGGTGCCTCCGTAGGGTCTCATCGTCTAGTGCGATATAGTGGATGGCGTGGTGGGAGAGAGACTGAAAGGAGAGAAAAGGGGAGGAGAGAGCTGTCATGACATGTTAGTTTCACCGTTTTTCTTTAAAAAAAATCGTGAGAGACTTACATGTGGTTTTTGTCTATTTTTAATTGTTCTTTTGAATTGGAACGCATGTTAAGTGTTACGTAGGTACTACGTCATGTAAAAAACCAGGTTAAAGTGTTACGTAGGATGAAATCACCATCAAAATCGTATAGGAACGTAAATTAAATTGATTTTAACAGTTGAGTGAGTCTCTATACTTGCTTTTCATATGGATAAAACTCGTTATGCACTCAAGGAAGGTAAAAATGGACTTTTTCCTAACTATGAGGATTGCCCAAGCACTCAAGACCACGGTTGGTGGCACAGTGGAGCTTGGCGGCGGCGGCGGCGAGGTCGACGGCCGCAGCCATGTAAATAGCGACGTACAGTAAATGCTTACGGATATATGGAGGAACTGAAGTTACAATTTTCTGCAGTGTGCCCCACCTGTTTGTCCGTTTAGCACTATGACGAAAATCACGCGGTACACATGGAACGTTCAACCCGCTGTCGACAGCGATAAACCTTAATTGAGTTTACCGCGTCTTATCAGCGGTACACATGGTAATAATGCTAAGACGTCTTATCTGTTTATCGCTGTCTCGATATAGTTTGGTCTGCTCCGTACTCCTTATCCTCCCTCCGTCCTAAAATAAGTACAGTTTTACACTATTCACGTTCAACGTTTGACCGTTCGTCTTATTTAAAAATTTTTATGATTAGTACTTTTGTTGCTATTAGATGATAAAAAATGAATAGTATTTTCTGTGTGACTAATTTTTTTAATTTTTTCATAATTTTTTTAAATAAGACGGATGGTCAAACGTTGGACACGGATATCCATCGCTGCACTTATTTTGAGACGGATGCAGTATATTTTATAAAGTTCGTACTCAATAAGTGTAGTCACTTATGAAGTCACGACATCTTAATTGTTTTTTTTTACTTATGAAGTCACGTCATATTAATTGTTTTAGCATTTGAATGATTTATCAAGGATGTGGATTGCATTTCTTTTCCTCCGAAACCACACCATACAACCTAATCATTTATAACATTTAGATAAGTGATCAAGATACAAAATATATAAGCACATGAAAAAAATCTATAGTAAATAAGAAAGAAAATTTTATAATTTATATATACTATTTTGAAATAATTGTCAAGGCTATGGATACCACATACCTAATAGTAGTTGACAAAATCTCGGCAGGACCCACCACATACCATGTCTTATACGGAAACTGACCTCGGATATGGAGGGAGTTCCAGATAAGGAAAGACAACCAGAGTTCTATATGGAAATGACAAGGATCTACTCGGATTGTATCCATACTGGTTTCCCTAGTTCTACTTGGACAAGGGGACACCTATGGGTATAAATACAAGACCCCCTAGGAGGAGAGGGGAGACAGAACAATAGATCAAGACACAATATCAACATACAAGCCAATATACGTCAAGACATGCCGTCGGATATCGACATCAAAGATATACCTGGACTGACCTTATCCCGGTACCTACAGAGGCCGGCTGTAGGGATCTAGCGTTGTCTCTGATCTCGCCGGGCACAGATTCGAGGAGGAAGACTACCCTGTTATTGACTACATGATGATACTTCAGTCCGCTATATCGATAACAGATAGATAGGCTACCCCAAATATTGTACTGCTGTGATTATGATGAATAAGAGCAACGACCGGCTTCGGCCAACAGGAGCAGGGTTATTACCTGACAATTCAGGGGCCCGAACCTGTATAAAAATCATTGTCCCCATCTCTTTTACCTCAATCTCGCATATATCATAGCATCAACGATCTCCATACTATGCAAATACCGGAATCGCGACATCGAACATCGACAATAATAGCGGCTACCAAATTTAATTTTGCCTATTTTAAATGTGGCGATATATCTTTTTGGTTTTTGTAAAAACGTAGAATAACGCAATTGCCAGATCGGTCTTGACCACTGTTTGATAATTTTTCGTGCAGGCCTGCAGGGATTATCCATAACAAAACTACAAATATTCTACCTTATTGAACGAAATAAATCTCACTGTATAGATATAAACTTACAGAACAGATAATGTGGAGATAGCCATTGCTGCCGATTATTTAAAAACGAAGAAAACATATACTACTCCCTCCATTTAATTAAATGAGTGTTGATTTTTCATATAACATTTGACCATTTATTTTATTAAAAAAATATAAATATAATTTCTTTTATATATTGTGGACTTGTTTATCATCAAATAAAATATAATTTTAACTTACACTTTTACATTTCTATATTAAATTTTTAAACAAGATAAACGGTTAAATGTTGTGTGAAAAGTTATTGAAAATAAGGTAGTGTAATTTAACACTTAATTAGCCACATTTGTTACACAAATGTTATGGTGCTAGCCGCCAGTTTGTCAGCAGCCCACCTCCATAATACCCTCTTTTATTAACTTTCTACTGAAAATGTGCAACACGCAAAGAAATATAAGCGTGCATTAAATAATTTTCTACTGATGATGTGCAACACGCAAATTAAAGAAGGAAACATATATATAGGAGCTACGCAGATGCATATGCACAATCGATGATGGCCCAAGCACCCATGTCCACGGGCGGCGGCGCCATGGAGCTCGGCGGCGGCAGCCATGAGAGCGTGGAACGTCGTCGACGGCACCAGCACCACTTCGTGCTGGTGCACGGGCTGTGCCACGGCGCGTGGTGCTGGTACAAGGCCGCCGCGGCGCTGCGCCGCGCGGGGCACCGCGCCACGGCGCTCGACATGGCCGCCAGCGGCGCGCACCCGGCGCGCGTCGACGAGGTGCGCACGTTCGAGGACTACTCCCGCCCGCTGCTCGACGCGCTCGCCGCGCTGCCGCCGGCCGGCGGGGACGGCGACGACGAGGAGCGCGTCGTGCTCGTCGGCCACAGCCAGGGCGGGTTCAGCGTCGCGCTCGCGGCGGAGCGGTTCCCAGAGAGGGTCGCCGCCGTCGTGTTCCTCACCGCGGCCATGCCGCCCGTCGGCCGCCCCATGTCCGCCACCACTGAGGAGGTAATTAACCTGTGTTTAGTTCACACTAAATTAAAAATTTGGTTGAAATTGGAATGATGTGATGGAAAAATTAATTTGTGTGTATAAAAGTTTTAATGTGATGGAAAAATTGAAAGTTTTAAGGATAACTTTGGAACTAAACACGGTGTTAGCTGCGAAATCAACAGAAGTTTTTTCTGATCGATCTACTAGTCTTTTTTTTATTTACTCCATGAATGCGCACTAAACGATGTTTTAGGATTACGTTAATTAAATCAACTTTAAAATCTTATGACCTAAAAATTCCACCCTATTTTTCTAAAAGGTAGATGTATAATATGTGAGTTTAATTAGGATTGTGTCAATATCTAAGTGTCAATATAACCCTGAAATGCTCAAATTAAAATGGCATTTTGTCTGGGAGTCCTTAATGAATTGTACTGTGGACCAACAAGCATTGTTTGTCCGTGATTTATTTTCTAAAAAGAAGAATTATGAACACACCCACACATGGACAAATATATTTTAAGATTGATAGTCAATACAAATGCAATGTTGACATAGACTCATCAATTAGCACTGAAAAAATAATTATACAAAAATATGAGTACTCATACTTAATGAGTTGAAGACTCGAATTTGACTGAGTATATTCTACCATACGAAACTTAACCTATTTAGGCTGAGTTCGTTTGTTGGAGTTGTGAACTAATAATCACTCATACATATGAAAACGAGAAAGAAGTGTTGGCAACCTCAAGCAACGGACTCAGTGTTAGTAGTTACGCTTCGTTTTTAGAGGTAACCACAACCACCTACCGAGTATCGAGATAATGTTTTTGAGAACGACATTTAAATTTGGTCAATCTTTAATCATGTTCTGAACTTTTTTATTACATTTCTGAACTTAGTGGAAATTAAATGATCTTTCTCGCCAGATAATATAGCCGACATGATTTTATTTTCATGGAAATCATAGGAAATAATCATATTCCCTACAAACATTTTGTCGAGATAAAACCTGCTAGATATCTCGACTCCATTATTATTATCTCCGAGTCATAATATTTGATAATTTTGAGTAGCGGACCATATATATTTTTTAAATTATTTACTTATGATAAATAGGCTTTATATTACCACATATATGATTTGCACTACATAAATATAAATAAATATGTACCGATTTACACTACATATTTTCTTCACATTTATGATAACTAGGCTTTATATTAGGTTTGTCCATGTTTCCAAGAGAAAAAAATATTTTTATATTTAATCATGAGTAAATATTTTACTGTGAGTAAAAATTTTATTTTTGCTAATGTGGAAAAATCTCAGACGTTTGTTTTCAAATTTAATGGTAGTTCCAATGTTTCTAATATATATGGTTTGTATTACATACTTTTTCTGTTTATTAGGAGAACTCATTTTCTTTGCATGCGACCGAGAGAGAGGGGGGGGGGGGGGAGAGATAGACGTAACTAAATGCGTTGACTTAGTTTAATATTGACAACTACTGCTAATGCGAGACCGACACATGAGTCTACTACTCCCATCGTCCCAAATTATAATACTTTTTTACATGGTCTTGAATGATATATTTTTGACTATTAATTTATTTAATATTATGTTATCAAACAACTACAAAATTTATATCACATAAAGTATTTTAAAATACAAATCTAGTGATATAACATGTATAATACTTAGGGTGTGTTCGGAAGCCAGTGTTCCCAACCGGAACAGTGCGCACGGAAAACGGAGCGGTCCATTAGCACGTAATTAATTAAGTACTCTCAGCTAATTAATATTTTTTAACAAATTTAGACTCTAGAACAAGCTATATTTTGTTTATTAATAGGGCACATCATACATTTTCCTTCCCTACTAAGGGCTACTTTGGGAAAAAAATTCTGAAGGATGTATTCGGAAAGAATTACTATATGGACATTTTGAACAAAGGAATGGCTTTTCTGAATTCCTTTAAAGTTTGTTAGGATTGCCTACAATTATGAGAATTTTGGAGGATTTTTAACATAAGGTTTAACGTCTTGAAAATATTCATTTATGCCTCCTCTCTTCTGATCGATTCCTATTCTTTTTCTGTGATCATACAAACGATATGGTTTTCTTATATTTTTCTATCATAAGACTTGTAGTGACAAGGCACTCGAATTCTAAGTTTTTCAAAAATTATGTATTCCAAAGAAGTTGTCCCAAAATATGAGGGATTTTTTTTTATTTTTAGATAAAGAGAGTGTTTAGGACATTTTAGTCATTTTTCCTACTACCTCTAACCCCATAATATAGCTATCTCTTCTATTGAAGTTTGGATGGTAGAGGTAGTTATATTATGAGATGAAGGTAATCGGTAATTCTAAAACTGGTGGGTAACCCGCCATGCAATTGGTCCAGGTGGTCGTATAGGTCCGCGACGCGTGGAGAAACGAGAGGAACGGGCGGACGGCACACCACGATAGATTTTCTTTTCTTTTTTTGTTACTCGTGCCTTCCCGATTTCTCGCGTACGCGCGTCCGATTTGGGCCTGCTCCCAGCGAGGTTGGGCTGATTGGCGGCCCATGCGCGAGGAAGGACGCGTGACGAGCGGACGAATGTCGTCGGGTGCGTGTGCTGGGTCTTTGCCTCTTGGGTGGGGGGGTACTGGCCGGGCAACTCCTGCGCTAGCTTCATGTAGGAGGAGGAAAATAATAGAAAAAAAAAAGACCAATGTTAGCCATCAAGGAAATTCTACAGGCAAAATTAATGCAAATTAAATATTAGATAGAAAAGGTTAAGGTAAGAATAATTTGAAAGAAAAGAAAATGTTACATGCAATTCTAAAACAAAATCTGGTCTAATTTAACCTAGCAATTTTTACATCATGGAGTCTAGGACATTTTTGTAGTTATCAGACAGATCCCATGGTTGGAGTCAAATAAGTAGGTATGCCCTGGTTGGGTTCTGAAGGTAATTTTGCACTGACAAAAGTAGTTGAATTACTTCACTTGCTCCATTTTGTTTTCTTCAGATATAAATTTTTAAGCCACTAGACAATAATATCTATTTTAGGTGTTCAGCATATCTTCAAAAACTTTATTAAGACTGTAAGTGATGAGGGAAGGATTGAAATCACTAATTAAGGGATCATTTCAAATGTGTGATTTTTTTGGATAGAAATTTCATTGGCATAAAACTAATTCTGAATAAACATGAAAGATTTATTGGGATATAGAGAAACTCGCGTTGGTGATGGGCCATAAATCAGTCACCAGCTCAGCGTGCCAATTTGCATGCTGATTTTCTAGTATATACTAAAGTTTTCTCGAGATACAATGGATGCTTTTATTTTTGGAAAGAGGGGGTATTCGTGTGCACACTTTTCTACAGTCACATTTTATTAGGTAAAGTATGCTGATTACACACGCGAACACACACACACACACACACACACATATATATATATATATACATATATATATATATATATATTGTATTAATTAATTAACTAATCAATCAATTCATTAACAAATGGTTTCTACTAATTGTACGCAGCACGTGAACTATGTTGGGGCGGAGTTCTTCCTTGACTCGATGGAGCTGGAGCAGCAGAACGCTGACATCCCGGGGAACCCTGTAATCTTCGGGCCCAATTTTATGGCCCAAATACTTTACCATCTAAGCCCACAAGAGGTAATACCTTAACCAATCGCATCAAGAGGGAATCTTATAGGATTTAAAATGTTCAAATTGCTAATCTAGATCGTTAAGACCGCCTAGAGAACGGCAAGTATTTCTTTTAGTTGAATGTATTTGACGTTGGAAGAAATAGGTTTAGTTGTCTGAACGTCAAATATAAATTAAATGTCTAGATGGAGTAATTTCGTAATAAAATAGTTTGTTCGGAATGTGGGAATTTTTCATGGCCGGCCACTTTGGAATTAACGAAGAATTAATCCCAAGTTTCCAACAAGAAGTTAGGGCGTTTTTTTTTTTCTCAAGATGGAAAACTTAATGTTGGGATGTTACATTATTACTTGTTGGGATCCTATGGGAGTCACACAAATAGGATTTGTACTAGCAAATGTGGTGGAAAATGTAGAAACTCAAGACACACCTAGGAGAGAGAACCACGAGATATACGATCATGTTAACTTATCGTCAAAATCCATATGGAATAGCACATTTCATACAGATCCAAGAGTAATTTGCCTTCGACACTCAATCCTCCAAAATTATTGTAGTAATTTTGGTTTGTTATAAGGATAGGGACCTCGTCTAGAAAACTTAGTTATTTTCACATGAAATTTATGCATTCCAATAGAATGGGACCTTCAGAATCCTTTTAGATCCTTTCGATATAGGGGGTGGAGATTCTAAGAAGCAGAAGGTGGGAATCTGAAAAAGCTTTGATTTTTCAACTTCTCGTTGCTAGTTCATTTTCTATAGGGAGAATAGCTAATATAGTCCCTAAAGTTTCGCTCCTGGGTCACTTTAATCCTTAATATTTCATATTGTCCAAACAAGTACTTTATATTTGTTACGTGGGTTGATATAGTCCTTGGTCCCATCAAAATCGCCACATGGACATGCCATGTCACCCTCCTATGCAAAATCTATATGATTTGTCTAATTTACCGTTACATATATAATAAGAAAATAAAATACAAAAGGACAAAGTAAAAAAAATATTTGGTATATGTAAGAGCAAAAATATATGTCAAAAGGGTGAAAAAGAAAAGAGAAAATTTTTTTTCATATGGTTATGTATTCACCCTTACATTTATTTTTCTATGATATACGTAAGGGTAAATTGGATAATTCATCATAGCTTTTGCATAAATAATTACATGCCATATCCATATGAGGATATTGGTAGACCCAAAGATTATTCTAGTCCTTATGACAAAGTTTAAGGATTTCTTTGGACCATTTAAAATGTTAGGGACTAAATTGATCCTACGTAGAAACTTTAGAGACTACAACAGCTATTCTCCCTTTTCTATACTATATATTGCCTCCATACTCATAAAAGAAGTCGTTTAGGACAATGTTTAAGTCAAACCTTGGGAATGTAAATCATGGATAACTCTCAAATTGTTGAGTTTGAAAATGTAAAAATTATATGGATAGATTTGTCTTGAAAAATACTTTCATAAAAGTATACATGTATCACTTTAGAATAAATATTTTTATAGAAACAAGAAGTCAAAGCTATGTTTTGGAGACCGTGTCGCTGTCCAAAACGACTTCCTTTATGAGTACGGAGAGAGTATATAGTAGCTACTGATTCTGAATTGTATGAAACCGCTAAAGATTCTTAAGAAAAACTACAGCTGCATGTCCAAAAGCTAACCTAAACAGGACCTTATTTAACTAATAATTTCAATACATGATGGTGACATGATTATATGGTGTTTTTGCCTCATAGGATTTGACCTTAGGACTATCGCTGATCCGGCCGACGAACAAGTTCACCGGCGACGTGCTCATGAGGGACCCTGGGCTCCTGACGAAGGAGAGGTACGGGTCGACGAGGCGCGTCTTCGTCGTCGTGGAGGACGACCGCGGCATCCCCGCCGAGTTCCAGCGCCGCATGGTCGCGGAGAGCCCCGGCGTGGAGGTGGTGGACTTCGCCGGCGCCGACCACATGGCCATGATCTCCAGCCCGGCCAAGCTCGCCGAGTTGCTGGTCAGGATCGCCGACAAAGCACAATAACCATGACTGGAGACAGCCAAAAATCACTCAAATGAGGCAAAGAGAATGAGGGAAGGAAAAAAAAGAATAATGATTATTGTACTGTTTGTTTGATGAAGTATGTAATAGTATATTGTTTATTTGGACACCATTTGATAGTTAAAAAAAGGCGCTTAATTGTTTAGTGGTTCTCGGAATTGAGCTGAAAAAAGATGTGCCAAGCATCGCAGATATACAGGAGAAAAGGGGACCATATAGTAAAAAATACGTACCAACAGATAAAGTGGGTGAAACTGCCCGAAAGAAAACATGTGTTCTAGAAAATAAGGAAATTAAAATATTTCTCATTTGTACCTTTGGTAATTATTTAAGAGTAAAGTGTATAGGCAGCAGAGGCGAATCCCTCATAATTCATGGGTTTTCACTAAATACCGATAAATATTTAGGTGAAACATATTATGGATTACAATGATTTGTATGTCCCAGTGGTTGCTGAGTAAAATAGTAAATGATTCAAGTTATATAGGTCTGGGTTCAACTCCTAACATCTCCATCATTTGTATCCTCTTTTATCTTCAATAGTTTAGTTTTTAAAAGATAGTTCTTGACCAAACACATCTCCAATTTTCAGTATTTTTTCCTTCTTTTAGCTTTTCCATCTTTTATGTTCAATAGCTTAGTATACTAATGTCTTCTAATAGACTTTACTTAGGTTTTGTGTGGCATTTAATTTTCTTTCTCTTTTAACTCTTTCACGTTTAATTTTCAGTAGCTTGTAGTGTGATAGTGTATCTTCTACTCCCTCCATTCTAAAATATAAGCATTTTTAGACTCTGACTCGGTATCCAAGATACTACTTTGACCAACAATATTTATAAGAGTATGATGCTTTAAATAAAAAAGTTACGTATTATGATAAATCTAATAACATCAATTTTGCATAATTGATCTTTTTTATATTTTTTTTGCTATTAATAGTCAAAGTTGAAAATGTTTGACTTGTCACTATGCTATAAAATATAAGTTTGTTTAATGATAAATCTAATAACATCAATTTTGCATAATTGATCTTTTTTATATATTTTTTTTGCTATTAATAGTCAAAGTTGAAAATGTTTGACTTGTCACTATGCTAAAAATGCTTATACTAAAGTATGCCACGCAATATATTCCATTTAAAAGATTGTTCTTAACTCAAATTTTGGTTTTTTTTTTCTCTTTTAGCTCACCTTTTGTTTTATTGATTTTAGTGTTAGGCATTGGATTTTTTTAAGAAGAATCTTTTAAAATAAGTATTTCTTCACGTTTTAGTGTTTTATCTCTGCTAGGCTTACTTTTGTTTTTTTTCATTAATATAACTATGGTTGCTCCAGGCTCCAGCTCCCCGAGCAACAGGACCCTGATAATGCAGGAAATCCTGAAAACTTCAAGCCTAATTTTATGGCCCAGAAGCTTTACTAGCTAAGCCCACCAGACGTAATGCCTCAACCAATTGCACCAAGAGAAAAAAAAATTGTTGTTTTATAGAACTAGATGAACTTTTTTTTTAAAAAAAAATCAAGATTTGGATGATACTCTAGATCATCCCAAAGAGGACTAATTAAGTCGCAAGTAATTGCACAATCTTAGATACTGTTCAGAATATTCAGTGACCACTTCTTAACTAGTGAAAAGTGAAATCCAAAATGGAATGAGAATGATCCACATCATCTGATAAATATTAACTATTGGATTTAATACAAGACAAAAGAGAGTGAATGGTAAAAAAAAACAAATTTAAGAGGCTTCCGGAGACAAAGCTTTCCTATAAGTGGAAAGAAAGAACGGAAGAAAAAAACCCTCATCCTTTAACTAAATATTCATTAATCATGATTGAGCTATTCAGTGCATATTCAAAATGTATGTTCATGTAATTAATTTTGTTTCTAACAATTAGTTGTTAATGTGTTTCAGAAAAAATTGCTACAGAGACACGCACATTCCTTCCAATAAAGAGGTCATAGTGGTCTGAATATAGGTCTAATGATTTTCACACAAATTTAAAAATAAAAATTAAACTAATTCCTTAAAAACCAACAAAATCCACAAAAGGAACGCACCAATAGAAAATAAGTGGGGGATAAGGGTAATACAATAGCAAAGACATATAAAGACGATGACTCATACCTATAGACATTTAATGTATCAAGGTAACACTATGATTCATCCTGACCCAATCTTTTACTAGCAACAAGAATCTCAAGAGAAATATATTAGCACTCTCACATATCACATAACAGGGTGTGTTAGAGTCGCGCAAATGCGCGACATCATAGGCTAGTTGAAGTGAAGAATTAATTGTGTGAACTTGATATCAAGATGTGATCATTACTTGTTAAGATCATATGGGAGATAGATCAAGGGGGATTTGTTACAAATGTTGTTTGGTAACTGTCAAAATCCTGGAACCCTTTGATTTGTAGAAAAACATATGAAATTTATAGGATTTAAATCTTACATGAAAATTTTCTATTTAGTCCTTTGAAGAAAGGATTGGGACCCTAACAATCCTATGAAATTCCTCTGAAATAGCTCAAGACAAGACGATTTTTGAAGAAAAAATAACATGAGGTCCAACCTTATGAAAACTTTTCTTTTAGTTATTTTCTTTTCTCTAATTTATATTTTTCTTGTTGTCTACTCGAACGGTAATTCCAATCATTTGTTTAACACTTGTATTCATGTTAAATTCCTATATATTTTTATATTCGTGTGTTTCTCAATCCTACTGCTAAATTGACCTGATATATTCCAATCACCTTTCATTTTTGAATTTATGATTTATTTTTTTGCTCTCTGTACGTAGTAGGACTTGACCCTGGCGCTGTCGCTGATCCGGCCGGCAAACCGGTTCACCGGCGACGAGCTTCATGAGCGGCGCCGCCCTCCTGACCATGGAACTCTGTAGTACATTTATTTGGACATTATCAGGAAAATAAATGATGGGCATGTTTAGTGGTTATCATCAGAAAGGGTTGAAAAGCTGTGCATATATCTGTAGTTCATGCTACTTAAGGTTGTGTTTAGATTGGCCCAAAGTTTAGAAATTTGGTTGAAATTAGAGACGATGTGACTGAAAAATTGTGTGTATGAAAGGTATGATGTGATAGAAAGTTGGAAGTTTGGAAAAAAACTTTGGAACTAAATGTAATGTGCATATCATCAGGAAGGATGTAAATGTAATGTGCAGTAAGACATGAATGCTAAGGAATTAGTACTATCATAGAGCCAGAACTTCAATGCACGTATGAATATAAACCGAAGCAAATAAATGAGATGATTAACATAGGGTGTGCTTAGTTCCTGAAAAAAGTTGGAAGTTTGAAGAAAGTTGGGAGTTTAAAAAAAAAAGTTAGTTTGTCTGTAGAAAAATTTTTGATGTAATAAGACGTAATGGAAAGTTGAGAATAGAAGGGAAACTAAACGCGGGCAGACTCAACCTAAAGACTCGTCCTCTCAGCTGCTATGAGGTGAAATTTGCCAAATTGAAGAAATAACAGAAAGAAAACCAGCAACATATCTAATTCTAGCGAGCACAAAATCGTTTACTACTTGGCCGATTAGTGTATAATATTAACATTTATAGACTTGGATGCCTACCAAAATAATCTCAGTTGCACAGCAGATTCATTGCAAATGGATACATAAAACTTTACTCAGCTCAGAAACTCAGAATGTTAAGTTCAAGAATTCCTGCTCATCATAGAGTATGAAGCTGCCAAAAAATTTGTTCAGGCTCCAAGGCAATCAGCACAAATCACAAAACAACAACAGATCACTCAACAGGATGGGCCACAGGCTGGTCAGGGTTAATGCCTGCACTTAGAATTGCCGGGCCCAGATTAGCACAAATTTCTTCCTGCAGCCCAAATGTCAGTCATCATCCTTAACACAGCTAGCCTAAATTCAGGGGCACATATCTAATAGAATTATACAGAATGCAATATGTATGAGATGACATGCCCAGTAAGCCTCCCGATGACAGGTGATGACCACGAACAAATTTCCCGCACGCACCATACATGCAAATCCAGTCACATAATGCATTCAGTAGTTACATGAAAGGTTCAAAACCACCTGAAGACATACATAACCATGCAACTGATAGACTACAAAAAAGAGAATAGATAAGAGTTCAGGTTTCTCCAATTTCTTATGCATTGCAGCCATCGCCTGGGCAGCTCGATAGCATAGCATGAGGCAGTCGAGCTTACAACATGCTATCAGTTCTTGCAGGGAGCCTCCTGAAGAAGTTCAGAGGAACAGAGGGCATCTTGTGGCGGAACCTTGGGTGTCTCAAGGTGTACAGGCCTGCAAGGAAGACCACAACACGGAATGGAGTCACGTAGAGGACAATGGCAGCAACAAAGCAGAAGGTCACAAAGAGCGCCGTGGCTCTTGGGTCTCTCCAGCTTAGCAGGGACTGCAGCCTTTCTCCTTGTGTCGCGAGATCACCGACAACGGTCTGTATCCTCCCAGCAACACTCCGTAGCCGGTCATAACGCATCCTCACAATGTCAGGCGGACGAGAAGTAGGGAATGTGTCAAACTCTTCATCAAGCTCATCAGGATGAGCACTCTCCGCATGTGAGAGGCGAGTGTCCATGTGAGGTGGCTGCCTTGGCCGCCAGCGGTAGTACCACACTCCAATCAGGAACAGGTAGAGGAAGATTGTTGGCAGTATCAGCTCAGGATACAAGACTAAAATCACAAAGAGAATGTGGATCAGTATGGTGGTCAGCGGATTTCTCCAATGGCAGATCTGATCAAACCACTTGGCCACCGCAATCAGAGGGCTTAGGACACCCATGATACGGAAAAAGTTTGCCTTGCTCTTCCGCATGCTCCACATATGAGAGTCAACATCCAGCATGTACTCCACAATTTCCTTCCGCAGTGGTGGTTCTGCACGGCTCAGCCTTGTTGATACAATGTTGGTGGCTTGGCGCCTTAGATTGTCTACCTGCATCACGGACAATGGGTGTACATAGTGCATCTTGGGCAGCAATGGTTGTGAATACAGATGCATCATGTTCAGCAGTGATGAGCATGTGAACCTGACAGCAAGCTGCACCTCCCCCATTTTCTTAACACCAGCAGGTGTCAGAACAATCAGAGGGTAAGCATGAGTATATACTCGATCAGTTTCTAGCGTAGAGAGGCGGATGCGGACCTTCCCAATTCTGGTATCCCGGGCACCGTTGGCTTTTTCCCCACCATTCAAGTGGCAATTGTCAAATACACCAATAGTGATCACAGTGCAGGGATCATACACCTCCCAAGTGTATTGTTCATTCCACTTGGGTGTGAAACTATCAATAATAGTCCTTGTCCGCACCCACTTCTGCCCATACTTAGCAACACAATAAGCATCAGTTGTTCCACGCCCATCCTTGGTCTTCATCGGCAACAGGCCCTGTGCTGTCAAGATACCCAACTCAAGAATGCCAATGCTGTGCTTCCATAACTGTTTAGCAGTTGGCCTCAAATCACTGCTGTAATGTGTTGACTCATCCAAGACATGATATCCACCTTCGAGGCATATTCTCAAGTGAATCCGGCTTGAAAATTTGGTCTCTTTCTTCTGCTCGCCATCCACAATTACATGCTTCTCAAGATTGTACCACTGACTGTTCAGCAACTTGTGATCCAGCCTCCGAGGTACGTGCTGCAGAGAAATGATTGTCCTTCCAAGTACATCATCCTTCCCTGGGGCAATCCTATCTTCTACACTCAGAATCAGGTGTTCCTCGAATGGTTCAGCAGCAACAAACATTAAATCCTCATTCCACATTGGATTCAGCGTCCGGCTTGGTGATACCCGGGTTCTAAGAGCTTGGTTACCTAGCATGGCTTTGACATAAACATCAGGGAACCTGGTCCTGTCATTTGGTATAAGATCTTGTGCCTCAATGACATTGACTCTCAGATACCAAAGCTTTGGAGTAAGGTAAACTTTTGATCTAATACTTGCAAGTCCATCTCCTGGGATCGACGCTGCATCAGAGTGCCAAGCTTCAGGGAATGCTTCATCTGCTTGAGTACCCATCCAAACGGCCAACATCAACTCTCCCTTCACCTTGTGTCCATTCCGCTCTTCCAACCGATACCACTGTGGAGCCAATGGGCTGTCAGGTGGCACTCGTTTTGGGACCTCATTCAGGTCAAACAACACCCGCCCGATGAAGTCATCCTTGACAAAGTCCTTATCCTTGACAATGATCTCAACCACTGATGACTGAATGCGCTCCTTAGAAAAGGCAAAGACCTGGTTCCACTCAGGATTAGTCTTCTTCTCGAAATGCCGAGTTGTACCCTTATAATTCCCAAGCTTCACCTCAACATATGGGTCACAGCTTCCAGTGATGTCCTTGCTTGGAAGGTCCTTAGCTTTTACTACCCGGACATAAAGATACTGCATCTGCTCAACCAAGTCATAGGTGGTGGTGAGCTTGTCACCAGCAGCTCCACCACCAAGGTGAGGAGAAGTCTCCTTCAAGGAGTACTCCTCCGGACGGAACGGCCTCTGCATCATCTTGAACGAAATTCTTGAACCAACCAACTCCTACGCTCCTACTCAGCAATGAAAGAAAAAGATCCAACCAGCAGCAACTGGTGTGGTAGAATAACTGCAACATCATAAATAAGAACAAGTTTTAAAATGGCTGGTTGTTGGAAACAAAAATGATGAACGATATCAAAATGAACAGGAAGAACCTGGCACCTTCGAATTAACAAGTCATCAGGTAATAAGGTTTCTCTCAACAGAGCACCTCACAAGCATTTTCTTCATCTCGAACCATCCCAGTATCTCCACATCATCAATCATGGGAACACCACACCTGGAGCAATCATGGGCAAACCAGGTAAATCTCGCGCATTTACTAGCTCAAAGTAACAAAGGACGGTTGCCGTTCCCCACTGAGGGAAGTAAATCACTAAACCAAGAGGTGAAAAATGAGTTCTTGCACTGCAAAGTAGGCGACTTTAAAGAATAATAATAATCTCGAAAGGACAGAGAAGCATTAACATTTCCAGCGCAGGCGGCAAGAACAAGCATGTTCTCCCTATTGACCATGCTCCAATATAGTAATAGAAAACTCAAGACAACATATATACCCCCCATCTACATCTGGAGAGGGAGACCAAACCAAATGCAAAAACATTCGTCCAGGGATTCACCTGCCATCAACGCCCAAACGTCGTCCCCGTCGACATCCAGCCCATTCCGACCGGTGTCACGCCGGAGATCTAGCAACCGCCGCCGCCGCTGCCGCTGCCGCCGACCAAGAAACGCTGCTCAAGCCTGCCGTTGCCGGTGCACAAGAGGTGAGCAACCACAAACAACTCGAAAAAAACACACAAGAGAGAGCAGAAAAAAGATCAGATCTGAACCCGGCAAGAAAACCAGGAATCGAGCAAAAAAATCCCCCCACCCCAACCATTCGCAAGAAACCAGCAGCTACATATGCGCGCACACAGCAAGCTCGTCGCTTTACCCCCTTTTCGCAAGCGCACTTTCACTTTCGCAAAAGCAAAAGAAAAACATCCACGCACGCACGGACTCACACCCCACCAAAGATAAAAGCACGAACCGAACCAAGACCTCTCAAGAACCCTCAAGAAACCGTCACGCAACCGCCGCCGCGCTTCCCGTTCCCGAATCTCTACCGGGCAAGACCGAAACCACAGATCGGGGAAAACCAAAGAGGCGGAAATGGCACCGGCATTACACGGAAAGCGGCCAAGAAAAAAGCAGGGATGGATGGAAAGAACGGGAACAAAGATATACCAAAAGATTCGAGCGGGCTCACCACGCGATCTCTCCCGAGGGTTCGAGGAGGAAGAACAACAACCGGAAGCTTCGGCGGCGAGTGGGGAGGGGAGGGGAGGGGACGAAGAGGGGAGGCGAGATTTTTCGATTTTCCGCAGGGTTTTTCTCGCGAGCAAAAACAAACGCTGTGGAGAGAGAGAGAGAGAGAGAGAGAGTGGAGCGGGGCGAGGCGAAGCGGCGCTCGAAGCGTGCGTCGTGGTGGAGGTGGTGGTGGGGTGGCCGGTGGCCTTCTTTTTTCGAAATGCGAAGGGGGTGGCGGTTTTGCGTGTTGCACCCTGGGTTTTGGGGATTTGGCAGTTTAGGGCAGGTGGTAAGGGGTGGATGGGGTTTTTTTGCGTTTTGGACCCTACTATGGGGTTTTGGGGATTTGAGGGTGGTGGAGAGTGGAGACAGGAGTGTTGATGGAACATTGTGGGGGTTGGAGTTCGTGCCAACTCTATCTGCATTGTCTTCTTCCTTCCTCTCCCAGCTGCCGGTCAAGTCTTCTTTATAAATGGAAAATACTACTGCTCCCGAGTCGCAAACTACTCTTCCCCATCCATTTTGATCGTCTCATAAGATTTCCAGGTCTTCTCAAAATAATTATTATCTATAAGAATTTCGTTTGTTTGTGTAAACAGTAATATGATGATCGAATGTGTTGCATGTAATTAATTTTTATTGGTGTATAATTTCTATTGGTGTAATGATAAATAATATTAAAACATAAACAATTCACCGGACACAAAGCGATGGAACACGTTAACTGATGAGAATTAATTTGAGAATGATGAATGGTTTGGTGTCCTTGGATTTATGCTTTTTTTAGGGGATGATCAAAATAGGATGGAGATAGTACCAAATTAATAGTAATCCCTTCATCTAGGATTATAGAGTTATAGTACCACTACATTTAAAAATTATGAGACACAACATAGTACTACTACAAATCTTGGCATGTTTATTTTTTCAGATTTGTAGTAATATGATTTCTCGTATTAGATTAAATTATTATGAGACAGAGTGAGTAGTACTTTCATATATTTAAAAATGTATTTTTCTCAAAATAAATTATTCTACCATACTGTTTAAATTGATGTAAAATTTATTATCTTTATAATTAAGTAGTTAACCCATAGCAATAATCTGTTAACAATCTAATATCCATAGCAATAATCTATTAACAATCTAATATGCTCAAATTCCTAATGGGTCCTTGGTATTTATAAATAAAAGTTCTAGGACATTTAGAGAAAAAAATAGTACTACAAGTTGAGGTTAGATTTTATTTTCCTTCTTCCTTCATTAATGATAGTTAGTACGATAGCAGTACTATATGTTGACCAGGGTTTCTTGGTACTCTGTTGTGATCATGGGCCTGAGTAAAAATAGTATAAAATCTATTTACGTGCGGCTTATTTAGTCTAGTGTTTAAATCTCCTAAAAGATTAAAAGATTAAATGTTTCACGCAAAACAATGTAACAATATCGTGTGATTAATTGAGTTTTAATTATTATAAATTTGAAAAATAGATTAATCTTATTTTTTTAGAACAACTTTCATATAGAAAGTTTTCGTACGAAACGCACCGTTTAGCAACTTGAAAAACGTGTCACTTTTATCCCAAAGTTTATCTAATTTTTGTTGGAGAAAAGAACAAGGCCATAGTTTGGTGTATTTTGGTTTTGATTTTATACACGACGTTGTAAGGTAATTTTTTTCCATTGAAATGGTAAGGCATGGATTATTAAAGACATCGTGCACAATTACTAAAATTGATTTATAATAAACAGTGATCAATAAAGTTGGAATGTATTTCTAACAAATGTTTGCCAAGTTTGTAAATATAATTCTGAAAACGTAATCGTTTGCATGTTTGGAAAATCAATATTTTTATGTGTGAAATAATTTATAATTAGCCAAAAAATGATAATCGTAGAGCAATGTAAGGTAAATCAATGACAGAGCGGTACATCTACATGACTGCATTGTTCTTACAGTCTCCCATGCTTGCAACCACCATTGACAAGTGAACTTGGGTTGTGTTTAGTTCCTTCCAAAGTTAGAAGTTTGAGTTAAAATTAGTACGATGTGACTGAAAAGTTATGTGTGTATGACAGGTTGATGTGATGGAAAAAGTTGGAAGTTTGGATCTAAACACAGCCTTAGAGTTGGGGTTGGTGTAGAACAGTACATTCAAACGGGTTGGTGGTGCGCCCCTTGTATGAAAACCGAAGGTGGTACAAATTATTCCCTCCGTTTTAGGTTATAAGATGTTTTGACTTTGGTTAAAGTCAAACTGTTCTAAGTTTGACTGAGTTTATCGATAAATATATTAATATTTATAATACTAAATTAGTGTGATCAAATCAATAATTGAATATATTTTCATAATAAATTTGTCTTGGGTTAAAAATGTTACTATTTTTCTCTACAAACTTGATCAAAGTTAAATCAGTTTGACTTTGACCAAAGTCTAAACATCTTATAACCTGAAACGGAGGGAGTATATTAGGCCATCACCAATGCGTAGCCCCAGGTCGTCCCCTTGGCCCCCTCTGCCCGTCGCTGTTTGCTTTTATCGTCGGTGCTGTTCCCCCACGATGGAACGAGTCCCTCGCTCACTTTTGGTAGGGGAACGCAACCGAGGGGACACGTTGGGCGCGAGCGTCACCTATGGACACCGTTTCCACCGAAAAATTTCCCTTTCCACCCCTCATGGCCGCCGGCGACGGGAGAGAGAGGGAGAGAGAGGCCAGCGGCAGCGGCGAGGTACAGAGGTGCGAGTCGGCGGCGAGAGGGGGCGAGAGGGAGACCTGCGCGACCTCCTCCGCCGGCGCCATGACCTCCTCCTCGATGCGGTGCTGCTGGCGCCGCTCCACCCCGATCTGGCCGTGAGGGGGCCAGATCCGCGCACGGTGGCGTCGGATATGCCGCCTCTGGCCATCGGTGACGCCGGAACCGAGGTTGGCGACGGCGGTGGGGTGAGGTCGGGGCGAGGCAGGGCGAGGCCGGCGCGAGGCGGCGACGAGCGGGGGTTTTGCCGCCTCCGGCTGGCGACAGCGTCGGCCTGGGTTGTGAGCCCGACCCGGCGACCACCGCGTGACGGAGACGACCCCGCCGGTGCCACTTGCCATCGGCCACCACGAGGGAGAGAGAGGCGACAACGAGAGAGGGAGAGAGAGGCGGCAAAGAGAGAGAGAGAGGATCCGGCGGCGACGAGGTGGAAGGGGAGGACGGAAGAAACGGATCGGCGGGGGAGAGCGGAGGAAACGGAGCGGCTGGGGAGAGGGCGGAGGAAAAATCGGCGAAGGGGAGAAGGGCAGAGAAAGAGACGCGAAACGGAGAAGGGGTAGAGGAAGAGACGCGTGAGATAGGAGCGGCTGTAGGAAGAGGTATTTTCGAATTTTTTCAGTGCCGGGACACCCATTGTGGGTTTGAGTATCTTCATATAGTCCTCTTATATTTTGAGGAGCCCATCTAGGATGTCCTCTATTGTGAGGGGTGTTTCTCAGAGAGTGCCCTCAGTTAGCGAGGAGTGTCCCTATATGCCCTTACAGCACAATTTAACGCGTTGACGGGAGAAAAAAAAAACGGAGGAGAAAACAAAGAAACAAACAAAGGATGCAAGAGAAAAAGAAATTTCCCAGGAAAGCATGTGCAACGACAAGGAAAAAGGGGTGCAAGAGTACAATAGGGGTGGGTTAGAATTTGGAGATGTCTTAAAAGCAGTCCTAAAAAACAGTATACAGTACCGAAGAAATAGGCACAAGCTGAGGGTGTTATCTGCAAAAGCGGGGTGCACTTTGGGCGGCCCACCGAGCGTGAGTAGCGACGACACGCTGTCCGCGGTCGCAGACAGGGTGGGACCACGGCGCCACGCTTTGCATATTCCTCCGCCTCGGTGGTGGTGGTGGGTAGTAGTATGGGATTATTCGCGTGCGCTTTCCTTTTTTTTTTACTTGGGCGGGCGGGCGGGGCTGCTACAGGGAATCGCTTCCACTTCTCCTTTTCTCGATCGGAGTGCGGGCAGAGACAGACAGCGGACGGGTGAAGAGGACCCCACGTGGAGGGCGATCCAGCTGCTGTGGGTTGGACTCCGGTCGGTCGGGGGTAGTCTCCTCGACCTCGATCGGTGCGTGGACCGGGGTCGACGAGACGACGACCCAGCGACACACATCCCATCCACGCACGCATCCCGCCGGTGGACGTCGCCGCCGCAGCTTCCGCCGAGCCGGGCCGTCTCGGGGCGGGCGCCACCGGCGTCGGCGTACGGGGCTGTTTGGCTCTTAACATTGCCATAACTCACTTTAGACAATGTTAGACAAGTGTAGCTTGCCACACTTTTTTGGCCTACAAATTGTAAGCCACACTTGTGGCAAAGTTAGACAAAAGATTAAGTCTATAACATATGGGGTAAGATGGTAAGAAAGTGTGGCTTGCCATAACTATAGCAATGAACCAAACACAAGACTAAGGAGATGTGACAGCCTAAAGTGTGATGTGGCAAGTTGAAACATTGAACCAAACAGCCCCTACGTGCTGCGTGCTATGCGGGAACGACCTAGCACGCTCGTTCAAGGGACAAGGGGCACGCCACGGAGACAGCCGAGGTGGTTATTCTTCGAGCTCATCGGTTGGCCCGATAAGCCTAATAGGTTAAAAGCAAAAGCTATAATTTGAATTATTAAACTTGAATTTGGAAATGGTTTTAACATATTTTCAATGTAATTTTATTTTAACATTGGTTTTTAAGTCGCTATGAACGAGTTTATAAAAAAAATTCCCTATATATTAACTTTTATTTCTTAATAAGCCGTTTTGTCTTATTAGGGAATATAGGTAACCAATTAGGCTCTTATTAAGGATTCGTTGCTATGTTTTTTTGAACGGTTTTACATCGTGTTAATGTAATTTTTTTGAGAAAAATCTACACCACGGCATCCCGTATTGTTAAGAGAACAAAAGATAGATAATAAAGTGGATCACCAAACTCTTCGTCGCTTTGTTTTTCTCATGCCATAAGATCGTTTCGTCTTCTTCAAGCCATGCAAAGGATGTAGTTCATCCGGTTTTCCCCCACTACTTCAAACGCCACCCTTCTCCTCCTCCTCCCACCTTGCCCATCATCACGCGACGACCCAATCTCTATCTTCCTCCCCCTTCCTCAACTCCTCAAGCGTCGTCTTCCTCCTTCCTCCCTCTTTATCCGTCCCAACACCACATCTAGAGGCCGGCGAGTTTATTGGGAGCTGTTGAAATCACAGTAGTCGGTGAGGAGGGAGGCGACGACGAGGTCGGTGAAGAGGAAGGAAAAGAAGGGTGCAAGTCCGAGTACAACGAGGTTCGCGGCACCTGCGAGGATGTGTCGGTCTTGGCATTGAGAGCAATTTCGGAGTTGGCAAAGCAGACGAGGGGTGATTGCAAAGTGCTTCATGGGGCTTTGAGGTTGTTACGCAGGCATCGCTTGAAGCCATCGTGCTTCTCGCTAAGTCGCTAGCTCGTTGATGTAGCTTGCAGATATGCAATGGGCGCTTCATCCTCAACTGATACACACAGGCTTGGTACAAGATGCTAGGTACCAAGGCATAGGGAAGAGGCAAGCGCAACCATTGTCTGGTTCTCGACGAGCCACCTACCGTTAGCAACTCCTCTCCACTTCTCCCTTTGTCTCCTCTACACGCTCCCTAACTCCACCCCTACTATTGAGGTACCAAGCACCAGTACTCCAAACTTAGGTACTAGGTATCAAAGCAGAGGGAAGGGGAGAGCGTCGTCGCCACCTGGTCAGGCAATGAGTCACCTGCCGTTGTCTCCTCCTATCCCCTTCTTCCTTCCTCTTCTCTACGCGCTCCCTCTTCCCCTACCATTATTGTGGCCGATGGGGCAAAACACGATGAGTGTTGCTGCTTCGCTTGCACACGAGCAGGAAAGTAGGGGGCTACACTGCTTTGCTTGTTTTGCGTGTAGAAACTCTACATACGTTTGGTGCGACATGTAGGATTAGATTTATTAAGTTGTCCCGTTTCAACGGCATCATGTGCTCTAGCATCTCTCAAAATTTTTCTATATACAAATTACTTTAAAATATTAAATAAATATTTTTAAATTTATAATAATTAAAACTTAATTAATTATGTGCTAATAATTTACTTGTTTTTTATGACTTAACCTAATCTTCATCTTTATTAGATGAAGAGCACCACCTAGCTTCTCTGGATTCTGGAAAGTATGCACCCGTGGCCAGGGCGCCGAGCTGGTAGCCCAGAACCAGAAATGTGATTCCAATGCCTTTTTTTTTTCTTAAAAAAAACGATGGTTTTCTTTTGGAACTCAATTTGTGCCATACCAATTGTTTGGCTGCTTCGACAGTAATTTTCAGTGATTTTTTTTATTTGTATTGAAGTCAAACCTTTGGCAATTTTATCCATCTACCGATCCAAATCTTTGTTGGCGGTCAAAATTTGGCTATGTAACAAATGAGAGAGGCAAAATTTTGTTGTATAACATTACGGTTTTAGCTATGAACACTGCCGAAATCAATCATTTAAAATAAAAATAACATTGTCAAAATGTGTATATTTGCTATTAGAAATACCCATACTGTTATACTCACTCTATCTTAAAATAAGTTAATTTTTACAACATCCCATACATATCAATAAAATAAGAACAAGTACCCTCACTTAATCAAACCTAATGCAATTATTTAGCACTTCATCTACTCCTAATACATTTATCATACTTTTATAAACTCCGATGAAGTGATTAAAAAATAAACTTATTTTAGGACAAACAAAAGGGGCTAAAAATAATCTCATTTTAAGGCGGAAGGAATACTATGGCTTGATGAAGAAATATACAACGAGTGAAAGGTCAGAAATGTTCCCTCGCCCATTTCTTTATTTCATACCTAACAAATGAAATCAAGTTTGCTTTTAAAATTTTATATGGTTGTCTAACCGATCTTCCCTTTGTGCAAGATTTTTTAAAGACGAATTGTGCTTAAGAAAACATTCATCAAACACAATTCATTGAAAAGTACCTTAATCTTTGATTCCCAACTCTCCCGTTACCGGCGCGGAGCTACAGTGATCAGGGAGGGTTCACAAGCACCCATGTCCAAAAATCATTTTACCTATAGGTACCATTTGTTTATCACTTGTGCACCCCCCTCAACTCAACCAAGTGTACCCCCAACAGGCCACCATACAGAGCAAGAAGGTAAAAGATGCGTTCATGCTTGCAGCTTATAAGTATTCTCGGGTAGTCAGCTGACGAGTTGCTTCCTTTCCAAATTGTTTTTTAGGATCATCCTGATTTACTGTAAGCAAACCGAACAATTTTGCTTGATAGGGAGTCGATTGGATGATTATTGGTTGTTTTTTTTCTCTAAATTTAGGGTTGAGTTCCAATTTGTTATCATTTGCCTCTTTTGTGTTTTAGACAATGAGTGTGGATTGAGGTAGTTCTCTAATTTGGGTATCTTTTTTGTTGTGATTTTAGTCTTACTTTTTTTTACTATTCACTAATTTTTATATTAACATTGGGGTTCTCTATTTTGGTAAACACATTATCGCTACATTTTCTTTTACCTATTTTTGTGTATTGAATGTTTACTATGATGTTACTTAATGTAAACACGTATAAGGTTACACTTATGGTATAGTAGTGCACCTCCTATATTTTGCTCTAGCTCCACCACTGCCCGTTACGACAGGCGTTAAGCTGTTGGTTAGGTACAAGGCACCACAGCGATGCAATACTGATCAAGAATTCAAGATGAGCCTAGTGTGCTGTGTGCAGAGTATTTGTTTGCAGCTATATTGAGGTGTCAATCAATCTTCTAAAAAGCTTAGCCGCAAAAGTTATTTCCGTGGTTGTTTATCCACCTTCTAGCACTTTTACGATCTAATTAGCAGTCAATGGGTAACTGAATTTGGACCTTGGTGAATCATTCTCGACCATCCCAAACTAAAAATGGAATGAAATGTTACAATGTTGGATCTTATCTAGTACTATTTCACTAGGATTAACGGATAAGCCGAGAACGTATCTTCCCACAAAGTTACGCAAGGTTAGAAACTGTGAACTGATCTGGAAAAGTTTCCAGCCCACTGAAGTTTATCAAATCTTAGTAAATATAAAAAAAAATGGCAAATCAAGCTTGGAATCTGCTTCCTTCTCGAAGCAAAAGCATTGGCTCTGCTCCAAAGAGCCCGGATTACGTGGCCGGCCGATTGATGCAGTTGCCACTAACGCGAGGAATTTTTCGCTTCATCACTAAACAATTACTAGATAATAATACACTACTCAACATATTCTAATTACCGCTATATATATACGCGATCATGGCGCGTTCAAGGTCGAGCAGCTTCGATATCGACGGAAGCCAAAGCCGGCCACCGGCCATGGCGATGGCGTGCAGGACGCTGGAGCTGACGCTGCTGTCCGCGAGCGACCTGAGGGGCGTCAACCTCGTCTCCAAGATGGAGGTCTACGCGGTGGTCTACCTCGCCGGCGACCCGCGCGCGCGCCAGCGCGTCGCCACGGACCGCGCCGGCGGCCGCAACCCGTCGTGGAAGGGGAAGGACGCCACCGTCCGCCTCGCCGTCCCGGCGTCGGGCGCCGGGAGCGGCGCGGTCCGCGTGCTCCTCCGCGCGGAGCGCGCCGGGCTCGGCGGCGACCGCGACGTCGGGGAGGTGTTCGTCCCGCTCCCGGACGTCCTCGCCGGCGCCGGGGACGGGCCCACCGCCGCCGCGGTGGCGTCCTACCCGGTCCGCAAGGTCGGCTCGAGCAGGACCACCCACGGCGTGCTCAACCTCTCCTACAAGCTCGGCGGCGTCGTCCACCCTGACCCCGCCGCGGCCGCCGCCGCCGCCTGCAGCTGCAAGCCCGCCGCGCCGGCAGCAGGTGGCTCGACGATGGCGTACCTGGCGGCGGCAGCGGCGGCGTACAGGGCTGCGCCGCCGCCGCAGCCGCCGCTGTACGGCTACCGCCAGCTGCCGCCGATACCGCAGCCGTTGCCGCCTATGGGCGCGGTGGCGGGCGGCGGCGTGCGCGCCGGCCGGTGAAGCAGCCACGGGCAAAAATGGAGTCTTGCAGAATATGAATGCTAAACTATATTCTGTCTTAAATAAATATATAAATATGTGAACATATATGCGAATGAATCTGATCATCTGAAGGTGAGCAAAAAAGTAAAATTATGAAATTGAAGCTTGCAAATCGCAATGGTGTTTAGCTGTTTATGAACCGTGGAAATGCAAGCTATATACTCAAGTCTTATTGAAACCTACATTTTATTTTCATGTTCAAATTGATTTTTGCTTGGCTTTTTTTTTTTTTGAAAACTTGGTGAAATGAAAGCCTCAAACATGTGGACACCTTCAACATTAAAGCGTAGCGTAGACTTGATATTTTGATGGCTGAAGGACGGTCTAATACAGTGAGACGGAAAGCTGCCTGTTAAATGGAAGTTTGTTATGACATTAATATAGAACATCAAATCATCGAAAATTTGAACCAGAAATTCTTTTGAAAGTTGAAACACAACCTGAAAATCTTGCAAACATGAATTCTGAATCCTACAAATTTAGTTTGTTTTGCAGTATTCAGACTTCTGAATTCTGAATCATGGAAGTTTCTCATGTCAATAAAAGCTTTAAGGGCCGCTTTGAATCATAGGAATGAAAAAACGGAGGAATAGAAAAAATATTGGATTACGATAGGAATGTAGGTAAAACAGAGGATTGCAAAACATAGAAAAAACATAGGAATGACCGTTTAATTGGACCACAGGAAAAACACACAGGAATTTGAGGAGAGATAAAAGACTCAAAAGATTTCTTCCATGAGGTTCTACCTCTGGTTAAAATTCCTTCAAAACTTGTGTGGGAAGAGACATTCCATAGGAATTTCATAGGATTACATAGGGTTCATTCCTTTGATTCAAAGAGCTTTGTAGGAAAAATTCCTATAGGAATGAAATCTCTAAAATTCCTATGAATTTCCTTTGAATCAAGGGGCCTTATTTAACTAAATTGTTTTCCTTTTTTTACCCACCGACTTACTATCAAATAAAGTATCTTCCGATCATATGAGATGTTCCATTTGATTCTCTTCATCTTACTTCACACAAATTTGTATGATTTGGACAAAATTATTGCGAGTGAGCTACAAATGATCAAATCAGTGCAATATAGCTTGACTCTTCCCATTTTATTTTATATAGAGTTGTATAATTGGAAAAAAATATCTCTAGAAGTGAGCTACACATATCGGATCATTTCAGTATAAATTGTTTCCATTGTTCAAGTGAGATGTAATACGGTCTTCTCCAATATCTCAGCTATCTTATTCAGAGAAGGAACTGTCTGATCTATCCAAATGGGTTCACACCCTTCGAAGATGTCCAAATGGGTTCACACCCTTTGAAGAGCAAATATGTACTAAAATATTGGAAAGATATCACAACATCTATGGTATTATCTTCCTGGTTGATTGCGTCTCCTTTACAAATATATATATAAGTATAAAGCATTGGTTGCACTCATGAAATAGAGCAGGAAAAGAGTCTTAAGTATAAAACAGAGTTGCATGCTAGCTTCACACTAGCATGCGGCAAAGACATGTAGCATGCATGTTTACTACTAACTACTAGCCGCTGGCTCATTCATCGTGAAGGGTAATGACTTAGTTCTAAAGTAAAGAATTATGCATAATAAATTATGCCATCATATTGGAAAGATATAAAACAAAACTATCGATACTTTTTCATGAGAATGGTGAAATATTCTGGTCGGTGGTTTAGATTTTAGAAGATCTGTCTATATGCGTAGGCGCCTTTGTTATGTACAGAAAATGTCTCCGTTCTGAATGCTGCAAAACTTTGCTTTGCTTTCAATCCTACATTGACTCAAAGTTTTTGTCTATGGAATTTCTTAACAACAAACCTGTTAAAATTAATCTGGTATTTTTCTGCTAATCCCATTTTTAATGAAGAAATCTTCTATGAAAACTTTAACATGAGTAATAACAATCTGGTATACTTTTCTATTCTTAAATACTTATTCAACATAAAGGCAAGGGCTCATGAAGAATTCATAATACATGCTGGATTTTTTACATTTAGCTCTTTTTACAAAACATATTTTACAAATAGATTAAAAAAACATTAAAAAAATGGACATCTAACTCGATCGGCGCCAATGTCTCTAACGCATATATGTATATCAGCAAAATTGTGTGTGTCTATATGAATGTATGTACATCACTTCTAACCCAGTAGCCAACTATCTCAAATCCCCTAACTCTATCCCACTAAACATTAGGGACACAACACTTGTTATTGTTAAGTGGCTAGTCTTAAAATCATGCATCTGCGCTAATGTGACATCCCGGCCCAGGGCTTAATAGAATTAATAGAATACTCATATCAACAAATTCCAACTTTTTTTCCGGAAGCCGATCTCGAAAGAACTCTGAGGTTAAGCGTGCTTGACTTGGAGCAATTTCGAGATAGGTGACCGACCTAGAAATTCTTCCCAGGTGCACACGAGTGAAGACAAAGTGTTCTTTCCTTGGACAAAGTGTGCAGAAAAGACTTGTGTTGGAGCAATGGGTGACCGACGGGAAGCAACGACTGGGAAGCAATTTCTTTCCCGGGACAAAGTATGCAGAAAAAAAATTCTTTCCCAGGTGCGCAATTTTGGGATGGGTGACCTTCCGGGTGCGCAATTTCGGGATGGGTGACTGACCGGGAAATTCTTCCCGGATGCACACGTCCCGAGACAAAGTGTGTAGAAAAATTTCTTTCCCGGATGTGCAATTCTGGGATGGGTGACCTCCTGGGTGCGCAATTTCGGGATTAGGGATGGCAATGGATCGGGTCGGGCATGGGTAGAGCGAAACCATGCCTGGCCCGAGATCCATGTGCCCACGCCCGACCCATGCCCACAAAGCCAATCGGGCCCGACCCATGCCCACAAAGCCAATCGGGCAAATCCCCGTACCTGTGCCCATGCCCGTCGGGCACGGGCATGCCCGACGGGTGCCCACTGGGCATGCCTGCCATCCGCCACCGCGCCGCCACCCACGCGCAGCCGCGTCACCGGTCGCCACCCCCACCGCCGTGTCGCCGCCTGCTGCCCGCGTGCAGCCCCGTCGCCGGCCACCACCCGCACCGCCGTGTCACTGGCCGCCGTCCCACGCTCGTGTGCCACCTACCGCGAAACTGCCGTCGACCACGCTCGTGCGCCACCAGCCACACGCTAGCCGCCGCCGCTGCGCTCGAGCACCGCCGCGTCGCCACTCGCCAGCCACTGTCCCGCCGCCTACCGCGTCGCCACTCGCCAGCCACTGTCCCGCCGCCTGCCGCGTTGCCACTCACCAGCCACCGTCCTGCCGCCAGCCGCGTCGCCAGCCACCGCGTCGCCCACCCCTGCCACGCCGCCAGCCACCGCGTCGCTAGCCACCGCCGAGTCGCGCCGCCAGCCACCTTTCCCGTGGGCCGCCGCTGGTAGAAGATTGAAAGGTGGTAGTGGGGAGATAAGGCTAGGGTTTCATTGAGTAAGTATATACTCCATCCATTCCAAAATATAAGACATAACCACCCTTGACCCAAAGACCAAGAAACAATTATTATCACCTCTTTGTTTGAATCAATCCAATTAATACAATACATGCACCCAATAGAATTAAATATCTTGTGAGTGTATGATTTAAAAAATAATAATTTAGGAGAGAAGAGATGCTAAATAATTGCCATGCATGCATGCACGCATTATATTATGAAACACCTTTAAAAAGTTATTGTGCCCTATATTTTGGAATGGAGGGAGTATATTGCTGTATACAAATGAGCCAAATGGGCTATTGGGCCATGAGGGGAGGTTAAACTATTGAAGACATGAAGGATATACATGGGCTATAAAAGTCTCGGGTCGGGCATGGGTTATCCACGGGCGAAATATAAAACCCGCATTTGCCCACTAAGTCTGCGGATATTGGGTCGGATGTGCCCACGGGCAAAAAAAGGTGCACACGCCCGCGTCCATCGGGCCGGGTATCCGCGGATACCCGAACCCACGGGCAATACTGCCATCCCTATTCGAGATGGGTGACCGACCGGGAAATTCTTCCCGGGTGCACACGTCCCGGGACAAAGTGTGCAGAAAAATTTCTTTCCTGGGTACGCAATTTCGGGATGGGTGACCGACCGGGAAATTCTTTCCAGGTGTACACGAGTGAGGACAAAGTGTGCAGAAAAAACTTGCGTTGGTTTGTGAGAGCAGTCTATGACCTATGAAAGCTGCTAGATGTAAGTGGGCCCGGCCTAGGAAAGGCGGGACGTTACAGCTAATATGACACTACTATAGATTTAATTTTTCTGAATGAGACCCCTCTAGGTTTCAGGCGGGTCAGAAGACTTGTGTTGGTTTGTGAGGGCAGCCTATGACCTATGAAAGCTGGCAGATGTAAGTGGGCCCGGTCTGGGAGAGGCGGGACGTTATAGCTAATATGGCACTACTATAGATTTTATTTTTCTGAATGAGACCCCCCTAGGTTTCAAGCGGGACATAACTGACCCTCATGCAAAAATTGCTATTCCAGGAGTGGTTCAAGGGTTGCATGCGAAAATACATTTTTGCAGGAGGCCCACTGTTGGTATTTGATACGGTTACAGATAAAATCCACAAGCGCACGGATATACCGATGTAGCACTTCCCCTACGGCGTATTTCTTCCATGAGGTTCTACCTCTGGTTAAAATTCCTTCAAAACTTGTATGGGAAGAGACATTCCATAGGGCTGTCACCACCTCTACACCCACCTCAACGTACTGTGGGATACACAGCAATTACTGGATAATAATTACCTAAACACCACGTCTAAGCAATTAATATCTACTTTAGTGTTTATAACTCACCAAAGCAATCACTATATTTTAGTTGATTATAGTGAACAATAATCCCGTATGCTGATTAGGAACTAACCAAGAGATAATTCTCACAAGATAAATCTAAATTACTCAAGAAGAATATTATATTGAATTCAGACTAATAAACAGAATAAAAGAAATAGGAGAAGATTACCAACAACTCCGGAATTCTTCCGACTCCTACTCTACTCTCTTCCTATTCTAGTATACAATATAGTACAATAGAGCCTCTTATAATTCAGCTCAAGCTTGAAAGTGTGTGTGTGAAGTGAGGGAGTGAAGCCTTTTTATAGAGGTAGGTATGACGGTTGGCGAAGGGGAAATGTCCGAAGTGCCCTCCAACCGCCATCAGGGATGCATCTGAGACGTCCACGCCAAACCCCAGCCTGGATGGCTGAGATTGTGGTTCGGCCGAACCAGGGCCGAACCTGGGTTAGGCCCATCTGGCCTGGCCTTTGGCCCAAGTCCTCCCCTAGTCCTCCTCTATCCATTTCTTGGTATTTTGGGCTGATTTATTGATGTTTCGATGAAGTTCACAACCCGTCCTTGCATGGATACATAATTCTCCTCACTTTAGTCTGATTTTCCTCCCAACTTCAGGGTTTATTATCTGCATTCAAATATACACCAACACCTGTGGAATATGTGAGATTAAGTGCCTATCTCTATGTTGGATGTTTTATTATCTGATCTTTATGCAGATGTTGGCGGTATAGAATCGACATTTAATAGCCGCCAACACCCACCTACGATAATAGGCTATTTTCGTAGGTGGGCCTCTTAATAGAACCGCATGACAAAATCAGTTTTCCCATATGGACATTTCTTTCCTTCTCCTACAATTCACGCAACAGCTAGTCAGCTACCCCTCCACTTAACTCTTTTTCATCCGTGCATTTGGCCTCTCCACCTTCCCCTTTTTTCTTTCCCCCCTTCTCTTCTCCTCTCTCTATTTCCTTCTCTACTTTCTCCTCCTCCTCTCACTTTCCTTCTCCTCCTTTCTCCACTTCCCCTCCTCTTCCTCCCTGCACTTCCCAGCAGAGATGACAGCTCGGGAACAGGCGGCACCATCACGTGGAGACGGTGGCCTCAAGGGGGGGCGGTGCCGGTGCACGGATCTAGCATCCTCGGAGAGACAGGAGTAAGCCTCGGGCGGCGGCGGCCTCAAACTGGCTGGATCTGCTGCCGGTGCCCACAGAAGTGGTAGATTTGCCCAATCTGAGGATGACGGGAGCAGCAGTGGTGACCTCGGACTGGGTAAATCCGTCGCCGATGCCCGCAGGAGCAGACTCACGCAATCCGACCAGGGACGGTGGGAGCACTGGCAGCGGGAGCGAATGGCCGCGACGGCAACGGCTATGACGACGATGATGGTGGTGGCGGCTTCGATGACGATACGTTTAGAAGCTAGGGTTTTGGGAGAATCGGGGAGCTAGGGTTTCAGCCGAATTTGTTCTTTTGGAATTTTTATATTTTTGTTGCTGAAATTATTTTCACATGCGGGCGTCATAGGTGAAAGCATACAAAAATGTTGTTTTTGCATGTGGTTGCGCTAAATATATAGAAAAATATTGATTGTCACAAACATCTGTGTGTAGGCGGACCATCCAGCCGTTTGGGAAAAAAAATTTGCCGACTGCAAAAATCGTTTTTTACAAGTGTGAAAATTTTTTATAACGACGAGAGCTCAATTTGAAAACTTTGGTAAGTATTTTAATGGACAAGGACTCAATTTTAAACTTACTGAAATTAATTAGATTTTCATCTATATGATCGGTAAGACTAACAAGAAAACAAAATATTGATATGATAGTTGTAATTCTAATCTTCCTTTCTACAAATGATACAGATTAATCAGGTTACACATGATAGTTATAATTCTTATCTCCCTCCCTACAAAATGATACAGATTAATCAGGTTACACATGATAGTTGTAATTCTTATCTTCCTTTCTACAAATGATATTGATTAATCAGGTTGACTCAAACATATAATCTCATATCAATTTGTACAGTTGTTGTGATAAGAAGTTTTGAAGTTGCACATGATGATCCATATACAACACAATTATTTTGTTTGAGATCAGATATTATATTTTGTCACTACTAGAAAAATCATTTGTTGCCACGAAAAAAATCGTGGCATCAATACTAAAATTGTAGCAATAAATACATGTTGCCACAATTTTAAAATCATTGCTAGCCGTGATAATAAATAGCGTGGTAATAGGTTATTGCAATGATTTTTATTTAGTGGTAATAAATTTAGATGTTGCCACGGAATGGATGTGCAAAAAATCATATTGCAACACTTAACATCGTTGTAATAAAAATTATTGCCACCACTCCATATGTGGCATTAGTTTTACGTACCAAATTAAAAGTTTATATATTAATCTATCATCCTATCTATTTATATTTATTTCTTTATACCATGTTTTGGCTAGGATTCGAACCCAAGACCTATGCTTCACGCATGATCTCCTTTACCAACTCATCTACGCATCAATTCTGTTGGAATATGCATATCGTTCCATTTGAGCCTACCTAACTAAGATTTGAATATCTAAAAGATTTCAAATAAAAAAGTTATCAACTATAAAATTATATATCTCGTCGAGAGCTACAATTTCCATATAAAATTTGTCTCAATCCGTATCCATATGAAAAAATTAAGTTAAATTATGAGATGACAATTTTTTTATTGCAACAAATTTGTTGATCGTGGCAAAAAAAAAAGTAAAAAGTACCATGTATTATGTAAATTTCCACAAATTAAAATTGTCGCTATAGAACATGTTTTTTGCAACAGCAAGATTTTCGTGGCGATATCTCATTTTCTATTGCAACAAAAGTACTAAATAAAACAACGATTGTAGATCATTGCAATAAAATATAATTATTTGCTACAGAAAAATTATCATTGCAATAGTACAATATATTGCTATGAAATATTTTTTGTTGTAATAATTTGGTGGCAATAGCTCAATTATCTTGTAGTGTGTCCAGGATGGTAACAAGATGTAAGATGTAAAATGGTTTCCTACAATATCTCAGCTAAATGCATAGAGCAGGGGTTGTTTTCTAGATGATGGATAAACTAATTGATTGGTGAAAGACAAACAAAAGAGTGTATGCTGCTGGCTAGCTGTGGTCTGCTTCTGCACTGAAGCATTGATCGATTCTAGTTATCAAATGCAGAGCAGGAACAGATGTTGTTGGCTGGCAGTGTCTCCATTGCGCAGAAGCATGGATTGATTATATAGTTATGAAATGTAGAGCATGAATAGGGTCTTTGGTATGTAAAAGAGACATATGAATGCTATCTTCATAAAAGTAGCATGCTACTTACCGGCTGGTTCATTCATCGTGACGGAAAATTGCTCAGGGGTGAAAGAGAGGATGTATATGCATGAAGCATTGAAGCCGCAAGAGAAATGGCATCGTATTGGAAACACAGAAACAAAAATATACTACCACGATTTCATATTAAGCTTTGATTTTTTTTCAAGCCAAATTTTTAGCTTTGATGAAATTTATAGAAAAATATAATAATAGTTTTAACATAAAACTAAGAAGCTATCAAAATATATTCAATGCTGAATTTAATAAAACTAATTTAACGCTATAAATTTTGGTATATTTTGCATAAACTTGATCAAACTTTTAAGAAGTTTGACTTAAACAAGTCAAAAGCATGTGAAACGGAGTGAGTAGATAATTTCTAATCATATTGGCGAAAGATATGTCCGATTTTTTTTTCTCGAGGTAATTAAGTCTATTCTTACTGTATTGCTAACTTTGTTTACTTCCTTACAATCCAATACACTGATACTTATAAAAGCTTGTGCCTATCTCATTGTATTTTTTTTAATTGTTGAATATATATACACCGGTACTTTTAGCTGGGGGATCTAGTCTGTTCATCATGGATGTTTGAACGAGAAAATATGTAGTGAAAACCTACACCTACGTTGTGGACCACTGGATCTAAAATGTGCGTTCCAGATTAGGCGTTACCTACCCAGCTCCCACTCAACACGTTTTATGAATAACCCCCCGCGTCAGGCTTTATACATTTACAAATACACCATCTCATTTCCCTCCTTTCTCACATAGGTACACATATTTCTGAATCACCAGATCCAAATCAAAGACAACCAGCCGCACAGGATAGGAGCGATGATGAGTGAAGCCTCGATGCTATCCTCCCCGGCGGCAACCTACTCTGGCCTCTGGCTGTCCTCGCCCTCGTCGGTAGCTGAGAAGGCGCGGAAGGAGAGGAACTCTTTTGGTAAGGAGGATGTTGCCGATGTCGCCGTTGCGCCGAACACGGATGCAGATCTGAGGGAGCCGGATGTGGTGAGGCTTAGAGGGAGCACACTGCCGAAGGTCCGAGGGAGCTAGCCCCCGACGCAGTGGAGTTGGCGGTCATGCGTTGAGGATATTGACTCGTAGCTCTAGGCTCTGAAGGTGAGGGTTTCTTGATCGCCTCTCCTAGTCTCAGCCTGCATGTAGCTGTTTGAACTGATTGGATCTCTCGTGTGGATGTCTCATGGATATTGATTTTGTCCCAATTTAGTAGCTGATGTTTAGGAAAATGGCAAAATGTTTGGACACCAAACACACCGTGACTAAATTTTTTGCAAGTCCTGAACTCATCAGTAACCAATTACATATTGGATTTTGTCCCAATTTAGTTGTTGATGTTTAGGAAAATGGCAAAATGTTTGGACACCAAGCACACTGTGACTAAAATTTCTACAAGTGCTCAATTTTGGGGAGCTGAAGTGCTGAACTCTTCCTTGACCAATTACAGGGGATGCTTTCAGAATATGATAGGCATAAAATGGATCTTTGTTGGTTTCTTGGATTAGTTAAGAAAATGTTTCACTAGTTTTTTAACTTAACCTTGCTAGTATCACACAATTTTTCAGGCTTCCCTGTATGTTTTTCTAACCTTGCTACCAAATCAGTATTTTTACTTCCTTGGATGTCACATTTTCAGACTACCAAGCTGAGAGGAGAGCAACACGCAACAGACAGTAATCCTGTGGGTCTAGGGTTCAGCACTTCAAAACTGACGACCATTGTGAGAATACATAGGAGGTGCTAACTAAGATGATGATTGAAGGTGACAATCTAGAGAAGGTGCTGCAGGAATTGGAGGAGATGAAGAACTTCATCAAGACAATGCATAGCACTTATCATGCTATTAGGATTTAAAAAGAAAATTCATATAAGAGTTAGTTTGTAATCAATTTGTCTATATACTGAAATGACAATATTACAAGCAAACACAATGTGTAAAATGCCTCTGCTTCTTCCACCTTGACTTGCACTGCTTTTGCATCTCAATGACAGCCCGCGCACGAGCAGAACTCGACGGCAATCCACGACAATGCACGGCAGTGAGAGTTATCGTTCTTCCCTTCCTTAATTCAAAAATGAGCACAAGAACAAGGTTTTGGTGAATTTTAAGTGGACAATGGACACTGCAGAGCAGACTGAAGTGAATATAATCTACCTTATGCACATGACAACAGGAAATCGTGCCTAGGGTGGAAAATGGCATCTCCCTCACCACATACACAGACCACATATATGGATGAGGGTGAACAGATATATACCTTCATGAAAAAAAATTGACATCTGAACATTCAGGGAACTTAATTCTGAAGAAACTCAATGGGAACACAAGTGCAGAAAATTACTAGTTCAAGTAGAAAAATACAGCACACAGAAAATTTTATCCAGTTCAAGTATATTTAGGATTTTCCTAGAAAATCATAGGTCCAGAAAGTGGCCGCAAACAATTGGCACACTACAAGATAATTGAGCTATCGCCACCAATTTATTACAACGAAAAATAATTCGTGGCAATATATTGTACTATCGCAATGATATTTTTTGTGTGGCAAATAACTATAATTTGTTGCAACGATTTACAATCGTTGTTTTATTCAGTATTTTTGTTGCAATAGGAAATGAGCTATTGCCACAACAAACATTACTATTGCAAAAAACATGTTCTATCGCCACACATTTAATTTTTGTGGCAATTTGTATAGTACATGGTACTTTTCACTATTTTCTATTGCCATGATCAACAAATTCGTTGCAATAAAAATTTATCATCTCATAATTTAACTTATTCTTTTCATATGGACACGGATTAGGACAAATTTTATATGAAATTTATAGCTCTCGATGAGATCTACAACTTAAATTTTTCATTTGAAATATTTTAAATACTCAAGTTCATGATTTAAATCTTAGTTAGGCAGTCTCAAATGGAATTGTATGCATTTTTAAACAAAATTGATGCGTAGGTGAGTTGGTCATGGAGAGCGCGCGTGATGGAGAGATCTTGGGTTCGAATCCTGGCCATGACAAGATATCAGAAGAAAATAGTTAGGATGATAAATTAATATTGAAACATTTAATTTGGTACGTAGAACTAATGCCACACATGGAGTGGTAGCAATAGTTATTTATTGCAACGATGTGAAGTGTCGTAATATATATTTTTTGCCACATCCATTTTATGGCAATATCAAATTTTATTACAACTAAATAAAAATCGTTGCAATAACCTATTACCATGCTATTTATTACCACGCCTAGCAACGATTTTAAGATTGTGGCAACATGTATCTATTTCCACAATTTTAGCATTGATACTACGATTTTTTTCGTGGCGATAAATTATTTTTCTAGTAGTGGCAGAGTCAACCTAGTCCATCAATGTATAACGACATGGTCTGATATTCAGATGTCTTTTGCTGACACAATTTAGATCCCACAGAGTTTTGGCAGGTAATAACATTCATAAGTTACAACACTTGTGCACAAATATCAGTTATCCCCTTCAAGGTGTTGTCTAATCAAAATGCAACCTTGCTATTAAATGGCTAAAATCTATTAATAGATCACACACGTGTGCACTGGATGATGGCAGTGGCTCTACTTTGAACAAAAAACTACTCTAGGCAAAAGAATTCTCGCCAGCTGCTCTCAGCAAAAAAAACTGCACCCAGCAAACTGCATAGTGAAAAAAATTGTTAAGAAGGACACATATACTTGTGAGCATAGATAAAAAATTGTTAAGGACACATATACTTGTGAGCATAGATACATACAAAGTTTTATTCACAGTACGGACCAAACTAAGATAACAAAATGTTCCTGGAACACAATGGTTGTTCTAATATTTTTTTCCCTGTCTTCCCATATGTACTCTTAACCATTTCAAGCTGAATATTAGCTGTCCAAAATGTCCTTGTCGCAATATACATTTGTATAAGAGCCAAACATGTTTGTAGAATACAACAATTGTGTTACTTAAATATTTTCCATATGTAATTCTTAACCATTCCAAACTGAAAATGCAATCCAAAATGATTGTGCTTCCTACACATCCCACTGTATATTACATGCTCACTTGCCCACCTAGAATCCTTCCCATATTTTTTTATACTTTGTTCCAAGTTGATAACACTAGGTCCCAAATCATACAGGCAAAAACTTAAAGAGCTATAAATAAGAACCCATGCAAAAATGCAAGGGACCACATCAGTTAACAGGACAATTGTACATTTGCGATTTATACTAATAATTAGACTCATGACGACAATACTAAAAATGTTATTACCTCACAATGGTCCCAACTAATTATATTTTAACATGTGTTCACTACCTGCTGTTAGTTAAATATTATATGGCCACCTATTATCTTTTACATGAATTGCTACTTTGTTCCAAGGAAATCTACAGCATGTCAATTAGAACCAGAATGTTCTTGCCACACTATAGACTTTACGATACACCGTTAGTTGAATTTTGGATGACAACACACAATCTTTTACAGAGAAATGCTAACTTCTTCCAGGAAATTGTATGACAACTATTATAAGATGACTGATAGTTAAGGAAGCATGATGTATAGAACCTTGCATCACTGTTGTGGTTCTTTGTTAGGACAGTTGCGCGAATCGTGCAGCACGACTTGTTTGCACTTCTTGCACCTTCGTGGTATTCTCTCTTTTTTCTTTCTCTTCTTGTTTTGCTATTTCTCCTTGTCATTGTGCCCTTTAATTCTCTTTATCCGACCCCTGGAACGAGTGTCATTTGGCGGGTGGATTTCAATTTGACTTGGAATGCTACATCCAAGATAAGATTCAAATTCCTCAATTTGGCTAAGCTCTTTTTCAGGAACCATCTCATTTAATTTATCACCAAGCACAACTAGTTCATCCCTCAAAAGTTGCATAGCTGCTGCTGATTGCTTAGCTTGTAGGATAAGCTTCTCCATTTGGTTGCATGCTTCTGAAAGCATTTTTTGCATCACAGGATCATTACTGTTGCTTGTGTTTTCTTCCAACAAGATACCATCTGCATCGAACACATGTGTCTTCTTGCAGTCCTTCCTAAACCTTTCCAATAAATAGTATCTCGGCAGTTCACTTAGCTGGGCACTTCTTAGGACTGGAATTAGATGACGACATGGTATACCATGAGTTTCAAACAGCATACATGTGCACGTTGCAACCATTGTCTGTCTATCATAACGCACAACTCTTGGCTTCCTGGATTCTTCAATGATATCGATGATTTTGACCTCGCCATCTTGTTGCACATTGTCAATAAAGCAACGGTCCCTGGCAGCTAGCACCTCTTTCTAAATTATGCTAAATACCTCATGTGTGAAGTAGGGGTGGGCGTTCGGTCAGACCGAAAAATTCGGTCTCGGTCTTCAGTTTTTCGGTCAGTTCGGTCTTCGCAAACTCAGGACTGAATTTCATCCAAAAAAACTCAGGACCGGCAAATTCGGTCTCGGTCTCGGTCTCGGTCTGACCGAAATTTTTGAGGAGAGTTTGGAACGAAAAAATTTGGAACGCGCGGTGGAGGGCGGCGGCGGCGGCCACAGCGCGGTGGAGGACGGCGGCGTCGGCCGCGGCGCGGTGGAGGACGGCGGCGTCGGCCGCGGCGCGGGGGAGGACGGCGGCGGCCACGGCGGGGTGGAGGACGGCGGCGTCAGCCGCGGCGCGGTGGAGGACGGCGGCGTCGGCCGCGGCGCGGTGGAGGACGGCGGCATCGTCCGCGGCGCGGTGGAGGACGGTGGCGGCGGTCGCACGGTGGAGGGCGGAGGCGGGCTGCGGCGCAGGGGAGGGCGGAGGCGGCGGCAGCGCGGTGGAGGGCGGAGCCGGCGGCGGCGGCGCGGTGGAGGCTGGAGGAGGCGGCGGCGCGGTGGGGGCTGGAGGAGGAGGCGGCGGCGTGGTGGGGCTGGAGGAGGAGGCTGCACTGGTAGTAGGGTTAGTATCACTTCTAGGGTTTGTTTTAGTGGGCTTATTGGGCTTCCTAGGTCTATTGGGCCAAAATTTCGGTCATTTCGGTTAAATTCGGTTAACCGAACCCAATAACCGAAATAAATTCGGTCTTTTGAGGGCTGGGACCGAATAGATAACCGAATTTCTCGGTCTCGGTCTCGGTCTTTTTGGTTCGGTTCTTCGGTTCGGTCTAAATATGCCCACCCCTAGTGTGAAGAACTCACTTGCATGCTTCTCTATCACCCATTCTGTCTTCAAATTGCGGATTGTGTGAAGCGTAATGTTATCTTCTTCTAGTTCCTTATGTCTTTGTTCTTCTAGTGCAGCATCAAACCTGAGCCAAAACTCCACCAAAGCAAGCTTCCACCCAATTAAACAAGAAAAGAATGAATCGGCACTCTCTGACCTTGAGGTGGTCCTTAACAATCCTGACAAAGGTATGTCACTAAAATAAGCTAGCACCCATGAACGCCGTTGATCGAACTTTGTACTGAACCATTCGTTGTCTTCCAACCCATATTCATAAATAATACAACTCCATTCATCCTCGAATTCGAGTGGTGTTTCAGAAGACCACACACAAGAGCTTAGTCGAGCTTTGAATTTTTCATCTTCTTTCAGAATTGGTCCAACCTTCTCACAAACCTTCATCAAAATGTGCCACATGCATAGTCTATGAATAGTAGTGGTCAGAACTTCTCTTATTGCAGCTTTCATGCTTGCAGCTTCATCAGTGATAATTAGCTTAGGTGCAACACCTCCCATTGCTTTCAAAAAAGTGTGGAACAACCACATATAGGACTCCATTGTCTCGTCAGATAACATTGTAGCACCAAAAGGTACACTGCTCTTGTGGTGGTTCACTCCTGTGAAAGGGGTAAAAACCATGCCATACTCGTTGGTGCTGTATGTAGAGTCGAAAGAGACGAGATCTCCAAAGTGAGCATAATTTTTCCTGCAAATAGCATCTGCCCAAAATACATGAATTAACCTCCCCTTGTCATCCACAACATAGTCAAAATAAAAACCTGGGTTTGCAAGACTCTTCCTACTCAACTGATCAACAAACATTTGAGCATCTGAGGACTTTATAAAAACTCTTAGAGCACTATGGTAGTTCTGCAAGTCCCTTTTTGTAAATCCAACATTCTCAAACCCTCCTACACCAACACGAAGGTATCGGTATGCTTGTGATGTACCGATGCTAGCTTTATGGCACGTGAGCAATGTGTTTCTACCACTCAAGGTAAGCTTTCTGTTGGAACGTATGAGATGCCTCTTGTCAGGAGAAACGAATGCATGTGTATGACCTTGCTCAAATCCCGTGATAACATACTTATCGCCATCGACTAGTTTAATAACCAGCTTCGCCTCACAACCACACCTAGTGATTCTTTTCTCATAACTCCTTTTCTCACTACCAGATTCTAGTCCTCTCTCACCTTTGTCCTCCCGGAATCCTTCGTTCGCACAAAGGAACCGTTTGTACAGAACCACTCCATCAACTTTCTTGTGTTGTCCAATGCGAACTGAGAAGCCAACTCTAAGCGCATAGCTTTCATAAAACTCCTTGGCTGATTCTAAACCATTAAAAGTCATACCGATGTTTGGCACCATAGAATCATCACAGTCTGGAATAAAATACGAACCCTACACAGTGCACATTAACAATGATGAAAGAGCAGCATATCATGAATGCTTAAACTAACTTGAAAAAATGGGTGTGCAATAATACTTACACAGAATGGAGTGCTTGAGGACTTTTGAGGCGTGGTGTATTGATCTCGTCGATTCGGAATACCTGCAGTAACCGATTCTGCATCGGAATGCACATCATTAAAGTCCAATCTCCCTGCCATGTCACTTCGTTCTCTAAGAATAACCTGGATGATCAAAATACCATATGTAAAACTTAATTTTTATAAACAGAGCACACCCAGTAGAAATAAACAGACAGTAAAATAGAAGAGACAAATTCAAGAAGTGAGATCTATATGTGAAACATAGGTAAAATGAAAGAAAACTAAGAAAGTGAACATGTCAGATTATTTCAGGCTTGCTTAATGGTAAAACATGTCTTTCCCTAGGCAAGAATGTCAGAGCAAATGGGAGACTTGAAGCAAACAACACATCAACCCAAACCAGTGGGCCGATAATATTTTCTTGGAAGAAAGTAACGGTTTCCGGTAAAAAGATTATAGGTAACCATAGAAAATTCAACTAACAGTGGGTAGGGAACACATGTTGAAATACAATTCCCTGTGACTATAATTTTGGAGGCATAGTTGCTACCATTGTGTGCCAAGAGCATTTTGGTTCTAACAAAATGCTTGACAGGCTCAAACTTTCACGTATGTGCTTGCAACATGACATTTGCATATTTGTCTTTGCAGCTTGCAGGGGTAACACTTTTGATGAAAGTAGCCGAGGGGAATACATTTCCCATAGAAGTTTTTTTTTTTAACAGTGGAGACACAGTGTTAAAGGGTGCATTTTGTTTAGGAACACCATAGGGGAATGATGGTTCTCCTATTTCAGAGGTATTCATTGGATGCATTGTCGTACTTGTTCCCAGATTTTATGGATTAAATTAGTCAAATTATAGTCAATTACACTATCAGCTGCTGTGGTGCATGAATGAATGAATGGTTGGATGGATGGACAGACTCCTGTTGAGTCTTGAGCAGTGTTCAGCTCTGCAAAAGGATATGTAACAGTCTTGATGTTTATGGAAAGTAGAATTATGATCTGTTGATCAGATTGTCTATTCACAGCAAAGTTCTGAATGGATGTGATGCTAATTCCTGGTTTCGATCAAGCATCTTGATTTTATTCAGAAGCAACTACTCCAATCTGTAGTTGTGTGGCATGCTAATGAAATGAAACATGACAACAGTTGTAGAAAAATCTTTTATAGTCACGAGTTGTAGGAAAAATAATCAGTCATCTAGATTGACGATTTCCCACAATAGAACTGCATATACATTTCATAAAAAATCAGGGAGGTCGGCATTTGAGTTACATGTACAATTTTAGGCAATAAGCTCATGATGTAGATTTCCCAGGTCACACATTCATCTGAGTATCTACAGAACATGAGAAAATCTGAGTTCCGGCTAACTACAGAAAGAAAGAAACAAGCATATGGTCAGAGATACAAAATCCACACTAACATGAGTATTAATGTTCTAAAGCAATATGCAAGATAATGGAGAACATAAAGCACGACGGCAGGCCGTCGTCAGCAACATAAATTCTACGCACGGTCCTCCCATCGATGAATAATACAACAGTAACAGCTGCAGACGCCGCCGGTTGCTCCACATCAGTGGGTAGCTCATCACAACCTTACAGAACAGCAGTAATGGAGGGACACCATTACTACCTTTTGTTGGCCAATCGATGAGGGGCTAGGCCCAAGTGGAGGGAAGGACAAGAAGAACAAGAAGAAGAGGAAGCTGTAGCTGTCTCTACAAGAACACCGACGGCATAGTAACTCTATTTCATCTGCAGTTGTCAGTGTTGGTGGCATCAAAACCCTAGTTCATCTCAGCCCCCAAATTGTTCAAACCAAGAACATTCCGCTCATTCCGCGGAAGAACATACACGAACTATAGCAGGGATCAAGAAGAGAGAATGACCTTAATTCAGTGGATGCTGGATGAGCAATCGGCTAATCGAGGCCGCCGTTCGCAGATGCCTCGACGTCACCGGAGCAGCATGGGGGTTGATTCATGTTGCCGCGAATCACGTGGAAAGGTGGCGCTGCTGCCGACCACCGCCGGCGCCCCACCCCACCCCACCGCCGTGCCGCCGCCACACCACCCCTCCCCCAACCCCACCGTCGTGCCGCAGCAGAGAGTTGAGTTTGGGGATGGATCCCTTCTGAATCGGAGATGTGTTGTGGTACAATTTGGGGGCTGAGATGCTAAAGTTTGGAATTAGGCGGGGTGTTTTCTGAACATTTCACTGTGGTGACGTGGACATATCTGGAACCTACGTTTTGCATCCAAGTGTGGTTTCTATGTTTGCACTAGAGATAGTGTTTCCACTACATATCTTCTATGTTTGAACGGTTTTGCATGTTTGAAACTGCAGGTCAATCCCAAATCCATTTGATTTTCGCTCTCGTCGGTCTTCCCACCCATCCATCCATACCTCCGCCGCCTGCTCCGGCGAATCCTCCGCCGCTTGACGCCTCCACCGCTCATCTCATCCGCCGCCACCCGCCTCTCATCTCGCTGCTGCTCCACGGCATCCCCCGCTGCTGCTCTCCGGCTCGGTGGCGCAGCCGTCCTCTCCCGATCGAGCCGGCGCCATTCTCCTCTCGTTCCGTGGCTTCTCGAGCTCACCACCACAAGCGGTTGGATCGTCGCAGACGATCGAGCGGGGGAGATGCGAGACGGCCCGGCGCCGCCGAGCCGATGTCCACCCGCTCCACCACCAGCTCCGTCCTCAACTTCCTACGCCACGTCTCCTTCCCGCCGGACCCGCGCCTCCTCCCCTCCGCGCTCAAGTCATGCTCGGCGCTGCGCCTCGCCCGCGCCCTGCACGCGGCCGCCGCCGTCGCGGGCATCTCGCGGGACGCCTTCGTCGCGTCCTCGCTCCTCCACGCCTACCTCCGCTTCGGCGCCACGGCCGACGCCCGCAGCGTGCTCGACGGAATGCCGCACAGGACCGTCGTGGGCTGGAGCGCGCTCATTGCCGCTCACGCCTCTCACGGGGACGCCGAGGGAGCGTGGGGGCTCCTCGAGCGGATGCGGAGCGATGGCGTCGAGCCGAATGTGATCACCTGGAACGGGCTTGTCTCCGGGCTGAACCGGAGCGGGCGCGCACGGGACGCGGTCCTGGCGCTTGTGAGGATGCACGGGGAAGGGTTCTTGCCTGACGCGACCGGAGTCTCGTGTGCGCTATCTGCGGTTGGGGATGTTGGAGATGTCGCTGTCGGTGAGCAGCTCCATGGGTATGTGGTGAAGGCCGGGTGCAGGTTGGATGCTTGTGTGGCCACTGCGCTCATCGACATGTATGGCAAGTGCGGACGAGCTGATGAGATAGTCCGGGTGTTTGATGAGTCAAGCCATATGGATGTTGCCTCTTGCAATGCCCTCGTCGCCGGGCTGTCACGGAATGCTCAAGTCTCTGAGGCTTTAAGGTTGTTCAGGGAGTTTGTCGGCAGAGGGATTGAGTTGAATGTTGTTTCCTGGACCTCGATTGTAGCTTGTTGTGTGCAGAATGGAAGGGATCTGGAAGCCGTTGATCTTTTCAGGGAGATGCAGTCAGAAGGAATCGAGCCAAATTCAGTTACAATACCGTGCGTGCTGCCAGCTTTTGCAAATATTGCAGCTCTGATGCATGGTCGTTCTGCACACTGTTTTTCTCTTAGGAAGGGCTTTCATCATGACATTTATGTGGGGAGTGCTTTGGTGGACATGTACGCCAAGTGTGGCAGGGTCAGGGATGCAAGGATGATCTTTGAAGCAATGCCATATAGGAATGTGGTTTCATGGAATGCAATGATTGGTGGCTATGCTATGCATGGAGAGGCTGAGAATGCTGTGCGGTTGTTCCGATCCATGCAAAGTTCCAAAGAGAAGCCTGACCTAGTCACCTTCACTTGTGTCCTTGGTGCCTGCAGCCAAGCTGGCTGGACAGAGGAGGGGCGTAGTTACTTTAATGAAATGCAGCACAAGCATGGAATTTCTCCGAGGATGGAGCACTACTCATGTATGGTTACTCTGCTTGGTCGGGCTGGTAAGCTTGATGATGCGTATGATATCATAAATCAGATGCCGTTTGAGCCAGACGGTTGTATTTGGGGGTCATTGCTGGGCTCTTGCAGGGTTCATGGAAATGTGGTCCTTGCTGAGGTTGCAGCAGAAAATCTATTTCAACTAGAGCCAGAAAATGCTGGTAATTATGTCCTGCTTTCCAACATTTATGCATCCAAGAAAATGTGGGATGGGGTCAATAGGCTGAGGGATATGATGAAGACTGTAGGGTTGAAGAAAGAAAAAGGCTGTAGTTGGATAGAGATCAAGAACAAGGTACACATGTTGTTGGCTGGTGATAGTTCACACCCCATGTTGGCTGCAATAACTGAGAAGCTAAAACACCTTACTATGGAGATGAGGAGGCTAGGCTTTGCACCAAGTACAGATTATGTCCTACATGATGTGGAAGAGCAAGAAAAGGATGATATCCTTTCTGTGCACAGTGAGAAGTTGGCTGTAGCATTGGGCCTTATAAGCACAAGTCATGGAACACCCCTTCAGGTGATAAAGAATCTTCGGATTTGTGGTGACTGCCATGAAGCAATGAAGTTCATATCATCTTTCGAGAGGAGGGAGATATATGTTAGAGACACCAACCGATTTCATCACTTCAAGGATGGAAAATGTTCATGCGCAGACTATTGGTGATTTTTCTTGTCTTGTTCGACTCTACATTTTACAGAACTTGGCAAGGATGGTGTAGAAAAGCATCTACGTCTCTGTACCCTAGGTTAATATTTCCTCATGAGGTAATTACTTACCAGCAATATCTGCATTACTTAGTGATTTATTTTATAATAATAATAATAATAATAATAACAATATTATTATTATTATTATTATTATTATTATTGAGCAAGGGCTGAAAGCCCATTTTCATTACCAGAAATGGGATAGTCTTTACATTACAACACGACCTTTACACCATTACATGATAACAGACAGCACAGCTATCACAGTTTTCTGGCACTATGAGGGTTCCATCCCACCCCTTTCCTGCCATAACCTGAAACTAAGACACAGGACTACTGTGTCACCTTAAAGCATAACCGGGACTTAGTATCAGGAATGGCATGACTTGCCCATCACCAAAACACAAACATCCAGGACCGAAGGTAATGACATAACACACCCAAGGTTTGAAAGCAGGGCTTCCCGAAGGACCTTCAACTCTCCTGTTCTACACTAGGTTGGTATATATTCATGAGGTAATTGTTTACCTGCGATGTCAGCAATTTAACATGTAAAAAGAAACAAAGGAACTCCTACGTTCTATTGACCAACAAAGAATACATAAAATCCTTCATTGTACTTTGATTGCAATTCCAGAATTTATCAATCTGATATATCGCACAATCTCCATCAGTCAGTTTTGGTAGCTCATTGTTTTTTATATTTTTCTTTTAGACCACACCAGCTTCTAGTCTCTTATGAAAGATCTGTCTTATTGCAACCATAAATACCCAATGGGTCATTTTCCTGAGTTAGTACTTCCTTCAGGAAATAGAATGCATAATATATTTGCATAGTGTCAGATGTAGTCTATATCACTGTGTTGTAATTCCTATCCCTTGCAAAATGCAAACTCTGTTTTGTAATCTGGTATTGGTAGCAACTTTTAGTTGCCTACTTATCAATTGTTATTTGGTTTGTGCAATTTTCATAAGAAACATGATATATTTATATAGTAGACAATCCCATCTTACCTGCATATGTTTTATGGACAGAATAATTTCTTAAGCAATTTCAGTTGAAAGTAATATTATTTTATATGAAAAGTATTCATGGTTGTGATCTGCAGACTTGTTGATTTAAGTGACCGTATACATGTAAACAGAGGATATGGTAAATAAAGAAGAATTTACAGGTGAAGAAAAGCTAAAGCCTTAAAGGTACTTTCCTGTCAATCTGTCATAATAATTCATGCTACTTTGCAGTTTTCTGATTTCATGTCTAATAACTATCCTGAGACATCACTCTAATCAGAATCTCTGTTTAATACTAGAAAGCTAGACTATTGAAGAGCCTGATATACGTTGACACAATAATAATATTTTACTACAGATGCTCGATGGTTTCAGATATTTTCATAACCCCTTTTCCATTGACGAAGTTACTTGCATCTTCTTGTTCTCTCGTCTCTGGGAGAGGCAGAGAGCTAGCTCTGTGTTTTTGTTTGGTTCTATGCCCTACCAAAAGTTGGCAGAGCAAAAACCTTGGGATTGGTAAATTTTGGTAGGATAGAGATGAAGATGTCTAGTGCTAAAATTGTACTTATTTGAGATAGATACATGAACTTGCCATAATTTTTGCTGAGTAGAGCTTTCATGGAGTTTTTTGTTTTGTTATGTAACAACTTTTTTGCATTTTACTAAAATTTTGCTAGGTAAACAAACCAAACTAGATAAACATCACGCTGAACATGAACTATTGAACTGGGTCTGTATATATCTCTGCCTCCCCAGCTGTCAGAGCCCCTAAGGCCTGGCCGAGTCAGCCATATGGGAAAGAATCAAAGAAAGGATTAATACAAGAGGAAGCATGTATCTTTGTCTGCCGATAGATGTGGCACAAAGAAGCCGTCCAATACATTTTATTTGCAGTAAGGTAAAATTGAGGATATCTTAAAAAAGGGATAGAACGAGGAGAATATCAAAGTACAGTAAAAACGAGCATCGACTGAACTTGTTTAGCCTTGGCCTCTTCTCGTCGTAGCTGCTTTAAAATTTATACTCTATATATAAATGGGCATGCCAATATGAAGCTGGAATAATCCTTCATCCTTCAAAAAGCTCGTTCACCATGTCTTCCATGTCCTGTTGATTACTGCCGCATTTCTCCTGCTCTGGATGGGCCTCCAGGTATGTTCTGTATCCAGTAGGACCAGTAATAACCTTGTCAATGATAGCTTTTCGCAGGCTCCTCCTGAGCTCAGGGTTCGGAACCTTCCATAGCTTCTGATGTCTGCATGTTCTCTGAAATTCCGATTTGAATCTTGCTAGCTGCGAGGGTTTAGAAAACCAGAGCGTTGTCATCTTAATGTGCAGGCAAGATAGCACTGTATCCCAGGAGACATTGAGATAGCAATTTTGGTAGTCGCAATATTTGATCCCTATTTTCGAGTCAGATGGAAGGCTGTAACCGGTGATTGCAATATACTGATCTTGTATGAAGTAGGAATTGTTAAGCAAGAACAAGTACCTCAGGATAGGGTCTGAGAACGACTCTGATTTCTTCTCCAGATGATCTATTAAGTTGCTGATCATTTGCTCAATGATGTCGCATTTTAGGATGCGATGAGGCCAACATTGGCCTAGTATGGAGTTGAGCTCGTCAATGTGTCCCCAAAATAGTCTTGCATAGCCCATAATTAAGTGAGTAGCCTTGTGGATTTCTGCACTCTGCGGGAAAGTTTCCCAGGAATGCATGCCACTCAAGACAGGAGTAACAGCTTCAGCATCGTTTGCCATCCTTTGTATGGCCTGACCCAAATTATCTTTTGCAGTCGAGAAAATATTGCTGGTCTTGTTGAGCAGGCCTTGCAGCATTTCGTCCGAATCTGGTAGCCAGAGGGTCTCCTTCTTCAAGGAGAGCATGATGATTTCAGACGCGTGGGAGATGCAGCTGCGCACGTTCATGAGGCCCGAGAGCTTGTTCATTGGATTCCAGGTTTTATCGGCCACGGCGACTAGGGAATTGGCAAAGGCAAGCATCTTGCAGACGGTCGCCTCAACGAACCGCACCAGTCGAAGGTCGTCGTCCCGGTCGACTTGGGCGGTCGAACGGCCCTCTTCCTGGAGATGGCGCTGCGTGGCGCTGAGCGCTTCGGCCATCATGGTGAATCCTCGTGTCCACCTCTGCACGGCAAGATCGTACAGCTTATCCAAGGCCAGCTCGCTCTTCTCCTTCTCCAGCGCCGACCGGAGTACCCAGCCGACGTCGAGCTCGGAGAACCACCTCTCCAGAGCAGGTCTGGGCGCCCGGCCGAACTCCCCGATCAGCTTGCCCATGAAGCCGTCGCGGACCATCCGCCGCGCAATATCGCGAGGGCCTTTGTCTTCAAGTCTTGCCAACCTCCGGGAAGATGAGATGGAGTAAGGGGCGTAGCGATGACGAGAGCTGCTTGACTTACTGCTGCTGTAGTAACTACTGGATCTCGCCGACCGAGACGACGACGACGGCGACCACCCGCCGGCCGAGTCGACGGCCAAGCTTCGGATCTCCTGCAGGTAGCTGTGTCTCCGTGACTGCAGGGAAATGTTAGGATCGCTGCTACGACCCAACTCCATCGTGATCGCCAGCTGTGGCTCCAGCTTCATGCTCGCTCACTCGAGCTCGGCCATGTTTGAATAATGAGTTTGGGATATGATTGCTCACTCGAGCTCGGCCATGTTTGAATAATGAGTTTGGGATATGATTTTCCACCCCTTAAGGTCTCGTTCAGCACGTGGGGAGGGCTTTCCCTAGGGGGAAACACCACCAGTCCAGGATTGGGTGGATCCCCTCCCACCACCTAATCCACTTCCACGTTGGGTGTTAAACCCCCATGCTATTCGGATGGGGAAAAAAGGGGAAAAGCAGGGAAAGCAGGGAAAATGCATCTCTTTGAATAAAAACTAAGCAAAAACGAGCATAGATAGCACATCTCAACTTAGGAATAGAATCAAATTACAAAATCACACAAAATAATCTGAAATTTCAAAAAAAAAAAGAAAGAAAAGCTGATAACTAATTTCTACAATGGCATGTACAGAAGAAAACCAAAATTAAGAAAATAGTTCATTAAATAAAGAAAATGAAAATACTGCCAAGCTTTTAAAACGATAGTAACACTGCTATTCAATGTAGCAGTTGACATTCGCATGTGGTAAGTCAATCTGTGCCCTTCAAACAATATTACAAGCATATATAATAGTTGCCAATGTACTCCACGCATTTAAATTCTAGTGATTAGCAAGTGACATTAACACCTAGAACACTGAGTACAACCACAAACTAGGTTCCCAGGTTCCAAAATCTGATTTATCCACAAATTTAAGAAATAAAGATGGTAACTGCATGCACTGTTGTCCTATCTTTGACACCATTTGATCTTCACCTAATAATATTAGCTCCATGACCTGATAGGAGAAAATGATGAGCATTGTGACCCCAAGAAAAGATTAAAATCAATGCCAAAGAACACACAAAAAAAAAGACAGACAGACACGACAGCCAAAGTACAGCTGTTGCAGCATCCAGAAACAAGCCTCTGATAAGTTTTTACATGTGATCACAACAACAGAAAGCTTCCAATGTAGAATAGCATACAAAAAATGACAGCATATTAGGAGGAGAACAATGTTGGCCCACAGATAAGTTTATTTTATAAAGATATGACATAGCAGGACTATGGTAGCTTAATGCCGACAGTAAAGCATAAAAAAAAAAGAAGTACAGAGAAGTTGGACTGATGACAGTAATGTCGAGCTCAACAGGACTACAGGAGAAATGAAAAAAAGGCTGATCACTATCATCATGCTATTCATCTATCCTATTAATTAACTATGGTTCACCAACCCACTCTTACACCTACATTACTCATTCATTAAATCCAACAGCCCAGAATCATCCAATCCAACGGATCACATTATACCACGCACCCCCTCAACCTCCGTATGGACCCCATCCCCCACTTCTCTGTCAATCACGCCGCCCCCTCGCCCTCAAGGATTCTCTGCGCACCGCGCCTCCATCTGCGGATCTGCCTCTGCGCACCCATCCGCCCCTGACCGCGCATCGGCCCCGCGCCCCCTCCACTGCTCCGCCGACCACCGTCAGGTCGCGACGCCGCCGATGACTCTCTCGTGCCGCCAAGGATCACGCCGCCACCGTGACTCCTCGCCATCGATGCGCGACGTGACGCGTTTCCATCTCTTCGTTTGTCGTCGACGTCTTCGCCGGCCTCCTCAAGAATCCCGCACCGCCGCTGTCGACCGAGATGAGGAAGGCCAAGCCAGTATCGAAATAGTTGCGCGCGTAGGCACACCAGCAGAAAAACGGCACCGGCCACTCCAAGCTCGTCCGGCACTACGACTCGGAGGCCTCCTGGAACAATGTATCACTATTCACTAGCACCCCTCCTTCCTCACTGCTTTGCTGTTCTTGTTGCTAATGGTCTGCCTCTAGATTCCTGCCTGATGCTTGCTTGTTTGGGCTTTGCAAAGGATTAATGGCTGGACATCGTGCATTGGATCCGGCAGGAGTGCAATTACATCCCAAATAAGATGCTACTTGTTAGCACAATAATTAAATTCTTCATGATGTTACTTTAAGATCGATGTAGCCACCTGTAGCAAATGTTGAGTGCATGATCAAAAAATTGAAGTTTACTGTTGTTTACTTGTGAATTGGGATTTGCTTGCATCAGTCTACAAAATCTTCCCTATTGCTTAGTTCGAAACTAGGCGGTGTGGATTTTGGTTAATAAAAAATTGACATATGCAGGATCTTAGCTCGATGATACGTGCGCATCTGCTGTTTAAGATGCACTTGGCTCTGTTCAGGGATGATTAACTATGCATTCTTTAGTTACTGATTAGTAAGCTTTACAGTATAATAACTTAGCGGCTGAAATCGTAAATGTTAGTACTGCATTTCCTTTACTTGGATGTAAGGATTCATGCAATCATGTGGTCTCACTTGTGTTGAGGTTTTAGCAAATATAATTCAGATTGGCCTGGTTGGCAGAGCTGAGCATATGCGTGAGTTTTGAATCTGTCAGTAGTTGAATACTGCTTTGATATGTCTGTAGCACCCCAAATATGTTATGCAGAATTATTGGTACTTATTTGTGTTTATTGCACCGTCATTCATTTCTGTAGCTATTGCCTCATGATGAAGCAATATTTGGATATGTCATCGAAGCCAGGGAGACCAAGAGCAGTAGTCATCTGCTCCACAAGGTAGCTGACTGATCAGGTCAGGTTATCCTTACTACCAAAAAAACATGAGTTTATGATCGGATTTTTTTAAATGATACTGCTGAATGTGATTTCGTGCAATGGGATGAGGCGTATATATGCCTGTCTAATTGTATTGCTTTGAATAGAATTGGTTTTTAGATAAACCTAATATGTTTATTTTTAGACAACAACATGGATTCATGCTGGATTTTAGTATGAAAACCTTTGGTCCATGCTGGAGTTTAGACTAAAAAACTCTCCTCTCTCAATATTCAAATAATGTGTTACAAAAGATCCCATGGTGGTGGTAGAGACTAACCACCACTTAATACTGTTTTTTATTTTTGTTTATTTAGATACAACATGGACAAAGTTCATAAAATTACATTAGTAATCATCATCAAATTCATGCTTTTCATTCAGGCTGAAGAGATGGGTAGGTTTTCCGGAAACACAATTATATCCAGGTATTATTCAGTTTCTTGTTGCTTCTTATATCATGTAAAGAGCTTATTTATCTACCTCGGATGTTCATTCCAAGAGACAGCATAAATTACTCTGGAGATCCCAAAACTTGAGCTGTGGTGTCTTAAGTTAGCAACTAACATATCTGTAATATTTATGTTTCTCAAAGATGTGCCCTTATCAGTAAATTGTGAAGGAGGGTTGGAGAGGCCTTCAAGTGAATTTTTTGTTGTTGTTTTCTTGACATAGAAATGCAATAAAGAAGATTGGATTATTTTAGGCAATGATTGGCAAGGATAAGTAATTTTACTGATATTAGATTTCAGCTGCAGAGTCCCTTCAATTTAGAATAAATTTGACATGTAATTAAGCCTTAGTCTTGGTTTTCTTGTTTAAATTTATTCCTGGTACTCAAGATTTTTTTTTCTTACTAATATCTTGTTCTAATTGTAGGTGAAGGAGCTGGTTTGCTTCACCTTCATAGCACCTATAGACAGGATTCTAATTGTAGGTGATAAATGGTGTTTATTGCCTTCTTGCATAGTTCAAAATGTGCTTGATCGTATTGTGTCCAGGATGGTTCAAAAGCATCATAGCTAGGCGCACTGAATTTGTGACTATGCCCAGACTACTGGGAATGTTCTTACCAACGGGGAAAATTGGTATATTCAAGCCTAGCATGCTCATTTTGGATGTGGTACTTTCATAGAAGTGCACTTAGTGCTGGAGACTTCGATAGAATGTCACACTTTCACCTCAGAAATACCGAAATTTTGTTGGTATTGTTTCATACTCCCTCCGTTTTTTAATAGATGACGCTGTTGATTTTTTCTCACATGTTTGACCATTCGTCTTATTCAAAAATTTTATGTAAATGTATAAGATATAAATCACACTTAAAGTACTATGAGTGATAAAACAACTCATAACAAAATAAATTATAATTACGTAAATTTTTTGAATAAGACAAATGGTCAAACATGTGAGAAAAAGTCAACGGCGTCATCTATTAAAAAACCGTCATCTATTAAAAAACAGAGATAGCATTTAGAATAAAATTAAGATAAGGTTTGTGCGTTTTTTTATTATTTTTCCTGTTCTTTTTCTTTTTTTTTGGATTATCTGATTGAATTTTGTATCTATTTTTGAATTTGTGAATTTGTGTTTTATCCATCTTACGTGATGAGTTACTCGTGTGTATGGAAACGGAGGCCATCGTTCGATTGGACTCACGGACGAAAAATTGATGTGAAGAACTGAAAGTTACAAATTTTTGAGGTAGTTATAAGATATGTTGGTTCAATTACAGTGTTGATAGGTTAATTAGTCACGGTTCATTAGTAGAGTCATTAGTGTTTTCTTGATTGGCCTTTTCTTTTTTGAGTCCGAACGGGGTGTGTTTGCAAACCCTTTTTCCCAACCCATCTTCCTCGTTTTCCATGTACACGTTTTTTAAACTACTAAACGGTGCATTTTCTGTAAAAAGTTTCTATACGAAAGTTGCTTAAAAAAAATCAAATTAATCTATTTTTTTAAAAAATAGCAAATACTTAATTAATTACATGCTAATGGACTGTTCCGTTTTTCATGTTTACCGTGCACGGGGGGAAACTGGAGTAGCGAACACAAGTCATCATAGTCCGGTTTATTTTAGTTGTGTTGTCAGTAGAGAGGCACGGACGAAAATTTAGTTGAGTATGTAATCATCTGCAACATTTTTAATAGGTAAAGATAATAGTAGAGATTAAAACCAAAATATAAAATTAAAGCCGATTCAAACACGGATGACATACCAAAATTCAGAAACATATTCAATTTTTATAATAGTAGAGAGGAGAGATATATATAATTTTTATAATAGTAGATAAGAGAGATATATATAAGTAGAGATTTGTTACATATATGTTGCTTGCAAAAATAGAACGTGCACGTATATTATTAAATGTCACCGTAGCGTTAGTACGAGCATGCTACTAGCGGTGTAGGAGAATTTCTTAAGTGTATTGCAAATATTAGGATAGTTATTTACCTACTTTATTTTTTAGTTGTTTATGCCCGCAACAAATTAATGGAATAAATCTATACTTTTTAACATATTTCTTAAATGTATATTTCCCTTTATATTGTATACTGAAGTGATTATATGTAATTAATTATTATCAAGATTTATTGTGTCCATGCAATATCATATTTTTGTACTTTGCGTTAAATATATTTAATATACGATATGAATTGAATTGAAACTCAATTGCACATATCATATAAAAATATTTTTTGCTAACATGAAATTTTAAAAGTTTTTGAAGATCAAATAAAATTGCTCCGTAGCGTTTAGCACGGACATATTACTAGTGTTGTAAGAATCATACAAGCAAGCTTAACTTCATGGACAATGGAGCCACTTTACAAACAAGTACATGGAAAGAAAGATCTTTATGTGAGTGCTTTGGTGGACATGTACGCTAAGTGTGGCAGGGTCAGGGATGCAAGGATGATCTTTGAAGCAATGCCATATAGGAATGTGGTTTCATGGAATGCAATGATTGGTGGCTATGCTATGCATGGAGAGGCTGAGAATGCTGTGCGGTTGTTCCGATCCATGCAAAGTTCCAAAGAGAAGCCTGACCTAGTCACCTTCACTTGTGTCCTTGGTGCCTGCAGCCAAGCTGGCTGGACAGAGGAGGGGCGTAGTTACTTTAATGAAATGCAGCACAAGCATGGAATTTCTCCGAGGATGGAGCACTACTCATGTATGGTTACTCTGCTTGGTCGGGCTGGTAAGCTTGATGATGCGTATGATATCATAAATCAGATGCCGTTTGAGCCAGACGGTTGTATTTGGGGGTCATTGCTGGGCTCTTGCAGGGTTCATGGAAATGTGGTCCTTGCTGAGGTTGCAGCAGAAAATCTATTTCAACTAGAGCCAGAAAATGCTGGTAATTATGTCCTGCTTTCCAACATTTATGCATCCAAGAAAATGTGGGATGGGGTCAATAGGCTGAGGGATATGATGAAGACTGTAGGGTTGAAGAAAGAAAAAGGCTGTAGTTGGATAGAGATCAAGAACAAGGTACACATGTTGTTGGCTGGCGATAGTTCAAACCCCATGATGGCTGCAATAACTGAGAAGCAATGAAGTGAGGATGGTGAAGGATGGTGAAGTGAGGATGCTGAGATGCAAGGGATATTTGATTCAGGTGATAAAGAATCTCCGGATTTGTGGTGACTGCCATGAAGCAATGAAGTTCATATCATCTTTCGAGGGGAGGGAGATATATATTAGAGATACGAACCGATTTCATCACTTCAAGGATGGAAAAAGTTCATGCAAAGACTACTGGTGATTTTTCTTGTCTTGTACGACTTTACATTTTGCAGAATGACATTGCAAGGGTGGTTAAAAAAAAAATCATCCATGTGTCCCTACCCTAGGCTAGTATTTGCTCATGAGGTAATTATTCACCTGCAATATCAGGCTTTGTTTAGAAAACTAGGTAAGAGTTATTTTGAGAGCTATTTTTTTAGTATAAGGAAATAGTCTTTCAATAAAATAACTCTAATCATTTGGATCCAAGGGTTATTTTGATAGCTATTTGGCCTTTAATGTACCTTCATATGGAGAGAGATAGAGAGAAGACACTTTTTCAGTGGGTCCCACTCGAAATAGCCCCAATTAGCACCCCTTGGATGGGATAGTTTTTCTAGGTGGGTTATTTCCAAATAGCCCTCAAATAGCTCACCCTTTTGGATTTTTTTGGGGCTATTTGGGCTATTTGAGGGTGGGCTAAAAAATATTCCTTGGATCCAAACAGGACGTTAGTGAGGATGGTGAAGACCAAAATCCTTCTTTCCCCACCCTATAGGTTGGGTTTTCTCATGAGGTAATTGTTTACCTGCGATGTCAGCACTTTAGATGGGAATAGAAACAACGGAAAGCCACTACTAGTACTCCCACAGTTTCTATTGACCAACAAAGAAAACACTTCAAGGATAAACAAAGCTCATTCTCAGGGAATCTTATCTATGCCAATCCCACAAGTGGAAGGGAAAATTCCAAATTATCCAATATGCAGATGATATTCTCATCATTCTGAAAGCTTGTCAAAAAGAGCTTTTTGTCTCAAAGGTATTACCCAACCATTTGCTTACTCTACTACTCCCTCCGTTTCATAATGTAAGTCATTTTAGCATTTCCCACATTCATATTAATGTTAATGAATTTAGACAAGCATTTCCCACATTATGTCTAGATTCATTAACATCAATATGAATGTGGGAAATGCTAGAATGACTTACATCATAAACGGAGGGAGTATTTGAGAATTTCCATAAATCTTGTACGATGCCAATTCATGTCAATGAAGAAAAACTAGAAATCCTTGCTGGTACTTTTCGATGTAATATTGGTTCAATGCCCTTCACTTATTTGGGTCTTCCGGTTGGAACAACAAAGCCAAGAATTGTTGAATTCCCCCCCTCCCCCCTAATTGATAGAGTTGAAAGAAGACTTATGGCAATCACCATATTTCTTAATCATGGCCAAAGACTTACCCTTGTTACCCTTGTCAATTTTGTCCTCTCTTCGCCGCCAACCTTTTATATGTGCACACTCAAACTCCCAAAGAAAGTGATAGAACATATTGATGCTCCATTGCTCCGCTGGCCGCCACCTGCCTATCAACAATTGATGCTCCATTGCTCCACCACCATCCATCCTTCATCGGTGTGTGGGCACTGCTGCCGGTTAGCCTGCGTGTGCCACCATGCGGCCATCCACTCTCCGCACTGGTCTCCCATAGTCGACGGGCCTCTTCGATGGCTGCGCCTCCTCACACCGAGCCGGCCTCCATCACTGCCGGCCGTGCCTCCTCGCGCCACGTTGACCTCCGCGCCTCCTTTCGCTGCGTCGGCCTCCGCCGTCCACAGGTCCAGGAACAAAACCCGCGTCTAACGATCACGTCGCCTCAACTCCACCACCGCTGATTTTAGGAGCTCCATTACCGCCGCCGGCCGTGCCGGCCTCCGCCACCGCCGACCGTGCCTCCTCGCGTCGTGTCGCCACTGCTCCACGGCGTCGCTGCCAGCCCGCTGCCCTAGCTGCGCCCGGCCGGATCTAGCCTAGGGCAGCCCGTGGGTGATGGCGGTGCTGGATCTGCTGCCTCCTCGCTGGGAGGGCTCGCCACCGCCACTCCCCATCGCCAAGTGTCCGCCGCCTCCCCCGCGCCTGATGTGGAGCGCTGCCACGAAGTAGGCCCTACCGCCGCCATCCTAGCTTGCCAATCGGCTTTCCGGCGATGAGCTCCAGCGGCGGCGAGGTGGGGGAGGGGGGAGGGGAGGGGGCGGCGATGCTATGGTTTCACCCCCGTGTCTCCTGCGTGTTGGCGACGCTACGGGAGCTGATTTACTTAGACAATTTTAGTTATGAGTGACATTATCTGTTCTGAAAAATACTCATGGTCGTAATCTGCACACTTGTTGATTTCAGAAGTGATCGAATCCATGTAAACGGAGGAAGTAATTTTATAGGATATGGTAAATACATATGAGAAGTTACAGGTGAAGAAACATTAGAGACTTAAAAGGTAATAAATTTTAAATTGTTTTGAACGAACAGGCATTGTTAAATTTTGGTAGGATAGAGATAAAGATGTTTAGTTTAGTGTTAAATATATGAGGTTGCGTAAAAATTTTCAGGACAACTAGGAAGATAGCCCGCGCATTCGCGCGGGCATGTGTCGTACACTATGTTTGAACATCTACAATATATTATTTCTCCATAAATTGTTTTCATTAGCATTGCTTTTATAATTTTCTAACCTAGCTATTAGTTATCTTTATAACATATCATATTTAATTAATCCCTACAAAAAATTATTTATAATATTCTTCATCATCTAAAAAGTAGGTAGACATATTTTGTGTTAGAAAACATGTATAGCAAATTAAGTGTAAAATCAAAAGTAAGATGCTTTTTAATTGAATATAGGTTGTCATTGTTTATTGACAGATGAATTGGGTGGGATACGAGGCTCCACTAAATGCATGGGTTTATATAGCCTAATATTATTGTTTAATTTGAGAGATAATCCATATGTGAACGTTCCATGTAGAGTGTGTGGGAGACTCCATGCAACCTAGCGCGAATAATATTGGATGAAGAAATATAGTTGTGCAATATATTATTTTGGAAGATGATGCATTATGATACACGCTTGTCTTTTAAGATGAGATAGATCTAATGGTTGGAAATAATGGGTTTATCGGTTTAAAAGGCCCAGGAGGATTTATGGGGTAACAGGTGGTGACTTTATATAAAAAAGAAACCATCATCTATGATATATAAAATAAAATTATAAGTGTAGCTTAAAATTATGGTCTTTTTAATATTTGTTTCTCTCTTTAGTTTAGAAGCTGAAAATAGGGAGGAGACAGGAGAGAAACGAATAGCGTAGAACTCGAATCATATATGAGAAAGGGTTCGTAGTGCAATAGTGTTATGTGCATATGATTGGAGAGGGAGCTGGAGGATACATTTTTTTTTTAAAAAAAATGTTGTAAACAATCTAAGTGAGAACCTATGAATTGTTGTTTTTTCATTCTAAGGATCTTTAAGACATGACATGTGGTGGCTTAAGTTTCTTTTATAAAGAGAGGCAATCTAATAGTTAAAAATAATGGGTCATCAAATTAAGTGGAAAGCGATGATTATTTTCTCTTTGAATTTCAATTTTTTTTCAAAGTTTTACAATATCATACGTTGTGACTTAAGAGTGCTATAGAGCACGTTTAATCGATCTTTACTATGTAAAACGATTCAAGAATATATATCATACGTTATCATGTTTTTCAATGTCTTGTTGTTATTTGGTAAGGAGATTTTGTTTTTATTGAGGTAGATTTAATACGTTCATCTGTTTGAATTATTTATGTCTTTAAATCCAATTGTTAAAATTATAACTCCACTGTTTTAAATGAAAATTGATGAAATTATAAGTCCGCCAATTTAATTGAAAATTGATGGTTAGATTTGTTTTCTTCATAATATTTTTTATAATTAAAATTGTTATTTATAAAATAGGAAGATAAGAAAGAATTATTGGAGATAAAGAAAGTGTATGTATGTATACTTACGTGCGTGGGGGGGGGGGGGGTGGTGGGAAGGGTGGGCCAGTGGGGAGAGGAGAGTTGTGCCGGTGGGAGAGGGGTGAGGGATGTGGATTGTGGTTTTTTTTAAGAAAAAAAAGATAAATCTAATAGTTGAAAATAGATGGTTCACTAATTTATTATAATACCACGTGGCGGTTTAGTAGTGTTTATAGGCGTACCACGTGGTAGTATAGGTGTGTTTGTATAAAGTTTAATGGACTATTAGTATATAATTTTTTTTATTTTTAAATGGTAATTAGGATGACATGCCCTAAAAATTATTCTTTTAAGTAGAAGTTTACACGGTTGAATCATTAAATTTTTTAAAGACATCATGGATCTAAATTTAGATGTGTTCGCAAATTTGTTGATTATTTAGGGTGCTTGTTGTTTAGCCAATAAAAGATAAATCTAGTAGAGTTTAGAAGGATGAAAACACGTGCATGCACACCCTCATTTGTAGTAGACCTAATGCTAATTGCATTGATAATCCTAGCAAGAATAGGTTAGCCTATTTGGATAACCAAATTAAAGCAAGCAGCACGCACGTTGAAAACCTATTCAATATTTTGATTTCTCTGCATCATTGTGGTTTATTATATAACTTAGTAACAATTATGATCACTTAAGTTTTTATATGGGGTTGCTAGCTATAAAATAGGAAATTCACCTACATACCACAGAAGGAGGAGTACGTATATTGAGAAAGGAGATTTCTTTTATTGAAAATGAAACAGATACTTGAGATATATCTAACGGTTAGAAATAATAGGTCCACCGATTTATAAGTTATAATGGATGGTCAGATTTTTTTTCTTTTTTCTCATAATTTTTAAGATTTTTTCTAATTTCTTAGAGTGTCACGTGACGGCTTAGGAGAGTATGTAGAATGTCACATGGCGACTTGAGTACGTTCATAGGAAGTTTAATGGACTTGTGCTAGAATACAATCGGAATAACATATATTTTTACAACTATTGGCTGAATTTATTAATTTGGTTTTTATCCCATGAGAGTGAAAAAAAAAGAAAAAAGAAAAGAAGGGAAGGGGGCATACGTACGAACTATGTACGGGATGAATCGACAAAGAACGTGCCGCTTTCTAAATATAAATCTATTTGGTATTTTTTATGTTAGATCTAACGGTTAAAAAATTTGGGTCCACCGGATTAAATGAAATTAATGGTTATATATTTTATTTTTCTTGGAATTTCTTTAATTTGGTAGAGCGCCACTTGGTGGCCTAGAAATATTTATAGAGGTGCCATGTGGCGGTTTATGAGTGTTTATAGGAATTTTAATGGACTTTAGTATATAATAGATAGATAGATAGATAGATAGATAGTTTGATGGAGTGTTTGCTTTGCTACCTTATCAAAAGTTTGGTGTTACCAAGTTTTATTAGGTTATTAGCAAACCAAACAGATAAAAATGTCACGCTGCCGCTGCACTTGAACTAGTTCTGTGTCTATCTCTGTTCTCCCAGTTGTCGGAGCCCCTGAGGCCGGCGAGTCAGCTATACGGTAAAATAATCAAAAAGAGGAGGAACTAATACAAGAGGAAGAATATACATTGTTATCTGTCAACAGGGGGAAGTATATGGTGCAATCACCTAATTCGGTGCAATAATGTACCTCTCATCCTACACCGTTGGATCGAGAAATAGACGTCCGAGATTCGTCCATGTCACCATGATTAAAATTTAACTCGCAGATTCACTCGTGAGTTAAAATTTACTGGAAGTTAAATTTTAACTCATGGTGACGTGGACGAATCTTGAACGTCCATTTCTCGATCCAACGGTATAGGATGAAAGTTGCATTATTACACCGAATTAGGTGATTGCACCGGATACTTCCCCCTGTCAACAGATCTGGGCACACAGAAACTGTCCGGTGCTTTTTATTGGCAGTAAGGTAAGATGAGGATTACCTAAGGGTCGAACGGGGGAACATCAGAGTAGCAATCACAATTCTTACCCTCCTTTTTTTATTTTTGAACTCCAATGGTTTTTTTGCCCTCATTTCTTTTCAACGGAAGCTTGTGTTTTCTCTTATCCATTAAAAGGATTTAATGGTGTCAAAGACATCTGTGCACTTGCATATTTGCCCCTACTTTGCTAAGGACTTTGTGATTTTGCCGCTATTTTAACATGACTTTGTGTTTTGAATGAATTTTCACATATTCAGTTAAAAAAAAGGAGGGCGAGTACAAGCTTAACATGAAGTTTGCCCCTTTTGACATGAACTTTTACAACTTGAAGTCCTCTTAATGGAATGGGCGCAGGCACAAGCTTCAACTAAAAATGATGATAAAATCACAAAGTTAAAATGGTAGGGGTAAAATCACCGCTGGAGTTAAGAAACAAGGGATAAGAACACAATTGCACCCGACATCAAAATACGGTAAAAGTAAAAAGGACATCAAGAACACCTATTTAACCTTGGCCTCCTCTTCGTAGCTGCTTTAAAACTTATACTCTATTTGTGCGGGCCTGTCATTCTGAAACTGTAGCAACCCCTTCATCCTTCAAATAGATCATTCACCATGCCTTCCATGTCCAGTGGATCTCTGCCGCATTTCTCCTGCTCTGGATGGTCCTCCATGTACTTTTTGTATCCAGTAATGATCTTATCAATGATGGTTTCTCGCAGGCTCTGCCTAAGATTCGGAAGCGGGACCTTCCACAGCTTCTGATGACTGCATGTTTTCTCAAATTCCAACTCGAATCTTGACAGCTCCGAATGCGATGAGAGCTTAGGGAAGCACGGTGGCATCTTATCGTGTAGGCAAGACAGAACAGGTTCCCAGGAGGCACGCATATACTCTTTTTGGTACTGCTCATAGTGGAACTTTATTTCCGATGGAGGGCTGTAGTCGCTGGGTACAAGAAACTGATATTGTACGACGTAGGAATTGTTAAGCAAGAACAGATATCTCAGGCTATGGTCAGAGAACAAATTGGATTTCTTCTCGAGCTCATCCTGCAAGTTGGTTATAATTTGCACAATCAATCTTTCTACTACTAGCTTCTCAGAATACCAACTGCAATTACCAAACAAATCGCCATTATCAAGTAGGATGGCCTCCAGCACGCTATGGTATCCCCAAAACAATATTGCATAGTTGACAGCTAACAGAGTAGCCTTGTGGATTTCTGCATTCTCCGGAAATGGTCCACTCGGGGGGCTCAAGGCGTCCGTCGTCATCATCAATATGGCTCTACCCAGGTTATCCATTGTAGTCGAGAAAGCATCATCGATCTCCTTTACTATGCTTTCAATTATTTCTTTTGAATAATCAGCTAGTAAGAAAACCTCATTGTACAGCGGGACGAGGATATCTGAGACGTCGTTGATGCAGATGCGGAGTTGCATGAGCCCCGAGAACTTGTCCGTTGGCCGCGTCCAAGGCTTATCAGCGAGGGCGTTGGCAAAGGCAAGCATCTTGGAGAAAGTCGCCTGCGCGAACTGTGCAAGTTGGATCTTGGAGAAACTCGCCTCCATAAGCCGCCCGAGTTGGCAGAGTCGGCCGGTGAGGTTGTCCTGCGGCTCATGATCAGAAGAAGGCATGTCCTGGTCCTGGAGCGTGGCGATCAGCGCGCGCGCCATCACAGTGAGAGCTCGCGCCCACCTCCCCACCAGGCTCCCGGTCGCCTCCTCCTCCTGATCATTACGGAGTACACAGCTGACGTCCAGTTCTGAGAACCACCTGTCCAGCGCAGGGCCGGATCCGGATGCCCGGCTGAACTCACTCACCAAGCTGCCCACGAATCCGTCGCGGACCATCTGGTCCGCGATATCTCGAGCAGGTCCGGGGGCTCCAAGTCCTACTGCCCTCTGGAAGGAGTAGGTCACGAAATCAGCATCATCGTAGCAGGGGACGTACCTAGGACGCGCACTGGACGCGGTGCTTGACGCGCTGCTGTAGTTACTGGATCTCACTGAGCGAGACGACGACCCGCCACCCGTGGACATGCACCGGATCTTCTCCAGGTAGCTGTAGCTCCATCTCCATGATGGCAGGGACGAGTTATCGGCCGCCTCGGTGCTCTCCATCTCCGACACGGTCTCAAGCATTCGCGCCATTCTAGCTAAGCTCGATCTGCGATATGACTAGGTGTTAAGTGTTAACTCGGTAGGGGTTAGCAATGGATCGACTACTGGAGTTCTCAGATCGAGCACGTATATATAGATAGGAGAGGTTTAGAGCCACAGAGGTGAGAGCTTATTCCAGCTGCAGCTTTTCCCAAAAGTTGTTTCTGCTAGAAGGCTATCAAACAGCTGCTTATCATAATCTAAAGCTCCCCAAACAAACCCTTATACTCCCTCCGTCCCTACGCTGGACTTTTTAAAACTTGTTTGATCGTTCGTCTTATTTAAAAAATTTAATTAATTATTAATTATTTTTCTACCATTTGATTCATTGTTAAATATACTACTACTACTACTCAAATTTTTAAATAATATTCACAAAAGTTTTTGAATAAGACGAATAGCTAAATATGTTTAAAATAATCAAACGTCAAATATTTAGGAACGGAGAGAGTATTTGAGACGGCTACCATCTCTAACTTTATTCTCGTCACCCCCTATAAATTAAGGGTAACCTTAAGTTACCTCTAACACATAAAACTCAATAACTTTAATACTCATATATCTACTATTATAAAAATTGAAAATGTTTTTGCCGGTATTTTGGTACGTCATCCGTGTATGAGTCGGTTTTTAATTCCGTTTGCTTTTGGAAATACATATCCGTATTTGAGTCGGTTTTTAAGATCGTTCACTTTTTGGTAATACAGAAGGAATCATATGAGAAATCTGTTTAAAAAAACTCGCATGTTAACTTGAGGCGATCGAACTCCTAATTGCAGCTTATGATTTTCTAAAATTATATATATCTAAGCAAACTCACACAGTGAATTTCATCTTAACTAAACCATATAACAATTCACCCGTTGCAACGCACGTGTATTTTTTTCTAGTTTAAGTTATCCTTACATGAGAGGTGGCTCCAATTTCTCCTTTTTTTTTCCATATCAGCATACTCACTCTGTCCCTAAATATAACGGATTTTGGTTGGATGTGACATATTCTAATACTATCATGTTATAAAAAATTTATAGTATTAGGATATGTCATATCCAATCAATATCTTTTATATTTTGGGATGGAGGGAGTATTACTCTACAAGGTATTTAGGGTAAGTACTTCAGTACTTGCTTTTGTTTTCAGTACTATCTCTAAGAGAGCGATTAACTAATTATAACCGCGTAAAAAGTGATAGACTTGACCGACGACCGTTCTGTCTAAGAGAGACTCACTGACTCCATGGATCCCTAAAAAAAATTCACTCTTTTATATCTCCAACCCACTCTTTTGAACTTACTCTATATTATATTTACTTGCTCTAAGAGTGCGATTAACTAATTATAACCGCGTAAAATGTGATAGACATGACTGTTCACTATCTCCAAGGGACACACTGTCTCCAAGTGATCCCTAAAAAATCTCTCTTTCTATCTCCAACCCACTCTTTTAAAGTTACTCCATATTTAATTTATCCACTAGCTAGTACGCGTGCCGGGTGCCATGCACGTTTAACATATAGGACATACCCCGTATTTGGGAAGCTTATAGCTACAACAGCTTCTTTCCGAATCAGAAATTCCCTAGACAGTCTAACTTTTAGTCCGAATTATGAAAAATTGTAGTTATAGAATCCAGAAAATGAACTAGAAGTTAGAAGCCGGAAAATCCACCTTTTCCAGATTCTCAGAAGCTGGCTACCCCAACCAACTGCTTCTCAAAATCTTAAACTCCCTCAAACAGGGCCGTAATCACGTTTTAAAACTAGAAATACCAATAATGTCTCGTGCTTTGTTACGAAATAAATGAATAAATATATATTAAATATTTTAGAGGAAATGGATGGTGGATGGATATATTTTAAAATATTATGAAAAGGATGTGGGAGATGATGTTTTGACATAATTGTATATTAATTGGGCCTTAAAATATACTCCCCCTCATTTTAAAATATAAGGATTTCTATACCTCAAATTTTGTATCACAATATGAGGATCGTTTTAAAATATAAGGATCTCTATAACTCAAATTCTGTCTCACAATATAAGAGCACGTACAATAGCAGACTATAAGCCAGCTATAAATACATTTCAAGTAGATAAAAGAGGAGAGATAAGAGCAGCGGGCTATAGATTTATAGCCAGCTACAACACGGACTCCAAGATGCAATGTATGTATGACAGGTGGGACCAAGTATTAATAGTGTAGTATATGTTTATAGATAACTATTAAATGAATTGGCTATTAAATTGACTATAGATAATTTAAAGCTAATAGTTGGCTATACTATTAAACTTGCTATAAGGATTCTTGCATTGATTCCCACGGTTCTAATCATTTCAATAATTCCGAAGCCAATCACATGCTTGCAAATGGAATCTAAGCAATTCAAAATTTTTAAATTAACAACTGAAGCGACTAAAAGAAATGTAACCTTATATTTCCTAAACAACCTAAAAGTCCCTGTGTTTTTGAGGGGGTAATAAATTGTAGATGATCCAACATATTTGCATGATCTTTACATCAGTGTTCTAGATATGGGATACCCTATACATGTATTCTTAGCTCGATGGGATCATCATATACTAAGTCCTATACAAAAATAACCCTCGTACATATGGATAAAGTGCTGAGTAGATAAGAAAGAAGTCCTAGATAAGAAAAGAGAGATATAGAGTTCGATTTGGATCCGATAAGGACTACTTGAATTATATCCTTATTTTCCTAGTGAGCATTGCCCAATTCACAACCTAATCCATACGAAAATGCTTATTATCGGGCGACCGATGCGGGAAGGAAATATCGGTCTCCCACATGCCTATCTCATTTCCAGCAAACCGCATCCTTATCCTTTTCTTCTTCTCTCTCTACTCTTTCGTCAACGGAGGCAGACGCAGGCGATCGATGGCAGCATCGACGATGGTGTGCATGCGGCGATGGAGAAGGCAGAGGCGGCCACACGGACGCGCGTAGGAACTTCGCGCGGCATCGACGACAGCAGCAGCAAGCTCCGTGCGTCTTCGATGACGGCGGACACGCGGACGCAGCTGAGCTCCGCGGCGTCGACGATGTTGGCTGAGCTCCGTGCGATGCTAAGGACGGTGACGGAGCTCCGTAAGGCGCTGATGACGGAGACCCTAAATGGAGTAGGGTCTCCTATCTTAACTCAAATAAGGCAAAAGATTATAATTTCACTGAAATCACCAAGGCCTTAAATATGGCTTGGGTCCCATATGTGGAAAAGGCTGGTAGGCATAAGGAGGGCAAGGACAAACTTTATCATGACACCAAGTTCGCATGCACACAACAGATCGGAGACCAGTGTGGTTTCCACGTGTGCCACAACATGTCAACACTTCTAAGAGGTGAAAGATTTCGACTCTGAGATTGTTGCTAATGGCAAATAAGCTCATTTCAATACCAACATTAATCTTCTAAACATGCTAACCTTTGATTTATTGAACATAAAGGTAGAGCTGGCTTGAAGATTTCACGCATCAACCCTCCCCCCCCCCCCCCCCGGCGCTATCAGAGGCGAAGTGTGCGCCTTCATTCTTGCCAAAATAATGAACAAGAAAGGACGTTTTCATGCCAATTAGACGATTGAACCGGGCTAGATGTTAAGTCATGAACAATACAATTATCTAATTTCTTGTGATGTAAAAAAAGTTGTTTCTATGATTCTGTGGTATGGAATGCAATGTAATTTACTTTCATATGTGCAATATTTATGGTAGTTTGCTAAATTGTCATCAAATTTGATCAACTACGATTTACGTTGTCCTATTCAATTGTTTTCTCCATTTTTTACAATAGCAGGTCGTGGAGGTTCACAAGGAACAGGATACAAGAAAGTTTGGTAAGTATGCGGTTCTATGAGCAACGACCGAAATTGTGGCTTTCATGGGGTATGAATTTCGAAATTGTGGCTTTCATGGGGTATGAATTTGCTGTGCAAAATTGTGGCATTTGAACTGCATATGTGAATGATGTCAGTTTTGAGATGGATCTGTGATGTTGGGGAATATGTGATATTGGGTGATGGCATGTATCTGTGATGTTTCTGTTTTTCAGAGGGCATGGCTAGCAAATCCTGAGGCTAGCCAATATTTAGCATTTTTTTTTGGAATTAACTCATCAGTGACATGTCGGAAACAAAATGCGTCAAAGGTAACCATGCCTGTGACGGATACGCAAATCGCGGCCCGTCAGAGGTGACCCACCTGTGACGGGCCTTTACTTTCGGGCTCGTCACAGGTGGATCACCTGTGACGGCTTCTATCTACCAAAGACCATCACCTCTGACGGCCTTTCTTTACATGCCCATCAGAGATGGGTCACCTGTGATGGGTCCTAACTGGCCCTAGGATAGCAGAGACCAACACCTCTGACGGTCCTCTAGTTATTTGTCCGTCAAAGGTGACGGCCAGCCACCCGTCAAAGGTGACTGGAGTCACCAGTGACCACTGATCACTGACCAAGCCTAAACCCGTCAAAGGTGAGGGTTGGGCCCGTCACATGTGACCTTATCTAGTGTAGTGTGAAAAGCTCGTTGCACTTTATGAAGGTAAACGATACTATGGCCGTCACTGGTAGCTTGCGAACACCTACTAGCACACTGTTGAACTGTGATATTATGTTTGAGACTTGCTAAATGCTAGTCCTGAATTAATTATTGTTAGTTGTTAGCTTGCTATTGTGGAGTAAATTGCGAGCCATAGCTTTACATGCATGTTCAGCATTGCCATGTTAAATTATTGTTGGTTGATCATGGCTAGCCATGGAGACTTAATTAGTGGTGTAGGGCGAATCCACCCAATTTCCCACGCACGCACATTCATAACGAACGACGTTGTGATTGGAGGCACACTTTTTTCCTTTTGGGCTAGCCCCCGAGTAACTACCACCAGGCACCAGGGCAACATACAAAAGGAGAAGGCCCCGTGCATGGACATGGCGATATCTCGCACCGTAAGTACCCTACTCTCCCAAACCTTAACTCTTATCGCCCAATCATTAGGGTGCTGGAAGGGACCCTAAGGACCGATTCAAGGCCTTGCAGGAGATGCTTGAAAGAAACCGATCTGCAAATTGATCACCGGTGACCTCTCATGGTCAGCCGATGCCCGCTGATCTATCACCAAGAACCACCTCGATCGTCGTCAACCTAGTGGCCTCGATTTTCCTATTAAATGGATTATACTCCGTAATATAACAAGTCAACCATGAATATTTTTTTTCACAAAAAAAAACTAGTTCTAACTGAAGTTGATTAATGAAACAATGAAATGTATGCAAGTTAAAGTTACTTCTAACTGAGTACTACATCCATCCCAATTCCCAAAATATAAGAATCTAAAACTAAAACCAGACAAGACATATACTTCATCCATTCCAAAATAAAAGACACAGTGGTAAACTCTATTAGATAACATGAGATGTATGCAAGCATGCAATTAATTATGACATCTTCTCTATTAGATAACATAAGAGTGTAGGATTTAAAAAAGTGGTAATTTAATAGAGAAGATGCCATAATTAATTGCATGCTTGCATGCATGTCTTAGAGCAAGTTCAATAGTATAGCCCACTACTAGCTCCAATTCATCTATAGCCAATCTAATAGCTCATTCATACAATAGTTATATACTACACTATTAATATCTGGTCCCACCTGTCATACACACACTGCGTCTTGGAGTTCGTGCTACAGCTGGCTACAAATCTGTAGCCCGCTACCCTTCTCTCTCCTCAGTTATCTCCTTAAAATATATTTGCAGCTGGCTTATAGCCTGCTATTGTACCTGCTCTTATATTATGAAACATCTGAGAAAAGTGGTTGTACATTATATTATAAAATGGAGGGAGTATATCCTAATAAGACGAATCTAGACAGAAAACCTATCTAAATTCTGTCTAATCCAATCTTATGTTCTTATATTTTAGGATAAAGGGAGGTAGTCGGTAGAAATACTACATCTCTTAACACAAAACAGAAAGCGACACCGTATGTAAACAACGGAAGTTGCACAAAACAGAAAACACCACGTAAACAATTCACAAGTCATAACTCATAAGTAGCTAGGCAACTAAACATTGCTACCCTTGACTTCCAGATTACACAACAGTCATTCTTTTTTTCTTGGCAAGGGATTACAACACAGTTAGTAGCTAGATGACATTCTATTAATTTCCTGAAGTAAGTATTATGTACCAACTCAAGAAAAGAGAACCACTGTGAGTTTACAATTAGACAATTAATTCTTTCTTTCGGTAGAGACTGGAAACGAGAGTGGTGGAAAAGAAAAAAATATTATATTTATAAAAACAATTAGCTACCAAGACTAAGATGATGGACGAACACCAGGCAAACAAAGGTGTTGAGCAAGCACACAGAGTCGATTTGGCGCCGCCAAACTTTGCAGCGTTTCCTGTGAAAGTCGCACGCATGCATTTGTCTGTTTCGTAATTTTATTGTTGCGGTTGCCAATCAATAACGACGTCATTTATATTCGTCTCTATCGCTTAAGGCGGTTAGTTGCGTGTCAGGAAATCGAAAGCCAGCAAATTAAGCTAAGCTATACTGAACTCCAATCTGAATTCTGAACTTCTGAAGTCGACCTCTCAATCGCCCGATCCGAAATGCTCTACACCTACATACAGTGCACTACAAAACAGTAGAGCTAGAATTAATGGCGGCGCTGTCGGAGTTGGATGCCACCGAGGCCAGCCTCTCCCTGCCGTCGTGGAGATGGAGCTACAGCTACCTGGAGAAGATCCGGAGCATGTCCGTCGTCGGGTCATCGTCGTCGTCGTCGTCGTCTCGCTCGGCAAGATCCAGTAACTACAGCAGCACCGTCTCCAGCACCGAGTCCGGCGCCGGCTCTCACCGTCGTCGCTGCAAAACCGGCGCTGCCTCCGGCGGCTCCTTCCTGAGAGTGGTAGGGTTCCAAGTCCCAGGCCCTCGCGATATCGCCAGCCAAATGGTCCGTGACGGCTTCGTGCTTGCCCTGATCGGAGCGTTCGGCCGCGCGCCGGGACCCGTGCTGGAGAGGTGGTTCTCCGAGCTCGACGTCGGCTGGGTGCTCCGGCCAACTGATCAGCAGCAGCAGGAGGAGGAGGACGAGGAGGAGGAGGCCGAGCGGCTGGTATGGCGGTGGACGCGAGCGCTCACCGTGATGGCCCATGCGCTGAGCGCCACGCAGGGCCACCTCCACGACGAGAGGTCAGCCGCCGCCGCCGCCGCCGCCGCCGTCGCCGTCGTTGGAGGTGTGGAATTCGCAATCTCCCAGCCGCCACATCACACGGCGCCCGCGGTAGCTTCTTCCTCCGATCATGAACTGCTGCTACGCGGCGTCGTCGGCGGCGGCGATGACCTCTGCCTCGTGCGGTTCACTGACACGACCATCTCCAAGATGATCGCCTTCGCCGCCGCCCTGTGGTCGTTGTGTAGGCTATGGGATTCGATGCCCTATGTCCCCCCAGGGGGTCCCTTTTATATCACAGGTCAGGCGATCTCCAAGTAGGACTTGGAGACATCGGACCCTGCACGATATAGTAACGACCCAGTCCTATACGGGCAGGAACCTTTCCATTGGAAGACTTCGTGATGGATTTCCTTAGCGTGTTCAGAGAACGTCCGTATGTGCACCGCTATACCGTATTTCCGTATAGCATACATCCAAGGGTAGAGGGTATACCTTATCAGTAACCCTGACAGTAGCCCCCGACTTCTACTTAAATGAACTCGTGTAACCAATCGCGACTTCTGATGTCGAAGTTGTTGTCGTTCTCGACTGGTCGATCTCGGTGTAGGGACCGTAGAGACAAAGAGTAATCGACAACACCATGCGAAGTCCAACGGTTATGAGTGAATTTAAATTGAAGTACAAGAAAACCCGCTTCGTGCAACGGACCCAGAAATCTCCGGCGGCCATCTCTCTCCTTTCCTTGGAATTCGCATCGTCGGTAGTGCGCCTATTTAAAGGAGTTTTGGGAATCCATTTTGGAGTCCGGCTGTTGCGAGAAACTTTCAAACCTTCCAGAGCTCTTCGACTTTTCCGCTTCCGCACAAACCCTAGCTTGCTCATCTCGGCCCCTTCTCCGGCGATCTTCGACGGGAATGGACCTCGACAAGTCCACTTCTACCAGCGCGTCGCTGGAGAAGTTGCAGGAGGAAGGCGCTCTCCCTGGTCGCAGGACCATGGAGAGGGAACCAGGAGGTACTGAACCTGAACCTGTCCTAGGCCGCATGGTTGCGGTCGAGGATTATATTCTCTGTGGTTTTCTTCCTCCTCCCTCCGAGTTTCTTCTTTTGGTCTTGAATTTCTACGGTCTCTCTTTGCTCCATTTGAATCCCAATTCTATCGCCTTCCTCAGTATCTTTTCCCATCTTTGTGAGGCCTACATTGGGGTAGAGCCGTTTCTTGACCTCTTTCGCTTCTACTATGAGTTGCGTTGGATGGAATCCAACAGGGTATCTGGATGCGTTGGTTTTCGACTTCGGGATAGCCTAAAGTTGCGCTATATCCCCTTCCAGTGCCCCTCTCCTCGTAGTAAATGGCGGGCTAGGTGGTTCTATCTTCAGATAGAAAATTCGGACCCAGTCTTTATTGTTCCTGAGGAACAACCAGATAAGATTTCATCTTGGACCGCCAAACCTGCCTTAACCCCCTCCCTTCAATCCTTCATCGATATCGTCGATGACCTCCGAGTGCGAGGGTTGTCGGGATATGAAGTCACTGCTGACTTCATCGGTAGACGGATCCAGCCGCTCCATGCTCGAGCCCATCCAACCTTTGACTACTCAGGGCCGGAAGACGCGACCCGGGTTTCTCCTCGGGGTATTTTTCTTGTATTATGGGTTCCATTCCTTAGGTGCATGTTCCTCCTGACTTATCAATTTTGGTTCTCGATCTGCAGGTCTGAACAGCGAGACCGTAGGGCGCCGCGTTGGTCAAGTGATGATCAGCGGCCCTACAACGGCGAGCAATGTGCCTGTTCCTCTCTGCGAGAAGGGGGCAGCCGAACGTGAAGCTGCAATCAATGTAAGTGTACTCGGCAGCCCTTTTGCCTTTTTCTTCCGGGATCGCATTGTGACTTCATGAAGTGTAGGCTCTCCCTCTGACTGATATAATCGGGCCGCTCGTGGACCATCAGGCAGTGGCGTCGCTGAAGGAGGACGTCGCCAAGGAGGCGTCTGATGCCGCTGCTGCTGCGGCCACAACGAGCGGCGTCAACGTTCCGAAAAAGGGGAGGAAATTCTCCTCCGTGCTCAGGAATCGTCGGAAGGCACCCACCCCCTTGGTAAGCTCTCCTGTCCTTCTATTGCGTAGTCGGAAAGCTTGCATCTCACATCATGCTCGTTATACTCCAGGCCTCGGATGCGTCTCCCCCGCCTCCGCGATGGCAACGGCTTGTAACGCTTGCGTAGTCGAAGTCTTGCAGCCTGTCCTAATTGCAGTCTTTTACGGGGCGGCGCGGGCAAAAGCGGCATAGGACAGATCTGGAGGGAACTCCAGCGCGTCTCCTGTCGTGGCCTCGACGGATATCGTGGTCGTGACCAGTAGCCGTGAGGCGACGCCCAGCGGCCCTGTCGGCGATCTTGTGCCTGCTCGAGGCCCTCCTGCTGACATCCTTACCTGGGAGGAGATCCAAGTCGAGATGGGACGCATCCTCCAGGCCGGAGCTCGCGACATAAGTCACGAGATTGCGAAGGCAAGGGCGGCAGCGGCGTCATCAGCGAACGAGCGCGCCGACAAGCTGGCGCGTGACTTGGCAGAGGTTCGAGAGGACCTCCAGAAAATGAGGGAGTTGGTGGCCGGCAACGAGCGGCAACGGTAGGGGCTCGAGAACCACATGTCGGAACTCGAGAACAATCTGTCGGAGATCCGCGGTTCGCTGCGGGTCACTTACACCGGCCTACACCAGCTCGCCGGGGAGTGTGGTGTTACGACTACCATCCCGGCGAATCCCGACGAGTTCTCGCTGACGACTTCGCTCGCGGAACTGGCTAAGGCAATGGAGGCGATCCCCTCCAAGCATGCGGCCAGGATCGGAGAGGAGACGTCCAACGGGATCTACACCGGGGCGTGCCACGTCCTTGCATGTGTGAAGTTGGCGCACCCCCTGAACTCGATCTCCAGAAGATCTTGGATCAGGGGGCGGCTAGCAATGCGCGCAAGGATGTGATGGAAGAAGTCGGCGATATGGGGGAGTCCATTCTCCCACTTTTTGAAGAGTAGGGCCGCCGCTCGTCTGTACCCCTTAACCAATCGCGTTTTGTAAAACTTTCGTTGGTTCCGACTGCCTTTGTGTATGCAGTCATCACCTTAGTTTTCTTTGGCGTTTTGATTTCAGGTACTTTGTTTGTTGTTTGTAGAGATGTCGATGTCGAGGATGTCCAGCAGCGCGGGCAGCTCGAATTGCCTGTAGACGGACGTGGCGACGACTCCCTTAGGTTGGTCCTTGTCGTTCCCATTTCCTTTACCTCGAGAGTGCGCTTGCTGATCGCGACCGTCGCATCCAGTACTGGAGGACGAAGTTCGAGGTCGCCGAACTTTAGAGGACTATATTGGAAGTGAAGAAGGACCGGGCCGTGGAGGCGCTCCGAGGTCGTGAGGTATGGTTCAACTCGTACCTCAGGAGTTGCTGCGCGACCATGGCTGTTGTCTGCAGAGAGCTCCAAGTACCTCGTGGGGATCCTGAGGAGTCAGCGGCTGGCTACATCTCGTGGCTGAACGGGGCTTGTGCTCAGCTTGAAGGCATCGGCGGGCATATCGACGAGGCCCTGAAGCAGGAGTGTCATTGATTGAGCCGATATGCCGAAGGACACGTGCTGGCGTGTATACGAGATCATCGTCCTCAGTTGCCACTTGAGTTCCTTCACGAAGGGTTTTCCCGTTCTCGGAGGAATCCTGCGGAGATAGACAACCTAGCGAAGTCGATGGCTCCGCTAGCGGAGAAAATGTCACGCCCGTAATTTCTATCCAAAATTCCAAACGCTTACATGTGTGTAAACCCTCGTCCAGGAATCAGCCGAGACACACAATAACAAATTGATAATAGAGTACAATTATTACTCTAATTAATAAGAGAATAAATTGTCATTACAGAGGTAGATAGTTCCTCTCAATCAATAAAGTTCTAAGCAGCGGAAAATAAGATAAACAGCGCAGACGACTCCACTCCACAGGCAGCTTGACCAGGGCTACGCCTAATCCTCCACACCATCAGCATCACTGTAGAACTCCTCCTCTGATGAATGATTGCAAGGTGAGTATATGACATACTCAGCAAGCCACGCAGCAAATATGCAAGTGCACAGGATAACAAAGGATGGCATAGTATAGTCTCATTTGCATAAATAAAATTTAATAAATATTTCAGAATTTAATAAAACAGTAAAGTATTAATTAAACAGTATTAATCCAACGCTATACAACATACCCTGTTGCATAGGCCCAACCATTCTGAACAACCAATCCCGGCTGCACAGTTCTATCTCCAAACCAGGAATATACCATTCCAAACCAGGAGCTAAACAAGTTATTACCAACATTATTTAATATGGTGAGAAGTGTGAAACTAATCACGAAAGACATTGTTAGACTCGCCCATAACCACGGGCACGGCTATTCGAATAGTTTAAACTTTGGCCAGAGGTGTACCACTGTACCCACAAGACACAACCTCAGCATCATGTCAACCATGCGTTGCGATACTTAATAAGTACCCGAATAGAGATTGTGACAATACCCTCTGCATAACATAATTCAAAGCAGTGCACCGTTCCCGGATCATAATCACCCCCTTGTAAACAAGGCATGGACTCCCCAGCGACCCCCGTGGGCTTATCTCCGCCACTTCACAGTCTGGTGCTCTACAATGAACCATACTATATAGAAAGTAAAGCCGTTGCCCACGCTGGCTTGTGGTTGGCATGATTAATGTTTCACAACCGAAAATCGTGAACCGGTCCTTAATTGTCATGAGCACGACCATCAAAACCATATGCTTAGAACCCACCATTATCAAGTTTTAGTTGGCAAATTAATTAATTAACCAATCACGATTAACCATCGTGAGCTACCATTAAGCCATCATTAAATAATAGTGAATCATAAGTTATCCCATTTATATGAGCTAGTGTCTCTAAGTATGGCTAAGCATCCTATTCACTTTAGCTAAAACCATATAATGTTCTAGCTAATCAAATTATTAACCAAGTGACAAAGAATAGGTAATCAATAGCAAAAGGGCTATAACAAGGCAATAGGTTATTTCCACCCAATGACATTCAAAAATAAATGCAATAGTTGAATAGAAACAATATCTTTAAACGGGATCAACATGCTCAAAGGATTGTTTGGGTTCTGTGTGACTTGCCTTGCTGGCCTTGGAACTCTTCAAAGTCTTCTCCTACAAAATCGGACTCTCCGGGAACGTTGGAATCTAAAGAGAAAAGAGCAAAATCACCAAAACAACACATAAACAAGCATGAACAGTATATGTGGATATTTTTAACATGTAGATCTCAATTTTAGAAAAATTTAGAGACTTGAACCAACTAAATCCGAGCTAAGATGAATTAGTTATGAATTTTCAAAGATTAAATCGGATTAAATCATTTATATAGATTTTAATTGAATTATGACACAATAATGAATTATTTTTGAAAAGGAAAAGAGGATTATTGCGTCAGCGGCTCGGGTTCACGGTGGATCAGGTGCACGGCGGTGGTCTACGGAAACGAACGGTTGGGATCAAATCCTATCCAAGCGAACGGCCAAGATCTAATCGGTCTACGGCGGTTCACAGGAAAACGACGACAATGACGTCAGCGGTGACGTCATCACCGGCGACGGCTCGGGCGGCGCATGCTCGCCGGTGAACGACGGCACGGCGGCACAAACGGAGGGCACCAACACGATGCGGGCGACGCGGCGAACCTTACCGAGGCACGAACGGCGGCGGACAGTGACCGAATGACGACGGCGACGAGGATGAGCGGCGGCGACCTTTGGCTTGACAACGACGGTGGTGCTCCAGCGATCTATGGTGACGACCAAGGGGCGGACGAGGTCGGTGGCAACTCGGCGAACACGGCGGTGGCCTTCCCAAGCGACGACGACGATCGGAGCGACGGCGGCGCACGGCTGGACTTACGGCGGCGACGGCGGCGCAAGAGCTCATGGGGCTAGAGTGATACAGACGGCGGCGGGCGAAGGTGAGAGTGGCGGCGGGTAGAGGGGAGCTCGGGGGTCCTTTTATAGCGGCTAGGAGGCGGCGACGAAGGCCCACGGCGGCTGGCGGCGAGATGGAAACATTAGGGTTCGGGGGAGAGAGATCGATCCGAATCGAACTCGAATCCACCAGTTTCCAAACCAAATTAGCGATGGATTCCCAAAAGAGAAAAGATAGAGGAGATCAAGGGGATCATTTCCCCTCTATTGATTTTACCGGAGAAGGAAAGGCGCGGCCGAATTGGAAGGTGGCGGTGGCACGGCGCGGCTAGGGTTCGGGCGCGAGGAGGACGACGGGTCCGACAGGTGGGCCCCACCTGTCAGCGGGAGGGAGAGCGCGCGCGCGGGCGGCGGCTCGGCTACGGGCCGACTTGGGCCGGGGAGGAGAGAGAGAGCGGTTTTGGGTCGACTTTCGGCCCAAAGCCAAAAGAGAGATTTTTAAAACTTTTTCAATTTAAATTATTCATGAAATGCAATTTCATTTATTAAAAATACTTCCTTGGCTCAAATAAACCCCAGAAAAATCTAGGAACTATAGAATCAAGTAAAGTATTTAATAAAATTTTATCTGGCCCACTTTTATATTGGAATTTATTATTTAAAATTAGATCTTCTCTTCTAGGCTTTTAAAATTCATTTCTAATAATTCCAATTAAACAACAATTTATATATTTGGGATTTTTAGGGTGTGACAGAAAATCTTCTGGTCAATGGACTGGGGTTGGCCTACCTGGTAGTGCTTGTATATCTGTGACAAACATCTTAAGAAGCATGTAATATATTTTGGCATTCTTTGCGATCTGTAAGAGATGCTTGTGAAATAGAAGGGAAATCTATCTAACTAAGCTTTCTTACTCTGGTGTGGTGGGCACGAGTGTCTTCTCACTTCGTGACTTCGATCAGTCACTTGAGTTATACACTCTCCCTAGCCCCCAGCCTTGTCGTCGGAGAACTCCTCTCGGAAGATAAGGCTCTTGGACCTTCGACTTGCCTTAGTTGAATAAGCACTGATCCTAGCCCCCAGCCGTGAAGTTGGAAAAATCCATTTCCAATTACACGGCTTGGTTAATACGCACGGTGAGAACTCTTACACGACCAGATCTTACATGGTCTTTCGTCTCTGAAGGATCCGACAAGGCCTTATCAGCTCTAGGCGTCCCCAGCCGAAGTTCCCTTGGGTTCTTCGGAGGCCTTGTCAAGACGGCGTAAAGGGACATGAGGATAGGTTTCAACGCTAGGTGTCGTCTGGGTAAGGGATCATCGGGAAGGGACACTGTGGTTGAAATCTATACCTTAAAATAGACTTTATTGAAGTTGTAAGATGTCTTACAAGTATGGACACTATTGAATTATACATAGAATTTATGCAATTGGTCAATGTTCCAAGAATTTGCTAACTCACGACCATCGCCGTCTGCAATCTTGAATGCGCCTGGCCGCAAGACTTGTGTGATCGTGTACGGTCCTTCCCATTTGGGCGAGAGTTTGTTTCGCCCTGCTTGGCTTTGAACTTGTCGGAGGACATAGTCGCCGATCGAAAGTATGCGTGCTCGGATGCGCTTCTCGTGATATCGGTGGAGGGCCTGTTGGTAGCTAGCTGCTCTGGCGGCGACCCGTTCTCGATATTCCTCGAGTAGGTTCACGTCGTCGTTTCGCTGTTCCTCCTGATCCTCGTCGGAGTACTTCTGTACTCGTGTACTATGATGTCATAACTCGGTAGGGAGCATGGCCTCTGAGCCGTACACGAGGAAGAAGGGTGTCTCCTTGTTGGACGTTGTCGGTGTGGTGCGCACGGCCCATAGTACCGAGGGGAATTCTTCGACCCACTTATTGTCATATGACATGAGCCTGTCATAGACACGGGTCTTTATCCCTTGTAGTACTATGCCGTTTGCTCTTTCGACCTGTCCGTTACTCTGAGGGTGAGAAACTGAGGCGAAGCATATCTTGACTCCCAGTCCGATGCAGTGATCTTGAAAATCGGCGCTGATGAATTGGGAGCCATTATCCGTTATGATGCGGTGAGGCAATCCATATCGGCAAAATATCCCCTTAATGAACTTGATGGCGTTGTCGGCCTTGATTTCCCCCGTAGGTGTTGCCTCGATCCATTTAGTGAATTTGTCGATTGCTACGAACAGGAATTTGTAGCCGCCTTGTCCTCGTGGGAACGGACCGAGTATGTCGAGCCCCCAGCACGAGAACGGCCAAGTGAGAGGGATGGTTTGTAGTGCTTGCGCTAGTAGCTTTGTGTGTTTGCTGTGAAATTGACAAGCTTCACACCGTTGTACCATGTCGCAAGCGTCTTTGAGGGTGGTTGGCCAGAAAAATCCTTGTCGAAAGGCTTTTCCGACCAATGTACGACCGGCAGCATGTGACCCGCAAACCCCTTCGTGTATGTCGAGGAGGAGGTGCTTGCCGTCGTCGGACGAGACGCATTTGAGAAGTACCCGTTTGGTGCCTTCTTGTATAAATCGTTGCCGATCATACAGTAGATTTTTGCTTGACGGGTTATTTTCTCAGCTTCTGCGTCGTCCTCGGGCAACTCGTCGCTGATTATGAATTTAATGAGTGGGGTCCGCCAGTCATCCATGGTCTCGATGTCGGCAACGGCGCGTTTTGCCTCTGTAGCCCCCGGGCTAATGTCGGGGGTTACTGAGCTATCTTCGTCGTTGGCCTCTTTCACTGATGGTTTTGTCAGGATGTCCAGAAAGGTGCCGGATTCGAGTGGCTCTCGTCTGGACGCACGCCATGCTAGATCGTCCGGCTCGATGTTGTCCTTGCGATATACGTGTTGGACCTCGATCCCATCAAATCTTTTTTCCAGCTTCCTAACCTCTGCGAGATACTTGGACAGCTCAGGGCTAGAGCATTTGTAATCTTTGTGCACCTGGTTTGCGACTAATTCGGAATCCCCTTTCACGATCAGTCGCTTGACTCCAAGTGCAGCTGCAGCTCTTATCCCAACGAGTAGTCCTTCGTATTCGGCTGTGTTGTTGGTCGCCCTGAAGTTAAGGTGAATTGCATGCTTGAACTAATATCCCGAAGGTGATGTCAAGATGAACCCCGCACCTGCTCCTTGGCCATCGAACGCCATTGTCCATGTTTCGTTGTCGGTCTGGCTGTCTAACCTGTTTTCAGGCATAGTCCAATCGACTACGAAATCAGCGAGAACCTAGGACTTGATGGCTGTTCGTGGTACAAAGTGGACGTTAAACTGACTTAGCTCGACTACCCATTTCACAATGCGGCCGACAACGTCTTTGTTTCTCACTACTTCGCTAAGAGGAAAGGCGGAGACAACTGTGACCCTGTGGGCTTAGAAGTAGTGGCGTAGCTTTCTTGACGTCATGATTACTGCGTAGAGTAGTTTTTGGATCTGTGGGTACCTTGTCTTTGCATCGTGTAGAGCTTCGCTGACGTAATAGACTGGTCTCTGCACCTTTTCTCTTTCGACAACAATGACAGTACTCACAGAGTAGGGCGTGGCGGCAATATAGAGGAACAACTCTTCATTAGGTTGGGGAGCAACAAGTATATGGGAATTTGACAAGTAGTGTTTGAGTGCGATGAACGCCTCTTCGGCTTCCTGTGTCCATACAAATTTGTCTTGCTTTTTTAGCAATGCGAAGAAGGGCTGTCCTCGTTCTCCCATCCTAGCGATGAACCTACTTAGCACCGCCATTCATCCGGTTAGCTTCTGTACTTCCTTGAGTCTTGTGGGCGACTTCATGTTCTCAATTGCCTTGTTCTTCTCGGGATTTACTTCTATTCCTCTGCCAGAAACGAGGAATCCGAGCAGTTTGCCCGACGGTACCCCGAACGTGCACTTCTCAGGGTTGAGCATGAGGCGATATCGTCTGAGGTTGTCAAAAGTTTCCCGTAGATCGTCAATCAACGAGTCGCCTGTCTTGGTTTTGACAATGATGTCATCGACGTAGGCCTCAATATTGTTACCCAGCTGATCGCTAAGTGCCCCTTGGACCGTACGCTGGAAAGTATTCCCTGCGGTTATGAGTCCAAACAGCATTTTAAAGTAACAGAATACACCGAACGGTGTGATGAATGCTGTCTTCTCCTCGTCCTCTTTTGCCATGCTGATTTGGTGGTAGCCGGAGTAAGCATCAAGGAAGCTTAACAGCTCGCAACCAGCTGTTGAGTCCACTAGTTGGTCTATTCGAGGGAGAGGGAAGTGATCCTTGGGGCACGCCTTGTTGAGGTCGGTGAAGTCGACGCACATTCTCCACTTCCCGTTGGCCTTCCGCACCATGACTGGGTTGGCTAGCCACTCTGGATAGAGTACCTCTCTGATGAAACCAGCCTTAAGAAGTTTATCGAGCTCTTCTCGTATGGCCTGTTTCCGATCTGATGCAAATCTCCGCAGTTTTTGCTTTACTGGCTTGGCATCAGGTCGTACCATGAGTTTGTGCTCAATCACCTCCCTGGGAACCCCCGGCATGTTGAACGGCTGCCAAGCAAATACGTCCGCATTGTCGCGGAGGAAGGTGATGAGCGCGAGTTCCTATTTCTCATTCAGTGATGCCCCGATCTTGACCGTCTTGTCGGGGTTGGCACTGGAGAGTGGGACGATTTTGATTGCGCCGTCTGGTTTCGGCGTCTTAGTCGTTTTGATCACTTTCTTGGGTGGCTCGGCTCTGGCGGGTGGGCTGGGAGTGTGCTCGACCATGTGGAGGCTCCGCTTGTCGCATCGGACCGCTAGCTTTGTGTTTCCTTAGATAGTGATTGTTGCCTTCGGACCGGCATCTGGAGCACCTGATACGCGTAGTGAGATGCGGCCATGAACTTTACGAGTGCCGTTCTTCCGATGATGGCGTTGTATGCTGTGTTAAACTCAGCGACATCAAATGTTATCTGCTCCGTTCGGAAGTTGCTCGCTTGGCCGAAAGTCACCGAAAGCGTGATCTTGCCCAATGGCATGGATGAAGATTGAGGGGTGATTCCATGGAAGGGTTGATCGGTAGGTGTCAACTCACTTCGTGGGATTCCCATTGCATCCAAAGTACTAGCGAAGAGAAGATTGATGGAGCTGCCGCCATCGACGAGGACTCGCGCTACCTTGATATTCCGAATAGTGGGTTCGACCACGACTAGATATCGTCCTGGTATAACAGCAGCCTTGGGGTGGTCTTCATCTGAGAACTCGATCTTCTGTTCAGACCACTTCATTTTGGGTGCAGCCCCCTGCCATGTCGAACAAACTTCACACTCCACTTTTTTGTATTCTCGCTTTGAAGAGTACGCCGTGGAACCTCCGAAGATGTGCGACACATGAAGATCGAAATCTGGCTAGGCGGAGTCCGAGTCCTAAGTGGTTGCCTCAGTTGCCTTCTCGACTACACGTACTCGCTTGCCCTTCTCCAAAGCCAGCTGCCTTTCCAACGATTTTTTGAAGATGAGGCACTCCTCCAGAGAATGTCTGTCCGACTTGTGTATGGGGCACCATATTCTCTTTGTATCACTGCCTTGTGGGTCTGGGTGTTTGGGCGGGTGCTCGTATTCAGATGGAACGACTTCTGCTTGAGCTTTCCTCTTCCCACTCTTGCCGCTTTTCTTCTTGCTTGATTCGGGTGCGTCCTTGGCTGGCTTCTTCTCTCCTTCCGCCTTTGGTTTGTCGTTTTTGCATCTCAGCGCGTCATCTGCATGGGCACATCGAGCGACAACCTCAAACAACCTTCGAGTAGTCGTGATTCGCCTTGTTGCCAACTCCTGGGTAGTATAGCGATCTCTGACACCGGTTTTGAAAGCGCGGATCACAGAAGCATCGGTGATATCGGGGATCGTATTTCTGCACTCATTAAAGCGCCGAACATAGTCCCTCAAAGATTCACCCTGATTCTGTGTTAACGCGTTGTCGCGTCCCAAATCGACCCTAAAATACATCTTCTAAATTATGCCTAGAATAATTAAAATGCTTGTGAAAGCCTTCAAAAATTAAAATGTGCAAAGTTAAAAAGGTTTTATAAAAAGAAAACCCTAAAAATCACCCTCTCCCCTCTAATGGGCCGAATTCGGCCCATCTCCCTCCCCCTCTCTCCTCTCCCCCGCGGCCCACTCGGCCCTCCCCGCGCGCGCGCCGCTGACGGGCGGGCCCGCCCGCCACCCTCGCTGACGGGTGGGGCCCACCCGTCATCCCCTTCCTCCCGCCGCCCCGCCGCCTCGCCCGCGCCTAGCGCCGCCGCCGCCGCTAATCCCGCCGCCTCCCGCCGTCACCGTGCGCAACAAAGTGGGGGGAATTATTCCCCGGGATCCCCTCCCCCTTTCCCCCCATTTTTCCCTCCCTCTCTCCCTCGGATTTGTTTGGAAACCTCTCCCCTAACCTCGCCGGCGCCATTAATGGCGGCCGGACCTCCCGCGCTGGTTTCCTTCCCCTCCGGCCGCCCTCTCTCACTCCCAACCCTATATAAACCCTCCCCGAGCTCCTCACCACCGTTTCCGCCACTCACCGCCCTCTCTCCTCGCCGGAATCGAGCTAGCGCCGTCGCTCTCTCTCTCCGCCGTCGCCGCCGAGCTCCGGTCCGCCGCCGCCGTCGCCCCGGACCACCTCCCACCTCGGCGCCGCCTCCTTCGGCTTCGCCGCATCCTCGCCGACCTCGTCCACCCCTCCGTTTCGCTCGCCGACCGCCGGAGCGCCGTCGACCCCGTCCACCCGAGCCGCGCCGCTGCCTTCCTCCGCTCCGGTTGCCGTTTTCGTCGTCGCCGTCGACCCGGGGTGAGCCTTGGACCGCCACTTCGTTTCCCCCTTTCCCTCCCCTCTCCCGGCCGCCGCTCCGCCGTGCCTATGGCTGCCGCCGGCGACCATAGGGGCGTGGGCGCGCCGCCTCCCGCCGGCCGCGCCGACGTGGCCGCCTCCGGGCGCGCCTAGCGGCTGCCGCGTGGGGCCCGGCCGTCAGCCGCCCGCGCCCTCGGGTGCGGCTGACGCGTGGGGCCCACGGCGCCGGTCGGTGTGAGCCGGGTGCACCCGGTCCACCGTGGACCGTGAGGCTGCCGCGTGGGTCCCACTCCCGTGGACCCGGTCCGCGCGCCCTCTCTCCCGGCTGACGCAATAAATATATTTTAAAATTAAAATTTAAATGAAGAAATTCGTAAATATTCATTTAAAGAGCATATAAACTTCAAATGGCCATAACTTGGCCATTTGAACTCGGAATTGGACCGTTCAAGTCTCTAATTTTTCCTTAAGAAGTCAAGAACCCATTTTTGTGCTTTGTTCCTGCTTGTTATATGGAGTTTATTAGAGTAAAAGCCCTTTTATTTTCCGTTGGTCGTGTAGACGCTGCAGCTTCGGAAGATCCGCTCTTCGTGGAGGTTGAAGCCGACGTTTGGGAAAGCGAGCAAGGCGAGTCACATCATCCTTGAACATATTGAATCCCAGTTTATAAAGTTATTTTGATTTAAATTATTGCATTACCGCTTTATTTAAAATTCCCGCGTTATCACTGTTTTATTTGGCCATGCCTATTTACCTTTGTTATGAACTTATTATTGTTATTGTTATTATTATTACCTTGTTCACCCTAGGATAAACAAAACCCCAACTAGTGGACATTTTATTCATGGTTCCACCAGTATGAAGTTAGGTAGATGCTTCGCTGTTTAATAGAACAACATAGGGTGGTTTTATAACTCTAGACTTTGGGAATATTCATATCACTTGGACACCATGGAATGGTTGGATTATTGTGGAATTGGATTCACACCTCTCCCTCTATTCAAAACCCTCAAAATGGTTTTAGGCTGGGCTCGGGGTGCATGGTTTTGATGGTAGCACCTCGGCCATATAAGGACCGGTCTTCGGGCCTCTGTTGCAAAGCACTACCGTACTTCCACATGTCTAATGGGTAAGGCTTAGTTTGTGGCTCAGTCTGGTTACAAACAAAAGTACACGGATGGAGATGGACGAAGTCGGGGGTCGATGGACATCTCTAGGACAAATGAAGGCTACACGAGCCGCGGCCCGGTAGTCGAGATGTCATGGCACAGGACCGGTGTCCTGCTGCTAGGGGCTCAGTCCTGCCTACCTGTCCCGGGTGTTCCGGCCGTAGGTGGGGTTGGGTCGGTACTCTTGTCTATGGCTAGGATGGGTTGGAAACTATGTCATGTCTTCCGTCCATATGCCGTGGTGGTATGTGGCATGTGGTTGCACGTGAGGAAAATGTGTCTTGTGGGCAAAGATGTACACCTCTGATCAGAGTATAATCTATTCGAATAGCCGCGCCCTCGGTTATGGGCAAGCCGAGCAATGTACCCAAGTTAGTGTTTTAATTCTTAAAACCTGCTTAATAACTAAAATGTGGAATGGTTGGCCGGGGTTGGCTTGGGACGAGCTGGGACCCAGGGTCGGGTTGCCAGTTCGGTCTGAATCATCGTAGGCCTTGGGTTAAGGCAGGTTCATGTGGGTTCACGGCCTTGTTTAATAATATTAAATAGTTCTAGGATCGTGTTTTAAATTTAGCTTTGAGCAACTAAGGGTTTTTTTAAATGCTGTCTATTGCAAAACCTAACCCCTATACTATAACTCCATTGTACTCCTTTGCACTTATGCTGCACTTGTGGGTGTGTCTTGTTGAGTACGGTGGTTGTACTCAGTCTTGCTCAATTTTTCCCAAACCCAGAAGAGGAGCCCCTGGATGATGAAGGCTTTGGTGTCTAGCTCGTGCCTGCCGTCAAGCGCCTGTGGTCGTCGCCTTAGTCTTCCGCTGTTTTCCGTTGTCTTGAGTGTGCTGGGCCGTCGCTGCCCATGTAATAATTAACTATTTACGCTTCCGCTTATTAAACTCTGAATTGTATCAACTTTTGGTGTACCTTGCCTCCTAGGACAAGGAATAATACACGCACGTAAGGAACGCCCGTTGGGTTATTTCCGGTCGTGACACGCGTGTAAATCATCTTCGATCGCGTGGCGCTTGTAAGTTCCCTAGAAGTTCGCGACGAATTGTTGCCACAAATCTGCCCATGAAGAGATCGAGTAAGGTGGGAGGTGCATCAGCCACGAACGCGCAGAACCTTTCAACACCGTTGGCAAATAGTTTGCTAATGCGTTGTCGTCTGCCCCAGCAGCATATAGTACCGTGGAGTAGACCTGGAGGAATTCTTCAGGGTCAGTACTTCCATCGTACTTCTCTATTGCTCCGGGTCGGAATCTCTCGGGCCATCGGACATCACGTAGAGAACGGTTGAAAGCTCTACACCCAGCACTGGGGGCAGTGCGTTGTCGGCAATCGTGTGTCCTCCGTGGACGTCTATCGGATGACGAAGACGAAGATGATGATGACGATGACGACGATGGCTCACTTGGCTCCGGCATGCGATTCCGAGGGCGACGTTCAGGTTCTCGAGAATTCTGTCGCCGTCCACCATTGTTGTCCTGGCGCCGGTCACCATTATCATCACCTTCCTGCTGACGCCCCCGACCATCATCGTCTGGTGTCCGCTGCTCGCGGTTATCGCGATCGCGGCGGTTGTGACGATCACGGTGATGTTGGTCCTCGTTCGAGCGGCCTCCTCGCTCCTCGTTCTCGTGATGTCATGAAGAAACACGATGTCGGGAACGATTCTCGTTGTCTCGTGTGCGTCGTGCTTCTTGGCGGCCATTCAGATGGTCGCGGAGATCGCCGGTGCCGCGAGGTAGAAGGGTAGCTCGTGCAGGCGACGTCCGCTGCTCCGGTGGTTCACCGTTAGCATCGCCAGCTGTCGGTCGTTTCGATTGTGCTCTAGTAGCAGCTTCCTCAAACGCGTTACTGAGATTGGCTACCGATTCCCGTAGTCGTTCCGTCCATCGTGCGAGATCATCGATAAGCACGGGGTCATAGGGAGCTTCTCTCAGTATTGCGTTGACGGTGCCGAGATGTTGGGCTGGCGTTTCCGTCTGATTCTCCGCCTCTGCGTTAGCCTGTGCAGACGTGCTAGTCCCACCGATGGCAAACACGTCGCGTGGTGTACTGGAAGATGACGAGCCATAGTCTTCGAGCAAGTGTAGGACTGATGGTTCGCGGGGATCGATGTCGATTACTCCAACGAATCGATCCGAGGTCAACGTTGCTCCTTGTTCCTTGTTTGTATCCTCGAGAGAGGTTCCTGACTGCTGGACCTTAGGAAGCGTCGTCTTCATGGCGCGGAGAAAGACCTTGCATCTTGAAAAGTCGTGATTCTTCGTCTTGTGAATAGGACAATAGACATCACGAGTTGGAGAAGTACGCTGGATTCCACGCTTTTTGCAAGCACGAATTTCAGCTTGTACGTTGAGAAAAACCCAGCAAGGTTGCAAGTTGTGCTTCCTGGACTTGTGGATAGGACACCAGGACTTGGTTACCTCGGAAGTTGTCCTCGTCGGCTCACAGTCCTTGTCGGAAGGACAAGGCTCGGCCGCACTAGGAATCTTCTCGAGTTCGTATGACGTCTATGTTCCGTTCTCCGCCACGGCGGGAGGATCCTTCGACATGTGATCGTCCGGGTTTATAACCACGGCGTTCTCATTTCCGGTTATTGATGGACTAGCCGAGATTGGCACGGTGGTGTAAACCGGGAAGACGATTTCGCCGACTTGAGTCCACACCAGCATTGTTGAAGCAGGGATTCCTTGAATGGGGCCGGTGTTGACTCTGTTGTCGACGAAGCTCGATGTCGTAGTAGTAGAACCTTGAGCTCCAAGTCCCCCTACCTAGCGCGTCACTGTCGACGGTGGATACCCGTAGACCCGGATATAGAGGGTATTGGGGTACGCTGGTATGAGGATCTACGTAGTACGACATCAAGGAAACAAGGGACAAAGATTATACTGGTTCAGGCCCCTTAGCAGGTAATAGCCCTAATCCAGTTGATATGGGATTATATGGAAATAACCACAGATTAGAACGGGAATAATAGAACTCGGTGGTACCGACGAGATCGTAGTCGAGTTGATTGGACTAGATCACCCAGCGACTTGGCTCCTGTGGTCTTCGGCTTCGTAAGCTGTGGTTGTTGTGTAGGCTATGAGATTCGATGCCCTATGTCCCCCCGGGGGGTCCCTTTTATATCACAGGTCAGGCGATCTCCAAGTAGGACTTGGAGACATCGGACCCTGCACGATATAGTAACGACCCAGTCCTATACGGGTAGGAACCTTTCCATTGGCAGACTTCGTGATGGATTTCCTTAACGTGTTCAGAGAATGTCCGTATGTGCACCGCTATACCGTATTTCCGTATAGCATACATCCAAGGGTAGAGGGTATACCTTATCCGTAACCCTGACATAAATAAAAGAAAAATATCTTTAGAAGTGGGTCAACATGAGAAGGCCCATAAACCCAACACATTAGTTCTCCCCTAAAACCTAGAGAGAGGGGAACCAAATCCCACCTCCCCTCGTGGTGCCGCCACCCCTCTCCCTGGCTGGCGCCTCCTTCCTCCCCTCCTCCTGTGTTCACATCTCTCCCCCTCTTCAGAAAATTGCTCTCCCTAGATCTCCATCTTCATAGCTTGGATCAAGAAGCAAAGTGGAAAAACGGAACGAGGAGGAGGAGTGGAGTAAAAGGAGGGGTTAGATCGGAGTCTCCTCTATTGTCTCCTCACAAGTTCTCTAAAGAAACCCTAGGTGAGGCTTATCCCCTTGTTGTATCAGTTATTGTAGCATGGCTTTAGTGCTTTAATTCGTGGTTAGGGAAGGCTAGAGAAGGAGTTTGGGTAGTTGCGGTTGGGTTTGTTGCAGTTCTGCATGTGGGCAGATTTGCAGTGCTTCAGTTTTTCGATATTTCGGGGCTCTAAATGTTATTTTCTGCAAAAGTGTATAACTAGGAAGTTGTAGATAATGTTTGGATATATCTTCTGACCAAAGGACGCTATTTTATCTCATGCGGTTTAGGAGATATAATTTTTTTTAGTATGATTGTTGTTTTTGTGTCATAATCTGGATAGTAGTAGATTGAACTGTTTTTGAAAGGGTTAAACAGTGTAATCAGCCAGGCCGCCTATAGAAAAAGTTGTAGAGGTTTTTCTTAGATTTCCATATTGGTAAAGTACACCCTGATTGGGCGAGTAGAACTCTAGTTATGATTGTTTTAGTGTGGACAGTCTGAAATTCTGGACAGATTCTGAAGCCTGCTTTCAAGCGCATATTAGACCATTTAAATGGCAGAAAAAAAATGATTTCCACATAAGAGTTGTAGGCCTTGTTCTGTAGATTTCCAAAATGTATTTATTTACAGTCATAGCCATTTCATATTTCAAGATATAAATGTTTGAAGCAGCGGTCTTGTTTATAGTCCAAGTGGTGTTCCTTGTTATTGCGTTTTGATGGGATGGGGCAGTAGGTTCACCTTTTTCATTGTTTTATGCACATGTTTGAATGTGTTTGCTGAGGTTTTGTTTGTGATTAGGTGGTGGTCCATCAAATCGTGCATGATACCAATCCTTCGTTGGAGGCAAGTGCATGACGAACTAATTGTGTGATTCATGGATTGTTTACTCTATCTATTTATTTCTGATATATTTCAACGTGATAAGTAACTGCTTATGTTCATATTATTGTTCACGCCATTTAGATTTCAAGTTGATCTTATGTGTACGATGTTATTCTTGTTTTAATATTCTGGATTCTGGTTCTGCTTAAATAATTCAAGTTCCCTGCTTGCCATGGATGTGTTTCAATTTGGTTCTTTGATTCCGGTCTCAATTATTCAAGTACCATGCGTAGTCATGGAAGTGCAATTTGGTTCTTTATTCAAATTCCTGTGGGTAAGCGCTGATCATGCTTACTCGGCTTTGCCGGCAAATGTTAGGATGTATTCACTATTGTCCGGGATGGAAATTATTATTTCAATTCATGCTTGCCTGGGATGGGAACTACTATCTTCTTTGACTTGGTGTTTAAAAATGTGTTTCCTATCAAAGAAAGAAAGCCTTTTGTTCATGCTTTATTGCCAATGATGTGTATATGTGTTTTCTAGTTCCATATTGTACTTGTTGAGTATTTTTATACTCACTCTTGTGTTTTATTTGGTTTTAGGTACATATTGAGACTGACATGCATGGGCGGGAAGCGGGAAGTAACACCCTTATATACACATTTATCTGCACACTATCAAACTATATTGCCTAGGTCCATAATGATACTTAAACTATATCATGGTTTGGTCTTGTAATAATCTTTTAGATTTCTAATAGTTTCTTCCCTATGGATTATAAGGATGGATCGTATTGTGGGAATGATATTATTATTAGTTTAAATTATAATTGCCTGTCGTGGATGTCCGTATTTACAGGGGAGACTCTGCCGAAATTCCTAATAATTTTGGAAGTTAGTGGTTTGAGTGTTTTTTGGTGTGGCCCTCTAGGTATGTCGTTACCTGGGGTGTTACATTTAAACAGATAAATATTGAATATTATCATGTTAGTGATGTCTCAGGAAAGTTATCAGATATGAAATCAGAAAAGTGCAAAGTTGAATGAATTATTATGACAGATTGACTGCGAACTTACCTTTTTATGGCTTTAACATTTCTTCACCTGCAAATTTTCTTATTTGTATACCATATCCTCTAAAGGTTTCTTCCTCCATTTACATGGATACGCCATATGATCAAAAAATCTGTAGACCACAACCATGACTTTTCAAAAAAAAAATCATTCGAACACAAATTGCTTAACGAAAAGCAATTTACAAGTACCGAGATTTGCTCCGGTCCAACAAAAAGTACCTCGAGGTACCGGTACCTCACGGTACCAAATCATTTCCGGTCGTTGAATCTAGCTGGGCAAGATGTGCATTGCTAGATCCATCGATCAGAAATGATTTGGTACCGTGAGGTACCGATACTACTAGAAAAACGATTTTTCATGGCGTTGGCCTATTATTTTCGCTGGCGGAAAAATGTGAAAACCGCCAGCAAAGTCGTAACGAGTGGATGGGGGGCACCGACCACCAGCGAAAATGAATTTTCACTGGCCGCCCGTCTAACGCGGCCGCCAGCGAAAATATGTCTATTTTTACTCGCGGACACTTAGGTGCGCCGCCAGCAAAATAGATAATCTTCGTTGGCGGTCGAATTTTTCCTGGCGGCTAATAAACAAAACAGCCAGAGAAAACCCAGCTCAGTGATCCAAAAATATCTGGTCACATTAAAACCTACCTCATCCTCTTCTAATTGAAACATCCCCTCCTCTTCTCTCCATATCCGGTCACATTATCCACTCCTCTTCTCTCCTCCTCACTCTCCTCCTCCCTCCCGGCCTTCCCACCGGCGACGGTGGCGGCGGCTCTGGCAGTGGTGACCGGCGGCTCCCCGCGCTACCCCTGCCCTCCATCCCCTCTCCCAGGTCTGTCCGAGGGGAGGAGGCCGCCGCCGGTGGTGCAACAAAGGCGGCGGCGGGGAGGACGGATCTGCCTCGGCGGTGGCGCGGGCGGCGGCGAAGCTGACGACAACGACCGCGACCACGGCAACAACGACGATGACAACAACGTTGCCTGCCGGGCTCGATGACCTTGACCACGCGTGACCCTTCTGGAGGAGGCCTGCAGCTGTGGCACCACTGCCCTCCCCTCCCCTCCCCTAACCTCTTCCAGATATGGCTGGAGGGGAGGCAGCCGACAGATGGCGGCAGCGGTGGCTTGTCCCCGATGGCTTCAGTGGCTAGGGTTCTCTTGTGTGTTCTTGTGTGTTTTGGTTTGTAAGGATGTTAGGTTAATCTGTGTGTTGTTAATCTGTTTTGTTGATGATGCCAATGTGTTGTATTTGAATTGATGCCAATATTATGTATTTGTGATGCTCTGGATTTGGATTGAAGCTTGAATGATGTTTATGTCCATTTTCAAATATGGACTGTTTTGAATTTGGCCGGGCAAGGAATTTTGAATTTGGGGTAGGGGACTTTTGGCGGGGTAGGTTGATTTTCACTAGCAGTTCTCTTTAGGCAACCTCCAGTGAAAATGGGTTTTCGCTAGCGGACCTCAACCGCCAACAAAAATCGTTTGTTCGCTGGCGAAAATAGATTTTCGCAAGCGGAATAAAACCGCCAGCGAAAATCTTAGATCTTCACTGGTCTTTGCTTTGTGGCGGCTCCAAATTCCGCCAGCGAAAATACAAAATGACCGCCACAAAAGATTATTTCCGTAGTAATGGGTACCTCGAGGTACTTTTTATTGGACCGGAGCAAATCTCTTTGGAGAGTAGGGTACTTACGGTGCGAAATATCACCATGTCCATGCATGGGGCCTTCTCTACTTTTGTATGTAGTGCTGGTGCCTAGCAGTAGTTACACGGGGGCTAGCCCACAAGGGAAAGTGTGCCTCCAATCACGACGTCGTTCGTTATGAATGTGCGTGCGTGGGAAATGGGGTGGATTCGCCCTACACCACTAATTAAGTCTCCGTGTGGTTAGTCAAGAACAACCAACAATAATTTTAGAGTTAATTTCACTTTGGACCATGTTTTACTGCCAAAGTTTTTCTTTGAACTACCCTTTGTCCAGTCTTTTCACTTTGGACTAGGTCACTTTACCTTTGTTACACAGTGAACCACCCTAAATTAACCATGCCTTCAGTTCTTCGATGACTTCGAGCAAATTATTAATGACATGCTAGCAAACTTTCATACCTATATGCATGCCATACCTTTGTCGAAAGAGACGCTAGGCATAACTAGCGAAAAGAGTTATTGTCGAAAGAGACGCTAGATATCACTAGCGAAAAGAGTTAGGGTGGTCCATTATGCAACAAAGGTAAAGTTACCTAGTCCAAAGTAGAAAGATTGTGTACAGAGTGGTTCAAAGTGAAACTTTAGCAATAAAACATGGTCTAAAGTGTAATTCACTCATAATCTATTATATTATTAAAACAGTTTTGAAAGAAGGCACCATGTTCGCTGTGGGAGCTAGAAATTCCCACATTAATTGGAGAAAAAGAAAAAAAAGAAAAAGAAGAGTCCAAGTAGAAGTACAATTTAAAAATAGCTGAAATTCAGAATTAAAAATAAGCAATATTGAAAGAAGTTTTCATATAAGAACCCAATACAAGATTGATCCAAATTTGAAATAAAAATAATATGAAATTCAAAACTAGAAAAGGAAAGGAGAGTCCAAGTAGAAATACAATTTAAAAATAGCTAAAATTTGGAAATAAAAATAAGGAATATTGAAATAAGTTTCCATATAAGAACCCAATACGAGATTAATCAAAATTCGAAATAAAAATAAAATAAAATCCAAAATTAGAAAAGGAAATGTGAGTCAAAGTAGGAATACAATTTAAAAATAGCTGAAATTCGGAATTAAAAATAAGGAATATTAAAAGAAGAGTCCATATAAGAACCCAATACGAGATTAATTAAAATTCGGAATAAAAATAAATAAATCCGAAATTAGCAAAAGAAAATAACAGAAGAGTTCAAATAGGAATACAATTAAAATTAGCTGAAATTCGGAATTAAAATAAGCAATATTGAAAGAAGAATCCGTATAAGAACCCAATATGAGATTAATTAAAATTTATTATAAAAATAAAAATAATATCTAAAATTAGAAAAACTAAAAGTAGGAATACAATTTTGAAACAACTGAAATTGAAAATAAAAAATAAAAACATTAAAATAACACAATACGATATTAACTATTTTTTTTAAAAAAATCTGAAATTAGAAAAATAAAAAAAAGATTTCAATTAGAAATACAATTTATAAATAACTAAAATTTGTGATAAAAATAAAGATTATTGAAAGAAAAGACCATCTAAAACACATGAGGAGATAAATTAAGTAACATGCCTATAACGGAGTAGAGTGGTGGCAGTTGATACGAGATATAAAAATTTTTAATAAAACACCAAATAGAATCCTAATGACGATTAAAAGGAGAGACGTCAGGCAGGCCGTGAAGCAAACGAGTAAAGCGGGTACCGGGACTTCTAGAAAGTAAAAAAAAAAAAAACAAACCTCATTGATAATCATATTCAATTTTTAAAATCTCAATGACAATAAAAAGGAGAAGCAGCGGGCGGGGTGTATAAGAGTATAGTTGCAGAGCCGCCGACGGTTGATGGGACTTCTAGAAAATAAAAAATGAATTCCAAAGATAGTTATGTTCGATTTTTAGAACCACAATGACAATAAAGAGTTGGCGGCGGACGGGCTGTAGAGGGGCATAGTGGCATCGTTTAATGGGACTTCTAAAAATTATAAAAAAATAAAACTACAAGTCCAATTTTTAAAGGTTTGGAACTTCTGAAAAGTAAAAAAAAACATAATCATGTTCGATTTTAAAATCTCAATGACAATAAAGAAGGGAGGCAGCGGGCGAGCCGTAGAGGCGTACAATGGTAAAGCCGCTGACGGTTTGGCGGGACTTCTAGAAAGTAAAAATGAACCCAAGTGATAATTATGTTCAATTTTTAAAATCTCAATGACAATAAAGAGAAGAGACAGTGGACGGGCCGTAGATGAGTATAATGGCAATGTTTGACGGGATATCTAGAAATTATAAAAATGAAACCCAACGTGACAATAAACTCTAAAAACTATAAAATCCAATTCTTAAAGGTTCCAAAAAGAATGAATAGAAATAGTGGTAGATCGAGCAAGTAAATAAAGAAGGAGATGACATAAGGGGTAGCAACTGGTGTGACTTTTAAAAACTATATAATTAGAAACACGAACATGATAAGGTTTGGTCTTTTAAAGTCTTAAAACAATAAGATAGCTATTTAATAAATTTTGAGTAAAATCATACTTAAAAAATATATGATTTTGATTGGGTGCTAGCCGCGTAATTGCGCGGGCCACCTAGCTAATTTTATAATGTCAATGCCGAACATGCATGTCAAGCTATGGCTCTCAATTTACTCTCAATTAACAACTAACAATAATTGATTCAGGACTAACACTTAGCAAGTCTCAAACATAATATCACAAGATAGAGAGGGACCTTTTTTGTCAAATAAGGACACTCCCAACTATAGAGAAGCCTGGCAAAGCATGACAAAGTCACGGTTCCAGAGAAACAATTATCTGCCACCTAGCCCCTGTCCACGGAGATATATACGACACCACTATGGTATATCTACTGCTCAACAAATTTGAGGCCTAGGAGAAGCAGCACAGTAACGCCAAGGGAAGTACGTGCAGCACGCGCCGGCCGCCGGCAAACACGCGAGTTGAGACGAAGAAGATATAGCAGATCATGGAAATCACCAGCCGCTCCAGCAACACGCGCACAACGGCACAACTAATTGGTGCAGATTTTTCAACACTGCCGCACCCACGGGAGAGGGCCACCTTTGCTGCACATGTACACGCGCGTGAACAGAGGCAAGGCGACCAATGCAATTTGCTGCTGCCGCCGGTAACCACTGGTGATTACGGAGGGAATTAGAGGAGAAAATAGCAATTGCCCTGTATAGTGTCTATCTCTCCCCAACCGTTGGGGGCTGTGAGGCCTGAGCATGCAAGTTATTAATTAGCGGTATGGTCAAGAATCAAAGAGAGGAGGAAATACTAATACAGGAAGAATTGAAGCTTGTATTAAACTGTCGATACATTTTATTCCTGAAACACCAACAACGACTATAGAGGGGGATGAATATAGCAATTCAAACCTTGCCCCCGAAAATACTCATCAAGCCGGATTTCTCAAAATCCTTACTAGAACCGCGGCTATTAGAGAAGCTGGATCTAGAAAAGAAGAGAGAAGGAATTCCCGAAACTAAAGAGGAAGAGAAAAGGAATTCCCGAAACTAGAAGAGAGGTGAGGAGGAGATAGCAAAAACTCGTCATCGAAAAGTTCAAATTGCAAGCAGAATTTAAATTGCGGAATTTAAATGAATAAGGCAAAAATAAAATCCTTCAAATCATTTAATTTATAGGTGATGCAAAATAACCGCTCAACTAGGAGCAAACATACACCTTCAGAGGAACATTAACACAAACTTAAAATCTCTCGGGCAAACACACTCCAAACTAATCCTAATACAAAAGCCTCTCGGACAAACACACTCCAAACTCACACCATAACTCTCTCACCGAGCATCTCAAAAGGATTACAAAAGGTGCAACTCCACTATTGCATCCACATATCTTTTTATAGCCTAAGACCCCCTAAGACATTGTCACAAATGCCCTTAGGGCGAAACCCCAACTCAGATGCAATCTAGGCCTTACATTTGTGGTCCTTACATCCTAAGGAAGAAGCCTGGATCGAAGCCACATCGCTTGCCACACCAGGATCCACTTTTCACAAAGAATCCGCACCAAATTCCTCCCATGTGCGCGCACACGTGCTCCTCAACGTGGGCCTCACGATCCGTGAGAAGACTCCTCCGAGCCAATCAGCATGCACCGATCGGGAGATCGATCCGCGTCGTCTCTGTCTTGCCGAATCGAAGCTTGCCATGTTGCCCAGCCGTGCCGTGCACGTCCGGTCTCCTTTTCCTCAGCGCGCGCGCACGCCCACGCCCAGTCCGGAGCCGCCACGCGTCTCGCCGAGCCACTCCGCGCGCGCTCGTGAAAACCGCGTGGGTCCCACGCCCGTGCGTGCCGAATTCCTTGCCGCCCCGTGTCCTCCGTGCGCGCGCACCTTGCGCGATCTCCCGCGCTTGCCCGCGCATGGTGCCGATGCCGTGGGCCGTCGTCTTGTCTTGGGCCTGCTCAGCCTGGCCTCCCTGCCAGCCAAGCACTCGGGCCTAGAGCCAATCAGGCGTCGGCTAGGCCTCCATGCCAACCGAGCCCATGTGTAACCTAGCTAGCCAATCAGCTAGCTGCACTTGCCATCTCATGCACACGCCAGTGCATGCCTACATGCTACAGTACTTCGAAGTACTGTACCTCCTCTTCTATTCTCTATTTTCTTCGCGAACACGGCACTTGCACACTTGACCTTGTGAAGCCCGTTGCGAAGTCTTCCCAACACGGTGTTCGTCCATCGTGCGTCACCTTGATCTCAACCTTGTCACACGGCTTCGTCGATCGTTCTGGACCTCAACTCCCCCTGAGTCTAGTCCCGATCCGCCGTCTACCCAGGTTGACCATCAGGGATCATGACGTCAGTCCAACCTTGTCACATGGCCTCTTGAGCGTGCTGGACCTCTGCTCCTCCCTGAGCATAGTCCCGGTCCTCGCCATTGACCGCGGTTGACTTCGATCACCTGCACACACGTAAACCAAACATCCGATTCTGGGCATAGATATCGCAACCTGACCCACGTTAGTCATAAGCACTGACGCCTAAAATCGCCAATAATCCAAACCAAATTTCTCACTCAAAACCAAATCATGGTTAAATATTTCGTTGCCAATTTTCCATCACAAATAAACCAAAATCACACTTGGTTTTACAATCTCCCCCTTGATGGAAACATTGGCAACCCAAATCAAGATTTTGAAATTTGATTTTTGGAAATTGAAAGCAAAGGAATTTTGCAAGAGTCAACTTGATCAACTTGAAAGAGTGAAAAATCAAGACCAAGTGACAAACGAATATAGAAGGGATGCAAATGCAAATGCTCCCCCTATGTGCCTAACTCCCCTTTCAACAAGATTTTCAATGAATGCAAATTTGCTTTAATTTACATTTTTCTCTCCCCCTTTGACAATGATTACATCAAGACCAAAAAGATGCAAGAATGAAGGGAATGAAATGTAACTTGCAATTTTTAGTTGATATGAACTGTTAAAGTTATCTAAAGGCATCAAAATATATACATGGATCACGCAGATACAAGAAAGCGCTCAAGCCTAGCTAACCATGTGCAAAAGAAGTATGAAACGTGTCATGAAAATCAAGATAGTATCGCCAGCAAGCAAAAAGCTTTCAAGTGAATTAGTGATTTAGTGTGCATAGCTATTTCTGGAAGAAGCTTAAAGAGAAGCAAATCAATTCATAATCATGCAAGATTTACATAATCAAAGCAATGAACCCATGCTAATGTGCTAATGCCCAGTTCATAAAGAGTATCAACATGATAACAAATGTCACGACCGGAAATAACCCAACGGGCGTTCCTTACGTGCGTGTGTTATTCCTTGTCCCAGGAGGCAAGGTACACCAGAAGTTGATACAATTCAGAGTTTAACAAGCGGAAGCGTAAATAGTTAATTGTTACATGGGCAGCAACGGCCCAGCACACTCAAAGACAACGAAAAACAGCGGAAGACTAAGGCGACGACCACAGGCGCTTGACGGCAGGCACGAGCTAGACACCAAAGCCTTCATCATCCAGGGGCTCCTCTTCTGGGTTTGGGAAAAATTGAGCAAGACTGAGTACAACCACCGTACTCAACAAGACACACCCACAAGTGCAGCATAAATGCAAAGGAGTACAATGGAGTTATAATATAGGGGTTAGGTTTTGCAATAAACAGCATTTAAAAGACCCTTAGTTGCTCAAAGCTAAATTTAAAACACGATCCTAGAACTATTAAATATTATTAAACAAGGCCGTGAACCCACACGAACCTGCCTTAACCCAAGGCCTACGATGATTCAGACCGAACTGGCAACCCGACCCTGGGCCCCAGCTCGTCCCAAGCCAACCCAGGCCAACCATTCCACATTTTAGTTGTTAAGCAGGTTTTAAGAATTTAAAACACTAACTTGGGTACATTGCTCGGCTTGCCCATAACCGAGGGCGCGGCTATTCGAATAGATTATACTCTGATCAGAGGTGTACATCTTTGCCCACAAGACACATCTTCCTCACGCGTAACCACGTGCCACATACCACCACGGTATACGGACGGAAGACGTGACATAGTTTCCAACCCATCCTAGCCATAGACAAGAGTACCGACCCAACCCACCTACGGCCGGAACCCCCGGACAGGCAGGCAGAATTGAGCCCCTAGCAGCAGGACACCAGCCCTGTGCCATGACATCTCGACTACCGGGCCGCAGCTCGTGTAGCCTTCATTTGTCCTAGAGATGTCCATCGACCCCCGACTTCGTCCATCTCCATCCGTGTACTTTTGTTTATAACCAGACTGAGCTACAAACTAAGCCTTACCCATTAGACATGTGGAAGTACGGTAGTGCTTTGCAACAGAGGCCCGAAGACCGGTCCTTATGTGGCCGAGGTGCTACTAACGAAACCATGCACCCCGAGCCCAGCCTAAAACCATTTTGAGGGTTTTGAATAGAGGGGGAGGTGTGCATCCAATTCCACGATAATCCAACCATTCCAATATGTCCAGGTGATATGAATATTCCCAAAGTCTAGAGTTATAAAACCACCTAACGTTGCCTAATTAATCAGCGAAGCATCTACCTAAATTCATACTAGTGGAACCATGAATAGAGTGCCCACTAGTTGGGGTTTTGTTTATTCTAGGGTGAACAAGGTAATAATAACAATAACAACAATAATAGGGTCATAACAAAGGTAAATAGGCATGGCTAAATAAAACAGTGTTAACGCGGGAATTTAAATAAAGCGATAATGCAATAATTTAAATCAAAGTAATTTCACAAAGTGAGATCCAATATGTTCAAAGAATGATGTGACTTGCCTTGCTCGCTTTCCCAAACGTCGGCTTCAACCTCCACGAAGAGCGGATCCTCCGAAGCTGCAGCGTCTACACGACCAACGGAAAAATAAAAGGGCTTTTACTCTAACAAACTCCATATAACAAGCAGGAACAAAGCACAAAAATGGGTTCTTGACTTCTTAAGGAAAAATTAGAGACTTGAACGGTCCAATTCCGAGTTCAAATGGCCAAGTTATGGCCATTTGAAGTTTATATGCTCTTTAAATGAATATTTACGAATTTCTTCATTTAAAATTTAATTAAAAAGAGATTTATTGCGTCAGCCGGGGGAGAGGGCGCGCGGACCGGGTCCACGGGAGTGGGCCCCACGCGGCAGCCTCACGGTCCACGGTGGACCGGGTGCACCCGGCTCACACCGGCCGGCGCCGTGGGCCCCACGCGTCAGCCGCACCCGAGGGCGCGGGCGGCTGACGGCCGGGCCCCACGCGGCAGCCGCTAGGCGCGCCCGGAGGCGGCCACGTCGGCGCGGCCGGCGGGAGGTAGCGCCCGCGCCCCGATGGTCGCCGCCGGCGACCACCGGCACGGCGGAGCAGCGGCCGAGAGAGGGGAGGGAAGGGGGAAAGGAGGCGGCGGTCCACGGCTCACCCCGAGGGCGACGGCAACGACGGAAACGGCGACCGGAGCGGAGGAAGGCGGTGGCGCGGCTCGGGTCGACGGGGTCGGCGGCGCTCCGGCGGTCGGCGACCGAAACGGAGAGGTGGACGAGGTCGGCGAGGTTGCGGCGAAGCCGAAGGAGGCGGCGCCGAGGTGGGAGGTGGTCCGGGGCGACGACGGCGGCGGACCGGAGCTCGGCGGCGACGGCGGAGAGAGAGAGCGACGGTGCGAGCTCGATTCCGGTGGAGAGAGAGGGCGGTGAGTGGCGGAAACGGAGGTGGGGAGCTCGGGGAGGGTTTATATAGGGTTGGGAGTGAGAGAGGGCGGCCGGAGGAGGGGGAAATGGGCGCGGAAGACCCGGCCGCCATTAATGGCGCCGGCGAGGTTAGGGGAGGAATTTCCAAACGAATCCGAGGGAGAGAGGGAGGGAAAAATGGGGGGAAAGAGGGAGGGGATCCCGGGGAATAATTCCCCCCTCTTTATTGCGCGCGGGGACGGCGGGATGCGGCGGAATCGGCGGCGGCGGCGGCGCTTGGCGCGGGCGGGGCGGCGGGAGCGGCGGGAGGAAGGGGATGACGGGTGGGCCGCGGGGAGGAGGAGAGAGGGGGAGGGAGATGGGCCGAATTCGGCCCATTAGAGGGGAGGGGTGATTTTTAGGGTTTTTCTTTTTATAAAACCTTTTTAACTTTGTTTATTTCTTAATAATTATTATTTGTGCTCTGAAAATTCTACTAAAATTTATTTACACATTTTAGGCTTTTAGGAAATATACAAAAATCCTCCAAGCCCTATTTGACTTTTAACTTTGCACATTTTAATTTTTGAAGGCTTTCACATGCATTTTAATTATTCTAGGCATAATTTAGAGGATGTATTTTAGGGTCAATTTGGGACGCGACAACAAAGCATAGAACATGAGCTTTTAATCTTTTCTCATGACTTTTATTTTTATGATTTCTTTTAATTTCTTTAAAGACAATAGCACAATCACGACGGTCCACCTGATCTTATCAGTCAGCAAGTGATGGTTGTGCCAAACATTGCCGTCTGACCTCAATCAAGTTTTCCAGCTAGAGTTCCCATTACAGGCTGTCTCACTGCTATCTTCGGCACTACTCATGCGTAAACGCACTCAGTAGCCCGGACAAAAACAGAGATAAAACTTGTAAAGCATGATTGATACAAAGTATGGACAAATAAGCACGAGCATTCAAAAGCATGTATTAACAGTTATTGCTAAAAGAATGTAAAAATGGCATGACTATGAGATGGATACTTCAACATAAACAAACTTCTAGAGCAAGCATTGCACATTGATTAAGTTCAAATGAATAGTCAGTTTAAGCAGGTTTCAACAAGCTTGAATAGCATAACATGATCACACAAGCTACTTAAGCAAATGAAAGCTAGACAATAGATCAAACTAGCATAATAGTGATACATGCATAGCATAGTGATGACCAAGAGATAACAAGTAAAGCTCATATTTAAGGTAGAGTATAATACAGTGCAAGAAGGTAGATATGGTGCAATGAGGTGCAAATGCATGCAAAAACAAATAGCTCCCCCTCAATGCAAGACTCGAGCTTATCCAATTTTCAGCTTTTGAAAACAAAGAACTCACTTCAAGAAGAAACGCAATGTGATTTGGAAAGATGCCAAGTTCTTAAGAAAGCTCATTTTTAGCTAAGAGCAACTTTACTCCAAAATTCCTTATGCCATCTCCACAAGTATAAGACTTTTATCTTCTCAGCACGCAATTTGTTGTGAAACATGTGGCAAAAGATCAGAACTCAATTCAAGAAGAAACAAAGTCTCTAAAAATGAACATTTGACTTCCAGCCCATTGTCATCGCACACAGCTCATAGGGCATAATATGAAAATACAAAAGTCAAGGCAAGTAGGATCACAAAGAAACTAAAAAGCCTCATCTAAGGAGTTGTTAACGACCAAATTTTCGCATCAATAGGAGTGCAAGCCATTTAGAAAACCCAGAACCATTTTAGATGAGAAAGCAATAGAAAAAAGTCATGACCAACGAGTAATGAACCAGAACTACCTCTCAATCCAAGCTGACAAGGAGAATAAAAAGGATTGAATTGAGAGAATTGAAGTGCAAGGACAGTAAGTATCGATTAACTTGTCACAAAAGCACGCTGACAAGCAAAAGTCCGGCCTAGATGCTACAAACAGGCACACGGAGCTGTCAGTGTCTGGCCTAGATGTAACAAACAGGCACACAGAGTCGTACAAGCCCGGCCTAAGTGCAATCAAGCTCGAGGAAGAAGAATCACTTGGCATATACCTGCAACAAAAAGATCAAAGCCAAGTGTCCTTCTGCCTCTCTGCAAAACTTCACATGTGAGAAGCAACAACCCTCGTCGAGCTAGTACTAGGGTTAGTGAGCAAGGACTTTGGAATCCAGTATTGTCTCGAACGAGGTGTAAAAACACAAACCCAACAGAATGCATGTTCTGACTCTGCCTGTTCTTCCCCATCCCTGCTAGGTCACGTCGAGGGTGCACATCTCGACGAGGAAAGCGAGATACACCACTTGAACGACAATGACACACACACTCAAACCTCTCAGGGACTTTTGTAGCTCTTCTAGTCTTAAGACGTTCTTGTCGCTCTTTTTTAGCCTTTCTAAAGCAAAAACCTACCAAATGACCAGCTTTCCCACAATAGGTGCACTCATACTTGGTTTTCTCTACAGGCTTGGTTTGTTTCCGGTTTTGCTTGTGCTCAACTTGTTTTGGATTTTTGGGTCTAGGTAACTCTAAAGGCTCAGACTTGCTAGTCATAGGTACCATCTTTGGTTCTGAAGTTTTGGGTGAACTAAAACTAGTGCTTCCAATGAAACCTGCAGACTTGAAGGTTATAGGTTTTTGAGCTAGTTCTATCATCCCATCTGTGACACCTAAAATCTCATGTGTACCTATCCTCAAAGACTCAGCAAAATCATAGCCTATACCTTGATTGTTTATGGACACTCTGGATTGGTCTAGGATCATGTTCAACTTTTTCTTTCCTTGAGCAAACCTTTCTAATGACTGTTGCAAATAGGAATCTCTTTCTTAGCAGACTCAAGATCAGCTTTCAGAGAAATGCAAGATGAACATGAATCAACAGATTTGAAGGAATCAATGACAATTTTAGCATCTTTTAGTTCAGTTTCCAAGATAGCACAGTTTGAGCATGAAGAATGAACAAGTTCCTTAGTAGCAGAAGATTCTAGCAAGTTATTCCTGTTTTTAAGCAAGCCAACTTGTTGTCTTAACTCATCATTGTCAGTAGAGAGAATGGGACAGTTTTCACAACTACCTATCCTATCATGATCAAATTTATCTTTTAATTCTTTCAATTCCATTTCAAGCAAACCCTTATCAACTTTCATTTCATAGCAAGTAGAGCAAGCAGCACTAGCACTAGAAGGATTCCCAGCTCCTAAGGCACAAGATTTCAACTTATCCTTAAGGAGATTAATTTCAAAAAGATAGGAATCACAAGTAAAACAGGTATCCTCCTCAGGGATCATGGATCGAAGCCTAGCAATTTCTAGCGCCATTCCATCATTTTCAGATTTTAGTTTCTCAATTTTATACTTGGAAGACCTATACTTGTCACTAATTTCAATCATTAAATGTGCCATTATTTCTTTGCTTAGTTCATCATCAACAGAGTCATCATCGGAACAAGAATCATCACAAAGAGAACCATCCAAGGAAGGGGTATCCTCAATACATACCTTAGGATGCTCCGATGAGTCATCCTCATCCTCAAGTGCCATAAGGCACATGTTGGTGAAGTCGCCATCGTTGTTGGTGAGGCAACACATGCCGGAGAAGTCTTTGTCCCCCTTTTCTTGATCATTGTCGTCGGAGTCGATGTCACTAAACTGCACCTCTTCAAGAGCCGCCAAGACCTTGTGGATCGCCTTCTTCATGAACTCTTTTCTCCCTTTTCGCCCTTGTCCTTCGGGCTTCTTGAACGTCTTGTCACTCTTGTTTTTCAGCTTGGGACAATTTACTCTTTTGTGGTTTGGCTCTCCACACTCAAAGCATACGATTGGATCATTGGTTCTACCACTTTTTCTATCTCTCACATTTTTGTAAGCTCTTGAGAATTTTCTAGCAAAAAGAGCAAGATCATTTTCAGGGATCTTCTCTAATTGCTCCTCAGTGATTGAGTGTAAAGCGGCAAGTGAAAAGCCACCACACACAAAAGCTGAGTCAGTGGAAGAAGTGCTACCAGAGGGATCAGGTACCAAAGCCATCGAGTGTTTGAGGCCTTTCCGATGGAAAACATCCATCTCATGGGTTTTTAGCTTTGAGTAAAGCTTGTCCATGGTAAAGTCACTCAGAGGTGCACTCTCTGTGATGGAAGTAACTTTCATTTCCCAAACACCATAATCAAGACAATTCAAAAGATGGCGAGCATTATCATTATCAGAAAACTCTTTCCCAACAGATCTCAACTTCGAAATAATTTCACCAAAACGCTTGAAATAAGAATCAATGAACTCTCCTGGGTGCATCTCAAATCTTTGATATTCTTTATGAAATTGATTCTGACGAACCAATTGAATATCATTATTTCCCTCATGGAAATTGCACAGAGCAGTCCACATGTCATGAGCGGACTTGTGGTGTTGAACACGATTAAATTCACCAGAAGAAATCCCACCAATGATTGCATTTCTTGCACGATCATTAAAATCAACCTGAGCCATGTTTGCAGGTGTGATATCAGCATCATCGGGCACAGTGTAAGGTGATTTAACCTTATTAGACACATTATGCCCTTGTGACTGGAGGTAGGCCTCCATCTGTGCCTTCCAAATGACAAAATTGTGTCCATCGAAAAGAAATGGTTTCGCGGAGTATTTTTCCTCCATAGCGGCGTTCGTTGCCACGGTTAGGTTACAACGAACTTAACCGGGCTCTGATACAAATTGAAAGACCAACAACGGCTATAGAGGGGGGGTGAATATAGCAATTCAAAACTTGCCCCCGAAAATACTCATCAAGCCGGATTTCTCAAAATCCTTACTAGAACCGCGGCTATTAGAGAAGCTGGATCTAGAAAAGAAGAGAGAAGGAATTCCCGAAACTAGAAGAGAGGTGAGGAGGAGATAGCAAAAACTCGTCATCGCAAAGTTCAAATTGCAAGCAGAATTTAAATTGCGGAATTTAAATGAACAAGGCAACAACGAAATCCTTCAAATCATTTCATTTATAGGTGATGCAAAATAACCGCTCAACTAGGAGCAAACATACACCATCAAAGGAACATTAACACAAACTTAAAATCTCTCGCACAAACACACTCCAAACAAATCCTAATACAAAAGCCTCTCCGGCAAACAAACTCCAAACTCACACCATAACTCTCTCACCGAGCATCTCAAAAGGATTACAAAAGGAGCAACTCCACCATTGCATCCACCTCTCTTTTTATAGCCTAAGACCCCCTAAGACATTGTCACAAATGCCCTTAGGGCGAAACCCCAACTCAGATGCAATCTAGGCCTTACATTGTTCCTTACATCCTAAGGAAGAAGCCTGGATTGAAGCCACGTCGCTTGCCACACCGGGATCCTCTTTTCACAAAGAATCCGCACCAAATTCCTCCCATGTGCGCGCCCGCGTGCTCTTCAACGTGGGCCCCGCGATCCGTGAGAAGGCTCCTCCGAGCCAATCAGCATGCACCGATCGGGAGATCGATCCGCGTTGTCTCCGTCTTGCCGAATCGAAGCTTGCCACGTTGCCCAGCCGTGCCGTGCGCGTCCCGTCTCCTTTTCCTCAGCGCGCGCGCACGCCCACGCCCAGTCCGGAGCCGCCACGCGTCTCGCCGAGCCGCTCCGCGTGCGCTCGCGAAAACCGCGTGGGTCCCACACCCGTGCGCGCCGAATTCCTTGCCGCCCCGTGTCCACCGCGCGCGTGCACCTTGCGCGATCTCCCGCGCTTGCCCGTGCATGGTGCCGATGCCGTGGGCCGTCGTCTTGTCTTGGGCCTGCTCGGCCTGGCCTCCCTGCCAGCCAAGCACTCTGGCCTGGAACCAATCAGGCGTCGGCTAGGCCTCCATGCCAACCGAGCCCATGTGTAAGCTAGCTAGCCAATCAGCTAGCTGCACTTGCCATCTCATGCACACGCCAATGCATGCCTGCATGCTACAGTACTTCGAAGTACTGTACCTCCTCTTCTATTCTCCATTTTCTTCGCGAACACGGCACTTGCACACTTGATCTTGTGAAGCCCGTTGCGAAGTCTTCCCGACACAGTGTTTGTCCATCGTGCATCACCTTGATCTCAACCTTGTCACATGGCTTCGTCGATCGTTCTGGACCTCAAATCCCCCTGAATCTAGTCCCAATCCGCCGTCTACCCAGGTTGACCATCAGGGATCATGACGTCAGTCCAACCTTGTCACATGGCCTCTTGACCGTGCTGGACCTCTGCTCCTCCCTGAGCATAGTCCCGGTCCTCGCCATTGACCTCGGTTGACTTCGATCACCTGCACACACGTAAACCAAACATTCGATTCTGGGCACAGATATCGCAACCTGACCCACGTTAGTCATAAGCACTGACGCCTAAAATCGCCAATAATCCAAACCAAATTTCTCACTCAAAACCAACTCATGGTTAAATATTTTGTTGCCAATTTTCCATCACAAATAAACCAAAATCACACTTGGTTTTACAATTCCTAGTAAGGTAGAATGAGGATTTCCTTGAAAAAGATAGAATGAGGATAGAACATCAAATTACAGTAAGAAAGGCAACAAGTGTGAACTTGTTTAACCTTAGTCTGTTCTCGTCGTAGCTGGTTTAATGTTTACACATCATACGCATGGCCATGTCAGTCTAAAACTGGAACAATCCTTATTCATCCTTCAAATAGCACGTTGACCATGTCCTCCATGTCGTGTAGATCACTGCTGCATTTCTCCAGCTCCGGATGGTCCTCCAGGTATCTTTTGTATCCAATAATGACCTTATCAACGATGGCTTTTCGCAGTTTCTGCCTGAGCCTTGGGTTGGGGACCTTCCATAGCTTCTGACGTCTACATGTTTTCTGAAATTCTGACTTGAACCTTGCCAGCTGCAAGGAGTGTTTAGGAAACCATAGTGGCATCTTATCCTGTAGGCAACACATAACGGGTTCCCAGGAGGCAAGCATGTACTTCTCTTGGTACTGCATAAATTTAAGCGTAAGGATGTACACGCAATTACCGGGCTCAAGAAAATCTTCTCTTACGAAGTAGGAATTGTTAAGCAAGAACAGATATCTCAGGCTAGGGTCAGAGAATGACTTGGATTTCTTCTCCAGCTGATCTTCTAAGTTGATGACCATTTGCTTAATCATGGTGATCGGAACTTGAGACCATCTGTCGTCCAAGTGAGGGTCCCGTTTGGAAAGCAGGATTATATGCAACAAGCCCTTGTATTCCCAAAACAATCTTGCATAGTCAACAATTAGCCGAGTAGCTTTGTGGATTTCTGCATTCTGCTTAAAATTTTCCCAGGAATCCCAACCACTTAAGACAGGGGTAACAGCTTCGGCGTCCTTCGCCATCTTCAATATCGCTGTGCACAAGTTGCTCATTGTAATTCTGAAAGCACCATCCACTTTGCGTGCTAGGCATTGCTCTTCTGAATCACTTAGTGCATGTATTAGGATGGGTACTCTGCACTTGAAGATGCAGCTGTACAGGCCCATGAGTCCCGAGAGGTTGTCTATTGGCCGCCAAGTGTTATCAGCGGCGAGGGCATCAGCAAAGGCGAGCATCTTGGATACTGTCGCCTCCACGAACCGCGCGACTTGAAGTCGGAGGTCGTCTTCCAGCTCTTGATCACATTCCATGACGGCTACACCTCCAACCTTATCCGTCTGCGTCCGCGTGGCGTTGAGTGCTTCGACCATCACGGTATATCCTCGCGTCCACCGCCGCACGAGATCATCCAGGCCGAGCTCGGATTGCTCCTTATCCGCCGCTGCCGCCGACCGGAGTACCCAGCCGACGTCGAGCTCGGAGAACCACCTCTCCAGCGTAGATCCGGGCTCCCGGCCGAACTCTCCAATCAACTTGGCCACGAACCCGTCGCGGGCCATCTGCCGCGCAATGTCCCGAGCACCGTGGAGATCAAGTGTTATTACCACCGGCCTCGGCGAAGAGTTGGAGTAAGGGGCGTACCGATGATTATGAGGGCCACCCGACGCGTTGCTTGACATGCTGCTGCTGTAGTAACTGGATCTCGCCGACCGAGACGACGACGACGACCACCCGCTGGCCTCGCCCGAGACGACGGACAAGGTACGGATCCTCTCCAGGTTGCTGTATCTCTGTGGCGGCTGCGAGAAATCGGCCGGCTCGGTGCTATCCAGCTCCATCAAGGTCGGCAGCTCTGTCTCCATGCTCGCTTACGCGATATCTGCAGTAGGTGCTAGCTAGCTAGGCAGTGGATTCGATCTGACTGATGCTGTTCTTTCTCTGATCCGGTACGTGATACCTGACTAATGAGGGGAGGTGAAAGCTGGATTTTTACATTCTGATCCTTTTAGAAAACTTATTTTATAAATAGATCCTAAAAAACTTATTTTAAAAATGATTCTTTTCACTACACCAACATCATTGGCGCCGTGGTCCAATATTACAGCGCCAATGACATTGGCACCATCCCCTCCACCTTTGGGTGAAACTAAGTCACTAATGTAAATGATAACCAATTAGCACTTTTTTTTAAAAAAAATGATCTATTTGTAATAAAAAATAATTACAAATAGATCATCAACATTGATGCCGATGGCCTATTTGTAAATACTTTTTAATTATAAATATATATTTTTTAAAAAAATTACAAATAAATCATCGACACTAATAACATTGGCGCTGTCCCTCTCACATTACACTGGTGGAGAAACCTTTGTAGTCCCGGTTCGTAACCCCCCTTTAGTTCCGGTTTCCAAACCGGGACTACCAATCCGGAACTAAAGATCGCTATCTTTAGTCCCGGGTGAAATAACTGGGACTAAAGATCTATCTTTAGTCCCGGTTGGTGTTACCAACCGGGACTAAAAATCGAGCTGACCTTTTTTTTTGCATGGCCCTGTTGCTGCATGGTTTATATATAAACCATGCATATATATGTTTCAGTACATATATGCATATATAATATATGCATATATATATAATATTATATTTATATATGTTTCAATACATATGTACATGCATAATATATATGTATTTATATATATATATGTTATGCAAATGCATATGTATATATATATATATATGACCAAAATATATTTACATTATAGAAAATGTGTACACATGTATATAGAAACATATGTAGTCATGTATTAATTACAATCCATTATATGTGCTAGCTAGCTACGATTACGACGTAGTAGTAGTCGCTAGCTCAGTAGCTAAGGACTTATGAATTGTGTTTCCGTCATAGTAGAATTCACCCTTGGGATCAAGGATTTGTTTGTTGATGAATCCCATGAGTTGTTCTTGAACCGCCGCGATAAATTCCTTGTGTGTGGTCAGGTTATCCCTCATGCGAATAAACTATATGAATATATGAAATTGATTAGTAATTAAACAAGAAATCGATACGTAATGAAATTTTGAATTTATTTGTACGCACATCGAGCTCTCTTGTGGTGATGATTTGGTCTGCAAGGCAGTGGCAATACTCGCACACGTTATAGCCGCACAAGTTAGTTCCCTTCTTTTGCTTTGCGCACTACAAATAAATGACAAACAACGAGAGATCTAATTAATATACACTTGTATGTATTTGAATCGGAGAAATATAAATGTAGAGCATGTGTACTCACAGGAAATTTGAACTTCCGCCTAAGTCTTTCTCTCCATTTGCCGCGGACCAAATGACGGAACCGATACCAAGCTCTACATGGAATTTAAAGCTATGATTCGTAGTAGCAATTAACATAACAAGATTTTCTTAATTAACAGAGGAACTTATAACGGTACCTGTCTATAAGTTCGAAAACCTTGTCAAACGTAGACTCTTTTTTATCCATTGAGTCATATACGTTGACGGTGCAGGCCGACAGGTCGAAGAGTAAAAGCACCCAGTGGAATCTGCAATGTGCGTGGGATGCATTACATATGAAACACTTAGCAAGTTCGTACGGGAATGAAATTTGGTATAGGAAGACAGTAAAATTAAACTAACTCTGTGTTGTACGGCAACAGTATGAACGTCTTGTAATGCTGCGCCTTCAGGAGATGGACGAGATTGTCCTCTGTGGCTTACGGATATTGGTCGAGCATTGCAACGTTTACTTTCCGAGGGTCGATGAATCCAGTATCGAAAACCCCCCGCCGTCGGGCCCTTTGAATCTCCATTCTACAATGATAAAAGGGAGTATATTATTTTCTATAGTCTACTTATATACAAGGACCTAATTAATTAAAGGAGACGTAGTAAGAAATCTAACTGAACGATATACTTACAAAATCCAGCAACTCATAATAGAGACGTCGAGGGCGTCCAACTGGTATAGTTCGTAGATTCCCTTGAAATTGATCCAGAGAATGTCATCTCCTTGCAAGAAGTCCGTGTCCCTGATCCTCGCTCCGATCATCTCTCTACCGGTGGCGCTCATCTCCATGTACAGCTGATGGACCTTGTACATTTGTGAGGGTAGGGACTGCAGCAGCTCAGGCTTGACAAGCGGTTTACCGAGTTCGTACATGTATTTCACTTCCGCCTTTTCGATTGGTGCGACTCCTAGCAATTGATCTGTAGTTAGACCGGTGTTAGTAATAAATTCTTATATCGTCATTTCTTTACCGGTCACCAACGGCTTGATCTCCTGGTTTGGTTGCTCTCCAAGCTGAGGGACTGGTTTGGACTTTCCAGAAGATGCTTTCTTCAGCGTTCGCTCATAGTCCGATAGCTTAATGGCCTCCTTGGCAGGTGCAGACATACCCCTGAAGAAGTTCATGACACTCGGGTCTATAGGAATCTTCTTTTCTAGACTTTGAGGCTTGAATTGTCTCTTGACTTCTGATGCCACATAAGCGTCAAGCTCCTCTTGCGTGCAATCGTACCCCGGGTCCTTGTTCTTGGTGGCATCAACTTTCGCCTTCTTTGTTGCCCTTGTGTGGGCAGCCGGTGGAGCTTGGGGGGCCCTTAACTTTGAAGGTGCTGGAGGAGGAGCTTGCGGAGGAGTCGATGCAGGAGCCCGAGGAGGAGTCGGTGCAGGAGCCTGAGGTGGAGACGGTGCTGGAACATGAGGAGGAGACGGTGCAGGATCCTGAGGAGGAGATGGCGGAGCCGAAGGAGATGGTGCATGAGACGCCGCTTGTCGCCCAGGGAGGATGATGTACCACCTGCGCCATAGAATAATGGCATGGCTTGTGTCTCGTAGATGCGTCTCACCGTCTCCTCCAGGGTAATCCAGCTCGAGGTCCTCGTACGCGCCTTCGACCAACTCAATTTCGACCTTGGAGTATCCTGCTGGAATCGGCCTGCAGTGGTAAGTACCTGAAGGGTCCGTTGGGATGGCCATGCCCGACGCCACCTTCATGTGGTGAGAGGTTATTTATTAGTAATCAACATATATAAGCAGCAACTAGCGGAATGGCTAAATCTAAAATATATAAACTACGAGCTTACCTTTATTGATAAGTTCTTGTAAGGAATATGCAGCTCACATGGTGTCCGCTGAGTGATGTCATCAACGGGACAGGTCGATTCGTCCTGTGTTTGCATGGCATGCATGCTCTGTGATCCTACCTGCCCCGTTGAGGCGTAGCTGCTACGGTTTCCTGACAGGCTCACCATTGCAGGAGGAATGGTCGGCTGGGGATCATGGGACCGATGTGCGACCATGCGTTCATCAACCTTCCTTGCCACCTCCTCTTGCATGCTGAGTTCGTAGCTCGATACCCGGAACTCTAGATCTGCAATCTTCGCCTCGGTATCTCTCTTGCTCCTCATCCGACTCCTGTACGTGTGGATGTCCTCCTTGAAACCAATCTTCCAAGGAATCACCCCTTTCCCTCGTGTTCGTCCTGGATGCTCTGGAATCTGCAGGGCGAGTGTCAGCTCGTCCCTATATCTGTCCGGTCGGAACGTGCCCTGAGAGGAGGCTTCCACTACATCTGTTAGTCGTCGCGCAGCCTCTCGTATCTGATCGTCGAAAACCAGTGAGCCATCAACTGGATTGAGCGTTCCACCGTGAGCATAGTACCAGAACTTCGATCGTTCCGGCCAATTGGCGATTGCCGGTTCGATACCCCTCTCAATCAAGCTAGCCTCCATCTCCTCCCACTTCGGCATCGCGACGCTATAGCCTCCTAACCCCAAGTGGTGATGGTACTTCTTCTTGGCGGCATTTTCTTTGTTTCTTTCCATCATCGCCTGCCCTTGTTCACCTGTCTTATATGCAACGAACTCGTCTCAGTGATCTCTTAGCTTTGGGAATGTGTCGAAGTTCGGTGTCTGCCCCTTCAGGATATACTTCTGGTACAGATCTCCCTTGAAGCTCTGAAACTGTTCTGCCATTTTCTTCAGAGTCCACCTTTTCACTTTGTCCTCTGTACCCGCAGGAAGGGTGAATGTCTCGAGCATTGTGGTCCACAGCATCTCTTTCTCCGAATCTGGGACAAAGCTCTCATGATCTCCGCGTGCCCTTGTTCTTCGCCAGTACACCGTACTGACAGGCACGTTATCCCGCACGACCCAACCGCTGTGACGTACATAGTTCTTGGCAGCTTCGGCCGGGGCACTAGGACGTCCATCTTCTTCCACTTCCGTTATGATGTGCCGACCCTCAAGCTTCTTCGCTGCACCTCGTTGCCCGCGTGCCCTCTTTTGTCCAACGGAGGGTTGACTACCACTAGCCTCCTCCTCCTGGTTCCCCTCCACATCCCTTTCCACGTGCCCCTGCTAGTTCCCCTCTGCATCCCTCTCCACGTTCCCTTCCTCGTTCAAGTACTAGTTTGGGACCTCGTTCCTCTCTTCTTCATTCCAGTACTGGCTACTTCCCTCCGCGATTGTATCGTACAATATCTGTTCCTCATCGCGGTCAGCCATCTGTTGATACAAGAAACATCTGCTAAGTCACGAGACATTTATGTTTTAACAATCTAAGTCATGTATGCTAAGTGTAAATGTCGTACATTAGAACCCTACACAACCTTACATGCTAAGTCTAATTACAAATCGTGATATAAGCTAAGTCTAGGTGATGTATATTATACAACCCTAGCTAGTAAATAATTATATACTAAGTCTAATTACAAATAAAATAATCTTATATTAAAACTCAAATAATATTACATGCTAAGACTAAAATAGTCATGTATATGCTAAGTGTTTCGTGCGTATATGCTAAGTCTATTTAAGACTACAATAGTCAATTGCTAGGAGTCGCACCAATTCCGTAGTCAATAATTACATACTAAGTCTAATTACAAATAAAGTAATCTTATATTAAAACTCAAATAATATTACATGCTAAGACTGAAAGAGTTATGTATGCTAACTGTAACTGTCGTATATGCTAAGTCTAATTAAGACTAAAATTGTCAATTGCTAGGAGTCACACCAATTCCGTAGTCAATAATTATATAGTAAGTCTAATTACAAATAAAATAATCTTATATTAAAACTCAAATAATATTACATGCTAAGACTAAAATAGTCATGTATGCTAAGTGTTTCGTGCGTATATGCTAAGTCTAATTAAGACTACAATAGTCAATTGCTAGGAGTCGCACCAATTCCGTAGTCAATAATTACATACTAAGTCTAATTTGCAATAAAATAATCTTATATTAAAACTCAAATAATATTAGAACACTACACAATCTTATATGCTAAGTCTAATTATAAGTCTAATATTCTTAATTGCATTACAAATATAACAATCATTTATATATTACGTCACTTGCCTGCACGAATTCCTTCTAGGGCTAGCTCTTCCACTCCGGCTTGAGGGACGACTCTGACAACACGTCTTTTCTACAAGATACAAAAAATATGTATTAGGATAAATGCCGTGTAACATATATATATTGCATTTCACGTTCACGTTCGTTCACGTTCGTTCGCTCGTTCTCGTTCACGTTCTCGCGGCAACGTACGTTGACGTGTTCATTCTCGCTCTCGTTCGTTCGATCGTTCTCGTTCTCGTTCACGTTCTCGCGGCAACATACGTTGACGTGTTCGTTCTCGTTCACGTGTTCGTTAACGGCGGTGTGGCGGCATCGGGCAGGCGCTTGGCGCGGCGGCGTGGCGGCGGCGGCGTGGTGACGGCGGCGGCGGCGTGGCGTTGCATGCGGCGGCGGCGTTGCGCGGCGGCGAAGGCGGCGGCGTGGCGTGGCGGCGGCGGCGTTGCACGCGCGGCGGCGGCGTGGCGTGCCGGCGGCGTCGTGGCGCGGCGTCTCGTGGTGGGCGGCGCGACGGAGAGAGAGATCGAGATCGGAGATCGATGAAGGGAGAGGCGGCGGCGGCTCTCACCCCAGAGATACGGCAGCGACGGAGGAGGCGGAGGCGGCGGCGAGGACGACGAGCTCGAGACGACGGCGAGATACGGCGGCGTCGGCGCGGGGATTTGCCCTAGGCAGTGGCGGCGAAGGAGAGAGGCCGAGAGAGATCGATCGGCCGAAAACGTTAAGTGTTGGTGGAGAAGACGAGGGCGCACCGGGAAAATATATACCCCCGGATCTTTACTCCCGGTTGATGAGAACAACCGGGACTAAAGATATCTTTAGTCCCGGTTGTTCTCATCAACCGAGAGTAAAGATCTTTTCCCGCTATTTCCAAATTCTTTTTAAACCCGGTTAGGGTTAAGAACCGGGACTAAAGATTATAGCACTGCATATTATTTTCGCTTACATATGTGTTTCTAAAATAGAAGTTAATGCATTAACATTATTTAAAGTACAAAGATTAATGACAATTACTTCGAAAAATTATTTTTATCTATAATAAATTAAGTGGATAAATCGTAATAAGCAAATATATGACCTAAAATTAATAAAAATTCCAATAATCATATATACTTAGCATATGAATGATATTATTAAATTGGTAAAAACTCTAATTAAGATATGTATGTACATACTGCATGATTTAAAATTAATAAAAATTGTAATCATCATATATACTTAGCGTAGGAATTATATTAAATTAAATGTTAAAAACTCTAATTAACATATGTAAATGCCACATGCATGATTTAAACCTTTTAAAAATTCGAATAGTCATATATAAGTAGCATATGAAAGATAGTAAATTAAATTGTGAAAAACTCTAATTAACATCTGTAAATGCCACATGAATGATTTAATACTTTTAAAAATTCTCTAGTCAATTATAATTAGCATATGAATGATAGTCAATTAAATGTAACATATGAATGATAGTAAATTATGCCATACATCAATTGATTTATATGGATAATCAATACATCCAAAATAGTTTACATCGTGTACACAATAATTACGGCATTACATCGGCGGTGACGGTTGACCGCACGTACTTTCTCCTCACTATTGTTCCCTCCTTATGATCGCTGCGTGAGTAAGGGGTGTCTTCATTTGATAGGAGGATGCTAGGGTCAATCGTCACCGTGAAAGGGGGTTGCCCATCCAACTGATCGTAATCCTCGTCAGTCTTGTCCTCAACTCCGACGATTTTTCTTTTGCCTGGGAGAACCACTTGACGCTTAGGCTCGTCAGGCCCTCTGCCCTTCTTTCCTTTGCTAGACATGTCCTTCACGAAAAAAACTCGTGTTACATCATTGGCAAGGACAAAAGGTTCGTCCGAGTATCCAACCTTGTTAAGGTCAACAGTTGTCATACCACTGTCATCAATCATTACACCTCCACCAGTCAACCTAACCCATTGGCACCGGAACAGAGGAACCTTGAGAGGACCATAGTCGAATTCCCATATATCCTCGATGGCACCGTAATACGTGGCAGTTGTTCCATCGTGTCCCATAGCATCGACACGAACAACGCTGTTTTGGTTCGTGCTCTTCATGTCTTGGGCTCTCGTGTAGAATGTGTACCCATTGATCTCATATCCCTGGAATGTCGCGATCGACCCAGACGGTCCCCTCGCCAGGAAGGCAAGTTGTTGGTTGATCTCCGGCGTGCCCATGAGATGTTGTCGTAGCCACGTGGGGAAAGTATCAATGTGATGCCGCGTAATCCATGCATCGGACTTACCGATATTCCTGGCGCGAACTAGAGCCAAGTGCTCCTCGATGTAAGGAGCTACCAATGAAGAGTGTTGCAGAACAGTGAAATGGGCTTTACGGAATAAATTGTTGTCTACCGTCATTATTGCTTTCCTTCCGAGAGTTCCCTTTCCCCGTAGTCTCCCTTCATGGCGTGATTCAGGTACCCCGATTGGGCGAAGGTCTTCGATAAATTCTACGCAAAATTCGATGACCTCCTCTGTTCCATAACCCTTGGCGATGCTTGCCTCTAGACGAGCACGGTTACGAACATACTTCTTCAGAACGCCCATGTACCTATCGAAAGGAAACATGTTGTGTAGGTACACAGGCCCGAGAATACGGATCTCTTTCACAAGGTGACAAAGCAGATGCGTCATTATATTGAAAAATAAAGGTGGAAATATCAACTCAAAACTGACAAGACATTGCACCACTTCATTCTGAAGGGCTTCTAATCTATTCGGATCGATGACCTTCTGCGAAATTGCGTTCATGAATGCACATAGCTTTGTTATTGTTGCCCGGACATTGTCTAGAAGGATACCCCTTATTACAACTGGTAGCAGTTATGTCAACAACATGTGATAGTCATGAGACTTTAGGTTTGTGAACTTCTTCTCCTTCGTGCTTATTATTCGCTTGATATTCGTGGAGTATCCAGACGGTACCTTTATGCTCTCCAAGCATTCAAACATACTTTCCTTCTCTGCCTTGCTAAGAGTGTAGCTGGCTGGACTCAAGTAATGGCTTCCTTTCTCCTTTGGTTCCGGGTGAAGGTCGCCGCGTTGTTCCATATGCTTCAGATCATTACGTGCTTCCAGTGTATCTTTCGACTTTCCGTATACACCTAGGAAGCCAAGAAGGTTTACGCAAAGGTTCTTAGTGAGGTGCATCACGTCGATTGCGTGGCGTACGTCCAAGAATTCCCAATATGGTAACTCCCAAAATATAGAGTTATTTTTCCACATCGCCGCGTGACCATCTTCGCTCTCTATAGGCTAGCTTCCAGGCCCCTTTCCGAACACTACTTTAAGATCTTTAACCATAGCAAACACTGTTTTCCCGCTGCGATGTTTAGGCTTTGTACGGTGGTCGGCCTTATGTTCGAAGTGCTTGCCTTTCTTCCGTACCGGGTGGTTTGCTGCAAGGAATCGACGATGACCCATTTATACAACCTTCCTACAGTGCTTAAGATACGTACTTTCTGTTTCATCCATATAGTGAGTGCAAGCCTTGTACCCCTTGTTGGACTGTCCGGATAGGTTGCTAAGTGCAGGCCAATCGTTGATGGTTACGAAGAGCAGCGCTCGTAGGTTAAACTCCTCCTGTTTGTCCTCGTCCCACACGGGGACACCTTCCTTCTTCCACAACTGTTTAAGATCTTCGACCAGTGGTCTTAGGTACACATCGATGTCGATACCAGGTTGCTTGGGGCCTTGCATAATAATCGGCATCATTATGTACTTCCTCTTCATGCATAGCCAGGGGGGAGGTTGTAGATACACATCGTAACGGGCCAAGTGCTATGGCCGCTGCTCATCTCTCCAAAAGGATTCATGCCATCCGTACTCAAACCAAACCGTATGTTTCGTGCGTCCTTTCCAAATTCTTTAAATTTTCTGTCGATGTTTCGCCACTGCGAACCATCGGCGGGGTGTCTCAGCATCCCGTCCTGTTGACGCTCTTCAGCGTGCCATCGCAACATTCTAGCATTCCCCTTGTTCCTGAACAAACGCCTTAGCCGTGGTATTATAGGGAAATACCACATCACCTTAGCAGGAATTCTCTTCTTTGTTAGCTGCCCGTCAACTTCTCCTGGATCGTCTCGTCTAATCTTGTATCGTAGTGCTTTGCAAACAGGGCATGCTTCTAGGTTCTTATACTCCTCACCGCGATATAGGATACAATCATTCGGACATGCGTGAATCTTCTGAACTTCCAGTCCTAGCGGGCAGACTATCTTCTTAGCCTCGTACGTTGTCTCGGGCAATTTGTTTCCCTCCGGAAGAATGTTCTTGACGAGTTTCAATAAATCGCCAAATGCCTTGTCACTAACCCCATTTTTTGTCTTCCATTGCAAGAACTTCAGAGTGGTATCCAACTTTTTGTGCCCCTGCTCGCAACCTGGGTACAATGAAGTTCTGTGGTCCTCTAACATCTAGTCCAATTTATGGGCTCCCTTTTCACTTTCACAGTCCTCCTTGGCGTCCTGCAACATCTGACCAAGATCATCCGCAACGTCGTTACCATCAGCATCCCTTTCCTCCTCGCCCGTTTGATTTCCTTCAAATCCAACGTAATGAGCAAAGTCCGGAATATTGTCGTCTTCCACTTCATCTTCTTCCATTTCAACACCTTGCTCTCCGTGAGATGTCCAACAATTATAGCTTGGCATGAACCCCGACTCAAACAAGTGAAAATGAATAGTCCTGGATGCAGAATACTCCTTCTGATTCTTACACTTATTGCATGGACAACAAATAAAACCCCTTTGCTTGTTAGCTTCGACCACTCTCAAAAAATAGTGTACGCCGTCAATAAACTCTTTGGACCGCCGGTCAGCGTACATCCATTGCCGATCCATCTACATGAGTCGAAAAAAAATCGTACAAAAATAATTATTCTTACAATAATGATAGTCATACAATAATTATAAGATAATTACAAAGTGTTTCAACAGTCATACAATAATGACATATCTTTATTCATACAAAAATCATAAAATATTACATCAAATAATTCTTATTTACTATTTCTAAAGTTTTAAACTAATTTTAATTTAATGTGTTTTACTTCTTTTAATTTTCATTTTAGTTTGTTTTCTAGTATTCAAGATTAACTTTCACTATAGTTTTCCTTCTCAACTATTTTATAAAACCTTCTTTAGCAAATTAACTAAATCTCTATATATTTTTTCTTCCCCACACAAATTTTCTCCCTCATCAACTTACAACTAAATTTTGGAGACAAAAAAGTGTGCAAAACATAGCTGCAAATGTACTATGACAAAAAAAACATTGGAGGATGAAGTTACAAACCTTTTAGGCACCTCCGATTTGTATGTAATCACCAAAATAAATTCACTAGAAATTTTGGCATGACCTCCCCTCTTTTTTGAAGAAATTTTGAAGCTTGCTCGGGCAGCTGGAGGAGGAAGAAGACATATATATAGGGGTGGGACTTTTCCCGGGGGGGCCTGACAGGCCCTGACAACATTTGAACCGGGACTAAAGATCAAATATGCCCGTTACCCTTTTTAACCGGGACTAAAGATCATTTTTAGCCCCGGTTTTTATTGCATCCGGGACTATTGTGGAATTCGGCCGACCGATGAAAGATGGGTTTCTCCACTAGTGTGAGTGACTTAGCTTCCACCTGGGGACGGTGCCAACGACCGTCGTCATATTGGACACCAATAACGTTGGCATCATGAAAAAAAGACAATTTTTAAAATAGTTTTTAGATATCTATTTATAGAATAAGTTTTGTAAAAGCCTGCAAAAATGTTGGGATAGCTAGAAAAAGCTAGCCATCCAATGATATTAAGATAGAAGAAGTTATTAGATAATCGAGGTGAAATATAAGAGCAAGTTTAATAGTATAGCCCACTACTAGCTCCAAATCATCTATAGCCAATGTAATAGCCAATTCATACAATAGTTGCTTACTATACTATTAATACATGGTCCCACCTATCATACACATATTATGTTTTAGAGTCCGTGCTGCAGTTGGCTACAGATTTATAGCCCGCTGCTCTTTTTTCTCTTATTTTTATCTCTTTAAAATATGTTTATATCTGGCTTATAGCCGCTATTGTACCTGCTGTATAAGGGCACCCGCAATGGTTATCTATAGGCTCTCTATAAGAGATCCATATCAGCATATTTTTCTACTTGGAAGAGATTAAATGAAGAGAGAGAGTAAAACTATCTATTAACCTGGAGATAGTCTATAGAGAAAAACAAGGCAATGGATGAGAGCTATAGATACCCATGTAGACATACTATTGAGATGGTTTACTATTAATCTAGTCTATTGCTGAGATGTATATGTTTTATAGAAAGCACATTACTTTATTATTGCAGATGCTCTAAACAGGCTGAAACGACGACTCTGGTATCTGGGTATGCTAGATGAAAGCAATCAACCCATACCCCCGTAACCACCATATGCCGAGCTCGGCACGGTTCTCGGAGATCAATGCCTCACGGGCAGTCAGGCAGGGGCGCACGCCTAGCGAGAATAGGTTATTAACCGCATATTATATTGCTGATTAGTCCAACAACTAGACCGCTATGGCCCACCCCCTCCCGCGAACTTTCCTCAGCTATTCCCATCCCTGGCTACCAGTAGCTTGCACCTTGCAGCATGCACGCACATTCCTTATATTTTATATTTTATAAGATATTCTCTCCGTTTCATAATGTAAATCATTTTAACATATACGTACATTCTTTATATTTTATATTTTATATTTTATAAGACACTGTCTAGATTTATTAACATAGTATGAATGTGGAAAATACTAGAATGATTTATATTGTGAAACGAAATAATAAAAAGTAAGTATAATAATTTCTATAAAGACCATAATTTTTAATCCCTAGGTTCAACTGTCTATACAAAAGGGTTGCTCTTATTGATATCATTTTAAACCATATCATTTTCTAATAAAGTTGTTAAAGATATATATACATTTAGTTTTATCAAACTTTAGTAAATACATAAGTAACCTTGTCAAAACTTAGTATTAACTTATCAAAATTTTGGTACTGCTAAAATTTGGTAAGGTTTATTTTTTACTATAATGTGAACAGCTTTAGGAACTATCTAGTTTTGCTCTGGTCCATATGCTCGGACAATGTGTCACTCCTAAGACCAGTGTTTTCAATTTCTAAATTGGATATTATGCCAGGGTTACCGCAATTTCCAAACAATGCATAACTGTTAAGACCTGAAAATGCAAAGGCTCCTCTAACATACTACGTTAGAGTAACATGTTCCACTCACGAATGGATCTATATTGGTGGATCTTACTTATCAGGGATCTATATTCCTATGACTTTACGTCATAGTAGCTGTATCCCTGAAAATTAATGGTTTTAGATCCAACACAATTTATTAGATTATACTTTTATTACAACACACTATGATTATTATCGTTTAGTGTAAAAGATCCGAATTATTCATCCTTCAGGTGCATGCATCTCTGCTTGCAGCCATGTCACATTTCTCCCGCTATGCATCAATACATGCTGCTGCCCAAATAGCTACTTAACTTTTAGTTGAATCACATCTCTCAACCATAAAATCAGATATAAGGGCTCCCTTATGTTTAAAAGTAGGGCCGGCCCTGACGGGTGGCGAACAGTGCGGCTGCTCCGGGCCCGTATCGTAGGGGCCCACCCCACCCCCAGGCCACCCCCTGCCATGGTTGGCCCAACAGGCCATGCAGACGATGAGGGGGACGCTGAGGTGGAACAGAAGACGCGAGGGTTCCCGATTGACGCGCGGTAGCCGCCGCCCACGTCCTCACGCTCACGCAAAATCACATCGCGCATTCATCCCGCAGCCGCAGACCGCATCGGCGCCGCGTCGTCGTCCGTCGCCCACGCCGACGCATCAGCCATCCACGGCGGGTTTCCTCTTCCGCGCGAGGCGCTGAGGCACAACCATCAGGTGAGCAGCAGCAACACGCCAACACCATTGGTCCATTGCCAAATTGCGATCGCCTTATGAAAAATTGAAAGATTGTAACTGATTCTATATGTAATCTGTTGGCTGTTGCCATGTAAGTATGTACTGATGTGCAGTGCTGTGCATTTTGCTATGTCCTGTGCAAGGTAAATTTAGTTGGACCGATCGTTGGATACTTGGACGAACCGAGGAAGGCACAAAACTGCACCTAGTGTGCATATATTTTCGATTTACTTGTGGTGCACACTCGAACGCTTGCAAATTACGATCAACAAATTGGTAAGACTTTAAATTTAGATTTATAATTTTTAGTGTAGTTCTATTTTTTTCAATTATTAGGCCATGTCATCGATAAAGTATGCATCGAGTAGCGAGAAAATACATTTTTAAGGTAATAAGTAGAATTTTTAATATCAATATTATTTTTTAGTGCAATTTAATTAAAATTTTACGGCAATAACTCATATATCTACTACTAATATTATTATTATTATTATTGTTATTATTATTATTATTATTATTATTATTATTATTATTATTATGTTAAGTGCCTCTATGTTTATGTTATAAAATATTTGGATGATCTCATCCATATATATGGATAGAGCAACAACCAACTCAGGGAAACGACGGTTGTGTCGTGCCCCACACCTCTTCTCTCCCTCAGCGATTCTAGCAATGGACGCGAACCATCGCGTCTTCGGTTGCCGCCTCTCTCCCCCCTATATATTGTAATCACTCTTATCAATAAAGAATCCGCTCACTCATTCTCTCAATATTCCCTCTCGCTCAATCTCTCTCGCTACGATCAATTCTATTCACTTTAACACGTTATCAGCACTTTCGCTCTTGCGAAGGAGATCGCGAAGTGAAAGAAGAACATCGTTTTTTGATCTACAAGAAAAGTGAACAGAAAAACAATAGAAGATGTCTAAGGATATCGCTCCGATTGGAGAGGAATTATGTCTTGTGGACAGTGGTACCACAAACTCTATACTTAGGGAGATCAAATACTTTCAAACTCTCAAAAAGAGAGAAGACAGTTTTGACTATCTTTGGGCATGATACTGTGATAGTTAGCTCAGGACGAGCAACTATTACACTTCCAACGGGTACACAAATTACAATCGAGGATGCTTTATTGTATCCTAATTCAACCCGTACCATACTAAGTTATAGAGATATCCATCAAAATGGGTTTCACATTGAAAACCATATGCATAATCAAGAAGAATTTCTTCTCTTAACCAAACAAAACGGATATGGCAAACGCATTTGCGAGAAAATTCCATCTCTTACATCGGGATTGTACTATACATACATTAAGCCCATTGCACATGTTGCGTACAAAGTAATTTTTCAAAATGTTGATGCATTCCATACTTGGCATGATCGATTTGGGCACCCCGGTATCGGGATGATGAGAAAAATAATTGGCAACTCTATTGGTCATCATTTGATCACTGACAAACTTTCCAAATCCTCTGATTTCGTATGCACTGTATGTGCTACTGGGAAACTGATTTTGAGACTGTCTTATCTCAAAATTAGAACCGAACCACTTAAATTCCTTGAACGCATTCAAGGAGATATCTATGACCCTATTGTGCCAAGATCTGGACCATTCAGGTACTTTATGGTTTTAATAGACGCATCTACTAGATGGTCTCATGTGTGTCTTCTATCGACACGACCATGCCTTTGCCAAACTAATGTCTCAAATTATAAGGCTGAAGACAAATTACCCTGAACATAGGATTCAATCAATCCGTATGGACAACGCTGCCAAATTTACATCTCATTCTTTCGATGATTATTGTATGGCATTGGGAATTCAGGTTCAGCACTATGTTCTTTATGTCCACACACAAAATGGTTTGGCTGAATCATTCATCAAAAGAATTAAGCTTATTGCCCGACCATTATTGATGAATTGCAAATTACCTTCGTCGTGTTGGGGTCATGCAGTTCTGCACGCTACTGACATTGTCCAACTACGACCAACTGCATATCATGAAACTTCCCCAATGAAGTTAGTACGTGGAAATCCTCCAAGTATTTCCCATTTGCGTAAGTTCGGTTGTGCTGTATACATACCGATCTCACCACCGCAGCGTACCGCTATGGGCCCACACAGGAAAGTGGGGATCTATGTGGGATTCAAATCTCTGTCGATCATAAAGTATTTAGATCCCTTAACAGGTGATCTATTTACTACCTGGTTCGCTGACACTATCTTTGATGAGGAACATTTCCCGGCATTAGGGGAGACTTCAAGTACCAGAAAGAATGCCAGGAAATTGATTGGGATGCCCAAGGTATTCCAGTCTCAAACCCACGTACTACTGAAACTGAACTACAAGTTCAGAAAATTATACATTTGCAAAGACTTACAAATAACCTGCCAGATGCATTTACTAATTATAAAGGTGGGACTAAATCTTTCATTCCCACTCAGAATGCGCCAAAAAGAGTGGAGGTACCAAATAAAACCACTCAACTTCCATTCACTAAAAAGAGAGGAAGAAGTATGGCCACTCAGCAAGATACAATTGCTAACAAGCAAAGAAAGACGGTAAATGCAAACCAACCTTTAGTTGGTACACACCAAATTGATACTATGTATCAAGCAGATCGTGATAATCTGCAACCTAGCTCAGTTGTGCACAATGCTGAGACTAGGAATTTGGAAGACCATAGACACATTGTTTCGGGAGATCACGATAAGTCTATAAGGGTTGATGAAATTGCCATCAACTACTCTGAAACTTGAGAATCTTTTGATAGAAGAGTTACAATCGACACTAATTTTTCTGAACAAATTGATGATTGCCTCCAAGTTGATCCAGAACCTAGGTATATAAAAGAGTGCCAAAAGCACTCTGACTGGAACAAATGGAAGGACGCAATTGACGCAGAATTAGCCTCGCTTTACTAAAGAGATGTATTCTCGGCTGTAATGCCTACTCCTCGTGGTATCTTTCCTGTGGGATACAAATGGGTTTTCGTCCGGAAACGGAATGAAAACAACGAGGTGGTGAGATATAAAGCAAGGCTTGTAGCACAAGGTTTTACGCAAAAACCTGGCGTTGATTTCATCGAAACTTACTCTCCAGTTATGAGTGGCATAACTTTCCAATATTTAATATCATTGGCAGTACAAAATCGTCTATTTATGCAGTTGATAGACGTAGTGATAGCATATCTTTATGGGTCACTTGATTCTGATATTAACATGAAGGTTCCTGACGGAATCGACATCCCGATTCAGAAGGTAAATCGTAACATGTATTGTGTTAAGTTGCAGAAGTTACTTTATGGCTTAAAACAATCGGGCAGGATGTGGTACAACCGATTAAGTGAATTCCCTTCACTAAAGGGATACACTAAAAATGATGATTGCCCGTGTGTCTTTATCAAAAAGTCCCACACAGGATTTTGTATTATCTCAGTATATGTCGATGATCTTAACATCATTGGCAATACACAATATATTAATGAAGCACGTCATCATTTAAAGACAGAATTTGAGATGAAGGATTTGGGTCAAACCAAATTTTGCTTAGGTCTACAGCTTGAGCATTTACCTTTTGGAATCCTTGTGCACCAAGGTGCATATAACCAGAAAATTTTGGAGAAATCAATATGGACAAGTCATATCCTTCCAAAACTCCTATGGTGGTTCGATCTCTAGACGTGGAGAAATATCCATTTAGACCAAAGGAAGATGGTGAGTATGTGCTTGGACCTGATTTTCCATATCTTAGTGCTATTGGCGCACTTATGTCTCTTGCGAATAGTACGAGGCCAGATATTGCTTTCTCGGTAAATATATTAGCAAGATACAGCGCTGCTCCTACCAAACGCCATTGGACTGGAGTTAAGAATGTCTTTCGATATCTTATTGGCACAAGAGATCTTGGACTTTTCTTTAAAAAGAACCAGGATTCGACTTTAATTGGGTATACTGATGCTGGCTATCTATCTGATCCCCACAACACCAGATCGCAAAAAAGATTCGTACTTTTACAAGGTGGAACTGCTATTTCATGGAAGTCTTCTAAACAAACTCTGGTAGCCACTTCCACAAATCATTCTGAGATAATTGCATTATATGAGGCATCACGTGAATGTGTATGGCTTCACAAAATGGTTAACCACATATTAACATCTTGTGGTATTGGTTCATTGGAATCACCTACCATTATCTATGAAGATAATGCCGCTTGTGTTGTTCAGATGGAAACTGGTTATATTAAGAACAACATCACTAAGCATATTGCTCCTAAATTATTTTATCCTCATGAGCTTCAGCAACATGGAGAGATAAGCATCTTGCAAACTAAGTCATGTGATAATCTTGCTGATTTATTCACAAAATGTCTGCCATACTCCACATTCTTTAAATGTGTCGACGGAATTGGTATGAGACGACTTAAAAATTTGCGGGATTCAGGGGGAGTACCTTCCTCTGGAAAATAACCTATTTTTGTCATATTATACTCATTTTCCTTTGTATGAGTTTTACTCTTTAGGTTTTCTCATTCAAAGTTTTTAACGAGGTAATATCAACATAAGTTATATGTCTTATCATTTTGCTTTTCCCCACTGGGGTTTTTACTAAATGATAATTGTAGACATTATACTATTTTTGAATCATACTATGAGATTTACTCATAAAGATATAAACATAGTCAATTATATATCACGGTTCTCTCCTTATTTTTCCCACTGGGTTTTCGAGGAGTTTTATGTGATGTATTTAATATACTAACTATAATTATTTCTAAGATTATCTTTACAGTTATCTGGAACACTAAATGAGCAATGATCAAAGCTAAATTCGATCAAGGGGGAGTGTTATGAAATATTTGGGTGATCTCATCCATATATATGGATAGAGCAGCAACCAACTCAGGGACACGATGGTTGTGTCGTGCCCCACACCTCTTCTCTCCCTCACGGTGATTCTAGCAACGGACGTGATGGTTCCCAAACCATCGCGTCTTCGGTTGCCGCCTCTCTCCCCCTATATATTGTAACCACTGTTATCAATAAAGAATCCGCTCACTCATTCCCTCAATATTTCCTCTCGCTCAATCTCTCTCGCTACAATCAATTCTATTCACTTTAATAGTTTAGATTCGCACCATGGCCCTGAAAACTCAGGACTGGCCCTATTTAAGAGCCAATGTAAATAACTCCTTTAGTGATTTGGTAAATGAATTTTTGCTGACCTAGAATATATAACCCACACGTCAATGACTCTCCTCTCTTTCCCTCACTATCTTCCTCTCTCCTCTCTTTTCCATTAGCCGACGATATTGGCCGCCGTCGGCATGGAAATAGCGGCACCATCGTCTCAGCTAGGGCAAACCGCGTGACTTGAAGTCGGAGGTCGTCTTCCAGCTCTTGGTCAGACATACTATTGATATGGTCCCTCTGGGCCTGCGGAAGTTCCATGACGGCTACACCTCCAACCTTATTATCCTGCCGCATGGCGCTGAGTGCTTCGGCCATCACGGTATATCCTCGAGTCCACCGCCGCACGAGATCATCCAAGCCGAGCTCGGCTTGCTCCTTATCCGCTGGCGCCGCCGACCGGAGTACCCAGCCGACGTTGAGCTCGGAGAACCACCTCTCCAGCGCTGGCCCGGGCGCTCGGTCGAACTCTCTGATCAGGTTCACCATGAACCCGTCGTGGACCATCTGCCGCGCAATGTCCTGAGCACCGTGGAGGTCAATGTCACTCGGCGACGAGTTGGAGTAAGGGGCGTACCGATGATTATGAGGGCCACCCGACGCGTTGCTTGACATGCTGCTGCTGTAGTAACTGGATCTAGCCGACCGAGAGGACGACGCCGACGCCGACGACGACCACCCGGCCACCTCGCCCGAGACGACGGACAGGCTACGGATCTTCTCCAGGTAGCTGTATCTCCGTGACGGCTGCGTAAAATTGGCCGCCTCGGAGCTATCCATCTCCATCACGGTCGGCAGCTGTGTCTCCATGTTCGCTTGCGCGATGTCTGCAGTAGGTGCTAAGCTAGCTCTAGGCAGTGGATCCGATCTGAGTGATGCTGTTCTTTACCAGATTCGGTGAGAACTGACTAATGAGGGGAGGTCAAAGCTGGATTTTTACATTTTGATCCTTTTAAAAACTTATTGTACAAATAGATCCTAAAAAACTTATTTTAAAATGATTCTTTTCACTAAGCCAACATCATTGACGCCGTGGTCCAACATGACGGCACCCATGACGTTGGCACCATCCCCTCCACCTTTGGGTGAAACTAAGTCACTAATGTACATAACCAATTAGCACTTTTTTTTAAAAAAAATGATTATTTGTAATAAAAATGGTCCAATTTTTAGTAAAAATATTTACAAATAGATGATGCCGATGACCTATTTGTAAATACTTCTTAATTATAAATAGATAATTTTTTTAAAAAAATTACAAATAAATCATCGCCACCAACGACATTGGCACTGTCCCTCTCACATAAGTGACTTAGCTTCCACCTACGGATGGAGGGGACGGCTCCAACGACCGTCGTCATATTGGACGCCAATAAATTTGGCATCGTGAAAAAAATACAATTTATAAAATAATTTTTTTTCAGATGTCTATTTATAGAATAAGTTTTTTAAAAGAATGAAAAATCCAGGAGATCAAAGCCTACAAAAATATTGGGATAGCTAGAAAAAGCTAGCCATCCAATCATATTAAGATAGGATAAGCCATTATGGGTGTTTATCCAGGGATGTAAAAGTTTTGACATGTTACATCGAGTATTATATAGAGTATCGTATGGGATGTTCTGACACTAATAATAAAACTAAATACAGAGCGCCGACCTGGCCATCGCGGCGGCGGAGTAGAACGAGTCGACCAGGGAGTCAGGGACGCTAGTCATTGGGCAGATATGGGCCGGTTGCAGGCCTGGTTTGTTTTAGTGTTTGCTGGTCTCACGGTTAGATCCAAATTGGATGGTCCAGATGAGTGACTGGAGAGAGAAGTCGATTTGTCCGACTTTAGAGGAGATTTTTTTTCCATTTTTAATTTGTTTAATACTTACAGAAATAATATATCGGCGAAAAGATTTACAAAAAATAGATCCTGCCGCCCTAGTAAAGGGCGGCAAGCTGACGTGGCAGGCGGCGGCTCGACGGCACCGTCTGCGCATTTTGCATTTCGCCCCTTGCCGCCCTCTAGTGGAGAACGGAGTAGGATGGTAGTTTTGCATTTCCCACCTTGCTGGCAAGGGGCCCAGCTTCCCTGCTATGTTGGTAATAGTTAAAGAATTATTATTTGGTAAATGTTTTAAAAATGTACTGAAGTTAAATGTGTTTTTAGATACTTATTATATGCAAGTTATATAAAAGTTATAAATATATTTATAGTATAATTACAATATAATTATACTGCAATTAACTACAGTTACATTTGAAACTGTTTAAAAAAAAACTTGCGGTAGTTTTTCAGGTAGTTTCAATGAAATAGGTTGAGGTGAGAAATTGTCTAACTCCATCATTACAATTTGAAGATTTAATTTTAGAGTTGACTTTAATAATTTTTCCATCGTAGTTTATTTTCAAGTGTTAGTTTTAAGTCACTAAGAATACATATAAAATAAATATTACGCAGAAACCAATACTTTTGGCTAATAAGTGTGACGGGTTATAATCAGCCTAGGTGAAAGGGTTGGGCGGATTATAATTGATTGAGATAATTAAATAATTAGGATTATATTCTTGATAAATTTTAAACTTTATATATCCTTATATTTGTATACAGAGAGGACTACATCCCTTCATCTTAGAATATATGGAGAAAGTCATGTAACTTAGAACGAAGAGAGAATGTACTACCTATACCACCAGCACTAGTACTCCCTCCGTCTCATTTTAAGTGCAACTATAAGTTTCCATGCCCAACTTTGATCGTCCGTCTTATTTGAAACTTTTAAGGCGGAGGGAGTAAGATATTATTTTGTAACTTATTCAACGTATTAGTGTACGAAATTGATATAGGCCTATCGCAGTCTCGGTCGTAGAAACATTATATACACTTAAACAAAGAGAATTATGTAACATGAAGAAATAGTAGTAGAATTTGAACATGATACATCTGGTTCCATTGCGGTTACATAGATAAGATTAGATTCGAACTAGGAGGGAGGTAGTGCAAGAGTTGAACACAACGACGATATAGTAATGGGATAAGGAAGCATGACATTACAAATTTCAATATGGCAAGTTGTCCGATAATAGCTAACCCCTACGTGAGGATCCCTCTCCTCTCTCAAACCGCGCTTTAGTAACCCTGTATTCCTCTAGTAGTTCAAGCTACACCACACGGCTAGGTGGACTTAGAACCCTTCTAGCGTCTATCCATTCTTTGTATTGACATCTCCTTGGTGGTTCCTGTGAGAAACGAATAGATGTGAAGCGAACAAAGTTAATAAATGTTGTGAGAAAATAAGGATTCATGATAATCAAAATATTCTTACCATGAAATCGTCGTCAAGAATATTTAAACAAACAAAGAACCTTTGACCCAAAGTCGTAGGCTTTATGGAACGAAGAACCTGACAACGATCACTGCATCTGTATCTTGTACAGGCTTCCCATGGAGGGAGTGCCGTAGTTAACACCCGCTAGTCGCACTGTTGTTCACGACGTTGTCATTCGTAAGGCGCTTTTCTCTGCAAGTATTGCTCAATACTTTCGGATGCGAAATACCAGCGTCTTTCTTGTAAACAAGTGGTTAGGTCGAGAACTAGATTTTCTATATCGACCCACTCGATGTATCCGCAAGCCGTAGTGCGGGTCTGACGAATGGAGTAGTATGATGAAGAATAAAACATTTGCCCATACAAAAAGAATAAGCATATGCAGATAATAAAATACCTCACGGTCATAGTTAGGGCACCTAAAAAAGTGCCTTCCTCGAATAGGCAAAGAGGCCGCTGGCACCAAGGTGGTAGTAGGTATACACAAGGATCGCTACGCCAGTTCAGCTGGATTAATATCGGTCTCCTCATCATCTAACGAATCACCTTCCTCTACACGCTCATTGTCAGAATCCTCTCTTTCCATTTCATCCACAATGGCACCGATAGTCTCCCCCTCGTCGGCCACTCCACCGGGTTGAATGCCCACTGGAGCTACTACGCCACCTTCCTCTGGTGCGTTGACCTCTTCCATGGAAGTCTCATTTACTTCAGCACTTGGTCCCTCGCCATCATCCATGTTCATCTGCACACTAGGATCCTTCGGGTGAACAAACGGAACCATAGCTAGAGGCCACCCGCGTTGCAATGCATTCTCCACATACCATTCCCACATTCGAGAGTTTTGAACTGGCATTAGTTCCTAATAAAAACCTTTAGTTGCCCGACTTACTACAACATTGATTGTTATGTCACTTGTCTGTGGATCAACTCTCAAGCCCCTCATCAACCATCCTTTTATAGAAGGTACACTCCTCTCAGCCGGTCTATCAATTCCTCTTGATGTTACAATAAATTCTGACAGATCTACCCTAGTTGGCCCGTAACGGACGTTTCCTGGGCCATGGTAAACTTGAAATATATGTTTGTTGGACATATCTGTCAACGAAATAACTAGATCATTCTTTCATATAATAAACGCCTACAACGTAATATCTTGTTGTGTATGCTATTGTAATGGTAAAGTATTGATTTCAAACTAGCAGATCTACGTAATTACCGATATCTAACAATACACAGTTCTAGATTAGTACAACTAAAACCCTAGAAAAATATAATGCATTTATTCAAACAAAGTTTTAAAAAATACACAGTAGTTAACTCAATAGTCACATATAGGATCTATGAATATTACCTGAAATCGGAGTCTCAAACCGGCAGGGCTTCGCCTCTTCTTCTCTTCTCCTCCCCTTCTTCTTTTTTTTAGACGGGACGTGTGGGGAGAAATAAGGAGAGAGGGCACGACGGCAGGTCTTTTATAGGCAGCGAGGCCTGCCGCCCTGGCAGAGAGCAGCAAGGGACCGCCTGCAAAATGACCGGCCCGGGCTGGCTTTTTTTCATGGGGCCCCTTGCCGCCCTAGCAGTGGGCGGCAAGGGTTTTAATGCAAAATACCCATCCCTCCCCCGTATGCCGTCACCGCCCGTCCCTCCCTCGTCTGCCACGTCAGCTTGCCGTTCTAGTGGATGGCGGCAGGATGTATTTTTGTATTTTTTTTTCCGATGATAGATTATTTGTGTAAATATTAAAAAAAATTAAAAATGAAAAAAATTCCTTTAGAGGATCTGATTCCCCCCATAGGCCCATAGCAACGGAGCTCGGCACGGTTCTCGGAGATCAATGCCTCACGGGCAGTCAGGCACGGGCGCACGGCTAGCGAGAATAGGTTATTAACGGCATATTATATTGCTGATTAGTCCAACAACTAGACCGCTATGGCCCACCCCTCCCACGAACTTTCCTCAGCTATTCCCAATTTCCCATCCCTGGCTAGCTAGCAGCACGCACGCACATTCCTTATATTTTATAAAGAGGAAGTATAATAATTTCTATAAAGACCACACTTTTTAATCCCTCGGTTCAACAGTCCATATAAAGAGGTTGTTCATATCGATATCATTTTAAATCATACCATTTTCTAATAAAGTTGTTAATATATACATACATTTAATTTTTTTATCAAACTTTAGTAAATGCATAAACAATCTTGCTAAAACTTAAATTTTTATTGTCAATTTACCAAAATTTTAACATTGCAAAATTTGGTAAGTTTTATTTTGATTATAATCTGAACAGCCATAAGAACTATCTAGTTTGCTCTGGTCCATTCGCTCGGAGGATGTGTCACTCCTAAAACCCGAACAATGTATAACTGTTAAGACCTAAAAATACGAGGCTCCTCAAACATACTACGTCGGAGCAACATGGGCCACTCACGGATGGATCTATATTGGTATTAGGGATTTATATTCCTATGACTTTACTTCGGAGCAGCTGCATCCCTCAAAATTAATGATTTTTTTATCCGACACAATTTATTAGATTATACTTTCATTACAACACACTGTGGTTATTATCGTATTATGTAAAAGATCCGAATTATTCATCCTTTTAAACCATTCCTCCTCCGAGCAACTATCAAGGTGCCAATACAGGCGCATGCATCTGCTGCTTGCTGCCGTGTCGCACTTCTCCTGCTATGCATCAATACATGCTGCTCGCTGGTTGCCCAGATGGCTGCTGTTGAATCACATCCCTCAACCATAAAATCAGGTATAAGGGCTCCTCTATACTTAAATACCAGTGCAAATAGACTCCTTTAGTGATTTGATAAATGATTTGTTGCTGACTGAGAATATAGAACCCACATGTCAATGACTCTCCTCTCTTTCCCTCACTATCTTCCTCTCTCCTCTCTTTTCCATTAGCCAACGATATTGGCAGTGGGAACGTCGGCATGGAAATAGCGGCACCATCATCTCAGCTAGGGCAAACCGCCATGTTCGTGAGCCAACTCACCAAGGCTGCCGAGGATCTGATTGATCGGCGGCCATGATGAGTTCTTCTATATATGTCCCATTCCCAGGGATTGTGGTGCGCAGGTGATCGTGATTCAGTGGCAGCGCGACCTCGCCGGCGCCGGTGAGGAGAAGGAGCGTTGCAGGGTCAACGACGTGTCCATTGTCAACTGCTACAAACCCGGCAGCAAGAGCCCCCTCAGGGGCGGCTGCTGGAGCCTACCTCGCCGGAAGGTGGTCTCCTCCGATCACCGCCTCCACTCAGGATCACACAAGGTGATCAATCAATCAAACAAGCAAATTAATCGAGTCACTCTAAGAATCAATCTTTGCAAACACTGGTGGAGAAGGGGTTTTTACTTCCGGTTCGTAACACCCCTTAGTTACGAATCCCGGGTGAAAAAACCGGGAGTAAAATCTATTTTTAAGTCCCGGTTCGTAAAGATAAAGCATTTTTAGTCCCGGTTAGTGTTAACAACCGGGACTAAAGAGGCTAGATCCGGTTGCTCTTTATTCTTTTCTTTTTCTTTTCTTTATTGTTTTTAAATATATTGATTTCACCCCATCCCATCCCCAAAATCCCAAATCAATCATCCTCAAATTGCCTCCAAATCCACAAATTGATCATCTCAATACTCAAATACATCACAAAATCTTTAAAAAAATTACATCACAACTTCTACAGAATTCATCACATATTCACATCACACACAAAACAAATACATCACACAACAATCTCAGATTCTTCAAAAAAAAAAAGAAAAGAAAGTCGCTGCCTCGCTGGCCGGCCGGCCCTCCGCGCACCGCCGGCCGCCGCCTCACCGCGCGCCGTGTCGGCCGGCCCTCCGCGCCCCGCCGCCCTCGCGCCGGCCTAGCAGTAGAGAGGAGAAGGAGAGGAGAAGGAGAGGAATAGAGATAAGGAGAAGAATAGATAAGGTTGAGGAGAGGAGTTAAAAAGGAGAGAAGGAGATAAGGTTGAGGAGAGGAGGAGATACCTCGATCCGATCGCGCACGCCTCTCCGATCTCAGCGTTGATCTTTTTTTCCGGTTGGTAACACTAACTGGGACTATAAATAGATCTTTAGTCCCGGTTGGTTAAAGCGCATGGCGATCGTTTTTCCCGGTTGATGTTATCAAAGATTAAAAAGTACCCTGTAGCTTTTAAATCGGGACTAAAATGTTTTTAGTCCTAGTTTTTAATACAACCAGGACTATTGTGAAATCTGGTCGACCGACCAAATATGGTTTCTCCACCAGTAAAACCGCTTCTCCACTGAGGCAACATTTTGCACTTTGCAACCAATAATTAATCTTTCCAAATCCCTTCTCCACTAACCCAACTGCAATCTGAATGAAGGTGAGCAAGAAGGTGCACCGACGAGATCAGGACCAAGAACAGCAGCTGCAAAGGGATCAAGCCGTGGCAGAGACCTGTGACATTGACGGCAACCAACCACAGACGGATTACTGAGATGCCTGACCATGAGAGGAGCAGAGCAGATCGATGATGACGGATTGTTGTGCTTTGTGTTGTTTACTAAAATTGCGATGAACTTTGCCATGGTTGTTGGCCTTGCCACCGACCCAGCCATGGCGATGCACCTCTTCTTGATGAACCCACACAGCAGCAGCAATCCCGGTCATCGACGTCACCGCCGCAGTCGGACACGCTGTCGGCTATCCACCAGCACCACGAAGCATTCCATGCGTTCGGCGGCGCCGGTGCAGCTCGGCGCCGGCGCGGACGGCGTGGTGAAGACCAGGGGCTCTCTCCCTCTCGCATTCGCCATCGCTGCAACAGCTTGAGTCCTAGAGATGGCGAAGCAGGCGGAGGAGCTACGCGTCCGCGACGACATGATCAACTTCAACCGGCAACAGCAGCAGTAGCAGCAGGCAGCGGCGGTGGTGTCGGTGCAACATCTCCCGATGGCATTGCATGGCCAGGTCGGCACGCTGGGGCAGCCGCTCCCATCCCGCATTGCGGAATGCTTGGGATGGCGGGGACGGCAACGGCGGTGGCAAGCTAGATCAGGGAGGGCAGCATCTTTGATCCCGACCGGGGGAGGGGGGAGGTGGTGAAGGCGAGTAAAGAGGGGAGAGATGGAGGAAGAAGGGGGACTTTTAGGTGGGTTCTACCTTTTTTTTTTTACTACGTTACTATGTAGGTGCTACGTCAAATAAAGACTTGGTTAACATGCCACGTAGGATAAAACCGCCGTTCAAATAGCTCGAGGAGGCAAATTGACGAGAAGAATGGCGCCCGTATGCGCCCACGGCGCACACGTGTTGGTGTTAACGCAACTAATTCAATTAGTTAGAGATAATAAGGGTAATTAAGGAAATATTTTTTATTTTTTTGGGGATATTTTTTTAATGATAGATTGAAAAATTTTAAATTACATTTGAAAACTTTTGACTTACGATTTAAATTTTGATAACTTTTAACTCAAAATTTGAAAAATTTAATTTGCAAGAAAAATTTTGAAAACATTCAACTCCGACTTGAAAACATTCAACTCCGACTTGAAAACTTTCAACTCCGATTTGAAAACTTTCATCTCGAGATTCGAAAACTTTCGACTCGAGATTCGAAAACTTTCAACTCAGATTCGAAAACTTTCAACTCGAGATTCGAAAACTTTCAACTCGAGATTTGAAAACTTTCAAATCAGATTTAAAAAATTTTCAAGTTAAGATTTAAAAACTTTCAACTCAAAACATTTTGAAAAAAAAATACGTGTGCTAAGGATTTTAAAAAAGATAATTAGAAAAAAAAGCTAAAAGAAGAAAGCGAAAAAAATAAAAAAACGAAAAAACAAATCACGAATAAAAGAAAAATGGTTTGTTTGTACGTATAAAAAACCTAAAAAATACGTGTATACAAACTTTGTATACGTGTATAAAAAATAATTGGTATATGTATGTATAAAAACCCAAAATATGCACGTATATACAAACTTTATATATGTGTATACAAACTTTGTATACGTGTATAAAAAATTGGTAATACATATGTATAAAACCCAAAAAATACACATATACAAAGTATGCATATGCGTATACAAACTTTGTATACGCGTATACAAAGTTAGCATACGCACGTATTAAAACCGAAAAAATACTGAAGAAAAAACTGAAAAAAAAACGAAAACAGAAGGTACGAAATAAAAACAGAAAAGAGAAATCGAAAAAAAAACATAAAAAAAAGGAAAAAAAACAGAAAAGAGAAAAAAAAACGTGCGCCAACAAAACGGAAAGAAAAAACAGAAAAAACGAGAAAAAAGGGAAACAGTACGGAATTGCGAAAAAAGAAAAGAAAATCAACGCGCAGCGCCGCCGCCCGCCCCCACCCCCCCCCCCCCCCCCTCTGCGCGCGACATGCGTCCAGTCGCGTGGGGGAGGGCGCGCGCGACTGATCGCTCATTAGCAATCTCGATCGCGCTCGCCCATTAGAAGTTTCGGCCTTTATACCCAGTTTTTATGGTTGAGGGATACGATTCAACCAACGACAATAATTCAGGGATTACAAATAGACTTATTCCTAGCTCTTCCTTCTCAAGAGTGGGCTGGGCCTATGGTCATCTAGGCCTCAACACAGCCCACTAGTTCTTCTCTCCTCTATTTCCTTTTCTTTTTCATCAATTTTTTAGGGTATCACACGGTGCTAAAGGGAACTAGCCGTGAAAGAGTCCATTTGTAAAAGGGAATACTATATTTACGAAGCTACTTTTTTTTATAAAAAATAGTCAAATCATTTTTACAGTGTAAAGTACCTACACTTATATTATAACGCCACTGTAAATTTTAAAGAGCTAAGGAGATAATAATATAGGAAGAAGCTTGTATTAAACTGTCGATACATTTTATTCTTTTTTTTTATATTGATACATTTTATTCCTAGTAAGGTAGAACGAGGATTTACTAGAAAAAAGTAGAATGAGGATAGAACATCAAAATACAATAAAAAAGGCATCAAGTGTGAACTTGTTTGTCTCTTCTCGTCGTAGCTGATTTAAAGTTTACACTCCATACGCATGGCCATGTCAGTCTAAAACTGGAACAATCCTTATTCATCCTTCAAATAGCTCGTTGACCATGTCTTCCATGTCCTGTAGATCACTGCTGCATTTCTCCAGCTCTGGATGGTCCTCCAGGTACCTTTTGTATCCAGTAATGACCTTATCAATGATGGCTTCTCGCAGTTTCTGCCTGAGGTTTGGGCTGGGGACCTTCCATAGCTTCTGATGTCTACATGTTTTCTGAAATTCTGACTTGAATCTTGACAGCTGCGAGGAGTGTTTAGGAAACCACAGCGGCATCTTATCCTGTAGGCAACGCAGAACGGGTTCCCAGGAGGCAAGCATGTACTTCTCTTGGTACTGCATAAATTTGAGCCTTGTGCTGCCTGACCCAAGGGTGTATAGGTAAACAGTGATTCCAACAAAATCTTCAATGACGAAGTAGGAATTGTTAAGCAAGAACAGGTATCTCAGGCTAGCGTCAGAGAATGACTTGGATTTCTTCTCCAGCTGATCTTGTAAGTTGATTAACATTTGAAGAATCAAGGTTATTATCCTGTCAGGTTGTTGGTTGTAAGAGTGACGATCTCGTTTGGAACACACGATGTTACTCCAGAGGCTCTCGTATCCCCAAAACAATCTTGCATAGTCAACAATTAGCCTAGTAGCTTTGTGGATTTCTGCATTCTGCTTAAAATTTTCCCAGGAATCCCGACCACTTAAGACAGGGGTAACAGCTTCGGCGTCCTTCGCCATCCTCCATATCGCTGTGCACAAGTTGCTCGTTGTAATTCTGCAAGCACCATCCACTTTGCGTGCTAGGCATTGCACTTCTGAATTAGTTATTTCTTCTGAATCAGTTATTGCAGGTATTAGGAGGTGTACTTGGCACTTGAAGATGCAGTTGTACAGGCCCATGAGTCCCGAGAGGTTGTCTATTGTCCACCAAGTGTTATCAGCGGCAAGGGCATCAGCAAAGGCATGCATCTTGGATACTGTCGCCTCCACGAACCGCGCGACTTGAAGTCGGAGGTCGTCTTCATCACACATAATATTGGTATGGTCCGGCTGGGCCTGCCGAAGTTCCATGACGGCTACGCCTCCAACCTTAGTCTTCATGGCGCTGAGTGCTTCGGCCATCACGGTATATCCTCGCGTCCACCGCCACACGAGATCATCCAAGCCGAGCTCGGCTTGCTCCTTATCCGCCGGCGCCGCCGACCGGAGTACCCAGCCGACGTCGAGCTCGGAGAACCACCTCTCTAGCGCTGGCCCGGGCGCTCGGTCGAACTCTCTGATCAAGTTCACCATAAACCCGTCGTGGACCATCTGCCGCGCAATATTGTCGCGAGGACCGTGGACATCAAGTACTCTTACCACCCTCCGCGAAGAGTTGGAGTAAGGGACGTACCGATGATTATGAGGGCCAGACGCGTAGCTTGACATGCTGCTGCTGTAGTAACTGGATCTCGCCGACCGAGACGACGACGACGACGACCACCCGGCGGCCTCGCCCGAGCCCGACAAGACGACGGACAAGCTACTACGGATCTTCTCCAGGTAGCTGTATATCCGTGGCGGCTGCGAGAAATCGGCCGTCTCGGAGCTATCCAGCTCCATCACGGTCGGCAGCTGTGTCTCCATGCTCGCTTGCGCGATGTCTGCAGTAGGTGCTAAGCTAGCTCTAGGCAGTGGATCCGATCTTAGTGATGCTGTTCTTTACCAGATTCGGTGAGAACTGACTAATGAGGGGAGGTCAATGCTGGATTTTTATATTTGATCCTTTTAAAAAAATATTCTACAAATAGATCCTAAAAACTTATTTTAGAGTAAATTAAAATAATCATTTTCACTCTTAAATGTGTGATCCGAATTTTAGGCCTACAATATATTTGTATTTGTTTTCTAATAGGACTTCATGTCTTTTTCTATTAGATGTCTTTTTTTTATCTTCTACGTATACTCTTGTAACCCGAATAGAAAGGGGTGACGCTCCATTGTTATTTCCCTATGTTTATAATCAATTTCTCAATAGTGATCATTGCCTGTCAGCGCTTATAGTTTTTTCCCATAAATATTTTTCACTTAAAATTTATGTCTTCGTCATACATCTATTTTTATAATAAGTGATATCCATTTAAAATCTGATCTGCTATTCCGGTTACCGGCGTGTTTCTCCGTTCGAAGAAATCGATCTCATCGGCTGCGGCGGCGTTACGCGTAGTTCTCGTCGCAGGCCGAACCTGAGTCATCTGTTGACTCATCACGCGTTTCTCAAAAAAAAAATAAATAAAGAATGATCACGCGTAGCAGGAGAAAAAGCAGAGCAGCAAGGAAAACCATCCAGCAGCATGCGCATCGAGAAAGAGAAAAGGCAGTGCTGAATTAATTTTCACGGTTAGAAAAAATTGCTACGCACACACAGCCTGCTTACCATGAGGATTCCAGATCTACACTACGTGCACACGACAAGTGCACCAGAGGTTAACGTTTTGCTAGGTTTACATTAATTTCTTAGCAGCAAATTCATGATCAATTCCCATGGCAAGTTTGAAATATGATCTACTGCTCCTGGACCGAAAGACAAGATTCTCACTATGGCAAATGAATATGCGAACCACTCTTGCACAACAAGACCTCGATGATGTGCTATCTGGATCTGACAAGAGGACTCAGGATTAGTTCGACGATGAGAAGAAAATGGATCATAAGGCTATGTCACATATTCATCTTCATCTATCTAACAATATTTTGTAGGAGGTGTTTAAGGAGAAGACAACCGCTGGGCTGTTGTTGAAGCTAGAAGATAGGCATGACAAACGATTTGACCAGTAAGATGTACCTAAAGCAAAAGTTATTTTTACACAAGTTGCAATATGATGAGTCTGTGATGGATTATCTCTCCACTTAATTGTTGTTGACCTTGACTCCATGGAGGTAAAGTATGATGAAGAGGATTTAGGTCTTATTCTATTATGTTCGTTGCCTAGCTCATATGCAAATTTCAGAGATACTATTCTTTATAGTCGTGATAATCTAACTTTGAAAGAAATTTATGAAGCTTTGAATTCAAAAGAAAGGAAGATGTTACCCTTTGAAAGTTCAAGTTCACAAGCAGAAGGCTTGGTTGTTCGGGGCAGGCAACAGGAGAAGAACACAAAGAACCAATCAAGAGATAAAAGTTGAAGTAACTATCGTGGGAGATCAAAGTCTAAATGCAGGTATAAGTCATGCAAATACTACAAGAGATATGGACATAATATCTCTGAGTGTTGGAAGCTACAGAACAAGGACAAGAGAACCGGAAAGTACATACCAAAAGGTAATAAAGAAGTGGAAGGTAAAGCCGCGGTTGTTACTAATGAGAAGTCTAATGCAGAATTGCTTATTGCTTATGCTGGTTGTGCACAAACTAGTGGCCAATGGATTCTTGATACTGTTTGCACCTATCACATGTGCCCGAATAGGGATTGGTTTGCCAACTATGAAGTTGTGCAAGGTGGTACTATTTTGATGGGTGATATATGTCTTACAAAGGATCAGATGTTTCATGAGAGAACAAAGCACATTGATGTGAGATATCACTCTATTTGAGGTGTGATTGCTGAAGGTGATGTTAAGTTGTGCAAGATAAATACTCATGATAACCTAGCTAATATGATGACAAAGCTAGTTCATGCTACTAATTTTGAGTTTTGCTCAAGTTTGGTTGGTGTTGCATTATAGTCTTATAGATTATTTGGTGCGTGGTGATTTTACCTACATGAGGTATTCTGGTGATTGATGATTTTTATGTTACAAGAGGAAATTCGTCTCAAGGTGCAGATTGTTAAATACGGTATGCGATACAAATTTTAGGCCTACCATGTATTCGAATTAGTTTCCTAATAGGACTCTATGTCTTTTCCTATTATGTTTCTTTCTTTTATCACCTATATATACTCTTGTAAGTTGTATGGGAAGGGATGGGTTCCCATTGTTATTCCCCTACGTTTGAAATCAACTGCTCAATAGTGATCATTGCCGGTCGCCGCCCATGGTTTTTTCCCGTATGGTTTTTCCACGTAAAATTCGTGTCTCCATTATGCATCTATTTTCATAACATTCACTGCATTAATATCATTGGTGCCGTGGTCCAACATGACAGTGCCCTCTACTTCTGGGTGAAAGCCAAGTCACTAATGTAAAGGATAACCAATTAGCACTTTTTTTAAAAAAATAATGATCTATTTGTAACAAAAATGGCCCTATTTGTAGTAAATAATATTTACAAATAGATCCTCAGCATTGATGCTGATGACCTACTTGTATATACTCCCTCCGTTTCATAATGTAAGACTTTCTAGCATTACTCATATTCATATAGATGTTAATGAATCTAGACACACATATATGTCTAGATTCATTAACATCTATATGAATGTGGGCAATGCTAGAAAGACTTACATTATGAAATGGAGGAAGTACTTTTTAATTATAAGTAGATAATTATTTTTTAAAAAATAAATCATCGACACCAATAACATTGACGTTGTCCCTCTCACATTAGTGATATACCTTCCACCTAGGGATGGAGGGGATGGCGCCAATGACCGTCGTCATATTTGACCACGGCGCTAATAACATTGGCATCGTGCGCCGAGTCAGGCTAATTCCATACGAATCAGTACGGAGAAGAAAAAGAAAATTTTTAAAATAAATTTTTTCGGAGGTCTATTATAGAATAAGTTTTTTAAAAATAATGAGTTTTTCTAAAAGAACTAAAAGGTGAAAAATTCAGGATATCAAAGCCTAAAAAATGTTGGGATAGCGAGAAGAAGCTAGCCATATAATGATAATAAGATAGGAGAAGCCATCAGTTAATCCAGGTGAAATATGAGTGGGTTGAAAGGTCGAACATAGGTCTGTTGGGGTATTTGGATGGGCTAAACTTTTTGTCCCTGTCACATCGGATGCTTGACGCTAACTTAGAGTATTCAACATAGACTAATTACAAACCCCATTCTATAACCCTGCACTAATTCGCGAGACGAATCTATTGAGCCTAATTAATCCATGATTAGCCTATGTGATGCTACAATAAAAATCTGCTAATTATGGATTAATTAGGCTTAAAAATTCATCTCGCGAATTAGCTCTCATTTATGAAATTAGTTTTATTATTAGTCTATCTTTAATACTCCAAATTAGTGTCCAAACATCCGATGGAACAAGGACTAAAGTTTAGTCCCTAATCGAAACATCCCCTAAGTATGATAATTTCTGTATAGACCACACTTTTTAATTGCTCAGTTCAACGGTCCATATAAATGGGCTGTTCAAATTAATATCATTTAAATAAAGTACTAAAGATATACATATATTTAGTTCTTTTATCAAACTTTAGTAATTCCTCCATTTCACAATGTAAGACTTTCTAGCATTGCTCACATTTATTTAGATGTTAATGAATCTAGACATATATAGATACATTAACATCTATATATATGTGATCAATGCTAGAAAGTCTTACACTGTGAAATGGAGGGAGTAGAAACATAAGCAAACATGCCAAAACTTAGTAATATTTGTCAGGGTTACGGGTAAGGTATACCCTCCACCCTTCGATATACGTCACATATAGATATGGTATGTTTGCGCGTATACGGACGTTCTCAGCATAAGTTAAGGAAGTCCATCATGGAGTCTACAGATGGAAAGAGTCCTACTCGGATAGAACTGGGTCGTCATTGTATCATTGTCGGGTCCGATGTCTCCGAGTCCTACTTGGAGACCAGTTGACCTGCGGTATAAAAGGGACCCCCCGAGAGGACCTAAGGGATCGAATCTTAGAGCCAACACATCCACCACAGCCTACAAAGCCGGAGCTTACAGAAGCCAAGTCGCCAGAAGATCTAGTCGGATCAACTCGACTACGATCTTGTCGGCATCGTCGAGTTCTACTACTCCCTCTGTAATTTGTGGTTTCCATCATATAATCCCATACCAACTGGATTAGGGCTATTACCTACCAAGGGGCCTGAACCAGTATAATCCCTGTTTCCTATTTGCTTGATGTCGTACTACGTAGATCCTCGTACCAGCGTACCCCAATACCCTCTATATCCAGTCTACGGGTATCCCCCGTTGACAGTGGCACGCCAGGTAGGTATAACTCAAACGACTGATCAAAGTCGCGAACTGAGAAGACACTCATACACACTATATCTAGAGTAAGAAAGCTTAGTTAGATAGATTTATTTTCTATTCCACAAGTATTTCTTACAATCCCATCAAAATCCAAAGCTATATTACACTTTTTTCCTAAGACATTTGTCACAGGACATGGAAACTACCAGGAAGGCCAACGCCAGTCCATCGACTGGAAGACCTTCTCCGCCATCGGCGCCATCGATTTCGCCAGGCCATCTATCTCCGCAGAGGTTCTCCGAGAACGAGAAAACCCCTCGCGGAGGAACTCGAGGTGCAGTTGCAGACGATGATCTCGTATACAAGCCAACACATGCCCCCCGGCATATCGGCTCGACCGACGACACTCCTGCTTCAAGGCTTCATCGAGGCGTTGACCGATGCCTTCGAGCTAGGCGCAAGCGCCATTCAGCCACAAGATATATTCAGCCGCCGATTCCTCGGGATCCCCACGGGGTACTCGGACCTCTCTACAGACTCTCGACATGGATGTGCAGCAACTCTTCAGATACGAGTTGAACCACATCTCACGACCCCGAAGTGTCTCTACGGCCTGGTCCTTTCTCACTTCCAGCATAGTCCTCTCGAATTCCGCGACCTCAAACTTCGTCCTCCAATACTGGATGCGACGATCCTGGTCAACAAGCGCACTCTCGAGATCTGCTCACCATGGAAACGACTAAGTCAATTTGCTCTTCTCTCCCGAGAACACAACAAATCAAGTCGATCCAGACGGAAGGGCAAAGAAAATGATAACCAAGACAACCAACCTAAGGGAGTCGTCGCCATGCTCGTTTCCACAGGCGAACTTCGATCTACATCGCCCTCCGACACATGTGGCTCAGACGCAAGTAACGGAATGACCACTGGCAACTCAGGCTGCCCGCGCTGCTGGACATCCTCGACGTCAACATCTCTACAAATGACAACAAAGTACTCAAGATCAAAGTGCTGAAAACGCTAAGGCGATCACTGCACACACAAAGGCGGTTGGAGCCAATAAAAAGTTTTACAAAGCATGACCAAAAAGTACAAGAGAGCTAAGACCCTACTCTTCAAAAAGAGGGAGGACGGACTCCCCCAGGTTGCCGACCTCCTCCATCACATCCTTGCGCACATCGTTGCCCCCCCCCCCCCCCCGATCCAAGATCTTCCGCAGATCGAGTTCAAGATGCGCCAGCCTCACACACGCAAGGACATGGCATGCCCCGGTATAGATCCCGTTGGACGTCTCCTCTCCGACCCTGGCCGCGTGCTTGGAGGGGATCGCCTCCATCGCCACCGCCAGCTCCGCAAGTGAGGACGTCAACGAGAACTCGTCGGGGTTCGCCGAGATGGTGGCCTTGACGCCGCACTCCCCGGCGAGCTGGTGCAGGCCGGTGTAGGTAACCCGTAGGGAGCCGAGGATTTCCGACAAGTGGTTCTCGAGCTCCGACATACGGTGCTCGAGCCCCTGCCGTTGTCGCTCATTGCCAGCCACCAGCTCCCGTATCTTCTGGAGGTCCTCGCGAACCTCCGCTAAGTCGCGTGCCAGCCGTTCGGCGCGCTCATTCGCCGACGACGCTGCCACCGCCCTTGCCTCCGCGATCTCGCGGCCAATGCCGCGAGCACTAGCCTCGAGGAGGTGCCCCATGTCGATCTGGAGCTCCTCCCAGGTGAGAACGGCAGCTGGCGGACCACGACCAGCTGTAAGATCGCTGGCTGGGCCGCTAGGTATCGCCTCGCGGCTCCTGGGCGCGACCACGACATCCGTCGAGGCCACGGCAGGAGACGCGCTGGAGGTCCCTTCAAACCCGTCTTGCGCCGCCTTCGCCCGTGCCGCCCTGCGAAAAGATGCAACTGAGACAGGCTGCAACAGTTTGACGAAGTGACAAGATCTCAAAAACATCCACTTACTTCTCGCCAAGCGTCACCAGCCACTGCCGTCACGGAGGCGGAGGAGACGCGTCCGAGGCCTGGAGTACAACTGATGCAATGTAAGGTGCAAGTCTTATGACTACGTAATAAAAGAACAGAGAAACTTACCGAGGGGGTGGGTGTCTTCCGACGATGTCCGACTACAGAGGAGAATTTCCTCCCCTTTTTCGGAGCGTTGCCGCCACTCGTTGTGGCAGCGGCAGCAGCAGCGTCAGATGCCTCCTTGGTGAATTTCTCCTTCAGTGACGCCGCCACCTGATGGTCCACGAGCGGCCCGATGATATTAGTCAGAGGGAGAGCCTACGCGTCATGAAGTCATAATGCGATCCCGGAAGAAAAATGCAAAAGGACCGCTGAGTACACTTACATTGATGGCAGCATCCCGCTCGGCTGCCCCCTTCTCGCAAAGGGGGACGGGGACGTTGCTCGCTGTTGTCGGGCCACTGATCATCAGTTGGCCGACGCGGCGCTCCACGGTTGCTTTGTCCAAGCCTGTAGATCGAGACCAGAATCCGATAAGTCGGGAAGAACATGCGCATAAGGGAGTCAATTTAACTAAAAATGAAAATACCCCGAGGAGAAACCCGGGTCGCGTCCTCCGGCCCAGAATAATCAAAGGCTGGATGGGCTCGAGCCTGAAGCGGTTGGATCCGCCTACCAATGAAGTCGGCAGCGACTTCATACCCCGACAACCCCCGTTCTCAGAGGTCATCAATGACATCGATGAAAGATTGAAGGGAGGGGGTCAAAGCGGGTTTGGTGATCCAGGATGGAATCTTATCTGGTTGTTCCTCAGGAACAACGAAGACCGGATCCGAATCCTCTATCTGAAGATAGAACCACCTCCCCCGCCATTTGCTGCGAGATAATGGGCACTGGAAGGGGATGTATCACGACTTCCGGCCATCCCAAAGTCGGAAACCAACACACCCGGACACTTTTTTGGGTTCCATCCAGCGCAACTCATAGTAGAAGTAGAAAAGGTCAAGAAACGACTCTACCCCAATGTAGGCCTCACACAGATGAGAAAAGATACTCAGAAAGGCGATGGAATTGGGGTTCAAATGGAGCAAGGAAAGACCATAGAAATTCAAGACCAAGAGAAGAAATTCAGAAGGCGAAGGAAAAAAACCACATAGAATAAAGTCCTCGATTGCAACCATGCGACCCAGGACAGGCTGGGGTTCAGTACCTCCTACTTCTCTTTCCGCGGTCCCACGACTAGGAAGGGCGCCATCCTCCAGCAGTTTCTTCAGTGACGCACTGGTGGAGGTTGACTTGTCGAGATCCATTACCACCGGGGATCGCCGGAGAAAGGATCGAGATGAGCTAGCTAGGGTTTTTTGCGGGAGCGAAGAAGACGAGGAACGCTTGGAAGCTAGAGAGTTTTTTCAACAGGCGGACTTCAAATGGGATCCCCAAAACTCCCTTAAATAGACGTACTTCCGACGGTGCGAATTCCAAGGAAAGGAGAGAGATGGCCGCCGGAAATTTCGGGGTCCGTTACGCGCGACAGTTTTTCGGACTTCAATTTAAATTCACTCATGACCGTTGAGCTTCGCCCAACGTTGTCGATCGCTCCTTGTCTCTCGGTTTCCACATCGAGAATGACGACAACATCAGAAGTCGCGATCGGTCTCACGAGTTCATTTAAGTAGAAGTCGGGGGCTACTGTCAGGGTTACGGGTAAGGTATACCCTCCACCCTTCGATATACGTCACATATCGATATGGTATGTTTGTGCGTATACGAACGTTCTCAGCATAAGTTAAGGAAGTCCATCATGGAGTCTACAGATGGAAAGAGTCCTACTCGGATAGAACTGGGTCGTAATTGTATTATGTCGGGTCTGATGTCTCCGAGTCCTACTTGGAGACCAGTTGACCTGCGGTATAAAAGGGACCCCCCAAGAGGACCTAAGGGATCGAATCTTAGAGCCAACACATCCACCACAGCCTACGAAGCCGGAGCTTACAGAAGCCAAGTCGCCGGGAGATCTAGTCGGATCAACTCGACTACGATCTTGTCGACATCGTCGAGTTCTACTACTCCCTTTGTAATCTGTGGTTTCCATCATATAATCCCATACCAACTGAATTAGGGCTATTACCTACCAAGGAGCCTGAACCAGTATAATCCCTGTTTTCTATTTACTTGATGTCGTACCACGTAGATCCTCGTCAGCGGCGGATTGATCGTTGGGGCTGGTTGGGGCTCCAGCCCCAGCTCCGGCCGGCCATAGGCCCATAGTCCATATGTAACAAGTATCTATCCGCATTCATCCAGTACGTGCTCTAGTGAGTCATCAGTTCATCACAGCAAGAAATGAACTAGTAGTTGGCTAGCTAGGGAAGCAATATACTGCCTGCCTTTGGTCATATATATTTATCTAACTGGTTCCTTTATTGTAAATGTAGCCAAATAAAAGATGAAAAAAAAACATCAAACTGTTTTTCATATATATATTTACAGCCAACTATAGCTATCATACCTGGTATATTTTTATTCTTTATTTTGAGTTCTTTCTCGTACAAATCAGAAATTTGATTGACAATAGATTGGCGTGTGTCCCCTCCGTCCCATAAAAAACCAATTCTAAGTACGAATTCGAATACATGTGTGTTGTCTAGATTCATTGTTAGGATTAATCTTTTTTAGGATGGAGTAGTATAGTTTACTAGCTTTAGGGCCTGTTGTTTGAGATTTAGAGTTCTTTTAGGTACTTTTTGTGGGCGTGCTTGTCAAACAGCTAAACTTTTTGAATTTTCAAAAAAGATCTTATAGAGAAGTTTCATCAAAAATCAAATATATCAAAATTTGAAGTTTATAATAGTCCGCGCTTAAGTAATCATATGTTAATAGCTTGTCTGATAATCTAGACGATTGCTCACCCAAAACTCTCATTCGAACAAAGCACCCCTATATTTTCATCCTGGATTCGTCACTGATTCTCGTACCAGCGTACCCCAATACCCTCTATATCCGGTCTACGGGTATCCCCCGTCGACAATATTGGCAACTTACCCCAAGAACTATCTAGTTTGTTGTGGTCCATATGCTCGTACGATGTGTCACTCCTAAGACCCGAACAATGCATAACTGTTAACACCTGAAAATGCGAGGCTCCTCTAACATACTCCCTCCGTTTCAAAATGTTTGACACCGTTAACTTTTTAGTACGTGTTTGACCATTCGTCTTATTCAAAAAATTTAAGTAATTATTTATTCTTTTTATATCATTTGATTCATTGTTAAATATACTTCCATGTACACATGTAGTTTTACATATTTCATAAATTTTTTTAATAAGACAAACGGTCAAACATGTGCTAAAAAGTCAACGGTGTCAAACATTTTAAAACGAAGGGAGTACTACGTCAGAGTAACATGGGTCACTCGGGAATGGATCTATATTGGTGGATCTCATCTATCAGGGATCTATATTCCTATGACTTTACGTTAGAGTAGCTGCATCCCTAAAAATTAATGGTTTTAGATCCAACACAATTTATTAGATTATACCACTACTGGGGAAACCGTTTTTACTCCCGGTTGGGAACCCCTGTAGTCCCGGTTTTTTAACCGGGACTAAAATACCCGTCTTTAGTCTCAGGTGAAATAACCGAGAGTAAAGTTGAATCTTTAGTCCCGATTAGTATTACCAACCGGGAGTAAAGAGAGGGTAGGGCAGTCCCGGTTGGTCCCTTTTTCTTTTTTTTTCATTGTTTATTTGCTAATTGACAGAGTTAATCCCTATATTTTCTCCCAAATCGAGTGCCACTCATATCTTCAAATCAAACCCCAAATCCCCAAATCATAGTAACATCACAATTCCTAAGTTACTTATACCCACAAATCAAATACATCACAAATCCTAAAAAAAATTATACACAAATCAAATACATCTTAGATCTATGCAATGAATCACAAATTCTAAAAAAAAGGAAATTATACATCTCAGTGAATCACAAATTATCAAAAAAAGAGAATCGACGCTGCCGCTCACCACGGCCGCCGCCTGCCGCCGCTCGTCACGCCCGCGCGCGGCCTTGCCTTCCGCCGCTCGCTACGCCCGTGCGCGGTCCCGCCGGCCACCGCCTCGCGGCCCTGCCTGCCCGCCGCCGCCGACCGCCAGATGGGAGGGGAGGAGAGGGGGGCAGGAGGAAGGGGAGGAGGAGATGAGAGAGGAGGAGGAGGAAGAGGATCTGAGGGGTTAGGAGGAGAGGGAATGAGATCGATCCAATCTTATCTAAATAACTCGGTGAGGAGAAAAGTCTCGTCTAGGACTTAACCGATCAGAGATAGGAGAGAAATATTTACTCCCGGTTGGAGTTACCAATCGAGACGAAAGATAGATTTTTAAACCGGGACATTTTAGTCCCGGTTGGTAGTATCAACCAGGACTAAAGATTCTCGGTCCCCTGACAGGCCTTTGATAGGGGATGAACCGGGACTAAATATGTCATTAGTCCCAGTTGGTAAAGATCAAAAAAAATTTTAACCGGAACTAAATATAATCTTTAGTTCCGGTTTATATTAGAACCGACCTAATAAAGATTATTTTTTATATTAGAACCGACCTAATAAAGATTATTTTACTTTCGTTACAACACACTATAGTTATTATCATTTCGTGTAAAAGATCCAAATTATTCATCCTCTTTAAACCACTCCTCCGAGCAATTATCAAGGTGCCACTACATGTGCATGCATCTGCTGCTTGCTGCTGTGTCGCACTTCTGCTATGCATCAATGCATGCTGCTCACTGGTTGCCCAAATGGCTACTCAACTCTTGGTTGAATACTTGAATCACGTCTCTCAATCGTAAAATCGGGTATAAGGCTTCTCTATCTTTAAAATCCGATGTAAATAGACTTCTTCAGTGGTTTCCTAACGTTAAATGTGGGTCCTATATGTCAATGACTCTCCTCTTTTCCCCTCACTATCTTCCTCTCTCTTCTCTCTTTTCCATTAGCCGACGATATTGGCAGTGGCGCCGTCGGCATGGAAATAGCGGCACCATCGTCTCAGCTAGGGCAAACCGCCATGTTCGTGAGCCAACCCATCAGCGGCCATGATGAGTTCTTCTATATATGTCCCACTCCCAGGGATCGTGGTGTGCTGGTGATCATGCATGGTTCAGTGGCGGCGACCTCGCCGGCGCCGGTGAGGAGAAGGAGCGTTGCAGGGTCAACTATGTCCATTGCCAACTGCTACAAGCTCGGCAGCAAGAGCCCCCTCAGGGGCGGCGGCTGGAGCCTACCTCGCCGGAAGGTGGTGTCCTCTCGATCACCGCCTCCACGCAGGATCACACAAGGTGAGATCAATCTTTTCAAACAAGCAAAATAATGGAGTCACTCCAAGAATCAATCTTTGCAAACTGTTTCTCCATTGTTGCAACATTTTGCACTTTGCAACGAATAATTAATATTTTGAAATCCCTTCTCCACTAATTAACCCAACTGCAATCTGAATGAAGGTGAGCAAGAAGGTGCACCGACGAGATCAGGAGCAAGAAAGCAGCTGCAAAGGGATCAAGCCGTGGCAGAGGCCTATGACAGCAACCAACCACCGACGGATTACTGCGATACCTGACCATGGGAGGAGCAGATCGATGATGACGGATTGCTGTGCTTTGTGTTGTTTAGTAAAATTGCGATGAACTTTGCCATGGTTGGCCTTTGTTGGCTTTCGTCCAGGGATCAAACTGCCGGGGAGCAACGAACTACCTACGGTGGAAACTCACGCGAATACACAACACACGCAATGGCTCAGATGAACACAGTGAACACAAGCAAGCTTTGCGGCAACAAATGCCCTTTTCTCTGTTTATCTGTGACTCACACATTTAACTGAAAATGGATCAGAGCACCGCTTAAATAGCCTTACATGCACGAATTGTTGCCGGTCTTCATGCGCACACACGCACAACCTGAATACATGAGCCACTAACTCCATGCATTACGAGACCCACTCGTCCAACTAACCATGCATGCAACTAACTATCCTGCTAACTTGCGGCACTCAACTAACCATATAAGCTAATTACTCGGTCAACAAATCACCAAACACATGGCTGTTAACTGAGCTAATCTCCTACATGCATGCAACATATATGCAGTACTCCACTACGTGCATGACACACATACACAACTAACTAATGTTGATATTCTAAAACATGTACGAGTAAGGATTAATGCTAACAGCCTTGCCACCGACCCGGCTATGGCGATGCACCTCTTCTTGATGAACCCACACAGCAGCACCAATCCCGGTCATCAACGTCACCGCCGCAGTCGGACACGCTGTCGGCTATCCACCAGCACCACGAAGCATTCCCTGCGTTCGGCGGCGCCGGTGCGGACGGCGTGGTGAGGGGCTCTCTCCCTCTCGCATTCGTCATCGCTGCAACAGCTTGAGTCCTAGAGATGCCGAAGCAAGCGGAGGAGCTACGCGTCCGCGACGACATGATCAACTTCAACCGGCAACAGCAGCAGTAGCAGCAGGCAGCGGCGGCGGTGTCGGTGCAACATCTCCCGATGGCATTGCATGGCCAGGTCGGCACGCTGGGGCAGCCGCTCCCATCCCGCATTGCGGAATGCTTGGGATGGCGGGGACGGCAACGGCGCTGGCGAGCTAGATCAGGGAGGGCAGCATCTTTGGTCCGGGCCGGGGAGAGGGGAGGTGGTGAAGGCGAGTAAAGAGGGGAGAGATGGAGGAAGAAGGGGGACTTTTAGGTGGGTCCCACCTTTTTTTTTTTACTATGTTGCTATGTACGTGCTATGTCAAATAAAGACTCGGTCAACGTGTCACGTAGGATAAAACCACCGTTCAAACAGCTCGAGGAGGCAAATTGATCATGTTTTCATAGTTGAGGGAGCCTTTATAGGGTGTTGCTAATGTGAGCGATCACCCGCACTCCCCTCCCCCTATACGCAATACGCTCCTCCCTCTTCTCCTCTTTCCTCCTCCCCTTCTTCTCTTCCTACTAAAGTACACCACATTTTTTAAAAAGAAAACAAAAGTTAGAAAAATTTATGTATAGAAATACTATATATAAAAAATTTGAATTTGAATTCAAATTTGAATCGAGTATGTAAACTTTTGACTTATAAACTTTGGATCTATAAACTTTAGGTGTATAAACTTTAGATGTATAGAAATACTATATGTAGAAATTATTTGAATTCAAATTCAAATTTGAAACGAGTATAAAACTTTTGACTTATAAACTTTAGGTCTATAAACCTTAGATGTATAGAAATACTATATATAAAAAATATTTGAATTTAAATTCAAATTTGAATTGGATATATAAACTTTTGACTTATAAACTTTTGGTCTCTGAACTTTAGATATGTAAACTTGAGGTGTATAAATTTATTAAAATAGAAAAGTAATACGGTGCTAAAAAAGGAAACCAGGTGGAGGGAGTGAGGGGGGAGGGGGGCGAATCCTGATTGCTACCTGATCACCAGGGCGATCGATCGCCCATTAGAAGTTTCGGCCTCTATGCCCTGTTTTATGGTTGAGGGATATGATTCAACCGAGGACAATAATTCAGGGATTACAAATAGACTTATTCCTAGCTCTTCCTTCTCAAGAGTGGGCTGGGCCTATGGTCATCTAGGCCTCAACACAGCCCACTAGCTATTCTCTCCTCTATTTCCTTCTCTTTTTCAACAATTTTTTAGGGTATCACACGGTGCTAAAGGGAACTAGCCGTGAAAGAGTCCATTTGTAAAGGGAAGGATCTATCTATATAAAACTCGATAGATTTTTGTTATAAAATCACACAGATTTTTCTGACCACCAAACGACCAACTTGCTAGCCAAATTAAAAAACAACGCGTACAGTCTAGATTAAGGCGTGTTAATCGAAGCCACAAAACTAACTACTTGTCAGCACATATACTAATTAAAGGCTTTTTTTAAAAAAAATTACACCCTAGTTACACCTATACTTACATTTGTAACTATAGTGTAATTATAGTGTAACTACACTAAAAGCTTTTTTAAAAAAATTACACCCTAGTTACACTTACATTTGTAGCTATAATATAATTATAGTGTAACTACACCAAAATCTTTCTTTTAAAAAAATTACACCCTAATTACACTGTACTATAGTATAACTAATATGTAAGTACAATATAACTAATATATATAATTATAGTGTAACTAATAATATAATTAATATGTACATACCGTGTAATTAATAAGTAAGTATTGTTTTGGTGAAACAATTAGTTGCTCCTTCTTGCTCAGCTAGCAAAATATTTCACATTCTAAGCATCAGATCATGATTCATGGGATCGATTCCCACGGAGGTTTATAGTAGTCATTTTTTTGGTTGTAACGGACAGCTAGCACAAATCATAATGCAACTAATGCAACTAGCGTGGTGACCTGCGCAACATTATTATATTTTCTCTCATATATAATAGCATATATGTTTTCTCAATTTATTATTCAAATATATTAAAATGACAACATAATTTTAAATTTTGTACTAACTTTACGAAACTACTAATATGTAACATTCATATTGTATTTTATATACGTGTTAGTTATTAATTATTCTTAATATTTTTTAATTCTAAATTTTCGTTATCTGTAAATTGTATTTCTACGTAGACTCTATGCTCTTTTTCCAATATTTTTTATTTTTAATTCTGAATTTTTTTTATTTTTAATTGCATATCTATGTGGACTCTAAACTCATCTTTCAATATTCTTTAATTTTTAATTTCGAATTTCAGTTACTTCTAAATTATATTCCTATATTGACTTTAGAATCTTCTTCTCATGTTTTTTAAAATTTTGAATTTAGTTATTTGTAACTTGTATTTTTATACGGACTCTAAACTCTACTTTTAATTTTATTATGTTTATTCCGAATTTTAATTAGTTTTAAATTCCTATATCGACTCTATACTCTACTTCTAATATTTCTTATTTTTAATTCCGAATTTCTATTATTTTCTAATTGTATTTCTGTATGGACTCTACACTCTACTTCTAATATTCCTTATTTTTAATTCCGAATTTCTATTATTTTCTAATTGTACTTCTATAGAACTCTATACTCTACTTCTAATATTCCTTATTTTTTAATTTCGAATTTTAGTTATTTATAAATTGTATTTCTATATGGACTCTAGTCTCCTCTTCTAATATTCCTTATTTTTAAATTCCGAATTTTAACTATTTCTAAATTGTATTTCTATATGGACTCTGTTTCTTTTTCTCCGATTAATATGAGAATTTCTAGGCCGTGAGAGCGAACGTGGAGGCTCCTTTTTCTATTCCTTTAATAAGTTAATATATTTGGACGGTAGAAAAATCTGGGAGATTTCTAACAAAAAAATTTGTCGACAAATTTTTAGCAAAACCGAAAAGGGAATACTATATTTACGAAGCCACTTTTTTTTACTAAAAAATAGTCAAATCATTTTTACAGTGTAAAGTACCTACACTAATATTATAAAGCCACTGTAAATTTTAAAGAGCTGAGGAGATAATAATACAGGAAGAAGCTTGTATTAAACTGTCGATACATTTTATTCTTTTTTTTTATATTGATACATTTTATTCCTAGTAAGGTAGAATGAGGATTTCCTAGAAAAAAGTAGAATGAGGATAGAACATCAAAATACAATTAAAAAGGCATCAAGTGTGAACTTGTTTGTCTCTTCTCGTCGTAGCTGATTTAAAGTTTACACTCCATACACATGGCCATGTCAGTCTAAAACTGGAACAACCTTATTCATCCTTCAAATAGCTCGTTGACCATGTCTTCCATGTCCTGTAGATCACTGCTGCATTTCTCCAGCTCCGGATGGTCCTCCAGGTACCTTTTGTATCCACAGTAATGACCTTATTAATGATGGCTTCTCGCAGTTTCTGACTGAGCCTTGGGTTGGGGACCTTCCATAGCTTCTGATGTCTACATGTTTTCTGAAATTCTGACTTGACAGCTGTGAGGAGTGTTTAGAAAACCACAGCGGCATCTTATCCTGTACTCCCCCGTCCAAAAAAAAGACAAACCCTAATTTCCGTGTCCAACGTTTGACCGTCCGTCTTATTTAAAAACATTATGAAAAAAATTAAAAAGATAAATCATGCATAAAGTATTAATCATGTTTTATCATCTAACAACAATGAAAATACTAATTATAAAAAAATTTCATATAAGACGGACAGTCAAACGTTGGCACGAAAAACTAGGGTTTATCTTTTTTTTTTGGGACGGAGGGAGTAGGCAATACAGTTTATCTTTTTTTTGGGACGGAGGGAGTAGGCAATACAGAACGGGTTCCCAGGAGGCAAGCATGTACTTCTCTTGGTACTGCATAAATTTGAGCGTTGTGCCTGACGGAAGGATGTACACGTAATTTTTGGGCTCAAGAAACTCTTCTCTTACGAAGTAGGAATTGTTAAGCAGGAACAGGTACCTCAGGCTAGGGTCAGAGAATGACTCTGAGTTCTTCTCCAGCTGATCTTCTAAGTTGATGAGCATTTGCTGAATCATGGTGATCGGAAGTTGAGAGCATCGGTCGTCCGAGTGAGGATCCCATTTGGAAAGCAGGATGTGACGCAACAAGCCCTCGTATCCCCAAAACAATCTTGCATAGTCTACAATTAGCCGAGTAGCTTTGTGGATTTCTCCGCTATGCTGAAAATTTTCCAAGGAATCCCTATTCAAGACTCTAGTGATGGCTTCAGCGTCCTTGGCCATCCTGTATATGGCTTCATCCGACTTTTACTCGCTGTATTTGAGAAAGCACCATTCATTTTGCTGAATATGCAATCAAATTCAAATACTAATATTTCTGACAAGATTCGTATGCCGCACTCGTTGATCGAGGTGCACAGGCACATGAGCCGCGAGAGCGTGTCAATTGGCCGCCAAGTGTTATCAGCGGCGAGGGCATCAGCAAAGGCAAGCATCTTGGATACGGTCGCCTCCACGAACCGAGTGACTTGGAGAGGTCGGAGGTCGTCTTCTAGCTCCATATTGGTATGATCCTGAGATTTCATATTTTGCTGCGTAGCTACGAGTGCTTCGACCATCACGGCATATCCTCGCGTCCACCGCTGCACAAGATCATCCAAGCAGCCGAGCTCGGCGGCTAGCTCCTTCTCCGCCGCCGACCGGAGTACCCAACCGACGTCGAGCTCGGAGAACCACCTCTCGAGCGCATGGTCGGGCTCCCGGTCGAAGTCTCCGATCAAGTTCACCATGAACCCATCTTGCACCATCTGCCTCGCAATGTCTCGAGGACCGTGGACGTCGAGTCTTACCATCATCGGCGACGAAGAGTAAGGGACGTACCGTTGATTCTGAGAGCCAGTACCGGACACGCTGCTTGACATGCTGCTGCTGTAGTAGCTGGATCTCGCCGTCGACGACGACGACGACCATGGCAACCACCGCCGGCCGGCCTCGGCCGAGACGACGGACAAGTTACGGATCCTCTCCAGGTAGCTGTACCTCCGTGACGGCGGCGACGATTCGGCCGGCTCGGTGGCGCTATCCCACTCCATCCATATCACGGTCGGCAGCTGTGGCTCCATGCTCTCGAAGTCTCGATCGCTTGCGAGATGCTCCTATCTGCGTTAGGTGCTAGCTCTTCTTCGCAGATGGAGTATTTTTTTACGCAGTGCTGCTCCTCCTCTTCTCGGATTTGGTGTGTGCCATGCTGATTAGTCCAACAAATTGACCGCCATGGCCAGCTAGCAGCATGCGCGCACATTCCTCCTGCCAACGCCCGCAGCGCCGCCTCCCTTCAACCATCTAGGAGCACGAAAAGTCGAACCAGTCTGTGTCATGCATGGACCCCTCATTTACCGCCAACAGGCAACAGAGTAGTTAACATGTAGAGCAAGTTCAACTACTAGCTCCAATTTATCTATAGTTAATCTAATAGCTCATTCATACAATAATTACATACTACACTATTAATACTTGATCTCACCTCCCATATACACACTGTGTCTTAAAGTCCGTGCTACAGCTCGCTACAAATCTGTAGCCTGCTTCTCTTCTCTCTCCTCATTTATCTCCTTAAAATATGTTTATAGCTGGCTTATAGCCTGCTATTGTACCTGCTTGTAGTAGTACAATAAACAGCCTCTAACATCAGCTAATGTAAATACTAATATTTTATTCCCCATTCATCTGGTTCTCTCTCTTCCTTTCTCTCCTGATTTGTCTGTGAGCCCGTGATGACCATCTTCCCTTCCAATAGCTCATGTCCTGTATAGCAAAAATCAATAAAGTTCTTTCGTTGTGTTTCATCTGCCCATGGTCCTCGAGGTGTTGGGTGAGCGGCGAAGGTGGCGGCATGCACGGGCGCCGGTGGCTGTGGATGGCCGGCAAGGCTGGGAGACTCGGCCGGCATCCGGCACGGCGGAGGAGTTGCGGCCAGCAGCATCGAGGCCGCAGCGGGAGGTGATGTAAGTGGAGTTGGAGCCCGGTGAGGTGGCAACACGTGACGATGGGCCGGCGGGGGGGGGGGGGGGGGGGTGCCAGTGCAACATTGGTGGCGGAGGATTAGATGGAGATGGAGCATTGGTGCATTTGTAGTAGATTGGCAGGTGGTGGATGGCGGGTAAAAACCCAACCCAACCTTGGTCGGACCGACAACAATGGCGCTCGAGTGTCATTCCCCCCTCCTGAGGGCGTTGTGCCGTCTCACCCCCTCAAGGGTGGTTGCCGGGAGAAAACCCAGTCTCGGCTCTATTGAGACCTTGACGGATAGCGGCGACGGTTTTCCGTCGCTTCTCTCTTTGGAGAGGTCGTCCAGGCATCCCCTTGCCGAAACCACCCAAGCAATTGGTGCAAGCACACTCTAGATTTTCATCCTCCTGTGGCAGCGTCCTAGTTTCTACAAGTTAACCACGTCGGAGGGCCTAGGGGGTCGAGGTGTTCTAACTTCTCTCTCACCTTCTCTCCATAAATCCTGAATACATGGATAGAGTTGGGCTTTGTGTTGGATTTAAGGGTCGAGTTTTGGACGATCTCGACTGTGTTCTGTTGTTGGCCTAGCGGTGGTCGGTCACACTCAGCAGCGGCTGGTCCGGTGCTAGCCTTTTCCTGGCCTTGTGTGTTAGCGCTATCGGTGTGTGGGAGGTGGTATAATTTTTTCGTTTTTTCTGGTTACGATCTTCAAGGATTTTCATGATCTATCAATAGAACTTCGAACCGTACTGTGAAAAAAAAAATTCAAGGCACCATATCACTGTAAACGAACTACCGTCGACCGTAAACTTCGAGACAATTTGCTGTAAACTTTACCTCTTGAAATGTATAAATATCGATGACATGGGTTAATTGACGATAGTATATAAATGTAGTGTTGATCAAACCGAAGGCGGCAACTAATTAAGCATCTTGTGCCGACCTGCGGCTGGGGCCGCCGACGCTACTGTCCGCCACGATCGGGCTCCGCACCACGTGACGTCGCGACACCCACCGGAGGCTCCCCTCCGCCACCACATGCCCGCCGCCGCCCGCGCCGCCGCCGCCGCTCGCCGTGACCGTCACCGCGAACGTCTTCCTCTCCATCGCCTCCTCGAACACCAGCTCCGCCGGCTCCACCTTCACCGTCGTCGTCGTCGTCGTCCCCGACCCCGGCGCGTCCACGTGCGCCGCGTACCTCGCCCTCGCCGGCCCGACGTTCGTCACCGTCCGGTTCACCGTCACCTCCACCCCCGGGCCGCGCAGCGGCACCAGTATCGCCGGGTAGTTCAGCTGCGCCTCCGCGACGGAGCCCACCGCCGCGCACGTCGCGGCGGCGTCCCCGGTGATGGCCCGCAGCGACGCCTCGCCGAGGAGCGCGCAGATGTAGGCGGCGTAGTCGCCGGCGGCGAGGTCGTAGACCAGGCCCGGGTCGATGGCCTTCGCCGGGTCGACGTGGCCGGCGCCGACGGAGTAGAGCCTCGCCTTCCGGTGCTCCTCGTCCATGATGGCGTGGCCGTCGTTGTCCACGGCGCTGGACGTCGTCATGATCGCCGACTTGATCATCGCCGGCGACCAGTCCGGGTGGAGCTTCTTGATGAGCGCCACGACGCCGGTGACGTGCGGCGTCGCCATGGACGTGCCGGAGACGACGTTGAAGTCGTAGGACTCGCCGCCGCCCTCGCCGACGGGCACCTGCGACGGCCACGCGGAGAGGATGTTCAGCCCCGGCGCCATGATGTCCGGCTTCGGCACGCCGGGGCTCGCCGCACTCGGCCCGCGCGACGAGAAGGCGGCGACCACCGGAGCCGGCTTGACGCCGACCACCGTGCTGTTGAACACGATTGTCGCGTTGTGGGACGCGGCCGGCGACCCCACCGCGGCGTATCCCATGATCTTGGCGCCGTCGCCGGCGGTCACCTGCGACATGGGGAGGCCGTAGTACTTCTCGACGACGATGGTGTACCCGAAGTCCGCCTCGTTGATGAACACCACGCCGGCGCCGCCGGCCTCCTTGACCGCGTTGATTGAGCTCGTCGGAGGCAGCGGCGTCTCGGTGTCGCACACGACCACCGCGCCGGTGACGTTGACGTCGAAGAAGTCGCAGTAGTTGGTGCCCTGGGAGTAGTACAGTGGGTACTCCTTGGAGCTGAAGCGCTTGTCCTGGCTGAGCGACTCGCCGTCGAACGCCTCGCCGTCGCCGAGCCGCACGGTGGCGCGGAAGCTCCGGTCCACCGACCCGGCCGCCACGGTGAGCATCCACGGCGCCTCGTTGGACAGCGTGAAGTGCGTCGGCCCGCTGTTGCCGCCGGCGCACACGACGGCGATGCCCTTGGACATCGCCCCGAACGCGCTGATGGCGATCGGGTCCTTGTCGAACGGCAAGGACGGGCCACCGAGGGAGATGGACAGCACGTCGACGCCGTCCTTCACCGCCGCGTCCATCCCGGCGAGCACGTCGGACTCGAAGCACCCCTGGCCGTTGCAGACCTTGTACATGGCGAGGTGCGCGCCGGGGGCCATCCCGGAGGCGTTGCCCGCGGCGAGGCCGAACGCCGAGACGCCGTCGACGAAGCGCCCGGCCGCCGTGGCCGCCGTGTGCGTCCCGTGCCCCACCTCGTCGCCGGTCTCGTTGCCGTAGACGAACGACGCCGCGCCGACGAGCTTGTTGTTGCACCGCGCGGGAGGCGTGCACGCGCCCTTCCACCTGGCCGGCGGCGGCGGCATGCCCTCGCCGCGGAACGACGGGTGCGCCGCGTCGATGCCGGTGTCGAGCAGGCCGACGACCACGCCCTCGCCGTACCCGGCCGCCTTCCACACGCCCCGCTCCGGCGTCAGCCCGAGGAACCCCGGCGAGCGCGTCGTCAGGAGCGGCAACCTCCGCTCCGGGAACGCGCGCACGAACCCGCGCCTCCTCGACACGGCGGCGAGCTCGCCGCGCGTCAGCGTCGCGGCGAAGCCAGACACCACCCCCGTGTACGAGTGGCGGATGCGCGTCGGCGACGCCCGCTCCTCGCCGCCACCGCCACCGCCACCGCCAGGCAAGAATGACTCGTGCCACCGGCGGTGCGCGGCCTCGTCGTCATCGCCGTCGGCATCCGGTGGCTCGACGAGCACGATGTAAGTCCGAGCTTCGCCATGGCGCCGGCTCGTGCTCGCGCCTCGCCGCCGCGTCGCGCCGTCAGTGACGTAGCAGAGCGTCGGCGTCACTGCGAGGAGGACAAAGGCAAGAGCAAGGACAACGCAGGCAGTGGGTGATGACGTCATCATGTGAGCCATGGCAGTAGCAATGCAATCGTGTACGTGCACAGCACAAAAATTAATTTAGCGTGAGTGATCCCATGTTTATATATGCTCTCGAAATTAAACCTGTAATTTGGTTGGATTATTTTGTTTTTTGCTACAGGAATATACATGGCCCTGCAAAGTATGCGTGATCCCAGGATACATGGGAGATGCATCCTTGAAATCGTGAACTTGCAGAAGGTGTGGATGGATCATATCAGTAACTGCATCTGTTAGGTTTGGTATGTGTGTGCCATATGCTTGTGTACCCTCCTTCAAAGAAAACTATCTACGGCCACAGGTTTTTGTAAAAATACGTCAAATATAATTATATTATAAATCAAGTGTAATTAATTACATATATGTAATTTAGAGAGTTACATACGTAATTTTGGAACTTACACATATAATTTAGGAACTTATATTCTAGATACACTATAATTAGTAATTACATATATAATTTAGGGACTTAGTACAATATAAATACATACTGACTACTCCCTCCATCCCAAAATGATAATCATACTCCCTCCGTCCCTAAATATTTAACACCGTTGACTTTTTAAACATGTTTGACCGTTCGTTTTATTAAAAAAAAGTTAAGTAATTATTAATTCTTTTTCTATCATTGTATTCATTGTTAAATATATTTTTATGTATACATATAGTTTTACATATTTCACAAAAGTTTTTGAATAAGATAAATAATCAAACATGTTTAAAAAAGTCAACGGCGTCAAATATTTAGGGACGGAGGGAATATATGTTTATGCATCAAGACTAAGGATAATTTAAATCACATCAATCAAGACACCATGCACACATTCTCCTGCAATACATGCATCAATTAAAACATCATGTCAATTACACCCTAGCATGCACATATTCTCTTATGTGGCATTAATTGTATTTCAATGAAATCCATGTTCATGTGGTTATATGATGATCAATTTGAGAAATTTTGGATTCCATTATATGATGATCAATTTGGAAAGGAGTGAGTATTTTTTTTCATGAAAAATATGGCAACACATTTATATCAAATCCGAAGAAAAAACCAGCTTCTGAGAATGAATCCGGTAAGCACTTGTTTAGATTTATTCTTTCCTTTGATGCGCCAAATCGCTACTCAATGTTTCAGTTCACCTCCCACTCTCAACAGATAATGGCAGCATTATCTGTAGGCATTCTTGAAATGAGAAGCTGCTGTTGGTCTCTGACTCCCCTCAAGGCCTGAAAAAAGAGTATAAAGAATCAGACTGACTTAGTTATGGATGATCCTATGAGCAATCAGCAACAAGTTCCAACCTTTTTCATTTTCATTGTTCGTTTATTTTGGTAATTAAATAGGACCTAGTTGTACAACTCATATACAACGAAACATGTAACCATAGATTAATGAAAGAATAGCATATCCATATACACCGTAGTCATTTACAACTGTTGATCAAATTTAGTCATATATATAAGTCGAACAGTTAGGTCGTATATGTATAGCAATTTTCGTTTGGAGGTCTGGATTTCTTATCCTACTGCTGGTCTTATTGTCGAACGGATTAGTGAACTACTTCCTCCGTTTTACAATGTAAGTCATTCTAGCATTTCCCACATTCATATCGATGTTAATGAACCTAGACATATATCTCTATCTAGATTTATTAACATCAATATGAATGTGAAAAAAGTTAGAATGACTTACATTGTGAAACGGGGAAAGTATATAAGCAAAAAAAAAAAAGAATATTCGGGTAAGCTTCTGGAACTATCACTATATCAAAGCTGGTTACAACAATATTAATTAATCAATGTCTTATGGGTAATCGAATGAAATGCTGTTCTGTTTTAGGAAACTCCATGAGAAGTACGTAAATACTAGGCTCTGATGAGTTCTTTTTGTTTTTTAAGACAATGATTTGTGATAATTATTTGAGAGTAAAAAAGGAATAAATTATTACAAAGTTCAAAGGTTATTTCAAAAGGTATTTAAAAAATTAATATGTTAGTTTTTTATATAAAATCAAAAATCTACCAGCTTAGAAAGAGTGCGCATTCACCAAAGGAGAAGCCTGTACATTTCATGGGCTTCCCAAAGCAAACAAGTCCGTGGGCTGGAAACGCTCCACACTGCAGCCCTATATATCATCATCTCCTATCTTGGACGGAGCATTAACTAATTATCACTTTTTAGATTTGATGTTTAATAATTTATCTTTCATATGGCATTGGTTCTTATGTACTTGTATATGACATGTAAGTTCAGTCGTAAATTGTTAAACATCACGTGTAAAAGTGATAAATAGTTAAATATTTTGGTGTACAGTTGGATATTCCGGTTCCCGTGATGACAGACAAAACGGCATGACGCGGAAGACAGATAATGAAACACCGAGGAAATTCACTACAGCTAACACAATCTTAATGGAAACTCTGGAATATAAAACAATCCCAGGAAACATAACCAACATTCTTAGTCTTCTTTTATTTTTTTTTTTGTTGGCATTGTCTGACTGTTTGGTCTCGTAGGAATGAACACAAGAAAAGCTATAAAATTTTCCTTTCCCTGTGATTCCGGAGGAAAAATAAAGGAAATGTTAAACCTGAGTCCAGATTCCCTAGAGTTGGATATAACTCTACAGGGTGGAGTTGGTTAAACATTTGCCATTCGGTATACTTCAAGGGTTGAGATTAAGCCACATTAATTTGTACTTAAAAACCAGTAACTGACCATGCAACAAATAAACTTGCATCAACAACTTGTCATGAGATCATTTTTACTGTATAATTAGCACAAAAATTTAATGCTTCATCTATCTATTATATACTAAAAGTCCATTAAACTTCCTATAAACACTCTCAAGCCACCACGTGGCACTTCTATAAACGCTCATAGACCGCCATGTGGCAATGCCTAATCTCACCGTCGATTTTCACTTAAGGTGGACCGGATAATTTAGACTATTAAATTAGATTAGATGTATTTTATTTAAAAGGAAACTATTCACCGGAAAAAGAAAACAAAAATGCACAAGTACTCCATAGGTACGTACGTACGTGAGACTTAAAAAACAATGAATCTTATTGCCGTTTATCTTACTGTTCACCAGAAAAAGAAAACAAAAACACAAGTACTCCATAGGTACGTTCATATACGTAAGACTAAAAAGCAATAAATCTTACCTACTGTTTATCGAAAGAAAAAGAGACTACCCACAGACTTATTATAAAAAAAATAAAGCGAACATAACATACGTAGGACCATTAAAAAATCGATTATCTTTAAAATCAAACTTTCTACTATTTAAATTTAAGCAAATATCACTGTCAATTTTCATTTAAATTGGTGAACCTAATATTATAGACCATTAGATTAGATGTATTTTATTTTAAAAACTAATACCTTGTTACTCTGTGTATGTATACGGGAAAGCTATATAACTGTTAGGGTAAAAACATAAGTAGTTCGTACGTACATACGACTTGGAAAAAGAAATGAAGTTTACCTACTATCATCAGAACAAAGAAAAATCTACACATGGTAGTCTTTTGAAATAGTATTTTCAAAACCCCTTACTATAAAAACAATAAAACAAAAAAAATGTGTATCATTAGGAAAAGATCGATGGTCATATGAAATAGTATTATATACTATTTAAAGATAAATATATTACTCTACAAATTTACATAAATATACATAGTTAAACTAAATTTATATTATAAATATGAAATATCCCATCAATGATCTTTATTCGTTCTATCTTAACATACGAGGTTGATATATATAATATTTAATGCTATGATAATTTTTTATTTCACATCATATTTTAGGGTGTCTTGACAAATACACAACGCTAATTTAAATCTACATTTGTAAAAATAAAAACAATACAATTTAGTTGCTTAATTTTACACCATTAGATTAAATTTATTATTTAAAAATAATACATTTCTCCTATATACGGATACATGAGAAATATGTAACAGTTGACCGGAAAAAGTACTCCGTATGTACATATGATTGAAAAAAATAATATTGCTTACATATTGTTTGCTGGAAGAACAGAAAACGTACTTATGATAAAGCCAAAAAAATCGGCAGTCCTTAAAAATAATTTTCTACAATTTAAGGATAAAATATAATAATCTTCAAATTTACGAAATGTAAATATAAAATACTCAATCAATGCTTTTAAGCGTTTTATCTTTTAAATTATTTTAAAATTATATATCCAATTTGTAATCCGGTTGTATTCCTTTAAATAAATAAACTACTAAATATCAATAGCCCTAAATACATTATAAATATGGAGCCGCCATGTAATAATTAATGTTATGATAATAATTTCACATCATATTTTAGGTGTAAAAAGCACTTAACGAATACACAAGGCTGATTTAAATGTACATGTGTATTCTCCAAATTATCAGTGGCGTCTCATATGATTAGAAACAATAGGTGTTGAAAACAAACTGAACACTGAACTAACATGCACTACACTATAGATATTTGTCAAAATATGATACGGTACTTTGGAGATTAACGTGGTAGAATTTGTCAAAATATGATATGGTTATGTATAAATTCTTTTATTGTTTTGGGATAAAATTTAACTCCTTCAATTTATGTGAAAGAGGGAATACAAGTAATATAAGTCTATCTTCGATTAGATGAAGTAGTATCATTAGCTATATTTTTAATAGAAAATATGTTTCATTAATATATAATAAAATTAAAATGTTAATTAAAGTCGTCTATGGCATATAAAATAAAAAAATGTTATATAAAGTTTGGAAACTCCAAAAATTTTTAAAAAGAATCACACGTAATACAAGTAGCTTCATTATTGTGACACATTTTTTTTCTAATAAATTTGAAGATATACAATTTCAACTAATACGCCCAAACCAGTTATTAACGAACATACGTTTAAAATAGAGTAAAAAAATATTTAAAAATATCATCCACACATAAACATTTGTAATAAAATTTCAAATAAGATTAAACAACATACCCGCGCGTATGCGTGGGCTTCCTTCCTAGTTATATAAAAAATCACACACATTAATATTGATATGGTTCATTGTATGTGAAAGCACTATACATGTTGGTATAGACTGCTTGAAGCTTTAGAGTTGATCGATTATATCTATTGTTTGGGCAATAACAAAACACTGGTCTATTATTTTTTTTGGTGAGAATTTAATCAAATCGCTATTATAGAGAAAATGCATGAAAAAAAGTTTCCTCGAAAGTCATAACCATTAATTTAAGGAGTTAATTTATTAGGTGAAATTGATGAGGAATGATCTAAGCTGTAGGAAACAATGGATGTCACAGATTTGGCCAACTCCACCTGGTAGAGTTATACTCAACTCCAGGGGATCCAGACCCGTTAAACCCACTCCACGCTCATGTTTTTCCCAGCTCGTGTTGGGTGGAGGCAAATATTATTATTATGAGAAATATGGAGGATTTATTTTCCTATGAGGGTTGTTTGGAATACTAAGGTTGGAAATTGCCAAATTCTTTAGGGTTCTTTTAGAACACATGATTTAAAAACACGTGGAAACTAAAAAAAATATAGGAATAGGTTGTCATGACATAAATATAGGAGGAGACTACGGATCGGTCGCCCGATCCGGATTGGCAAAAATCGGACGCTAACATCAGCATGACGTCAGCGCCACGCATGCATACAAAACCGCTTTAAATTAATTTTTCTCTTAAATTATTTATCTAAATTATGATCCGATTGTACCATTAAATTCGTTACAATTAAATCTTCAAGACAAGACCACACAAGGATATATTCCGATGATTTTTTTAGCTTATTATTGAATTATTTTAAAATATTGCACGATGTTCCACCAAGTATATCGGAATTGTTTCACTAAGTAGATCGAAAATGTTTCAATCGTTTAAATCAGACGTTGTTTCACCTTATATAAAAACAATGTTTCAGCAAATAGCGAAAAAATATTTCAGTTCACTGCAACATTAATCTATACATAGTGAAACATTGTGAGTACATTAGGTGAAACATTTTTTGTGGAAAAAAAATAAAACGAATTCCCTTAATAGAGGGTTTCCAAAATATGTGAGTGATTTGTTGAAAAAAAATATTTCAGTTCATTGCAACATTAGATCTATACATAGTGAAACATTGTGAGTATATTAGGCGAAACAAAAAATTAAACGAAATCTCCTAATAGAGGTTTTTCTAAAATATGTGGGTGATTTGTTACAATAGAGTATGTGGTGGGGACACGTGGCAGTGTGGGTGGTGGGGCCCTAGGGGCGTCCACGCGCGTCGGGTGGGGGGGGGGGGACGATTTTTGCTGCGCTCCCCCGAGCGCCCGATCAACAGCATTCTCGAAAAGTATATTTGGCCTCAAGTTGTATGGATTAAGGCAATGAGATCTACTATTAACTTAATACTCAGTATTCCTATTTTTTCCCTACCAACCATTAAAAAATCAGTCAAATGTTTTTTATACCTTTTCGTGTTTCTATTTTACACACGCGGCACATTCCTATATTTTCATATGAATGTGTTTCAAAAGAGTTATAAAGTTAACCGCTATATAAACTAGTGTTACATAATCGGTTATCGGCAAAGAGTCCATTTAAAACAGCATTGTTTTTTGTTGTGTACGTGTCTTTCACGTAATATGTAAAATAAAAAAAAAGAAGTTTCTTACAAAATTTGTACCACGAATTTTACATGAAACAGTGGTGATTCTTTATGGCGTTCTGAACTACAGGTAGGTACTCCGTGCCACTATAAAACCTCTCCTCCCTCGTCCATGCGCCGTTGACAGTGCAGTACACACTCATTGGCCACTTTCCCTTCTTCCACCGCTATACCTTCCCTTCCTCCATGGCTTCAGAATCTCTGCAATGCAAGGTACCAATTACCAGACTACCAACATCGACACATTCTCACTCACAATCTCACTACTTTGTCTTCCTTCTGCATGCATTCACATCCACTGGGAGGTTGAGAATGAGAGAGAACATTTATTTTTCATCTCAATCAGAGATATTTTAAATGATTGATTATGATTTGATTCATGCTGCAGGTTTTGGCTCTCAGAGTGTCCATCCACTGCGAGGGATGCAAGAAGAAGGTGAAGAAGGTGCTCCAGAGAGTTGAAGGTGTGTGCGTTTGTATCAAATCAAATCAAATCACCTGCATTTTGATCCATTTTTAGCTCCCCTTTTTTTGATGCTGCAGTTAGTAGTTTCATCGGCGAAGCATCTGTGGAAACAGATTTTTTTCCCTTCTCTTTTCACTTCAAAAAAGCAGAGAAAAACGTGACTAAAACTGACAGAATAATGTGCTCTGTTGATTCCGAAGGCGTGTACAGATGCGACGTCGATGGCCGGAGCAACAAGGCGACGGTCACCGTCACCGGCAAGGTCAGCGCCGACACTCTCGTAAGGAAGCTGAGGAGGGCCGGGAAGCACGCCGAGCAATGGCCGGAGGAGCAGCAGCAGCAGCAACCCAATGGTGGTCAGTGCCAAGAAGAAACCAAGAACCAAGCTGCCGACCCGGGCATGTCCGGCGAGCCGGCTGAGCCGGAGAAGCCGGCGTCCGGCGACGCCGCGGAGCCAAGCGACCCAAAGGTGACGCATGAAGAACCCAAGAAGGTCGCCGGCGAGGGCGCCGCCGCCGTGGCGCCGGCTGAAGACGGTGGCACGGAGATCACCGACGCCAATGTCAGTGAGAGCGCCGGCGACGGCGGCGGTGGCGGCGGCGGCGGCAGCGTCGAGACGGTCAAGGCGCAGCAGCCCAGTGAGCCCAAGAGGAGAAGGAAGCAGCAGCCGCCGCAGCAGCAGCAAGAGGAGAAGGCAGGTGAAGCCACCATGGCCACGGCGGCGGCGGCGGCGGCATCAACGCAGGGCAACCACACGAGCCACCACTTCCCGGCGGCGCCATTGCAGCAGCAGCCGGTGCACGTCATGAGCTACAACGTGGCGCGGCCGAGCTCGAGCGCGGCGTACTACGCCGCCGCGCGTCCTGCATCCGCCGCGAGGCCTCCACCTCCATTGCCGCCGGCGCCGCCGCAGGAGCACTCGTACGCGTACTCGCCGTACTACTCGCAGTCTCAGCCGTCGCCTTACCGCTACGGCGGCTACTACAGCTACTACTACTACGGCGGCGGCGGCGGCGGCGGTGGCGGCGGCCAGAGGACGCCGCAGAGGAGCGCGGCCTCGCCGGCGAGGAACTCCTACGGCGACCTTTTCAGCGACGACAACGCCAACTCTTGCAGCGTCATGTGAAACCAAGCTCGAAAAAATTAATTCAGATTATGTTTAGACTTGCTAAACTTATCTAGTATTATAAGCAGGTTTAAGTCGTATTGCTACTAATGTAGAAATTAATTTCAAAGGTAGCTGTTGTATTAGTTGTTGTCAGATGATTCTCTCACTTGAGATGTTGAGCAAAAGGCAGGTCTTGTTGTAGTAACATTTTGTAAGGTGACATGCCTGAGCTTTTGATGACTATTTGCAACCAGAACAACAGGTTCTTGAATTTTTTTCGATTCATGATCTTTTATCACTTTATGTAGATTTGGGTAATACAGTTATGCTATGGCTGTATTTAGTTCAGCGCAAAGTTTGGATTTTGGTTGAAATTAGAGATGATGTGACTGAAAAGTTATGTTTGTATGACAGGTTGATGTGATAGAAAAGGAGTGAAGTTTGGATCCAAACTTTGGATCTAAAAACAGCCTATACTTCATATGAGATTTGAGTGAAGTTCAGCAGAAAAAAATACTGCATATGAGATCATTTCAGAGAAGACTGGAGGACAATAATCATTTGGCTAGGAAAGACCGAAACTCCGAAAGAGATGGAATGATATGCAATTATAGTTCTGGTCAAGTTAACCAATTGAAACTGTCGAACTCGATGCAATTATCAATTATGTGCTAATTACCAGATCCATTCAAGAGGTTGTACTGTTATAGTCAAATCTGACTCAACTGAATGCAGTGCAGGTCTTGCAAGAAACCTGCATCCATTCCTGTAGTATACAGTTTTCCTTCAGACAAGTGCATTCAGATCCCTTGTGATGCTAATTGCCACCAAAATGCTATGCAACTTCCATTATTAACCTTGATTATGAACACACAAGTTGGTAAACCCTTTTGCCGTTTGTTTCCATTCGGAGAAGAGAACAAAAGAAGCCATGAATGAACTAACTGGGTTTCAACATTCAACTGTCCCTTATTTTTCTCTTTCTGATTTTCTCACTGAATGAACATGGCCAATCCAAGCAGCAAGCAACAAGAAGGTGCAGGCAGCAATGGTGGATTCACCTTTCTCTCCCAGCAGGGATATGCTGAAGCTAACATGGCAAAGTGCATTTAATGTTGCAGGCCACTGACAAGACCAGCTTGAAGCTTGGAATATAGTGCATGACCATGAATGAATGGATGAATGACCAAGGAGGACACAAGGTTCAGACAAAGCTTGCATCCACAGCTAAAGACAACACTCACAGCTTGTGAAGAAAAAAAGATTTAAGTTCTGTATGACTGTATCTGACGAAGCAAACTGCAAGAACATGAACAGCCAAGGAAGATAAGTTGTGTCTCAGTTGTCTAGGACATGAAGGCGACATTGGTGTTTTGCTAGTACAAAGAAGCATTAGTTTGGATCATGGACAGGGTGTTTTGATGCTATCCTGGCTCATGAGCTGGTGGGCCCAGATCCTGGAGAATAAATAGTAGGGCCCTCATGAACAGAGAACTTGGGAAGCAGTGTGGTAAATAAGGTAGGCCAGTAGGAGTACAGATTTCAGATTTCAGGCTTGCTTTCTGCATACCTTGTCCAGGTACTAGTAAATGTTAGCAGTATTTTATTTTAAACTAAATGTTACTCGATTGACATTATGTTTATTATGATCAGTGCCCAAAAACCTCGATTGACCGGTTGTAGTTGATGTTGCTATATTTATTATGATCGAGTAAGACTAGCAAATCAAGTAAAAAAAAAGGGAATTTGTGGGCCATTCGTCTAATTCCAAGTTGTTTCAGACACAAGAAAAGTATCACTGAGGAGGATATGCTTCATCTGTTTAGTACTCTTTCATACTCCATCTTCCTGTTATGATCCAAAGTTGTTGGTTTACTTACAAAACTCCGAAGTTTCCTGACAGCATGGTAGCATACGTTTGACTGATGACTAGAGGATGCTTAATTATGCTTTGCTTGCTGCATTTTCGTCGGTCAAAAATTGTCTTCAGAATGAAACTTTTCTTCAGTTTGGTGCCATTTGTTGAGCAAAGCTGCTGCTTCTTTCCAGCGAAGAAGTCGGTTTTTCCTAGGTAGCGATGAAGATTACGTTGGCAAAATCAATCAAATCAGCTCCTTGGCAAGCTGCTTGGGCAGATCCAGAGGGTTCTTGGGTATCACGTGAATACCCAAAAGTTTCTGAAAAAAATATATATGTTTGTATATATTTAACTAGACGATGTTTACAGTGCAGTCACATTAGTTTGAGGAGCCTCACAGTGCCACATAGGCTAGAGATACGGGTCTAAAATCCAGGATCCACGTCGGTGAGCCGGGGGGAGGGGGTCACTCGCCGACGCATGTGCAAAGCCATGCTGCGTAAGGCTCCGCCCTTCACAACGCGGCTGCGCGCGTTCCTCCCTGTGTCGCAACTCGCAAGCCCTCGAGCAAGGCGAAGAACGAGTGTCTAGTTTTGGCTCCACATATTAGCGATATGACATCGAATATTTGGTTTCTTTGATGTGGGGCTAAACACCACGTACTTGCGCTGTGAACGCCCTCATACTTTATTCTCAGCCTTTTTTTTCCCTCAACGATCCACCCTTCCAGAGTCCTGCATTATCTTGTATTCTTGTGGTGAATTTTATCTACAATCAAATTAATACCCAGACTTGAAATCGTACTGAATCCATGAGCTCAACAGGATTCTGATACATTAGTAGTAGCGAACAATGTTAAATTTGATCTGTGATCAGAACCACAGAGAAAAGAATAATGTGGCAGATTTAACTCAAGTAGGAGTAGAAGTCTATACTCCAATAGAGCCCCGGTAGTATTTGCCTTGTGCAGTTGTGCTGCACTCCAAGCAGGGCAAGAATGGTCATGTCAAATGTAAGGAAGCTGGTAGTACTCCCTTCGTATCATAATAAGGGGCCATTTGAATCATAGGGTCGAAAAAATAGATAAATAGAAAAAAAAATACAGAATTCTAATAGAAATTGAAGTGCAACAGAGAATTGCAAAACACATGAACGGGTCATTTGATTAGAGCGTGGGAAAAATGTAGAAATCGGAGGAGAGCGACAGACTCAAAGGAAATTTTTCAAGAGGTTGAAGCTCTTGCTACATTTTCTCTAAAATCCACATGCAATGTGTCATTTTATAGGAATTTTATAGGATTTGGACATCTTCAATCCTTTGAATCGAAGGGCTAAATAGAAAAATTTCCTATAGGATTTGAATCCTATGAAATTCGCACATAAATCTTTTGATTCAAAGGGGCCCTAAGTTTAATTTTTTTCTCTCTCTCGTTTGTTATAAAATAAATTTGTTTTAAGTAATCATTACATCGAAGTTTATAAAATTTGGAGATAAATATATCAGGAAGTAAATAAATTAAAAGATTATTGCAATAGGATTTGATAAAGTGAGAATATTTTGGTTCGTATAGTTTTATATTGGTATGTGTTGAATTGGCGAAAAATAAACTTATTTTGAAACCTACAGAGTACTCCCTCCGTCCTATAAAAAAACCAACCTAGTCCTTGTTTAATTCCAAACTTTTTTTTAAACTTCCAACTTTTCCATCACATCAAAACTTTCCTACACACACGAACTTCAACTTTTTCGTCACATCGTTCCAATTTCAACTAAACTTCTAATTTTGGCGTGAACTAAATACACCCCAGTACTACACCCCAGTACTAGATGTGACATTTTCTAATACTACGAATTTGAACATATATTTATCTAGATTCGTTGTAGTATGATGTGGCACATCAAGTTCTAGGTTCGTTTTTTTAGACTAGCAAAAATGCCCGTGCGTTGCAACAGGTGAAAAATTTCTAATGATAATATACATTTTTCATGCATAACCATGTCAATGGCAATGTTTGTATAGATCGTTTGTAGCTAAGACAATCAAAAAATTGGAACATCTTCAATATAATAGCCCAACCTTGACGATGGCAACCTTACCGATGTTTGCTTTATCTAAAAATAATTGGATTATTCATGTGGCAACATACATATAATCTAAAATGCTCTTTCAATCTCATTCCTGCAACCAATAATAGGACCAATTAAATCCTACCCTGTCTCGCATGACCAAGTCTACATAAAATAGAGTCATTGAGCACTCTTCTCTAAATAACAATTAAAAATATGTTTATTTTTTAATATTATTTCCATATAATATGTTATCAAGAATAGTAGCTATACTTAACAAAAATAGTTTATAATTGCCTACAGAGATACGCAGGGTCTCCAATACATGAGAATAAATGACGATCGTAGAGGAGATGGAAAAAACCGATGGATCCTATTCGACCCAAGCGTTCATCAATTTATCTTTTTTTTCTAACCGTTTTCTTAGAGCAGATTGTACTTTTATAAATGGTATTTTTTTTCTTACGCGATTTTTTCAAACCATTTTTTAAGAAATGGCGTGTTTTTCTGATAGTTTTTTCCTTGCATGTTTGTTTTTTTTGCTTTTTTACGGATGAAGGAAACCCTTTTTTGTTCTCGTTCTTTTTTTTTGTTTTTACGGATGAAGGAAACCTTTTTTTCCAACACATTTTCTTTTGCGCTTTTAATTGACATTTTTTTCTCACACATTTTTTTAACCGCTTTCATTTTGTCACGTATTTTTCTTTTTAAATGTACGATGAAAACTTATTTTTGTACATAGTAAGATTAGATTAGATTAGATTAGAGATAGAGAATAGATATATACATACTACTAAAACAAATTAAAATCGGTCCTTTTGCCGCGCTCTTTTTCCGACTTTTCTCTTTTCTTTTTCCCTGTTTTTAAGGGCAATCGTATCTACGGTTTTCCTTTTCTTTTTTTAATCGGACTCTTTTTTTTCTAGGTTGTTTTTTATTTGGACTGGTAGTAGAGGCCGCGCTTTTTTTCCCGACTTTTCGTTGTTTAGTTTTCCCAGTTTTGGAATTGGATCTACGTTTATTCTTTTTCTTTTTTTTCACCGCTTTCGTAGGGGAGTCGGACTTTTTTTTCTCGGTTGTTTTTTTTGCTTTTTTTTTTTGCAAAACTGACTCAAACATGGATGACAAACCGTGGAAATATCTTTAGTTTTTATAACCGACTCAAACATGGATGACGGACGGCGGAAGCATCTTTAATCTATTATATTATTAAAGGAATAGAAAAAGGAGTCTCCACGTTCGCTTCATGGCCTAGATATTCTCACATTAATTGGAAAAAAGAAAAAACAGAGTCCATATAAAAATATAATTTAGAAATAGCTGAAATTCGGAATTAAAAAATAAGGAATATTAGAAGAGAAGACTAGAGTCTATATAGAAATACAATTTAGAAATAGTTGAAATTCGGAATTAAAAAATAAGGAATATTAGAATAGTAGACTAGAGTCCGTATAGAAATACGATTAGGAAATAACTGAAATTTGGAATTGAAAATAAGGAATATTAGAAGTAGAGTATAGAGTCTATATAGAACTACAATTAGGAAATAACTGAAATTCAGAATTAAAAATAAGGAATATTAGAAGTAGAGTATAGAGTCCGTATAGAAATACAATTAAGAAAAAAATAGAAATTCAGAATTAAAAAAAAAGGAATATTAGAAGTAGAGTATAGAGTCCATATAGGAATTTAAAACTAACTAAAATTTGGAATAAACATAATAAAATTAAATGAACAGTTTAGAGTCCGTATAAAAATATAATTTTCAAATAACTAAAATTCAAAATTAAGAAAAACATGGGAAGAAAAATTTAAGGTCAATATAGGAATACAAATATAGAAATACAATTTAGAAGTAACTGAAATTCGAAAAAATAAAAAATAAAGAATATTGAAAGATGAGTTTAGAGTCCACATAGAAATACAATTAGAAATAATAAAAATTAAGAAATAAAAATAAATAATATTAGAAGAAAAGCATAGAGTCTATATAGAAATACAATTTATAGAAAATTTGGAATTAAAAAAAGAAATATTAAAAGACGAGTCTAGAGTCCATATAGGAATATATATAATTTACAAATAACTAAAATTTGATTTTAAAAATAATTAATAACTAACACGTATATAAAATATAATATGAAATATAAGAAATAAAAATAAATAATATTGAAAGAAGAGCATAGAGTCTACATAGAAATACAATTTACAGAAAATTTGGTATTAAAAAAAAGAAGTATTAAAAGACAAGTTGTCGACGTTTGATGTCGCGATTCCAGTATTTGCATGGTATGGGAATCGTTGGTACTAGGATATACATAAGACTGAGGTAAAAGAGACGGGGACGAGGATTTTTATATAGGCTCGGGCCCTTGAATTGTCAGGTAATAACCCTACATCCTGTTGGCCGAAGCCGGTATTGCTCTTATTCACCATAATCACACTAGTACAATATTTGGGGTAGCCTATCTAACTGTTGTCGACATGGCGGTCTGTAGTTCTGACTCGTAGTCGACAACAGGGTAGTCTTCCTCCTCGAGTTCGTGCCCGGCGAGATCAAAGATAGCGCTTTCGTCTCTCTTGACAGTATCCGGAGACACCGTAAGGGACTAGCCATGCTTATCCCTGAAGTCGATACCCGGCGTCTTGTCTTGACGTATGTTGGCTTGTATGTTGATCTTCTGTCTTGATCTATGTTCCATGTATGTTGATTGTGGGTCTCTTCCATGGCGGGTGTGTATTGTGTCCCCTCTCCTCCTAGGGGGCCTTGTATTTATACCCATAGGTGTTCCTTTGTCCAAGTAGAAATAAGGAAACCAATATGGATACAATCCGAGTAGTCCTTGTCGTTTCCATATAGAACTCCTCCTATATCCGCAGGTTGTATCCGTATAGGACATGGTATGTGGTGGGTCCTGCCGAGATTTAGTCAACTACTATTAGCTATGTGGTATCCATAACCCTGACACAAGTCTAGAGTCCATATAGGAATATATATAATTTACAAATAACTAAAATTTAATATTAAAAATAATTAATAAATAACACGTTTATAAAATATAATATGAAAATTAAGAGATAAAAATAAATAATATTGGAAGAAGAGTATAGAGTCTATATAGAAATACAATTTACAGAAAATTCGGAACTAAAAAAAGAAATATTAAAAGACGATTCTAGAATCCATATAGGAATATATATAATTTACGAATAACTAAAATTTAATATTAAAAATAATTAATAACTAACACGTATATAAAATATAATATGAACATTACACATTAGTAGTTTTGTAGAGTTATTGCAAAATTTAAAATTATATTGTCATTTTAATATATTTGAATAATATAATGAAAAAACATATATGCTATTATATGAGAGAAAATATAATGATGCTAGCCGCGCAATCTGCGTGGGCCACAATGCTAGTTTTTATAATAGTAGAGATCGGACAATTATTTTTGGGGAATCAGACAGATTCGTTTTTTCCCCCGAATTTTCTTTTATCGCGTCAGATTTGGTTTTTCTTTTCTTTTTTTCGCACGTTTTCTTTCGCCCGGTTTTTTTGGATCGGACAATTTTGGTTTTTTTTTTGCCCGGTCTTTTTTTGCCCCTTTTTTCCGGCTCGGACAGATTTGCAGATTTGGTTTTTCTTTTCTTTTTTCGCACGTTTTCTTTCGTCCGGTTTTTTTGATCAAGACAATTTTGGTTTTCTCTCGCCTCTTTTTTTCTAGACTTTTTCTTTCGCCGGTTTTTTTAGATCAGACTATTTTGGTTTTTTTTGCCGGTTTTTTTCGCCTCTTTTTTCTAGATAGGGCAGATTTGGTTTTTCTTTTCTTTTTTTTCCGCACGTTTTTTTTGCCCGGTTTTTTTTTGGATCGGACAAATTTTGTTTTTTATCTGGCTTTTTTGACTGACGATGAAAGCATCTCTTATTAAGTAGTAGAGAAGAGATTGAGGGAGTATATACTAGCAACAGGGAGGCCATGGCAGGTGCTTCGGCTAATAATAAGGGAAGGTGCAGCTAGGCAGCGGCGCATGCAGATGAGTGGTCGGTCATCCATGGACATTATCGCCGTATAGGCCTTTCTCGGTAACATGTCAATCAAGCCTACTAGCCTAGGCTGCTGTGTCCTGTACGTATCCAACGCGACCCAACCAATACATTCATTTATTTGTACGCTGTATCTACGACAATACGCGTTGAAAATACTGTTTATGTGATCAAAAAACATTAATATATATTCCCAGGGATCAACTACAGCACAACATCCGTTGTAGTCTAGCTGGTTAGGATACTCGGCTCTCACCCGAGAGACCCGGGTTCGAGTCCCGGCAACGGAATTTTTTGTCTTTTTACACGCAGCTCGTGCAAATTCTGAATGTGCACTGAATACATAGAATCCATAACTCTGAATATGCACTGGATAAAGGAGTTTATGAAATTTTCAGCGCATCCTGTTCTTCAAACTTTGCCCAAACCAAGATCCCAAAGCTCGAGCCAGCACTTGGATGCATAGATTTTGCTGTTCAACCATCTCAATCCATAAAAGAGGGCCAAATACGAACTTGCAAATCCAAAACATCATGTGGAACTTGCAAATCCAAAACATCATGTGGAATTCACTTGGATGCACATCATGTGGATGCACAGTTTGCTGTTCAACCATCACCTACGTTACCCAGATACAGGGATACGGATACGCAATACGTTGATAAGGGGATACGATATTTTCCAAAAAACAAGGATACGGGGATACGTCTATATATATATTGAAAACACAAAAAAAATTAAGGAAATTACATTAATATATATTAAAAATACAAAAAAAATAAGGAGCTTTTATAAAGAAATAGCGATATAATACTAGTATTAGTGTAGCCGATTCCATATCAATATTTTGCAATTTTCTTTTCTATAAGCAATTCAAATTAACAAATGATTAAGATCCCAAAAACCACGTATTAATAGTTCAATCATATAACTCTTGATGACTTTGCATCAACATTAGCAGCCGCACAAACCAGTAACCACTAGGATTGCTGGATGCACTAGCACTTACTTTGTCCTAAGAAAAACAAGAAAGGCACAACAGATTCAAGCAAGAAACGTTCAAAGAGCATGGATTTACCCGGCAGGCAGTCAAGCAAACAAAGAAAAAGCTCCCTGCTTTGATGCTGCCAGCGGCCAGCCTGCCACCGGCCTCCGCTATGCCCGGCAACGGTCGTGGCCTCCGAGGTTGGCGGCGAAGGAGGTGCGCCGCCGCCCAGCCGCGGCAGCTCTTCCGTCTCGCGGAGAGGACGTTGTGGCCCGCGCACGGCAACCAAGCGCGCGGCTGCAGCCGGCGTCTCCGGTGGCATTGCCGGGCACGCACGAGAGACAGCCATCAGGATGGGAGCGTATGAGGCGGCGCATCCCTGATGCGAGCTAAGACGGAGGCACGTCGCGGCCGTATCGCTGGCGTATCTTGATTTATTTTGTTTTTTTGAAATCACAAATATATGGGATACATACAGAATACGTATCGGAACGTATCCGTATCCGTCCGTACCGGAACGTATCCGTTGCCGTATCAGATACAGATACGTCGCTTTGTAGCCGTATCAGGGTAACGTTGACCATCACAACCCATAAAAGAGGGCCCAAAAATACGAACATGCAAATCCAAACATCATGTGGAATTCATTTCAGTATGCAAGGTAGCTTCTCATTTGGGAGAGATTACACAAGCTAAAAAAGGATTCTGGATCTATTATGCTGAAGGTAACAGATGATGAATTCATAGTTTCAAAACAGCTCGACAAGTATCGAACAATGAAGCGCCAATTGACGGTCTCCAATGGACATATGATCTAAAGAGCTAAATAATCTATATAAATAGACTGCTCAAATCAACAGTTTCATTCATGGAGATTTTCAGAAATCAAGCCTCAGCGGCAGCCTCGGCATTGCGCTTCCTCGCCTCCTCAATGATGCTGAGCTTGATGCCCTTGCCCTTGGGGAGAGATACCCACGGCTTCCTCTCCTTGCCGATGGTGAAGACGTTGCCCATGCGAGTCGCGAACTGGTGGCCGAGGGCATCCTCGACATGGATGGTCTCAAAGCTGCCCTTGTGCTTCTCCCTGCTCTTGATCACCCCGACGCGCCCTGTGTTCCTCCCACCGGTCACCATCACGACATTTCCAACATCAAACTTGATGAAGTCCACAATCTTGTTGGTCTCCAAGTCAATCTTGATGGTGTCGTTGGCCTTGATGAGTGGGTCTGGGTAGCGGATCGTGCGCCCGTCGTTGGTGTTCAGGAAAGGAATACCCTTCTGTCCAAACTGTACAGACCGGACCTTGCAGAGCTTGAACTGCATTATTAACAGAAGTATTTCAGTAAATATTTTAAAGCAAAAGTGTAGGACTCAATAGAATTTTGTCAAGCAAAAAAGGCACAAACCAAGCAAACCACATTGGCACAAGAAAGAGAACCTCAAAGTAAATCTATAAAGATAAGAATCCTATAAAAGGAACACATATTAGTAGGATATTAATAGGATCTGTCTTCAATTCCTACATCACTCAAACATAAAGAACTAAACAGAACAACATGATATGAAGCTACATCTGGTGGAACGGGCCCACTGGCGTACACATTTGTGGGTCAACAGTACCGATGGAGGATGAAACCAGCCATAGGAGGCAAACATGACTAGTAGAATTTAAAGATCAAGAAGTTTGCTTGATATTAGGCAAGGCATAGGATTTCACTTGATAAGGATATTTTTAGTTGTTTGTTTTTGTATTGCACAGAAGAATACAAAGCAAAAGTTCCTACTATTATGAACCATATAGTGATGGATAATTTAATATAAACCTTAGCGTCCTCATCCTTGATGCTGTGGAGACGGAAGCGACCCTTGGTGTCATACAGAAGGCGGAAATTCTCCCCAGTCTTTGGAATTGACACAACGTCTGCAGGATACAAGAAACTAATAAGGGATTCCATGGAATTAATTAGACATTGACTTCTCGTACAATGATGCAGCAAATCAGGGCACGCACCCATGAATCCAGCCGGATAAGTCTTGTCAGTCCTGACCTTTCCATCAACCATAACATGCCGCTGCATCAAGATGGAAATAACCTCACGGTAGGTCAGAGCATACTTCAACCTGTTCCTGAGGATAAGGATCAAAGGCAAGCACTCCCGAGCTTTGTGGGGACCAGAAGAAGGCTTGGGTGCCTGCCCAGGAAATAAACATCAGAAAAAATTCGAGCAAACACTTATCAAGTGAACACTTATACAGAATGCATTTGAACTGCGTGATATAACTTGCGGCTATACAATGTACTTACAAATGCTCCACCAAGCTTGTCAAGCATCCAATGGCTGGGGGCATTGAGCCTCTTCAGATGCTTCTTCAAACCCCTCGCCTATTAAGCAGAAAAGGAGATTCTTTTAACAAGATAAATACATATTGATAGCGTTTAACCAATCCAAATGAGAGAAATGAAAAGGGGGCAATACAGTAAAAACAAGATTCACCAAATAAGCACTTACAATCTATGCCATCATTCCTTGGGATTCTATGCGTTCATCAAACATTTAATGTTGAGATGGAATGGCTCATAACTATCAAAGGATGTTTTATGATTGGGAATCACAGTTTTACAGAAAGTAACTCCTAATTACCAAAAGGATGTCTAATAGAACGGGTGTTGAGCCATTTACTAACAACTTGACCAGGTTGTCACCCACAGAGCACTTACCCAAAATGATCTCTGATCCAAAATAACATATTTGACAAAGAACTCGCTCTACAAAGAATTACAGGTAGATCAAAAAGACATGAACCTAAAGAAGAGACCGATCTAGTAAGAACTAACCAACCGAACAAATCAACTCACCGCGTGATCTAACACAGGCAACAAGATTCCACCGGTACAATGCACGTAATTCTACGCCAACTAGACGATCACATATCCTGGTTTAAATCAAGAACTGGACTGACCATACAAGGCACCGAACGAACTGGAAAAAAAAACAAAAAGAAAATAACTGAACGACGCGAAGAAGAGAGAGTAAAGGGCGTTCGGATCTCACCATCTTGACCGGAGTTTAGCGTTCTCCTCGCGCGCGGGCGAGGACAACGACGGCGGCGGCAGCGGCGGCGGCGGCGACGGGAGGCGTGGAATAAACCCTAGAGAATGGCGATGGTGGCTGGATCGGGGGGAGGGTGTTTTATCTCCCGGAGGGGAGCTTACAGCCGTGGGATGCGGCGTTAACGGTGCAGATTTGGATGTGGCGGAGTACTTGGGCTCATCTGGGTTGGCTCGCGGCCCAGCACAAGTGTAGGCTCTCACGGACCGGGCCCGCTTCGTGGTCGCGTAAAAAGAGGCCGTGGCCCGGCTGGCTGGTTTGGTTCCTGATGGGCTGGGCCTAATCGGGAGAAATATGTCGCGAGTAGAATTCGCACGCATAGGAATAAGTCCACTTTGACTCCCTTAAAAGTGACCCGAATCTAATCCATAACCCTAAACCGCAAAACCGGATATCTCGACCCCCGAACTATTGAAACCGGTGCAATTTGACTCCCTTGGTGGTTTTGGAGGGCGGTTTTGGTGACGTGGCGCTGATGTGGCAGTGTTGAACTAGTCTATGGGGTTGACGTGGCGTTTAGGTGGCATTTGAATTAAAAACATATACATGGGACCCGTTTGTCATTCACACACATAAAAAATTATGGGGCCCACTGACATGTGGCCCCACATGTCATCCCCCCTCTCTCTCTTTCTTCTTCCTCCCCTCTTATTCCCTTCTCTCTTTCTTTCTCTTTTTCTCCCCTTCGGCCAGCCGCGGGGAGCACGGCTGGAGCGGCAGCGGGCGGGGAGAAAATTGTGATTTTACTATCGCAAAAGGATGGTTTCGCTGGAATACTATTCCTTCAAAGTGATTCTTTAAAAGGCTATCCTAAACTAAGGGGTGTTCACTAAAATGCTATTTTGGGTCTTTTTGGTTGCTAGAAATGATTTTGCTCTATTTTCATTTTTGTTCTGACCAAAATACCTTGTCTCAGATAGGTTTACCAGATGGAATCGGCGCTGACTGAGGAGTGCGGAGCGACATCGGCACTGGCGACACCGTCGCGCCTCCACATTGGGTCCGGCTCCGGCGCCAGCGCCGGCCCCCGCCACTCCCCCACCTACTCCTCCCCTCCCTCCTGCCCCAGTCCACTCGCGCTGCCGCCTCCATTCGCGTCCGCTGCCACTGCCGCCCCTCACTCAGCGCCTCAGCATCAGGTCCGGGTCCGGCGCCGGCGGCCCCCGCTGCTCCCTCTCCTGCTCCTCCTCCAATCCAGTCGCGCCGCGGCCACCATTCGCGTCCACCGCCCCTCGGTTAGCTCCGCGCCGCCCGTCAACCAGTGGCTCTGCCGCCTCCGTCGCATCCGGGTCCACTTTCGCCTCCTGCTCCTCGGCGGCGACGATGCGGCGGCGGCGCGAAGAAGGCCACCCACAGCGGGGGAGGCGCCGCGCAAACACGCGGCTCACCGGCGGCGGCGGCGGCTGTGGCTGGGAGGCGGCGGTCCAAGGCATGAACTCCGGTTGAGGCGGCTGGCCGAGCCGCTCCTCTGCAGGCCCCGCTATACCATGCCCTCGCCACGCCGCCGCTGGCCGCCGGCCACCCCACTCCCGACGTCGTCCTCGAGAGAGAGAAAGAGGGGAACAAGAACAAAAGACGTTAGAGAGTATGATAGGTGGGCCCCGAGAAAAAGTTAAAATTAAGAAAAACATTTCTATTCACCCAAAAGAGCAAAAATAGTATTTTGGTGAACACCTCTCAGTTTAGGATAGCATTTTAGTGAATCAGTTTGAAGCGATAGCATTTCAGCAAAATCACACTTTTGCGATAGTATAATCCCAATTTTCTCACGGGCGAGGGCTAGAGTGGTGGCGGCCAGCGGAAGCTGAAGCGGTGGTGGCGGCGGGCTAGAGCTAACGGCGGGTTCCAGAGCGGCAACGGGTAGCTCGATGGCCGGCAAGGAGGCGGGAGAGGACGGCAACGCTGACGCCGACGTCGAAGAGATCAAGCGGGGGGACAGCGGTCAACGGCACGGCACCTAAACGCCCTAACCCCAGTCCTCACCTCCACCGGCACGGCGCCCTCACCGGGGAACGAGCTCCCTGCTCCCTCCGCCACCTCCCGCCGTCTGTGATAACAAGATCCGGCGCTCTGGCCTCTCCGCCGATTGCAACAACAAGATCCGGGCATCTGGCGTATGCGACATCGAGCCTCTCAAGTGTCAAGCTAGTTAGGGGCGAGGGCCGCCATCGAGCTACGCCATTCAACATTGCAACGACGACGTCGTCAAGTCATTGCTCAAGCTCGCTGCGTGGCCGTCAATTCCCGCACCAGCCCCATCATCACCACCAACTCATCCCCCATTGCGTCTCCTTCAACCGGTGCTGCTAAGGCCACAAGCATCACAAAATCCAGAAATAAAATTGATTCATTTAGCAACTAACCAGAGATTGTTAGCAGGTCGTTCACCATCCACTGAAGAATAGGATGAGTAGGCATACGGGAGCAATTAATTTTGTCTGGCTTGAACACACCCAAGATGGCCACCCTCCCGAAGATACTCATGCTTGCGTCGAGCGGCACTAACCCGGACATCACGTCAGCGAAGATGAGCTGGCTCAGGTCGCTGGTGAAGCAGTCGGCTTGCAGGGCGAGCGTCATCCGTCGCCGCTCCCACCGCCACCACCGCTTCAGCTTTCCCCGCTCTGGCGCCCACCCGCCGCCGCTCCAGCTCATGCTCCCTCGGCGGCCCGGCCGGCCAAAGGGTAGAGAAAGAGAAAGAAAGAGAGAGAGGGGAGGAAGCGGGGAGGAAGAAGAACGTGTCCCACATGTCAGTGGGCCCCACTTTTTTTATGTGTCAATGACAAACGGGCCCCACATATTCGTTTTTAATTCAAATGACACCTAAGCGCCACGTCAACTCCACAGACTAGGTCAACACCACCACGTCACCAAAACCACCCTCCAAAACCATCAAGGGAGTCAAATTGCACCGGTTTCGATAGTTCGGGGGTTGAGATATCCGGTTTTACGGTTTAGGGTCATGGATTAGATTCGGGTCACTTTTAAGGGAGTCAAAGTGGACTTATTCCGTATGCATATGCACTACCGATCGAGTATTTGATCATCTCCTACGCCCTGATTTCTTTTTTTGTTTTACTAGCAAAAATACCTGTGCGCTGCAACGGGTGAATAAATTCTAATGATAATATACGTTTTTCATGCATAATTATGTCAATGACAATGTTTGTATTTTAATCAGCGGCTTGTTTTCTTATAAACGGTGTTTTTTTCTTGTGCAATTTTCTCAAACCATTTTTCAGAAATGGCGCATTTGTTTCTAACATTTTTTCCTAGCATGTTTTTTTATTTTTTTTAACTGACGACAAAAACCATATTTTTCTCCCTTTTTTGCTTTTTTTTTTCTCGTGTGTTTTTTGCCTGTTTTTTCTAACAATTATTTTCTCATGCGTTTTTTGCTTGTTTTTTTTTCAAATGTTCTTGTTTTGATTTTTTCCAATACAAGAGAATATATGACGAAATAAAAGCCGTGTAGTAGATGGCAAAAAATCGATGGATTCTATCCGACTCAAGCGTCCATTAATTTAGTGTTTTTTCTGACAGCTTTTTCAGAGCGATTTATTTTTTTAATAGACGGTGTTTTTCCTTGCGCGGTTTTTTAAATCATTTTTTAGAAATGGTGCATTTTTTCTTACAGTTTTTTCCTGGCATATTTTTTTAAAAAAATTTTTACCTACAATGGAAATAATTTTTCTCCCACGTTTTTTTTTGGAAGATGGAAAACCTTTTTAGCATGTTTTTTTTCGCTTTTTTCTCACGCATTTTTTTGAACCGTTTTTTCTCGTGTATTTTCTCTTTTTAAATAGTTAGATTAGATTAGAGATAGAGAAGACATATATACTGATTAGAAATTGTAATTTGTTTCGCCCTTTCCATTTTCTTTTCTCGCACGCATTTTTTATTTTGTACGAACCAACTTTTTATTTTTTACGAACAATTTTTTTCGCCACTTTCTTAGGGAATCGAACAAAGTTTTTAGATGTTTTTTCGAATTTTTTCCACCTTTATAGGAAACAGAGTTTTTTTTTTTCTGTTTTTAAAGGAATCAGATCTAGCTTTTTTTTCACCACTTTTTTTGCCTTTTAGAGGAATCGGATCTACGGTTTTTTTCGCCACCTAGGGGAAACAAACTTTTATTGTTGTTGTTTTTCTTTTTTTTCTTGTGGTTTTTGTTTTTCTTTTTATGCACCTTTCTACTTTTGTTCTCTCCCTTTTATTATTTTTTCTTAACAAAAATAACCTCAAGTATCTTATTGCAAGATTATAGGGACTCAAATGTAAATATAAAAATTACAGGGACTCAAATAGAAATGTATAAACCCCAAAAAATAAAATCATATAAAAATGGAATGCTCTCGACCGGTAGGTTCCGTTTTTGCAAACAGATCTTCAATCCGGCATATTAATTTTTTTCACGAAGATGTATTCGGTATCATGTTATAGATTGAAACCGAGAGGAGTGGTGCCTGGGGGACTCAAACCGTGGTTTGTTTTATGTTCCGTTTTAAGGGGGAATCGGATCTAGAGTCAGACTATTTTTTCTGAGAGGGAGTCGGACTTTTCTTTTTATTTTTTCGCTATTTATTTTGTTTTGACGGACGAAGGAAACATCTCTTATTTTTTAAGTAGTAGAGATACTATGCAACGGGCAAAAAAATAATAATCCAAGTATAAATTGAAAACTACTCCAGTTAAAATGGTTAAATGATTATTAAGCATAAACTTGTTATAACAAAAAAAATATCCATTTTCAAGGTATGGCACAAGTGGTCATATCTTTGTCTCTATGACGGGCAGAGCCTTTGATGGTTGATTGGCAGCAGTGATCATCTCACCATGGCCTTGTTCTGATTCCTGAGCCTCTTGCCTTCATGGCATTGGTAGTGCTAAAATTTCTTCTGCAAATAATACAGTCATTAGGAAGAATCGTTATGAAAATGCAAAAGAAACAGGAGAACTGATTTTCTGAAGCAAGAAAATACCGAAGGATTGTTATGCATCAAAACGGCAAGGAACTTAATAGTATCTGAGATTGTTAGGCTTTATATAACTTAATAGTATCCGGTCTACGGTTTGTGAATTTAGATTAAATGAAATATTGTGTATGCGGGCAGGAAGCAACACACCAGAAAAATCCCCAACTTTACTTGTTAAATCAAATATTTCTACGAAACCAATGTCAGACATGCATTTTGTTGTAGCAGGGGGTAAATATCATCCCATATTCAGTCTAAACATCCTTAGTAATTAAATTGAAATGGAGCTGCCCAAGACGATGTCCACCAGTAGGATCTTCCTTTTGAGCTATTTCCTGTAGCCAATGAGGAAAGTCTCTATTCGAGCCATCCCCTATGGTCAGAGGGGAAAATCCCATTCGAACCACTTCCTATGGCCAAAGGGGATTCTCACCAGTGACTTATATTTCGCCGAATTTTTTATTTATAGTAATTAATGATCCTTATATTAAATAAATAGTAAATCTCAGATTAAATTTGTAAAAATAGGAAGGACGCTATTCCCAATAGCGTCCAGACTTGGACACACTTTCTTTTGAAGAGCGTCCAAAGGTGGACGCTGTTCCGGACGGCGTCCAATCTGGTTCACCTCATCCTCTTGGGTTCGGTTGTTCTTCGACGTTCTCCACAACCATTTGCAGGCAAAGGTGTACCATCGCCGGCTTTCCTCTCCTCCCTGCACGGCTAGCGCAGAGGAGCCACCACCGCCGTCCACCTCGACGTCCGGGTGGCCCGCACCGATCGACTTCCACCTCCACCAGGGAAGGTACTGAGTCCACCTCGGCTCCGGCTTCTGGGGAGGCGGCCCATCGCTGTCCTCCTCCACCCTTGAGACCGCAGCCGCTTGCCTCCATGCCCAAGAAACCACCATCGTCGTTCCCCTCCATGCTGTCTTCCATCCCTTCTCACGTACGCCACAAGGTTGCTGCCACCGCCTTCAGAGGAGATGCGAGCCTGTTACTCAACTCCGCAGTGCTCGTCGTCGTCAGTGGTAGACTGGAAGCCCAATCGCCTCCATTGCCTGTCACCGCCCTTTGTGATGTGTTCTCTTCATGTAATTCTTTATTTGGAGCTTCCATTACTCATCAGTTCATGGCCTACCAAATTAAAACAAAATGATTAGTTCATTTACTTCAGTACTTGGCAATACTTGAATCAAGTTTAGAAAAAAAAAATCTCTGGCTTCGCGAACAACAATATTACTGATGCTAATGTCCATCATGACATACCCCCAATGTTGCATTGGTGATCGATCTTCTTGATAAATTTGTTTGCAGGTTAGAAAAACCGGCTACTAATGATGTCAATTATGTGTTATGGATGCCTTGGCCAGTCAATGTATCAAAACTATCCGAAAACAAGACATTGGTTCTTATTTTGCTTTATTTTATGTGCTCAACGTCTGTACTTACAGTGCTCTACTTTCAAATATTAGTGAATTCCATGCATACCACTACCAGTTAATTGTCACATTCTGTTTATATGTATTCTTCTGTACAGCCTGCTAGACACTAATAGGAGTAAAAAGCTAGAGCAAATGACTGCATCACATTGACAAAATTGATAACGTGTACAGTCTGTCTGTTAGAGAAAGGGATGAAGGCAAAGCTATTATATATGCACTTCAATGGCTAAAGACAGGGGTACAGTACGTAAATACTCCATTAAGGACGCAAATCATCATTCGTTGATCCTCTCCTTTTGGCGTGGTGAGTGAATGGATTGGAGACTTCCGCACCCAGAGACCCAAAATGTGCGATCCATTCTGGCTGGACGCGTTGCGCGTGCGAAGCAGGATATGGACGCTGTTGCAAACAACGTCCCGATCTGGACGCACTTAATTACAGCGTTCAATCTGGACGCTACAGTCAAGAGCGTCCTTCCTATATAGGTAAATCCCATCCCATAATTATTAAATATTTAATTTAGGTATAATTAATTATCACAAATAAAAAAATCGGTATATTTCGATCCATTGAGGAAGGACGAAGTGGGTTTTTCTTACACCCGTAGAACTTCCTAGTGGTTTTCTAGTGGTTTTTAATCATGGCAGGTAATCTCTTAATGACCGACGCACATATGGTTTGAGCCCAGAGCATTCGAACTCGTGGACCAAAGGAGAAGATCGCCCACATAAAGTTGGAGGGAAACTTGTAGAATACACCATCGACCAAAGGAATATACTGTGGGGGTCACGCCAACCACTTTTACAAGCTGACGCCACCTAAATGAACCTTTAAGTCCCCCTAGGTCATGTGCTTTATGGGGCATTGTAGTAACTTTCTATGCCCTTCCTCAGGGCAAAGTTGTAATATTATGTACACCTCTTTAAGCTATATAAATCAGACTCAACCCTATAACAAGACAATACATAAATAATAACGGAATATCATATCATTCATCATAGCATTTCTATTTGAGCTCATCCTTAGGATAGGTGGGGAATTTGTGGTTTCCAGCATATCCCCGAATTTGTCTGTGACCCAAAGTCGCGACACAGTTTAAGACAAACGATCTCAAATAAATTTATTATGATAAGTGAGCCACTTTTGCAATTAGAAACCCACATCTCTAGAAGGGGGTATTTTTACTAGCTAACATAATCTAAAAGTAACAATACATAAATTCGATTAAAACATTGTTGATTGGGACTGGTCGAGATTAGCGGGAATCCTAACTCAGATACGCATCCTTGTCAGCACAAAGTAAGTTGTCGTCTCGCTCCGTGAAACCCTAGGCGCCGCCAGGCGATGCTAGAGTGCACGGGAGTTGAATTTGTCTGTCCGATTCCTGAAGCTTTCCAGATTGAATCGGGTGTTGTTTAACCTGCAGTCTAGGCCGGGTCAATCTAGGTCTCTGGTGCAATCCTTTATACCAGAACTTAGGGTTTGGTCTTGACCCTGGTGTAGATCGATTCGCTTTGGTGTCTGCTGCGTCGTCTGCAGTCGGGGAAGTCCAACATATAGATCAGATTGGTTCTTGGCAGTATGGCATCCCATGAAGATCCGCGCGATCGTCATCGTGATGAAGGTGGTGCAACAGCCGATGAGGAACCGATTGAAGATTAGGGCGAGGCTTCGGAGGAGGAAGACGATGAAGATGCAATTGTGGTAGACTTTGATGAGGCTAAAAAGCAGATTGATACACAGTATGTGGCCATTGGGAAGTTCTTCTCCAGGAGGACTTTCAGCGCAAAGGGACTGTTTGAAGCCATGCAAAAGGCATGGGGCTTGAGACAAGGCATGGAGTACAAACGCCTGCATGATAATCGATTTCTACTGGAATTCCAATCTGCAGGGGATTTCAGGTTTGCGACTGGAGGCGGTCCTTGGATCTATCGAGGGGATGCTTTCCTGATCATGGAGTATGATGGCAAGTCTAGACCTTCGGATGTGAAACTGACTTCGCTACCAGTTTGGGTGAGAATTTACGATCTACCCCTATCTATGATGACTGGAACAATGGGTAAATTGATTGGTGCAAGGCTGGGTGAGGTTCGTAAGGTGGCGGTGGATGATCAGGGAAGAGCATGGGATGATTTTATGAGAGTTCGGGTGGAGGACCCTGTGGATAAACCACTGACGCGTTGGCTGAAACTGAAAGACAAGGAATCATCTTCGGTGGTTCAGAGGTATGATGTCAAGTATGAGAGGATCCCTCGGTTTTGCTTTTCCTGTGGCCACATTGGTCACATGGAGAGGGAATGTGATTTACCCTCGGATAAGCAAACGGTGAGATTTGGCCTTAATCTCAGGGCGTCACCTTATAAGCAGTTTGAACATCGTAGCTGGGCTCTGCCTGGTAAAGTTGACAACAACGCGAAGAGAAATCTAAGGTTCCCAGGTGAGAACCAGTCCAAGCCAGCTCCTGCGGGAAGCCGAAATAAAGATGGCCCATTAGGCAAGGAAGATAGGAAGAAGAACTCGCCAAAGGAAAATGCTCCAGTAAAGGAAAATTTTGCTAACCGGGATGAGATATAGGCAGAGATCACTACGGTGCAGGAAGAGTTGAAGGGTTTAAATGCTAGGAACCCAGGAAAATCCAGGGAGGATGGTGAGGTCAGGAAGCTAGCTGAACAGCGGGAGCATATGGGAAAAACTCAAGAAGATCAGCCTACCTTCCATGCAGCTTCACAGCAAGCTAAGGAGGGACAAATAGGGAGTGAGACTGCAGGGGAGACTTGGGTGTCTGGCAAAGATTCAATCAATCAGTACGAATAGCTTGATGAAGGTGCTGGGAATGGCCGTGAGGAGGTGGACGAACATGTTCCACCCCTATCAGCGATCCATGAAGATATCTCTCTTATAAACCAGCTTAGAGAGGACGAACTTGGTGAGGGACAGAAGGAAAATATCGATGATGGGGGAAAACCTGTGCTAGGAAAGAGGAGTATGGATAAATCTCTCCTTGGCCCAGGATATGATGGACCTTCGTTTGATGTTCTAGTTGGAGGTGATAGTAAGAGGAGTAAGAGTTTATCTCTATCGACAGCAAAGTCGATCCACCTGACGGGCATTCCAAAGGAAGCCCGTCAGGAGCAATGAATATTTTAAGCTAGAACTGCCGAGGATCAGGGCGGCCTCGGACAGTTCAAGATCTTGTTTGCCTAGTGCAAACACACAAGCCCAAGCTGGTTTTTTTGTCTGAAACACGTCAAAATACAGAAAGAGTGTGTGGCTTAAAATGGAGATTGGGGCTGCGAAATTGTGTAGCAGTGCCTGGAGAAGGAACGAGGGGTGGACTAGCCCTCTTTTGGGATGACACAGTACAAGTGGATCTTCTATCCTACAACTTCAGATATATTGATGTGCTCATTAAGGACGAAAGCTGCCCTATGCAATGGCGATGCACCTTTGTGTATGGTGAGCCCAAAGCTAGCGAAAGGCATAACATGTGGACTCTTCTTCGTCGCATCAAATCAAATTCTGCTGCTCCATGGTGCTTAGTGGGCGACTTTAATGAAGCTATGTGGCAGTTTGAGCATTTTTCTGACCACAAGAGAAGGGAGAAGCAGATGATGGTTTTCCGGGAAGTCTTGTCGCACTGCGATGTGTTTGATTTAGGTTTCACGGGTGCCACCTGGACTTTTGATAACAAGCAAAAAGGAAGGAATAATGTGCGAGTTCGGCTGGATCGTGCAGTAGCAAGCCAGAGTTGGTCTTCTCTCTTTCCTGCTGCAGAAGTGATTCACCTTACTGTGTCCAGTTCTGATCACAGTCCTATTCTTCTCCAAGCCTCCCGAGTGGATCGCATCAAGAAAGGGGATCGGTGTCTGCGGTATGAAATTATGTGGGAGAGGGATGAGCACCTGATATATGAGATTAAATCTGCTTGGCAACTACAGGGACATATATCAGACTTAGGCTCGGTGGCAAGCCGCTTAAAGTCTGTGATGGGAGCACTGCAGACTTGGAGCCGTGATAAATTTGGTTCAGTTAGCAAAGATATTAAAGAAACAAGGAATCGATTGGTAGAGCTTCAGATGGCAGGCAGGTGTGCTAGTGATCAAGACTATCTCGATATATCCAGGAAGCTGGATGAACTCTTGTACAGGGAGGAAATGCAATGGTAGCAGAGATCAAGAATCTCTTGGTTGAAGGAAGGTGACCGAAACACATCCTTTTTTCATAGGAAAGCGGCTTGGCGCCACAAGAAAAACAAGATTAATAGGCTGCAGAGAAGTGATGGAACCTGGTGTGATAAGAGGGAGGAGATGGAAGATATGACATCAAATTTCTTCAAAGAGCTTTACACTAATGACCCTTCTATTGAGCCAGAACCATTACTTGATTTGGTACAGCCCAGAGTCACGTCGGAGATGAATGAGCTGCTTTGTAAAGAATTCTCTGATGATGAAATTTCAAATGCTTTGTTCCATATGGGTCCGTTAAAAGCGCCGGGGCCAGATGGTTTTCCAGCAAGGTTCTTTCAGAAGAATTGGGATGTGTTGAAACGGGACATTATTGCGGCTGTTAAGCTGTTCTTTGAACAGAGAAGAATGCCACAAGGTGTAAATGACACTGCCATTGTGTTAATTCTGAAAAAGAAAGAGCCAAAGGATTTGAAAGATTACAGACCAATAAGCCTTTGTAATGTGATTTACAAGGTGATTGCTAAGTGTTTGGTGAATAGGATGCGGCCGTTACTTTAGGATGTTATCGCGCCAGCGCAAAGCGCCTTCATTCCCGGCCGGATGATCATTGGCAATGCTATCATAGCTTTTGAGTGCTTCCATGCCATCAATCGGTGTAAATCAGTTGAGTCTCAATTCTGTGCTTATAAGTTGGACCTTACAAAGGCATATGATAGGGTGGATTGGAGATACCTGGAGGGAGCTCTTCTTAAGGTTGGTTTTTGTTCTCAATGGGTTCAGCTATTGATGACCTGTGTTACCTCTGTTAACTATGCTGTTCGCTTCAACGGATCCATGCTTGAATCCTTCAAACTGACCAGAGGTCTCCGACAGCGTGATCCCCTGTCGCCCTATTTGTTCCTCTTTGTGGCAGACGGTTTATCAACGGCGCTGAGTGAAGCTGAAAGATCAGGACGGTTACAACCTCTGAAAGTCTGCAGGAGAGCCCCTGGAATTTCCCATCTCTTGTTTGCAGATGATAGCCTGTTGTTCTTTAAATCAAATATGGAACAGACTAATGTGGTTAAGAGTGCTCTTACTTTGTAAGAGCAAAGCACAGGCCAACTCCTGAGCCCGGCCAAATGTTCTTTGATGTTTGGAAAGCATTGTGGGGATGCTCTGCAGTCTGACATCAGATCACTTTTGCAAGTTCAGCACACTTCCTTTGAAGATAAATATCTTGGTCTGCCTACTCCGATGGGTAGACTGAAGGTAGGAAGATACCAATCTCTGAAGGAGAGATTTGAGAAAAGATTAATGGATTGGAATGAGAAATACCTCTCTATGGGAGGGAAGGAAGTTTTAATTAAATCAGTCCTACAGGCCATTCCGACCTACGTGATGAGTTAGTTTAAGCTTCCAGCAGGGCTTTGTGAGGAATATATGCAGCTGATCCGGAAATTTTGGTGGGGGAGAAGACCGTCAGAAAAGGAAAGTCCATTGGATCTCATGGCAGCAACTGATTAAACCCAAAGGACAAGGGGGAATTGGTTTCAGGGACTTGAAGCTTTTTAACCAGGCTCTGCTAGCTCGGCAAGCATGGCGGCTGATCCAGTTTCCCAACAGTTTGTGTGCTCAAATTTTAAAGGCAAAATATTACCCCAATGGGGACTTGTGTGATACTGCTTTCCCTGTTGACTCTTCAGAAACTTGGAAGGGGGTGGTCCACGGGTTAGAGCTACTGAAACAAGGTCTAATTTGGCGGATTGGATCAGGAAGCAAAGTCAGAATCTGGAGGGATAACTAGATACCGAGAGAGCATACCCTAAAGGTTTTGGGAAAGGCTGTTAGATCGAGAATCAAATGGGTCTCGGATCTTATGGTTCCACATCAACAAATTTGGAATGAAGAGCTAGTTCATCGAATCTTCTATCCCCCGGATGCTGAGGAAATTTTGAGAATCCAATTGCCACATAGCCCTGAAGAGGACTTCATTGCTTGGCACTATGATAAGGTGGGTATGTTCATTGTTCGTTCTGCTTACAAATTAGCCCTATAGGCCCAAATCAGAGCTGACGAAGAGGTTGCACAATGCTCAAATGGCGATGGTGATAGGAAGTTGTGGAAGAACATTTGGAATGTGCAAGTGCCACAGAAAATAAGGATTTTTGCCTAGAGAGTATCAAGAGATTGTCTAGCCACACAACATAATAAACATCGACGACAGATTGTACAAAAGCCAAACTATGAGATATGTGGGGCAGAAGTGGAAGATGCGTTTCATGCTACGGTTGCATGCACGAAAGCAGCTGCGCTGAGGGCAGAGATGCGGCAGAATTGGTGGCTACCGGGGGAACAGGAGTTCTCTCAGTCAGGACCTGACTAGCTGCTACATCTTATAAACCGTGCCGACGATCAGACGAGGGCAACCAAGAGCTAACAGAAAAGGGAAGGCTTTGTGTCACCCTGAACAGGGGAAGGAGTCAGGTCCAACTCGGGCCTTTCCAAAGCAACGTGTTTGCTGGCTTATGCCTGTGAATGGCTGGGCTAAAATCAATGTCGATGGAGCTTTCAATCCTGAAAATGGTAATGGGGCACTTGGACTTGTAATCAGGAATTCGAGGGGCAAAGTTCTGTTGTCTTCTTGGAAGTTTCTCAAGCGATGTGCGTCAGCGGAGGAAGCAAAGCTGCTTGCGTGCTATGAAGGGCTGAAGCTAGCTGCTGAATGGATTCCCATGCCAGTTATGCTTGAATGTGACTGTGCCACAGCGATTGCGAGGTTGTCCTCCACTACTGAAGAGAGATCAAGATGGTCTTTTCTGCTGCGAGCAGCAAGATCAGTTATAGGGTTAATTAAGGAAGTGCGTTTGATGCACTGTAATAGAGAGTGTAATAGGGTCGCACATGAACTTGCTCAGATTGCTATCCGTTCGGGGCAAAGCACGGTTGGCGTAATAATGCACCGAATTGTGTTATGCAATGTCTGCAGCATGATTGTAATCCTGTTACGTAATCAATAAAGCTCTCTATTCCCGCAAAGAAAAAAAGGTACGCATCCTTGTCGAAGAAAATAAAAGGTAATCTGATTCCCATGAATGAGATGTGCTTATAGCCATTGATACCGGCCATTTTACATACGCTTGGCATACGATTCCCTCCAGCAAAATATCTCTCGATCTGTGCAAGTACAAGCTGTGCCGTTGTGAGTTGTAGTGAATCAATTGGTCCAGCTCAGAGAAGCCGCGGGTAGAAAGAAAGAACGAGGTTTTGGACCCTTTTTCCCCTGAAGAATCGTTAAATTTGCCGCTTGCTTGCGTATAACGATAATGGTTTTGCAAGGCTTAAGTCATCAAGATGGTGGCAAAGGTACCAAATTTACGCAGTACTCCCTCCGTCCTAAAAAAAAAACCAACCTATAAGAGAATATGATCCAGATTTGTTGTACTAGAAAGTATCTCTTTTTAGATTGGTTTTTTTTTACGGAGGGAGTAGAGCTAGGGCCAATAGTGGTAAGTTTGTTTTTTTTTTCTAAAATCTCAATCATTTAATTAGATATTTTAAAATTCTCTTAAGGGAGGAGAGGGGTTGTAAAGTTCCCTTCTTGCTCCTTTCATGGATCCTGGCTAAAGAAGCCAGAATTCATAGAATCATGTATAAATTAAAACATAGAATTCATGTATAAATGTGTATTTATTTTTTTAGGTCACTTTAAGTTTATCCTAATTCGTGAATGTGTACTTATTTTGGAATAAAGGTACTACGAATTTCAATCCATGTAACAGTGGCACATCTCCATCTGGCCGGCCACCAAATAAAAATAATAATTTGTATAAACAAAAAGTTTAGTAAAGCGTTGCAAAAAAACCAATTCAAAATGCCATATGAGTACATATTCTTGTTTCTGTGTGCACGTGGGTGCAAAATCCTTTTCGATGTGTGTAGTTTTGCCGACACAGTCCAACTACCTGATGCCTGCTGCTGGTTCCGTACTTTCTCTGTAGGTCGGCTGCTCACTTTGAGATGTTATTAGGGCAGTAGCAGTGCAAGGCACGTATAGCGTGTCTTCAGCCCTAAAAAGTGAACGAAACAAAGAAATTGGCAGGAAGGACACGCTCTCCACAGTGCGTGACCCAAAACCAAGAGAACTTTCATCCTAGTGGGTCCCATACAAAAGTAGGTCACTCCCAATCTCTCCAGGCTCATGTGACCCAAATCCCTCTCATCAGTGGGCCCCGCGCTCAACTTTTTGAGTGAGGTTCTCGATCCTTCACTTGGAACCGAAGAAGCTAGTGAAGCTATGGGTCCCACCAACTTTTTTTTACCATGTAGGACGAAGTAATGCTCCACGTATATGAAGTAACGCCCACTGTGAAAGGCCTTACTACTATCCCATAGTACGATCACCTTAAACTCTTAAATTCAACTCGAATTATTGAGGGCTTCAAGTCTAATACTGAATTATTGTTCTTCAAGTATTATAAGCCAAAACGGTTTCTTAAGGAAGAAAAATTAATTTATAGGTAAAATTTTTATATATATGTTCTTAGCGACTCAAAATCCAATATAAAAATGCCACATTGAAATTATTTTAAAATCAACTTCAAAATTAAGTTTGAAATTTAAAATTTAGCTTTTGCTTTAGCTTATTAGGGTATCCAATGGGGCTCTAAACTGGGAGGTTCATTTGCTGCCTGAGGGGATCATACTATGGGGGTAGCAGTATAACGAGGGATCTAATTCTAGATTTAATTTTTATCCTAAAGTAAATGCAACTCAACCATACTACTCCCTCAATTTCCAAATATATGATGCCAGTGACTCTTCGTATAAAGCTTGATCATTTGTCTTATAGTATAAATTTTATTTATTTAATTGTGACTTGTTTTATCATCAAATAAAATATAATCTTAACTTATAGTTTAACATATTTATGCTAATTTTTTAAATAAGATAAATGGTCAAACATTATAAAAAAAGTTAACAGCGCCATACATGAGGTAGTAGTACTTTTCACATCAATCACATCCCATTCAAATTTTCTCCATTTTACTCTCAGCTACCCTCCTACTCCATAGAGTAATGCTACACGTACTAAAATTTTCTTACAAACTTCTTACTAACAAAATTCTCAAATGTCCGATTGAGTAAACTAGAAGTTATAAAAGTCAAGATTCAACCATAATGTAACACATCGGTGTTTGTAAAAAGTTTGTGAAAATAATTTAGAACAGATATCGTTTCAACTCTCAAATTCAACTCCGTAGGATGATCACCTTTTAACTCTCAAGTTCAACTCGATTTATCAAGGTTTTTGAGTCTTATACTAAATTTTTTTCTTCCTTTTTTAACAAAAAAGATAAACTAGAAGATAGTTTGATAGTTCATTTCCAGTCGGGGCTCGTTTGGTTTGTAGGATTTTTAAAATGTATGAATAGAAAAAAAAAAGAATAGTATGGGAATACATGTGGAAACTTTGGATTGAAAAACATAGAAAACTTGTCTATAGTTGTGCAACAAACAATCCAAAGAACATGAAAACAATGAGTTAAGAGTGGATTGTTCTTTCCTTTGTCTTCCCCCTAAAATTGGAGGGATAGAATTGAAAATTCTCTTTCGGTGGATTCCTTTAAAACGAATGACAGTTTGATGTCTATTTAAGTATTGCATACTTATGTACTTTTTCTTTACAATTCCTTGAAACAAATGAGCCCTAATGCCTTTGAAACGAACGAGCCCTAGGGAGCCCTAGAGCTCGCCATCTCTCTTGGCTGTTGTCCCGTGTGGCTATCACTCCGTCAACCTAATGTGCCAGTCTCCCTGTCCTGTCCTCCATGGCCCAACGATGCTGCATGTTTCCACTCAATGCCATCATCGGTTTTATAACAATATTTCGACAAAAAAAAAAGAGAGAGAAAAGAAAACGCTGAACTCCAACTATAGTGAGCCTAGCTCCATCAAGGGCTCAACACCTCCAGCTTCCACATCCAAAAATAATGAGTCTTCTAAGTCAAAGACTAACTGCAAATCTTCAATCTCAATCTAAACAGTAAACACCAACCTTGGTAAGATTAGGCAATATATATGCATATTTTTTGTAGAATTTCTACGGCCTACACGTACATAAATTTGTTCAAGTCAAAGATAGCTTAGCTCACTCTTTTAGTGTCGTAGTATCTTGTTAACAGATCATAGCTAAGGTCTGATGCTTTAATTTTCAAGTGAGATCGAATCTAATACTAACTTCAAACATTAATGATCGAAAGCGATAAGTCGTGCGAAAGTTTGCTAAAGTAAGCGCGTCACAAATGCGTCCTACCGCAGAAATTAATTGGTGTACCAATTAACATAACACACAAAAACGTGTGGTAACAAACAAAACACATCGTGCGCTCGCCACAGATGTTTCACGCTAAGCTTAGCTAACCTGCCGACTAGTCAAACATTCATTGCCAAAAAAAAAAAAAAAAAAGTTAATTCGTCCCACGGCTATGGCAGCGGCGCGCGCCGCGGCGAAGGCGGCGAGGTGGACGCGGCGGCGCGGCGGCGCCGGCCTCTCCTAAGCTCCACGTCGCCGCCGCCCTCCACTCCCGGCGCCGCCGCCTGCTCTACCGGCGGCGCTCTGGCGCCGTCGTCCGACCTGGTGGTGGTGGTGGCGGCGCCGCCCGCGACGTCGTCGGCGAAGTCCTCCATCCTGAACACCGGCCTCCACGGCTGGTCGGCGCGCCTTGCCCGCTTCCTCTCCCCGCCGCCGCCGGCATTACCACCGGTGGCGCTGTCCGCGCTGGCGCCGTCGCCGCTGCTCCTGTACATGCCCCTCATGGCCCGCACGTTGGCGACCAGCGCGTAGAACCTCTCCACGGCCCGCTGCTCGTCGTCCTCGTCCTCCTCCGCCTCGCCGGCGGCGGCGACACCGCCGCTCCGATCCACATTCGCCGCCGCCGCCACACCATCGCCACTCGACGCCGCCGCCGCTGAGCTCTGCTGCTCTCCTCCCACCGCCGCTCGCGGTGACGACGGGGCGTCGCCGGCGTCGCGCGGCGCCACGGACGCCGCCTTCTTCTCGCCGCCGCCGCCGGCGGCCTCCGCCTTGGTTTCCATGGGAGTAGGCTAGGGCTAGCTAGGCTGGCTGCTGCGGAGAATGGCGCAGCCATGGTGAGTAAATTTATAGCAACAGCTTGCGAAAACGAAAGCGAAGTTAAAATTGAATTTGTGAAGCAGCGACACACTATACACAGCACACATCTCGATCGTTGGATTAGACCGGACCATTTACGATTAAATAATTAAACGTTAATTAGGCGTCCTCTCTAGAATACGTAAATCCAAAAGCGCCGCCTTCGTTGCCAGGTTGCCAGCATCTGATCGATCGAAGTTAGACACGTCTTAATTCGATCGGAATCAGATGCGTATAAACGAAGCATTATTACCGTGCTCAAATAAGTCAAATCAGGAGCAAGAGATATACAAAGGTTTGAACTTTGAACGGCCGTGGTAGAGAGTCAAAAGTAGAGCAATGTCAAAAATCTGAGGCCGAATGAACAATTCCATATATATTTCCATTCATGTAGGATTAATTTGGACGGTTTGTTGAGAAGCACTTGTGTTTTTTCGTGTACGGTGTTTTTCTGAACGGGCAAAACAATTGCACGTCAGTATAAGTTTTTATGTGTGCTAGGATCAGGGTGTATGATTCTATCAAGGTTCTAATATTAAGATATTATGTGCGCATATTTTTCATAGGATTTTAACGGGGTGATGCTAAATTGAATGGTTTCTGTTGCTTCTAAAATTTTATTAGAAGAAACAAAAGTGGAGTAACTCAAAATTCAGAGCGCAAATTGTGCACGCGTACATCTTCCATATAATCCTTAAAAAAATGTGAGTGCGCGCGTAATAGAGTGTGTATATCAGCGTCTTCACTTAGAGCAGGTACAATAGCAGGCTATAAGCCAGCTGCAAACATATTTTAAGAAGATAAATTAGGAGAGAGGAGAGCAGCGGGCTACAGATTTGTAGCCAGCTATAGCACGGACTCCAAGACGCAGCGTGTCTATGACAGGTGGGACTAGGTATTAATAGTGTAGTATATAACTATTGTATGAATGAGCTATTAAATTGATTATAGATAAATTAGAACTAGTAGTTAGCTATACTATTGAACTTGCTCTTAATCAAAAAGAAAAAGAAAAGAAACTGAACAGAACTTGTATTAATTGATTCTAAAATTGTTTTAGTAGGAACATAAGTACTTCCTCCGTTTCACAATGTAAGTCATTCTAGCATTTCCCACATTTATATTGATGTTAATGAATCTAGACATATATATCTATCTAGATTCATTAACATCAATATAAATGTGGAAAATGTTAGAATGACTTACATTGTGGAACGGAGGAAGTAACTAAGAATTGCGAAGTAAATCCAAAGATAAGCAACTAGAATTATGTTCTCCCTCTGTTTCATATTATAAATCATTTGACTTTTTTCTTAATCAAACTTACTTAAGGTTGACCAGATTTGTTAGAAAATATACTAACATTTTCAATACAAAACAAGCATATTGTCTAAATATATTTAATGTTAAGTTTAATAAAATTAATTTGGTGGTGTAGATGTTGATATTTTTCTATAAACTTGGTCAAATCTAAAGAATTTTGATTAAAAAAGTCAAACAACTAATATAAGAAAGTAGCGGTTCTTAAAATCTAGTTTCATGCGAAAATCCACTTACAATCATTAATAGAAATTTGAAAAATAGTTTCTTTTTCTAACCAAACCACATGCAAACGTAATTATCACATCTTACCCAGAAAAATATTCCTCCATCAAATCAACATCGATATGATTTGGTGGCTCACTCTACAGGAATATTCCTCTTTCTTTTGAACCGAGCAAGTAAGCATAACAATGTCTGTATAATTATGCCATTGCCATGACCGTCTGATGCGTTGTAGTCCTCCAAAAATAATGGAGCATGTACGACTGCCAACACTACTACTTATTACTATAAAAAATATCGACATATTCTCTTGAAAAAAATCTAACAAGTAAGGTGAGCGTAGCTTATCTGGTTAGCTAGGTTTTTTTGGTGAAACTAACCCATAGAGATTCAAATCCTATTTTTGATACGAGTGTTCAAATTTACTTCTAACTATTATTTCAATAGTAGACAACGTACGCACCCGTTGATAAAAGTGTGCTTCTTTAGTAGTAGGTAATGTATGTACCCGTCAATAGCAGTGTGCGCACGTTATAGACGTCACCCTCTTTTTTTTCAAAAATAAAAATAAAAAAAAGGGAAAATAGCCCAGCTGCAAATGGCGATACTGTTGTCCTTTTGTCTCGGGCCCCACAACCCAGTCACCAAACCACTAAAAAAACAAACTATGACCCTGATGAAAAGAGGCATTTGCCCTGCCCCCGGTCTTCCTCTTTAATCATCGCTGCAAAAATGACGAAACTGCCCTCGCCCATCCAGCCCCAAAATGGGGACGCCAAGTCGCTGGTCGGTGGGGACAAATCGGGGTAAACCAAAGGACGAACAGTATTCCATTCCACGTCGACTGTGGTTTGGGTCATGGGTGACGTCAGCGGATGACGCAGGCGCACACGACAAAAAAGAGAGGCGCCAACGGCCAACGGGGACGTGTGTGTGACGGGAACGGGGGCCGCTGACGACCGTGCCGTGACGTCAGCGGGCACGGGTTAAAGGAAAGGCAAAAGTGGTGGCTTAGCTGGTCGATCTGGTCAGCTCGGTCGGTCGGTCCAGCCAGGCCAGGCGCGCGCGGGTGCTCGTGCCCGTGTGCTCCACAACAAAGTAGGTGATCAAAGCACATGGAATTATACGGAGTGGTGGTTCGATCGATCGATCGGGCCCTTTTTTTCAGGGCAGTAGCAATGCGGTGAGCCTGGGCGAGCAACCTAAATGTCCACGTATGAAAGAAACCTAGGAAAAGTGGTTGAAGCTCCCCTCTCCATAGTGCACACGTGCGTAACCCACCCTTATTTTTTTTAGGCCGGCCCCACCACAGAATCGCTTTGCAGCTCGTTTTTCTTTCCCCCTCTCTCTCTCCTGATGGTTTTGTGCGTGCTCAGTCCTTTTTCAGGCATTTCTGCATGCTTTTTTGACGAGGAACTCGTTGCTCACCAAGGAACCGAGCAACCATGTGAAGGAACTCTGGCCCACACCCTCTCTCCTCCACACCATCAACCATCCTCCGTGGAGCTGTGAAGCAACTGGCCAGCTCACTGCACTGTGAAGGGCCTCAGGGGAGAGCACGCGCGCGCGTGTCGCACGATGTTGTACCGCCTGCCTGCAAGATTTGTCGGTTTGTTTGTTTGGCGTGAAATGTTTCTATTGAACTAGCTACTCCATTATTACTCATGAGCTATTCCCTCCGTCCCATAATAAACGCATTTGTGAGTTTCAGTGTCGAACTTTGACCATCTGTCCTGTTTGAAATATTTTTATGATTAGTATCTTTATTGTTATTAGATGATAAAATAAGAATAGTATTTTATTAGATGATAAGACGGGCGATCAAACGTTAGATACGAAAATTTATAGCTGCACTTATAAGAGCAAGTTTAATAGTATAGCCAACAGTTGGCTTCAAATCATCTATAGTCAACTTAATAGTCAATTCATACAATAGTTACTTATAAACATATACTGCATAATTAATATTTGGTCACACCTGTCATACACACATGTATCTTAGAATCTGTGCTGCAGCTAGCTATAAATCTGTAACTCGCTGCTCTCTCCTCTTTTATCTTCTTGAACTGTATTTATAGATGTCTTATAGTCTTTTATTGTACCTGCTCTGCTCTAATGGGAGGGAGGGAGTATATTACTGTGTGCAAGTGTGTGGGCATCATTTCGTAGCACGCCATAAAAGGAGATGATACTGCCGCCGGATGTGTTGATGTTTGATTCTGGATTTGACAGCCAACAGAAGAAACCGTCCGAAGCATACGGTATGCACTTCCATATCGATCCAAGCCAAGAATATGATTTCTCCTCTAGAATTCCGAACCTTTTGATCGAAGAATATGGGGACGAACATATCTTTTATTTCTTGGAATGAGAGTTTCTCATGGAATATAATGTCAATTCGATCTATAGCAGGATGTCTAACGATTTCAAGCCTATCGACATTTTTAATCAGGGGAACCTATATAACAAGTACTGATCTTATTTGTCTATAGTAAATTTCATCTCTACACTATTATAAAAACTTAAAATATTTCTGCTAGAATTTTGATACATCATATGTGTTTGAATCGGTTTTAATTCTATGTTTCAGTTTTAATCTATATACCTGATAAAAAACTTGTAAGCCTTCCAGTTCTATTATTATTATTATCCGGATCTTATTTGTAAGCCTTTCAGTTTTATGCACCGTTCGTATTTTCGTTGTTTTCTTCCGTCGCGGTTTTATTATTTTTCTTTTTTTTTTCTCATACGGTTTTTTTCCGCCACCGTTTTTTCGTTGCGGTTTTTTTTCTCGCACGCGGTAAGGGCTTCTGGCTTTTCGGTTTCCTTTTCGTCACCGTCTTTTCCCTTCGCTATACCTATCTCTAGCTCCACCACCACATCGATATGTCTCTTCATGCGTTTTCTCCTCCAATTGATTGCAAAAATCGATTTCGCACTCATCCCTCATCATTTCCCCATGATTTGCCCCTTAAATTCGGCTTTAATTGGCCGGATTTAATCTCCATTTAACCGTCGTCGATGATGGCAGGCCAGCAAGCTTCCTTGGCCATTTTTATCCCAAGTTTTGTTCGCTCCAATTTTGGAAAAAAAAGGAAAGAGAAGATCGAGTGGATCAAAAACCCTAAACCAATTTTAGAAAATCGAGAAAGATTCGGACGGATTTGATGGGGAGAATCAATTATGGCATTGTACGAGCACGACACCATCTTCTGGAGGTTGAAGACGTGCGACCTAGACCTACGGCTCCAGCTGTAGGTTGGACCAAAGAGAGGCAGGCCGAGCGGAGGGAGGTAGCAGACTGGGCTAGGGCTGAAAAAGAAGAAAGGGATTGGCTTTCGGCCCAAAACTAAGAAAGGAGTATAACGTATACTGATTTAAAAACATCTTATCCGTTGCAACACACATGCATTTTTCTAGTATAACCCTAAGTAATATTGATTACATAAAACATACTCCATAAATTTTGACACATGACACATTGACGAGAGAGTACTATATCCACCTATGGTATTTATAGAGTATGGGGGTAGTTGGTGTCACCAAGATTGAAGTAAAAGAGATGAAAGACAAGGATTTTTATACATGGTCATGACCTTAACTAACAAGTAATAGCCCTGCTCTTCTTGGTTGAAGCCGGTGTTGCCTTTATCTATCAACATCACGCGAGTATAATATTTGGGATGACCTAATCTAGTCACTGTTGGCCTAGCCGCATGGAGCTCTCACATGTGGTTGACAACTAGTATAATCTTATTTCTCGAGTACTACGAACTTGGTGAGGTTTGAAGTTGTTTTGTATTTGTTTAGATCTGTATTGGCTTGTATTCTGTCTTGGCCTCCCACTCCTCCTAGTGGGACTTGTATTTATATCTTCGGGTGCGCTTTTTTCTAAGTAAAACTAAGTAGGTAAGTATTATACGATCCAAATAGTCCTGGTAGTATCGAGTAGAACTCTTTTTCCTCTTTCTTTATCTGGAATACTTTTCGTATATTAGGATTGATTCCGTATAAAACTTGGTATATGGTAGGTCCCACCGAGTTTAACACAAAAATATATATATTATATATGCCTTATCTATAACACTGAAACATATAATCTCGGATATTATGGTTATAGTGTTTCATATAAACCACACACCATTGACCAATTAATCTTTTACCACTGTACTTATAAATTAATCTTTTTTTTACTCTTTTACCTCATGTGATCTTTACTGTTTTATTTGTATTCTTTTATATGAAAATATCTCCAACCTCTACATTTAGGATGGAACCGTTAGTTGAAATCCTATGTATGTTTTTTTATTCGATTACGTTGAATACTAAAGATGCATATACACACCACTACATATCACATTCAAATACTTTTTTAAGTACGTGGATTCTTTAAAATCCTATTGAAGGCATTAGGATTTAAAACCCCCAGTGGGTGAGTTGTGCATCAATAACTACTAGACTATACCATCAGTGGTGGATGTTTTTTTTTTTTGCAAGTCTAAGACTGAATTTGACAATTTTAGTTAGGCATTATATATTTTTGAAAATTCTCATACAATTTCTAAAGAAAATTACATGGAGTTTTGAAGCTCAAGCCCAAGATGTCTCAGGCCCTGTCCCCTACACCATCGATACTTCCGCTGCATGGTGTGTATGCTACTATTTTCTTTAATTAGCAGCCTACGGTTAAAGTTATTTGTACTCTCACAGTTTCACTTAAATAATTGTACTAGTAAATTAGCGGGTCACGGTTCGTTAAGAAACTTTGTAACACTATTGAGGAATTAGCTTTCTATATATTACTCCAGTATTGCCTTTACCTCTGGTTTCAGTTTGTCTGTTCGTGCATATTGTACGCTCGGTGTGGTTGAGAGAAGAGAAAATTAGAAATTTGAGAAGACTGTACGTGGAACCCACGCCGCACGCTCAACTACATGGAAATGCTGATCTGAATGAACTGTACGTGGAAATGTCCTGTTCTTTCTGCTTAGGGGTTTCGGTGGTCAAAATTATCACATCATGGTGGGCGAACTAAACAAACTAGGGTTAGAAACTTGGATTTCTTCACTGGTGGAGAAACCATCTTTGGTCGGTCGACTCAAATCCACAATAGTCCCGATTCCATTAAAAACCGAGACTAAAAACGATTTTTAGTCCCGGTTTATAAGCGTAACAGGACTAGATGATCTTTATTCCCAGTTGGATCATCTTTAGTCCTGGTTGTCTCTATGTCAGACCGTGTTAGGCAGCTAGGATCTTTAGTCCTGGTTGGTAGATCTAACTTTATTCCTAGTTGGTGTTACTAACCGGGATTAAAAATCAACACGTACTGTATAATCCCTATTACTTATCCTCTTTTTCCGTCCACACAACAAACTCTTTCTCTATCTCTTTTTTCCTCTCTAACTCCCTATCCTTACCCTTTCTTCTTCCTTAGCGCCGCTTGGATCGGAGCGAGAGCGGGCCGGGCGGCAGCCGGCGCGGCGGCGTAGAGGGACGGGCGGCGGTGGCCGGCCGACGCGGAGGAGAGGCCGGCGTGGCGGCGGGCAGCGGCGCGGAGGACCGCGGCGGCGGCACGGCGTCAGGCAGTGCCACGGGGCCGGCCGACGCGGAGGGGAGGCGGCGCGGCAGCGGGCGGGCGGCGCGGTGGGGCCGCGTGGCGGTGGCCGGCCGGCCGGCTCCTCTGTTTTTTTTTTTTAAGAATTTGTGATTTATTGCATGATCATGTGATGAATTTGATTTGTGTGTGATATGAACTTGTGATGTATTTGTGATGAATTTTGTAGAAACTTGTGATGTAATTTGATTTGTGTGTAATTTTTTTTAGGATTTGTGATGTATTTGATTTGTGATGTAATTTTTTTAGAACTTTCAGATTTGTGATGTGGACTTGGGATCTTACTTTGATTTGGGATATGCATACCACCCATATTCAGGAGAAAATAAAAAAGGATATGCATACCACCCAAATTCGGGAGAAAATAAAAAAGGAAAAAAACCTAGCTATCCTCTTTAGTCCCGGTTGGTAACAACAACCGGGACTAAAGATACTCTATCTTTAGTCCCGGTTGGTCCCGGTTGGTCTAAAGATCCATCTTTAGTCCCGGTTATTTCAACCATCTTTAGTCCCAGATTGCTACTCCCGGTTGGAAACCCGAGACTAAAGGGGGTTCCTAACCGGGAGTAAAAAGGGTTTCTCTGCCAGTGCTTTGTAATATGAGAGTTTTGCAAGATTTCCATACACTTTAATTAAGGGGTGTTTAAATCAGGGGCGTAAAGTTTTGGCGTGTCACATCGGATATTATATAGAGTGTCGCACGGGGTGTTTAGGTACTAATAAAAAAACTAATTACAGAATCTATCAGTAAACCGCGAGACGAATTTATTAAGCCTAATTAATCCGTTATTAGCAAATGTTTACTGTAGCACAACATTGTCAAATCACGGAGCAATTAAGCTTAAAAGATTCGTCTCGCAAATTAGTCGCAATCTGTGCAATTAGTTAGTTATTTTTTAGTTTATATTTAATACTTCATACAAGTGTTAAACATTCGATGTGATATGGTGTAAAATTTTTATATGGGATCTAAAAAGGGCCTTAGTTTGATCTCTTCAACCTTTTCTTTTACGAAATTCCTGTCTTGTGAAGTATGTTTTCCGTTTACGTTAAAGTGACATGAAAACTATACTAGTGGCTGCGTTCGAATGTCCTACAATTGTTGGATGAAATTTTAGATTCTCATGGTATACTTTTCAAACTGTTAAACAGTGTATTTCATACGAAAACTTTCTATATAAAGGTTGCTCTAAAATATCAGATTAATCCATTTTCAAGTTTGTAATAATTAAAACTCAATTAATCACACGTTATTACCATCTCATTTTGCGTGAAACACTTAATCTTCATTTTCAGGAGATACAAACACCACCTAACCTTGTAAACTGAGTGTAACTTGGTTGGGTTTCTTGTAGTGAAACTGTTCATCCGAGTTTAGGTTACATACTTAACGTTGATCATCACATTTATACCTAATTATTTTCTCAGCTGGTAGGTTCTTTGTCTTGTGGTGAAGCTGTTCATCATCTGAGTTTAAATCATATACTTAGCATAGATCATCGCATTTATAGCAAAATATTGTTTTAGTGGTAGGTCGTCCGTCGACAACTAAATATCTACAGTTACTTTGCTAATCTCAAGATATGGTTCATGTTGCAAAATAGAAACTACCGGAAGATCGAACACCTATTCGCATTACCAAATCTTCAGAGGTGCTTAACTGCTTAAAATACTGACATTCTTCCTTAAATCCCCTTTTTGAAATGCATATATTACCGCAGTTCAAGTTTAAACTAATTGGAGTGATGTGTGTTAGTCTATCTCAAACAGGGATTGAAATTTCGTTTCCCTTGGGCAAGCTCATATCTTGCCCGAAATTTTTAGTTTTTCTTGCAATTTTTTGTGAATTTAGTCAAATTTTATTCAAATTCATTGAAAATAAGTCAAAATTTTAAATAATTTCGACCAAAAAATTTCGAAATTTCCAAAACTTCGGTCCCCCGGCAAAAAAACCAATTTCGAAATTAAAAAACCTGATCTCAAATACTAATGGTTTACCCATGCACAGCTGGGATAGTCCATGATCACCAATTTTGATAAGTACATTGCAATTTGCAAATCAAGACTGGCACATGGATTGCGTGATACTACTAGTGCTATCATACATGTGAACATTTCAAACTAGTACATCAATCAGAAAAGTCCAACGAAAATGCCTTCTGTTTCCGAAGGACCAATTCCAACGAGATCAGCTAGCTAGCTAATGTTCACTGGTCAGTGGGCCCGTGGGCCTCGACGCGGCGGCCCGGTCGGTGTTCCTCCTTCCCTTCGACGACCTCGCCTCCCTCCTGCTCGTCGTCGTCGTCCTCGGCGGCGGCGGCGGCAGCCTCCTTCTCCGTCCGCCGCTTCTCCACGGCGGCGCCGTGACCGCCGCCGCCTGATCTCTGCTTCTTCGTCGTCCTGCCGGAGCACGCCGCGTCGTCGTCGCCGGCGCCGGCGGCGGCCTCCTCGAACTCGAAGTCCTCCATCCTGAACGCCGGCCTCCACGGCGGCTCCGCGCGCCTCGCCCGCTTCCTCCCGCTCGCCCCGTCGCCATCGCCGCCGGCGGCGCCCTCCTCCCCGTTGTACCGGCTGTACATGCCCCTCAACGCCCGGATGTTGGCCAGCAGCGCGTAGAACCTCTCCACCTGCTCGTCCTCCCCGCCCACCACCGCCCCCTCCTCCTCCTCCTCCCGCCGCGCCGACAACGACGACGCCGCCGCGCCGCCGTCGTCGCCGCCGCAGCCTGGCCGCGGCGCCTTCACGTCAACTCCCTCCATATCTCCAACGATGCGAGGTGAAGATAGAGAGAGAGAGAGAGGAGAAGAAGCGAAGCGAGAGGTGGAATGGCGGTGGCGTCGTGGCTTGGAGGCGACGGGTGGTATAAATACCAGCGAGGGTAGGGGGAGGAGGGAGGGTGACGTGTCCTGTGGGGAAGCCGGCGCGCATGATCTCGTGAGAGGGGGAACTATAGTTTTAAACGTGCAAACGCCTTGACCCATCGGGGGCGATGAACTGGTCTTTGTATTTTGTTTTTTTTACTGCAATTCCATATTGCTTCATGCGTTGGACGACCAAACGGTCTCTGCTTCTCTGGTCCAATCCTAAAAAAAAAAACCCAACAAATTCGTTAGAATAATGGAGAGAGAAACAAACAAACAAAGCTTTAGTTCCTCCCCGTTTTCATACTATAAATTGTTTTGATTTTTATTAGCTAAATTTTGTTAAGTTTGATTAAATTTGTCAAAATTAAGAACATCTAAAATACTAAATTAGTTCCATTAAATCTAACAATGAATACATTTTGATAATATATTTATTTTTATATTGTAAGTATTAAAATATTTTTTATAAGCTTGACCAAATTTAAAGAAATTTGATTAACTCAAAATGATATATAATATAAAATGGATGGAGTAATTAGCATATGTTTTTAACTTGGGTTTATTCACGGCATCTGTTGGAAAATGCGTTAGAAACTACGTGCGTACTCCTCCAGTTAAGCTAGCTGGTTCAAATAATGAGATTCTCTGATACTGATGTGTGTGTAGACTTTTTTTTCTTTTTTGACAAAAAATTTCTATGTGGTATACAGTGGCATTGTTCATCGTTGAAAATGTATATATATAGTACAATTTTCTGTTTGACTTGGATCATTGAATAAACGGGTTTTGTTAGGTCTCAAAAGAAACGCTGAGTCAACACTATAAGAACGGCGTTTAGGGTTGTCCTACAATTGATTTTGGGAGTGGCTTTCAAACATGTATCATAAATTAACCATGACTTAAATAACCTGGTCCTCCAAAAACAAATTCAACCAGAGATCGATATGCCATAATATATTTTTAATTTAAACATTTCTGGCAAAAGTTTAGAAACAAACAATCTGATGTCACAGTTAAATTCTTATTACGGCACGATACTATCAAGATATGATAGAGGAGCATGTTGACCCCGTTTCTTAAAAGTGGTAGGTTGCACATATGTATATGAGCACATGTGTTTTTACTATGTGGTTCAAAAACAAAACTTGTACAAACAAATAAGTTACCGGCAATTTCAAAATTTTGTCTAAATAGTTGAGGAAAAGATTTCTCGGCTAAATTAGTACACCTCCGTCAGAAAATATATCAACTTCTAAAACTTAAAATTTATTTCAAATTTAACAACGAGTGTTACTTGACAAAAATATGACTTTTACCACTAAATTATTAGTAGTATCCCAACTCCAACTAGTTTATGCCTATATCTCATCACTCCCGATAATACAACCAAGTCTTTTTTACTTCTTTTCTTATAATATCTCGGTCAAAAGACTAAAATTTGCTTATATATTGGTACGAAGGGAGTAGCTCTATAAACCTGTCCAAAGGAAAGTGAGGGAAAGATAAAAAGAAGAGAAAGTGAAAAGGCTGCACACAGTAAAATAAAGAGTAGCAAAAAATAAAAAAGACTACCCGCTGCGACAGGGTGGAATCGGTGGAGGCACACCGATGCATGGGTGGTCGTCCCTTTCATTTTTTTTTTTTTTGTGTAGTCCGTTCTTCTTCTGACGAAACCAGCCCAACGTCAGCGACAACGTCGGGTACTACCTCGATCACCTCTTCTCTTTGTTTCTTTCCAGCGACGCTCCGCAGCATCCGCAGGCGGCGACGGAGACGGATTCGAAGACACAGAGAGAGAGAGAAGGCCAAAAGATCTCTTCTCTCGGTGACGTCACCCGCGTGACGTCAGCGTGGCTGGTGTCACCCCCACCGCCGCTGTACTGTCTCCACTACACGCACAGTACGACCGCGACTTGGTTCGTTGGCGCCGTTGCCTGTGCGGGTGCGTGCGATGCGACTGTGAGACGCGAGTCTGACCTCGACGGTGCCTTGGCACGCATGGTTCACACAAGGGGCTACGGCGAAGTTATGACTTGTTATTATCAATCAATAGTATTCTGTCCAGTCCCATTATATAAGATATTTTAGGTAGATGTGACACATCCTAAGACAATGAATCTGGAGAAATTAACCGTCTATCTAGATTCATTGTACTAGAATGTACACTGGTGGAGAAACCGTTTGTAGTCCCGCTTGGTAACCCCTTTAGTCCCGGTTGTCCAACCGAGACTACGAATCCGGGACTAAAGATAGCTATCTTTAGTCCCGGGTGAAATAACCGGGACTAAAGATCGATCTTTAGTCTCGGTTCGTGTTACCAACCGGGACTAAAGATCGATCAGCCACGTGGCCGGCCAAACCATCTTTAATCCCGATTTGTTTTACCAACCGGGACTAAAGATCGGTGCACCATTTTTTTTATTTGCATGGCCCTGTTTGCTGCATGGTTGATATATATATATATATATATATATATATATATATATATATATATATATATATATATATATATATATATATATATATATATATATATATATATATATATATATATATATATACATAATGTGTGTATGTATAAATCATATATTACACACATATATGTATAATTTAAAGCACTTAACATTTTATGTGCATATATATATGTTACCAAAATATATATTAACACAAAAGTAAATGTGTACATATATAAATATATATACATGCATATATAGTACAATTAATTTGCTCAGTAGCTATAGCTACGACTTCGACGCTGGCATTATGTCAGAAGAGGAAGGACCGACGTTATGAATTGTCGATCCGTCGTAGTAGAATTCACCGTCGGGAATAAGGACTTCTTCGTTGATGAATCCCATCAGTTGTTCTTGAACAGCCGTGATAAAATCCTTGTGTGGGAGATTATCCCTCATGTGAATACGCTATAGTTCGAAAAATAATGACGTATCAATATATGAAATTAATAAACAACTTAACAAATCGATACACAATGAAATTTTGAATGGTTTATGTATACGTACATCGAGCTCTCGTGTTGTGCATATTTGGTTTGATAGGCAGTGGGCATACTCGCATACGTAGTAGCCGCATAAGTTAGTTCTCTGGTCCTGCTTTGCACACTACATGAGAAACGATGAGAGATTTAATATACTCTTTATATTAACTATAATTAGAGATTCAATTCAATATAATTTTGATCATGCATGTACTCACTGGAAAATGAAACCTCCGTCCAAGTTTTTCTTTCCAAGTCCCGCGGACCAATTGACGGAACCGATCCCAAGCCCTACATATGCAGTTGCAAGCTATGATTAATTAATTATTACCCGAGATCAACATAATAGCAATAGATTCCCCACGACTTTGGAATAGATGGCATTATATTACCTGTCTATCAGTTTAAAGACCTTGTCAAAAATCTTCTCCTCTTTATTCATTGAGTCGTACACAGAGACTCTGCATGCGTCCAAGTCGAAGAATAACAGGACCCAGTGGAATCTGGAATATGCGTGAGATGAGATATATATGATCGAAAATGTACATGATATATGTATGGGAACGAAATTTGTTCGAACGACAATAAAAACTCAGTCTGTGTTGTACGGCAGTAGTATGTACGTCTTGAAATGCTGCTGCGTTAGGAGATGGACGAGATTGTCCTCTGTGTCTTTCTCGTACTTGTCGATCATTTCGGTGTTGATTTTCCGAGGGTCGATGAACCCAGTATCGTAGACCCTCCGCCGTCGAGCCCTTTGAATCTCCATTCTACAACGATGAAAGGAAAGTATTATTGCTTACATATATGCCAGGAGCTAATTATTGAACGAAACAAATCGAACTCAAAGATACTCACAAAATCCATGCGCTCAGAAGAGAGATGTCGAGGGCGTCCAACTGGTACAGATCGAAGAGATCCTTGAAATGGATCCAGAGAACATCTTCTCCTTGAAAGAAGTCGGGGTTTCTGATCCTCGTTCCGAACATCTCTCTACCCTTGACGCTCATTTCCATGTACCGTTCATGGAATTTGTACATCTATGTCGGTAGGGACTGCAGCTGTTCAGGTTTGACAAGCGGTTTACCGAGTTCAAACTTGTATGCCACTTCCGCCTTCGGGATTAGTGCACCTCCAACCAACTGATCCACAGTTAGACCGGTGTCTGAAATGAATTCCGTTATGCCAAAATCTTCGCCGGTCACCAACGGCTCGACCTCTTGGTTTGGTTGTTCTCCAAGCTGAGGGACTGGTTTAGACTTCTTGTGATAGGCTCTCTGAAGTGTTCGGTCATAGTCCGATATCTGTAACGCCTCCTTGTTTGTTGTGGACATTCCCTTGAAGAAGTTCTTCACGCTCGGGTCAATAGGTATCTTCTTTTCAAGACTCCGAGGCTTGAGTTGCCTCTTCACCTCTCCTGCCACATAAGCATCAAGCTCCTCTTAACTGCAATCGTACGGTGGCTCCTTGTTTTCGGTGGCGTCAACTTTCGCCTTCTTCGTTGCCCTTGTGCGGGCAGGCGGTGGAGCATGGCGAGACTTTGTCTTGGGAGGTGCAGGCGGACACGATGGAGGCGGAGGAGCTGGAGGAGCCGGAGGAGATTGTCACATCCTGATTTTCGTCTTAGGATTTATAAATTATTTAATAAATCATTATTAGAATTTATATTAAATGTTCATTAATTTACAAGTGAAGTTAAATGTGAGAAATAAAATTTCCTAAATATAAAGCATGGATGGATTTAATTTTTATTAAATTCTCCATGGTTAATTGTACTCTCTGGAATTTTCTCGGATTTTTCGGAGCTCAATTCTTAATTTTAATCATACAAAGAACATTTCAGTAATTATTCACATATTAAATTAATCATTAAATGGTCTGATTATAATTTTGTTAAGTACTTTGAGTGTCCAAGTATTTTCAGGATTTTTCTTGAAATTATTTGAGCATTGGAAGTATTTTTAACAATTCAAAGATCATTTCAGTAATTATTTGAATTGAAAAAGTTTTAAAAACCCTCCCCTAGGCCGTTGGGCCGTTTCCGGCCCAACTCCTCTCTCCTCGCGCACGTGCTGCGCGGCCCACGATGGCCCAGTCCAAGCCGCCGGCCTCCCCCCCTCTCAGCCAGCCAAAAGTCTACTTTACCTCCCCGGATACTGTTCATCTTCAAGCTTGGACAGAAGCCCGAGCTGCCGTCCTGTGCCCGTAGTGCCGCCGCCGCCTTGCTCTAGCCGCCGTCGTCGCCGGCGATCCTCCGGTCGCGTCGCGCCGCCGCTAGCATCGTCGCCGCTGCCGTCCGTTGCCGCCGTCGGGTGCGCACGGAGGAGAGGAACCCCGTCCACCCCTTCGCAGCCGCCGAAGACCATCGAAGCGCCGTCGCCGTCGGGTACCCGAGCCGAGCCGCCGTCGAACCTCGTCGCCGGCCGTCGTTCGTCGTCGTCCGTCTTGTTCTTTGCACCGGTGAGTTCGCGTCGTCATCCTCTACGCGTAGGTGCCCTCCAAAAGTCCGGCCGAGTCTCCTAGCGCCGGCGAGGTCGTCGCCTATGTCGAGCCGACGTTGATGATGTCATCATGACGTCATATTCCCTTTTTTTTGGTTTTCTTTTTAGATGAAAATCGACTAAACTTCGGAAATTCATAACTAAATCATCGTAACTCGGATTCGAGTGGTTCAAGTTGCTAAATTTTTCTAAAATCAAGATCTACATGTTAAAAATATCCACATGTACTGTTTATGCTTGTTTTTGTACTGTTTTGTTGATTTTGTTCTTTTGCTTTAGTTTCCGACGTTCCGGAGGAGAGCGTTTTCGTTGAGGAAGGTTCGGAAGTGTTTGCGGAAGTTCAAGGCAAGTCACACAGATCCCAAACAACCCTTTGAGCATGTTGAACCTGTTTAAAGCTAATGTTTTATTTCAACTTATGCATTATTTTCGAATGTCATCGGGTGGTGAGCCTTTCCCAATTAATTAATGGCCGAAGATGACTTTATTTTCCTATGGGTTATAATTTGATTAGCTAGAACCTTATATATTGGTTTGGTTCAGCTAAATGCTATATATATATAATTGCTTAGCCTTGCTTAGAAACATTAGCTCACTAATGGGATGAATCATATATACTACATTATTATTTATGGTTATATTTAATGGTAGCTCACGATGGTTAATCGTGTTATGATAATTAATTGATAATTAAAACTTGATTAAAGGTGGGTTGTGAGCACATTGTTTTGAAGGTCGTGCTCATGGCAATTAAGGACCGGATCGCGAGCTACTGCTGTGAAACATTTACCGTGCCAACCACAAGCTAGCATGGGCAATGGCTTTACCTTTTGTATAGCATGATTCATTGCGGGGTGCCAGACTGAGAAGCGGCGAGAAGTCCGTGGGGGTCGCTGGGGAGTCCATGCCTTGTTTATAAGGGGGTGATTATGATCCAGGAATGGTGCACTGTGGTGAGTTGTGTTGTGCGAAGGGTACTGTCACGATTTCCCCCTTTGCAGTGACGTGGTGGTACTTCGGGGCATGGCAACATGTGTGGAATCGTGTCTTGTGGGTACAGTGGTACATCTCTGGCCAGAGTAAAACTATTCGAATAGCCGTGCCCGCGGTCATGGGCGGGTTGAGCAATGTTTTTCGTGATTAGTCTCACACCTCTCACAAATAATTATTGATGCAATAACTAGTAATAATTTGTTTAGCTCCTGGTTTGGAGTTAGATCTGTACAGCCGGGTATGGTTGTTCAGGATGGTTGGGCCTGAGCAGCATGGGTGTGCTGTTCAGTGTTGATTAAAATTTCTGATTAATTACTCTACTATTTTACTACTCTTAACTCTTTGCTAAATGCTCCTTTTGCAAATGAGCCTATATTATGCCATCCTTTAGTATCCTTGTGCACTTGCATATTTGCTGTGTGGCTTGTTGAGTATGTCATATGCTCACCTTGCAATAATCAATCAACCTCAGTTGAAGAGAAAGGATCCAAAAGGAGAAGACGTTTGGTTTATACCCCAGTTGAGCTGCCTGTGGGAGTGGAGCTAAAGCCATCGCTAGACCGTTAATTCCGCTGCTGTTTTTCTTTTTTTTTTAAGTATGTAACATTATTATGATGGATTTGTATATTAAATTGTCAGTTTGTGTACCTCGGTTGATTCCTGGATGAGGATTTTATGCACAAATTAGTTCGGAAATTACTACTGAATTTCCGGGCGTGACAGAGATGGTGCAGCAGGAGGTGGCGGAGGAGCCGGAGGAGATGTTGCAGGAGGACGTGGCGGAGGAACCGGAGGAGATGGTGCAGGAGGAGATGGCGGAGCCGGAGGAAATGGTGCACGAGACGCCGCTTGTCGCCCAGGAAGGATGATGTACCGCTTGCGCCATAGTATGATGTCGTAGCTTGTGTCTCGTAGATGCGTCTCACCGTCTCCTCCTGGGTAGTCCAACTCGAGGTCCTCGTACGCGGCTTCCACCAGCTCAACTTCGACCCTCGAGTATCCTGCTGGAATCGGCCTGCAGTAGTAAGTCCCGGAAGGGTCCGTTGGGATGGCCAATCCCAACGCCACCTTCACGTGATGAGAGGTTATCTATTAGTAATCAACCTAAACAGCAACTTGCGGAATGGTACAAGTCAAAAATCATCAAACTACGAGCATACCTTGATTGATAAGTTCTTGAAGGGAATATGCAGCTCACATGGTGTCCGCTGCGTGATCTCATCAACGGGGCAGGTGGTTTCGTCCTGGGTTTGCATAGCGTCCATGCTCTGTGATCTGACCTGCCCTGTTGAGGCGCAGCTTCTACGATTGCCTGATGGGCTGACCATTGCAGGATGAATGTACAGCTGGGGATCCTGGGACCGATGTGCGGCCATACGTTCATCCACCTTCCTTGCCACCTCCTCTTGCATGCTAAGCTCGTAGATCGATACCCTGTACTCAAGATCTGCAATCTTCGCCTCGGTATCTCTCTTGCTCCTCATCCGACTCCTGTACGTGTGGATGTCCTCCTTAAATCCAATCTTCCAGGGAATCACGCCTTTCCCTCGTGTTTGTCCTGGATGCTCGGGAGTCTGTAGGGCGAGTGTCAGCTCATCCTTCTCTCTGTCGGGTCGGAATGTGCCCTGAGAAGAGGCTACCACTGCGTCCGTTAGTCAACTGGCAGCCTCGCATATCCGATCGCTGAAGACAAGGGAGCCATCAACTGGGTTAAGCGTTCCACCGTGAGCATAGTACCAAAACTTCGATCGATCCGGCCATTTAGCGGTGGCCGGTTCGATACCCCTCTCAATCAAACTTGCCTCCATCTCCTCCCACTTCGGCATTGCGACGCTATATCCGCCTGACCCCAAGTGGTGATGGTACTTCTTCTTGGCGGCATTGTCTTTGTTTCTGGCCATCATCGCTTGCCCTTGTTGCCCTGTCTTGTAAGCAACGAACTCGTCCCAATGATCCCTTAGCTTTGGGAATACGTCGAAGTTCGGTGTTAGTTCCTTCAGGATGTATTTCTTGTAGAGATCTCCCTTGAAGCTCTGGAACTGTTCTGCCATTTTCTTCAGAGTCCACTGTTTCACTATGTTCTCCGTACCCGCGGGTAGCGTGAACGTCTCGAGCATTGTGGTCCACAGCATCTCTTTCTCTGAATCCGTGACAAAGCTGTCATTATCCCCGCGTGCCCTTGTTCTGCGCCAGTACACCGTGCTGACAAGCACGTTGTCCCTCACAACCCAACCGCTGTGGCGTACAAAATTCTTGGCTGCTTCTGCCGGGACACTAGGTCGGCCGTCTTCATCCACCTCAGTTATGATGTGCCGACCCTCTATCTTCTTCGCAGCACCTCGTTGTCCGCGTGCCCTCTTCTGTCCAGCGGAGGGATGACTTCCACTAGCCTCCTCCTCATCGTTCCCCTCCTCGTTCCCCTCCGCATTCCTCTGCACGTTCCCCTCCTCGTTCAAGTACTAGTTTGGATCCTCGTTCCCCTCTTCTTCTTTCCAGTACTGGCTGCTTCCCTCTGCGATTGTATCGAATAGTATCTGTTCCTCATCGCGATCAGCCATCTGTGCATACAAAAAATATTTGTTAGGTATATAGGATGTATTTGCTAATCGTAATATTAAAACTCTGCTAATCTTATATTAAATCTCTAATAATCTTATATTAAATGGCTACTAATCTCATATTAAAATTGTAATAATCATATATATATATATATGCTAAGTCTAACAATCTTATATTAAATCTCTACTAATCTCATATTAAATCGCTACTAATATCATATTAAAATTGTAATAATCATATATATATGCTAAGTATAACAATCTTATATTAAATCGCTACTAATCTTATATTAAATCTCTACTAATCTCATATTAAACCGCTACTAATCTTACATTAAAATTGTAATAGTCATATATATATATGCTAAGTCTAACAATATTATATTAAATCTCTAACAATCATATATGCTAAGTCTAACAATATTATATTAAATCGATAACAATCTTATATTAAAATTGTAATAATCATATATGCTAAGTCTAACAATCTTATATTAAACATCTAACAATCACTTGTTACATCACTTGCCTGCGCGAATTCCTTCGATGGCTAGCTACCACTTCGGCTTGAGGGACGACGGCGACGTCTTCTCTGCAACATGACCAGGAAAATGTATTCGTCTAAACGGGCCAAGTTACATATATAATCATATATGTATTACCCGTAAATCGTATTAGTATAAACGCGTTCGTTCTCACACTTTTAGTACAAGTGCATTCACGTTCGTAAGCGTTTCGTGCACGTTCGTTCGCGTTCCGTAATCATTTCGTTCACGTTCGTTCGCGTTCGTTAACGTTTCATGCACGTTCGTTCGTGTTCATTAACGTTTCGTTACGTTTGTTCGCGTTCGTTCACGTTTCGTTACGCTCGTTCGCGTTCGTTAACGTTTCGTTCACGTTCGTTCGCGTTCGTTAACGTTTTGTGCACGTTCGTTCGCGTTCGTTAACGTTTCGTTACGTTCGTTCGCGTTCGGTTACGTTTCAATCACGTTCGTTCACGTTTGGCAATGTTGGGCGTGCGCGGCAGTGGCGTGGCGGCGCAGCGGCGGCGTCAGGGCACCATGGGCCGGCCCGACGGCGTGCGGGCGCGGCGGCGGCGTGAGGGCCCGGCGGCGTGCGGGCGCGGCGGTGGCGTCGGGGCCCGGCGGCGTGGGGGCGCGGCGGCAGCGCGCGGCAGCCGCGGCGTGGCATCGCGGCCGCGTGGCGAGCTCGAGGCGGGGGCGGCGGAGTGGCAGTGGCGACAGCGTGGCGTCGCGGCGGCGTGGCGTAGCGGCCCGGCGGCGTGGCGTGGCGGCGTGGCGAGCTCGAGGCGGGGGCGGCGGAGTGGCAGTGACGATGGCGTCAGCGGCGGTGGCGGCCGCGTCGAAGTCGGTCATCGGCCATGGAGAGAGAGAGATATCGAGATCGAGATCGAGAGAGAGAGGCAGCGGCGGCTCTCACCCAGGAGATGCGGCGGCGGCGTCTGAGGCGGAGGCGGCGAGGACCGCCAAGCGACGGCGAGAGACGACGGCGGTGTCGGCGCGGGGTTGCCCTAGGCATGGTGGCGGCGAAGGAGAAACCGAGATCGAAAAACGTCTAAGTGTTGGTGGAGAAGACGAGGGCGCACCGGGAATATATATACCCCCGGATCTTTAGTCCCGGTTGGTGAGAACAACCGGGAGTAAAAATATCTTTACTCCCGATTCGTAACAACACCCGGGACTAAAGAAGATATTTTTACTCCCGGTTGTTCTCACCAACCGGGACTAAAGATCTTTTCCCGCTATTTCCAAATTCTTTTTAAACCCGGTTAGGGTTAGGAACCGGGACTAAAGATAATAGCAGCTATGTCTTGAATTTCATTGCATATGTGTTTCTAAAATAGTAAATAATGCATTACAATTATTTAAAGTCGAACAATTAATGATAAAACCTTCGAAAAGTTATTGTTGTATGTAGTAGAATACGTGGATAATATATAATAAGCACATGAATGATTTAAAATTGTTAAAAATTCTAATAATCATATATAATTAGCATATGCATGATATTAAATTGTTAAAAATTCTAATTAACATATGTAAATAGCACATGCATGATTTAAAATTAATACAAAATCTAATAATCATATATAATTAGCATATCATGATATTAAATTGTTGAAAATTCTAATTAACATATATAAATACTACATGGATGATTTTAATAAAAAATCTAATAATCATATATAACTAGCATATCATGATATTAAATTATTGAAAATTATAATTAACACATATAAATACCACGTGCATGATTTAAACCTTTAAAAATTCTAATAATCATATATAACTAGCATATGAATGATTTCAATTTGATTAAAATTCTAATAATCATACATAAATAATAAAAAATCTAATAATCATATATAACTAGCATATGGATGATTTCAATTTGATAAAAATTCTAATAATCATACATATTTAACATATGCCATACAACAATTGATTTGTATGGATATTCAGTACATCCAACATAGTTTACATCGTGTACTAATCTCATATTACGGCAATACATCGGCGGTGACGGTTGACCGCACGTACTTTCTCCTCACTATTGTTACTTCCTTGTGATCGCTACGTGAGTAAGGGGTGTCTTCATTTGATAGGAGGATGCTAGGGTCAATCGTCACCGTGAAAGGGGGTTGCCCATCAAACTGATCGTAATCCTCGTCAGTCTTGTCCTCTACTCTGACGATTTTTCTTTTTCCTGGGAGAACCACGTGGCGCTTCGGCTCGTCAGGCCCTTTGCCCTTTTTTCCTTTACTAGACATGTCCGTGACATAAAAAACTTGGGTTACATCATTGGCAAGGACAAAAGGTTCGTCCGAGTATCCAACCTTGTTAAGGTCAACCGTTGTCATTCCACTGTCATCAATCGTTACGCCTCCACCAGTCAACCTAACCCATTGGCACCGGAACAGAGGGACCTTGAGAGGTCCATAGTCAAGTTCCCATATGTCCTCGATGGCACCGTAATATGTGCCAGTTGTACCATCGTGTCCCATGGCATCGATACGAACAGCACTGTTCTGGTTCGTGCTCTTCATGTCTTGGGCCCTCGTGTAGAATGTGTACCCATTGATTTCATATCCCTGGAATGTAGCGATCGAGCCAGATGGTCCCCTCGCCAGGAAGGCCAGTTGTTGGTTAATCGTCTCGTTACCCATGAGATGCTGTCGCAGCCACGTGGAGAAAGTATCAATGTGATGCCTTGTAATCCATGCATCGGACTTACCGATGTTTCTGGCGCGAACTAGAGCCAAGTGCTCCTCGATGTAGGGAGCCACCAATGAAGATTGTTGCAAAACCATGAAATGGGCTTTACGGAATAAATTGTTGTCTACCGTCATTATTGCTTTCCTTCCGAGAGTCCCCTTTCCCCGTAGTCTCCCTTCATGGCGTGATTCAGGTGCCCCGATTGGGCAAAGGTCTTCGATAAATTCTACGCAGAATTCAATGACCTCCTCTGTTCCATACCCCTTGGTGATGCTTGCCTCTGGACGAGCACGGTTACAAACATACTTCTTCAGAACGCCCATGTACCTCTCGAAAGGAAACATGTTGTGTAGGTACACAAGACCGAGAATACCGATCTCTTTGACAAGGTGACAAAGCAGATGCGTCATTATATTGAAAAATGAAGGTGGAAATATCAACTCAAAGCTGACAAGACATTGCACCACATCATTCTGCAGGGCTTCTAATCTATCAGGATCGATGACCTTCTGCAAAATTGCGTTCATCAAAGCAAATAGCTTTGTTATTGTTGCCCGGACATTGTCTGGGAGGATACCCCTTATTACAACTGGTAGCAGCTGTGTCATTAGCACGTGACAGTCATGAGACTTTAGATTTGTGAACTTCTTCTCCTTCGTGTTTATTATTCGCTTTATATTCGTGGAGTATCCAGACGGTACCTTGATGCTCTCCAAGCATTCAAACATACTTTCCTTCTCTGCCTTGCTAAGAGTGTAGCTGGCTGGACTCAAGTAATGGCTTCCTTTCTCCTTTGGTTCCGGGTGAAGGTCACCGCGTTGTTCCATATGCTTCAGATCATTACGTGCTTCCAGTGTATCTTTCGACTTTCCATATACACCTAGGAAGCCAAGAAGGTTTACGCAAAGATTCTTAGTGAGGTGCATCACGTCGATTGCGTGGCGGACGTCCAAGAATTCCCAATAGGGTAACTCCCAAAATATAGAGTTCTTTTTCCACATCGCCACGTGACCATCTTTGCTCTCTATAGGCTGGCTGCCAGGCCCCTTTCCAAACACTACTTTAAGATCTTTAACCATAGCAAATACTGTTTTCCCGCTGCGATGTTTAGGCTTCGTACGGTGGTCCGCCTTATGTTCAAAGTGCTTGCCTTTCTTCCGTACCGAGTGGTTTGCTGCAAGAAATCGAAGATGACCCATGTACACAACCTTCCTACAGTGCTTAAGATATGTACTTTCTGTTTCATCCATACAGTGAGTGCAAGCCTTGTACCCCTTGTTGGACTACCCGGATAGGTTGCTAAGTGCAGGCCAATCGTTGATGGTTACGAACAACAGCGCTCATAGGTTAAACTCCTCCTGTTTGTCCTCATCCCACACGGGGACACCTTCCTTCTTCCACAACAGTTTAAGATCTTCGACCAGTGGTCTTAGGTACACATCGATGTCGTTACCAGGTTGCTTGGGGCCTTGAATTATAATCGGCATCATTATGTACTTCCTCTTCATGCATAGCCACGGGGGGAGGTTGTAGATACACATCGTAACGGGCCAAGTGCTATGGCCGCTGCTCATCTCTCCAAAAGGATTCATGCCATCCGTACTTAAACCAAACCGTATGTTTCGTGCATCCTTTCCAAAGTCTTCGTTAGCTGCCCGTCAACTTCTCCTGGATCATCTCGTCTAATCTTATATCGTAGTACTTTGCAAACGGGGCATGCTTCTAGGTTCTCGTACTCCTCACCGCGATATAGGATACAATCATTCGGACATGCGTGAATCTTCTGAACTTCCAGTCCTAGAGGGCAGACTATCTTCTTAGCCTCGTACGTTGTCTCGGGCAATTTGTTTCCCTCCGAAAGAATGTTCTAGACGAGTTTCAATAAATCGCCAAATGCCTTGTCACTAACACCATTTTTTGCCTTCTATTACAAGAACTCCAGAGTGGTATCCAACTTTTTGTGCCCCTGCTCGCAACCTGGGTACAACGACATTCTGTGGTCCTCTAACATCTTGTCCAATTTATGGGCCCCCTTTTCACTTTCGCAATCCTCCATGGCGTCCTACAACATCTGATCAAGATCATCCGCAACGTTGTTACCATCAGCATCCCTTTCCTCCTCGCCCGTTTGATTTCCTTCAAATCCAGCGTACTGAGCAAAGTCCGGAATATTGTCGTCTTCCACTTCATCTTCTTCCATTTCAACACCTTGCTCTCCGTGGGATGTCCAACAATTATAGCTTGGCATGAACCCCGACTCAAACAAGTGGAAATGAATAGTCCTGGATGCAGAATACTCCTTCTGATTCTTACACTTATTGCATGGACAACAAATAAAACCCTTTTGCCTGTTAGCTTCGGCCACTCTCAAAAAATAATGCACGCCGTCAATAAACTCTTTGGACCGCCGGTCAGCGTACATCCATTGCCGATCCATCTACATGACATGAAAAAAAATCGTACACACATAATTATTCGTACAATAATGACAGTCATACAATAATTATAAAATAATTACAAACTCTTTCAACAGTCACACAATAATGACATATCATTATTCATACAAAAATTATGAAATATTACACCGAATAATTATATATTTACTATTTATAAAGTTTTAAACTAATATTAATGTGTTGTACTTATTTTAATTTTTCATTTTACTTTGTTTTCTATTATTCAAGATTAACTTTCACTATATTTTCCTTCTCAACTATTTTATAAAACCTTCTTTGGCAAATAAACTAAATTTCTATATATTCTTTTTTCTCCACACAAATTTTCTCTCTCATCAACTAACAACAAAATTTTGGAGACAAAAAAGTGTGCAAAACATAGCTCCAAATGTAATATGAAAAAAAAACATTGGAGGATGAAGTTGCTAACCTTTTAGGCACCTCCAATTTGTATATAATCACCAAAATAAATTCACTAGAAATTTTGGCATGACCTCCCCTCTTTTTTGAAGAAATTTTGAAGCTTGTTCGGGCTGGAGGAGGAAGAAGACATATATATAGGGGTGGGACTTTAGTCCCGGTTGGTGTTATGAACCGGGGCTAAAGATCGCCGGGATCTTTAGTCCCGGTTGGTGTTACCAACCGGGACTAAAGTTACGATCTTTAGTCCCGGTTGGTGTTATCCCGGGGGGGCCTGACAGGCCCTGACAACATTTGAACCGGGACTAAATATGATCTTTAGTCCCGATTGGTGTTACCAACCGGGACTACAGATCAAATATGCCTGTTACCCTTTTTAACTGGGACTAAAGATCATCTTTAGTCCCGGTTTTTGTTGCAACCGGGACTATTGTGGAATTAGCCCGACCGACGAAAGATGGTTTCTCCATTAGTGGTATTACATCTATCTAAAATCCCTTATATTATATGATGGAGGGAGTAGTAATGGCTGGTGTGGTTATTTCTCCTTCTTCTTTTTTTTTTGTGGGTGGGGGGAGGGACAAGTCATTTGCAAAAATTCAGTAGGGTAAAAAAAACATTTTGACATGGATATGCATCGAAAAAAAAGTATATAATATCGAGATGGTAGGATATAAAAATGATTTACGATAACTATCTGAGGGACAAACGAATTTGGAAAAACAATTTGGAGAAATGCTTTGCCAAAATCTAGTGAGGTTAACATAAGGATGGATTTTGGTTGTTGCTAGACGTTTAGAGCCCCTTATTATAAGAATGAAAAAGGAAAAGAGTAGAAAAAACGCATGATTTTGATAGGAATGTAAGTGTAAAATAGTGGATCATAAAACGTAAGAAAAATACAAGAATAAGCTTTGATTGGACCGCAATAAAAATTACATGAATCGGATGAAAGAGATAGACTCCAAGGAATTTTTTCAATAGGTTTAACCTCTTGCTAAATTTTCTTCAAAGCCTTTATGCAGTGAGCCATTTCTTAAGAATTTTATAGAATTTGGAAAACTCTAATCCTTTGAATGAAAGGGCTACATTAAAAAATTTACTATAGAATTTCAATTCGATGAAATTCCTCCATAATTTTTTTATTCAAAGGGACCCTTAGTGATCAGTTGAAATTATTGATCTGAAGCTAACTGGAGTACCAAACTAATTTGAACATCGAAACAATAACTTTGAGGGTAGAGAGAAATATGCCTCATGTTTTCTACACAAACATTAATAGTCAGCCACCACCATTACTTTTCTAACTTTTATAAATTTATTTATGATATTTTCTAATATTTTATAATAGTGTAATATTTATTTGAATCAAGTATGTACCGTATGTTCAAATAAACAGACGAATAATACTACCATATTTGATTGGAAAATATTTTATCTATGATATAGTATTATATATTTTCTTTTACCCACGACACAACAAAGTATGTGTATTTTACTAGTTATTAAACAATAGAAAAATTGCGGTTTGAGCCATCTTTTACTAAAGTTTTACCTTTGATTACTTTTAAACCAATCATTTCACTTTCAATTAATTTTATCATGATTTCGATCACCCAACTCTCTTTTATATCCATGTAGCCTCTATTCACAAAGATATGGCCTGCGTATAGATGGAAGAGTTCACCGGTATTCCCAAACCGATTTGATTGATGCTGTCGATGTGTATTGAAGATGTTTGAAATGGTTCAAACCGCAACAAGGACAAAGTTTTTCGGTTCATACTGAAAATATTAGTTTAACGGTTGTCCAGATTTAAATTTGGGTAGTAAAATTTGGCCCAAATCTTCGAAGAATTGTTTGGTTTGTGGTGTGTTGAGCATGCGTCTTGTTTTGGGCCAAATCCAGTCCAGAGGTCGTGCGTCCTTTGCTTGCTGGAAAAAGTACACCCAAGATCCATCAACTTGACATCGAGATACAAAATCGTCCTTGGTTTTAGCCTAAGTAACAACTGAGTTAGCGTGGAACACACGTGAACCCCACGTGTCTTTTCCTCCTTACCCTCCACATCATCATCTCTTTTCCCTCCTTTCCCTTCCTCCTCATCCTCTCTCTCTCTCCTCTCTCTCTCTCTCAGTTTTCTCATTTCGCAGGCGGCGGGCGAGCGGTGGCGGGCAAGATGGGAGGAGGCAGTCGATGGGAGAAGGAGGCAAGATGGGAGATGGCGGGTGAGCAGTCCTCGTACGCGGTCGCCGCCGCCACCACCACGGCGACGAGGAGCAGCACCACCACGCCCGTCCTGCTCACCGGCAGCAGACACCGAAGAAGGGGCGATATGGCGGCGGCGGGCCGGGAGCAGGGTTCGATCTATCGGAAAGAGGAAATATTTCGGGGTCAGCAAAATTACGACGGAAATTTCGTACGAAATTTTCAAACAAATTTTGAATTCAGACATCAAAATTGGGGAAAATGGACGTACACCACAATGGAGTAGCAGCATCAGCAAGATAATGAATGGAAACGAAGCGAGGATGCGAGGTCCCCTGCAAATTGGACCGCAGCTGTTGCCGATGCAATGCGCCGGAGAGCACATCCACTCGTTGTTCAAGCCAACGGGTGGTGGAGCGCCGCTGCTGTACACCTGCTGATTCAGCAGCGCCGCACCTTGATCGGAAACGAGCATCCGCACCTGCACGTCGATTCGACTTCGCCGTCGCCGGAGACCGTCACACTGCTGAGGACTTTGGGGACTGTTGCGCCACCGCGCCGCTTCAGTCGGAAAGGAGCCGCTGCGTCTGCGCGTCAATTTGACCTTGCCGGAGAGCTGCCGCACCACTGTTTCACCCACTCGGCGTCGAGGATTCGGGAGAGATACCGCGCCGCCTCGTTAGGGACGTTAGAGCGTCGTTGGAAGAGATACTGCGCCGCCGCGCCAACCGACTGCTCGACGTTGCCGCACCGCGATGCCTCCGACAGGGCGACGCCGACGCCCGCCTCCCCGCGCCTCGTCGCCACCACCAAGCCGACGCCGACGCCGGATTTGTAGAGCTCGCCGGCCTCCCCGTCGCCTGTCGCCAGCCGCCGCACCTTCCCCTCTTTCTGCCGGCCTGCGAGAGGAGAAAACTGAGAGAGAGAGAGAGGAGGAGGAGGAAGGGAAAGAAGGGAAAAGAGATGATGATGTGGAGGGGTAGGAGGGGAAAGAAATGTGGGGTCCACGTGAGTCCCACGCTGACTCAGCCGCCACATCAGTTAAAACCAGGTCAAAACCGTCGGGACCTTTTGTGATCGGTTTTGATTAGGTAAGAGACGTGAAATATCTGTTTTTGCAGTTTGAGGACGATTTTGTATCTCGATGACAGGGACCTTGGGTGTACTTTTTCCTGGCTTGCTCCGTTGCTCGGCCCATCCCCGGTTGCCGCTGCTCCTACTGGGCTTCAACCCTGAAACGGGGTTGCCCAGTACTTGTGCAGTTCCCATCACCATTTCTGCGTCAGTTTTACCGGCCATTGCTGCAGAAGTTAGCCGGTGAAATTCAATGTCATGTTCCACTTCCACATGGATTTCGCATAACTCCAATTAAAATTATAAATCTCATCACACAGCAAAGCAGCTTAGCATAAATTCTGCATCGATCCTGAAAATTCTGTCGAACATTAACATATGTGATATGGTATCATTATTTTTCGATATTTTATACGTATATTTTGCAAAGGTATCCAGAAGCGGAGACACGTATGCTTACCAATATACGTATACATACGGACACGTGGTCACCCACAGATACACGTACGTCGTCGTCTAGCCGTATAGGTAAATTTTCTACGCGTACACAGGAGGTGTCTGACATCACATGTCGACGGCGCAGGTAGGGTTGCCGAGCAGCGGCGCCTCTGGACCGGCACCCGCGCCACCGCCGCCGCCGCCGGCGGCCTGCAAGCTCTTGCGGACGCCGACGAGGAGGTCGCAGCGGGCGTACATGGAGTGCCACGCGCTCCGGAACGGGCCGGACACGAACCGGACGCGGCCGAGCACCACCACCCGGAGCGCCACCACGCCGTAGGACACGTCCGTGGCGAGCGCCGCCGCGGTGTCGGGGGACACCGGGACGGGCGGCGCCGCGGCGCCGAGCACGGGCGCCACCGCCACCGCGCTGTCCGCGTCCTGCACCAGCGGCGGCATCGGGGCGGGCGCCGTGATGGGCTCCCCGCGGTACGCCACGTACGCCGCCAGCCGGTCGTACCGCGCCGCCGACCGCCCGTTCGGGTTGCGGATGACGAGGGTGAGCTGGAACGACGCGGCCAGCGTGGCCGGCCCGCCGGCGCCGGGGCCGTTGCCGGTGCCGTTGAGGCTGAGGGAGTAGACGGCGACGGAGGTGACGGCGAAGGCCGGGCGGGAGGGGCGGTAGACGAGGTAGAGCACGAGGGCGGTGATGCCGGCGAGGAGGATGACGACGAGCACGACGAAGCAGAGCGTGCGGGCGGGGTCGCCTGCGCAGTACCCGTCGCCGCCGCCGTAGTAGTATCCGTACCGGCGGGGGCGGCGGCCTCCGGGCTTGAGGTCGTCGGCGTGGACGGCCGCCTTCCCGCCGTGGTTGTGGTGGTGGCGCTCGTCGGCTGGCTCCGGCGGGAGGTGGTGCTCGGCCATGCTCTCGCCTTGCTGTCGCGCGCGGCGCGCTCTGTGTGTCAGTGTGGATCGAAGTGTGTGTAAGCTTGATGTGGGTAGGTGTAAGCTAAGGTGGAGTGACGTGTGCGCGCCGGGCGGGCGGTGGCGGTGCGTGGAGTTTGCGCGCGTCGAGGGGATCGATGGAGCGGCGTTGTTTGGATCCGACCACCACTCGATCGAGCTGTCTGCACGAAGGCACCCACCCCGCCCATGTCACTCTTCGAAAACGACAACTATGAAAAACATTTGAATTTTCCATAATCTTATATTCGGAGTTGATTTGGAATTTTTTTTCAGCATAATTATTTTTAGTCTTTGATTTATATCGTTAAGAGCATGTATATAAAAGTTTTATTCACAAATTATTTTACATTTACAAATATATAGTGTTGCTTTTTTCCTCTAATATGTCAAAGGATGTCCAGGATGAATTGATCAGCAGCGGTGACATTTGAAATTTCACTGAGTGAGTTTAGGATCAGGTCGAATTTCTTTCGAGTTGAAAGATTCTGGTTGATGACGTTGCGGTTAAGTGGTCGGGCTGGGCATCTGATGCTTGCACTAACCTAGGTGGTGGGTTCCATAATCTTTCAGCTTTCGATTGGAGCATCTGTGTTACTGTGTACACAAATGTAGGTGTTCTATGGACTCCAAAATTCAAGTTAACTTGGGTCGTAAAACCTTAAGTTTTATTCAGGTGGTCCATGCATGTAAAAACACGCAGAAATAGCTTCACAAAAATCCACGCTCAGGTTGTCCAAATATTCAAAACCTTAAGCAAAATCGACCTACGGTGATCGAGCTACTCCGTTCGATGAAACATGCAGTTTTCAAACAAGTATACACCATTCTCATAAAAAAAAATCAACTTCGACGAGTACAAGTTCAAATTTTTCTCTAGAAGTTATTTTTAACGACGTAAAGAGTAGCTTGCAAGGAAATTGACTCCAAAAGTCCTCAAGTAACCGATCCAATGAATTAATCATCAGAAAAGAAGCGAAAAAGTCCACTTGAACTCCTTCATAATATAGGTAAAGTCCACTTTAACTCCTTCATAATATAGGTCGGATTTGATTCATATCCCTCAACCTTAAAACCAGTTATTACGACTCCTTCAACTATTAAAACCATGTAAATAGACTAGCTCGGCTGTTTTAAAGGCAATTTTCGCTAACATGTGACATCCCAATCATCACAAAAATAAAAAAAAGAAATAGACACAGGCCCACATGTCTTCTTCCTCCTCCCTCTTCCGCCTCCTATTCACACTCTCAGTATCACGATTCTCTCAGTGGAGGAGCCTTGGGAGGTTAGAGGAGATGGGGCTCAAGTGTTGGTGCTCCGACGATGGAACAAGAGCGACTGAGTGTGTCCTACGACTCGGCTCATCCAAAGGTGGAGGTTTCCAGCGAGGAAGATAGCATAAGCACGACAGTCAAGGGCTCGGTTCGGCGGAGAGAGAAGAGATGCCAACGAGCTCAGATCTGGATCTCGGCCTTCCAAGGGTGTCATCACGCGTCCCCTGTGACAAGGAACTCGCTTTCTATGTTGGAGATGTTGAGGAGGTGTGGGTGAGGCTAGTGGCTGTGGAGTGGATCTAGAGTAGAGGAGCAGCCATGGGCTCATGGCGACATTAATGACGATGAAAGACAATAGAAGATTGTGAGGGAGTCCTCACCAAAGTAGCGCAAAGCCGGTGTCACAGTGGGATGGCATGAGACGGCTCGTAACGGTAGATCAAGATGGTAGTCTTAGCGGTGGTTTGCATGAGGAATTGAGGAGATGGGCCTACTTTGATTACTTCGGGTAGAAGATAAGAGGATTAGGGAGGAGGGGGAGGGGAGGGGGAGAGTCGCAACAGAGGACCACCTCTGCCTCACAATTCGACTGTGAATTGCGCCACGGCTTTACTGGCGACCCCACCACCGCCCAGCCCTAGGCCGTAGACCACGCGAGGGCATGGAGCTCCACACCGGACAACGCCACGAAGTACAAGCACTATGGAGCGCGGGATGGGACCACCGCCTATTGCAAGCAGCGGCTTGCGCGGAGGGGACGGTGTTGTGAAGGAGGCGTCCCAATTGCCGGAGAGGAACGCGCGGACGACCTCGGCGAGGAGGAAGCGACTTTTTCTTCTGGCTTTTTTCCCTTAGCACTTACATGTGGGTCCCACTGTTCTTTTTAATTTTTTTTATGATTGGATAGCCACGTCAGCTAATACCAACTTCAATATTATCCTAGGAGTCATTTTGTAATGGTGTTAACAGTTGGAGAAGTTATTATAACCGGTTTTGTGATTAAGGGATACAAATCAGATCCGAGGTATAATGAGGGTGTCAAAGTGGATTTTTTCCCAAAGAAGTTGACTAGATAATTGGGCCTTAGTTTTGTGGCAGCTGAGCTGAACTGGCCCATAGCCGTTCATCCATTTATTTACGGGCCCGGCAGGATGTCTGGATCCAGCAAATCAAGCCCAACATGTAATTTCCGGTGTGTCGAACCGTCTGTATGGGCCAGGCCGGATCCAAACACCGAGATGGAAAACCAACATGAAATTTCCGCGCGCCACGCGCGCCCCTTCCATGTCCGGAACGACGCCCAAAGCCCACGTGTTAACACGACGCTTCCCCTACACCTCACCGCCCGATCGGAACAACGGACGGCTCAGATCACGCCGCTGACGCGTACGCCCCGCCGCAGAGCCTCCCATTGGACGCTACACGCACGCGCGGCGCCGCGCCGGCGCGGCCACACCCAAAGCTATATATTGAGCCGCCCCCCCCGCGTCTCGTCTCTCACACACAGCCATGGCGCGCGGCGCAACGTGGACGCGGCGGCTGCACCTGCACGGCCTCTTCCTCGCCGTGCTCCTCCTCCTCACGTTGCCGGCGGGCTCCACCGCGGCCGCCGGCGGCGGCGGCGGTGGCGGCGGCACCGTGATCGGGATCGACCTCGGCACCACCTACTCGTGCGTTGGTGTCTACCGGAATGGCCACGTCGAGATCATCGCCAACGACCAGGGGAACCGGATCACACCCTCGTGGGTCGCCTTCACCGGCGGCGGCGAGCGGCTCATCGGCGAGGCCGCCAAGAACCAGGCGGCGGCGAACCCGGGGCGGACGGTGTACGACGCCAAGCGCCTCATCGGCCGCCGGTTCGCCGACGCCGAGGTGCAGCGCGACATGAGGCTGCTGCCGTTCGCTGTCGTCGACAAGGGCGGCAAGCCGCACGTCCGCGTCGAGGTGAGGGGCGGCGACGTGCGGCTGCTCAGCCCCGAGGAGGTGAGCGCCATGGTGCTCGCCAGGATGAAGGAGACGGCGGAGGCCTACCTCGGGGAGGAGGTCACCCGCGCCGTCGTCACCGTGCCGGCCTACTTCAACGACGCGCAGCGGCAGGCCACCAAGGACGCCGCCACCATCGCCGGCCTCGCCGTCGAGCGCATCCTCAACGAGCCCGCCGCCGCCGCGCTCGCCTACGGCGTCGGCAAGGAGGGCGCCGGCGGGAAGAACGTCCTCGTCTTCGACCTCGGCGGCGGCACGTTCGACGTCAGCGTCCTCGCCATCGACGGCGGCGTGTACGAGGTCCTCGCCACCAACGGCGACACCCACCTCGGCGGCGAGGACTTCGACCAGCGCGTCATGGAGCACTTCGTGGAGCTCGTCAGGCGCAAGCACGGCCGCGACATCGCCGGCGACGCGCGCGCGCTCGGCAAGCTCCGCCGCGAGTGCGAGCGCGCCAAGCGCGCGCTCAGCAGCCAGCACCAGGTGCGCGTCGAGGTGGAGTCTCTGTTCGACGGCGTCGACCTGTCGGAGCCGCTGTCCAGGGCGCGGTTCGAGGAGCTCAACAACGACCTGTTCCGGAAGACGATGGCGCCGGTGAGGAAGGCCATGGCGGACGCCAGGCTGAGCAATGCCGACATCGACGAGATCGTCCTCGTCGGCGGCAGCACGAGGATCCCCAAGGTGAGGCAGCTGCTCAGGGACTACTTCGGCGGCAAGCAGCCCAACCAGGGCGTCAACCCCGACGAGGCCGTGGCCTACGGCGCCGCCATCCAGGCCAACATCGTCGGCGGCGACACCGACAACAAAACCCGCGACATGGTCGTCATCGACGTCACGCCGCTCACCCTCGGCCTCGAGACCGCCGGCGGCGTCATGGCCACCCTGATCCCGCGCAACACGCCGGTGCCGACGAAGAGGGCGCAGCTGTTCTCCACCTACAAGGACAAGCAGACGACGGTGACCGTCAAGGTGTTCGAGGGCGAGCGGAGCATGACGCGGGACAACCGGCTGCTCGGCAGGTTCGACCTCGCCGGCATCGCGCCGGCGCCGCGCGGCGCGCCGCAGATCGAGGTGGCGTTCGAGGTGGACGCGGACGGCATCCTCAGCGTGAGCGCCGCCGACAGGGCCACCGGCAGGTCGGAGAGGATCACCATCTCCGGCGACGACCGCAAGACCAGCCGGGAGGAGATCGACCGGATGGTGGGCGAGGCGGAGGAGTTCGCCGACGAGGACCGCCGCCACAGGGAGCGCGCCGGCGCCCGGAACAGCCTGGAGGCCTACGTCTACGGCGTCAAGAACGCCGTGGTGGGCGGCGAGATGGCGGGCGCCATGGACGGCGGCGAGAAGGAGAAGGTGGAGGAGGCGGTGATGGAGGCGTACGAGTGGCTCGACGGCAACCAGGACGTCGGCAAGGAGGAGTACGAGGAGAAGCTCCGGGAGCTGGAGGACGTGTGCAACCCGGTCATGTCGGCGGTGTACCAGAGGTCCGGCGGCTCACGGCGAGATGGCGACGGCGGCGGCGACGACGACCACGATGAGCTTTAGGCCGCCGGCTAGCTAGAATTTATTTTTGTTGTTTTTTTTCTGTAGAAAATTATAGGCAGATAATAACCCTCCCTCCATCTATTTTTGATAGTAATATTTCATCTTAACGCACAGACCAATGATAAGCAATTCCGTTCTACTTATCATCTATTTAAACATGCTGCTAGTCATTCCTCGTAAACAAGCGATTCATTACTTGTGTGTAAGAATGGAGAGTCATGCATTAAATCCAAAAAAGTCATTAAGAGGATATGTTGTTCCATTGTTGAATTGAAATATGACTATCACAAATAAATTTTTCAGATTTGAAAATATAACTATTAAAAATAGATGAAGGGAGTAGTGATATTTACTACTTGCTTGCATTTCATATATTTTTAAGATAGTGGAAGAGTTTAGTCTAGCTTCTGCACATTTGCAATTCAATCAATGTTATGAAGATTTTCTGAACATATGAGGGCGTATAACCGACAATGGTTTGTGTTTATGACCCGATTAGTTGTTTGGTTACTGCCAATCCTAACAAGCTATTCGGCACATGTAGCCCTGAAAAGCAAAGCAAAGCCTCAGTCATTCCGATACTGGCAGTCTTGCAATTTCCCTTTGTTTTCAGAACAGAAAGGGGAAGAAAAGGAAAACATATATAACAATTTGATGTATCCTAATTCTCAAATCGAACCGGATTTGCATTGAAAACACTGGTCAATCCAAATTTTCAAATTATAACTCTTATTGACCAAATTCAAACAAAACATAATCTGCACCAGGAAGCTCTGTCCAGCAGGCTCCAAACGGAACATCTGCAGAAACTCTGAGTAACAAACCTGAGAACTGTATGATGTAATTTTCACGGACCCATATGATCAACTCAGCATTAAGGGTGTGTTCGGCAACACGTACAGGTTCCCAACTTCTCCCCTCATATTCCGTGCGCACGCTTTTCAAACTACTAAACGGTGTGTTTTATGCAAAAAGTATCTATACGAAAGTTACTAAAAAAATCATATTGATCTATTTTTTAAAAAATAATTTGCTCATACTTACTTAATCACGTGTTAATAGATCGCTCTGTTTTCCATGCGTGAGGGATTTGCTCCCATCCAGAAGTCTCTTAGCGAAAATCATCATCTACATTTCGGCATGCTAACACAATATATTCAAGACGGATTGAACATGTGAACTGAATTTTATTTAAGGACTGACTGAAATAGACAATCCATAAAGCGAGGGAGTCGAGAATCATTTTAACAATAGCTCCGGCCTCCAGAGCACATATAGAACATGACTTGGTTAATCGGGAGAAATACAGAGATAAGCAGAACTTGATTGTGAACAGATGTCTTTGGGAGGAAAAATCTGATATAATCTTATCCATGGGCAAAGCCTCGTTCTTTTGATATTTTCACAACGGATGTTACGAATTCTTGCGAAACAAAATTAAACTAGTGGGAGAGATTTAGGACAAATAACACCGATTAATGTTGGAAAAATAAATAATAGCCTGCTACAGAGCATATTGTACATATGAAAAGAAAAAACAACCTACTGCTGGAGCTCGAGAAACAATACTACCCTGCTACGATCTCAGTGCCAGGTATTTTTCTATGAAAATCTCCAGACCACCAATCTAGTCCCGAGATACTGGAATATTTATTGGGACTGTCTATACATCTAACAGAAAATCCCACCTCTCATCTTTTAAATTTTGGACCGTTAGATATGCTTTAGGATTCGTGCACAGCTTTAACCCTAACTTTTTTTCTCCCATTCCCCACCTCTTCACGCATTCCGCCACCGTCGCTACCCTCGCACGTCGCCACCGCCCGATCCCCTGCCGCCATCCGCCTCGCCGGCTGGCCGGAGGGCGTCAACAGCGCCGGCGAGGCCCCCCCAGCTGCCAGCCTCCTCCCCCTCCCCCCTCCTTCCTCCTCGAGCCGTAGGCGGGGAGATGCCCCCGCCACCAACGCCGGCCCACCACCGTCCTCCAACCCCGTGACTCCGGTGCCGCCGCAGGCGCCTCGCTGCCGCCCACCGCCGGGCTGCCGCCTCCCCCGGCCATCCCTCTAAGCCCAACGAACTCCCCTTTTATTCCTCTCCCCCTCCCACCCTTCTCACCCCACCCCACCCCGGGACCCTAATTCTTTGGCCCTTCGCCGGAGTTCGGGTTGTCGCCGGTGTCGGAGAAGAGGAGTTCATCGGAGTTGGAGAAGAAGCAGCTGAAGCACGAATCGCGAAGCACATCCAGTGAACCAAAATTTGCAAGATTTGGAGGTAGGTTTTCTGTCGACTGAAGTTTAGCAATTTCGATATTTATTCCATTATCAAAAAAGATTCGTTTGCACCGTGAGTACAAGACAATTTGATCATAAAGGTGTTACCCCAACTAATATCATAAGAAATACTATGCGAATGAAGTCAGCTGTTGTGTTGACACTGATATTGGCTTTATGCTAAAATATAATTAAAAATAATATATTAATGCTTTCACTTTGATATTAGCATATCTGAAATACAATAGATAATACATCGAAGAAGAAAATATATATCATGTGTATAAAGCAGGAACCAAGTAGAATATACAAGTAGTCACTCTTATAGGGAGGAAACAGTAGAACATCAAGAGAAAATTGAAAACGAAGATATGCTTTATTATTTCGGCATGAGTTGGAGATGCACGGTTACAATAGTCCGAATCTGAAAAACAGTGTTGTACATCTCTAATATATGAGGAATGTCTAATCAGGTACTATGATATTACACCACTTGGAGAAGGACCTATGGGGTCACTTGGGCCCGGAGCAGTATGATAACCACCACGGTTATATATCACTTGGAGGAGGGCCTACGGGATCTATGGGGTCACTCGGGTCCGGAGCAGTGTGATGACCACCACGGTTATATATCTCATCACTTGGAGGAGGGCCTATGGGATCTATGGGGTCACTCGGGCCCGGAGCAGTGTGATGACCACCACGGTTATATATCTCATCACTTGGAGGAGGGCCTATGGGATCTATGGGGTTACTCGGGCCCGGAGCAGTGTGATGACCACCATGGTTATATATCTCATCACTTGGAGGAGGGCCTATGGGATCTATGGGGTCACTCGGGCCCGGAGCAGTGTGATGACCACCACGGTTATATATCTCATCACTTGGAGGAGGATCTATGGGGTCACTCGGGCCCGGTGCAGTGTGGTGGCCACCACCATGACCATATATCTCATCACTCGGAGGATGACCTATGGGGTCACTCGGGCCCGGGGTAGTATGGTGGCCACCACCATGGCGATATATCTCATCACTCGGAGGACCTAAGGGGTCACTCGGACCTGGGACGGTACCACCATGATGATATATCTCATCACTTGGAGGACCTAAGGGGTCACTCGGACCTGGAACAGTACCTCCATGGTGGTAGACTTGGTGCAAACCTCCTGCAGATAAAACTTTTCGACCACCAACACCCGAGGAGGAACTGCTACCTACAACTTGAGCAATTGGTGTTGCAATGAAACCCAAGCAATTGGATATGAGCATAGCAACGATGAAGTAGGACATCGATGCCATTTTTCTTCTACTTTGTATGTATCTTCCTATGTTTCGTTGTAAGCAAGAAGTGCTCACGCAAACTGATATATATAGAGATCTCAAAGGATTGTTATGATATCCTAATCTTTTGCATTGATTTGTATCCTCAAAATATGTTTAGGCAATACATCAATGTATGCTTTTACTATATACTGTCTAGATAAGCTATTCTGATTACCTTCTTATCTTAGCTGCCCTTGTTTCCTGGTCTTTCGGAAAATGTGATATACTTTAATGTGGAGCATAATCTCTTACTCTCTCTATCCTAAACTACAATAACTTTAGGGTATGTATCTAGACATACATAAGTCCAAATACATAGCTATGACTAGATATATAACTAAATATTACTAAATTTTGGGATAAATGTAGTAGCTATATTTAGAACTTATGCTGATCTACTTTAATGTGGAGCATAATCTCTTAGCTATATTTAGAAATGATTTATTTAAATATATAGCGATGCCATGGTCATTTTTCTTTCCTTTTCTCTTAGTTTCACACCATTCTTAATCCTTGAGTAAAAAAGGCTTGAATTATAATTAAAAAAGAAGGGAGTAAACAAGAATTCCAGATGAAAACCAAATAAAAAGAATTTGTTTGGTGATATCAAAGATCTCGATTTTAGAAATCTACGAAAGGAAATCACTAATACATCACTACTACAAAACATCAAATAGGTGTCGGCAGTATATGTGCCGGAAGTGGTAAAACCGACACCTATAGTGCTTTTCCCACCTTCATAAGATGAAAAAAAAATAAAACCGACACCTTTAAACGGAGATAGGTGTCGGTTTTAGAGAAAAACCGGCATCTATAATAGGTGACGCTTTTTTTTTAAAAAACGACACCTATAATATATTATAGGTGTCGTTTTTTAAAAAAAAAGGCACCTACCATATATTATAGGTGCCACCGATAAAATCGAGCCGAGCCAGCCGAGGGAGATATTTTTCCTCCCGGTGGGGCCCACACCCACACCTGCAGGAGATAAGAGCTCGGCTTCTCCCCTCCTCTCTTCTCTCGGCTTCTCCTCTCCTCTCTCTCTCTATCCACTTCTCCCCTTCTATTGGCTTCTCCTCTCCTCTCTCTCTCTCTACGGTGGTGGCGGGAGGGGAGGTGCGGTGGCGGCGGCGGCGGACGGTGTGGAGGCGGTGGCCCGAACCTCCCCTCCGCCAGTTCGGACGAGAGAGGAGGTCCAGCGGCGGCGGATGACATGGAGGCGGCGGGCCGGACCTCGCCTCTGCCAGATCTAGAAGCGTGGAGGCGGCTACGGCTCAGCGGGAGCGGGAGGGGGAGGCGGCCGGCCGGGCCTCGCCTCCGCCAGATCTGGCGACATGGAGGCAGCTGTAGCCCGGCGGAGATTGGAGGGGCGGCGGTGCCACCTCTTTCTCTCTATCTATCTATCTCTCTCTGTGTGTGTGTGTGTGCGGTGCATGGCATGGAGGTAGCGGAGGTTCATGTGTGTTCGTGTGTGTTCTTGGTTGAAAGTTTTGTTCATGTGTGTTCTTGATGGAATCAGTGTCGGCTCGAATCGGCTCGAATCGGCTCGATGCATTCGAGCCGACCTTTTTTTCCAATCGCGGAACCTCAAAGGTGCCCCTTTGATTCCCCCACATCTATGCCGCCTATAGGGTGCCGGTTGGGAAATCCGGCAGCTAAGACCGGTTCCCAACCGACACCAATATGCCATTTTGTAGTAGTGTACACTGTAATAACAAACAACGAATGATTTCAATGTTGAGGCATATATCATTTCCATCAAGCTATCAACCGATCGAGTATCCACCTAGCCATGTCCGAGTACCTATGTATCCTGGCTATGCCCTGAGTCCAATTCAAGCAACTGCCTTGCCTACACCATATGCCACCATCTGCCTCTACGCTGCTAGACGGCTCAATTCGCGGAACCTCTCCTTTACCATGCTGCATCTTCCACACGATCGAGTCGCCAAGTGCACCCAAGTCCATGCCACCAAATACTTATTGGTCCACTGCTCATATTGACTTTAATCCAACTCAACTAGCTGCGCTAGTCCTACTCGTGAACCAACATCGTAGTTTTGCCAAGCCTCATATGCATGCACCACTACACAACACCATGCACTTGCACATGTGCATGCAGTTAATGCTCCTTCTGTTTAACAGTTTGGAAAATATACCTGAAAAAAAAGAGATTATTTTCTTCTCTTTGTGATGCTCTCAAACGCATCCACATCCTCCTTGACCCTTGCGTCAACAAGTCTAGACCATTCTCGTGCACTCTTTGCTCATCCTCTAGAATAGTTGTTGCCTTGTGAGTCTGAAAACAACTTCCAACTCGAGCCCGGCCACTGCATGGACAAGTCCACGTCGGACTTGCGTTCATGCTCATGAGTCCAACATTGCCCCGATTTCGATCTCATATGGTCTGCCTTCTGCTTGTGCTACACGACGTTGTTTGTTGTCAACTGCCATTTTGTGCCTTGCTCATCCTGCGTGTGTATAGCACATTCTCCATATGTGTTGTCTGTGTTTCCGCACTCACTGCAGTCATAACGCTTGTGTTCACCGTCCACAATCACGTCGTCCTCAGGCCCTGCAAGTCCACTGTGCCTCACCACGCTCGCCGGCTTCGCCCTTCTGCTATAGCCTCCCTGCTGCTACAGATCTGTGACCACCATGTGTGTCGGGCACGTCGTCCATGGCGCTACCCATCCGATCTCTCTAGTTGCTTTTAGCCACACCCGACCCCATCTTTCGGCCACGTTCCACCATCGCCGGTCTAATCGCAAGGGAGGTCGTTGCCTCCAAAACGTTCTCGTTGTCGCAATCGATCTCATCGCCACGGTTGATGATCTCCTATCGATGCATGATCTCACCTCGTGTTTCCTCTTCCACAATTCTGAAACTTTCGGCTCTAATACCACTTATTATAAAAGTTAGTCGATATAGCGAAATAGTGACTAACCTTCTCGATCTCCTCAGTTATTGATCACCCAAGATACGCCAGATGACGACACAGGAACACACAATATTTGTTAACGAAGTTCAGTCGAAACCTACATCTTTGAGACTCTTTTCATGGGCACTCCTCCCTAATCAATATATCACCTAGCCACTACGAGTTCATGGCCTCGCCACCATCATTTCCTTGCTTGTCTACGCTACATTGCAGGCACCATTGTATAATGTGGTGCCCCCCTCTCTATTTAAGATAGAGCATATGACAAAGTTCGACTCTAACTTTATCCTTCATTTATTACAACTTCAAGTCCAACACCGCTAAACCCATCAGAATACCGTTGACTCCTTGTACGTATTGCCTTGGAGATCACACCGAGTACAAGTATGTGAATTGGAACTCTAATATTGCATATTCAACTAATCAGGAGAGATGGGAATTTTGTGATGCGGTCCATGGAGGATTGTGGGGTTACTCAAGATATCAACTTGATGAGGCTGATGTAGGCTTATGTCTGGATATCATGGTAGGAAACATCCGAGCAGTCTTGGTCATCTCCGGTTCGAACTTGGTAGTCCTATCCATATGCATGCTGGGTTCCTTATGTGCTTGAGGGTGTATCCATGTTTAGTGGCACATGATCTTAAAAGGCCCCCTTCTTTAGACATATATATCGCATTAATGTCAGAGATCATTGTGGATTCTATAGGAAAAAGTCATAAAAGGGGATTAAGGGACACATATAACAATGTACTTCTGGTTGGAACTATATGGAAGAATTGCATATTTATGATTATATATTTGACTCGACTATAAGCTTGTATATTTCTTCTTTATTTCTTTGCTTCATCATAATTCCGTGTGTACTGGTTTGCTTTGGTTGTACCTGGAATTATTCCATGTGCATTATTGTACTCTGGTCGTACGCCATAATATGTTGTCTTTTTTTCTCCAATTTTAGTCTTACTGGAAATCAAAATAAAGCTTGAATTTCTTTATTTTATTATTGGATGAAAAGGAACCGCCTTGCATACACAATTTCTGCTGCAAAATGTTAAGATGATCCATATGTAATGTTAAAAAAGTACATTACATATACATGATTACTTATGTAAGTTTGAAGTTGAAGTGTGGCGTAGATTTTCAGTTCCACACAAAACAATTGAGTCATTGCTCATAATTAGTTAAGTACTAGGGACAAACTTCGGAAATGAGTTTGTTTACTTTTCTTAAAGAAACTTGTACAAAAACTATTTGTAAAATTTGTATCGTTTAGCTGTTGAGAAATGTATATATAAACTCACTTTTAAACTCAGTCTTAGTAAAATAAGTAAATAATATGCGATAATAATCCATTCGGTAATCAAAACCAAACTGTGTCTAAATTTTTTGGTAAGGGATAAATGTAAAACCACCTCATAAGTCATTTGAAGTTTGACATTCATCTCATAAGTTATTTAATTTGTTGCAAGTATGTGAAAAGTGTCCCAGGATCCACGTGATTAACCAAATCATTCCCTTATCACTGATGTAGAGCCATCACAGGCTAACCTAGCTGAGTCAATCTCGTCGAAGTGTTTGCATTATAATTATTCTTCATGTTTCATTGAATTTATTTGTGCATATCAGTGCAACAACATTTAAGCTCTCATAAGCAATTTTATTTCTGGAACCTAAAAAAAAGTTCTCAAAACTATACTCTAGAAGTATTTAATTTTGGTAAGTGCCAAATTGATGGTTCACGATTTATGAAAATATATTAATTTTGTTAAGCACGTGCAGATTGGATGGTTTTTGCAACAAGAATAAATAGAGGTGAGCATTTACAACAAAATGACTTATGGGATAAAATTTAAAACTTCTATTGACTTGTGGTTTTTTTTCCCTGTAAATTTCCATTTTCCAAAATTAAAGGGAAAATTGCAAAACCATCACATAAGTCGTTTGAATTTCAACATTCCAATCCATAAGTTATTTTGTTCCAAATATCTTACCGTACTTAGTTTTATTGAAAAACCACCCCACTTCGTATGTGCTTAACCGAATCAGCACGTTATCACTGATGTAGAGTCACCGCATGTTATGTTAGCTGAGTCAATCTTGTCTAAGTACTTGCAAAATACTTTTCATGTTTGCTTGAATTTTTTCTTTTGCATATAGTAAAACTCAGTGCGATAATGTTTAAGCTCTCACCAACAATTCTATTTGTAGAATCCTCAACAAAGCTTCAAGACTATACTCCGGAAGTATTTAATTTTGGTGAAAACCACATTGATGGCTCACATTTTATAAAAAAAAACATATTGATTAGGTTAAGTGCGGGCACAATGGGGTGGTATTTTTTAGAAAAAAAAACTAAATAGGTGGGTGAGTATTTAGGCCATGTTTAGTTCCTCTAAAATGGCAAAAGTTTTATTATTTTGGAGCATTTTTTTTGTCAAAATGGATCTAAGCATTAGTAGCAAAAGTTAGCAATTTGACATCTATCATTTGGGACTCTAGAGCAGCAAATTTTGGAAAAATCATTGGGAGCTGTGCGGTACGCGCACTACCTATGATGCCCACGCGCGCTCTCTCTCTCCATGCGACCATTCCCCACCCAACCCCTTTCTCTCTCCATTCCTCACCCGCTCGTTCCATTCCCCATTCCAACCTAGCTCGCCCGCGCCTCTGATCTCGCTCGCCGCAGCCACTAACGCCCACCTCCTCCGCCGCTCATATCCACCTCATCCTCGACACCGCCGCTCATGCCCTCTTCTGCCTCCACCTTCGCCGATATCGACCGCCGCAGCCGCTCACGCCCGCATCAGCGGAGATGGACGGGGACAGATACGGCGCCGGCGCCGGCATGAGGGACTTCATGTCGCAGTCCGATTCACACACCCCCGTCGACGAGTTCGACCTCTTCACCGACTCCCCGTACCACTTCACTGGATCCGGCAGCGACAATGCTTTCAGAATATGCATGGCCACCCTCGACCTCACCTCCGGCGGGGATGGATGGCCGGAACTGGAAAGCTACGAGGGCCTCCTTCTAAACAGGCCCTTACGACAAGATGAATTATGGAATGTAATATGAGAGACTTATAAGGTGGATTTGCAATTTTTCCATTACATTAAATGAGACACACGTGACAATCTGCAGCTGACCTGCACATGTTAAATGCAGTGGACCCCACACACCAGTGGGTACTACAAGTGGGGACTCCGGAAGTCTCCGGTAGCGGTACGACAATCCCATCATCCCATCACCTCTGACCAAAAACCCCAAATTTTCAAACACGCGCTGCCCATTCAACACGCCAGCTCGCACGACCGCGACGAGCCCACGACTCGCAAGTCGCACCCTCCCCGACCCCGATCGGCGCGAAGCCACCCACTTCCAGCCCTCGCCGTCGCCGCGCCGCCGCCGCCGCCATGGCCCCGAGGCCGGCCATGTCCCACTCCTCCGCCTTCCTGCTGCCCTCGCCGTCCGCGGCGGCGGCGGGCGCCGACGCCGACGGCGCCGCCTACGCGCTCCTCGTCCTCAACCAGCGCCTGCCCCGCTTCGCGCCCCGCCTCTGGGACCGCGGTAGTAGAATGCCCTCGCTCGCCGGGCTTCGCGCGTGGCTCTTCTCTCTTCTCTTCTCTTCTTCTCGATGCTGACTGACTGACGTGGGCGCCTGCCTCCGTTCTCGTTCTCTCTCTCTCTCTCTGCAGCGCAGGTGCGGGTGTGCGCGGACGGCGGCGCCAACCGGGTGTTCGACGGCATGCCGGAGCTGTTCCCTGGACAGGACCCCGACGAGGTTCGCCGCAGGTAACGCGATCTGATCCCGGATTTTTTTTTTTGGGGGGGGGGGGGGGGGGGGGATTTCCCGCCCCGCTTCGGTTTCTTGGATGGATCGTGCGCGGCGCGCCCGCGCGCGCGTGTTCCAGTGTTTTTTTTCCTCGTGTTCGTGTTCGTGCTCCTCGACGGCGGCGGCCGTGCAGCGAGGCGTTTTGGATTGGTCGAGATGGCACGCAAGTAACTTTACTGCAGTAATTTTAGCTTCTTGCCTATCTGTGCGACCCCCCCCCCCCCCCCCCCCCCCCCCCCCCCGCGCCAAAATGGAGTCTCGGTTCAGCAACCGATGATCCTCTCCATCTTGTTCGGGGCTGATTAGATTGATGCCATTTTCAATCGTACTACTTTATATTATTTTTTAGCAAAGTTGTATAAAAAAACCTACATTTAGTTTGTTACAAATTTTGATAAATACATAAGAAATTCTGGCAAAATTTTGATAATATTGCTAACTTGTTAAAATTTTGTAAGGTTTATTTTATTTTAACTACGATTCGAACAGCCTCTTCATGTCATTGAGGCGCCAGTATTCGTGGTCAAAAGTTCAGGAGTTGGATTCTTGGAGATGGGAGATGCGCAGGGGGTTACTATGCACATGGCATGACGGATAATTTAGTTTTTGTCTTCTTGGGGGACTTTGCGATGCAGTTCCTGTGGGCGGTGGATGTATGCCTCTGTTTAATTCATTAATTGGTTGCTCCCTGCTGCGCTGCGCATGCCCACTATGTGCTCGATGGAATGCCTTCTTTGTGCTTCCCTCATGCTAGAGCTTGACACGAGTATAGGTATATGGTAGTATATTCGTGTGGATAAAGGTGTAGCACTAGTTGAGATAATATGCTCTTAAGAAATGAGAATTCAGTCATAGGATCAAGCTGCCTTTCTAATTGTGGCTCCCATCGGATGGCCTATTCAGTAAACTGCTTATGCTGGTGCTGAGATTGGGGGGTTATAGGTAGCCTAATCCCATCTTAATGGCTATTGGGTACACCAAAGGCCTTTTTTCCTAATACAACTGTTACCGGCAAGTGGTTATTCTAGTATGTTAGAACTTCCACTTACTGGTTGAGGTGCAGTGGTTTCAGAACTAGTGGTTGATGCATTACCCTATTTATTATTTATTGTCATATTATGTATGAATATCCTTGAGCTATGAGAAGCTTTTATACCAAGTTTATTATATCCGCACAGACAAAGGTTGAACAAGAATCCGTCTTATGTTCCAAGTTGCTTATGCGGAATCAGAGTTTGAGAGATGGTCACATATTTCAGATGATCTTAATGGCTGATAATCGGAAACAAATATCGAAGTATTTTGGGTTTGCCTTTTTTTTACAAAAAGATTTCTCATGTAAAATTCACAAGTGTTTTGGTGCAGATACAAACCAGATGTAATCAAAGGAGATCTGGACTCAGTTCGACCAGAAGTGAAGGAATATTATTCCAATATGGTAAAGTAATTCAATATTTTCCATTTAGTCACGGTTAATTAAAACCAGATGTAACTAGTTTGGGATATGGACTCAAGTATAACCAGCAATAACAGGATATTACTCTAATTCATAAACTTCTTTAATATGTTCCATCCAGTTTTCGTTAGTCAAAACAGTATGATTATTTCAGCCATATTATCTAGTAATATTATTTTCAACTATTCTTGCTAGTTAATTTTTATGTTCTCTTGGAATTTCATGAGCCTCACTACTATGGTGCTACTGCTTCTTCTTGGCACATGTTTTGTTTTTAATCAGAACAAAATAAGACAGTTTCAAACCATGGCGTGCACTAGAATGGTTAGTATTGACCAGTCAGAAGCCTAACAAACAGAGTATCTATTGTAGCAATGAGAAAGAAAAACCAAATGACTATGACAGCTTATTTAAAACCAATGACTGACACAACTGAACTAAATGGAAGTCATATTCCAGATTATTTTTAATGGGCACATCATGGCATTTTGCGTTTTTACAGAAAGTGATAAAGTAATTACATGCCGTATGAGCATTCAAGCTGGTATATTCTCTGTCTCAGAATAGTTTTTCTGGTTGGAACAAAAGAACAGTGTTAAGAGTTGTCTTAGATTACTTAAGAACATTTAGTTTCATTCTTATGTCTAATATAGACAGCTGCTGGTATCTTCTATAGGATATAGCTCACATTGCCACGGTAGTATCTATTTTTGCAAATATTCGTATTGATATGTTTCATGCTTCGGTCATCAGATGGCATGAAGTATCTTGGTATAGGACTTCAAACAAAAATATTCCTTTCTCATGCATATCTGATGAAACAATTGTTTTTCTTGTGAAAATTGCAGGGTACTCAAATAGTCGATGAGTCACATGATCAGGACACCACCGATTTACACAAATGTGTAGCTTTTATCACTGAGAATTCGGCCATCCCCAACAAATCTAATGTAAACTTCTTAAGCTCGATAACGTGGTGTCATTACCCACCATCTTCACAAAATTTACTGCCATATTTGTCTTTTAACTGCAGCTGTGTATCTTTGCTCTTGGGGCCCTTGGGGGAAGGTTTGACCACGAGATGGGAAACATCAACGTACTTCATCTCTTCCCAAACAACAGGATCATACTCCTATCGGATGATTGCTTGATCTTTCTGCTGCCAAGAACACACACTCATAACATCCATATTGAACGGTCTATTGAGGGGCCCCACTGTGGATTGATTCCCATCGGCGCGCCTTCGGCCACCACCACAACCACTGGGCTTCAATGGAATTTAGGTAAGCCTCCCACTTCATCAATTCGACATCGACAAATAATTGGTGCCTAAAAATCTGTAAATTTCATCTCCAGATAATACCAGCATGAGCTTTGGTGGACTTATTAGCACATCAAACATTGTGAGAGAGGAGAGTACTGTTGTTACGATCACTTCAGATTCTGACCTGATTTGGACAATATCGCTCCGGCACCACTCTTGAAATACGTAACACAATTGTATCATAGTTCCAATTTTGTCTCATCTATTTTACGTCGTTGAGTTCTACCCTTAGTAGAAGAGTGAAAACATACATGGCATCTGATGTGGCTAAACCTGGTGAAATGTTAATATGTAACTTAGAGGACTTGGCACGTCTCTAAATATATACCTTGCACTGTAATTGCACAATTTTTTTTTTTTGTAAACATGTCACCAAATTACCTGTAATGTAAAGAACCAGTTGTATTTGTTAAGCAAAGTTCATATTTTCGCTCATTTGTGGTTTTGTATTCAGGAAATTCTACACTGACAACACAAGTTCAAATTTTCGTTCATTTGTGGTTTTGTACTCAGGAAATTCTACACTGGCAACGCATGGTAAGAGTGAGGCACGAAGTAAAGATTGGCCCTGTTAATGGTTAAGTATCAGTTATGGTTGTTCTGCTATAACATGGATTTCAGTTAGTAGGAACATTCACTTATTCCAGCAAGATTATTTTTTTGTTATAGTTTAATTTGTCTTTTTGTGACGTCGATTCAATCGCCTACTTCTTTTCAGCTGAATGGATTATTTTATTTTGTGATAATCCGTTTATGGGCTTCGGAAGTGTGCATTAGTTTCAGCTTGCACTTTACGCTTCCTTTGATAGAATACGTACTTTTGCAGCTAAAGAAAACATACAGAAGCAGCATCGGTTGCCTGCGGCGGCCTCTGATCTAGTCATTAGTCCTCTTGCAGCGGCACCTTGCCGGCACAAGATAGCCAAGTTTGTGGGCTAGTGCAAGCGAGAGGTTCTATCCTTCTCTCTCATCCTCTTCCTCTCCAACCCAACTGTGTGGATGAATTTGGAGCGCACGAAATGTTGAGCTCTTGCTTGGGCCGGTCGACGGCGAGACACTGGAGTGGTGAAAGCGCATTGAAGGTATACAGTCGGTGGTGGCCACTGTTTCTAGTAGGTGACCTTGATACGGGATGGCAAAAAGATTATAGGTGAAAGCCTAGCCCTTTGGGTTGGGCGGTTGGCAACAGCGATGCCTACGACCCCTACTTTCCTCTTAGGGCATTGTTGCGTGAACTTTTTTGTTCTCTCCGATAGGTATCTTTAGATGAAAATTACATCCTAGCACGTTAGGGCGGGTGTGCAGAGACAATCTCATCCCTTAGGGATGCGATCTAATTTAGGCGCTGTTTGATTCAGCTTAGGATTATTATAATCTGGATTATTAGGAGTAAGCTGAAACAAACAAATAGATTATTATAATCTATAAGCCAGATTACTATAATCCAATAATCTCCTCTAGAGGAGCTTTTTCCAAATTATTAAGTGGCTAAAGACCCACTACATTTGGATGCCTCTAATAATTCAGAGAAATAAACAACTCGTAGCTTATTTTATGTCAGCTTATTATAATCCAGCTTAGAGTAATCTGATTTAATAATCTAGATTACAATAATATTAAGCTGAAACAAACATGACTTAATCTTGAAATGCGGGATTTGGTCATAGACGTATGATGTGGCTGTTTTTTTTTTCATTTTCTTTGGTATGGTTTTTCAAGACTGTAGACTTATAATCTTTTTTACTAATCTACCAATACGAAACGACACACTATCACGTGCTTTGTTTTAACTAGCCTAGTGCCCATGAGTTGCAACAGAAAACAAATTAAGTTTTTATCTTATTAAATCAATTAATAAACACTTATTTAGTTGAAATAATACTATTATTTTATTTATTGAACAAGTAGTTGATTTTAAAATTTGGGGAGAACCAATGGTGAAACAGTGAGATGATTCATTGAAAGATGATGTAATACTAGCACAGGTTATGAGGCCCACATGTGACATGTCAGTGAGTGATGTGGGAATGGACACCTCCAATACTAAGGGCCTGTTTAGTTCGCGAAAAGAAAATTTTTGGAATGTCATATAGGATATTTGATCGGATGTTGGAAGGGGTTTTCGGACACGAATAAAAAGACTAATTTCATAACTCGCTTGGAAATCGCGAGACGAATCTTTTGAGCTTAATTAATCCATCATTAGTACATGTGGGTTAATGTAGCACTTATGGCTAATCATGAACTAATTAGGCTCAAAAGATTCGTCTCGCTATTTCCCCCTAACTATGCAATTTGCTTTTTTAATCTATATTTAATGCTCCATGCATGTATCCAACGATTCGATATGATGTTTTTGGGAAAAAATTTTGGGGAACTAAACCAAGCCTAAAGTATACACCCTCCGTCCTAAAATATAAGGGATTTTGGGTTGATTGGTGGATAGGACACATCCTAGTACTAATAATTTGGATATTTGTACTCAGGCCTTGTTTAGTTCTCAATTTTTTTTTCCCAAATACGTCACATCAAATCTTTAGTCACATGCATGAAGCATTAAATATAGATAAAATAAAAAACTAATTCAACAGTTTGCATGGAAATCACGAGACGAATCTTTTGAGTCTAATTAGTCCATGATTAGCCATAAAGTGCTACAGTAACCCACATGTGTTAATGATGGATTAGTTAAGCTTAATAAATTCATCTCATGTTTCTTGGCGAGTTATGAAATTAGTTTTGTCATTCCTGTCAAAAACACCTTCCGACATCTGGTCAAACACCCTATGTGACACCCAAAAATTTTCTTTTCGCGAACTAAACAAGGCCTCAGTCTACATTCATAGTATAGGATGTGTCAGCATCGGTTAGGACATCTACAATCAGGGACACTCTACTGAGGGTACTCTCTGGGAAACTCCCCTCGCAATGGAGGACACCCTAGATGGGCTCCCCATGAGACAACTGGATGAAGGTACTCAAGCCCACAATGGGTATCCCAACCAAAAAACCCACAATGTGTGTTTTCCCATACTACCCCTCTCTTCTCCCTACCTCTCTTTCCCTCTCCTCTTTTTTCTCCGCCTCTTTCCCCTCCTCTTCTTTTTTCTTCGCCGGGTTTCACTCCCTCCGCTCGGCGCCGTCGTCGTCCTCCCCCTCCCTCTCCCTCTCTATCTCGCGAGCACCGGTGCCACCTCCCTCCTCGCCCTTCCCAGCCGCCGCCGCCGCCGCCACTTTCTCCTCTCTCTCCCGCCGCTGCTCGCCTCTCTCTCCGTGCGGAGGAGTCCAAGATGGAGGTGGAGAAGGTCGCGACGGACGCTCGCCGCTGCCCGTCTCCGCCCGGTGGCCGACGGCAGCGACCACCACCATGAAGTTGTCCGCGTGCTCCTCGGTGGCGAGCACGGGCGCCTCAAGCAGTGGCGATGGCTGCGGCGGTGCGGTGCGGTTGCTTCTCCGCCGGATCCGGTTGTTGTCGCCATCGCCTCTCTCTCCTCTCTCTCTCTCTCTTGACGCCGCCTCCCTTCTCGCAGCTCTGGTGACGCCTCCTGTCTCTCTTGTCGGCGCCTCTCTCTCGCGCCGCCGCCTCGGGTTCCTCCCCACCGCCGTGACCTTCCTCCTAGCAACGAGATCGAGGGTAGAATGGGAAATCGCAGGTGCGGTAGTCGTGTCCACGAGCGCCCCAAGCCCCCAACGTGTCGCCTGCCTATGACTCCCCACGAAAAGCCGGCGAGACGTGTAGAGAGCCGCGCCCCCCAGCACCCCCCAGCAGAGGGACGCGCTCCATCACGGGGGAACAGGGCGGACGGAAAAGCGAATGGCCGTCGCTAGTGGCAAGACCTGGGGTTACCCATTGCTGATGGCCTTAGCGAGCCTCCTATCACTTACAGGTGGGCCCGGCGGCTTGCCTCGATTTCCCCGACAGGCCGGCTCGTCCTCGTCTCCAAAGTCTCCCCAAACTCGAAAAAAAAGTTAAAAGAACACAAAAATGGAGTAGTGTCCTCCTCCAGTCCTCCTCGGCCTTTCCCCCCGCCACAAAACCCTAGAGCGCGAATGGGGCGGCAGGTGCGCAAGCACGAGGGCTCGCACGGCAAGGTGGACGCGCCGCCGCCGAAGAAGCCGAGGAGCACCGAGCAGCCATTGGCGCCGCTCGCCGCCGCCACGACGACCGCCAAGCCAAGGCGTGACGTGGTGAGACCCGCGGCGAGGAAATCCTCGGCTTCGAGCGATCGCGGCCCCGTCGCCCCCGGCAGCGACCTCGAGACGGAAGGTTATAGGCCCCTCACGCCGTCTCCCCCCTTTGCTTCGATGTATGCCGATTCCTCACCTTTTTTTCTTTTAATGTATGGTTGCTGTATAAAGATCGAGCGGCAACGCTTTTGATACTGTGGTGTTCTTGGTATGACGTGGTTAATCTGGATAGACAGCAAGAAAAGGAGATTTCAGATTAGAAAAAAAAACTTTGCAAAAAAAAAGAAAGATTAGGAAAAAAGAGAGCTAGTACATTATACCCCCTCTAGTTTTTAATAGATGACGCCATTGATTTCGGACACAATCAGTCATCTTATTAAAAAATTATATGCAAATGCATAACATATAGATCATGCTTAAAGTACTTTTAATGATAAAACAACTCACAACAAAATAAATTATATTCCATCCTTTTTTAATAGATGACGTTGTTTTTTAACACACGTTTGACCACTCGTCCTATTCAAAAGTTTTTTGCAAATTTATAAGATATAAATCATGCTTAAAGTACTTTGCGTGATAAAACAACTCACAACAAAATAAATTATATTCTATCCTTTTTTAATAGATGACGTTGTTGATTTTTGAACACATGTTTGACCATTCGTCTTATTCAAAAGTTTGTCAAACGTGTGATAAAAAGTCAACGTTGTCATCTAGTAAAAACGGAGGTAGTAATTACGTACTTTTTTTTTAATAAAACGAATGGTCAAACGTGTGATAAAAAGTCAACTCATCTATTAAAAATCGGAGGTAGTAATTACGTAAATTTTTTGAATAAGATGAATGGTCAAACATGTGCCTAAAAATCAGCGGCGTCATCTATTAAAAAAAACGGAGGTAGTATGTTTCAACTACTACCAATATTTTCAACCACTAGAAAAGCTAGTTTTTACTTCTAGTCAGGTCCATTTAACACTGTAAGTTTAGAACCAATTCTATCAGGCAAAAAAAAAAAAAAAAGACAGTAAATTTCACATTGCTCACCTTTATTAACCAAAGTTTCACAAGTCAGTAAAGGTGGCTCAAAGTGAAATTTACTAAAGCAAAGAAATGTCCTTCTCGTCGTCTCCCTGCCCCCAAAACCTAGTGCGAATAGGGCAGCTGGGGCACAAGCACGAGTGCTCGCACAACAAGTTGGATGTGGGGCTGCTGCCCAAAACTCCAAAGGACTCTGACCGTCCGGTGCTTCCACTTGCCCCCGCCCCCACCTCTGAGCTGAGGTGTGAAAATGTGAGATGTGCCGCAGGGAACTCCTCTTTTCGTGTCTGGTAATCCTGGCCTCCATGGTTCATGCGGCTGTGGCCCTGGCAGCGACCTTGACTCTGATGGTAAGGACCCTGAGCTACTGAGATCAGTACTGAGAAATTGCTCGAAATGCCTAGAGATGTATGCAGATTACTGTACAGAGCCCTTGCTTGGAAACCTAAACTATAGTAGTGGTGACCTTTTGCTTAAACCTCAATCTACAATGCACATACAGATTATTTGTTCCAGTAGCTCATTATTTTTTATTGCTATCAATCGGGTAACTAACATTTATAGCATTTTCCTGTGCTGATATCATTTTTCTTCAAAATTTGAGTGAAATGAGAGGATAATAAATGAGGCGGATCGATTAATCTTGCTGTTAGAAGCTCGGGTTCAAATATGCTTTTGTGTTGTGTCACTTGCTAAGTTGAAAAGTTGCATCTTTGTTGGATGGGATTAACCTTGCTGTTACCAGCTCAGGTCAAAATATGCCTTTGTCACTTGTTGAGTTGAAAAGCTGTATCTTTGTCAGATGGGCATTCTTTTTCTGTGAAATGACCTTCATGATATGTGGAGCCTGCAGATTCAGATGGTCTTGGCTGCTTGACCCCTGACAGCACGAAAGCTACGCTTCAGCAGGATGATTATGGGAAAGGGGAGTACTCTCCGGGTGTGGTTCTATCTAAGACTGGTATGTTGTTTAGGTTTGCCAGTTCTGTTGCTTTTGTGTTAATCATATTTAGTTTCCTTGCTGAGTTTTGAAAATTCTCCTTTTTATGAGGGAGATTCTGTGGTGAAGATGGCAGTAGCTGATGTACAGGACCTGCCTGTTGAAGATTTGAGGGATAATGAAGTGATCACTGTGGATAGTGAAGGCCCTGGCAAGCCTCTCCAGTCAATTCCCCTTGTTCAAGACAAGGATGCAATACAACTTGCGAGAACTTTTGTCAATGAGAAAGTCAAAGAGCTAATGGAAGGTGTCTCAGAGCCAGGAGTCCTGCAGAGTCGTTTGTGTAAAATCACCTCATTCCTTGTTCAGGTGATCTTCCTAAGAATCCTTCTGGCTTGCCTATCCTAGGAAGCAAGTCACATGCAATTATCCTTCTTGTGCAGGCCACCTCTATAGCTGCCGGCCTCCATGATGAAGTCCCTCTACAAATACGTGGACAAACTGCTGCTTTGGTGACCCAAATCTCAGGGCTTGAGCAGCAGGTGGAGGAGCTGTCCAAGAAGCTGTGTAGCACTGAGGATGAGCTTGAGGTGACCAATGCAATGTTGAAAGAGACCCAGGCTGCCATGCTAGAGGCACAATCAGACCGAGCGACCGCCATTACTGCCATGAACAGCCTTGCCATGCGCATGGGAGCTTCATTCGCTAGGCTGGGCACAATACTGGACCCCCCACCCAATGCGGCTGACTCTCTGGAGAAGAGCATTAAGCAGATGACAGCCCTCGTGTCTCTCCTCGGCCCTGTGTCTCACAGCCATAGCTTGAGTCTAGCCAGGAGCAGCCTGACGGTTGGGATTGCGGCATTGCTGTGTCGAGAAAGGGGCATTGAGGGCCTGCGCGAGCCGTCGGGTATGGATACCCGTCAGTTTGTCCGCTCGCAGGGGCCTGAGTTCCACTCCCTGATCTCTCAAGTTGTCGACTCCATGGAGCAGCGGTTGGCCAAGACGGTTGAAGGCAGTGGATGGAGAGATTCTGGAGCTACCAAAGAGCCAGGAAAACCAGCAGACAGTAACAAAGGAACAATGCCTGAACCGCATTAAGTTAATTAGGGTAGTTTCTTTTGATCTCATCTCTAGTAGTACTCTGAGATGAGATGGGCTGATAGTATCTGTTGTAGGGTGTAGCTCAGCTCACTGACTGCCAGTATAGTATGTACAGAGCTCTGGCAGTCTGGTACTCTGGTTCCGTCACCTTGACTTATCCTATCTATGAAGTAATGCAACCTCTAACTTGTTTACATATTACATCTCGATTCTATGAAATGCTCAGAGCTGCTGTTCTTCTTTTGATTTTCAATTGCACTAATTTCGTGGCAACTCCTCGACCATTACTCAGTTTTGTGTTTTTGTCTTTCTGCTTCTTAGGTGAGCTGAAAGAGTGATACAGAAGAAGTCTACTACACAGGTGGCTTTGAGGCGTATATTAGTATTTGTGTATCACAAAAGTGCATATTGTTGCCGCCTTGGTAGTCAAATTATCCTCTATTTCACATTGTTTACCATAATTTTGGAACAAAATACTGCTGATATTACTTTAAGATGACTTCAGTAAGCCCTACAAGCATGTTGGTAGTCAAATTGAAGTTATGATACCGAGTGTATGATGAACCAATGGCAAGTATGTTATCCTTTTAGTGAAACAGTTTTTTCAGTATCCCTATGTTCATATTTAGCCTTTTAGTTTCTGCTCGTTCTTCGACGGTACCCATTGACAGCATGATGTGTTAATTTTTAATGCTGACTTCACAATTCACCAGTACTTTCCTGATTGGTTTTTAAATAGAGTGATGGTTCAACGTGCATACATGTATGAGTTCTCTACTTCTCTTACCAGCAGATGAACTGATGCTTGCTCACATCTTCACTTTATTCAGGACCATGGTGTATCAAATGGTTTGCGTAACTGATGCTATATTTATACACACTTTGCTTGTCTTCTGTAATGAATTATTTAGTTTTACTCTGGTTCTCTCTCCAGTAGTTGGCTTTTTTTTATGCTGTTGATGACAATGCGGATATGAATTTGAGCTATTGTGTGCAAATATGTACTACTATACTACTTAGAATCCATTTGTTTTCTGTGTAGCAATAATTTGTCATCTTTAGAGTTAAGCCCTTCTTGCTTCTCTGTTCTGGTTCTGCGGCACATGGAAAAGTGAAGATTTTGATCAAACGTCTCGGCCTTTGGTTGGAAATTTTCATAGACAGTGGAAGGACTGAAGAGTGAAGAAGCTATATATTCCTGTGTTGTCAAGATAATTTTAGACTTGTAGTTCAATGGAAAGCTCGCAATGTGATTGATTATCTATCTATCTATTCTATTCTTTCTATTATATACTAAAAGTCCGCTAGAAACGCTCTTAAGCCGCCACGTGGCGCTCATACAAACGCTCCTAGACCACCATGTGGCAATATTTAATCTCACCGTCGATTTTCACTTAAATTGGTGGACCCGTTATTTTACACCATTGGATTAGATCTAATAAACTAAAGAAAATTGTACAAAATTTGAGAAAAAGCAAAACATTCATCCCTCGATTTTCAATTAAATCGGTGAGTCCAACCTTATAAACCGTTAGATTAGATTAATTAGGCACACCTCCTCATATAAAACCCCACCTCTCATCCTGGAGTAAGCACGTAATGTACGTACATAGCCACACTCAATTAAAAAAGTCAATATATACTATGTCATCTAGATCGTTTTACAATATAAAGATCAATTAAACTTCCTCTATAGCATTTTGTAAGTCATCACGTGTCACATTTTAAAAGTTGGAAAAAAATAGAAATTCAAAGAAAAAATATCTATCCATTAGTTTCAATATAAATCGATGACCAATTATTTTTAAACATTAGATCTTCTTTCTCTTTGAGAAAATATAAGCCGCAACATGACATGTCATAAATATCAAAGAAAAACTTAGAAATATGAGAAAAAATATTTTTTTCACTTGGATCATTCAGAAAGATTAGAAAAATAATGTCCTCTCCACCTCAGACCCACATCACATTCACACAACACTACGACACTGCCCACCTCCTCCCATCTCTGTCTTAAAGCTCTATACTTTTCATTCCTCTCAAGTCTTCTTTTTTTATTTTCAGCTATTAAACTAAAAATAAAAAAAAATCAATAATTGTAGATATTAAAAGGACTATGATTTTAAGCTACACGTATAATTTCTAATCTGATTATTACTTTATTTCTAATTAAACGAACAACTGAAGATCTATATGCTAACATTTTACTATATAAATATATGGCATCTGGGCATACTCGACCCGTGTACTTTGCACGTCAACCAAATAGCCATGAAATACTTAAGATAATATCAACGTATATTTCGTCATTATACATCAATATAGAAATATGTTAACTAAATTAAATCAATAGTATCCAAACAAAAATGATAAATTCATGTTTATGTTTTTACCGATGGACACCATCCCTTCCATTTTTCATGTCATTCACATTACCATTAGAAACTATAAAATAATTCAACAACATACATTGCACCATCATATATTGTTTTGCAAACATTCATAACTAAATCAGACATTCTACACAGAAAGAAAAAAGTAGGTCAAATATGATAATATATATGCAACTAAAAAACGAAAAACGCCTTACTTTTGCTTTATACTTACTTTTACTTTCGTTCGTTGACATGTTTTCTAAAGAAAATAAGTCTACCTTCTTTTCAAATGATGAAGTAGATTATATATAATTGCTTATAGATATTACTTAAATATGATATAATATAAAGCTAATAGGTTAGAAAATTATAAAAGCAATTAATGCCGACGAAAATAATTTATGGAGAAATTGTGGCAGATATTCTCCGTTTAATATTTCGCTCTTATAAGTGTCTCAAACTTAACGTATGACGCATGCCTGTGCGAATGCGCGGGCTACCTTTCTAGTTGTGGTAATGGTGTCTTCTCCCTTCTAAGATTAAAGTGCAGGTAGTATTATAATTTTATTGCCTTAAAATTATAAGCTTTATAGTCGGTTCCTTTTGTTAAGGGCTCATTTGGAATAAACTTAAAATGGAGGAATTTTGTAGGAATAAAATCCTATGGAGATTTTCCTTAGTCTTTCTCCCTCACAAATAATTTTGCACCTCACCTTCAAAGCATCCCAAATATCAAATAATAAATTTGAGCAATTTCCACATTTTATAACTCTAATATTTTCCATGACTTTTTTTTGTTGCCTTTATGATGACCAGTTGCAAAAACAGAATAGGACAAGGCACAATGGAGCATAAACAGGGTGCAGAGCTAGAGCTGACGGGCATATAAGCATATTTGGTGGATGGGAGTGGTGAGAAAGACGTGTGCCAACTGCCAAAGTGTAGCTTCGATCAAGTTTGTTTAGATGAAGTCATGGAATGTGATTATAAGCAAATTTGGAGAATTTTGTCTTTATGCATTCGTAGCAGTTCTGTTCCGTTGCAACTTACGGGCGCTTGTCTAGTTTGGTATAAGTTCTTTGTGCTTTCAAAAGTTAGTGCTGTTTTTTCCTTGAGAAAATTTATAGGCACACAAGTCTGTGCGCTCACAAAGCCACTGTTTTGATTTGGTCTTAAAATAACTCCATATTATTTTGGTATAATATTTTTTTTCGCTTACACCGTAGACACACATGCAAACGAGTCTCCTAATATACGCTCAAAGAGACGAAAATCAGAGGCTTTTCCCGGACCTCACTAAAAACCTGTTAAAAGTCCAGTTACATGTTTGTAATATTCGTAAGTACTAGGATTTAAATCCTGGTATGTAAAGTTGTGCACATCCCATGACTACATCATCGTATTACAGGTGTTTCCTCTGGAATAATATACTTATTAGGAAAATGCAACACCGTATCATTGCAAATGTGCCTATTCAGATAAATGTCATTACAATTATTAGTCTATTCGTAGCCGTGCAACTGGAGTTTTACAATTTGTCTATTCTCTTTCACACCAGGATCCTGCAATGTCTTCTACTCCCCCGAGGCGGGTAGCTGCTATTGCCTAAGCTTTCGTCACCCCATCATCGCCGACGAACAGGAGCCATGCCACATACGGATCTATGTAAGGGTCATTGTCTTCCTGCAGCTTCCACTCGTGCCGATGTCTGCAAGTTCTTGCTGGGAGCTGCATAGGAAGGACGCCCCCTCCCACCCCACGGCCGTCATCGACCCCTGCTGGCCCCATCCCCTCTGCATCGCCATTAGCTCTGCCATCGACCAGGAGATGGACCTCCTCTTCACCGCTTCTCCGCCATCCTTTTGCCAGGGCCACCGACACTAGGGAGATGACTCCCTATGTCCATCTTCCCCGGTGTTGCCTCCCCTCCACCACCGTTAACCGCCACGCCGGTCCTCTATCTCCGCTGTTGACTGCTGAGGACCTACGTGGGAGAGAGACAGGAGGGAGAGAGAGAGAGAGGGGACACGAGATACGCGGAATGAGTGGTTGGAAAGAGCACGATATTTTCTTATTTATCGGGGGCTTAATAGGTAACGTTTTCGAAGGATAGAGACAAGTTGTGTCTTTGCAATGGTAAATTCCTTTCAACTTTTTTGAAAGTAGGGAAACATGCTTTTTGAATGAAAATATGATTTTAAAAGATGTCCAAATTAAAATACCCCGTCAAGTTTCAAGGATCCAATTAACCCAAAGCCTAAGACAACCTAATGGGCCTCCAGGCCTCATAATTTTCTCGTGGAGGCCCATTAAAGATCTCCTCTTCTTCTTCTTCCTCTTTCGTCTCCCTCCACCCAAAACCCTAGCCGCTCGGCTCGCGCGTCCAAACCCTAGCTAGCTAGCGAGGAGGAGGAGGAGGAGCATGGGGGGATCGCGCCGCAAGCTCAAGCGCTCCCGCGCCAAGGTGAAGGTGGGCCTGCCGCGCAAGAAGCCGCGGGAGTTCAAGCCGGCCTTCGACCTGCCCGAGGCGCTCGCCGCCGCCGCCGCGGCCGAGGGCGGCGGCCACGCGCCGAGCTGGGACGCGGAGGGAAGCGTGGTGAAGAACTACGCCGCGTTCGGGGTCGTCGCGAACCCGAACCTCCTCGGCGCGCACGCCCGCGGCACGCCGCGCCTCGTCCAGAGCGCGCCGCTCCAGGCGCCCGACATCGACGCGGCGCGCGCCCCCGTCGACGAGTTCGAGCCCGTCGACTCCGGCAGCGACCTCGAGTCCGACGGTCAGTCCTCCCCCGGTTCCCCTTTCCACTCGCCCGTTCCTGCCTTGTGAAAGCTGATAGCTTCATGTTTAAATCATATTTGTGGTTGGGTATGGTTTGTGGGATATGATGCTGGAGTATATTCGATTTTGGTTGAACTTTGAACGATTGTTTTTAAGTGGCTAAAACGCGCAGTATGATGAGGCCATTACGAAAACATGCTCATTTGAATCTAATATGCTCTGGGATCCTTGATTTTGAGCATTTTGGCAAGAAATTGGTACTAATCTGATTAGTTCTGAGCTTTGGGCAAGCATAATCACTGTGGCTGATGTGATGCTTCAATACAGCAATGCTTGATCAACTTTAAACATCGACATAGCATCAAAAAGAGATAGACCAATTGGTATGCAAAATTATTGGCAGTGTATGTATGTAATGTTTGGATAAATTACAGGTCATGTCAGGTTGGGATCATCTTGAGTTCAGCCAGTAGTCTGTGGACAAGAAAACCATACCTGTGAAAATCAAAGAAGCACCATAGTATGCTGATTGGAATCGAACCATATTGATTTCTGATTATATGCACATTCGATCTGAAATATATCTATTGATTGTTTACCCAGAGTAAGCAGGCCAGTATCATGTATTTATGAATTATGAGCATTTGCTTAAGAAATGTTTAAGATGATATGTTGACCAAAGATAATACTCTGTAAATAGAATGTGAATAATACACTGGCCGCCACTGAAGATAATAATACAAGTCCCATGGGCGGAATTTGCTTTATATGTGTAAACATGCAATGTATTGGAAAACAGATGCTTTTAACATTTTCTTTCAATGTTACGATATTATAGTTTTTCCCCACCTTTCCATTTCAAAAGTGTCAGTGTCCTGTTTTATTTTCATGTAGACCTGAAAATTATTGGAGACATTGTTTTAAATAATCTTTTTCTCTTTTCTGTTGCTAATTTATATCTGCAGTATTAAACTGAAATACTCATCCCAGCTGTGCGATCACATTATAGTTCTTTTATGCTTTCTTTGGGCATGTTGATATATGGCAGTAGAACATGTTAGAAGTTCAATTGGTATAGTTTTGCATGTTCTTTGATTAGCAGTTCATGTGATCATGCTTGTCATAGTGGTCAAGGTATGCTATTATCATTCATTAATTTGTTACTTAGTTATGACACAGAATTTTGCATAAGAATATGCTTGTGATCTTACTAGCAGAACGTCAACGCTTTGTAAACTCATGCATAAGTTTCTTTGGACTATAGATCTGAAATCTGCACTTGGAAAGCAGAGGCGGGATGGGAAATCTGCACCTTTGGAACCACTGACAAAAGTTCAACGGATTTATATTGGCAGATTAATAGAGAAGCATGGTGATGACTACAAGGTATATGAAAGTATTCAAATTACATTGGGTGCTATGTTCAATTTTACTTCTCAATGGAGTTCATAATCAATGGATACTTGAATTTTGAAAATGTGAACTGAAAAGATATTATGTTTGCAGGCCATGTTCATGGATATCAAGCTGAACACGATGCAACACTCGGTTGGTACCCTGAAAAAGCTATGTGAAAGATACCATGTTGTTGGCAAGAGCATCATCCATCCTCTGAAGTAGTATCATACGAGTGTTTAGGATTCTCTTTCACTGTGTACCTTATTCCTCTTGCTCCCACTAATGGGAAGAAAATTTTGCCTATGAAAATTGGTGTATGCATTACTGTACTACTGTGGTTTGAGATTACTATCAGAGAAGATGGCGTGCGCTCTGTACCTCGAGGAAAATCATGAAAGTCGTAACTAATTCAGAATTGTTCTGTACTCTTTTGCTTGGGGTCGTGTGAATTCAGCTGATATGATTGCCATGATTACTAGCAACTTATAATTTGCTGGCACCAACAACTTACCCTGTGATTTATTCTCAAACGTCCCTGTAATCGCCTGCTTTTTATCTCTTCATGTGCATCTGACAAGTGTGCAGTTCCTACCTTGTTGCACTTAAGAGTGATGAAGATCACTCATGTCTAGTTCTGTTCCTTGTTTTTATTTATTTATTTCTGGAAGTATAGTAGATTGCTTCAGGTCACTTTCAGCTACTGGAACAACTGGCTTTCGCAGTCCTGGATTCCGCATTCTGTAGATTTTTCTTGCCCTATGGAGGCATATTGATGATGAATTAGGTTTATAATTTGAAAGATGAAACGCCACTTGTTTGTTCAAGATTCATGCCAATGCATGCTCGTTTGCTCATTAATCATTGATGTTTTTCTTCTCCGTAGGTTACAGCATGACAACCTATCCCTTTCCAAATAAGAGCTGGTAAAAACTAGAGAAATGGACCAGTTTGGATCTGAAAATCTGGAGGTGGGGTTATTTCGCAGTCTTCGTAATTGGAATCAAAGAAATCTTACCGTAGTAAACCCATCGGTCCAAATATATAGATAAAAATCACTATATCTTAAAATGAGGTTGCAAAACAAATCTGAAAATTGCTGTCTTAACGTTATAACACAAATGTAAACAAGATTTAGCAATTTTTACAAGAAATAGAACAAAACGATGGCCTATATATAAAAAAAACAAAAGGACGGTTGTTCGAGAGTCCCATCGGTTGGCCTAATAAGTCAAAGCAAAAGCTATAATTTACATTGACTTTTAAGTCGATAAGAACAAATAAATAAAAATTTTATCGAAAAATTAATTTTTACTCCCTAATAAACTGTTTTGGTACATTAGAATATACTCCCTCCGTTTTTTAATAGATGACGCCATTGACTTTTGAACATATGTTTGACTATTCGTTTTATTAAAAAAATTTATATAAATGTATAGATATAAATCATGCTTAAAGTACTTTGTGTGATAAAACAACTCACAACAAAATAAATTATAATTACGTAATTTTTTTTAATAAGACGAATGGTTAAGGGCCCCTTTGAATCATAGGAATGAAAAAAACGGAGGTATAGGAAAAACATAGGATTCTGACATGAATGAGGGCCCCTTTGAATCGCAGGAATGATAAAACGGAGAAATAGGAAAAACGTAGGATTCTGACAGGAATGCAGGTGTAAAACAGAGGATTGGAAAATACAGAAAAAACACAGGAATAACTGTTTGATTGGACCACAGGAAAAACGCAGGAATCGGATGAGAGAGATAGACTCAAAGGAATTTTTCCAAGAGGTTGGACCTCTTGCTAACTTTCCTCCAAAATCTCTATAGAATTAGCCATTACATGAGAATTTAAAAGGATAGTATAGGATTCAATCCTTTGTTTCAAAGGCTTTCATATGAATTTTTTTCATAGGATTGAAATCTTTCAAATTTACTACACTTTTCCTACGAATCAAAGGGGCCCTGAAAGTATAAAATAGAGGATTGCAAAACACAGGAAAAACGTATAAATGATCGTTTGATTGGACCACAGGAAAAACATAGGAATTTGAGAAGAGATAAAGACTCAAAGGATTTCTTCCATGAGGTTCTACCTCTTGTTAAAATTTTTCCAAAACTTGTATGGGAAGAGGCATTTCATAGTAATTTCATAGGATTTCATAGGGTTTATTCCTTTGATTCAAAGGGCTTTGTAGTAAAAATTCCTATAGAAATAAAATCCTCTAAAATTTCTATAAATTTCCTCTGAATCAAATGGGCCCTAGACATGTGATAAAAATTAACGGTAAAAACGAAGGTAGGATAGTTAGTAGCAATCAAAACTCCGAGAAAGGAAAAAGTAAAGGAATCGGGCCTTCGTCTCCAAAGTCCAAATCTCACCGTCGCGAGTTCGGGACCCCTCTCGCTCCCTCGCGATTCCCCCACTCTCCTTCTCGCGGAGCAATTGAAGGACACAACGCGAAACCCCAGTTCTTCTTCGCCGCCGGCCGCCTCGCCTCGCCTCTTCCTCCCCGCAGCATCATCCTCTCTCCCCCGGTTCCCCGGCGGCGGCGGCGAGCGGCCTCGCAGCTTCGCCAAGTCCCCACTCTCTCCATCCCCAGGTACGCACGACCTCCCTCCCCCATCCTCTCTTCCTCCTCCGGACGCCACCGCGCCGCTGGCATCTTCGCCTCATCCCGGCGGCGTCCCGTTGTTCCCAGCCGAAGACGCCGAGCACCACCGCCACCGGTACCAAACCCTAGATCCGCACTGCCTTCCGATGATGTGTTAGTGCGGGCGGGGGTAGGGGAACTTGGCATGCGGGCGGCAAATATCTTTGCATTGAGGCTTCGTGCGTTATATATATATTTTTGGATGTTTGAATTAGGTTGGGTTTTAGAGAGATTGTGCCAAGAATCCTGCTCACTGATGCGCTATAGAAGTAAGAGCTGTAGCGCTTCGATAATTTAGCATCTCTACTCTGCAGTCTGTAGATGCGTGCTTAAATTTCTTCATGTGAATTAGTAAGTTCTAGCTACAACCAGACATGATAAATTATAAATTGCAAATATTACGAAGGTTTGAGATGGTGGGGGGGAAGAAGCACTGACACACGCTGTTGCTTGCATAGCTTGTTAATTCGATAATGAACTGCTACCAGTGCTTCAAAGTGTTGCTGATTGCTCCTACCCAAATCGTAGCCAGCATCTCTATTCTGTTCTGAGTAATCTTTGTTAGTGCGGTTGCAAGGTTAGGCAATAACATACTGTTTAGTTCAAGCCATCTCCAGCCTTCAATCCCTTGTTTCCAGTCAGGTGGTAGCCTCGGCCTCTGGGTCATTAGGCATCACCAGCCACCTCCATCTCTTTCTGGCCCTGAGCATCAACTTCTTTCAATACCTCCACACTCTTTGGGGTCGTTAGCTGCATGAGCATTCTGTCTTTAGGTCTAGCAAAATGAAGTGATCCTTTGTGGTCTATCAGTACCAATAATAGCCCCATCGTTTGGCCTAAACAGCCAAAGAATAAGCTAAAATTTGAATTTTTGAACTTGATTTTGAAGTTGATTTTGAAATGCTTTTAACGTAATTTTTGTTAATGTTGGCTTTTAAGTCGCTACGAACAAATCTACAAAAGTTTTACTTATAAATTAATTTTAATTTTCTAATAAGCCAAATAAGCCATTTTGGCCAAATGGGCAACCGATGGGAGCCATGAGTTAGTAACCCATTTGCTCAACCATGCGTCTTGATTTTTTTTTCTTTAAATTGTTCCGATCAATTGATGTGCATATTAAATTTTCCACTGGAAAGTCCGTAATCTCTTGGGGTACTACATGCAGAGATCATAAGAGTCTTTAAACCAATAGCTGAATAGCAATATGGATGTATTTTCCTTTGTGGTCTAGCAGTACCAGTAAGTCAGTAACCCATTTATTCAACCACGTGTCTTGAATTTTTTTTTTTTTAGAAATTGTGCTGTTTGATTGATGTGCCTATTAAATTATACACTTGAAAGTCTGTAGTCAGTATTGCTTGTTATTCCTGACTGACTTATTACCAGCATTAATCTATATTTGCACTCTGTTATGGTTCTGCAGGTTAGCATTTGACAGCCATGGCAAAGCATCATCCTGATCTCATCATGTGCAGGAAGCAGCCTGGCATTGCGATTGGTCGTTTATGTGAGAAATGTGATGGCAAGTGTGTCATCTGTGACTCCTACGTGCGCCCGTGTACGCTTGTTCGGGTCTGTGATGAGTGCAACTATGGATCCTTCCAGGGAAGGTGTGTTATCTGTGGAGGGGTTGGCATCTCAGATGCTTACTACTGCAAGGAGTGCACTCAGCAAGAAAAGGACCGAGATGGATGTCCTAAGATTGTCAACCTTGGAAGCGCCAAGACCGATCTCTTCTATGAGCGCAAGAAATATGGTTTTAAGAAGAGATGATCAGGAAGGTGGATTTGTCTGGTCCTTCTGGTCTCGCTGTGATTTTTGTTGCACGGATATTACTGCTAAGTCAACAGCTTTGTATTCATGGTCTGCTTTGATACTAATATGAGATAGCATCGCTGATGTTTGCTGTAATGTTACTTGTATGAAGTGGTCTACATTCTCAAGTCTGCATTTGCACTTATGCAGTAGGTACCTGATGTTAATGACTATGATTGTTGACATGAAATGCGAACTGAGATATGGAGTACATTTTAGTCTTATATTGTGTATACTATGCATTAGCTGTTCGAACGACCTCATATATGGTTGTCAGCTGGGGAAAACAATAATAGTACAAGTCTAGAATGCCACATGCCCACATCCGTTGGTATATTTTTCTGCAGTGACATTGCCCTGAGAGATGCAGAGCAAGCTGGCCTTCTTGCCTCATGTTACACCGTTATGCGCCTGAAAAATGTTTCCCAGGGGCGTCTTATTTTTTTTTGGACCACCAAGGCACCAATAAACACGTACCCCTTCCATCCAAAAAAAAAAAAAAAAACCTAACCTCGTACTAGGATGGGACGCATTATAGTTCCATCCAAAAAAACCCAACCTCGTACCTCGTACTAGGATGGGATATAGTACGAAGGATAGGATCTAGTACGAGGTTGGGTTTTTTTGAGGCGGAGGGAGTATGTTACAACCGTGCAATTTGCAAAGGCAAAGTACTAATGTGTCCGTGATATAAAAAGTTTTAGAATTGGACACAAGTAGAAAGTTGATGAAACTAAATGAGGAAATATTATGATTGGTTGAGAAAATAAGATAGATATGAAACTTAAATGACGAAAGGTCGTAAGAAAATATAGATGAAAAAACTAAACTTACTGTAGTTGGCCAACAACTTAGAATCAAGCTCGGCTTTTCTTCAAGCAATCATAGACAGCAATCGGTCTTCAAAAGGAATAGAACCAATTTGGTTCGCTGCTTGCACCTACACGCTATGGAAATCCCGCAACAACAGAGTGTTTGAAGGTCAGCTTGACAACCTACAGCACATCACACAACAAGTCTGAGACACCCTTGATCTTTGGAGCATGAGAACCAATAAATCAAACAGGCAGAAAATTCAATCCTGGTGTACCAGTACCACATATAAGAACCCTTGTTTATATCTTTGTAAATCCACCCCCCCCCCCCCCCCCCCCCCGGTTCTCTTTTCTTTTTGTTTTTGTTTCTTCTCTTCTTCCTTATCGTTTTTTTCCCTTTCTGTTCTAGGTTAACTATAACCTCTAACTTGTAACCTGAAAACCTCATTTCTATTAATGAAATGATTGCAAGGTGGAGCGTGCTCTACCTTCTTCAGTCAAAAAAAAAAAAGAAAATATAGATAAAGAAGTTATTATATTTTGAGATAAATTTTGATTTTGGGACGCAGAGCATATGCACGTATAAATCACCTTAAAGGCTGAAGTCCACCGATATCCACGAACGAATTAAGCCCACTTAGTTCCAGTCAACGAATTCAGGCCCGAGCGAATTAAGCCCACAAACCAACTAATTCAGTCTATCAGTGAATTCGGCCCAGATACTTCTGTTCAATTAATTCGGCCCACTGGAAGGCCACTACTAAAATCAGCCTGGTTAATCATCATCACCAAATTTGGCGGTCGAATGAATTTGGCCCACAAACGAATCCAGCCCACACGACGGACACGATTTATTCCGCCAACAGATAGAACCAAGGATAGAACATTTATTCAAATGCCACATTTTTTTTATGACACGCATACACATCACTGCACATGCAACGCGACACTTACACCCTCCGTGAACGCGTCCTTTTAACACATGTTGTAGTAGACAACAACTGAGCAACATACAATCTCGTTGAAAAATCACGTATATGTTTCCTTAAAGTGGATTGCATAGGTGAAGTGACACGTCTTCATTCTCTCAGATAATCTGTGACATGTCTTCATCAGGTTGTATTTCCTTTTTGTCCCCTTTGTGAAAGATATCGCCGTGTTGAACATATCCGCGGTCAAAATGATTTGAAGATGTGGCTTGCAGGAATATGATCAAATCAACGATGGGCCATCCTCATATGTCATGGTAAAACGGCCACCTTGTTTTGAACAATGGCAGGGCTCTACAATTGGTCTCTGCGACTTTCTGCTGTGGATGATATATCTTGCCAGGGATATGATCATGCATGTGTCCATGGCATTTACTTTTGACTTATGCTAACCTGACTTATCCTAATTAATCAATGTATAAAGAGGAGATGAAATTGTTATTTGGGAATGATTGGTAAGTTGATCGGTGCTGGCTCCAATGGCCTGTATGCATGCATGGACATGCAGAGTCAACGCATGTGGCTATCATCTCTGCTCCTCTCTGATCATCCATGCTCAGCAAATATCTCTCTGCTCAGCGATATCAAAGACAGTGTCAGGTTGATGATTTCGTGATCCAAGCGACTCCAGTTCGGTCTCAGCCATGGCCATGAAAGAAAGCACGGAAAGATGCAGAGATATTGTCAGGCCATCTCCAAATCTCCAATGCAGGTGCTTATCAAAAGATAACTATTTTGTCTTAAAGCCACGTAGAGCAAGAGGTGCTCTAATCCTAAAGCAGTGATATGCTTGATGAAGCACTATGCTTAAGAGGTTCTAAAGTAGTAATGTTTATTTATCTCATTTATTCGATTGGGAAAGTTGAGTATTTTTGTATTTTTTGCAACTTAAGTGCACATGCTAGTGAGTTCCAGCAAAGGCTGCCAATTTTGCACCCTGATCACTATACCTGTATGGCTGTATGTATGTGTATACGCTTTAAATTCATCCAAGAAAGTGCCACTGCTTGAAGTAGCATGGACTAGCAGTGAAAGCAAATGCAACTCTGCAACTGCAAAGTCGTTTCTAACGCCTACGGCCACATTTTTCGCCGGGCAATGCACATGCATCTGTCTCAACAAAAACTGCTTGATGTGGTTGGTAGGTACACCACCCTCTTTTTCACAGTTGAGAGGCACACACTGCATGATCAGCTAGTACAATTTTTCAGATAATGACACATGATCATAGGAATTCAACCGCCCACTAATCCTCAGTTAAAAACAAGAGGAATTAGCTATATAAAAAATTTGACAGATGTGAATATAATACAATTATGATATAATTATAGTGTATATGTAACTTTCAAAAATCTCTAGATGGCATGCTAATTCCGTGAAAACGGAGGTAAAGATACCGAATCCCTTGACATGTGCGTGGGTTGTGAACTTGTGATTTTTTTCCTACCTCCGTTTCACAAATTTTAAAGCAAATTGAACTGTGCAAAATTACATTATAGTTACATACAAGTTATAATATAAATATATAATTACACTAGAATTATAGTGTATTTATATATGTTAATTTTTTAGCAAAAAACTTATCGACAAATATATAGCAAAATCAAAACAAGAATATATATCTCCGTCTCTCTCTATATATAGAGGAAGCCATGGATTGCAAATTTGCAAGCATTGTTGCGATTGATTTTGTAGTAAGCAACAGAGTAAATCAAGAAAGCTGTGACTGCAATAGTGGATGGCTCGACCGGCAGCTCGCCGCGGCGCAAGGCGCAGCCGCGCCCGCGGCCTCCTGCTCCTCGCCGCCGCCGCCGCCGTGGCGGTGGTGGTGGTGGTGGCGGCGGCGGCGGCGGCAGGTGAGGAGGAGCGCCACCAGCAGCAGCAGCAGCAGCCGGGAGGGACGTTCGAGTTCAACCTGCCTGGCCATGGCAACGTCAAGGCCTCGTGGAGCGTGGCCGACGACGAGGAGAGCCGGTGGCTCGACCGCTTGGCCGCCGACGCCGAGTCGTCGTCGTCGTCGTCCTCAGCCTCGGCGGCGGGCGGCGGCGGCGGCGGCGGCCACCGTATCCCCTTCGGCGACGACAGGTACGATCGAGCTACACTTACACCGTACGTATCCCCGTTCCCGCGCGTTTCTTGATTTGGAGGATTTTTGACTTGCATCATCATGGCGACGACGAGTGAGCAGCGTCAAGTTCGGCAGCGACGCGTACGAGTTCATCGCCGACCTGCTCAGGCAAGGCACCGACGACGGCGAGGTGAGATCTTTGATTTCATTCAGGAGAGGTGGATTTCAAACTTTTGAGGGAACGAACGTCTGCATGTCACTCAAATAACTACAAGAAAAAAAATGAAAAATTATATATCACTCCATAAATATAGTTTGAAGCGCAAAAAAAAAAGAAAAAAAGAAAAATGCAAGGTTAGATCTTGGATTTCAGAAGGGTGTTGTTTGAAGCGTCTTTAATTTTGAGATTGACACGGATGAATCGCTGTGATTTCGTAATGGTTTTCTGTTTGATTCTCGGTTTCTGTGCAGGGTGAGAAGCCGACGGGTTACTGGGAGAAGGTTGACGAGGAGGGGAGCCGGATGCTGGACCGCATCGCCGCGAACGCGAGACACCGGGCAGAGGCCAACGGCGACGACGAGTATGTCACTTCACTTGCTTTCGGACTGAAAAAGTTTTTGAGTTTTTACTGGCCAAAGATAAAATTTGGGACAAATTCAATCTACCTCTCTTTTTCCCCCTTCTTTTTACCGTCCAAGTTTTTTTTTTTTTTTTTTTTGGGTGGGGGTGGGGGGTGTGGGGGTGGGGGGGGGGGAACTGAAATTTGGAGATTGTTTGTATTTTGTTCTTTTTTTGTGTGTGTGTGAGAGAGATGTTTGAGTTTGCTTCTGATGGTTCAGCAGCATTGGTGGCTTTGTGCACAACGTCTTCTCTGGCAAGTCCAAGCAGCACGGCGAGGAGCCGTCTCATGTCGAGGTAATCTTTGCTTCTGAATTTTCTGCACATGATTTCCTTGTTAATTTTTGGTCTGTCATGCCTTCTATCTTGTGTTAGTTTCGGGGTAAATAGCCATATCATCAAACATTACATGTGCTGTTTGATATTCAAATTTTCATTTTGTTCTGTTCTTGATGTTTGTTCAGAGTGACAAGGAGTTCAGTAACAGTAAGCTCCCTCCTCATGACGACATGTAGGAGAATGGTACTGCAACAAGTACTTGGGGTGGTATGATATGTGCATAACTCTAAATTGTTTCTTCTCAAAAGTTCATTCAAAATTTATTTATTTATTTATTTGTCACTCTGATCTGTCTCTGCATTTTCATGTCTTGCTCTTCCGATTTACAGTGTTGATCCGTGGTGTCAACTGTCAACTGCTCAGCAGGAAGTTGGAAGGAAGCCTATCTACTAAAGCAAGAAGGTTAACTTGCATAAGCCTGAAGGTTTAGGAGGATCATGCTGTCAAGCTGAATAATTGTAGCAGTCTAGTTCATGTCTTAGCTTCTTCTAATTATCACAATCTGGAACGAGTGAAACTTGCACAATCATATCACTGTGATATTTCAATTTGCTTGCTACTAAATTGATGTGGGTTTTTATTCAGGCATGATTAGAAGACAGTACTAGCATTTCACAGGATTTTAACTACAATAAGTATCTGATTATTTTCAGCTCAGCTGTAAAGAGTCATCACAACATGAACATGATTATCTACCACTGAGGAACATATAACCAAATAACCCATCAGTAAAAACCAGACTCTGAGCAATGGCTAACTATTAGGAAACCAGAAAAGAGAGTTTTTTTTTTAAATAAGAGAAAGATAACAACTGAATATCATGCACTGCTGACAAGCTCACTGATAATAAGCGTGTTCATGTTCATCGGGACTAATCATTTTTTCTATGTTTATTCCAATTTCACTCCTCAAGAACTTGGAGTACCACTGAGCAGAGAGCTTTGGCTGCCTTGGCAAACTGGGGTCCTCAAAATCGACATGGTGCAGGCCGAATGGCGAATGATATCCTGCGAACAGCTCGAACACATCCAGGAATGACCACACAAAGTAACCCTTCACATTGGCTCCATTCCTGCATCAGCATATGCACAAACACCCATATATATGTTCAGATAAAATCCAGTGTTCTTTTAAAATTTTTTGAAAAGATAAACACCATGTATCAAGTTTCTGAAAGGAACATAACTTACCTTAGTGCAGCTAATGTGCCGCCCATGTAGCTACTCAAGTACTCCACTCTTTCGGTGTCATTCAGTGAATCCTCCTTATCGAACTGCCCGAAACCTAAAATTTGGTAAATAGATAAACATTGTTTTTAGAAGATAATTTAAATCAGTAAAGACGCCAATGAAATCACAGTTTTACATTATAAATGGAGATTTCTTTACTGACTATATATTCTTTCTAAAATGTAAAACTGGTTATAAATGTAAAAGATTGGTGTTTCAGTTCCTGCAGAATTTAAATTCTTTAGAAATATTTCAGCATAGATTTTTCTCAAATCAAGAGAGCTTCCAATACAAACTTTACAGTGCAAGCACCATATACTTTTGAATTACTGTAATGCACATTTAATCAAATAACGATATGTCGCTGTTGAAGAACACCATTGGGCTGTACATGGATAGATATTGAGTTTGAGAACTTGCCATTTTCTTGAACATAAACAGGAATGCCCTCGTACGTGTCTTTGAGGTATTCGAGCATACATTGCAGCCCCTTCGGATCGCTTAGGGTCTTGGAAGGGGCATACTGTACCAAAAACGCAAAAAAAATGAAATGAGAATATTTAGTACCTCTGCAGAAGGGAAAAAAGAAACATTCATGAAATTTGTCTCCATTGAATAATTCATATATGTATATATTTAGTTTGACAACTGAAAGCATGAAAAAAAGGATCAAATACCTTTTCGCTCGGTGTATCATTCCTTGAAACTGAAACACAAAAAGTCAAACGAGTAGTTAGAATAGATAATAATCATATTGTGTCATGTGTACTGTGTACTACTTCCTAGAGTGTTTTTAAATAATGGAAGTATATAACACTACTATTTACTTGTGAAAAAGGGGTCATGTCTCTCGATTCATAAGTCTCAGATTCTCATAGGTGTAATATGGCATACATGGTAAACCAGCTTTCACCGTAAACTTAAAACTTATTCCCTCCATCTCAAAGTGAACTTAATTTGGGACGGAGATAGTAGTACCTCTGAAGTGTGCAGCCATATCAGCATTATAATCCCGAAGGCCTGCCTTTTCGCGGTTCGATCCATCGCTAACATACAACGATTTGTAATGGTTTATACCAATGAAATCGGCACTCCCACGGATCAACTCAGATTGTTCTTTTGTGAAGGATGGAATCCGGGAACCGGCTTGCTTCTTCATGATTTCAGGGTAGTCTCCATACACCAAGGGGTCCAGTATCCTAATCAGGAATGGTCAATTTCAAGTCTCCTCATCATCTCATTGCATATAATCCCCCCCCCCAAAAAAAAAAATCTCATTGCATATATAACTTTTGTATGAAAAATCTCATCGTATATATAATTGTATATGGTCAATTTTTCTTTTTAAAAAATTTTAAGAAGTAAAAGAAAGTAAAAGAAACGGATCACTCACCAACCAATCGTGAAGTCCAATTCGGATCCTCTGCTGTGGAGGAGAAAATTAAGAGGTAGTTACAGTGCCCGGTATTAGGAGTACTGTGAAGCGTCTGATAGAAGATGCATGGATCAGATGAGATGCTACAGTAAATCTGCTACAGCACTAACCAGCGGTGCTACAGTACATTCATCCCTGTGCTACAGTAAATCGCGACTGTGTGCTGTGCATTAGAACACTGTTCCCTCACATATTACTGTAGCTACAGTGACCCTCTGTATTACTGCAGAGGATCCGAATCCGTCAATGTCTGCACAGCTGCGGGAGAGCGGATAGGGCCAGAAGCTGTAGATGTTCGTGCCAACGACGCCCTTCTGCTTAGCCTGCAATCGTTGACGCATGTTGGTAACAATAGAGCAATCTGCACAGATCTTTTCGAGCTATCTTTCAGTTCTGAAAATCCGAACAGAGTTCAGCTGTGCGTTCAGGTCTTCAAATTCCCTAAATTTTAAGTAGCAAAAAGTCCAAATATCCTCCTAAATTTTGGATAGAAGTTCATGTAATCATGAGCTTTAAAATCGGACATACAACCTCTTAAACTTTACATACCGTTCATATTACCTTTTAACGCGGTTTTAGATAGTGGTTTTGCATATTTGGGATCTTAAACTAGTGGCTTTAAATAACTAATATAATATATGTATCGTTAATTGCAGGTTGTCAATTTATACAGTGATGTCATACTATTGTTACGCTGGTACTTTTCTTCTAAATACGAGCAAACAAGAGGTAAAAGAAAAGATTTAAGTGAAAATTTTAACATATGTGCAATGCGTATGTTACATGATAAAAACTCAGCCAACTTAGATGCAAATTAAATAAAAACGACTTTGTAAAACCAACTTAGAGGGCATTGAATGGTATTGTAAACTTTAAAAGTTGAATGTCCAATTTAAAACTTCGGGATGCTAGATAGATTTTCAATCAAAATTTAGGAGGGTTATTTGGACGTTTTTCTTTCAGGTATAGCGGTAGGATGTGTTTCAGGCAAGTGATATCTAAATTTATAAATTTAGTAAAATGAATGCTCAGATTTGGCAAAAAAAAAATAGCTGTTCAAAATTTAGCATTTTGAAAAGTTGGTTTAAATTCAGTAGAAATTTATTCAAATTTCAAAATTTTTCCATCGTAAGTTCCAAAATTCAGAAAATTTCGGTCCCCCATGAATGTTCTTAATTACATTCCGAAATGTTTTTGCTCACTCGTTCACTCACCCGGTACTTGTCCCTGTACAGACTGACAGCGGAGGCATGAGCCAAGATGGAGTTGTGTGCGGCGACGTACGGCTCCACGGTGGAGTCGCCGGCGGCGCAGCTGGTCCCGAACGGCGGCGAGCAGCGGCACGGCGGGATGACGCCGCTGTCGTAGGCGGCGATGGACAGCACGTTGGGCTCGCCCACGGTGGTCCAGTGCCTCACCCGGTCGCCGAACTCCCTGAAGCACACGTCCGCATACGCCGTGAAATCCTCACTGCACAATTTTTTCCCCCCAAGTTATTGCAGTTTCAGAGCCTCAGCTCCATCAGAGCTGGGTGGTGATCATCATCAAGGTTGATCAAAGATCGAAGTGTATCTTACATGATCCTTGGGCTGAGCCAGCCATTGTACTCATCTTGAAGAGCTTGAGGGAAATCGAGGTGGTAGAGAGTCACATGTATCTCAATCCCTATAGAACAATCACAAATTTCTCCTTTCTTAGGGATTGCGCAAAAGATTTGTGCACCTTAGAGTTTAGCAGGAAACCACCAAGAATGGATTGAGTGATATATAAATATACGATATTATTCTATCGAACTTTTGAAACTTTTTCTATCAACAATTCTCGAAATATTAAGATTGAAAAAAAATAAAAGTTGTATGCGTAGATTTTTCTTTATAAGCACTTTAGAATATTATAATTTTGTTACAAATTATTCTTATATTCTAATAGAAAAATAGATGTCAAAGTTACATACTAAAGACCCAATAAAATCAACAAAGTCTATATTTAAATATGGAGCTATTACAATGTTTCACTAACAGCTTTAAAAAAACTTCAGGGGCACCATACTTTCTGAAGAAAATTGGGGAGATAATTTGAATTAAAAAATAATTTTTGAGCATACTATTCCGTTGTTAATTTATATGAACTGAAACAATTATATATGGTAAAGATATGTTGAAGAAAAATCAAGTAAACCAGAAAATTCTGTTTTTTTCTCTTATGATCATAAACAGAGGGACTTAAATCCTAAAATCCAGTCTGATATCACAAAAATCCTAGAAATACAGCACTATCTGTTCAGAGTTACCCCTTTTGACTAGCTCATCTATCAGGTCATTGTAGTACTCGAGTCCTTTAGGATTGATGGGTCCTCTTCCTCCTGTGTGATCATAGAAACCATAGATTAAAAGTTAAAATTACTTAACAGTAAGGGCCAGACGAATTTTTTTGCAAGTTCCCCAAGTTAATTGCGGTTAGTATATATTTTCTTACTCGGAATAAGCCTAGACCAAGAGATGGAGAACCTGTAGGCCTCCAATCCAGTATCACTCATCAACTTAACATCCTCCTGAAAAATTCAGATATATACTTCCAATTAGTATATATTTTGATTAGTACTGCTTGGCAAAATTTATTTCAAGCATACGATTCAGTTGTTACTTCTGGCTGGTCTCCATCTTTTTAAATGTGCGTTAAGGATATGTGAATGTGTTGTAGGCGCTTTGTGTGGGTTTAATGTTAAAAACAAATACGCGAGCCATTATCTTATTGAAAAAGAAAGAGTCGATTGATATCCATATCCAATACTGCTAGGTAACTACGCATATGATTGGGTCAGAGAATTCATCAAATCCCAGAACAAACACACGGCATTTAAAATTACAAACTACTCCTTCCGTCTTAAAGTATATTGTTCTAGTATTGAATTAGACATAATCAACCCCTCTATCCAGATTTACCCATGCCAACCAAATTAAAACCTAACAACATTTTGAGCTTATCGATTGTGCATCAATGTGATGTGCTGTACACTGTGCATGCCTTCTGCCTACCTTGTATTTGTGGTATCCGGCGGCAGCCCGATCACCAGTGCTATTGTCCGCCATCCTCCCTGCAAATATCACAACCAGATGGTCCGAAAATCTCAAAGATCAATGTAGCACACTCCCTATGATTCCAAATAGAGGAGGTTTTAGGCTTGTACATAACAATTAAGAAAATTGACTCAAATTATAGTTGCCCTAAATTTTAACTAATAGGAAATGTAAACCATTGGCTTGTGCGAGGAGAAGCATTTATTTGAGAAGGGTAAACATGAAAGAAAATATGATAAAAAAATAACTAAAAGTTCTAAAACTACATAGGGAACCTTTGAAATGGAGGATTGACAAAGGATTTTGGAGGATTCAATTTTCTTAGGATCCTGTAGGCCACTTTGATTCATATATATGAAGAAAGTATGAAATTTTACATAGAATTGCATTCCTACAATCAATTCCATATGAAAATAAGTAAGAGAACAAAACTCTTGAAAACTTTACTTTGGCTTAATTCTTTCTTTGATACTTCGATGCCTTCGTTTTTTCTATTCTCATGTTTTTCATATCTTATGTTTCAAAGTGACCTCATGCTCAAAACGACTTTGAGGAGCTACAATTACCTTTATGTTTGGGACCATAGAAAATATAAACTTTCTGTTGGACACATATATGAATTTTCTTGATCATGTAACTTACTCTCCCATCCCATAAAAGACAGACCTATTACGGGATACGACACATTTTAATAGAGTCTATCATTTGTATTACTAACATGTGTCACATGCCATATTAGATTTGTTTTTTTATGGGAGAGAAGAGTAGAGATTAGTAGCTAGGTAGCTTGATCATATATGCATGGATGCAGGTCCTCTGCAGTACTGCATGCGGATCTCAATTGTATATGCATTCGCTACATGAACTTACAAGTAGTGATTTAATTAGTAATAATGGATGAAATTAAGATCGATTACCTGAATGAGTAAAAGTGTCCCAGATGCTTGGGGTCCTTCCGTCTTCACCGGTAGCCCCCTCATACTGTAATAAAAAAAAGGAAGCAAAAACTACATACATTTATGCACAGCTAATTAAGAACCAAGGCTCCAAGCAATAAAAACTTTTTTTTTTTACAAAAACTCAATGGTTGACTGATCCAAAGTCATGTACAATTAAAACGATGAGTATATCCGCGGTCTCAGAAAATCAATTAATGGCATATATAGTTATACACTACATACAGTCCGTCTAAATCCTGGATTGGGATTCGGTGACATTGCGCCGGTGACATTCCCCGTGACATTGAGTCACTGACGTGTGGGACCCATGTGGATCCAGACACATGTGGGTCCCACATATCAGTGACTCAATGTCACGGGGGAATGTTATTGAATCTGCGTCCCTAAATCCTATATATATATGTAAATATATCATATATGAAAATTAATTAAGCTTCGTCATGTTAATGTGTATACTCCCTAATTAACATACCTGGTTGGTACGCAGATGTGCCGGCGCCGAAGACGAAGTCCCCGGGGAAATCCTGCCTCGTGAAGTTGAGAGCTGCCTCCGTCGTCGCCTCGCCGGTGACGAGCAAGAGAAGCAGCAGCAGCAGCAGGAGAGAGACGAGCGAGGAGGTGCAGGCAGCCATGGCAAAGGTATAGTATTAATTACCTCCTCTCACTGGTGGAGAAACTATCTTTCGTCGGTCGGCCGATTTCCACAATAGTCCCGGATGTAATAAAAACCGGGGCTAAAGATGATCTTTAGTCCCGGTTTAAAAGGGTAACGGGCATAAAGATCATCTTTAGTCCCGGTTCAAATGCTGTCAGGGCATGTCAGGCCCCCCCCAGAATCTAGCAACTGGGGCTAAAGATCCTGGTGATCTACCAACCGGGACTAAAGTCCCACCCCTATATATATGTCTTCTTCCTCCTCCAGCTGTCCGAGCAAGCTTCAAAATTTCTTCAAAAAAGAGGGGAGGTCATGCCAAAATTTCTATTGAATTTATTTTGGTGATTACATACAAATCGGAGGTGCCTAAAAGGTTTGCAACTTCATCCTCCAATGTTTTTTTTGTCATACTACATTTGCACCTATGTTTTGCACACTTTTTTTGTCTCCAAAATTTAGTTGTAAGTTGATAAGAGAGAAAATGTGTGTGGGGAAGAAAGAATATATAGAAATTTAGTTCATTTGCTAAACAAGGTTTTATAAAATAGTTGAGAAGGAAAACTCTAGTGAAAGTTAATCTTAAATAATAGAAAACAAACTAAAATGAAAATTAAAAGAAGTAAAACACATTAAAATTAGTTTAAAACTTTACAAATAGTTTTTAAGAATTATTTGGTGTAATATTTTATGATTTTTGTATGAATAAAGATATCTTATAATTATTATATGACTGTCATTATTGTAAGAATAATTATTTGTGTACGGTTTTTTTGACTCATATAGATGGATCGGCAATGGATGTACGCTGACCGGCAGTCCAAAGAGTTTATTGACGGCGTGCACTATTTTTTGAGAGTGGCCGAAGCTAACAGGCAAAGGGGTTTTATTTGTTGTCCATGCAATAAGTGTAAGAATCAGAAGGAGTATTCTGCATTCAGGACTATTCATTTCCACTTGTTTGAGTCGGGGTTCAAGCCAAGCTATAATTGTTGGACATCCCACGGAGAGCAAGGTGTTGAAATGGAAGAAGATGAAGTGGAAGACGACAATATTCCGGACTTTGCTCAGTATGTTGGATTTGAAGAAAATCAAACGGGCGAGGAGGAAATAGCTGCTGATGGTAACGACGTTGCGGATGATCTTGGTCAGATGTTGCAGGATGCAGGGAGGACTGCGAAAGTGAAAAGGAAGCCCATAAATTGGACAAGATGTTGGAGGAACACAGAACTTCGTTGTACCCAGGTTGTGAGCAGGGGCACAAAAAGTTGGATACCACTCTGGAGTTCTTGCAATGGAAGGCAAAAAATGGGGTTAGTGACAAGGCATTTGGCCATTTATTGAAACTCGTCAAGAACATTCTTCCGGGGGGAACAAATTGCCCGAGACAACGTACGAGGCTAAGAAGATAGTCTGCCCGTTAGGACTGGAAGTTCATAAGATTCACGCATGTCCGAACGATTGTATCCTATATCGCGGTGAGGAGTATGAGAACCTAGAAGCATGCCCTATTTGCAAAGCACTACGATACAAGATTAGACGAGACGATCCAGGAGAAGTTGACGGGCAGCTAACAAAGAAGAGAATTCCTGTTAAGGTGATGTGGTATTTCCCTATAATACCACGGCTAAGGCGTTTGTTTAGGAACAAGGGGAATGCTAGAATGTTGCGATGGCACGCTGAAGAGCGTCAACAGGACGGGATGCTGAGACACTCCACCGATGGTTCGCAGTGGCGAAACATCGACAGAAAATTTAAAGAATTTGGAAAGGACGCACGAAACATACGGTTGGTTTGAGTACGGATGGCATGAATCCTTTTGGAGAGATGAGCAGCGGCCATAGCACTTGGCCCGTTACGATGTGTATCTACAACCTCCCCCCTGGCTATGCATGAAGAGGAAGTACATAATGATGCCGATTATTATTCAAGGCCCCAAGCAACCTGGTAACGACATCGATGTGTACCTAAGACCACTGGTCGAAGATTTTAAACAGTTGTGGAAGAAGGAAGGTGTCCCCGTGTGGGACGAGGACAAACAGGAGGAGTTTAACCTACGAGCGCTGCTGTTCGTAACCATCAACGATTGGCCTGCACTTAGCAACCTATCCGGACAGTCCAACAAGGGGTACAAGGCTTGCAGTCACTATATGGATGAAACAGAAAGTACGTATCTTAAGCACTGTAGGAAGGTTGTATAAATGGGTCATCGTCGATTCCTTGCAGCAAACCACCCGGTACGGAAGAAAGGCAAGCACTTCGAACATAAGGCCGACCACCGTACGAAGCCTAAACATCGCAACGGGAAAACAGTGTTTGCTATGGTTAAAGATCTTAAAGTAGTGTTCGGAAAGGGGCCTGGAAGCCAGCCTATAGAGAGCGAAGATGGTCACGCGGCGATGTGGAAAAAGAACTCTATATTTTGGGAGTTACCATATTGGGAATTCTTGGACGTACGCCACGCAATCGACGTGATGCACCTCACTAAGAACCTTTGCGTAAACCTTCTTGGCTTCCTAGGTGTATACGGAAAGTCGAAAGATACACTGGAAGCACGTAATGATCTGAAGCATATGGAACAACGCGGCGACCTTCACCCGGAACCAAAGGAGAAAGGAAGCCATTACTTGAGTCCAGCCAGCTACACTCTTAGCAAGGCAGAGAAGGAAAGTATGTTTGAATGCTTGGAGAGCATAAAGGTACCGTCTGGATACTCCACGAATATCAAGCGAATAATAAGCACGAAGGAGAAGAAGTTCACAAACCTAAAGTCTCATGACTGTCACATGTTGATGACACAACTGCTACCAGTTGTAATAAGCCCTTCAGAATGAAGTGGTGCAATGTCTCGTCAGTTTTGAGTTGATATTTCCACCTTCATTTTTCAATATAATGACGCATCTGCTTTGTCACCTTGTGAAAGAGATCCGTATTCTTGGGCCTGTGTACCTACACAACATGTTTCCTTTCGAGAGGTACATGGGCGTTCTGAAGAAGTATATTCGTAACCGTGCTCGTCCAGAGGCAAGCATCGCCAAGGGTTATGGAACAGAGGAGGTCATCGAATTTTGCGTAGAATTTATCGAAGACCTTCGCCCAATCGGGGTACCTGAATCACGCCATGAAGGGAGACTACGGGGAAAGGGAACTCTCGGAAGGAAAGCAATAGTGACGGTAGACAACAATTTATTCCGTAAAACCCATTTCACTGTTCTGCAACACTCTTCATTGGTAGCTCCTTACATCGAGGAGCACTTGGCTCTAGTTCGCACCAGGAACATCGGTAAGTCCGATGCATGGATTACACGGCATCACATTGATACTTTCCCCGCGTGGCTACGACAACATCTCATGGGTAACGAGTCGATCAACCAACAACTTGCCTTCCTGGCGAGGGGACCGTCTGGGTCGATCGCGACATTCCAGGGATATGAGATCAATGGGTACACATTCTACACGAGAGCCCAAGACATGAAGAGCACGAACCAAAACAGCGATGTTCGTGTCGATGCCATGGGACACGATGGAACAACTGCCACGTATTACGGTGCCATCGAGGATATATGGGAACTTGACTATGGTCCTCTCAAGGTTCCTCTGTTCCGGTGCCAATGGGTTAGGTTGACTGGTGGAGGCATAATGATTGATGACAGTGGTATGACAACTGTTGACCTTAACAAGGTTGGATACTCGGACGAACCTTTTGTCCTTGCTAATGATGTAACGCAAGTCTTTTTCGTGAAGGACATGTCTAGCAAAGGAAAGAAGGGCAGAGGGCCTGACGAGCCTAAGCATCAAGTGGTTCTTCCAGGCAAAAGAAAAATCGTCAGAGTTGAGGACAAGACTGACGAGGATTACGATCAGTTGGATGGGCAACCCCCTTTCACGGTGACGATTGACCCTAGCATCCTCCTATCAAATGAAGACACCCCTTACTCACGCAGCGATCATAAGGAGGGAACAATAGTGAGGAGAAAGTACGTGCGGTCAACCGTCACCGCCGATGTAATGCCATAATTATTGTGTACACGATGTAAACTATTTTGGATGTATTGATTATCCATATAAATCAATTGATGTATGGCATAATTTACTATCATTCATATGCTACATTTAATTGACTATCATTCATATGCTAATTATAATTAACTAGAGAATTTTTAAAAGTATTAAATCATTCATGTGGCATTTACAGATGTTAATTAGAGTTTTTCACAATTTAATTTACTATCTTTCATATGCTACTTATATATGACTATTCGAATTTTTAAAAGGTTTAAATCATGCATGTGGCATTTACATATGTTAATTAGAGTTTTTAACATTTAATTTAATATAATTCCTACGCTAAGTATATATGATGATTACAATTTTTATTAATTTTAAATCATGCAGTATGTACATACATATCTTAATTAGAGTTTTTACCAATTTAATAATATCATTCATATGCTAAGTATATATGATTATTGGAATTTTTATTAATTTTAAGTCATATATTTGCTTATTACGATTTATCCACTTAATTTATTACAGACAAAAATAATTTTTTGAAGTAATTGCCATTAATCTTTGTACTTTAAATAATGTTAATGCATTAACTTCTATTTTAGAAACACATATGTAAGCGAAAATAATATGCAGTGCTATAATCTTTAGTCCCGGTTCTTAACCCTAACCGGGTTTAAAAAGAATTTGGAAATAGCGGGAAAAGATCTTTACTCTCGGTTGATGAGAACAACCGGGACTAATCAACCGAGAGTAAAGATCCGGGGGTATATATTTTCCCGGTGCGCCCTCGTCTTCTCCACCAACACTTAACGTTTTCGGCCGATTGATCTCTCTCGGCCTCTCTCCTTCGCCGCCACTGCCTAGGGCAAATCCCCGCGCCGACGCCACCGTATCTCGCCGTCGTCTCGAGCTCGTCGTCCTCGCCGCCGCCTCCGCCTCCTCCGTCGCCGCCGCATCTCTGGGGTGAGAGCTGCCGCCGCCTCTCTCTTCATTGATCTCCGATCTCGATCTCTCTCTCCGTCGCGCCGCCCGCCACGAGACGCCGCGCCACGCCGACGCCGCGCCACGCCGCCGCCGGCACGCCACGCTGCCGCCTTCGCCGCTGCGCGCGCAATGCCGCCGCCGCCTTCGCCGCCGTGCAACGCCGCCGCCGCATGCAACGCCATGCCGTCGCCACGCCGCCGCGCCAAGCGCCGGCCCGATGCCGCCACATCGCCGTTAACGAACACGTGAACGAGAACGAACACGTCAACGTACGTTGCTGCGAGAACGTGAACGAGAACGAGAACGATCGAACGAACGAGAGCGAGAACGAACACGTCAACGTACGTTGCCGCGAGAACGTGAATGAGAATGAGCGAACGAACGTGAACGAGCTAGGGAACGTGAACGAGCGAACGAACGTGAACGAACGTGAACGTGAAATGCATTATATATATGTTACACGGCATTTATCCTAATGCATATTTTTTGTATCTTGCAGAAAAGACGTGCTGTCGGAGTCGTCCCTCAAGCCGGAGTGGAAGAGCTAGCCCTAGAAGGAATTCGTGCAGGCAAGTGACGTAATAATATAAATGATTGTTATATTTGTAATGCAATTAAGAATATTAGACTTGTAATTAGACTTAGCATATAAGATTGTGTAGTGTTCTAATATTATTTGAGTTTTAATATAAGATTATTTTATTGCAAATTAGAGTAAGTATGTAATTATTGACTACGGAATTGGTGCGACTCCTAGCAATTGACTATTGTAGTCTTAATTAGACTTAGCATATACGCACGAAACACTTAGCATACATGACTATTTTAGTCTTAGCATGTAATATTATTTGAGTTTTAATATAAGATTATTTTATTTGTAATTAGACTTACTATATAATTATTGACTACGGAATTGGTGCGACTCCTAGCAATTGACAATTTTAGTCTTAATTAGACTTAGCATATACGACAGTTACAGTTAGCATACATGACTCTTTCAGTCTTAGCATGTAATATTATTTGAGTTTTAATATAAGATTACTTTATTTGTAATTAGACTTAGTATGTAATTATTGACTACGGAATTGGTGCGACTCCTAGCAATTGACTATTGTAGTCTTAATTAGACTTAGCATATACGCACGAAACACTTAGCATATAAATGACTATTTTAGTCTTAGCATGTAATATTATTTGAGTTTTAATATAAGATTATTTTATTTGTAATTAGACTTAGTATATAATTATTTACTAGCTAGGGTTGTATAATATACGTCACCTAGACTTAGCTTATATCACGATTTGTAATTAGACTTAGCACGTAAGTTGTGTAGGGTTCTAATGTACGACATTTACACTTAGCATACATGACTTAGATTGTTAAAACATAAATGTCTCGTGACTTAGCAGATGTTTCTTGTATCAACAAATAGCTGACCGCGATGAGGAACAGATATTGTACGATACAATCGCGGAGGGAAGCAGCCAGTACTGGAATGAAGAAGAGGGGAACGAGGATCCAAACTAGTACTTGAATGAGGAAGGGAACGTGGAGAGGGATGCGGAGGAGAACCAGCAGGGGCACGTGGAAAGGGATGTGGAGGGGAACCAGGAGGAGGAGGCTAGTGGTAGTCAACCCTCCATTGGACAGAAGAGGACATGCGGGCAACGAGGTGCAGCGAAGAAGCTTGAGGGTCGGCACATCATAACAGAAGTGGAAGAAGATGGACGTCCTAGTGCCCCGGCGGAAGCCGCCAAGAACTATGTACGTCACAGCGGTTGGGTTGTGCGGGATAACGTGCCTGTCAGTACGTTGTACTGGCGAAGAACAAGGGCACGTGGAGATCATGAGAGCTTTGTCCCAGATTCGGAGAAAGAGATGCTGTGGACCACAATGCTCGAGACATTCACCCTTCCTGCGGGTACAGAGGACAAAGTGAAAAGGTGGACTCTGAAGAAAATGGCAGAACAGTTTCAGAGCTTCAAGGGAGATCTGTACCAGAAGTATATCCTGAAGGGGCAGACACCGAACTTCGACACATTCCCAAAGCTAAGGGATCACTGGAACGAGTTCGTTGCATATAAGACAGGTGAATAAGGGCAGGCGATGATGGAAAGAAACAAAGAAAATGCCGCCAAGAAGAAGTACCATCACCACTTGGGGTCAGGAGGCTATAGCGTCGCGATGCCGAAGTAGGAGGAGATGGAGGCTAGCTTGATTGAGAGGGGTATCGAACCGGCAACCGCCAATTGGCCGGAACGTTCGAAGTTCTGGTACTATGCTCACGGTGGAACGCTCAACCCAGCTGATGGCTCATTGGTCTTCGGCGATCAGATACGAGAGGCTGCGGGACGACTAACAGATGCAGTGGAAGCCTCCTCTCAGGGCACGTTCCGACCGGACAGAGATAGGGACGAGCTGACTCGCCCTGCAGACTCCAGAGCATCCAGGACGAACACGAGGGAAAGGGGTGATTCCTTGGAAGATTGGTTTCAAGGAGGACATCCACACGTACAGGAGTTGGATGAGGAGCAAGAGAGATACCGAGGCGAAGATTGCAGATCTAGAGTTCCGGGTATCGAGCTACGAACTCAGCATGCAAGAGGAGGTGGCAAGGAAGGTTGATGAACGCATGGCCGCACATCGGTCCCATGATCCCCAGCCGACCATTCCTCCTGCAATGGTGAGCCCGTCAGGAAACCGTAGCAGCTGTGCCTCAACGGGGCAGGTAGGATCACAGAGCATGCACGCCATGCAAACACAGGACGAATCGACCTGTCCCGTTGATGACATCACTCAGCGGACACCATGTGAGCTGCATATTCCTTACAAGAACTTATCAATAAAGGTAAGCTCGTAGTTTATATATTTTAGATTTAGCCATTCCGCTAGTTGCTGCTTATATATGTTGATTACTAATAAATAATCTCTCACAACATGAAGGTGGCGTCGGGCATGGCCATCCCAACGGACCCTTCAGGTACTTACCACTGCAAGCCGATTCCAGCAGGATACTCGAAGGTCGAAGTTGAGTTGGTCGAAGGCGCGTACGAGGACCTCGAGCTGGATTACTCTGGAGGAGACGGTGAGACGCATCTACGAGACACAAGCCATGCCATTATTCTATGGCGCAGGCGGTACATCATCCTCCCTGGGCGACAAGCGGCGTCTCGTGCACCATCTCCTCTGGCTCCGCCATCTCCTCCTCAGGATCCTGCACCGTCTCCTCCTCATGCTCCGCCAGCATCGTCTCCACCTCAGGCTCTAGCACCGGCTCCTCCTCAGGATCCTGCACCGACTCCTCCTCGGGCTCCTACACCTACTCCTCCGCAAGCTCTTCTTCCGGCACCTTCAAAGTCAAGGGCCCCCCTAGCTCCACCGCCTGCCCACACAAGGGCAACGAAGAAGGCGAAAGTTGACGCCGCCAAGAACAAGGACCCGGGGTACGATTGCACGCAAGAGGAGCTTGACGCTTACGTTGCATCAGAAGTCAAGAGACAATTCAAGCCTCGAAGTCCATAAAAGAAGATTCCTATAGACCCCAGTGTCAGGAACTTCTTCAGGGGTATGTCTGCACCTGTCAAGGAGGCCATCAAGCTATCGGACTATGAGCGAACGCTGAAGAAAGCATCTTCTGGAAAGTCCAAACCAGTCCCTCAGCTTGGAGAGCAACCAAACCAGGAGATCGAGCCGTTGGTGACCGGGGAAGACATGACGATAGAAGAATTTATTATTGACACCGGTCTAACTACGGATCAATTGCTAGGAATTGAACCAATAGAAAAGGCGGAATTGAAATACATGTATGAACTCGGTAAACCGCTTGTCAAGCCCGAGCTGGTGCAGTCCCTACCCACACAAATGTACAAGTTCCATCAGCTGTACATGGAGATGAGTGCCACCGGTAGAGAGATGATCGGAGCGAGGATCAGGGACCCGGACTTCTTGCATGGAGATGATATTCTCTGGATCAATTTTAAGGGAATCTACGAAGTATACCAGCTGGACGCCCTCGACGTCTCTATTATGAGTTGCTGGATTTTGTAAGTATATCGTTCAGTTATATTTCTTAATTACTACGTCTCCTTTAATTAATTAGGTCCTTGTATATAAGTAAACTATATAAAATAAAATACTCCCTTTTATCGTTGTAGAATGGAGATTCAAAGGGCCCGACGGCGGAGGGTTTTCGATACTGGATTCATCGACCCTCGGAGAGTAAACGTCGCAATGCTCGACCAATATCCACAAGAAACAGAGGACAATCTCATCCATCTCCTGAAGGCGCAGCATTACAAGACGTTCATACTGTTGCCGTACAACACAGAGTTAGTTTAATTTTACTGTTTTCCTACATACCAAATTTTATTCCCGTACGAACTTGCTAAGTGTTTCATATGTAATGCATCCCACGCACATTGCAGATTCCACTGGGTGCTTTTACTCTTCGACCTGTCGGCCTGCACTGTCAACGTATATGACTCAATGGATAAAAAAGAGTCTACGTTTGACAAGGTTTTCGAACTTATAGATAGGTACTGGCATGAGTTCCTCTGTTAATTAAGAAATTCTTGTTATGTTAATTATTTCTACTACGAATCATATCTTTAAACTCCATGTAGGGCTTGGTATCGGTTCCGTCATTTGGTCCGCGGCAACTGGAGAGAAAGACTTAGGCGGAGGTTCAAATTTCCTGTGAGTACACATGCTCTACATTTATATTTCTCCGATTCAAATTAATACATACAAGTGTATATTAATTAGATCTCACGCCGTTAATTTGTCATTTATTTGTAGTGCGCAAAGCAAAAGCAGGGAACTAACTTGTGCGGCTACTACGTGTGCGAGTATTGCCACTGCCTTGCAGACCAAATCATCATCACAAGAGAGCTCGATGTACGTACAAATAAATTCAAAATTTTATTACGTAACGATTTCTTGTTTAATTACTAATCAATTTCATACATTCATATAGTTTATTTGCATGAGGGATAACCTGACCACACACAAGGAATTTATTGCGGCGGTTCAAGAACAACTCATGGGATTCATCAACGAAGAAATCCTTGATTCCAAGGGTGAATTCTACTACGACGGAAACACAATTCACCGGTCCTTAGCTTCTGAGCTAGCAGCGAGTACTACTACTACGTCGAAATCGTAGCTAGCTAGGACATATAATGGATTGTAATTAATACATGACTACATATGTTTCTATATGCATGTGTACACATTTTCTATAATGTAAATATATTTTGGTCATATACACACACATATGCATTTGCATAACATATATATGTATAAATACATATATATTATTATGCATGTACATATGTACTGAACCATATATATATATATATATATATGTATTGAAACATATATATGCATGGTTTATATAACCATGCAGCAACAGGGCCATGAAAAAAAAAAAGGTCAGCTCGATCTTTAGTCCCGGATTGGTACTCCCGGTTTGAAAACTGGGACTAAATGGGGTTACAAACCGGGACTACAAAGGGTTTCTCCACTAGTGTCTTCTCTCTTGAACGATCACTAGCTATATAAGCTAGAATTAATATATATGAGAAGTCTCAGATTACATATAAGAAGACCTTTTTCGTGGTCCGTCATTAACTAATACAGTGTATTCATCATGAACTAAAACATATACTGTATAGTCTAGGACGAAGATGATGTCGTCGGTCGGCAGCAAATGGGTAATTAAATATATAAGAACGGGTTTGTTTGCTGATAAATTGCTTTTCTCACGTCTGCGTTGACAACTAACGCATATTAATTAATTGGGGCGACCAGCGCACGGTATTACCGTCGAACAGTATACCCACGCCGGGACATGATGAATCATGTCACATGATACCCAGCCACCGGTTTTGATTCTTTTATGTGCCTGACGTGATAAATAGGTACAGTATCAAGTATGGTACATATGTTTGCTAAATCTGATATCGAAGTATTCGGCATGTTTTACCTCTATATCGCCCGTAGCCTTCCTCCATATAAGGACTTTTACGATAGCCTATATTGTGAGTTTTCTAATGCATGTACTATCATCAGTGACGGATAAAAAGAAATAGCAAGAGGGTCTAAACAACCTAGAACAAAATTACACAGCTCCCTCTTCCACCTACATATGGCAAAAGAATCTCTGTGGGGTGCTTTGTGGGGGCTCCCATGATCCTCACGCTAGTAGTGGAGGCTCGAGCCCCGCCACTCCCATACTGGATCCGCCCCTAATTATCATGAATGGATACAATTTAGACAATTGATTTGTAAGTTTTTTAGAGCACGTAGGAGATTTGCATATCATTTCATTAAGATAGAGAAGAAAATGGATACGATGTTAGAAAATGACTCGGACACTTATAAGTTCTACTACCAGTAATAACAATTATATCCTTTAATTCTACTACTACAAGTAAGTTGAGGTGACAATATAAATAGATGGTGACATGGTCTATTGAATGAGAAAAATACAAAAAGCCTGGATTGATTCTACTATTTTAGAGACCACCGTCAAAATTGGTATATTTAATAGAAGAAACTTAATACCTTTTCTTTAAAAATCTAATGTTATTTTAGAGAACTATAGGTTATCTGGTTGAGTATATTATTCTTTTTTTTAAAAAAAAATGGTTCTCTAATTTTTCTTGTCAAGACAAAAGAACAAGAAAAAAAATTCATTTTACTCAATTCAATGGATCACTTAATCCTCTAAACTATATGTTTTGGCTCATTTTACCCCCTAAAACTATTGATAACGCTTCACTTTATTCCTTACTAAATTTCTCTTTTTTTATTCTTTATACAAGTTGTATTTTGAGCTGGAATTTTTTAGAGCTATAGCTGGCACCATTATCAAAGTTCAAAAAATAAATTTGTTTTTATTATGACTGTTTGATTGAACTTTACAATTTTGATGTTTAAATCAGTATTAAGTGCTTTCAACCTACATAAACAGGCGATAGATTGGTATTGCCGAGAGCACTATTTTAACTAGAGTTAGTCATCCTCCTGAAGCTAGCAACCTGCCCTTCCACATCGGCAATTTGTGCACCACTTTGTCCACAAGCGGCTGCAGTTGTGCTTTGCTCAACTTATAGGGCGAAAGGGATAACCCCAGGTACTTGATTAGAAATTGCTCCGCTCGACAACCCAGAGCAATGGCCGCCTAGCCAATTTGATCATCCGTGCATCCAATTGGGATGATCGAGCTTTTCTGAAAGTTGGCATGTAGGCCATAGCTTCACCGAAGATCTTGAGAATCTGTGAGACTGCCTCAGTATTGGAGTTGAATGGCTGAATGAAACATATCACGTCATCTGAATACAATGAGATCCGATAGCCGAGACCTTGACAGGTGAAGGGATGAAGAAGTCCCTCCTTTTCCGCCGTCCTGAATAGGCCATTTAGAGCCTCCATGGCGAGGATGAAGAGAACGGCGATAACGGGTCACCCTGGCGCAATCCTCTTCTATGCAGAACGCCATCACACAGGTTGCCATTCACAATTATTTTAAATGAGGAGGATCTCAGAATCATCATGATCCAGCTTCTCCAATGGTGGCCAAAGCCTATGTGTGTCAGGATTTCCAGGAGGAAAGGCTAGGATACCATATCAAAGGCTTGAGCAATATCCACTTTGAGAAGCAACGCTTCTAGCAGCCCTAAAACACTTAGCAGCCAATTGCACGAGGCGGAAATTGTCATGGATGCTACGTCCTGAGAGGAATGTGCTCTGATTAGGGCTCACCAAAACAGATATCTCCTTTTTGAACTGCCCAGCTAGCAACTTGGAGAAGAGTTTGGCAAAACTGTGAATCAAGCTAATTGGGCGAAAATCCTTAACCTGAATTGCGTCATTGCTCCTTGTAATGAAAGTGATGAGAGCATTATTTTGTGTGTATGGGAGTTGTAGTTTCGAGTTTGCGTGAGTGCTTAGTGTTGACTTCGTGAAGATTTGTGAGCAATTGTTTCATCCCTAAGAGATCCTTGCATCATCTATTACTCTTGGAGTTGAGGACTCCTAGACGATTAGGTGTCACTCTTGAGCCAACAATTCACTTGTGGTTGGTCGGGAGAAGTTTGTGAAGATTGGATCTCACATCCAAAAGGAATTGTGCAACCTCTAGAGCAAAGGGTAAGCAAAGATTCTGCTCTTTGTGAGTGCTTCTCAACGGAAACTAGAATCCCCTCAAGGATTTGAAATTCGGGAACACCTCATCTTGCAAAAACCTCGGTGAAATCCCTCTCCCCTCCTATAGCTTTGCTTGTTTATGCCGCTACTGGTTTAGTTGTTGTTTGTGTTTGTTCCACATTCTTGTGAGTAGCTAGATCTAACATTTCTTGAGCTGTGCGCTTACTCTATTATTTTCAAAATTTCCAAAAAGCTTTGCTTCCGCATTTACTTAAATTTAAAATTAGCATATGCCCCCCTCCCCCCCCCCCCCCCCCCCCCCAAGGCCTAAGTGACTCTTTCAGTGAGCCATGCATCGTCGTCTACCGTTCTACTAGCTTTGGCAAATTTCCGATTTTCTCTATTCAGCTGTAATGAGCCATGACAATAAGAACATGACTGTCTACAAATGAGGAGAATATAACTCATCAGTAAACACCTAACTGTGAGTAATGACTAATTATATAAGAATCCTATGAAAGAAATGTTCCACAAACGAAAGAAGAATAGAAAGGTAGTAAAAAACACTATGATAGTGTTTTCTTCATCCCCTACAGCTGAACATCATGCACTCCCGATAAGCTCATTGATCAGCATGTTCATGTTCATGTTCATCGGGACTAATCGTGCTTTCGATGTTTATCCCAATTTCACCCCTCAAGAACTTGGAGTACCAGTGAGCAGAGAGCTTCGGCTGCCTTGGCAAATTGGGGTCCTCAAAATCAACATAATGCAGGCCGAATGGCGAATGGTATCCTGCTAACAGCTCAAATACATCAAGAAATGACCACACAAAGTAACCCTTCACATTGGCTCCATTCCTGCAATGACCATATGAACAAAAAAAAAATCCATTTTTCTTGTTAAAAGTTCAGACAAAGTCACCAATATTTATCATGTAACCGAAAGGAACAGCACTTGCCTTAGTGCAGCTAGAGTGCTTCCCATGTAGCTACTCAAGTAGTCCACTCTATCTGTGTCATTGAGTGAATCGTCGTCCTTACCGAAATGCCCGAAACCTAAAATATGGTAAATAGATGAACAAAAAAAAAATAGATCGGTAAAGACGTCAATGACATTACAGTTTTACATGACACATAGAAATTTATTTTTTTAAAAGAATAGGTGAAAGACTCACTGTTTCAGCTCCCACAGAATTTACATTCTTTAAAAAAAAAACTATGCATAAATTTTCCTTGCAAATCAAGAGAACTTCCACAAAATTTGCAAGGCAAGCACCATGTACTTTTGAAATATTGTAATGCGCATAGTCACATAATGAAGAACACCATTGGGCTATATATGGATAGATATTGAGTTTGAAAACTTGCCATTTTCTTGAATATAAACAGGAATGCCCTGGTATGTGTCTCTGAGGTATTCGAGCATACATTGCAGCCCCTTCGGATCTCTTGGGAGCCTAGTAGGGACAAACTGTACCCAAAAGGCAAAAGTTGAAATGAAAATGTTTAGTACCTCTGCTGAAGGGAAAAAAAACATTCATGGGATTTTTCTCCATTGAATAACTGATATTTAGTTTGATTTCAAATACAAAATACCCAAATTGAGTGAAAGTAGGGGAAAAGGTTAAGATACCTGACCACTCGGCGTATCGTTCCTCGAAACTGAAACACAGGAAATCAAACCACAATTACAATTGGTAATCAAATTGTGTTATATTCACTACGAACTTCCTAGAGCTAGCATGTGTAACACTTCTATTTTTCGTTTTTAGAGTCTCATCATCAATGTGATACTGAGGATTTGCCACATTGCATGAACTTGATTTCTTCACATCAAAACTGAACTTACTTCTGAAGGTTGCTGCCATATCAGCACTGTAGTCTCGAGGGCCCACCGTTTCGCCATTCGATGCATCGCTGATGTACACCGACGTGTAATGATTTATTCCAATGAAATCAGCACTCCCACGGATCAGCTCAGATTGTTCTTCGGTGAAGGATGGAATCCTGGAACCAGCCTTCTTCTTCATGATTTCAGGGTAGTCCCCATAAACCAAGGGGTCCAGTATCCTAAGCAAGAATTAATAAGCATATATAGGTCTCCTCATCATCTTATCTAATTTGATAATTTCATTGCATGCATAATTGTTGTATGATTAACCAACAAATTTAGTATCTTGAAAAAGGAATGGAGAAGGAAAAAAGGATCACTCACCAACCGACCATGAAATCCAAGGCTCTCTGAGTTGCTGCTATGTCTGCAGAGCTGGAGGAGAAAGGGTAGTTCCAGAAGCTGTAGATGTTCATGCCAACGAATCCCTTCTGTGTAGCCTGCAAATGTCCATGCATGTTGGTGACCAAGAGATCAATCTGCAATTCTGTACGGCCCATTTATGCCTTTCTGACCATTGATCAAACCTATATTTCGGTTCTGAAATCTGAACAGAATCCTTCGCACGTTCGCGAAAAAAAAAAATCTGAACAGAGTTCAGCTAAGCGTTCAGGATGGGGCTCACTCACTCAGCGTTCACAATCTCAGAATGCAAATTCAGAATTCTCCGAAAGCAAGAAATTGAAATTGAAACAGATTTGCACCGAATTTGAGCCATTCATTTTTTTTTTTTTGCTGAATTCAAACGAAAATAGGAACTTATTACTGTACTTGACTGACTCACCTGGTACTTGTCCCTGTACAGCCTAGTAACCGAGGCATGAGCCAAGATGGAGTTGTGGGCGACGACGTACGGCTCCACGGTGGAGTTGCCGGCGGTGCAGTTGGCCCCGAACGGTGGCGAGCAGCGGCACGGCGGGAAGGCGCCGCTGTCGTAGGCGGCGATGGACAGCACGTTGGGCTCGTCCATGGTGGTCCAGTGCCTCACCCGGTCGCCGAACTCCCTGAAGCACACGTCCGCGTACGCCGTGAAATCGTCACTGCAAAAAATTTTCAGATGGAATTTCAGATGGCAGCTTCTTGAAGAAGAAGAATGGTTTCTTTCAGGAGGAGCAGTGATGAGATATCAAGTGTCTTACATGACCCTTGGGCTGAGCCAGCCATGGTACTCATCTTCAAGAATTTGAGGGAAATCCAGGTGGTAGAGAGTCACATGTATCTCAATCCCTGCAGAACAATCGGAAATTCAGAAATTATTTGTGTTGCAATGTTGCATTGAGGCTGGATTTGTTAATATTTCCAGTTCAACCACAATTAGCTTTTCACAATTTTTTTACAGGTGTATTTAAATTTCTAAAAATTCGAACGAAAATTAGTCAGATGATTGTAGTATTTTAAAATATGTCTAGATTTCAGGTGACTGAAATCATTTTACTTGGATGAAAGATTAACAATTCAATGGTTTTCATCACTCGCTTATTACTTATTTAAACAAAAAACCTTCTTTTTAAATAAAAGGTTAAACAATAAATTCTTATAGCCTAAGCATGAAAATTGGGGAAAAAAATGTACAATACAGATAAACAAAACTGCGGATATAATGAACTTAAATGGCACATTTCATAGTCCTGCAATTTTTAGGCTGTGCAATTTTAATTAGGTGACTCAAAATTTACAAATTTTAGGTGGCTTAAATCTAGCAAATACTATTTTTATATTTAACTGTTGACACTTTAACTTGATATTTAGAAAAGCTATGTAAGTATCATTTATTTTGTAACATGTTTTATCATTAATGTGTTTTAAGCATGACTTTTTTATGTTTGTACTCAATTTTTGAATAAGACGACTTGTCAATTTTCAAAATTTAACAACGTCACATATTTAAAAATGAAGGGAGAATATCTTTTGAAAATGATGGAAAATTAGATTCAGTAAAGAATCTCCTTAGTATTTTTGTCGTTAATACATATGTAGAGAAACAATCATATATATCAGAAACACGATTTCTTTGAGAATACTTTAAGGAGTAAAAGGGAAAAAAGATTATTCCTCTCTCATTTTTCTTTATTGTGATGTAACTGCAGCGAGTGAAATTGGAGAAAAATTCCTACATATTTCAGATTAAAACTACAAATCATGATGGAAATTACCCCGTTCGACTAGCTCATCTATCAGGCTATTGTAGTACTCGAGCCCCTTCGGATTGACGGGTCCTCTTCCTCCTGTGTTGATCATAGAAATTGGATCAAGATTAGAACGACTTATGAGGGACACATGTTCTGCAAGGATATGATAATTAAGTTCCCCAAGTCAATTGTGATTAGTAAAACATTTTTCTTACTTGGAATAAGCCTAGACCAAGAAATGGAGAACCGGTATGCCTCCAGGCTAGTATCACTCACCAACTTGACGTCCTCCTGAAAAATGCAGATACTTCCAATTAACTTGGCATCATTTTCCGGCCACAAATTCAAGAAACAATTCAAGGAACGTTGGAACAATGAAATATCTGCTGCGAAAATTGCAAAAAAAAAAGCAATTAAAATATTTGATTTTTCTTTTCCCATCCTCATGACCTTTTTAATTATCATTCTAATCCAACTTGAAATTGGATTCAAACTACCACGTAGCTTAATTCCTAATTAGGGTTTTAGGTTGATATTCCCATTTGCCAGAAGTATTAATTGAACTACACTTAATTAAATTATACTTTTTTCTTTGATAACAAGAACAATAATTTCAACACTTAACTAGCTGGAAATTAAACTCTGCACTAGAAAAGAAAAGGAGAATCACGTATATATGAGCCATTATATTTTTTTAAAAAAAAGACCGATGAGAAAAAAAAGGCACGTTGTTTCCGATTCATCGATCAAAACCGCTAGCTTAGAAACTGGAAAAGGACAGGTAATTAAATAGGCGCCAGAATTCAACGAAATCCCAAAGGAACGAACAAATGAACAAGTGGCATTACAATATCGTCCAACCATATGTTATAGTGAACAATTACGACCATCCAAAAAGACCTAAAAAAAAAACTGTTCGTACCTTGTATTTGTGGTAGCCGCCGGCGCCCATGTCGCCGGTGCTCTTGTCCGGCATCTTCCCTGCAAATTAATTAACCCATCATGCATGCACAGCCAAATAAATCAGATCAGAAAACAATAATCATCTAATAATAATAAACATGTAAACTGTGTACTTAACTAAGAGTCGGCTAGCTAGCTAGCTAGCTTGATCATGTGTATATGTAGTACTATATATTTTGCAAGTACTAAGTACGATTGTGTGAAGGAATTATATGTGTGATTAATGAAACAATTATACATCACCTGCATGAGTGAAAGTGTCCCAGATGCTTGGGCTCCTTCCATCTTCATCGGTAGCCCCCTCATACTGTAACAAAAATCCCCCCCCCAAAAAAAAGGAAAAGAAACCATTAACACCCGTGGTTTTAATTTTTCTTTTAACTTGTCTAGTACTAACTATTCATATACACAGTAATTAGACCATGCATATATGTGAAAATAAGCAAAGCATCAGCTGGTTCTTCCAATTAAAAAGCTAACCTGGTATGCCGACGTGCCGGCGCCGAAGACGAACTCCCCGGGGAAATCCTGCCTTGTGAAGTTGAGAGCTCTCGCCGCCGCCGTCGCCGCCGCCGCCGCCGCCGCCGCCGCCTCGCCTGACCGCCATGGCGCCGCGGCGAGGAGCAGGAGGAGGAGGAGGAGAGAGAAGCTGGAGCAGGTAGAGGTAGAAGAGGAGACGGCCATGGTGAGGTAGTAGCTAGAGAGAGAGCCTCTCCTCCGTTTCTCTGGTTGTCTCTACTAGTACAGTTTAATTATATGTACTATAGTATCCGAAAGTTTAACGAACAGTGAAACGTTAGATGCAGAAATCCATAACTATATTTAAAATAAGACGAAGGGAGTATGTAAGCATATCTTCGGTATTTCTCGCTAGTGAGAGCTGCCACACACATGCCAATTGCTTGCAGCTGCAGAGATAGCTATAAGCTCTCTAAGGTTAAGTAAGCCTCAGATTAGCAGGAGACTGGCCTTCTATTGTACTTTATCAATATTATTTAAGATCTCAAATGCAGTTTAGGATGAATATTAATTTAAACAGCAAATATATGGATATATCTAACCAGTAAACGACCTCGGACAGGAAGTCGTCGTCATCTATGATACGAGGACCTGGCTGCAGGCAGCTAGCCACCTGGCCCACGTCCAGATAATTTTTTTTTCTGTTTTATTCCCCTGATTAAGAGCGGTGTTTAATGTATGTTTGATATCTCTGACATACCACATTTTAAGTTAGGTGATTCATGTGGAGTTTTATCAAAAACTAATTAAATGGACGAAATACACGTACTCCGAATATTGAAAAATCAGTGTTGATAATCAACTCAAATTAGTTTATCTTACGAACTTGTTGGCCAAATTACCGATATATGTCAAGTGTTTATCTCAGGAACTCAAATTCAAATCTTACCTCAAGTTTTCTATGAAATTTCTAATTCTTAAAATAGGACTCAAATTTCATTGTGTGGTGATGAGCCTAGGTGGTGGGTGCATCCACCATCGGCTCTCTTCGTCCACAAAAATTGATGAGGAAAATATACTTTTTTTTAGCCCAGTACATTTAGGGAAGTCTATATGTCGGGCATCCACTTGTTTTTTCATGTCGTTCGAAGTGTCATTATGTTTTTTTAAATGATAAGTTTAATCAGTATATAATATATCACTCGACAAACATACAAGTTTAAATCCAACCTACACAAGTTTAAACAAGAATTTAACTATAAATAGTATATTCATGATCAAATTTGATATTTTTTTCTATTTGTAAAAGTTAAATTTAAAGTTGTATGTTTATAGAGCCATAATGCTGCATATTGATTAATCTTGCTAATTGTTTTAAAACAAATTTATAACTTTTTAAACGACATACTCAGAATGAGGGGATGTTCACTTGTGAGGTACAGGCAAAATCCACTCCAGTACATTTAGCTAATTCATAGTTAGTGTCATCAAAGATTAAGAGGCTTCCAGTAAATTTCTAAGAAGATCACTTCACCAAGAAAACTTCCCCACATATTTTGGCAGCATGCAGGCCAGCTTGTACTGTACCTAAGCTAGCTAGCTCTGTATAGGTAGCTTCTTTGACCATATCAAAACATGAACCTTCTCATTTGAACTAGTGGAGCCCGTACGTTGATAAAATCAATTAATAGGTACTTATTTAGTATAAATAATACTAAGATTTTTTTATTGAATAAGTAGTACGTGATTTTGAATTTAGAAGAAGCCGATAGTAAAATATGGGAGAACATGTTGAAAGGTGGTGTGATAGTATAAATTGTGGGACTCAAATATTAATGGTGAGGGTGGTGTGAAAATGGACACCACCGTTACTAATATTTTAAATATACGTAGATATATACTTCATCCGTTTCACAATGTAAGTCATTTTAGCATTTCTCACATTCATATTGATGCTAATGAATCTAGATAGATATATGTCTAGATTAATTAATATTAATATGAATGTAGAAAATACTAGAATAACTTAGATGGTGAAACGGAAGTACTACATATATATATATATATATATATATATATATATATATATATATATATATGCAGCTGAATGCTATTCCTACCTACTAGAAGGTGCATACAGTGGATAATCCAAGAAAATTTTCTTGTGGTGAAAAGAAGTTGGTGAGAAGTATGGAAGTCTCTCGCGTGAGAAATACAGGGGAAAAGAGACAAAGCAGCCACGCCATCGCTGCCGTCACACGAAGGAAAATGCCATGCATGATAACTACATGACGCACGCACGGAGATCAAGCGACATGTCGAACCATCGAAACATGTCCATGTCGAACTATCGAACATGTCGTCGATCTTGCTCGTTTGTCAGTAATATTAATTCCAAGACTTGCCGGCACGCAAGGCTAGTGTATGTTTTAATTTCCCGGAAAATTAAACAGCAAGGTTTTTAGCACCCAGAAAGTATTGGCACCTAGGTATATACATGTAATTTAAACAGTTGTATAAAAATTCCATATATATCACCGTGAGATATCAGTTATGGTCTTAACTGGGGAGCTTTTAATTAGCATTATCAATTTTCCCGCAATCTTCAGCTCTCCGAAAAATATATATTCTATAGCTATAGATTTTAAAAATAAACTATAAGCCATACAACTTAGGCTGTGTTTGGCTCCACAGTTTCCCAACTCCTCTTCCTCGTCTTCCGTGCGCACGCTTTTCAAACTGCTAAACGATGCGTTTTTTACAAAAAGTTTCTATAAGAAAGTTGCTTAAAAAATCATATTGATCCATTTTTGAAAAAAAAAGTTAGCTAGTATTTAATTAATCACACTACTACAAAAAAGCCCATAGAGATCGGCGCTATAGGTGTCGAAACAGCTAAAACCGGTATCTATAATGCTTTTCCCTCCTATATAGACTGAAAACACATAAAACCGACACATTTAAACAACTATAGGTGCCGGTTCTAAAGAAGAACCGACACCTATAACATAAGTGCTGTTTTTTTAAAAAAAACCGACACCTTTAATATAATATAGGTGCCGGTTTTTTAAAGAAAAACCGACACCTATACTATAGGTATCGGTTCTTCTTCAGAACCGACACCTATAATTTTTAAAAAAACCGTCATCTTTCTAAACCGAGCCGAGCCAGGCTGACGCCCTATATTAGTCAAACTAATCGGCCTCATCTCTGTCTCTCTCTCTTGCCTTCTCTCGCCTCCTCCCTTGGTTCTCGTCTCTCTCTCTCTCGTCTTCTCTCTGCGGCCGGCGAAGGGCTTCGGCGGCGGCGTGATGGGAGGCGGCGGGCGACGGCCGGCGACGGCGCCCTCCCCTCCGCCGGATCCGGCGGGAGGGGAGGCAGCAGGCGACGGGCTTCGGCGGCGGCGGCGCCCTCCCCTCCACCGAATCCGGCGGGAGGGGAGGCGGCGGGCGACGGGCTTCGGCGGCGGCATGATGGGAGGCATCGGGCGACGGCCGGCGGCGGCGCCCTCCCCTCCGCCAGATCTGGCGGGAGGGGAGGCAGCGGGTGGCGGCGACGCCCTCCCCTCCACCGGATCTGGCCGGAGGGGACGGGGCAGGCGGCGGCACAAGAGGGGCCCGCCGGCGGCCAGCCCCTCTTCCTCCCTCATCTCTTCTTTGTAGATTTTTTGTTAGATGTTTTGATCGATTTTGGTAACGATTTGTGAATGATTATCTGTGATGACAATCAATTTTGGTGACGATTTGTGGATGATTTGGGGATTTGGGTTTGGGCGCATGGCTACGGTGCTCAGTGAGTTCGGCTTGATTCGAGCCGGCTCTCTGTTTTTTTTTGGCTCGAGTAAAGCTAAAGGTGCCGGTTTATATTATTGGTGCCGACTAATAGGTGTCGGTTGGAAAACCGGCACTTATAGCCGGTTCCCAACCAGCACCAATGACCCTTTTTGTATTAGTGTCACGCGCTAATGGACCGCTCCGTTTTTCATACGCAAGAGTTTAAGGTTCCCATCTCCCCCCAACGAACAAAGCCTTAGGGGTTTTTGTAAGGTTGAATATGGTTCAAATTCTGATTTTTGTAATTACTAGTAAAATACCCATGCATTATGGTGGGCTTTAATAATGTTAGATGAGCTGATTAAAACTAAATCATCACTTTCACGTTTTGATTAACGATGATAAGATAAAGAGTGTTGTATATGAAGCAAATAGAGCTTCTCACTCTAGTGCATTGTTGGTTAACAATGATGGGCCTAAAAGATAGATGGTGGCCCTCCCACTTATCAAATACTCCCTCCGTCCAAAAAAAAAAGGTCCAATTCTAAATATGAACCTAGACATATGTGTGTGTTTAGGTTCATATCCAGGATTGGACTTCTTTTTACGACAGATGAAGTAGGTGGGAGTGGCAGAACCACCACCACCACCAACATCTTTTAGGTTTTGTTTGACACTTGTTGGGAAACTAATCTCTCACGCACATAAAAACGGAGCAACTCATTAGTACAAAATTAATTAAGTATTATCTTTTTTTTTAAAAAGTAGATTAATATGATTTTTTAAAGCAACTTTCGTATATAAAACTTTAAAAAAAACATACTGTTTAGCAATTTGAAAAACGTACACGTGGAAAAGGAGATGAGTTGGAACCTCAACTAAGAACTCAGCCTTAACATAGTTCAGATACATACGCACGAGTATATCCTCTGTAACATACAAATTTAGTGATATGATGGTTTTTAATGTCGGTATCCATCTCTTAATATGTATTAAGAGAGGCGCACTTTGTGGGTGTGTGGCGTGCATGAGTTATTTGAAAAAATATACTACCTCCACTACTATGTTATATGTATGAGATGTCATGAGATTGTTGATACAACTTCACTTTTTGTCGAGGGGTAAGGGCAGGAGCTCTGTCAACTTCAGTAAAGGAAGAGAGAAAAAAAAGTTCACAACACACATTTTACAAGGATCAAAAGAGCCCAGGGATCAAGAGGAGGATACAAGAATTTTGAGGAAGTGTAATGCAACTAGCAACAAAATATATCGACGGATCATCTAAACACTCTGGGTTTCGGGCTTCATCAAAAGCCTTGCACGTGATGACGATGAAGTCAACCACCTGCATGACCGTGCTATACACCCCCATTATATTGAAGATTCTATCATTCCTTTGCAGCCAGATACCCCATGCCGTGCAAATGAACAAGACATCGAAATTGCGCCTTTGTTTCTTAATCATCTCTTTTCTGCATCGATGCAACTTCACTTGTCCTAGTGAAAGAACAACTATACTCGGAGCACCATATATACTACGGAGTACTTATGTTTTAAAATGCAAGTCATTGGATATCATTTACCTTCAAATGTTGACCTTTCTTTTTCAAAGTAATAATGAATCTGTGAGTAAGTACTTAACCTATGTGATTGTATCCCAAAAATTTAAACCAGTTAAACTTATTAAAACAAAAGTGCACAATCCCGAATATGAATGCATATAAATTAAGTTTAAATAAGTTGAATTTTCAAATTTATTCATTTCTTCGTTTACTTAAGCTGTACTATATTTTACACACACAAATATCCAATCTGTCCTAATATTATCTCACAAATTTTATTATGTCAATTTTATTTAGGAAAAAGTATGAATTACACCCCCGAACTATCGCGGTCGACCAAATTATCCCCTAAACCCGAAAACCAGACATCGTTCATCCTGAACTTTCAATACCGGACGAATTACCCCCCTCGATCCAATCTTGAGCGGTTTTGTCCTACGTGGCGTACGCGTGGCAATCCAGTCAGTATTTTATTTATTTGAAATAGTGGGCCCACATGTCATATCCCCTCTTTCACTCTTCTCTCTCTTCACACACTCACTCTCTCTCTCTCACGGGCGGTGCGCAGAGCGGGGACGGGCGGCAGCGCTCGCTGACGGCCAAGTCGTCGCACAGCTCGGTGACCTCCCTGCCAATGCAGCTCCGGCCAAGACCGCCGCCGTGCGTGCCGCCATCCGCACCAACTGCCCGCCGCCCGTCCCCACCCACTGCTCGTCCCCGCCCGTGCCATCTCGCGCCGCCGCCCACCTCCTGCGGTCCTGCCCTACACGCCGCCCGTGAGAGAGAGTGTGTGAAGAGAGAGAAGGGTGAAAGAGAGGGTATGACATGTGGGTCTTACTATTTTTCAAAAAATAAAATGCTGCCTGGATTGCCACGCATACGCCATGTAGGACAAAACCGTTCGGGATTGAGTCAAGGGGGGCAATTCGTCCGATATTAAAAGTTCAAGGTGAATGATGTCTGATTTTTGGGTTCAGGGGGTAATTCGGTCGACCGCGATAGTTTGAATGTGTAATTCGTACTTTTTTTTTCTTTTATTTATACATATTTACGCAGTAACGTGCAAGGTACTATTATCTTAGTAATAGTAACAATCAACACCGAGAAGAAAATATTGAAAAGGAAGGGATTAGCTGGAAGATCCAATCGAGCTAGCCAGCCGCTTCTAGAGGACCATACACAATTAATATCACAAGTTGAGCAATTTCTCTACTAATTAATTAAAATTTAAGAGAAGATCGACCATTGGATATATGAATGCATGTGCCTATAAATCTGCTATAACCAGAGATGATCGATCGATCGATCGAGAACGACTTGATATCGGAAAATTAATGACCATACATTTTTGCAATGAGATACAGCTATGAGAGGCAACGATGGCCAGACGTATGCACACATGGAAACAAACAAAGAACACGACTATCAGATCGATGCAGATACATCGATCGATCAAAAAGCAAAGTGGTCCTCTCCAATTGCTAGCTTGTCCATTTCGTCTCATATCTATCGATTTTTGGTAAGGTGTGTGGATGCGACATACGTACACTTACGTACGCATATGTGGCCGTTTAGCAGTCTCTTCTTGCATCGTCGAGCGGCGATATGTTTACGTCTCTATCTATGGATTTCTTTTCTTTTTTTTCTTGACAGGATATATAAGCTTATGTCTCTAACTAGGAGGGAAATTAGTTGTGTGCCTCGGCTCAAATATTATTGAGACAATGTTTTTCTTTTTTATTTAGAACAAAGCGGATTGAATTTAGAACTTTTTGTTTGAAACACACCATAGATACATACGCTTATATGCACGTAGATACATCCATATAAGATCGTACACAAGCACACTCTATTCCTATAAGTATCTTCGAATACTGGACAACATACCTTATTTGTACGTGTTCCTTGTGCGTATAAAGACCATACACGTATATTTAAAGTTGATGGTATCATAAATTAAAACTAGAGGAAGTAATAAATAAAACAAGGTAGATGGAGGAATACGAATCCAATCACCAAATAAAAGGAGAAAGTAGGAACAAAAAGAATCTGAGTAAGTCCACAAAAGTTACACTGTATCCATCCAGTTAACTTATCACAAGGCATAACCAACAACAGCAAAAGAATAACCAACAACAGCAAAAGAAAGAGCAAGATCTTGGCCGTACAAGCACTTGATGAAGCCATCGTGCCACATTTCCAGATTGCTCATATGTCATCGTTAATATATCAGGTACAAAGAGAAAGGGAAAAGAACTGCAGTTGCCGTCATCATCTCATCTAACTAAAAGTTCAGATCAGAAGCTAAACTGGAAGATCGATTGTCTGAGGTAGCTAGTCCCCCCTTAGAATTGCCGCTTTTTACGAATACGAGAGGAAATCCAAGACGAAAAAGGAGAGGCGGATGAACCGCCTCGTCTTTGAATTTTAGGCATCCTCCTTCTCCGCTTGCCTGTGTAGCCGGGCTTAAAAAACGCTGCCTGGAGACCGAAGCTGGTTGTGGCTTCTTCGTGAGCTTCTTTCTTCACAGAGACTGTGGGGGCAACACTCTCATCCTCGGAGTGCGCCCCGCTTTCTCTCTTGACCGATACCCTTAGGCGCTTGCATGGATGGCTGATCACCTCAAAGTTCTGATACCCTTCCTCAGCTGCTTGATTGTCAATCAATACATCTTCAGAACTCTGCAAGCGACAAAATAAAAGGAATGTGAAGACAAGGCAGAATTTGATGTATTTGATTAGCTCTGTTTTTTTAATTGCTATTCCACATCCCTACAATTTGTTACACATAAAATGTTGTTAGCATACAGAAAAAAATTGTAGACAACCACTATCATAATCAATCAACTTGAACATCAACAACTTCTAAATCTAACATAATTTGTTAGGCCTGTCAAAAATGCTTGGGACAAAATTGTGAGCCACACAGAAACATTTTGAGACGATGAGTTTATATTTTAAAAGGTGGAAGAAGCTGAAACTCAAGCTCCTTTAAATATGATAATAGCATTCATGATTAAAGTTTGTCATGGTGCGAGATAAATGAGGTGTACAATCTTACCTGGTGAAATTCTCCCATCTGATGTGGAACTTCAGCCGACAATAAGCTCATGGTGCTTTCAAAAATATCCATATCATTAGCTTCTCCATAACTTGAAAGAGCACTCTCGGGCATGGCGGCATCATCCATATCACAATCCGACATGTCCCTTGGTGATCTTTCAAGCACTTTACCCTTTCCTGGTGAGCAACTTGAGCTCTGTGCACCGTTCATGTGTGTGTTGACTTTAAGGATTGCTCCCTTACTCTTTTTGGCCATTGCCTTCTTGAGACTAGATCTCAGGCTAAGCACTTTATCTTGAGCAGATTGAATGCTCAAAAGAATCTGCTCGACAGTAGCTTCACCTCTCTTAATTCCAAGTAGCCAATCAGTTTCATTGTTAACTGTGGTGTTTTCATCTGCTGAACAATCAACACAAGGTTTGTTAATTCATTTGAAACGTGTAGCAAAAACAAAATCTTTCTACTCCTAATAAGAGCACATTGATTGGCAATATGAAAATTTCTTGTTAAATCAAACTCTACATGCAATAATAAGAACAAAAGTTTTACAGAACGGTATTGGTGATGAATGGTCTTTCATCTGGAACTCTGACAAATACACAGCTAAGAGGTTTTATAAGCTCACATACTCAAATGTGCATGTGCCTAGGCCTTTTGTCTGGATCTGGAAAACAAAATGTGTAATGAAGATTAAGGTTTTTGCTTGGCTTTTATTCAGAGACAGACTTAACACAAGAGATATGTTGGATAGGCGACATTGTGCAAAGGAAAATGATACCTCACTTGTGAATTATGCCGGAATAATATCAGAGAGACAAGAGAACATCTTTTTTTCTTCTGCCCTTTCAGTAAGCTTTGCTGGCAGCATTTGGGAATTACATGGAATCCTGACCTAGAATTTTTTCAAATGGTGGTTTTGGCTCGCATTCAGTTCAATCAGAGAGGTTTCTTGGAAGTCTTCTTCATTGCTGCTTGGCATATTTGGAAGCAAAGGAATGGGAAAATTTTTCGCAATGAGCTTCCCTCGTTCAGTTCTTGGAGGGCTTTATTCAAAGCTGAGGTTCTTCTGCATTTGTGCAGAATGAAGGATCCACTAAAACAGATTGTTTCTGATTGGTTACAAACAGTGTGATACTTTGATCTTTTTTTGTTTTCTTTCTGTAATTTGTAAATAACCTTTTCAATTTATAAAATCACACTGCGAGGCAAAGTCCTGGCAGTATTTCCAGTCAAAAAAAAAGTTTTACAGATCGACTTATTATATCAAGGGCAGAATCATAGTTGTAAGCAAAAAATATATTACTTTTGACTTGTCTATTAGTGAAAATTTTGTTTCTAATACCTCTGATGCATGATGCGGCTAATAAATAAGAACAATAGAAAAGAGAATTCAAATTCTAACAAAAGGGAGTGAATATCCATGAACAACCAAAATAACACCATCTTCATTATGCATGCGTGAAATATCATATTTGTTTGAAATCATGAAACAACTAACAGTATTACCTGTGTCCTCATCGTCATCAATAGAAAAGGCATCTGCTTCCGTTTTCTCTGCATCATGGTTGCAATAAGCTTGATATCACAATGGCAGTTTGAAATTTTATATTTGTAAATAGAAGACAATGTTTACCATAATAAGAGAATACAGTGTGATTTGAGATGTACGATGAAGCATTCATTTTCTCCTCGTTTCTCTTTCTCCTCCTCCTCTTCATAGTCTTCCTGCAGCAATGAGAAGAGAAGGGTACTGATCTCGATGAGGAGCAATCCAACTCAATCATTTTTGTCTGCAACTCCTTCTCATGTTTTAGTACTGCAAGTTGTCTGTCATATCTCGATACTTGAGATTGCAAATCCTTCATACGTAGCTCCAACCATTGGCATCTCCACATTAATGGGCTGATATACTTTCGCCAGTGATCAGTTACCCGTTTCTTCCTGTAATGGATGACAGAATGTTGTAAGATGTGCTTTGCCTTCTTGATGCTTCCTTATGAACTGTACATAAACTAACAATTGCTTGACTTATACTATTAAGCACAGGAATATATCACGTGCAACCAATGCAATCCCAGGCCAACTGGTTGGAGCACCAAATCAGCAACCAGATCTAAATGAGAAACCCATAGCGCACCTACTTTTTTCACCCATTCTCATTCTCATCTATTTTGTCCCCATAAGTCAAGTGACTGAGCAAGCACTCCTCGAGTGATGCCCTTGCTATTATCGTTGTTTTATCATCTTCGGCACTTGTTTGGATGACTTAAATATTATCTATGTATATTTCAATCATCTGAGAGTTTTTGCCAATTGTATTACATGATTAAGTGTTAGTAAATTTCCGGTAAAATCATGTATTACAAGAACCGATATGTAAACTGTCTAAGTAATCAGGTATTACAAGAACCAAAATATAAAAATAAAATTGATTTGGTGCCTAAAGAAGACAGGCTGCCAGGTTGCTCCTTGAATTAGTCTTCAGAGACGATTGGACTTTGCAGATAAAACAGAGTAATACTCTATGTTAGTATGGTTGTGCACTTTTAGCATAAGGGGTAATCAGCAGCCCGCAAAAGGAAAAATTACATGCATAACAGATTTGCAGTTCCAGAATTTATTTCTGTTCCAGTCTATTGCTAGGTGATAACCGATTACCCAAGGGATGGATTTCAGATTTACAGGAAGGCGGAAAAGCAAGATCTGGAAGTAATCAGTTACTCAATCTACTTACTTTAATAATCTATCCAAATTGTCGGAAACAGCTGCATCCATGAGAGCAGCAGCATCACCATTAGCAGGATAGCGGCAGAATGGTGAGTCGACCTCAATGTCACTAATCTCTGAAGGCCTTGCATCATCTTCTGACCCTGACAGAGTGTCCCCAAAAGAACTTGAACACTCTGTAGCATCAGGATCTTCAGTTTTGACAAATTTGCTGCAAGCAGCACCACTTTCTAGGCCAACAATGTCAACATCCAAATCGACTACACCGTTGGCATCCTCCATTACAGAGCTGGCACCAACTTCCATTTATACTGCTACAATTAAGAAGAGAAATTGTCAGCAAAACTTGTGATAAATAATGTTTCAAATACATGGGAATGTAGCATGTGGGAAAGACAAAATTTGAACTACATATGTGGACATGAAATCAATCGACCATGGTTATCTTTGCATCATGTAACAACAAGGACCTAGGTTATCAACTTTGGCAACCAATCACCACACTAGTTCAATATTTAGAATAATTCGAATATGGCCAACTGATAGCATCATCCTCAAATAGCAATCCGAATCAAACAGTTTGAACTAGAATTTTATTCAAAGCCAACTGAACAGTCACACAACAGGTATGCAGTATAAAGGAATATTAAAAAAATATATATATCTTCATCCACATCACACTTCACTGTACATTGGAAAATAGCACTTAGAAAAGAAACACCCGTAATAACATTGTGAGACTTATGTAAAAAAAAATAACATTGTGACACAAAGTTACCTCGCTAATGATGGACCTATGGACACCTACAACTGAAACAGCCTCTACAAGTAGATGCAAGTGAACTCACACCATCTAGGTCTAAGTAGCAACAGCATAAAAAAACAAACTGAAATGTAGACACCGAAAATCCAGAAAACATGTACACCTCTGAATTATCCACATTGCAAATGGCTCAAGATTCAGATAAATCAACCCTCTAAATATATATCACAGATGGAGCTATTCTACACCAGACTTAATCCTCGATTTCTTCTAGCAAGCAGTCCAAACACAAAGCTTCCACAGACTCACCGCCTCCCAGAAATTTACTCACGAGCACTTAGTATTCCACCACTCGAGCCTCTACCCACATCTCCACAGTTCCCAGTGGCGCCATTGCCGTCTAGATACCTACGGATCACTAACCGGATCCACGAGAGCAGCTACGCGGGGTTCATCTATCTCCCGCCGAGCTAGCGATCGAATTCGAAAAAACATTGGAACCAAGTCCTCGCAACTAACCCAGTGGCCAGCTTGGTTGGAGAGGCACCGGACGCTTCCCTCCGGCGACGGCCGCCGTGGCGGCGAGGAGAGGAAGGCGGCCACACACACTCCTCCCTCCTGCTCCTCCCCGCGGCGGCTGCGGCTGCGGCTGCGTCGTCGTCTATCGCAGAGCAGGAGAAGGGAGAGAGCCAGCGGCGGCGCGGGCGAATGCTGGCCTCTGTGCGAAACGCGAGTGCTCGCGGCGGCGGCGGCCGCCGCAGCTGAGCAGCGGAGGGAGAAGCTCGCGGGAGGCGAGAAAAAGAAGAGTAAACGAGCCAAAGCACAGCAAAAGGAGGAGGAAAAAAAAAAAACAAAAACAAGCCAAGAGAGACGCATGCGGTGGCGCACGCAATACGAGTAACCCTAATGGGCCTCTCACATGGGCCTATTTGGGCCGCGCCTTACAAGCCCATGGACTTCTTTTCTTTTCTCTTTTTCCCTTTTTGGATAGAGGCTATCTGAACCAAAAAAAAAAGGTACGGAGTACTGGGCAAAAATGGATTTTCGAGCAGAAAGGGCTGGCAGACTGAACTTCTGAATGTAACAGCAATGCTATTCAGGAGAAGAAAAGAAATATATGAGGTGAGTTCCTAATACTATTAGTCTAACCAAACAAGGTTTACAAGGGTAGTACTAACTAGTAGCTACAGCTACAGGTGGAATAATGGGAGGAATAATGCCGAGAGAAATTTAACGATGAAATTAACAGGCTCATGGATGCAACGCAAGTCGCACGGGGCAGCCAAGAAATCCAAGCTTGCCGATCGATCAGCGCGCAGCTGGCAAAAGATCTCGCATTTTTTTTCGTAAGGTTGCAATTCAATCTCAACCAGGCAGCTGCGGCACGACAAAGAGCACGGAATATGAAACGCGCAACCAAAACCAAATCGGCAATACAAAGAACTGATTTTCTTTTTCATTTCCATTTATTTTTCTATAAAGAACCTAGCTAGCTTAGCTTTGCCAAAACCTCCCAGTATATGGAGTATATCTAGCTATATACCCAGTAATTAACCGGAAGGATACTAGTAACATCTCCATGGACAGGAGAGTGGCAGAGCCAGCGGCTTCGGCAAGCCTGAACAATTAATGTAGTAGCATTTTTCGATGATCGACTAATTTCTATAGCCTCTTCTTTTTGCTTATGCTTATCAGCAAAAATTTGAATTTTCAACCTTAAATTTAGAGCTGATTTTAAGATTTTTTTTCATCGAAGTTTATTTTTCAGCTTTTGCTTTTAGATTACTAAAAACACGTATGTATATAAAAGTTTTATTGACAAATTACTTTTCGTTTACAAAAATATACCGTTTCACTTATTCTGCAGATAAGCTAAACGATGGCTCTAGTCGATAGAGGAGACGGCGGCACGGCCGAACCAACGGGGAGGTGGCTCCACCGCTATCGTGAACAAGCACTAGCTACTGGGGGAAGTCGGAAGTCGGAACTCGACCGCCGCCGATCAAATCTCAATCCCACCGCCCTATAGCCTCCATCCGACATACCATACCATACAATATGACGGCGGCGGCGGCCGACAGACCATTACAAACGGCAACGGCCATCTCCCGCCGCCGGCCGTCGCAAGATTTCACTTCGCCACCAAAAGCAGCAAGAGCAGGCGCTCTAGTCCTAGCTAGCTAGAACAGAGCAGGAATGAACACACACAAAACAAACAACGATCGACACATGCTCGCCTCGCTCTTGATCGGCATGCAGCTAGCGAGCCCGCGCGAGCGCCCGCAAGCGCCAATACGATGGCCGAGACCTGGGGAAGGAAGAGGGTGGGGAGGAAGCAAGGTAGGTACCTGTCCGGCGGCGACGGTGGCGGCGGCGGCGGCGGCGGGAGAGGCTGGCTTCGGTTGGTTGTCGTGTCGTGCGGCGGCGCCGTCAGAGAGGGGGGAGAGGCTGTGGGTGGCGACACTAGGGACTTTAAAGGGAGGGAAGCAACGGGGTTTTATTCGGCTAGGTTGGGCCCCTACATGGGCCGGCCCAAGCCAAATAATAACCCCATACTTTTCATCATTTATTATGTTTCCATTCCATTCAGGAATCAGGAATTCATTCAAAGGCCTCATCACACCCAAGATTTAAAAGGATTTTACGTAGGAACCAATTCAATTCCTGCACAAATTGAGACAAATTTATACTACCTCCGTCCAAAAATATAAGAACCGAAGACCGAATGACCAAATGGGACATTTCCTACCTATCCAAATCCGTAGCAGTAGGAAATGACTTATCTGTTTGTATGTTCTTATATTTTGGAACAGAGTGAGTATCTTCCAGATAAGGGTATATAAAGGGTGAATCTGACCGGCTGAGCTTCAACCGGTAAGCCATAAAGGAAAATGAATGAAGTAACAAAAAAAAATAAAAATAATTTATAGGTTAACTTTTATTTATTTATTATTATCGATTTAAAAGGCAATGTGGAAAAAGGATTGGTGATGGGAAAACCCTAAAAACCAAATATAAAATTATTTTGAAAATTTTAAATTTACGAGATTCCTTGCATGTTACCGTTATTTGTCCCATTTTTCTTAGGAGTCTCGAGTTTTTTTTTTCTTAGGAGACTATGTGGTATACAATCAACACATTTTATTAAAACATGTGGTGGCAAATTATCACAGGTAGTAGCCAATCTCCAATCACCCTTTTTATGTGTTCTTATCATTAATGTAATTTTGTGCATACCACTCTATACTGAAGACAGCATCACCAAAAACTCTAAGTAGTTTGCACTTTGAAGAGCATTCCACCTTTCAAAAATACATAATCATATCATTGGGATAATAGGATGGTTTGGGAGTGGCAGCACTCAAAGTTGAGAGCGCATGAGAGGTTGCAGAGACAAATGAGCCATCCTCCACCCAGATAACAGCATTGTTCTTCAGGAAGTTTGAGTACCAGCTAGCCGAGCGTCTCGGTTGCCTTCTCCATTCTGCGCTATTAAAATCGACGGCAACAAGTCCATAATGCCCAGTGTTATATGCACCAAACAACTCGTAGGGATCCATGAATGACCACATGGAGTATCCGTTCAAATTCACTCCATTCCTACGATCCAATCGATCGGTTGGTCAGCCATTCGATCACCAGTAAGATCCATGACTGAGATTTTCTGAAGTTATTATTATAGGTGAAGATTTGCACTTGAAGTACATATGATTACATTAGGCCTGCTCTACCACATATCCAACCGAAGTCGCAACACCTTTTAAGTCGTGCTCCGCATCATCAATTATCGACATGGAACTAAACCCAACAATCTCCCCCGTCACATCGACCCATGTGACCCATGGAAATCGTTTCGGATTTCAAATCGTCACAACACCTTTTAAGTCGTGCTCCGCATCATCAACTACCGACATGGGACTAAACCCAACAATCTCCCCCGTCACATCGACCCATGTGACCCATGGAAATCGTTTCGGATTTCAAATCTAGGCTCTGATACCACTTGTTAGAGTGCGCAACCCAGCCCACCAACCGTGGGCCACCCAGTTCACATATATTGGGTCTGCTTCACCATAGACCCAACCGGAATCACAACTTTAGGTCATAGGACTACACAACCCAAAAGATTAGTCTAATGGGTGAGGACTGCCTCCACCTTTTAAGTCGTGCTCTCCTCACATTAATTACTGATGTGGGACTAAACCCAACAAATTATTACATGAAAAATACTAGGATGTCTTTTATTTTGGGCATAATTTACTTTGGGACACTTTAAAATTTGTGGCAAACTATCATATAGAGTAGCCAATCACCAATCATCCGTTCTATGTGTTATCTATCATGAACGAAATTTTGTACACCACTCTGCACTGAAGAAATATAGCAGCAAGAACTCCCAGTAGCTTGCACATTGCAGAGTAGTACACCTTCACAACTTCTCAACTTTGAATACTGAAAAATACATCATCGTATCACTGGGAGAATAGAATACATATGGTTTGGGACTTGGGAGAGGCAGCACTCAGAGTTGAGCATGAGCAGCTACAGAGACAGAGGAGCCATCCTCCACCCTGATGACAGCATTGTTCTTCAGGAAGTCTGAGTACCAGCTAGCAGAGCGCTTCGGCTGCCTTCTCCGTTCTGCGCTGCTGAAATCGACGGCAATAAGTCCGTAATGCCAAGTGTTATATCCACCAAATAACTCGTAGAGATCCATGAATGACCAAACGGAATATCCCTTCACATTCGCACCATTCCTGTGATCAGATGGATCAATTAGTCGTTCACTGGTAACTTATTTTGGATAATAAAGTAAGTCACAAAAAAGTAAATAATAATTCCAAATTTTTTTTGAATAAGACGAGTGGTCAAACCGTGCAAGCAAAAACTCAAAATCCCTTATATTATGGAACAGAGGGAGTAGTTCTTAGCAGAGACAGTAGGCCATCACCTCTGGACTGGTGTGTCATTCTTGGTGACTACCAAAAAAAAAAGAAACACATAAGGAAAACGAGTGAAGTTTATTAACCTAAAAATACAGAATTTTTACCGTCGATCTGCCATGGCTGAGGTTGGAACCGCGGGGTACCACGCGCGCCGGGGGGGGTGGGGGTAAAAATCGTAATTTCGCGTATCGAGGGAGAAGGGGTCTCTGATTTCCGCCGGGATCAGATCGAGCCATCTCTTTCCTTTCTGTCGCACCGAGCCATCTCTTTCCTTTCTCCCTAATTTGTTTTGTTTCCTTTCTCTACGATTTGTTGGCGCACACATAGGGATTTTCCCCTCTGGAACCAGTGAAGGGGATGGAGGGATGGGTCCGGTCGATCGGCGCGTGTGGCGTGCCGTTGCTCCCGCCGGCGCAGGGGATGGAGGGATGGCGCTTAGATCTGGAACCAGCGCGCCTCCATCCGCTCGTGCTCCCCTTGGAGCAATGGAGGCGATAGGTGGAGGGAAGGATGGGTCTGGTGTTCTGAATGAAGCACCGGTGGGGAGATGCGGCTGCATGAGGTGCTGCGGGTGTCGTGGCGTAGGTGCGGCTGCATGAGGTGCTGTGGGTGTTGTGGAGAAGAACCGGAAGATCGATGTGCTACACCGCGAAGAGTTGAGGCCCGGCGAAGGTTGAGGTGATGCGGGCGTATTTCCTTTCGCGCAGATGGAAAAAGCTAAGCCTAGTAAGGTAACATCCAGCACTTGTTCTTCCTTTCAGTTTGAAAGAAATGTTGCAATGGACCGGAGCTTGGAAAATAGAGATAGTAGTTTTGAATACATGGCTGATAATTGATTGGAAATAACCTAGATGGAAAAACAGTGTTGCATAATAGAAAAGTTTAGATAGATACACTTAGATGGAAATACAGTGTTTCAAAGATGTCACTAATTGGCTTCGAAGCTTCATTGTAACTTGAGATGTGGACAAATTTTCTGAATGTAGACGACTGATGTCGTCGTGGACAGCAAGCACTATATTTAGAGTAGTGTTGATTAGGTTGGCGGCAACCTTTAGTCTGAAAACTTCATTCGGTTCCTGAAGTCATGAGGGAGTGAAAAATATGTGTAAGAGCTGTGTAACATTAATAAAATGTGATTCATAGTAGCTTAGTACTTTTCGGAGCAGTACCATATTGAAGAAGTCGCTCGATAATTGAAATCTTATTTTTCTTTTTCTAATTTCAGAAATTTTTTAAAAAACTTTTAGTTAATACCGTATTGTGTTCTTTTAATGTTTTTATTTTTTATTTTTAATTTCAGTTGTTTCAAAATTGTATTCCTACTTGAACTCTCTTTTAATTTTTCTAATTTTGGATATTATTTTATTTTTATTCTAAATTTTAATTAATCTCGTATTGGGTTCTTATATGGATTCTTCTTTCAATATTGCTTATTTTCAATTCCGAATTTCAGCTAATTTTAAAATGTATTCCTACTTGAACTCTTTTTTTATTTTCTTTTGCTAATTTCGGATTTATTTATTTTTATTCCAAATTTTAATTAATCTCGTATTGGGTTCTTATATAGACTCTTCTTTTAATATTCCTTATTTTTAATTCCGAATTTCAGCTATTTTTAAATTGTATTCATACTTGGACTCTCATTTTCTTTTCTAATTTTAGATTTTATTTTATTTTTATTTTGAATTTTGATTAATCTCGTATTGGGTTCTTATATGGAAACTTCTTTCAATATTGCTTATTTTTAATTCCGAATTTCAGCTATTTTTAAATTGTATTTCTACTTGCACTCTCCTTTCCTTTTCTAATTTTGGATTTTATTTTATTTTTATTTCGAATTTTGATTAATGTCGTATTGGGTTCTTATATGGAAACTTCTTTCAATATTGCTTATTTTAATTCCGAATTTCAGCTATTTTTAAATTGTACTTCTACTTGGACTCTCATTTTCTTTTTTTTCTTTTTCTCCGATTAATATGGGAATTTCTAGCTCTGACAATGAACGTAGTGACTCCTTTTAAAGCTGTTTTAATAATATAATAGATTTCAGGGGACGAACAGCTTCGCTAGGGCCACATGTTCCAGCTCGTCCACTCGCGTTTCTTTTCTCAAATGGAAAGTGTTGATTGAAATTTGAAAAAAAAAATCAGTGAACTTTCTATCTAAAAATTTAAACTTTGAACTCAAAAATTCAAAAAACAAAAATCAACGAAAATTCGATGCTTTCAATTCAATTTTCAATGCTTTCAACTCAAATTTAAAAGCTTTCTACTGAAAATTTTGAAAAATCTTTTGAAACTTTGTGTGTACAATTCTAAACTGAAGATAATATCAGCATGAACTCTGAGTAGTTTGCACTTTGCAGACGTAGTACACCTTTACAATTTCCATCTCTGAACTCTAATACATCATCATATATTCATATCACTGGAATGCAGGAGAATAGGATGGTTTCAGAGTGGCAGCACTCAGAGCTGAGCATGAGAGGCTGCAGAGACAAAACCATCCTCCACCCTGATGACTGAATTGTTCTTCAGGAACTCTGAATACCAGCTAGCAGAGCGTCTCGGCTGCCTTCTCCGTTTTTCGCTGTCGAAATCGACAGCAACAAGGCCAAAATGCCAAGTGGAGTAACCACCAAAGAGCTCGTAGAGATCAACAAATGACCACATGGAGTACCCCTTCACATTGGCACCACTCCTACAATCAATCGATCGATCCATCGATGAGTCATTCAGTATTAAGATCCACGAGTGAAATCTTATGATTAGGTAGAGATGTGTTCTTAGAGTATATGAAAATATTCTACTAGAGAAAGAGTAGATCAGTTAGTGAAGCACAAGGCTTAAGCACCTGATGGCTTTCAGTGTGGCTGCGATGTATTTTGCTAAGTAGTTAATCCTCTCCACATCATCCAGGGTTTCACTTGATGATCCACTGCCTGATGCAATGCCAAGTGAAATTAGTGACAGAATATGAGCTATAAATCATATTTTTCTGAACCTTAAAGTTAACAGCTGAGACTCTGCGAGTGCTACATAATTGAAGGGATTGAACTAACCATTTTCCTGGATATAAATCGGCAAATTTCCGTACTTTTCCCGAATATATTTAAGTGCATGCTCTAGCCCCCGAGGATCTACTATGGTTCCTGGTACAAACTGTTTCAAGAGCAACAAGCAAAACCATTTTACAGCCTGCAGAAGTTACGATAAGTTCAGTAGTTTTCAGCAAAAATAGTAATATCGGTTATCACCACTGGAGTAGGTGTGTCATTCTTGGTCACTGCAAACACATACACACACACGCAAAATGAGTGAACTTCATATACTTTTAAAATATATGCACAATAAAAGCATATCCATATGAATTTTCAACCTCTGAACAAAGTAGCAACGTCAGCAGTCAAGTCCTGTAACGGTGCCTTTACTACGTTATTATTATTGCTCGTGTAGACTGAGGAATAATGATTCAATCCAATGAAGTCGAACGAATTAGTAACCATCTCAGATTCATGGTTAGAGAAGATCGGAAGGCGGGAACCAGCGGCCTTCTTCATGGTATCTGGGTAATCTCCGAACACCAAAGGATGCAAGATCCTGCAAATTTGGTTACATGACACAATGTCGGGATTCAGAGTCAACTATGAAAATTAAGGATGCAATAACAGTAGAATTCACTGAATTGACTGTTAATAAGCTTACAACCAAATCTACAAGGAACACTAGAATTGTACTAGAGTGCCGCATGTGTTTCCCCTGGGTAATTATCGTTTTGTCAGACTTTCCCCATATTGCTACTATGAACAAATAATTAACTTGAACATGAAAGTTCAAAGGTAGGGTAAACTGAGGAGTGAATTTAGTAATACAGTGAGAAATATAAAAATTATAGTAAGATGCAATAACAGTAGAGTTCACTGAAGTGGCTGGTAACAACTTACAACCAAATCAAGAGGGAACACAAGAGATAACTTTGTTCTGGAGAGGCATGTATTTTCCCCATTCTAATTATCGTGTCAGATTTTCCCCATATTTCCACTATTAACAAATAATTAACTTGAACTTGAAATGCTATAGGAACAGTAATTAAAGTGAGGAGTATGCATATAGTAATACACTAAGAGATATTATATATAACATGACAATACCAGCCATAAATGAACTTCTTTGCCCTTTCAGTGGCACCAATATCTTCAGCTGAATCTGTGAATGGGTAGAACCACATGGAGTATATATTTATGCCAATAATGCCCTTCTGTGCAACCTGAAACAGTTAAATTCAGTTTCTTCAATTCATAAAAATAATTTAGAACACACAGAAATTTTCAAAAGATATTCAGAAGAAGCAGAAAAGTTCAGATTGTAATGCATACCCACCTTGTACTTCTCCCTGTAAAGTCTAACAGCTGAAGCATGAGCTAGCAGGCTATGGTGTATAAACAAGTATGGCTCAACACTGGAATTTCCAGCTGTACAATTGCTGCCAAATGGATATGAGCAACGGTTAGGCGGCAGAATCCCCATGTCATAGCCAGCTTGAGCCATTGCATTTGGTTCAAGTACAGTTGTCCAATGCGCAACTCTGTCACCGAACTCGCGGAAGCACACATCAGCATATGCTGTGAAGTCATCTCTACAACACAAAGGCAAGAGGATTAACTTTCTGATGACTCCTATAATTCATGATTATGAAATTATTGCTCAGTGCTTACACAATTTTGGGGCTAATCCACCCACCATACTCATCTTGAAGACTTTGAGGAAGGTCCATGTGATACATGACAACATGTATCTGAATAGCTGTTCATGAATTAGAAATAGAAAGGCTGATCTCATCATATGTTACTTACCATTCATCATATTTTTATTAAAATTGATGACTCTGTTATGGGTGATTACGTAAGTGTACATTAGTGAATGCACATTAGTTTCATTTTGAGACTACCTTTCTTTTCAGAGGGCAAGTATACGTGCAATTGAAGATAGGTTAAAATTGATAGAGGAGAATCTGTTAAGGGTATGTGTGGGTATTTGAGTTTTTTACCATCTATTGTACTGATCAGTATATGTCTATTAGGCTTAGTACAATACATATGCAGTTTAATCCCAAACTTCTATCGTTAATATTTGACATGGTACTAAAGCAGAGATCCTAAATGACCCAAACCTTAGCTGCTCTAACACTTCTGTCGTCGTTTGCTCCTGGGAGGAGCGATTACCCGGGAGCAATCTTCTTCTCGTTTTCGATTGTCCTTCTTAGTCACGTAGTTCATCTTCGTCGTCAAGCAGCAGGTACGTCTGTTTATCGCCTCGGACCCTTCTTGATATAATATGACCTTCCTCGTGCCACCGCACCTGAGTCGACTGGCTTCTACTTCACATGAGCACATAACCAACGTCTCCTCTTTGGCTCGACCGCGCCCATCTCTCCCTCTCGTTCCCAAACATGGACTTTGGATTTGTCCTAGTGTTTAGTCTTTTGTTTATTTTACCTTTCAAGTGCAATTTTATTGCATCACATTGCATCTAAGTGGGGTTGTTAAGGGTATGTGTTGGCATTTTAGTCTTTTTCCATATTCTATACTTAATATATGCCCTTAGGCCTAACTCAATTTTATGTACTTGATTGATTTAGTAGGATTTTGTATAGCAAGTACTCCTACTCGATTATATGTAAATGCAACTTTCCGGATTTGATTAGTACGCCTTAATAGGGCGCTTTAATTAGTACCTCACTCTAACTCGGCCTAACCTTCCCTATGCCATCCAGTAGGTGTGTCTTTGTATGCATGCTCCACGAGATTCCCAACTTGCCTTGATCAAGGCATCCTACGATATGTCATAGGGATACTTGGCCATGACTCGGTTCTTCATGCTACTACGACAATGTTGCTCATTAACTACACCGACACCGACTAGGTAGGCCATGGTCTCCTGCTTTAGTGCCAAGGCCAAATATTGAGCTATTGCCTACCGCCATCACCGAATGTTGTTGGCTTCGTCAGCTGCTTTGTGAGCTACATGCTCCTCTCTCCTCTGTCACCGTTGTCTTCTGTGACAATGGGAACACCATCTACCTCTCCACTAATCTGGTTCAGCACAAGCGTACAAAGCATATTGAGATCGGCATTCACTTCATTAGTGAAAAGGTGGCCATTGGTCATGTTCATGTTCCCCGCGTTCCCTCATCACACCAATTCACTGACATTATGACCAAAGGATTACGGAGACAATTATTCTAGGATTTCAGGTCTAGTCTCTATGTTTGGTCACTTGACGATTCGACTCATTCACCACATGCAAACTGCACACACCGTCCCACCATGATACGTCGCTTCTCCTGCCGCCCTTGCTCGAATGTCTCCTATGGCTTCTACGGGTTTGGGTGGCTCCGGCACCTTCTTTGCTCATCAATTGGGGAACAATGGCTCCCTTTGGCAGCTAGTGACGAGGTGAATGAAGGGGGTTGCAGCAGCTAGGGCTAATGGATGAGGGACCAAACTCTCCCTTCAACTACCCTCCTTGAGTATGATTTGTATAGCAAGTATATTCAATTTCCAGTATTTATTCAAACGGCTATTTAATCGAAATCCAGCCAGCACTGCGCTTGAGCTGCGTGAAATCTCTCTCAATCTCCCTCGTACATACTAACACAATGCATAAGCAGTTCAATCCCCAACTTATATCCTCAATATATTTGATGGAATCAAGGTATACTTGCCTGCTTTCACTAGCTCATTTATCATACTGTTGTAAAATTGCAGCGCCTTTAGATTAACCGCTCCTCTTCCACCTGGATTGTCCAAACTTAAAATCAGAACACGTGGTGAGGAAGATAACACATCATCACTGATGATACAGTACGGAGAATAGAAACTTGATATGTAGTTGCCATACTAGGAATGAGCCTTGACCAAGAAATGGTGAACCTATAAGCCTCTAGGCCTATCTCACTCATTAGCTTGACATCTTCCTATAGAAAAATCCGGAATGAACAAAGGTTACAAACGTAAAGAGATTTCTTAGAATTTTTAAAATCCATAGGTGATCCAACTAACATACACCCTCTGTCCGATAAAAATCAACCTAATACTAGATGTGACACATCCTAGTACTACGAATCTGGGCAAGCCTCTGTCTAGATTTACAGTACTATAATGTGTCGCATCCAGTATTAGATTGGTTTTTCATATAACGGAGGGAGTATGTTCTTTTTTTATCGAATCATACCTTGTACTTATGGTAGCCATCAGAGGCCACATCACCTGTTTCATCTTCTGGATGCCTCCCTGATGCAGCAGACCACGTGTCAAATTGACTTTTTTTCTTTTAATAATGGAAGCAACTTGACAAGTCAAATTGACATAGGTAAAAAACATTATCCTGCCTACTTATTTTCAGCATTAATATATAAAAACTCACTTAAACAATTTATCATGTACTTCCATCTACAAAAATTGTCGAGCTATCTGAAAAGGAAAAGGATCGATTTTACGTTGAACTCCAAACTAGCATGCCAATCTTTTAGACAATGGAAGAAAGCTAACATTGGTTAGGAAGCAATTTGGCAGTAGACCAATCGAAACCCCCAGAGAATTCTTTCAATAATCCAAATTCAGAGAGAGTTTCGTTCAAATAAAAAAAATCAGAGAGATTATTGCGAGTGCTCATAAGCCATACCTGAATGTGTGTAGGTGTCCCAGATGCTTGGGGTCCTCCCATCCTCAGCAGCTCCCCCCTCATACTGCAAAATCCAAAACGACCAACCAAATGAAACATACACATGCATGCATGTCAAGCTTGTCCTTTGTAATTCAGAATCAGGCAGGAAATTCAGAGAAAATTCAGAATCATCTCTCCTATACATACATACACGTATTACCTGGTAAGCCGAAGTCCCAGCTCCAAACGCGAAGTCGTGGGGGAAGTCATCCCGCGTGAACTGCAGCGAGCTCGTGCCTTGAACAACAAGAAGCAGAAGCAGCAGCAGCAGCCATGGCGAGGAGAGGAAGACGAGCAGAAGATGCAGAGGGCGCCTGGTCTCCATCGCGTTCTCTCCGGATGCGCAGATGATGGAGTATCTTTCATTTGGCTGCGCGTATATCGATCTACAGGTGGATATGGTGGTCGGATTTATATTTAAGAACTGATCAGGGTTCTCTTTCAGTCATTAATTCGTTAATATTGGTCGCGTGCTTCGCGAGGAGAAAACTGGTAATTAAGTCAACTGGGATGATGACAGACAAATACGTAGTGCCGATTTGGGTAGGCAGATCGAATCGGGCAATAAAAAGGACAACTGTAGTTTTATAATTGTTTACTCCAATGTCTTTCTTTTTTCTTAATAATTGAATGCTTCGAAGAAACTATTAGGGCAGTCCTAACCCATAGTGTTCATAAGCAGTGTCTATGATGCCATGTCAATAAGACATCACAATAAAACTACACTCTACAACCCATGGTTTCTTAAAGTGGACTATTAATAAATACATCATCTCTCTTCTCTACCAATCATATTTATTGTTTATCTATTATAAAGATACTATTATCTCCCAATACAAAACTTGATAGTGTCTAATGCATAGGTTCTCGTGTTGAAGCTGTGTCTTGCATGAGACCCAGTTTCTTCCTCTCTTCACTCTCTCTCTCTTAATTAATATAGTGCCACATAAGCTAAAAATCCTACATGGCAATGTAGTTAATGCCATAGACACCATCCTAGATATAGGGTTGGGACTGCCCTTATAGTTTATACTAGTTTACAGTCAAATGAGGTCGTGAATTAAAGAGATGCAGCCTTTTCTTTTCTAAAGCAATACTAGAGAAGGCTTGAACTAAATTAGTTGTATATGATTCATTTCCGATTCTGAGAAAAAAAATTCAAATTCATTTCCAGAAAGTTTTCCAAATTCGTTTTCGAAAAGTTTCTAAACGATTCCTTTCATTAGATAGTAGCCTTACCGTGCTCGTTTTCGTTTTTGAGAAAAAAAAAACCGAATTTGTTTCCGTTTCCGAAAGCATGTACGTAAACTAGAAACTTTCCAAAGCGTTTTCATTCCTAGACGGTGGTGGTGGTGCGGCTCCTTCACCTTTTTGGAACATTTTCACCATGGAGACACAAGTACTGTCTCAGCAAGAATGACAGATGGGCGATCCTGTGTCACCGATCGGTGACAAGGAAAAAGTTTTATGATAAACATTTTTAAGGATACTTGTGTTAATATCTCAAGGGCATTTTACTCTTTTCCCGTTGTATTACGTTTCTCCGAGCCAAGCCAATCATTCGAAAAATTCAATCCCAAATTTCATTCCTCAATATTTAAGAATTGTCAAATATGGACAATTGAAGTTAAATATGTAGTTATATCATACAACAGCTTCAATATGTGTTTTATGATAATTTTGCCAGAGCACCTACGGCATCTTCCAACTCTGAGAATATAGGCATGTTCAGATTGTAGCCAAAAGAAACCTTACCAAAATTTGGTATTGCCAAGATTTTGGCAAGATGACAATATTGCTAAAATTTTGGCAAGATTTCTTATGTATTTAGCAAATTTGGCAACAAACTAAACATATATATTTTTTTGGCAACTTTACCAAATAATGGTATGGTTGAAAATGGCATCAAACTGAACAGGTCATGTATTGTTCATCGCAGGAGAACGTAGCAACTGCAGCCATCACCCAAAGCTGAGCATGAGAGGCCATGGAGACAGAACCATCTTCTACCTTGATGATAGCATTGTTCTTTAGGAAGTCTGAGCACCATCTAGCAGATCGGCTGGGCTGCCTTCTCAGTTCTTTGCTACCAAAATCCACGGCAACAAGGCCAAAATGTGCCTTGTAACCACCAAACATCTCGTACTGATCCACATTGACGCCATTCCTGCTATACCGGTTGGTCAATCATTCTCTACTAAGATCCATGAGTGAGATCTTGTGATCAGGTGCAGATGTTGTTAGCAAAATCACTCACTCACACAATCTGTGGAAGAAATCAGCGAAGCCTGACGGCTGTCGGACAGCAACAGTACACTGACGAAATTGAAATCAGAGAGAAAAAAAACAGAGTGAAACAGAGTGTTTGTCCTCTATGAGAGTTTGTTGCATGCGTCTAAAGACCGAGTTTTTAGGATCATAACAAACACGCCATCCCACGATCTTAGCTCCTGATCCGGTCAGCAACAGAAAATAAAATAGCGACAAATGCTCAACTGAATTCCGGTACTCCGGACTATTTCTAGTCTTGCCTACATGTACGGTCTAACACAAAATTACATGCAAACTAACATGCATTAGATAAAAAATGTATTAATGCTCAAGATTATATCAGCTTCGTCAACAGATGTGACAGTGGACATTTTTTAACGATGTTTTCTTTTAATGATTCTTGTCTGTTTTTCATAATCTGATCGGTTTTGCAAGAAGGGAAATTACTGCTTTGTGCTTACACAACTTTGGGATTAATCCACACACCATATTCATATTGAAGGCTCCTGATGGAGGTACATATGGTATCGTATTTGTCCATTTTCCACACAAAAGCTTGAGAAAATTCTCTCCAACACTTACAGTCCATGATTTGTTAGTCATGAGCAGGGTTTCCTTACCACCAATTACCGCGGTAACCAAGCTTACCACTGGGGTAAGGTAATGGTAAGTGTCCAATAACCCTACCAAGTTTTTAAAAAATCTAAACGAAAATATAAATATTTTATAGATTATGTCCGGTTTTCCCCCTATTCACGGTGGTAACTACACGCTTACTAGGCTTATCGCTAGGGAATGGTAACCCCTCCTCACTAGGTAAGCTAAACCCTAGGCATGAACTATATGGTAACCCCTCCTCCCCAGGTAAGGTAAACACGTGGTGGAAAATTATCATACGGAGTAGCCAATAACCAATCATCCATTTTATGTGTTATTTATCATTAACGGTATTTTGTACCTACAGCACTCTACACTGAAAAAATATAGCAGCAAAGAATTCCCAGTAGTTTGCACATTGCAGAGTAGTACACCTTACAAATTCCCAACTGAACACTGAAAATACATCATCATATCACTGGGAGAATAGCATATAGTACATATGGTTTGGGACTTGGGAGTGTATTGATTCTGAAAATCTGCAATAATAAAAGGGGTAGAGCACGGATCTAACCTTTAGTTAGACAATCAGCTAGATGTTCACATGACTTAATATACTCTAACCTAAGCACCCCACTATCAATATTCTCCTTAATGAAGAACCTATCAATCTCCACATGCTTAGTGCGATCATGTTGAACTGGGTTGTTTGCATGTTGATGGCTGATTTATTGTCACAATGAAGCATCATAGTATCACTTCTTAACACTCAGAGTTCAAACAACAAACTCCTCATCCACAGCATCTCACTCAAGCCCAAAGCCATTACTCTGTATTCTACTTCTGCGGTAGACTGAGCCACCACTGCTTGCTTCTTGCTTTGCTAAGAAACAAGATTACCACCAACAAACACATAATACCTTGATGTAGACCTTCTATCATCCATACTACTCGCCCAATCAGCATCACAATATCCTTCCATGTTTAGGTGTCCATTCTTCCTAAACCACAACCCCTTTCCAGGAGTCCCTTTTAGATATCTAAGAATCCTATGAACAACATCCAAGTGACCAATTCGAGGATCATGCATATACCTACTCACAACACTAACCGCATAGGAGATATCATGTCTTATATGGCAAAGATAGATCAAACATCCCACCAATCTTTGGTAAGCTTCCTTATCAACAGGATCACCTGATTGAGAACACAATTGGTGATTCCTATCAATAGGCGAAGTACTTGCACGACACCCAAGCATTTCAGTATCTGTCAACAGGTCCAAAACATACTTCCACTGAGAGAGAACAATCCCCTTTGATGAACGAGCAATCTCAATCCCAAGGAAGTAGGAAGGAGACCAAGGTCCTTCAACTCAAATGTCTTTCCCGGCCTTTCCTTCAGGCACCTGATTTCTTGTACATCATCACCAGTGATCACTATATCATCAACATACACAGCCAAGATGGTGATGTGTGCTACCCTATGTTTATAGAAGACTGTGTGATCTCCATTACATTGAGAATACCCCATACCACACACCGCATGCCTGAACCTATCAAACCATGTGCGTGGAGACTGCTTCAACCCATACAAGAATTTCTTGAGTTTACATACCTTTCCAACTGTCTAACTATTCCCAAATCTTGGAGGAATCTCCATATAGACCTCCTCTTGTAAATCACCATAAAAAAATGCATTTTTCACATCAAGCTGATGAAGGGGCCACCTAAAGTTTACCGCACAAGATACCAAAACTCTCATTGTGCTCATTTTTACCACCAGTGCAAATGTCTCATCATAGTCAATTCCATATGTTTGACTATAGCCTTTTGCGACTAATCTTGCTTTATACCTATCCACCTTCCCTTCAAGAGTTTGCTTCACTGTAAAGACCCACTTACATCTGACAGCCTTTTTTTCCTGGTGGAAGTCTTACAAGTTCCCAAGTCTTATTCTTCACAAGGGCATTCAACTTTTCTTTCATTGCATCTTTCCACCTTGGATCCTGCTTTGCACACTTCCAATCCTTCGGTATGGGCACTGTCTGTAATGATGGAATGAATGTTTTGTATGTTGGTGAAACATTGGAATATGAGATATAGTTTGCAATGTCATGCATAGAACTAAGATGCTCAAAACCACGTATAGGAGGTCTACCAACATTGGATCTAGTCTCTCTACATTATGCAAGAGGTAATTCTACTTGTTCAAGAGTTGGAGAAATATTACCAATTGTCTCAAGAGGAGCCAAGGTGGCTGGAGGTGAGAGGCTCTGGGAGGATTCTGGGACTGGGCACTCTGGGTGTGGTAACTCTTCAACATGATCTTGCACTAACTTTTTTCTTTTCTCCCCCTGACTATCGAACCGCCTCCTTTGGTAAACTAGCACATCCTTTTGTTTCACCCTTTCGGCTTGCTCCATAGGACATGGAATTGTCCCAACAACCACTCCTCCATCCTCCTCATGAAGAACAATTTCTCTTTCCTTGTCTTGTGTAGCTTCAATAACTTGCACTACTTCTTTACTCACATCATCAATAGAGCATGGTATTGATCCAACCACCACTGCCTCTCCATTCTTGCTAGATTAGATTAGCTTAGGCATCCACCACCCTGAAAATTCAGTCAACGGCTTGATTGTCTAGATATCATGTTTCTTTTTATACTTAGTGCTGCATCAATGCATTCGACCTACTAAGTCGTGTTTAGAACCATGATCTTTAGCCTGCTTCTTGATTGTTAATAGGGGTAGCATCTGAGTTTTAGCCGATCTTACCTAATATACATGCTTCTTTATTTGTTTCATGTATATTTGCCATTTATATAGACAGATCACCTAATAGTAATATATCAAGTTCAGGTCATATCGGCTAGGCTATCAATATTGACTATTGACCTCTATTTGATATATTACTATAGATTGATTTATATAGATCTATACTAGAGTATTAGCTAGTACATTATCTTTCTTACTCTAAATATTGTTCCATCGGCTACTTTGATAATATTGTCTTAAACTTCTTTGTCAAATCTGATAGACGGTATTACAGCCGATGAGGCATATTTAGGGTTTAATATTCACTGATATATCCAATCCATAGCCAATTTGGTCCAACTATATTGGTTGAGACCACCAACGATAAGCTATCGGCCGATCGGCCGATTAGCTATCAGCTATACTTTGCTTTTGTCTTTCTTGCTGATTGCAGGATCAAATCAGCTGGCACGTCCTTGACACACTCGAGGCTAGCCTTGGACCTGTACTGGAGTTAAGCAGATCTCCCAGGCCACTATGTTTCCACATCAACACAGTCTCAACCCCATCTCCTCCTACACCATTGCTGAAATAGCCTCTTCCATAGGTGGCAATGTAGCTTGGTGGAACATAGTTGTTCTTCTATCCTCAAACTCCTTGTTCAGCCCCTTCAAGAAATGAATGACTCTTCGCCTCTACATCGAGTTATTTCCGATCACAATATATGTCATCCTCATGCTTCAACTGTAGGGGATCATAGTGATCAAGATCTGCCCATAACTACTGCAACTCACTAGCGTACTCTTGGACTGCTCTCCCCTCTTGCTTCAAATTCTCTACTTTGTTCTGAGCCTCAACCATCATCATTACATTTCCCTCTCCTGAATACATGTTGCTCAATGTCTTCCATACTATTGTTGCATTCTAAATAGTTTCTATCATCCTACCAATGGAATAGCCACCGAGATCATCAACCAAGATACCACAGTGGAATTTGTTGTATTCCACGTCCTCCACGCTTAGCTCTCCTTATCAGAGGGCTCTTCACAACTCTCCTGCAAAAAGTGATTCACAATGTTGAGCTCTCCTGCACCAACTCAAATAATTTTTACTCCCTTCCAACCTCAACTCATTTGGCATCAATTTTAGCTTCAATTCAGACTCTCCTGCTACATTCCTCGGACCTATCATGCCCATCTTCAGCAAATCCTCTAGCAAACCTTTCATATCACCTTTAGTAATAAGCGAGGAAGTATCCACAACCTCCTTTCCAGCTTATGAAGACACTTTTTCCCTAGCTTCTTCTTTGCCATAGTCACAGGGTACAAGGAGGACCAGGCTTCAATCCCCTTCCCTTCACCACAACACTTTCAGCTATCTCTACTCCTAACCTTAGCCCTACTACGGATCGATTTTCCTACTCAGAAGGTTTCCTCCTCTTCCCTTGCACCACCAGCTCGGATCCCCTCCTCCGCTTCTCTCACGCGCGTGCGGCATGCGTGCCTCCATGTTCGAGTATGTACCGCTCCGTGCACGCCTCCTCTGCGCCAGCCCACGCAGCCACCGCGTGCCTATGTGGACCTGCCGCCTCCTCTGCGTGGTCCAGGCGTGAGCACACGTGCCTCTTGTGGACCCGCCGCCTCCTCTGCTCCAGCCTAGCGTGGCCCACGCCTGTCTCACCTCGTGCCTGCCTCGTTCGCCTGCTCCGCCGCCGCTTTTGCACGCGCCTGCCTACGTGAGTGGGGCGCGGTGAATCGCGCCCCCACCCCCGCTCAGCCAGCCCAGCACAACGGCGCAGCTCACGGGCCCTTCACATCAACAAATCGAATCGGAGGAAGATCACTGGTGAGCTAGGGTTTCTTGGCTCTGATACCATACTGTTTGATTTGGGGATTTTTCTCAGGGTATGTTCCCCTACACACCCCCTTCCTCCTTCTATTCTATGAACATTTTACAAATAGGCCCTAGGAACATCTCATATTTACAGCAACATATTACATGGTTATATTCAACCAAGACTCTAGGCCCTACCATAGAACACAAGGTAACATTGTGATAGAGTCCTACTCTATTACATAATACATGGATCTGACTTAGTTAGATATGCAGGCCGTGCAAGTGCCTGGTACCCATATTCTCAACAGATTGACATCATTCAGAGTTGAGCATGAGAGGCTGCAGAGACAAAGGAGCCATCTCCACCCTGATGCGAGCATTGTTCTTCAAGAAGTCTGAGTACCAGCTAGCAGAGCGTCTTGGCTGCCTTCTCCGTTCTGTGCTGCCGAAATCGACAGCAACAAGTCCATAATGCCAACTGTTGTACCCACCAAATATCTCGTAAATATCTATGAATGACCACATGGAGTATCCCTTCACATTCGCACCATTCCTGCGACGATCAATCAGTTAGTCGTTCACTAGTAAGATCTATGAGTGGCATCTTGTGATTATAGTTTCAGATTTGCACCAAAAAAGAGTTTATGGAAATATTCTACTAGAGATAGAGTAGAATCAGTGGAACATAATTCTTAAGCACCTGATGGCTTTCAGTGTGGCTGCTATGTATTTTTGCAAATAGTTGATCCTCTCCACATCATCCAGGGTTCCGTCTGGTGCTCCACTGCCTGATGCAATGCCAGGTGAAATTAATGACAGAATTAGAACTAGAAGTAATATTTCTGGACATTAAATTTGACAATTGAGATTATGCCATACAGATTATTGAAGGACTACTGACCATTTTCCTGAATATAAATCGTCAAATTTCCATAGTTTTCTCGAATATATTCAAGTGCATTCTCCAGCCCTTGAGGATCTACAGTGTTTCCTGGTAGAAACTGACAAACCAAGCAAAACCATTTTTACAGTCTATGGATGTTACCATAAGTTTTGTAGTTTTCAGCAGGGACAATACTATCGGTGATCACCTCTGGAGTAGGTGTGTCATTCTTGGTGGCTGCCAAAAAAACACATATATACATAAAATAAATAAACTTCATAAACTTTTTTTTTAAAAAAAACACAATAAAAGCAAATCTGTACGAATTTTGAACCTCTGAACAAAGTAGCAATGTCGGCAGTCAAGTCTTGTAAAGGTGCCTTTACTACGTTATTATTATTGCTCGTGTAAACTGAGCTATAGTGATTTAATCCAACGAAGTCGAAAGCGTTAGTAACCAGCTCAGATTCATAGTTAGAGAAGAACGGAAGGCGGGAACCGACAACCTTCTTAATGGTCTCTGGGTAATCTCCAAACACCAAAGGATGCAAGATCCTGCAAATTTGGTCAGATTTTGTCATATCAAGATTCAGAGTCAACGATGAGGATTCACCGCTGTTTTGAAAAGAAAAACGAGGACGAAGTAACAGTGGTTGTCTGCAATGGTCAGTTACAAACTTGCAACCCAAAATCTGTATGTAATTTCATTAAAATAGAAACTAGAAGAAAATGAATATGGAGAGTAGCATTGTCTTTTTTTCTTTTCCCTATTTTACTTTACATTCGTCGGATTCTATCATCTTTTTACTCTTAACATAACATCCTTTTGCTGTAAACAAAGAATTGGCTTGAAATTTTACAGCTAAAGTAAACTTTTTTAGATAAGGGAGGAGTACATATAGTTTGTAGGTTGCTGGTAAACTGATTAAATATAGTTTTTTTCTTAAATGATGCTTATTTGGTGCCAAACCAAAAAAAACATTGCATGAGTGCACCACAAAAGATAATTGCATTGGATATCCTCTCAGCTCTAAATTATTTCAAATGACAGAAACACCTTGATACTATATACCCCAGAAATAAGGTCGGACCTGGCAACAACACACCAACGAAATTAATTTGTCAAATCTTTTTTTTTCTTGCTATTTTTCCTTTTGCGGAGTATAGAGTTTTTTTTTATTCTTTCTACTGTGATACAATGAGAAATACTACGATACAATATGACTTACCAGCCATACATGAACTGTTTTGCTCTTTCAGTGGCACCAATATCTTCAGCTGAATCTGTGAGTGGGTAGAACCACAAGGAGTACATATTTATGCCAACAATGCCCTTCTGTGCAACCTAAAACAGTGGAAAAAAACATAGCAACAATATTCATTTTCTTGGCTCCATAAAAACAATTAAGATGACAAAACTTTCAAATGGTAATGCACACTCACTTGGTACTTCTCCCTGTAAAGTCTAACAGCTGAAGCATGAGCTAGCAGGTTATGGTGTATAAACAAGTATGGCTCAACCGTGGAATTTCCACCTGTACAATTGCTGCCAAATGGATATGAGCAATGGTTAGGAGGAAGAATCCCAGTGTCATAGCAACCTTGAGCCATGACATTTGGCTCAAGTACAGTTGTCCAATGCGCAACTCTGTCGCCGAACTCTCGGAAGCACACATCAGCATATGCTGTGAAGTCATCACTGAAACACGTATGCAGAGGAAGGTAAAGCATGCGAGGATAAAAATTTCTGATGATTCTTGTCATTCTTGGTAATCTTATCAGAATGGCATGAAAGGAAATTACTGCTTAGTGCTTACACAATTTTGGGGTTAATCCACCCACCATACTCGTCTTGAAGGCTCTGAGGGAGGTCACTGTGATATAGTACAACTTGTATCTGAATACCTTCATGAATTGGGAGAAAAAAAAGGGCTAATCTCAGAGGTGCTAGTCATAATTTTTGTTAAGATCATCTCTCCTAAATTGTTGTTAATAACTGATTATATAAGAGTCTGCATTAAAGAATGCACTTTTTTTCAGAATTGGGAAAGTATAGTTACCTGCTTTGACTAGTTCATTTATCATATTGTTGTAAAACTGCAATCCTTTTGGATTAACCGCTCCTCTCCCACCTTTGTCCAGAAAAAGAAAAATCAAAACTTGGGTGGGGAGGCTAACAAAGAATTATGTGTGAAGATGACATTGTCACTAATGATCCGGTATTATGAATGGGAGATTGATAATGATATGTAATTGCCATACTAGGGATAAGTCTTGACCAAGAAATGGTGAAACGATAAGCCTCTAGGCCAATCTCAGTCATTAGCTTGACATCTTCCTACAAAAGCCCCACGATGAACAGAGGTCAAAACTGAAAAGAAAATTCTCAGAGCATTAAGAACAATAGCCGATCAAACTGACATTTGTTCTTGTTATCTCTAATCCAAAAACAATACCTTGTACTTATGATAGCCATCAGAAGCTACGTCACCTGTTCCATCTTCTGGATGCCTCCCTGATGCAGCAGACTACATGTCAAATTCATATTCTTTTTTTTAAAAAGAATAATGGAAGTACCTTGACATGGATAAATAAAAAAACAAACCATGATTTTTTTAAAAAAACACACATTTTCTGCATTCTTATGTGCAGCATAATATAACTTGTCATAATTTATCATGTACATCTCTATACAAAAAAAACAAAACTTAGTTGAGCTATCCAAAAAAGAAATGTAGGGATGCAAGCGGGGTGGGCAAGCAGGATTTTTTACCCGCTTATCTCACTTATAATTTATTTTTTCTTCTAAAATTTGTACTACCATGTGAGAAATAAACTAGCAAGCACGTTTTTGTGCGCCTTTTTTTTTTGACAAATTGGCCTTTTAAAAAAACTTATTTCGAAACTAGACCGTGGGTAGTGGGCTTGCCCACTTGCATCCTAAAGAAATGAATTTCACATTGTAGTCAAAGTGAATGAAATTTTGCCCCTCTCTGCGCCGAATCCCGTGAACTGCAATCTAATTATATGCAGTGATAATTTCTGAAATTTAGGTCATTTCGGCCCCACCGGCAAGCACATATCTAGCCAGAAAATTTCAGTTTTTTTTCCAATTTTTTTTAATTTGGTCGAATTTTATTCAAATTCATTCAAAATTCATCAAAGTTTCAAAACATTTCGGCCAAAAAAGTACAGAAATTTTGGAGATTTCAGTTCTTGCGGCCACCCCCAGCAAAAATCAAAATTTCGAGATTGCTAACCCTGATTATACGACGAAAAAATAAAACTAGCATAGCAACGCAGCATTATCAGTGTGCTGAAAATTATCCAATACAAATTCAGAGATAGAGATAGAGAGAGACCTGAATGTGTGTAGGTATCCCAGATGCTCGGTGTCCTCCCATCCTCAGCAGCTGCGCCCTCATACTGCAAAATCCAAAACCAAAAACCAGTATTCAGAAACGCATGTCAAACCCTGTCCTCGCTCGTACGTTCTCTGAATCAGTCAGGAAGCAAACAACAGGTGGCTAGTAGCAAGAGCAAGACGCTCCATTGAAATCCAGAATCAGGACAGAAAATTCAGAGAAGTTCAGAATCATCTCTCCTCTACTATACATACATACACATATTACCTGGTAAGCCGCAGTCCCGGCTCCGAACGCGAAGCCATCGGGGAAGTCGTCTCGCCTGAACTGCAGCGAGCTTACACCTTGCAGCAGCAGCAGCAGCATCAGCCATGCCAAGAAGAAGAGGAGGAGGAGATGCAGATGCAGAGGACGCCTCTCCATTGCGTTCTTTGACTTCTAGTTGTTCTTGGTCGTCGTCGTCTTCCTCTTCTAAATCTCCAAGATCGATCAGGGTAAGTACTATACTCGGTGAGGAGAACGAAAATTTGGGTCAACGGGACGATCATCACTTGGCAGGCAGATCGAATCGGGCAATAGAAAAAGACACAATTTTGTTTTACTCTCAGATGTGTTTGGTTGGGACGTCTTCACACAGGGATAGATGGTCTTTTTCAAGAAATTTCAGGAGCTCAGCTGATCGATTCCTGGCTTTGCCCGCAGTCGGAAACTCGGAGCCGCAGGGAGAAAACTAAGGCCCTGTATAAAACTTAAGTCACTATCATATCGGATGTTTGGACACTAATTATAAATATTAAACGTAGACTATTAATAAAACCCATCCATAATCTTAGACTAATTCACGAGATGAATCTTTTGAGCCTAATTAATCCATGATTAGCCTATGTGATGCTACAGTAAACATTCTCTAATTATGGATTAATTAGGCTTAAAAAATTTGTCTCGCGAATTAGCTTTCATTTATATAATTAGTTTTGTAAGTAGTCTATATTTAATACTCTAAATTACTGTCTAAATACAGGGACTAAAGTTAAGTCTGGATCCAAACACCACCTAAGGCTTGTGTTTAGTTCGTATGCCAAAAAAAAATTTTTAAGTATACGGACACACATTTGAAGTATTAAACGTAGACTAATAACAAAACAAATTACAGATTCCGCCTATAAACTGGGAGACGAATTTATTAAGCCTAATTAATTCATCATTAGCAAATGTTTACTGTAGCATCACATTGTCAAATCATGGCACAATTAGGCTCAAAAGATTCATCTCGCGATTTACATGCAAACTGTGCAATTGGTTTTTTTTTCATCCACATTTAATGCTCCATACATGTGTCCAAAAATTTGATGTGACAGAAAAGTTGGAAATTTGAAGAAAAAATTTTGAATCTAAACACGGCCTAAGGCATTATTTGGCACAACACCCGATCTCATTTTCACATCTCATATTTACGTTATATTTAAAGTTTTTATATTAGATTTATTTGACACTAGATGACATGTAGGGCAGGGGATGTTCTAAATTTCATCTGAAATAGGAGCAAACTAATTTATCCAAATATTATCACTGTGATCGTAGATGAAATGCTAATTAGTTTGCTCTAATCATAGAAATTGTTAATTATCGAAGCTTCCTTAGGGGCACACGTTTCCAGCCCAACAGGTCCAATTGTTCGAAATTGAAATCCACACAGCCTCAAATGCTTCTTCTTCTTCTTCTTCCTCAGTCTTCTCTTTCCACTCTTTCCATTTATGATTATTATCTTTCATTTTGGCCGTGTATATTGGAGAAATATGTGATGCAAACAAATTAGTGACTGTTGGATAAAAAACGGACGCTTTAGATTTATCCACATCAGCAAGAGTAAATAGTTTACTCGCAAATTCAACTATAAGTAAAAATTTTACCAGAAAAAATATTTACTCTTGATGATATAGATAAATTTCAAGCATCCATTTTTAAATCCAATGATAATTTTTAAGTTTTAACTAGTTTCTACTACGTATTTTTCCGTGTATATCCACAAGTGGAAACAGTGGCTGAATTTCTATCCATTTAGCTTAAGAAATGGTAACGATTAGTATCTTTCTGAGACATATTAGGGTTTTCTTTCTGTAATTAATTCGTTATTAGTCGCGTGCTCCGCGAGGAGAAAACCCAGCCAACGGGATGATGACAGACAGATAAGGATAGAAGATAAATACGAAGATTAAGTGTTTTATACAAAATGAGGTGGTATTAATGTATGATCAATTGAGTTTTAGTTATTACAAACTTGAAAATTATATTAATTTAATATTTTAGAGCAACTTTCATATAGAAAATTTTTACACGTAACACACCGTTTAGCACTTTGAAAAGTGTGCTATGAGTATCTAAAATTTTATCTAATTTTTGTTGGAGAAAATAGCGGGGTCTTAGTAGTGCCGATTTCTTATTGTTCGGGTGATAAAAAAATAGACAAACAAATCCCTTCTCCATTCTCTGCTCGGATGATTGCCGCTTGTGTGAATTTTGATAGAAATTCATTATTAAAAATTAATTACTTTGGTACGGCAATAAAAAAAATCCTACTGTTTTAAATTGTGTACTCGAATGTTTTTTTTTCTTGCTCGGATTTTTACACCCAGTACTAATAGGCAAACACGCATGATACTATGATATTAACTGGGCAAGAACATTACATATAAAGTACTGAAAGCTCCACAAACAAGAACCCAACTAAATTGTTGTTTTCTGAAGAATCAGTGTACTCTTCCCTTTTTTTTTTCTTTTTTCCTGCAGGGAATTGATGCCAAAAAATTCCTCCAAAAAAAATATAGTACCAAAACTCGGTGGTCTCTTTTGTTGCTGATGAAATGCAGCTGTCACATAGAAGAGAAGAGGCACATAGGTGGTTGTTGGTTGAGTCAAAGTAGAAAGTTAAAAGCCTAAAACCGATCCGTTCTTGCACAGAAAAAACAATTTTATAACATGAAAATTATCAGGATACATTTTTTTTAAAAAAAACTGGGATTGATCGTATACGATGGCTGATGTGTCATAATTTCTCACGTAGGCTTGTTTGGTTAGTCCGCAGGAGGAAGGGATTGGAGAGAATTAAGAGGATTAATTATTTACTCTTATCAAAGTGCATATTATATATTTTAGAAGTTCCATCCAGATAAAAATGTAAGGATGGAGCCTCCACAATTAATCTATAATTTTGCAAGAAAAAAGAAAGTGTTAAATCTATAGTTTTGTGATACTATCGTACAATGGCTTCAATCTTAAAGAGAGGGAATAAATGGTTACAAGAAAAAATTTCGTCAACAATTAGCTATCGAGAAAGGGTATACACCAGAGTGCACACCCCGAAACCACGCGAATGGCCTCAATCTCAGGTTTTGTGATAATTTTACCAAAGTACCTATTGACAACTTCCAACTCTGATAATTGGTAGATAAATGATAATGCCCACTAAAACAGAATTGTTCTTGCAGGAGAGCGTACAGGATGGTGTTGAGAGTGGCAGCAACCATCACTCAAAGCTGAGCATGAAAGGCTGTGGAGACAGGACCATCATCCACCTTGATGACAGCACTGTTCTTCAAGAAGTCCGAGTACCATCTAGCAGATCGCCTGGGCTGCCTTGTCAGTTCTTCGCTGCCAAAATCGACGGCAACAATGCCGAAATGCGCCTTGTAATCGTCAAACATCTCGTACTGATCCATGAATGACCACACGCAGTATCCCTTCACGTTTGCACCATTCCTGCGATCGATCGGTCGGTCGGTCAGTCATTCAAACCAATAAGATCCAAGAGTTTGATCTTGTGATTTTCAGTAGAAAACTCTTAAGAACCTGATGGATCGCAGCGTGGCTGCAATGTATTGTGTCAAGCAGTCAATCCTCCCCACATCATCCAGGGTTGCATTTGATCCACTACCTGATACAATGCCAAGTAAAATTGATGACAGAATGTGAGTTGGAAGTTATATTTCAGAACTCTTATTTATATATTTACTTACTTTTGTAAAAAGAGATCCTTAAAGTTAACATTGGAGACTAATTGAGTGCTACAAGTAGGACTACTAACCATTTTCCTGGATATAAAACAGCAAATTTCCATACTTTTCCTGAAGGTATTCAAGCGCGAGCTCTAGCCCCCGAGGATCTAATGAGGTCCCTGGTAGAAACTGCCTCAAGAGTAACAAGCAAAACCATTTCACAGTCTGCAGATGTTATGAAAAGTTCAATAGTTTCAGTTCAGAGACAGTGTTGTCGTTTATTACCTCTCGAGTAGGTGTGCTATTCTTGCTGGCTGCCAAAAAAAAAAAAGCACACATGAATAAAATGAGCGAGCTTCATAAAATTTTAAGAATATATCTATCTATTATATACTAAAAGTCCATTAAACTTCCTATAAACACTCTCAAGCCACCACGTGGCACTTCTATAAACGCTCATAGACCGCCATGTGGCAATGCCTAATCTCACCGTCGATTTTCACTTAAGGTGGACCGGATAATTTAGACTATTAAATTAGATTAGATGTATTTTATTTAAAAGGAAACTATTCACCGGAAAAAGAAAACAAAAATGCACAAGTACTCCATAGGTACGTACGTACGTGAGACTTAAAAAACAATGAATCTTATTGCCGTTTATCTTACTGTTCACCAGAAAAAGAAAACAAAAACACAAGTACTCCATAGGTACGTTCATATACGTAAGACTAAAAAGCAATAAATCTTACCTACTGTTTATCGAAAGAAAAAGAGACTACCCACAGACTTATTATAAAAAAAATAAAGCGAACATAACATACGTAGGACCATTAAAAAATCGATTATCTTTAAAATCAAACTTTCTACTATTTAAATTTAAGCAAATATCACTGTCAATTTTCATTTAAATTGGTGAACCTAATATTATAGACCATTAGATTAGATGTATTTTATTTTAAAAACTAATACCTTATTACTCTGTGTATGTATACGGGAAAGCTATATAACTGTTAGGGTAAAAACATAAGTAGTTCGTACGTACATACGACTTGGAAAAAGAAATGAAGTTTACCTACTATCATCAGAACAAAGAAAAATCTACACATGGTAGTCTTTTGAAATAGTATTTTCAAAACCCCTTACTATAAAAACAATAAAACAAAAAAAATGTGTATCATTAGGAAAAGATCGATGGTCATATGAAATAGTATTATATACTATTTAAAGATAAATATATTACTCTACAAATTTACATAAATATACATAGTTAAACTAAATTTATATTATAAATATGAAATATCCCATCAATGATCTTTATTCGTTCTATCTTAACATACGAGGTTGATATATATAATATTTAATGCTATGATAATTTTTTATTTCACATCATATTTTAGGGTGTCTTGACAAATACACAACGCTAATTTAAATCTACATTTGTAAAAATAAAAACAATACAATTTAGTTGCTTAATTTTACACCATTAGATTAAATTTATTATTTAAAAATAATACATTTCTCCTATATACGGATACATGAGAAATATGTAACAGTTGACCGGAAAAAGTACTCCGTATGTACATATGATTGAAAAAAATAATATTGCTTACATATTGTTTGCTGGAAGAACAGAAAACGTACTTATGATAAAGCCAAAAAAATCGGCAGTCCTTAAAAATAATTTTCTACAATTTAAGGATAAAATATAATAATCTTCAAATTTACGAAATGTAAATATAAAATACTCAATCAATGCTTTTAAGCGTTTTATCTTTTAAATTATTTTAAAATTATATATCCAATTTGTAATCCGGTTGTATTCCTTTAAATAAATAAACTACTAAATATCAATAGCCCTAAATACATTATAAATATGGAGCCGCCATGTAATAATTAATGTTATGATAATAATTTCACATCATATTTTAGGTGTAAAAAGCACTTAACGAATACACAAGGCTGATTTAAATGTACATGTGTATTCTCCAAATTATCAGTGGCGTCTCATATGATTAGAAACAATAGGTGTTGAAAACAAACTGAACACTGAACTAACATGCACTACACTATAGATATTTGTCAAAATATGATACGGTACTTTGGAGATTAACGTGGTAGAATTTGTCAAAATATGATATGGTTATGTATAAATTCTTTTATTGTTTTGGGATAAAATTTAACTCCTTCAATTTATGTGAAAGAGGGAATACAAGTAATATAAGTCTATCTTCGATTAGATGAAGTAGTATCATTAGCTATATTTTTAATAGAAAATATGTTTCATTAATATATAATAAAATTAAAATGTTAATTAAAGTCGTCTATGGCATATAAAATAAAAAAATGTTATATAAAGTTTGGAAACTCCAAAAATTTTTAAAAAGAATCACACGTAATACAAGTAGCTTCATTATTGTGACACATTTTTTTTCTAATAAATTTGAAGATATACAATTTCAACTAATACGCCCAAACCAGTTATTAACGAACATACGTTTAAAATAGAGTAAAAAAATATTTAAAAATATCATCCACACATAAACATTTGTAATAAAATTTCAAACAAGATTAAACAACATGCCCGCGCGTATGCGCGGGCTTCCTTCCTAGTGAATAATAAAAAGCATATCAGTATGAAATTTCCTACCCCAGAACAAGGAAGAAATATCATCAGTGACGTCCTGTAGCGGCGCCTTTACTGCGTTACTATTATCGCTCACATAATTTGAGGTATAATGATTCAACCCGATGAAGTCGAACGCATTAGTAACCAGCTCAGATTCGTAGTCAGAGAATAATGGAAGACGGGAACCGGCGGCCTTCTTCATGGTCTCTGGGTAATCTCCGAACACCAAAGGATGCAAGATCCTGCAATTTGGTTGGATTTAACTGTGTCAGGATTCAGAGTCTACTAGGAACCTCCCCGCAAAAAAAAAAAAAAAAAAAAAAAAAAAAAAAAAAAAAAAAGTCTACTAGGAACCTATGAGAGTGCAAACGTTGTTTTCAAAAGAAAAACTCAAAGCATGAAAGGACAGCAGAGTACGCTGTAGTGGCTGGTATAACAAGCTTACAACCAAAGATTGGGTTTTTTATGGACGAAAAAAGTATTTGTTTCATTCTTGCTATAGTAAATACTTCAGAAATACGATATAACATGACATACCATCCATACATGAAATCCTTTACTCTTTCAGTGGCAGCAATATCTTCAGCTGACTCTGTGAGTGGATAGAACCACATGGAGTATATGTTCATGCCGACAACGCCCTTCTCTGCAGCCTGAAACAATGAAACCAAAAACAGAGAAATAAAATTCATTTTTCTGCTCTTGAGTATATTCATTTGGAAGCCAGCTGAATTTATATGGGTCTACACGATACCACAGAATTGCAGAGTATTCTTATGGCTCGCTTTCAAGAATAGGTTAAATACTAAAGCCAATATGGTCAACAAAAAGTGGAGTGATGACCCCCACTGCCCTGTTTGCCCTGCTCTTGAGACAGCTGATCACATCATCCTAAGATGCAAAAATGCCGACAATCTCTGGAGAAAACTAGGACTCCTGCAATTCGCAAACAGAGCCGAAACAATCTCTGATTTCATCCAAGCAGCCATTGACAGGAACCAACCAACACAAAGGGTGATACCAATCTGGTTTGCAGCCTGCGCTTACTCTCTGTGGAAATCACGCAACAACATGACTTTTGGCAGACGGGTGGACAATACCCAAGATATAATACAACAAATCCGTGATTCCCTAAATCTCTGGAGTGTACGAAGTAACGAAGACACTAGACTCAAAATTCGATCATGGTGTGAAAGACTGTCCTAAACGACAGCCTAATGTTTACACTTATGTAAATTCTTTCTTTTCCCTGTTTTTTGTTATTTCTTCCTTAACCTCTGTAACTCTTCTCCCCCTTCACTCTTTTTTACTCCTCCTTCTCCCTACCTCTCTCTTCTCTAATAATCATGTAACCCTACACCTCATTTCTATAAATGAAATGACTATAAGGTAGAGCATTCTTGCGTCAAAAATTAATTTTTCTTGCTTAATGGAACGATGCGCAGATATCCTACGTGATTTTCTTAGACTTCATAAGAATAATTAAGAACAGACAGTATACAGGTCTTTCAGAAGAAAAAGAAATTTTCTAGTGATAATGCACACTCACTTGGTACTTCTCCCTGTAAAGTCTAACAGCTGAAGCATGAGCTAGCAGGGTGTGGTGTATAAACAAGTATGGCTCAACCGTGGAATTTCCAAGTGTGCAGTTGCTTCTGCCAAACGGATATGAGCAACGATTTGGAGGGAGATACCCATCGTCATAGCCAGATTGAGCCATGACATTTGGCTCAATTGAAGTTGTCCAATGCGCGACTCTGTCACCGAACTCGCGGAAGCACACATCAGCGTATGCTGCGAAGTCATCCCTGCAACACAAATGCAGGGAAAGCAAACCTTGTGAGGATCAACTTTTGTAATGGTTCTTGGCATTCTTGATGATCATAACTATCAGCATGGCATGAAGGGAAATTACTGCTTAATGCTTACACAACTTTGGGGCTAACCCACCCACCGTACTCGTCTTGAAGGCTCTGTGGAAGATCTATATGGTACAGAACAGCATGAATCTGAATACCTATTCATGAATCAGGAGCAGAAAGCCTAATCTCAGAATCAGAGGTCACCAGTCATGCATCATTTTTGTTAAGAAGATATTTGGTGAGTAACAACTAATGCAAAATTAAGAGTGATGTGCATTAATGAATACAATTATTTTTTCAGAATTGGGATAGGTCAACTTACCTGCTTTTACTAGCTCATTTATCATACTGTTGTAAAACTGCAGCCCTTTCGGATTAACCGCTCCTCTCCCACCTAGTTTGATCCAAACTTAAAATGAGAACATGCATCATGCATGTGTGGACAAGAAAGCATCTTCACTAATGATAAATTGATAAATATCAATATGTAGGTGATATGTAGTTGTCCTACTCGGAATGAGCCTCGACCAAGAAATGGTGAACCTATAAGCCTCCAGGCCTGTCTCATTCATTAGCATTACATCTTCCTACATAGATCAGCCCACAATGAATTAACAGAGATGAAAAGAAAATTTCTCAGAACAATGCAAGATCATGGATGATTAATCTGAAATTTGATGATTTTATCTCTGATCCAAACACTATACCTTGTACTTGTGATAGCCATCACACGCCACATCACCTGTTTCGCCTCCTGGATTCCTCCCTGATTCAGCATATCACAGGTCAAATTGGCAGAGACAGGTAAAAAGAACAAGAACAACCATATGTTTAAAAACACATTTTTTTTCCCGCCAACTTAAGTGCAGAGGTTAAAAGGCCTCTATAGTTTATCATGTACAGATCTCTCAAACAAACTTAGTAATAATGCTCCGTTGGGCTTTGTGCCTTTGTGTACCTTTGACATAGTGACCGGTTTATCCATTATCTGAAGACAAAAAAACAAAGAAATGTGGCATGTCCCCTTTCTCTCGGCTGAACCCAGTGAACTTCAAACTAGCATAGCAAAACAACCATTACCTATTGTGTGCAAAAAAATTGGTCTCCTCTTGTTGCAACAAGTATTAGTTAATTACTTCCTCCGTTTCACAATGTAAGTCATTCTAGCATTTCCCACATTCATATTGATGTTAATGAATCTAAATAAATATATATGTCTAGATTCATTAATATTAATATGAATGTGGGAAATACTAGAATGACTTACATTGTGAAACGGAGGGAGTAGGAAGCAATTAGGAATCAAGCCAATCCAAGTTGAGAGGGAGTACAGTACATGAGTGTGCGTAGGTGTCCCAGATGCTTGGTGTCCTCCCATCCTCTGCAGCTGCACCCTCATACTGCAAAAATCCAAAACCCAACCATAATTCACAAATGCAAAATTCAATTTATGCTCTGAACTGAATCTGCAGGTAGGAGCAGAGCAACCAGTAGCAGGAAAAGATCAAGCTGACACAACTCAGATCAGGATACCTGGAAAGCCGCAGTCCCGGCTCCAAACGTGAATCCGTCGGGGAAATCCTCCCGCGTGAACGGCAGCGAGCTCACGCCTTGAACAACAAGTAGTAGCAGCAGCAGCAGCCATGGCGAGGAGAAGAGGAGCAGCGGATGCAGAGGACGCCTGGTCTCCATTGCGTCCTCTCCAGATGCACAGCCACACAGCAGCAGCTGCTTCTTCTTTTTTTGCTCTTTTCGGCTATCTTTCCTTCCTCTAATAATTCACTAGCCTCGATCGTGTCGTTTTGGTCAGTCAATAGGATGATCCGGCAACCAAAAAGATGAATTTTCTTATCTTTTACTCGATCAAATGTTTTTGTTCTCAGCTGCATATGGGTCTCGATCCGATTGCATCGACTAACAAGAGGCCAACGTTTAAAGGGAGTACAACCCTGTATATGAACCATCCAATATTACAAAAGCTTTTTTGTTGAATTTTGCGTGGACAGATCTTGCCGATCTCATCAGTCGAATTGAGAGCCACAAGATACTCGCCAGGAGATTCGTGCTGGCCTGGTTGTTGTTCTGTCCTTTTTTGGCTTCGTATCAGTGTGTCTGCCCGTCTCTGGTGCTCGACTTGCTACGTAATCATCGTTTTCAATCCATTTTCGTCCATACACCTATTTGATGGGAATCATCGGATGCCCGGTAGCGACTTTTCTAGACACAGTTTCATAAATATACTTTCTTCATGCTAAAATATAAGGCTCCCATCGGTTCGCTTTTTGTAAGCAAAAACAACACGGCTTATTAGCAACAAATTAATTTGGATAAAAATTTTATATACATGTCCATAGCGATTTGAAAGCAAAGGTCATAAAATAACTACAATGAAAAACCACAAAATCAACTTTAAAATTAAGTTTTAAAATTCAAATTTTAGCTTAAAACAGTAGAAGCGAAACAATGGGAGCCTAAGATAACCACCCCAAATACAAAGACAAAAAGAATTTAATCACCTTGTCTCATTGGTTAGATCACCTAGATACACGCGAATAATTGATGGTGGGGTTTGATGATAGAGGACTTGTATTTGCTTAGTTAATGTATTTATATTATGAAATACGATGAAAAAAAATAATTATGCCTTACATTTCAAGATATGAGTACACTGTAATTGGAAAACAAATCTGCATCACCTTTATATCTCACGGGGTAAAATAATGTTAAAAAATAATTTATTGAAAGCCCGTTGCAAGTTACTTCGTACAATAGAAAACTTTACTATAGCACAAACAATGTGTCTCATCGTTATAGTTTTCACATATCAGCAATAGGAACATCGAAATATTTGTGGAATAAAATGGAACATGGTTTTTCCGGGATTGCCTGCCTCGTCTAGTGCGCATGGCCGGCATTATATTGCAACAACCATACAGCATCCAGGCCTCCACTCGGCACGGTCAAGCCAGGGTCGCGTCGCCTCACCTCGCCAAAATGATAATCCTTGAGTTGGAAAAACAGAACATTGGAGCCACGGAAGCAACAAATTTCAAACTTGACATGTACTATAATGCATTTATTGTTATACAGACAAAATAATTCAGGTAAATCCAATCAGTCAAATTGACATTCCAATCGAACTACACCGAGATAATAAGTGCCTAACTAAATCAAATCACACATTAATTATTCAAAACAAGACCAGATTCCCAACTCGCCGTACTCTTGTAACTAAATATTTTCGAAACTCAAGGATGAAATAAAAAAAATGAAGCCGCAGCCTTAAAAATATGTACGGTCCCTACAAAGAAAATCGGCATTCTGAGTACAGGATACAATAATTAATGTGCAATAAGATCATATCTACAATAAACTGACACATTCTGGCTCACGAGAAAAGCTTATTGGCTAAAATTTGACACGAGCATTCGATTTATACAAAATCCTGACTGTAAAGCTCCATAAATGAATGCTGAAGAAATATTAAACAAATCGGAGCTTACAAGCAAATACTGGAGAAGTACCTATCAATATACACAGCAAACTTGAAGGCAAAACAAAATGGCAAGGAAATGCAGTAAAACCTGAAGGGTAAATAAAATTCTAGCATGCTAATGGTCATAAATTTAAAGCAATCACAAGTTTCCAGCTAGAAAGAAACTCGCCTTTCAAAATTTTGCGTAAACAAGAGAAGTAGAGCAGAAAGTGGCTAGAGCTCGAGTGAAACAGGCCAAATATTTGAAACTGCAGATTCTTCAGTCCAAATCTCTGAGAGGGAGAGGGAGAGGGAAATCGAGAGGGCAAGATATCAAGAACCAAACAAGCAAACATATGACAACTATATGCTATGTTGATTGAACATTATACACAAGGCAAAAGAAGCAAAAATTCACAAACCCAGCTAATATATAAACAGCACAGTTGAAATGAAAAGTAAGCTTGTTTTCTACTTCACTTCATCTTCTATATTTCTATGGTGAATCCAGTCATGCAGATAAGGAAGAGAACATATGCACATGCCTTTTCATACTGAAATAAACTGTACAGTTGAAATGAAAAGTAAGCTTCTTTTCTATTTCTACAGTCAAATTTAGCCATGACAGATCATGAAGAGAACATATGAATAGGCCATTTGCCCATTTCATACCGAAATTTGGATTGAATCTGGAAGCAGCAATTCACAAGGCTGTACAGCAAATCACCGTTGTAACAAATCCAATCTTAACTAACTTCCAACAGTGCAAATACTTACAGAGGAGAATAGATAAGCAATGCCTTGTACTGGAATTGCCAAACAATAATTGCAGGCAAGTGTAAACTTCTTAATAATCATGGCATTTCAGCTACAGTAGAGAATATTCAGGGAATATTTAAATACAGGCACTGGCTATGATGAAAAGCAAAACCTGGTGTTTCCTGTGATTTCCCATTTGTAGTTTCACTTACACTGAAAAACGAAGAGGGATGTCTGCAAACGTGAAGAAAACAAAGTAGTTGCATTTCCATCAGTAATTCAGAAAGGAAATGACAATATTTTAAAGTAACAAAATCAGAACTTAGATGTTACCCAATATGTGCACAATTCAGATGTTATCTGAATCCATATTCAGATGTATCTCTGTTTCATAAATGCATCCACAATTACCCCCAAAAAATCACTAAAATTTCCATTGCAAAGCATAAGAGGCTAAGAGCAAAGGATTTCAAGCATAAGTAATACATTTTCATCAGTACATATATTCATTCAATCCTGAAACATATTAAGAGCAATGGAATTCAGTTACAACATAAGAGCAGAGGCATTCAGGCACAGATCATCACTAAACCTGAAGCATAAAGAAATAGTTGCATTTTCATCTGTACATAGTATGATATCAACTGCTGATTCTGACTATCCATGGTCAGTACTCAGAAATAAATGGAAGGATGCAGCATGTATTTGCTTGTATTAATTTCAGGGGTGCGGTTTTTGTGTGTGTGGAACAGTTACAAAAAGGTTGGCAAGATTCAGTAAGAATTCCACATGTAAGAGTAAGAAAGTCATTAATGACAAAAGGAAATGTATCTTTTTGCATACCGTTGAAGTTTACTGGAGCATTGAGTAAATAGAGAGCATAACTAATCCAAGCAACAAAAAAAGAATCCCACACGTGAGAAATACATACAAGCATACCAGCATGGCCTTTCTTTCAGGAAAATAGAGAGAGGAAAAAGGTCAAAGTTGACAAGCACAAAATATTCTAGCAATATGATAACTGAGTTGACCAATTGGTGACTAAACCATCACAAACGTATAATCAGTGTTAACATAGTTGAATGACTAACTCAATATTTTTCCCTAGTCCAAAAGATTTCATTTCCGAAAAATAGTCCCAAACCAAATGCTATTGAACTAGCTGATGCTTGAGGAACCTGCATTTCAAACATATAGCAGTAGTTAGCCATGTTATGCCCCAGCAAAACTCAGCAAGATTTAATATGCTCTAGTAGTAGAAGAGTTTGAGACATTTAGATGGCCAAATAAGCTGTAACGAGTGTAAAGGAGCAAAACTGATGCAACATGAAGTGGCTCTACAGTAGTATGAACTCCATAAATGACTACTCCCTCCGTCCCAAAATATAGCAACCTATTGGATTAGACACAACCTAGGCTGTGTTTGCAATCCCATGTTCCCAACCCCTCTCCCTCGTTTTCCGCGCGCACGCTTTTCAAACTACTAAACGGTGCGATTTTTTAAAAAAGTTTCTATACGAAAGTTGCTTAAAAAAATCAAATTAATCCATTTTTGAAAAAAATTAGTTAATACTTAATTAATCACGCACTAATGGACCGCTCTGTTTTCCGTGTGGGAGGGATTTGTTCCCATCCCTTGATTACGAACACAGCCCTAGTAGGTCTAATCCAGTACTAGGTTCCTATATTTTGGGACGGAGGGAGTATGTAATTAGGATCACCAAACAAATGAACAGAAGCAACTCAAAACTTATTAGAAGCATACATGCTTGTCTTGAAGCATCACACAGGACTTTAACCATCTTAGTTGTTATATTGACCACATGTGACAGTAATAAATTGAGCTTCTTTTAAAGGCTGTATATTCTTACTTCTTTACTTTTCAGTTGAGTATGAACAGAGCAAAGCCAATGATTAATAAATATGATGAACTGATACTATGAAAATATGATGTGTGTGCAACTGAGTTCACCTGAGTTGCTCTTATTGAGTATGCATCATGGAGATATCCTTCATCTTACACGTGCATAAGCATGAGGCACCACTTGCTGATTTACATCTTCTTGATCTTCAGACAATCCATAGCCTCTTTGGTTCCAGGCAGCACCATGTGAGGGTTGGCTTGGGGAAGCCCCATATTCAGGCGGTGCCCCTTGATTTCCAAACCCTACTTGTCCTCGACGAGCGTTAAAACTGTTCTGACCTTGCAGAGCATGATTTCCAGGAGCCTGAGCATCAAATCCCTGCTGTTGAGGCTGTGTGTGAAATCTTGGCTCACCCTGGGGAGACCCAAAACGATTATGCTGATCTACTGCTTGACCATACTCTGGTCTGTTCTGATAGCGAAAACCAGGTGATGGTGGTGGTGCTTGAGGAGTACCAAACTGTCCCTGCGGTGGCTGAGTGGAGCCAACAGCATGCTGCGATGACTGAGGTCCACCATAACTAGGCTGTTGCACTTGTGGAGCATTGAACCTTGTATGCCATGGATGAGATGTGCCATACCCAGGCTGCTGAGTCTGAGGAGCACTATGCATTGGTTGTGGTGGTTGAGGGCGGCCAAAACCAGGCTGCATCGGTGGACCCGAGCTATAATCAGTTTGTTGCACTTGACCAATGCCAACTGATTGTTGCCATGGATGAGGAGAACCCATCCCATGGTGTGTTCCTTGAGTGGCATGAACTCCAGAATGCTGCCATGTATTGGGAGTACTGACATTTGGAGGTTGAGTCATGGAGACAACCCCAGGTTGTCGTGGATCAGGGGCACTAGGTCCATGCTGCAACGGGCGGCCACCAAACTCTGATTTATCAACTTGAGGGCCTCCAAACACAGGTTGCTGAGGTCTCAAAGGCATCCCCTGAGGCTGTATCGCTTGGGATCCACCAACGGCAGGATGAAGTGGTTGAGAACCATATGTCAGTTGGCCTTGGTGAGGCATGTAGCTACCCCGTGTCTGATTGGATGCAAATCCTGGCAGCCCCTGAGGTGAACTGCGAGGGCGATACTCTGGCCTTGGCTGAGGAGGCAATGGCACTGGTTTCTCTTCAAAAGCTTTCTCAATCTCTTCCTGCCGGCCAGCGTTCTTGAAAATGTCAATAACAGAATCCCGGAACTCAGGAGGAGGAGTGACACCGCCTTTTGCCATGTCACTCACCAACTCCCGTGCTTTATCCAAGTCCCCTTCCTTACACAATGCATTAACCAGGGTCTCAAAGGTGGTTGTGTTTGGCTTGATCTCCTTGTCAGGCATCCTTCCATAGACCTTCAAGGCATCATCCATCCGGCCAGCTTCTGTAAGCCCTTCAAACATCCGATTAAAGAAACCAATATTGAACTTCGGCCCATGCTCCCTTCCATCTGCCATCTTATAGAAATACTGAATTGTATCATCCACACGACCCACCTTGAAGCATGAATCAACCAGGTAAGTGTAGGTGTACACGTCTGGAAGCACTGACTTGGTTTCCATTTCCTCAAAAAGCTTCTCTGCCTCTTCAAGCATTCCATTCTCACAAAGCTTCCCGATGATGTTGTTGAAGCAGCCAACGTCCATCTGGACGTTCTTCCTGGGCTGCCGGTGGAACACCTCAATTGCCTCATGGAATTTGCACTTCTTGAAGCACTGATTGACCATGACATTGTAGGACTCGCTGTTGATGCCAATGAAGCTCGGCGGGGTGTGGTTGTCGATCATGGTCTCCCAGAGGTCATTCGCCTCCTTGTCCTTATCATGCTTGAAGAGCGTCTCAAGCAACACGTTGCAGGTGGCGGGGGTCATCCTGAACTTCTTGTCCAGCAGTGACTGGTAATTCTCCATGGCCTCCTTGTCCATTCCCTTCTTCCAGTACCCCTCCATGAAGGAGGTGTGCACGACGCCATCGTAGACCAAGCACCTCCCCTGGAGCTCCTCAAAGAGCTCGAATGCCTTGTCCCAGTTATCTTCCTCAATGTAACCGGCGATGAGATTATTGTACACGAGGGAGTCGGCGCCCTGGCCACGGTTGAGCATCTCGCGCAGGAGATCGAGGGCGTCCTGGATGCGGCCGGCGGCGACGAGGCCCTTGGTGAGGTGGCGGTAGGTGACGGCGGAGGGCGAGAAGGGGGCCTTGTCGAGCATCTCGCGGTACACCTGCAGCGCGGAGTCGACGCGGGCGGCCTCGCAGTGGGCGAGGATGAGGGTGTTGTAGGAGACGACGTTGGGGACGATGTTGGATCGGCGGAAGAAGAAGTCGAAGAGCGAGACGGCGTCGTCGTGGCGGCCCGCGCGGACCATGGACGCCGCCACGGCGTTGCAGGTGAAGACGGTGGGGCGGACGCGGGAGGTGACGGCGGCGCGGGCGGCGACGGAGGCGCCGTCGAGGTCACCGGATCGGATGAGGGACTGGACGCGGTTATGGAGACTGAGGCGCGGGCCGACGAGCGCGGAGGTGGTGTCCGGGAGGCGCGGCGCGTTGGGGTCCCGCGGCGGGGGCGGGGCGGAAGGGTCGCGCCGGAGCGCGTGGAGCGGCGGCTCGATGCGGAGCCTCCGCTTGCGCCTCCGCCGCTCGGCAGCGGCCTCCTCGGCGGAGGAGAAGGCGAAGCCACGGGCGTGGGGTGCGAGCGGCGCGGGGGGAGGGAGGAGGTGGTGCGTGGCGGGGGCGGCGGGGGAGGCGGTGGTGGAGGAGGAGGAGAGGGAGGGGTGCGGGTGGAGGGTGGAGAGGCGGCGGAGGAGGAGGAGACGGCGGTAGAGCGCCATGGCGTCGCGGTGGGCGGCGGCGGCGGCGGGAGAAGGAAGTTTGTGGCGGTGGTGAGGGAGGCGGCGGCGATCTTTCAACAAGAAGAAGAAAAGAAAAACCCTCTTCTTCTGTAGCTAGGGTTTAGTGGGTGTTACTGTATGATCCATTTTCCATCTACCGGTGCGAGCCTGCTCTGTATCGGCCAGCAACGATTCGTTGGGCCGTCAAGTTGGGCCAGTACTACTATTTCCTTCTCCCTCTGTATAAAAAGAAAAAGAAAAAAGAGCAGAATTTTTCTTTCCCGAACGGTCAAACCGTTGTGGGTGTTTAATAGTATAAAAAAGAAGGTGCGACGTTTTAAGAAGAAAATGGGATTAAACTGGGATTAAATTTTACAATGCACTGTTATTTATGATAGACTAGACAAAAATCACAATTATAACAACACTCCAACTAACCTAAGCTACCATGATAACGAAAACAGGATAGACAAGCCCAACACTCGGCAAACGCCGTTCATATGAACATAAAAGGCTGAGAGAAAATAGGACCCCCCACATATTGGCAAAGACGTGACGTTATCGTCATCATATCACACGACCGGGCTACTCCGACTTCGCCAAGAAACACCAGGGTAACGACAGCAAACTAGTCCGCGTCAAAGCACGACTCAACGAGGCTCAATGTCATCATTGCCACACGTCATGTTTTGCTGACACCGTAACTCTGACTTCATTAGCATCGATCTCGTTGATACATGGCCAAGCCAGACTGACATGCTTTGCTGATCAAAAGGCTTGCTAATCCACTCTAGAGCGAAACACGGCTGACAATGTACAACTTGGGTCATTGTTACCAAGCTCATAAACACACAGCAACTTCAACTTTCCAAAAAAACAATAGTAAAAATCTGCCTAGAACCAAAAATAGCTTCGACTCACCGTGGCCACCTTCAGGTTTGCCACATCGAGCCACACCCTGGTTGCCCCTCCACCGTCACCAACCACCACTGGAACCCCATCCTCTTCACGTGAGGTGAGCACCACCCATGGTGAGCAATCATAGGGTGGTAAAAATTACATTTATTACCAATAAAAGTTTATCGATATTTCTTCAGAAAAAAATATAACGAACAATCAATTAAAAATAGAAAACACCTTACTTTAATTCAATTTGTTTTGTTAGAACTATTTTCGAAATAAACTAATACGCATGCCCCCGTGAATGAGCGGGCTATCTTCTAGTTATTTTTAATGTCTATAAAATGACATGATAGTACTATAGTAGGTATTTCGTGCACAGAGGTAGCAAGTATAAGACACTTAGCTCGTACTGCTGCTAATTAACCTGCCATTTAAGTCATTATTAGTAGTGACACGGTAATTAACCCATGAACACTCCATAGAAAAGCCCCGCAAAAAAAGAAAAAAAACACTCCATAGAAAAGGTGTAGAGATGACGGGCCTTTTTTATTGCTTCCAAAACTTAGCCCTACGGCCCTACCAATGCTTTGGTAGTTACTACTTGTGCTTGGTTTGGATTGAAACCAATTTATTGGTAGCGAACTAAATATAATCTTACCCTATAAAAAATTGATAGTGCCATTGTCAAAGAATTGGCATGGTAGCAATCCAAAATGGAAAAAGTACACCGAAGGTCCCTCAACTTGTCATCGAGTTACAAAATCGTCCCCCAACTGCAAAACCAGGTATCTAACGTCCCTTAACTAACGAAAATCGGTCACAATAGGTCCTTCGGTGGTTTTGACTCTGGTTTTCTCCTACGTTGTGGCTGAGTCAGCGTGGGACCCACATGGCCCCACATGTCAGGCTACCACATTAGCCAATTCTCTCTCTCTCTCTCATTTCCCATCTTCTCTCCCTTCTCTGACTTAGCTAGCGAGAGGACGAGGGCGTCAGTGGCCAGCGATGGGCAACGCAGCGGCGGTGGGGGGAGAAGCTGTGGGCGGGCGGCGGGGAAGGGTCGCGCGCGAGCGGCGGGGGGAGGCGTGGCGTGCGGGCTCCCCCGCCAGCCGCCGCCCATGAGGCCGGGGGAGAGGTGGTGGACTGCACCAGCGAGGGGGTGTGGTTCGTAAGGCCACGACGAGCTGCGCGCTCGACGACGTGAACAACCTCGAGCGCCCGCTGCTCATTGCCAAGGAGCACCTCCTCCCTCGCCCTCTGCCCAAGGAGAAGCTCGAATACCTCATCCTCATGGCTCAGGTTCGCACTATCTCCCCCAATTCCCAAATCCGTACGATTCAGTTGCTCGATCGATTGATGGTTGAATCCAGCGAGAGAATTTTTGGCGCTAATTAATTTGAGATCTTTTTGCTTCGCAGGTGACCAAGTTCACCTGTGGCGGATTCGTGGTCAGGATCTGCTTCAGCCACCTGGTGTTCAACAGGCAGGGCGCGACGCAGTTTCTCAAGGTGGCGAAGCAGTGGCCGGGGGAGAGGACCAACGGCCGGCGGAGTGGAGTTGGGCGGCCCCTCCGTCCCCACCTCCCTCGATTCGCTCCCCACCTCTTTCCTTGCCGACCGCCATTCCCATCTCCACACCCGCCGCCACCTTCGCCGTTCCTCTTCACATGCCCCGGTGGCGGGGGCCCTCTTCGCGCGTCGCGCTCGCCTCCGACGAGGCCGATGCCGTGTCGTCTCCACCGTGTCGTCCGCCGTCGTGTCGTCACCGCCGTTCCTCTGCCTTCGCGGGGAAGCCCACACGCCGCTTCTTCCCCTGTCGCCCGCGCGCTACTCCTCGCTGCCTCGCGCCACCCCTCCCCGCCGCCCCCCCGCGCGCTGCTCCTCTGCCTCATGGGGCTCGTGGGTGGCGGCCGGTGGGGGAGCCTACGCGCTGCTCCTCCCCCCACTACCCGTGCGTTGCCTCTCCCTGTCGCCGCCATCACCGCCGCCGCGTCGCCCATCGCCGGCCACCAACGCCCTCCTCCTCCCGCCGGCTGAGTCAGATAAGGGAGATAGAGATGAGGAAGGGAGAGAAGAGGGTAAAGAGAGAGCAAGGAGGCTGATGTGGCAGCTTGACATGTGGAGCCCTCATGGGTCCCACGCTGACTCAGCCGCCACGTAGGACAAAATCGAGGTCAAAACCACAGAAGAATTTTTTGTGACCCGTTTTGGTTAGTTAAGGGACGCTGGATACCTGATTTTACGGTTGAGGGACGATTTTGTAACTCGATGGGAAGTTGAAGGACCTTTGGTGTACTTTTTCCATCCAAAATAGGCCCGACGTGTAGGTCGACTGTCAGCATTTTGCCCTTGACACTCATGCATCCCAGCCGTCCACGTCCCGGAGGAATAACGGTGTCATCCAGCCTTCTCCTCCTCAGTCCACCGACGCCGCCGTCGCCGCCGGCTACTTCTCCGGCCACTCCCCTTCGGAAGTTCCGATAGTCCAAGAGCGGCGGCAACGACGCCTGGCTTCTCCAGCGAATCCATTCAGCGCCGGTTGGCCTCGACCTGAGCCGGCCGCCGGCGGCATCCTCGACCGGGTCCGTCTAGCGGCGACCTCCACAATGGCGGCGGCGGCTCGCTGCCCCGGTGACCATTGTTGGATAGTATAGGAGGAGAGGAATACCATGAATATTGGACACATTGTATTGAGCCTTAGGGGGCTGATATATATAGGAGTACATGGGAAGGAGATAAGGAAGGATTACAGATATGGAAGGAGTCCACACAAATCAATCATATCCTAATATGACTCTAACTACCATATACTCTAACATCCCCCCGCAGTCCAAGCGTGAGCAGCGCGAACACTTGGACTGGAGAAGAAACCGGCAAGAGTGCTCAATACGGATGATAGCTCTTTGTGCCATTGTCGACGTAGCCAAAACGAAGGAGCCGAGAGAGCCGTGGTCGATGAAGCCGTGCGTAGAGTAGCCGTGGTCAATGTAGCCGAAGTCAGGAAGCTGATGTCGAGGTAGCCAAGCCGCAAAGAGCGCATGAGGCGCCGTAGAGTAGTCGTGGACGCACAGGAGGGCGTCATGGACCAATGGTGCACGAAGACGCGCTAGAGACGAAGACGGTGACACAATCACGACGATCATGGAGGAAGATGACGCCGAAGAGCTGATGTAGTCGAACCGTGAAGAATGAGACGTCACGCCGGGTTTGCCAGACCCGGGGACAACTCGAGACGAACACGCGCAACGGTGTTGCCAATACCGCGCGGGCGAGATAGGGGACCACCATCAATCATATGCCAATGTCGGAGAAGACTAGCAAAGAAGGCCTCCAAGACGGTGGTTGCGCGAGAACGGCGTAGAGGGAGAATTGCCGGAGCAGCACACAGTTGCTAGAGAAGAGCAAAGTGTAGTCAAGGAAGATACGGCGATGCTGGCGATGAGTCATGCTGGACGAAGTAGAAGGCGAAGTAGCGGGACCAATGGCCTGGACGGCGACGTCGGTAGCCATGTAGAGGCAGCTGGACCACCGGCCTAGAGCGGCGATGGTGGCAACTTGGAGATGCGGTGGCGATGCTCGAAGTAGACGAAGAAGAAGACCCTGAGTGGCTGACGATGACCAGTGCGGATGACGGGGTTGTCGATGCACGAACGGCGATGAAGACGACGAAAGCGGCGAAGCTGTGACCCGAAGGGGTGACACAGGTACAGCTCGATGGCGATGCAGCGGCGGGAAGTCTACCGGTGGTGAGGCCACACTGAGGAGGGTGCCTCTCAGCACTGCAACAACCAGTAGACGTGGACCACAGGCAGTGGCACTGCGGCCTGAGGGGGCGACGCAGCGGCAACCCGAAGCTTGATGACTTAAGACGCGTAGTCGAAGATGATCGGTGGCAAGGGGTCGTCGTAGCCGGGCGCTTGAATAGGTGATCAGTCCGTCGATGCGCGGGGCTGAACGGGTCATCAGTCCGTCGATGTGATGTAGTCGAAGCAGAGTTGATGCCGATATCAGAGACGCGCAGATGTCGACGAGGCGGTGGGCGACGCAAACCCGATCACTGATCGGGATAAAAGAAAAAGATACATGCAGCAACGATGCAACAAACGTACAGCAGTCCAGTACTCCAGTGCCTCAGCCTCCACGGTCCATAGACCTAGTCCACAAATCCCTTGGTCAACGAGAGAACAGTACTCCAGTGCCTCATCTCATCTGTCCCTGCTGTCAACGAGAGAACGAGACAGAGGAGTTCGGCAAGCAGAGGATTCAAAAGTCGATGCAGGAGGGGACCGGCGAGGGCGCAGTGGCTCTGGGAGGCAGGGCGTCGGTCCTGGGCCGGCAGGCGGTGCAGGGGAGGCGGCCGGGATGAGTCCGGTCGGCTGCAAGGCAGAGGCCCCTGGCGCGCCGACGGCGTCCGTGTGTCGGTGAAGACGGCGGAGGGAGCCCGGCGACGCCGTCCGTGGACCTTGGCGTGGTGAAGAGCGGGGGGATCCGGCGCCCGACGCGGATGACCGCAGGGCAGCGCCGGCGACCCTTCGACGACCCGCGCCACGCACGGAGGTTGTGGAAGAGCACGGGCCCCTGCTGGCAGCGACCCGAGATGGGGACGAGGAGGCGCGCCGGCGGCGGAGGGTGGAGTTGCCGGGGCGCGAAGGAGATCCGGCGACCGTCGGCGCCGGCCGAGTCTGAGGAGCTCGAGGCCGGTCGGTGGAGAGGCGGGCGCAGGCGAGGGGCCCATCCCCCCGGCGGCGAGGTCGATGCTGGCTCCTGTTGACGACGTGGACGACGGTGCTCGGCCATGGAGGTAGATGCGATCTGCTAGCTGCTGCATACATGATGACGCGAAGACGACGAAAACGCCTGAGGAGATCGATCTCCCCTAGGACGACGACGACAGCGATGCACGCTCGACGAAGGAGGCCCCGGCCGAGGAGATCAAAATCGATCCCGGCGGCGAAGCACAACGACTCGAAGGAAAAGAAAAAGGAAAAAAAAAAAACGGGTGGCTTCTCCCACGACGACGGCGTCCGCGGCAGCAGCAGCACACAGCGAGCAGCCGGAGCCGCGCAACCTGCCGCCATTGTCAAGGCCGACAGGTAAACAGGTAAGCAGCCTGGTTACAGTCTTTTACGCCCTTCTGAATTTTGCTGCGAAAGTAACTGAGATTATAGATGATATGAACATGTACATCACTAGAGAATATTGCGGGTCCCGAGATTAGCGACATTGCTGTGTGCAAGTTGCAACGTTTGTTCCTTTCATGTATCTTTGGACGCTGTCGATTAGTCCAGTGATTCCTATCCCAATTCCTCTTGCCACACACCACTTATCCACTGCAGCAACCTCGCAATCCCCTCGGTTCCAGCCAAGCTGCTTCCGTCCTCCTTCTTCACTTCATCTGTGCGACAGGGTAAAGCTTCCCGATCTTGCTTTGCTGTTCTTGTTTATTAGTTCATATCCATCTTATTCTACTACAAATACTTGATCTGTCTCTGGTGCCGTTCACTGATTCGTTTTTTCTGTTGTTGTTTATCGATGATTGTAGGTTATTCATCCAACGCCGGTGGTTTTGCCCTCTACAAACACCTGTCTTTCATTTGCATTTCAGAAGAAAAAAGAAACAAAAAAAAAACCTACTCGTCAGAGTTTTCTTCCTATTTTCCCCTACGAAAACAGTAGTTTCCATTGGGAAAATTCCATTTGTTGTTGTACTGTTCCCGTATTTTGTTCGTAGCAATTCCCAACCAAAAAACAAGAAGGCATCCAAGCTTTTTCTTTCACCTTGCTCACATCGTTGCTTGTTTAGATCTTCCTAGTTCTTAGTTTCCCACCATTTCACCATCTCCACATCCAATATCTGATTTTTGTACCTACCAAAATTACAAATAGAGAGAACACTGAGACAACAAATTCAATCCGATGGCAGAAGCGGCGCTGGCTAGCTTACGATTGGCAGCATCGCCGATCTTGAACAAGCTCCTCACTGACGCTTCAACACACCTTGGGGTGGACATGGCGAGTGAGCTCCGTGAACTGGAGACCAGCATAATGCCGCAGTTGGAGCTGCTGATTGAAGCAGCTGAGAAGGGCAACCACAGGGCCAAGCTGGACAAATGGATACAGGAGCTCAAAGAAGCCTTGTACAATGCCGAGGACCTGCTGGATGAGCATGAGTACAACATCCTCAAGCACAAGGTGAAGAACGGAGGGGAGGATCCAGATCCAGAGCATGCCTCCTCCATTGGTTCCATATTGAAGAAACCTATGCACGTGGCATCGAGTAGCCTGTCCAATCTGCGACCAAAGAACATAAAGCTTGTACGTCAGCTGAAGGAGCTCAAGGCCATCCTAGCGAAAGCAAGGGAGTTCCGTGAAATGATTGGCTTACTGGCTGGTACTAGTGCAGAGGGGGGCTGCACTGGGCATACGGAGATGGTGGTGGTTACTCCGGTGACATCAACCCCACCACCTAAGGTGTTTGGTCGCGACGCGGACCACGATCGCATTGTCGATCTTTTTACCCAACACAAGACTTGTGCTGAGGCCAGCCGCTTCGTTGTTGCCATTGTTGGACCTGGAGGCATGGGAAAATCCACCTTGGCTCAGTATGTTTACAATAACAAGAGGATACAAGAACATTTTGACGTCACGATGTGGGTTTGCATCTCACGCAAACTTGATGTCCATCGTCATACGAGGGAGATAATCGAGTCTGCAACAAAAGAGGAGTGTTCAAGAGTTGGTAATCTGGACGTTCTCCAGTACAAACTAAAAGAAATACTGCAGAAAAAAGAGAAAGTCTTGCTTGTGTTGGACGACATTTGGTTCGATAAATCCCAGGACGTGAAGGAATGGGACCTGCTACTTGATCCCATACTATATTCTCAGAAGGGTGCAACCAAAGTTCTGGTAACTTCTCGATCTAAGACACTTCCACCTGCTCTTTTCTCTGAAGATGTCATTGATTTGGAAAATATGAAAGATACTGAGTTCCAGGCACTCTTCAAACACCATGCTTTCTCTGGAGCCACAATTCAAGACCTCCAGTTGCGTGCAAGGCTGGAAGAGCTTGCAGAGAAGATTGCTGAAAGGCTTGGAAGATCTCCTTTGGCAGCAAAAGTTGTAGGTTCCCACTTGAAAAGGACGATGAATATTGAAGATTGGAAAGGTGCTCTCACTATAAAGATAGACAATTTAAGTGAACCTAAGAGAGCTCTGTTGTGGAGTTATCAGAAATTAGATCCATGTCTTCAGAGATGCTTTTTGTATTGCAGCTTATTTCCAAAAGGTTACAAGTATGGCATTAAAGAGTTGGTTCACCTTTGGGTTGCAGAGGGATTTGTTGATGCACGCAATATGAATAGAAGAGTAGAAGATACCGGCATGGATTATTTCAAAGAGATGGTCTCTGGGTCTTTTTTCCAACCATTTTCTGAAGGTTATTATTATATTATGCATGACCTCCTTCATGATTTGGCAGAGTCACTCTCTAGAGAAGATTGCTTCAGATTAGAAGATGACAAGGTGAAAGAAATACCATGCACTGTTCGGCATTTATCTGTTGGTGTTGAGAGTATTATACAGCATAAGCTAAGTGTCTACAAGCTACAACATTTGCGCACTCTTATCTGCATTGACCCACTAGTGGATGTTGGGAGCAATCTTTTCAAGCAGGTAGTATTGAATCTGAGGAAGTTGCGAGTACTTTATTTGTCGTTTTGCAACACTAGAAAGTTGCCAGAATCTATCGGTCAGCTAAAGCATCTTCGGTATTTGAACATCATGAATACGCTGCTTTCTGAACTACCAAAATCATTATGTGATCTTTACCATTTAGAGTTACTTTATTTGTGTCCGAATTCGAGGTTACCTGACAAACTCTGCAATTTATGTAAGTTATGACATCTTGATGGATTGGAGCTGTCACGGATTCCTGACATAGGCCGGCTAACTTTGCTTCAACATATTGAAAAATTTCACGTCCTAAAACAGAAGGGACATGAGTTGCGACAACTCAGGAACATGAACGAAATCGGTGGGTATTTATTGCTCAGAAATCTTGAGAATGTGATTGGCAAGGATGAAGCTTTAGAGTCGAAGCTGTATCAGAAAAGTCGTCTTAAAGGATTGACGCTTGAGTGGAACGATGAGAATAACATGAATCCAGAGAATAGTTTACATCTTGAGATCCTTGAAGGCCTCGTGCCACCACCGCAGTTGGAGCAATTTTCAATTAGAGGTTACAAATCCACTACCTATCCAAGCTGGTTACTGGAGGGTTCCCAGTTCGAGAATCTAGAATCCTTTACTCTTGATAACTGCAGCGCTTTAGAAAGGCTACCATCCAATACCAAGTTCTTCAGGCATTGCCGTGCATTGTGTCTCGAGAATCTCCCTAATATGAAGGAACTACCATTTCTTCCGGCAGGTCTCACAACGTTGTCAATTCACAGGTGCCCACTGCTTCTGTTCGTTACCAATGATGAACTGGAGTATCATGATCATAGTGAGCATATCACTAGGACAGAGAAACTGGTTGCACAATTTGCTTTGGTTGGGGTGAAGGGCCTATTTTCAGATGCACTGTCATCGGATCATTCATCTATGAAGCAATTGGCAGCATTGATGGATTCTGATATATCAAAAAATCTTCAAACCATTGAACGCGCTCTAGAAAGAGAAGATGAAGTAGTGATGACTCAGGATGTCATCAAGGCATGGATGTGTTGCCACGAGCAGAGGATGAGACTCATTTCTACAAGGAGGATTGGGCTACCGTTGGTCCCACCATCAGGACTTAGTGAACTCTCCGTTAAATCATGCACAATTACAGATGCAGCTCTATCCATTTGCCTTGGTGGCCTAGCTTCACTGAGATTTTTGTCCTTACATGACATCATGACTTTAACTGCTCTTCCGTCAGAAGAGGTCCTGAAAAGTTTGACAAAGCTTGATCATTTGATCATTAATGCCTGCTTGTTTCTTGGATCGTTGGGGGGCTTGCGAGCTGCTACTTCCCTTTCGAAATTATGGTTGTACTCCTGCCCTGCTTTAGAGTTGGCACGTGGTGCAGAATTTATGCCAGCTTCCCTTGAGACACTCTTAATAAGCTATTGTGTGCTTGCACCTGACTTGTTCTGTGGCCACTGGCCGCATCTGGAAGATATTTGTATAGACAACTGCAGAAGCTCAGTGTCATTGTTTCTTGGTGATCTTTGTTCCCTCAAACAATTTACACTTAATCATTTGCCAGATTTATGTGTGCTTGAAGGCCTGTCTTCCCTTCAACTTCACAGGGTGCGGTTGATAGATATCCCGAAGCTTACTGCTGAGTGTGTGTCACAGTTTCGTGTCCAGGATTCACTGCTTGTTAGCAGCTCTGCGGTGTTGAACAACATCATCTCGGCTGAAGGTTTCACAGTTCCAGCGTCTCTCACCCTTGATAGCTGCAAGGAGCCATCTGTTTCATTTGAAGAAACTAGAAATTCCTCATCTATCAAAGAGCTGAAATTACGCGATTGTCAAATGAGTTCCCTGCAGGGAAATCTGAAGTGCCTCTCCAGACTGGAGGTACTTGACATCTTCTGTTGCCCCAATATATCAAGTTTGCCAGATCTCCCATCCTCCCTTCAGCGCATATACATATCGCGCTGTGAACAGCTGAAGGAGAGCTGTAGAGCACCCAATGGAGAAAGCTGGCCCAAGATTGCGCATATTCGTTGGAAGTATATTGACTGAATTATGCTTCAGATTCACAAGAACAAAGGAACAGAATGGTAACCGTTCCATCAATGCATTATGAAAATATAAATTTATGCAAGATCATTTCCATCCATTATTGTTCGTCTAAATACATCTTTCGGTTACCAGTTAAATCGCTCTCTTGTCCTCTGGCAGTGCCGTTCCTTCGCCCCCTGTATTGCAGACCTCTAGAGTCTCACACAGCTGTTTGGCTATGAACGAGAGGGACCGGCTGCTGGCTATGGTCTATATGCCTATGGGACTATTGCCGAGATGTATCTGTGTATTTGGATCTTGCTCTGTTCTGTTTCCTGTTTATTCTTTTGTAGTACTGAATTGCTTGTAGTAGCTGTTATCTATGGTGTGCAATGTCTACTGTATTACTGCACCGGTGAAGCTTTGTTGGGAGTACAGTGGTGCTTTTGATTTTTGAACTCAGGCTACTGTTATCTTCTCTTGGAGTGTTTCCTTTTGGACTTGGTTTCTATTGACTGTAAGCCTGTAACTATTATCTCTTGTATGATGAGATGCAAGTAAGGCAAACCTGCAATAGCTCTAGTCAACTTGGCCTTGGATTGCCGGTGACCTGATGGAAATCGTTTTATTTTACCCATTCGTTCTAAACTGTATATTGTAGTCACGGGTTTCCTGTAAATTTGGGGCCAGTTTTTCTAGACTAGCTGAAGACCAATTGAGTCTCTTATCCTCATGTAGCTTTGAGATCTTGGAAGGAGGGAAAATATGTAGCATAAATCTTGGAATTGAGATCTATTTTTTGATTCAACGGTAGTATCTAGGTTTCCATAACATATGTTTACAATATTTTTTTTTCCAAGAGAACGGCAATTATGATGAAAGGCCCGTAATGGCGATGAAAGGGAAATGAGTAACGGGTTAATACTGCTGTCACGTAAGTACCATTTCAGTTGTTTTGTTTTGATACGCTCGTCACTCTGCTGCAAGATATGAGGAAGAGAAGAGACGTGATCCTATTCTAGCTGGTGGAGCTTCAGCGACTAAACATGAAATCGAGTCTCTGGTCACTGGCGCTGTTCATTCCTCCAACGAAAACTGAATAAACTTTTAGATAAAAATGGCACGCTTTTCAAACTGTTAAACGGTACGTTTTGTGTGAAAACTTTCTATATAAAAGTTGTTCGAAAATATAAGATTAATCCATTTTTTAAGTTTGTAATAATTAAAACTCAATTAATTACACGTTATTATCACTTCGTTTTACGTGAAACACTCTGTTTATCTTCATCTTCAGAAGATTCAAACACCGCCTCTGTCTCTGTTTAGTGAATGTCTCCTTTAATTTCACAGAGCTCAGAGCTACTGTACTGAGTCTGACTGCCAAGTGGTTTACCAGTAATTTGGCCATTGCACCGATTGTTGCTGGAAGAGTTTTTCCCATGCCAAAAAGCATTATCACTGGCTGCCGAGATAGGCTTTTTTCGTTGCCAAGTTGTTGGGGTTAGCTTAAGCATATTCATGTATTTTACTCACAGGATTAGTTAGTGATTAACAATAAGGGTTTGGTTTTCAACAAATCCAGCTCAGCTAAACCTTAAGTAAATGCCATTAAGTACTTAAAAGTTGTTCTTCATTACTAGTATCTGGACAGTAATTTGTTCTTCATTACTAGTATCTGGACAGTAATAAGTACTTAATGATGACCCATCTAAGCATACTAAGGTTAGTATCTGGACAGTAATGAAGAACAACTTAATTTAGTTAAGTACTTCGTTGCTTAGTAGTATACTTAACCATTATCCAGTGGATAAGTACTCCACTAAACCATTTAGTACTTATGCTTAGATTTTATTGTACATTATCCAGCGGTGTTGACAACCAGATTAGGCAGTGATTTAGATTTGGAACTCGATTATCCTCTGGAGTCCCTACTTTCTACAGCATTTCCCTGTTTGCGCACTTTCATGGATGATCCTGCTTATCCAACATCTGATTTTGATTGTAGTTCAAAAGGATGATTCAATGATTGCCCCTCATGGTTTCGACCCTGGATGTCACCTAGGATTTTCGACGAAAAAGAAGAGAGTTTAGAGATGAGACGTTTGTTGGTCACTCGTAATTAGCAATTGAGTGCCAATGAGTTGCTTCAAACGATATATCAAACGTAGGATTGGATGCAAAAGTGAATGCAAAATCAACGGGAACATAGGCATCGTATCACACACGAGTCAGGGCACCAACTTAATTAGTCGACTTTGCTGTCAATCGGGAAAAGCCTCTAATGAATCAACTTGTACAAATTTTCTCAGGAACATAACTAAAATGAAACAAGAATTATATACCGAAACTTTTAAAAAATAAACGAAGGAACTACAAGTTAGATAAAATACTAGAGCACCAGGTATGTCCTGGGTATTCTACTACAAGACAAACGCATCCAGACATCCAGTTCTGTCATAATGCATCCCAGAAAATGCACCTCAACTCTAGAACCAACCTTTATTTCTTTTCAGCATCATACCCCCCCCCCCCCCCCCCCCCCAACAAAACACTAAGAAAAGCATCATCTAAAAAAATGCTATTTTCAGAAAGAGCAGAGTATATGATTTTAGTAAAAACAATCCTACTAGCTGTCAACTTTTTAGAATGATGTAATCTAAGATGTTGCTGCTATGTCTACAAGTCTCGCAGCAAATAAACAAAAAAAAAAAAACATGTTGACTCAGAAGGCAACTATTGCTGCTATCTGTAACCTCCAATAAGAAATAAAGGGTTCTTGATCCCTGGGCGAGACATGCCACTTCACATTTCACTTTCCTATTGCTATGATTACTTACATAACTAACTATATAACATCTGGCTCAATGTAGCTACATATTCGGACAGCACGACAAAAATCCACTGGTTAATTAGCAACCAGATACCAGGACGGCTGGAAACCAATAGCTTCAATAAGTTTTGGGTTTTCGAACTCGTGTACTCCTCCGGGGATCCACAGCCACCAAAACAGTCTTTTCATTCTTCATATTGCCGGGATCTTTCTCAGTTTTAATTTTCTTTGCAAGCACAGGAAGCCCATGTTTCTTATTTGGTTTCTGTCCACGCTTGTCTCCAGAGATGATCTGCTTTGCAAGTGGAGTTGTTTCTTGAACTTGTTCATAGTCCACTATGTCTGCACTTGCTTTTTGTACTTTGGAAGGAGGTATAACCAGCTCTGAATGCTCCTCTGGCTTGACCTTCTCAAATAGCTGATAACCTTCTTCTTTGGCTGCTTGATTATCTATGAGGACATCATCAGCGCTCTGCAAAGATAACCAAACCATCAAATGAAAAGGTTTTTGCAAATATGTTGATCCAGCACGAGTCCCTATTTCTTACAACAGTTTAGGGAGTACAGTATTTAGCTTTGATAAATAATTCAGTATAAAAATAGGAATTATTATGATTACGAGGCAATGTCAGATCTATGAAAGATCAGCAAATCATTACAAATGATGGTATCAAGCACACGTATATCGCATATCACACTATCGCCTTGTGACTGTATATCGCAAAGCAGGAAACACCATGACGTTACACAGATCTACTGCATATTCGAGAAAACACCATCATGCTCAGCTTGTTTTTCACCATATACTTCGACATAAAATATTTATAGTTGACTTCTAGAAGATTATGAAGGACTAGAGGTCCCACACCCACACACATGCAACTAGAAATCCTAACATGACATGACGGAGATCTACATGGTTTATTGGATGGGCAAAGAGTTGGTATATCCTATGTTCCTTTTCATTAGGAACCAGCTACTGGTCAAAGTGTTCTTCATACATTAGTTCTAAAATATCGTGTGATCAAAATAGAGAAGAATAAGATGCTATAGCTAAACTTACTTCTTTGTATAACTCCCCTACATGGGCATTGGTTAGGAAATTATCTTTACCACAGAACATCTCAATTGTGATTCCATTTGGATCTGATTGTACTGCATCTTCTTGTGCATCATTTTTCTTCATACATTCCAACACACAGTCAGTGGACCTACCAAATACAGGTGGAACCACAGCAAGTGATCTATCTAAGTCATCCTTCTGAAGCAAAGTATGCATACACTTTGTTTTCTGATGAGAACGTCTTCCATCCTTCTTACAACAGGTCATCTGATTCTGATTCTTTTGAGGCACCTTAACCTGTTTACGGTCTAAGCATTGTGACAACTTCTTGTATTTGCTGCGAGCGTTGCTGAGGCGACCCTGAAGACTAAGAACTCGGGACTGGACATCATCAACTGTAAGAAGAATCTCTCTTAAAGAATATTGTTCAAATACCCTGTCATTCTCAACTAACGCATCATCAGTGCTTTCGATGTCCTCAACAACTGCATGAAGAGCGACAAATAGAGAGGATTAGCAACTATTAAGAGGAACAATTCCACATTAAAATATATAAAAGAGTTCAAAAATACACATTTCCTGCATTTCAGCTTCATTAATATAACATCGTGCACAATCAATCTCCAAAAGATAGAAAAGTACCATAAAAGATAAACTAACAGAGAACAAACTAAATGTGACAGAAACTCAGTCTGATATCAAGTTCGATGGCTGCTCCGATAGATACTGTATACAGAAACAATTTTACCCAACCAATTTTTGCAGGTATGCAGCTTGCACGCAAGCCCGCAACTCTAGCATCCCGAGGAACAGGCTAAACGTGTGCTTTAGAAAAACTGAAATTTTAACAGTACAGGCATACTGAATTCAGATCCCCAAACAATGCACAGTGCGATAATCTGACCACTGACAAAAAAAAAGGGCAAAAGCACGTAAGTTAATGCTCTAACAACCACTTGCATTTCAGATTGAAGAGTGACTGCAACAAAAATTATACTTTCTGCTTCTAAACTACAGATAATAATCTTGAGCACACAGGCACAACCATGTAACTTACCTGAACTGTCGAAACCACCATTAACCAAGGGACCATCCGTTTGAACTCCACTGTTTTTGTTTTCTGCAAAAAATCAAGAGTCTTCATTACAGTCAAGTATAAACACGAACCCATGCAAAATATGATACTCATTCAAGACAACAATTTTCTCTAGCCCTATAAAACAAGGACAGGATGTCGAACCATAATAAGACAGTGCGGGGTGCCTCTTCAAGTACAATGAGGTATCTACAGTGTCTTCATCTCTTTTCCTTTTTCTTCTCTTCATGATAATTCTCTCATGACTTTGGGAATATAGTTTTCCCGGTTCTGATTTAGGACCATCAGCTTTAACCATCTCCAACTGCAGATCTTTTTCATGATTGATAATAGCAAGTTCCCTGTCATACTTTGCTACCTGTGATAAGAGATTCTTCATATGCAACTCCAACCATTGGCATCGCCACATTATTGGCCCAACAATCTTTCTCCACTCGGCTGTCACCTGTCTCCGTCTGAAAACAAAATTAATCTGATTACAAGCTACGACACACACATAGCAATTATCAAAAGCGAAAAGAAACACAAGATGTAAATGTTAAATGTTCTCTTTTATTTCTGTTCGAACAACACAACACCACCATGCTAACCACATCAATACGATTTTACGAATCAACGGTCTGCAAGGACCTCATGAAGAGATGATGCTCACCTGACCATCCTTGGTGCAGAGCTAGCACGAACCGCACTGCTACGGGTTGGACCAAGAAACGGCGAATCCACCTCCACGCCATCCATCTCCGACTTCGTGTCGTCATCGTCATCATCATCGGACGCCGCGGAGCAGGAGGGCCCGAACGAGCTCGAGCACTCCGTGCTGTCACCATGATCATCATCACCTTCATCAGGCTGAAGGTGAACATTATCATCGGCCATGTTACCAAGAGAGCCAAACGTCCCCACCGGATCACCACTGACAGTGACACGCACAGCGGAGGGGAGCGCGCGGTCCTCGCAGCTGTTCCCACCAAGAGCCTTGGACTGATCCGTGACATCACGTGCCTTGTCATCCGCGTCATTGCCGTTGCCACCCATCCCCGCAGCCGCTGCCATTGCCGGGGAAGGAGAAAAACCCAAAACCTCCCTCCTCTCCTCCTCCTCCTCAAAGTCTAATCAACACAAAGCTAGATCACGAAATTTCATTCACAAACGCAATCCTCCATTAGTACCACACAAACAAAGCATCAGAGAAATCAGTAACAAAAAAAAAGTTGGACCGATTAATCCGAGGGAAAAATAAACAGACCGACTAAGTCGGATGGATTCCCTTGCCCCCCAATCTACGCTACGCGGCGGATCATCCAAGCGGAACGGAGGAAGAGAATGAGGCGTACCTTCGATCCGATCCGACCGGAGATGGCGGGGGGAGCACCGCGCCGCACCTCACCGCACCGGCCGCGCGCGTCACCCCCCTCCCCTCCCCTCCCTCCAACCCCACCGCCTCGGCCAATCCGCACACGGGAAGTCGTCGTCGTCGTCGGCGGCGGCGGCGTCGTATTGGGCGGGGTCGTCCACGCCGGTGGCCAACGCCGGCCTCCCTCCTCGCCGGCTGCTCCCTCACTCCGGCCTCCGGCAGATGGGAACAACAGAGAGAGAGAGAGTTTGGAGAGAAAAATGAGAAATACTTTTCACAGTCAAATAGTAGACGGAGAGAGATTTGTTTTTTTTTTTTTTTTTTTTTTTTTTGCGATTTCAGTTTGCATGTTTCAAAATAAAGTTGTGAAAGGGTATCTGAGGGGGAGAGATCAGATCATTAGAGATAAAGCTTTGGAACTCCTTTATTATGTGTCACAGTTGAAGCTTTTCCTATATTGTAGAAAAACACTAAAAATAGGGTGTGGATCTTGATTTTATCCAATGTGAACATGTTACAGGGGGCTACTGTAATTGTAATCGCCACCACATGTTAATGATTATCTAAAAAATGTTAATGATTTTTCTATAAAAACCAAGTTTTACCATGTTTGTTTGTGTTAGAAGAGAAAAGGGATACTCCTTGTTCCATAATATAATTTTTTTTATCATGAGACAGTACTTTATTATCTACATATCCATTTTATTATTAGTTTATTCCCCATCATCCATTTTTTATTAGATACTTTCCCACCTATCATTTTTTTACTATTTTCATCTATCACCTTTTGTACATTATTGTTCTTCTACTACTTCCTCTAATTTTTTTTAAGAATATGGGATGGTGGAAGTGTACTATTATAAGATACTAATATTTTTTTTAAGATAGAGATGAAAGAAATCATTTTATAGTCTCCTCTAGATACGAGCATATTACACCATATAATTTTAAATATAAAATAGTGTGGACTTGTAACGATTTTTCCTTTCGTTTATATTACGTTGGAAAACACGGTCATTCTTTTATGAAAGGGGTATTACTTATTGGCACATACACAACATGATAAAAGATGAAAAAGTGTATGGAAGTTCCAAAACAACTTATACTTAGCACAGAAACCTAGTCAGAGGAAAGAAAATAAATTTCAAGATTAAAATTAGACACACCATTCTAACATAGATGAAATTTAGTTTATAACAATTATTCAAGGGCACAAAAAATGAGTTAAACATTACGAAGTTGATAAGTTGTTTTAAAAAGGTTTTTCTAAGAAAGATTGATGGATATTTTTTTTCTTGGAAATCGTAAAATTTAGGATCTTTGGAAGTGTGCCTAGTCCATAGTATATAAGCTACCAAGAACATACCAGAAAGTCCAATAATAGGTAGCTGGAAATTGAATTCAACATGATTATACGTAGTCAATTAAAGCCATTATAATGCCAACATATAACACATTGTCCCTGTTATAATTTCCTACATATTTTGTATTTTTGACTTAACAACCTTTGATAGAACAAAGTTACGATTTTCTAGTAGTGCGTTAACATCTTCACAAAAGAGCCATAAATAATTTTTATCTTCACTGAGTTTGTACGCTATTTAAGTTTGTTTTGCTCCTACTCTGCCGATGAGATTATTAGACATAGTATCAATACAATACATGCGATGAAGTAATGCAATACAACACAACACAATGCAATTCAATACAATAAGAGGGAGAGAAAATGAGAAATAGATGGAGAGAACAGGGAAGAGAGAGAGAATGTGAAATAGATGGAAGGGGTATTTGGTAAGATGCCATTTCCATTACACACATTTCCGTTCAAACTGAGTTGTGAAAGAGTCCCAAAGATAGGGAGAGAGAAATAGATGGAGAGAAACGTGAGAGAGAGAATGAGAATGAGAAATAGCTAAATAGATGGAGGGGGAGAAGCATTTGATGATTTTGTCATTTCTGTTACACATGTCCTCGTTCGAACTGAAGTTGTAAAATTAGAGGGACCATCCCACATGACCCACACACTAAAATTAGAGAGTATGTAAGTCCTAGGATAGGTGGCTTAGGTTAGATAAAATTGAATTCAACATGATTACACATAGCCAATTAAATAAACAGTATTAAACATGGAAACTTGCTTCTTGTCACTTTTATGAATTTCCTATTTTTGACTTAAACAATTTTCTCTCTGCTAAGTTTTTTCCCAATTTTGTTTTAGTTTGCTCCTACTCCAACTATGGCAGTTACGGGAACAATAGACATACATAGTACCGATACAATCCAATAATGAGTTCAAGTTCCTCTAACTTAACGTCTCTCTTAATCTCTTTCCTATTACCTTGGTCCTCATTAGATAATACAAGCAGCAACATATATAATGGTATGATTCTACATATCAATCTACTATCTGTGTTATTCTGTTTTCAAATGTATGCTGGATGAATGCACTTTTATATGCGGGAATGATGAAGCAAATGGTCACATCAAACTTACACTAGCAAATAGGGTTTATATATGTCAAGATGAAATCATGTGTACCACATTATTTGCAAAATAAATAAATAAAATGGATATTAGTAATCCAACTAGAACTAACAAATTCTGTTGATGAGTTATTAATTCTGTTTCTTCCCTTGATTTCTTATAAAAGCAATGTGTATTTCTTGTTTGTCCATCGCAGATGAATTTAGATATGGAATATTAAGTGTGCTCATCTAGGATATCCTTATAGAATGCATATGGATTCTATAGGATATCCTAGATGAAAATAACCCAAAAAAGATTCAATTTTCTGACCTTTGATTCGTGTGGAGATCCCTACTCAAGTTATCACCATCTGCTCCGTGCTGCCTTCATCTTCTTCCATTGACATTTGGACTTAGGTTAGGTTCAGCATGGGAGTTGAGGGTGGTAGGTTCTAGATCTAAAGAGAGATTGGAGTGATAATGATGATTCAGAGAGAAGTCAGAGAGGAGTTTCTGCCAACGAAAGCCATGTGTGATGAATTGGCAATGAATTTGGTTAGAGACTAGGCGAGAGATGCCAATTGGTTAGAGGTGACGACAAATCAATGGAAATAACCACTAAAGATGGGGAAGAATAGCACAACTAAACCAATTTCCCCAAAGAAAATAAAGAGCTCCACCAATAGAAAACATGTGGTTGGAAGGGGAACATAACGGTGGTTGGAAGTGACAAAGGGAGGCCGATGGGAGCTTCCTGCCATAAGGGTGGTGGGAAGTGGCAAAGGGAGGCCGATGGGAGCTTCCTGCCATTAGACCAATGTTGGTAAGCAGCAAGGTGAAGGGCCACGGTCGGCGATGGCGGCTATGAGGTGGGGGTGGAGGCTGATAGGGTTTGGGAAGGAGAGAGACGGGTATTATATATATCATTTTGCAAGGATTAGAGACGGTGGATTTGACATCCAATGGCTAGAAATTTTATGGCTTCTCTTCTAAAAACAGAAAGGGATTTTTTTCCTTTTGCCACTCATTATAAATGTATTATCACTTTTGCCACTGAAAATTTGCAGTTCTCTCTTTGACCATCTTCCTTAGTGTGTATTTCTATTTCTTTTTTATCACCGTCTAATGTTGTTAACCAATGACCATCAAGTTTGCAACTAAAAGGCTGTTACGCCCTTGTAGATGTTCCACAAAAAACATTGAACTCTAAACAAGAACCATAAAAAATATTAAGAAAACTAATTATGGCCACTTAGAATATATTAATTTTAATAAAAGAACAAAATGAAAATTATATTATTTTTTAAAAAATTCCACCATGGGAATGTTCCACCCAAAATATCTATACTAGAGAATTATGTGCATTGCTATTTATTTTTTTATACTATAGAATTACAAAAGGGTCCTTAGGAACATACAATATTACAAACAAACCCTTGTAAAATGCCATGGGCTAATCCGAGACATACCGATTTTCCCAACGAGGAGATGCTAGAAACTAGGGTCAAAATTATTGCAAAGCAGATTACACGTACGGAACACCCACTTCTATATAAACGATTTTTCTATATGAGGATACCTATAGGTTACAGACGGACTATAACTGATCGCACCTGCAAAAATCAACTTGTGTTTTCGCATACAGCTCCTTAAAAGACCTGTATACGAAAATACATTTCTGCAAGTGGACACCTATTTTCTTATTCGGGCCTATTAAGAGGTCCGCCTGCGAAAAGTCCAGCCTACCTCCCTCCACCTTAAAAATTCTACCCACTCCCTCATTCTTATCCACTCCTCCCTCATTCTCTCTCCTTATCCTCTCCATTCTTATCCACTCCAGCCTCTCCACTCCTCCCACATCCTCTCCCTCGTTCTTATCCTCCTCTCCTCAGCCGCGGTGGTAGACTCGAGAGTAGTGGTGGTGGGTAGGAGCAGTATTGGCAGGCTCGAGCGCGCCGGCAGCGAGCGGGAGCGGCTCCCTCCGGGCTCGGGAAGGGCGGGTCCAGAGCTCGACAGAGGAGGCGAGGGGTGACGATAGCAGCGGCGGAGCCATCCCCTGCGCCGGTCCGACGGTGGCAGCAGAAGGTGCCCGGCAAAGGAGGCGATGATGGACCACACCTAGCTAGGTTTTTCTTAAGGATTTTTTTTCGAATATCTTTTTTGTGTGCAATGCGGACGACATAATCACCTGCACGCGAAAATCAGATTTTTCGCAAACGGGTGCGCCACCCGCACATAAAAATAACGATTTTCTCAGATACTTTCAGACATATGGATGGCCTACCAGCACGGAAAATAGGTTTTGACCGTAGGGAAAAAATCTTCTATAGTAGTGACCAACCGACCACTACTAGAGTGGATTAAATCAATGACCATCGTAAGAAGGATTAAGGAAGATGGACACTCCATCACTACCACGAGAAGGAGATGGACACCGAAACTAGTACCGAAGTTCTCTGAGGCAACGCCACGTGGCTCCGTTCGTTTGCACGGTATGGGAAAAGTAAGCCTTGTGTAACGTGAGCGCACTTCCCTAGCTGTAAACCATTTTACCTAGAAGTTTTTTCAAAAATCTATTTTTAAAGTTTTACAATAATTAATACTTAATTAATCATGCGCAATAACCCACCGTTTTTTTCCAAGGAATAGCCCAAGCAAATATTTGGATTGAAGGAAGCCTAGCATATTGGTGAGGGAGTAGAATCAAACCCCCTTCTACGGATGGGCAGAAAAAGATTGAACCTGTCGAGGAATGATCCTCTCTAGCGGGTGATCGTGAGATCCCCTTTTGTGAGTTCGGCCGGGGGAAAAGACACGCTTGATGAGATCGTTGATCCGCCCTGAGTGCTTCGAGATCGCGCACGGGTGTCAAGATTATACAGGTTCAGCCCGCTATGGAGTGTAATACCCTACTCCTGTGGATGGGATTTATGGTTGAGTGTTACAAATGTTCCTAAACTCCGGAGAGCACTCTCGCTCTTCTTCTCCTAGGGTTTAGGCCTACTGGGAGTCATCCCTTTTTCTCGGTGGGCAAGGTCCTCCTTTTATAGTTCAAGGGGATACCACATGCACCGCTTCTACCTACTCTATCACGGGAGGGGGACCCACTCTACTCAGACCGGACCACGATCCGTGCCTTCGCCCGGAAGCTAAGCGGCCGTCCGTCCTTGAGTGGGACCCAGCGCTACCTCCCGCCTGGCACGGGGGACAGCCCTGTCATTCCCTCTTAAATGAACGAAGACTTGTGGCGGTCCTTCTCACGTGGAGGGAGCTCCGGATGATGCCTTGATGGGACGGAACATACCTGCCTCCACTCCGCCGGGTACAGGGGCGAACGTGGGGGCACGACTGCCCGTCCGACCGGACGTGACCGCCGACGGGCCGGTCATAGTCTGGTCACGCCTGATTGACGTGGGTCAATCGGGCCGCACCGCATGTCCGCCCTTACCGCATTAAATGCGGTGAGGGACGGTTGGGGCGCCGCGCATTGATGGCGGTTCAGTCTGAGTCTCCTCCTCGCGTGCTCCCCTCGCCACATGGCAGCTGGGCGAGGGCCTTATGGCGAGGCAGCGCGAGGGCCTGAGGGGCGTAATGTGGCACCCCGAGGCCCCCTTGCTGCCCTTGTGTCTTCCGAGGTGTGGGGGGAGGGCCAGGCTATAGGGCCACGTGGCTGGATGGGAAGGTAACTCCCCCGTACTTCGCATACCCCCGGGCCCATATCACCGACAGAACCGAAAAGGCGAAAAGACTGAGACCGAGAAATCTGGTCCTAAACAGTGAAAGACTGAATTTTGTTTGATCCATTCGGTTAGTCTCCTCGGTTAACCCAAAAATGAAAAAACCGAATTAAAAATCTCCAATATGATTAAACTCTAATTTTCACATCCCTACTCCTTATAGGCATGCATCCCAATAAGAGTCTTTACTGAGACGTGCTTAGAATTTTTTTTGTGATTTTTGTGTTGAAAAATTATATGATTTATTTGCATATATGAAACGGTTGTTGAATTTCGATCAGAACTGAGACCGAATTTGCCGGTCCTAGCATTTTTGTGTTGAAATTTGGTCTTCATTTTTCAATGATTGAACTGACCGAAAGACCGAAAACCGAAGACCAAGATCAAAATTTTTGGTCTGACCGAATGCCCACCCTTACCCCCTCCCCCTAGATGGTTGCCAGAGAGCCACAAAAAATGGAGGGGAAGAGGGACCAGTGTGTGAAGGAGGTTCCCCATTTTCCGTGTCTTAGGAAAGCTAAAAATTTCACCCACCATTCGTCTTGGAATTTTTACATTTTGAAAACTTATTTGAACATATACCCTTGAAAAAACTTATATCAGGAGTAGATCCTTTTTCTCGGGTTCAGGGTTATTGGCTCTGAGATTCAATGTCTCGGTGCACATCCTAGCCCCTGTGATAGCTAAGTCGCTGATATGAAAGGGGCCGGCGCTAAACTCTTTGGCGTCGAGGACCTATTTATATAGAAAATTCAAAAAGAGTTAAAATCTAAATATTTTTCTTATAAATAGGTCCTCAACACCAAAGATATTGATATCAGGCCTATTTGTGATAAAAAAATATTTACATTTTGACTCTTTTCAAAAAATATTTTACAAACAAGTCATCAACGCCATAATGTTTGGCACTGACCCCTCTATGTCTCGGCCTCTCGGGTGTGAGGGGGATGACGCTAATGCCCAACATCATTATACTTTGGCGCTAGGGTCATTGGTACCTATAAAATGATCTATTTCTGGAATAAGTTTTCTAATGATCTATTTATAAAATAAGTTCTTAAAAGGGGCCAAAACATAAAAAATCCAGACCATTTGTCACCAAAGTCACTCATAGAAGCACCGTTACCCAGACAGCCCTGTCCCACCCTCTCTTGACAGCAGAAAATTTCTCCCGATTAGAAACAGACCCCGTTTAGATCCGGAGGGCTAATAATTAGCCCTCCGAAATCTTACTATTTAGAAGTATTTAACGTAGATTCCTAACAAAAACTCATTTCATAACCCCTGGGCTAATTCGCATGACAAATATAAAAAGGTATATTAATTTATGATTAGCGAATGATTACTGTAGCATCATTCATCATTGTAGTAAAACATGGATTAATTAGGTTTACTGGATTCAGCTCGCAAATTAACCTAAGGATTATGAAATGGGTTTTGTTAGTAATCTACCTTTAATACTCCTAAATAATAAGATTTTGGAGGGCTAATTAGCCCTCGGATCCAAACAGGGCCAAAACCTACAACAGTTCCATGTAAATTTTCTTTAGAGATTCATTGACCGTGATTTCTTTCACCTAAATCATCTGCGAAAACGAATTATAATTCCCCCGAGTTAAGCAAACCGAAACGTCATTGCTTCATACTCATACGTTCTACTTCCTCCCAAAACTTCCATGGGACTAGCCCCGGTCCGCCCCTGGATACGGCACACAGAATGACAGAAAGGCACTACTAATTTGTCATGCCATACAATATACAAGAACCAACATGATCAGTTTCTGTCCGTCAGATGGTGACCGAGCGGCTGCCACGCCAACGCCATGGATAAAACAAATGCCTCTGCGTCGCCATTTTGCAGCATCATCATCAGCTCCAACGCTCCATGCAGAAGGCAGGCAAGTAGCCGGCAGTGAATCAGTCCCGAAAAGGCAGGAGAATCAACAGCCATAAACTATCTCATAAACTAATCTTATACCATGCTACAAAGTACACACTGGCTATCCAAAAAAATTGTATGTTACACACTCCCTCTTTCTATATCAGGTAATACTTCCACAGTTCCACACCCATTAGTTTAGGGGGGGGGGGGGGGGGGGGAAGGAGCAACAAGTGGCTGTCATTGCCAAGTTGCCATTGATAATATCATAATAAATTAAGCCCTTTTTGCAGGCTGCAAGTTACTACTACAATATTCAGAAAGGAGAGGCATGCATGATTGACAGTGTGTATGACAGTATGAGTGAGGTTAGTTGCCTCTGAGTAGCCAAAGATTAGGTATATCAACTAGATCGATGATAAGTTTAAATTCAATCAGGAAAGGGCAAGCAAAGCAATTTCAGGTTGTATCTGAATTCTGAACACTAAAGCTAGAGAGCAAGAACCTTGCAAATTCTACTTCATGAAGATAATAAAGCTGAAGGAGGTTGCAGTGCATGTACATCAATCAGGACTACTGCAAATCAGCAGCAAGCAAGAACAGTTGATGCAAGTTCTGAATCCCCAGCTCATCAGCAAGCAGAGAGCGTAACCGAGTCACTGCCTAATATCAAATACAACATCAACCTGCATCATAACTGTGTTCTTGTGCAAATCATCAGAAGTTACACTCTTAATCGATCGCGCCGAATTGCGCTGCGAATTCGCTCAACGGAAGCGCGGTAATCGCGTTATTACTCTAGCTTAAGCATCATCTCCAACAAGACAGAGATGCATATCACATCACATCATCCCTGCATAATCTCCAGAGGTGATGATCTGATACCCACATTGCTAGTAGTATATACACATGAAGTAATTATCACAAGCACAAGTAAAGGTTTGCTTGGCATTCTTGGCAATGGCTGGCCGCCATGGCGGCATCCATGAGAGAGCAAAAGAAGTAGAGTGGGCATACCGAACCATGGGTGTGGGTGTCGCAGTCAGGAGTAGAGGGGGCGCTCGGTCCAGGCGCCGGCGACGTGGCCGTTCTCGCAGACGTAGGCGCGGACGACGGGCTCGCCGTCGTCGTGGTAGCCGTAGAAGCTGCGGAGGCAGAAGGCGGCGTAGAGGTCCCAAGCCTCGGTGCAGCCGCAGAAGGCGCAGTCGACGGCGACGGTGGGGCGGCGGGTGTCCCGCAGGGCGCGGCGCACCTGGGACCTCGGGAAGTCGTGGAACACGCCGCGGAACACCATGTACTTGCGGCGCTCCTCGGCGTGGACGCACCCGGGCCAGTCGCAGATGTAGAGGCGGTCGCCGCGGAACCTGCTCGCCAGCAGCTTGTTCCCTTGCTCCCTGCTCAGCGTCCACGACCCGGACGCCAGGTGCGCCGCCACCGTCCCCAGCCACCGCCGCGCCCGCCTCCTGCTCCCCGACGCCACCCCTCGCCGCGCCGCGGCGTCCTCCCCTTCCTCCGCCGCCGCGGCGGGGGCGGGGGTCGCAGCCGTGTTTGAGATCTGTGCCGCCTCGGAGGGGGAGCAGTCGTAGGCGGCGTCGAGGTAGAGGTCGTCGTAGAGCGACCACGTGGTGGCGGCGGCGGCGGCGGAGGCGGAGGAGGAGGGGTCGGGGGGTGGGGCGGGGGCGGAGGTAGCGGTGGAGGCGTTGTCGACGGAGGAGGAGGAGGAAGGGGAGGGGGCGGGGACGGAGAGGTCGGGGCCGATGTCGAGCTCGAGGCCGAAGTCATCGGAGGGCTCGAGGAGGACGCCGGCGCGGAGGAGGCCCGGGCAGCAGACGGAGAGCTTGTGGAGCGCGGCCCACGCCCTGGGCGCGCCGTCGGGGGACGGCGGCGGGAGCAGCTCGGCGGGGAGCGCCCGCGTCAGGCGCGGCGGGAGGCACGCCGCCCTGAGCAGCGCGGCGAGCCGCGGCGACGCGCACGACGCCCTCGCCCAGTCCCGCGGGTCCCCCTCCAGCCTCCCCAGGATCTGCAGCAGCACGTCGTCCGCCAGCACCGACAGCGGCGACGGCGAGCCCCCCTCCGCCACCGCCTTCCTCTTCCCGCCTCCGCCGCCGCCCCGCGACGCCGCGTCCTCGTCGGCGCTCATGGCGTTCGTTCTCCAACTTTCCCGGCGCGACGAAGCTTTTTTATTTTATTTTGGGGTGCATAAAAATGAAATTGGTTTGGGTTTTGGATCGCGGTGGAGAAGAGAGCGGGGGTGGAAGTGGAAAAGGTAGTTGGATTTTTTTTTTTTTTTTTGTGGAGGCGATGTAATGTTGGGGGGATGATGCATTCTGTCCATGGATTGTTTATTATTTGTTGGGGGAAGAGAACGTGTGGATGGAGTTCGTGCGTGTGGCGCTAATCACTAGTGCCTGCAAATGATGAGAGAAGCGGATCCCTGTTGCGCCGCTCTAAATATTCACTAAAAATAATACTAATGAGTAAAATGCGACACATGTAACTAAATTTATTCATCTATGTCATTTAACATGTTAAAATATATAACATGGTAAAGTGTATTATTCTGACTCCAAATTACCACGACCCCTCTACGATCCTACGTGATGCTTACATATCATGCCACGTGGATACTAAAATAACATGTCATATGAACATTTCAGATCCAAACTTTCTTTTTTTTCCTCCACTACATTTTTTTCCCCTCTTTTTCCCACATCAAAAGAAAGGAAGAACAGAAAAAATGGAGAAAAAGATAAATAAAATGAGTCAACACCCATGTAGCATGTCACATGAGCGCCGTGTAGGATCTCAGAGAGATCATGAAAATTTAGAACCTGAATGATACACTTTAACAAGTTTACGTATCTAAAAATGTATTTTTAGAGTTTGGGGACATGGATGACATGAGCGAACTAAGTTTAGGGACCGGCATTGCGCTTTACTCAAAAATAAGCTCTATAAGCATACTGGTAGCACTAAATTATATCAAAATACGCGAATAAGAAAAACAACATATTTACAAATGAAAAATTATTTGTGAATAAAACTTTTATGTACGTGTTCTTAGCAACCTAAAAGCAAAGGCTGAAAAATAAACTTCGATGAAAAAAAAACTCAAAATCAGCTTCAAATTTAAGGTTGAAAATTCAAATTTTGACTGATAAACATAAGCATAAGCAAAAAGATGAGATCCATAGTATTGTACTAGATACCACCATCTACTACTACAAATCTGGATGAAACTAGGTGATGTCGAATACTAGGTGATATCGAATACAGTAGTATTTTAGAACGAATGGTGCATTACCACCCACTCTCCTAGGTAAAAACACATTTGACACGTCATTTAGTAGTCCACTCATATAATAGTTACATATATTTATATACTACACCATTATTAATAAATGGCCAACCTCTTATACATGCATAGAGTATACCCTTTGCTAGAGTAGAGACCTGACATGTCTAGGGAAGGTATTTTGGTTTGTTCAAAATATAACAAATGTAAAATTAGATAGTCCAAAGTGAGAGGATTGGTTAAAGGTGATCCAAAGTAAAACTTTCAAAATAAAAACAGCCCGATATGCAATTCACTTTATTTTTGAGTAATTTCTTAGGTAAAAGTTACCATGGAATATAAATAGCAACACTGTAGCAGACTTCAATTCCTGTAGTTGTATGCCTCCACGATGATAGCCGGCTTGGATTCTTTTAGGAGAGGAATAAAAGACATGCCATATGTATTAGTATGGTATTATAAGTATAATTGGATCAAACTACCCTCACATTCTCCCTTACTCCCTTACTTTTTTTTACATGAAACAGCTGGAGAGTCGCCTATTGTGCTATAATAATAATAATAATAATAATAATAATAATAATAATAATAATAATAATAATAATAATAATAATAATAATAATAGTAGTAGGGGTTTACGTACAGGACGAAAGAAAAGACACAGAAAGAAAGAAAAAGAAAAAGAAACGAAATTACAGAATGCTATCTATCCATGATTGCCATAGGGGTTTGTCTACTTCTTTTGCCATGTGCATATGCAAGCTAAATTCAGTCTTAAAGCTGTCCTTCCATTTATCAAAACTGACCGGAATATTGTTGAATACGTAATCATTTCTTTTGCTCCAAATGTGCCAAGATCCAATTGCAAGCACTTTAATGAAGAATTTGTGATGGAAATTGTTATAGGCAGTTGTGATTATCGACGGGAGATACACGTAGACCGGATACATAGGGTATTGGGTACGTTGGTACGAGGATCTACACGATACGACATCAAGCAAACAATAAGACAAACATTATACTGGTTAAGGCTCCTCGTAAGGTAATAGCTCTAATCCACTTTATATGAGATTGATATGGAAAACCAAGGATTACAATAGAGAACAGTCGATCTCGAGATTACTAGCGAGACCCTTGTTGAGATGGTTTCGACGAGATCTCCCGGCGAGTAGGCTTCACGTCCTCCGGATTGTAGGCTATGGTGGTGGTATTGGCGCTATGATTCGATGCCATAGGACCCCCCCCAGGGGGTGTGTATTTATACCGTGAGTTAACTTTATCTCCAAGTAGAACTCGGAGATACCGAACCCAGCACGATATAGTACAATCCTAATCCTCTTCAAGTAGGACTCTGCTATTCACTTACCCGTGAGGATTATTTCCATAATCTCTTATTGATTTCCTTATCATATATGAAGATGTATCATACATATGAAGGTATGCCATATCCGTATATTCCATAAGCCGTAGGATAGAAGGTATGCCATATCCGTAACCATGACAGTGATCATATTTATAAATTCTCCTGTCAGATTCCATTGAATTCCAATGTGTTGCCAGCATTGTTGTGCAAAAGGGCAGGAGAAGAATAAATGAAACATGTCTTCATTGAGCGTAGTATGACACATAACACACCTGTCACCACTCTTAATGTTGAAAATTTTCTTTTGAATCATTTCTCTTGTGTTGAGACTGTCCAGTAACATCAGCCAAAGGAACACTTTTAATTTCATAGTACATTTGCTATGCCATATCAGTATCAATGGTTTGTTTGTTGTGATGTGTCCAAAGAACATGTTATAGACCTTTTTTTTATTGGTATTGATCAGAGTTCCATAGGTATTTCCATTTATCAGGTTCATTGGTGAGGTCAATGTTTAGAAGATTATTCTCTAGGATGTGCCACTGCTGCATTGCTTGATTTGATAATGGTATGTGAAAATTATGTTTGAACTCATGGATTGATAAGAAGTCTTGTACTGATATGTCTTCATTTTTTTGCATATGAGAATAAAATGGAGAACTCATTTTGTAGACAAGAATTGTTCCATTTGTCTTTCCAGAAAAGAGTGGTTTCTCCTGAGCCAATATGTACAAATGTGATTGCCCTGAACAGGGGGTTAGCCTGAAAATGTCTTTCTACCAAAAGGAGCCTTTTTCTTTATGTGGGGGTATGGTAGAGTGAGAGTAGTATTTATTCCATATCAAGTGTACCCACGACAGGTCTTTTTTGTTGTAAAACTTGTCTAGATGTTTGATTAGCAGAGCCGTGTTCTCAAGTTCCAGATTGATGATTCCAAGTCCCCCTTTTTTCTTAGGTTTGCAAACCAGATCCCATGTAGCCAAGCAATGAGTTTTAGTTTCTAGAGTATTGCTTTTTCTCCATAGATAATGTCTTCTTGCTCTGTCAATGTGCTAGATCACTTTCTTTGGAAGATGTAGGATGCACATGTAGTATGTTGGAAGCGATGATAAGACTGAGTTAACCATTGTTAATCTTTGACCATAGTTCAAAAAAGCTGTGGTTGATGGGAGTCTCCTTTCAATTTTGTCAATGAGTATGGCAAAGTCAATGATTTTTTTTGTTTGGTAGTAACCATTGGGCGGCCCAGGTATGTGAAAGGTAGGGCCCCTATGGTGCATCCAAAGGTTCCAGCCAGGATTTTCAACTTTTGGCTATAAGTGTTGGTAGGGATCATACAAGATTTGTGGAAATTTATTTTTAAACCAGCGCAGAGAGTGTAGGTGTTCAACAAGGCTTTGAGACAAAACAGTTCTTTTTGATCAGTTTTCATGATTATCAGAGTATCATCAGCATATTGGATGATTGGAAAGTGAGCGTTTGTCTGCGGAATAGGCATGGAAAGAATACCCAAAGAGTGAGCTACGTTACTCCATTACTCCATTCCACTCTAACTTTCAACTTGCTCTCGAAACAATATGTTAAATTCTTGGATGGAGGGAGCACAATATAAATACTTTAGAATGATGGATGCTCATATGTTGAAATATTTCAAAATGATGTGGAATAGTAATTTAACATGCTTGCATATTGAGCTCGAGAATATAATAAATAAATGATAAACTAGATGATGGCCCACACTTTGATGTGAAATTTATGGATAAAAGTATATTAAATATTATAAAAATAATGGATGTTATATGTTCAAATATTTTAGAATGATACTTTGACATACTTACATTGAGCTATAGAATGTAATAATTTATAGGTGATGTGACAAGTTTGCCTGAGATTTAAGATATAATATTTTTTAATAGATGATGAGACATTATGTTCACATGTTGAGCTTAAATTAAAATGTAGTAGGTTGTAAGTTGTAACTATATACTCCCTCTGTCCCAAAATACAAAGGATGTTTGATGAATGGAACACATCGTAGTACTACGAATATACACATGAGTCTATTCAGATTTGTAGTAGTACGATATGTCTCATCCATCCAAAATCACTTATATTTTTGGACGGAGGGAGTAGAAGTTATAAATAGAACATGGATGCTTTGCACCATTCACGTGCACAATGCTTCCATGATATCCTTGTCACATATTGGTCCATTTTACTATACATAATACATAATAGAACCATAAACCTGTCTACTCTACAGTATCATATTTTACATTAAACCTAACTGTGTTAAATATTTTGTTTTCGAAATTGTTGTACTACGAAGTGAGCATAGATCATATGTTAGGTTCCTTGTGGTGGAACCAGCCCACTCGGGTTCAAGTTCTAGATTTGACACAGTGCTCCCATTTATGGCTATTTATTTTTCATTGGTACGTACCCGTCGATAGCGAGTCCCCTATGGTGACCCCGTCAATCTTAAGATATGCTGACCTAGTCTTTCAAAGATGCTTATAGGGGTAGAGTATGCATGTGTGTCTTCATAAGGGGGAGCGCTTGTGGTGATTTCGTCAATCTCAATATATATTGGCCCATTCTTTCGGAGGTGCTCATATGGGTAGGGTATACGTGTGCGCATTCATAGGGGTGAGTGTGTGCGTGCTGTGAGCGCTTGCGATGACTTTGTCAATCTCAATATATGCTGGCCCATTCTTTCGGGAGTCCTCATGGGGTAGGGTATGCATGTGTTCATAGGGGTGAATGTACGCGCATTGTGAGCGGCATGTGTTTGTATTGTATTTCTGTTTCTTAAAAAGAAAAGAAATTCTTGTACTGTATTGTCTATATTATGTATTACCCATGCTTTTGCCATTGAGAGAAAATATTTGTTGAAACTGTCCAACTATGCAATCAAAATATGGAGAGTATCCCCATCAATCATATGAAAAATTAAATTATCTTTACTACTTAAAAAACGAAATCTGCTTCCAACCGCCTTGGTTCGCTCATCCGTTATTGCCATTAGCGATTCGGTATTGTATTTCGGATCGTCTGCTTTGAAGCAACACAAGAGTTAGGATGGTATACTAACCACATGCGATGAATCTAGCACACGTCGCTGACCCCCCAAAAAATCATGCGGCGCTCCGAGTCCTAGCAAAATTATAAGAAAAATAATTATATATTTGGTGATGTTCTACACAAGATTTACTTGATTTCATCCCAAAAACCCACAAACAAGCACATAAATGTGATACTATACACTTTTTGGATGTGATTAGTGACGACATATCAAAGTGATGGCGTAGCCCAAACACCACAGCTTATGAGCAAGGGTGGATGAGTGAACTTCGATGGGCTCATTTTCTTCTTCCTTCTCCAGCCCCCTACTCTTCTTCCTCTTCCTATTTCCCCCTCCACTATCTCCTTCTCTCCATAGAGATCGAACGGGGCTCGAGCCCCCCTCCCTCCCTTCCCTCTAAAGCCACGCTGGATCTGTCCCTGCTTATGAGTAACAATTTGATTCAATACTACAATTAGAGTGCCACTATTTTAGCCATACATAACCATATTCTTTGAGAACTTAAATTTTTTTTTAGCTGACTTCACAGAGGTGTGCCTCATCTAGCCCTATCAAGTAGTTGCCAAATGAGGAGTCAAGTAGTTGCCACACAGGGAGAGAAATAATGTCTTTGGTGGTGACTTCGACTCTAACTCATGAACTATAAAAAAAAAATAAAGTAATGAAAATAGTTTACATGTAAAACTTTTATGTCTATGTTATTAGCAGTAAGTTAATGTTGAAAAATATACGCAATGAAAAAAACAATCTGCTTACAACTTAATTATGACTATGAGCATTAAGAGCTACACAATCAAATCGGGCATACGAACCAACGACAGTGCCCTCTTTCTTTTGGCATGCAAATGGAAGGTGGTTCAGACTTTAGAGGTAAGCTAACATGAAGAGCAATTGCTTGTGACAGGGACATTTGGGCTAGCCTCATCTAAGCACACTCAATCGAATTGCTTTCTTAGCATACCGAATCCAGTGCTACGGACATGTGCGACTTAGGATATACTAAGGGCTGCTTAGTTCCTAAATTTTATACGTTGTCACATCGAATGTTTGATACATGCATAGAGTATTAAATGTAGAAAAAAACCAATTACACAGTTCGCCAAGAAATTGCGAGACGAATCTTTTAAACCTAACTACACGATGATTTAACAATGTGGCGCTACAATAAACATTTGCTAATGACAGATTAATTAGGCTTAATAAATTCATCTTGCAGTTTTCTGGCGGAATCTATAATTTGTTTTGTTATTAGACTACACTAATAATTTGCCCGTGCTAACGCTACGGATATATTTAACAATACAGAAATATATGATTCAGATAATAAAAAGAATGGTTTAATATATTGCTAATTATATAACAAATGTATATTTCCCACAATATATATTGCTTCAAACTAACATTTTGCATACTCTATACACAAGGCAATCCATTTGCATGCACAGAAGAACAAATAATCAAGCTTCATTGAAATTGTATTTTAAACCATAAAAGATATAAAAGTAAACACTCCAGCAAACATAATAAAAAAATACCTCATATCCATTGCGTATATTTTTCAACATTAACTTACTGCTAATAACATAGACATAAAAGTTTTACATGTAAACTATTTTCAAGGGAGCGATGACTTGACGATGAGGCGACGGTGGTCGGCGGATGGGGCAGTGGCGAGGCCCGGTTGCCTTGGACGGTGAGGCGGCACTGAGGGAGGGGGGATCACGGGTGATGGTGAGCGATTGCCGGTGACCTGTCGACGGAAACTGTCCGCCGGCGACGGATCCGTGGCGACTTGAGGGCGAGGTGGAGGGGATCCGGTGGATGGTGGCATTTAGGGCTAGGAGATGCGGTATTTTGGGGGCAGAATAGCGAGTGCATGATTTATTTTTTTTGGTTTCTGAAATTGCCACGAGTGCGTGATTTTTGGAGAGATCGGCAGCATCCATGCAGGTGGGAGGGGGCATGCGCGCGCAGGTGGGAGGAATCAGTTGGGCCGATCTTCGTGGGGAGGTGGGGCAAATCTAGGACGTCGGATCTTAGCGAGACAATCTGACTGTTGAGTGATGAATAAAAGAATGAGTGAAACCATTTGTTAAACAGTAGGACCAACCAGATCCAACTGAAGAATGTTGGTCCGCCAAACTCATGACAATTGCTTGTCCTTTAACTTCTATGGTTGCTTGAAACCTCCCAACGTCAGAAACTGCTTCTACAGCTGCCTCCCAACCAAAATACAAATTATAATCTATATTCTCGATAGTAATCATTAAGATAGAAAGGCAAATTACAGCTAGTGAACTATTTATCGTAACCAGATCAACACGAAAAGTACCTTTTTAGCAGGTCTAATGCACATCGAAAACGCTACTAGATTGGAGGAGTGCACGGAAGCAGGAGCACATCACCTCTGACTTTGTTGCAGAAGGAGCACCACGATTCTTCGGCAGCAGATCCATGGGCGGCCCTTCCTTGCCTCCGCCATCGTCGCGAAGGTCAGGGAGAAGGAGACCGCCCCAGCGATTCCGGCTGGCATTGCCACGAGCGCGTGATTTTTGGAGAGATCGGCGGCATCCACGCAGGTGGGAGGGGGTACGTATGCGCGCGCAGGTGGGAGGAATTATTTGGTGCGATCTTCGTGGGGAGGTGGAGGAAAATCTGGGACGTTGGATCTTAGCGAGACAATATAGACCGTTGAGTGATGAATGAAAGAATGAGTGGAATCATTTGTTGAACTATAGGGGTATAGATAGATTTAATAACAAAACAAATGTTATATATCTATCTATCTATATCTATACCTAATAATAATAATTAAAAAAATAAGTAAAGCTTATGGTATACCTTTTGGTCGTATCTTTTTTTTGGCTGTTTTTTTTGCCAGATTCCTTTTTTTCGTGTTTTTTTTTCATCCGGTTTCTTTTTTTTCGGTGGTCGAATTTTTATCTCATCCGATCTGTTGTACTCTGCAGACGGACCAAACCCTAGGACCACCGCCACTTTGATCTATCTTCCCGTGTGTTTCTCCTCTAATTGATTGCAAAAATCAATTCCCCCTCCTCTCTCGTGATTTTTCTCTTGATTTCCCCTTTTCATTTCGCCTTTAATTTACTGGAATAAACCAAATTCGGATCAGCTCCAGCAAAAAAGACCCAAAACCAAGGAACAATTTTCATTAACTTTTTCAATTATATTATATAGCGATCCAAATGTTTCAATTCGTTGCTCAGTTCCTAATAGGGGTGAAAACGGTACGGAAACTTTCCGGATTCCGGACCTATTTTCGAAAACGGAATATATTGGTTGGAATTCTTTTCGGAATTTTTCAAAAACAGATACAAATTCGGAAATATTTTCAAGGAAACGGAATCGAAAATGATAAGGGTAGTTTTCGTCGGAACTCGGAATCGGTTGGAAAATTTCCAGAAATTTTCTCGAAATTTCCAAAAATTTTGTGACTGAAATACCCTGGATTCTTTTTTTTAAACACTGAATAGTGAATACCATGGTGTTTGGCTTTTATTTTTTAAAAATTATTTGTTATGCAAATGTGAGGGTACATAATAATATTTTTTTCCTATATTGGGATTTATCAACAGCATTACTCTCTTAAACATAGATAATTTATTCCATAGATTGTGTTTTATGATGTACTGTTGAGACTTAACAATTGGACTTATACGATTGTGTTTTATGATGAGTTGTTGACCATTGAGACTTGAGAATTGGATTTATCAGTTTGAGGGGTTTTTGTATTCCGATAAATTTTCGTTACCGTATTCGCGCCGATTTATTTTTGCTCCGTTTTCAGTTTCAATAATATTCGATTCCGTTTTCGTATCCGGGGTTTCCGACTCTGATTCTGATTCTAAAAAAAATATAAAAACAAAAACGATAAAGGTGGTTTCCGTCTATTTCCATACCGTTTTCACCCTACCTAATACCGGTTGTATCACAAAAAAATGCAACGCACGGCAAATAAAAAAATTCGGCACATTAGTTTGAGCTCATTTGTTCCGTTAGATCTAGCCCAAATAAAAGGGGACCACCTATATATTTGTCGACAAATTTTCTTCTGAAAAAATTTGACAGATGCAATTATAGTACAATCATAGTGTAATTAAACTGTAACTTGTATGTAATTACACTGTAACTTGCATGTAACTACAGTGTAACTTGTATATAAGTTTCACGTAATTTTGAATCGTTAGATCTATTACAAAATTTATTCTGGTGAGGAAGAAGAAAAATCACATCACACACATATGTGAAAGGATTTGTTCTCACAACCTCCATTTTACCGAAATAAATGTTATGGAGAGATTTTTGAAAGTTACATACATGTTACATTATAGTTACAGTGTAATTACATACAAGTTACAGTGTAATTACAGCACGATTGTATTGTAATTACATATGTCAAATTTTTGATGGAAAATTTGTCGACAAATATATAGCAAATTCGCCCAACTAAAACGGGTTGTAATGCTACCTAAGCGCCGCGTGGGATGAAGACCAGCTCAACACCGCCATGTCAGCAAAACCACACTTTAAAACCACTAAGGGAGTTAAATTACACTAGTTTCAATAGTTGGGAAGTCATCTTATCTGGTTTTCTGGTTGAGAGGTACGAATTAGATTCGACCTACTTTTTTAAGGGAGTTAAAGTGTACTTTTTTCCTGCACGTAATACTGTTCTGGCCCAACTAATGTTACAAATTGAGCCTTTCTCACCAAGGAATCCGAAACAGCCACGCCCCCTCCGATCTCGAATTTTTTTTGGTTTTAGATTTTTTTTAAATATTTACAGAAATAATCTATCGGCCAAAAAAATTACAAAAATAGACCCTGCCGCCCACCTCTGGGGCGGCAAGCTGACGTGGCAAACGGGGGAGGAACGGGCGGTGACGGAGGGAGGGTTTTTTGCAGGAAAACCCTTGCCGCCCTCTGGTGGGGCGGCAAGGGGCCCGAATGCAAAAAAGCCAGTCGGGGCCAGCCATTTTGTAGGCGGCCCCTTGCCGCCCTCTGGCCGGGCGGCAGGCCTCGCTGCCTATAAAAGGCCTGCCGCCCAGCCCCCAGCCCTCATTCCTCCCTCCTCAGTTCCAGTGAAACAAAAAAGAAGAGAGGGGAGGAGAAGAAAAGAAGGGGCGAAGCCCTGCCGGATTCAGACGCCGATTTCAGGTAATATTCATAGGTCCTATATGTGACTATTGAGTTAAATAGTGTGTATTTTTTAAAAATTTGTTTGAATAAATGCATTATATTTTTAGGGTTTTAGTTGTACTAATCTAGAAGTGCGTATTGTAGATATCGGTAACTACGTAGATCTGCTAGTTTGGAATCAATACATTACCGTTGCATTGGCTTACACAAGAAGATATTAGGTTGTAGATGTTTATTGCATGAAAGAGTAATATGATCTAGTTATTTCGTTGACAGATATGTCGAACAAACAAATATTCCAAGTTTACCATGGACCAGGAAACGTCCGTTACGGGCCAACTAGGGTAGATCTGTCAGATTTTATTGTATCAGAAAGGGGAATTGATAGACCGGCTGAGAGGAGTGTACCTTCTATAAAAGGATGGTTAATGAGGGGCTGGAGAGTTGATCCACAGACAAGTGACATAACAATCAATGTTATAGTAAGTTGGGCAAATGAGGGTTTTTATTGGGAACTAATGCCAGTTCAAAACTCTTGAGTGTGGAGATGGTATTTGGAAAATGCATTGCAACGCGAGTGGCCTCTAGCTTTGGTTCCGTTTGTTCACCCGAAGGATCCAGGTGTGCAGATGAACATGGATGATGGCGAGGGACCAAGTGCTGAAGTAAATGAGACTTCTGTGGAGGAGGTCAACGCACGAGAGGACGGGGGCGTAGTAGCTCCAGTGGGCATTCAACCAGGTGGAGTAGCCGATGAGGGGGAGACTGTTGGTGCCATTGTGGATGAAATGGAGAGGGAGGATTCTGACAACGAGCGTGTAGAGGAAGGTGATTCGTCAGATGATGAGACGGATATTAATTCAGCAGAATGGGCTAGTGAGGATTTTTCTGGGCTGATCATCTCTGAAGAGGATAGTGTGAGATGGGAGTACAAAGAAAATGAGGTTATTCAGGGAGCGATTTATAGTAGAGCAGAAGATATGAAGGAGGCGGTAAAACATTTTGCAGTGTCACTTCATAGAGAGTTTTGGGTTGCCAAGTCGAACCGGTCGCAATATGAAGTTCGGTGTGTTAAGGAAAAAGATGGTTGTCCCTGGAGAGTGCACGCATATAAGGGGAAATGGAAGGATTATTGGACAGTGTCAGTTGTTACCAAGCATACATGTTTTCTACCTGGTGTTCAGAAATACCACAGGAACATTACATGTGCATTTGTTGCATCTGAGATGTATGCGCATGTCATCGATAATCTCACATATGAACCAAGGTCAATAATCCGACACATCGAAGAGACATACAAGTATACTATTAGCTATGCCAAGGCCTGGAGGGCCACGCACCCGTACTAGGGTCACCTTCGCTCCCTTGGAGCAGCAGCCCCATGTTGCGAGCACTAGAGACCTCTACGCCAAGCATCGCGACCAGGACTTCGCTCGTGCTGTGAGTACCCTGCATCGCACCATTCCTTTATGTTTTCATGTCTTTCTCTTCGTCAAATTTTACAAATATTTACGAACAAATTAACCATGCAGGTCGACGACATCAACCGGGTCGTCGTTGACGGTTCAACGACGATCCAACATTTAGGCGCGGGGATTCTGGTACCCGTAGAGGAGCACCTGACGACGTACACGCGGATGGTGGAGTCGATGCGCTCGATTCTCCGAGTGCTCACCTGTCGTGCAGACGACGTTGCTAGGGCAGACGCAGCTGTACAGCGGCCACCCGTACCGACTGGTCCCCGTCCAACTGCGTACGTTCCTAGGCCGACTCACCCTCCGCACGGAGGTAAGTATTTTTATTACTATTTCTGTACATGCCTCGCACATATAAGTGAGCCGTTTCACTTGCCGATTGCTTCAGGGTTTCGTGCACTGTTCAGCACCCCGCCTTCCTCGGCTAGGCCTTCTGTTGTTCCCCCCATAGGTACTTAAAAAAACAACATTACTTCGACAATCAATTTACATGTATTTTATGTCTTAGCTTACAAGGGTCCCGTTGTCGATGTGTAGGTTTCGCCCAGTTCGCTATGACGCAGGCCGCCCACTTCTCCCAGTCTGCAGGGTCAGCGTCTCAGGCAGCTGCGTCGACCTCGCACTCAGCGCAGTTCTGGCAGTACACCGGGACTTCATCACAGGCAGCCGGCACGTCGAGTCAGGGTCCACCACTGGACCATGCTGGGACCTCGTCGGACCGCTTGCTGCCTTCCACCGTGCTCTTCGACATTACTAACTTCGACTTCGCTTCAGGCTCGACAGAGGACGTCATCGGCCCCTCATAGCTGGGAGGCGCACCGCCGGTGCAGACGCAGGACCAGGTGCAGGCCACTCCTCCGCGGGACACTCGTGCTACCCGTGCTGTGCCACCGGATCGTTTCACCTACTCCCAGGACCACGTGCGAGCACAGGCCCGGAGGACCAAGCGTGGTCGCGGCGCGGGGCAGGGCCAGTAGAGCAGTCTTCTCTTTGTTTATTTGCTTCACTTTCCAGTACTGTATGCTTGTGTAATAACTACGTTTTTGTTATATGTGCACGATACCTTTCGGCGCATGCACGACTACTTTCTGCCGCACCGATGCAGCCTCCTTTATTCGCGTGCGATACGAGTATTTGCCCGCCATTTGGCGCATACGACTAATGTAACTTTCGGCGCCGATCAGGCATGTAACTTTCGGCGCCAATCAGCCGTACCCACCATACCCCACCACGTTCACATGTCAGGGGTATCACTCGATTTTTTGCGCCTATATAAGTCGCCTTAACGAGTGAGGCCTCACAATCTTTCAGAACTCAGTCACATCCAGTACTCTCTTTCCCACTTGCTTCATTACAAATTCGACCGGCTTTCGTCAATGGCTAGACGCCGGGGTGTTGAGGATCCAAACTGGCATAGCGATCCTTGTGTATACCTACTACCAACTTGGTGCCAGCGTCCCCTCTGCCTATGCGGTGATCGATGCCAACTAATGGCTTCGAGGAATCCTGATATTCGAGGAAGGCGCTTTTTTAGGTGCCCTAACTATGACCATGAGGTATTTTATTATCTGCATATGCTTATTTATTCCGTATGGGCAATTGCTTTATTCTTCGTAACACTACTCTATTCGGCAGACCCGCACTACAGCTTGCGCATACATCGAGTGGGTCGATACAGAAAATCCCGTTCTCGACCTAACCACTTGTTTACAAGAAGATCGCTGGTATTTCGCATCCGAAAGTACTGAGCAATACTTACAGAGAAAAGCGGCTTATGAACGACAATGTCATGAACGACAGAGCGACTGGCAGGTGCTAACTACGGCACTCCCTCCATGGGAAGCCCGTCCAAGATGCAGGTGTGGTGATCGTTGTCAGGTTCTTCGTTCCATAAATCCTACAACATTGGGTCAAAGGTTCTTTGTTTGGCCAAATATTCTTGACGACGATTTCATGGTAAGAATATTTTGATTATATGAATCCTTATTTTCTCACAACATTTACTAACTTTGCTTGCTTTACATCTATTCTTTCCTCCCAGGAACCACCAAGGAGATGTCAATACAAAGAATGGATAGACACCAGAAGGGTTCTAACTCCACCTAGCCGTGTTGTGCAGCTTGAACTACCAGAGCAATACAGGGTTACTAAAGCGCGGTTTGAGAGAGGAGAGGGATCCTCACGTAGGGGTTAGTTATTATCGGACAACTTGGCATATTGAAATTTCTACTGTCATGCTTCCTTGTCCCATTACTACATCGTCGTTGTGTTCAACTATTGCACTACCTCCCTCCTAGTTCGAATCTAATATCATCTATGTAACCGCAATGCAAATAGTTGTATCATGTTCAAATTGTACTACTATTTCTTCATGTTACATAATTCTTCTTGTTTAAGTTCATATAATGTTTCTACGACCCAGATTGTGATAGGCCTATATAAATTATCCGAGTACTAATACGTCGAATAAGGTACAAAATAATACCTCACTTAACATATGAAATTGTGCAACAACCAACTTCAATACATTTTTATAACAATATTAACAAGTTTTACCAATAAATACTTCTTTATTTATTATTAACATAACATAGAAAAATCTTTTGGCTGTACTTTTTACATCTGGGTCCCTTGCCACCCTCTATTGGGGTGGCAAGGGACCCAGATGAAAAAAGTACGGCCGCAAGCTCTTTATTGGCGGCCAAAATTGCGATTAGCCCCTTGCCGCCCTCTGTATGGGCGGCAAGGGCCTAATCGCAATTTTGGCCGACGGCGGCAGACGGCGCGGTTGACCCACCGTCTGCCACGTCAGCTTGCCGCCCACGATTGAGGCGGCAGGGGCTATTTCTGTAATTTTTTTGGTCGATAGATTATTTCTGTAAATATTAAAAGAAAAAATCTAAAAACGAAAAAAATTCCTCCGATCTCGCCGCACACTCGCCGCCGCCGACGCGCTCTCGATCCCTCCCCTGGCCGCGGCGGCATGGGGAATACTCCGGCGGCGGCGGCCGATCTCCGGTGCTGCTTGCTCGAGGAAGGCCGGCCGCCTCCGGTCGCAGCCGCGCGCAACCCGACGCCCCCATGGCTCCTCGCGATTAGGGTAAGCCGTGTTGATTTCCTCAGGTTTTTTTTTTCTCGCCGGATTCGATCGTAGTCTGATGTGGCTTCTCCCGCAGTGGTTCTGCATCATCGCCGCCGTCGCGATGGTGGCCGTGTTCGCCGCCGAGATCTTCCCCCGGTGCGAGAGCAAGGGCGATGTGGCCCTGTGCGCCATCGCCCTGGCCGGCGCGCTGCTCATGGGGCCGATCCTGGGGTTGGCGATGACGGCGTGCGCCGCCGACGACGACGAGGCCGCCGCGCGCATCCCATCCCGGTACACCAGGAGCGAGGAGAACATGGGGCGAGCCGCCATCATGGCCGTGGCGCTGCTGGGGCTCTACGTCATCTACCTCGCCGCCGTGCGCGGCGGCGACAGCGGCAGGTTCCTGGACGCGGCTTGCTACGTCATGATGGGTCTCGGGCTGATCGTTGGTCACTCCGTTACGTGGATCGAGGTGCGCCGATTGCTTTACTGATTGCAACTTGCAACTGATCTTTTCTGAATTCCAGGGGCGGAGCTGCAGTACTATCATTGGGGTCATTAGACCCCGATGACATTCGATCAATCAAGTGAATTGTTCATTATTTTGTAGCTAATGACCCCAGCAACAAAAGCTTAATGACCCCGGCCAGCCTGATAAACTGCTGGAGCTCAGGAAAGCTGAAACAATTGTACCGTTTATTTCTTTGGAAGCATAATTTGTTAGCTGTGTTATGCTACTGTCAATCTGCTACTAATGCTGCAATTAGACATATTTGATCTATTAACCAACTACTTATTTTAGCTATGTGCTATGTATATCAATGCATTAGGCCAGAAGTTTTGCTAATCAACTACTAGATGTGTTTTTTAAGTTACTCACTCTGTCTCAAAATATGTTACTTCTAAGATTCAAATTTGCTTTAAAATATAGCTATTTTCTATGAACCATCCCATCTCCAATCACAAAATTCGCGATATAATTTTTTTCACCTACTTTTTTTTCCAACCAATCACAATTATTTCACACCCTAACATTAATCTCTTAAAGAGACGTAGGTAGTTGTATTTTGAGACAGATGGAATAATAAACAACTTTCAAAACATACTTGTATGTCTGAAAAAGCACATGGTTGTTATGCCCGGTTGTATATAGTCATAACTTTTAAAATTTTGGACCTTAAAAACCTCATAAATTCTTATAAAATAGACTTTAAATATTTATTTTTAGCAAAATGGAATAATCCCAACTTACTCATAGCTCTAGCTCCAAAAGAATTTTGAGCTAAAAATATCTAGCTTCGAGAATAATTATAGTTTCAAACACGACATAAATATAAGTAAAAGCCATGACCCCAGTGACTCAAAATGCTGGCTCCGCCCCTGCTGAATTCTTTTTTTTTTTAACGAAATCTGTTCTGAATTTCTGATGACGTTATTCATGATTTCAACAATTGCTTTACTGATTGCAACTTGCAACTGATATGTTCTGAATTCTTTTTTTATTAACGAAATCTGTATCTGAATTTCTGATGACGTTATTCATGTTGCATGTCACAGGGATGCTTTCTGCGCCGTGATTAGAGACGAAGACCCTCAGTTAGGCTTTCTCAGATGAAGACTCTCAGTCACTGATGGAGGCATAATTGTGATTGTCATTAGATGGAGCATTTGCACATTACTGTTGATATCATCTACCCTTACAGCTTACAGTGTTTTTTTTTTCATTTAGTCGGATTAGAGACGAAGACTCTCAGTTAGGCTTTCTGGGGTGTGATTCTTACAGTGTTTTTTTTTTCATTTAGTCGGATTAGAGACGAAGACTCTCAGTTAGGCTTTCTGGGGTGTGATTCTTACAGTGTTTTTTTTCATTTAGTCGGATTAGAGACGAAGACCCTCAGTTAGGCTTTCTGGGGTGTGATTAGAGAGGAAGGCTCTCAGTTACTGATGGAGGCATAATCGTGATTGTCATTAGATGGAGCTTTTGCACATTATTACTGTTGATATCATCTACCCTTGCAGTGTTTTTTTTTTCAGGAGTAGTTTGGGATATATGATGAGATAATGAAACTTGAGTTTTGATCTTGCACTCTACCATTCTACCAGTAGCTCACTTTTCAGGCCTAATTTGAGGATATCTTTTTTATCTCCAGTAACAAAGGTTCAGAGGAATATATTGCATCTGGCAGATGAATATAGAAGTGACTGGGTTAATTCATAGTTAATTTCCTAATAAACTTTTAAGGGTAGGAACATAAATTGGACGGAAAAAACTGTCATTTCAATCTGTTTCATCCGTAATGGTGATTTGAGTGGATGTCTGGAGCAGGTACCTGCTATTTGGCCTTGTCTTTCTGTATTTTGCTTGCTGCGATATCATGATTCATCTAGCTCACTTTACATGCTGTGACTCATGGAAGAATAACCCATGATACTGCAGATGAGTTACTGTTGCATTGGTGTCATGGCTTCAATTGGTTCTGGAAACAGCAGTATTCTGTACGCAGATTGTGGAGTAAATCAAAGCCTACACGACTGGGTAAAAGTAGTTGGAACATGCAGATTTCTGTATCTGGGATATGTAACCTTGCAGAGTACTGAAACGTAGTGTATTAATAATAGACAAATTAAGGTTGCTGGCAAAAATTGTTAAGCCCCAATACCATTTCAGCTAAGCTGGGCCCACACGTCAGCCACAATACTATTCTGGCCCAACTCTTACTGTATTACCGAAAGATGACAAGTGTGCCGCCTCGATCCATCACGGCATACGGGTAAATTTTATATCATATCTTAGCCAATTGCCCAAATATGTTGTTCCAAACAGGCAGTTTTAGACAAAAGCACTAGCATATTTTTCTGTTTGTCTTATTATTATATTATACACAATCAAGAAACATACAGCATTAGATCATCATTGAAAATTTGTATATGTGTATTTCGTCTCGATCGATACTACTGCACGTTATACAGTTTTAAAAGTATTGTGTTTTTTCTATTCATGTGTTTTGCCATTTCTGCTATCTAAAGGGGTCCGTTTAAGACTTTTACACTTTTACTCTTATCAGTCCGAACATCACGGTCATTGATGCAAGAGATTAAAAGAACACCTAAATTTATTCTAAAATTTAGTTATAAAATTCAAAATTAGCTCTGGAATGTAAATTATAGTTGAAACAAGCGAAACCCAGCTAGTAGTAACGAGATGCACACTAATGGTGCAAGAAATCGGCTATACAGCTATGGGCTTACTCGTGGCAAATAGTTCCAATATTACAATGGGTGAGCCCATTTGATCCCCTGAATTACTATGTTTATCTTAAATACACCGCCCAATTCTAAAATAGGGCATTGGACCCACCTTAATTATCAAAACCGTTCAATTTATCTTCAAGAGAAATTGTTATTCACTTACTCCCTCCGTCTAAAAAAGAATCAAACCCTATGAATGAATCTGGACACATGTAAAAAAAAAATCAAACCTTAGGAATGAATCTGGGCATACTAAAAAAATCAAACTCTAGAGATGAATCTGGACACACGCATCCGTAGGGTTTGATTTTCTTTTGGGACGGAGGTAGTATGTAACAGCCCCTAATCAGCACAAACACCGATCTTAAAATATGTGGCATCGAGACGGCGACAGAAGGGGACATGAGCAGAGTTGAGTTGATAATGCACATCCTACTACGAGATCACGGGGAAGACGGATCTCCCTCAACGGCTAGGGGAAGATCATCAGCTGACAAAGATTAAATCTAGTGAATTAAATCCGAATTGAAAGGGAAATTATGGGGAAACGACGACTGTTAAATGGAGATTAAATCTGGTGAAGTAAAGCAGAATTGTAAGAGGAAATCAAATGATGAGGGAGTAGTGGAGAATCAATTTTTACAATCAATTAGAGTAGGAAACGCACGGGAGGCAGAATAATATGGCGGCGGCGCTAGGGTTTGGCCAGCGAAACTGTTTGAGATTAAATCCTGCCGAAGGAAAAAACCAAGTGGATTAAAAACCGAATCCTCACCGCGTGCTAAAAAATGTGACTAAAAAAATAGAGACGGAAAAAAGCGGATGAAAAAACTGGAAAAAGGAATAAAAACATGCAAAAAATAGGATGAGAAAAGCGGACGGAAAAAAACCGAACAAACAACGTCGAATAAAAATGGATAGAAAAAAAAAGGGAAAACGGCGGAGAAAAAGAAAAAAAAGCGAAGAAAAGGCTGGACGAAAAAAAAGAAATAATGGAAAAAAAGGAAGAAAGAGCGAAAAAAATGACTGACGAAAAAACTCACGGAAGCCTTACAAATTTTTTTATTAGGTATATAGAGTAATCCGACGAAAACAACTACCAATTTTTAAGTTCCAAGTACCTGACTGATAGTAGTTCGGAACAGAACTCAACATATAATAACAAAACGAAAGACGTATATATCCTCTTTGTTCCGTCCGACGCGCCTCCTCCCCGCACGCGCGCACCTTCTCCCAACCTTACCTTCCTTTTATTTCTTTTAACCTTCTTCCATATATAGATCTAATACTCTCCCGCTATTTTCTTTTAACCTTCTTCCATAACCCCGGCTGGTGAGAGCTCTCGACCACAGCTCGCCGCATCATCGTTGTCACGCGCGTCTCCATCGGTATATCTCTCCCGGGCATGAGGCGGCAGTGTAGGCGGTGCACGCGCCGCGCCGCCATCGATCTACAAATTAGTGGGAGAGGTGAGAAATTAGCTACGTTCCTATAAGTTCTTCTTTTCTTTCCCTATTGTTGTTATTAGGCTAGTTACCCTGCATATTCTGCTATATCCTTTTATACTTGTTTTTTTTCATAATTCCTTGCTCCTCTAATTTAGATGGGACTAGAAAAAATGCCCGTATGTTGCAACGGGTAAACACGTTTTTTTAGTGATACAAACGCAGAAACATCAGTATATCTTCTTTCAGTTTTTCCCAAATCAGAGCGAATCCACAAAACTCGGAATAAAAACGACTAGGGGAAGATCGCCGGCTGACGAAGATTAAATCTAGTGAATTAAATCCGAATTAAGATTAAATCTAGTGAATTAAATCCGAATTGAAAAGGGAAATTATGGGGGAACGACGAATGTTAAATGGAGATTAAATCTAGTGAAGTAAAGCCAAATTGTAAGAGGAAATCAAATGATGAGGGAGTAGTGGGGAATCAATTAGAGTAGGATACGCACGGGAGCCAGATGAATGTGGCGGCGGCGCTAGGGTTTGGCCAGGGCAACTGGTTGAGATTAAATCCCGGCGATAGAAAAATACCAAGTGGATTAAAAACCGAATCCTCACCGCGTGCCAAAAAATGTGATTAAAAGAATAGAGACGGAAAAAAAGTAGATGAAAAAAACTTTAAAAGGAAAAAAACTTGCAAAAAAAAGGAAAAAAGGATGAAAAAAGCGAACGGAAAAAAACCGAAGAAACGACGTCGAAAAAAAAGTGGATGGAAAAAAAAGGGAAAACGGCAGAAAAAAAAAGAAAAAAAGCGAAAAAAGCCAGACAGAAAAAAAAGAAATATGGGAAAAAAAGGAAGAAAGAGCGAAAAAAACGATGGACGAAAAAACTCACAGAATCCTTACAATATTTTTATTAGGTATATAAAGTAATCCGACGAAAATAACTACCAATTTTTAAGTTGCAAGTACTTGACTAATAGAAGTTCGGAACGGAACTCAACATATAATAACAAAACAAAAGGCGTATATATCATGTTTCTTCCGTCCGACGGTGCCTACTCCCCGTACGTCCCAACCCTACCTTCCTTTCTTTTTTCTTTTAACCTTCTTCCATATATAGATCTAATCCTCTCCCGCTATTTTCTTTTAACCTTCTTCCATAATCCCGGCTGGTGAGAGCTCTCGACCACAGCTCGCCGCATCATCGTTGTCACGGCGTCTCCACCGGTATATCTCTCCCGGGCGTGCGGCGGCGGTGTAGGCGGTGCGCACGCCGCGGCTGCCGTTGGTCTACAAATTGGTGGGAGAGGTGAGAAATTAGCTACGTTCCTATAATTTCTACTGTTTTTTCCCTATTGTTGTTATTAAGCCAGTTACCCGGCATATTGTGCTATATCCTTCTATACTTGTGCTCCTCCAATTTGGATGGGACTAGAAAAAATACCCGTGTATTGCAACGGGTCTAGACGTTTTTTTAGTGATACAACAGAATAAACATCAGTATCTCTTCTTTCAGTTTTTCCCAAATCGGAGCGAATCCACAAAACTTGGGATAAAAACAACTAGGGGAAGATCACCAGCTAACGAAGATTAAATCTAGTAAATTAAATCCGAATTAAAAGGGAAACTTATGGGGAAACGACGACTGTTAAATGGAGATTAAATCTAGTGATGTAAAGCCGAATAGTAAGAGGAAATCAAATGATGAGGGAGTAGTGGGGAATCACTTTTCGCAATCAATTATAGTAGGAAACGCACGGGAGGCAGATCAATCTGGCGGCGGCGCTAGGGTTTGGCCAGGGCAACAGCTTGAGATTAAATCCTGGCGACGGAAAAAAACCAGGTGGATTAAAAACCGAATCCTCACCGCGTGCCAAAAAAATGTGACTAAAAAAATAGAGACGGACAAAAAGCAGATGAAAAAAATGGAAAAAGGAAAAAACGTGCAAAAAAAGAAATAAAAGACGAAAAAAGCGGATGGAAAAAAACCGAAGAAACGCCGTCGAAAAAAAGTGCACGGAAAAAAAGGGGAAAACGGCGAAAAAATGGATGGACGGAAAAAAGAAAAAAAAGCGAAAAAAGGCCAGACGGAAAAAAAGAAATAAGAGAAAAAAAAGGAAGAAGTGATAAAAAAACGACGGACGAAAAAACTCATGGAATCCTTACAAATTTTTTTTATTAGGTATATAGAGTAATCCAACTAAAACAACTACCAATTTTTAAGTTCCAAGTATATGACTGATTTCGAAACGGAACTCAACATATAATAACAAAACGAAAGGCATATATATCCTATTTCTTCCATCCAATGGCACCTCGTCCGCGCACTCGCGTGCCTTCTCCTAACCCTACCTTCCTTTTTTTTATTTTAACCTTCTTCCATATATAGATCTAATCCTCTCCCGCTATTTTCTTTTAACCTTCTTCCATAACTCCCGCTGTTGAGAGCTCTTGACCACAGCTCGCCGCGTCATCGTTGTCAAGCGTGTCTCCACCGGTATATCTCTCCCGGGTGTGCGGTGGCGGTATAGGCGGTGCACGCGCCGTGGCCGCCATCGATCTACAAATTGGTGGGAGAGGTGAGAAATTAGCTACGTTCCTATTTTTTCCCTATTGTTGTTATTAGACTAGTTACCCTGCATGTTCAGCTATATCCTTATGTACTTGTTTTTTTTTCGTAATTTCCCTGTTCCTCTAATTTGTATGGGACTAGAAAAAATACCCGTGCGTTGCAACGGGTAAAGACGTTTTTTGAGTGATACAACAGTAGAAACATCAGTATATCTTCTTTTAGTTTTTCCCAAATCGGAGCGAATCCAAAAAGGTCGGGATAAAAACGACTAGGGGAAGATCGCCGACTGACGAAGATTAAATCTAGTGAATTAAATCCAAATTGAAATGGTAAATTATGGGGAAACGACGAATGTTAAATGGAGATTAAATGTGGTGAAGTAAAGCCGAATTGTAAGAGGAAATCAAATGATGAGGGAGTAGTAGGGAATCAATTTTTGCAATCAATTAGAGCAGGAAACGCACGGGAGACAGATCAATGTGGCGGCGGTACAGCTTGAGATTAAATCCCGGCGACAGAAAAAACCAAGTGGATTAAAAACCGAATCCACACCGCATGTCAAAAAATCTGACTAAAAAATAGACAGAAAAAAAGTGAACGGAAAAAAAAACCGATGAAACGACGTTGAAAAAAAACTGGACGCAAAGAAAATGGGAAAAAGACGGAAAAAATGGACGGACGGAAAAAAAGAAAAAAAAAGAGAAAAAAGGCCGGATGGAAAAAAAAGAAAGAAGGGAAAAAAAAGGAAGGAAGAGCGAAAATAACGACGGACGAAAAAACTCACGGAATCCTTACAAATTTTTTTATTAGGTATATAGAGTAATCCAACGAAAACAACTACCAATTTTTAAGTTCCAATTTTCACGGAATCCTTACAAATTTTTTTATTAGGTATATAGAGTAATCCGACGAAAACAACTACCAATTTTTAAGTTCCAAGTACCTGACTGATAGAAGTTCGGAACGGAACTCAATGTATAATATCAAAACGAAAGTCGTATATATCATCTTTCTTCCGTCCGATGGTGCCTCCTCCCCGCACGCACGCGCCTTCTCCTAACCCTTCCTTCCTTTCTTTTTTCTTTTAACCTTCTTCCATATATAGATTTAATCCTCTCCCGCTATTTTCTTTTAACCTTCTTCCATAACCCCCGCTAGTGAGAGCTCCCGACCACAGCTCGCCGCGTCATTGTTGTCACGCGCGTCTCCACCGGTATATCTCTCCCGTGCGTGCGGTTGCGGTGTAGGCGGTGCGCGCGCCGTGGCCGCCATCGATCTACAAATTGGTGGGAGAGGTGAGAAATTAGCTACGTTGCTATAATTTCTTCTCTTTTTTCCCTATTGTTGTTATTTGGCCAGTTACCCTGAATGTTCTGCTATATCCTTCTATACTTGTTTTTTTCGTAATTTCCTTGCTCCTGTAATTTGGATGGGACTAGAAAAAAATGGTCGTGCGTTGCAACAGGAAAAGACATCTTTTAGTGATACAACAGCAGAAACATCAGTATCTCTTTTTTCAGATTTTCCCAAATCAGAGCGAATCCACAAAACTTGGGATAAAAACGATAAGGGGAAGATCACCGGCTGACGAAGATTAAATCTAGTGAATTAAATCCAAATTGAAAAGGGGAAATTATGGGGAAACGATGACTGTTAAATGGAGATTAAATCTGGTGATGTAAAGCCAAATTTTAAGAGGAAATCAAATAATGAGGGAGTATTGGAGAATCAATTTTTGCAATCAGTTATAGTAGGAAACGCACGGGAGGCATATCACTGTGGCGGTGGCGCTAGGGTTTGGCCAGGCAACAGCTTGAGATTAAATCCTGGCAATGGGAAAAAAACCAAGTGGATTAGAAACCGAATCCTCACCGCGTGCCAAAAAAAGTGACAAAAAATAGAGATGGAAAAAAGCAGATGAAAAAACCAGAAGAAGGAAAAAAACGTGCAAAAAAAAAAGAAGAAAAAGGACCAAAAAGCGGACGGAAAAAACCCGAAGAAGCGACGTCGAAAAAAAAGTGGATAGAAAAAAAAGAGGAAAACGGCGGAAAAAAGGGACGCATGGAAAAAAAAGAAAAAAAACGAAAAAAGGCTGGACGGAAAAAAAAGAAATACGGGAAAAAAAAAGGAAGAAAGAGCGAAAAAAAACGACGGACAAAAAAACTCACGGAAGCCTTACTAATTTTTTTATTAGGTATATAGAGTAATCCAACGAAAACAACTACCAATTTTTAAGTTCGAAGTACCTGACTGATATAAGTTCGGAACAGAACTCAACATATAATAACAAAACGAAAGGCGTATATATCCTTTTTCTTCCGTCCGATGGCGCCTCCTCCCTGCACGCGTGCGCCTTCTCCTAACCCTACCAGTATGCTCGTTTTATATCCCTTTTTGTTATTTGTCTCCATTCACCATACTCTTTGTTTTGTCTGCAAATTCTAATGCCATATATATGTAGGTTAGGACCATGTGTTTTGTATGATCTAGCTTTGAATTAGAGGGGGATCTGTGCCTCCTTTCTCTAGCCCCCTCTACTCTTCTTTTTCTCCCCCACTCTCCTTGCTCTCCATGGTGATCCAACTAGGTAGGAGGGGTTTGAGCAGGGCCACCCATGCTGAATCCGCCAGACCGTCACTGACTTGGAACACTAGTTTTTTCTTAATCTGCCCATCACTTGTTTCATTGTAAAATTTAGAGAAACATGCTTTATTTAAAAATTATGTTTCCATAAGAAAAATTGGTTAACAACCTAATTTCTTTCATTTCCTTCATTGTGACTCTACCTCCATTAGTATCTCTTGCCCGAGGGTTAATTTCCTTTTGTTTTGCCCTTCTCTTATTTTATTATAATTTTGAGATTGGATGCACGTGCGGGTGAAGATAATTGCGATGTGTGCACTGAAGAGGACTGTACAGTAGGAAATTAATAGAAAAAAATTTAATTTTTACTTAATGGACTTAATGGCTGATAGATAGTGAAAAGCAATAAAACTATAATTTTTCGGTAAGTACTACTCCCTCTGTGTTTTCATTCATTTTGGGTTTGTCCTTATTTAAACCTTTTCAAGTTTGTCAAAGTTTATAAAAAACATAGTGACATTTACAACAACAAATTGGTTCCACTAAATATACCATTCAATATACTTATATTATGTTGAAAATATTACTATATTATTCTATATATTTGGCCGAACTTAAAGTTGTTTGGACGTTTTGGGTTAAGCCAACTTTTTTAAGTTTGATAAAACATATATTTTTTTGTTAAATCCATCATTTTATATATTTTTAAATAATATTTATTTCATGTCAAAAGTTTTACTATGTTTTTTTATATATAAAGCTGGTCAACTTGAACGAAAAGGATGTATGATGTGTAGCAGAAGAAGTAATGTATAGCAGAACCGCATAACCTAAGAATAGTTGACGTGCCATTTTAGTTGAGCAACAGAGTTTTATTGAACTGATATTGACAATGATAGACCCATTAATTAACTGCTCAAAATAGAACTCATCGTGACACACGTCAACCAGTGGTTGGAGATTTGGGCGGCATTAGGATTTTTAACACGTGTCAGATTAGGAAAGATTCCACCATCCAAAATTCGGCTGATACTACCCAAAAATTCAGCTGGCTGTCATATAGACAGTCTCATGTCCACAAAACTCTTAAATATTTTTTCTTACTTTTGTGTTTGTAAAAAGGTTGCAGAAAGAGTGGTAACATATGCTAGCTATGTTTTATTGGGTTAATAAGTAATTTTTTTAATGAAATTGCATGTTTTGTATTTGAACACATTGAACATATATTTTTTTTTGAAAAAAATGCACGTTCCTTTCCTATTTTCAGGAAGACATACATGTACCAGTATGAATTCATTCTAGGATTAACAGCGTTTTGCAAGAATACCCAATGATAAGCACAATTCGTGAGAGCACTTCTCTAAAGTATATATGTTAACCTTTACCATATGTTTAAGACATAGCAATACTAATCTTGGTTTATTTATTTAATAATTGAAAATTACATATGCATTCGTAGTATGTGCTATGAATTACTTGTATAAATTTAAATTCACTACTTAATTTTAAAATTGTTTTGTCTATTTTTATTACTTATAGGCACTTTTTTTTTGATAAAATGAATAAAGTTAAACACTACTCAGGATTTCAGCACATGCTATATATTTTAAACCTATTAAGAGGTCATCGTAATGTATAGTGACGTTGAGTTCCTTTTACATGGCTAATTTGTGCCACGTTGGGTGGTGCTGAGATGTTTTAGTTTAGTGTCATTAGGGTTGGCGCTAAGGTCACGGTCTGTTTTTTTAATTAGTTTTTGACATGGTTTATTTTTAAAGTTTTAATATAAGGATTAATTTGTCAAAATTACGGTGTAAACAGAAGCAACCAAATCAATACGTACAGTGATAGATCAATCTTTTTCTTTTTTTTCTTTCTTCACACGTGGGCCTACCTAGTCCATTCAATCGTGCATGGCACTTGGCCCATGATGCTACATGAGCCATGCACAACTGTGTATAGGCGGGGTGTATAGGCAGCGTCGTACACGCATCAGAAAAGCATTGTGCCACCTGGACCAATAGGCAGCCGGCAGAACAACCAGCATGGGAATAATAGATAGATTATTATTTTGTTTGCTCTCTCAGTCCAGCAGTATGCTGCCGCGCGTTAAAGTGATTATTAATTGAGAGTATCTATATTTATTCCGCCATATTTTTCATGAAAAAATAGTCAACATGTATTTACATTGTAAGTCTCAAAATTACATATGTAATTTTAGTGTATTTACAATGTAAGTCCCAAGATTACATATGTAAGTCTCTACCGGTTGTGGACATAACGGTGAACCGTGGACACAAAATAGGAGAAGAAAAAGCGAATTTATTACCAATTGTACGAGTCCACGAAGTGCAAATGAGCACAGAAGAGTTGGAGCTTGATCTGGTGCCCCAGTTAGTTACGCTCATGAATTATCGACTCAAGATATATCAACATATAACTAATCTCACATATTCTGCCCATTCTAAATTAGATCTCATCTCAACTCTCAATTAATAATCAATTAAGCTAAAAATACCTCGACAAATTTTTCCGTTAAGATTTGTTGATTTTTCAACCGTTAATCTAAACTTTAGATTCGTGACCTCTTTGTGTCAGCGCTCCCACGAAACTCTTAACTCGCGTGTGCTGGACTACGTGGTATTGTACATCCATGCATATGACTGATTATCTTTGTCTCTCACTAATTAAATATTTTAAAGTTGTTTTTAATCGTTTAGTGTACTCATTCCTGTCAACTTCACTTTGCCCAAAAGCATACAGGGCATGAAAGCCTGGTAATGATGAGAGAGAGAGGAGTTAAGTCGAGGAAAAAATTACAGTGTAAATATAGTACTTTTACAGTGTAATTTGTAATAATTACATTTTCACTCATTGTAAGGGTGTGTTTAGTTATGCTAAAATTGGAAGTTTGATTGAAATTGGAACGATGTGATGGAAAAGTTGGAAGTTTGTGTGTGTAGAAAAGTTTTGATGTGATGGAAAAGTTGGAAGTTTGAAGAAAAAATTAGGAACTAAACTAGGCCTAAATTACAATGTAATCTCTATTAGATTTGTATGTAATTTATTTTTTTCTATTTTTCACTGAGTGTAAGTTGCACTTTATTTTTAACTATAAGGTTATCTTTAATAATGAATTATGTGTTATGATACATATGATAAGTTATACATGCTATTTTCATATGTGTATTATGTAAGTATTAAAAATCTAGGTGATTTTGATTTAAAAATCTGTCGGGTGATTTTTGGTTTAATAGGTGTACACACAGACATGGGGATTATAGTGGCGGATAAGAGCCCTATCGATGAGGCTCTCCTCCATAGCAAACACGAGAAGAAGATCTGGTTTGCGACATGGAGCAGCAACTCTTCCCTACCGACGGCGTCTCGTTCTGCATCACCGGTGCTTCCTTCAGGAGGAGCTGCCTCAACTTTAGCAATGTGATTTCTGGTTATGCCGTTGCAGGGTGGGTGGCTTAGCCTGGCGCTCTTTGCCATGGTCGGCGCCATCTGCTTCTACACCGGCAACCTTATCGACCGCTGCATGTGCATCGACCGCTGTGTACGGAGCTACCCAGACATCGGCTACCTCGCCTTCGGCGCCTACGGCTGGACGACCATCGGCCTCGTCATGTACGTCGAGCTCTACCTCGTCGCCATCAGCTTCCTCATCCTCGAGGGCGACAACCTCGATAAGCTCCTCCCCAGCACGGTGGTGGAGATCCTAGGGTACCAAGTGCACGGGAAGCAGCTGTTCGTGCTCGCGACGGCCGCCGTCATCCTCCCGATGACGTGGCTCAAGAACCTCAGCATGCTCACCTATGTCTCGGTAGTCGGGCTCATCTCGTCAGTGGCGCTGACGGGGTCTGGGCCGGTGTGCCCGACAAGGGCTTCCACATGGCGGGCAACAACCTCTTGAATCTGAGCGGGTTGCCCACCGCCCTCACCCTCTACTTCGTTTGCTTCGTCGGCCATGGCGTCTTCCCGACCGTGTACTCCTCGATGAAGTCCAGGAAGGATTTTCCTAAGGTACACTTTAAAATGTATTTATGTGTTGAACTTGATAGTAAGTTTGGTAAAATTTATGATAACAACTAACAATGTAAATTTAGAATTATCGTTAATGAAAATTGAATAGTAAATGGTGGAATTAAATTAGCAATAGGTTTAGTAAGAATACAAACATATTGTTTTTTTATTACATGTATGCATGGAAGACGCGCACACTCATAATTATTTTTTAGAACTCATACATCAATAATCATGCATACTATACTTGCATACCTCTTAATCATCATAGTTGCTACGTTCTCATCATACTTCATATATTTTGTTGGCACTCCCATCATATAGCAGGTGTATATACATCATGCAAATAAAAGTTAAGCCAATAAGTTTATTTTGACCATCCAATTAAAATTAAGAATTAGGATCAAATGAAATCAACATTAAAATGATTTATTAAAAAAAGTTGTTCCATCCCTAAAAAAAATGTTGTACTAGTTATCAATTCTGTAATGTTAATTTACACTGATATAGAATGGCGAGTGCAATATGAAATTAATTGCAAGTGCAATATTCACAATTTAGCATTAATATATTTTTTTTGCATAATGACGTAAATTTTGGGTAATGTTGGGTTGGCCTTTCGACCAGTTTAACGTGTGCGGTGACGTGAAGGTGTACTGTGCTACAGTACAGCCTATCACTCCAGCGGAATAAACTGGTGACTGGAGGCAATTAGGGTCGCCTCTCAACTATATTTGGTTACCACTCATACACACCCATGTAAAAGCAATGTAGCTTAAATATAAAGCTAATCATGTGCCGCCTAATGTTATTTAGTTTGTATGTTAAACCTAAAGTTAGAAGATGTGTCTAGCAATTAAAACGAAAGAATTATATTAGCTATTTGAATACATAGTTTACAAAATTTGATTTTAAGTAATTTTATGTATAGTTCAATACAATTTTAGATAAATTAAAAGGCAACATATCTAAATTTGGAAGATGTGCTGCATCATGAACTTTTCTATGCCAAGTTAAAATAGAGATCTATTGTGTTGTATATATTTTTGTACTAAGTTTAGACTCAACCAATAGGTATGAGAATTTTTAGGGATAAGATGCAAAAGTGGTAGGAGATTGACTATTGCTCCATTAACTCATGGAAGTTTCTTGAACAATCTTGGACCTTTCACCATTCTTTTACTGATACATATCCATGATCTAACGATAGATATTGATCAACCGTTGCATTCAATTATCCATATCTTCAGATGATGTTGCTCAATGATGTTGCATTTTTAAGTTTTACCTTTCACTTGGAGGGATTTGGCAACCAATGATAATTGATCATGGATTATCAGTTCCAATTATCATAATTTGGTTTATGAAACCATGATGATGATGATGATAATGGATCAGTACTCCAATAATGTTCTATTACTCTCCAATTAATGTGCAGGTTTTGTTGATCTCGTCGGTGTTGTGTAGCCTAAACTACGCAGTGACAGTAGTGTTGAGATATCTGATCTATGGTGAGGATGTGCAGTCGCAGGTGACACAGAACTTACCCACAGGGAAGCTGTACACCAGGATTGCCATCCTGACGACACTGATCACCCCGCTGGCGAACTACACGCTTGTGATCCAGCCAGTCACAACAGCGATAGAGGAGAAGTTGTCAGCGACGACGGACGTTGAGAATAACTGGTTGACCAGGGTGCTCACCAGCATAGCCATCGTCATCAGCACAGTGGTGCTGGCATGCACGGTGCCCTTCTTCGGCTATCTCATGTTGTTCATCGGGTCCTCGCTGAACGTCAGCGTTGCTGTGCTGGTCCCGTGCCTGAGCTACCTCAAGATCTACATGTTCCGAGGAGGAGTTGGCTGCTTCGAGAGGACGATGATCGTCGGGATACTGGTCATCGGAGTGTGTGTCAATGTCGTTGGCACCTACACCTCCCTTCACCAGATTATAGGCACATTTTGATCATGCATTTGTGGGTATGGTGGTAGGTTTTGGTAGTAATTAAATAGGTTTCAAATTCTTTTTTTTATTTTTTTTCTGAAAAAAAGATGTTATACGCTCAACACTTTTCTAAATAAATTGGCTTGCATAAATAGACTAACTAAAAACCAAATTATGATACAAACAAGCCGCTCAGTTGATTCTTAACACAATGCATAAATAGACTAACTAAAAGCCAAATTATTCTTTTTCTGAAAAAAAGGATGTTATGCACTGTGTTAAGAATCAACCTGAGCGGCTTGTTTGTATCATAATTTGGCTTTTAGTTAGTCTATTTATGCAAGCCAATTTATTTAGAAAAGTGTTGAGTGGTTTGCTCAAGAGTCAATTATATATATATATATATATATATATATATATATATATATATATATATATATATATATATATGGGTATCCTATATATATATGTGTATGTGTGTGTGTGTGTGTGTGTTGCGCGCGTGCGTGCGTGCGTGCGTGTGCAGAGAAGTATCAGTTATTTGCTATAGTTACTAGCAGAGAACTATAGCATGTAGTTCGGTAGATTTATGTATATGAGATTTTGGGCTAGTGCTAGCATTAAGGGAGGTGACCGAGATGAATTTGGATTCTATCTCATGTATACGTGCTGATTGGTCACATGAAGTGAGGTTTGGCGTTGGTTTGCATGGGCTGAGGATGATTAGCGCATGCAGTGGCCGGCCAGAGGATAAAGATATATTTTATCCAGTTTGTTTCCTTCTAAGATCAGATCTTACAACATTATACGCATGCATATCCATGGTACTACTTTATGTGCCATATCCTGTTATGGATATTAAGCACTATATGAGCTGTTGCACTTTCCCTTTGGCTCTGTTTGTGCATGTCCTGTTTTTTATTCTGCTATGATACAAGAGATTCTCTTTTTATTGGGTGTTTTATTTTTTTTAAGTGGTTTATTTATACTTCATGAAGGGTTACATTGAACCATATTATCTAAAAAAATCGCACTAGAACATTAATCATTGGAATAATCAATAAATTACTTGAGCCTCAATTGATGGATAAATAATTAGTCGATAAAGTACATCTTTACCAAAAAAAAATGGTAACCACTACTTCTTGCTATTGCCCAAAATTTGATATTGGCAAAGAACAAAACAGATCCTACATCTGTGAAGTGAGCAACCGGGGATGGCATCACTAGCATGTTGCGCACGTACTTACGCTTGCACAGTTTTATCTTCCACAACAAGAGTGAATAGCCAATGCGGTCTCTTAATTTTTTGTATTACTAGAAAAAATGCCCGTGCGTTGCAACGGATGAGGTCTATTTTAATATTATTATTATTATATGGTTTAGTTAAGATGAAATTCACTGTGGGAGTTCGCTTGGATATATATATATATATAGGGTAAGACTATTCTACACCCGAGTATAGAATATAGTTATTCTATACCCCCTCCCTCTCTCTCTTTCTTTTTTCTGTTTTTTTTTCTCCCTGAAACATTATTTCTCTTTTTCTAGAAAAATAAAAAATAAATTGCCAAATTCAAGACTTGAACCCATGACCTCATAGTTCAAAGCACATTCTTCTAACCAATTCATCTAATGATACTATTTATTTCAAGAATTTTGTGAGAAAGTAATATGATTATCAATTCTAATATCTTTCACTACCGAAACTCATAACATGTTACTATGCTCCAGTAGTAACATTGTTGTAAAAGTACAGTAACACATGACGTTACTGTAGAACACGTAGGACGTTACTGCACTTTTGGCAGTAACGTCGTAGTAAAATTGTAGTAGACCAGGAATCGAAACAAAAATATATGGGTTAAAGCCTCACATGCTAACCATATACTTGTTACTGCACAAAAGTAGAAGTGTTACTACATAATAGGTGCATATTACCACTTCCAAGTAGTTATATTACTGCATGATAATCGTAGTTTTACTTTGTCAGTTTTACGAGATGAAGATCGAATAGGTGGGCTATAGGTAAAGTCTGTAGGTGGCTTTGAGTGAGGTCTGATTGATGTACGAGTGTTTTGAACAATTTTATACATTTGGTAAAACCATGTTACTGCATGTATATACCCATGTTACTACAAATTACATATTCTGTTACTGCATATGTAGTGCTAAAGTTCAAAATGCCAATATTTGAAAGGCAATATCTCACAAGATATATATTATTTTTAAAACCGTTTTCACAATGATGCTATAGTGTTACTGCATGTGGAGGATATATAGGTTAATGTCTCACATGCTAAATATATTTGTTACTACACAAAAGTGGAGTGTTACTGCAAAGGCAAGTACACGTTACCACATGTTTATGCAGTAACACTATCCAAAAAATGCAGTAAAACACAGTTACTGCAAAAACTTATAATTTTTACTGCACTCTTACAGTAACGATGCGATGGGATTGTAGTAACGTGCAACTGACAGTAGTAACAAGTAATGCTATAGCATTACTACTTGTGGAGAGTCAAATTCTAAAAAAGCCAAGATTTGAAGAACAATATCTCTCACATGATGTACTATTTTTTAAAATCGTTTGCACCATGATGCTAGAAAAAAAACGCTTATCAAAAGTAGATCCATCATGACTATATGTTAACAATATTTGAGCGCTGTTACTACACATAAGACGTAGTGTTACTGCACGTTGACCGTCGTGTTACTGCACTGTTCCGCGAGACAGAGCTGAGAAGAGGTGGGTGGTGGGAGGAGTTAGCAGGTGGTTTGACCGATCGTCTCAAGCTAGCATGCGAGTTTTTTTAAACAAATCTATTATATGATTCCTTCTGTATTAAAAAACCGACTCATACATAGATGATGTACTAAAATACCGGCAAAAACATCTTCAATTTTTATAATAGTAGAGATTAGTTTAATCCCTTATTTTATATTGTCCAAACAAACCTCTAAATTTATCATGTGACTTGATATAGTCTCTGATCCACCGAAACTGTTATACAGACATGCCACATCATCCTAGCATACATAGTTAAAATCAAAATGTTCATTCTACCTTATATATACCATAGAAAATAAGAAGATCTTTTCTTAAGTGCGGTCAGCATAAAGCTGCATAAAGGTAGGCACAACCAATGAGGGAGCGCCACCTGTTAGCTGAGTAAATAATGGGGTTAATTTATCCGAGGGGTATGACGGTCATTTGGACACCAGCGTAAACTCTAATAGTTAGTTCACTCTTGTCGTGATTCCACACTGAAGGAACGTACGCAGTGTTAGAGTTCGTTAGAGAGGACAAAGGAATCCCCGGAAAGCTAAGAGGCGAGTGGAAAGTTCAATTACGTGCTAGTTTTTATGGTTTACGCTCTATATCACGCCTCTAATGTAGATCGTGTCTAGAGAAAGCCATTGCATCGGCACACGTAAATAGTGGTACAAATGATCTGATGTAGAAGATCCTAGCTAAACCCAAGCGATTGGGGTTACATCCGGTTTACGTTGGTCTACAAATAGAAAATACAAAGTATATAGCCACATAAGATCGATAGCATTCCTCTAGTATATGCTGTGAGAACGAAAAAATATTTATGGTGGGCTAGGCCTACCTAAATTTAGCAGGTAATCCTCTCAACCGTGTACTGAATAACGATAGGAGTAAATCCCAATGGCGGTCCATTATGAAGCCCATTTTGGCTTGTTTTATATAATAGTCCTTTATATTTCAACTATTAGGAGCCAAACACATCATCGATTTTATTGTTAGCTCCTTATTATTATCCAAAATATTGAAAATGTGATATATATAGTTTATAATTTTGTCAAGGTCTTCTCCTCGGGCCACCACCAACCTCGGATTGCGGACGTAAACACATCGATTCTACTCATACGTTCGACATGCCTGTTTATGTGCGCAATCCCATCATGTGGGTAAACCATCCACGTATGCCGTAAACACCTAGCGTACAGTGGTTTGCGAGTTGCGTTAAAGCATTGTAGGCACGGGCAGGGGTGAACCTTGTAGGCACCTAGCGATCTCCGGGTACGCGTAGAGCACGCACGACTCGCGAAATAGCATATCAGCCATCACATACGCGTAAACTGTGTTGTAGGCGGTACGCTCTATGTACGTGTTTACGTCCGAAATCCCGACTTAGGCATAATGCACACACCTCGGGCACAGTGTTGTTGTACGCGCGAGACGTGCATGAAGGTTTACGTGTATGCGGGGGATCGCGAGTTCCCTACATATGGTTCACGCCTGCTCGTGGATCGTGGACGTAAACTCATCCTTCGTGCGCGTAAATTAGCCTTTCGAGCGTAGCATGAATGTGTTTATGTCTGAGATCCACATGTGGGCGTGAACCATGTTGGGCACCTGATCTCGCGATCATCCGTGTACATGTAAACCGTGTCCTCGTGTGGATCTCCATGTCAAGTGTTGGAGTTGTTATCGTTAGATGTAACTTCAGAGTTTTTTTCTTTCGCATCTCAGTGTTCTTCATCGTATATCTAGTATACTCATTGCATAGTTGCAAGTCCTTCGATTAGTGACAACGGAGTGCTGCGACGCCTCAGGCACGTACGTCGCGTCTCACGTGCAACGACACCATGAGTGTAGGATGGATGTGGTTTCCCCACGTAGGTGTAATTGGTGGTGCGTAACCCATTCATCTGTATGCGTACACCTTTTGACCGTAAATGGGGAATTTTTTACGTGAACCTTTAGAGCGTAAATGGTGTACGCGGGGGATCATATTGCGAGTTGCCTACATATGGTTCACTCCTGCCCGTGGATCGTGGATGTAAGCTCATCCTTCGTGCGTGTAAATTAACCTTTCGAGCAATCGACCATAGCATGGATGGTCAGGGAGTGGGGGAGTGGGGGATCGCGTGTTGCCTACATATGGTTCGCGCCTGCCCCACATGTAGAGCACCTCTCGATGCCTGCGTACGTGTAAACCGCGCACGGCTTACGTCAAATCGACACGCCGGCCCTTAGTTGTACCGTGCATATGTGCACGACTGCGCCCTCCTCGTGGCCTCTTTCCCTACCTCCTGGGCCTGGCTTGCACGCTGGGCCTAATGGGCTAATGGGTGCCGGCTGGCTAGGCTGGGGGAGGGGTCAAGTGTTGGAGTTATTATCATTAGATGTTGCTTCAGACTTCCTTTTCTTTCGTATCTTCCATGTTAAGTGTTGGAGTTGTTATCGTTAGATGTTACTTCAGAGTTTTTTTCTTTCGCATCCCAGTGTTCTTCGTCGTATATCTAGTATACTACTCATTGCATAGTTGCAAGTCCTTTGATTAGCGACAACAGAGTGTTGCGACGCCTCAGGCACGTACGTCGCGTCTCGTGTGCAACGACACTGTGAGCATAGGATGGATGTGGTTTCCCCACGTAGGCGTAATTGGTGGTGCGTACACGGAGGATCTCGAGTTGCCTACATATGGTTCATGCCTGCCCGTGGATCGTAGACGTAAACTCATCCTTCGTGCGTGTACATTAACCTTTCAAGCGTAGCATGGATGTGTTTACGCGCGAGATCCACACGTGGGTGTGTACCATGTAGGGCACCTCGCGATGCCCGCGTGCGCGTACAAACCTTGGAATTTGACCATTTTGTAGCATAAACTCTCATCTTGTTGGCGTAGACAGCAGCTGGTAGTGTATGGGTTGATTCCGTGCTTGGCGTAACCCTTGTCGTCCTCGACATATAATCCATCTTTTTTGGTGTATGGGCTGATTCCCTGCCTGTCGTCCTGCTTGGCGTAATCCAATTTTTAAATGTTCCAAGGAGGATGAATAGTAGTTGTGGTAGATCCTATGAGAGTCACATGATGATTTACTCAATTACCTTTGAGAGATTCAAACGTAATTACCTTTCAATCTATGGGTATCAAATAAAATATCTAACAGTAGTTAATAAATCCTAAAAATATTAAGGTGCTAAATGGAATACAGCTGTAAAAACTTGAGCATAATTATGAAAACGTAAGGGTTTTAGTAGTAAAATAGTACAACGCAGATGGGCTATTTTCATGTACTTCTGTTGGGCCATCCGCTATGAATTGCAGGGTCTTTTTAATCTTTTATTTAAAAAAAATACAATTTTTACAAACCCTGGTTGTGGGGCTGACCCACAACATAACATTATTATTTAATAGAACGTAATCCATTCATTTAGTCCGGATCTACTGTGGCTATGTAACTCGTAATAAGTTTTTGCATAACCATGTAGGAATTTATGTAAACGAATAACCATTCACTTATCCGGATCTTGTACGAAAGTTCATTTAAACTACATATATAACTTACCTTGTGTTCTACCTCTATAAACGCTAAATAAAGCAGCGGCCATGGCAGGTCCTTCTCTATTAGCGTAAACTATAACTATATTAATGTAAACCATGCGCAATGTCTATCTTATCCGTCTATCTTACGTTGTCCATGGTCCTTCTCTATTAGCATAAAACATAACTATATTAATTTACTCTAATGTAAACCATGTGCAATGTCTATCTTCTCCGGCGACAGCGGTGACCATATCGTCCAGCAGGATATCCGGGTACTGGTGCTGGTTGGAGTTGTTTGCGTAAACCATTAGGACATCATCGTAAACCGAGCGCATGACTGTTAAAATGACATTGATACCCTTCTGTAGAGTTTATGCACAATGCATAAAGCCTTAATGCGTTGGGAGAGGAAACACCCTTCCAGGCGTCGGATGTGGACGCGTGGAGTGCTCTCCTTACCTGACCGCATTGAAGAATGTATGAAATAAGAAAGAAGAAAGGAAACGGCAAAACATAATGATTATTGTATCTTTGTGTCTTTACTACATTTGTATTTGTCCTTTTTCTCTCCTTTTCTCTTTATTTCTCTTTTTCTTAAAAAAATTGGCATAGGTAAGGATAAAATCAAAATATCAATTTTAACCATGTATGCAAGGCAAGTATGGTGCGGCATTCTGAGTTATCGTTTTTAGCGGGTATATGGATTATATTAAGTTACATGATAAACTTTAAAGTCTTTTTGAATAATATAAAATATCAGGACCAAATAGAACCTAAAGTATAAGTTGAAGGACCTTACAAGCGATTCACCCCAAAACAAATTAGTAGACACGGATCCCTCTGGGTAAAAAGGAAGACAAAAGAGGATCCTCTACTTAATTCTGACGTAGGTCACTGACAGAGTAGATCCACATGTCAGTGACTCAAAGTTGGAAGGAAGTAAGTCAATGGATCTCAATCCGAGGAAGGCACACAATCTCAGTTTGTTCTAACGTCATACAAATATAACTTTGGATACAAGCATATCTAACACCCTAACCTAAACGCTTCAACTTACTACATAATATTGTTCATATAACTTCTTGAGGTTGTTTTGGACATGCTGATTTCCGTATACAGATACTTAATAAGGTTTTGGTTAACAAAGATGATAAATTTTCACTTCATTAATCCTTGATCCTCGATTATTGTCATTGTATCGATCCTCCGTTATTGGTGTAAAAAAGAGTCTAAGGGAGAATTTGACATATATCTTGAATATATTTATTCCTCGGTCCAAAGATAACTTCATTTCTAACATGAACAGTTTATTCTAAAATAAGTTCATTTCTAGCCTATTATAAATCTTATTTCTTTTATACCTTTTATTCTAAAACACTCGTAATACTGTTTTTTTTATGAAAAATAAGTTCACTTTTATCCTGTTATAAGTTTTATTCCTTCAATACCTTTACCTATCTATCTACTCATCAATACTGTTTTAAGTTTTACTCCTTCAATGTCCTTTATCTATCTATCCATTCATCAGAATGGAATGCTATTTTTATGTTGATAAGGAGACTTTGGTCTTTTCTCTCGACCTTAGTTTGAACACCCAAGACTAAAAATAGAGTTATTTTCGGATAGTGGGAGTGTCACGTCACTAAATTCATCTATTGTACATGTAAAATTAGATAAAACCGAATAAAATAATTAGATAAAAATTACTTTTAGCGGTTATACGAACAGTACTATGAAGTTGATAGAGTTGGTTATCTGACTTCAAAGTATGAGGTGTTAGATGAACTTTTACTGAGGATATATTAACTTTCCCTATATAGGAATTAAGTAACACAAAGCAAACTACATTAAGAGACCATGGAGTAACAGCATCACTCTTGTTCTACACACTTTCACTGCAGGAACACCACAAATTAAACCTGAATACATCAGTGTTGCTACTGCATGCTCCCTAATTCAGTCTGTTATTTTGGTGTTCACGTTACATAAAAAGGCTCAACTTGTGTCCACAGAACCTGCACCTTTGTCCTCAAGCTTAATTATCCATGGCTGGTGCCAAATAGTTGTCACAATAACGAGGAGGCTCATAGATAAAGCAAGAGATCACACGTCTCGTGCTCGCAGTGTCACGACACCAACAACCTCGAAGTCACCGTCCACGACGTATATATCCGGTGGGTTATTCTTGATGCAATGCTGTCAATCACGCTGCCAATAGAAGCGTCAGGCGAACAGGTGAGAGGTGGCTTCACCAGGCCATTCCCTGAATCAAGAACGGTGGAGCCTATGGTCTTCATGAACTCCATGACAGTAAGTTGCCTGTATGTATGGAAGATTTATCATTAGGAACATGGAAATGCAAAATTTAAAAAATGACTCACGCGGTAACAAATAGTCGGATGGTTTGATACCTGAAACTTGTTGGGACCTTCTACTACAGGCACACCACCAATTTTGTTGTCCTTAAAAGCTTACAAGATTAGATCACCACTGTTAGCAGTGATAACCTGAAGAAAGCACAGCATTGTTCAATTACCAATCTATTGCAAAGTGAAGTGAAAAAAAAGTACATTTCAGCTTGAGATATAACTTTTATCTTGATAATGTAGGGGACATGATTTCTCATTAGTAAAGAATTGGATTAGGGAGACGCAATAACCTCATCAAGTGACATAAACGGAAGTCCCAAGTCCGAGAGAGGGAGTGCTGAAATATAATCAAACGAATCCCTTCCTTTGCAACTGCTGAAGTCCTTTAACAACACCAGTATGAGTAATGAAGTTCTTAATTAATACTCCCTCCGTTTCAAAATTTTTGACACCATTGACTTTTTAGTACGTGTTTGATCATTCGTCTTATTAAAAAAATTTAAGTAATTATTTATTCTTTTCATATCATTTGATTCATTGTTAAATATACTTTTATGTACACATATAGTTTTACATATTTCACATTTTTTTTTATGTACACATATAGTTTTACATATTTCACATTTTTTTTAATAAGACGAACGGTCAAACATGTGCTAAAAAGTTAATGGTGTCAAACATTTTGAAACGGAGTGAGAAATTGGCTTATCAGGCTCAATCACTGGGACATTCCTTAACCTGTACTTCGGTAGCAACGGTAGTACAGTAAGCAGGGAAGTGTCCAGTGTAATGGAGACAGAAGGAGACCAGCGGTAGGATTCTACAATTGATCGAACCTACAATAATGAGAAAAAATGAAGGTTAGCAGGATTTACATCAGAAGATCATCATGCAATATTCAACTGAGGCGAAGAGGACAGATATCCAAACTATTATTAGCAACAATAAGTTGCAGCTAAGAAATCACAGGAAGCTTTTAATCATGCCAAGTTGCGGCATATATTGTAATTAGGATAGCCAAACTTCGGTGTAGCCACACAGCAGAACAGTGGTTCAGGGTAGAATATATAACAAATAATTTGAGACTGACTGGACTCTATAAATGATCGACATTTAACAAAGAGGAAAAAAAAACACTGCCAAATATGCATAATAATTCATGATAGAGTAAAATGCATACTGTGGTTGATTTGAAATGTTCTTGCTGAAGCAGAACTTTGTAGAAATCTTCTCCTAAATGATCAGCAGCAGTTAGTCCATCCTTTGCCACACCCTTTTCTGCTGTTAACCCACCAGCAACAGCAGCCCCTACTGCAGCGGCAGTCAAACCAGCAACAGCTGCAGGACCAGTTGCACCTATAGATGGCCATCTGAGCGGCACGGCCCAGCCACGCCGTGCTCGGGCCAGAATCTATCGGGCCGGCATGGCCCGACCAATACACCGGGCTGCGCCCTCTCGGCCCATGTGCTGAAGCATCGAGCCAGGCACGGCCCAATACAACTCGGGGCGTGCTGGGCCGGCTCGAAGGCACGACAGTCCATCGTGCTTCTTCGTAAAAAAGAAGTCTAATTTCCTTCCCTCATTTCTTTGGGCCATGTCTGAATGATTAATAAGTCTATTTGCATCCCTTCTCTCTTAGGCAGTGAATTATATGGCTGCATTAAGTCTAATGTTAGTCCCTAACTATTTTTCTCCCTCCTCATTGGATCGGGCCGTGCCGGGCCGGCCCACCGTACCAAGGCATCGGCCCAGGCATGGCCCAGCTATCAAGTCAAGCCGGCCCGGGCATGACCCCAATTGGGTCGTGCGTGCCTGGGCCGAGCCATCGGGCCTTGGGCCTTATGGCCATCTATACTACTTGCACCCAATGCTGCCACTCCCACTGCACCGACAGCACCCATTCCAACTCCTGCCACGGTTGTTGACCCAGCTGATAGAGCAACGGCGGTAATCTCAGCATTTTCTAGAACCCACAGGAGGATAGCCGAGTAATCAATGATGCCAAGGTACCTCCCTTTCCAATCAGCCGGAGCTCCATATTCTGGATTTAGCACTGGCGCGGCCCTAATGTTGTCCTCATGGCGGCAGCGATAAGGGGGATGATCATGGTCCCAAACATGGCGTTGTTGTTGAAGCCTCTACTATCGAGAAAGCCATTGCAAGCTACCATTCACTATGTGATGTTGCCTTCATGATCTCCAGTGGATGAAGCTAGAGGAGGTAGTACTAAAGGGACGAGAGAATAACACATATGACCTATGATTTCTATGTTGGCTAGACCATCACATCAGCGTCACGTAGGTGAAAACCAAGTGAAAAAGATTGAGGGGTCAAATGCACTGTATTAAAAATTTAGGGTGTTAAATGAATTGTATTGAAAGATTGAGTTTTGGACAAAGTAAAGGATTAGGGCATCAAATGGACTTATTTATATTCGAATTCATATTGATACCAAACGAAATACTTGTCTATGATATAGCTAGTTATCCCCATCGGAATTCATTATGATATTAAACAAAATCCATGTCTATGATATAATAGCTAGGTGAGGGCTCTGCCTTGTGGATCAGGATGTTAGCTGAAACAATTCTAGAAATAGAAATTACAAACATAACAGTCGAAGAAAAAAAACAGTCGAAGAAAAAAAAGGTTGAAGTCTATTTGTAACCCTTGAACCTTTACCAAGTCTATCTTTCGCCCTAAGCTAAATAAACTGATTGTTTGCACTTCCAAAACCAGGCAAACTTCACCCCTACTCTGATCTTGATGGTGGTTTTAGGTATGCAAAAAAAAAAAAAAAGTTCGCATGACGAAAATCACCTACGGCTTGTTTGGTAACTCGAGGGAAGGGGATTGGGAGTTTACACGAGCGAATTGATAATAAGATTAAGATGTGAATTTGATTTTTAATCCCAATATTTTGTTTGGTAGAGGTGATGGAACTTGATAGTGAGTTTAGTTGGAGATTAGGTCATTAATAAAAACGGATGGCTGAGATTTACTTAGACAAAGTAAAGGAGGAATTCCCTCTCAATTACCTGCCCCTACCCAGGTATTGAAAAGGAGGGAGTTCCTTCCTCAATTCCTCATCCCCATCCCACCAAAATTCCCATGTCTCCCAACCAAATAAAACACTTAATAGCCTCATCTCTCTAAACTCCCAATCCCTCCTAAAAACTCTCTCCAACCAAACGGACCGTTAGGTTAGAACTCACCTAGTGCTAGGGTGAGTTTTATTTTTCAAAATAAAATTGAACTAAAGTAAAAGTTTGGCGGTTAAAAATAGACTTTACAACAAAAGAGGTAAAGTCCAGTGCAGGCAACCAAACACACCCGAGATGGGATGAGTCAGCTGAGCATAGCGTCTTCTCCGTGGATGACAACTTCCAATCAAGACAACCGGGATAAAGTCGAAAGTCATCACGGATTGAACGAAACAAAACCAACAATACTAGGGTAGGTCAAGCCAATCCAAGCCAAGCCATGTCAGCAAGACCATATCACGCATCAGTGGTCGCACAATTACACCGAACGACAAAACATGTCAACAATTAAGCGAGGAAAACCACTCTGTAGAATTACAACATAACAGGTGCATACAAGTACACAAGCACAAGCTCTAAAAAACTAGAGTAAAAAGAAAATAATTGAAGCGCAAAGGCTTCCTGCAGTTACTACAGATAGTTGAGCTTTAGAATATAGCAGAGTTCATAGTGCTGTATGTATAGCATGAAGTTCGAGCACCATGTGCTACGAGGTCTGATAGATTGGTGATGGCAAGTAAAACGCTAAGCATGTAAAGCAATCTTTCTGACAGATATTACGACATGACCAAGCAACAGTGAAATAACACGGCTCTCTCTTCTGAAAAGTAACAACAATGGTAACGCAGAAACAGATAAACCATAATCCACAATCTACTGCCTTCCGAAACTCAGCTCCACAAATCATGAAATAGTTTCTGGCAGGCTTCAAGTGCATCCATCTTCACTCAGATTTCACCTGAAAGGAAGCATTGACCATATCAATATGGGAAACTTCAAGCATATTAAAGGCTCACAAAAATACAGAGTTTTTGGTTAATGTCACGGACAGGAGATGGGGATCGGGATAAACTTCTGCTCTTGACAGGGCTCTTGCTTGCTGACTTTTCACGAGGAGGCTGCACGAGACAATGGTTACTATATGCAACAAATTTATAGAATATAAGTTACTTGTTTGGAAAACTTACAGAAGTAGCAGGGGATGGGGATCTTGATGGTGATCTGCAAAATGTTCCAAAAGCCAAGAAATTGTTACTCAGTAATGCTCTATTACAACAGTTTGATCAAAATATGTGTGAATATGGTAACATCAATACACATGAGATTGAGAGCAATAAACAGTAAACATGTGGAGAAGTGTTTTGGATGAGCATAGGTAAAGGGACCACCTTTTTCCACTGTACATGTAACATGTCATCTTTTGAAAAACTATGACAGACCTTTTAAGTAAAATCACGAGTCCTCCAAATGAAGGTGAAGCCACAATAGATCACAAATTGGTTAAAGAGCTAATCGCTAAACACACTTATTTCATCAGAAAGTGTAATTTAGAAATAAACTTCAACATTAAGGTGAGGTTATGTTTGAGAATAACCAATAGGGGTGCAAGGCCGAGGTTTACATTTGAGAATAGAAATGCGTAAGTCAATAGTACTTCAATTATACCACGAAATGCACTCCATAAGTCCAAATATGTTTAGAGCCAGCCCTATCTTGCTCCTATCGCTGGTTGTAGTCCACTTGTCATACAGTATGTCACTAGCCAGCAGAACTATCCAACGTTCCAAACCATCCTTTGGTTCTCAACGCATCCAGTATCCTACCAACGCAACCCAAATAGCTGCATGTCCCAAATCTAGGAAAGACGAGCAAATTTTCAACAACAAATGACAGCTATCCAGTTTTCTGCATGTTTAATCATCAGAGAGTGGAAACTCAAAGTGCATGTACAGAAGAAAAAATGCATCTCGAAAGCATAACATTTAAAGTACAAACCAGAAAGGAAATGACAAATTATATGAGAATATAAAGAGCCGGCCCTATTTCATTTTACAATATTTCGTGTATTGCAATTATTAGAGATAGATATGGGATCACACAGGCTAATCACATAATCAAATTTGAATGTACAACATTGGAGGGGGTTCTTAGAAAATCATATGTAGTTTCTTTTTTGGCAAATTGAAGATAACGCATGCAAATGCTACTTAGTTTCTTAACTTTGTAACATAGTATTAATCCGAGAATCTCAGTATCACACCATCGCAATGAATCGAAAGCATTCCATGTACTATGTAATATGTTATGAGTTCAAAATTGAAATGGAACTACGCATACCTTTCCTTCACAGGTGAGCGAGACTGTGAAGCCGACCTAGATCTGGAAGCAGAGAACAGCAGTAAACTCATTTAAGTTAACGACATTTCCTTTCTTGCAATTATTTGAGGGAGATATGGGATAACATAGGCTAATTACATAATCAAATTTCAATAATCAACATTGGAGGGGGTCCATTTCTTAAAAAATCATGTGCAGTTTTTCAATAGCCAATATGAAGATAACACATGCCAAAGCTACTCAGTTTCTTAACTTTGAAAAATTCAAAATCAAAATGGAACTGTGCATACCTTTCTTTCACAGGTGAGTGAGACCGAGAAGCAGACCTAGATCTGGAAGGAAAAAACAGCACATTGTAATAATATTCATGTTGTTGTTACCATAACAAACTCATTTGAGCATTATGAGATTCAAACCATACCTTGGACTCCTGCTTCTGCTATAACTGCGGCTTCTGCTTCTGGAGATCGAGCGGCTGCGGCTTCTGCTTCTGGAGATAGAGCGGCTGTGGCTTCTACCTCTGGAACGAGAGCGGCTGCGCTTAGCAGAATCATACTCCCTCACCTTTAACAGACATGTCCATGAGTACGTAAATCTTCAACTTGAGATTAGGTTAAATGAAGTGCAGAAACATTTCCAGTATGACCATACCCTGATATATGCCCGTGAAAATGCATTACGGAACTCTGAGTCATCAAGCTTTCTTATCTGTAAGGTAACAAAAAACTGCTTGTCAGGTGTATCTTCACGGGAACAGAAGAACATGCATGATTGGGGAGAAAGTAGGTGTCTGGCATATCACAAAGTGCCCTTTTTCTATTATTAAAGGAACCAACCAAAACATGAATTTCCAGATGGCACATGGCAGTGTTCACTTCTGGAAAGTAAAATGCATAGAACTAATTCAAACTTACCGCTTGTTTCATATCCTCATAGTTGGTATAATCAACAATTCCAATAGTTGCTGAAACACATGAAATTTCAGTATTAAGAAGTAAGAACTACTGAAACATGAATGGAAAAAGATAATACAGCTTAAATGGTTGCTGTATTATCAAAACAAACTACTGCCCAATTCATACCAAAATTAATATCAGCAACAGAAGAGCATAGAAGTGTTCAGTACTAACCTCCACCCTCACGGTAAACATCAGAGAAACAGACATCACCAGCTCGCCTCATATGATCCTGAAAATGGAAGTAAAACTCAAGATTCGTGAAGAGTGAATAATTGTATGGGAGTTCATCTGCATCAATACCTTGAGGTCTTGCCATGATGCTGACGAAGGTAATCCAGTAACCATAACTGCACATTCCATGAATAGAGCAAATAAGAACACTGATGTATCCAATCAAGTTTGTAAAGCTTGAGTTCAGAAGTACGTACCTCGGTAATCAGTACGTTTAGCGGCACCACGGCGCCCAGTACTGCTATAGCTACTTGATCGATCAAAAGAAGGGCCTCTGCCACCATGAGCTAACTCCACCTAAATAAAGGTATAAGATTAACATTACGACAAAGAACAAAACTAGCCTCTTTGCTGCTGCAACAAAAATAAATAAATATGAACTACCCTCTTCACCACCTGGTATTCTCTCAAGAAAGATAACGGATATCATGCAAGATCCACTTACCCGCAACCTGTGGCCATCAAAGTCATATCCATCACGGCCATAAATTGCATCTTGTGCATCACGAGGGTCTTCAAACTGCATAAGGAACCACTTTTAGTTAGTATCAAGTCCTCTTAGCCTCTAAGGTGCTATATGTACAATCAGATTGCACAAGGTTAATTTTGACAAGCATTTCTTTAGATAGTTCAGCAACACTTGGCAAAACTGGATTTGAGGCTAGTTGTTAAGTTTCCTCTAAAGCAAGTTTGTCTGACCTTTGTCTTTATGCTACATGGAAAAATTCATTGATCGTATGTCAAATTTCACTCATCCCCTACATTTTTTGTCAGTCTCCGTCACCCCCAAATTCCTCATGAGCTTAAAGAAACAAATTTGGGTGTTTCCATTCTCTTGCCTCCATAGTAACCCTTAAGTTGCCCCTTGCACTTTCGTTAGTCATCATAGTTTCCAATGAGAACCACATGTCCAACATAACAAAAGCGAGATATTCTTAAACCAGTTTTTTATTATTTTTTTTTGTGTGTGTGCACGCGCGCGCGCCAAGATCTACCCATTCTGCTTTTCCTAAAAATAATAAAAATGATATATTGATTATAGATAAAAAAAAATGTTCTATAAAAAGAACAGAAGTAGTAGCAAGGCAAAGCATGAGAACAATAATGTGTGCACCTGGAGGGGGTCTATGTCTTGTATCCGTTACTTGATCGTTCAAATCACACAACCCATACCTAACTCCTGTTTATAAACCTGTGCTTGCCAGCTTATCCATTTTAGAGATTTGCCTATTCCTTTCCCTGAGCAAGGTATATAGAGGTAGTCACACATTGTAATAAGCAAGCAGGCAAGCCAGTTGAGGAGTTCGTTAGGGGTAAATTGTTGCGATAGTATATTCCTTTGTTTCAGCTCTAAACTAATCGCATGGCTTGCTAAGAGATGCCTGAAATATAAGCTTCCATAGAATGCTTCATTTCAAACCAAGAAATTTATTTAATCATCAACTTGCATCTACTTGCCGGCCTTAGAGTCCTCTTGCCATGATTGGGAAGAAGTCCATTCAGGGGTAGAATGCAAGCACTCTGCTTACCCACCTCGCTACCTCCTATTCAAAGCTCAAAACACTCCTGGGTTCATATTAACACATCATTCTAACAGAACCTCTAAAGTTTGTTATCCAGGGGTTGTTTTATTTCACGCCAAGCTGAAGTTTATCTTATGAAAATTTGGCAACTTTTGACCATACGAAAAGAATTAGTAAAGGTCCAGTTTTCTTTGGCTATCCAGTTTAGTGTGGACCATTTTTAAGTTAAAAAAAATAGCAACCAATTCGGGTTAGATTTTGATAAAGCTAATGTCTGTAGTCGGTTTTCATGTGCTAAATTTGCTCACAGACCCCAAAAAAAACATCCTCAAATAACAACAAGGTTATGACTAAATAAAATGATAGCTTATATATAAAAAGATGAGCGAAAATCTAGATAGAAAATCTGCTCATAGCAAGTAATCACCATAAATACTTAATCCCTTACCTCAACAAAAGCATAACCAGGAGGCCTTGGAGGAATTTTCAAGTCAATATCCACAATACGGCCATACTGCAGAAGCAAAAGTAATGAAAAAAAAAATTTAAACTCTATCTGTATGAATAATCAAGAAAATAAAGATATCAGAAAATTTAGTAATTACAAGATGCCATTGTTCTACCCTTCTACCAGTAACATCCTTCGGTATCACCAGTTCACCACATAAGATGGCAACAACAAAGAGGTGCCCAAGTGCCCAACCGACTGGTGGAATCTCTCCAAGTGAAAAGTAAATCTCAAAAAGAAACCAGGATGTGCCACTTCTTCTGACTAATATGAACCGTCAGATACGCTTAAAGACAAAATAAGTCGAAACAATCTTTACCGTTGGATGAAACTTAAGTAGTTGTTCAAAATATAGCAGTATTCTAGAGTACCCTCTAGCTGTGGTGCATGTATAACTCGGTGACATAAATAGGCCTAATTGGATCGGTATGCATCCTAACTACAACAGCTGCAAGCCCAAACTCCATCCTCTTTTCTCCGTGCGCCTAGGTCAAGTTTAGAAGAAAAGCAAAATAAACTCTTTTACTAACAAGATGTGAAACTCATATTACGATAAATCTTCTGTCAAGTTGAAATATATTTCCTCAGCCAACATCACCGGTGTCAGTACTTCGATCCATGGCCACCACTTACACCTCGATTGCTATCTCAATTTGTTCATAAATTCAATTACAAACATGAATAAATATAGCGAAATCAAATCCATATAAAGTGAAAATACTGCACATAAAAATGATTATCACTACTATCTTTACATAGCCACAGAGACCCAATAAACATAACGAATAATGTGTATTATATGGATTTTATGTCAATAGAACTATAATAAATCATATATTCACAAAAGTCCTAAACAATACTGGCAGGTCTAAAATTCAGATGTGTCGGTTATAGAAATGATCCAGAATGAATAATTAAGATAAAAAAAATACCTATCACCTACAGATATATCCATAACCAACAAATAGAAAAACAAACTGATATGCATAACGCAAAACTATATCTCAACCTAATTGCTCGGAAATTGGGCCAAATACTCTCCAAAGTTCAATCCTTAACAAAATTCAATTGTAGAATTTGAAAACTGCAACTAGACGAATTAAATTTTAACATAGGTAACTGTTACAAACAATTCATTATCATATTCGTAAATAAAAGACAGGTTATGGTCGCGTGAAGACGCAACTTAGATATCTAGTTCACATTGAAGTATTTAACAAATGCTCCAACCACACAACAGAAAACCATAGGGCCCAACATAGCAAATTTATAATTCCATAAGAAAGCAGTATTGCCCCCAAATATCTTCCTCCTAAGTCCTAAAAGCAGCCTACGATGTACTCGCTGATACCAAAACAAAATTTGCACTGACCTACCACTTTAGTACTAGAGGATAACACTGTTACATGGCACACACATGCCTAATCCGTAATGTAATCATGGCTCACCTTATAGAAGAGATCCTCCACTTCCCTCTCGCGAATGTCTCCGGGGAGATTGCCCACATAGATGGTGCGGCTGTTGCGTCGGCTCATCGTTCCTGACAGACAAACATCAAGTCAGCTAAATTAGCACGCCAAATCCAACAATGGCCGTAGCGTCAAGCCACGTAGCGATAACACGCAAACAGCAAAACAAACCAAGCATAGCACTGCATCTCCAGCTCTCAGAAACCCTGACGACCACGAATTCAATTGCTGCGCCGCTCAACCGAAGGAAAAAAAAAAACCTAGGAGATATGATCGCGGGCTACCAAATCAACCGGAGAACCAAGCAGAACACTCGCGCACTCGCTCAACCGAGAGAACTAAAGCGCGAGGACGCAACGGCACGGGACGGGAGAGAGAGAGAGCACGCTAGAACTCGCGCAGGAGTACTAGGATTCCAGCAGCGGCGTCGGCTTGGTTCGGGGAGGGGAGCGGAGTACGGAGCTAACCTGCGACTCTGCGCCGGCGGCGAGGCGGAGGCGGCGGCGGCGGCGGCGGAGGAGGAGGGCTCGAGAAGCTTCGGAAGCGAGCGGGGCGAGAGCGAGAGGAGGATATGTTGAAAAAGGAGACGGGGTCCGCGTGCTTTACGATTCGCGCTGGCTGCGTGGCCCCACCCGTCAGCGGCAAACAGCTAGTGGGCCCCACAGCGCAGTGTCCCACGCGGCCAGCACGCACTCTCGTCTCGGCTCGATGGGCGCTCCTAAATAAAGAGGAAATCCGAGGGGCTCCGTGGAAAAGTGCCACCGCGCAGTTCTCTCCTCTTTCTCTCCCCGCTCCGGCGGCGCCGCGGCGGTGCTCCCCGTCGTCCTCGTCTCCCCGTCGCCAACTAGCCGTGCCGGGGATATCTCTCCGACCCGGGGTAAGTTTAATCGCCGTAGATGGGCTCAGAGCCCGCTCCGGATCTTCGATTAGTTAGTTGGCTTTCCCTCGCCGCGACTTGGGGGGAATTATCGTTTCTTGCTTGGTCACGAGGCGGCGCCCAAGCCGCGGCCCTAACGTAGGGTTTTTGCGAGGATCCCGCCGTTAGGAGTCCATCGTGTTCCCTGGTCGCTGCTGGCTGACGATTCGGGGTATTTCAGTACACGTGGAGCCTGTCTGTCTAGTTCGATGGTTCATGTTGTTGCGATAGGAGAAAATTTGGTTGTTCCTTCGCGAAGGGGTTGATGTGTGTAATCACATTTGCAATGAATGAAATCGTTGGCCTGCAAAAATTCCTCAATAGTTTATACACCCCTTTGACACAGGTGATGCAAATTTGCCCCAATCTTGTTCCTCTTAGCTCATCTCCGGCCACAAGCATGTGTAGTGTTCCATAGGTCTGATCGCTATCGCGTGCCACTAGCTTCAGCTGTCTGTTGGTGGAGACTGGAGCTTTGGGTGTGTTTGCTGACAAACTGATCTGGGGTGCGGTGGTGGCTGGAAGGAGAGGATAGTGTGTGCCGGCAGCCGGAGGTAGAGGAAAGCGTGTGCCGGCTGCTGGAGGTAGAGGAAAGCGTGTGCGGTGCGCCAGCAGAGGGAGCTAGGTGCTAGATGAAGATGGGGAGCAGCGGTTGCCGGCAGTAGAGGAGAGAGATTAACACATAACGAAGATGAGGAAAAATTTGACATTTCACATGGCATTGTGGCAAATGAGTTGATTCCCACTAAATTATGTCGGATTTTTACATGCCAATGAACTTTGTGGCAAATGTGATCTGCCTCAACTTCATAGCAAACGAGTATTTTTCTCTGGGATGAATTCATTTGGCTGAAACGGCTACTCTGGCACTACTTTGTACTGCCTGGGTGATGGTAGCACAAACTTTTTTCTTTATTACATTGGGGGGTTATGCCTAGGGAAGCTGGTCTTGTGCTCATTGATCCAAGTGGTTGTTGGTTTCTTTAAGACCTATTAAGTTCTTTCTCAGCAATTCAGCATTGAATGCCTTTATGATGCTTAATTCTTTAATGCTTTCCTCCAAATGTGATATTTCTTGCAGGTGTAGGCATTTTAAGTGCTAGCGCAACTGTGTCCATCGTAGTAGTTTTACCTAGTGAAATAAGCAAAATATCCAAGTTGATGTGGTTCATGTGGAAATGGAGTGTAAATAGATTTCTTAGCTAAAAGTCATGCTTGTTTGGCATGGTTTTGCCACTTGTGTTGACCATGCTCAGTTGGTTTATCCAACCAAAGCATTCTGTTGTACTCTGCTAGTTCCATACTATGCATTGTGGCAATCTGTTTCATTTAGGTTATCTTTTGTTCACAAAATTTTGGCTATTTTTCTGCTTTACCAGAGATTCCTAAGTTTGTTGGTTTAGTTTTTGTACTCTTAGTTATACCACTTGTTTATACACCCTAATTTCTCGGGTTGATCTACCTTCTGATTAGATACCATTTTTGTGTCACTGCAAGTACAAGATGCTATCGAATTAGAGTTACTCGGCTATTTGTATTATGGCATCAAGTCCAATTTCGATTGATTTTGAATGATATCTGCTTCATAGGTGAAGAAAATCTGTCCTTGTTCAAAAGTTTTTCAATTTGGGTGTCCTACCTATATATGATCCAGTTGTAAAAAGGCTGACTAAGGGCATGGATGGAAACAAAGATGAGGCCTTGAGGTCTGTCAAACTTGCAGAAACTGCACTTGCATCTGGAGATAGACAGCGAGCAGAAAAATTCCTTCGAATTGCCCAAAGATTGGACCCCAGCCTTCCGATTGATGATATGCTGGGCACACCCAAGAAGTATGATACCCTGGATGGTGCTGTACGCCAATACAGGGCTAGAAGTGGTGAAGTTGGTGAAAGCCAAAATTTGCGTAAAGAATCTGTTGGTCCTTCTAATGTTGATAAGGGTTACACTGAGGAAAATGTTAGAGTGGTTCGGAACATCACAAAGAACAAGGATTATTATGCAATTCTTGGAGTGGAGAGAAGTTGCTCTGTAGAAGAGATAAGGAAAGCCTACAGGAAGTTGTCACTGAAAGTTCATCCTGACAAGAACAAGGCTCCTGGGGCAGAGGATGCATTTAAGTTGGTCAGCAAGGCTTTCAAGTGCCTAAGCAATGATCAGTCAAGGAGAACTTATGATCAAACAGGTGCCATTGAGGACCATGAGTTTAATTATCAGTATTCCAATGTCATGAGGCAGAGAACTACAAGGCGACAGAGGCAAGCAAGAAGTAGCTTCTATGGTTATGAAGAAGACTTAGATCCAGATGAGATATTCAGGTCGTTCTTTTATGGGACCCATGATAATATGTTCCAGTCTCGCAATGCCTACAGAGCAAGAGGAACAGTGAGGCAACAGCAACAACAGAGACGGGAACATCCGGTTCAGGGTAGGTCAGGCATAAATTTAACAATGTTGGTGCACCTTGCAGGGGTTTTGTTTTTCATCTTGTTTGCTTTCATTCCAGCAAGGCATCCTGAGTATTCCCTTAAAAGGACAAGCTACTTTTCTATATCAAAAGTCACTGAAAAGCATGGGGTGGAGTACTTTGTCAGCAAACAAGAATTCGACCAGCAGTTTCCACGAGGAAGTTCTTCTAGAGATAATCTTGAGCAGTATGTTTTTAAAGACTACAAGAGCATGCTGGGAAGATTCTGTCATGTGGAACTCCAAAGGCGCCAATGGGCCAAGGACTACCCTACACCTCACTGTGACAAACTGCGGAGCCTTTCTGTAGCATAAATGGTTTGGCCTCTTCTTTTGTTAGTAGAAGAGTTTCGCTCTTCCTTTGCAGGTACTCCCTTGGTTCCATTTAGTTTGATGCCTTTGATGCTCTACGGAATATGTTACTTTGATGTTTTCTTTTTGTAGAATTTAAAGAAGGCTGTCTCATGAAGTACTTTTCTAGTGACCAATTTAGCAGTGTTGCTTTCACATATCAACCTTTGGTTATATTTACAGAAAAAAAAAAGGTTTCATGAAGTATTTTTAGTGAACAATTTAGCGGTATTGCTTTCACATATAAGACTTTGGTTATTTAAAACATATTTATGCTCAAAGCTTTGGAATATGTGATGACATGAGAAAGCATCATTTTTTTAAAGAAAAATACAGTGGAATTATTATCAGAAACTTTATTATGTTTATTCTGATTGCTTTTATGTGTACTATCATTGTTTTCATTAGGCTACTTAGGGCTTGTATTGAAGGTAAGCCTTTTGTTCTTTTATGGATAAATTTCCTTTATTACATGGTGTTTCAACACTTAGTAAAATAATAGAGCAAAGAGTACATTGTATAGGAGCTGAAATTGCTCCCTAATGATGAAATATGTATAGATTGCCCATCTTTCCTCAATACATATATATATATTTTTGGTAGAACTATTGTGACTTGGTGCAGGAAACTCGATGCTACTTTTATAACTCTTTGCAATTCATTTTGGACTATCACAATCAATTTGTTTATATATTTTTAAGACGAAGATCAACTCATCTATGAGCTTCTATATATTGATTTGTTAAGAACTTGAGATGCATGTTCATTTTTATTGCGGTATCTGATAAGTGATTGAACTTTGGTCTATGCTTGGAGTACTACTCTCTACTAAGATATATACTTTTTTTGCAGGTATATCACGGCACAGGTTTTTTGGGGAAATGATGAGCAGCGTGGTTTCTTGGTCTATGATTTTAAATACTTAGGAAGTAGTAGATACTATTGCTGCATTTTAGTTATGAACACATGCATGCAGTCATGAACCATCAGGTTAACTCACAGATCTCTGTTTACTATTGATGTCAACCGTGAGCGGCATGGAGTTCATATTGAAACGGGCCGGTTACTTTTGCTGCAGTAATCATTTCACACTTGCTTCCAGTTGTAAAACTGGTGCCAACGAATTTTTGTACAGATATGTTCACCTTTCTTTTTTTATAAAGAAACAGAGGGATATGTTTAGCTTGAAAGATGATTAGATCTGTGGTTGCTACTGAAAAATACCTTAGAGTTGAAATTCTAAGCGGTGGTTGTAGATGTCCTCGCTTAACTGTAAAAACCCTTGAAAGGCAAATTAAAACTATAAGTTCCTTGTGAATGTTATACTTCTTTGCACTTGGCTGTACGCCATTGAATAATTATCGATTGTTCAGGTTTTACATTTCCGTGTTCTCTCTGCCATGTCACAAATATGACCGACATTTTGAAGCGGCGTTGTTGTGTGGTGCATTTTGAAACGGCGTTGTTGTGTGGTGCCTTATCAACTTTTTGAGTTAACATTTGGTTAGATACATTCTTGGTTTGGCATTTTTTTTTTGCCGTTCTTTTGCCACTGGTAGTACGGTAATTGTAATGGTGAGGGCGCCGAAGTTGGGGATGCCGATCGGCACTGGAGAGGCCATGGCCGGTGGTTTGTAGCTGAAGGAGATGCGAGCTTGAGGACGCCGGCCTTGTTGGTGATGAAGTCGAGATATCCGAAGCGGAACTCGGTCGGCGGGGAAACGTAGTGCTTGAACGCATCTGGTGACGTCGGCCCGAGATGCGTTCACGTGAGTCCCGACGACGTCAGCAGATGACGTCGGGACTCACCTGCTAAGCTGGCCGGAGCTATTGGCGACTAACTTGAAGGAGCCGAAGCACAAAAGGGTGGAGCCGTGGAGGTGGGGAAAGCGGTGGCCTTCGCGAAAGTGACTCCCTGGAATGCCGATCGAGCGCCTCTCTACCTGACACGCCAAGTGTTGATTTCTTGGATCGGTAATATATTTATAGGGTGCACACGATCAAGGAGAGATGGTGATACAGATAGTTTATACTGGTTTAGGCCCTTGTCGAGAGGTAATACCCTATGTCCAGTTGAGATGTATTGGATCTATGTCCAAGTGCGCGGGTCAGCAATGGAGTAGCCGACGGCACGTATGTGGAGAAAAGATGCAAGAGTCCTAACCCCTTAGGGTTTATGCTGGCACCCCCTATATAGAGCTAGGGCGGTCGGCGGTCCGATGGTAATCTAATTACAAGGAACAAAATTGATTCCCTTATCTAATATTACTTTCCTCAAATACAAACTAACCACACGGGCCTGGGGCGCTTTGCCCACCCTGTACGGTGCGGCCCAAAAGGCCTACTATGAGGCAACCGACTATCGTGCCCCCCATAATCAACCATATATAAGTACTTCAAAGGATTGAACGCGTTTGTTGATGGCTGTTAAATACGAAATTTACGCCGTCAATACCTGCATAAATCTGAAAATATAAAACATCCAACATAGTGGTAAGGTTTATTTCTAACAAATTCCACTAGTATCGGTGTATATTTGTATGCAGGTGATAAACTACCAAAGTTGAGATGAACTATACATGAGGGACGGAAATATTACTTCCATATCCAAGCTCATAGAGTTTTGAGCCAACAAGCCCAACAAGATCAAAATTAAATGGGCCAACTCCACATAAATACTAAAGAAGACCCACCTACTAGGGCCCAAGAGAAAACCAAGGGCCAGAAGGGCCAACCAGGGGTCGGCCGACTCAGGAACAGCCCATCTAGCCCTCGATTTTCACATGTCGGTAGTTACCGACTATCCAAGGCGATTGTGATCATTTCTATCGGAATAAACCGCCATGGAGGGGAACTTGGCAGCTCATGGAGGGACACTTGGCAGCTCAAGAGTGAAGATGCTCTTTAGATGCTTAGGATCTACATACTCCCAAGGCGTCTCTTGGCCTATAAAATACCCCTCTCTTCCCTCATTCACAACACACTAATATGTGAGCTGAATTATAAGGCTCTTTGTATTCTTTTATTTATACTTAGACTAAGGGAGAGAGTGAGAAAGAAAGAGTTGGAGGAGTTCTAGAATTGTTCTTTTGTACCTTAGCAATTGCTTTGCTCTAGTTGAGAATATTTTAATCAAGTCATTGAGATTTATCTTGTGTGTGGTATTCTTAAGGCCCTGTTTGATTCAGCTTAGGATTATTATAATCTGTATTATTAAGAGTAAGCTGAAATAAACAGATAGCTTATCATGATAGATTATTACAATCTATAAGCCATATTACTATAATCTAATAATCCACTCTAAAGGTGCTTTTTTAATATTATTGAGGGCTAACAGCTAACAAATAACTTATCATCCAGATAAACAAACAGCTAACAACTTATACTATGTCGGCTATTATAATCCAGCTTATAGTAATATGGCTCAATAATCTTAAGCTGAAACAAATAAGGCCTAAGTTAGGTCCTATTTAGCTTGCTGGATCATTGTTCACTATTGTTCATTAAGAAATAGTGATTATTTTAGTGTTTAGCTAACGCGGATTATTGTTCACTATCGTTCATTAAGAAAAAGTGATTACTTTAGTGTTTAGCTAACGCTAGAGTAGTAATTAATTGCATAGACATGGTGTCTAGATAGTTAATTACTATTGTTGGCTATGTATCCCACCGTACGTTAGAGGTTGGTATAGAGGTGGTGACAGCCCTCGAGATCATTGTAGTCCTCCATGTCGGGTACAGAGTAGAGCGCATTCTGGTAGTAGTGAGCAGTGCCTGAAGCATAGTGATAAAATTAAAGTTAAGCCTTCCAAGCAGCACTGTACCACATTAGAAGATCATCTCTACCCTTTGGCCTACATTTATATCTTATATCCTTGATAAACCTAAAGAAGAGCTAAACACACACATTCCCAGTGAAAATTTCATATGTTGGAATACTTCTGGGTGAAGTGTTACAGCGGTATATCCGTGCACTTGTGGATTTTATTTATGAACGTAAGAAATACCAACAACGTTCATCACCATCGAATGAACTTTATTGGCAGTTTCTAACATGGTTTATTAGCATCATATACTTGACCTTACAAAAACAGCTTCATCTGTAGTTTCATCAAGTAAAGATATCAAAGTATATGACAGTATTTGGAAGTTTATATTACTTTAATTCTAATGATCAGATAATGGCATATAATTCTGTAGTAAATAATACATAAGGATTTGGCACTATAATGTCCCTCTTATCACTCTTATCATTCGCATTTTCTAGTAATTGGAAAGCTCATCAATAGGACGATTAGTTACCAAAGTTTTTTTTTGACAAGCACTCGTTGCAATTGGCCGTGTAAACCAAAAGCATATCAATAAATAGGAACACATTCCACAAGCTCTAAAAAAATAAATTTGTATAACCAATAGCAACATGGAAGTATTGAAAAAAATTATATAAATAAAAAAATCTCAAATATCCCTCATCGTGAGACATATAATCATCAATATAAATAAGAACCAGGATTCCTACAATAGTAATTAGTATTAACATAATAGAAGTAAGCATGTCGATTAAGTATCCAAATTCTAAGAAAAAATCATTATTGACGGTCCAAGACCAAAGTTGTTTTATATTTAGGCTTCACGACACCATATGAAACCACGTAGTAAGACCGAAGCTATTTTCTAAGCTTTGCGGTTTTACCACCTGTGGCTCAGTGTTCGGACCAAAATCTCTCTGCGGATCTTTGCAATCTTCGTGAGCACGGCTACAACTTTGGCATTTAACCCATTGATAAGCTCCCCCTGGCGACTCAACCCCTGTGCCACAACATACTCCTTATCAGCTCCTAAAAAATAAAAATGATAAGTAATTTAATACAACACGCAGAATACTTCAAAGCATTAGCATGAATGTATTAGTAATTGATGATAATTATTAGCATGAATGTATGAGTAATTGATGATGATCATAATATGCATCTGATCTAATAGGGCTCCACAAATTAGGCGAATTGAAACATTATTCTTTTGAATCATCAGTGTGTCAGTGTGTATAGTCTACTAATTATGTACGTATGTGGAGTGAAGCAAACACCTTTTGCTTTAAGAGTAGATGACATAAGTAATGGCAGCATATAAATATGACGGAAAGGATGATTCCTAAATGAATTAAGTACTACTCCCTCCATACCAAAAATATAAGGCAAAACCAACAATTATTTCTTGGTCGGTTGTACCTTATATTTTGGAATGGAGGGAGTACAATTAGTGGCCATGGCTACAATGCAACATACGTAGTTTTATATTTTGGGATGGAAGGAGTACAATTAGTGGCCACAACTACAATTCAACATGCATAGTTTTGTGCAAATGGCAAAATCTACACGATCTTTGGATATGATGATGAGAAAATACTGGAAGGCTACATACAACAAATTGAGATAGTTCCAAGAGATGGATGCATAAGTTAAGTTATTGCATGTCTCTTGAGACATCTTAATCTGATTATATTACTTCTTGGTCAGGATGGAAAAGAAAGAAAATGACATGCATGATTTGCCGAATGATTATTTTCTTTTTAGTACTTCTCAGTTCCCACGCTCAACATGATGAATTACATGCCAAATAGGTACTACAAAATAAAAATAACGCCCGCGCACATCTCTAACATCATCTTCCTCATCGTGCTCTAGGATAAACCAACGACGGTACGCTTTGCACTCCACAGTTGCTCATTTGCAACACGGCAAGGTAGGTATGTGTGAACACATATTATTTATATATTCACTACTTTCATTCGAAAGAAATGATGTGGTCACTTAACTAATACATTAACCCAATAATTCGATATGTACTATGTATAATTGAGAGTAGACAACCCACTGCACATGCTACCTTTCCACTTACTTCAGCCTATGCAGATGAGCCACGACAGCGCCAATTGGACTCGACGAATGACCAAGGCATTCCTTGATCGATGCCTTCATGAAAAGGCTCAGATGAACATGGAGGGTCAATATATGAATCGACAAGGGTGGGAAAATATAAAAAGAGATTTGCACATATCACAAATGAAAGATTGATGGCAAAGCAACTTCACAAACCTAAAAAGAATTTTTGACTTATCGCAAAGCCAGATTTGCAAGCATTTTCAAAGGTCACCAGACACCGTGCATCGGAAATTTAGGGATATTTTGAAAGTGATGCTCCAATTTTCCAATGATATCATCCAACCGCGTGATCCTGCTTTTCGTGGTGTGCATGGAAGGTTGTTGCAATCTAGGTTTTCCCCACAGTTCATCAATTGCATTGGAGTTATTGATGGAACCCATATCCCAGTCATCATTCCACAAGAGGAGCGCATGACCTACATGTGTAGGCATGGATACACTAGTCAAAACGTAATGGTCGTATGTGACTTTGACATGCGCTTCACTTTTGTTGCCGCTGGGATGAAGGGAAGATGCCATGACATGGCTGTCTTCAACCGCGTCGTGAGAGGAGACAAATCTGATTTGTTTCCTCACCCACCTCACAATATGTGCATGTGTTTTTTAATATAGTTACAATTGGCCGAGTTTCTGAAATATATGTCTTGTTGTGTAGATAAGTACTACTTGGTTGATACTGGATATGCCTTGGCTCCACGATATATGGCTCCATATAGGGGTGAATGGTACCATGTGCCGGATTTTCGTGGCTGCAATCCGGAACTCTTGCAAGAGAATTTTAATTATCTACATGCTTTGAAAACCAAGTGGAAGATTTTAAGAGGCATACCCTCATATAACACAAAGTGGCAAACAAAAATAATTACAGCATGCTTTGCCCTACATAATTTTGTGTTGGATACGGTGTACGACAATCCGGACATCAACGACAAGGAGTTTGACGAGATGTATGTTCACTCACCATAGGATGATGTGAGGAACCCAACCCTGAGGAGGATGACGACTACATGTAGCAACCGAGAGATTATATGGCTTACTAAATATATATTGCTACAAATTAATTATGATAGTAATTTACTTCCACAACTTACATCAATTGAGATTTTTTTTTGCTAATCCCTAAACCCATCATATATGAATGCTACTATCAATTGAGAGCTGCAACCATTAAGCCACAGAAGATCCAACATCAAGCAATACGCCAATCAATGGAAATTCTTTGGCTGAAATGAAAATGCGAAGTTTGGCTGATATGCCAAAGAATTTTGCTTTCTGACGGCAGCCTGAAACAGCGACCAGTGGAAAGATCGAGAAGATTGATACTCCGTTGGTACTACTATTTGCGACATCACACGAAGACAGTAACTCATCCTCATTTACTAAGCCAACCACTGCGTCATCCAATCAAAGAGAAGCACAGGGAGCGGTAAGTTCCAACTAACAAACAAACTGGCATCTACACATGATGGTAGAGCCTAGATCAGATGGAGAAAAAAAAAAGAAAGAACAAGCTATGAGCAACCTGATGAAACGGTAAATGGCACACCTAGATGTAAATAAGGAAAAAGAAACAAAGACGTATCACACCGTGGGACACCAACAGAGCCGAGCAAACCTTATCGAGAGCAAAATCTATCTATTCGTATGTTAAAGTTAAACAATATTATGCGAAATTAAAGAAAATCTTATTATACTAACATCTTTGATTTATTCCTCAAAATTATACTCAACTTTTCATGGGAACTAAAGAGAGGGATGAAATTACATACAATTGTTATGATCAGTTGAGATGAGAAAATACGTGTATAAATTAAATGAAAGATGTTATGATTGGTTCAAATTAGCCAGTAGGTTAACCGCTGACAACCTAGCACGCCATTCAATTAACGTATGGGCACACAACGTTACCTACCTGTTTCGCGATCATCATGAGGAAACGACCACATGCCTCATCTTTCAACTACTCCTCTAAAAAAAACTACACTTCAGCTACAAAGATGTATGCAACAATTGCAACATGGACAAATAACCTCCACCTTAACATGACATGTAATTATTAGTGTAATCAACGTTTGGTAGAAAGGGATCTCCAACGTTCGGTGTAATCAATGAAGATTTCAGCGCCGATGATGTTTTCTACCTAATCAAGCTACACTACGTCAAAACCCACATTCTGTAACACATTTTTGTAACACATTCGACCATGCGTTACAGGATAAAGCTTTAGCAACAGAACGCTATGTGTTGCAAGCTCGTTTGTAACACATATATAATATGTTACTGTAGGATTATACATTGTAACAGAAATGTATGTGTTACTAGTGCCTATAGTAACATAATACTATGATACACAAACAAAACAATAAATTTAGTTTTGAACACTATATATTAGTGCAGCGAGTTCATTAGAGATTTACTTAAAATAGTTATTTATAACATTAAATGTGTATAATCATATAAGATGAAGTATAGCATAGTAATTATTTGATATGCAAACTTTGTTTTAAACAATATATTGTTGCTGTTAGGTTTTATTATAGTTTTTTTTTTCAAACAGTGATTTAGCATTATTATCTCGCATAAAGATGAAGTGTAGTTGGCTCGTAGGAAAAAAATATATTAAAGTGCATAGGAAGGGAGTTGAACCCAGAACCTTCCATAAAAGACCAATCCCCAATAACCAACTAGTCAAGCATGTATTTATCTTTGTACTTGCAAACTATTTTACTTATTTGTGTTTTGTTAACCAATATTTGAGAAATCATATAATTTTGTTATTTTCACGAACACATGGTTTAGCTAGTGAACTAAATGAAAAAAAAGAATAGGTGCACTATCCAATATTTTTTTTACGATGATAAAAAAAGAATAGGCATATATGCGTGCTACAAATACCATAACACAGTGGAGGCACAAATTTGTTTAGATGAGGTTATGGGAAAAGCATCTTTGAAATATATTCACATACAAAATTGCTTGCAACATACTCGTAGCTAACAATTCAAAATGACAAGGCCCAATTATTTGTGCGGAACCTTGCCCCCGGTACAGTGTTCTTAAAAAAAAAAACAAAGGACCCTTGCTACTCTGCTTTTGATTCCCGCTACAGCATGTACTTTTGATTTTTTTTTCTCATATCATGTGTACTCAAGGATCTCAGATAATTGTCCATAAACAGTGGACTTAATTCTAGTTATACACTCTTTATCACTAGTAGAGTAGCAAAACAACAAGGAACAATATCTGTTGATCAATACAAAATACATTCACCATGGTAAATACAGGGTAGAAAAGTTGACATGATTACATAATTATCAATTTGGTTTTACAAAATCAAAAGCGCCGGCTATGAAGAATATATATCTTCGTGTGCTACCAAGAGACCTGAACAAATTAATCTAAACAAAATCTACAAGCCTTCACTTATATTTGCCACCTCGACAAAACCAAAGAATGACCTGAAAATAAACAGAGGGATATCAAACAGATGAATATATGTATCTTTTGTACTGACAATTTTACACCTAAATATCTTCCTGCAACAATGGGTGTTGTGTTTGGAAAGCCAAGCTGTGGCTGTGGCTGCAGCAGCCACAACACATTTGCTGCTTGCGGCACTATTGCTAGCTGTTGGCTGTGCCTGTAGCCACGGCTGCCGAACAGATCCAATATTGATACTCCCTCTCTGTTCCATATTGATCATCATATAACCAAAAGTCAGAAATATTTCATAAAGTCATTGTGCTATATTTACTTGGCAGATTGTAAAAGAAAGCTAATGAAGTATACTTAGATAGAGAGATGCAAGCTTGGTAACAGCTATAGGCCATGTTCGACGAAACAATTATACCATCATCTAAAAAGACTGTATTTAAACATGGTATTCATGAAAAATATCATCGGGTTCTTTAATAATCATCGTTTGCATCCAAATGTCAGCGATGAGCTAAAGCAATGAAACTTGAGCTTTAGTAAGAAAAAGTTCATACAAGCAAACAGGGGTAAATGAAAGCAGAGATCAAATTTTGAAGTAAACAAAATTTATGGATACACATAAGGCACCTTACCAAGACGTGTTTTTCCATGAAGCTCTGACCTTGTATATCTCTCATGAACTCTTCTGCTTTTTGTCTGAAGGGTCCTGTGTGGTGTCTTTTTATATATGTCATGTCATGGAAAGATAGAAGATCATGTTTGCTTATTTACTCAATAGGACTAGAAAATATAGCCTGAAAACATTTCAAACATCTCATGCTGCACGCTTTTTCATTGGTTGTATAGATATAGCTCGTGAATAAATACATATTACTATATTATCATAGTTGGTGACTATTCAGGAAGACATGCCAAAATACCATATTGTCTACAATGGGACAATATGAAATTCATGTATCATGTCCCTAACTCCATGTGGATCTGCAAATGGTTTTTTTATGCTCTGGCAATAGAAGTACTTTGTGCACATTCCACTAGCTTGAAATTAATTGACAATATTACCGACAGAAAGAAAACCAATAAGCTAGCTGCAAACTTACATATTTCAGAAATAACCTTGTTACTAGAGAAAGACAACTCAATTCCCATATTGAAGGTAAAAAATAGTGGAGAGCTCCATAAATATAGATAAGCGTGCATGATCCAAAATGAAAAGGTAAATAACACTGATTATTATGAAGGAATAAAATATGCACCACATAGATCTATCTCATCATGTGGTCATCAAGGTGTTATACTTCTCAGTTGGGAAAAAAAATCAAGAGCTAATAAACCAATCTGATGGGAAAGGATTGCTAAACTGTGAGAGACACAACCCGGCCAAGAAAATAGATGTGCTGTTCATGAATGTTGATCTCATCCAACAGCAGACGGTGATAGACTATCGGTGGATAGGCTGTTGATGAGAATAGAAGTGTCTATACTTTATTCCACATTTTCTGATAAAAAAATGCCAGATTTTACACTATACGAAACATAACTCAAATCAGCACTATGACAGAATTAAAAATAAGCATCTTGGTTAGCCATTTAACACCACTGGTTCCCTTTTTAAACGCTTCCATTGTTCCTGTCTAGCCCATTCACCTCATTTTTTTAGCCCAGTAATATAGTTCTTTATTCATCCGAAAGTATGTAGTAACGTGTACAGTCAAACAAATGAGTTTTAAACAATGAAGGAAGAGCATAGTTCTTTAAATTACTAATGCATGAAACTAGATTTAGTGTAAGCAATGACATGCAAAAGTATGTGCGTGTCCTTAATCTCAACCTGGCTTTGCACACTTAACAAGGACAGTACTTTTTCTTGTGGTGGAAGATCACATAATGTGAATTATAGGAATTGAAATAATCCCTGCTTGATGTTCAGCAGTAGTTCATAGGCTTATTTATCCCATCCCTTTCATTTATAACTGAAACTCGGAAAAAGAATTGAGGTATTAGAACTGTAGGATGAATCAATGTTTTTTTGTTGTACTGATTAATACTATGTTTGGCATTTGAGTTATTGTTTGTCGGATCAGATGCTATCAATTTACAGCACTTTGAAATAATGGTCTACTTTTATCTCGAATACTCTGGGCCATTATTCTATATACAATGAACTAGAGGGTAACTAATAGCGAATACAAAAAATGTAGTTTAACATATCATTTATGTTTCCCATTAAAAAAATCATCTCCCTTTTGTACCAGATCAGATAGTGTTCTCACCAGTCCCTGCAAATGTTCATGTCCACATCGCATCTGCCAGTGCCAGTAGATGCAATTAACCTTCCTGTGATTAGCTAATTGGACCTGCATATATCCACAGAAGTCACCTTGGATGTGAAACAAGATACAACCTAGACAACTAGAACATGATTGCATTGGTGTTTTAAAAAAACCAAACACTTGATTTTGCACTGACAACACAAGTGCTTGTGTGAACAAGGAACGAACGGAGATAAAAAAAAAAAAGAAGTGCTAACCTGCCGTCGTCTGCAGTTGATTACATCGGGGGCTTGATCTGCTCATCGTCAGGAACAAAATCACCAAGGAAATCGATGGTGAGGCGACTACTGCTGCTGCTGTGCGCGCATAGGGGATCCACACCATGGACGTATACGTTGCGACGCGCACACCGCGTGGGCGGACTGGATCTGGGGTTCTGGCGACAAGCGACCAGGGCTGAGGAACTGCCACACCGGGTATGGTCGGCCGAGGCTGCAGGGGTCCGTGCCGGGGGAGCCGGCCGGCTGCCGTCCACGGTGAAGCTGCCGGCGAAAGATACTGGAGAGATTGGAAGAGGCGTACTGGGAAGGAGATGGGATTTATTGTCTGGTACGATAAGGATATTATTAACCGCTCCCGAAACAGGAGAAGAAAACCCGCGGGGAAATTGAGGGAGAAAACGAGGGAAGATGATATTTTTGGAGCGAACAAGCGGCAGAGATTTTTTTTTTCAGGAAGGAGAAAAATTGATGAAATGGAAGTCTGACAGGATGGAACCATAATTAAAAATTAAATTAGTTTTTTAGATAAAAGAAATGAATTAGTTATGACTATTTGAAAGTGGAATGCACTAGAGTTTTTTAGCATGTTATCAATAAATTCCTTAATACATGTAAAATTAAAAAGAAAAATCGTACTTTCAAATGATAGTTCATTTTATTTTCTACTAAATCAAATCATAACCTATTGCATATTAATTTCTTGAGTAAATTGCACATTGGTCTAGTTATATTTACCAAAGTTCTAGTTTGGACCATCCTATAGACAATGTTTTCACTTTAGGCTAGGTCTTACAGCAAAAAATTTCAGTTTGGACCAGTGGCTCACTTGTCAGCGAGATTAGGAGATAAATGGGCAAGCTGGGAGCCTCCTCTCTCCTTCCAACCCTGGAGCACAGCTTCTCCACCGTTTGCTATGCCCTGCCCCTAATTCAACTGGATATGTCAATCACACGCGAAACAAGCTTCATGTCAATCCCATGCTAGAGCTGGGGAAGAAGAACAAGCACTTGTCCCCTAATGTTGTTTCATTGACCTTGATTCTGCCACCGTCAGCTTCATGGCCATGGCCGTCGTCCCCAACTCTAACGCCTTTCCTTCCAATAACCACTCCGCCACTCACTTCGCCGGCGCGCTTAATCTCTATTCTCTAGCCAATCTCGTCAGCCCCTTGAGCTACTGGACAGCAAGGGAAAACAACAACAGAGCAGTGCCTGCTGCATCGCCCTTCTCCTTGGCTAACCCCCATCGTGTCCCCTTGCGCTCAACTCCCAACCAGCGACAGAAGTGGCGGCGGCGAGGTTGCGCATGCCCTTGTGGGAGGGAGAAGATGTCTGCTCATCCAGATGGGCTCAAATCCTGGAGCCTAGCCCAAAGTGCAACTCTTGGCAAATATATATGGTGTTAAGTGAAAATTTTGACCTAACCCTAGCGCAATGTAAAACATTGGTAAGAAAAGGCAGACCATTGTGAAATTTACTCTAATTTCTTTAAAATTAATGCTATTTATAATTTTATCAAGATTTTCCGTACTACTAACTTATAATAAAACCATATCATGATGTATCAACAAAAGTACATAAGCTTTTATTTGAAATACACAAAAAAATTATTATTTTCCAAGGAGAATTTAGAGAGTGGTAACATAACTATGTGACTAAATATTCTAGCTTATCCAAATTAGACATGATATATTTGGTTTTGGCGTTGATAGCGGAGTTATTGGAGTTGTAGGCTACCTACTACCTTAGCATGTTCGGGTCTAATAAAAGTTGTTCCGGATAAAGTACGCATGAGACATGTGAGAGTAGGACAAATATGAGGATGACTTATTAGAACGTACTACCTCCGTTCAGGTTATAAGACTAGATGTTATGTGTCTAGAATTCATTAACATCTATATGAATGTGAGCATGTGTGTCTAGATTCATTAATATCTATATAAATGTGGCCAATGCTAGAAAGTGTTATAATATGAAACGGAGGAAGTACGTATAATGGACAAATATGATACGATACATGGGAACATGAGGAGATCGATTAATGTGGCACGTAAACATACAGGGGAGCAGATCATAACAATATGTGAATTAAGCGAGCATAATCATTCACTCCCTTTAATCGTTGGAACTTGAAATGTTCATGGTTTGGATTAAAAATGCCTAAACTTTACAAATTTAATTGAATTTTAATACAGTTTCATCATATAAAGATGATATTTCCATTGTCTTGCAAATGTAATATCATAATCTCATAGATGTATTAGATTTGGTGAACTTATTTTAATAATTATGGTGAAACTCACACTAAAGACAACCACGAGGAAATCAATCATCTTTTTTTCACGGGACGGTGTCTCACATTACATATATGAAAATTAATCGTGGACACCATTTTTTTTTTAAAAAAACAATATGTGATGTCTTATTTCTTTTCCAAAAGTATCGTGTCAATCTCAAAAAAAAAATATCTTACCAGTTTCTTAAATAAAAAAATATAATGGATTTTTTTAAGAGGGAACAATCTTCGCAATTTTTACCGCACAATTCGGCTGCATATACTACGCGCCAATATCTAAAAGAAACCCCCCCCCCCCCCCCCCCCCCCCGCCAATCTCCAATTTTTTCCCTCCAAATATTACCCAAGCAGTAAATCTCATATCTAACTAACCTTCTAGGCAACATATCCTATGCACACAGGCCCTCACGTGTACACATGTGCACACCAACTAAAAAATGTCACCAAAAAATCTAGAAAAAATTATACACATACTTTCAATTGTATTACACCTAGGGTTAAAATCTTAACGTCAAATTCATTATAGTTTAGCCGTAACAAAAAAAAACAAAAAATCTGACAGTTTTAAGGTTGCAATTTTGTCAGAATTTTATCTTTTTTGTTATTCTCTATGTAGAATGAATTTGAAGATGCGACTTTGCACGTAGATGTAATACTATTGAAAGTATATGTATGAATTTTCCTAGAATTTTTTGTGATAATTTTTAGTTGGTGTACACGGTGTGTACATGTAAGGGCATGTGTGCATAGGATACGCTCCCAACCTTCTAATCTCTCTCTACAAGAACTGCCACCATAACCCGAATTCCTCTTTTCTCGTGGACGAGCAGGACGCCGCGCCTGGGTTCCCCATCACCTCCGAGCTCCCTTCCCATCTCCTCCAATCTCGAATTTGCAACTGCCCAAGCATATCAAGCGATGGTTATCCCCATAACCCGGCATCTCCCCTTTATCAAGACCCCAGATTGCATTCGCAGACGCGAAGATCCAGACCCTCTTTGATTGCTGCATCCTTGTTGCGTGCCCATGGTGAGCTTGCTTGAAGTTTCAATAGGTTTGTGCCTCTTATCACGAAATCTTTCATGCTTATTTCTCAGTGTCTGAAGAACTAGGGTTTAATTGGATGGATTGATCTGCTCTTTGGTGTACAAATTTCCTATGACCTCATGTATTTGATGAATTTTCTGTTCTGTGCCAGCTACTGTGCCACCGCCGCCGAGCCGTCTCCTCCCCATCCCGGCGGCGCCTTCTCCATATCACAGAGCCCCGGGACTGTGTCCGCTCTGCCCCTGCCGCCTCCTCTACTTCGACCGCATCCCCGTACTTCTTTATTTTATTCGCTTATTTTGTTGCTTAACCATGTCGGTGGCTTTTGTGTTCCTCCCCATCTCGGTGTTGCAGATGCTCGACCGTGTCCTCGATCTCACCAAGAAATTAGGCAGCTCGAAATCTCTCTCATTTTTTCCCCTTCCACATCGATGGATTGATTTCGTTCTCTAGGGCGGAAAAGATTCCATCTTGGGCTAAATTGACGGGTTTATAGATTATTCAGGGAAGGGAAGATGTTGGTTACTTGATTAGTGGATTGTGTTTTGTTAATTGCATTGCAGTAATGATTCCTGATTTACAGAGTGAACCGATTACTGATGAGCAGTTCAAGTTACGGCTGGAAATAATGCAAATTCTTAAGGAGGCTAGTGCACTGTCAACATAGGCAATTTGTTTACCCTTCTCCTCCTCTCTCCCCTAGGATTCAGTGACTTTGGTGTAGTTGTTCTTAAAACCAGTTTTTGTTCTCCCCTATATCTGATTCTGTAGCTGCTTGTGCTGCAGGCCCTCAACGTTCGCTCAGGCCGCAAAACTCAAGCATCTGGCCGCTGCTACAGAAAAGGAACTAGCAAAATGTAAGAGTTGAACTTTTGGTGTGTTTGTTCCTGTGGTTTGTTTTCTGTAGCATCATGGAAGTCTCTCCTCCTATGTCACCTAATCCTTGAAGCACAGCTGATTTTTATTGAGAGAATAAGAACATATCAGTGTTGATACCATTTAGTATTTCATTAGATTGCTATAAGACACCATAATCTGCATGAAGGTGCAACTACAATCAGCTACATTGAAATTACTCTTTTTCTTATGTCCATACAGGCCAACAGCAGGACAACAAAGGGAAGCAGTCTTTATAAAACCAATTTGGACGAGTTCTGTTGTTTACCTAGGTGCTTCATGATGGACTTTGTTTTTGTTCTTGTTTTATATTAATCATGTACACTTTCAGTAGTGGCTCATTAAATCCATCTGATGATAGATTCTAATCTACGGTTTGCTCATTCTATGGTTTTGGAGTGCTCATGTGACTACTGATCCCAAACATCTTCTGCAGCCTTTTGGTATGTTAATTCTTCTAGTTATTATCTATTCATGATTCGCTTGTTACAAAGCCTTGCTAGTTGCCTAATGTTGTATGGTATATTGCACTTCACCAACATATTATCTATCAGGAAAAATGTGGTGCTTACTTTGTAATGGCATTTGCTAACAAGTTTCTGTTAAAAACATAAATATATCTTAGAATTTTATGTTAAAAACATAAATATAAGCTTCTGTTAAAAACATATGCATACATACATATCTATCTATCTTAGAAGTTAATGTTAAAAACACATATATATCTTAGGAAGATGGGTCTGTTTTCCCCTTCCCACAAGGCCGCAACATAATGCACGCTCCTTTCTAATCATATCATTGCCCTTTTTTCTTGATAAACTATGGACATTTGCAACTTTATTCTAGAGGGTATTCGGTTACTGTTTGTGGTTTAATTCTGCAGTTTATTTTGTCTTCTTTGACTGAACAGATTTTATTTATGGTGCCACATGTTTCATCGTTGGCAATATGCTTGCAATTGAATTACTCCCTCTGTTTCACAATGTAAGTCATTCTAGCATTTCCCACATTCATATTAATTTTAATGAATCTAGACATATATATCTATCTAGATTCATTAATATCAATATAAATGTGGCAAATGCTAGAATGACTTACATTGTGAAACGGAGGAAGTAAGTGATAATGATAAAAAAATACTGACTGAATTTCTGTTGGCGTTTATTAGGAATCATTGGTGGTACCTGACAAAACATTTGTTGAGCAGATTTTTAAATTCTGGGATTATTGTTAAACTCTGATAAACACACTTTTATTTGCCTAACTATCTTTGCATATATGAAGTACATCTACATGAGTTAAGAGCACCCAGTTCTCTGGCAAGCTAATTCGCTCCTTTCAGGAAGAAGAAAAGAGGGTACTCTTGAGGAGATCCTCTGCCTCTAACAGCATACCTGATAAATAAGAGATGGTGGTGGTCAGGCAAGATGCATTTTGTGTGCAGAAAGCACTCTGTCCAAAATTGGTACTGACCATTGTATGACAATGTATTAATTCTTTTTACTATGTTAGATAGTTTAGAAAATGTGGTTTGAATTAGAATATGTCAAAGGATTTTATTTTTTAGCACAACACCTGTAAGGCACTAAATTATTCTATATGTTCATAGCTGCGAATTAAAAAGGATGGCAATAGAAGATGGCGAAATCTTCAAGAACTTCATTTCAAGGGTATGGTTTGTCTTTCTGTTATAATCCATTGTATCACATTTGTACCAGTACCCAACGTTTGTGTGTTAAACACCCTGATCAGTAACAATATATAAATACAAATGCAGAGAAAATTTGGGGTTTATCGCTCTTCTCAGTTACTTCACATAATTGGAACGATCATGATCAAGAACAGTAGAAAAAATGAACAACTACAGAATTTACAGGAACTTTAGAGACCAAACAATCTGATCCATTTTAATTAAAGTGAGATATTGATGTTTTTTATTTGACATTTATCGTAATTGTGAAAGATGATGGATATTTTATCTTCATGTTTTGGTACACCATTATATTCCCTGCAGGTACTCCAATGTAAAAGAAAGAAGCAAGTGATTCAGGAGTTGCTTCATATTGACAAGTCCATATCCAAAATGTGGCCACGATTGCACGTTCCTCGAAGCAATCTGACACATATGTATTGCTCATGGGATGCATAAAACAAAGCCAAGCAGCAAACATTAATGGTTTATGAAGGATAACAGGAAATTTATTGTTCAAGCTCTAAATACTAATGGTTGAATTATCACGTCTTTGATATCTGATCGAGAGACAAGGACTTGATGAAGACAAAAAGCAAGGATAACAGGACAAGAATTCCATATATTTGCTAGTAGGAAGTTTAAATGTTTTCTTCTTTTTACAAGACATGCCTATGAATTTGTTTGTTTTGGATGTAATGGGAATGATGTAAACGGTATTAATGTAAATCTCTATTGCAATGAAATATATTATAATCAGTTTAGTCAACTCATGATTATTTTCTCTGTTGTGTATTTATTTATGCCTTTTCCCTTTTTCTGTAGTTTTGAAACATCATATATCAATCTCTCTAAATTTATTGATATTGTATGAAATGCACTATACCAGCTCCCATAGAATTCCATATAATCATATGTTGCAATATAGGAAAAAAGATGTTACAAATATGTTACCAAAATTAGAAAAGGATGTTACTAATAGTGTTGGTACAATGAGAGAAAGGTGTTGCTATGGTCTATGGTAACACATAAATGCATGTTGCTATAGCTTTGCTGTAACTCCTTTTTTTACTGCTGTAACTCCTTTTTTTACTTACAGGAACATTGTGAGGTGTTACAATAGCCTGTACTGTAGTAACATAGCCTATAGTAACAGTTCATCAATGTGTTACTGTAGATCCTTGTAACACATTATTTGACATCCAGTAACACAAAATGGTGTTACTAAAACCCTGTCCTGGCGTAGTGCTAGGAGGGCGTTGCTCAGCGGAAGTTAGGGGATCACATATAAGTAAAAGTTACATATATACGGTGTTTCAAAAACTTAAAATTTCTTCCTGGATAGCCTCCCCAATGCTTAAGACGAGGTCCCTGATGTAAATATCTGTGAACCCGCTTTGTTTCACCTAAACCCAAGAAGAATGGTGTTTTTTTCTCCTCTCTCAATGAAATACTAGTGCTCCTGTTGGTTTTAAAGAGAGAGGTTAGAGAGTGTGTTAAGAAGTTGCTATATTCTAGAACAAAAATTTCACGCTAGAAGTTACTATATTTGAAATGGAGAGTAAAATTATAGTATGCACAGGTTAACTAGAGAGTGCCCCAATCGGCTTCGCCATTTTTATTTTCTAGTACTACTAATATATATTACGATAGCTGGAGAGTTCGAGCACATGATCTAGTTACTATAGCTTAGATGCAAGCGTTGATGGCTAAATCTGACATTTTTTTTTTATCAAACTAGAGAGAAATGTCCGTGCATTACAACGGGTGAAGTCATGCGGTCTAGTTTGCATGACATCTACCATAAGTTTGGTCCATAGAATGAATTGACCCTTGATTTCCATAACAGCAAGACTAATGCCTTTCATTAAAAGAGAAAAAAAAATCATGGCTGTTGATGTGAGATTTATGTGTTGATGTGAGATTTATGTATGTACTTATTCTCTTTCAGTTGCCCGACGTGAATATGTGATTATCATATGTGCGATGTACACACACTACTCACAGTGGATGCCTGGATGGTGGTGGTCGAACCATCAGGCGTTATGCATATGCGTAACTCGGGGTTCCTATTTTCTCTTGCTGGCACGGAGACAGGCGCACGATAGACTAATTATCGTATGTGTGATATGAGATGGACACACGCGTGGCGGCGCGGGAGTGATCCAATCCTATCTCGCACCGCACCGGTAGCGATAGACAAAACAGACAAGCAGACATAAACATTTCGATTTTTTAATAGATAATGATATTTTTCTAAATTTTTAAATAAAGGTAAAGATTAGTAGGGAAAAAGTGAAAATTTGGTAAAAGAAATACTTTGAATTCCACGTATAACTGCACACCATGTGTTATTGTCTTTGTATAACCTGCACACGTAGCAAATGGTGGGCCGTGCAAATGACTTCGTGGGCTGTGTCTAGGGATAGCAATTTGACCTGTTTGTCCGTTTACCCGTGGATAAAAACCCTAATAGAGTTGGGTTTGTTCTCTATTTAGTACCTATAGATTTCTTATTGGGTCAAAACTTGTAACAAACGGGCACACGGGCACGAGCATGGGTAGTCACTACCCATGCCCGCTTCGCCTATTTACCCGCGAACATCAACTGACATGTGGGCCCTCAATCAACTTATTATAAAAACCACCATCTAAAAAACCCTAGAATTTTCTTCTCTTCCCTTCATAGCCGCCGCATCTCCTTCTCTTCGACTTTTCTCCTCCACAGCCGCCAAGCTGACGCGGGAGGTTGCCGCCGGGAGGGGCTCCAGGCGGACATGGGAGGGGCGCCACCGTGCCATGGGAGGTCACCGCTGGGAGGGGTGCCATAGGCACCACGGGAGGTCCGCGCGGGAGGTCAGGTCGCCGCTGGGAGGGGCGCCACGGGAGGTCGTCGCCGGCGGCTCCACCCTCTAGCCGTTGTCGCCTCGCCTCCTACCCGTCTGCGCGAGCTCCCCTCCGGCCGGTCATCAACGTCTCCAACCGCGCCTCCCTCCAGTCGCGCCTCCCACCTCCGGTCGCCACTGCCTCCTCTGCGCCGAGCCGCCGAGCTCCCCTCCGGCCGGCAACGTCCTCCCCTGCGCTGAGCAAGGTATCCCCCTTCTCCCCTACTCTAGATCTAGTTATTTATTTTTTCGATCTAGTACCTACTGACATTGATCTGTTATTTCCGATTTGATTAATTGGTAGTGATTTGAACCAATGGCTACTTCGGCCAGTAGCAGCCAGTGTGCTACTCCACCGGTCAGCAGCAATCGGCGTGAGCAAGCCTCACAGGCTTCTGTAGATGCATCCCCAACTGCAAAACAAGCTGAATAGGAAGAAGAGGAAACTTGTGTAATTGAAGTTTGTTGATTATGTAATTGTGCTAAAGTATGACATTTGAAGTTGTCTTATTGTTGAACTTATAATGTTTGTATTGTTGACTGTCTCTGCGTGTGGAGAATTGTCGGTCATGTAGTAAGGGGCATGCCCGCAGGCATGAATTACCTCGCGGGCACGGGCATGGGTAGTCACTACCCGTGCCCGTCGTGCCCGACCGCATCCTAGCTGTGTCTTAGGGCCCTGGGCTCTTATCGTTGCTGCCCACAAACCGTGCCAGTTAAATTTGTTAATAGCTTGTTAGTTTTACTCATAAATCTTATCCGACTGCGAAGCGATGGAAGCAGCGCGTTCGAAAATGGGGAATCGGATGAAGCTGATGAAAGAGGCGATGGCCCAAATTAGTGGCAAAAACATCTTAAATTTTTATAAATTTTTATAATAGTAGAGAGACTGAGAAGAGGAGAGGAGAAGAATGAAAAAGGAAAAAAAATTAGGCCAATAATTTAGGACATAATGAAACTGGTATTAATAATTAAAAATTTCAATCAATAATTATATAGTACTGGTATTGGTAATTACATAATAAATAAATGTGTAGCGCGCAATGATAGGTTTTCGTACATCGCACGCACGTAAAACATGTGACTATCACCACATATATGATATCGACGACCTCATCTCTTTTAGTATATTCGGTGTCATTTGTAGTTTCCTCACACATTCGATTAATAGGTTTCTCAGTTTAAGTTAAGGGCTTATTTGGATTGAAGATAACTTGTGCCCTACAAAAATATTGATAACTTAATAGTATCACGTAGGTATTTGGTATGCTACCAATTTTTTCCTATAATAGCACAAATTTTATATTGGCAGGCGAAAGTTGGCTCCGAAACCAACAAACCTTAAATTGAAAAACAATTTAGTAATTGAGTTATTTTAGACGGTGGTTCGGAGTGCCAGTCAAATATCGTACTCTTTGATTTTTAATAGATGACATTTCACCATTTCTCTGGTTTTTAAATATTGTTGACTTTTTAAGATGATGTTTGACCATTTATCATGTTCAAAAAATTTATATAAATACTATTTATTTTGTTATGACATGTTTTACCATTAAAAAACTTTAAATATGAATTATACTCCCTCTGTTTCTAAATATTTGACACCGTTAACTTTTTAGCACATATTTTACTGTAAGTCATATTCAAAAACTTTTGTGAAATATGTAAAACTATATGTATACATAAAAATATATTTAACAATAAATCAAATGATAGGAAAATAATTAATAATTACTTAAATTTTTTAATAAGATGAACGATCAAACATGTTTAAAAAAATCAACGGCGTCAAATATTTAGGAACGGAGGGAGTATTTCATATCTACACTGATTTTTTTAATAAGATGATTGATTAAACATTATACCGAAAGTTAGCAGCGCCACCTATGAAATAACGGAGGTATCATATATCGTGTAACTTGCTTAGGTTTATTACCGTCGGAGTGGACTTAGGCTCAGTTAGTTTTAGCTTGTTAGAACAACAACTTTCTCATTCTTCATGAGCAGGCTTTCCAAAACACTAAATGGTGCTTTTGGTTAAAATAATATTTTGTATATAGAATTTTATTAAACAAATCAAATAAGAATTAAGTTTGTAATAATAATAATTAATACTACTCCCTCCGTTTTACGTTATAAAACGTTTTGACTTTGGTCAAAGTCAAACTGTTTCAAATTTAACTAAGTTTATAAAAAAATATAATAATATTTATAATACTAAATTAGCTTCATCATATCAATAATTGAATATATATTTTATAATTAATATGTCTTGAATTGAAAATGTTACTATTTTTTTCTACAAACTGGGACTAGCTATCCATCACGTGACAGATTTTTGGGTCCAAATCACACAGATTTTAGATAGTTGGATTAGGCTCATTTGATCACTTGATTAGAAGAGTATATATATGTATTGTTGGCGGTATGGTACGAGGCCCTTCGACCAAAATCTGCCGAAAGCTATGCGAGGAATGGGGATCCAAGCCCGAGACGTCAAAGTTAGTCGGGGCGAAGCCCCCCCCCCCCCGGGCGAAGACTATGGAACAAGGATGGCAAGAGGCGAAGGATCGTGCGGGTACTCTGCCAAGCCGGAGGCCTCTTGGGCGAAGGATACAGGGCAAAGAGTATATGCCGAAGGGAGACGACTTCGCCAAAGCAAGCTCGCCCCTGCGAGAGTCGAAGAAGCCTTTTCCGGCCCATCAAGCCTCGGGGCCATTGGGCCGACAATCGCCTAACGGCCCATTAGGATTCCATGAACCTCTATTACACTATGTACCCTTGTAAATGTCCCTTTCATAAGGGTAACCATGTAAATTCCCCTGTATAACCAAAACCCTAATAGTAAGAACCTGTAATAGGGGCCATAAATAGTCTCATAGGGCCATGTAATGGGGGGATCCCAAGAAAAATTCTCTAATCAATACACTTTACCTTTTTCCAACCACTATTAAGTAACCACGTCTTTCGACGTATGCAGTTGTCATTTCGACAACAGCTGGCACCGACCGTGGGGATCTCCGATCGAAACCACTGAGAGCGAATGCCACCGAAGAAGGTCGTAAAGGAGAAGGTTATAAGGCGAAAGGAAAGCGACACCGGGGCGGATATGGCCGCCGAAGAGGGAGCAGAGCCTTTGGCGCTTGTCGCTGAAGATGGAGGAGCGCCATCTTATCACGCCCGGAATTTCTATCCAAAATTCCAAACACTTACATGTGTGTAAACCCTCGTCCAGGAATCAGCCGAGGCACACAATAACAAATCGATAATAGAGGGCAATTAATATTCTAATTAATAAGCGAATATAAAGTCATTACAGAGGTAGATAGTTCATCTCAAACAATAAAGTTCTAAGCAGCGGAAAATAAAATAAACAGTGCAGGCGACTCCATCCCACAAGCAGCTTGACCAGGGCTACGCCTAATCCTCCACACCTTCGGCATCACTGTAGAACTCCTCCTCTGATGAATGATTGCAAGGTGAGTATATGACATACTCAATAAGCCACGCAGCAAATATACAAATGCAAGGGATAACAAAGGATGGCATAATATAGTCTCATTTGCATAAATGGCATTTAATGAATACTTCAGAATTTAATAAAATTGTAAAGTATTTAATTAAACAATATTAATCCAACGCTATACAACACACCCGTTGCATAGGCCCAACCATTATGTACAACTAATCCCGGCTGCACAGTTCTATCTCCAAACCAGGAATATACCATTCCAATCCAGGAGCTAAACAAATTATTTTCATCATCATTTATTATGGTGTGAAATATGAGACTAATCACGAAAGACATTGTTAGACCCGCCCATAACCGCGGGCACGGCTATTCGAATAGTTTTACTCTGGCCAGAGGTGTACCACTGTACCCACAAGACACAACCTCAACATCATGTCAACCATGCGTCGCGATACTTAACAAGTACCCGAATAGAGATTGTGACAATACCCTTCGCATAACACAATTCAAAGCAGTGCACCGTTCTTGGATCATAATCACCCCCTTACAAATAAGGCATGGACTCCCCAGCGAGCCCCGTGGGCTTATCTTCGCCACTTCACAGTCTGGTGCTTTACAATGAACCATACTATACAAAAAGTAAAGCCGTTGCCCACGCTGGCTTGTGGTTGGCACGGTTAATGTTTCACAACCGAAAATCGTGAACCGGTCCTTAACTGTCATGAGCACGACCATCAAAACCATGTGCTCACAACCCACCATTATCAAGTTTTAGTTGGCATCTTAATTAATCAACCTATCATGATTAACCATCATGAGCTATCTTTAAGCCATCATTAAGTAATAGTGAATTATTAATCATCCCATTCATATGAGCTAGTGTCTCTAAGCATGGCTAAGCATCCTAATTACTTTAGCTAAAACCATATAATGTTCTAGCTAATCAAATTATTAACCAGGTGACAAAGAATAGGTAATCAATAACAAAGGGCTATAACAAAGGCAATAGGTTATTCCCACCCAATGACATTCAAAAATAAATGCAATAGCTGAATAGAAACAATAGCTTTAAACGGGATCAACATGCTCAAAGGGTTGTTTGGGATCTATGTGACTTGCCTTGCTGGCCTTGGAACTCTTCAAAATCTTCTCCTGCAAATTCGGACTCTCCGGGAACGTCGGAATCTAGGCATAAAAGAGAAAAATCACCAAAACAGCATATAAACAATCATGAACAGTACATGTGGATATTTTTAACATGTAGATCTCAATTTTAGAAAAATTTAGAGACTTGAACCAACTAAATCCGAGCTAAGATGAATTAGTTATGAATTTTTAAAGATTAAATCGGATTAAATCATTTATATAGATTTTAATTGAATTATGACGCAATAAAGAATTATTTTTGAAAAAGAAAAAGGATTTATTGCGTCAGCGGGCTCGGGTTTACGGTGGACCGGGTGCACGGGGACGGTCTACGGAACGGACGGCCGAGATCTAATCTTATCCAAAACGAACGGTCGAGATCGAATCGATCTACCGCGGGTCTACGGGTGACGCGGCACTGACGTCAGCGATGACGTCATCACCGGCGGCGGCTCGGCAACTCACGCTCGCCGACGAAATGCGGCGCGGCGGCGCAAACGGAGAGCACCTACGCGTAGAGGGCGACGCGGCAAACTCATCGAGGGCTCGGACGAAGGCGGACGGCAACGGACGGCGACGGCGACGAGGTCGAAGCGGCGGAGGCGTTCGGGTCGACGACGACGGCGGTGCTCCGGCGGTCTGCGGCGGAAACGGAGGACGGGACGGGGACGGCGACGACTTGGCGATCCCGACGGCGGCCTTCCCGAGCGATGACGACGACCACAGCGGCAGCGGTGGCGCACGGCTAGACTCGCAGCGGCGACGGCGGCGCACGGGTTGTCGCGGAGGCGGCGCTACAAGCAGCGGCGAGCTAAAGCGAGGGTGGCGGCGGACGGAGGAGGTCCCGGGGTACTTTTATAGGGGCTAGGGGGCGGCGATGGAGGCCCATGGCGACCGGCAACGGCGATGGAAAGTTTAGGGTTAGAGGAGAGAGATCGATCCGAATCGAACTCAAATCCACCTATTTCCAAACGAAATTAGCCGACGATTCCAAAAGAGAAAAGGAAGAGGGGATCCTGGGATCATTTCCCCTCTATTGATTTGATCGGATCGGGAAAGGGGCGGGCGAATTTTGGAAGGGGGCGGCAGCAGCTTGCGCGGCTAGGGCGCGGCTGCGGCGGCGCGAGGTGGACGACGACCCTGATAGGTGGGCCCCACCTGTCAGCGGGAGAGAGGGGGGGAGAGCGGCGGCTCGGCTCGGCGGGCTGACTGGGCCGGGGCGCGCTTGGGCCGGGGAGAGAGAGAGAGGTTTTGGGCCGACTTTCAGCCCAAAGCCGAAAGAGGATTTTTAAAACCTTTTTCTTTTTAACTTATTCATGAAATGCAATTCTATTTATTAAAAATACTTCCTTGGCTCAAATAAATCCCAGAAAAATCCAGGAACTATAGAATCAAGTGAAGTATTTAATAAAATTTTATCTGGCCCACTTTTATATTAGAATTTATTATTTAAAATTAGATCTTTTCTTCTAGGCTTTTAAAATCATTTCTAATAATTCCATTTAAACAACAATTTATAAATTTAGGATTTTCAGTGTGTGACAAACCTACCCCCCTTAAACGGAATCTCATCCCCGAGATTCAGAAGAGCTGGCGAAAAGATGCGGATGAGCTGACTTTAATTCATCTTCTCGCTCCCAAGTAGCTTCTTGTTCCGAGTGATTACTCCATTGGACCTTACAAAAACGGATAACTCGATTCCTGGTCCTTCTCTCATCTGTCTCCAACATACGGATTGGTTTCTCATCATATGTCAGATCCTCTTGGATTTCTATCTGTTCAAGATTAGCTTCTTCAATGGGTACCCTTAAACATTTCTTTAACTATGACACATGAAACACATTATGGACACCTGCCAAGGATTAAGGTAACTCCAACTGATAGGCGACCTTGTCGACGAGTGGTAGCTGTAGACCGGATATAGAGGGTATTGGGGTACGTTGGTACAAGGATCTACGTAGTACAACATCAAGCAAACAAAAGATGAGAATTATACTAGTTCAGGCCCCTTGATAGGTAATAGCCTTAATCCAGTCGATGTGGGATTATATAGTGGAAAACATAGGTTACAAAGGGAACAGTGGAACTTGGCGGATCCGGTGAAATTGTAGTCGAGTTGGTTCGACTAGATCTTGATGGCTTGGCTCCTTGCAGGCTCCGGCTTCGTAGGCTGTGTGGGTTGTGTTGGCTCTGAGATTCGATCCCTTGCAGGCTCCCCGGGGGGGTCCCTTTTATATTGCAGGTCTGGAGGTTTCCAAGTAGAACTCGGATGTATTAGACCCTATACGATACGTCAACAACCCAGTCTTGTCCGAGTAGGATTCTTCCAATCTGTAGATTTCGTGAAGGATTTCCTTAGAATATGCAGGAAGTATCCGTATGCGCGTGGGTATACCATACCGATATGTGACGTATATCGAAGGGTAAAGGGTATGCCTAACCCGTAACTCTGACAGTAGCCCCCGACTTCCGCTTAAAATGAGCTCGTGTAACCATTCACGACTTCGGGTGTCAAAACTGTTGTCGTTCCCGGTGCGAGGACCGCAGAGACAGGCCGTAGTCGAGCACACCATTTGAAGCCCAACGGTCACGAGCGAATTTTAAACTGAAGTCCAAAAAACCGCCGTGTGTAACGGACCTAGAAATTTCCGGCGGGCATCTCTCTCTGTTCCTTGGAATTCGCACCGTCGGTAGTGCGCCTATTTAAAGAAATTTTGGGGATCCATTTTGAAGTCCGCCAACCGTGTTGAAAACATTCCACCTGTGAGCGATCTTCGCCTTCTTCGCCGCCACAAGAAACCCTAGTTCATCAACCTAAGCCCTTTCTCCGGCGATCTTCAATCAGCAATGGACCTCGGCAAATCATCTTCCACCAGTGCGTCACTGAAGAAGCTTCAGGAAGACGGCGCCCTTCCTGGCCGTGGAACCATGGAGAGGGAAGTAGGAGGTACTAATCCCTAGCCCATCTTGGGTCGCATGGTTACCATCGAAGATTATGTTCTCTGCGGTTTTTTTCCTCTGCCTTCCGAGTTTCTTCTCCTGGTTTTGAACTTCTATGGTCTTTCCCTTCTCCATTTGAACCCCAATTCCATCGCCTTTCTTAGCATCTTTGCGCATCTTTGTGAGGCCTACATTGGGGTAGAGCCTTTTCTTGATCTCTTTCGCTCTTACTATGAACTGCGTTGGATGGAGTCCAACAAGGTATCTGGTTGCGGCGGGTTCCGACTTCGGGATGGCCTGAAGTCGCGTTATATCTCCTTCCAGTGCCCTTCTTCTCACAGCAAATGGCGGAATAGGTGGTTCTACCTTGAGATCAAAGATTCGAACCCTGTCTTCGTTGTTCCCAAAGAACAACCGGACAAGATTTCGTCTTGGACCGCAAAGCCCCCCTTGACCCCCTCTCTTCAGTCGTTTATCGACATCATCGATGATCTCTGAGTACGAGGCTTGTCAGGGTATGAAGTCATTGCAGACTTCGTTGGTAGGCGAATCCAGCCGCTCCAGGCTCGGGCCCATCCCGCTTATAACTATTCTTGACCGGAGGACGCGACCCGGGTTTCTCCTCGGGGTATCTTTCTCACATTTATCCTGACATGCTTATGTTCGCGTTCCTATTGACTCATCGAAATTTGGTTCTCGATTCACAGGTCTGAATAGCGAAGCCGTGGAGCGCCGTGTCGGCCAGGTGATGATCAGTGGTCCGACAATGGCGAGCAACATCCCCACGCCCCTTTGTGAAAAGGGGGCGGCCGAACGTGATGATGCTATCAACGTAAGTGCATCCGATAAGCATCGCGCATTTTTCCTTCGAGATCACCTTATGACTTGATTAAGCGTAGGCTCTTCCTCTGACTGACATCATCGGGCCGCTCGCGGACCATCAGGTGGCGGCGTCCCTGAAAGAGAAGGTCGCCAAGGAGGCGTCTGATGCTGCTGCTGCCACTACTAGTGGTGGCAATGTTCCGACAAAGGGGAGGAAGTTATCCTCTGTAAGTGGACATCGTCGCAAGGCGTCCACCCCCTCGGTAAGTTATCCTGTCGCCAGATCGCGCAGCCAGAAGGATTTTGCCTTACTTCACATTGGTTGTCTTTCAGGCCTCGGACGCGTCTCCCCCGCCTCCACGACGACAACGTCTTGTGACGGTTGGCGAGAAGTAAGTAGATGAACTTTTAGGTTTCCGTGATTCCATTCAAGCGTTGTCTGACCCGTGGTCGTCCCGTAGGGAGACGCGAGCAAAGGCTGCGCAAGCCAGGTCCGGAGGGACTTCCAGCATGTCGCTTGCCGCGGCCTCGACGGATGTCGTGCCTGCAGCCGGGAGTCGGGAGGCGACGCCTAGCGGCCCAGTCAGCGATCCCGCGGCAGGTCGTGATCCACCAGTTGCCGTCCTCACCTGGGAGGAGCTCCAAGTCGAGATGGAGCGCCTCCTCGAAGCTGGTGCTCACGGCATCGGCCGCGAGATTGCAGAGGCGAGGTCAGAAGCAGCACTGGCGAACGCGCGTGCTGACCGACTGGTGTGCGAGTTGGCTGAAGCCCGTGAAGACCTCACAAAGATGAGGGAATTGGTGGCCGGCAATGAGCGACAACGGAAGGGGCTCGAGGACCGCATGTCGGAACTCGGGAACAACCTGTCGGAAATCCGGGGTTCGTTGCGGGTCACCTACACTGGCTTGCACTAGTTCGCCGGGGAGTGCGGCATCAAGTCTACCATCCCGGTGAATCCTGACGAGTTCTCGTTGACCTCTTCCCTTGCGGAACTGGTGACGGCGATGGGGGAAATCCCCTCCAAGCATGCCGCTAGGATTGCGGAGGAGACGTCGAACGGGATCTACACCGGGGCGTGTCATGTCCTCGCGTGTGTAAAGCTGTCGCATCCTGAAATCGATCTGCGCGAGATCTTGGATCAGGGGGCAGCCAGCGACACGCGTAAGGAGGTGATGGAAGGAGTTGGCGATCTAGGGGAGTCTGTTCTCCCCTATTTGAAGAGTAGGACTTCTTGTACTTCCAAGACATGCTGTGTAAAACTTGAGTTCTGACCGCCTTCGCGCGTGCAATTATCATTCTAGTTTACTTTTGTGTGTTGACCTCGGGAGCTTTTGTCCTTTGTAGAGATGCTGATAACGAGGATGTCTAGCAGCGCGGGTAGCCCAAGTCACTGGCGATAATTCCGATTCTCAAGTTTGAACCACACGTGTCGCCCGACAATGTGGACCAGACCCTTGTTATGGAGACGGGGATGACGACGACTTCCTCAGGTTAGTAGTCCATTCACCCCTTGATGCCCTCCCGACTAGATCAACTGTGTTCTCGAAAGAGGTGTACAGCTTGACTTAGTCGTTATCACATTAAGCAGATCTCGAGGGTGCCCTTGTTGGTCAAGATCGTCGTATCGAATACTGGAAGACGAAGTTTGAAGTAGCGGAACTCGAGAGAACCATGCTGGCAGTGAAGAAAGAGCAGGCTGTGGAAACGCTCCGAGGTCGTGAGGTGTGGTTTAACTCGTACTTGAAGAGTTGCTGCAGATCCATGGCCAAGGTCTGTAGAGAACTTCGAATGGTTCGCGGAGATCCCGAGGAGTCGGTGGCCGGATACATCTCATGGATGAACGGGGCATGTGCCCAACTCGATGGCATCGGCAAGCGTATCGACGAGGCCTTGAAGCAGGAGTGTCGTCGATCGAGCCGATACGCCGGAGGACACGTGCTGGCTTGCCTGCGAGATCATCGTCCGCGCTTGGACCTCGACTTTCTCCGTGAGGGTTTTGCTCGTTCTCGGAGGACTCCGGCAGAGATAGACCATCTGGCGAGGTCAATGTCACCGTTGGCCGAGAAGATCTTCCAGTCTATGGACTGGTGTTGGCCTTCTTGGTAGTATTCGTACCCTGTGACAGATATCTTAGGAAAAAGGTATAATGTAGCGAAAGATTTGTGTAAAAAACTGTAAGAAGTATTTTTTGAAATAGAAAAGAAATCTATCTTTAACAGATGTTTCTTACTCCGGATGTCGTGTGTAAGAGTGCGTTCTCAGTTCACGACTTTAGTCAGCCGTTTGAGTCGTACACTCTCCCTAGCCCCCAGCCTTGTCGTCGGAGGAATTTTCTCGGAGGATAAGGCTCTTGGACCTTTGACCCCCCTTGGTTGAATAAGCTCTGATCCTAGCCCCCAGCCGTGAAGTTGGAAAGTTGATTTCCAATTTCACGGCTTGGTTAATACGCACGGCGAGAACTCTTACACGACCAGATCTTACATGGTCTTTCGTCTCTACAGGATCTGACAAGGCCTTATCGGCTCTAGGCGTCCCCAGCCGAAGATCCCTTAGGTTCCTCGGAGGCCTTGTCAAGACGGCGTAAAGGGACATGAGGACAGGTTTCAACGCTAGGTGTCATCAAGGTAAGGGATCATTGGGCAAAAACACTTTGATTGTGACATGGGCCTAAGACTAGGCTTTATTGATACTGTAAGGTGTCTTACAGGTACGGATGGTATTGACTCATACATAGAATTTACGTAGTTGGTCAATGTTCCAAGAATTTGCTAACTCGCGACCTTCGCCATCTGCAATTTTGAATGCGCTTGGCCGTAAGACTTGTGTGATCGTGTAGGTTCCTTGCCATTTGGGTGAGAGCTTGTTCCGCCCTGCTTGGCTTTGAACCCGTCGGAAGACATAGTCGCCGATCGAAAGTATGCGTGCTCGGATGCGCTTCTCGTGGTAACGGCGGAGGGCCTGTTGATAGCTGGCTGCTCAAATGGCAATTCGTTCACGATGCTCCTCGAGAAGATTTACATCGATGTCCCACTGTTCCTCCTGGTCCTCGTCGGAGTGCTTCTGTACTCGTGTACTCTGATGTCGTAGCTCGCCGGGGAGCATAGCCTTAGAGCCGTACATGAGGAAGAAGGGTGTTTCCTTGTTAGACATTGTCGGTGTGGTGCGTACGGTCCATAGTACTGATGGGAGTTCTTCAACCCATTTTTTGTCGTGTGACATGAGTCTGTCGTAGACGCGGGTTTTTATCCCTTGAAGTACTATGCCGTTTGCCCTCTCGACTTGTCCGTTGCTTTGAGGGTGAGAGACCGAGGTGAAGCATATTTTGACCCCCAGTCTGATGCAGTAATCCTAGAAATCGGCGCTGATGAACTGGGAGCCGTTGTCAGTTATGATGCGGTGCGATAGTCCATATCTGCAAAATATCCCTTTGATGAATTTGATGGCGTTGTCGGCCTTGATTTCCCCCGTGGGTACTGCTTCGATCCATTTGGTGAACTTGTCGATCGCTACGAATAGGAATCTGTAGCCGCCCTGTCCTCGTGGGAATGGCCCAAGTATATCGAGCCCCCAGCACGAGAACGGCCAAGTCAGAGGGATAGTCTGGAGCGCTTGCGCAGGTAGCTTTGTGTGTTTATTGTGGAATTGACAGGCTTCACATCGCTGGACCATGTCGCATGCATCTTTAAGGGGGGTTGGCCAGAAAAAACCTTGTCGAAAAGCTTTCCCGACCAATGTCCGGCCGGCGGTGTGTGACCCATAAATGCCTTCATGTACATCGAGGAGGAGGTGTTTGCCGTCGTCGGACGAGACGCATTTGAGAAGTACCCCGTTTGACGCTTTCTTGTATAGATCGTTGCCGACCATACAGTAGATCTTTGCTTTACGGGTTATTTTCTCAGCCTCTGTATCGTCCTCTGGCAACTCCTCGCTGTTGATGAATTTGATTAGTGGGATGTGCCAGTCGTATGTGGTCTCGATATCGGCAACGGCGCGTTCTGCCTTGGTGACCTCCGAACTAATGTCGGGGGTGTCCGGGCTAACTTTGCCGCTAACCTCTTTCACTGATGGCTTCGTCCGGATGTCGAGAAAAGTGCCGGGCTCGAGCGGTTCTCGTCTGGACGCACGTCGTGCTAGGTCGTCTTGCTCGATGTTGTCCTTGCGGTAGACGTGTCGGACCTCGATCCCATCAAACCTTTTCTCTAGCTTCCTGACTTCTGCGAGATACTTGGATAACTCGGGGTTAGAGCATTTATAATCTTTGTGCACCTGGTTCGCGACTAGCTCGAAGTCCCCTTTGACGATTAGTCGCTTGACCCCAAGTGCAGCTGCAGCTCTTATCCCGGCGAGTAGTCCTTCGTATTCTGATATGTTATTGGTCGCCCTGAAGTTGAGGTGAATTGCGTGCTTGAATTGATCTCCGGAGGGAGATGTCAAGATAAATCCTGCCCCTGCTCCTTGGCTGTTGAGTGTGCCATCGAACGCCATTGTCCATGTTTCGTTGTCGACTTGGTTGTCTGATTTGTTATCTAGCATAGTCCAATCGGCAACGAAATCGGCGAGTACCTGGGACTTGATGGCTGTTCGTGGCACAAAGTGGACATCAAACTGGCTCAGCTCGACTACCCATTTCGCAATGCAGCGACAACGTCTTTGTTTCTCACAACTTCGCCGAGAGGGAAGGAGGAGACGACTATGACTCTGTGGGCTTGAAAGTAGTGGCATAGCTTCCTTGATGTCATGATGACCGCGTAAAGCAGCTTTTGGATCTGTGGGTATCTTGTCTTTGCGTCGTGGAGAGCTTCGCTGACATAATAGACTGGTCGTTGTACTTTCTCTCTCTCGACAACAATGACGGTGCTAACGGAATACGGCGTGGCGGCGATATAGAGGAATAATTCTTCATTAGGTTGGGGAGCAACAAGTACAGGGGGGTTTGATAGGTAGTGCTTGAGTGCAACGAATGCCTCTTCGGCTTATCGTTCTTGCGTCTTAGCGCATCATCTGCGTGGGCGCATCGCTCAACAATCTCGAACAATCTCCGAGTAGTTGTGATGCGTCTTGTCGCCAACTCCTAGGTAGTGTAGCGATCTCTGACACCGGATTTGAAGGCACGAATTACAGAAGCGTCAGTGATTTCGGGGATTGTATTTCTGCACTCGTTGAAGCGTCGAACGTATTCCCTCAATGATTCACCCGAGTTCTGTGTCAACGCGTGTAGGTCATCTTCGATCGCGTGGCGCTTGTATGTTCCTTGGAAATTGGCGACGAACTGCTGCCACAGGTCTGCCCACGAAGAGATTGAGTAGGGAGGAAGATGCATCAGCCATGAACATGCAGAACCTTTCAACGCTGTTGGTAAATAATTCGCCAACGCGTTGTCGTCTGCTCCGGCAGCGTAGAGTACTGTGGAGTAGACTTGAAGGAACTCCTCTGGGTCGGTGCTCCCATCATACTTTTCTATTGCTCCAGGTCAGAATCTCTTATGCCATAGGACATCTCGCAGGGAACGACCGAAAGCCCTACACCCAGCGTTGGGGGCGGTGGGTTGTCGGCGGTCGTGTGTCCTTCGTGGATGTCTATCTGACGATGAGGAGGACGCGGATGATGACGATGACGATGGGTCGCTTGGTTCCGGCGTACGATTACGAGGATGTCGGCCTGGATCTCGGGAATCCTATCGTCGTCTCTCGCTGTTGTCTCGGCGCCAATCTCCGTCCTCGTCGTCGTTATGGCGACGGCCTCGACCAATATTGTCTAGCACCCGTCGTTCGCGATCGTTGTGATCGTGGTGGTTGTCCTGGTCTCGGTCCTCGTTTGAGTGGTCTCCTCGATTTCCGTTATCATGGCGCCGTGAAGAGACATGACGCCGAGAATGATTCACATTGTCTCGTGTGCGTTCTGCTTCTCGGCGGCTGTTGATTTGATCTCGGAGATCGCCAGTGCCGCGAGGTGGAGGGGTAGCTCGTCGAGGTGATTCCCTTCGTTCCGGGTCTTCACCATTGGCATCGCCAGTTGGTGGCTGCTCCGGGTGCGCTGCGGTAGCGGCTTCTTCGAATGCATTGCTGAGGTTGGTCACTGATTCCCGTAGTCGTTCTGTCCAACGCTCGAGGTCATTGTTCAGAATGGGATCGTAGGGAGTTTCCCTCAGTATAGCTTGAACGGCCCTAATGTGTTGGGCTGGAGTAGTCGATTGATTCCCCACTTACCTCCCACGGCGCGCTCGTTGTCGATGACCCATAGTCTTCGAGAAGGTGTAAGACTGATGGTTCGTGAGGATCGATATCGATTACCCCAATGAATCGATCTGAAGTTGGAGTCGCTCCTTGTTCCTTGTCGTTATCCCTGATGGGGACATATAACTTAGGAGACGGAGCTTTCATGGCGCCGAGAAAGACCTTGCAGCTTGAGAGGTCGTGATTCTTTGTCTTGTGAATAGGACAATAGACATCACGAGTTGGAGAAGTACGCTGAATTCCACGTTCTTTGCAGGCGCGAATTTTCAGCGTGGACGTTGAGGAAAACCCAGCAGGCTTGCAGAGTGTGTTTCCTGGTTTTGTGGATAGGACACCAGGACCTTGTGGCTTCGGAAGTCATCTTCGTCGACTCGCGGTTCATGTCGGAAGGATAAGGTTTGGCCGTATCAGAATCCTTCTCGAGCTCGGATGTTGTCGATGCTCCATTCTCCGTCTCGGCGGGAGAATTTTTCGACATGGAGTCGCCTTGGCTTGTAGCCACTGCGTTCTCGTGTCCGGTCATTGGGGGACCGGTTGAGATCGGCATTGTGGTGTAAACCGGGAAGACGATTTCGTCGACTTGAGTCCACACCAGCATCGTTAAAGCAGGGAGTACTTGGCTGAGGTTGGTGTTGACGCTGTTGTCGACGAAGCTGGATGACATAATAGTAGAACCTTGAGCACCAAGTCCCCCTACCTGGCGCGCCACTGTCGACGAGTGGTACCTGTAGACCGGATATAAAGGGTATTGGGGTACGTTGGTACAAGGATCTACGTAGTACGACATTAAGCAAATAAAACACGAGAATTATACTGGTTCAGGCCCCTTGATAGGTAATAGCCCTAATCCAGTCGATGTGGGATTATATAGTGGAAAACACAGGTTACAAAGGGAACAGTGGAACTTGTCGGATCCGGCGAGATCGTAGTCGAGTTGGTTCGACTAGATCTTGATGGCTTGGCTCCTTGCAGGCTCCGGCTTCGTAGGCTGTGTGGGTTGTGTTGGCTCTGAGATTCGATCCCTTGCAGGCTCCCTGGGGGGTCCCTTTTATATCGCAGGTCTGGAGGTTTCCAAGTAGAACTCGGAGGTATCAGACCTTATACGATACATCAACGACCCAGTCTTGTCCGAGTAGGATTCTTCCAATCTGTAGATTTCGTGAAGGATTTCCTTAGAATATGCAGGAAGTATCCATATGCGCGTGGGTATACCATACCGATATGTGATGTATATCGAAGGGTAAAGGGTATGCCTAACCCGTAACCCTGACAGACCTCACCTCTTCTACTGACAATCTTATAAGGTCCCACAAAACGTGGTGCCAATTTTCCTTTGGTGTGAAAATGATGAACTCCCCGAAGAGGCGTGACACGAAGGTACGCATGATCTCCTTCCTCAAAACTTAAATCCCTACGACGATTATCAGCATAACTCTTATGACGAGACTGAGCTATACGCAATCTTTCTTGAATGATCTTACCTTCTCTTCTGCTTCCCTTAGGATATCGGTCCCGAAAACCTGACGTTCTCCCGTTTGATCCCACAACAGCGGAGTGCGGCACTTCCGACCATACAGTGCTTCATAAGGAGCCATTTGGAGACTAGCTTGATAACTGTTGTTGTATGAGAATTCCGCGTAAGGCAGATTCTTATCCCAACTTCCACCGAAGTCTAAAGCACAAGCTCTCAATATGTCTTCCAAAATCTGATTTACCCTTTCAGTTTGTCCGTCTGTTTGTGGATGATAAGCGGTACTGAAGTTCAGCTTGGAACCCATCTCTTCCTGAAGCTTCTTCCAAAACTTTGAAGTAAACTGGCTACCTCGATCAGATACTATTTTCTTAGGAACACCATGCAAACACACAATCCTTGCCATATACAATTCCGCCAAACGGCTTCCGGAATATGTTGTCCTCACCGGGATGAAATGAGCCACTTTGGTAAGTCTGTCGACTATCACCCAAATAGAGTCATGGCCCGATGACGTTCTGGGTAGACCAGTGATGAAATCCATCCCAATTTCCTCCCACTTCCATTCTGGTATTTTCAAAGGTTGCAGCAAACCTGCGGGTTTCTGATGTTCTGCCTTGACTCGCTAACAAACATCACACACAGCTACATACTCCGCTATCTCACGCTTCATACTTGCCCACCAAAATTTCTCCTTGAGATCTTGGTACATCTTGGTACTACCAGGATGAATAGAGTATAAAGTGTCATGAGCTTCCTTCAAGATTGCATCTTTCAACTCCTTGTTCTCTGGGACACAAATTCTCTCGCCCAACCATACGGTTCCTTGCTCATCTTCCAAATACCCGATAGCCTTTCCTCTTCTCATGTTCTTCTTAATCTCTTGAATATCAGGATCATTGATTTGAGCTTCTCTAACCTGGTCAATGAGAGTGGGCTTCGCTTCTAATCCTGCAACAAAACCTCTACTGACAATTCCCAAATTCAATCTTTCAAATTCCTTGCATAATTCCCACGGCAACTGTCGTCCTTCCGTAGCATTGCAATAGCCTTTCCTGCTGAGAGCATCTGCTACAACATTAGCCTTTCCTAGGTGATAATGAATTCCCATATCATAATCCTTAATCAGTTCCAACCATCTCCGCTGCCTCATGTTCAGATCTGGCTGGGTGAAGATATACTTCAAACTCTTGTAATCCGTGTACACCTCCGTACGAGTACCAAAGAGGTAGTGACGCCAAATCTTCAACGCATGAACCACTGCGGCTAACTCAAGATCATGAGTAGGGTAGTTCTTCTCATGCGGACGTAACTGACGAGATGCATAGGCAACCACCTTCCCATCTTGCATCAGAACACAACCTAACCCAAGCTTAGATGCATCACAATACACATGGAAACCCTTCTTTGGATCAGACAAAATCAAAATGGGTGCTGATATTAAGCGACTTTTCAACTCTTGAAAACTCTGCTCGCATTCTTCTGACCACTTGTACTTCACATCTTTCTGAAGCAGTCATGTCATGGGCTTAGCAATCTTGGAAAAATTCTCTATGAACCTCCGGTAATAGCTTGCAAGACACAGGAAACTGCGAATCTCTGAGATTGTCTTCGGTTGATTCCAGTTGGTTATTGATTCCACATTACTCGGATCAACGGCAACTCCTCCGGCTGAGATGACGTGTCCAAGGAACTTTACTTTAGACAGCCAAAATTCACACTTGCTAAACTTGGCATACAATTGATGTTCTTGTAACTTCTCTAGTGCAAGGCGAAGATGTTCTTCATGCTCTTCTTTAGTTCAAGAGTAGATAAGAATGTCATCAATAAAGACCACCACGAACTTGTCCAGGTATTCCATAAACACCTTATTCATCAAGTTCATGAAGAAAGCGGGGGCATTGGTAAGTTCAAAAGACATAACAGTACATTCAAACAACCCATATCGAGTGGTAAAAGCCGTCTTAGGTATATCTTCCCCTTTGATCCTGATCTTGGAGAAAACGGTGGCACCTTTGAGTTGATCGAACAAATCATCAATTCTAGGCAGCGGGTACTTATTCTTGATAGTCACATCATTTAGTGCACGGTAATCCACACACATCCTCTGGGTATGGTCTTTCTTCTCCACAAAAATGACTGGAGCTCCCCATGGAGACGAACTTGGTCTAATGTATCCTTTCTGAAGCAAATCATCTACTTGCCTCTTGACCTCTGCTAATTCATTGGCTGCCTGTCGCGTCCCAAATTGACCCTAAAATACATCCTCTAAATTATGCCTAGAATAATTAAAATGCATGTGAAAGCCTTCAAAGATTAAAATGTGCAAAGTTAAAAGTCAAATAGGGCTTGGAGGATTTTTGTATATTTCCTAAAAGCCTAAAAATGTGTAAATAAATTTTAGTAGAATTTTCAGAGCACAAATAATAATTATTAAGAAATAAACAAAGTTAAAAAGGTTTTATAAAAAGAAAAACCCTAAAAATCACCCCTCCCCTCTAATGGGCCGAATTCGGCCCATCTCCCTCCCCCTCTCTCCTCCTCCCCGCGGCCCACTCGGCCTCCTCCCCGCGCGCGTGTCGCTGACGGGCGGGCCCGCCCGCCACCCTCGCTGACGGGTGGGGCCCACCCATCATCCCCTTCCTCCCGCCGCTCCCGCCGCCCCGCCCGCGCCAAGCGCTGCCGCCGCCGCCGATTCCGCCGCATCCCGCCGTCCCCGCGCGCAATAAAGAGGGGGGAATTATTCCCCGGGATCCCCTCCCTCTTTCCCCCCATTTTTCCCTCCCTCTCTCCCTCGGATTCGTTTGGAAACTCCTCCCCTAACCTCGCCGGCGCCATTAATGGCGGCCGGGTCTTCCGCGCCCATTTCCCCCTCCTCCGGCCGCCCTCTCTCACTCCCAACCCTATATAAACCCTCCCCGAGCTCCCCACCTCCGTTTCCGCCACTCACCGCCCTCTCTCTCCACCGGAATCGAGCTCGCACCGTCGCTCTCTCTCTCCGCCGTCGCCGCCGAGCTCCGGTCCGCCGCCGTCGTCGCCCCGGGCCACCTCCCACCTCGGCGCCGCCTCCTTCGGCTTCGCCGCAACCTCGCCGACCTCGTCCACCTCTCCGTTTCGGTCGCCGACCGCCGGAGCGCCGCCGACCCCGTCGACCCGAGCCGCGCCACCGCCTTCCTCCGCTCCGGTCGCCGTTTCCGTCGTCGCCGTCGCCCTCGGGGTGAGCCGTGGACTGCCGCCTCCTTTCCCCCTTCCCTCCCCTCTCTCGGCCGCTGCTCCGCCGTGCCGGTGGTCGCCGGCGGCGACCATCGGGGCGAGGGCGCTGCCTCCCGCTGGCCGCGCCGACGTGGCCGCCTCCGGGCGCGCCTAGCGGCTGCCGCGTGGGGCCCGGCCGTCAGCCGCCCGCGCCCTCGGGTGCGGCTGACGCGTGGGGCCCACGGCGCCGGCCGGTGTAAGCCGGGTACACCCGGTCCACCGTGGACCGTGAGGCTGCCGCGTGGGGCCCACTCCCGTGGACCCGGTCCGCGCGCCCTCTCCCCCGGCTGACGCAATCAATCTCTTTTTAATTAAATTTTAAATGAAGAAATTCGTAAATATTCATTTAAAGAGCATATAAACTTCAAATGGCCATAACTTGGCCATTTGAACTCGGAATTGGACCGTTCAAGTCTCTAATTTTTCCTTAAGAAGTTAAGAACCCATTTTTGTGCTTTGTTCCTGCTTGTTATATGGAGTTTATTAGAGTAAAAGCCCTTTTCTTTTCCGTTGGTCGTGTAGACGCTGCAGCTTCGGAAGATCCGCTCTTCGTGGAGGTTGAAGCCGACGTTTGGGAAAGCGAGCAAGGCAAGTCACATCATTCTTTGAACATATTGGATCCCACTTTGTGAAATTACTTTGATTTAAATTATTGCATTATCGCTTTATTTAAATTCCCGCGTTATCACTGTTTTATTTAGCCATGCCTATTTACCTTTGTTATGACCTTATTATTATTGTTATTGTTATTATTACCTTGTTCACCCTAGAATAAACAAAACCCCAGCTAGTGGGCACTCTATTCATGGCTCCACTAGTACGAATTTAGGTAGATGCTTCGCTGATTAATTAGGCAACATTAGGTGGTTTTATAACTCTAGACTTTGGGAATATTCATATCACCTGGACATATTGGTATGGTTGGATTATTGTGGAATTGGATGCACACCTCCCCCTCTATTCAAAACCCTCAAAATGGTTTTAGGCTGGGCTCGGGGTGCATGGTTTCGTTAGTAGCACCTCGGCCACATAAGGACCGGTCTTCGGGCCTCTGTTGCAAAGCACTACCGTACTTCCACATGTCTAATGGGTAAGGCTTAGTTTGTAGCTCAGTCTGGTTATAAACAAAAGTACACGGATGAAGATGGACGAAGTCGGGGGTCGATGGACATCTCTAGGACAAATGAAGGCTACACGAGCTGCGGCCCGGTAGTCGAGATGTCATGGCATAGGGCTGGTGTCCTGCTGCTAGGGGCTCAATTCTGCCTGCCTGTCCGGGGGTTCCGGCCGTAGGTGGGTTGGGTCGGTACTCTTGTCTATGGCTAGGATGGGTTGGAAACTATGTCATGTCTTCCGTCCATATGCCGTGGTGGTATGTGGCACGTGGTTGCACGTGAGAAAGACGTGTCTTGTGGGTAAAGATGTACACCTCTGATCAGAGTAAAACCTATTCGAATAGCCGCGCCCTCGGTTATGGGCAAGCCTAGCAATGTACCCAAGTTAGTGTTTTAAATTCTTAAAACCTGCTTAATAACTAAAATGTGGAATGGTTGGCCTGGGTTGGCTTGGGACGAGCTGGGACCCAGGGTCGGGTTGCCAGTTCGGTCTGAATCATCGTAGGCCTTGGGTTAAGGCAGGTTCGTGTGGGTTCACGGCCTTGTTTAATAATATTAAATAGTTCTAGGATCGTGTTTTAAATTTAGCTTCGAGCAACTAAGGGTCTTTTAAATGCTGTTTATTGCAAAACCTAACCCCTATATTATAACTCCATTGTACTCCTTTGCATTTATGCTGCACTTGTGGGTGTGTCTTGTTGAGTACGGTGGTTGTACTCAGTCTTGCTCAATTTTTCCCAAACCCAGAAGAGGAGCCCCTGGATGATGAAGGCTTTGGTGTCTAGCTCGTGCCTGCCGTCAAGCGCCTGTGGTCGTCGCCTTAGTCTTCCGCTGTTTTTCGTTGTCTTTGAGTGTGCTGGGCCGTCGCTGCCCATGTAATAATTAACTATTTACACTTCCGCTTGTTAAACTCTGAATTGTATCAACTTTTGGTGTACCTTGCCTCCTGGGACAAGGGATAATACACGCACGTAAGGAACGCCCGTTGGGTCATTTCCGGTCGTGACACTGCCATTCTATAAGGTCTCTTATGGATTGGAGTTGTTCCTGGTACCAAATCTATTCTGAATTCTATATCTCTTTTAGGCGACATGCCAGGTAAATCATCCGGGAACACATCCGGGTAGTCCCGTACTATGGGAATCTCTTCCAAAGTTACTTGGTTCAGACTTGACATTAAAGGCTCAGAAGGCAATGCATGAACAGTTACAACTTGACCATCATTGCTGGTGAGAGTTACTTTTCTATTGGCACAGTCTATCACACCTTTATATCGGGCTAACCAGTCCATCCCTAGGATGACATCAAGGTCTTTGGATTCTAATAGAATAAGGTTGGCCAGAAATGGTACTCCTTGAATCTCTATTCTGACAGAGGGGCTACGTTGTGATGAGAGTGCTTGGTTACTCGGGGTACTAACCATCAAAGGACATCTAAGATCTTCTATCTCCATCCCATGATTTCACGCAAAAATCATAGACAAAAATGAATGTGTAGCACCAGAATCAAAAAGCACTGTTGCAGGAACTGAGTTAACAGGGAACGTACCCAAAATCACATCTGGAGCACCTTGGGCTTCTGCAGCAGCAACATGATTGACACGAACCTTTGACGCTGGTGCGGTGGAGTTGTTCTGTGCAGGGACAACCTTCACGCGTTGGGGCTTCGGACACTTGTCAGAATAATGACCTGGTTCCCCACAGTTAAAGCACACTCCTGGCTTGTTTCCTTGCTCCCTCTTGGCAGGCTGGTGCTGGGCTAGAGTTGCAACAGGACGTGGAGCTTGGTTGCGGTTGTTGTTGCCAGCATTGTTGTTGTAGAACTGACGCTGCGGACGAACAACTGACGAAGACCCTCCCTGTGACACTGCCTGAGGTCCCATAGCAAGACGCGGCCTCTGACTATTCCCCTGCTGAGCTTTGAAGTGAGCAATCCTGCGTTTCTTCTGTTCCATTCGGTTGTACTTATCCTCCTGGCGAATGGCCTTATCCACCAACTTCTGGAAATCAGAATAATCCCCAGTCATTAGTGGGTAAGAAAGCTCATCATTCAGTCCTTCCAAGAACTTCTCTTGACGCTCTTCATCTGTACGTACATCCTCTGGAGCATAACAGGCCAGACGATTAAATTCATGCAGATATTCAGTGACAGAGCGAGATCCCTGAGTGAGCGCCCTGAACTCCTTCTTGAGAGACACCACTCCCGAGGGTATGTGAGTCTTCCAGAAAGTAGTAGTGAACTCAAGCCAAGTGATTGGTTCCGCAGTAGTCCTATTGAGACGGAAGTGATCCCACCACTCAGAGGCAGGGCCATGAAGCTGATGTGAAGCAAAGGAGACTTTTTCTTGATCATTGCACTGAAGCAGGTCCAATTTCTTTTCTATGGCATGCAGCCAATCACCAGCCTCAACGGGATTGGTAATGCTGGAAAAAGTGGGCGGCCTCACTCGAAGAAATTCTGCTAACTTGTTCTGGGGAGGTGCATGATTGTTCCCCTGGTTTTGGTGGTTCTGGAGTTGCTGCATCATCATGTTCATGAGCTGTGCCTGTTGAGCCAGGACTTGGGCAAGCGTGGGATTCTCTCCATTGTTGTTGTTGTTGTTGGGGCCGTTCCCATTGCTGCGAGTAAGCACCATCTGGCATAGACAGGAGCACAAGAAGAGAAACAAGGGGGAAAACTACTTAGGACGGGGAATTAATTTCTACTAATTTGACTTTTATTGATCTTAACTGAGTTTCATTATTACATATATCTGAAGACTCTCACACCACTTAACTCACCAACTTCCTAACACTCGAAAGCAAACAAACGCATGCATTTACATCCCACCAATGATGTAAACCACATGCAAGACCCACACACACAACCAAACTTAAACAAGCAAACTAACACAACGATCTAAGGCAACGACTTAAAAAGACATCTAGGTCTTCCGGGCATCGGAGTTGATTGAAGGCTCGTCCTCATCATCTTGGGTAGCCCCCCACTCGACCTTTGAATGGGTGCGCTTCGAATCTTTTCCATCATCATCACATACGTTAACGACAGGAGGATCCGCTGAAACTAGGGTAGCTTCTTCTTCTTCCACCACACAAACCTTAGGCGCCAACTGGTAGCGAGGGACAAATAGAGCTCTCTTCCTTGCGGTAAGACGAACCCTGGCCTTTTGTGGTGGTGCTTCTCCCTTCAATGCGGCTAATTCCTTCTCCAACCGATCAACCTTGTCCTCCAGCTTGCAGTTCTTACCACGATTCCGATCTTCGCGATCTTGAGCAGCTATCACGACTTCAGCATGGGACTCATCCATGGCCCACAGCATCTCAACCAAATGCCTTGTGGTAGCATCATTCTCAATCCCTGCAGGTTCAAGATAGCTGCCACGGTCACTTCCCTGGGGTTGGAGAGGATGGTAGCGATACTCAGTGTCGGCCAACTGATCACTGTAGCGGTCGCAGAGCTCTCCTATGGTGATCCTTGCCACCTCCTGACAGGCATGAAGATAGTTTCCCCCTCCAGCCTCGAACATCACCGATGGGATATCTTCACGATTACTGTTCAAGGTGACCTTGACACGGCACTTCTCTTCATCACGATCATGAGGAATCTGGGCATACAAAGGGGCAGTCCCAAATCCTATGGCGAAGGACATCGTACACAACTCCTGGACAAATCCCTTAGTACCGAACAAGTACTCAGGCTTGAAGCACGACATCTAAAGACAAGTGAAAGGAGGGAGTTAAGACATTTATCCAATTAATAGCACAAGTTTTTGGATTAATTTGAATAAAGTTAGAAAATCGAAGTAAAAAGGTAAATAAATAAAGTAAACCAATCTTTGCAAGATAAGTTGAAACAGTTGAAAACATGATCACAAATTTTGCACTTTTGAATAAAAGGTTTCAAAAGAAAAAAATAAAAGAGAGTTATAAAATCAACATGCTAAGTTTATTATATTGCAGCATGATTAAATAAAATAATGCTGTAAAACTTTTGCTGGTAAATGGGCCATTAGTACAGTAATAGATGTACAGTACTAACAACATAGGAATAATAAATTTTGGATGAGAACAATTAAAGGAACTATAAACTGCATGTGCCATTAGCTTGGTTTAATTAAAAGAGAAAGAGAGGAGAACAGTTCTACTTTTCCAATTTTTTTTAGAGGGCTTCTATAGGTAACCATATAACCTAGGGTCAAGGAGGCTCCGATACCACCTTGTCACGCCCGGAATTTCTATCCAAAATTCCAAACGCTTACTTGTGTGTAAACCCTCGTCCAGGAATCAGCCGAGGCACACAATAACAAATCGATAATAGAGTGCAATTAATATTCTAATTAATAAGCGAATATAAAGTCATTACAGAGGTAGATAGTTCCTCTCAAACAATAAAGTTCTAAGCAGTGGAAAATAAAATAAACAGCGCAGGCGACTCCATCCCACAAGCAGCTTGACCAGGGCTACACCTAATCCTCCACACCATCAGCATGACTGTAGAACTCCTCCTCTGATGAATGATTGCAAGGTGAGTATATGACATACTCAACAAGCCACGCAGCAAATATGCAAATGCAAGGGATAACAAAGGATGGCATAATATAGTCTCATTTGCATAAATGGCATTTAATAAATACTTCAGAATTTAATAAAATAGTAAAGTATTTAATTAAACAATATTAATCCAATGCTATAGAACACACCCGTTGCATAGGCCCAACCATTCTGAACAACCAATCCCGGCTGCACAGTTCTATCTCCAAACCAGGAATATACCATTCCAATCCAGGAGCTAAACAAATTATTTTCATCATCATTTATAATGGTGTGAAAAATGAGACTAATCACGAAAGACATTGTTAGACCCGCCCATAACCGCGGGCACGGCTATTCGAATAGTTTTACTCTGGCCAGAGGTGTACCACTGTACCCACAAGACACAACCTCAACATCATGTCAACCATGCGTCGCGATACTTAACAAGTACCCGAATAGAGATTGTGATAATACCCTTCGCGTAACACAATTCAAAGCAGTGCACCGTTCCTGGATCATAATCACCCCCTTACAAACAAGGCATGGACTCCCCAGCGACCCCCGTGGGCTTATCTCCGCCACTTCACAGTCTGGTGCTCTACAATGAACCATACTATACAAAAAGTAAAGCCGTTGCCCACGCTGGCTTGTGGTTGGCATGGTTAATATTTCACAACCGAAAATCGTGAACCGGTCCTTAACTGTCATCAGCACGACCATCAAAACCATGTGTTCACAACCCACCATTATCAAGTTTTAGTTGGCATCTTAATTAATCAACCTATCATGATTAACCATCATGAGCTATCATTAAGCCATCATTAAGTAATAGTGAATTATTAATCATCCCATTCATATGAGCTAGTGTCTCTAAGCATGGCTAAGCATCCTAATTACTTTAGCTAAAACCATATAATGTTCTAGCTAATCAAATTATTAACCAGGTGACAAAGAATAGATAATCAATAACAAAGGGCTATAACAAAGGCAATAGGTTATTCCCACCCAATGACATTCAAAAATAAATGCAATAATTGAATAGAAACAATAGCTTTAAACAAGATCAACATGCTCAAAGGGTTGTTTGGGATCTGTGTGACTTGCCTTGCTGGCCTTAGAACTCTTCAAAATCTTCTCCTGCAAATTCGGACTCTCCGGGAACGTCGGAATCTAGGCATAAAAGAGCAAAATCACCAAAACAGCATATAAACAATCATGAACAGTACATGTGGATATTTTTAACATGTAGATCTCAATTTTAGAAAAATTTAGAGACTTGAACCAACTAAATCCGAGCTAAGATGAATTAGTTATGAATTTTTAAAGATTAAATCGGATTAAATCATTTATATAGATTTTAATTGAATTATGACGCAATAAAGAATTATTTTTGAAAAGGAAAAAGGATTTAATGCGTCAGCGGGCTCGGGTTTACGGTGGACCGGGTGCACGGGGACGGTCTACGGAACGGACGGCCGAGATCTAATCTTATCCAAAACGAACGGCTGAGATTGAATCGATCTACCGCGGGTCTACGGGTGACGCGGCGCTGACGTCAGCGATGACGTCATCACCGGCGGCGGCTCGGCAACTCACGCTCGCCGGCGAACGGTGGCGCGGTGGCGCAAACGGAGAGCACCTACGCGTAGAGGGCGACGCGGCAAACTCACCGAGGGCTCGGACAAAGGCGGACGGCGACGGCGACGAGGTCGAAGCGGCGGAGGCGTTCGGGTCGACGACGACGGCGGTGCTCCGGCGGTCTTCGGTGGAAACGGAGGACGGGACAGGGACGGCGACGACTTGGCGATCCCGACGGCGGCCTTCCCGAGCGACGACGACGCCCGAAGCGGCGGCGGCGCACGGCTGGACTCGCAGCGGCGACGACGGCGCACGGGTTGTCGCGGAGGCGGCGCTACAAGCAGCGGCGAGCTAAAGCGAGGGTGGCGGCGGACGGAGGAGGTCCCAGGGTCCTTTTATAGGGGCTAGGGGGCGGCGATGGAGGCCCACGGCGACCGGCGACGGCGATGGAAAGTTTAGGGTTAGAGGAGAGAGATCGATCCGAATCGAACTCAAATCCACCAATTTCCAAACGAAATTAGCCGACGATTCCAAAAGAGGAAAGGAAGAGGGGATCCTGGGGATCATTTCCCCTCTATTGATTTGATCGGATCGGGAAAGGGGCGGGCGAATTTTGGAAGGGGGCGGCAGCGGCTTGCGCGGCTAGGGCGCTGCTGCGGCGGCGCGAGGTGGACGACGACCCTGATAGGTGGGCCCCACCTGTCAGCGGGAGAGAGAGGGGGAGAGCGGCGGCTCGGCTCGGCGGGCTGACTGGGCCGGGGCGCGCTTGGGCCGGGGAGAGAGAGAGGGGTTTTGGGCCGACTTTCGGCCCAAAGCCAAAAGAGGATTTTTAAAACCTTTTTCTTTTTAACTTATTCATGAAATGCAATTCTATTTATTAAAAATACTTCCTTGGCTCAAATAAATCCCAGAAAAATCTAGGAACTATAGAATCAAGTGAAGTATTTAATAAAATTTTATCTGGCCCACTTTTATATTTTAATTTATTATTTAAAATTAGATCTTTTCTTCTAGGCTTTTAAAATCATTTCTAATAATTCCATTTAAACAACAATTTATAAATTTAGGATTTTCAGGGTGTGACACATCTACTTCCGCACCTGCGCCATCACTACCGCCTTCGGCCCCTGCTACCTCTGTGCAGGTGCCGAACGCGGCTGACATGGCGAAGGCGGCTGCGGCGGCGAGGGCACTCCAGACCAGGGCAGAGATCCTTCCGACAAGCCAACTGCTGGTGCCCCAAGCCGCTCCGTCACAGCTGGCAGCGGCCCCAACTGCGCTCGCCATGTGCAAGCCCAAGTCAACTCTGACCCTGAGACACAAACCGAAGCCGACATGGAAGCCATGCGACAGAACATGACACAACTCCAAGACATGCTTCGCCAAATGCAAGAACAGCATCAAGCGTACGAGGCGGCAAGGCGGTCCAAGGTCACTTCGGCACCAATCCTCCAGTATTAGGCTGGCTATGTCCTACCCCAAGTCTATCCACAAGTGCCGACCCAGCCCCTTCCGCCACAAGTCGCGCAAGCGCCAATGTACTTCGCCGGGCAGCCATCAACCACAGCAGCGCATCCGGCCCCTCACGTGCAACTACAAGCTCAATCGGTCGCTACCCAAGTACATCCTCAACCGCCTGGCCAAGTGCCGCAAACATTGGCAGAAGGGGCTTCGGCTCTGCAGGCGCAGCTCTAAGCCTTCCTTCAGCAGCTCAGCCAACCCCACAACATTTCAAGTACAGCCCCTTCGGCTCGCCCGGAGGGGAATACAAGTCAAGGTGCTCCTAGTTGGTTGCCTTCGAATTAGCCAGGTCTGGGGGCTTCGCCGTGCAGTCAAGGACCGCAGTTCGACTCTATCAATGCTGCTCAGGCGCCAACCATTCGGCCGCAAGCACCAACGCCAGGCTTCGGAGCAAACCAAGCACCAAACCAGGTTGCCAAGACATGGTCACAGCCAATTTTCGACCCATTCATGGCGGCTCAGCAAGCATCACTAATCGGGGCCGGGCAGCCGAATGCCATGGCCCAACCTCACGCGCAACCCGTGATTTCGCCCTTTGCCACGCCGTACCCGCAGCAAGGTGCCGTGAACAGGGGCTACCGCTGAGTGGGGAAATCAAGACCCGTCCAATCCCACCCCAGTTCAAGTTCCCACCCGTCCCACGCTACTCAGGCGAAACTGACCCAAAGGAATTCCTCTCCATTTATGAGTCCGCGATCGAAACGGCTCATGGCGACGAAAATACCAAGGCAAAGGTAATACATCTCGCCCTAGACGGCATCGCCCGCTCTTGGTATTTCAATTTGCCAGCCAATAGCATTTACTCATGGGAGCAATTCCGTGATGTTTTTGTCCTTAACTTTCGAGGCACCTATGAGGAGCCGAAGACGCAGCAACATCTACTCGGCATTCGCTAGAGGCCGGGGGAGTTGATAAGGGAGTACATGCGTCGCTTCTCGCAAGCCCGGTGCCAAGTTCAAGACATAACTGAGGCATCAGTCATAAACGCCACTTCGGCCGGTTTACTTCAGGGCGAACTCACAAGAAAAATCTCCAACAAGGAGCCGCAGACGCTTGAACACCTACTTCGCATCATTGACGGGTTCGCAAGGGCGAAGAGGATTCCAAGCGACGGCAAGCAATACAAGCTGAGTATGATAAGGCTTCCGTCGCCGCTGCTCAAGCCCAACAAGTTCAAGTTGCCGAACCACCTCCTCTCGTTGTTCGCCAGCCCCAGCCGGCGGTCCAAGCACAACCACCAAGGCAAGGTCAAGGCCCCATGACCTGGAGGAAGTTCAGAACCGACCGTGCGAGCAAAGCTATGATGGCTATCGAAGAAGTGCAAGCCCTCCGCAAGGAGTTCGACGCTCAGCAAGCAAGCAACCATCAGCAGCCTGTCCGCAAGAAGGTCCGAAAGACCTCTACTGCGCCTTCCACGAACGCTCTTCGCACACCACGGAGCAATGCCGAAACATTCGGCAACGTGGCAACACGCAAGATCCAAGGATGCAGCAGGGAGCAGCGGCCGAAGTAACTCGTGAAGTAGCTCAAGAACAAGCACCCCCGGCCGAACAGCGCCAAGATGCGCAACGCAGTGATCCAAGTAATTACAAGGGCCGACCCGCCGATCCAACTGTCGAAGCGACAGAAGAAGATGCAGCTGCGAACGGTCCACAATATCACTTCGGTAGGCGAAGGGGCTCCGCAGTATCTGAACCAGCAAATCTTTTTTGGGCCAGAAGATGCCGAAGGAGTAATGTTCCCGCATCAAAATCCTCTGGTGATCTCAGCCGAGATAGCTGGTTTCGAGGTCCGACGAATCCTGGTCGACGGAGGAAGTTCGGCCGATGTTATCTTAGCCGAAGCATATGCCAAGATGGGGTTGACTACCCAAGCCCTTACCCCAGCACTGACATCGCTCCGAGGATTCGGCGGAGAAGCAGTTCAAGTTCTTGGCCAAGCACATTTGATAGTAGCCTTCGGCACGGGGAAAAACAGACGCGAAGAGCAAGTATTGTGTGACGTTGTCGACATCCCATACAACTACAACACCATCTTCAGTCGTGCAACCTTGAACAAGTTCGAAGCCATTTCCCATCACAATTATCTCAAGCTCAAGATGCCCGGCCTGGCAGGAGTGATCATGGTCAAGGGGCTTCAGCCCTCGGCTGCTTCAAAAGGCGATTTGGCCATAATCAACAGAACAGTGCACAATGTTGAGGCTGAACCGCATGACCGGGCGAAACACGCGCCAAAGCCCGTCCCTCACGGCAAGATAGTCAAGATGCAGATTGACGATGCCGACCCCACAAAGCTCGTATCACTGGAGGGCGACATGGGAGAAGAAGAAGCTAAGAACATCCTAGAGGTACTCAAAAAGAACATTGATATCTTCGCCTGGGGCCCTGTTGAAGTGGGAGGTGTTTCGGCAGATCTCATCATGCATCACCTAATAGTCAAGCCGGATGCCAAGCCAAGGAAACAGAAGCTACGCAAGATGTCCGCTGATCGCCAGGAGGCAGCAAAAGCCGAAGTCCAAAAGTTGCTCAAGGCAGGGGTCATTCAAGAGATCGATCATCCTGAGTGGCTGGCGAATCCGGTGCTGGTGCGGAAGTCAAATGGCAAATGGCGCATGTGTGTCGATTTCACAGACTTAAACAAAGCATGTCCGAAGGATGATTTCCCCTTGCCACGGATCGACCAGCTCGTGGATTCGACAGCCGGCTGCGAACTCATGAGCTTCCTAGATGCATATTCCAGATATCATCAGATTCGCATGAACCCGGTCGACATCCCTAAGACAGCCTTCATCACACCGTTCGACACCTTTTGTCATCTTAGGATGCCTTTCGGTATGAGGAATGCCGGAGCAACCTTCGCCAGGCTGGTGTACAAGGTCCTTTAAAGCAGTTAGGGCGAAACGTGGAAGCTTATGTCGACCACATCGTCGTAAAAAGCCGCAAGGCTTTCGACCACGCGTCCGACCTACAGGAGACCTTCGACAACTTGCGCGCAGCGGGTATGAAACTGAATCCTGAGAAGTGTGTTTTCGGCATTCGCGCAGGCAAGTTGTTGGGTTTCCTTGTTTCTGAAAGAGACATTGAGGTGAATCCCAAGAAAATCGATGCCATTCAGCAAATGAAGCCTCCGTCGAGCATACGTGAAGTACAAAAGCTCGCGGACCGAATTGCGGCACTCAGTCGATTCCTCTCAAAGGCAGCCGAAAGAGGTTTGCCCTTCTTCAAAACCCTCCGGGGCGCAGGAAAATTCAACTGAACTCCCGAATGCCAAGCAGCGTTCGACGAGCTAAAGCAATACCTGCAAAGCCCGCCAGCTCTGATCAGCGCAGCATCAGGAAGCGAACTGCTACTATACCTGGCAGCTTCGCCAATGGCAGTCAGTGCTGCTCTCGTCCAAGAAACGGATTCAAGCCAAAAACCGATCTATTTCGTCTCCGAAGCATTGCAAGGAGCGAAGACAAGATACATCAAAATGGAAAAGCTCGCTTACGCCCTGGTGATGGCTTCACGCAAGCTTAAGCATTACTTTTAGGCCCACAAAGTCATAGTGCCATCACAATACCCTTTGGGCGAAATACTCCGGGGTAAAGAAGTTACTGGACGGCTTAGCAAGTGGGCGGCAGAGCTATCCCCTTTCGACTTGCATTTTGTTGCCCGCACTGCCGTCAAGTCTCAAGTGCTGGCTGACTTCGTAGCCGAATGGACACCAGCATTCGCCCCCGACCCCGAGCCTGTCGAACAGCCCTGGGTGATGTACTTTGACGGTTCGTGGTCACACAGGGGAGCAGGCATTGCGGCAGTACTCACTTCGCCGAACGGCGCGCCAATTCGGTATGCAGCAAGGCTGCAGTTCGACACAACCAACAACGCAGCAGAATACGAAGCCATTCTTCTGGGCCTAAGAAAGGCGAAAGCATTGGGGGTTCGGTGCTTGCTAATCTGAACCGACTCCAAGCTGGTGGCAGGCCATATTGACAAATCCTTCGAGGCAAAGGAAGAAGGAATGAAGAAGTATTTGGAGGTCGTTCGGTCCATGGAAAAATGCTTCATTGGCATAACGGTCGAACATTTACCTAGAGGCCAGAACGAGGAAGCAGACGCCTTGGCGAAATCTGCTGCTTGTGGTGGCCCACATTCGCCTGGCATCTTTTTTGAAGTCCTATATGCACCAAGTGTGCCCATGGACAGCTTGGAAGTCATGACAATCGACCAATTGGAACTGGGCGAAGACCCATACGACTGGCGAACCCCGTTTGTGAAAAACCTTGAAACTGGCTGGCTTCCAGAAGACGAAGCAGAAGCAAAACGCTTGCAACTCAGAGCCACAAAGTACAAGATGGTCTCGGGCCAGCTCTATCGCTCCGGGGTACTTCAACCCTTGCTTCGATGCATCTCTTTCGCCGAAGGCGAGGAAATGGCGAAGGAGATACATCATGGGCTATGTGGCGCGCACCAAGCCGCAAGAACAGTTGCCTCCAAAGTGTTTAGACAAGGAGTTTACTAGCCCACTGTGTTGAAAGTCTGTGTCGAGCAAATTAAGAAGTGCGAAAGTTGCCAGCATTATGGCCGAAGCCAAACCACGCCCCAGTATGAGTTGCAGCCCATTGCGCCAATCTGGCCCTTCGCCAGATGGGGTCTGGACATCATTGGGCCGTTCCCGGTGGCACGAAATGGGTACAAGTTCGCAATTGTGGCTGTTGAATATTTCTCTCGATGGATTGAGGCCGAACCCCTCGGAGCGATCACTTCGGCAGCAGTACAGAAGTTTGTATGGAAAAACATTGTTTGCCGTTTCGGGGTGCCAAAAGAGTTCATCACTGACAACGGCAAGCAGTTCGACTCTGACAAGTTCAGAGAGATGTGCGAAGGGCTTAACCTGGAAATCAGGTTCGCATCGGTCGCGCACCCGCAGTCAAACGGAGCGGCTGAACGTACAAATGGTAAAATCCTAGAAGCACTAAAGAAAAGGCTGGAGGAGGCAGCGAAGGGCAAATGGCCAGAGGAAATACTATCTGTTCTCTGGGCCCTTCGGACGACCCCCACAAGACCAACCAAGTTCAGCCCGTTCATGCTTCTCTATGGCGATGAGGCAATGACCCCAACAGATCTAGGGGCTAACTCACCAAGGGTGACGTTCTCTGGGGCGAAGAGGGGCGCGAGTTGTCGCTCGAACTCTTGGAGGGGGTAAGAGTCGAAGCACTCGAGCACATGCAAAAGTATGCCACAGGCACGTCGGCAACTCACAACAAAGAAGTCCGACCGACGGAGCTGTTGCCTGGTCATCTTGTCCTGAGAAAAAAGGTGAACCCAATAGCCGTTGGCAAGCTTGAATCGAAGTGGGAAGGACTGTACCTCATCAAGAACAAATCCAGGACGGGATCCTTTCGACTGGCGACACTGGAATGCGAAGAGTTCGACCATTCCTGGAACGCTGCCTCTCTCTAGCGTTTCTATGTCTAGAACGGGTGGCACCCAAATCGCCAAACTTGTAAAAATGTATATATCATTATGTAAGCCCTTCGGCACTATTAAGCCTTTTGGCAAGAAAAAAAGAAAAAAAAGAGGAAAATGAAAAAAGACAAAAAAAACTAGATGTAGGGCTATTATCCACCACGGAGGCCCGAACCAGTATAAAATCTTTGTGTCCTCTGCCTTCTTTTTATTTGTTTGTGCGATTGATAATTTGCGGAAAAACCCCAAGGCAAACGCCTGATCAGCGAAAAAGGCCAGGGGGGCAAAACGAATCGGCCGAAGCATCGCTCGCCGAACGATTGAAACCGCAACAGCTTGTTTCGGAGAACAATTAGCCGAACACCGTTACACTCGATCGAAAGGAAAGCACGAGTGCTTCCTATAACAAAACATATCGAAAATGGAAGCCGAAAGCTGAAAAGTCAAAACCTATTTCGCTAATATATGCAAAGGGGCCGACATGTTCCGACCCAATGAAAAGCACGCGAAGTGACAATGCATAAATAGCGAAAAGGAAATAAAACGCACCTTTATTGATTTTAAATAAAAATGTATCGAAGAATACATCACAATGGTACAAATGAAGAGAAAGGAGCAATGTCGTTACAGCCCGGCTTACAGATAAATTACATCTTCGCCCCCGCGATCTCTCTCTCTCTAAGGAGTGATCAGGCGAACTAGATTCGTCATCACTACTAATATCGTACACAACCCTAAGAGGAGAAGGGGGCGAAATACAGACTAGACTGTAACAACGTTGGGAGATCGCCTCCTGCCGATCAGTCTTCCGATGGTTTCGCCAAAAGCGAGCCATGTCCTCCAAACGTCTTGAATGAACAAGGTCGTAGTCTTCTAAGGTTCGCCCAGGGTGTGCCCGAAGCCACCCAGCAACCTTAAAAACCTTATAGCTGCGTCCGTTTATCACCACTTCACGATAAACAGGCCGAAATGGGCATCGCACCTTTGGCAAATCCTTTAATGCCACAAATTTCTAGTTTTGGTTTCACCAACTCCCAGAAGGGGGCCGAATGCACAACTTTCGGTGAACACCCTGGTAGACAATGCAAAAAGGGCAAAAGGCGAATTGCATAGTAAGAATAGGCGAAAAAAGAAAAAAGTATTGCATAATGTGAAATGGGCGTAATCATAAATACGCCAAAGACTTCGACCATCAAAAAATGGCTAAGAGTGAGTCATATATATTCAAAATATCCAAGGGCCCCTTTTTCGGCTACAATAAGGAGGGTTAGCGGCAGCCCGCCGAATACACGTCGTTCGCCACTCCTGGCGAACACAAAAAGAAGAAGGAAAACTAGAAAAATCTAAGGAAAGGACAGAGGGCCTCACACCTCTGGGTGATCCTAGGCATCGCCTCCACCCCCTTCAGCCACCGCGTCCTCTTCTTCGCAAAGGTCTGCCGCCTCTGCCTTCGCTAGTTGCTCCAAAAGTCGCGCCTTGGCGGTGGACCGGCCGTCCTTCTGCCAGAACTGTTTCCGCCACGCACGAAGCACGGGCGAAATGTCCTGCGCGCTAATCTCCCAGTCCCCCTTCGCATAGTTAGGGAACTCGGCGACGTGCTCGCAGCCAAACTATTGCAGAAGACCCATAGTAAAGGCCACTGATACACGCGCACAGCAATCGCCGTACGCAGTGGCGCAGTCCGAAACCGAACCACCAACTTGCTGGGTCCACTCGGAGAAGTCGAAGGCCAAGGCATCTTCAGCAGGGACCCCTCGCACTTTTGCACCCATGTCAGTAAGGGTGAGGCGAAGCATTTGGCACGTCGTTCTTGCGGATTCGGTAGTTTTCGCCATCCCCCGCGAAAACCGCTGCGACTCCTCCACAGCGCTCGCTTCGGCCTTGCTGACCTCCAGGCGAAGAGCCTCCATCTTCGGCTCAGTAAGGTTATAATAATCCGCCAGCACGGCGGAATGGGCCTTTTCTTTCCTTAATTCGGCCTGGAGGCGATCAACCTCAGCTATGGCTTCTCTCCCTTTCTCCAGTTCGGCCTTGAGGCGATCGACCTCGGCCCTAGCCTCTCTTCCTTTCTCCAACTCGGATTGGAGCCGCTTGTTTTCGGCTTTCGCCTCTTTCAGGGTGTTGGCGAGGGCCTCCATCTCCAAGTTTTTGCGGTCTATTTCGTCATCCTTGGCCCGAAGACGGTTCTTAAATCCGTCAAGACGAGCCCGCACGGTTCGCTCTGTCGAACAGTGAGCTGCAAGAATCTGGATGCAAAATAGGAACGGCGAAGAGGGCAAATGTTAATTATGGGACATGTAAAAAAGAAGAGGAAAACCAAGAATAGAGAAAAAGCATACCCGAACCGCCAAGCTTTTAATAGCAGAACACCCCTCATCGAACTCATTCAGTTCGGTGAATAGGCTCGGGGTGCTGGCAGGTAATACAAGATTGCTTACTCCCTCGACAAAGGGAATAAGGTCTGCCCGGGTCTCGAAATCGCCAGGGGCGAAATGGGGCGCCGGAAGAGAATACTCCGAAGCAGATGTTTCGATGGCCGCACCCTTCCCCTTCGCCTTGACTAGCGGTGAAACAACCGGCTGACACAGAGGGCTACCAAAGACCCTCGCCGCAGCTGTCACGATCCGTTCCGCGGAGGCTGAAGCCCCGGCGGCGGCGCTACCGCCTGCTCCTTCAGCGCCAAGTGAAAGAACGGGGGCGGTTGAAAGGTCCAGACTGCAGCCAGCGGGCGAAGTCGGAGTCTCGTCAGAAGACTCGTCGTCGCTGAAAACACGAGCGACGTCGACGAGTCCTTTCTTCTTGGAAATCTTTTTGACCGGACCTCCCTTCGCCGCCTTGCCTGCCGAAAACGCAATTAGCGCCTTCGCCCCATCCAACTCCCTTCGATGAAGGGGGGAGCTGTTCGACTCCATCCCGGTCTAATTATGACCCGGGCTTGGGGTAGGAGTATAGCCAAGGGTGTCGACGCGGTTTTCAACCGCCTCGTCCGCGGCCTTTTCGACCACGACCTCGACCTCCTCTTCTTTCTCCCCTTCCTCCTCGCTGTCACGCTCTTCAACATCGTCCTCGTCGTCGGCGTCGGAATCGGACGAAACAGGAACCCTTCGCTTCCTGGGCGCAAGCTTTACTTGCCCGCGTGTTCGCTTTCGCGAAGGTCCTGCATCGTCGTCGGCCTTGTGGGGGTTCGCCCGGGGAGGCAATTCGCCGTTGTCAACCCGGTTCGCCCGGCCAGCCTCTTGCCGCGTTAGCAGCTGGCTATACTCGACGACCGACACGTCGCCGATCATCCTACGGGCTTCGGCGTTAGCCTGGTCGAGGGTCAACACTACAAAAATAAAGGGTGTAGCCACATTAAGCGTCGAACAAAGCAAAATAACAAAGCACAAGACTGCATTGCGAAAGGGCAGTCTTACCGTTCGCCCCTTCAGGGAGAACCAACTTCGGCAAACCATCAACCTCTTCGCCTTGCTCAACTGCGACTTGCCACGACTGGGAGAGGGGAAAGATGCGAAGCATACAAAATTCCTCCACCAAGTCGCGGCAGCTAAGGGGGAGCAGACCTTACGCAGTAGAGCGATCCGCGCCTCCATAGCACCGTCCACAGCGATCTTGGGCTTTCGGTTCGGCGCAATCGCCCTGCGCCAGCACCGAAGGGCTTTTGCGCAGTCAGAACCAGCCTCGAAGGGGATGGTGTGGTAAAACCACCTCGCCATCCAATGGCGGTCCCACTTCGACATGGCGGCGTTCACCGGCCAGAGATCGGACCGCTCGGGGCGAACATTAAAGTTTACGCTCCCGAACACTGTCTTCTTCGTTCCAGCTGGGGTAATCATCGTCTTCGAATTCACGGTGGTGAAGAATATGGCGCCGAAGAGTTCGGCGCTTGGCTCAAACCCGGAAGTCCGGCACGCCCAGTCGAACATAGCGATCCGGACCAGCGCCGACGGGCTCAACTGCGGGAGCTCCACCTGGAAAAGGCGAAGAATCTCAGGCAACAACGCGTTGCACGGAAACCGAAGCCCCGCCTCAAAAAACACGGCGAACACCACTGTCCGGTTGTCGATGGGCTTCGGTACAACGGCTTTCCCCGGGGCGAAAGCCTGTCCCTCGACTAATACCCCAGAGCTGACCAACTTTGCTAGCTCGCCGTCGTCTATGAGAGAAATCCCCAAATAAGCGGTGGTGTCGTCGTCAATCCGGCCGGGGTTGTGCCCTTTCGCCGAAGAGGGGTTAGGCTTGCGGGGAGCCATGACGAAGGACATATGAAGTGGCGAAGGGTGCGTGCAGTGGCGAACAAGGGGAGTGAGCGAGAAATCTAAAGGGCCAAGGGGTGCTGTGAGAGCAAGAACGGAGGAAGAAAGCGCGAGCGGTGAAAGTGGCAAGTCTGGCGGTGAAAAGATAACGGGGGAGCATATATAGCCCAACAAGGCGACGGTTCGCCTACCCACCAGTAATAAAGCGCCACGTGTCGCGAGGGTAGGCGAAACGGTAAATTCACATCGACCGAGCTGCACAGTAAAAAGCCCACAAAGGGAAGGCCCATTACTGTTCCTTTCGGCCCGGTAAAAATAATATATATATATATATATATATATATATATATATATATATATATATATATATATATATCACCGTCCGCAGGAGGCGAAGAGCGGCAAATCAATAACAGCCGCACAGACAACAAACTTTGTTTGCAGGAGCAATGTAGGTTTCGGCAGGAGCATCGGCTGAAAGGGGGCGCCACATACCATACCACATACCACATGGTTTGCACGGTCTCGGCCGAAGCTCCAATCTCACCCTTGCCCGTGAGGGGCTTGTTGGCGGTATGGTACGAGACCCTTCGACCAAAATCTGCCGAAGGCTATGCGAGGAATGGGGATCCAAGCCTGAGACGTCAAAGTTAGTCAAGGCGAAGCCCCCCCCCCCCCCGGGCGAAGACTATGGAACAAGGACGGCGAGAGGCAAAGGATCGTGCGGGTACTCTGCCAAGCCGGAGGCCTCTTGGGCGAAGAATACAGGGCGAAGAGTATATGCCGAAGGGAGACGACTTCGCCAAAGTAAGCTCGCCCCCGCGAGGGCCGAAGAAGCCTTTTCCAGCCCATCAAGCCTAGGGGCCATTGGGCCGATGATCGCCTAACGGCCCATCAGGATTCCATGAACCTCTATTACACTATGTACCCTTGTAAATGTCCCTTTCATAACGGTAACCATGTAAATTCCCCTGTATAACCAAAACCTTAGTAGTAAGAACATGTAATAGGGGCTATAAATAGTCTCATAGGGCCATGTAATGGGGGATCCTAAGAAAAATTCTCTAATCAATACACTTTACCTTTTTCTAACCACTGTTGAGTAACCACGTATTTCGACGTATGCAGTTGTCATTTCGACAACATGTATCAACATATATTAATTATATATATTGCATATATTTTATTTGTTAGATCTTTACATTGCAAAAAAAACACCAACCCATCTACTAAAAGTTACAGTGTAATTTAACTATAGTTACACTGTACTGTAACTATAGTGTAATTATAGTGTAACTATAGTGAAATTACAGTGCACTTACATATTATATCAACTGAAATTATAAATGTAATTTTAGTTATATAGGACTGTAAGTTTAGTAATTACACATGTATGTTTAGTATTTGCACACTGTAATTACACATGTAGGACGCCAGGGAGGGGGCTGCGGCGGTGGGGTGGGGGGAGGAGGGGATATAATCTCCCTCCTGTTCGCTGGAGAAAGCGAGAAGCAAATGGAGAGAGAGAGAGAAAGAACTAGAGGCAAGAGCTGAGACAACGAGAAGGAACGCGAGAAAAATAGAAAGGAAAAGGGAACGGCTTCGGAGATGGCGCGGAATACGAAATTTGACAGACGCGGGACAGGGTTTGTCTCCGATACGAGTATACGACCTGATCTAGGAAGATGGCTCCACGAATCTTAACGCTGGATTGGACAACCAGAAAAACGTCAAATATGAGGAGCAGAAATTTGTCGACAAAGAAGGGAAGAACTGGCAAAATCGTTAATTAAGTGCTACTGGTCCAACTCAGCCTTAATGGGCTTCTAACAGAATGAAAATCTTAATGGGCCTCTTGGGTCCTTCTTTCGCTGGTGGCCCAGTCGGTCGATCGATCGATTGACACCCATCCATCCGCCGCCGCGCCGCCGATCTCCATCACCTGCGGCTGCGAGCGAGGGAGCGACGGCCGCCGGCGCCCTCCGGTGAGCACGTCCTCTTCTTCCTTTCGAATCTGCGCTATATTCTCTTCTTCCTTGATCTGGAAGCTAGGTTTCTCTGTCTTGAAAACCTTTTTAATCTGTTTTTTTTTCTTTTTTTAAGTCGGCATAACACGCACACACTTCTTCACCTCTGGGAAATGGCGGCGGCGGCGGCGGCGGCGGAGGGCCTGGCGGCGTACAGGGCGGTGCTGCGGGCGGCGCGGCGGACGTTCGCCGGCGACAGGCTGATGCTGGCGGAGTCCGCCGTGGAGATCCGGCGCCGCTTCGAGGAGCACCGGGGCCTCGCGCCGGGCTCCGGCGAGGCCGCCCGCGCCCTCACCGACGCCCGCGAGGCCGCGCACTTCATCACCCACATGATCGTCCAGGCCCAGCGCGCCCCCTCCGGATCCTTCGGTACTTCCCCCCCTTTCCATTCACCTCTCTACCCTTTCTTTCCGCTTGGGATCTCTCAGGGTTTCGAGACATTTTTCATTGCGTATCCATCTTAGAATTGCATTTGCCTAAGCTTGAGATTGAGGTAGATGCAAGGAGGAGAGTTGGAAACTAGACCTAGGATGCTCACTTCAGTTATAATTTGTTCCCTGTTGAACAAATGGGTGCCACACAAATGCATATCGACTATTACAAATTGAAAGTTTCACAACAGATAAAAGTTGGGGTAGCTTTGCCGCCAGAAGGAGCAGAGTCACTAAAGCAACAGCTCAATTACATAAAGCATATTACATTTGTTTCTTTTTAAATAATTCACCACTTTACATTTCACATGTAACAATTCCTGAATACAAACTGGGAGAGGGAATTGCTAAAGGTATTATAATTACAAATAGATAGTCATATTTCAATCTTTTTTTTTTGGTTTGTGGCTGGTGCAACTATTTCTTTATGAACCCAAATGTCTTTTTTTTTTTTGGGTGCGTGTACTAGATGTAGTTTGTACCAATGAATTTTATCGAGTGTCTTCATGTTGTGGTTGACTGAGTGGATTAGGCCTGCCCTTGCCAACTTACAGGTTTGCTGTATCTTGTCTAGCTATGAATTCAGCATGACAAATGTAATGCTAAATAAACTAACGCAACATATTTTGAGATGAGCTTATTTTGCACCCTGGGTACATTATGGGATTTAGTTTCAATTCCACAGTTGTGCTGTTGGGCCTTGGTGGGTAGAACTGAAGACACAACAACTAATAATGGACCTGACGATGCTTTTGTAATAGATTTAACTTATGCTACCTGGCAAAAGTAAATAAATGATGGGGGAAAAACCTCTGTCGTGGTTCGCCCTGCTTCTACACCTAAGATTTGGTTTGATTAATTACACTGAAGAATGGATTTGTCAGTTGCCACCAACAACATATTTAAGAAATTCATTTACGTTAGTTATATATTATACTATGCCTTTTGAAAATCCTTAAGTTATCTCCCAACAACTCTTTTTTGTCATGTCTTCGCCATCCCACATTCCAACTTGTCTGACCCGAATCGCCTTAACTGAAACCATATATGAGCATAGTGCCATGAAAGCTCGCCAGAGTGCCATGAAAAGAGCTGATGTGGTGGGATAACAAGTGTGCTTTGCATTTACATGGCAGCACATGAGCAAGCTAAAAATCTAAAGTGATGCTTGCCCTAGAACTGCCGTATAAGCAGCTGCTGTTAGTGGAGAGTGTACAGATAAATCATTTCTGCAGCATGCTTTCCAATGTTTTGTTGAAATTGTTGACGTGTTTTGTCATGGATCATTCTCATATTGCATATTTTTTGCTCTTATTTGCGGGCCTCTTGGGCAGTTAAATACTGAAATCTGGTATATAGCCATGTTTTTTAGAAGAGTAATCTTAAAAATTTTGATAGGTTGAATAAGCAATGAATTTTATGGCAATTGCCAAGTGTTATGAAGTACCTTTTTTCGGAGAGACATTTATCAGTTTGAAGCTGAAGACTATAGTGTTGCCTCAGTTCTATTATCTATTTGTTCACATGATGGGTGCATGAATAAACCCATGTTATTCCCTTGAGACAGCCATGCTGTATAACAAGGGCTTTTTAAGATATAGTTTCTCAAGATCAACATTGTACTCAATATATTTTCCTATCCTCAACAAGTTTTGGCTGCGAATACAGGCCTCACTTTTGAACAAACTGCCATTAATGAGACCAAAACAATAGTACGAAACTTCACCCTAGACCCCCTTTAACCAAAATTTTATTCCTAAATCCATCTGTATTTATGATTTATATCATTTGGTCCAGATTAATTGATGTTTTTTGATAATTAATTAATATAGCATAGCATGTACAACCAAACCACATGCCTTTTGTTCAAGAAGTCATTTTATCTTAGTTTTGTAACAAAAGGATGTCTATCATGTGGAACCACATTTATAGTAGACAGACCAAGGCGACCAAGGTGCAGGCAGCGCACGGCCAAGAGGCGCCACTAGGCAGATGTGTGCGATCAGGAGATCTGGGCCTAGAGTTATGAATGACTCTCTTTCTCTCTCTCCTCCAGTAACCCTTTAGTTACTTTAGCAAGTGATCAATCTATTTCTATTGAGCTTAGGATCCTTTGTTTGGCATGCCTTCCTATAAAAGCACTTTGGATTTGTTATTTGCAATCAAGCAAACAAAGAATCTCTCTCTCTCTCTCTCTCTCTCTCTCTCTCTCTCTCTCTCTCTCTTTCATAACAGTGCCTACTCACCTTCGTCCCCCCGTCAACCACAACTACTGCGGTACTGCCTCCATTCTTCTGACCACCCTTGAGTGAAACACACGACAGTGGCACACTGGCACTCCATAATATCATCTATACTGTTGATTACAGTGTGACGGTGAAGTGTGTCAGATTCCCAAAATTATGCATTGCTGTCCTAAATTGACTTTGAAGCTTCAATGCTGAACAGTAAAATTTCCATGGCGATTATAAAAGGGATCTGTTGTTAGGATGATTTATTCCTTGGCCTCCTTTTGGTTTTAGGCTTTTAGCAGTACAGTAGTGGTCCCTATATATCATGCCCACCATCAGAGCTGTGCTGTGCAATGGTATTTCCAGACAGTATATTGGCTTCACTGGCCATATTGCTGCTTTGCTTGTGACTTCATTAATATAATATACGATTTCAATCCTTATGAATAGATCTCTGGTATGTTTATCTAGGTATTTTCTTGAAACTTACCTATCATTGATGCGAACAATATTATTTCCACTATATTTATTATCATGTTAAGTTGTCTTGTTGATTTACTGACATTTAGAAGTCTGACAATTGGCTAATATTTGGTGTCACAGTTGTAAAACCTGAGAAGGAACATGCTGGAGCTACATTGGAGGTTCCTTCTGAGGAAATCCTGTCTAAGTTGAAATAGAGATAAAGAGCAGTTGTTGTACAAGCATCACAAGCTTAGCACCATTGGGCTAGTTAATAAATCAGCTCTCATCTGTCATATTAGTGGCTGACCTTATAATTACAGCAGTTGTGTTTTTTATGGTCAGAGCAGCACCTTTTTGTTTTTTGCACTATCCAGAACAGCTTTAGCGATTGTAAGTTACGTCTAAAAAACCACAACACAACTCTTTAGATGTTTTGATATGCAATTTTGGGGAACTTATGAGTTTAGACTCGTGTGCTGTTGTGGTTCATCATTGTTTCTTGTCCTACAACAATCACGCTGAGACATAGAAGCGATTTGTTTGATTTGAACGTTGAAATGATGTAAAGGATTGGCATGCAGATCCCTCATTGTACGTGCTCCTATCCAAAGGACAAGTTTTTGTATCCATCTGGGATTTGTCTCCTCCTGGCTATGTATCTGTCATGTATTTTAGATCCCTCATCATTCTGTACTGTGGGTACTAATAAGTATTGTTGAGGAATAGCTCCTTAGCGTTCTCGTAGGATGTTTTTGGTGCTGGATTTAAGGTCAGAAATGCATCCTTGAAGAGTTCTTGACAAACAAGGGCACAAGCATCTTGAATGATTTATAGCTGGTGAGCTCTGCAGTGTAATTGGTTGTCTGAAGATTGAACTGTTAAATGACCTCTTCCTTTTGCTAACATTGGATTTTTGCAGTGCTGCCCTGACGACCAGGGAACCCATGCCTTTGGAGCTTTCAGAGAAGCTAAACAAAATTTCAAGAAACAGCATATGTCCCAGCTTTGTTGCCTACCTGGCAACATGGCACGGATCGGAAGGTCTCAATGGCATTATGGCCCCCATATGTCACCAAATTGCTGTACTTTTGATACCTCCTACATTGCCTCTCTTCATTCCCAAGTCTGCAGTTCTTTTCATTGCTTTGTTCTGCTCTCCTTGTCTCAAGTCTCCATGTTGGTTTGTGCTTGTTTTCCCATATTGTATGATGTCTGCCCTTTTCACTGCACTGAACAATATGCTTCCATAAAGTTGTTTTGTCACGGCACAAGTTTGCTTGACATGACATATTTTGGAATGCAGAAATTTTGCAAGAAACAATAGGGTGAGTCCTCTTAACCTTCCTAGAAAATCCATGTTTTCCAAACAATTGGTGTAACTATTGATCTTCAGTGCCTCCAGGTTGGCCATTTGGAGGTGCTTTGGAGATTAATCCACAATGCAGTACAATCCCCCCCCCCCCCCCACACACACACACACATCAATTCATCAATTATATGCCTCTGAAATCCAATCAAACTATAATAATGTTTGAGTACTTTTTAACCAATTGAATATGATGCAGATTTGACTGTCAGTCAGCACCTGTACTGGCTGCCACACATTGTCACCCTGTCTTCACACCTCTCTACATACTGACATACTGCTCAGAGTGTAAATACTACTCCCTCTGTTATAATGTAGCAATCTATGATAGGATGAGATCTATCCTACTACTACGAATCTGAACTAATATGCACGATACCCTCCCCTATGCAGCACAGTTAATGTGTGCATTGCCTTGTTGCCACCAACAAAAACATTGTCTTTTCTACTGGACAATGATGATAATGCAGGCGAGAAGAGAGAGAGATACAGAGAGGATGTAGCAATATGCAGCAACTATTCAGAACCTCCATTTACACTACATACAGGAAAGCCAGAGGTGCAGTTCAGAGTTCTGAAAGTTGGGCATGTGATGTGAGGAATGTGCCAAACTTGTCTGCAAACATTGCAAGTTGCAGTTCAGCTTTAGCTGGCATGAAATTGTTCAGTGTTCTTTCACCCTCCCAGCTTTACTTACATGTAGCCATGCAAAAGAAATGGTTTTTTTGTGGATGGAACATGTAGTTCTCCCTCCGTTACATATTTAGTTGTTTGACTTTTTTATTAGTCAAAGTATTTTTTAGATTTAACCAAATTTTTTATATTTTGCTATAAATTTGATCAAACTTAAAGAATTTTGTCTGAGAAAAAGTAAAATGACTTATAATATGGAAAGGAGGGAGTAAACAATAGTGGTTTCAGAAGCATTATAATTTGCTGCAGTAATACTGCTTGACTGATCTCACCTTTCTTCCTGTCCTGCCTTTTTTTTTTCCTCTCTCTTTTCCTCCTCTCCGTGATGCTTCTGAGCCACTAATAGAGGAATCTTGTGACCCTTTTGGAATGTTATGGCATGTAAACTACTAAAATGAAGCCGTTTTTATTTTGGCCGTTGTTGCTGTTGTTAGATGGAAGCAGTCTCGTGATCCATGCAGAGCCGGGACAAGAGATGCATGGTGGCCTGCCGTTTTCGCTCGATTTTCTACCGCCATTTGTTTCTGGTAGTAGTACATATGTGTGTACACTACATAGTACTGTTTGTCACATGGAGTGCTACTTCTTTCTTTGCTTTTTGATTTTTGTCCTTTCTTTTTTTTTCTTTTTTTGCTAGTATCTCTAGATGTACCAAGTTGATGTGCATCTAATTCTTTTGGAAGAAATAATATTTTTTTCCTTTTAATACAATGTTAGCAATACATGGTTGAATTCATTGTATGGTATTGAATGTTTGTAATCAAACTCTTATAAACCTAGGAAGTTCCCAAAACCTAGATAATAGTAGATGTTGTTGGTTGCTAGGATCTCAATGCACATACTGTGTTGCTGGCTCACTGGTGAGCCCGGGCACAGCTCTGCTTGGGCCCTGGGGTGGTTGAGCTGAGCCTTTGGGTTGACAATTGTTGCATGTGATTCCATGTTTCCATTATGTGAGGCTGAATCCACCAAAATAATTGTGCAAGAATTACTAGTGCCGTCATGTGTCATAATTTTTTTGAAAAACACAATATATTTGAATTAAATGCTCATATAATGGCTTCTTGATTAGAAAATATATGGTCCATGAGACCATGACCATGTATCCGTGGCTGCCAAGATATCCCATGCCAGTAGCAATATATAACAAACCAGAGAGTGACCTTGTAAGATCTTGGCATCATAAAGGATTGATGGTGTGCTCATATGTGCATCCCCATCAGCACACAGTAGCTATGTTAGGTTTAACAAACCATTTTTTGTGCCTTTGGACCTTGCAAAGAGGGTGCAATGAGACACACAAATCCCAATAATTCTATGGTTGAGCCCTCCTCCTTTTCCCTACTGCATGCATCCAAGATTGGGGCGAGGTTGGCCAGGTTGTGAACCACCTTTTTTCCCCTCTTTGTAGACACTAGACAAGGTAGACCAAGACACCTCAACAAGGTGAACATGCCAAAAAAAAAGAAGTCCATATATTCCTAGTGTCCTTAATTCATAATTTATTACTCTACGCTTCAATTGATATGTTGTAGATACACATACATGGGTGTGGAATGATAAGACTTGTAATATTATTTATCCTTTTGTTTAGGGAAGTAGGGAGACCCTGGGACCTGATTGGATCCAATTAGAATTGATCAATGCTATCTGGTCTTTTTCAGAGTTGTCCTGGTATGCATGACCATTTCTTTTTTTAACTTATTATAAAAAAAATGTGAAGATCCCCATCATTGACTTATTTTAATACATAAATGTTTTTAGCATTGTAATTTGGTATAAATGTTTTTAACTTGCCATGCTATTGACCATATATACTAACATAATTTATTTAAAAGAAAATTTACTGCAACATTTATTTTATAAAATATATCAACGAAAAGTTTCATGATAAAATATGGCATTTACCCACTTAATTATGCAACATATGGAAATGCATTTCGTTTAACAATTTTGACAAAACTATTTGATATTTGTTAAAATGCAATTATGAGAAATTGTGGCTTCGTTTGGAGAGCTTCTAGCTATTATAACTGTACTCTACGAATTTCTAGCTCCCCAGATAATCTAGATTTTCCTTCCAAATTACTTCGTTCGTTCCAGAATATAAGAAAGTTTAGAGTTGGATACGGTTATTAAGAAAGTAGGTAAAATTAAATAGGGAGATGTTGTGATTGGTTGAGAAGTGGAAATAGGTGCAAAAAATAAATGGTGGATGGTTGTGATTGGTTAGGACTTGGGAATGAAATGTTGATGAAGAAGTTATTATATTTTGAAACAAATCCTAAGTAGTAAAAGTTGTTATATTTTAGGACGGGGAAGTATGAAATTTAGTAGCTGGACGCAACTCCAACTTATCTTACATTATCACTAATTAGATATATATCCGTCAATTGCTTCTCAGATTTTCAAGCTCTTCAAATAAAAACTGATATCAAGGAGCTAGCAAGAATACGTTCGACTTTATGTGCAGATCTTATCACATGGTAACACCACTCAACAGCCACAAGTGTGATTAAGATGTTGCCTATAAAAAAAATCTTTTCTTTTGGCAATTTCTGTTCTCTTATACTCTAGAAAGGTACTTGCTAATCAGAAAGAAACACATCCACTTGCCAGAAATTTCTGCAGAACAGGTTAAGAAAACGCAGGTTTTATGGAGTTTATCTTAGACAGCAGAAGAAAAAATTAACGGACAGGATTGTCTCCTTGCGGCGTGTCCCTCTCACGATGCGCTAGCTAGCTAATTAAGCTGCGTCTGCATCTCTGATCCGATAACGAAAACGACGCAGACATTCACGTGTACCATGACCAAACTGCAAGCACAATTACTCCAACTAAATTACATCCAAAATGCAAAGCTCATCAAATTCGATAAAACTCTGACAAGATAAGGTGTCAATTAGTCAAGGATTAACCACGAGGTTACCAAGAAAAAGAAACTGGTGGTTGTTAAGATCTGCTTGAGATAGTTGTCTGTCCTGTGCCTTGACCCCATCTGAACTACTGGATGGCCGCAGGCAACAGGTTTTGGTCCAATGATTATTGGGTTCCTTTTAATCGAGAGAGAAGGCTACACTCTGTCTAGCTAGCTGGTTGCAGGGTAATTAAATGTACTTTGGCATGAGCAAGTACAGTGTACATGAGAATTAAACCGAGGTATAGGCTGCAAAGTACACAGTTGCAGTGTTGTTTATCTCTCGACAGAATGAATGACAGATTGTAACTGTATTTTTGTGTGTGTGGTCTTCAGCGTCAGATTTTGACCACGGTTTTTTATACAATGATTCGTACACCCTTCCTGCATGGATGTGTTTGAAAAATGGGTTTAATAAGGGAGTGGGTTTGACAAGGGAGTGGGAAGTGGAAATGAATGGATCCGGATAGGATAAAAATAGAGTGAGAAGAATGAACGGCTAAGATTGAAACTTACTCTTTGAGATATGGGAAATCGTATCCTGAACCCATCTTCCAAATGTGGCTCAAATTAATAGTAAGAAGTGTGTTTAGTTCACGCAAAAATTAGAAGTTTGATTGAAATTGAAACGATGTGATGGAAAAATTAGAAGTTTGTATGTGTAGAAAAGTTTTGATGTGATGAAAAAGTTTAAAGTTTAAAGAAAAAGTTAGGAACTAAACCAGGCCTTAATTTTACTATAGAGGGAGTATAAAATGTGTATGGTATTAATTTTTAATGAATACTGCCTCTGTTCTAAGTAAGACGACTGTTTGGTTCTTTGGTGTTTTAGATTCTGGTAGATTAAATTAAGATTATACTTAACTGTGGTGCTTAATTGTTTACCTCTATTTTAACGTTGAGAAAAAAAAGTTTGAGTAGTAGTGTTGCATGGATTAACGGAAGCACTAGCACACCATTGTTGCAAGTTGCAACTTGTGAGTAGATTTATGTTTAGAAAAACCAAGCTTGCTCCAAGAAAAAAAAATGAAAAACGGCTTGTTATGCAAGAGGAAGTATACTGACTGTACTACTGTACATGAATAATCATAGTAGAGCCTGGTACTACAATTTATGGCTACGTTGAAATTCATGGGGGGTGCATTGTTGTCCGTTGTCACAACTAGCATTTAATATTATCATGAGTAGCGCATTGATACGTGTGGCTTGAGGCAATAAATTATGAGGATATTTTATTAGAGCTGGTACAATAGCAGATTATAAGACAGCTATAAACATATTTTAAGAAAATAAAAGAGGAAAGAGAAGAGCAGCGGGGCTATAGATTTATAGCTAGCTACAGCACAGACTTCAAAATATATGTGTGTATGACAGGTGGGACTAAGTATGAATTGTGGAGTACTCCCTCCATTTACTTTTGGTAGGCATATTTTCAAATCTGGAAAATTTACTTTTTATAGGCATATTTCAATCCAACCACATATCTTCTTAATGACTTTCTCGGATTTAATGCGTGACTCTCCATTCTTCCACACAAGATTGGCTACATGGACATCGAGAAATATAAATATTAATGAATCGTTTGTTTACGAGAAATAAGTAGTAGCATGTTTAAATGGATAATAAGTAGAATTAATTATCCTTATCATTGTGCCAAGATAAAATATGACTATCGAAATAGATGGATGGAGTATATATTTATAGATAACTATTATATGAATTGGCTACTAAATGACTAGAAATGATTTGGAGCCAGTAGTTGGCTATATTATTAATCTTGCTCTTACTTCCTCCGGTTTTTATAATAAATTTAGTTTTAGCTCCTTCTATTATCCCAAAATAAGTTTATTTTAGAGTAATCGTTGCATCAGAGTTTGTGAAAATATGAAATAATTGTATTAGGAGAAGATAAAGTGAGAAATAGTTGAATTGTGATTTGATAAGGGAATTCTTTTCTGTTTTTATAATGGTATGTGTGAGATGAGTGAAAAATAAATTTATATTGGGATAGAGGTAGTAGTAAATATACTTTAGAGAGATAAAATAATATTCTCTCCGTTCCATATTAATCATCGTATAAGTTTTTTCACCAAGACAATGAGTACTTAGCTATCATACATTTGATTTAATGTGAGTATGTGGTGGGAAGAATCGAGAAGCATGCAAATTTTAAGTCCTCGTATGCACATGAAACGAGCGCTTAACTACTTCTAAATCCATGCATGCATTCACAGATGCAATAATGCTACACATCAAACGAATGGACAAGTGACATATGATGGTTAGTTTGGAATTTATGTTTCTTAGTTATATGATGATCAATATGAAATGGAAGGAGTATAACGTACTAGACATGGTGAGGATTCTACCGATTATAGATGATCTCTAGTTGTAAAACAATTTTAAGTGTACCTTTAGAACATGGGAGGAATATACAACATATTACTTCCGTTTCAAAATATAGTTACATTTTTTGACAGAGGTAGTAGGAAGATAAAAGAAAGGGTTAATTCCACTACAAATTCGCTGTATTAAAGAAAAACAATTATACTATTCGTCAAACCGGCTCAGTGCCATTGGTATTTCATAAAAATTCAAACCATGCCATTATGTACTTTGAGGTGTTCTTAGACTATTTTTTTCATATTGTTTTTTCACATGGACTAAGGTGCCCCTAGCCATTCTTCTTCCTCTCTCTTCGAATAGGCGCTCGCCATAATAATAATGTTAAATTTTTCAATAGAATGAATTTGTAATGGTAGGATCCAATTAATCCTAAAATAAACATATATAAAATTGTCGTGGCATGCCAAGATAGAAATGTTAGAAGAATTACATAATCAAGCTATATTGCTCCGTAGAAAAGGTGCTGAAATTTACGAGGAAAGTTTAGATGGAAATTTTTTCAGAAGGTTCTAAATTCCCAAGAGTTCATCCACTTGTCCCCCAAAGAATCACACACGGGAAAAAACAAATTCCCAATGTACCATGTTCTTCTGCTACTATTTTCATCTAAAAAAGACTTTGTTTTTTATAACGGTCTTTTTGAGACGGAGATAAATAAGAGAATTGGTTCATTTGCTATATGACTATCTAGGGAAGACCCAATTAATTAATTAAGCCGTGTGGGCCACAGGAGGGGGGGGGGGGGTCCGTCTTCCTCCTCCCGTGAAGAACTGACCAACCTTTCTCCCTGGTTGGATTGCATTGCAATATTGCATCTCCATGATTGCTTTGGCAGGACGTGCAGTAATAAGCTACGGAGTACTAGGGTACGAGTGATGGAGGGCCATGTCTCAACCAGACACGCCATGGCAGCAACCTACTGTACAGCACAGCTGATGGGCATCCCATGGCTTACCCACCGGCATAATCGCCATGACATCGATGCTCATGCTCATGCGTGTCTGTGTTCTCAAGTTTTAACTAACACACACACACACACTGTGCTACCTGCGTGACGTTTTTACGATCGTCACGCGGACATTCATAGTCAGTTCATAACACGTGGGCGTATGTAAATGTAGTGGCGGATCTTGAAATCTTCTAAAGCCTGAAGGGTGTAGATGCATATAAATTAAAGATTTTCGATGTTATTGAACAATAGAAATATTAGCTATCCTAATGGTGTGATCTGTCGTCGATGAGTCCGAGCAACTGCCTGTTGTGCTTGCTGGGCCTCGGATCTATCCCTATGTAAATGGGTGTATTAGAAATGTTTCACGTAGGGTCATCGCTAGGAATTGGATCGGAGGCCCTAATACAAAAATGTATATAATGGCATCCTGAAACTTGACCATCAATCACGAACAAAAATAATAATGTATATAATGTATATAATGACTAATAGGACAGCAGAAAACTGACAGACGGTCACGATGAGATTGCATATCTAGTTCTAATCTACTTCCCCTTAGTTATAGTCTTCTGACCTGATGTGTCCTTTGGGTCCTCTATTTTTTTAACGACCCTGATAAATCGTACACCTTGCACATGCTTTTTTTTTACTCGGCCTTTATATCCAACCGGATATACGTGGCCTTTTTTTAAATTAGGAACTTAGCCCTTAAATAATTCAATCTGAAATTCGCTACTCAAGTCACTACAACCACTAGACTACATGTCCTTTCACCGCATGATTTTCAGTATAGAAAGAAAATGTATTTTACGGATTAGTGTCCGTTTCAGAACTGAACCTATGCAATGCCAAAGTGCGTGATGACACTGCAGTTACCGAGCCTCCAGCTAAGTTGAGTTAACCCCACATCTCTGAACTAGTTGATCAAGATATGTTCCCCCTCAAACTCTTTACTACTCACTAGTGCACCACTGGTTCAATTCACATGAGAACAATCCAATAGAGCAAGTAACAAGGGGGTGCTTGGAATCAGTGACAGATCCAATACCCGACGACCTTTAGTGACCGCGCATCCTAGCTGGCTCATCAGCAATCACCCAATTCAATTTTGGGGTAATTTTAAGTACTTAAGAAGTATCAGAAGATATCATATTTTATAGTATAAAACTTAGTATCTCTAGGTAGATCTTAAGTTACCAAAATTTTTAAAGGACCACAATTTTTAGTGTTGTCATTGATCGCCGCGTTCTTTTATAGGTAATAACTAGTTAGATTTGCCTTTTCTATATCTTTTTTGGCCCACCTCTGCTTGGAATATACTCTCTCCATTAGTTTTATTTTCAAATCTGAAAAATTTATTTTTGATAGGCATATTTCAATCCAACAACCTATCATCTTAATGACTTTCTTAGATTTAATGCGCAACTCTCTATTCTTTCACACAAAATTAGCTACATAGGCATAGAGAAATGTAAATATTAATGAATCGTTTGTTTATGAGGAATGACTAGTAACATGTTTAAATGGATGATAAGTAAAATTACTTATTCTTGATCTGTGTGCCAAAATGAAATATGACTATCAAAAGCATATGGAGGGAGTACCATTGAATTGATCCTCGTTACATGGCAGAACTACATATTCACAATAAACAGTTAAATTCACATGAAGCTAGGTTGGAAAATAAAAAAAAATTCTTGTATCAATCTCTGCTGCAATCTTAGCTTATCCACAGGACCCAGAGAAAGGACCAGCAGCTTTCCCATACCTAACAAGATTGCCTCGTGCAAGGACAATATTTCTTACCTCACATTTAGAAGAGCTGCGTATCACTCACTCCCTCACTCACTCACTCAGCTCAGCTCAAGCTCACACATGCATGTACACTAGTAACTAAACTAATCTCCTCTCACCTGCAGCAAAGGGAGGAGTCGTCAAGAGAGAGGGCATTGCTCATCGCTCATATGCACTAGCAAGGAACAAGAAAAACGCTCGGCGCCGGGCGTCGCGATGCCGACGGCGACGACGGCAATGGCGGTGCCGCCGCACTCCTCCATCTGCTCCCTCATCGCCTTCCTCCACCACCACATCCGCGCCCTCCTCGCCGACCGTGACGCGCTCCTCGCCGCGCGCGCCCGCTGCCTGGCCTTGCTCGACCCTCCCGGCGCCGGCGGCGCCGCGCACGACGACGGCGACGGCGACGTCCTCGCCGCGCTCCGCCACGCCGCGGACGCGCTCACCGCCGGCGCCGACGCGGGCGGGCTCGACGGCGTGGAGGCGGCGCTGCAGGGGCCGGCGCTGCTGCCGGAGGAGGGGGAGACGGGCGGGCTGGACAACCGGCGCGTCGCGGCGTGCGCCTACTTCTACCTCGCCCTGGTGCGCGCGGCGCAGGGGGACGCGTGGCAGATGGCCATGCACTTCCTCCAGGCCGTCGTCGTGTTCCCCGCCGCGGTGGCCGGCGCCGGCGCCGGCGGAGGCCTCGCGCCGCGCGCGCTCTGGGACGGGCTGTTCGACGGCGCCGTGCTGGCGCGCGCCGGCGGCGCCAGCGAGGACGACGCGGCGCGGCGGGCGGCGAGGCGGTACAAGGACTGGCTCATCTACTACAAGGTGGTCGCCGGCGCGCCGGCGAGCGGCGGCGGCGGCGGCGGGTGAGTTCATCGCAGACGAGGGAAATTTTTTATTTACCGCGGCAGTTATAACGGTAACTGGCATACGTATACCATTCGTGCGTACTGCGTGTACACCTAGCCGGTGTACGTACGTATTGTATATACATACGCTGACGGTACTGCATGCTGAAGAGGCTAAAAAGTGAAAAGGGGAAACTTTTTGTTGATAGTAGAGCTATGATGTGGCCAAGTAATGCTAGTACAATTTTTATTTTTCTTGGAAAAGATTTTTGGTATTGGGATTTGAATGCCTTTTTGTCAATTGTCCCTTTCAACTTTTCTCCCTTCTCCTTTCAATTGCTAATTTCTCTTTTTTCCCTATTTCTTTTGCATTTTCCAATTTTTTTGGAAGATAAATGAGGGTTGCAAATCTTTTGGTGTTTAATTGTGATAGTATAAGTTGCATACCTCCATCACTCCATGGTGTTCCGGGATTGCAAGCCATTGGAACAAATCAACATTAAATTCTTGCAAAATACAAGATGAATACCTTGCAATTTGAGTGATTTTGATGTAGGACACCACCTTGTGATTTGTGAAAAGGATGCTCTGAGCTTCTCTCACATTCCCTTTGCCTTGAGCTTTCTTTCCCTGTAGAACCCACCGGAGCACATTTATGCAGGTCATGGGCACAAATCTGCACTTTCTACCATTTTTTCTCTGTGATGTGGCAAAAAGAGGGAGATCAGCACTCTTATCTTTTCCAAAAGGGATTCAAAAAAGGAACTGAAACACCTTTTTTGCCAAATGCAATCCCCAAATCCCTGACCAATTCTTGAAGCAAAGCTGGGGACAAAGATTCTCCACTAGCAGCTTGTGACAAGCATGCACACTAAACCATCCTGACCCACAGCTGCATGCCTGCAAAATTTAACACCACCTAGAGAGATCATCTTGAGTGCTACAGCTCTATATAGTTCAATAACCAGTAGATGAATTGATGAAAGCTTCAGTGCAGTTGATTCCCAAGTAGTGCTTTGCTAGTTGCTGCTACTATCTGTAGGTATAGAGAAAATAAAAAAGGGTACATTGTTCCATTGTCTGAGGATATATACATTCATCCATGAACAGGTGCATTCAGTTTGGAAGATCTGTGAGCTCTGTCATTCCGAAATGGCCGGAGTTTTCAGAGGTAAGTTGTTATGCTTTCTGTACAAGTGTTTATATGATGCAATCTACTATTACAGAGGAATTCAGACCTGCATTTGGGAGCTCAAGTGAATTTGTCATTTGCACAGGATGGGACAATCCACTCAATTGATCAAGAAGGAAAGTGCAGAGCCTTCGACTCCAACTGTGGCGATCATGATAGCTTCGCTGAGCTGAAGGATTTTCTCAACTGTGAGGATCCAGACCTTCAAGAAGATACCAAGGGGAGCTCTGACAGCAGGTGCCTACATGAAATGCTTGAGGAATACCAGTCAGATTCACCTGTTTCCTTCTACTCACACCTTGATTCTAGTGAAGAAAGTGACAACGAGGTAATACATGTTCAAATTCTAAAACTGTTGAAAATTTTGCAAATTGTCATAACACAATTTGGAAGTCCAAAAGTTTTAGTTGATCCAGGACTATGTAGGAAAATGATAATCATACCTCTTCTTTTATTTTCAGCAAATTTAACTGAAACCCTCACCTAAAGTTTGTAAATAGAGACTACTCAGACTATGCAGTTTGCAACAATAATGCATGGGGGATAAAGCATACCTTTAATATCAAAATTAATGTACGCTGGAAGAGCCTTTGAGTTTTTGACATTTAATTCATCTAACGTAGGAGGTTTCACATGACAAAGGGAGGTCAGCAAAGGTTATGCCTATTGATACAGTTTTCTTGTCAACTAAACTCCATGGAAGGTACTATATCCGACACCATCTGATCTACTGTTTCCCATATTGTCCTAACTTTTTTTTTCTTCGGTATATTTGTTAGATCAATTCAGAATAAGAATCTGACATGGTGCACTTCTCCTGAAAATGCAATGATTTACACTCCTGAATCTCCACTCTACCAAGTTGATGACTGTGATATGAAACAAAACGACCTACAATCGAGCAGATCGCAGTGCTCAGCGAATAGTCTATCGAATTCAGTCCTAAATGTAAATAAAGCAGACTCATACTCAACATCCAACTATTTCAACAAGGATGGCATGTTTCCACAATGCACGCCAAAGCATGATCTCAGATGCTTCAGCAACTTCTCAACCAAATTTATGAAGAGAAGTGCTCTATCTGACATAGTCTCCCGAGGAAGCATGAGCAGGAAATTCAAGGCTTTCTCACAGAGTGATGAGTGGAGCGATGTCAGCTCACGCTGGGGGAAGGAAAGCCAGGTAGACTTTCTTGAGAGGTTTGAGAAGGCGGTGTCGAAATTACTGGTTTCAGATGGGCTAGAGAGCTACCTGGATGCAGGTTCGGAAGTTACAACCATATGGCACTTGCTGAATAGTTCTTCTGAGGTGAGATACAAATCATCAGCACGGCAAGACATCCTCGACCAACTTCTTGACAGCATTTCGACATCTAAAAAGGATAAAGTGATCAGGGCATCAGTTTATGTTCTCCTGCTTATGCTATCTGAAGATAGGAATGCAATGAGAGGCATCAAGAGAAAGGAGTTCCATTTATCCAATCTAGCCAGTGCATTGAAGAGAGATGTGCATGAGGCAGCCATTTTGATATACTTGTTGGATCCTTCACCTTTACAGATCAAAAACTTAGAGTTGTTACCTTCACTTCTACATGTTGCTTGTAATTCAGACACCAAAAAGTGGCCTGCGGTGCTTCCATTGACCCCGACATCAGCATCAATAGCACTCATTGAGATCTTGGTGACAGCATTCGACTATGTAACAAACAACGTCCACTTGGGTGCCATCAGCTCTCCTCATATTCTATCTAAGCTTGTTGATGTTGCAAAGAATAACAACTTGGAAGAAGGTGTGGCCCTGGCAGCTATTCTCGTCAGGTGTGTACGGCTTAATGGAAACTGCAAGAAGTTCTTGTCACAGGCTACTCCAGTGGAACCGTTCCTTCACCTTGTAAGACGAAAAGAACACCGTGCCAAGTGTGCCGCTCTTGAATACTTCCATGAGATTCTTCAAATTCCTCGGTACATTCCATAACTTGAAAAGGTCCATTTTGTTAATTCCGAATAGCTTGTTGAATTGTGTGAACCTTCAGGTCTGCAGCGAACTCCCTGCTGCAAGAAATAAAGAAGCTAGGAGGCATTGCCATTATGCATACATTGATGGCCTGCCTCCATCAAACTGAACCTGAACACAGGGTTTTAGCAGCTAATCTTCTTCTCCAATTGGATATGCTGGTATGTCTACTGTCCCTGGTACTCCTCTGAAGAATTTTCATTTAGAGCCCTGCAAATACAACCAGATTGTCTGCAGCTCATTAGGACAACTATAAATATCACCTCGAATAAAATGAAAGCACTGATTATTAACCATTCCTATGAATACATACTAGCAACAGTTCAACAAACACAGCATTGCAGTGATCTCACATTATCATTTTAGATAAAGGAATGATCTCACATTATCTAAAAAATGATCTGCTCCTGTAGGACAAACCAGATGGTAAAAGTGTATTCAGGGATGAAGCAATGGAAGTCCTGTTGGATTCCCTATCATCCCAAGAAAACTGCACCGTTCAGGCATTAGCAGCATCTTTCCTTTGTAATCTAGGAGGAACTTATTCCTGGTCAGGGGAATCATATACTGCTGCATGGCTCGCAAAGAAAGCAGGACTCACATCAACATCTCACAGAAATATGATCAGAAATATCGACTGGGTTGATCCTTGCCTGCAGGTGAAGTATGAAAACACTATCTAATTTGGACAAGATAATTATCTTAACCGTAGTTAACACTCCAGAGTAAAATATGATGCAGGACACAGAAATAGGTCCATGGAGCAGTAAATCTGCACGGACAATTATCAGAACAGGAGTACCAGTTCTCCGTGCTTTGGCCAAAGGAATACAAAGCAAGGCGAAGGGAACCTCGCATGATTGCCTTGTTTGTGCTGCATGGCTTGGAAGCGAGCTGGCTGCTCTCGGTGAAAATAACATGAGATATTCTGCTTGCGAGATCTTGTTACATGACATAGCCAGACACTTGCACCCAGGGTTTGAGCTTGATGAAAGACTTCTAGCATGCATGTCTCTCTACACTTACACCTCTGGAAAAGGTAAAGAAGATTCCATTACTGCCAAGTTATAGCCATCGAGTTCAGTGGTTTGGTCGAGAACTGACCAACTAAAACCATGAATATTTTAGAATGTCAAGACCAATTTTACAAACGTGTCGCAAAAGGATAATCAAAGAAATATATAATTCTTTTTACAAAAATGTTTTTTGGTACCTGCAGGGAAGCAGAAGTTGATGGGCTTGTCAGAGGGTTCACGAGAATCTCTAAGGAGGCTGTCATCATTCACATGGATGGCTGAAGAGTTGCTTCAAGTTACAGATTATTATCTTCCCAGCAAGCCAGTGAGTATTGTTCAAATCTAACTCCTTTCCACTTTTCTTTTCTCTTCCTTTCTGAACCACAAATAATGTGAAATCTTGGCCATTCATGTTCTCCCTTAAACACAATGAACATCTTCTAAACTTAGTTAAGTAATAGAAAAAAGAAATACAAAAGTATACCAGTTCATTTAAGATTATAATTATCACTTGCACAGGGTCCTTACTTTTGGAACATCATTTTACACGAAATCTAATTATCTGAAGTTGTCAGTGCAGCGTGTATCATGTGTTCATACACAGATATTGGAAATCGGTCAACCTGGCAATGGAGCAGCAACCGCTATAATATTCTTCGGAGGGCAGCTCTTTGTTGGTTATTCTAGTGGCACCATCAGGGTAATGATACATGGCATGTGTATGTGCATTAGAGTTTCTAATCAGTAATCACTCGTAAATCCACAACATAAGCACACATATTTTAACATAGCAATAGTTGGTTGGGCAGCAAAATGCAAAAAAAAGGGGTATTTCTTCAGTTCATGAAAGATGTACTTGCATAATTACAATTCCTGATTCTCAAGTGATCCTCTACAGGCATGGGATATAAAAGGCCAAAGAGCAGTAGTCATAAGAGAGGTTAAAGAGCACAAGAGAGCAGTTACATGTTTTGCACTATCAGACACTGGAGAAAATCTCTTGAGCGGGTCAGCTGACAAGTCAATTAGAGTAAGAAACGGGCGGACCAGTTTTCAACCACAAAGAAGTAACTGTAATAAGTTAATAGCTAATGATAGGCTCTTTGCAGGTATGGAAAATGGCGCAACGCAAGCTCGAATGTGTAGAGATAATTCAAATAAGAGAAGCTGTGGAGCAATTTGAAATTTACAATGACAAAATCATTGTGCTTACACCGAACAACGTTCTTAAGGTATGCAATTTGCTTTAAATGTTCTTGGTGATTGCCCAACATTTGAAATGTATAAAATAACATTTATAATAGAATTCATGTTACCTCGGCAGTTCTCTTACTCATCAAGAAGCACCCAGACATTTTACAAGAGCAAGCATGTCAAATCTCTAGCTGTGGCTCATGGCAAAGCTTATCTTGGTTGCACAGACTTGAGTATACAGGTTAGTACTGTTGGTATGATAGCAGTAGTAGCACCATATCTAGGAACATGCTACTGTATCTGAAACAAAAAAAAAATCCACAGGAATTAGACGTAGCAGTGGGGTCAAAAATCGAGATAAGAGCACCTACAAGAAGCTGGCGAATTAGGAAACAACCCATTAGTTCCATTGTAGTATATAAAGATTGGATGTACTGTGCTGGTACTCAAGTGGAAGGATCCACCATAAAGGTAAGGATCAAACTTGAACCTGTGAAAAAAATCAGATTACAAGGATTTGAGAAAAAAAAGTTATAAATATCGGTAAAACAGGACTGGAAGAAGCGATGCAAACCTACAATGACGATGGCGATATCAAAGGGAACAAATGTAGAGGCAATGGCAGTGGTGGAGGACTTCATCTACCTGAACTGCGACAAAAGCCCTAGTATCATTCAGGTCATCTAAATTTATTTTGAAATTTTGGTTGTCCCTATTAAAGGCACCACCTTTGCCTTGAGGTTACATAGTTGGAAAATTACAGAAGCCAGCCAACCTGACAATGCTTCTGCTTCTGTATTTTTGACAGATATGGTTGAGAGAGAATCAGCAGAAAGTAGGGAGGCTATCTGCAGGGAGCAAGATCACGAGCATGTTCACCGCAAATGACATTATTTTCTGCGGGACTGAAACCGGATTAATCAAGGTCAGAACCACGCCATCAATCTTGGCCACAGCCATTTATTTGTATCCACCACCATTAGCACCATAATTAAATTCTCCTTGTTGCAAATATGTACAGGCATGGATCCCTTTCTGAAGGGACATACAGGAGCAAAGACCAAAAAAAGGCTCAATTATGTAAATGGTTAAATGCAACAACATGAGAGTATGTATGTACAGAAGAGAAAAAAATAGCAGGTAAAAAGAACAAGAAAGGCATACCATTGTACAAGGTGATCGATCCCTCTGGAGGACAAACCAGCGTGCATAAACTCCGTGATCACCGATTTCTACAGAGCAATGAGTAGCATTAGTAGCAGCAGCAGAGGCTTCACAATGTAAATATAGATATAGATTTTGTGTGTTTTTTTTCCTTTTTCTACTTGGATTTTGGAAAAGATAGCGATTGTGTATGCTAATACTACCTTTTTTTTTTTTTTGACACAGTATGCTAATACTACCTGATACTGCCTCCTTCATAGCAACTGCCCATCTGCCACGAACTCGCACATTCGCATCGATCCCATCCTGTGATTAAAACCAGGCGTCTATAGCCGTCATAAAGAGGAACAAAGTGGAAATGGAAAAAAAAAAAAGAAGGCCATTGCGGCGTTTGGTCGAACACCTTGTGGGCGAGCGCGCGCGCTTGAGGACGCACCACCCACTCTTACATCGCGCGCATCCGCACAATAGCCAAGAACACAACCATGCCCATGCCTTGGGTGGTGCCAAGCGACCGGGATGCAGAACTGGAGGGAAGCTTCGAGAAGCTGCTAGAAACTAACCTCGAGGAAGAAGTCGATCGAAAAATGCAAAGATTTTGGGGAAGAGAGAGTGGGAGACGAGTAATAAGATAATTAATGGGCTTAATGGCCGTGACCCACGTGGAGTTTATCAATCGAAAGGTTATGGGCCGATCGGTCCAATGGACCGCAACAAATGAGCTCCATGAGCGAGCCGCGAACTCATGGGAATAGCAGAGCAATGTGTGCGTGATCAGCAGAGGCAGGCCTAGGATTTTGATGTGGGAATTCAAAATTTACACTGTACAAAAAAAATTACGAACATAAGAGAATAATCAGCAAAAACAAAACAGAGCAATGAGAATCAAATCTAGCACCTATTGAATGGGTGAATCATCTATTAGCCAACCAATTAACGAGAGGTTTATGCCTGGATGGATAGCTATTTGCTAAAAATATGGGTACAGCTTGAGCCCCCTGGTCTGGTCCGCCCTTACCAAGCAGGCGCTAGCTAAGTACTCTCTCAATGCTAAAATATAAATATTTTTAGCATAATATCAAATCAAATATTTTAACTTTTACTTTGACTATTAATAACTAGACGGCAAAAAAAATATTAATCATGTAAAATTAATGTTTCTAGATTTATCACCAAACAAATTGTCATAATATACAACTCTTTTTATTTAAAACATCTTATTTTTACAAATATTATTAGTCAAAATAGTATTTCCAAGACCGTATCGTAGTCTAAAAATACTTATATTTTAGAACGGGTGGAGTATGAATTGGAGTAGATACGTTGTTACTAAGGACAGTAGCAGTGCGGAACACATATTTGTTGGACCTCAGTTGCCACCTAGATCCAAGATTATAGAAAGACATAACCGACACAGAGTTGTGTGTGCCCCAAGACCGCCAGCATGAAGGCACAACGTGACGAGGCTCCGAGCTCCATAAGAGCATCTCCAACGGTCTCTCTAAATTCAACTCTCCAAATATCTATTTGGCTAACTCTCCATTTCATTTGTCAAATTAAATTCGTTGTTTACTCCAACAGTCTCTCCATCCATCCTCTCTATTTTGAGTGTATGACAGCGGGACCCATGCGTCAGCCTCTATACCCATTCTTTCTCCTCTTCCTCTTCTCTTAGCATTCCCCGAGGCTAGGGCGATTGAGCAAAGGGCGGTCACGACTGGAGACGGTAGCGCACGGCGGTGGCGGTCGCGGCAGCCACGGCTGGAGATGGCGCGGAGGACGACAGCGGTCGCGGCTGGCTCCGGCTCCCTCTCCTCCTTGCCTTCGTCGCCGTTCACGAGCGGTGCCGTTGCGGCCTTCTTGCTCGCGGGGAGAGATCTCAACCGGGGGAGAGAGAGATGGGGTGGGAGGGGGAGTGGTGGGACCCACGAATAGCCAGGCAGAGAGACTCTCCAAGTTTGGCTAGTGAGGGGTGGGATTTGGCCATCCAGATGGCTTGGCTAACTAGATGAAGAGGCTGTTGGAGGGCATTTTTTCTCTATACTTGCTAAAAGCTAAAGCCATTTGGCCATTCTATTGGAGTTGCTCTAACGCATCCGCGTCCCGCTCAACATCAATAAGCCCGTAGAACGGGTGTCGTCTCATTTGCCATGCGCATTTTTCAGTTAGGTAACAGAACCGGCAGACGTGGCGTGAAGACATATATGTGCACTATGAATACCGAATTAAGATCCAATAAAGTCCTAACTACGACTGCAAGTTAAGGACTACGTGCAATATTCTCAACCATTCGTATTGCAGTTCACACTAAGATCTTTTTTACAGAGGTTAAGATTTATCTGACTTGTAGTTTATTTTTATAGATTTTATACCTATATATAATATAAAATCCAAAGCCGGAGCTTTTTTTTTTTAAGAAAACTGGAGCAGCTACGAGCTCTCCATAACAGAACATACTGTAATAATTACACCGGAACCGAATCCATGAAAGCCCTATTGCCGCTGTTGCAGGCTTGCAGCGTTGCTGCGCCATGTAATCAATCATCATGGAGCACACGACGAGTACGACGACGCCCGGCGACCGCGCGCGTACATGCACGAACGTGTCCGCGCTCTACCGATCGATCGGCTGCATGCGTGGCACATGGCACATGGCGCAGCTCGATCGTCGTCGACGTTGTTGTTGCGTCCATCGAAAAAAGTATGGGAGAGATGAGCCAAGCCGCCAGCGGATGGAATCAACAAAAGACGAGACGTGTGTGTTCCTCATGGCACAAGCATGAAGCATGGTCTGCTCATGGCGATCGAATGGGAGGAGCTTAATTATCATCTCTCGTCTTCAAGTTGGTGGGTGTGATCTGTTTTCTCTTCCCACACGACCTCCATTTTCTCTCCTCTTTCCGCATTTTTCTTTCCTCACACGACCTCCGTGCTTTTCTGCTCTGCACTTGAGCAAGTGGCACGGCAGCACCCACCATCCCCAGAATTCCTGGTTTTCTTACTCCCTCCGTTTTTTAAAAGTATATAACACCATTCTTTTAATATATATTTAGCCATTCGTCTTATTTAAAAAATATATTTTATTATCATTTATTTATTATGATTTGATTTATTATCCATTGTTATTTACGTATGACTTAATCCATTTTATATTTGCATAATAATTTTAAATAAAACAAGTGGTCAAACGTCGATAAATAGTCAACGATATCATATATTAAAAAAAGGAGGTAGTATTACTTACCAGTATTTTTTGGTGGATTATTTGCTTGACTCTTTCGAAACTAAGTTTTCTAAATAAAAGATTTTTGTTCAATTGCATTAAATTGAACCACTTGTTTTAAACTATCTATTAAATTTATTTTTTAAAATATATTTGATCTATCCCTATAACCAAATTGACAATATGCAGCAATGGTCCACACAACCAAACAGGTTTTAGTTAGAGCTTTGTTTGGTACCATCTCCGTCCTAGAATATAAGGATTTTTGCGTGGTTATTAACAAAATAAGTATAATTTAATTAAATGGGGAAAGTTGTGATTGGATGAAAAGTAGAAGTAGGTGAGAAAATTAAATGGTGAAGAATTGTGATTGATTAGAAAGAAAATATTGGTAGAGAAGTTAGTATATTTTGAGACAAATTATAAAGGCTAAAAGTTGTTATATTTTGGGATGAAAGGAGTATTACTTTTGGCCGTAATGACTTTTGAGATGAAATCGTTTCAAACTTGTGAAACTTTTGAGTTTCATTAAATCTTAATAGGCCTGATTCAAGAACATAGAAAACAATGACTTCACAATTTTATAAATTAAGCTTGTTCTAGTATAATATCGTGATAAAATTAAAATCACACCTCAAACTAAATACCCTACATACAACAATCAAACTTCAAAGTACTGGAGTAATAATATATTCTTGAACAAACACTACTACTACATCCCGATGCACACCGACACACCATCCACAGTCAGAGCTGAAAAAGAAAATCTAATACTCGTAGCCATCACTGGTTAATCGACAACTTGTCAAATTGGACCAATCATCACGTCGAGACAAGCAAAGCTAGCAGAGATATGAACATGGCCAAGATTTTTTTTTATTATATTTTTTGAAACTGAACATGGTCAAGAATTTGTTGAAGAGAAGAAAAAACCTTCCAAGCAACTTCCCTAGCTTCCTGATTGCAGCTTATACTATTTCCACACATAGGAGTAGCTTTCATCTGCCTACCTTTCTCCTGTGTGGGGCCACCATGTCAGTGCCAAACTTTTTGGATCTTCTTCCAACGCTGCCGGAACACCAAGGACCAAATGCAGACTAGAGAGTCCTTTTCTCAGCTGGCCCCCTCCACCTGACTGAAAATACTTCAGCAGTTTAATGTACCAAATTTCATATTTTTCATGTGTTGAAATTGTGTGTGTGGTGGTTAGGCGGATTGGTGTTTATGTTTTTATTTTGGGAGGAGGTTAGGTGGTTAATTAATTTGCTTGCAGCCTAATCTAGTGTTTAATTGTGCCATGCATGGACCATGGTTGGCTGCATATGTGTTCTCATGTAAGCAAGATAGAGATGAGTGGCTAACAAATTTTTGGCCAGTTGATGATGTATATAATCAAGGTGCAGTTTCCCTTTCTCCATCACATTCAGTTGAAAAAAACGTCTATGTTTCTTTTTTTTTTTTTGAAAGAATACCTACTCAACAATGAACAATAGTCTCTAGCACTACCGGCCTCTTAGAACTCCTACCTACTTCAAAGCTCAAAGAATGATTAAATCCCAGTCCTTAATTTTTCTTTTATAATATAAAAACAAAATGAAAGTAGTTACCATGCATGGGGCAGAAAATAATTCCCGTTTCAGATTATTTGACGTTTTAGGTTTGTCTTAAGTCAAAACATCTTGAACCATCAATTCTTAGAAATTCGGGAAGTTTAACAATGTGTGAATTACATATTAATTATAAAAGTATTTCTCATGATGAATTAAAAATAAAAATCTTACGTTGTCAAATTATATTAGTTTATAGTAAAAATTTATAGTTGAAGATTAAAATGTTTAACTGAAAACAAACATAGAACAACAACTAATTTAAAACTGAGGGAGTGTATATATATATATATACTCTTCAACAGCTGTACATGTATAGTCTTTATGAATACTTAGGGCCCCCCCTGTGACCATAAATTAGACCCCTAAATCGGTGGTCAGTGCAAAGTGTTAGCCATCACCATCGTGCTACAGAGATGCCTTGAGAAAAAGGGAAAAGAAAAGGGAACCGGCAGCTAGCTTAAGCTAAGCTAGTGCATCAATCATTCGATCAATCACGTGGTCAGATGAGAGATGCCCATGCGCGTCTCCCTAATGATCTCTCACCATCGTGACAATGTGGTGTGATAATAATGTACAGTAACAGTAGTACTACTAGCTACTAAAGTACTCTCTCAGTATAATATAACAACCTAAAATCGAATGGGACATTTTATAATACAACAAATTTAGACAGAAAACCCCCAAAAAAAAAAGAATCTAGAAAAAAAAACATGTTCGGATTTGTTGTACTATAAAGTGTCTCATCTGGTAATAGGTTACTATATTATAGGACGGAGGGAGTAGCTACTACTAGCAGTATAAGTTGTTGTAAACTGGAGATGGCAAAATGGCGACTTTTTCTGCACCTTCCCCATCAGGGCACGCATAAAAAATTGTTTATTCAGCAAGTTAATTGAAGGATAAAATTAATTAAGCTTCCTCCTATACTTATAATTAGGCTTTGGAATAATATTCTTTTCAGCTACTTCACCACATCATTATCACGAATTATTCACTTTATATCTATAAAAATGCATTTTTCTTGAAATACTTAATTTTCAGTGTATTGTTTAGACGATTTATTCAGTGTACGTACTAGTTAATGTTATTTTCAAAAAAATATATCTAATTGTTTGCCATTGCTCTAAAATATTAAATATAGTCGCGTCTCAGTGTTATCACGAATATACTATAATACTCCCTCCATCCTAAAATACTTTTATCTCATATCTCATAATATAAGGCGTGCATTCGTGCATATATTAACTAGTATTTTTTGGTCCTATAAAATTGATTTGTTTTAAATCTTATATCATCAAACCTTCCAATCACATTGCTTGCATGTATCAAGGTGATCCAACCAAGAAGGTGATTAAATATTTTTTTTGTCTTTGTGTTATAAGTGGTTATGCCTTATATTTTGGGATGGATATTTTGGGATGGAGGGAGTAATAATATGGTGAGTGGTGATTGATATGTTTTAAACGGAAATTTGCACTAGAGAAGTGATAGTTGTTGGATCGATCTCTGCCAAACTTCAGTTTGTCCGGGATTATTGGCGGCACATACGCGCGCGTAATTAATTGACTGCGCTTACATCAGAATTGTACACGCGCATGCATATGTGCACACCACCGACGATAGCTCTCCAAGTTAGTTCCACTGATCTGTCCAAAATGCCAAACTTAAAGTAAACTAATCCACGGATCAACAGAACACCCTGCAGTATAGCTCAAGCACAAGCATATTAATTAGGTACAAACTTATATGCAAGCACAGGCACAGCCTCATTTATGTACAGTAAAATGTGAATTTATCAATCTTATTTAACAAAAAAAAAACCTATGGGTTGCATGTATACTCTCTGTTTTGCTTTTCCAATTAAAACTTATATTCTATTAAACAATATGTAGGTCCAAAAAACCAAAAAGAATCAGAATTGTTCTTTTTTACACCAAGAATGAGAATTGTTGTAGTTAATGGATCCATATGGTAGTCATTCAAGTTGCTGATAAATATAGACCAAACAAGAATTTCATTTTCATAATAAAAAGATAATTTAAAACAAAACATGAGATAGTCAACTATTGCCGACACTGACCAAAGAACTGAAATGAAAACAAAAATGACGATGGGTGCATGCACCCTGACATCTCTTTTTGATGAAATTTTTATTGTGTATACAACAATAAAAAGCTCTATGTATTAGTATTTCTTATAATGTAGAGGCACCGATGGTCCATATACATATGTTGATGCATGTTTCAATTAGGGCAAAATTGTATAAACCATATTAACCGTCATCATTCTTTTGATATTCCACCCTTTAACCCATTTCGTTTAAAAAAAAACTCACCCAACCAACATTCTATGGCTGTAATTGCCCCCAAACACCCCCCCCCCTTCCCACCGCGCGTAGATGAGTAATTGATTTGGCCTTTTTTCTGACTTGAATCTACAATGGGCCATATCAGTTAGGCTCGTCCAGCAATGTCTATGTGTTTAGTCCGACTCAAGCTCATTCTCATCCAAAGAGATAGTGCTGCTTTCAGCTCACAACAAACCATGCATCATTCACCTAACCTTAATAAGTCAAGAAACAACCTAAGGATGAGCTTGACCTAGCTGATATGGCTCTTTGCAAATCTACATCAGAAGAAATGGACCGAATAATCTACTCACATGCACAGAGGGGGCAATTTCAGTCTGGCAATGTTGGGTTGGTGGGCTTTTTCAACGAAATGTTTTATGGGATGAAATATCAAAACAAGAGCGACAATTAAGGTGGTTTGTATAATTTTAATTAATGACTACACCAACTCACCAAGGGCCCAATTACCAGGCCTATATTACATACACTTTCCCTTTGATACTAATGCCATGGAGCCTTGTTAAAAAGTTCTTATGGAAAATATATCTAATGGAGGAAAAACATACCTCATGTTCTTTGCATTGCACATGTTGTCTTCGATTAAGAAAAAACCCATGGGACAAAACTCAAATAACGGAACAGAGAGGTACAACATTAACAGTTCTATTTTTGTCATTTTATCTCTTTTGAATTAATTTTTGAAATGCATAGAGATCAGAAGTAAAACTTAATTGTTACCATTCCTACTACTGAACTACAAGCATTCGGTTCATTGATTACCTACACGACATTCCCCAACTTCTCACATTTATATATAGCATTGCAATCTTCACTACTTACGGACAGGGACATGTACTCAAATCTAGGGTCCAACATAATTATTCAAGTACTTCAATAATTTAACACAAATCAGACTTAAAAAAAAAGAAAAATAAATTTTAGTATCCTGAAGAAAAAGGAAAATAAATTGTACCTTGATAAGCAGATTCCAGGAGGAATCTACTAGCTTAAAACAGCCCAGATTTCAGGATTTAGGATGAGATTATTTCACTCCAGGGAGGAGAGAGGTGGTTGAGTTTGGCTCCTCTCTCTCTCTCTCTAGTGTATGTTAATTATAACCAATATATGAGTGTACGGTGGCCACCGAGGAACCAATATATGCATGGTCCTGAGTAGCTGGTACAACGTATAACTGGGCACGAGCTGAGGCAGCATGGACCATATACAGGAGTATCTCATTGTCCGATCTAGTTGGACCTCTTTCTGATTCTCTTGATCTGGTTTGTGTTAAGAGTTGCTCCCTCTAGCTACAAGGAAGTGTCGTTTTCATTTTTTTTTTCGATGAAAGAAAACATAGCTTTAAACCTTCATTCGTTTGCAAAAATCTAGAAAATATATACTCTCTACGTTTCATATTATAAGTCATTTTGATTTTTTTCCTAGTCAAACTTCGTTAAGTTTATAGAATAATTTAAGAACATCTACAATACAGAATTAGTTTCATTAAATGTAACATTGATATATTTTAATAGTATGTTTGTTTTGTGTTAGAAATATTGTTATTTTTTATCTATAAACTTGGCCAAACCTAAAGAAGTTTAACTATAAAAAGTCAAAATGTAATATAGCAGTTACACACGTGTAATACTCCTAACAAGGCTTTTGTTATAACGAATTTGACTATGCCATTTTCATATGCCAAAAACCTGTTATATGATGGTCTTCTTCTCATTCCATTGCAAGATGAGAAATTTGATCAATATCGTTTCCTCACCCTTGTGAAAGAGCGAGTTGCTTTCGGTGCATGGATCAGATGGCACTTCTACAGAACACCCCATGGTTGACGGTTGGGAGCCCCACATAAGTGTCGGTTTTCCAACAAGCACCCATTAGCAACGTACCCTGATGAGGAATCAAAGGTGTCAATTTCTAAATCTGTACCTTTAAGGTTCCAAAAATGAAAAAAAAAAGAAGTCGATCAGATGCAACTGCTCGAATCAAGCTGATATTTTGAGCAACCCCCATCACCCCCAGAACAAACACATAATCAGAGCGACCCATCACCCTAAATTCGATCGACATCCCACAACAAAATCAACAAAATTGAAGAACATAATACCAAAATCAATATACAAGAACAAGACTGGCATCCACAAATCAACACAAAATCGAAGAACACAGGACAAGAAGAGAGTGTTGCTGGTCCTCCTCACTATGGGTGGCGTCCACCGTCGAACCGATGACATCGTCCAGATCCAGCCGACCTTGAGTTCGTGGCAGCCAGATCGAGTGGCCGCTGAGCTCTAGGCGGCTAGATCTAGCAGTCCTTGACCTTCAAATGGCTACCACTGCTGCTTGCCCATCAAGCCGTCACCAAGCTCTAAGCACCTAGATCCATCGCCTCCCACTTATGCACCAGCCTCCCATAGAGAGGAAGAGTTGAGGCAGGGAGCTGAGAGAGGAGGAGGACTAGCTACAATGGTGGAGAAAAGATGGCACTCCAGGTGAGGAGGACTGGCGGCGACGGTGGAAAAAAGGCAGTGCTACGGCGAGGAGGAGGCGTGGCAGTTGCGGAGAGAAAGCGACGCTACGGGCAAGGTCCGCAAGGAGGAGGCATGGCTGCACAGAGAGGAGGGGATAAGGTTGGGAGCAAACGAGAGGATAAGACTGGGCCGGGTAAGGCTAAGAAGGGCTTAAAAACCGAAGCGAGATGTTGCGGCTCGGCTCCATACCTAAAAGTGCTTAAAAAAGTCTCCCATGTCTCCTTATGAGTGTTGGTTGTTATAAAGCCGACACTCATGACTCACATATAAATGCTGATACCTATGATTATTGGTGTCAGTTTTTGTTATTAACCAATACCAACGAGTGATTATAGATGCCGATTTTTAATTTAGTCTTGTCAAAATGATCCATTTACGTATAAAAGGTGTCAGTTTCAAGCGAAGCAACATATGTGAAGATGTTACAGATGTGGTGTTTTGTGCCAGTGAGGGAGTCCGTAGCTAGGGTTCCATATCATCGTGGCTTTAAGGTTTTGCAAAATGTTGCCTCTTGCATATACTAACTTTATTTAGAAAAAAATGTCATTTATAGCACGTTCTATTTTAACAAGTGTGTCATCGTTGGTCTCATACTTACGTAAATATTTTGAAGCCAATCCCTTTATGCATTGCTAGTCGAGGCAGTACTCCATATAATAAGAGTACTCACTATTGGTTGGTCGACGTACTAGGAAATTAGGAGGGATTTGATTGTGTGTACTCCCTTTATACCAAAATATAAGTATTTTTAGTATAGTGATAAGTCAAATAATTTTAACTTTGATCATTAATATCAAAAAAGTTAAAAAGATCAATAATTGATGTTACTAGATTTATCATTAAACAAACTATCATAATATATAACTCGTTTTATTTAAAACATCTTTTTTGATAGATATTATTGGTCAAAGTAGCATCTCGGAGACCGTGTTCAGATCTAAAAATGTTTATATTTTAGAACGGAGGAAGTAGCATTTTGTATTAGTTTATTTATTTTATGACGGATGAACTACTCATTGGTTAGAATTAGGTTCTAGTACTAGCCAGTACACAAAGATCATTGTCACCGAAGCGAGTCAAAATACATTGCTTTCACCTAAGCTGTCTTGCAGCACCACCGGCAGTGCAAATACATGTAAACACACACACCACTGACACAAGCTGCCCTCCAGATGCATCATCCCATCATCAAGTGTCCGCTCTCTGATTAAGACTATTATAATTAGTAGTTCTCTGAAAAATCCAGCTGGAAAAAAAAGGCTGACCTAGTGCATAACATGACACAGCATGGGAGTCAAACAATGAACAATTCAAAACCCATGACATAAACACGCTAAAAAACAAAAACAATTTACCCATCATTTGCAGCTGGACCCCATCATCAGAGCAAACCCCAGCTAGCACGGACGAATTGAATTGACCCCAAAAACGAGAGAACAGCAAAAAAAAAAAAAAAAAGAAAAAAGAAAAAAAAAAGAAGTTATTACTGATTCGAGAGGACACCTTCCGTGAAGCCTCCTCCAAAGCCAAGTCCAACGTTACTAGAAACGGGATTTAATTAACCGAATTGCTTAATAATTCGTACATAATTAATTACTGCCCCAAAGCACCAATAATGCTGGGTTCCCAAGGAATAAGTCCACGTGGGCACGTGGCGCGGGGGGGCTTGACGGGCCCACCACCTACCCTGTGCACCGAATTCTGAATGGACGGGCCCACCCGCAGTGACGTTAACACGTAGTACTGTACACTAGGCACTAGGCAGCGCCTCACCTACTCCTGGTGTCGTGTCGGCCTATGCGACGGGTTACTACTAGCTACTCCTGGATTAGTTGTACCCAATCAGGCTGGTACATTTACTGTCTACGGTTACTAGCAATGACAGTTTCTTTTTTTTTTCTTTTGTTCGCAAAATTTGGTAGAGGACAGGAGAAAATACAGTATGTGGTTTTTCTGCTAGACACATGAATAACACGTAACTTTTCACTGGTATCGTAAAATTATAGTAATTAGCTGTTAAACATCTAATATATTATTTTATTATATCCGGCTAAGATAAAGAGAAAAAGAGCGTTGAAAGTACCATTTTACCTCTTAGATCGATCGGCTTTTAATGGCAATTTGTGACTGGTTTGAACCAGACCTAAGCCTAGTTCACTCTCATGCACTCAATCCCTTCTCCCCGAACCCTAGCTTTTGGGGTGGCGATGACAGTGCGATGACGAGTTGCATCAATAGCGGCGAGCTCTGGTGAGGGCGGTGGCGGATTGAAGCAGCATGGTGTTGGAATCGATGGAGTTCTGAGCTCAGGGTCGCAGGCGACAGCAGCTGAATGTGGTCTCTTGGGGGAAGTCACCCGATGAGGGGTCGCAAGGGTGAAGAAGGCGGAGGTGGAGAAACCGGTGGGCACTCGATCTCCTTTGAATCCATCGCTGCTAATCTGTTAGCACCACTTGAATCGGTTGATACCGCAACTCGTCGACGCATCGTCTGTTGAGTTGTGATCCAAATTCATTTGCACTTAATAAAGGCCAGCTTCTGCCGTAGCGGAGCGAAGGCTGAAGCTGGCCCATTGGGCTGTGCGCCTGGGGACCCCCAGGGGTGCAGGGGCTTCGCCCCCGCGGTATGGATCGTCATCCCTTTTAGGTTCCACCATATATATACTTCTTGTAAGCCGCCGTGCGACGAAGTAACCTCACCTCAGATATAGTGAAGATATTTTGCTGGTTGGCGCCCGTGGTTTTTTCTCTCCTGTTTTGAGAAGGTTTTTCACGTTAAATCTCGTGTCTTCTGTGATTGATATATTGTTCTTTATCGTTTGTTCGCCTATCGTATCCTAGCATCGTCCTCGCCATTGTTGACCAAGCTTGCCGCTGCACTGTCCTCGGGAGACTAAGAGTGGAATGGGTCTGGTTCGAATCGGTCCTGATCGAGTTAAACAAGATGGTTTTAAGGGCAAACTTGCCTTTCATTTAAGTTTCTCTCTCTTTCTTGTTCGGATATAACAAAATAATATGTTGGGTGTCTAGCAATTAACTACTATATTTTACGGTGTCCATGAAAAGATACATGTTTTTTGGATGTTTCACATCAATGACTACAAGCTTTGAGTGTTCCGTAGTAAATTTTACCTTCTTTTAGAACACACTACAAATATAGGTATTCACAACATGGTAACACTCCTCTATAACACATATACGCACACCATATTTCTACAGACACATATGAAAGACTGGGTCGACAGATTGATGAATCACCAAATGTGTCTCATTATCGATGGATACATCGTTTACCACTAAAAAAAATTAGTCGTAAATACGAGTATCCGTGCTAAATCTACAAATTAAATCTGGGTGAGCATATTTTATAAAAAAGAAACATAACTAACTAGTCGAGTTACGGTAACTTCGCATTGGCAATGGCAGTAACCGCAGCAGCCGTTGGATCTATCCTTATATCTTGCTATGTCATGAGTTAATTCTTGCTAAAGTTTGTAGTAGGAGTACTATTTATGCAGTTATTAGATTAGTCTCCAGTTGTAGTAGGACTGGTCTATAATTAGCACTAACAACATGCTCCAAAGTGTAGTAGAAAATCATATAGTTAATATGGTGACATAAACTTGGAGTACACTCTTTGGCCATTAATTGTCTTTTTAGAAGATCCTTTGGCCATTAATTAAAACGTTCTTTTTATATCATTAATTAAAACGTTCTGGCTGTACATGAAGTAATTTCCCCCCTTCAAAATGAGTATCGTTATCTTTGACATGAAAAATCACCCACACCCTATTTTAAAATATAGGCATTTCTAGCTACTTATCTAAACTTGATTATATTTTGAAACATCTGGATTTCTTTGTAGATTTCCATTGAAAAATCTAACAATCCCTCCAAAATCATAGGATGTGTCACATCCTTCCAAAATCTCTTATATTATAGACGGAGGAAGTACAATCTTATTGGATTTCATATGGACATATACTAAAATAAAAAAAAAGTAAATCGATCTTCGAAAATTGTATTCCAACACCATCTCAACATTAGCATTTTTATTCCTATCATTTTTAGATGTCCCTTAATACCCCACTAGATTATGCTATCTACTCTAAATCAAATCACAAAAATTTGTGATTATTGCAGCTTAGCTTCCAAACTTAGTACTACTAGTAGTACAAAGACCCCTCACACTGTCAAGTCCTAAAACCGGTTGAGAGGTCCACACCACACGGCGGCCGCACCCGATCACACACCACAAGTCAAACACCGAGACCTCATCCCAGCCGTCCATCCCCAATCCGACGGCTCACACCGCCCCCGCGCCTTCGCTTCTCCCCCAATAAATACCCCCCTCCTCCCCTCCTCTCTCCACCCCCGCGCCCCCTTCTCCCTCCCCACCTGCCCGCATTTTGCATCCAGGTCCCCGGGGAAATTTTTATTTGCGGGGAGGGGCTTGGGGGGTTTGTGGAAATTTTACATCCAGGTCCCTCGCCGTCGTCGTGAGGGAAAAAGAAAAAGAAAAAAAGATGGCGTCGGAGCTGACCTACCGCGGCGGCGGCGGCGCGACGCTGGCCGGCGAGGCGGAGGCGGCGGTAGCGGCGGGGGGGTACTCCCCGAAGCCGTCCAAGCCGCTCGCGTGGCTCCCCCGCGCCGCCCGGTACGCCGCCGGCGAGCACCGCCCGCTCTTCGCCCTCGCCGGGATGCTCGTCGCCGCCGCCATCTTCTCCCTCGCCACCCCGTCCTCCTCCTCCACCCCCGCCGCCGCGGCCGCCGGTTCAACCGCGGCGAACCCGCTGGCGCGTTTCTCGGTGGAGCCAGCGGTGAGCCGGCGGCAGCAGCAGCTGCCGGCGAGGCAGTTCGTGGGCGGGAAGGTGCCGCTGGGGCTGAAGCGGAAGGGGCTCCGGGTGCTGGTGACCGGCGGCGCCGGGTTCGTGGGGAGCCACCTGGTGGACCGGCTGGTGGAGCGCGGCGACAGCGTGATCGTGGTGGACAACCTGTTCACGGGGCGGAAGGAGAACGTGGTGCACCACTTCGGCAACCCAAACTTCGAGATGATCCGCCACGACGTCGTCGAGCCCATCCTCCTCGAGGTCGACCAGATCTACCACCTCGCCTGCCCCGCTTCCCCCGTTCACTACAAGTACAACCCCGTCAAGACAATCATATCCTTTTTTCTTCTTCGATCATATGCGTCTCTGAATTTGTTTCGTGCTTGGATCTTTATTTTTTTGGGTGCTCGATTTTATTTTTTTTTTCATGCGTTTTGTTTTGTTTTTTTTGGGGGTGGGAAATGATTTGTGTTAGGATTGGATTTGATTTGTTGTTTTGTGCATGTAGTAGTTGGCTTTGTCAGATATCCTGCATCTGGGTGAAAACATTGAATCTGTCCCCCCCGGATTCAGGGTTCGTCCGGGGATTGGGAATCTGGGGGCGGGGAAGGGGAATTTGGATGCATGGAGCTCGGGATTTGCGCCACGTTGCGCCGTGAATTTTTGGAGGTTTCTGCCGTGGCCTCATCCTGAACACAGAGATTCACATGTGTCCCGCATTCCGCTGTTTAAAGCAGAGTTTGGCTGCTTCGGGTGCGGCATCTTGATCAAATTCGATCAATCTTTTTTTGCGTCGTTTCAAATGGAAGATCTTGAGTCTTTGCACCGTCTTACTCTTTTAGAATTTTAAAAAAAACATACATTTTTTTATAATGTTAAAGTTCAATTTAGAGTCCTTTTGATAGAAGAGCATAAAAGCGGTAGTACTATTGCGATTAAGAATTTTTCAGAATGAGTCCTTTTGATAGAAGAGCATATTGTGATCAAGCATTGACCAATCGAGTTACGTACAGTTTACTTTGCTTGATGATCTCCTAACGGGGGAAGCAAGCCAAAGGAAACGCGCGTTCTGCTTGGATCTAGCTGAGCTGTCGAGTGAGTGTTGCTTAAATCTGACATAAAGTTGTGGGTTTGATTAGCCGAAAAAGCAAGGTCCAAGTCGCCTCTGCTGTCCCCTTTTCTTTCTAACCAACTTTGCTTACTGTTCACTTCACATGATCTCTTTTTTTGTTGCCTGCTTTTGCAACTACTAGTGTAGTGGAGATTTAGCCTAACAACCAAATGGAAACATGGGAGACACATGAAAACGGAGCCTGACCTGTGTTCTTTCATTATCATCGTTAGTACCTGTATTGTTTTTGGAAAATGGTCTATGTTGAACTGTGTAAAGCCTTAACCTTTGAGATGGCACAAGACCAATGTGGTTGGGACTCTCAACATGCTCGGATTGGCGAAGAGGATCAATGCCAGGTTCCTCCTCACCAGCACCAGTGAGGTCTACGGTGATCCCCTCCAGCATCCTCAAGTGGAGACTTACTGGGGCAATGTCAACCCCATTGGTAATAAACTACTCTCATACTCCATCAGATCAATTTGTTATGTTTCTTGGATCTAGCATGTTTCGGTAGCTTATTGTTAGTTGAGATCAAAGAACTATCCAAGTTGGACCACGGGTATTATTGGAGCTGTCCGATCGTCGCTTATAGCAAACTGTTGCCTACCATACTAGTGCTGTTTCTCACCATACATATCCTACATTCATCAATGCCATGTTTTGCACATCATTGAGAGTACATTGATTGAACATACACTCTTAGATTTGGCCATTAGAGGTTACCCAAATTTATTATTCGGCACCGGTAGTATAAAGTGGTAGAAGAAGGAATTGCCCATCTAAAATGGACATATTCTTGAATTGAAGCATACTGTTGTATGAAAGAGGCATGGTTTAGGTAAGTGGAGGAAACCGATACTGGGATCTTGCCCGCTGGAGATGCTGGCCACGGAATCTTAGATGGGTAGGCTCTTGCATGCTTTGATTCTCTTTGGTGGAAAGGGACAAAGCTGGTTGGTGGAATTTGCTCCGAGAGGGCCACTTGGTGGTTCTCTTTTTAATAAAGGAACAGGGGAACAACACTACGCTTGACCAATTATGCTTAACCAAACACCCACCAACTGAGACATCTAAAATAATCAAAAGAACAGAGCAGAAATGAGGGAAGTTTGTTGAGCCAGATAGTTACAGCTAACACTTTGTCCCATGTTTTTTTTTTCCCTCTACTACTGTTTAATTTATTCTTAACATGGTAAGGTTTGGTTTTACTGATGCATGTGTTTCTCTGAATAACAGGTGTGAGGAGTTGTTACGATGAGGGCAAGCGCACAGCTGAAACTTTGACCATGGACTATCACCGTGGTGCCAACCTTGAGGTATAATGCAGTCTCTCTCTTTGCAAAATGACTTTACGTTCTGTTCGTTCATCTGAAAGTAAATGTTAATTTCTGCTGTTGGTTTTTTCTGTTTCAGGTTAGGATCGCTCGTATCTTCAACACATATGGCCCTCGCATGTGCATCGATGATGGCCGTGTTGTCAGCAACTTTGTTGCTCAGGTATAATTCACTCTTTAACTGTCCTAATTTTTTTCAGAAGGATGCAAATCATTGTTCAGTTTAAACTGAATTGGTCTATCTGCAATTATGGTTACAGGCTTTGAGGAAGGAGCCTTTGACGGTTTACGGTGATGGCAAGCAGACCAGGAGTTTCCAATATGTCTCTGATCTGGTGAGTTTTTCTCTCTACTGCACTAAGCATATCTGAAATCTAATAAGCACTTGGGAAGACAGTAATACTAATGACAATGTCAACAGAAATAGTTATGATCTGAGGTTTATCCTCCTACTTCTCTAGTTGTGGAATGTCGCACAGCGCTGCATTTCTTGTACTGATTTTGGTCTCCTCCCAGGTTGAGGGATTGATGAGGCTCATGGAAGGTGAGCACGTAGGGCCATTCAACCTGGGTAACCCTGGTGAGTTCACCATGCTGGAGCTGGCCAAGGTTGTCCAGGACACCATCGACCCTAACGCAAAGATCGAGTTCCGTCCCAACACCCAGGACGACCCGCACAAGCGCAAGCCTGACATCGGCCGTGCCAAGGAGCTCCTTGGGTGGGAGCCAAAGATCCCTCTCCACAAGGGTCTTCCCCTCATGGTCACCGACTTCCGCAAGCGCATTTTCGGTGACCAAGACAGCACCGCCACAACCACCGGAGGCCAACAAGGGTAGAAGGAGGAGGCATAAGACTCTGGAAATTTTGATGGCCTGCTTTCTAGCTGCTTGGTTAAGCTCCTTACTGACAAAAGGCATGGCCTCATAGTTAGTTCCTCTGGAGCTGTTTGTTACTAAAAATACCTTGGTTGATGATGCTGCTGCTGCTGCCTGTGATGTCATTCTTTTTTCTTGTAATTTTTTCTTCCTCCTCTCAGTCTCTCTCATCTATACGAAACTTCAGTTGGACATAAAAGTTGTGGATCTTCTGATTCTTTGTTGAGATGATAGCATTATATGGTATAAATTACATGTTCTCTCAGAAATTTGTATTTTGCCAGGCTGCTCGCTCTAGGCTGGCAGCTGGTGCATGTTCAAACTGAAACAAACAGAAACTGAAACTAAAAATTTCTCTGAACTTGTTCATGACACTGTTTGCATCACAACATCTGCATTCCTTTCATTTTGTATATCAAGGGAGTTCTTTTTTTTCCCCCTCTTTCTATATTTTACATCCTACATTGCTGGGGATTTGCTCGGCCGGTTAGGCCGCAGAGGAAGCCGCCGGCGGCGCCTTGCCGCGGCGGCTCAGGCGACACTGGGCTGTCCGCCGCGGCGGCGGCGGCGCTGTCGGTGCAGGCCGCCGGCGGGGTCATGCTCGCCCTGTCCTGGCGGTGGCTGCGGCGGTCGAGCCAGGCGACGATGTCGGAGAAGACGAGGTGGACGTTGTGGTCCGGCTCGCCGGCGGTGAGGCCGTGCCACATCCCCGGGTAGAGCTTGATGGTCTTGTCGGCGCTGGCGGCGCGCTCGTACAGCGCACGGCTCACCTCCGGGTCCGTCACCGTGTCGGCCTCGCCGTGCAGGATGAAGAACGGCATGCTCACCTGCCACCCACCACGAAAAACCACAATGTTCAGAAACTCACACTCTACATATGTTCAGAGTTCAGTCACTGGCACTCTTGACAGAGCTGATGCATCAATTCATGGCAGATGATAATCTTGTCAGATGGATCAGTCAGGGTTTTTTTTCACCTGTGACAAGCTTTGCTCGACGCTGATGCTGGTTCGCAGCAGCTCCAGCGCCGTCTTCAGCCTGGGCTTGTCCTGGTAGATCAGCTTGTTCTTCCTGATCTGCTCAATTGTTCACAAGAAAACAGTTTCAGAAAACAGAATCTCTCTCTCTCTCTCTCTCTCTTTTTCCTACATTCTTTGCTCAAAACACACAAGATCTCGCAGCATGATTAGGTCTGAATCTTGCATTCTGACAATACAAATTGGTGAATTGCTCAAACGTTTGAACCTTTTCGCGCTTGATGGGGTCTTTGAAGGCAGAGTCGATGACGTCCTTGGTGGGGACGATCTTCCACTTGGGGATGATCTCCTCCACCTGCGTCAGGAGCGTCACCACCAACGGATGCGGCTTCACCTTCTCCGATATCTGAAACACGATCAATCAAATTTAGCCATACCATATATGCCATCAGATTGCTGCCAAGTGCCAAGCCCTGAAATTCAGCAAGAACAGAAATGCAGAACAGAAACAGAGAGAGAGAATCCATGTGAAACCTTGCACATCGGCGCGACGAGGACGGCGCCGTCCCAGAAGGTTGGGTCCTTGCGGTGCAGCAGCAGCGCAACCGCGCCGCCCATCGACTCCCCGTACAGGAACCGGCTCTTGTCTCTGTACTCCTCCAGCTCTGAAAAAAGTATATTTGATAATCTAATTGACATCTAATTTGGAAGTTTTTATACCGGTCAAAGGTAAAAGCACACCGGTTTAACAGTATCAAGTAGAAGTAAAAAGGAACGGAGGGATTACATTTTGATATGACACTTAATAAATGTAGTGCCACCCTAAAGACCATCAGAAAGTTTGTTATAGATTTTGATATATGTATTCTTTTTTCTATAATTTGGTCAAAGACTCAAGTTATGGAAGTTTGACTTAGAACAAAACTAAAACATTTTGCTATACTAGATTTCAATATGATACACTGAAACTTCATTCTTGGAAACACCTTTTTTTTTTTACATGTCATTCTTGAAAACATTTGAAACTCTGAATTGAAACACAGCACCATCTGCTCTTTCCAGTGACTACTGGTAATTTACTTGTGATGGTAAAAGTTCAGAGGCAAAATGGAGTAGAAACAGATGAAGATCAGAAGAGGTTTTTTTTTTCTTTACCACATATTGATTTGAAGAATCTGTCGCAGTCATCGACAAGATGCTCGAACTTCTGGATGTAGCATCTGGCACCCATGGACTTGCCATGCCCCTCATAATCGATGCCGAACACGCCGTAACCCGCCGTGGCCAGCTCGACCCCACATGCTGCCAGTATCACAATGTCCCCCACCATTAGAACACACAGCATCATGCTCTCTGATTGATTGCTTTCCCATGTGACAGTAATTAATTAATTAACCAGCTGATAAATAATTCTCATGGCCCAGCGATTTTTTTTTTGCCAGCCCAAAAATAATTCTCACGAGCTAAAAGTGGCTTTGAAAATTAGGCCCATTACATGTTTGCAAGTTTGCAAACACTAGTTGAACACAGTTACCATCATCGTTGACAACAGTATCTGAAACCCTTGCTAGCTATCCCAACATTTTTCGGCGTAGGCTGTGTTTAGTTACATTTAAACTTCTAAAAATTCCGTCACATTAAATATTTAGATACATGCGTGGAACATTAAATATGGACGAAAAAAACCAATTACACAGTTTGCATGTAAATTGCGAGATGAATCTTTTGAGCCTAATTACGCCATAATTTGGCAATGTGGTGCTACAGTAAACATTTACTAATGACTGATTAATTAGGCTTAATAGATTCGTCTCGCAGTTTACAGGCGGAATCTGTAATTTGTTTTGTTATTAATCTATGTTTAATACTTCAAATGTTTATCCGTATACTTCAAAATTTTTACACCTAAACAACTAAACACGGCCGTAGACAGCGAAAAAAGAGAAACAGTTTGAGCACATGGCACTGACTCACTGAATGGCTCTATTCGGACACGCTAGCTGCTGCTGCAGCAGTTCAAACCGGCTGCCAGCAGTAGCCATTCATGACTGCAGCCGCTGCGGCAGCAAGGCTAGGCCAGCCTAGATTAGGGCATCGACAATGTGAAAGAAAAACAGATAATATGCATTAAATGCAACTTTCAAACCGGGTCATATACATCGTGGAAACTGATAACAACTGCTACCGGGTCATTGCCCTATTGCCGGCAAGAAGCAAATAAAAAAAATAGTTGTATTGTTTGGTCACAGAGGTTCACATCTATGTTTTCTATGCATGGGCCCACCTTATACTCTCTACCTTAGGTTTATACATTGTGGACTTCGGTTATAGCTATTGTCACCTGATCACTGGATCCACACTATTGCTAACTTGTGGTATAAACATCGCTCATGCCCTACTAGAAGGTATTATGAAGTATTACATTTGGCAGAAATACCTTAGTTTTAGGAAGCGTCAATAAAAACAATCATAAATATTGATGACGTAAGAATAATGTTATTAGATTTACCGTTAAACAAACCAACATGATATGCAACTCTTTTTATTTAAAATTATTTATTTTTATAAATGTTATTAGTCAAAGTAGCATATTGAAGATCGTGTTAAAGTCCGGAAGTGTTTATATTTCTAGGTGGCTTGGGAGTATTTGAACAGGACATTCAGCTCCAGAATGATGATGGCTCTTAACCCTGGGACAGTTTCTGAAGATGTGTACATGCAGGACCACAAAATTCAGGCACTGTGCATGGTGCATAGACAAAACAGTTTTTTTTTTTAGAAAATATAGGCACAGCAGTCAACAGGCAGGTGCCTTTTCTGTAATCAAATGCGAGAAACCTTCATTTAACTAACGTGATGTATCTTTCTAACAACTGTTAATGCAATAGTTCGATCACTGGGATTTGCAATGCTGAAGTTGACATAAGAGAGAAAGAACCACGACAGTATTCCTAAACAAATCAAATGGCTGTTTGCAGAAGTGGTCACGGAAATTAGGGTTGTTGGATGGTAGCTGGGTAGTCAAGATTGCTGTTTTGTTTTCAGTATGAAAGTGACTTGCTTTTTTAGAAATTTATGGCAGAAGAGTTGGGTATCAGGTCAAATTATTATCAATGAGTTTTTGAAAAGTATCCAAGCCTTATCCTGTACACTACACTGATTAGTGTGCAATCAACTGAACATGTGCTAATATGAAGCTTTTGTACTTTCTGAACATGGATAAATTCGTAACAGAAAAATCTTAAGCCGGTCACAGCGAAAAAAAAAGTTTTGGGGCCATATGAAATAGAAATTCCACAGTTTATGCAGCAAACGATGGAAACTCTTCCAAACCAAAATAACTCTTTGACTATCTATTCTCATTTTGCTCTTTACTTCAGGTCATATTTAATAGATCTCTCTAGACCAAAATGGTAGAACCAATGATACCAGTAAACTTCTGATTAAGGCAAACACAACTTCTTATTAATCCTTGACGTTATTTCATATTAATTGTCATCGCTTTCATTGTTCCGGTAGGCTAAAATCGTAAAACAAAAGTATCCAAATTGATGAACTCAAGTAGTGTGTTGCTATCTCTGGCTTCTTTTTCAAAAGCATCTTTAGCTTGCAGCCAAACAAAAAGAAGCCCATATATATCACCTCAAGTGAAAGGAGTGTTGCTAACCACCACCTTAATTATATTTAACGACCCTTAGCAGAAGTGTTAGCCTCAAAGCGAGAAACAGAGCAGGTAAACTCTGGAATAGGTCAAGCAAAGATTATGAAATCCCAACGTAACTTCCATGAAGAGGAAACAAAGAGGGAAAAAAACAAGGGACAGAGAACCTAAACTCTGAACTGAACATCTCATTTTGGGAATAATTATTGCTTTGAATCTGAATGACTAAAACTACCCTACAATCATGACTAACAACTGAAAAACATATGAAAATATTAGAAGAGGCACAGTAACAGTTCTTATCTCTAGTTAGATAATGTGTTCTTTTTTTTTTCTCATCAAAGTTTATGCAGATGATGTTGTGCATGTGTGACAAGTTATTGATGGATAAGTGGCATTGAATTGTTCAGATGAGCAGTTCACAGATCAAAACCATTTCATTGCTTCAGCTATATATTGTAAAGCCATGGGAACTAAATTAAAGTCCATTAAGGCAGTGTATCTATCACCAGAATTTTTATAATCATTCCAGCTCCCTATCAGAATTCATATCCCCCCTACACGGCAGCTTTAATACAACTTGCAAAGTTTCCTAGTCAAGAACACAAAAAAACGCCGACCCCACTATCATTGACGATAGCCACAACAACAACCACCACAAATTGATTATCACCTACGGGGTTTAATAGTAACCGTTAACCGGCTGCATGCATCACACTTTGTAGAGGCTAGGATAATTTAATTACATTATCTAAAAAATATATGTTATCGTGAATTTTATTGTTTTTATTCAACTGTGCCATTTGGTCTTGTATTGTTCCTATCTTATAGGTAACTTCATGACATAAAAAAAATGTTTGAATTAGGTCCACAAGTATTTCAGGTGCATTTACTGAGGGTCACCATAAATTTCCTCAATTTTTCGCCGGGCTAAATTTCCTCCTAAATTGATATGGTATCAGAGCGGACACTAGCGGACATCTCCTATTTTTGTAAGAGTTTGTTACTACGAATAGCACGGCTATTTTTCCATTCATGAACAGTGACTACAGTGAAGGAGATAGATCATATATCAGTTGGGCCAATACGGCAGAAATTCAGGAGAATGCTCTTGGTACCAGAAAGAAAAAAAAGATTAGGACCAGTGCTTTGTCTCCCATGCTATCTACATGTTCTCTCTTAATGATCACAATCAATGAGTACGTAGAATAGGCCTAGACGAATAAATTCGATTCATGTGAAGTCACGGATGATGCAAGAACAAGATAATATGTACTGTACTACTATATAAAAAGCCAATATCCCTAAAAACCAGGGAATAATATAATAAGTAATAAATATTCTAGATCAGACATCAGCCAAGTACGCTAGCTAGCAGCATGACTCACACACTTCAAAGCATGCTTTCTCATCCTGACGACCGGAAGAAGAATTCAGAGAAAAATAAACAAATTCAGAGCTTTCAGACAGCAAGTAGGCGAAGTATACCTTTCATGAAGCCACTGACCTCCATGCCGTAGCCTGAAAGCAAAAGAACAATCACTCACATGATATCGTCAAAGAATGAAACGGAACAGTAAAGGCTTCATCACTGAATATAGCTAGGCTACTGAAGTAAGCGATCGAAACGAATGGATGGATCGATCAGGCCTTCGATTTCTTGATTGTTGGTAGCAACTTGATCAGAGTTCAAGCGGTATATTATATATGTGTGTGTACCTACCATGGCAAAGGAAGATGAGCGCCTTGGGGGAGGAAGAAGCAGGAAGCCAGCCGCATGTGAAGAGCCGCAACCCCCTCGGATTCGTCACAAACTCCTGAATATATGAAGCAAATTAACACGCAAACCCATCAAACCTCGCATCATGAAGATGAACAGATCAAGATGAATCAACTTGTGCATGCATGTAGAACTGAATCGACCATCGCACATGCAACATTCGGCATATGAAATTCAGAAAGCAAGCAAGCAAGCAAGCATGCACATGCATAGTAATATACAGGAAATCTGGTCAGAGAAACGGGGGGAAGAAGAGATGAACAGAATCAGGTGCCTCACCTCATGGTACTCGACATCATCGGCCATCTCCTTTGTCATTCAATCACACCCAAACTAGAGGCGGCAAGAACGGTATGTATGCCTGTATATATATACACACTACTGTGCCTTCTTGAATCGAAGGAAGAAGGGCAGAGGAGAGTGACAAGAGCTAGTCTCTCTTTCGCATGCAAGGAATAGTAATATGTCAGAGGCAATCCCTACACATGCAGCAGCAGCTATATATCTATCTGCACACTTGGTTTAATTATCTCAGAGAGATAGAGAGATGAGAGGAGATAAGAGCGAGAAAGATTGATCAGGCAGGACGAGCAAGACGACGACGAGGAGGAGCAAGAGGAAGGGAAAGGTACGTTGTATAGCTACTCGCTAGCGTGTGGAGGAGACGCAACCAGGACTGCCCATGCGAGCGCACGTCGGTTAAGAAGAGAAGAGAGTCCCAAGGGAAGAGGGGATCGAGAGGAGATGATGATGACGAGTTGACGGCGGCGACTGGGGTGGTGGATGGATCTCCTGCGGGCTGGAGCAGTTGGGGGACAACCTGTGCCTGTGTCTCTTGTGTTCATTCATTGCTATGGATGGATGGAAAGATGTTGCCATGCCATTTTGGGTATTGGTGCCTTGGTGGTGTATAAAATATTTCCTTATTTTACTGTTTATTCCTTTAGAAGATGGAGAATAATGAGTTCTTAATTTGATTGCATATCAGCTAGGGAATAATGCATAATTATTATACAAATTTGCTATAGGAGTTTGCTCCAAATAAGGAAGCTATTTGCTTTCTTCTTTTTCCCCCTCTTGGTGTTGCTTTGTACATATGGGACCTAGGTAATAACTTGATCAATTCTCCTGTTTTATATCTCGGTAGTTTCATGTAGTCAACTTTATATTACGAGTGAGTACGTGTTCTTAAGCACAATAGGCGCGTAGGACGAATGGACGATACATCGAAATTAAGAAAACGGTGGAAGCATGAGCACCGAGAAATAGCTTTGAATATAACACAATGCGACCAGTGGCTCTGTAGGTTGTTGGGAGTTTGATTTGGCCTCATTCGCTACTCCTCCCCTAGCAAGGTACAGGGTGTAGTCGTCAACAATTTCTTCTCCATCGGCCAAAGGCTAGCACCTCCATCTGGAATCTTACATCATCGTTTATTTCACTTTTTACTCCTTCGATTGAAATAGCTCTAATTTATTTATATTGTTGGTACATATGGTCTAGCGTTTCCATTATCTAAAAAATTTATACTCTGATGTTGGGTTCAAACCAAAAGATTTTTTCATTGCTTTTAGTTCGACCAAGATACAACTCTCTTCACATCGTATGGATTTCATAGGGTTAACATTGATGAATATAAATTGCCACAAAAGATTGTTTTTAAGTTGTCTCTTAAAGGCCCACCTACCTTATCTCCATTTTCTTTCTTCTCCACTCACATCCTCTTTCTTTGAGAACAATCATCAGAATCAGATTCTTTTTTAAGCCCTTTCTCACCTTCGTATTCTCCTTTTAATTTTCACTCAGACAACAAATACGACATAAATAGACTACATATATATTGTACAAACCCTGAACACTGCTAGCGAAACGTATAGCTGAATACCACTTAATGCCTAATTAATTTTAATAAATCATTTCAAATAGTTTTTACTAATAAGATCGTATCCTCTCAAGTAGCAATACTTCACTCCTATGAAATAAATAAGCCCGGGCCCCCGGGAGACACATGGATGCATGGCCGCAGGGGATCTGGGTGTGTTGGTCAGAAGGTTCCGTCTCGGTCTGTCCGGATCGTTGCGAGATCGCTTCCGCTTTTCGATCAGTGAGGCCATATTTTATTTTCTTAATCTCTCCGTCCTAAAAATATAATATAAGTATTTTTAGACTCTGACACGATCTCTGATATACTACTTTAACCAATAATACTTATTAAAATAAGATTTTTTTAATAAAAAGAGTTACATATTATGATAGTTTATTTAATAATAAATCTAGTAACATCAATTTTACATGGTTAATCTTTTTTTCTTTTTTTATTAATGGTCAAAGTTAAAAATGTTTAATTTATTATTATGCTAAAAAATATTTATATTTGGGGGGAGAGAGAGTAATTAATTACACACATGCAAACGTGGATGCTTTATTACTGGACAGAACCAGTTTATTATGTCCAGCAGGTCGCACGCATGCATTGGACGTTGACTTATGATCCTGCGTGTTTATTTACCTGCTCTCTCTTACTTTATCCAGATGACACAGCGAGACATAAATCTCACCGAGAGATGAGATTAAGTAATCAGAGGAATTGCAATCTCAAGGGTAAGTTCAAACATAAGTGGAGGCATTATTATATTCATCCTCCATACAACACTTTGGCTAGGCCTTCTAGCTAAATTAGCAAGTTCATTCGCTGCATTATTGCACCCTCTACCGATCCGACACACGTACGTGTACCTAAATGAGATTCATTAAACCTCTAATCTTCAAAACAGTCGCACAGCACTGAAAAATAACTAATCCAGCAGAGAAAAAAACAAACTCATGTAGCCTAAAAAAGTAGGAGTATGTCATAATTTGAACCACTAAAACACCATTTATAGGTGTAGAAACCATCTTTGGTCGGTCCGATAAAATCCACAATAGTCTCGGATCCAAAAAGAACCGGGACTAAAGATTGTTTTTAAGTCCCGGTTATAAAAATTTTGATCTTTAGTCACGGTTGGTGTTACCAACCGGGACTAAAGATGATCTTTAGTCCCGGTTCATCTCTTGTCAGATGTATGTCAGGGGCCGAGGATCTTTAGTTAAGTCCCGGTTGGTGTTAATAACCGGGACTAAAGATCACCACTTTAGTCCCGGTTGATAGATCAAGATGATCTTTAGTCCCGGTTGGTAATACGAGCCGGGACTAAAATTAAACACGTAGTATATAATCCCTATCCCTTATCCTCTCAACCACAGTTACGGATCGAATCTCACCCCTCTCCTTAGATCCATCCTCTCTAACTCTCTTCCTCATCCCCTCTTCTCCAACTCCTCCCCTTCCTCCTCTCCTCCCCCTTCTCCCCTTCCTCCTCCCCTTCCCATCCGGCGGGCCGGCCGGCGGCGGGCGGCGGCCATGGCGGGCGGCGGGGCGGCGCCTGGCGGGACCGCGCTCGGCAGCGGGCGGCCGGCGGGGCCGCGCCCGGCGGTCGTGGCGACCGGCGGTGGCGGCGGCATTTTTTTTTAATTTGTGATGATTCACTGAGATGTATTTGACTGAGAAGTTATAAATTTGTGATTCATTATTTGGATCTGTGATGTTTTTGAGTAATTTTGTGATTCATTGTTTGGATCTGTGATGTATTTGAGTAATTTCTTAGGATATTGTGATGTATTTGATTTGTGTGTATAAGTAACTTTATGATTTGTGATGTGGATTTGGTGATGTGAATTTGGATGCTAGTTTGATTTGGGGATTGATTTGGAGATTTACCTACTTGATTCGGGAGAAAATAAAAAGGAAAAAAGAAAAAGGGACCAGCTGTACTGCCCGCTATTGTCTCTTTAGTCCCGGTAGTTAACACCAATCGGGACTAAAGATTCCCAACCGGGACTAAAGAATCTTTAGTCCCAGTTATTTCAACCGGGACTAAAGATGTCCATCTTTAGTCCCGGATCCTTACTCCCGGTTGGAAAACCGGGATTAAAGGGGGGTTCCCAACCGACAATGAGAAGTGATGACGTGGTTTATTGTGGTAACTTCGTTATAACATTAACTATAAAACTCATTTTTGAGAGAAGAAAAAGATAGAGATCATTTAAGGGTTAAAAATAATTGAGGTGATATGATTTAATGAGATAAGAGATAAATAATATTAACTAACTGATAATGAACTATAAAAAATATAGGATAATATAAAAAATGATGAAGAGATATATTGAAATATTATGTAAATTATGTAGCATAATGATTTAATGTGTTTGTATTCTAAAAGCTCTAAAATTAATAAATTATAAAATTATAGATAATATAACATGATTGTATGATATTTAAATATAATAATTATTAGTGGATGATGATGCGATATATTTGTACGTAAAGTTTTAGGATTTAATGGGTGATAAGGCATAAGCTAGGGCGAACCTTGAACACAATAGGACATAGCATGGGCTTGAGGTTGAAAGCGCATGGACCTGGCGTTAAATGAAAAGGTATGTCTAACTTGATCTATTGTGTAACTACGGTGAATATATATAACAACCTAAAATAATATTTACTTCTGTTTCTTGTTATTTTCTTACTGCATGTCTCATTTTATATTTTGTACCGGGTGTCTCAAATTCTTAGGTATGGCCTTGTGACAATGCTTAAAAGACATTATTTATTTGTGAAATGCAAACCGATGAGTATCTCACAAAAGTTCTTCTCGAAAGTGGCGCGTTTTTGATACTCCATTAGTTTCATAATATCCATTAGTTTCATAATATAAGTCGTTTTCACTTTTTTTTTAAGTTAAACTTGTTTAAGTGTAACCACGTTTATAGAAAAAATTAACGTCTCTACACCAAGTTAGTTCCATTAAAACCAATATTTGATATATTTTAATAATACGTTTGTTTTGTATTTAAATATTGTTATATTTGTCTAGAAACTTAATCAAACTTAAAGAAGTTTGACTTAAAAAATTTTAAACGACTTATAATATAAAATGGAGGTAGTAGTTTACAAGTCGTAGGGAGTGGTTTACTAATATTCACTTATATAAAAATCCCCTAAGAGAAAGAGAAATGTGCCTGAAGTCTGAAGACATGCAAAAAATGGAAAAAGTACACCGAAGGTCCCTCAACTTATCATGGGAATAAAAAACGTCCTTGAACCGTAAAACTAGATATGCGGAGTCTCTTAATTAACTATATAAAACCGGTCACCCGAGATCTTTCGGTGGTTTTGACCCCGGTTTTAGTCTACGTGGCGGCTGAGTCAGTGTGGGACCCACATGTCAGCGTGCCACGTCAACTTTCCCCTTTCTTTTTTTCTCTTCTTTTTTTTACTTCTCTTTGCCGCCGGGGAGTAGCAACAGGCGGCAGCGAGCGGGGCTGAGTGGCGGCCGGTGGAGGCGGCGTGTGAGCGCGTGGCGGCCGGGAGGCGAAGCATGGCGCAGAAGAGGCGATGCCGCGGACGAACGCGTTGCCGACGATGGTGTCGGCGCACGACATGAGGCCGAGCTCGGAGATGATGGCCTCGGTGGCGGTGGCCTTGGTGGTGGCGGGTGCGGAGGTCGGGAGGCGGAGCATGGCGCAGAAGAGGAGCGTCTCGCGAATTGTGAGGTGGGGTGGAGCACGTCGTCCTACGCCACTAACCCTGTTTGCCGCTGCAAGGTGCGACACGGCGCGCGCCCCCTTCACCGCCGCCACCACCGTGGTCGCCCGCTCCACCTTGACGCCACGTCGATGAATTGAGCACATCAAGCATCCAACCAAAGTTCAAAATCACCTCAACCACACAGAGCAGCATTTATCTATATCATCGATATCGCCGTCCGCCGGCCGCCGCGTGCTCGTCCTCCTGCCGCCACCGCCGCTCCGCACCTCCGCTCCACTCTGCTTCGCCGGCTGTTGTGCGCTCGCACGCCGCCTCCGCCGGCCGCCACTTAGCCCCGCTCGCCCGGCCGTCTCCGAGAGAGGAGTGCGAGAGAGAGAGAGGGGGAGGAAGGGAGAGAAGAGGGGAAAGGGAGTTGACGTGGCACGCTGATATGTGGGGCCCACGCGCCACGTAGGTCAAAACCGGGGTCAAAACCACCGAAGGACATTAGGTGACCGTTTTGTATAGTTAAGGGGCCTCACATATCTGGTTTTGCGGTTTGAGGATGTTCTTTATCCCGTTAACAAGTTGAGGGACCTTAGGTGTACTTTTTCCGCAAAAAAAATTAGGATCCACCACGCAGTTTTGGAGTTGCTTACAAGACCAGGCCGAAATGAACGCAGCACAAATTCAGGCCCAAAACACATCTGAGGCCGGTCATATATACTCCTCTCACACTGCCCCATCGACTGAACTCTCAGATCTTTCTCCAACAGGTCCGAGTCTGACAATGCTGACCTGAACTTTCACTTAAAAAACGATTTTTTTAAGGAAAAAACGATATTACTAGTTGAGATTGCCTGGGTGTATCTTATATATGTAATCGATACTGTGGGTAAAAATTCTTGCTCTGCGGCTAGCATGCAGCAGCACCTGGATTTTTTTTGTGTTTGTCCTTCTTAAAAACTTATTTTATAAATATATCTTTAAAAAAGTTATTCAACAGATCATTTTCTCGGCGCTAGTGACCCCATCGATGAGGTCTAACGTCTCAGTGCTAACGACGCTAGACGCTAGCGTCGACATCCTTACCCCGCTAGCAGCCAAGGTACAGAGGTGTTGGCGCTAGCATCAAGAACCTATTTATAAAAAGAATTTAAAAAAGATTAAAATATTAATATTTTTCTAACAAATATGTTCTGGACGTAAAAAAGCTTACGCCGAGCACCTATCTATAAAAAATAATCCTTTTTAATTTTTTTTCTTACAAATAGGTCCTTAGTACCAATATCATTAGCACCGAGATATTTAACCTCGGCGCCAATAACCCTTCATGCAGGTGTTCAAATGTTCGATGTGATAGGGTGAAAAATTTTGGGGTGGGATCTAAATAGGGCCTTAGTGGCAGGATAAAAAACAACTAATTACACACATTGCGACTAATTTGCGAGACGAATCTTTTAAACTTAATTGCTCCATGATTTAACAATGTGGTGTTACAGTAAACATTTGCTAATGATGGAATAATTAGGCATAATAAATTCGTCTCGCAGTTTACAGACGGATTTTGTAATTTGTTTTGTTATTAGACTACGTTTAATACTTTAAATGTGTGTCCGTATATCCGATGTGACACGCCAAAAATTCTTACCCTTGGATCTAAACACAGCCTAAGAAAAATGATCCTCTCCTAGAATAAATTTTCCAAAAGTCTATTTGTAACATAAGTTTTTAAAAGAACCAAAATATAAAATAAAAATCCAGGCAGCAGCACACCAACTAGCTTAGCTAGTTGGTACTATCTATACTCTACTATTTCAAAAGACTAGTCTTGATGATGGGTCTTCCTCCACCACCGCCCGTTGACATGTGGTGGCCATAAGGGTGCACCACATGAGGTCATTGTTCTTACTTATCGATCTCTTCATGACCAACTCCCCCTTCCGTTTAAACTTTGAAAAGGAGAGAGATTGGGAGAGGGTCACCTCTGTAATTTTTGGAATTGCTTTTTTTTACATCGATTCAAGTAACATTTTAGGTTTTCTTTGCAATTCTAATAAACGGTTTACACAACACAATTTATCATCAATGATTATTTCGTTGTCACGTTGAAGAAACAATTCGTTAGCTCAGACTCATTATCCTAAGGATGGCCTTTTTTTTTTAAGATGAAGAATTAATCTTGTTTGAGCCAAGTAGAGACAAATATATTTTTTACAACTGCCAACTATAGGAGGTTTGTTTATTTAGATAAAATGCGTTGCAACGCACGGGTACTAGATGTAACCGTATAAGTTAGTATTGTACATGAATATATCTAGGTAATTTACTAGCGTATTTTTGTAATTAATTTCTTATCTAGCTAGCTTTATTAAAGCAGGTTCAACAGTATCGCCGGCCGGCTGCCGGCTCCATCCATCTTTGCAGCTAGCTAGTACTAGAGCCAATTTATACAATAGAAACTTATACAATAAATTAGCTCTTGTGTTGATCATATATCACTAATCAATAATTAATTCTGTACATATATTAATGTACATGATCCAGGCTGAACTCAATTCCTGTGGCCGTGTCTGTGCACTGTGCTAAATTAACGAGTCACGACATTCACAGGCCTTAGCAACTCATTGCCAGCATGTCGGCCACCCGCATCACCATGAAGGCATTCAACAGAGGAGAACAAGAAAAAGGGAAAAATGGAAGAGTCGAATAGATTACACGTTGACAACTCAAATTAGTTCTAAAAGAAAACAACTCAAATTAACAAGCTGCATATTGCATGCTCTCGTTGGTGATTAGACCAGGAGAGCGAACGGTGCTCACCACGCGCTCAACGATGGTGATTGAGCTTGCTTCCGCAGAACCCCTGCTCGACACTCGACAGGTCTCGGCCAGGAACTCCATTGCAGTTGCGCGATTTGCAGACCCATCGATCTGCAGGTGCCCGGCATCGGGACGTTCAACCGCCGGCGTCTATAAAATGCTAGGAGGATATTGGTTGGGGGAAGACGAACACGAGGCTGCCGGCGGCGGCATCGACCTGGCTAGCAGTCAACAAAGATGCAACTAGATGGGCCGGCTGAAGGAGGAAGCAAAAGAGAAAACCACATAAGATCCCACGGGCATATCAATGGACCCACAAAAATTGTTTTTAATCAGCTCCCCACGCGTTGAAAGAAGAGCCCGGTGATAGATTTGTCGCCCGTTTGTTTCTCTTTCCTCATTTCTCTCTCCTATATAATGATATGATATTTTTTTGGAGCCTGCTGCATCAGTCTATTATACCTGCTCTTAGTAATTGCGAGCTTTGGTAACCATCGTATCTTATATGGTTGATAATAAGATCACTTCTTCCACCTTGCGACTTGTAGCCGGTGGAGTAGTAGCTAGCAGAATTCATTTGCTTGGCTAGCTAGCTGCTCCGGAGCGGCCTAGCTCTTGTACTCTAGCTTGTGCACAAGAACATGTATTCCCAATGCATGCAAAGCTTACAGCTGTCGACACAGACAGCCGAAAAATAGAGAAGTACACCTATTCAATACAGGCAAAAACCAACTAATCGTGTACACATCACATACGTATTAGTCTTCAAAAAAGTATAGTATTGGATACAAATATATATGGCCATCTCCATGCAAATATGCAATAATGTCACAAGAAAGGAGTAATGCCTTGTTCTCTAACACATCTTGATCGATCGTGCATCTTTTTCCTTTTGGTACAGCTGAAAGTAGCCATAGTTGCAGGCTCTGTTGCCTTAGTGTTCACTATGCACCTATACAGAAACACAGAGAATTAAGAAGAAATTGAAAGAGATGCATATAAATGTTACTAGCACTAGTAGTAATTTGGCAGTTTAAGTACACAAACAGAGGTATAACCAAATTGTTGCTAATTGAACAGTAATTAAACTAGGCCCTATAACCAAAGTCTAAAGGTGTTACTCCTACTAATTAGTACGTGCGCTGCACATCATTTCGGCTAGTCAATGATCCCGGCGTTTCTAAATATTTGACGCCGTTGACTTTTTTAAATATGTTTGACCGTTTGTCTTATTCAAAAAATTTAAGTAATTATTAGTTCTTTTCCTATCATTTGATTCATTGTTAAATATACTTATATGTATACATATAGTTTTACATATTTCACAAAAGTTTTTGAATAAGACTAACGGTCAAACATATGCTAAAAAATCAGCGGTGTTAAATATTTAGAAAATGGGGGAGTAGTATATATGCATGCATGTATCTAAAATAAAGCATCTACGTACACTATATTAATTAATAGATATCTTTGCAGATTATAGTATATCATCACTCGCTTTATGTACAAGCACAATATAATTAATTAGCAAACTAATGTGGTTTGAGATCGATCAATCAGTGGAGATGGTGAAGAAGAAGAAGGTGAGAAGGCCATGGTGGAGAAGGGGAGCACGTGCATTCGATCACCATGGTCGTCAGAGCTTGTTAATTAGCTCGACCAACCGGTGTGCATTTTGCACGTACCCTGCTTCTCCAACAAGAACCTACTCACCTGTAGATCGATAGCAAGAACAGCAAACACTTTTCTCTTGTAATCGATCGAGAGAGGATGAGGAAGAAGCTAGGTGAGATCGATGCATGGATGCATGAGGAGAAGAGAAGAAGGTAGCAACATCGATCCATGCATCAGTGGAATTAATGAATGAACTGAAGTGCAATGCAGAGGTGGTGTAGTGCAAGTAGAGTAGAGAAAAGAGATTAGCGAGTGTGCATGCAATATGGCTCTCTAGCTAGCTGTGATGCTGCCTGCTGGGTTTATATAGCCACAAGATGGCTACAGTAGCATCAACATCGAATGCATATTGATATCACACACACACATGTACTCCTACTCAGAGAGAGAGAGAGAGAGTATGTGGATTGTGGAGTGTTGGAGTGGGTTTGCATTGGCCACCTTTGCGGGGGGAAACGTGAGCTGATTTCATCGAGTATTCACTAGCGAACTTTGGGAGTAGCTAGCTAGCTAGGGGTAAAGATGGATGGATGGATGATGGATACTTTGCTTGCCATCCATGACCGGAGTTACCGGCGCCACATCTGCATTGGCCTTTTTGGACATGACTGCATATGTTTCTTGCGTTATGAACATCATCACGAATTGCTTGTGCCTTCGATCATGCATTCACATGTACATACATACATGCAGGAAGGGATTGCATTTGCATACCCCCTCCACCTTCTTTTATTAGATAATGAATTTTCATTAATCCGACCTCTATATGCACCAAAGATATACACAACCAAAAAGATACACGAGTTGACGAGTACTTAGACTCACAATTCAACGAGGAAGAAAACACACAACCAAAAAACGAAAAGAAAACCAAACAACCTCGGCACCTGCTTCTCTGCGTCTCGTCATATTCTCCTGAAACGGCCAGATTTGACAAGTGGAAGTCGTCTAGTTGTCACCGCCCCTAGTGCGCAGTCGATGCAAACCTCCGTTGGTGGCATCTTTATATATTTCAAGTAAACTGACGCCACACGCCGCTAGTTAGCCCACTTTCAACTGTCATCATTCGTCGTTTAGCCGGAACTAGCCAACCATACACGAACCGACAGATCGGCTTCCACTTCATCGGATTCACAGTGCTCAAACTGTCGCTGTCCTAGGCCGCCGCCGCCGACGAGAGCCGCCGCCATCTTCCGCAGCAGCCCTTAGGGCCACCGGCACCGACGGGACCCGCCGCTATCCCTAGGGCCACTGGCGCCGACGGGAACTGTCGCTGCCCCTAGGGTCGCCAGCGCCGACGGGAGCTGCCGGGCCACCGCCGCCACTGGGCCACCGCCGTGCTTCGCCGCCCCTACCACCTTCCAGAGGGATTCCATCGCCGACGCCTTGCCGCTCCCCACCACCCTCCCGACCACCTCCAGCCATCCCAAACCCACACGGCCAAGCGCAGGCCCAGCTGCCTCTGGCCGCCACCGCCACACCTCCACCTCCCCACCCCCCCCCCCCCAATCCTAGCCGCCGTGCAGACGCCGGTCAGCTCTGGTAGTGGCAGGGCCAGATCTGGCTGGGAGAGAGGAAGAGACGCATGGGGGAGATGAAGAGACACGTCGGTTCTTTGGATAATTTAAACCTACACTTTATTCTCTATAACAATGTGTGCCACCAATACCCCCTCCACCTAGCTAGTGTTAAGTTGCTCCGTATATGCATCTTCTTTTCATCGTTAATCGCTGATGATATGAGCTTTCTCGTCATATGGTTATCAGAGAAAAAAAAAGTAGAATTTTCTTTTCAGAATTGCTATTTAACCATCAAAAGTTTTCTAGGCATACAACCTTCGAAATTTCGACCATTTGAGCCGCTTCAAGATTTGTGTAGGTGGGGAGCTCAAATTTTCACGAGAGCACACCACAAAGTTCTTTATTATTACTATTTCAGTTACATACTCCATTCCAGAAAAATCAAATTATAGCAATAAATCTGGATACGATTTGATTCTTGAAGGATATACATGTAATTACTACATTCCAATTAGTTCATATTTGAAAGATTTTAGAGAACTATCGAATGTTATATTTTTTTTTAAAAAGAAAGGAACTCGTACTACTCGTACCATTGTACGTCGTACACTGAGTCGCTACTGATGGCAAACTGTGTGGCTTGCAGAAGCAAACCTAGCGTTGGATTTCTCTAATGATTCGTCGTCGTAGCTGTATAAAGCGAGTTCTCCCTCCGTCGCCAATAAAAAACCAACTTAATATTGGATGTGATTACATCCTAGCATTATAAATCTGTACATATCCTGTCCAGATTCATTATATTTAGTATGAGTCATAACTCATATCTATGTTTGTTTCTTTAGATACAGGGAGTAGGCAACAAGGAAGGGAAACTAGTACCAGTAGCTAGTAGAAGCTGATTCAGCTGTACAACTGCAGTACATATGATGCTGGCATGACCTCTTTCTTCTCCATGGGGCCATGCATGCATGATGTCTGAAGCTGTACATGAAGCAACAATCGAATATATACAGTACTGCATCTACTTATTTGCAATGATATATAGGTACAGTAGTACTGGTGTACCAGAGTTTACCGCAGCTGCTGTGTGTGCGTGCAGATCGGTCGTCACTCTCCAGGCCTTTCTTGGGAAGTTTCTTGTGTATAATAGCTGCTAAACTTTCTCCCAGTCCTTTGAGAGTGTGTCTCTGCGCTCTGCACGTGTTCAGACAAGTATATGGAGTAGGAGTGTACTCCTATGTGTGTGTACGTGGAACTTGTACAAGTACATCATTGCATCTTACACTTACGTATGGTGTATCTATCGTTGGATTCGATCGCAGGCCAGCAGTCAGCATGCAACTTTGTAGCTAGGGAACACGCAAGCTAGCTTGCATATGTGCTATATAGGCTGTGTTTAGTTCACACTGAGGTTTGAAAGTTTGGTTAAAATTGGTATGATGTGATAGAAAAGTTGTGTGTATATGAAAGGTTTGATGTGATGGAAAATTGGAATTTTGAAAAAAAAAACTTTGGAACTAAGCAGAGCCATATATACAAATCATTGTGTAACTTATTGGGAGCAATTTGATTAATTAGCTGTCTGAGATTTTAAGGTAAGTTAATCTCGATCAGTTTTGAATAGGTACGATACGATTGCTCCAAGATCAGCGGTGGACGCAGGATCTTAATTAGATCGGGGTATTCACAACCGATTGCAGGTTTCATGTGTCACTAATGTTTGGTGGTCTGGGGTTACTGGCCGGGTTACAAGTGATGTAAGGTAGAAGCTCAAGATGAGACTATTTTCCTTGACAAAAAATATCGAGAATGAAGCATTATTAGACTCAATAAAATACATAAAAAATGCTATACACAAGAACATTATGTCCAACTCTTGGACAGCCATAACGCACGCGAGTGCATGGCGTCGATCTCCGTAGGACCAACCCATAATGTTGCCTCATGCCGTCACGTGCCGAGCTGTTCTACCGTTTAGTCGTACACCGGTCGAACAAACAAAAGTCGGACATATATATAGTAGGGTTCAAAATATGTAATATATACATATATATCTAACATATATTATATATATTGAAGTTCTTTTATAAATACTGGGTATTCAAATGAATACCTGGGATCCGCAATAGGTTCATTATTGTCCAATATATGTGTATGAGTTATAAAAACCTAATCCCCATTGTTCCTGGCTACTCACACATGCCGCTTACACGCCTCACCCAAGTCGTTGATATAACCCTGCTCTTCATCTCACCGGCCCTGGTGTGATGCCGACAAAGGCCGTCGGCCACGCCCTGTCCAGTGTCCACCATGCTTGCTAGAATTCAAGCCATCGCCACGCCGTTGCCATTGATCAGCTATTTCTTTTTCTGCTCCCTCTTCTCTGTTATCTAATAGATAGCATAGGTGAGAAGCACCAACGGTGTGGTGGTGGAGTCGTGGGTGTATAACTCTACCCACTAAAGTTTAAATCCTTATGTCCACGAATATTACGCACATATTTTCGTGCATATATCTTAATTGGAGTGTCATCGCACATTTGTACCAAAATTTTCATATCAGTCAATATGTTCCAAAATTGTCAAAGACATTATATAGTTTCATTCCTAACACTGTCTAAAGTTGCAAACAGAGTTAATTCCTGACCTAATAGATCGAAATTCATCGGTGACTATATAAAATATTACGAAGAGCACGTCGCATGACACAACACAGGGAGAAAGCCGGTCGATCAATTAATCAAATACTCCATATGTATGTGTGTGTGTGTCTCTCTCTCTCTCTCTCTCTCTCTATATACATATATATATATATATATATATATATATATATATATATATATATATATATATATATATATATATATATGGCTGTTGATCGATCGATATTAATACAATTGGCGTGTAACAGTTACTAGTAGTTGAATAATAAGAAGCCACATGGCTTCCATCGTGTCTTGTTGTTGCGTGAGGTGGTGTTTGGATTCAGGAACTAAATTTTAAGTCTCTGTTATATCGGATGAATTTGAAGTATTAATCATAGACAACTTATAAAACTAATTATATAAATGAGAGCTAATTCGCGTGGCAAATTTTTTAAGCCTAATTAATCCATAATTAGTGTATGCTTACTGTAGCATCATATAGGCTAATCATGAGTTAATTAGGCTCAATAGATTCGTCTCGCGAATTAGTCCAAGGTTATAGAATGAGTTTTATTAATAGTCTACATTTAATATTTATAATCAGTGCCCAAACATCCAATATGATAGGAACTAAAAAGTTAAGTTCCATGTAAATAAAGGTCCATGACATGTGAGATGTGAGATGGGAAGATATATAGATCGATGGACAGATGGAATGATGGATGGATGGATAGCAAAGGGAGTAGATATAGAGATGGCTTGTGTTGACCCAAAATTGCATTCAATTGGGACTTGCATGCATGGAGATAGCTACTCCTATGCTTTAGCTTGACCACTGCAATGTTTGGATCATTTCTTTACACTTGTATATGCAGGCGTGAGCATTCAATCGATTGACAACGGCCGGTGTTGTTGCTGGCACTGCAAGTAAACAGTAAATAGGTATAGGTAGATTGATGGATGCTGCAGTGGCAGAGGGTAGAGTAGCTATAGGAAGGAGAGCGTACGTGAGCGTGCATCCCCATGATGATTGGGAGACGCCCTAACTTCACGGCTGCGACTATCGTGCATCGACTCTGCATTGCATCATCTGCAAGACCATCCAGTTGACTACCATCACATCACATCACATTTCGTGTTCTGATGATCAGCCCATGCAGGCATTCCCGTGCAGTGGATGATACTCAAATCATATATGTTGTGTTTAAGATAGTGAAAGTTTTATTAATCTTAATCGAAAGATCTGATGAAACTTTCGGTCTCCGCACTACGATAGTGCATACAACCAATATACTCCAACACACTCAAGAGAAGAGAAAAAAATCGGAAACGCTATATTTGTGCCACAAATTTGTTTGTTTTGCAGTCAGATTTTTTGACGGTTGATGTTGCCTTAAGATCTGTGTTATTGCGACGGCTTGGGACTGAGCCCAAATATCACGCTACACAGGCCCCCGCGTCATCCTCCCTCACGGCCGACACGGGAGGCGGAAACCACCGCCGCTGTCGTCCGCTACCCCCTCCTACCTCTGCTGCCTCGCCGCCGCCCGAGCGGCCGCCGGCAAAGCCGCGCGGCCACAAGGACGGCGGCAGCGGGGCTTTGTCTCTCCCTCCCGTCGGCGGTGGGGGCACCGACGCGGTCTTGGGCGCGAAGACGGCGGCGAGGTGAAGAAGGCGGCGGGGTGGAGGAGGCGGCGGCAGGGCGAAGGAGGCAGCAGTGGGGTGAAGGAGGCGGCGGTGCGGCAGAGGATGTAGTGGCGGCGAGGGCGTAGGTGGCGAAGTTGGCGGCGGGGTAGAGGCCGCGGCGGCAGGCTCGCCGGCGTGCGGCGACGCCGGATCTGGCTCCCTTAACGCCGGATCCGGTGCTCCCCCAACTGGATCTGGTCTCCCCTGCGCTCCCGCCGCGGCGGGGGTGTCCGGCGATGGGGAAGGAGGAGCGGCCGGCTTCGGTGGCGATGGCGTGGGCGGTGCCCGGTGGTGCGGCGGCGGGCGAGGCCGACTCCGCGACCGACGGAGGCGCGCGGAGCCCGTGCGACAGTGGTGGCTTCGGCTGGTGCAGCACTGGCGGGGCGGCTCGACCAGCGACGGCAAACCCGGCACAACACGGTGGCAGAGGTGCGTGGCCGGCGGAGGCCGACATGGTGGCGGCGGTGCACGGCAAGCGAAGGCCGGCACAGTGGCGCTAGTGGTGGCGGGGTTTGCTGGCTGCTTTGGTGTCAGAGGGCGATGGCACAGCGGCTTCTTTGGCGGTGGTAGCAGTTTGCGGATACGGAGGAGACTACAGCGGCGGCGGCAGGAGGGCGGCGGCGGCTTGTGGCAGTGGGAGGACGTGGGGAGCTGGCGGCGGTGCGAGGGCGGGCGGGCGAGGGCGGCGACGGCTCGTGGCAAAGGGAGGACGAGGGGAAGCGGCGGCGGCAGCGACCGGATCATGGCGCTTCTCCTCTCGGTGGACGGCCGCATAGGGGGGTGACGGCGTGAGGCGACCTCCTCGGCGGCGCGCTCTCCCTCCTCCCTCTCCTCGAGTGGTTCCGCCTCGTTGTGGGGCCGCGCGATTTCGTTGCGTGGTTTCGAAGTCACAGCCGTGGCCTGCTTCTCCCGCCCGCGGCCTGCCGCTATCGCCGCTCAGCCGCCGCCGACGTCTCGATGCCGGCCACCGGGTGGTGCAGGTGGTGGTGGTGCGAGAGGAACGGCGAGCGGCGCGACATGACTCCAGCCCACGGCCGCCACCGCCGCTCGCTCCCCACGGACGGCCGTAGGGGAGAGGGAGAAAGAAAGAGAGAAGGGTGGGGAGGAAGAAGAAAGGGGGAAGATGGCATGTGGGGCCCACATGTCAATGGGCCCCACAATTGTGTGTGTGAATGACAAACGGGTCCCACGTATAACTTTTTAATTGAAATGCCACCTAAGCACCACGTCAGCACACAAACTACATCAATACCGCCACGTCAGCGAAACCGTCCTCCAAAACCGCTGAGGGAGTCAAATTGCACCGGTTTTCATAGTTTGGTGGTCAAGATATCCGGTTTTGTGGTTTAGGATAACGGATTAGATTTCAATCAATTTTGAGGGTCACCAAGTGAACTTATTCCTTCCATGTAATGGCCTTTGCAGAAGGCCCATCCCATCTGGCATGCTGTAATAAAGCCATGGAGAAAACATGCGCCCCCGGTTTGGACTCCGACTTGTGCTAACAGCCTCCCATTTCTTGTTTCCCTTCTTCTCGTCCCTATAATTACCTGCATGGCCGTCTTTCTTCGCTCAAAGCAAGAGAGGAGACCAAAGAGGAACAATTGCCGAAACGACGAGGAGTTGAACGGGTGAGAAGAGGACTTGAGTCAACATCAACCGCCAGATCCCGATCGGATGGCGCGGGTCGCAGCCAGCTGTGTTGCCCTGCTGGCACAAAGGTGTGCTCTCCTACCTTATGTTGAAATATATTACTTCGTCTGTTTTTTAATATATATGACCTCGTTAACTTTTTAAGATACATTTGACCGTTTATTTTATTCAAAAGTTTATGTCATTATCATTTATGTTATTATGAATTGATTTACCATCAAATATTTTTTAAGCATGACTTAAAATATTTTTATATTTGTACAAAAATTTTGAATAATGGTTAAACATTTGTCAAAAAGTTAACAACGGCATACAATAAAAAAACAAATAAATGTAGTACTTCTTTATAAAAAAAATATAATTCTAGCTATGCACATGGATTACATGTATAGCTAGAATTGCATTCCTTTTAGCAAGGGAGATTGCATCTCCAATGCTCTGAGGATGTCTCATACAACGATCACTACTTCAGGTATTTGGAATAGATTGGCTTTATACGCTTTGCCTCTCGCCAAAATTGAGCTTGAGGCTGATGGAAAATGGTACCACGTACGGTGTAGGAGAGGATTGTCCGTGGCGATAACCGCGGCGGAAGGATCCGCCAAGACCATCGACGACAAGGCGGTGAAGCTCGGCACGGCGGCGAAGGACGTCGCGACGGCGACGGCGACCACGACGGAGGAGAAGACGGCGTTCTGGGAGCCGGACCCGGACACCGGCTACTACCGGCCGGTGACCGGCACCAAGGAGGTGGACGCCGCCGACCTCCGCGCCGAGATGCTGAAGCAGAGGATGCTCCATGACTGATGCAGAATGGGGGGTTTACCCGTGCTTTGAGATTCGTGCCGACGGTATGCGTATGTATGGGCCGTTGGATGCGACCCCGGTTCGTCTGTGAAAAAAAAATTGTGCACGTTGTACCAGTATACTAACACCCAATTTCATGCATTTTGCATGGTCTAGTTGTTACCTGACACAATACAGATTTCATCCAAATATATATATATATATATATATATATATATATATATATATATATATATATATATATTACATAATTTAACTGCTCACAAGCAGGATTTATATATTTAACAATGGCACATCAGATATGAGCAAGGTACAGTATATATATTCAAACAAACCCCACAGGTTACACTGTCCAACAATTATAGCAGCAAGATTGTCACCATTCAAGTATTTCATTGTTGACAGTAGGTGCATGACACTAATAGCAGTGATAGCGGCACAAGAACAACAATCTGAAATGGCAAATTAAAAGAGACTTGAACAGGTCCAGATCACAGTTAGGAGCATTGAAAGAGCTCAACTTTGCTGCAAATCATAATGTTTGACAATGCAGAACACTCGGCGCACAGAGAAGACAAATCTGATATGTCTACAGCAATTGCGCCATCTTAGGTTCAGGAAAACAGAAATATTATCAACTTCAAGGATGGTAAACTGTAATCCTTTTTACATTTCTTTTTTGGTTTTTTGAATGATCAGGCATTCATGCTCTGTGCTGGTTATTTTTCCATGGCTTCGTTTGCTTTTCCTGAATTCGCATTTGTTCTGAGGTTCTTTCACGAAAAACTTACTCCGAAGTTATTGTGGAGAACCTTTCAGATTAACATACTCAAAATGGACCAACCAAGTAAAATATTTCCCTTTCTTTCAAATAGCTTGAAATAATCCAAGCAAAGTTCAAAGATCTTTTTTTCCTTTTCACCTTGGAATCATACAAGCAGTTTTGATCTGTTCAGAACTGAGGTTTTACAAAGGATATTATTTGTGAAATAGTAAACCATTCCAACTCATAGTTGTATAAAAATTGCTGCCATTCAAAATGTAAAGAGTATGGATAATGGGATACATTCTTACGTGCCACTGTAAAATTCATAAATCTTTTAGATGCCATGCCTAGTATCATTGGCATGTGGTGATCATGGAAATTTGTAGTGGCTTGTAAGGAATTTCGTAGAAATATTAAACACTTTGAGGCACTAGAACTTTGCCAATGTGAAATTAAGAACCATCTCTAGCATGCTTGTAAGGGCACCCGCAATGGTTATCTATAGGCTCTCTACAAGAGATCCATGTTAGCATATTTTCCTACTTGGAAGAGATTAAATGAAGAGAGAGAGGAAAGCTGTCTACTAACCTGGAGATAGTCTATAGAGAAAAACGAGGCAATGGATTAGAGAGCTATAGATACCCATGTAGACATACCATTGAAGTGGTTTACTATTAATCTAGTCTATTGCTGAGATGTACATGTTTTATAGATAGCATCTTATTTTACCATTGTGGGTGCTCTAACCAATATACTATATTTATTACTAGGTTAATACTGATTCCGTATCTGAAATCGCACTCAATTACAGTGCCAATTTCCAGTATAATTCGCCTTGTCACCACCACTTCCCAACTACTCTCTCCGTTTCACAATGTAAGTCATTCTAGCATTTCTCACATTCATATTGATGTTAATGAATCTATACATATATATCTATCTAGATTCATTAACATCAATATGTATGTGGGAAATGCTAGAATGACTTATATTGTGAAACGGAGGAAGTAGAAGATAAACATACTGATCTCAGCTATCTCAAACACCTTGAGAACAAGAATCCGTTGCTTTTGGGTAAGGCAAATTTATACAGCCCTCCAAACTATCAGAAGGTTGTACATAACTACAAATAACTGGGACACAAGAATTTCTTCACTCCGATGGGAATCGAGTTGTTTTCATATGAGAATCAAGTGAAATCCCAACATTCTAAACATGCTTCTGGATTCAAGAAACAAATTCCTGGCCACTCGAAATACATCCAACACTGCAAGTTTTTGCTAAAAATTGCAGGTTACAGAACAGGGAGAACCTCAAACGAGTTGTGAACTGAAGAAGACTGCGTTATTGATCCCAATTTCATACTATTTATGAACTGCCTTGATAGAGTACAATACAAGACCCCACCCATACATATGAGAATGAAATGGTGTTCTGAACTCGTGAGAGTCCCATCTAAAAGCTGGGACACTTGCGTCTTATTTAGACAGCTAAATGGGAATCATTTCTAGTACTAGTACTAACAGTAATTAATAGAGCTCCCCATTGATGACGTCATCGCAGATTGGGTTGGAGGAAGGATGGGGATTCTAGAACGCACCTCGCAGTCGCAGCAGGCTGGGCTCGAGCGGCGGCGGGAGGGACGAGGAGGAGGAGATGCCGTCGTCGTCGCAGTCGAAACCGCAGCCGCACTGCGGGGACTCGAGGAAGTTGTCGACGGTGAAGTCGGCGGAGGCGATGCCGACGGAGAACTCGAGGCGGTCCCCGCGGCGGGTGACCTCGACGATGTTGAGCCAGAAGAAGAGGACCTTGACGGCGACGCCGCGGAGGTCGGTGAGGTGCCCCGTGGCGATGCGGCCGGTGATGGCGCGCTGGTAGCGGAGCGAGTAGGAGCCCTCGATGGCGAACTCGCAGGTGGAGGAGGATGAGTCGTCGTCGTCGCCGGTGTCAAGCGTCGCCGTGAAGTCGCCCGTGGTGGCCTCGAGCGTGTAGGAGGTGACCCCCTTGGGGAGGATGCCGACGGGGAAGTCGTAGGACTCCAGGACCTCGTACGCCGTCGGCTTCTTCTCCGCCGCCGCCTCCGCCGCCGCGGCGGCGACGGCGAGGACGGCGAGGAGGAGGAGGAGGAGGTGGAGGCGAGGCATGGCGGAGGGTGGGATTTTGGTTGGGTTGGGTTGGGTTGTTTGGTTTCGCGGGAGGGAGAATCCGGGTGGATTTTATGACGTTGGGGGCTTGAGAAAAATGCAGCCCCCGCCATTAATGAGGAGCAACAGCAACGTGGTTCGTGGTAGCTGACTAGCTGTAGCTGTAGCTCCAACGAAAACCGAATCCGGAGCTATGGGGTCCCAAGAAACCAGGAGCTTGGCGAATCCGGAGCTGGTGCCGTACACAGCCCATCGTTAGGTTTATGCTTGGGGGGGGGGGGGGGGGGGGGGTTGTGTTAAAAGCCAAATTTTAATTTATAAATGTTAATTTTGAAATTTATTTTATAGTTTTGTTATCGTACTTTATTTTATGGTATTTGCTTTTAGATGGAGTATATAAAATTACTTTTATTGCTAATAGGTCGTACAAATAAACATAAACATAAGCAAAACGATATATCTAGTTATCTATTATATTTTATCGGAGCTAGCAAGGTGAAAGCAGATCCTAAGCAATAGCTAACCCTATATCAGAAAAGAAAAATGGAGTGTATGGCTAGTCTCTGAATTTGTGTGGGGTGTTGGCTTCTAAACTTTCAAGATGCATATTTTCAAATTTTCAAAATAGTTTTAGATGTCATACATGCCTAAACAAGTTTCAACCCACTCCGTATACTGACTTCATAGTAATGTCTACGTGTAAGTGTGACTCACATATAAGTCTTATAATGCAAAATAAAATTAGAATAATTTTTCCTTCCCTAGTTATAAACCTGATCAAGTGTTTATCCAGGAACTTAATAAGGATTGGGATTTTCTTAAAACGGAAGGATTACAATTTTTTTGAAAAGAAGGCAAAAGCTTTGCCTCGTATATATTGATAGAGCAGGAAAGTAAAAATAACAAACAGAACTGATATTTACATGGCCCCGCAACAGAGAGGGGGGGAACTCTACGGGATTCCTCCCAGAGTAGTAAACGCACTCAGACTAGAGGCCCCTGCAAGGACCCACGTAGCCGCTTCTCCTTTTATTTTGTTGACCACCGCCGTTGGCGGCTGCCATTGTGTCGAAAGATTCACGCGTTTCACTCACACCACAGTTCCCAGGAGATGAGGATGATTAGGGTCTTGATGGCCTTGGCCGGATTTTGTCGACTGTGCATGAGTAGATACCACCAATCCTCCACGGAGGCACATCTGTCCCAGTTGTGAATGTTGAGATTAAGGCCGGTCCACCTTTGGATATCCAGCCAGATGCGTTGGGAGAATCTGCAGTGGGCGAGGAGATGGACTGCCGTTTCCAATGTAGTGTGGCAAAGTGGGCAATACTGTTGGTTTCTCCAGCCTTGTTTTTGGAGTCGATCAGCCGTCCACACCCGGTTTTGCATAACCAGCCATGCGAAGAACTTGCATTTTGGCGGCGCCCAACATTTCTAGATCGTCTCATTGAAAAAGGATTTTGCTGCCCCCAAGAACTGAACTCTGTACGCTGATTTCATAATGTACTCCCCGGTGAGAGTTAGTTTCCAGGTGATGGTATCACGCTGTTGTCCCAGGGGGCTCTGTTGTGAATGAGGGTCCACAGCTCGACGTATTGCCAAAGGTGATCACCGGATGTGAGATGTAGGAGGTTAATGTCCCTGATCCAGGAATTGGAAGTCAGAGCTTCTCGAACTGTTCTGTTCTTCCTTTTTGAAGCGGCGAAAATTGCTGGTGCGATGCTTTTTGGCGATTTGCCTTCAATCCAGTGGAAGTGCCAGAAGTTCGCCGTCCTCCCATCTCCAATAGTTATAGTGGTTGCTGCTGCGAAGAGGTCTTTGTCTAGCTGATCGCAAGGGACCATGGTGCCTGTCCAAGGCCTTTCTGGCGTAGTCTATTCAAACCAAAGCCATCGCAGTCTAAGGGCTCTTGCAAACTTGAAGAGGTCCAGGACGCCAAGCCCTCCCAACTCTTTGGGTCTACAGACGCTTTCCTAGTTAACCTTGCATTTTCCCCCTAAGATGTCTTCTCCTCCAGCCCATATGAATTTTCGTCTGGTTTTATTGATGGCTTCTAGAGTGCCATCCGGTAGCTTTAGTGCCGTCATATGATAGATTGGTTGGGCTGTCAGCACTGATTTCGTGAGGGCCATGCGACCAGCTGCGTTCAAAAGTTTGCCTTGCCATGGAGCCATTTTTTTTCGACACTTGTCAAGAAGGGGTTGAACGTGCACCTTTTTGTGCTTGGAGAGAGCGAGTGGGAGACCTAAATATTTCATCGGGAAATGGGTGACTTGTGCTAGGAAGATTTCAGTGATGTTCTGCAAATTTATGTTTTCGCAGCGAATTGGCGCAATTTGGATCTTGGCCAAGTTTGTGTTAAGGCCCGTGACCTCACCAAAGTGGGTCAGGATTTGCGCGAGGTTGGTCATGTCCTAGACCGAGGGGTAGATGAAGATCGCAGCGTCGTCGGCGTATAAGGAGGTTCTTAGCTGCGCAGCCCGTCCGTTGAGTTTAGTTAGCAGCCCCTCGCTTGTCGCTTTTTCGAGGAGAAGGTGCAGGGGGTCAATGGCCAAGACGAATAGGAGGGGGGATAGAGATCGCCTTGTCTGAGCCCACGCCCATGTCTTATAGGAGGGCCAAGGGCTCCATTGAGAAGCACCCGCGAAGAAGAACTCCTGAGAATATTTGTTATCCAATCTCTCCATCTCGTAGGGAAGCCTTTCTGCTACATAAGATCAAGTAGGTAGTCCCAACGGACTGTGTCGAATGCCTTTGTGATGTCAAGCTTGAGGAAGGATTACATGATGGATTAGAGCCTGATCGGAATCTTGCTAGGATCGCAGTCTAGTGATGTTACGACTTACGAGCCCGTACATTGCTCTAGAAAGTGTACACACGGCACGCATGGCCTTTCTTGTCCAGGTGGTGCACACGACTGTTTGTTCACCAACAAGTCAACAACACGATGAGTAGAGATAGTTTCTCGCACCATCGCGATCACTATCTACGAAGTACTACCTTCGTTTTAAAAGGTATAAAATCGTTAACTTTTCACGCAATGTTTGATCATTCGTTTTATTAAAAACTAATATTATATTTCTTTAATAATAAAATAAGTCGTAATAAAATAAATAATATTTATATAGATGAATAGTTAAACGCTATATAAAAATAAATGATACTATACATTTTGAAATGGAGGAATTATGTAGCACTATTGTTTTGTAGAATTCATGCATTACAGAAGCAGCAGTATTTATTTCTCTTTGCTTTTTGTTTTTTCTTCTCTTGTACTGTAAATCCGTCACAGTGGTTGTTCCTATACGGGCATCCACAATGTGAAGCAAAAGTAGTCTATAGGCAATATTATATTCCATTCAGCTATCTATTACGATTGTACAACTAGTCCATATGAAGAAAATAATAAAAGCTATCCATAAGCATATGGACTACCCATATGAAATAAATAATATTATCTATCTCTATTTCTCTCTCATCTCCTAATGCTACCTTATATCTATATATATTATGAAGATTGCTATAGTTAAAGTCTCTTTATGTGGGTCCCATCTATATGGAACACTTTTGTCATATACATTGGTGATGCCCGGCATGTGTGAAGCCACGTACGCTCATTGAGAAAGACGTTCACAACTACTCCCTCCGTCCCAAAAGAAGACAAACCCTGGGTTTTCCCTCCATCCCAAAAGAAGACAAACCCTGGGTTTTCGTGTCCAACATTTGACCGTCTGTCTTATTTGAAAAAAATATGAAAAAAATTAAAAAGTCAAGTCAAGCATAAAGTATTAATCATGTTTTATCATCTAACAACAATGAAAATACTAATTATAAAACAAATTTCATATAAGACGGACAATCAAATATTGGACACAGAAACCCAGGGTTTGTCTTTTTTTAGGACAGAGGGAGTAGTGTACTACATTACTACCTTCAGTTTAAAGGGGGTGTTTAGATAACGGGTGTAAAGTTTTGACTTGTCACATCAAATATTATATAGCCTATTATATAGGGTGTGCAGGCACTAATAAAACAATAATTATAGAATCCGTCAGTAAACTGTGAGAAAAATTTATTAAGCTTAATTAATCCGTCATTAGCAAATGTTTACGGTAGCACTACATTGTCAAATCATGGAGCAATTAGGCTTAAAAGATTCGCCTCGCAAATTAGTCACAATCTGTGTAATTAGTTTTTTAGTCTATATTTAATACTTCATGTAGGTGTTCAAACATTCGATGTGATAGGGTAAAAAATTTTTGGGTGGGATCTAGACAGAGCCTCCCTCCTTCCCAAATTGATCATCATATAATAGAATTCAAATTTCTGAAACTGATCATCATATAACCGCACCGAGACAAATTTCATCAGAATACAATTAATACAACATGGGAGAATGTATGCATACTAAGTTGTAATTGGCATGATGTTTTAATTGATGTATGCATTGTAGAAAAATGTGTGCATAGTGTCTCGATGCATGTGATTTAAATTATTCTTGGTCTTGGTGCATAAACAAATATGATGATCAATTTAGGAAGGAGGGAGTATGTACAACGTTTTAAAACTGTTTTTTTCTCAAACTTTAACCGACGTGCTAGCATAATAAACATAAATATGATGTTGCTAGATTATTTAGGCATGACCAATGCTTAGTAATAAACTAAATAAAGCTATATATACTATCTCCGTACTCGTAAAGAAAGTTATTTAGAACAATGTTTAAGTTAAACCTTAGAAATATAAATCGTAAATAACTCTCAAGTTGTTGTTGAGTTTAAAAATGTAAAAGTTATATGAATAGATTTGTCTTGAAAAATACTTTCAAAAAATATACATATATCACTTTTCAATAAATATTTTTATAAAAAATTAAAGTTGTGTTTTTAAAACCGTATCTCTATCCGAAACGACTTTACGAGTACGTATGGAGTATTTAACTTTTGACCACACAAGGTTCTAGCACGGGAGCTGCAGCTCTTTACGTCGTCTGGTGACACGTTTGGACGGAGAGGCTTATACGTGGAGTGCTATCTATGTAGCTGCAGTTGTATGCACGGCACGTTGCATCCATAGACCAGTCTTAACGAGGATGGAGCTCAACCGTCTTCAGATGCAACTGCAGTCTGAAGTAGTGCCTGCACACGACATACTGCTCCATCCTTAAAAAAAACCAATTTTTAAGAGTAGTTATACAGATTTGTTATTTTCATTGTGACTGGTTTTCATGCTTCTATTCTTCACTTATACTCCATCTAACTTACAGTTACGCTTAATTAAAGTGCATAAAAATTAGATTTTATAATAGTTTTTCTCTAGATTTTACATTTTTTGACATGTTTCTTTTGTTATTTCATTTAAAATGGACTATATCTATTGGTTGAAAATTCTATAACATAACATACGAAGACTTGAAAGACATAAATCGAAAGACTAATAAGTAGTCTCTAAGATCTAAACATGTATTATTTAGAAGTTAATTTTTTAATGGGGGATGTAAAGCTAAACATAAATTCTAAAACGACTTGTCAGTACAATAAAAGAAGTTAAAAGTTAAGAGCCAAAAGTTAAAATTTGATAACAGCTTGTAAACGGAAACACATATTGTCAAGTTAATCAAAGCTTGCTTGAAGATATCTTTCGTTGGTCCATCTCTAGGCGTAAGGGCTCCTTTGGCATAAAGGGTATTAAGAGGTTTTATAAAGATCTGAATTCCATAAAGAAAGTTCCTATATGTGCCTTTGGGAAAAAAAAAGAATGGTCATCTCAAATCCTTTTAAACTCCTATGCATTTGCTAAATTCATATGAATTATGAAAGATTTTAGGGTCCCTTTAAATCGCAGGAACGGAAAAACGGAGAAATAGAAAAAAAATGCAAGATTCTGATAGATATACAAGTGTAAAACAATAATTACAAAATACAATAAAAACAGGGGAATTATCAATTTTATTGGATAACATAAAAACACATGAATTAGATGGGAGATAGAATAAAAAGAATATTTTTCAAGAGATAGGACCTCTTGTTAACTTTCCTCCAAAAATCTTTACAAGATTACCCATTCCACAGTAATTTTTAAGGATAGGATAGATATGACTCGATCATTTGTTTCAAAAGCTTCCTTCGTAATTTTTTTTATAGAATTGAAATCATCCAAATTTTCTAGAATTTTTCTTACAAATCAATACCCTTAAACATGAGGACCAACCTCACGGGATTTTTCTTTTTCCGTCTTCATGTTCACAAATTCATTCGCTTCTTTTTTATACGAGGCAGCCAAACAGCTTATTTGAGCAATTTCTGTACTACTAAAATTCTAAGGATTCAACAAGTCTTAACAAATTATTTAATTTCTGTATTTTTAGAATCTTGCGTTTCAAAATAGCCTTAAGAATCAGTGAAGCTGAAAGGCTTTTTAGTAGTTGCTGGAGCATTTGCCAGCTATGATCGAGTCTCCAAGTGTGACAGTTTCATATTGAACGCTGCTGCTTATATTTCACTAGTGTTAGCCTGATTAGATTACCTATGTACTGACTTTTGGCTTTTGTTTTGCATAGTCTGATCTTTTAAAGCCACGAGAACAGATAACAGTCCCACTAAAGAAAACTTTATCAAACAAAACAACGATAGTGAAATAGCTACCTTAAAGAATCGCCATATACAGATTTTATTCCTGGGGAATAATCAGGGCCTCATCGTTTGCACTATAAAGAATAAGCCTTTACCAAAATTTGAATTCTAAAACTTAATTTTAAATTAATTTTAGAGTATTCTCAACGTACTCTTTTAACATTGGCTTTAAGTCGTCACGGTCGCACATATAAATTTTTTCTACTTTCAAATTATCTTTTAATTACGATATTACCAACCGATGGGGACCATTTCTGTTCCTGACCAATTATATGGGTTAAATCTACTCATCAATTAATAATGAGAAAATCGCTTGTATACCCCTAAATTTTTAGCTAGTTCCTTCTATGCCCCTGAATTTTACTTACTTCCTTGTATACCCCTAAAATTTGATTTTGATCCCTTCCATACCCCTCCCGTCAAATGACTGTTAGTTGACCGTCTAATTTCTATAAAAACAAACGACCATTTTAGTTGACCGTCTAATTTCTATAAAAACGACCATTTTACCCTTTGAATGAACATAGAAATTTATGGATTACATTATTAAAAATGTAAAAGCTTCTTACATGAGACTGTTATAGTTATGAGTTTGTTGTGCGATGCATTATTTATCCAAAAAATTATGTATAGATAATGAAATAAAAAATTATGTATTTATTTTAAAAAAATTAGAAAAATGAGGAGCATTCATACGAAGATAGGACTACCAATTTTCACAATAATTATTTTATGAATGCTGCCGATCAAAAAAAATCCATTGTCCTATTAAAATTTTAATTTATTACATTTGTTTTATTTCCTAAATTTATGTCAAAATTTTTTGCACTAATTATTTAATCTCATTAGTTTCATAAAATACACATACTGTGCACTCAAACAAAAATTTCAATCGTGTTTGAAGCTTATATTCAAACCTAAAACATCAAGGGCAAAAAAGACATTTGCAACCAAACGTAATAGTGAAATGATGAAAAATATAACGGTAGGGGCATGGAAGGGATCAAGTTAAAATTTCAGGGGTATAGAAGGGATCGGGTAAATTTCAGGGGTACGAAAGGGATTTAGTGAGTTTTCAGGGGTACATAGGGAATTTACTCATTAATAATAACCAAAACCCATAATATTTCTTTCTTTCTTGCTTGCAAACTTGAGCTTTTCAAGGCTTGTTGATCCTCAATAGCCAAATATTTAAGGTCTTGGGTCACCAGCCATATTGTCATACCATGGCTGACAGCCTGGAATATGGGATTTTTTTTTCTAAGTTCGGGCACTTTTGGGAATTGTAACATTCCAATTGTAAGAATGCAGGAATAGAGAAAAAAGGATTATGCTAGCAAATAAACTTGATTCTAAGCAATCTCAAAACACTAGAAATGCCCACTTTTGTTGTTTGGATGCTTCACAGTAAAACAACACTGACTTAGGAGAGAGAATGATACAAAGGAAATTCTCCAAGAGGTTGGAGCTCATGATTTTCTCCAAAATTCCTATGAATTAGACTATTCCATAGGAACTTCAAAGGCCCATTGCTTTGTTTCAAAAGAAACAGAAAAACTTTTCCAAATATTTTGTACCGTACAAAATTTTCAAACAAACCTTTGTTCCAAAGGAGCTTGACATGAGCAAACTGATCTGATTTGTATCAAAAATCCTATAAAGCAAGCATGGTTGCATGCAGAACCCAAATTCATGATTTTTCATCATAAGAAAGAGACAGTATAGCCCAATACCCAATAATGCTTCAAGCATCAAAACCTAAAGGACAATACTGAACCTAATAAATAGAACAATCATCCAAGCATGATAAATCTAACCATATCTCTTTTGATTGTTAAATAGATGTCTCAAAAGACAAATCTACTGAATGTCTTATGCTTGGAATAAACATTCATAGTGAAAGACAGACAAAACCTTAATCATCTTGGGCATACTTCTCACCTGACTATCTGACTCAAAACACAATATTTCCTGGCACAATTTAACACTTGTTGTTTTGGAATTTTATAGCAACTCTTCACATCGCAAAGATGTAGACTTCCCTAAAAATCCCCTTTGTAATCATCTTAACTACAATGCTGCATGTCCTATATTAAAATGGAGATGTTTGATATCTTCAACCAACTAACAGAAGATCAGAACAGGCAGTTACACCTGCCAGCCATAGAATCATTCTGGCATCTCAACAAACTTCGCAACAATATTCATCCAGTCATCCAGATGCCTCAGAACTACAAGCTAAAGAACATAATTCCATTGAGTTATTTTTTTTTCTCGGTATAGTTCCCAAAGAATTTGCATACAAGAAAATTCAGCTGATCTTACTTTCTCCTGTGATTCTCTCTAAACTGTCTGAAACAGTGCAGAAACATACGAAATCGAGCTCTGAATTTCCTATCCCATCAAAAAGTTGGGGATCTACCAATTCTTGTTTATTAACCCATCTAAAGATAGATTTGGATCTTGCAGCTCACACCAACAGCATTTATCCAAGAATTGCTTTAGAGCAGCAACCTCCAAGGATCGAGGAGGAGGAGGATTCTAGAACGCACCTCGCAGCCGCAGGCTGGGCTCCGGCAGCGGAAGCGGCAGCGACAGATCGCGGTGGTCGTGGCAGTCGAAGCCGCAGCCGCACTGCGGGGACTCGAGGAAGTTGTCGATGCCGAAGTCGGCGGAGGCGATGCCGACGGAGAAGCCGAGCTCGTCGCCGTGGCGGGTGACCTCGACGATGTTGACCCACAGGAAGAGGATCTTGACGGAGACGCCCTGGAGGTTGGTGAGGCGGTCGGCGGCGATGCGGCCGGAGAGGCGGCGCTGGTACCGGAGGGAGTAGGAGCCCTGGATGGAGAAGGCGCAGGTGGAGGTGGTGTTGAGCGTGGCGGTGAAGTCGCCGGTGGCGTCGTCGAGGGTGTAGGAGACCACCCCCTTGGGGAGGATCCCCGGCGGGAAGTCGAACGTCGCCAGCGCCTCGTACGCCGTCGGCTTCGTCTCAGCCGCGGCGCCGCCGCCGCCGGCGACGAGGAGGGCTACGAGGAGGAGGAGGGGGAGAGGCACGCGAGGCATGGCGGATCTTCTCCGGCGAGGTGAGGTGAGCTCCGGTTGCGGCGGAGGGAAATCGGTTTCGTGTGCGTGCGGTGCGGGAGTGGAGAGTTGGGAGAAGAGAGGGATCAGAGGAAGCGTGAGCTATAATTAAAAGATAATAAAACACGGATTAGGAATCTTGATTACAGTCAACTAATCATGGATTAAGTTGTAGTTATAGAATCATCGAAGAACCGTTTCAGTTAGTTTGTTATAGGGTTTCCTATTCTTACTCCATCCGGTGAAATTCAGTTACAATTAACCCATGACTGTAAATACTTTCGGCATTTGTGTTTGTTGTGCGCTTTTTTTTAAACTAGTCGTTTTTCCGTGTGTTGTCACGGAATCAAATTTCTCCTTAACAATAACTAACCAAATTATTTTGTTTATAAAACTGAATCAAATTATTTAGGATGGACGACGACAGTGCTCTTGGCGTCGTTCCCTCCTTAGAGGCGTCGTTTAGAAGACCCATTCCTTAGAGAACAATTTCAGTTTGTGCTAGGGTTTCCTATTCTTACTCAATCCGGAGAAATTCAGTTAATCATAGTTATGATTAACTGATGACTACAGATACTTTAGGAGAATGCTTCCGATCGTCCGTCCGGTGGAAAGCCAAATATCGGACACGGAAAATGCCAGCCGCAGGGCGCCCACGTCTCTCCCACGTGCGCCCTTGTGCTGCCACGTGTCCCCACCATATATTCCGTTGTAACAAATCAATCACATATTTTGGAAACCTTCTAGTAAGAGAATCTATTTCATTTTTTGTTCCACTAAAAATATTTCACCTAGTGTACTCACAATGTTTCACTATGTATAGATCTAATGTTGCATTGAATTGAAACATTCTTTTGCAACAAATCACCCACATATTATGGAAACTCTATATTAAGGGAATTCGCTTCATTTTTTTGTTCCATAAAAAATGTTTGTTTTTTTATTCATAATGGTTCACTATGTATGGATCAAATATTGCAATGAATTGAAACATCCTTTCGCTATTCGCTGAAACATTCTTTTCATATAAAGTGAAATAGCGTCCGATGAAACATTTTCGATCTACTTAGTGAAACAATTCTGATATACTTGGTGCAACAGTGTACAACATTTAAAAATATTTCAATAATAAGCTAATTTTTTTCATCGGATTATATCCATGTGTGGTCTTGTTTTAAATATTTAATTCCAACAGATTTAATTGTGCAATTGGATTATGATTTGGATTAAAAATTTAAGAGAAAAAATAGTTTAAAGTTTGCTTAGATGCATGCATGCAGGATGACGTCATGATGACGTGGGCGCGTCCGATTTGTAGCTCTCTCCAATACTTTATGCATCGGTTTCATATGCGTGCGGGAGTTGGGAGGAGAGAGAGAGGGGATTAGATCAGGAAGCGTGAGCTGTAATTAAATAAAAGCTAATAAAACAAGGCTTAGGGAATCTTGATTACGCTCAACTAATCATGGATTAACTTGTAGTATCATCTAGAGAACAATTTCAGTCCGTATATTTCCTATTCTTACTCGATCCAGTGAAATCAGTTACCGCTCACTGATGAATGCAAATACTTTCGAAAATTCTCCGCGTGGGGCGCTCGATGGGGGGAGAAAAAATCGGGCGCCCTGCCTCCCGCCCCTCCCACGCTCGCATGCCGCCCCCACAACGCGCCCCACCACGCGTGTCGTTGCAACAAATCACCCGTATATCACAGATACGCCCTATATAGGGGGATCTGTTTTTTTTTTCACCAACAATGTTTCATCTAGTGTACTTGTGATGTTTCACTGTGTATGGAATAAATGTTATAGTGGATTTTTGATACTATTTTAATAATTTCATCTTGATGGAAACGTGGTTTAGGTGTTGCAATGGCTTTAAATCGTTTTTTTCATACGTTGAACCAAATTATTTCATGTAGCGATCTAGACCGTGTTTCACTTTTTTTTAAGAATTGAAACATTCTTAATTAAAAGCTAATAAAACAACGATTAGGGAATCTTGATTACGCTCAACTAATCATGGATTAAGTTGTAGTATCATCTAGAGAACAGTTTCAGTTTGTACGTTTCCTATTCTTACTCGATCGTGTGAAATTCAATTACCGCTCGCCGATGACTGCAAATACTTTTGAAAATTCTCTGCGTGGGGCGCCCGATTGGGGGGGGGGGATCGGGCGCCCCATGCCTCCTTCCCCTCCCACGCTCACGTGCCGCCCCCACAATGCGCCCCACCACACGCGCCGTTGCAACAAATCACCCGCATATCACAAAAAAGCTCTATTAGGGGGATCCGTTTCATTTTTTGTTACACCAACAATGTTTCAGCTACTGTACTCGTGATGTTTCACTATGTATGGATCAAATGTTGCGGTAGATTTTTTATGCTGTTTTAATAATTTCATGTTGATGGACACATAATTTGTTGATGTACACGGGGTTTAAGTGTTGCAATGGCTTTAAATCGTTTGGTGCATACCTTGAACTAAATTGTTTCATCTAGCAATCTGACCGTGTTTCATTTTTTTTAAGAATTGAAATATTCTTTCGCTATTTGCTGAAATATTGTTTTTATGTAGGGTGAAACAATGTCCGATTTTAGAAAAATGTTTCATGAGGTGATTTGGTTGTGTTTCAGCTTTTTACAAAGATTGAAACATTTTTGATCAACTTGGTGAAATAGCGCCCGATTTTTGAAAAAAAAAAGGGCGCCCGATTTGTAGGCGCCTCGAATACTTTTGGCATTGCGTTTATTGCGTTCAAGTTTTGTTAAAAATATATGACATTATATTTTTACAGTAGGTTAGTTGGATCTACGCTATTGCAAATTTACCAAATTAGAGAAATATCAATACTATTCACGATATCGGTTGAATGCCACTGGAATTTGAGAAAACTAGTACCATACCACTCCATCACAATTCTTGTCATCTCCGTCACATCATTATCTATGTCCTCGTCCCCATCCTCATCCCCTCCTTGTCAAATATATGAGGATTAGCCGATGACTGCAAATACTTTCGACATTTGTGTTTGTTGTGCCTATTTTCTAAACTAGCCGTTTTTCGTGTGTGCCACAGAATCAAAATTATCCTTAACAACAACTAACAAAATTATTTTGTTTATAAAACCGAATCAACCATGGGCAAGCAAAGACGATGCCTGCGGAGGCCGTTTCCTCTTGGGGTGTTGTTGCATTTTATCTCCTCTCCTCTTCATCCCAATAAGTTCTTCAGGTGAAAACCACGTTCTGATTCTTTAGGACGGACAACGACAGTGCTCTTGGCGTCGTTCCCTCCTTAGAGGCATCGTTTAGAAGACCCGTTCCTTAGAGGTGTAGTTATAGTATCATCTGGAGAACAATTTCAGTTTGTACTAGGGTTTCCTATTCTTACTCAAACCGCTAAAATTCAGTTACGATTTAACTGATGACTACAGATACTTTAGGAGAATGCTTCTGATCGCCCGTCCGGTGGGAAGCTAAATATCGGATGCGGAAAATGCCAGCCGCCGGGCGCCCACGTCTCTCCCACGCACGCCCTCGTGCTGCCACGTGTCCCCACCACATATTCCGTTGCAACAAATCACCAACATATTTTAGAAACCCTCTATTAAGGGAATTCGTTTTATTTTCTGTTCCACCAAAAATGTTTCACCTAGTGTATTCATAATGTTTCACTATGTATGGATCAAATGTTGCAGTGAATTGAAACATCATTTCGCTATCCGCTGAAACATTGTTTTCATATAAAATAAAACAGTGTCTGATGAAACATTTTCGATCTACTTAGTAAAACAATTCCGATATATTTGGTGCAACAGCGTGCAACATTTAAAAATAATTCAATAATAAGCTAATTTTTTTCATCGAATTATATACATGTGTGGTCTTGTTTTAAAGATTTAATTGCAATGGATTTAAAGGTGCAATCGGATCATGATTTGGATAAATAATTTAAGAGAAACAATAGTTTAAAGTTCGCTTAGATGTATGCCTGAAGGATGACGTCATGATGATGTGGGCGCGTCCGATTTATAGCTCTCTCCGATACTTTATGCATCGGTTTCGTGTGCGTGCGGGAGTTGGGAGGAGAGAGAGGGGGGATTAGAGGAAGCGTGAGCTGTAATTAATTAAAAGCTAATAAAACAAGGATTAGGGAATCTTGATTACGTTCAACTAATCATGGATTAACTTGTAGTATCATCTGGAGAACAGTTTCAGTTTATACGTTTCCTATTCTTACTCGATCGTGTGAAATTCAGTTACCGCTCGCCGATGACTGCAAATACTTTCCAAAATTCCTCACGTGGGGCACCCGATGTGGGGGGGGGGGATCGGGCGCCCCATGCCTTCCGCCGCACCTCCCACGCTCGCGCGCTGCCCCCACAATGCGCCCCACCACGCACGCCGTTGCAACAAATCACCCGCATATCACGGAAACGCTCTATTAGGGGATCCGTTTCATTTTTTGTTGCACCAACAATGTTTCAGCTACTGTACTCGTGATGTTTCAATATGTATGGATCAAATGTTGTAGTGGATTTTTTATACTGTTTTAATAATTTCATCTTGATGGACATGTGGTTTGTTGATGTACACGGGGTTTAAGTGATGCAATGGCTTTAAATCGTTTGTTGCATACCTTGAACCAAATTGTTTCATCTAGCGACCTGTCTGTGTTTCACTTTTTTTAATAATGGAAAACATTGTTTCGCTATTTGCTGAAACATTGTTTTTTATATAGGGTGAAACAATGTCTGGTTTTAGTAAAATTTTTCATGAGGTGATTTGGTTGTGTTTCAGTTTTGTACAAAGATTGAAACATTTTCGATCTATTTAGTGAAATATTTTTGATCTACTTGGTGAAATAGCGCCTAATTTTTGACAAAAAAAATAGGGCGCCCGGTTTGTAGGCGCCTCGAATACTTTTGGCATTGCGTTTGTTGTGTTCAAGTTTTGTTAAAAATATATGTCATTATATTTTTACGGTAGGGTTAGTTAGATCTATGCTATTGCAAATTTACTAAATTAGAGAAATATCAATACTATTCACGATATCGGTTGAATGCCACTGAAATTTGGGAAAATTAGTACGATGCCACTCCATCACAATTTTTGTCATCTTCGTCACATCATCATGTATGACCCCATCCCCATCCCCATCCCCATCCCCATCCCCATTCCCTCCTCGTCACCGATGACCTTCTCCTTCTCCATCCCTCCCGCTGCTCCCCGCTACGCAGCGTCATCCTTCCCCATTCCTCATGTCTCCTTCTCTTCGCTCCCCGTTGTTTGCCGCTGCTTCACCACCCGTCGGTGGGGAAGGAGTAGCACGGTGTTGTTGTGCTCGCCGCAGGACTTCCACGACCACCAGGAGGCAGTCGCAAGGTTGCAGCGTCATCGGCCGGTGCGTCACCTGCCTTTGTCTCAAAGTAGCGGAACTATGCGTCCTCGACCTTGGGCATGGTGCTCAATTTCCTTCTTCCACAGTCGTCGCACTGCTGAAGCCCTCGATGGGGAGGATCCCTGGCGGGAAGTCGAACGTCGCCAGCGCCTCATACGCCATCAACTTCGTCTCCGCCGTGGCGCTACCCGTCGCACTGGCGATGCGGAGGAGGAGGAGGAGGAGGGGCACGCGAGGCATGGCGGATCTTCTCCGGCGAGGAGAGGTGAGCTTCGGTTGCGGCGGAGGGAAATCGGTTTCATGTGCGTGCGGGAGTGGAGAGTTGGGAGAAGAGAGAGGGATTAGAGGAAGCGTGAGCTGTAATTAAAAGCTAATAAAACATGGATTAGGGAATCTTGATTATGCTCAACTAATCGTGGATTAAGTTGTAGTTATAGACTTCTAGTATCATCGGAGAACAGTTTCAGTTTGTTGTAGCGTTTCCTATTCTTACTCCATCCGGTGAAATTCAGTTACATTCACCGATGACTGCAAATACTTTCGGCATTTGTGTTTGTTGTGCCTATTTTTCTAAACGAGTTGTTTTTATGTGTGTTGTCACGGAATCAAAATTCTCCTTAACAAACAACTAACCAAATTATTTCGATAATGCTCGTTACCGAGCGCCCGACGCGGAGGGAGCCGGATCGGACGCTTCCCCCGTGCGCCCCTCCCCCATGTCCTTACTGTTGGGCCCACCCACTTCTCTCTCCCCTTTTTTCCACAAAAGATGTTTCACCTAGTGTACTTACAATGTTTAAATAGATCCAATGTTGCTGTGAATTAAAATACTCTTTTGCAACAAAAAACCCACATATTTTGGAAACTCTCTATTAAGGGAATTTGGTTTATTTTTTGTTCCACAAAAAATGTTTCACCTAGTGTACTCACAATGTTTCACTATGTATAGATCTAATGTTGCAGTGAACGAAACATTCTATTGCAACAAAAAACCCACATATTTTGGAAACCCCATATTAAGGGAATTTGGTTTATTTTTTGTTCCACCAAAAAATGTTTCACCTAGTGTACTCATAATGTTTCACTATGTATAGATCTAATGTTGCAGTGAACTGAAACATTATTTCGCTATTTGCTGAAATATTGTTTTTATATAAGGTGAAACAACACCCGATTTAAATGAGTGAAACATTTTCGCTCTACTTAGTGAAATAATTCCGATATACCTGGTGGAACATCGTGTAATATTTAAAAATAATTCAATAATAAGCTAAAAAAAATTTTCGTCGGAATATATCCATGTGTGGTCTTGTTTTGAAGATTTAATTGCAACGAATTTAATGGTGTAATCGGATCATGATTTGGATTAGTAAATTTAGAAGAAAAATCAATTTAAAATAGTTTTGCACGTAAATCGGACGCTGACGTCGGCCCCCTCCCGATCGGACGCCCGACCGGGAGTCGTCTCCTTAAACAACCATGGGCAAGCAAAGATGATGACTGCTGAGGCCGTTTCCTCTTAGGGTGTTGTTGTGTTTTATCTCCCCTCCCAATGAGTTCTTCAAGTAAAAACCACGTTCTGATTCTTTAGGACGGACGACGACAATGCTCTTGGCGTTGTTTCCTACTTATAGGTGTCGTTTAGAAAACCTATTCCTTAGATGTGTAGTTCCTTAGAGGTGTAGTTATAGTATCATCTGGAGAACAGTTTCGGTTTGTACTAGGGTTTTCTATTCTTACTTCATCCGGTAAAATTCAGTTAGAATTAGCCAATGACTGCAGATACTTTATGCATTGTGTTGTTTGTTGTGCCTCTTTTTCTAAAGTAGCTGATTTATCCGTGTTGCCACATAATCAAACTCTCCATAATATAATATAATATATTTCAATGCCAGTTGTGAAAAGATGGAGAAAAAAATTTCAAAATATAATATATCAATGCAATTACCAAATGAGCTATTGCAGCATCTATGTTAAAATATACCAAGTTTAGTGCCTTTGGATCAAGACCGGTCAGACAGTAGTAAAAAGAGGAGCTTGGTTTAGGCTGGTCCGACCGGGGTTCACGTGATCTGATTGACATATTCTGAGTCCGAGTCCAATTAATATATGTCTTGTGTTTCTTTGGGTGTGCATGAGGTTTCCTAAATCCTAATCAATCTTGGGATCTAATAGCCCTATGGACATAGCCAATTATGACCGATTCGATCGAATACATGAACCCTTTACCTGAAATACACAAGAAATGTTTTCTGCTTTACCTTTTACCTAGTACCCTAATTCATTTATCTTGGCTGATTTGCGTCAGCCGTTTACCTTTACTTCTAGTCATTTTCTACTTTATTTTTCCCCTAGCAGAGTAGTCTGTTCATCTTTAACGATTCGCACCATAAATATCTTTGCTACAAGATCCTTTGTAGTTTTGTTCCATAATTTTCTAATTCGCCCATGAGATATGCGTTCACTGCTAATCAATCCAAATCGGCCTAGAAATTTGCTTGATCACTAAATCGGATCCACCAACTGGTTTTTGATCTTCACTAACCACATCTTGATTAAGAGATTCTCCTGATTAAAATGATTGGTAACTCCATACTATAGGTGAATTCGTGTTGGCGGAAAAAAACGCCAACACTCTACTGCTAAGCGAGAAGAGCCCCACTACGAAAGCAATCTGAATCGTTAGAGATTTTCTAACGTGCTTGGGAGGCATTATATCCGTGGATGGCTTGTAATCTGACGATCTGTAACAAAAGGTAGATATAGGAATGTATTACAAATGTGGGCCAAGGTATTAAGTAAAAATTGGGTGGAGGGTTATATAGGTAATTTTATACCTGATATCACATTAGAAGGCAACGGTTGTTTCCAACTAACTGCTGAGATAAACTCGGTAACTACACTTGAAATTAGGTAACCGGGGAAGAACTAGCAATACTACAAATTAGCGACATGCATCGAACTTTTTGCAATCTTGCATGGAACTTTCTAAATAAAAACATAGGCATATAACAAAGCTTGATCAAACAAGAACCAAGTACGAGTGCCGTCATAAATGAAATATACTCCTACATGTCAAGCAGCCGATTACCATCTACGCCATGGAAAAATCAAATGGCAAGGAGTCAAGGTTATCGAATGATAATGATTACCGTATAAAATAATTACTTAATTATCTGTGTTTACGTTAATCTCTTATTCCAAAGTTACCCTTTCAGAAATCAACGGTAGATTTTAAGCAGGGAGGAGGGTACCTCCCATACGTTAATCTCATTTGATCAAAAGGTTTAGATCTATTTATACTACTACCTTAGTTATAAATGTAGAGAAGCATTATTGTAAAAAAATAGATATAGAGAGGTATAATCATCATTTAGCTATGATTAAACTCTTTTTCCTTCTTTGTTGGCTTTTTCGATAGGATATGAGCGATACCAACGCAATGGATGAGCATATATCGGTCTAGCCGAAAAAAAAACCATAAATAATAAAGTTAGCCATAAGTAAATTACTAATTTACTCTTAATTCTACACCGGAGAATACCTCCAGCCAGGAAGGGTATAGGCAGAGACGGTGGAGATCCGTACAGCGGCCAGAGCCAACTGTTAACAGTAGAAGGCAGGAGGATGAGCGTGGGCCGCGTCAGAAGTTGTGCATCAGTGCATGGGCCGTCTCAGCAGATGCACTAACGAGCTCTACAATATATTCATATATATACTTCCTATATTCATAAACTGTAGTCCAGATTTACCACTTATTCAAACTGTCGTACACAATTACAGATTTTGCTAACTATCAGTTGTAAATAAAAGGAAAAAAAAGAGAGAGATAACATCACTGCATCTCCTCAAATGGGAGTCACGTAGCAATAGCAGCAGGATACCAGTATGAACAGATGAGATGAGCCCCTAGAGCCGTGACATTGCACCATCAGCCATGGCGGCCTGCAGCAGTTTCATCGACAAATTTGTAAGGCGAAGCCATCGACCCAAAGGTTTAGAGAGGAAAGTGGTGTTTGGTAAACGCAAAAGCTGTATCAGAGCAGATTGAATATGCTATATAAGGTCTTACCAGAGACAAACCCTGACGAGCTCTTGTTGATAAATATTCACAGGGTTCAAAGATCCCTCCGTGATACTTGGACCAATCCTTCAGTCTGTCGTAAATGTATTTCGCGCCAAACGAATCGGCCCAGAACATCACTCCGCCCCTGGTGTCAAAATACATGTTGAATGGAAGATTCACCAGTTATGAACATGTAATTAGTGGCAGGGAAGGAGAATTAATGTGAGAGATGATGCAGAAGAGAAACAAAGAAAGGGACCTGTAGGAAGGGAAGCCCCTCCCCATAATGGATGCTACATCAAGATCAGATGCTTTCATAGCAACCCCCTCGTCAAGCAGTCGACAGGCCTCATTCACCACGGGGAAGAGCATCATCTCCACGATTTCATCATCTGTTAATTTCGGCAGCTGACGGGAAAGAAACTGTCAGATTTCTTTGTGTAGAAGCAGTGAAAAATTAAAGGTTTGCTGGTATGCATATTTTGCAGATCGAACGGCAGCCAAAAGATGCAGTAACCATACATGTGTACAACCATTTTCTTGCAAACTATGATCTACAGCACTGCAGATACCTTGCAATTCACTTGCTAGTTACAGTACCTGTGCTGAACTAGTATTGTACTTCAAATTTATCATTTTTTTTTTGAAATCAGGTTAATTTCATACGGTTTTCAGCACCTTGCTACAAAGCTCACTACTGTAACAAAAGAACAAAAAAAAGACACCCGGAGAAGTTTACTCTGAGAAGTACGACATCTAAATATGCAAACCAAAGTACAGCTGTGAGATGTGATGCATGGCAGTACGGGCCAGTACTAAGTGTCCAGCATAAAGAAAAGGAGAATAATTTGGTTCCAAACCAAACCTAGTACTAAGTGTCACATCCTAGTACTAGGTTACGCTTTTTTTGGACAGAGGAAGTACGAGAGTACCTTAGGATCTTGTACAATACTAGCCATGCTTCTTGATTTCTCAATGTACTTGTTCATTTCAGGATCTGGAGAAGCCTTTCGCTTATCATCATAAAGATAAAATCCTTTGCGTGAAGATTCACCTGCCAAGCACTCCAGAAAGTATATCAGCCATGAGATTCAGCTTCACATGTAGCTCAAAATCATATTCAACAGCATGAAGAAATTGTAAGTGAATGTATTGTTAATATGAAAAACCTGTCCTGTTTTCCTCAAGCATAATTTGAATAAGCATTGACTTGTAACATCGCTCAGGATAACTTTGGAGATATTGCTTTCTGGAGGCAATAGCAACTCCAAAACCAACAAGATCAGCTAATCTGTACGGACAAGACAACAGAGAACTCATGGTCCAGAAAACATGCACCACAAAGGCCCCTTCAATAAACAATGAAGAAATAGATATCTACTAGAGTACAGAAACAAACATGAAGAAAGCGTGAAGATATCTACCAAAAGGACCAGTAATAAACATGGGTATGCTATATCTGTTGTACTAAATCAGAAATAGATAACATCAGAACAACATTACTATAGTAGAAACAGAAAGAAACAGGTAACATCAGAAACAGTGGTTACATGGAAAATGTAATAGGTAGCTAAAAGAGGAAGAAGAAAAGACATGAATCTGTTGCCATTCAAAAAATCGTATTGTACCATAGTTTTACTGGAACGGAAGCCAAAAAAAATTAGACATAACTGAAGGTTAAGTATGATAGGAGAATGGACTGGTCCAAGTTTTTAATTAAGGCATGAAAAGTTCAGCAACCAAATCCTATCTACTCTATCTAAACTGCACAAAATGGCTCATAACAGGTTTATGGAGAAATTGACTTGTTGGCAGTTGCAGATAAAAGTAAATGGCTGCACATGACAGAGTACTGAGTGGAAACAATAGCAACAAACCAAGTAAGGTTAATGCTGAAACACCTTTCTTTATATAGTCATAGACAATTTTCATTTGCTCTCATAACATCTGAGAATCTTTCTGATGCAGGAAAGCTGTACCTCATACTTTTATTACAAGGAACATAATTCAGACAATTCATAAATTACTATAAAAGGAAATAAAAATAAATTTGCATCCGAAGTGCTTAACAAGACTAATAGCCATCGCCTAAGTGCTCAAGTCTATAAAGGAATATCTTGTTAAAAAAAAGAAGTCCGTAGAGGAATAGGATCATTCAGTAAAACTGGCATCCTTACCGGAAAGGTCCCATTGGCATTCCAAACTTTGTAATCACATGGTCTATGTGGTAGACATCCAGACCATAATCAACAAGAAAATAAGCCACCTGTGTGAAAGGAAAGAACATCCGATTCACAGCAAAACCTGTGCAGTTCCCAACAACTATTGGTGTTTTTCGTATCTGTTTTGCCACGTTTAGCAAGTCAATGACAACTTGTGAGGAAGTCCGATGAGTACGGATTATTTCCAACAGTGGCATTGCATGGGCTGGACTGGAGAATATACATCAAAAGACAAGTTATAAACAGTAGTTCAGAAAAAAAACAGGAATACAAGAAAAGAGGCATAACACATTACCTGAAGAAGTGTGCACCAGCAATTCGATCCTGGCAAGATGTCTTTTGGCCAATTAAATGAAGGTCTATTGTTGAAGTATTCGTGGCAAGTATGCAATTAGAGTGGCAGTATTTTTCAAGGTCAGCAAATATTTTCTGCTTTAGTGATAAATCCTCAATAACTGCCTGCAAGAGTTTTTATCATCAAGCAGCGATTAAGATCAGTGCTTTCTCCTTCAGTTACAATAGACTTAAAAGTTCAACTACTTGACTCAAAGACTGATGAATTGATTTCTACAATCACTAAGAACGAAAACATTCATCGTGTCAATAATATGTCATCATTTTATCAAGTTGCTATTAAATCATTCTCCTTATCCTGAAGCTATGGAAAAAATCATAAAAATATTCTTAAGTGGAAGTGATCTGGTATTTTTTATTTCTTATAAATTTGCTATTAAATCATTGTGCTTGTGTCCTGCAGGTAGGCAAAATTGTTCTTCTTTTCTTTCAGAGGAAAAAAAAATCTTAAGCGGACATTCTGATGCTGTAACCAACATCTTAAGTGATCTAGTCCAGTTAAATTTCATAACTATGTTATAAATAGCACAAAAGTTCTGGCAAGCATGCTGAATAACAGAATAAGCACTCAAGTAGAGCTATTTTCTACTGAATAAAGTTAGCGAAAAGAAATACTTGAAAATATTGGATCTACCTCAATGACCACATCAGCTTCTCTAAATTGTTCATAGTCAAGAACACCAGATAGTAAAGAAAGTTTCTTTTCATAATCTTCTTTGGTCATTTGCCCCCTTTTGACTAAGCTCTGCAGATTAGCTGAACAGGAAAATAGAAGAATTAATGAAAAACTTAAAAGACAAACAATAAAAGTTGGAGAAACAAAAAAAGATCACCTTTAACTCTGCTAATACCAGCATCTAAGAACTGCTCATTGACTTCTTTCAGGATTACCAGGAGGTTGTTCGATATCAATGCAGTTGCTATTCCAGATCCCATTAGACCTCCCCCAACAATAGCCACCTTGTGTATTCTCCGTGGTGTCAACCCCAAGTTGCTGATATTTGGAATCTGTTAGAGCATAAGACGCTCAGATAAACGAATGCATTTGACATAAGTACTATATATAATTCTATACCTGAAAATTCTACCCAAAAGGATCTTTACCTGAGAGTAATCATGGAAATCACAGTGCAACACGACATTTTTGCATTTAGTCATTCAGATGCTAATTCATCGTATACAATTAAATAGATAATTGTACTGCACCTTGTTCTGTTTTGATCTTAAACGAATTGGATTAAAAGGCATATAGGTATGATTCTCTTTTATCATTTCACAGATGTTCATAAGAATCTATTGCTAACTTCTGATTATGAGGCAGGATGAAAGAAGTATTAAGAATGAACACCACATAAACTTCAGCAAATGTGACTCTAACAACCTTTGAAGTTGCACGTTGTGCAAAAAAGACATGCCTTAAGCTTTTGCTTATCTGAGACATCTCAAGCATTTTTCCACAAAGTGTTTCCTGTCATTACCAAAAATGAACATTAAACAGCATTAAGAACAACTTAGACTAGGTATGTAACAATTGCTCGAAAAGTTAGCACTAAGTGGTGATGTACCTTCATTAGGCCAGCTCGAGGGCCAGAAATTATGCCCTCCTCAATGACATCAATGCAAACTAAGGGATGTTGGAGACTAGCAGACTGCTTTTGGGCCTGAACTCTTGCAAAATTCAGAATTTTCTTCGTTTCCTCAAGAGCTGGAAGTCTATCGGTTCTATGGAGACTCCTGAACCATGGGCGTTTGTCTTCAACAATTTCCAGAGCCCAGGAACAGGCCGTGCTGATCAATTCATCAGCTGAAACTACAGCGTCAACTAAACCAAATTTATGTGCCTCCACTCCTTTTAGAGGTTTAGACATCTATTAAGAGAAGACAATCCATAGTTAACTTTCTTGCATGACCATGACCACCATAGAAGAAAAGATGGAAAAAGAAATTGTCGATGCACTACAATGCAATGTATAAACAGCCATACCAACAACATCTCAAGAGCTTTTGGCAGGCCAACAAGGCGGGGCAGTCGTTGTGTTCCTGTAGAAAGTAAAGATCCTTCAATCAACTGGAAAAAGATAAAAAAATTCTTTTGGCAGAGGAATAAACATCCATGAGGCTTTCTCTCGTCATATCTAATTTTGTTACCATAGAACAGGAAATTTGTGTATGCCTTGTTTTTTTAATAAAGAATTAGGCACTGTTTGGTACAAGCTCCAACCCCAATTGTTTCTGGAGTTGAATATATATAGCTCCAAAAAATTTTGGAGTTGGAGTTGGGGCTAGATTAGGGTTGTTAGTGTGAGACATCTTGTTCAAACTTTTAGATTAATCACTTATTTTAAGCAACAAACTCTGTCTTCTACAAGAATCTGGGAGTGGGAGCCATGCCAAACAGGCCCTTGTAGACCCCTTTTTTTTGGAAACCATGTAAAATGTTCTTTCGTTTCCTTTAGAATGATTATGCCTTTCACTAAATAGTTAGTTTGGAAAAGAAAAATACAGATATTTTTTCTTGCTCATTTTCTGATGTATTCGCCCTCTGTACATCTTAAAGTTCATAATTTATCTTCCTCTTTTTCAACAGTCTTTTCTGATTTCATATCTTATTAGTAATGGCTGCAAGGACAGATGTCCCATGATTAGAGTTAAGCCAACCAAACCAACAAAGCGCAGTAGTTAAACATATAGGATCAGAGTCTCTTTTTTTTTAAAAAAAAAAAGGGATGACCCAAAAGACCAGGTTGGGACTTGAGCATACCTCCCAACCCAGGAATGATGCCCAGTTGAAGTTCAGGTAATCCTAATTGAGCCGAAGATGTAGAAACACGAGCGTGACAAACCTGCACAAGAAAATGCCAATGTTGCAAAAATAGCCACATATTGGAAGTAAAAGAAGAATCCCAAAAGGTTGAAGCATACAATTCGACCATTGCAATCTACACATACCATTGCAAGCTCTAAGCCGCCACCTAGAGCAACGCAATCTATAGCAGCCACTGATGGTTTCGGAGCATCTGGCAGCAACATGAACTTAACGACATAAATATTCAGCTTGTTGACAAACTTGGTTTAAAGAAGAAATCTCAGGTTATGTTACCTTCTACTATGTCCGTTAAAAAATCAATAGACAGATATCCAGGCTTCTCATTTTCTGGTGAAAAGAAAATTTTAGCAATGGAAGTGGGGGTGGTGAAAAAGGCAGGAACATACTGAGAGCACTGGACAATCTTTACTTGGCTTCTTGTCGAATGCGTTTATATCAAAGCCTCCAGAAAACCTCCCTTTGGCGCCTTCACATCATATGAGGCATTAGAAACACACATCGCTAGCATAAGATCCTTGACAAGAAGCTCATGTGCAAGTAAGTACCAGTGAGAACAATTGCCTTGACATCACTCCTCCTCAGAGCTTCCCCATAATCTCTCTGCAAGCTGGCTATCACTGCAAAAGTAGAAACCATAGGTCCTATAATTAGTAACAAAAATAGTTACTTGATTAAACAGCACAAATTACTTGGCGACAGCGAGAACTGATCAAACAAGGCCAACAAAAATTGACTGCATATAGTAACACAACACATGTTGACAACTTGGCAATAACAAATAATTCGTGTATATATAAGGCATGGCTCGGAGCATGGAACATGGAGACATGGAGTAACAACCAAATCTGGCATATCAACTCTAACATAGACCCTCAAAATATCCCAAAGCACACAAATCATCTCAGATTTCACAACCTGTTCTTCCAAAACACACACTCACACACACACACACACACACAAAAAGAAAGTTCAGCAAAATTTGGCAAGATTGCGACAACACAGAGAACCACGCAGGCAAACATGGCTGCTAACCAGCCCCGCAATGGGCGGAATCCGAGCATGGAAAGGAGGAGAGGAGGGGTTGTACGGATATGATACCGTCGAGGGAGAGCGCGTTCACGGGGGGGTTGGAGACGGTGATGACGGCGACGCCGTCGCGGCGGACCTCCATGGAGGTGGAGCCTCTCGCCATCGCTCGCTCGCTCGCTCGCCGGCCGGAGAAGGCAATGCGGGGAGCCCCCCTCGCCGCCGGCGACGATGACGTGGCTCACACTCGCCCGGCCGCGAGATCTCTCTCTCTCTCTGAGGATACAGCCGACAGATGGTATAGTATTACTACTACTCTCCTCCCGGACTCTGGTTGTTCAACTGGTTTTAATAATAGAAACGATTAATTATTTGCCAGTGGTGATAAAAATTTTGTACCGAAAGCACCTGTTATAGACACATGATGGCCTATATGTTATAGAGTGGTAAATTCTTAATTGTCACATTTTAAAAATAGCAAAAAAGCTAAATGTCCCTTAATAATAATTGGAGCTTTGGATTAATTGCACGTACACTTCATTAAATACAAGTTGGAAAAATTAGATATTTGTACTACTGCTAGTACGTGCCAAATATGAATTGTCTTAAGGACTTCCACTGTTTGGAAAAAAAAATCAGGTAATTGTCTAGTGAGATGTTTGTTGAAATGCTCCATGTTTTTTTCCTCATTCGTACGAAAACGTAGAAAATTCTATGAAGAACTTTAATCCTATCGTTTATTTGGAAATTTATATTAAATAAACAATCATGTAGAGATTTTATATAAAAGTTAAAAAAATCCAAAACCTCTTGAAAAAAATTATTTGAGTATATATCTCTCATCCGATTCTTTTATTTTTCATGCAGCCTAATCAAAACGACAATTCTTGTGTTGTGTTTTTACTGTATTTTGTAAATATTTTGTTTTGCACTTGTATTATGTCAAAATCATATGTATTTTCTATTCATCCGTTTTCTCATTCTGTCGTTTTAGAGAAACTATTAATATACGACGTTCTACTTTTCAACACAACGTTTGGTCATTGGTATTATTAAGAAATTTAGTGCAAATATGTAAAAATATATATCAGCTTCATGTACTCTTGTACCAGTTTATTCTTTCATCTATCAACTCCTCTACTAGTTTATATTCCTCGTATATCAAATCTTGTAGAGTACTACTTTGTTCCCCAACTATCATATTTTGTACTATATGATATGTCTTTTTATACTTTCTTAATATTTTGAAAGAAATGGTATAATGTCTTATATTATAGGATGAAAAAAATATAAAATTTGGCTGTATTTTGAGCCAAATCTGGATGTATGATTTCGTACCACTTTTTATACTATTACTACGTCTAAAATTTTGCGTCATCACGTCAGCTTCCCTCTTCTCCGATAGGAAATTAGATCACGAGAGGGGCGTGGGCAATATGTTAGCAATACCGTGTGATTTGCGTGATAATCAAGAGTATATTTAATTAAATAATGACCCCACCGTGTGATTCTCTACTGAACAGTTTGGGTGGAAGCACATTTCCCTTCTCTGTTTCAATGATATTACTGTAAATCCCATCTCAATGCCCATTGGATTAGTTATGTACTTATAAGTCGAGTGAAGAAACTTGGTCTAAAAAATCATTTCTTAGTGATCTGCAAATGACAACTCTGATTGCATAGTCCCCGCATAAAAAAAAAACTCTGATTACATAGTAACTTCTCCATTTTCTATAAAACTTGTTGTTGACGGCTCTTATGCCAACAGAACCACAAGTGTGTGGATACTGTTGTAGCTTCCACTCTGTAGTATTCCGCTCCGTAGTATATCAGAGCATCGAATCCACGATAAATAGAATCAGTATTTTACCCTAGTCAGCTATCTAGTTTTAAAAATAGCAACATATTTGAATATAAGGTAAAAAAGAGAAATCAAGGTCTCCTAGACGTCTAGGTGTCGCCGGTGAGCACCCAAGGTTGTGGTGTGCCACAGGAAGTTTGTGAAGGCTTCGACTTTACCTCCACAAATGAAAAAAATGATCAAGAGTGAAATTGAGGAGTGTATTTGTGCAACCTCGTGAGGCAAAGGGTTGAAAGAGACCTAGCCTTTGTGGCCCCTCAACGAAGATGTAGGATTGGTGGATTCGAACTTCGTTAAACAATTTGCATGTCTCTTCTCATGGTTTGCTCGTTCTTGCCTTATTCATATTGTGCTTGAGTTTATTCTTGGCCGATCTATTTACATTCTTAGTTGATCTACTTGGTAACCATATATCTTGATTATATATCCTGGTTGTCTCCCTGTGATTCATACATATTGTTTTGTTGAGCTACATGCAAGTTCACATTTAGTGTTTTACTCTCTTAGTTGTCGGACATTCGGATTGATATCAGAAACTTTGATTTCATATCGAAAACTCTGACTTAAATCGGAAGGTGCAATTGCTTATTAATCTGCTTCAAAGTTGTTATAATTTGTAAGAACACCAATTCAACCCCAGCCCCCAAGTGACATCAAGGTCCTTTCACGGGATGGGTTAGGGTTGTAGATCCAATTGTTTTTTTTTGAGTAAATTACACTAGCGGTCCTTAAACTTGTAACGAAGTTTCACTTAGGTCCATAAACTTGCAAAACACGCATCGAGATCCCTAAACTTGGTTTAATGTATCATCCGGGTCCAAAGCCTCGTTTGACTGTGGTCTTACCTACGTGGACGATGACATGGAATTTTTATTTTTTTCTCCTTTCTTCCTTCTTTTTTTCTCCCTTCTTATCACTTTTTTTCTCCACTTTGCCTCCTTCCTCTACCTTCTGCCGCATTTTTCTCCACGCGAGGTGAGGAAGGAGAGAAAAGATGGGAAGAAAAAAAGGGAAAAAGAAAAATTAGCCATGTCATCGTCCACGTGGCATGACATATAGGCAAGATCACGGTCAAACCAGACTTTAGACCAGGATGATACATTAAACCAAGTTTAAGGATCTCGATGCGCGCTTTCCAAGTTCGTGGACCTAAGTGAAACTTCGTTACAAGTTTAAGGACCGCTAGTGTAATTTACTCTTTTTTTAACCATCACTTGTTTTATTTTCTGGTTTTCTCGGAGGGGCAATGGTTGCGCACTTCGTGGAGAGGAGCAGACATACTACTTTTGTTTCTTTTAAGTAGTAGAGATAAATCACAGTCAATCAAAATATGCATGTAATTTTTTTCTCTTTTCCTTAAATTAGTTACAACTACTTCGCGATAGTCCTAACCTTTAAGACCTGGATGTGCATGTAACCATCCGAAGAGCACCATACGTGTTCTTACCAGTACAACATTGCAGTCCTCGTGGTACACATGGACTCCCAACTTGTAGGTGGCCAGGGATGGGCAGAAAAAAAGTGGGTCTAAGTGCCGGTGACGCGATGTTAGAGAACATTGTATGCGTTGTTGCCTCCTAAATCCGAAAAAAGGTGGTGGTGTTGGTTGCAGTCGATGGGTATATGGAAACCGATGTAAATATATAGGATTTGGAGATTTGGTGTGTGGTAAATGAATTATTGCGTGGGGTGGGAGGGGCATAGGGGTATTGCGGAGTAGTGTGCTACTTGTGCTATAGTAGTTCTCAACAATTCATTACATATTATTGCTCAAATCTATATGCATAATGAGAAATTTTTGAATTGACATTTAGAAATACGGACATTGTTATAACAAGGAAAAATATCATTTCTAACAAAGAAAAACTAAAAATGAAGCTTAACTTTATTGCTTTAGCATGAGCTGGATGCTTTACATTCAGCTATATTTTTAAATGACATCTCTTCTCCATAGTGTCATGTCAAGTACTCAAGCTCTATTCTATCATACCATTAGGAGGACTTGGAGGTGGAGGTTGAAATAAATTGTGGACTGGATCTAGGCCTGTAGGAGTCAATCTCTTGCCATCGCCAATCACATTAGCACCATTAGGAGGACTTGGAGGTGGAGGTGGAGGTGGAGGTTGAAATTCATTGTGGATTGGATCCGGGCCTGTAGGAGTCAATCTCTTGCCATCGCCAATCACATTAGCACCATTAGGAGGACTTGGAGGTGGAGGTGGAGGTGGAGGTTGAAATTCATTGTGGATTGGATCCGGGCCTGTAGGAGTCAATCTCTTGCCATCGCCAATCACGTTACCACCATTAGGAGGACTTGAAGGTGGAGGTTGAAATTCATTGTGGACTGGATCGGGGCCTGTAGGAGTCAATCTCTTGCCATCACCAATCACCTTACCACCATTAGGAGGACTTGGAGGTGGAGGTGGAGGTGGAGGTTGAAATTCATTGTGGATTGGATCCGGGCCTGTAGGAGTCAATCTCTTGCCATTGCCAATCACATTACCACCATTAGGAGGACTTGGAGGTGGAGGTGGAGGTGGAGGTTGAAATTCATTGTGGACTGGATTCGGGCCTGTAGGAGTCAATCTTTTGCCAACGCCAATCACATTACCTGCAAGACCTATATATGGGGTCACATGGACCAAGAGCAACACCATGGTTAGTAATAAGTCTATGGTGGATCTGGTCCAAGCCACTTGGAGAAAACTTACTTCCACCATCTATCCCAACGAAGGATGGAATTCCTGAGGAAGAACCACCACCTACCACTTGAGCAAACACGATGAACCCAAAACCGTCGCATAAGAGCATAGCTACTAAGAAGTAAGATATTGATGACATTTCTCTCTACTTTGTGTGTATCCTATTGTATCTTTGTTGTAGGTCAGAAGTGCTTGAGACAATGATATATATGTAGGGAGGCGCATGTATGTCATAGTATTCTTCTCTTTCTGCATTGATATGTACCTTCTGCATAACAAGGCAATATATTAATTTATACTTTTGTGGCAATCTAGATAAGCTGGTTTGGCTATCTTCCAATTTTAGTTACATTCTACTATTTGCCTTTTGAAAAATGTGATCTAGTTTGAATATTTGCTACTATGGCACCCAATCCATTAGCTAAAATTTGAATCAATGTACTCATTAACTATTATGTCTCATATTTAAAGTATATGTATATTTCCTTCCTTTTTATTTCATGGATATGTCTAGGTATGCTAGTTTTCACATTCTAGTATTGCCTTTTAGAAAATATGATCTACTTTCACTATTTGCTAACGTGGCACCTTATCTATTAGCAAATTTAGAATTGATGCTCTCACTAACCATTATGTCTCAAATTTCTAAGATATATGTCCTTAGGGATGGTGTGGTCATTTGCTTCCCTTTTTTTCTTGATTTCATACCACTCAATCCTTGATTCTCCAAAATAAGACGTGTTGTACCTTGGTTAGGCTCAATTATAGGTGGTTTTGATTGACACGTGAGACCTCTAATCCATGTATTCACCAAGACTTATGGAAATGGTTAATAATAAACACTACCTCTAAGTTTGATATTCCATTATATATTTTTTTTATTTGCTTTTATGAAGGGTCGGATTTTATAGTTAAAAGACCGTCAACAGGGTGCTAGGATTTCCTGAAATTTACTTTAGAGTTTAAGAAAATAAAATAAAATAAACGGGTAATTTCGTTCTTACCCCTATTTTGATGTTCAATATTGATTTTCCCCTATTTTTTTAGGGTTTTCATTTTTGCCTCCGTTTTTTAAATGAATCCACATTTTACCCCTACTTTGGATGATGAAGTTAACGGTGTTAAGTCATTGGCAAAATGACATTTAGGCCTTTTTTAGTTGGTGAAAATTTTTGTGTTTGGTTGTCACATCGGATATACGGACACACATTTGAAGTATTAAACGTAGTCTAATAACAAAACAAATTACATATTCCGCCTGGAAACTGCGAGACGAATTTATTAAGCCCAATTAAGCCGTCATTAGCAAATGTTTACAGTAGCACCACATTGTCAAATCATGGCACAATTAGGCTTAAAAGATTCGTCTTGCAATTTACAAGCAAACTGTGTAATTATTTTTTTATTTAATACTCCATGCATGTATCCAAATATTCGATGTGATAGGTGAAAAGTTTTTGTTTTGGGAACTAAACAGGCCCTTATACTCTTACTTAGTAAGATGTTGCACATTTGCCCCTATAAGTCATTAATTGTGTTTTTATCCTCATTCTTGGAAAACTTTATTTCAAAAATAGAATGATTTTTAATAAATTTTGACTAATATAACAAATTGGACAAAATATCAACAACATTGTGACATGATCCGATTCGTATAATTTAGACAACATTTCAATAGCATTTTGATAGAATTTGGACAACTTTGACAACATTTCTGCAGCATATTCATCTCAGTATTATCAACCATGAAAATCTCCTCTATTTGCAAGATATGCTCAAGCAGTGTCGACACCAAAACCAACCCACAGCCTGCTGCTCCTCCCTTAGCCACCTGCTTGCAGCCGAGCCGAACCGACCCTGCACCTCCTTGCCGCCACGACCTGGTCAGGTCACGGCCACCTAGCCCTGTCGTCAACGACGGCTGCTGTTCGTTCCCCGCCGCCACGCCCTCCTGCTCGTCGCCGTGGCTTGGTCGGGTCGGCGAGGACGCGCGGCTGCTGCTCCTCGCCGCCATGCTGCCCTCCTGCTCGCGGTTTGGTCGGGTCGCGGCCGTCTAGTTGGGTCGCCAACGACGGCTCCTGCTCGCCGCCGCCTGGTCGACCCACGGACGCCGCCTGCGCGCGGCCGAGTCTCCGCCGCTGCCGCCGCCGTCTCAACTATATGGTCGCGATGGGGATTGAGGAAAGGAGGCAGCGGCAGAAGAAAGGGCCTCCTGATATTTGTAAAATAACCTTGGGCTAGAAAGGTCAATATATAATATGTAAAATCATTATTTCCCTTTTCTTTTTTATTTTTTTATGCAATAGCTTTTACTCCACTAACTTCCATCCAAAGTAAGAGTAAACGCCACATTCGTTTAAAAAAATAGAGGTAAAAACAAAAAATCCTAGAAAAATATGGATAAAATTAATATTAGATATCAAAATAGGGATAAGAACAAAACTGTCTCTAAAATTAATGTCTCTTTGTGTCATCTTGTTGCCGGGACGGAATTGACAGCAATGACGTTAATTTTTGTTTATTTTTAGCCTTCTTAATTTTTATTTTTGAAAATAAATCAATTCAAGACTTATTTTTAAAATCTGAATTTTTTGGCCACGTCGATGTGACAATATTATTTTGGCCACGTCAATATGATAATATTATTTTGCCACATCGATCTGACTGACGTAGTAATATTATTTGGTCACACCTCGTAAGATAAAATTGTCACACTCGCTATGTATGATGTGTTAGCGTTGATTTGGCACGCCAAGACGGAATGCCGTGATCAAAAGTTTTATATTAATAAGTTTTGGAATCGTTTATTTTTAAAATTAAAAATTAATAAAGTTGAAAAAATAAAAAAAAATCCAAGGACGGAGGGAAGGAAGCGTCGTGGTCGATCGGGCTCGGAGACGTCGACGCCGACGAGGAGCTCCGACGCCGACGGGCGACGGCTGCCGGTCGAGCCGCCGATGGCGGGCTCGGGGACGGCGACGGCGAGCTATTCTCTCCTCGGCCCGGTGGTCTGACTGACAGGTGGGCCCAGCCCCCAGGCACGTTCTCGACCAGCTTGCTTGACCCGAGTCGAGAGCCAAATTTGGGCTCATTATCTACTTCCTCTACTTCCCCTAATCCACTCCACTCCACCGCAGCTTCTCCCGCGGCGAGGCGGCTCATCCCATCTCCACAGCCGCAGGTGGGAACTTGCCAACGGGGATTCTCTCCGACCGATTCACCGGGATTTCTCCCGCGGTCGCCGCTCCACCCATGTTTTTTTTTTTTGGGTTCTTGCTTGTCCGTCCCTGACGAATGTTGCAATGGTGTTTCTTGGCTGCAGTTGTTGCAGCAAGGAGGCATGGCGGCGGGGGGTGAAGAAGAGAAGCCCTTCAACTTCCTCCAGATTCTGTGTGGTGCGTCAACTCCTCCCCTCGTTTGCTTCATCCTCCTCCTCCTCTGCCCATGGATGGTACAGAGCACAGAGTTATTAGATAGATAGCCACATTTTTCTTCTTGTTCTTGTTCTCTCTGTCTCTCTGAATTTTGTGTGAAATTACTCCGTTTCATTGGTCCCGCGATGCAATGCGAATTCGATTATTTCCCCGTGTCTTCTGCAGAGGGCGTCATAGCTGGTGGCACCGCGGGTGTGGTGGTGGAAACAGCTCTGTACCCGATTGATACGATAAAAACCAGGCTTCAGGTGATCCAATTTTCGCATCATGCTGTATTGCAAGTATCCACTTTTGATCATCATATATAAAGCATTTACTCGTGACGATGCTATTTATAGACTGTGGAAAAATTTGTTAGTTAATTTACATTGAAATAGGCCCCAGAGTTCATTCCCAAGAAGGGATCTTATTTATACTGAAATTACCTGGAGTAACCAGATAATTTAAGCAAATGTCTAGCAATGACAACCTTTTCTTATCTTTCTCTTCAATTGGTCCAACAAGGACTTAGATTCAAGCGAGTAGTAATTACATGAATCATGTGAGGCATGTCATGTTTTGGCATGATTGTAAGAACCCTATAGTCCTCTAGGCTCTAACCTATGCCAGGTAACTAGAGAAAATTTAAGGAAGTATTTGCAGTATTTTGGTATTAAAAAAGATGCTTATACAGAGAGGATTGATTCAGAACTTGTGCTCAAATGGAAAAATGTGAGGAGGGTGGATCAACTAAGAGCATTCGCTGTGTTTATGCATAAATGTCGGGTTTCATGTGGATGTGGTCCTGAAGCAACCCCAAATTCTAATATATTTCTAGCAAATGCATGTCTCAATTATAATTTATATTATCTTGTGCTTCCAGTTTCTTGTGTGAATATGGTATGCTTGCTATTAAATTTGAATAGCAACCTGTACATGTTGTCTGAAGTTTGTGATCTTCCATAGGCTGCTCGGGGAGGAAGTCAAATTCAATGGAAAGGATTGTATTCTGGATTAGCTGGAAATATTGCTGGTGTTCTCCCGTAAGTACAAAATACAAAGCATTCAGTTTCTTTTCTTTTCCTCCTGGCATCATGATATAACATGTTATTATCAGTAAATATGTTCATCATTTTGCATCATTTATGTTACAACCTAACATAGACAAGATACTGTATATGATTCTGGGGTCTGATGCTATGATTGCTTTTACTTTCCTTCCAAATTGATATTGTTAAATTAAGTACTGTTGTTTATCTTTGGCTAGACCCCTTCTCAGGTAATAATCCTTAGCTTCACTTTTTCAGGCTCCATAACATGGGAATCATTTCATTCTCTTTCCATCATATTGTTTCTTCTCTATTTGCTTGTAGGGCTTCTGCTGTATTTGTGGGAATATACGAACCGACAAAAAGAAAACTACTGGAGACTTTTCCTGAAAATTTGAGTGCTGTTGCCCATTTTGTAAGTTAACATGCATTTAACATGTTTTTGCACTAGTTGATTGCACGTAGAATGTTGATCAGGCTGTACATCGTGCTGTTTATTTTGTATAATCTGTTTTTTTTTTGCGGGGAATATTTTGTATAATCTGTTAAGTCTCTAGAACTTCTAATTCGTCAGTTACAGCATTGAAGTATCAACCATGCTGTTTGATGTCGTTTTAATGCTTAATCTTCAGAGCATGTTGCTTTCTATCACTGCCTTTTCTAAATGAGAATGCTACAGACTGCCGGGGCTATTGGAGGAATTGCGGCTTCTCTCATTCGCGTCCCCACAGAGGTCAGTTTTTCTATTCTGAACTCTTTCACATTTTTCTTGATGAATTTAATGTTGTTTTACACTGAAAATAGATTGCATTCCTTTCAGGTTGTCAAACAAAGAATGCAAACAGGTCAATTCAGGTCTGCACCTGATGCTGTCCGTCTCATTGTTGGTAAAGAAGGATTCAGAGGTCTTTACGCTGTATGTATCTTCTGACCTCATATATGGTGGAACCTGTATTTAGCCGATTCAACTCTAATTTTTGTTATCCCTGTATATTTCAGGAAAAATAATTATTTGAATCTGTTTAATATGCCTTTTTAATTGAATTGTTGTTACAATGGAAAAAAACCCATTGCCTTCCTTTATCATACTGTTTCTTTTTGTTTGTAGGGATATGGATCATTTTTACTTCGAGATCTGCCTTTTGATGCCATTCAATTCTGTATATATGAGCAACTTCGAATTGGTTATAAAGTTGTGGTACCCATCTTAGCCTCTCTGTCTTGATGAGAACCATATTTTACTTCTGGTTAGCAATCCTTACTAGGCCTCAGACGACCTCAATATAAATGTAGGATTGAGGATTCACACCTTCATACATGTTGTCTATGGACGAGTCTTGTATCTTGTTAAGTACTAATTGTGGGCATCAGCATCACGCTGCTTTGCCAATCATTTTTGTGCTATTTGCATCAAATACTATAACTTGATTAGCTGCCCAAAGTGAGATACTACTATTAATTGATAATCCTTGTGACATTTTCTGACTCCACCATGAACTGTAACTGTAATTTCAAGAAATTTATGGATTTACTACCACCTTTTCACTTGTCTGTTCAGGCCAAGAGGGAGCTGAATGATCCAGAGAATGCACTTATTGGTGCTTTTGCTGGTAGGACTAAATTCTGTTTCTTCCTCACTTTCTAATCCTTGTTGGACAATTTTTCTGTTCTTATGTTGCCGTCCTTCTTTTGTTTACCTTCTTCTATAACCCATCATTTCTTTCTGCTAGGTGCCATTACTGGGGCTATAACAACACCACTCGATGTGATGAAGACGCGGTTGATGGTTCAGGTGGATCCTTTTGTATCAAAATCCATCCACAGAATAACACATCATTCCTTTCAACCCCTGTTGGTATCGCTGACCCCATATATTTCTTTGGACCGCAATCGCAGGGATCAGCGAACCAGTACTCCGGAATTGTAAGCTGCGCCCAGACAATCCTGAGGGAGGAAGGACCTGGGGCATTCTTGAAGGTAGCAAAATTTTTCCTTTCGCCTGCTGATGGTGGTGGGTGCACTGGGGTTGTGATTGAACTTGGTGGCTGGTGATGGCAGGGGATCGAGCCGCGGGTGCTGTGGATTGGCATCGGCGGGTCCATCTTCTTCGGCGTGCTGGAGAAGACCAAGTCGATGCTCGCCGAGAGGAGGAGCCGCGAGCCACCAGCCGGGAAGGATGAGTGACAGATTGTACCCTCGGCCATGGATGGATGCTTCAAGTTTTGTGTTTGTTTTGATCGATTTCACATGAGAAGTAGTACATCTCTCGAGGAGGAAGACAATGCCACTTTGCGTCCCAATGATTAAATTCCCATTCGTTTAATGAATAATATTATGTTCAAGTTTTTTTAAAAATCTGATTATACTACATTATAGCTTCTCTCTCTCCCTGCAGTTTACCCATGCTGTATGACTTGTAGATGTAACAGTCGGTCGTTGCCGATCAAATTGTACCTTTGTCAATCCAGATAGTATTGCAGCAGTATTTACAAATGGTAAGCTTGTTATATTTTCCTTTTCGTTTTTCTTGTTTGTTCTGGAGGTAGTTTACCTGGAGAAAAGAAAGAAAAGAAAACACAGGGCAACTATAACCGATTCCTAGATCATCAGGTAAACTATCTACTACAGGCCGAAGCTGAAAGATTTCTCTTCCATCAACTTCTGCAAAATGTCCAACAAATGGAGCACACTCCATAGCTGCATCAAAGAGAGTGATCTGTGAACAACCTGCAAAACTGACTTTAAAAGTTTGTTTTACATCTAACTATACCTACCTTCCAATTTCTCTTGATTAATTGCAATCAAAGCACATTGCATTCTCTCCCCCTACCAGAACAATGCGATCTTAATTTGAAATAAATTAAGTAGACAGCCCATCAACCCAAGTGAAAAGTAAATCTCACAAAGCAACCTGAGTAAGCCAAGTAATCAACACAACGGTGACCATCCGATTCAGGAAAAGACAAATTAGAAAGTATTAGGCTAATAAGCTAAAGGAAAAGCCAAATTTTAAATTTTCAAACTTAATTTTGAGATTGATTTCAAAATATTTTTAACGTAGTTTCTTTTTCAGCATTGGCTTTTAAGTCATCAAGAACACATATATAAAAGTTTTACTTACAAGTTCAATTTTATTCCCTAATAAGCCGTTTTGGCTTATTAGAAAAAAAAAAGCGAAACGATGGGGCCTTAAGACCCCCATCGGATGGCCTAAACAGCCAAAGAATAAACCAAAATTTAAATTTTCTAACTTAATTTTAAGATTGATTTTGAGATATTTTCAACGTAGTTTCTTTTTCAGCATTGGCTTTTAAGTCATCAGGAACACATATATAAAAGTTTTACTTACAAATTCATTTTTATTCTCTAATAAGCCGTTTTGGCTTATTAGAAAAAAAAAGCGAAACGGTGGGGCCTTAAGGCCCCAATCGGATGGCCTAAACAGCTAAAGAATAAACTAAAATTTAAATTTTCAAACTTAATTTTAAGACTGATTTTGAGATATTTTTAATATAGTTTCTTTTTTAGCATTAGCTTTTAAGTCACCAAGAACACATATATAAAAGTTGTACCTATAAATTTATTTTTATTCCCTAATAAACTGTTTTGGCTTATTAGGGAAAAAGCCAAAACGATGGAGGCCTAAGTCGTAGCCATCCGTCGAAATGAAGAGGCTTCCAGAAGGTTAAATAAATAGAAAGGTTGAAGACCACAAGCCCAAACATCAAGTACAGGAGCATCGCTTCATTCTGTGCATCTTGTTGAATTTCTACAGGGCATTTGCAATTGCATCCAACGGATATAGACTAAAATATAAACTAATTAACAATGTGAAAAATCAAATTTGAATAAATTAAAATTTAGAAAACTTATTATTTCCTGCCAAATACTTTTTTTCAACACCTATTCAAATATGAAATAAAACTAAATTTGCTAAACAAAAGGTATCACAAATAGAGGATATACGGAGTATACAAGACATGGTGGTGCGTCAATAGAGATGGAGGGAATTCAGTGGCTCACACAGCAGCAAAGAAGATGATTATTCGTACTAAATTTAATACCAAAGAATTTAGAAGTTTTGACAACATAGTTAAAAAAAATAAAGGGATCATGCAATGACGAAAAAGGTGAAAATATGGTGCCTCGCGTAATAACGAAGACTGTTAATAACAGGATGGTCATAGTCGTGCGAATGCATGACTTTATAAACTAATATATGTGATCCACGAATATCAAGCTACGCCTAGAGGTGGCCGATTTACCGCACATGAATGTAAAATTTACAGAGACATAGCACATTTAATGATATATCCAAAATATGAACTTTTGTCATTTGGTTGCTGGCTTATTATCAACCATAGCTAAAATTTAAATGTTCAAACTTAACTAATGAGTAGAACTTATATTTTTAAACTGCTAAGAATACAAATATACAAGTTCTGCTCATTAGTTATTTCTGGTTGTTTCCTTTTTTTTTTTTCTCCAACTTAAATGAGGCCTATTAACGGTGGCCCTTATTGAAAAAATTGATCGAGGCCTATTTGTGCACTATTAGGGCATTATCAACCCAATAACTAGGATGGTGTCCATAGTATTAAATAAGCTGCTACCTAGGATAAAAAATGATGTGGCAAGTAAATAAATGAGAAAAGAGAAGGAAACCATGTCTTGCATGAGACATGGTTTCTACACAACATCCAAAATATCATGTGAGATAAGTAGCATTAAATTGAAGTATGGAATAGTGGTGTTTGTATTGGAAGAATAGTGTTTAGTACTAGTTTCTTCATGACGTGGAGTTTATAAAAACTATATTATAGTATTATGGGTTGGGACTGCCATTATGGCCTAGCGGCAGCCCATTAGCGTTCTCTTCGAAGCCACCTAGACCTGTACAGGAAAAGCTCTTTTATTTTCCTAAAGGACATTGGAAAAATGGAAAACCTAAGTCAACATCTTTTACTCTCAATGTATCGAAGGTGTGGCAAGCTACTAGAGAACTACTACTTTCTCCGTTTCATATTATAAGACTTTCTAGCATGGTTCACATTCATATAGATGTTAATAAATCTAGACACATAAATAAGTTTAGATTTATTAACATCTATATAAATATGGACAATGCTACTACATATGCATCAATAGGAAGAGTGAAGTTCAAAAAAAAAAAGGAATAGTGAAGTATGGCTTGCCATGATCCCATCGTACCATCAATTAAGCACTTATCTAACTAATTAATTACTATGACATATTTTCTCTATTTTTAATCCGAGCCTACCTTACCAAATTTCGTTGTTAACACTCTTACACTTCTTTTTTTTTATATAAAAAACTCTTACACTTCTGTGTGAATGAGTAATCACTTTTAAATGGTTAGATTAGTATGAACTATGCTTATGTTTATAAGTTTTTTTTTAGAAATATTATGTTTAAGATACAATACATTCGATAAGTACTTGTATTTTTTAAAAAGGGACAAAAATTAAGGATGAATCATTGTGTTATGCTATAGCTGTTACATCATCAAACAGCTAGCTAAAAATGTGTAATGCACTTAAGATTTCGCTTGGCAACTTGAAACATCTGACCTAACACACCCTAATTAACTCCTCAATTTGATACTTCCCCTATCCCAAAATACAAGTTTTGACTTTTGAGATGGATATTGTATGAATTGGCTATTAAATTGACTATAGATGAATTGAAGCTAGTAGTGGGTTATACTATTAAACTTGCTATTAAGACGAGGAGGTAAAAAAAAAATTGGTTAACTTCATGGGATGAGTGGGGTACGTGTAATTAAGCCTAGGCTAGTTGGGGCCATAATAACGACAAGGGGTAGAAGGAGTATTATGGATAATTTAATGGTAGAAGTAACGTTTTATAAATACTACTACCTAATGTATGACGCCGTTGACTTTTTTCCAACGTTTGATCATTCGTCTTATTCAAAAAATTTGTGTAATTATTATTTATTTTATTCTGATTTGATTCATCATCAAATGTTTTTTAAGCATGACATAAATATTTTCATATTTGCACAAAAATTTTGAATAAAATAAATGGTCAAACGTTGGTCGAAAAGTCAACGGCGTCATACATTAAAATACGGAAAGAGTATATATTTTCTCTATCCTATAATATACTCCGTAAGAGATTATATAATTTTTTAGGAAAAAGTAAGGAGATATCACAATGATATGTGATGGTACAAAAGTTAGTAGGTAAAGAATAAAGCAGTACAATATATAGTTCAAAAGTTGATAAGTGGGGAATAAACTAGTATAAAAGTTTAGTACGTGGAGAATATAATATATTTCAGGAATTCCATATTCATTTATATTTTGGAATAAATTCGAAGAAAAAGATTCCTATATTATAAGCCAGGGGAAGTATATGTTGTTATTTTTAATTTATGACAAAACTTGAACTTTAAAATTTGTTATAATTTTCCCATGGAGTACTAAATTCAGACCAGAAATCCATATTTAATTTGGTGGATGGCTAGCTAGCTAAAAGTCGTTTTGCTTTCCATCTGGCTAGCTCAGCTGCACTGCCCTCGATCAGCTAGGGTAGTGGGGGAGGAAACAATGCAACGCAATGCAAAATCCGGTGTGCGCCGTCGGTTTGGCTCCCTCGATCGCTCGCACGAATGCTCGAGAGAGAAAATTAGAAGAAAGACGTCAAAGAGAGTTAATTAGAGTAGTACGTAAATTGTACCTTACGTGTACGCGGGTTAATTAACTGTCTCTGCACCCGGCGACCGGCCGTACCATTCATAGACTCGGTGAAGTATTTACTCCCTCGGTCTAAGAGAAAAACTGTCATAGCTATGAATTACTCCCTCATTCAAAAGAGTTGTGCTATACACCCGACTCAACCATCCAACTCACATACGACCGTGCTGAACCAACCAACCACAAAGCTCACGTGGGGTCCGCCAAAACCATGTTTATATACATCGTACACAGGTCGGACAGATAGCGTCGTACGTATAGCTATTCCACTTTCTAAAATATATCAACTTTCAATCTTTAGGATTTATCTTAAAATATAATAATTTCTTTACCAACACGTTTTCGCAACCAATCACAACCCCTCACCATTTAACTTCCCCACTTATCTTCGCTTCTCATCCAATTATATTATTTCCGTATTTATATAATTAAATATACCTACTAACTATGTCCAATTGTTATCCCTAAAAATCTTTATATTCTGAGATAGAGCTAATAATTTCATTTAGGATGGAATAACTGGCTAACTATGCAACTATAGGATTTATTTGAACTCCATGATTTTAGAATACATGAATAAGGAAAACATAAAATTATAATCATCATATAGAAATATCAAAACCTGGAAATTTAAAAGATCAAGCATTTGGATAGCTCATAGGAAGTAAATATGAGAATTTAGACGAAATCTAGATATATAGTAGAGATAAAGCGAGAAGATTCATCGAACTGCTCAAACAAAAATTAAAATGATATCAGAGCTCAAGAATTCAGTAAACTTCAATCCTACTATATATGTTCCCAAATAACCTAGCCGGAAAATTTCCTAATCCAGGATTTGAAGCCATAAGATCACTCCTGTGAAAATACTCTCCAAAATAACCCTTAGAGCAAGGATAATAATATAGCCCACTTCCTACTATTAGCCCATCCTAAAGTCAACACATATAATAGATTAGCTATAATTTTCTTCTCTTATCTCTATCTCTCTCTTATACATTTAATGTATTTGTCTTGGAGCTTGTGTTAAGCTAGCTCTTGCATGAGAGCTAACACCTTTCTTTTTTGTTTACCTCTCTCCTCCATATAAGCTTATAATAGGCTTATTGCTCACTATTATACTTGCTCTTATAGCTGATAGTTAATTAACATGTATAGTACATGTCGTACATGCAAATCTTAATTGACTAATAAATAAAAAAGATTAAGATTTGATATATAAAAACAAAACTAGTAGTGAAATCATTTTTGGGTAGTTATATATATATATTTTTTAATACACTGTTGTAAAAGGCACCGACCAAATATAAATTAGAGACTATACAAATCGATGATGTTCTAGACATTAGATTATCTTAAGAAAGAACATATGAACTCCAGTACTGTACTTCAGCTAGATATGGAGTATACTGTAGCTAGTTAGCTTACCTACCTAGTTAACTTAGGTTACAATAATTAATGGAGGATCTATATGCACATTTGGTCTTGCACTGCCCACATCGATCAAAGACTTTTTCTCTTTGAGGAGACGACTCCGTGTTAATTAAGCAAGTGATTGTACTAAATGCTCTAGCTAATTAACCTAGCTAGTAGGAGGAGAAGAATGGGCAATACAGCTTCCTATTACTAGGATATGGTCTACAGCTCACCGGCCGCTGTCTGCTGCCGTAGAACACAACGTCTAGTGCATGCTTCCGGCCGGGCTCGATATTTTTTCAAAAATAATCTTTTACGTCATCCACCCTAAAATATAAACATTTCTAAAATATAAACACTAATAAATTTTCCATAAAAATTAAAGAGAGAACTAAAATGAAATAATAAATTGTTATGAAAGCATTTCTAGATAAATATCTAGTGGCGCAATTTTCAATTTAAAATCCTACATAGTTGTAGATATATTAACGCGGTGTCAAACTCTAGAGACTGATGGCACGTGTTCTAGTATGTCGAGTAAAAGAGGAACAATAGTACGTAGGGATTGGTCGCATATATATGAGATAGCAACTGTCATTATAAAATATATAATATACTTCAAGAAGAGCTTTTAAACGTGTTTAGTGCAAAAGCTAGTACTTCTATGAAGCATTACAGTCAGCAAATCTCGAGTAAACAAGACATCTATCAGATGTTTAAAAATAGTAATTGTGGCTTACTTCTAGATCACATATATCTTTCTTGGCTGAAGCACATTGAGCATATATTATTCCCTTCGTAAAAAGAGAAAATTTCTTATTTATCACCTAAAGTTCATGAATTTTTTTATGTCATTGAAAAGTTGTTATTTTCTTATATGTCACTGTTCAAACTTTTCCGTTCCTCATATGCCATCCATATCATCATCATGTATAATATGGACATAAAGTTACGAGATTACCCTTTTGATCTCTTTTAATCCTTAAGGGATGTCCATTAGTTTCTTAGTACGCCATCTAGATACATAGTTATAAAAAATATTTAAAAAAGATAGAATAATATGTGATATTATATCATATCACAAGCTTACAGTTTAAATTTGACTTATACAAGTTATTAAAAAATAATTGTGAGCACACGTGTACTAATTTAAGCTAAATTTGTTATTTATACTACAATTTGTAAAGATTAAATTAAACTTGTTTTATGCAGTGATACATCACATATTCATCTATCTTATCATTTTATTTTTTTAAAAAAAATACCTAATGACTGCAATAATGAGGGGATGTCCCTGAATAGATTAGAAAATATGATAGATCAGCTGTAAGTAGAACCGTCATGCTCAATTGTGAATTGATGATGGCTGAACGGAAGCAATGGAAAGAACACACGAGAATAATTTTGTCAATTTCATTAAAAAATTGGTAAGGTCAAAGCAGTTTGATCTCGATAGTGGTGTATAAAGGATGAAATTTTTCGTTGGATGTCATATAAGGAAATAGTTACTTTTCAGTGGCATATAACAAAACTCACGAACTTTTAGTGGCATATAAACTATGATATATTTTTTGTGACATAAAATTAATATCATTATCATATTAAAAATATTTTCTACTTGATTATCTCCTCTTCCTTTTCTGATCCTCCTAGCCTCTTGGCCTAAGCAAGTCATGGAGGTTTGACAATTGTTCAGTACTTCAGTGTATGTTACTACCAAGAGACTGGGGCTTGTTTACTTTTTTTACCAAAACCAAACCATACAAAATTGGTAATCCAACAATCTAAACATGAGTTTATCATCACAACCTTAATTTCCAATCTCTGTACCAATATTTGGTAATTCTTTAAACTTCTATTCATTGAACTATGCAAAATTTGATAAGGTGACAAACTAAACAAACATCTTCATATCTTTGATCTTATCAAAATTTTGGCATTCCTAAATTTCGGTTTTTACCGATAAATGGTAAGGTTTTTTTTTAAGCATTGGACTGAATTAAAAGACCTGAGTGAGTGTCTGACCTGAAGTTTCTATCTCTTGTTTCTAGAAACGACGGGAGAACTTGACAAAGGCTGAACTGCATGTTCTGCTCGAGCAAGTAACACTGGTGGTGAAACCATCTTTGGTCGGTCAGCCAAAATCCACAATAGTCCCGGTTGCAATAAAAACCGGGACTAAAGAGTCCCGGTTCAAAAGGTTAGAGCTACTTTTTTATCTTTAGTCTCGATTGGTGTTCTCAACCGGGACTAAAGATCTATTTTTAGTCCTGGTTGGTAACACCAACCGGGAAAAAAGATCCCTATTATCTTTAGTGCCGGTTGGTAAGATCTATTTCTAGTCCCGGTTGGTAGCCTAAACCGGAACAAAATATCGGCATGCACGCATACGTGGCGGAGAGGACGAGGAGTGCGCGAGATCGAGGAGTTAATAAATTCTACTCCTTATCTCTTCCTCCTCCCATCTCTTCCTCTTCTTCCTCCTTCTCCTCTCCCCATTCTATTCCTCCCTTCCGTCAGTGGCCAAGCGGCGGCGGCGGCCGGGCGCGTCGGTGGGGCCCTCGTGCGGCGGCGGCCGGGCAGAGGCGGAGGCGGCCTCGCGCCGCAGCGGCCAGCCAGGCGGCGGCGGTGGGGCCCTCGCGCGACGGGGCGGAGGCGGCCTCGCGTCGCGGCAGCCGGGCGGCAGCAGATCTGTTAACAGTGAAATTTGGTAATCGGCAAAGACGTCATCGGCTTAGAATCATTATCGGCTGCAGCATCTCGAAATTAGCTGATGGGAGTTATCAAGTCGCCAATAGTCGGATTCCTGCTATATTCGGTTAAGGAAATCAATCTACTAAAGAAAGCTTATCCCTAAGTGACCGAGTTTAAAGAGGATGCGGCATGGCAGTTTATCTATTAATTAGGAATAGTTTGTTAGTTTCCTTTTACCTTTAGGAAAGTGTGTTTAGTGTCCGATAAGGACTTTATATTTTCTTTTTATCTTTAGGTTAGTTTCTTTCTTGTCCGACAAGGACTTTTATCAACCCATGGGTATAAATATGTACACCCGGGGTCTATGTAATCTATCCTCACGATCAATACAATTCGGCGCATCGCCACCTTTTACCTTTTCTACTTTTGTTTTTTACATTCCGGCAGAACTTGGCACCCGACACGGGGCTGCATCGTCTTCGATCTCCGGCGAAGGGATAAATCCAATGTTCTGTCGGCCCGGGCAATTGTATCGTTTACGTCGGCGTCGTTCAAGGCTGCATCAGTACATTCGACCTCTTGGATTGCTCTGATTTGGATGATATATTTGTCTACCTATTTATCATGTCTCTGTTAATCTAGTCTTAGCATATCAATTTAGCTCTATCGGCTGCTTCTCGCTTTACGGTTTCTGCCGGTATCGACTAAATCGTGTTGCTAGATTAGATTAGCTTAGGCATCTACCACCCTAAAAACTCAGTCAAAGGCTTGATTGTCTAGATATTATGTTTCTTCTCATACTTAGTGCTACATCAGTTAAGTTTGATCTACTAAGTCGTGCTTAGAACCATAATCTCTAGCCTGCTTCTTGATTGCCAATAAGGGTTATCATCGGGGTTTCAGCCGGTGAGTTATCTGGACGTTGCATCGGCTCATAAGGATTGCATATACATATAAGTTGGATTTAGCCGATGACAACAAAGGTTTCACTGTTTAATCTAATCTTGTGGATTTCATGACATCGGATCTCCAGCCGATGTATGCTTTAACCTTCGGATCAGTGCTTATTCTATCATATCAATATTAGCCGATTGGTTTATACTGGACTATATTATTATTATATTTTATTATCAGCAGCCGATTGCCTTTATATCATTATCTACATTGGACATATAGCCGATTGCTTAAACCCTATCGCTATCGAATGGTATCGGCATCGGCTATCGGCTGACATTGCTCCATCGGCTGTCTAGCCGATCGGCTGTTTTGTCTGCTATTTGCATATCTTGTCAGTTGCAGGATTAAACTGACTGGCACGCTCGCATCTCATTAATCTTTGGACCTGCACAGGAGCTAAGCAGATCTCCCAGGCCGGTGTGTTCGATTTTTTCGTCAATAGGATCCGGAGGAGAGGCAGCCGGCCGCCGCCGGATCTGAAGGGGGAGGCGGCCTCGCGCGGAGGGCCACGCCCGGCGGCGGCCGGTGCGGCGGCAGGCGGTGGAGGCCAGCGCTGCAGTGGATTTTTTTTCTTTTTTTCCCTTAATGTACGATTCGATCTGTGTTGATTGATACGATCTGTGTTGAATGTGTGATTTGATCTGTGTTGTTGTTGTAAATGATTTGGGGATGAACTATTGTGTGAATAATTTGGGATGAACCATTGTTGTGAATGATTTGGATGAACTATATTGCTGTGTGATGTGAATGTTTGATCTGAGATAATGTTGTGAATGATTTGCTGTGAATGTTTGATCTGAGATGATTAGGGCAAATAACAAAAGAACAGTGAAAAGGAAGAGAGAAATGGAAAAAAAAGAAAAAAACCTTCCAACCGGGATTAAAGATCGATCTTTAGTCCCGGGTATTTAAACCGGGACTAAAGATAGCGATATTTAGTCTCGGATTGTTACTCCCGATTAGAAAACCGGGACTATATATAGGAGGGTTTCTAACCGGGAGTAAAAATTATTTCTCCACCAGTGTAGAGGAAGAGAAGCAGCGAGGATCAGACGAATGGTAGCTAGAACACCTTGATTCTGTAGTTAGCTAGTTAGCTCTCCTGCACTGCTAGATACAGGGTTTGCAATTTCCGTGGTTGCTGAAAATTTGAAAATTTCGTGTTTATTTTGGTTTTTTGGACCGAAATCATTTGAACTTTTAGCATATTTTGACTGAATTTGAATAAAATTTAATCAACTTTACAAGTATTTGAAAAAAACCCGAAAATTTCAGGGAGATTTGTGCTTGCCGGGCAGGAGTTTGCAAAATTACCGAAATTTCAAGATAGCTTGAATTAAGAACTAGTTAGGGGTGGATTTGGAGCACGCAATTGTGCGCGATACGACGAATGACCATATCTATAATTGAACTTCTAATTAGGTATTATTAATTACAATAAATTTTATAAAACTGTAAAATTTAACTAAATTATTATAAAACTATAGATATAGATTTAAGGTGTTGGCATCGTAGAATTACAGGTTTAGCACTATCACAAATCTATATATTTGAAGTCAAAGTATCACAAATATACAGAACACAGTAAGAGAGTATATATAGCTTTTCTAGAGGGCAGGATTACATATATAATCGCCGGAATAGAAATCAATGTGAACATTTACATTTATGAATAGGAATGACATCAGAGTGAACACACTGGATCAAAAAAATTTCTTGGGCTGGCAGAAGCAGAACACACGGCAGCTGGCCACGGACGTAAGGAAACTACCGTGACAAACTGAAAAGTCACACATACTGAAGTAGTACCAACTGCATGCGTCAATCGATCCTCGTTTTAAAAGTATTTCACTGCATGCAAAAAAAAAAAACACTCCAAAAATCCTCGGTTCAAAAGAAATTTGATAACATGAGAACTCAATATACTTAAACAATTGTAATTAAGTGGCGTATTATTAAATTTCTCATTCCAAACAAGGCCTTCCAAACAAGGCCATGGTCGGTACAACTTCCCATTGTAAATTGCGTGACATATTATTAAATTTATCTAAAAGATCATATAAATAGATAAAATATAGAAACAACGTAGGATGTTAGCAGAAATATAAGATTTACACAGAAAGAACAGACATGAATAATTGTGATTAATTGTTTAAAAAATCACGTGAAAACACGAGAACTAAGGGCCACCTTGAATCAACGAAAATAAGGTTGAATAGAAAAATCTTATGATTCTTTTATGATTCTGATAGGAATACAAGTGTAAACCAAAGATACAATAATAGGAATACAAGAGTAAAACAAAGATACAAAACACAAAAATGATTGTTTGATTGAACCGTAGAAAAAACACACTAATTTAAGAATTAATAAATACTCAAAGGATAATTTCTATAAGGTTTTACCAAATGTTGAATTTCCTTTATAACTTATATGGAATTTCATAGGATTTCGTAGAGTTAATTTCCTCTGGGATTGCATAAAGTTCATTCTATAGATTTCATTCCTTCGATTCAAAGGCTACGTAGGAAAAATTTCTATAGGAATAAAATCCTCTAAAATTCTTTGATTCAAAGGCTACGTAGGAAAAATTTATTCCTCTAAAATTCTTCGATTCAAAGGCTACGTAGGAAAAATTTCTATAGAAATAAAATCCTCTAAAATTCCAAAGAGAGTCTGCTCCTTCAAATGAAAGAGAGCCTAGAGAAGAGAAGAGATAAAAGGGGAGAGACTCAAACAAAATATTCCATAAGGTTAGATGTGGTGCTAATCGAAATTTTCCATCGGATGGGACCTAACGCTAATGTCTTCAGCAGTTCAGCCGGAGTCCCAATCCTTGTTTCGAATGACCAAATAAGAAATTACTAATTTTCTTACATATTTCGTTCATAGAGGTATATAGATGTAAAGTGGAAGTCGAAATGCATTATTGCTCATGTTGCCCAAGAAGTCTGAAATCATTACGACACTAGTTAGCTCTAGGAGGACATATATTTCTACTACCACTTTATATAGTAAATCTAATCTGCTAGCTAGCTCTAGGAGGACGGCCATATAATTACCACGATTACATGACATGCATCACCTGGCAATGCAATGCTTAACGCCAAAGTACATAGTAGTACTAGCAATTAGCAAAGCCAAGGATTCCCAGAAGAACACCCTAATTAACCAACCCCATTTTATTTCATTTACCTACGCAGTAAGTAGTAATTAACATAGTAGTAGTACTAAAGTTGTATATCTTGCTGCTGCATGCATGAATAAGCTTGGATGCATGAGCATGGCAACGCTGCCATTCCCGGCGAGCCTACTCGAGCATCATGTCGACGGCGTCCCATGGCTCACCGGCGCCGCCGTCGTCCTCCTCCTCCTCCTCGAGGCCCAAGAACGCCTCCAGCCCGGACATGCACTCGCGGAGCTGGTGCTCGGCGGCCGGCGGCGGGGTGGGAGGCAGCGACGACGCCGACGAGGAGCCTGAGCTCTCCTGCTGGTGGTGGTTCGCCGCGGCGGCGGCTTTGCGTCGCTTCTTGGGCGGCGGTGGCGCGGCGGCGGCGCCGATGGTCGGGGGGAAGTTGAGCTTGGCCTTGGCGCCGCGGATGTCGCGCGCCGCGACGTCGTAGGCGCGGGCGGCCTCCTCGGCGGTGGCGTAGGTGCCGAGCCAGACGCGGGCGCCCTTCCTCGGGTCGCGGATCTCCGCCGCCCAGCGTCCCCACGGCCGGCGCCGGATGCCGCGGTACGCCGTCTTCCTCCCCGGCGCCGGCGCCTTGGCCGCCGCGAACGACTCGTCACCTGCACAAAGAAGACGCGACCCAGGAAAACAGCCAATTAGAAGATTAACCACGCATATATAGGATAGGACTCTGCAGCAACGTTACAAAACCGTGTGCATCCATCTAAACAGTGGACACGTTGCGCATGCGAGGACTGCAAAGAAATGGACATGGGAAACATCTGTTCATGTCGAATAGGAGTAGATAGATAGAAATACCGGCACCGGCAGCGGAGAGGACGGCGTTGTCGGAGATGTCGGAGGCGGCGGCGCGGCGGGCGCCGGCGGGCGGGACGAAGTCGGCGATGATCGCTCCCCCACACATTGTCTTGCTACTATCAATTACCAACTCACAAGGCTTTTCTTCTAGCAACACACTTGCTCGGCTGTTCCTCTATATAGCAGCACAACTTGTTAACAGGAGTAGGAGAGGGGGTAGGAGTAGTACATTGGCACAGTCGCTGGCTCGTCTCCCTAAAAAGTGAGAGGAGAAAGCGAGAGCTGTGAGAGACTACTCCTACACGTTCACGTGCGTGGCGAGTGGCAGCTGCAGTGACGCTGTAGCAGTAGGGGGGGGGGGGGGTGTCCGCGTGGTGATGGGCCGCTGCTGCTGGTGCTGGAGCCTGCCACCGGCACCGCCACTGCCTCGCGTCGCGCGCTCGAACACTGTAGCAGCAGCAGCTGTACCAAAGGCGGCAGCGCGACGCAGATGCCGCGCCGCGCCGTGTGGCTGCGTACGCACGCCGCGTGTGCCCGGACGCCCGGATCGCGAGCGGATGGCGCGGCGGGGAGGGGGACAAGTGGCGTGGAGGCGAGGACGGGTGCGTTGAACGGGGTCAGCGTCTAGCGAGGTGGGGGGTGGCCTCGCCACGCCTCGGCGGAAAGGGCGGGGTTGGGGGGTGGCGGTGGCGGTGGCGGTGCGGCCCTGGTTTTGGAGGGGGGAAAACGGTGGGTGGGGTGGACGTGGGTTTGCGCCTACGCGGGGGGTTTACCGACGCCACGCCGCGGAGGTCGCTGTAGGCTGTACTAGAGGTATTGCTGCTTCCTGCTTTTACTCCTTTTCAACTCTGGTACCTGTCATTTCAAACTCCCCTCGTTGCGTTGGACAGGGAAATTTCGGGGTAGTGCTAAAATATTGGCAGTGTTAAAATGTGTTTAATTTGTGTGCCAAATTTTTTTATATAAAAAACACATTTAAAGTATTAAATATAGATTAATAATAAAACAAATTACATATTCCGTATGTAAACTGCGAGACAAATCTATTAAGCCTAATTAATTCATCATTAGTAAATGTTTACGGTAGTACCATATTGTCAAATCATGGCATGATTAGTCTTAAAACATTCGTCTCGCGATTTACATGCAAACTGTGCAATGCCCCATGCATGTCTCCAAACATTTGATCTGACGGAAAAGTTGAAAGTTTAAATCTAAATAACACGACCCTAGGCATATTTTGGCACTACCGATAATTTGGTAGCGAAGAATTCTAACTAATATGTTTGGATCAATATTAATTGAGAGCCAAACTTTATGCTATGGTGAAGAAAGTTTTAGAATCATACAAATTAAACATGGGCACTGCCATCCATTTACTCAAACTAAAAAATTAGCATGGCATATTTTGGCATCCATACAAAGTGGCTATCCATCGTGCTACAATCAACTTTGTGATAAGTGCTGTACTAGCATCACTAGGAGTACTAGTAGTTTAACACTAGCTTCATTTTAAGTTATTTGCATTTTTAGAGAAAAAAATTAGACACTAGCTTCATTTTAATGTAAATATCTTGGGAAACTAATTGCAATACACGGGTTCTATTCATTTTCAGCACATGCTTCGAAAGATAATCTACGCATTTAAAATTTAACCGTAGATGTAATGAAAATTGGATATTTTTGTTCTATCTTAGGTTTTTCTTTTCTAAACAACTTAAAAATATTTATATTTTGAAATGGACAGAGTATACTCAAGATTCTATCGATGTCCTCGGTAGGTGATAATAAAAATTAAGTAAGAGAATACTCATCTCTTTCAATATTTGTATATATAGCATCATAAGAATGGAGGAGTTTCAATAAAATTTTAGGGGAATTAACTAACTCCAATGAGATTGCTGTAAAATTCCTACAAGGGCTTAGTTGGATCAAATGATTTTCTTAGAAACTACTATAATAGAATAACTAGGTTAATGAAACTTTACCGTTTTCATCCTATGGAATTATTTTCTAAGTCTCATTTGTTCATTTTCTAAAATATAAATGAGCATAAAGTTAGGTGACAAATTCTCTTGTTCCGATCAATTATTTCTTTTCAAATTTACAATAACCAATCCCCTCGGTGAGAAAATATTTAGGACAAATGGGGGTGTTTAGATACATGGATGTAAAGTTTTGACGTGTCATATCGGATATACGGATACACATTTGAAGTATTAAACATAGACTAATAACAAAATAAATTACAGAATCCGCTTGTACACTACGATACGAATTTACTAAGTCTAATTAATCCGTCATTAACAATTGTTTTCTATAGCACCACATTGTTCAATCATGACACAATTAGGCTTAAAAGATTCGTCTCATTTACATATAATTTATGTAATTAGTTGTTTTTTCGTTTATATTTAATACTCCATACATATGTCCAAATATTTGAAGTTATATAGTTATTCACCACGTGCAAAAGACTTTTGAACGACAGTCAAAAGAACGGGTCACTAAATTGATACCCACCGGCCACCACTTCAATCTTTAGCAGAAAACGACAGTAATATATATTCACCACGAGATAAATCCCAGTTAGAAATGGAAGGAGCGATTTAATTTTCACCACGAGCCAAATCGCAGTGAAAAGGATAGCAAAAGTCACTCAAGCTGGAAACATAAATTTAAAATGCAGGCCGGATACCTCCAAAATTGAGAGATCTAGGCCCCGTACGTTTCGATCGGTGAGCAGTCACTAGCGCACGTGACACATTTATCCAAACGAAAAAGAAGTGCATTGCATGTATTCGAGGTTTAGTTCAGCTGAACCTGAACATCAGAACATGCAGGTTTGGTCAAATCCCAAAAGGTAAAATAGTTTCAGATAGATGCTGCAACCTCATTCCTACTCTTCTTTTTTCGTTGTTGTTGCGTTTTCTTCTGTTCGTCCGTCGGCGCCGTCCGGTATCCACGCCAATATATTCTTCATGTCACGACCAGACCCCACAAGGATTTCTATTGTTTAGTTTCGAATTCAATTTAGTAATTACCTCCACAACTTGGTTTTAAATTTGGACGTGCAAAACCGTCGGCGACGGTAATTTAAAATTCACGCCTGTTTTGGTGACGGTTTCTCACATAATCCGGTATCGCCTTTCTTTTTTTTTTTTTTAGGGAAACGCATTTTTTTTCTGTCCAAGAACTACCCTAAAAACATAAATATCCCTCATGTAAAAAAGTAATATTTCCAAATTCCAATATTTACAATCACACATGGGTCCTTGAGTTGCCTTTATTAGCTCATACAATTTTCAAGACAATTTTTTATATAAAATACTTGAATGGGCCCCATTTCGTCTTCCTACAAAGGGGGGCAAAGCTTTTCTTTTTTCCTTTTCATTTTAACGCCTCATTCGTGGCATGGACCACCTTCTTGATGTCTTGGAACAAAAAAGGAATTTTTCGAATGCACCTTATTAAAAAAAATGTGAACTTAATATATATATGGCTGATTGCTTGATCTGATGTTCGCTGCACCCACAGTTTTAATCTCACCTTGAAAAAAAAAGAATAAAGCTCGTCATCCTAAGTTTGCATTGTTTTCTTCTTTGCTTCTTGAGAAAAGAAAGAAAAAATAATTCCAAATATCTGTAAACATATCGCAACAATCGATGGGCTACCCACAATGCAACAGTTGCTTCCCAAATAATTAATTTTGTCCGATGCTTGCTCTAGAGGCCTGATTACTACTGTCCCCAAATGTAGGAAAAGTCCACCTTACATCCCTCCAATACAGGTAGTGTTTCATTTGCGTCTCTCCAGTCTCAACTATAAAGTGAGGTATAAAGTGTCGTACAACTTCTAGAACTAACGTAAATCGGTGGTCTATAGAGTGGTTTGGGGCTAACGTGACATGTTGACCATGCAAAGTAATCATGTAGACTGGCCCCACCCTTACTAAGGGTTCACACGTACTTTATACATGATTTCATGATTGAGGGTATCCATTCGACTTATAGTTGAGGGATCTACAGTAGACTTTTGCCCAAATATATATAGTGTGACTAAATGGGTCATGTGAATAATTGATTTAGCTCGTCTTATGGAGGGTTATCTGACCTTTTTCACTAGGAAAATGTACACCAAAGATAGGGGTGGAAAAAAGCTCGGGCTTTCGTGAGCTCAGTTCAGCCTTGGCTCGAGCTTGGTTGACTTGGCTCGGCTCGTAAGCCAAACGAGCCAAGCCCAAGCCTCCTTTTCAGCTCGTTGCTGAAATGAGCCGAGCCGAGCTAGCTCACGAGCCACTTGTTTTGACTCGTGAGCCTAGGCTATCGTGTGTTTATATCGATTATTTTACTTTATATAGCGTTATTATTTGTCAACTTGAAATTTATCATTAAGATTTCGAAGAATTGAATATATAAACTTATTTAATTTTTACATGTTGATGATTTGTTTTCACTTTTTTTAATAATTATAAAATATATATGAAGAGGTGTTTCAACATAAAGGATTGCAAGCTAGCTCGAGCTGGCTCGAGCCAGAAAACGAGCCGAGCCGAGCTCAAGTTTTAGCTTATTTCCCTAACCAAGCCGAGCCAAGCCAAGCCTAGTTTGTTGCGAGCCACTGCAAGCCGAGTCGAACCGGCTTGTTTCCACCCCTAACTGAAGGTCCCTCAACTTGTCATCGAGTTACATAATCATTCCCAAACACAAAACCAGATATCATGCGTCCCTTAACTAATCAAAACCAGTCACAATAGGTTCTTCGGTGGTTTTGACCCCGGTTTTATCCTGCGCGGTGGCTGAGTCAGCGTGGGACCCACATGGGCCCCACATGTCAAATGCTACATCATCTCTCTCCCCTCCTCCTTTCTCTCTCTCTCCTCTTCTCCTCTTCTTAGGGCAAGCCGGCCGGCGGCTGGTGAGGAGGCCACCGGGGCAAGACGGGAGAGGAGGAGGGCAGCGCCGCGACGGCAGCCGTAGTCTGGAAGCACGGTGGCAACCCGGCGAAGAGGAGGAGGCGCCGCTCTCCCCGTCGCGCACAAAGGCGACCGTGCCGTCGTTGGAGTACGAGATGTCGTCGGTGACGTGGGGCGTGATCCAGGGGAGGAAGGAGCGGCTCGTCTCCCGCGTGCTCGCGCTCGACTTCCTCCAATCCGTCGGCGTCTGCGACCCCGCCGGCGAGCTCGAGGCCGTCGAGCTCCCCTCCTCCCTCGAGGTGCTCCAGGAGCGGCTCGACTTCGACATCCGCCTCGGCCTCTCCACCGACAACCTCTCCTCCTACCCACTCCTCCCCGCCTGCTCCCTCCGCAAGAATGCCATCCCTGTCCTCTCCTACCTCGAGGCAGGGGACGCGGAGCATCGGAGAGCTGCCATGGCCGCGTGCCCCCTTCTTCTCCCCCTCTCGCACAGCGTTGCTCATGTAGTCATAGATGAGGAAGTTGGCGAGGGAGCCATTGCTCATGTACTCGTAGATGAGGAGGCGGTTGGCGCCCTCGTGGCAGCAGCTGAGCAGGCGCACCAGGTTGCAGTGGCTCTTCCGCACGATGGCGCGCACCTCTCTCTGGAACTCCCACTCGCCGTCCTCCACCAGCTTCTCCAACCACTTCACGGCAACCGCCCTCTCGCCGCCGTGCCGCAGTGTCCCCTTGAACACCGTGCCAAACGCGGCGCGGAAGCTGTACGTCGCGTGATCCAGCTCATCATAGCTGTACAAGCGGAGCGGCGCCTCGTCGTCCAAGGCCTCAACGTCGGCTAGCGCGACGTGCCGTCGCACCGTCCTCTGGTTCAACCAGAGCAGCCGCGCCGACGCGAGGAGGGCGCACAGCGCGACGAACATCAGGAGCCCGACACTAGCGCAACGGTGCTTGCTTGCCTGGGGCAGTGGTGGTGGTTGCCGTCGCCGCCGAGCGCTGGGCTCACCGCTCAACCGGTCTTGACGAACAGCGTGTAGCTGCTGCCTGCGCGGGCTTGAGCTGCACTGACCTTCGTCAAGTTCTTGGTGTAGCTGCCATTGTTGCTGACGAGGTAGAGCACGCCGCTGGCATCGAGGCGCAAGGTGATGGGGAAGCCTATCTGGAACGTGCCGGTGTACTGACATGTGGGGCCTACATGGGTCCCACGCCTACTCAGCCGCCACATAGGACAAAACCGGGGTCAAAACTACCGAAGGACCTATTTGTGACCAGTTTTGATTAGTTAAGAGACGTCGTATATCTGGTTTTGCGGTTGGGGGACGATTTTGTAACTCGATGACAAGTTGAGAGACCTTCGGTGTACTTTTTCCTTTTCACTATCATGTTTGTTACATGTTTGTTACACATATATAGAGAAACTCGGCCTCATCCAAGAGCCTGGCTAGTTATTCTTCGATGAAATAAGAATAATGTGGAAGCTTTAGATCAAAGACTAGAATATTGGCACTTGTTAAAGATCCATGTGGCTAGGAATCCTAAAAATAAAGGAGGTTTTCCTCTTGCCATGAGAAAAAAGCATGAGAGCTAGGTATCACCTCTAGGTACTTTCAACCTAGAGCCCTGGAAGCTGCACCTCATGTAACCAGTGCCAAGAAAAAGGCAATGTTTTGAGCATCTCTCTACTCACTAGAGATGGCAACGGGTGCATATCCATCGGTTCCCTTGCACTATACCCGCACCTGCTAAATATTCCTACTTAAATACCCACATCTATCGCGGGTACAAAATCGTCCTCATACCCACACCCATGCGGGTAACGGGTACCCAATGGGTACCCATACCCATATAATTGGCTCGTAGCATTTATAGTTTTGTACTGTAATTAGGCATATTAGAACTATAAACCATCAATATTTTCTTTGGCAACAATGCTATTAACTTTTTTTTTGACGGGAAATAACAGCAGGAGAGGCTCCTACTGCGCTTTATTGAGAAAATAACTACAGAAGAAGAATACAAAAGAGAGAGGGGCAGAATTTACAGGAGATTTACAGAGGGGATCAAAATAGCTGTTGTATCCATGATTGCCAAATTGTATTATCAACTTCTTTTACTGTATGCACATGTAGAGTAAACTCTTCCTTGAAGTCAGCCTTCCATTTTCTAAAGCTTACAGGCACATGGTTGAATATGAGATCATTTCTTCTGCTCCAAATGTTCCAGCAACAGATTGCGAAAACCTCCATGAAGAAGAGATGGGTAAAATTGTTCCTTGCTTCTAAAATCATGCTCATGGGATCCACATGAAGGTTCCAATTCATACCTAAGTTGTGCCAGCATTGATGTACAAAAGGGCACGTGAAAAATAGATGTAAAATGCTATTAACATTCGCGTTCAAAGGAGAGTAAAAAAAAAACTGCAACCACATTACATAATCAAGAAATCAAATAACAATTTCATATAACTAGATTAGAACAACGCTTAAAATGTGAAAGGAGTTTTATACTATGGTTTAATAGTTGTTGGGACTTATGTTACTCATATTTCTAGGCTCAATCTATTGGGTTTTTTACCCACGGGTTGGTGGGTACGGGTGGGTAAAGAATATACCCATACCAAGGTACCCAATGCGCAAAAGTTTTCGTTATCAATAGACCCATGGGTATAAGAGTTAAAACATGATTAACGTCTAATAAAGTAAAAATCTGTCAGGTATCGGGTCATGGCTCCCCATTGCCATCTCTACTGCTCACTATTCTGAACATGCTTTAAAGCAGATATATTTGGTTTAGATATCTCTAGGTATGATTTGATCACTTGATTTCATCAGCTATTAATTTTCGACTGGACATAAAGTTAAAGTGCAAATCACAGTAGTGTCTCACAGTCCATATGCTGATGGAAAGTTGGAAACAACAAAAGCACCACAAAGTTAGGCTGAGAACCATATATACCTTTCCATGTAGTACAAAGTGTACAACTCTTTATCCGATCGATCTGCTACTGCACTAGCAGAAGTCAAGTAACCAACCCACACAATACCAGTATACCACCACTCCACTAGTACTATACTCCTCTCTTATTCTTGCACACATAATAGTATTATTACTCCATCTCTTAAACTAATTTCGCTTAATTTACCTGTCATCTCGATCTCACAAATATTGTAACTAATAAATAAGAAGTAAACTAACTAATAATGCCGACACCGAGATCGATCGAATACTAGTAGTACATTATGTGTTTGTCATTCTATAATTAATTAATTATTAATAGATGGGTTTAGATGATCATATATATAATTAATTAAATAATGAATTAGCTAATAGGTGGATCGGAAGTGAGGAAGCCGCTGGTGAAGGGGACGCCGGTCTGGGGCAGCCAGTTGTCGCCGAGCACCATGCTGGTGACGGTGAAGTTGCCGGCGTCGGCGCCGGCGCCGAGGACGTGGTAGCCCGGCCAGGCGACGCGGCGGCTGGTGTCGGCGCCGGGGCCGGAGTTGTTGTACTCGGCGTAGAAGAGCGTGTCGAGCGCGAAGTCGCCGGACCACGGCATCCACCCGGCCGGGTCGACGAGGCCGCCGACGTAGGACTCCATGACCACCGTCCTGGAGAAGTTCTTCCACGGCCGGCCGAGGTAGGTGAGCGTCCGGCCGCCGTCGCCGGCGGCGGCGAGGTCCGGGGCGGCGAGGAGGGAGCAGCCCTGGATGGAGGTGCCGGTGTTCTGGTTGGGGTCGGATCGGCCCTGCGCCGTGACGGTGTTGCACTGGCCGGGGAGCGGGAGGCGGGAGAGGAAGGCGCAGGACTGGAAGACGACAGCGGCGTTGCCGAAGACGTAGTCGACGGTGCCGTAGACGTCGCAGCGGCGGTAGAACTGGCGGAGGGAGTGGGCGTAGAGGGTGTCCTGGTACGCCTCGAAGCTGCACCCGTAGAACGCCGACAGGTCGGCGCCGGACCGGAGCGCCACCGCCTGGTGCTTCGACGGCCCCGCCGTGTTCCGGAACGTCATGTTCATCGCCACGAACCCTTGCCCCACCACAGCTATATATATGTATGAAAAAAGAAGCATACAATTCAACAGTTTGATCTTTTTATGGTACAAATCTACTACTCCCTCTACCTCGATTCCTAAGTTTCATTTCTTTTTATGATACAAATCTACTACTCCCTCTACCTCGATCCATCCTAAAATATAAGTATTTGTATAATAATAATATTAAATCAAATATTTATAACTTTGACTATTATATATAACAAAAAATTTGAAAATATCGATTACGTCGTTACATAATATATACTTCGTAACTTATTTTATTTAAAATAACTTTTTTCTATAAATATTACTCCCCCTTCTCAAAATTTAAACATTTTCAGTTTTGAATCTGGACAAGTGTGAGTGCAGATTTATAGTTAAAAATTGTTGTATTTTGAGAGAGATGTAGTATTGGTTAAAGTAGTATCTCGAAGATAACGTTGAAGTCTAAAAATATTATATTTTAAATGGCGGAGTACTATTACGTGTGTCAAATATAAATAAAACTAGGGCAACATATAATGCGAGAGATATGGCGCATGATGATTTGATGAGACCACAAATTATCATCCATAGATCGGGAATGGATCGTGGAACGCATTCTCCTGTAGTGTTGCATGGGGCCAAGTAATTAAAAGCGACGTTTTCTTGGTTACATCCTCCCTAATCCATGCATATGTATGCATATATGCGCCGATGAGAGCATTATATATATCATGCTCTGCTGCCTGCCTAGCTAGTCTCACGCTCCAATTTCATTTGTCCTTTAGTGAAAGTGCAAAGCTCACTAATGGCACCAGAGTAATTGCTATCTAGCCTCTTCCACTTCTTCAAAAATTTATCCTAATAGAATTCGAACGTCTCAAAATTTGAAAAACAATTAATTGACATATTCGTGCCAAAACTTGTAGCATACCCCAATTTTTTTTAACGTATGACGCCGTTAAATTTCACGTGACGTTTCGCCATTCGTTTTATTAAAAAAATATATAAGTACCATTTATTTTGTTGTGATTTATTCTATTGTAAAAAATTATAATCTTAACCTATACTTTTATATATTTATACTAAATTTTTAGATAAGATGAGTGATCAACGGTTACATGAAAAGACAGCCGCGTCAGGAGGTGGTGTATTGCTCACCGAAGGTGGCGGAGTTAAAAGTGGTCCAGCCATCGACGACGCTCCGGTTGCCGGTGATGACCGTCTGGCCGACGCCGTCGCCGACCATCATGATGTACCTCTTGTGCTTGGGCACCACCACGTTCTCCTCGTACACGCCGCCCGCCACATAGATCACGTAGTGCCCCGTGCTGCCGTCCAGGTTGCTCGGCGCCGCCGCCACCGCGTCACCCACCGTCGTGTAGTTCCCGCCGCCGCCCTGGTCCACCGTCACCACCCCGTTCACCGCCACCGTCGCCTCCGGCCCCTCCATCGCCACCCGCCGCGCCATCTCGCCGTCGGCCGCGTCGAACAGCCCCCTCCTCATGCTCGCCGCCGCCGCCGGCGGCTGCTTCTTGCCGTGGCCGTGGTGAGGCTTCTTGCCGCCGCCGTGGTGCTTGGACCCCTTCGCCGTGGGCACCCACGCCCTGGTGAAGAGGGAGAGCGAGAGGCTGTAGAGCTTGGTGCCGTTGGCGATGGGCGCGGCGAGGCCGCCGCCGCCGCGCTCCGACCACGACGACGACGCGGCCTGGAGGCCGTCGAGGCAGGTCTGCTGGTTGGTGAGGATCGCCGACAGCAGCGTGTGCACGTCGTCGGCCTGCGGGTCGGGCAGCGCGTCGGCGGCGCTCCTCAGCGTGGCGCCGGCGGCGGAGAGGAAGTCGACGTTGAGCTCCGACATGAGCTGGCAGTCGCGCAGCGCGCCGACGGCCGCCGGCGACAGGCCGCGGTGGCGGGCGAGGTAGCGGCCGACGAGGCCGGCGAACCTCCGGGCGGAGTCCAGCGACCGGGCCACCGAGAAGCGGCCGTAGGTGTAGAGGTCGCTGGACCCGCCCGGCGGCAGCACGGTCCGGCAGAAGCTGGGGTCCGTCGTGTCGTTGCAAGCCGTCGTCGGCGACACCGGCGCGGACGGCGGCGCGTCGCCGTCGCCGGCGGCGGCCACCGAGAGCGCCACCATGATCAGCGAGAGCAGCAGCGCGCACATCGCCTTCTTCTCGTAGCGAACCGCCATTGCAGCTACTAGCTTAGCTATAGCTCGCAATGCTGTCGTCGCAGCGTGTGATGTGGGTGAGTGATCGAGAGGAGAAGTGAAGTGGCCATTTTATAGGCGCGAGATCAGAGCAGCAGAACGGGAGGGGCTTCATGGTAATTTCGAGTACAAATTAAAGCTGGGGGCAACAAGAGCTAGCGCTTTTTGCGTACGTCTCGAAAAAACGCGTGGAAATAAATAAGGATAAATCATTTCATGGCATGCATGCAAGTGGACGGGAAATGTGGGTGTAGGCGTGTAGGTCAAGCATATGCATGCACTCGAGCTGGCTTCGACAGAGAGACCGAATTAATGCATGATGGGGAATTGATGAGGTTTTGGGTTGGTTTGGTCGGATCCAAATTAAAATGTGGGGTGTTTGTGTTGTTCTTTTGTGCTTTTGGTCAAAGTAAAAGTGCTAGGGTCGTTGACCTTATTTTAATTCTGCTTATCTAGCTATCTCGTCATTTTTGTGCTGATCTTTTCAAAACATGCATCTAGAATGGTTGATCTGTCATGGGTTCATCTAAAAAATTTGACAAATAACTCCATTCTTCAGCCAAGAACTTAGCATGTACTCTTGAGAAATGAGGCGTGATATGGAGACAAACCCATTCCATATTACTGAACTAACAACTCATCATTCATTGAGAATAGAGTGGCAAATTAATTCATCATTCCACTCCTTAAAAACAAATAGGCCATTAATGTGGCAATATCTTCGACAATGTCCTCCTTGACTATGTGCTAGCATCAAATGGTATGGTCATCCACAACAAGACATCTATAATAACTTCGTCAATTTAAATATATACCGAGTCAATCTATCGATATCATATTTATAAAAGTATAACTACAACATACTTGTGTATATTTTATTTGCAGGGTGAATGTGAATGTACCATGTTTTTTTTTAAAAAAATATATATACAGGGAGTGAAGTGGCCGTTTTATTGGCTGCGGACTCGTGTGAGGGACTTCATGGAAATTTCAACAATAAAGGATAAGCAGATCGGAGAACGGAAGGTCGAGAGCTTTTTTGCGTCTCAAGAAAACGGAAAGAGCTACGGATCGGACGTACGATATTTTACGAAATATTGGATGCATGTCTAACGTCTCCTAGGCTGCATGGCACGCATGCTACACGTTGCAAAAGAAATGGTCTGAGCTATTCTCTGACAACTGATGAATGCCTATGAGCTCCTATACCATAGTACAAGCCTCTATCTCTCTTAGCAATATTTTTAAGTAAAACTTTAAATTATTTTTTATTCTAAATTACTTATCTTATCGACAATTTGATTTCACTATCATATTCGTTACAATTAAATCTTCGCAATAAGATCTCACTTGATTATGTTTATAATAAAAAAATAAATATAATTATATTCTTTATTGAAACATTTCTATATTATACATGAAACAACGAAGTGTAATTAATGAAACATTAGAAAATAATTAATGAAACATTCAAACAACACCGCGTGCAACAATTACAAATGAATTAGTGAAACATCATACTATATTTGAAACATCCAAATGACACCACATGCAACATTTGTAAATAAACTAGTGAAACATAAAAAAATATTTATTAAATCACCCAAATAGCACCATGTGCGACACTTAAAAAACTCAATTGCAACATAGAACACAAAATGTGCAACATAGTCAAATTCCAACTGAAACATTTATTTCTCACACGTGAAACATTAAATTTTAACAGACTAAAACATATATATATATATATATATATATACATATATATATATATATATATATATATATATATATTTCGTCAGAACACAATCAACTGAGATCATGTTGTAAAGATTTAATTACAACAAATACAATGATACAATCGGATAAACAGTTTTGAAGAAAAAGATATTTAAAGCTTATAAATAAAGTCCCATGCATGCATAAAGTCTATAGCATAAAGCATGTAGTAGATGCATGGGAAGGAGAATGAAGAGAGGGAAAATTATTTCTACAAGCGTCGGCGTCCGATTTTCTATTCTCCGCTGGATGATCGATAACAAGCATTTCCGCGAGAAAACGTGTGGAAGTAATTATTAAGGTTAAATCATTCGTGCATGTATATATGCATGCAAGTGGGCGGGAGATGTGTGTGTAGCTTGTAGAGAGATTGAATTAATGGGTGCATCCATGGATGACTAGTAGTGATACATACTCCCTTTGTACTTGTCGGAGATATGGGCCCGGGGGTATGTGAAGTAAAGGAGAGTTACCTTCCCGTCCAGCCGCGTGGCTCTGCAAGCTGGCCCCACTCACGCACCTCACGAGTCGCGAAGGCGGCCGGGGGAGGGGGGGGGGGGCTCGGGGCGCGACGTCACCCCCACGGGCTCTTCCGCTGCTTCCCCCCAGGCCCACGCCCGGCTGCCACGTGGCAGGGGGAGAGTGTGAGAGGGGGACCCAGGCTGGACAGCCATAAATATGCAGTGCCCTAACTGTCCCTCACTACATTTAATGCGGTAAGGGCAGACGTGCGGTGCGCCTAACTGACCCCTGTCAATCGGATGTGACCAGTCTGTGACCGGCCTGTTGCCGGTCACGTCCGATTGAACGGGCGGCCGTGCCCCCACGTCGCCTCTGTCTCCGGCGGAGTGGGGGTAGGTGTGATTTGTCACATCGGAGCGTCACTCGAAGGAGGGCTGCCACAAGTCTTCACTCATTTATGAGGGAATGACAGGGCTGTCCCCCGTGTCAGGCGGGGGACGACGCTGGGACCCACTCAAGGCCCGGTTGCTGCTTAGCTTCTGGGGGAAGGCACGGATCGAGGCCCAGTCAAAATGGAGTGGGGTCCCCCTCCCATGGAAGGGTAGGTAGAGGCGGTGCATATGGTATCCCCTTGAGCTATAAAAGGAGGACCTTGCCCACCGAGATAAGGGGACGACTCTCAGAAAACCTGAGCTCTAGGAGAAGGAAAGCGAGAACGCTCTCCAGAGCAAAGGAACCTTTGTAAAACTCATCCATAATCCCAAACACAGGAGTAGGGTGTTACGCTCCATAGCGGCCCGAACCTATATAATCCGACTGTGTGCAAGCTAGCCGGCAGTCTTAGGGGCGAACGCGTGATTTCCAAGAGGCGAGCCTCTGCCCCTGGCCGAACTCACGAAAGGGGGGGTCTCACGACTCCCCGCTATCGAGGATCTTCCCTCGACAGCTGGCGCGCCAGGTAGGGGATGGGGTCAAAATGGCATTTCGATCACAGGCAAATTAATTATACCCTTTTGCTCTGGTTTTTTCTTCTCTCTATGTCACAGACATCGAATGAAAAAGGCAAAAGAGTAAAAGGGACAAAGGAAGTTTCAGTTGCAGAGCAAGACAGGATGGCACGATGGCCTAAATACAAGAAGTGCCTGCTACGGGCACACAACAAAAGGGAATTGAAAGCGCGAGTGGTCACAGAGTGCCCGGGCCCCCCGAGGCCGACGCCGCTGACGACGTCGTCCCAGTTTTCGTCGCCCACGTCATTGTCGTCACCCCCACTTCCGCTCTCCTCGTCCGAGGCGAGCCCGAAGGTGAACCGGGGGGCCGACCCCTCGAAGATCGAGACAATCGTGTCGGCCGCCTCCCGGACTTGCTCCCGGGCCTTTGCCTCGGTCCCCGGGGGAAATCTTCGAGCGTGCGCCATGGGACGAAGTCGGGGTCGCGCGCTTGGTGGCTCGCGAGGACCAGCTCCACCGCAGCCCGGGCCAAAGAAGCTGACGACGACTTTATGGTCTTGCCGACCTCCTCCTCTAGCCTCTCCAGATCCGCCGCCAGCCCGTCCAGCCGAAGCGCGAGTGCTGGCTGTGTGGGCGGAAGTTTGCTATCCCGGCGCACAGAGACGCCGACTCGGCGCCCCGCGCGCTCCAGCCGGTCGACGGCGTCGGAGAGTTGCCCGGGCCCGATCTCGTTGGAGAGGCGGAGGCCCGTGATCTCCCCAGCCTGATCTTGCACCAGGTGCTCCAAGTCAGCGAGGGTATTCTGAGCCATGGCGAGCTGGCTCGCCAACCCCGCGCCGCCGGGCGGCCCGCCTGCTGCCAAGTCCTTCTCCCGGGCCTCCAGCTCGGAAGCCTTCGCCGCTATTGCCGCACGCTCGGCGCGAGCGCTCTCCAGATGCCGGGCCTCGCGCCCGGCAACAGCCTCCTCGCGTTTCGCGAGTTGCTCACCCAGCCGGTGCAAGGCTACCTCGCGGCGGTTCACCTCGGCTTCGCGCTTGGCGAGTGCGGCGTCCCGCTCCCGGCATGCCTCTTCCCACAGCCGTAGCTCTTCCGCGCGGCGGTCCGCGGAAGCTTTCGCAGCAAGGGTGATCCGGTCACGCTCGGTTGCGGCCTCTTCGCGAAGGCGAAGGGAGGCCTCCACCTCCGCCACCGTTCTCTCGTGGGCGGCCAAGGTGGACTCCCGCTGATCTAACAGGCGCGCTCGCTCCTCCAGCTCCTAGGCCCGCTGCGCTTGTTCCTGGCCGCGCGCGTTTTGTTCGCGCTGGCTCCGGTCGAGGACCTCGATCCGCCGATGGATCGTGGCTTCAAACTCCTGTGCGGAGCGGGCACGATCATCCAAGGCCCTGTGTTCAGCCTCGAGTGCCGCCGTCCGGGCCCGCAGCGAGGCGTCGGCCTCCGATGCTCGCCGCTCGTGGGTAGCGGCTGCGTCGAGAATGCTGCGAGCGTCCCTGATCCTCTTCGCCAAGTCCTCGGCATAAGCCTCGTACTGGAGGCGGATGTCGCCCAGCGCTTCATCCAGGACGCTCGAGGCGATCAACGCCGCCTGCCGTTCCTCCTCCGTCTCCCGCATGACGAAGTCCAGTGCCTCCTCGCGCGCCTGGATTTCGGCTAGTTGGGTCTGGCGCATTTTGCGCCCTACCCTCACCATGTTGTCCACGGCGCGACGCCCCTCGTCAACTCGCGCGCGGTCCGCAGCGTGCTGTGCCCACTCTGCGTCCAGAGCCGTTCGCTCTTCCGCCAGGGCTTGGACTTGGGCGTTGAGCCCCTCCCGGACAGTGGAGTCGGCGGCGGCGAGCACCTGCAGAAGTGGCTCCATACTCACCTGAGTCGGGGAAGAAAAAGCCGCGGTCCGGCCCCGGGACGACGGGGTACTGCTGGATCCCCCGTGAGACTGGGGGCTGGCTGCTCTCGGCCCCCCTTCTGCGAGACCAGCCCCAAAGGCGCACCAAGCGCAAGGGGGAGCGGCTGTCTCTCTCGCCCCCCGCTTTGGGTCCTCGAGTAGATTCGGCCTCGGCCTCGGGCTCGGGACCGCCCCTAGCCTCGACCTCGACCTCGGGCTCGGGACCGCCCCCAGCCTCGACCTCAACCTTGGGCTTAGGACCACCTCTGGTTTCGGCTCCCGAGCTGTGACCTCCCTCACCCCCTGATCTCGGGTGGCGCTCCGCATGGACCCTGGTCTCGGAGCCGCCCCCGGGAGGGACGTCGCCGCTACCGTCGCCCGCAGCAGGTCGAGTCCCGGCTGAGGGTCGCTCGGGATCGGGCCCGGTATGTGTCCTGTGGGTCCCACCGCGAGGCTACGAAGACCCCGCGGCCCTGGATTGGCCGGGCCCGGACTGCTCCGATCGTTCGGATTTCGTCCCCCGTGAGGGATCCGACCCTGAGACTCCCTGAGAAGGAATCTCGCTACAAGAGAACCCAGATCGCGTTAACGAAAGAAAAAGAAAAGGAGGGAACAAGAGGCCGAGCTGGGTAAGAGCACCGAAGTGGTTGCCAGCAATCGTACCTGCGGGAGGGCGGTTGAAGGTCCACTTCGGGGGCTCGATGAAGTTCCTTCGACATGGCTCCGTTTGCCCTATCTTCCGGAACCGTTTCTTCTTCCGTTCGGCCTCGGGCCCGATAGGTCACTTGTGGCCCGCTGGCGGACGATGTCGCGCGCTCGGCGCCTCCACGCGGGGGAGAGGGCAGTCGAGATTCGGGCACCTTCCGCTTCTCCTTTGGGTCGCCGGCCGAGTCGTCTCCGGGTCCGCGGCTCGGGCCGGGCGCCCTTAAGCCGCCACCACCGCCTGGACCGCTTGTCCGGCTCCCGCCCACGGTCGCGTCGCAGCCACCTGCGCCGACGGCGCTACCGCTGGTGCCGTCTCGGCTGGGCCGGCTCCTACCGGCGCCGACAACCGACATCACGGCCAAGATGCTCTCCCGGTCGCGGTCGCAGCAGAGGGGGAGGATGCCATCTGGGATTAGTGTTTGCTCGGCGAAGTCCAGGCCCAGCACCCACCGGATCACCATCTTCGCGTCCTCCTCTCCCCAGTCCCAGCGCTCGCCCACATGCGTGCGCATGGGGTCGTTGGGACCAGTGTATTCCCACGCGCCACGGGATCGTTCCTGGAGAGGTGCGATGCGGCGGCGGAAGTAATCACCAAAGACCATTGCCCCCGTGAGGACCAGGCTTCGCAGGCCCCTGAGGCGATCCCACACCGCGTCGTATTCCTCGCCTAGCTCTGAAACCACTAGCCATGCGGCGGATCTTTCAGGAGGACCAACGGGAACTCGAAGTCGCGGATGGTCCGGCAACGCGGTGTAGAACCAGTCCTTCTTCCAGTCCTCCCATTTCTTGCCGAGATGACTCTCGATGTACTGCCCCACCGTGCCTGGCCGGGGCTGGAAGTAGCATCCCCCCACCACCGCACCTTGCAGCAGCTGCGGGATGAAGAAGGCTTGGAACAGCCGCATCGTCGGCCGCACCCCGATGAACATCTCGCACAGATGCGCAAAGATGGCCAGCGTCATCACGGCGTTGGGTGCGAGATGCAAGGCATGGATTTCATAGAAATCCAGAACCTCATGGAAGAATCTGGAGAACGGCGGAATCAAGCCCGCCATGGCGAAGGACAAGAGGTGCACGGATCGCTCCGGATATCACGGCCGTAGCCGTGATTCGCCCGCCCTCACAACGGCGCCATCCGGCATGATCTTGCGGGGGGAGACTAAGGTGCCTGTCTGCCGTAATGCGGGAAGAAGGGAGCACTGTGTCGCTAGCATCTTGAGCCATGGTGGCCGGCAGAGTAGTGGCGGAGAGCGCGGCGCGCGAAACAGTGTGAAGTGGCGAGAATGTTAGGGTTCGAGGAGCGAGAGGACGAGTGGGCGGTTGTCGAAAGGAAGGAGGCGGAGTCCCTGCCTCCGCCCCCTTTTATCCTCGTGTCATCCGCGCTCACCTCCTCGTTCCACGCCCTCATAATTGCCCCCACGATCCTCGCGCCCGCAGTTGTCTCTTCGTTTGCTGCGCCCACTCATCACGTCGCCCGTTGTATCCGCGTCCCGCCTTTAGTGCGCCTGACAGCGGCACACTTGAGGGGGGTGCGCGACGGCAATGAGCGCGAGCTGAGCGAACTGTCACCACTGCCGCCGCGGAAGTAGCGGGCGAGGGAATCGAGGCGTGGTCTGGCTGACCCCCCGGTTATCGCACCTCAAGCATCCTCATCATTAGCGCGGTCAGTGGCGGTCAAACCGCTGCTATGGTTGGCACGCCAACCCGGCCACTTGGCAATATTCCTTTCGATTCCCCGACGGGCCCACAACCCCAGTTTGAGAAGTCGTGAGGCACCATGTCAGACCGATCTCAGGAAGCCAATGTCTGATATGGTGCCGGGGGCTACTGTCGGAGATATGGGCCCGGGGGGTATGTGAAGTAAAGGAGAGTTACCTTCCCGTCTAGCCACGTGGCTCTGCAAGCTGGCCCCACTCACGCACCTCACGAGTCGCGAAGGCGCTGGGGGAGGGGGGCCTCGGGGCGTGACGTCACCCCCTCGGGCTCTTCCGCTGCTTCCCCCCGAGGCCCACGCCCGGCTGCCACGTGGCAGGGGGAGAGTGTGAGAGGGGGACCCAGGCTGGACAGCCATAAATATGCAGTGCCCTAACTGTCCCTCACTGCATTTAATGCGGTAAGGGCAGACGTGCGGTGCGCCTAACTGACCCCTGTCAATCGGATGTGACCAGTCTGTGACCAGCCTGTTGCCGGTCACGTCCGATTGAACAGGCGGCCGTGCCCCCACGTCGCATCTATCTCCGGCGGAGTGGGGGTAGGTGTGATCTGTCACATCGAAGCGTCACTCAAGGGAGGGCTGCCACAAGTCTTCACTCATTTATGAGGGAATGACAGGGCTGTCCCCCGTGTCAGGCGGGGGACGGCGCTGGGACCCACTCAAGGACCGGTTGCTGCTTAGCTTCCGGGGGGAGGCACGGATCGAGGCCCAGTCAAAACGGAGTGGGGTCCTCCTCCCATGGAAGGGTAGGTAGAGGCGGTGCATGTGGTATCCCCTTCAGCTATAAAAGGAGGACCTTGCCCACCGAGATAAGGGGACGACTCTCAGAAAAGCTGAGCTCTAGGAGAAGGAAAGCGAGAACGCTCTCCGGAGCAAAGGAACCTTGTAGGATCGAGATGTCGACTAGAGGGGGGGTGAATAAGCGATTTAAAACTAAATAACACCTAATGAAATCTAACCTAAGTTGCTAGGCTTGGTGAGGGTGAGCTCTAACTAAGCAACTAAGTTATGTTTTGCAAACCTAGGGTGATAGTGGCTCAATTATATCTCTAGGAAAGTAAATCACGCTCCTATGTCAATGTTTTGCAATCCTAGGGTGATATGATCTCAAGTGTCTCTAGAAATGTAAATTGCATAAATGTAAATGCGACAATCAAATGAGACAATGAGACAAGAGATTTTTCACCGAGGTTCGAAAACTCGCCGGTTTCTTACTCCCCGTTGAGGCGAGCCCAACTCCACCGCTCAACCACGAAGCCACCGCACGCCCCCTTCGTCAAGGGGTGGGCAAGGCGGGAGCCGGCCCACGGAGAGGACTACCCAAACCTCGATCACTCGGGGTAGTTCTTCCTTCACTCCGAAGGTGGTGAACTCCAAACCACTCACAAACCGGCGCCGGGCCTCCTCCACAATCTTCTCGGAGAAGTCACCGGGCAACTCCTCCACAAGCCGTCTAGGAGGCGGCAACCTCCAAGAGTAACAGGCAATGACCCGGTGTGGAGATGATCAAGTGCCACACTAGCTCTACAATGGAAGCAAATGCACTTGACTCTTAGCTAAACAACCCTCTAACACACTAGATGGATGAACACAAAGCTTAAATGAGTGTGAGAGAGGTGCAAGGAGTGTATGCAATTGAATTGGGTGCCAAGAGAGCCCCCTTGCTGCTGGTGGGGGAGTATTTATACTCCCACCCACCAAAACTAACCGTTGGGGGCGAAATCCCCCAACTCTGTGCTCTGCCAGTCTGACCGGAGGTATGTGGCCGGTCAGACCGTGCTACTCTGCAATGGCTAGAAAACTAGCCGTTGTAGCCCTGTCGGAGGGCCCCATCGGCCTGGCCGGTTAGACCGGCATGGGGTGGCCGGTCAGACCGGCCTCGGCTCGGTCAGACTGCCATCGGCTCAGTCTGACCGAATACGGCTCCGTCGGCTCTGTATCGGCCATCTCGAGCAGCACCATCTCGGCCTCCAGGGGGCCGGTCTGACCGGGAAAGTGCCGCCGGTCAGACCACCACTATATAGCCGGTCTGACCGGCCAGGGCACGCCGGTCAGACCGCCACTATGTGCCCGGTCTGACCGCCCCTGGTCAGGCCGAACCCAGTGAATTTGCAAGTGAATGTGTGTGTAATGAAAAAGAGAGCACAAATGAAAATGCAATGACCTAATGTGGCAATTAAAATCATCTCTTTGCTAGGTCATTACCCCTCTTAATAGTACGGCGAAACTAAAATTAAACTAGCAAATTTGATCGCCCTACACCTCGATCAATTCTAAATTAAAGCGCTAGTTTTACCGTCTTCTTTCCCTTTGCTTTGCGCCGTTAATTTTAATCCATCGATAATCATTCATGCGCACATATGACGTGGACCTAACTTAAAATGTATAGCTCAAAGACAACGGTTAGTCCACAATTAGTGCTTGTCATTAATTACTAAAATTAACACCGGGGGCCTAGATGCTTCAATCTCCCCCTTTTTGGTAATTGATGACAAACACCACAAATATATATAATCAAACATAGAGCACATGGACTTATATTGTTTTGACAAGCAAAAGCTCCCCCTAAACATATGCATAACAATCACAAATAGCAAATATGGAGCCAATGCACAATTCAATTTCACATTTCAACATATCACAAACACAAGAGCAATATCTCAATGTGAACTTCAAGAAATGTTCATCGATGAGCATAAGATGGTCACAAATATATCAATGTCACACCAACCATCCATCATAGCACAAGTTCACATTAAGACCACATAAAGGGCTCACAAATAAATATAGGCTATTACAAGACCACGAAGGGTCCTAATGACATAGAGAACAACAAAACGAAAAAGGAACACACAATATAGAGTAATAGCCCATACCCATACCAAATATAGCCCAATCCTCCTTAACCTATTAAATATGAGGTGACTAACCTCACTACTACTAGTCCCAACCCACAAAACATAGAACACACTATTCTCCCCCTTTTGGCATTAAGCACCAAAAAGGTCTTCACTCTTGTGGAGGAGAAGGAGGACGCGCCGAAGTGGAAGGATGAGAAGCATCACGGCGGCGATGATAGACAAAAGCTTGGGTACTCTCCAAGGTTTGGACTCGAGAATCCAATACACCCACCCTAGTATGCAATCTTCCCACCGAAGTATTCAAGTTGCCAACATCGGTGCGCAAGCCACGAACATCCTCATGCAATGCTTCATGCCCGGTGGATAAGCGTTGAATGCTTTTACTTAGGGTATTAATAGCCCCAAGGACCGGGTTGAAGAAGTCATTGGGTTGCATTCCAATGTAGGCATATTGTGGATGGAAAAAAGCACTTGGATCATACCCTTGAGGAGGAGGGGGGGGGGCTGCACTTGAGCTTGCACCTTGATCGAATGTTGGTTGGCGCACACGAGGAGCTCTAGGGGAGGAGAGTTGGAGACGAGGCTTGTACTCCTTATGTTCTTTTAAATTGTGACCAATTTGTCCCAACTTGCTTTGAATCAACCTCATTATGTAGGGAGCATAATAGATTCCTTGTCCAAGAGTCCCCTTTGAGATGGCTATCTCTTTCATTATAAGGTTGATAACATCAAACCGACGACCATCCATAATGGCATCAATAACATGCCAAGCAACTCCGCGTATGTCATCATAGTTACCACATCTTGGGAGGATGGTGGCCCTTACTATGCGGTTGATCACACTTGGGAGAGCCCTCAAACCCGCCACCTTGCCATATGTGTGCCTTCCCCCTTCTTCATAAAACTGAGAAAAGTGATCAATGGGGAAGGGGTTGTGGGTGTGCTCATCATGAAGGTCATCCCCGTTGTTGAAGCAAATGTGCAAGAGCTCCTTGAATTCACGGCGGTTGATAGAGCATCGGAGGGTCCCCGACATCCACTTCATTGCATCACCAATCGCCGAACACCCATACGGTGGCATAGAATTGCCGGATGAGATCTTCATCAAAAGGTTGCTTCATGGTGACAATTCTATCAATCCCAACGGTCCGGAACATCTCTTGCAAATTCTCAAACTCCGGTGTCTCACCAATGTGCCTCCAAGAAATCCACTTGTGTTCGGTGAAGGCTTTGTTAGCATACACTTGTGCATACATGGACTTTTGGAACCGTGTATGAAATCTTGGATCATTACAATCGTTAGGCCTCCGGAATTGATCATGATGACGGAGGATAGTGTATTGTTGAGCATTCCTCAAATTAAGCACAAATTGGATGGAGGAATCGAGAGGACTCCCATCATCACTTGCCTCATCATCTTCACCATTTCCACTCTCATTGTCATCACCATCATCACTTACTTCCATCTCATCACCCTCAACATTTTCCATATTGTTATCATCACTTTGAACATACTCATCTCCGCTTGATTCCTCATTCTCACTAACGGGATCGGGCGTGGGCTCACGACGACCATGGCGAGTGCGGAGAGGCATAGCTGAAAAACATGGAGCAAAGGATGGATAAGCAACAATTTTAGAAGCCACATAGTGAAGTGGGAGAAGGGGGAGTGCTGTCTGTCAGGGGCGGTCAGACCGAGAGCCAAGGCCGGTCAGACCGCAAGCCCCAAGTCGGTCAGACTGACGACCATAGGCCGGTCAGACCGGCGGCTCACGGCCGGTCAGACCGACAGTCCTCGGCCGGTCAGACCGCCACTGACAGTAGCACAACCGAATCCTTCCACAATCCACACAAATGATTCTTAAAAAAATTGCTAGGACAAAGTTGCACAAGATTGGAACATGAACATCAAGGTGTAGGTCTATTTCATAGAGATTGAAGCAAAGGGGGAAACTACCCTTAACCCTAGAATTGAAATAGACCGATTTAAGAGAAAAGCACAAGAGGGAGAGTGATTTACCGGTTGAAGGAGTTGAATCACACCAAGAAACCACCCTCTATTGGTGCAAATCGAAGAACACCTCTTCCTTCACCTAGGGTTCCATGCCATGGATCACAAACTCAATAAGAACTCAAATCAATCCATGGAATAGAGAGAGGAAGAGGAGGAGATTCACTTACGGTGTAACCGGAGTGATTTTGACGGTTGAACCGGATGGATTTGGTGGAGGGAGGTGGCTAGGGTTTGGGAGAGGAGAGAGGAGGAGTTTTTTCGAGTTGGAGAAGAGAAGAGATGAGATGGGATGAGGAGGGGTCGGGTAGAAGGAGGAGGAGGAAGAAAGGACAAAGTCCTGGGCCCACCATCCCCGGCCGGTCAGACCGGCTTTACGCTGCCGGTCAGACCGCCGGGTTGCCGCCGGTCAGACCGTTCCCTAGTGGCCGGTCAAACCGCTGCCACCAGGCCGGTTAGACCGCGCATATAGCGCCGGTCAGGCCGCCTGGCCCCCCAGCCGACTGTGCACAGCCCTCGCACAGTTGGCTGCCCCCACTCAATAAAAATCAATAAAATTTTGATTTTTGGAGCAATTTTGAAATGTGTGAGTTGAAATATTGCCAACCATTCATAATATTTGAAATTTATGAAGATTTGCAACAAAACTCACTTGAGTGCTAGGAGGTGGCCTTTTATGGTCTATAGGGGTTTTTGGGCGAATTTGATTTTCAAACAACTTTTGAAATATTTGGTTTTTGAATATGATTTGAATACCAAAAACATTTCAAATCCTCCTCACTACCAACTTTGTTTTGAATCTTTTCTCAGATTACTTCTCAAACTCATTTTGGGGTTAAATCTCATTTTGGACAAAAACATGAATCTAGATTCTTCAAAAGAGAGCCAAAATAGCATTTTTCATTCAAAAATCATTTTTTCTAGCAATGTGAGGCTTGGAAAACATATAGGGACCCTTTTGAAACATTTTCCAAGAGATAGTTTTCAAATTTCATTGATTTTGCAAAAGTTTTGACTTATGTAGACTTGGGCATTTTGAAAACACTACTAGCACTTTTAGTTGATTTGCTCACATATAAAAGGAAGTAGAGCACATGCAAGAGTCCAAAACTCCCCCTTAATGTGACATGCTCCATTTTTGCAATGAAGAACCACATGGCAATAAGTCCAAAGCATAAGAGCAAATAGGAGCAAATATACAAAATGCAAAAAAAACAACCATAGTGCACCATCTCAAACCACATTAGAGAAATCTATGACATTTAACTCATTCCTCAACTTGCAAAAGCGGGTTTCATCAAGAGGCTTGGTAAAGATGTCGGCTAGTTGGTCCTCGGTTCTTATGTGGCTAATGATTATATCACACTTGGCAACATAGTCTCTTAGGAAGTGATGGCGAATGTCAATATGCTTGGTTCTAGAATGTTGGACCGGGTTATTGGCTATTTTTATGGCACTATCATTGTCACATAGGAGTGGGGTTTTGGTGAAGGATATGCCATAGTCCAACAAGGTTTGTTTCATCCAAAGCAATTGGGCACAACAACTACCCGCCGAAACATATTCTGCCTCGGCGGTAGAGAGGGCTACGGAGTTTTGTTTCTTGGATGACCATGACACAAGGGATCTACCAAGCATTTGGCAACTACCGGATGTACTCTTTCTATCCACTTTGCAACCGGCATAATCCGAATCGAAATAGCCAACAAGCTTAAATTTAGCACCTTTTGGGTACCACAAGCCAATAGTAGAGGAATGCTTTAAATATCTTAGAATCCTTTTCACGGCCACTAAGTGACACTCCTTAGGAGCGGCTTGAAACCGTGCACACATGCAAATACTAAACATGATATCCGGCCTAGATGCGGTAAGGTAAAGCAAGCTACCAATAATGGAACGATAAAGCTTTAAATTTACCGGTTTACCTCCCTCATCAAGGTCAAGATGCCCGTTGGTTGCTATAGGTGTCTTGATGGGCTTCGCATCCTCCAAGCCAAACCTCTTCAGTAGATCCTTGATGTACTTGGTTTGGCTCACGAACGTCCCATCCTTGAGTTGCTTGATTTGAAGTCCAAGGAAGAAGCTCAACTCTCCAATCATGGACATCTCAAATTCCCTAGACATCATATCACCAAATTCCTTGCAAAATACCTTATTAGTAGAACCGAATATGATGTCATCAACATAAATTTGACACACAAAGAAATCATCACCAATGATTTTTGTGAAAAGAGTGGTGTCAACTTTTCCAATTTTGAAATCTTTTGACAAAAGAAAATTTCTCAATCTTTCATACCAAGCCCTAGGAGCTTGTTTTAAACCATAAAGAGCTTTTGAGAGTTTGGTTAGGATTTTTAGGATCTTCAAAACCGGGAGGTTGTTCAACAAAGACAAGTTCGGCAATTTCACCATTTAGAAAAGCACTTTTCACATACATTTGAAATAGTTTTATATGAAAGCATGATGCAAATGCAAGAAGGATGCGAATAGCCTCAAGTCTTGCCACGGGGGCAAAAGTTTCACCAAAGTCCAAACCTTCAACTTGTGTGAAACCTTGCGCCACCAACCTTGCCTTGTTTCTCACCACCAATCCGTTCTCATCTTGTTTGTTCCTAAAGATCCACTTTGTCCCTTTGACATTGTGGTCTCTAGGTCTTTCAACCAAAGTCCACACCTTGTTTCTTGCAAAGTTGTTGAGCTCTTCATGCATAGCATTCATCCAATCTGGATCACAAAGAGCTTCATCTACATGTTTTGGCTCAAGACAAGAAACAAACGAGTAATGTTCACAAATCGAAGCGACACGAGATCGAGTTTGAACACCCTTACTAATGTCACCCAACACTTGGTCAATTGGGTGATCCTTGGAAAGAGCGGTGTGTATTCTTGGAGGCATAGGTGCATCTTGTGCCTTCTCCTCCTCCACTTCAACTTGAGCTTGACTTGGCGAGGCGGAAGTAGATGGCTCATCTTGAGTGGAGGTGGATGGCTTGTCTTCCACTTCAATACGCTTGACATCTCCAATAGACATGTTCTTCATAGCTCTCATCAAGCCTTCATCACCTACATCATCCAAATTCTCGTGCCCCTCTTGGGAACCATTAGTCTCATCAAATTGAACATCGGCGGTTTCTTCCACAATACCTTTGTTCTTGTTGTAGACCCGGTATGCCTTGCTATTTGAGGCATAACCTAGAAGAAACCCTTCATCACACCGACTTTCAAATTTGGTTAGTCTAACACCCTTTCGGTAAATATAACACTTGCAACCAAAAACTCGAAAATAGGCGACATTTGGCTTCCTCCCAACAATTAGCTCATAGGAAGTCTTTTTCAAGAGACGATGCAAATAAAGCCTATTGGTTGCATGGCAAGCGGTGTTTATGGCTTCCGCCCAAAAGGAATCGGAAACACCATATTCATCTAGCATAGTCCTTGCCATCTCAATCAATGTACGATTTTTTCTTTCCACTACACCATTTTGTTGAGGTGAGTAGGTAGCGGAAAGTTCGTGTTTGATACCAAAATCATCACAATAGTCCTCGATATTGGTATTCTTAAATTCGGAACCATTGTCACTTCTAATTTTCACAAGAGTGCAACTAAATTCATTTTGGGCCCTTTTTGCAAACTTTTTGAAAAGCTCGGCAACAATAGACTTATCATGCAAAAAGAACACCCAAGTATAGCGAGAATAATCATCAACAATCACAAGACAATGACTATTACCACCAATGCTCTTATAGGTTGTTGGGCCAAACAAATCCATATGCAAGAGCTCCAATGGTCTAGATGTGGACATTATACTCTTAGTAGGATGAGAACATGCAACTTGCTTGCCGGCTTGACAAGCACTACAAAGCTTATCTTTCTCAAACTTCACATCTTTCAAGCCCACAACTAGATCACGTTTTGAAAGTTTGCTCAATTGATTCATGCCAACATGAGCTAGCCTCCTATGCCAAAGCCAACCCAATGAAGTTTTCGCAACTAAACAAGTTTTCAAATTTGCTTCACTAGAATTGAAATCAACCAAATAAAGATTTTCCATATCTAAAACCTTTGAACACACAAGACTTGTCAAGAAGGTTAGAAACAATAACTTCTTGTGGGAAGAAGGCACATGACAAGCCAAGATCACAAATTTGAGCAACCGAAAGCAAATTGAAATTTAGAGATTTAACAAGAGAGACATTTTCAATTAACAAATCATTGGAGATAGCAATTTTACCTAACCCAATTACCTTTCCTTTGCTATTGTCTCCAAATGTCACTTTCTCTTGTTCATTCCCTCCTACTTCAATTGTGGTGAACATGTCACACCCTAAAAATCCTAAATATATAAATTGTTGTTTAATTGGAATTAGTAGAATTGATTTTAAAAGCCTAGAAGTGAAGATCTAATTTTAAATAATAAATTCCAATATAAAATGGGGCCAGATAAAATTTCATTAAATACTTTGCTTAATTCTAGATTTTTCTGGGATTTATTTGAGTTAAGGAAGTATTTTTAATAAATGGAATTGCATTTCATGAATAATTTAAATTGGAAAAGGTTTTAAAAGTCTCTTTTGGGTTGGGGCCGAAAGTCGGCCCAAAACCCTCTCTCTCCTCCTCGGCCCAAGTCGGCCCAGTCCGCAGCCGAGCCGCCGCCCGCGCGCGCGTCCGCCCGCTGACAGGTGGGGCCCACCTGTCAGTCTTCGTCTTTCTCGCGCCGCCGCCGCGCCCGAACCCTAGCGCCGCGCCGCCACCGTCTCCTTCCAAATCCGGTTGCGCCTTTCCTTCTCCGGTGAAATCAATTGAGCGGAAATGATCCTCGGGATCTCCTCTACCTTTTCCCTTTTGGAAATTTCATCTAAATCGCTTTGGAAATTCGTGGATTCGATCTTGAATCGGATTCATCTCTTTTCCCGAACCTAGACCTTTCCTTCGCGTCGCCGGTCGCCGTGGGCCTTCGCCGCCGCCTCCTTGCTCCTATAAAAGGATCCCTAGGTCCTCCGCTACCCGTCGCCACCCCTACCTTCGTCCGCCGCCGCCCGTAGCGCCCTAGCCCCGTGAAGCTTCGCGCCGCCGTCGTCGCCGCCGCTCCAGCCGTGCACCGCCGTCGCTTCAGTCGTCGCCGTCGCTCGGGGAGGTCGTCGTCGTGTTCATCGTCTCGTCGCCATCCTCGTCCGCCCCTCCGTCGTCGCCGTAGACCGCCGGAGCCCCGCCGTCGTCGTCAAGCCGAAGGTCGCCGCCGCTTCTTCCTCGACGCCGTCGCCGTCCGTTGATCTTCCGCCGTTGTTTTGGTCACCGGTGAGTTCGCCACGTCGCCCTCTATGTGCTGGTGCCCTCCGTTCGCGTCGTCGCGCCGTCGTTCGCCGGCGAGCATGCGCGCCCGAGCCGCCGCCGGTGGTGACGTCGTCGCTGACGTCATCGTCGTCGTCCATCCGTGAGCCGCGGTGGATCCAATCGATCTTGGCCGTTCGTTTTGGTTGGATAGATCTCGGCCGTCCGTTCCCGTGAACCGTCGCCGTGCGCCCGGTCCACCGCAAACCCTAGCCGCTGACGCAATAATTTCCTTTTCCTTTTCAAAAATAATTCATTATTGCGTCATAATTCAATTAAAATCTAAATAAATGATTTAATCTGATTTAATCTTTGAAAATTCATAACTAATTCATCTTAGCTCGGATTTAGTTGGTTCAAGTCTCTAAATTTTTCTAAAATTGAGATCTACATGTTAAAAATATCCACATGTACTGTTCATGCTTGTTTATGTGTTGTTTTGGTGTTTTTGCTCTTTTCTGTTTATATTCCGACGTTCCCGGAGAGTCTGAGTTTGCGGGAGAAGATTTTGAAGAGTTCCAAAGCCAGCAAGGCAAGTCACACAGATCCCAAACAACTCTTTGAGCATGTTGATCCCGTTTAAAGCTATTGTTTCTATTCAACTATTGCATTTATTTTCGAATGTCATTGGGTGGAATTAACCTATTGTTTGTTATAGCCCTTTTGTTCTTGATTACTTTATTCCTTGATACCTTGGGTTATTATAAATTGACTAGTTGAGCTTTATATATTGGTTCAGCTAGATATTAGATGTTATTGCTTAGCCATGCTTAAAAACTTTAGCACACTATTGGGATAACTTATGACTCACTATTATTTAATGATGGCTTAATGATAGCTCATGATGGTTAATCATGATTGGTTAATTAATTAATTTGCCAACTAAAACCTGATAATGGTGGGTTGTGAGCACATGGTTTTGATGGTCGTGCTCATGACAATTAAGGACCGGTTCACGAGTTTCGGTTGTGAAACATTAACCGTGCCAACCACAAGCCAGCGTGGGCAACGGCTTTACCTTTTGTATAACATGGTTCATTGCGGGGCACCAGACTGAGAAGTGGCGAAGATAAGCCCACGGGGGTCGCTGGGGAGTCCATGCCTTGTTTATAAGGGGGTGATTATGATCCAGGAACGGTGCGCTGTGGTGGATTGTGTTGTGCGAGGGGTACTGTCACAGCTCCTTTCCGAGGTACCGTGGTGGTATCAAGGCACATGGTGACCTGTCGTGGGGCTGTGTCTTGTGGGTACAGTGGTACACCTCTGGCCAGAGTAAAACTATTCGAATAGCCGTCCCCGCGGTTATGGGCGGGTCTAACAATGTCTTTCGTGATTAGTCTCACACTTCTCACCCAAATAAAAGATGCTATAACTGGTAATAATTTGATTAGCTCCTGGTTTGGAATGGTATATTCCTGGTTTGGAGATAGAACTGTGTAGCCGGGATGGTTGTTCAGAATGGTTGGGCCTATGCAACAGGGTATGTTGTATAGCGTTGGATTAATATTGTTTAATTATTACTTAACTGTTTTATTAAATTCTGAAATGTTTATTAAATGCTGTTTATGCAAATGAAACCCTACTATGCCATCCTTTGTTATCCTGTGCATTTGCATAATTGCTGCGTGGCTTGCTAAGTATGTCATATACTCACCTTGCAATCATTCATCAGAGGAGGAGTTCTACAGTGATGCTGATGGTGTGGAGGATTAGGTGTAGCCCTGGTCAAGCTGCCTGTGGAGTGGAGTCGTCTGCGCCGTTTATCTTATTTTTCCGCTGCTTAGATCTTTATTGATTGAGAGGAACTATCTACCTCTGTAATGACATCTTATTCGCTTATTAATTAGGAGTAATAATTGTACTCTATTATCAATTTGTTATTGTGTGCCTCGGCTGATTCCTGGATGAGGGTTCACACACATGTAAGCGTTTGGAATTTTGGATAGAAATTCCGGGCGTGACAGAACATAGCCCTATCACCGGTCATGTGTTGAGTGCATCCACTATCAAGCACCCAATGGCTCCCACCGGTGCGGTAGTTCACCTACAAAAGAAGATCAAGCTCTTTTAGGTACCCAAACTTGTTTGGGTCCTTGGAGGTTAGAGACCAAAGCTTTGGGCACCCAAATGGCATTCTTTTTACCACCGAGTATAGGGGAACCCACATATCTAGCAACAATGCTACCATCATGAGCCTTCCTAAGCATATAATGAGAATCAAACATGCATGTCTTAGGAGGCTTACCTCCGGGGCAATCACTCACCAAATGCCCAACCTCACGACACTTGGAGCAATACCTACCATTTCTCTTGACAAAATGAGTGGCATGGTGAGAAGGTTTCTTACCCTTCTTTGGAATGAATCCAAGTCCCTCCTTGTTAAGGATGCACCGTTGCTCACTCAAAATCTTGTCAAGAGTGTTCTTACCCTTGAAGCATCTCTCCAAACTCTTGTTGAGCTTAGCCACTTGCTCCTTAAGCTCATTGTTCTCAACAACAAGTGAGGCATCACAAATAGAAACACAAGAGCTAGAACTAGAGCAAGGGCTAGGCATATCCATAAGATCATCACAAGAGGTAGAAATGCTAGATGATGCAACATGAGCAATATGGCAAGTAGCACTATCATCAAGCAAATCACAAGATATGCCAACATCAATGTGAGCTCCATGTTGAGTAGTGGAAAGGAGGTTGTCATGAGCTTCCTTAAGCTTCTCATGAGAAATGGTGAGTCTCTCATGAGAGGTCTTTAGCTTCTCATACAAGACCTCAAAAGAAGCATGATCCTTCTTTAGGGCCTTGAACTTGACAATCTCCTTCTCACTATAAGCATGGAGCTCCTCAAACGTACTCACAAGCTCATCATAGGAAACATCATCACAATCATCATCACTCTCACTATCACTAAGAGATGTTACCTTAGAGGAGCCCTTTGCCATGAGACAAAGTGTAGCGAAGAGTGATGGAGCCTCCTTGATGGCAACAACGGCCATCTTCTTCTTCTTGGAGCTTGTATCATCACCACCTTCTTCCTCGGACCCAGATGAGGCGGAGCTCTCCTCATTTGAGTCCCATTCCCCGATGAAAGCCTCAATCTTCTTCCCTTCCTTCTTAAGCTTCTTCATGAGCTTGTAGCCTCCACTCTTCTTCTTGGATTACTTGTCTCCATCATCATCCTTGGAAGGGCACTTGGAAGCAAAGTGTCCCTTCTCACCACACTCAAAACACCTCAAGTTGGAGAGAGTCTTGTTGGGTCTTCTATTTCTTCTCCTATTGGAGTTGGAGCCCCTTCCTCTCTCCTTTCTACTTCCCAAGAGATCATTGAACCTTCTAGCAAGAAGGACCATCTCTTCCTCCAAGTCCTCATTGACTTCATTCACCTTGCTCTTGCTCTTGTCTTCAACTTTGGCTTGGAGAGCAATGCACTTCTTGGAGGGTGAGGCTTCTTCCATCTCCTTCTTCTTCAACTTGTACATGTCATTGGTGTTGATCTTCCCCCAAGATGCTTGCGGGTGTCATTCTTGACATGTCGGAGTTGATGAGCATGGTGACAAAGGTCTCATACTTCTCCGGTAGGGCTCTAAGCATCTTTTGGGCAACCTCAAGATCGGTGTAGTTTGCCCCAAGCCCCTTGAGATCATTCACAATGACATTGAGCCTCCCATACATGTCATTCACACTCTCATGAGGCAACATGGAGAATGTCTCATATTGGATCTTGAGGAAATGAAGCTTGGCATCCTTGTACTCACTTGTACACTCATGGATCTCCGCCAACTTGTTCCAAATCTCATATGCGGTCTCAAGGTTGCTCACTCTATTGAACTCCTCTTGGCTCAAAGAGTTGAACAAGGCATTCATGGCTTGGGCATTGAGTTGGAGGTTGCGGTGATCAATCTCCGTCAAGGGTGTGCCGGTGATGGCAAAGCATACATCCACAATACTCAAAATATGGAAGCTCATAGCTTTGAGGTGAGTGGACATTTTAATTTTCCAAGTTGAGTAGTTTGTGCCATTAAACATGGGAGCCTTCCCTACATGGTTCACCTCATTCGACATCTTCTCTCTAGGCGGTGAAGCCCAATCAAGAGAGACCAAGCTCTGATACCACTTGTAGGATCGAGATGTCGACTAGAGGGGGGGTGAATAGGCGATTTAAAACTAAATAACACCTAATGAAATCTAACCTAAGTTGCTAGGCTTGGTGAGGGTGAGCTCTAACTAAGCAACTAAGTTATGTTTTGCAAACCTAGGGTGATAGTGGCTCAATTATATCTCTAGGAAAGTAAATCATGCTCCTATGTCAATGTTTTGCAATCCTAGGGTAATATGATCTCAAGTGTGTCTCTAGAAATGTAAATTGCACAAATGTAAATGCGACAATCATATGAGACAATGAGACAAGAGATTTTTCACCGAGGTTCGGAAACTCGCCGGTTTCCTACTCCCCGTTGAGGCGAACCTAACTCTACCGCTCAACCACGAAGCCACCGCACGCCCCCTTCGTCAAGGGTTGGGCAAGGCGGGAGCCGGCCCATGGAGAGGACTATCCAAGCCTCGATTACTCGGGGTAGTTCTTTCTTCACTCCGAAGGTGGTGAACTCCATACCACTCACAAACCGGCGCCGGGCCTCCTCCACAATCTTCTCGGAGAGGTCACCGGGCAACTCCTCCACAAGCCGTCTAGGAGGCGGCAACCTCCAAGAGTAACAAGCAATGACCCGGTGTGGAGATTATCAAGTGCCACACTAGCTCTACAATGGAAGCAAATGCACTTGACTCTTGGCTAAACAACCCTCTAACACACTAGATGGATGAACACAAAGCTCAAGTGAGTGTGAGAGAGGTGCAAGGAGTGTATGCAATTGAATTGGGTACCAAGAGAGCCCCCTTGCTGCTGGTGGGGGAGTATTTATACTCCCACCCACCAAAACTAGCCGTTGGGGGCGAAATCCCCCAACTCTGTGCTCTACCGGTCTGATCGGAGGTATGTGGCCGGTCAGACCGTGCTACTCTGCAACGGCTAGAAAACTAGCCGTTGTAGCCCTGTCAGAGGGCCCCATCGCCCTGTCAGATCGGCATGGGGTGGCCGGTCAGACCGGCCTCGGCTCGGTCAGACCGCCATCGGCTCGGTCTGACCGAATACGGCTCCGTCGGCTCTATATCGGCCATCCCGAGCAGCACCATCTTGGCCTCCAGGGGGCCGGTCTGACCGGGAAAGTGCCGCCGATCTGACCGCCACTATGTAGCCGGTCTGACCGTCCAGGGCACGCCGGTCAGACCGCCACTATGTGGCCGGTCTGACCGCCCCTGGTCAGGCCGAACCTAGTGAATTTGCAAGTGAATGTGTGTGTAATGAAAAAGAGAGCACAAATGAAAATGCAATGACCTAATGTGGCAATTAAAATCATCTCTTTGCTAGGTCATTACCCCTCTTAGTAGTACGACGAAACTAAAATTAAACTAGCAAATTTAATTGCCCTACACCTCGATCAATTCTAAATTAAAGCGCTAGTTTTACCATCTTCTTTCCCTTTGCTTTGCGCCGTCAATTTTAATCCATCAGTAATCATCCATGCGCACATATGACGTGGACCTAACTTAAAATGTATAGCTCAAAGACAACAGTTAGTCCACAATTAGTGCTTGTCGTTAATTACCAAAATTAACACCGGGGGCCTAGATGCTTCAAACCTTTGTAAAACTCATCCATAATCCCAAACACAGGAGTAGGATGTTACGCTCCATAGCGGCCCGAACCTGTATAATCCGACTGTGTGCAAGCTAGCCGGCAGTCTTAGGGGCGAACGCGTGATTTCCAAGAGGCGAGCCTCTGCCCCCGGCCGAACTCACGAAAGGGGGGTCTCACGACTCCCCGCTATCGAGGATCTTCCCTCGACAATACTCGTAAAGGAAGTCTTTTAGGACAATGTTTAAGCCAAACCTAATATAAATCATAAATTCTCAAGTTGTTGAGTTTGGAAATATAAAAATTATATGAATAGATTTATCTTGTAAAATACTTTCATAAAAGTATACATATATCACTTTTTAATTAATATTTTTATAGAAATAAGAAGTCAAAGTTGTGTTTTGGGGACCGTGTCGCTGTCCAAAACGACTTTCTTTATGAGTATGGAGGGAGTACACTTTAGGGAATCCACAACCCAGAAAACATCAAATAGTTGTTAAATAGAAACTATATATGTATGGAAACTATATATCCAATGGATGGTATCTTCAAATTAAACTTTTTATCCAATAATCTATCTTCTCTCTTCTTTATCCACCTATCTCTTGTTTTCGTTCTTGGTTCTTGTTTAGAGATGGTTTCTTGCATTAGAAACGATTTCTTTATCTTTTTACCTCTTTTCTCATTAACTCTCTTGCCACATCATATTTTTTATTATGTGACAATGTATTTAATGCTATAGATACTAGATGACATAAAGGGTTAGGGATGGACAATTGATGGATGATTAATTTATAAGGTTTGGGTTGGTTTGGTCGGATCCAAATTAAAGTTGGGGTGTTTACGATGTTCTTTTGTGCTTTTGGTCAAAGTAAAAGGGCTAGGGGTTGACCTTACTTTAATTTTGCTGATCTCCAGTTATTTTTCTTCTTGTTGTCTATGACTCTATGTTTGTGTAGAGTATAAAATGATTATACCTAATTGATTGGTTGATTACGTGAAATCAGTGTTTTACGCTAGGCAGTAGGCGATTAGCTATACTCGTCCTGCCTATTTACTCGGCAAATTTATTGTGTGGTGCCCTAATGTATTTGAAAATTTAATTTGGTGAGCAAAAAGGGCACGTGATTGTGCACTCCGGTCCACTTGGGATGAGATTTGACTAACATAACGATTTATGAAAAGTTCGCGGCTATAGGTGAGCCGGCTGGACAAATTTACGGAAATATGGTGCATTTTGTTTGAAAGTTCCTGTTATATTTGAAGTTTGATATGTTTTTTCAGCAAATTTTGCTATAGGATAATTAAGATTTGTGTAATTTACTAGTGAACATCACAAAAACGTGCCACGGCTAAATAACAATTAAAAAAAAGGATAACTTATTTGAGGAGACTACAATCATTATTTTTTATTATCGTCTAACTGAAGAGAAAAACCGCGTTGAAACAACAAATTTTTCTCTTGGGCCAGCACAGGATACTCACCCTAGTTTGATCGAACCAGACCAAACAAAGACATCTCTCCGTGACCCGCTCCAAAATCCTTGAGTGGTGGCCACGAGTGTACAATTTACAACTTTTCCAAAATATATTGTTTCAAAAATTTCATTTTTCTTCCCAACGTTTGAAACTACACAATCTGCAATTACCTCAAATACATTGCCACCATACATCGATCATTTCGTCTTCACTCTAGAGTTAGGTTAGAAGCCTTTCTCGTCGTTTTAAAATTGACTTTCCAATTGGGCCAGAAATAATAAATAATAGCTATAGTGTCCTCTAACAAATTACCTACTTTTAAAAGTGTCATCTAGCCTTAGCACATTTTTGCGATATGCACCAGAAAATCACACAAAATTTAAGTGTCCTAGCAAATTTTGCCATGTTTTTTGCTATGTGTGGATAGAATTTGGTCTCCACTAGTCCACTGTAACAAATACCACCTCCGTTTTAAATTAATGATAATTCTAACTTTGTAATAAGTCAATCATTCATATCTTTATCTATCAATTTCTAAGAATTACCATATATAAGTTAAACTTCGTGACTATGAAATGGATGATTTTTTTTTACTTCACCTAATCACCTCTTTGTTAACAATAAAATTTGGTAAGCCCCTAAGAGAATTATCACATCACCAATAGTCGGATTCCTGCTATATTCGGTTAAGGAAATTAATCTATTAAAGGAAACTTATCCAGAAGTGACCAAGTTCAAGAAGAATACGGCATGGCAAGTTATCTATTAATTAGGAATAGTTTGTTAGTTTTTTTTTATGAAAGTGTGTTTAGTGTCCTATAAGGACTTTATGTTTTCCTTTTTATCTTTAGGAAAGTTTATTTTTTGTCCTACAAGTACTAGTATCTCCCCATGGGTATAAATCTGTACACCCGGGGTCATTGTAAAGAATATCACACAGATCAATACAACTACTCTCGGCGCATCGCCACCCTCTTTACCGAGGTTTTTACTTATCACAATGGAACTTGGCACCTGACGCGGGGCTGCATCGGTTCAGTTCGATCTCCGGCGAAGGGGTAAGTCCTACGTTCCGTTGGCCCTAGCAATTGTGTTGGCTTCATCAGCGTCGTTCAAGGTTGCATCAGTACATTCGACCTCTTGGATTACTCTGGTTCAGTTGATATTTTTGCCTACCTATTTATCATATGTCTCTGTTAATCTAGTCTTAGCATATCGATTTAGCTCTATCGGCTGCTTCTCGTTTTAGGGTTTCTGCTGCTATCGGCTAAATCGTATTGCTAGATTAGATTAACTCAGACATTTACCATCCTGAAAATCAGTTAAAGGCTTGATTGTCTAGATATTATGTTTCTTTTCATACTTAGTGCTGCATCAGTTAAGTTCGATCTACTAAATCATGCTTAGAACCATAATTTCTAGCCTGCTTTTTGATTGCCAATAAGGGTTTCATCGGGGTTTCAGCTGATGAGTTGTCTAGACGTTGCATCGGCTTATAAGGATTACATACAAGTTTGATTTAGCCAACTACAATAAAGGTTTCATTGTTTATCTAATCTTGTGGATTTTATGACATCGGACTTCCAGCCAATATACGCTTTAACATTCGGATCCGTGCTTATTCTATCATATCATTTTTAGCCGATTGGTTTCCACTGGATTATGTTATTGTTATATTATATTATATTATCATCAGCCGATTGTCTTTATATCATTAATACATTGGACATATAGCCGATTGCTCAAAACCCTATCACTATCAGCTGGCATCAGCATCGGCTGAAATTACTCCATCGGCTTGTCAGCTGATCGGCTCATTGATCTGCTATTTGTATATCTTGTTAGTTGCAGGATCAAACTGACTGCCACACCCGCATCTCACCAAGATTTGGACCTGCACTGGAGTTAAGCAGATCTCCTAGGCTAGTGTGTATTTTTTGCATCAACCCCATGAAACTTTCCTAAAGTCCGGTCTTCATATTCCTTTGACCATATTTTGGTTAATTTATTCCATATTGTGGTGAGTTAATCTTAGTGTAGTTTTCGGTATAAAATTAAGAAATGTGTCATGATGAATCGCATCATTTGATCACTAATTAATCGATCATATCCTTATATATACGTTTTGACGATTCATAATATCACTTACTTTCCTAACCTGACATGAGTAATTTTATTTTAATATTTGCAATTGTAATAGCAATGCACAGGGTGTCATCCCAATTGAGTTAATTAACCTCTAGGCCACGAGACCTTTTGGCAGGCAGTGAAAATCCTTGTAACATTCCCTCTTGACCCGATCCCAAGAATAAAAAAACTCGTTGTGATACTTTTAGAAGATTATTTTTTTCTGTTGTGATTGATTGGTCATTAATCCAAATAAGCCCTAAATATAATGTGTCCTTCCCATTACCAAGCATAAATTGGAGGTAGGGGTGGGCGTTCGGTTCGGTCTTCGGTTTTTCGGTTAGTTCGGTCTTTGCAAACTCAGGACCGAATTTTATCAAAAAAATTCAGGACCAGCAAATTCGGTCTCGGTCTGACCGAAATTTTTCAGGAGAAAAGTTTGGAACAAAAAAATTGACGGAGGCGTCGCCGGCACGGTGGAGGGCGGTGGCGGCCGAGGCGTGGTGGAGGACGGCGGTGGCGGCCACGCGGTGGAGGATGGAGGCGGCAGCCGCCGCGGCGCCGCGCGTTGGAGGACGGCGGCGGCGGCTGCGGCGCGGTGGAGGGCGGAGCCGGCGGCCGCGGCGGGGTGGAGGGCGGAGCCAGCGGCCGCGCGGTGGAGGCTGGAGGAGGAGGCCGCGCGATGGAGGCGGGAGGAGGAGGCGGTCAGGCCGGTAGTAGTGGTAGTGGTAGGGTCACTTTTAGGGTTAGGGTTTGTTTTGGTGGGTTTATTGGGCTTTCTAGGTCTATTGGGCCAAAATTTCGGTCATTTCGGTTAATTCGGTTAACCGAGCCCAATAACCGAAATGACCGAAATAAATTCAGTCTTTTGAGGGTTGGGACCGAACAAATAACTGAATTTCTCGGTCTCGGTTTCGGTCTTTTCGGTTCGGTTCTTCGGTTCGGTCTAAATATGCCCACCCCTAATTGGAGGGCAATTGATGATTGAGAATCATTTTCGAAGAGATGGTTGTCGGTTCTCTTCATGGTTGATGTGTGAATCTAAGTGCTCTAGTATTATTTTGGTTGTGTATATCTTTGTAGATATAAAAACCGGATTAATGAAAATATATATCCACTATAGAAAAAAAATACGCTACCGATCATTTTGGTTGTGTATGTAAGTGCTCTGGTATCATCTTGATTGTGTATATTTTTTGTGGATATAAGTACCGGATTAATAAAAATATATATCCCCTATAAAAAAAAGAGATGTTACCGATTATTTTGGCTGTGTATGTCCTTAATCGATCACCGGCCGGCAGGTAAAGCGCGGCCCCGTGCGTGCAAGCACCGTCAAAACCCACTGATTTCGCGCATGCATCAAACCCAACTTAACCTGATGACTACTTGCGTGTACCTGTTAATTCGTTAGAGGCGCACTAGCTAAGTCATCAGCTTGTGCCCCTGATTGCAGCTATAACCCCAGGGCCATTAGCAAGCTGGCTACCTTTCTAGCTAGATGTGTTGTTACGTATGCTGGTGCAGTGGTGCTAGCTCTAGTGCATATGGATGTAACACGTACACTGCAAAAGTTAATGATGGCACTATGACACATCGATCGATCGATCGATCGATCGGTGTACATATATGCATGGATCTATTTGTTTTAATTTTGAAGAAGAATTTCGGGCTTAATTTTGGCACGATTCACGCATGGGCAGGGTAGGCACGAATGCACTACGTACTGATCAAAGCCTACAATAATACGCCTACTGATGTACTACAAGCAAAGTAGTGCTCCATTTATAACAACCATTAAGCACTTAGCTAAATGCATGCACGGAAGTATTTTTTACGACTGTGCACTCAAATCATCTTCACCTATAAAATCTTAATCTTTATTTTTTTTATAAATTTATATTTATATGATTTCGAGTTTTCACTGAGCCCATTAAATATGGTAGAATTGTAAAGTACCGGAAGCGTGACAACTAGGGTGCTGATTTATTTGTAGGAATGACACCGCTATAGAAAAGCCCAAACCAAAAAAAAATCGTACGAACTATTAACTCCAAATCTCTACCATTATAAAAATTAAAGTTGTTTTCGTGCATTGTCCGGTTGCTCTTGCTCTGCCACATGTGGCACCGGCGACAGGGTGCCGGGCTAGGGTTGGGGGAGGTGGCTAGAGGAACTGAGCCACAGCGTTGCCGGTGCCATCTTGTTGCGATAATGCTCCTAACCGAGCGCTCGACGCGGGGGGAGCCGGATCGGACGCTCCCCCTGCGTGCCCCACCCACTTCTCTCTTCTTTTTTTTCCAAAAAAAATATTTCACCTAGTGTACTTACAATGTTTTACTATTTATAGATCTAATGTTGCAGTGAATTAAAATACTCTTTTGCTATAAAAAACCCACATATTTTGAAAACTCTCTATTAAGGGAATTTGGTTTATTTTTTGTTCCACAAAAAATGTTTCACCTAGTGTACTCACAATGTTTCACTATGTATAGATATAATGTTGCAGTGAACGAAACATTCTATTGCAATAAAAAACCAACATATTTTAGAAACCTCCTATTAAGGGAATTTGGTTTATTTTTTGTTCCACCGAAAAATGTTTCACCTAGTGTACTCACAATGTTTCACTATGTATAGATTTAATATTTCAGTGAACTGAAACATTATTTCGCTATTTGCTAAAACATTGTTTTTATATATGGTGAAACAACACCCGATTTAAATGAGTGAAGCATTTTCGCTCTACTTAGTGAAACAATTCCGATATAGCTGGTGGAACATCGTGTAATATTTAAAAATAATTCAATAATAAGCTAAAAAAAATTTCATCGGAATATATCCATGTGTGATCTTGTTTTAAAGATGTAATTGCAACGAATTTAATGGTGCAATCGGATCATGATTTGGATAAGTAATTTAAGAGAAAAATTAGTTTTGCACGTAAATCGGACGCTGACGTCATACCCGATTTCCCTAGCCCGGATCGGTCGCCCGATCCGTAGGCGCTCCCATCTTGTTGTGAACATAGAGCGGAACTCCGCGGTGGTGCAGCGCGCTGTTCCCTGCCCCAAGTGCTGGCCACCGCTGCTCATGACCTCACTATGATGCTCTCGAGTATTGGCATTCATTGGCATGAGAGGTGTGAGAACGAATAAGAGAGAGCTAAGGAGGAATGAGGTTTATGAGGTTTATCTGGTTAGGGAGGTTGGGGGGGGGGGGGGTTCCTAGTACGCGATTGCTCGCTGGAGGAAGGGTCAAGCGATAAAAAAAAACGATCAGCACCCCCCTATAGCGATACGCTCCTCCCTCTTCTCCCCCTTCCTCCTCCCCTTCTTCTCTTCCTACTATAGTACACCACAAATTTTTCTAAAAAAACAAAAAATTATAAAAATTTATGTATAGAAATACTATATATAAAAAATTTGAATCGGATATGTAAACTTTTAACTTATAAACTTTGGATCTATAAACTTTAGGTGTATAAACTTTAGATGTATAGAAATACTATATATAAAAAAATATTTGAATTCAAATTTAAATTTGAATCGGATATAATTCAAATTTAAATTTGAAACGGGTATATAAACTTTTGACTTATAAACTTTAGGTGCATAAAAATACTATATATAGAAAATATTTGAATTCAAATTCAAATTTGAATCGAATATAATTCAAATTCAAATTTGAAATGGGTATATAAACTTTTGACTTATAAACTTTAGGTCTATAAACGGTGTATAAACTTTAGATGTATAGAAATACTATATATAAAAAAATATTTGAATTCAAATTCAAATTTGAATCGGATATATAAACTTTTGACTTATAAACTTTGGGTCTCTAAACTTTAGATGTGTAAACTTGAGGTGTATAAACTTTAGGTGCATAAATTTACTAAAATAGGAAAGTAATGCGGTGCCAAAAAAAAGGAAACCAGGTGGAGGGAGAGGGAGGGGGGGGGGGGCGAATTGATCGCTACCCCCATCGCCAGGCGATCAATCACCCATTAGCATTTCCGGGTTGGGAGATTGGCTGTGGGCTAATGGGGCATCAAGTAGGATTATTGGATAGTTATTTTGAAAGGCTTGTATATGTCATTTTTGCTTAACTATTTATATACATATGGCTAATATACCTATATATAGTTATCTTTTTTGCAAAAAACATTTAGGGTAGAGCTGTGCCCCCATGTGCCACGTAAGCCCCTCAAACAATGAATTGCAGCAAGCCATTGTAGCCCTAGATAAAAGAGAGAATTTATTCTATACCACTGAGTTTGTTTGAGTTCAACGATTTGCCATCGATATTATCTCTTTCTATAATATATATACCGGCGACTTTATCAATTGTTCTACAATACGTAATTGGGTTGGACCTTCGTTTCAAAAATACTGAAAATACGCTTAGAGACATACAAGATTAACAATTGATTTATCTCATCAGAAGTTTCAAAAAAAATATGAAAATTTTTATGTGGCCTCCTTACACAACATGGAAGTTTGTATACAAGTTTCAAGTTTCTTCTGGTATATTTAGTTTTTAGAAAAAATACTTTTATGTGGTATATGAGAGAGAATTTGCTTATACAAAACATAATAGCACAAAAAAATATCTTATGTAGTGTATGAAAGATGATTTATATTAAAAACAATAAAAAAGAAATTATATAGCATATAACACATAAGTTATATTTTTTTATTAAAAACAACAATAAAAAAATTATATAGCATATAACAGATAAGTTATATTTTTTAAAAAATAGAATGTAAAAAACTTGAAACCTATATACAAATTTCCATGTTGTGTGTTGTGTAAGTAGGTCACGTAAAAGTTTTCATTTTTTTTTGAAACTTCAAATTAGATAAATCAATTGTTAACCTTATATGTCCATAAGGGTATTTTGGTTATTTTTATAAAGAATGCATAGCCCAATGGCGTATTGTAGAACAATTAATAAAGTCGACGATATATTATAGAACCAAAAATTTCACATTTTGGCCCTTTTTCAAAACTTTTTTCAAAATAGGTCCCTACTAAAAACTATCACATAAATGGACCCCGAGCTCAACACCAGACCTGATGGCGCTGAGATTGAACACCTCAGTGCTGACCGCATCAGCGTTGAGGTCCTAACGGCCAGGTGCACCCTAACGACAGACATGGCAACCTCAGCGCCAACTGCCTCGGCGCTGAGGTGCTTGAGCTCAGCGCCAACGGCCTTGGTGCTGAGGTCGCTACTATTAGCCCCGCGCCCGGTCGCCCCAGCCCCAACATATTTCTTCCTCCTCCATTTTGGCTCGGCTCAGCAGCGCCGGGTCGTCCTCTCTCTCCTCCCCTCCAAAAATCGAGCAAATATCCACAAAATCTTTGCGTTTTGGAGGGAAAATCGTTGGGAGACATAGTGCCAAGGTAATCTCCTCTGAATCCTCTCATTTTTTCACCTCTTTTTGCATGGATTGGCTCATTTCGGGATGAACCCTAGAAATGTGATTTGGGAATAATTTTCTCTAATTAGTTGGTTCTCTATGTTGTGGTTGTAGTAGTTGTTGGTGATGTAATGCTTACATATGGATAGAACCCTAAAACGAAGCACTATGATTAGGGTTAAGGCATTTAGGGTAGAACCCTAATTTCTTTTTTGCAAAAAATTAGGAAGAACCTTTTTTTCCTTTAAACAAAAAAAGAGGGTTTTCATTAGGAATGAATACATATACTCTTTTAAATTGGAAGATTGTGTGTATTTAGATATTATTGGAAAGGGTTGAGGCATTTAGGGTAGAACCCTAATTTCTTTTTTGCCAAAAATTAGGAAGAACCTTTTTTTCCTTTAAACTAAAAATGAGGGTTTTCATTAGGAATGAATACATATACTCTTTTAAATTGGAAGATTGTGTGTATTTAGATATTATTGGAAAAAATCGTTGGAGGGACTTGTAGGTTAGAAAATCTTTTTTTTTTTTTTGCAAATTCAAGTTTTTAAAAAATGCAAAATGTTGATATGGCAGTTAATGTTATAGATGGATAGATTGATGCGATTGCACTACGGTGGTTCAGTGGTAGAGCAAAGTAACAGTGGTAGCTATTTCGAGGGGATGAGTGTTAAGCAGTTTATATTTGGTGGAAAACCTAGTTTTGAGGAGTTAGTTTGTCATACAAAGGATGTGCTAGGGTGGAGCAATCAATCTATAGCTATGCAAGGTAGATTATGTTATTCGAGCTGGACCCATTTCACACAAGTACATGCTAGATTTGAATAGGGAGCTGGAGAGGGAAACATGTGGATATAGTGCTCGGTCACAATTCAAGTCGCTTGAGGTGGTTGCTTCGAATCTTGATCGTACTTGAAAATTTATCTAGGCCCCTAATGATTTTGGTGATTAATAACAATGTGATTAGAGATGACTAACATTCTTGTTTGAGTATATGTGAGGATTGTTAGTTCTCGCCGCACTGTGTTTCAATGCCAAACCCGATGATAGCGAGAAATTCACGTGATACGGCATATAAGCAAAGGATATATTGTACATTTGAATTTCTTTGCGTCATTAGGAATGCCATACTATTAAGGGGAATGATGCATTGATGATGAGGAATGATGTGGGTTCTCAAAAATCATTTTTTTTTCGAAGTGTTTCTCCTCATTTCCTCTATTCTGGAATTTTTTGGAGTTGTCCGAAATGAGTTTTCGGAATTTCCGAAAGGAGATAGAACTGAGTTTCGCTTCTAGAAATTTTCGGAATTTCCGAAAATAGCCGTGAAGCCAAAATTGGTTCTGTAAATTTTCGGACTTGTCCAAAGTTCATTTTCGTAATTTCCAATACTGGTTGTGAAGTTGAAAAACCTTCTGAAAATTTTCGGAGTTGTCCGAAAGATATTTTTGGAATTTCCGAAAATGTCTACGCAGCCAAAATACTTTATGTATATCTACTGACATGTCCGAAAGTAATTTTCGGAATTTCCGAAAATGTTTGGAAGGCTAGTTTGGTTCTAGTTATTTTTTGGATTTGTCCGAAAAGTTTTCAAAATTTCTGAAAATCACTGTTGACTTCATTGTGTTTGTTGTTCTGGAGATTTTCGGAGTTGTCCGATATTTATTTTCAGAATTTCCGAAAAATGGAATTATTGCACATATTGGGCAAATCTAAGGCTGTGGCTATAAATAGCCTCCTCACTCCCTAATTCAAAGCTGCTGCTCTCATTGAAAACCTGTGCCCGTGGCTTGCTACTCTTGAGATTCACTTTTGAGCCTTGCTTGCTTGATACCCCTCTTCACCCGTGTTTGATTCAGATTTGGTGTGTGTGAGAGAGAGTTGTGGTTTCGAGCTTGTGTGAGTGCTTGGTGTTGACTTCGTGAAAAATTGTGAGCACTTGCATCATTCCCGGGAGTTCTTTGCGTCATTAATTACTCTTGGAGGTTGAGGACTCCTAGACGACTAGGTGTCACTCTTGAGCCACCGATCTACGTGTGGTTGGCCGGGAGAAGTTTGTGACGGCCGGATCTCACCTCCGAAAGGGAAGAGATACCACTAGTGGAAGGATGAGTGCTTTGTGCAACCTCTTGAAGAAAGAGTTAGTGAAGACCCGGCTCTTTGTGAGCTCCTCAACGGAGAGTAGAATCCTCTCAAGGATTCGGACTTTGCTTACTCTGCTATGAGATCTAGCATTTCATTTTATTTTCGCTTACTCTGCTATTTTCAGAATTATCGAAAATCACTATTGGAATTTCCGAAAAGTGTTGCTTCCGTATTTACTTAAATATTTTTGAATTAGCCTATTCACCCTCCCTCTAGGCTTAATTGAGCCTTCCAATACTGACTGCAGAGATGATACTTTAGACCTCGACCACACACTATTTTATGATGAACCAAACTACAAAGCATTTGATAATGGAGTCGTGAAAAGTCAGTCGGTTAGGTCTTTGATAGTTGAGGAAGTCATAGAATCTCAAGGGGTGGAGGTTGATGTGAAGATGCAAAAGATGGAAGCAGTTGAGGCGAATGAGGCAAGGAGTCATGAGTATGAAGGGGTGAAGGTAAATGTGGAGTTGTTGTAACACCCTAAAAATTCGACCGATGAAATCAAAACACTAAAAATACGGATTTTCAAAAACTTTTTAAATAAATTGCATCATGCCAATTTTGTTCGACTATTTTATCGGATTCGGATTTCGGAGTTCATAGATCGCAAATAAAGAACAATTGATTAGGAATAAAACCCAAAATTAAGTAAGCAAAATAAATGACTAGAATATAACTTAAAATAAGGATGAGGTGAGATTGGAAGTAAACGAAATGTTGTCGCGACCACGGTAGCAATAATTAAATTTTAGTACGATGGAATAAGGATTAACCCTAATTAAAAATTCAAATAACCTAATTAAAAATTCAAATAAATTATATAAAAATAAAAATGGGTAATATTAATTTTAAGTGAATCCATTAGTTGGAATAACACAAATGTTGAGTAAAATTCATGAATGCAAAGATTAGAAATTATAGAATCAAATTTATAGGGGAAATAAACTAAAAGTGGAATAAATAAGAAAATGCACTGTTCATTATGGCGAAGGTGTTCGATCGCGTCCCTAGCCCTAACCCCTCCCCTGCCGCACGCGCCGCTCGCCCGCGTGCCGCCCGCCCGCCGCGCCGCCGTCGCCATCGTCGCCGTCGCGTCGCCGCTGCCGCGCCGCGCCGGTGTCGCGTCGCCGCCTCACGCCGCGCGCCGCCTCGAGCCCCGTGCCGCCCCTGCCGCGCCGCGCCCCCGAGCCCCGTGCCGCCCCTGCCGCGCCGCGCCAACGTCGCCGCGCCGTCACCATCGCCGTCGCCCGTCGCGTCGCCGCGCCGCGCGCCCGTCTCGTCGCCGCACGCCGTCGCCGCTCGGCCGTCGCGTCGCCGCTGCCGCGCCGTCGCCATCGCGCGTCGCATCACCGTCTCGCGCCGCGCGCCGTCCCATCGCTGTCACCCGTCGCCTCCGCCGCTGCTGCGTCGCGCCGCTGCCGCGCCTCGCGCCGCGCCTCCCCCCCCTCCCCTCTCCCCTTCTCTCTTCCCCTCCCCGCGCCCTATAAAGCCGGCCGCCCCCTCCCCTCTCCTCTTCTCCACCCCGGCCACCCCATCTCTCCTCCCCTTCCCTCTCCCCATGCGCCGCCGTCGTCGTGACCGCCGCGCCGCCACCTTAGAGCCGCCGCGCCACCGCCACAAAACCGCCGCGCCGCGCCGCGCTTTGCGCCGCCGTCGCTATCGTCGCCGTCGCCGCCGTCGCCAGCGCCGCCGTCGGTAAGCCGCCCCCCCCTCGCGTCCATTACCGTCGCCGCCGGTGGAGCAAGAGCCGAGAGAGGAGGAAGGGAGGAGCCGGGAGAGAGAAGAAGAAAAGAAAAGAAAAGAGAGAGAGGAAAAGAAAAGAAAAGAGAGAGAGAAGAAAAGAAAAGAAAAGAGAGAGAGAAGAGAAAAGAAAAGAAAAGAGAAAGAGAAAAGAAAGGAAAAGTTAGGGGAAATTTAGGACACTTAAAAATATTAGAGTTTAAGTATAGGATTAACGAAAATATAGTATTTGCAAAATAATGCTATAATCATAAATGTATTTAAAAACTAAACAATTAGGTGAATTATATAGATTATTGTAGATTGTTTTTAATGATCTCTACAAATGATCAATTCGCGGTAGTAATTTAGATATAATTAATTAGATGAATTCTTATAGGCTATTATAAATTATATTTGGGTAATCTCTATAAGAAATCGATTCACAATAGAAATTCGGATTTAATCACTAGGAATTTTAGACGTATATTATATTTAATCATTTAGTCATAGACTAAATTAAATCGTATAATATTATAAGATAATTTTAGGATTCCGTCCGATGTTTAGCTCGCGATAGAAATTTCTAACCTAAGATATGAATATAATACTCGGGTAGATTCAATCAAAAACTTATGCTAACCAAACATTTACACCCGCAAAATAGTTTAGAATATTTAAAATCGAAATTAGGTTTGCCTTAGTTCGCAAATAGTAAAGTTAATATAAAAGAATTGACCTTCACATTCGACTCCCATTTGGATTTATTTGGATTTTACTTGAATTCTAACCGAATTCAAAATCGATTCTTCGCACGTACTTGTAGAGCCCGAGGGAGTTGCGGATCCAAGCGAGGACCAAGACCCGCAAGACCTTGAGCAAGGCAAGTCATCACTATTCTTTGAACATGTTGATCCCAATTGCGAAATTATTTTGTTTACAAATAAATTGCATGCAATGATGAACATCCTACTTGTGATTATGCCATACCTTGATTATTGTTTACCCCTTATGCCTTCGTAACCATGTTTACACATGAGTCCCTAGTCAACTATGACAAATGCTTAGAAATGCTACTCTAGATTTATGCATACTCATATTTATCAAATGCTATATGCTTGGGCAATTACCTTTGGGAAGGTAATTGAGATACGGCATGTGGAGACATGAGCGCCACATTGCCATGATATTGATGACATGATTTGTGAAAGGAAAATGAAACTAAACAAATGTTTTCGACTGGGGCGGATGGAGGATTTGGGTGGTATCCGGAAAAAGGCTAGTGCCGTCCCTGGTCAATTAAGGACCGAGCCATGAAGTTAAGCATGAAACGACCCCCGTACAACCGCACTTCTCGTATGGGTATAGACCTAGCGGAGTAGATAGCTGAGCGGAGGCAGTATCCATGCGTAGTGGTCTTCTTTTAGGTGTGTGATGCGGCAAGCAGTCTGCTGGCGGATGCCCAGTTCGGATGGCCAGGTGGATGGCGGATGCCCGTTCCGGATGGTCAGAGGCTGGCTTGGCAATACTACATGAGGATACCCATAAGAGAACAATCATGATGGACTGGGTTCAACGACAAGAAGCAACGTAGGAATGTGTGTGTTTTTCCCTTCCCGGGAGCGCCAGAACTCCTCTCACTGCTAGAAACGTATGACGCCTAGAGTGCATGAGGGCTAAAGTTCATGGAGCGGGTACTGCCAATGCGAGATTATCGAAAAGCTTTGCCGTGATGCGTCTCATGTGTTGGGACGAGGCTCATGTGTTGGGCAGTCGCGGAGTGCGGGTAAAGTGTACATCCACTGCAGTGTGAGTAAACCAAATCTATTCGAATAGCCGTGCTCGCGGTTATTGAGCACCGGGACATGTATTACACTTGGCTAGACTCTAAATTCTTAACTTGTGTGGGATGGGATATTGCATGATGATTTCTATACTGATGGAGCCACTTCCTGAGAGGCGGGAAGGTGGACGTCCTCAGAAAACCATGACGACTCAATGGCGGGAAGCTATCCTTGGGATCACAATGGATGGTGGACAGAACCGTCATTGTTTAATATGAACACTGGTACTAAAATTTGATCAGTCTATGCTAGGTCTTAGGCTTATGAAAAGAATTACAAAACTTGCTTTGCGCAAAAGAACCATAGTCATTCCTTGAAATACTCCTTTCATATGCATTGTTGCTGTGGTGGCTTGCTGAGTACGGTTGGTACTCACCCTTGCAAATATAAAATTAATCAGAAGCGAGAGATGAAGCTTCGGAGAATCCCTATGCCTACTACCAGGAGGGAGACGAAGACGATGGCGCTCAGTAGGTCCTAGTATGGTCGTTGCCTGTGGCAATGGCATGCCGCTGCCTGAATTCCGCTGTCTCATCTATTTCTGCTTTTGGATGTATTCCAGACCGCTCGGTCCGATGATTTAAGACAATGCCTGCGGGCTTATGATGTAATAATTAGCACTAGACTCTCGAGTATGAGCTTTCGGTATTTCAGCTATGAACTCGTGTGTACCAGACTACTTGATCCAGGGAAATGGTACTGTTTACACGAATGATTCCTGTTATAAAAACGGGGGTCGACAGTTGTAGAAGGAGGAAGCAACTGAGACGCATGAGGCAAGGAGTCAGGAATCTAAAGGGGTGGAGGTAAATGTGGAGTTGCAGAAGGAGGAAGCAACTAAGGCGCATGAGGCAAGCAGTCAGGCAGTTCCGACAGTTGGAAATCATGTCGAAGATGATAATCAAGAGGGAGATGGATCAATGGGGAGAGGTGGAGAAGAGACTTCAACATATGCTCAATTAGCATCCGGGGTGCGATACTTGCTTCAAGAAAAAGCATATACTCGAGCGGAGGGTGAGGAGACTTTGTTGAACAATGGATTGAGTGTTGATTTGTTGGACCAATATTCAGAGGGGGATGATGACACACCCGAGGAGGAGCATATGAGGATGAGTATGTGGTAGTCCAGTAGCCAAGATGTCTCAGCCAGAAAGGGAGGTGTTTGAGAAATTAGTTGGACGCAATCCTGAGGTTGTTCAATTCGAAAATGTTAGCAATTCTGAGCTAGCAGTTGTTGATGGAGGAGTAACATACAATGGCATCATCGATACAATGGGTGAGGAGCCGAAGAAGGATTTGGAATTTAGTTCTCTTGAGCTCTTACAGATATGACTGCAGAGTTACTCGATCAGTGTGCATCGCTTGTTCCATATGAAGCACTCCAACGCTTCTAAAAAATACATGGTGGCCTGCATCCATGAATCATGTTAATGGGAGGTTCACGCCAAAAAGACTAAGGATGGGAGGTGGAGGGTTATGGGTGTAGGCAAAGAGCACACATGTTGTAGTGCTGAACAAGACTCGTAGTTCTAGAATGGATCTAATCCCATCCTAGTTACAATATATTGAGACGGAGGGAGTAGACAATTTAAGGAGCTGAAAGATTCTAGAATTAGCTAGTAGATACAGCTGTCCGAAGCTCTCAGAAAAGGCCCTTAAGCTACAACTAATTGCAGTAAGTCATTATGCCCCTAGATAAAATTACTTAGACGAAAATGGTCTAGTATAGTAGTACTTGATATCATAGACCGTGAACTGTATGAGTGCCCACTGCCCAGCCGAGAAATCCCTTTACTATCACAGGAGGTGAAATTGTTGCGATACAGGTAATCGTGCATGCAGAGTGGTTCACAGCCTAACTTCGCGGTGCTTCTGTTGTTGTCTTCCTTTCCGTCTTCTTTTGCATGATAAGATTAAAGCCTTCATGATAAGATTAACCCTGCCGCAGCCCCCACCACGCAATCAACAGCAAAATCCCATCTCTTAAACCCAGATGGCCAAACACAAATATCATGTCTCTGCCTTGGGAAACCAGGCGTTTTGCCAGTGTTCAATTTGTTAATCTTCGTACTAAGAGTCCGTAGAATATTTCATATGTACAACATGGGTAATGTGGTGCGTAGTCAAATTCAGTTAATATTCTTTCTTTTTCCATTCGTATACAGCATCGGGAAATTATCCATATGAATCAAAATTATGATTAGATCACCTCAAAAAGAGCTGACCTGAAGAGAGCCATCGGCTCAGTGGAACAAAGGCAGGATGCCCCACTGGTGCAAGAACCCTTCTCCGGTTGTCACCTCCAGCACTAGGAGAGCCAGCACGGCCAGCATAGCAGCCCGTCCATTCCAGGTCTCCGCGCTCTTCGTCCAGCCCCACTCCCATACAGTCACTGGAGGGGGCAGCTCGTCGCGTTTCGAGTCGTACGCCGCTAGCAGTTCTTCCACACTCCCAAGTGGCACCAGCGGCTGCAAAAAGGCAATGCGCCACACATCAGTGTAAATTCTTAACGGCAAGTTGCCTAATTCTGCTTCTTGATCGAACATTTGCATGCTGCACTATAATCATCTGGATGCTACAACAAGTGTTCCGGTTATGTTTGATAAATCAGTGCTACGTGCACCAAGAAGTAAAGCCTTAAATGACTGTGGTCAACTTTGTTTAACAAATCAGATTATAATACTAGGGATCTAAGTTTGTAGCCTTGTGTTGATACATGAAGCTATTTACATCTTTAGAAACGAGCTCCAATTTGCACAGGTACACAAACTCATTCAGTGACAGAACAGGATAGGAAATTCAATTGAATTTCAATAACCTCTTGAGGTATCCTAACCCAAACTAACATTCGTTGTACGAAATGCTATCACCATATAAGGTATGAAATACATACACATGAAGCATCTAAAAGTTATTATATGACGATCTATCATGTGTATAAGGTATTTTTTCTTCTACTGTAGTAGTTGTTACCTGTCGAGCTTCAAGGTTTGAAACTGCCATAGCACCAACATAAGGCAAGCTTTCAATAACAGCATCGGCAAGATCTGTTATGAACGTGGGTTCACAACCTAATGCAGGAACTCGTCCCCAGTGCTTGATGCCGGATTCTAAAGCCAACTCCTTGTATTCTACATCGATTTCTTCCAAAGTTTCAATATGTTCACTGACAAAACTGGAGGAAGAAGACCATGGAAACAAATGAGAACTATCCAGCTAAAATGATATTGACAAGAGAACAGTCAAAGCAAGATGCTGAACAAAATGGATGTCACTAGGACTTAGAGGCATTAACACATCAGAATATTGTTTTAATCAAGACAGCAGAAATCAAGTTTATCAAAGTAATACCTGATGGGAACAGCTAGAAGGCTCTTCACCCCTTTCTGCCCCAACTCGATAATTGTCTCATCAGTGTAGGGCCTCAGCCATTCAACTGGCCCCACTCGGCTCTGTTGAGCAATTAAAACAATTTTGACTACTTTAGAAGAAAAGCAACCACAGGTGTGATGATAAATTTGTAATCAGGGATTCATATCTCGGATTTAAATACCACCCCTTTCTATTTTTTTGGTGAAGAAAGCAGTTTTCTACTTCAAATTTGAATCCTTCTATGAGAATGGTGGAAATGAAATAGATATTGAAATATAAGTGGTGGATAAAACCACCAGATTCTGACCAAGAATAGTTTCTGTAATCAAGAAGTTGTAGGTCAGATGGGAGGGAGGGAGGCAGCAGGTGTTGTATCAACCTGATAGGCAAGCGTGCATGAGTTTGTTATTCCTCTTTTTTCGAGTTCCTCCATGATAAGATCCACACACTCTTCCATCTCTGCTTTGTATGGATCACCAGCTTCTTCTACATATGCCAGAGGAACTCCATGGGCACTGAAAAATATCATAACCTGCAAATTGGATGTCTCATTAGATATATTTATATTATTAGGTCAGCTTTACAAAAATGTACTCAAAGTTTAACAACCTTTTATTACCCTTTTCTTCAAATCAAGTCAGCAAATCATGCGCATGCACCAGGGATATTACCTTTTGGGGTTCTGAAAATGTTCGCAGTTCCTTCTCAATCAAAGTTGCCATAGCCTTGATATATCCCTCCCTCTGATACCAGGAAGGTATAACTGTATGCTGCATATTCACCAGATACTCATCCTCTCTAAAGCAGAAATTAAAGATGGCATTAGTTATGCAATGTAACAGCAATAGCTATAGTTATTATTCAAATTATTCTAGGTACCTGAATATGCCCTCCAGTAAACGGAGACTTGAACCACTAGTTGATATGGAGAACTGGGGGTACAGAGGAAGTACAACAAGTTTTGTGATGCCATCCCGTTTTATCTAGAATACAATTAGATTAAATAAATATGTTTTGCATAGAAATAAGTTGAACATTCAGTGCCAGAAGGTAGCTCATTCATTTTATCTATAATAGCATTGATAATGCATGGAGGTTCATGGATGTGACGGTTGCTAATTGCCATAGCTTTCTTTTTGTATCTTAGAAGATCCAAAATCACACAAAGATTCATGTTTCATTTCAAATCCTAAGAGGATAAAGTTCTATTCGCAAAAGATCTGGTTGATCTTCAGATAAGGGAACTGGAATTGCTGCTTTATGTTACATGAACAGGAATTTGTTATAGGTATGCATGCAGTAGCTGAAATAGTCAAACACCAAAAATCAGCTAAAAGGAGAAAATAACAGAAGAAAACAAATGTGTTCAAGGTACGGCAAGCATACTTGTTCTATAGCTTCCTCAGTGAATGGATGCCAGTAACGCATTCCAACATACACCTTGGCAGGAATATCTTTATCACATAATGCTTTCCTCAGTGCTTCAGCCTATAAATAAGTTACCATAAAAACACGAAGTGAAAGCACATAATATGCATAAGATTCTAACATAATAAGAAGAATGAACGGGAAAGGGAAATATTTCCACTTCACTCTGGTTTCACTAATCTGTCACTCTGCACACTGAAATCAATGGATTTTGCTGCAACTATTTGAGTATTCTGGCTTTTATATTTATTTTTCCAAATTTCGCCTGTGAAAGGTTCCGTTCACCACCCCTTCTTCCTCTCTTCCTATCAAGTCCATTCTACCACCAAAACTGCCTACATAAATTTATAGGCTCATCGCAACATCGACAACAATCCCTAGAGGCATCAAGTATTCAAGCACATGCCAGGTGCTTGTTGTCACATGTGCCGGTGCAGAGGGGAAGCAGATGTCAGCAGTGCTCTTGGAGGGAACCATGCCAATTGCTGGCCATTAGAGTTCGTAATAGGCAGTGGGATTGCAGGTAATGCAGTGGAGGAAAGGAAAGGAGCACAAAGGGCCATTGCAATAGCCTATTGCTGCCATTTCTACAGATGATGTTAATGTTGTGTATAAGGAGAGATGTCAGTTGACTAATGAGCATGTTTGTGAATTCATACTTGTGATGCTTCATGGATTGAATCAGCCAGTGAGCACATCAAACAGAGGAAAACCCTATGTAAATTTTGGTCAAAATGGGCATTACTCACCCAGTTCAGAAAAAAATAAAGATAGAAAAGTACTTCAAGAACAGAAAACTTGAATATTTTGATGAAAAGTGGCAACCATAGATGCCAAAATTAGAAGTGGAAAATTCTAAAGCATCAACAACTAGATTGGAAAATTCACAATTTCCAAATAAATAAACTAGTGATGCATACCCACGAAACAACAGGGTGAGATGAAGCAAACAATCCCTATCATAAAATATGGGGAACATTTGTACCATATTTACTCCAATTATCTAAAAAATTCACAAAGAACTTTAGAATCATCTAACAAGACATGGACTGTTTGGGTCAACCAAGGTTGTCTTCTCGTGAGCACTTGATAGTCTTTAGTTAATGTTATGATCGCAAGTATCCACATTACTAAGATATTCAATGTACAGCAGCCATGGCCATTCACACAATAAAATATCACATCATACCTGTGCATCAGTAATTTGACGAAGAGGAGAACCACCACCGATGGATGCATAGCCTTCCTTGCTCTTTGGTGCTCTTACAACAGATATAAATTGTGCTAATGGCTTCTGAAGAAAGCGAAACAATCTAGGAAGACGGATAATGTCCTGCCACCATGCATCATGAGATATCCAGTAAATAAGAAAAACAGGTTGCCATATTATTGTCTTAATCTACAATCAAGTAATACATCTGAACATCAAAGCGTTCCACTTCTCTATAGCATGCTGTTAGAAACCTACGCAAGCTCCTAAGAAGATTTTACTTTCACAACTGAGACCTTCAAATTCAAATAAAATCAGCAGATCGGAAGAGTACCCTATTGCACATTTCAAGAAGGGAATAACAAATTTCTCACCATTAATTGTTTTGGCACCATAATTTGTAAATCTGCAAAATAAATAATAAAAAATAGAGCAATTGAAAAACCTTAGAGCACTACAATTGCAGTTCAGAGTGGCAATTACCGGATCAGCAAATAGATTAAACAAGAAAGGCTGCACATCATCAAGGGTCTCTGGACCTCCAAGATTCAGCAAGAGAACACCAATTTTTTCATTCCCAACAAGAAGTTTTGTGAAATCAGATTGGGAAGTAAGAACCGCCTCCGATGCTGATGAATGTACTCTTAAGTGATGCCTCAAGCTAGACAGTGGTTGAGAAGACCATCCCAACTTGCATTTGCAAGCAGAAGACTTCTTATGATAACATTGTCCAAGGCAAAGCCCTGTACGGCTACTCACTGAACAAGATTTAATTGCATATGTCCTTGACAGATTGACCCTGAGGGAAAAAGGGAAAGTAACTGTGTAAGAATGACACTAATTATGGCACTCGTAAGTAACAAAAAGTAGCACACGAGGTGACAGATCAAGGAGAAATTGTATATACAGAGTTGCAGATCATCCAATAAATGCTTTCTTGTAAGAAAAAAATTAAGACATGTAGGACCCATACGATCTATGAATACTGTAGGAGACTAGCACCATTCTATCAATAGCGCAGGAGACTAGTGAGTAACACTGCGTGCAAATAGATGCAGGTATGCATAGCCCTTGTAATAGTGCAAACATGAACAACTGACCATCTTATGTAGAACATAAAAAAATAACCAGCACTAGCCCTCAGTTCCACTACCATTAATGCAGAGCTTAAGTTGCAACTGGTTACTGTAGACCCACAAGTACGTGAGCGTTTTTGTTTGTATAGCTGGATTAAGGGCTACCAGCAAGACAGCAACTTTGTTTCAGGGGTAAGTGTTAAGAAACTAACGAAACAAACACTTAACCCGGCATGAGGTGAAACATGCACCCATGATACTACCCATGGACACAAATGAATTCCATTAGTCTATATAAGTACCAACACCTTATACACAATAATTGGAAAACAAGCAATTACATGCACAAGACGAATGGAGGGCCGAAGTCGTAGGAAGAAACAAATCAAGGCAACCTAGTAGCGTTTCAGGTGACACGTGCGCCGTCGTGTCACCGCGGTACAAGCGTGCCAATTCAACATCAAAATCAAGGCAGTCTAGTAGCGTTTCATGGTTTAACATCGTACAACTCACAAGCCTATAGCTTTGTGAGCTGAAGAAATACGATTTAGTATAAAGCATTAGTCATAAATCATCAACCATCCCTCATCTGAGTAGAAGAGGAAGAAGAGCTAGATGGACCTCATCTGAGCTAGTGGTTTGGCTGTGTGTATCCTTCGTGAATATAGAGGCTGGATTAATGAAAAATCCATTATCTAAAAATAAATCTGAGCTAGCGGTACTATAAACAAGCCCAAAATTAATCCTCCAGCGACGGGGGAACAAAAAAATAACCTGGAGGAATTCCGCGGCGCGGGCCTCTTGGGGAAATGGGAAGGCCCCGCCTCCACCCTCCCCACCTCAATCACGCCCCTCGTGCTCGCCTGGCTCGACGACCACATCCTCCCCCCTCCCTGCAACCGTAAAAAAAACCAACATCTCAGCAACCATTTCCGTCTCCGCGAGAATAACCCGGCATCCGCTGCAGTCGACGGATCAGCTCGCAACAAAAAAAAAAAACCAGGATCGATCTCATCCGCTCCACCACATACATCTCAACACCACAGGGCGCGCGGCGTGGGAGGGAGGGGGTGTGGTGGATATCAAAAGTACCTTTCGAGGCGAGTAGAACGGTGGAGACAGGAGCAGGGAACGGATCGGTGCCGTCCGGTGAGAGCGGGAGAGGGGAGGAGGCGGCTTCGATTCCGGCGAGGCGGCGGAGGCGAGGGGCGCGGGTTGTGGAGTGGAGGGGAAGAAGACAACACCCACGCGCGGCAGGGGAGGATGATCCGCAACGGTTGGTCCCTGCGTTTTTCGGGGTTTCCATTTTTTTTTTTCTTTCCGCAGGGGTTTAACAAAAGAAAGAAAAAAAAAATCAACCGCGAGATATTTTAGGAGGATACGCAATATAGAAAGACCCGTTCAAAAGGGCTAGCGGGCCGGGGATGAGACAGCCCAGTCTAGTGTATTTCATCCGAGTCCATGAGCCCAATGCACTAAGCCTGGCCCGATCCCATGATAAATCTGTGCTCGCCTAAGACTGAACAATTATCCCTCTCAAAAAAAAAAAAGTGTGTGAACAGTTTTTTTTAAAGAAGAAAAATGAGGAAGAATGATACACGTACAAAATTGCGAGTGTCATATTGCAAATTTCTTTCAATAGTATGTCGTATTGTGAGCCTATCGTGGTTTTCCATTGAGATTCAACGGTTAAGATTTTTTTGTTTGGAAGAGGTGTTCTTTTTCTTAAGAAATTGGGGGCTTTTCATGCAATGTTTCTGTAAAAATATAAATGTTCCGTCGCGGCACGGCCGATGGTGCTAGCTAGTGTCCATCGGAAGTCTTGTATCTTCTTGCATGTGGAGCAACTTGACGAGTAGTTGAGACAAGGATGGCTGGATGAGGCAGGCTCGTAGCAAAAACTTGAGCGCAGCAACGGAAGCTAGCGCCATATATAGCAGATGAGAAGTTAAGAACTGCATTCTTGGCATCCTAAGAGAGAAGAGGTAAGACATTGGAGGGTTAGAATAATACGGAGCTTCGTCGCTGCTTGGTAGCAGCGACGCATCGCCGCCATCTCCAGTTGCGGCGGCAAGCCGACAGCATGGTGTAGTGGAGCATGAAAGAGGCAATTTTAATTTATCCATGAGATTAGGTGAAGATACCTGCAACAGCAACCGCTATAACGGTAGCGTATCTCTACCGCTACCATTATAAGATAGCGGACTACATATAGCGTATTAGAACTTAGTGGCCGCTATAGCTCTCCACAACCGCTATAGCAGCCTGCTATAGCTCTTCGCGACCGCTATAATAGCCCTTTATTGATTTTGTTAGATCGCTATAATGTTTAAACGGTGCACTTCACGTATGGATAGAATAATTTAGCATTGTTTGTATTCTTTATCTTATATATTTATTATATGTTATTTCATATTTTCTTTATGTTATGAAATGTAGAAGTAATTAAACATGTAGTCTAATTTTAAATTTTAAGTGAAACTTGATGTTAATATTGGTATACAATCTAAATTTATGGTTATTTTTCTTAATTCCACTATTGGAACTTAGCGTCCGCAATAGCACCCGCTATCCGCAATCTGCTATCCAGACACTAATCTGCTACCAACCCGCTATACGCTATTTATTACCTTGGATTAGGTGAAACCCCGTGCGTAGCGACGAGTCCATCACATCAAAACTTTTCTACACACACAAACTTTTAACTTTTCCGTCGCATCGTTCCAATTTCAACCAAACTTTCAATTTTGACGTGAACTAAACACACCCTCCACCTTGCTTCCACCGCCCTGTCGCCACCACTGCAGCCACCCCGTCGCCGCCGCTGCAGCCACCCCTCGTCATCGATGCCAGCCTCAGCGAATCCGTCGAGAGCACGCTGGATCTGGACACCGAGGTGCCAGATCCGGCCATCCATCGTGCCGCCTAACAGCCATCGTCGGCAACCACGCCCGTCACCAGGCTCCCCTCGCCGTCCCCACCGTCGGCAACCACCCCCTCCACCAAGCTCTCCTCACTATCCCAGCCATCGCAGACACCGCCGGATCCGGTCGAGGAGACCCTAATCCGGGCAGCGCGGCGCTCCCCCCGCTGCCTTGGTGCCCCAGCCACGGCCCCGTTGATGAGGGAGGAGAGGAAAGGCATCCCGCCGCCGCCGGCCTTGCAGCTTGCCGGCTTGCCGGCGGCTGCGAGGCAGGGGAATAGAGTGACGGGGTGGGCGTCGTCCCTAGGGCTGGAGTGACACGGATGGAAGACTTCTAACCAGTACGATTTCCAAAGTATATGAAATCACAGCACATGAAAGCCTGACTCCATATGCATAAGGTGGTGTTTGAATCTAGGGATTAAATTTTAGTCCCTGTCACATAGGATGTTTGGACACTAATTAGAAGTATTAAACATAGACTAATAATAAAACTAATTACATAAATGAGAGCTAATTCGCGAGACAAATTTTTTAAGCCTAATTAATCCATAATTAGCATATGTTTACTGTAGCATCACATAGGCTAATCATGAATTAATTAATTAGGCTCAATAGATTCAAATCGTGAATTAGTCCAATGTTATGAAATGGATTTTGTCATTCCAAATATTCGATGTGACGGGGACTAAAATTTAGTCTCTAGATCCAAACACCATCTAAGTGGCACATCGGGAAATGCACTTGGCCACCGCTTACTACTATTTATCAATTGTATAAACTAAATGGAAAGAACAGCTAGTAGAAATGAGTTAAGATATTGGTTTTGGCTGCTCAAACTGAGATCTTCGGATAATTGGATATCCAATATAATTAGTTTTACTTCATCTGCGAAAAAGAAAGTGAAATGGATGTTTTGTTAGAATCACAATATGAATTTTCATCCCAGATATTCATTGCAGTGGGATCAAGTTCCAAAGAGAGAAAAAAAACATTCAAGTAGGTTTCTCTAGTAGCAAAAGGCTTAATTCGAGAATAGTTTCAGTAAGCTCGCATGTAAGGGAAAATTGATTACTTAAATCCTAGCGAAGGAAAATTGGCAGCATCCTGCAATTCTATGCAAAATATTACAGACGTGCAATGGTAAAAATAAAATTTTAGTGCAGTGGAGACGACTTACCTTCAAAACTAAGAGTGATACAAAACAAGGATTGATAATTTGGAAACTCGTGATGCCTTTACTGATTAGTGGCGGTAGAATTGGCAAAAGGGCAATAGAGCTACTCCTTCCGTCTCAAAATAAATCAACTTCTCAAAATAAATCAACTTCTTGAATTCTAACTTTGTTTCAAAATAAATCAACTTATATCTTCTTATTTACTCTCGGTTCGTAAATTGATAAATTTTTACTCCTTCAATATCTCTTACCCACCTACCCACAAATACTAATTTGCTAATAAAAGGTATTTCGGTTATTTATCATCTTCTTTAGTTAGGATGATAGGATTTGTTTCATTGTGGGAGAGAGAGAGAGAATGCGATCGATGTGAAATCAGTACTTCTTGTTGGTGGAATGGTGGACACGATGTGATCGAGCGGACGAAGATTTCGAGCGGTGCATAAGACATGCTGATATGCGGTCAATTATTGATAGGAAGCTGACAAACAATTATTGATAGCAAGATGAAGATTTGTCCTTTTTCTTTGATAACAATTCTTAGTGCGTACTCCCTCCATCCAAAAAAAAAAGATAAACCTAGTTTTCGTGTCCAACATTTGACCGTCCGTCTTATTTGAAAAAGTTATGAACAAAACTAAAAAGATAAGTCACGCATAAAATATTAATCATATTTTATCATCTAACAACAATAAAAATACTAATTATAAAAAAATTTCATATAAGACGGACAGTCAAACGTTGGCACGGGAACCCACGGTTTGCCTTTTTCTGGGACGGAGGGAGTATATCGAGTTTGAATTGATTTTTTAAGATAAGATGCCACCGTACTCTACTCCCTCCGTCCTATAATATAAGAGATTTTAGAGGGATGTGATAATTTATAGTACTACGAATCTGGACAGGGAGCCTAGGAAGTGTCACATCCCTCTAAAATCCCTTATATTATGGGACAGAGGGAGTATATTATCAAACTTTCTATTACCTGCATGTACTAGATATGACACACATCGTTACTAGGTTGTTACATTTTAGAACGGAGTAAGTAGATATTTCCATAACCATTTATATTAAATTCAATTGATAAATATAAATAAGAGGACATCTTCTTGAGGGAGTAGAATCCATTCCCCTCCTATAATTCACTTCCTATCCATTTTTGAAAAGGAAAAAAGTAATGAAAAACTAGTTTTTTTTGAGTTATAGGAAGGTAAAATATTAATTAGAAATCTTTTATAATTACAATGGAGAAGAGGTGGAGGAATAAGAGCATTGTCGTTTAACTCTTTCCAGGATTGGGGTTATTTGATGCGGCGCCTCAACCTTCGACAGAGCTTTTTTTAGATGGTGGAGTCAAGCTACTAAAAACCGGCCGAAGGAGGTGCAAAAACAGATTAATTCCTTGGTGACTTTAGTGACTTGGGAGATTTGGAAGCATCACAACGACTATGTTTTCAATGACGTCAGTTCTAGAGTTACGTTGGTCTTTCAAGTGGTAAATAACAAGAGTAATCTTTGGTGTTCTGCAGGTGCTTTGCCACTTCAAAAGTTTTTTAGTGGGACGGCTAACGACCTAGGTAGTTAGCACTCTCTGGTGTGGTCTTAGGTGTTTGGGTCTTGGTGGAAGGGTTTGGGTGCTTCTACTTTATAAATATTTTTTTTTTCTTTACCTTAATGAAATGAAACGCAGTTCTGCTGCGGTTTTAAGAAAAAAAGAAACAAAATTACAACGAGAGAGGGTGAAGGAAAGGTTTATTTCTAAGAACAAGAAGGGTTAAGGAAAGCGTGGTTTAGCGACAAGAGGCAGGCCATGCTTGAGCCCCATGGAGATCCCACTGGTCTCACTCATGTCCAGCAATGGCGTCCCCTCCCGCCCACCCTTCCCGTCGGCCGCCGCCGCCTCCCAGTCGAAATGGTACAGCAAGCTCGCCACGGCCATCTCCACGGTGGCCATGCCGAACGTGACACCCGGGCACCCCCTCCTCCCACCACCGAACGGCAGCATCTCGAAGCCCTGCATCTTGTAGTCCGCCGCGGCGGCGCCGCCTCCATTGCCGCCGGCCAAGAACCTCTCCGGCATGAACTCCTCGGCGGTCTCCCCCCACACCGCCGTGTCGCGGCCGATGGCCCACCCGTTGATCACCACCCGCGTGCGCGCGGCGACGTGGTACCCCATGATCTCGGTGTCCGCCACCGTCTCCCGCGCCACGAGCAATGGCAGCGGCGCGTGCAGCCGAAGCGCCTCCTTCAGCGCGGCCCTCAGGTACGGCAGCTTGTCGACGTGGTCCTCCGTGACGCGCCCGCCGCCGACCACCGCCCGGATCTCGTCCTGCAGCCTGCGCATGTGGCGCGGGTGCGAGACGAGCTCCGCCATGGCCCACTCCATCGGCTTGCTCGTCGCGTCCGACCCCGCCACGAACATGTCCTGGCGTATGCATCCATCAACGAGGTGAGCAGCGAGCTGCATCCATGTCAAAGGGAGAAGACGTTGGCTGTTACCATGATGATGGCTTTGATTTCGATCGCGTCGAGATGAATGCCAGCTTCGTTGTCCATCTCGTTCACGTCGAGTAACACGTCCACGAAATCCCGGTGACCGGCGTCGGCGTCGCCCGTTTGCCGCCGGCCGCTATCACGGCGGCGGCGGTGGTCATCGATCACCTTGTCGAGGACGCCGTCGAGCGCCTCGAACGTGCGCCGCGCCTTCCGTTCCCGCCCCCTCAAGGTGTCCACCCACCCGAGCCATGGCAGGTAGTCACTCACAGGCTTCGTCCCGAACAGATGCGAGAAGTCGGAGAACGCCTTCCTCACCGCGCGCCCGCCGTCGGCGCCGCCGTACATGCCGCGCGCGCTCTCGTCGCCGAACGCGGCGCGGGAGACGACGGCGCTGGCGTAGGCGACGATGAGCCCGCTCAGGTCGAAGGCGTGCCCTCCTCCCCGTCCGGCGGCGCGGACGGCGTCGGCCAGCGCGGCGGCCTCCTCCTCCCGGACGCGGCGGAAGGAGGAGACGCGCTGCGTGCTGAGGAGGTGGACGATGCACACGCGTCGCGCCTGGCGCCAGTACTCGCCGTAGGGCGCGAACGCGATGTCCCGGCCGTACAGGATGCGCTCCGCCATGGCGCTCCTGGGGCGGCTCGAGAACGCCGCGTCTCGCGCGCGCAGCACCTCCTCGGCGGCGGCGGCCGACGACACGACCACCGTCGGCACGCGGCCGAGCCGGAGCCGCAGGACGGGCCCGTGCGCCGCGGCCATGGACCGGAGCGCCACGTGCGGCAGGGCGCCCAGCTGGTGGAGGTGGCCGAGCAGCGGGAGGCACCCGGCCGGCGACGGCGGCAAACTCGGCCCATCGCCGCCGCCACCGGACTTCTTGCCGGGAAGTTGGAGGAGGAGGAGGTAGAGGAGTGGCAGGACGAAGGCGAGGAGGACGAGGACAAGTGAAGTAAGCGAGATGTCCATGGCTTAATTTGCGAGAGCAGCTAGTGGTTGCGTTGCACTCACGCAGGATGCATTTTTATGGATGATGGAAATAAAAACTAATTTTCCGTCCCATCATATGGTAACCCAGAGACGAGAAGAAATTTATTCTAGTAGTATAAATTTAAACATACTTTTATTAATGTTTATATTAGCAGCAAGATGATACGTCCGATCTGATTCTACATTAATATATTATACTCTTCATATTTTAATGTATGACGACGTTGACTTTTTTTTTTACGTTTGACCATTTATTTTATTTAATTTTTTGTGAAAATATGAAAATGTTTATGTCATGCTTAAAGAACATTTGATGATGAATCAAGTCATAATAAAATAAATAATAGAGTGAATTACACTTTGGGCCATGTTTTATTACCAAAGTTTCACTTTGGACCACCATGTACATAATCTTTTCGCTTTGGACTAGGTAACTTTACCTTTGTTGCATAATGGACTACCCTAACTCTTTTCGCTTGTGATGTCTAGCATCTCTTTCGACAAAAGTATTTCATGCATATAGGTACGAAAGTTTGCTGGCATGCCGTTAACAATTTGCTCGAAGTCATCGAAGAAATGAAAATATGTTTTGGGGTGGTCCATTGTGCAACAAAGGTAAAGTTACCTAGTCCAAAGTGAAAAAATTAAATAAAGGGTGGTCCAAAGTGAAACTTTGGCAATAAAACATGGCCCAAAGTGAAATTAACTCTAAATAATAATTACATAAATTTTTTAAATAAGACGAATGGTCAAACGTTGGACAAAAAATCAACGGCGTCATATATTAAAATATGGAGGTAGTACAACGGAAAGAGTATAGTTTATTTGTCCTTTATTTGTAGAACAGTATTAGGGAGAGAAAATCAGTGGTGGTTACACTATTGTAGCAGCGGCAACCACACTCAGAAATGCAGTTGCAAAGCATGAGGATGCCCCGCCAACCTGTAGTGCTCCCGATTTGATGGGAACCATCCAACGAGCGTACGTACAATCATGATATGCAGGGACTAGTAGTCTGACAAAAATACATTTTATGGTAGGACAGGCGACAACGATGTTGATGGCTACGGAATTTGGCTGCACTAATACGGTGTTAATACCTACTGGTATTAGCGAACAGGGTTCGATGAAAAGCTCGTAGCTCGTTCGTTCGTGTCGTGGCTCGATTTGACTTGGCTCATTGTGTTCTTTAACGAGCTGAGATGTTGTTTCAGCTCGTTACGTTAGACATAACTAGTTGGCTCGCGAGCAGCTTGTGTGAGAAAATGAGTCAAAGAAAACCAGCTTGTAGTGGTGTCATTGTTTTCTGCCTCATCGTCGTTATTAAGGGTGCTACTATACACCGTATACACCATGCCGTATACACCCGTAACGATGTATACACCGTGCCGTATGGTAGCACTGCTAGTATTTCGACCAACGAACCTAAATGGGTGACCTATGGATAACCAGCAGATCAATAAAAAAAAAACACTGAAAAATGCGTACGTACTTAAAAAATCGATGGCCAAACCAAACACCTAAAAAACGGACAATTTGGCTTGGTGCTTGGCTTTTTTCTACCCACCCTCAATATTAATTCCATCCTCTGTTCTCTCTTCCCTCACTAATAGAAATGTAAAATTGGTGGTGGATAGTAAGAGGTATAGAAGTGATATAATTACTCGTTTCGTGGACCATGGGTTGGTAAGAGCATCTCTAACAGCCTCCTTATCCCTCTCTCTAAGTTAAATTTTGATAATTTTGGCTCAATTTCACCCTCCAACAGACTGGCTATCGGGCTGGCCAAGCCATCCGGCTAGCCAAAGTCCTCCTTCCACTAGCCAAATTTGGCCAACCAAAATAGCCTAGCCAATCGTGGGCCCCACGCCGACAGCATCCCTCTCCCCTTTCTCTCCGCCAACCGTCGTCGTCGAGATGCCATCGCTGGTGCTGTCGAGGTCGTCGTTGCCGGACGCCGCCGTCGCCAGCCGTCGTCGACGCCGGCACCGTCGCCGTCGCCGTCCGTCGTCGCGCCGTCGCCAGATCCGCTGTTGCCAGACGCCACCGTCATCGTGCCGTTGCCCGATCCGCGAGGTCGTCGTTGAGCCGTCGCCAGCTGTCGTCGGCGCCGTCGTCAACCTTCGTCTTCGAGGTCGTCGTTGCCGGACGCTGCGCCGTCGCCAGACGTCGTCGCCAGCCGTTGTCGGCGCCGTCGCTTGATCCGTCGCCAGCCGAGGTCACCGTCCCGTCGTCTCCGAGGTCGTCGTCGCCTGCCGTCGTCATCGCCATGCCCCAGCGGATTCGGCCGGTGCGGCATGTAGTAGAGGACGCCGCCATCTTGCTCCTGCCGTCGTGTTTGCCGCCTGCGCCGATTGGCCGCCCCGCGTCCACGCGAGCTCGGCCCGAGCGGCGGCGGCGGCACCTACTGCAAGCTGAGCAGAGTGGGTTTGGGGGAAAGGGGGGAGAGATGAGGAAGAAGAAAGGGTTGTAGAGACTGACACGTGGGTCCCACTGTCATAGGCTCATAATAGAGAGGATGAAAGGAGAGGCTGTTGGAGCAAATAAGAGTTTGACTGGCTAAATCAGATGGAGATGGTCAAATAGACATTTGGAGAGTTAGATTTGGAGAGACTGTTGGAGATGCTCTAAGAAGGTATAAGTTAATTTATTTTGAAACAAGTTTGAATTTGAGGAGTTATTTTTTTGAACAGAGGAAGTAGGACGAAGGGGTCTCTGGCATGGGTGAATTGCGGCCCAGAATATTTAAAAGTCAGAGACTGAATTCATGATCTTTGATTAATTCAAACGAGGTTGATAGAATTCGGATCATGATCTTTGATTAATTCGACCGAGGTTGATAGAATATTTGGGGCTTTTGCACCTGAATTAATAAATAAGACGCATGACTTACATTGCCAATTGAGAATTAATCTGGTCAGCTAAAACAAAAAAAACTACTCCAGATAGCAACCAATCCTCGTTTCAGGCTATAAACCCACACGCTCATCTCATCTCATTTCATCTCATCTCATCTGATCAGTGCTGTTGATGAAGCAGCCTGGTGATGTCCATGGCGACGTTGCAGAGGCGCTCGACGGCGCCATTGGGCGCGGCGAGCAGCGCCGGCAGCCGCGCGTGCTCGCACCCCTTCTGGCACAGCTCCGCCTCCGTCCGCCCGGCGCCGACCAGCAGCTCCGCCTCGTCGAACTCGCCGGCGTCCAGCGCCGCCGCCGCGTCGACCAGGTACGCCACCGCCCTGTCGTACCTGACCGTGCAGTCGCCCACGCACCGGTGACCCGCGTCGTCGTCGTACGGCGTGCCGTCCGGGTCGGCGGCGGCGGTGGCGGCGTGGAGGTGGAACAGGTACGCCGCCGTCGCCGTCGCGTTCTGCCTCGCCAGCAGCACCGCGGCGCGCGCCAGCACGCGCGCGTCCGCCGCCGCCCTCGCCGTCAGCGGCAGCGACGACAGCGACTCCTCGCACAGCTTGTGGTCGTCGACGAAGCTGCAAGTCTCCGCGATGCTGGCGTGCGGCAGGGCGGCGGTGGCGCGCGCGCACGACGCCGGTGCGACGTTGGCGGCGAGGCAGACGAGGGCGGCCGCGAGGCAGGCGGCGACGACGACGAGCACCGGAGAAGACGCCGCCATTGGCGCGTACGTGTAGAGGGCGGCGATGGATCGATCGATTTATATTTGGTAGGGTTGGGTTGATGCGATCGATCGACGCGACGACAACGACGCGCCGCGCCGCGCCTCTCTTTTGGGTTTGGGTGTCGACGAGCTGCTCGGTTCTTGGGAGGAGGCGGGCATGGCGTCTTTACGCTGCGAGTCTTTGCTAATTTTAGGATATCGCCATGCATAATATAGGCATTTGGCCAAAATTGCTTGTGGCTTGTTTGAAGATAGGGAAAAAAAAAGACATGCTGCTTTGGTATATACTCCTTCCATCCCAAAATTTATTTTGATGTTGTTGACTTTTTAAAAATGTTTGACCATTCGTCTTATTAAAATAATTTAAGTAATTATTAATTCTTTTCCTATCATTTGATTTATTGTTAAATATACTTTTATGTATATATATAGTTTTACACATTTCACGAAAGTTTTTGAATAAGACGAACGGTCAAACATATTTTAAAAAGTCAACGGCGTCAAACATTTAAGAAAAGAAGGAGTATTATTTTTCCCCTTTGTTCATAGCAATATACTGTACATTACAACACGCTGGATCCATACGATTAATTGTACGATTGGAAAGGTTGAAAGTGTTAGATCAAGTATAAAGCATTTGATCCAACAAGTTTTTTTGGGTGAAAAACGTTTGATTATTTTTTTTTCTAGATTTTGGTTCACGCGGCGTGGAAGAGAGGACGGATATGGTTTAGCTTTTAAGTACTACTACCTCCTCTCTTTTTTTTAATATATGCCACCGACAAATCGTTAACCTTTTGATAAATATTCAAATTTTTTATACAAATATAAAAAAATTAAAATCATGTTTAAAAAACATTTAATGATAAAACATGTGATGATAAAATAAATAATGATTATATAATATTTTTAGTAAAACGAATGGTTAAATATATTTTCAAAAGTCAACATTCTTATATATTAAAAACGAAATGAGTACCAGATAGGAAAGAAATATCATGAGTGAAATAACAAACAGCGAACCCCTGAAAAAAATATTAATAAAGTAAGGAACAAGTGCAAGTGTGTAGATGATAGTGGAAAGACAACTATCGAGTCTAAAACTAATTTATTTTTTATATGTTTTTCATAAAATTCGTGATAGGCTTAACAGGCCAATGAATAAACCAGAAATCAAATGGGCCTAGATTAATCCCCAAGAACTGAGCCGTGATGCCCATCAACACAAGGCCGGTTGGGCTAGTTCACGGACAGAGTGACGTGATAATTTGGTGTAAGGCCCTTCACAGTCTCCTACGTGGAGGGGGTGCTATGTCTACGTGGAGGGAAAACAAGGTGGGACCCATAGCAACGGTGGGTTCTTCGCTTCTCAACAAAGGAACGAGGTGCTCGGCCAAAAAGCCTGGCGCAGGGCCCACTCGACGACGAAAAAGGAACGACGCAGCTCATGCGTCGACGGAAGCCGCCGCGAGCAGATCGGCCGCCGCCACCACCATCGCTCGGAACCCGACGCCGTCGGGGAGCTCGTAGCTGCGCTGCCGGGGAGAGCCGGAGACTGCCGCCGGGGAGCTCTCGGCCACGCCGTCGGGGAAGCCTAAGGGCCCCGTTACCGCTCCACGTCGCGACAACCCTGACGCTGCTCCCGTCGTCGTCTTCGTCCGACATCGGTGGTCGAGGGCGCCGCCGCATGGCCGTCTTCCCGCCGCCGCCGTCTTCCAGATCCTCCCCCGCCGCTATCTTCGAGGGCGCCACCGCACGGCCGTCTTCCCGCCGCCGCCGTCTTCCAGATCCGCGCGCCGCCGTCTTCGAGGGCGCGCCGCACAGCCCGGAGGACGCCGCCGCCGCCGCCCGGCCCGGAGGAGAGGAGAGCCGGCGCCGGCGGAGGGAGGAGGGGAGCCAGCGCCGGCGAAGGGAGGAGGGGATTTGGGGGAGGAGAAGGATTTGGGAGAGGAGAAATTTGGGGATTTGCCGGTTTGGGGGGTAGTTGGGGATTTGTGGGTCCCACTAGCAGATATTTGTGGGTCCCACTCAGTGCTTGCACTGTGAAGAGAGGGTTTTCATCCTAGCTGTCATCTTGTGGTGGGTGCTTGCACTGTAAAAGGCCTAATAGGTCCACTTTAACTCCCTTACATATAGCTCTAATCTGATTCACATCCCTCATCTACAATACCAGATATCTTATCCCCCAACTATCAAACGGTGTAATTTGACTCGCTCAATGGTTTTGAGGGTGGTTTCGCTAATGAGCACCTTACTTGGTTCACCCCAAGCTGACGTGGCTACCCAGTCACAAAATAAAAGCGGGCCTCACAGGTAAGTGACTATGGCAAAAAAAAAAAAAACTATGGGTCCACTTGTCATCCTCACTATCCCTCTCATCTCTTCCTAGCTCTCTTCCCCAATCTCTGTCTTTCCTTTTGCAGCGTTGGCAATGGCAAGGGAGGGAGCGGTGGTAGGCGCCGACCACCTTCGCCTTCTTTCCCGCCGAAGAGTTCACCGTCAACTCCTATTCCATCTTCGCAGTGCGCGACCACGAGGAGGAGTTAGCGGCAGCGGCACCCAAGCCTAGTTTGCTCCTGGCCTTTTCGACCTCGGCGGCGGCCGCGGCAGCAGCTGGTCCACGTTCCGGTGTGTGCAAATGCTTGGCCATCCACCACACTTAGGTTAGTTAGCTCCTCAAATTTGGCTCGCCACCGCCGCTTCATATGCCGACGTCGCCGACGTACAAAAGAGGAAGCCGTGGAGGAGTGGGGCCAATGGGTGGCAAGCTTGAGCTGCCGCCGATCGAACATGCTTGCATGTTGCCTCCACATCCTTGAGCACGAGCATGACCACCGCCACCCGCCGACGCCGACCCCAGCACGGCCACCGCCTGCCACCAACATGCTGCCTGCGCGGTTGGCATAGGGGTGAACGAAGAGATAGACTGATAAAGGGGGGAGCAGCTTCTAATCCCTCGAGGGGATATCACCTCGTATACCTTTTTCTTTCAAATTTGATGCAAATAGTTGTGAAAAATTCTGAAAAAAAATTGACAATAGAGTATAATGATACCTACTAGTCCACCAAAATTCAAGTTCAAATTCGATCTACACATCGAGAAACAAAAAAGACAAATTTAGATATAAATAGTATGCTACTATTCATATGCTGAATTTGTCTTTTTTATATCTTGACATGTGAGTTGAGTTTGGACTTAAGATTTTGTGGAGTTGTATATATGTGTTGTATGAATGTTGTCAAATTTTTCCAGTATTTTTCATAACCGTTTAGATAAACGAGGGAACATCCCCTCGAGAGATTAGAATAGTTTCCCTGATAGAGGGAGGGGCCGGGTAAGATAATCACTTCCATGTGAGTCTCACGACTAGTTTTTATTTTTTATTTTTTTTACTTGCTAACTGTGCTGCCAACTCAGCGAAAAGTCAAAACCGGTGAAGTCAAAACCGGTTTTGATAGTTGGGTGTTTAAAATATCCAGTACTACGGATGAGGGATATAAATCAGATCTCAGCTATATATTTGAAGGTGGTCAAAGTGAACTGGGTTTGTTTAGTTTGAAATTGGAACGATGTGATGGAAAAGTTGTAAGTTTATGTGTGTAGGAAAGTTTTGATGTGATGGAAAATTTGAAAGTTTGAAGAAAAAGTTTGGATCTAAACAAGTTCTTACTGCACGCAGTACCAAATTAGGAAAAAGTACACCGGAGGTCCCTCAACTTGTCATCGAGTTACAAAATCGTCCCCCAACCGCAAAACCGGATATATGACACCCCTTAACTCATGAAACCGTTCACTTTAGGTCCTTGGGTGGTTTTGACCCCGGGTTTGTCCGACGTGGCGGCTGAATCAGCGTGGGACCCACGTGGGTCCCACATGTCAGGAGGCCATATCATCAGTCATCACCCTCTCTCCTCTTTCTTTCCCCTCATCTCGCCCTTCCTCGGTTCCTCCTCTTTCCCACTCTTCTCAGCAGCGGCGCCGGCTGCGAGGCGGGAGGAGGGCGGTGCCACGGTGGTGGCTGGCGGCGGCGGGGACAGGGGCTGGGGGCGATGACGGGGGAGAAGGGAGGGCGTCGGCGTCGGCGACGGCAGGACGCGGGAGAAGGGGAGGGCGTCGCCGCGTGGGCGAGGTCGAGGATGGAGACCCCGACAGCGGCGAGGTGAGCGACCTCACGGCATCGCGCAAGCACGGCGGTGGCCCGGCGGAGCTCCGCGGCTACCAAAGATGGGCCCGGCGGGCGTGCGGCGGGCGTGCATCGGCCGTCGTGGGCGGGCACTGTGTGGCGGAGCTCAAGGAAGGTGATGAGGACATCAACACCATCGATACATCCACGTCCCACAGGTACAACTTCATGGTCCTATTACTCGCGCTCGTGCACGTCAACTCAACAATCAGGTGAGTTCTTTCTTGAGTTCATTTTCCTCTTCTTTATACGCCGGAGATGCGTGCACTCTTGTTTTACTCAGAAACGATGGAGAGGATCCAAAGGGGAGAGGATTTCCGCGGGTTGGATTCGGACTGCAGGATAGCACCAACTTCTGACAGTTGCCACAACTTCATGCGAACTCCGATTTGGGCGAGCAAGTACTTCATGGAAAGCTTATCAAGTCTACTTTCAAATGGATCCAGCCACATGTCCATATCTATTCTGGAGCGGCCGCAATTGTCGTTTTAGTCCCAACTGCTTTCTGTCTATGGTGCTGCGTCACCTCCTTTGGCCCAATGGGCTGTGTATCAAGTTGGGCCCATTAGGGGCGCATCCTAGGGTTGGAGCACGACCCTGTGGTTGTTCTTCCCCTCTTCTTATACCTCTAGTCGCCGCCAAGAACACTCGGGTTCTGATGATAGAGTTAGTTACTTGCTACCGGCTCACAGCCCGCGTATTGGCTAAACCGCCCGTCTGCTTGTAATCAGAACCCCACCATATTGTGTTTTTGATTGTGAAAACTTTCATCCTCATCTAGCAATTCAGTGCTTGTTCTACTTGTTCTTGCTAGTTCTTCGATTGCTTGCAGGACGAGTGCCCTCGTGGCCGGATTGACGCGCACCACAAGTTCACGGTGACCATTGGAGACGGTGTATCGGTTGCTAAGGCGCAGCGTCTTTGGACGGTTGTAGTTGGGCTGTGAACGTCGTCTTCATCCAATCGAGTTATCCCCCACCTCTCATCGAAAGATCGGGCCACAAACCCTAGCGGGTTCGCATCAGAAGGTGAGGGTGCCGCTGCCACCGCCTCGTCGCCCGCCGCCGTGTCGCCGTGCGCCAAATGTCCTCTCCCGCCTTGCAGCCGCCGCCGCCACCGCCTCATTGCCCGCCGCCGCGTCGCCGGGCGCCGGATGTCCTCTCCCTATTCATAGCCGCCACCGCGTCGCCCACCGCCGGATGTCCTCTCCCACATAGGCACGGCGACCTCCTCCCCTCCCGCCGGACGCTGTGCAGAGAGAAGCAAAGTGACAGAGAGATGGGATGAAGGGAGAGGAGGGGAAAGAGATGGTGATGATGTGGCATATTGACATGTGGGACCCACGTGGGTCCCACGCTGACTCAGCCGCCACGTTAGATAAACCTAGGTCCAAAACCACTGAAGGACCTAAAGTAAACGGTTTCGTGAGTTAAGGGATATCCTATATTCGGTTTTGTGGTTGGGGGACGATTTTGTAACTCGATGACAAGTTGAGGGACCTCTGGAGTACTTTTTCCTTCCTTTGGTACGTTGACCATTAGGTTGGCCCAAGCACAATGTAGAACTTCAAAAGGAAAAAGTGCACCGAAGGTCCCTCAACTTATCATCGAGTTACAAAATCATCCCCTAACCATAAAACCAGATATCCAGCGTCCCTTAACTAATCAAAACCGGTCACAATAGATCCTTTGGTGGTTTTGACCTGGTTTTATCTTACGTGGCGGCTGATTCAGTGTGGGACCCACGTGGCCCCCACATGTCAGGTTGCCAAATCATCTCAATCCCTTCCTCCTCCTCTCTCTCTCTTCCCTTCTCCTCTTGTCTGTCCAAGCCATCCGGCGGCTGGGGAGGAAGCCGTCGGGGCAAGGCGGAAGAGGAGGAGCGCAGCACCGCAACGACGGCCGGCGCCGGCGCTGGCGGCCGCCGCAGTGGGAAGGCAGAGGAGGGCCCGCTTCGCGGCATGGACGAGTGCGGCGCTGCACAAGTTCGACTTTGGGGCCGCTCGCCCGCTCCCCACACGGCGCTTCCTCCTCCGCAGCCGCTGCCGAATCCGAGCACGTCGACGGTTGCCGCGCCGCCGCCGACGCCAGCGATGAGCTCGGAACGGATGGACTTGGCGCTCCCAGGGCGCGCCGCGCCGGCGAAGGAGAAGAGCCATGGGCCCTCGAGGCGGCGGATCTTGCCTGGCCACCAACCCGAATTTACTCTCGTCTTGCCAAGCAGAAAACGCACGATCTATCACTGAAACCATGCATGCATCATCCAACCCAGACGTCACAGATCGACCAACAAACTTTGCAAAATTTGTCGGGACAGGTGGTTTCTGTCCTCCATCAATCTTCGACCCTTCTTCGTTCGTTGCAAGTTCATCCGCTGACGAAACACATAGCGTACAATTAAGATGAACAAAAGGTTTCAGTTCATGATCGCAATTTTGTCCTCGTATGTACATCAATGAAGCTTAGTACTGGGAGTAATTGATGATAAATTCGATGGGTAGATCAGGGGGTGATTGGTTCAGGTGTTCGCGGAGAACCCAGAGCACCGAGAACGTCGAGGAAGCGGACGACGCCAACCAGCTCGCCGTCGTCGGCGTCCACCACCCACACCTGCGTCACGCGGTGCGCGATCGCCTGTGCCATCACCACCACCAGCGAGCTCCCCGGGTGGCACGCGATGGTCTACTTCGTCGCCGGCCGCCGCATCCCCACGACCTGCCTATTGCCTCGCCGCGCTCATGGCGCTGACGCGTAGTGTTTGTACCCGTCCTCCGCCTCGTCATCGGACAAAGACGAGAAGGAGGATAACGATGATGTCGACGACGATGAAGACGACGACGACGATAAGGGGGAAGGGGGCCACGACGATGGGTCCCCGGCGTACAGGATACGGCGACGGAGGCAACATCGTCGACCACCGCGAGCGCGCGCCCGAACGGGTGCGCCGCCGCCGGCAGCGAGGATGACGCGACGATGGCTCGCCTCCACCGTCAGACTCCGTGCCGGTAGAAGAATCGGATGTTGCCGACTTGTGGTCGACGGTGACCGGCTTCGCGCTTCCAGAGTTGGGCGGCTTGGTGTGGTCGACAGTGACTTGCTCCAACGACGCCCTTGCGCCGCTGTCATGCGGAGGCTCGGGCTTCGCGCTTTCGGCGTCGGGCGACGATAGTGAATGGCCAGAGAACGACGGGCCGCCGCCACCGCTACTGTCAACCATAGGCTTCATGCCACCGGCGATGGGCGGCGAAGGGGAAGAGCCAGAGAACGAGGCCTCCTCCTATGGTGAATGCCCAGAGAACACCTACGGCGGCCGCCTCCTCCTCTCCGCGGTGCTTCCCCACTACAGCCGCCGCCGATAGCGCCGGCTGCCGTCGGCGCCCCAGCGGCCTCCTCCCCAACCGCCGGACGGCTTGCACAGATAAGAGAAGAGAAGAGTGGGAGAGAGAGGGAAGGAAGGGAGAGAGATGATATGGCAACCTGACATGTAGGGCCCACATAGGTTCCACGCTGACTCAGCCGTCACGTATGAGAAAACCAGGTTCAAAACCACCAGAGGACCTATTGTGACCGGTTTTGATTAGTTAAGGGACGCCGAATATCTGGTTTTATGGTTGGGGGACGATTTTGTAACTCGATGATAAGTTGAGGGACCTTCAGTGCACTTTTTCCACTTCAAAATGTGGCTCGAGTCAGAATGCCAGGGTCACCGGGGAAGCTGAGTCTCCCCGGCCCAATGGGCCTACGGATAGCTCATTCTCAAGCAAATGCCAATCAGTTTTGTTATAGATTTGTCCATAAATTTTATAGTAAAAAAATTTTAGTTGTAAATACAGTAGTATAATTTTAGTTAGGGGTGACAATGATCATGAAATTCCCAATCGACCGAGTGTCTTTTCATAGGGGTGAAAACGGATCGGATAATATCCGACCCGATCCACTCCAAATCCGTCTGAAACGAGTATATGGTATGGGCTTTTAGAAATCCGACGGATATGGATGTAGATGTGGATAGTATGATGAAGATGCGGATGAGGATATGGTATCTCCAAAATCCGACGGATACGGATTATCCGACATTTCTGTCGAATTATCCGATAGGTCGTTTGCCGGATAATTTGATGTTATCAACACATGTCTATTGCATATAACATAAATTGGTCCAATCAACTGGCCTAATTCATCAATTAACTTAGATTTCTTAGTCTGAAGCTTTCGCCGTCTCATGTCACACTTGCATAGCTGTATTTTTATATTATGGACATTATGTATTTATATTGTTTAGCAGTTAAGCACACAATTATTACAATAGGTTATTTATTGACTATTGTATTATTGTTTCTCGCATTGCTAACTCGATGTTGTATTGATTGCATACACATGTAACATCTGAAAAATTTAATCCGATTCCGCACCGACTCCACACCATTTCCGACAGCCGAAACAATTCGCTCCGCATCCGTACACTATCCGCACCCGCTCCGAATCCGTTTAAAAAATATGGTTTAGGATATGGTATAACCACCATCCGTCCGAATCTACTCCGTTTTCACCCCTTTCTTTTTTATAAGGGGTACCGTTACCTTTTTGGCTATATATAAATTTAGTTTTTTCTAATTCTTCCTGTATCATATTAATATCGACACTGACTAGTTTAAGTGACAAATATGGTCAATTATTGACCGATTGAGCGTCGCATTCAAAGATATGCAACCGATTCCGACCAATTCTGATCACCCCTAATTTTAGTGTAACTATATTGTAATTTGCATGTAATTATAATGTAATTTGTCTATAACTTTCATATAATTTCAATCGTTTGGCTAATTTAATGATTTGTGCGAGCGGGGAAGGAAAATCGCAGTGACGCATGGGTGGGCGATTTGATCCCCGCATCCACTTACGAAAAAAACATGTTATCATGGGGTTTTCGAAAGTTATATACAAATTATACCGATACAATTACATTGGTATCATACTATATTTACATCTGACAAATGTTTAAAAAAAATTATTGATAAAGATATACATAGTCTCAATGCCAATTGCATGGACAGAGATTATACTGTAGTGCTTGTGGTGCAATAGCAGTGAATAACATGTAGATCTAGTCTCATGCATCTGTATGCTATTGCATCAGTATTACTGTAGATAAATTATTGATGCAATAGCAAATACAGTTGATAAATTAACCTTTTCTCCCAGAGACCACGTTTTTCTCTAGTCATCACATGCCCAAGTTAATGATCTCGTCATAAAGCCTTGATCTCCGGGGTGGCCGGCAATGAGGACGAGGACCTTGACCGGCCGATCGATCAGCATCGGCCACACAATATCGACTTGTGCCCAACTGTTGCTTGCTAGTAACATTTGCTTTGAGTGGACCAGGAGCACTGGTCTACTAACCAACTTTTGTTTGCTTGGGACTTGTCCTAGACTTTTTTTTAAAAAAATAATTGAATAGAATTTCGGTCTTTACTCATAGAGCTACAACCAATTATTATACAAATTCGCTCAAAAGCGAGCACACACCAATGAATCCATAAAAAGACATCGAAATAACAAACTTGTCCTAGCTAGCACAAGAAAATCATTTTTTTTTTGCTACTATACTCCCTCCGTCCCATAAATAACTAACCTAATACTAGATGTGACACATTCTAATACAACGAATCTAGACATGCCTGTGCATAAGCGAGGAGGTCCGTTGATTCTCTCATATACAGCCGATTATATCTAGGAGTACGGTGTGGGATCAAAATGGATCTTATATATATAGGACCTATTTAAGGAAGATTTTATATCTACAATTTTTCTCAGAATCATAATTAATTATCTCTTATAAACAGCTCAGTTTTTTAAAAAATTATAGGAAATTGTAGTAATAGAATAAAAAATAAACTAAAACAAGAAGGTTGTTTTTTTTAAAAAAAATTTAGCCTTTTGAGATTTTCATCTCCTCTCAAAATCTTAAAAGAGAAAACTAGTCAAATGGATCCATAGTCTAAAGTGAAAGACTGTACGGATGTCCAAACCCTAGTAATTACTAGTCAATGTTGAGGTGCGTGTACACAACAATGTGGTGACAGTTTGGCACAGCATGAGCAGCAACGGCAACACAACGTCCACACACATCGATCGATCGATCACCCCCAAAAGCAAAAGATTCTCCACGATATATCCAGCCTAGTTAGCTACCTACACCCATTAAATTTATTCTTTTGTAGTAGGAGTACGTATGGACGATCGGCTGCCGGCGTCGTGTTGTGTGCACGCATAGGAGTATGCGTCAATTCACTTGGCTGTATACGCAGTGTGTACCTGTTCGTACAACCAAAGGACAGCTGCAGATGATCGTTGGGCATCCTCCCCTGTACCACCTCTTCTCGATCCCATATAGTATGATTTGGAATCGATCATAGTACTATAAAAATATGTTTAATTAAGGCCTTAAGGGTGCCGTATGTGTGTGTAAAATATTGCATGTCGACGTCAGTTTTCGCTAGCACCAGTCAAATGGTATACTCCCACACAAGACGCAGGCGAATCCAAAAGAAATGCTACTAGTACTCTCTCTCTCTCTCTCTCTCTATATATATATATATATAACTCATAGTATAGTAATATAAGAGTAAATTATAAGAGTGCAACTTGCAATGGTTGGTAAACATAGGTGGTGCAAACTGAAAAATATAGACTTAGTCATAGTTCAATGTGCCACTTTGGTCACTTTAGGTGGACCAAAGTGAAATTTACTCTAATTAATATAATATAGTAGGAAAAAATAATGCTCCCTTTGTGAAAGGGCATGTATCGTAGCTAGTGGTTACAAGAGCCTCAACAACACTATAGGTCATGGGTTTGACTCCTCATGTGAGTGAATTTTTTAGGATTTAACGGTTTTGTACTTTCAGTGGTAGGCGACGTGCCCCTCGACAACGAAGCAGAGGAAATAAGATTTGAGATTAAGAAAATTATATTATATACTCCCGCCATCCCTAAATATTTGACGCTGTTGATTTTTTTTAAACATATTTGATCGTTCGTCTTATTCAAAAACTTTTGTGAAATAAAATATCTAAGTCTAAAAGGTCCAAGTACGCCCTCCCCCAAAGGAAATTTACCCAATAATCTGCACAGCAAACGAACTAAACCACATATATAGTGGTTTTAGCTACATGGTGTGCTGATCCAATCATTTTTTTCCTTGTTGGCATTTGACTTGATATATATTTTTTTTGTTGGAGAGATGATTATACCAACCAACATAAACAAGAAAAAAAATAGTACTAAAAAGTTGCTAAGATAACGCTTCATTTTTACTCACAAGTCATTTTTTGAAGCCATATATATAGCTCATTTTATGTTTTCTTTTTATTTGAATATATAGTGATATGATAGGTATAGTGACAAGCATGGCAAAACGTTGGATCAGCACGCCATACGGGCAAAAGCACTTTGCATAACCGCTGGAGGGTTACTTAATTTGGATCAAATCAGAAAGTTCCTTCAGACTCTCGAGTAAAGTTTAGGGCCTCTTTGAAACACAAGATTATATTTTAGAAATATAGGTATATTAATAGGAAAAACACAGAAAAAACGATATCATGTATAAGAGAATCCCGTTGAAATATAAAACACAAAAATTTGCAAGATGATGTGTTTGGATAGCTAACATGAGAATAACACTTGGAATTTGGATAAATTTTAGAGAGAGAAGAGAGACAAAGAGAGAAGAAGCATTGGACTTCTCAAATAAAAAATAAAATGAGGTTGGAGCTCATGTGTAAAATTCCTATAGAATTGGGGTATATGATTACAATCCAAAGGAACTTTCCTATATTCCTAACAACCTAGACAGGAAATTTAACTTAGCATTTGCTTTGAAACTACTATGAAAACACTCCATTCCAGAGGGCTACTTGAACCTCTTCAATGTACAAGTACTAATGAAGGCCATATCAATAGTGGATTGAAATCATTTACCTCAAGTTAGGTGAATTTAGGGTCACTGGCATGTAGATCTATATAGCAAAAGGACCTACATGTAAGTAATTCAAAGCCATGTATCTTAAGTAAAAGGATTTTCATTCGTCGATAGCATACTTATTACTATTCTCTCCGTCCCATAATACTAGCATACCTAGTACAATAAATCTGGATTATGATATGTCACATCCACCCAAAATTCCTTTTGTGGGACGGAGGAACCGAGGGAGTAGTAGTTACTGGTACTATACTTACAGTTGTAACAAAAATTAATTATATAAGCTAGCGGTAGCATGCATATATAGCTTTCAATTCTTTTGCCTCCCCGGGGATCGACCATCGATCCATGTATGTGCATGTCATTGTCAATTTGCCGTGATATAGAATTGTCAAAAGAGATATATATATCTATCTATCTATCTATATAGTTGCACGTCAGCGTCGTCGGCGTACGAACCGGTACGATCCGAGGGAGGCACAACTGACAACGGGTTGTGTCCGGCCAGGCTCGACGCACGGCGACGACGGCGACGTACGTCCGTAGTCGACTAATCGCGAGGACGAGATGTTGATTACATAATGCCTAGCTAGTCGCCAATAAATAAACATTATGCTAACTGTTCATTGCATGTGAGCTTGCTGTTATAATTTGTTATATACTCTCTCCATTCTTTGAGCAAGCTTGCTGTTATATATTCTCGATCCTCCATTCTTTTTTTTTTAATGTTGGTTAGCTTAAAATCGAACAAATTGGCTAATGTCAAACATTTAAAGAAGGAGGTAGTATATATCTAAATCGATGGTGGTGTTCGGTAATATAATATTCCCTACCACAAACTCAACTAGCGCTAACAGCCCTAAATCGTGAGAAAAAAACAAATTCAGCGTGTCAAGGGTAGTTAAGTTTCTGGTAGTGTTATAAATTGCAGTAAAAATATAAAGTATTACAGCTTAATGAAACTAAGTTAATTTTAGGATTATTTTTTCTCACCTTACTCTACCTTCTAGCGTTTGCTTTTGAATTACTAAGAACAGCTATATAATTTTTTATTACAAATTAGTTTTTGGTTGTAGATAAACCGATCGATAAAGGTTTATACTCGAAACAAAGTTTGCACCTTTCTCTGAGAAAAAGAGCGAAGAATTTTCGTAAAAGCACACAAAAGAATGTGACAAGACACGGCAGAGAATGCACCATGCGTGTGAGCTGAGCTGTAGTCTCGGTGTGTTTATATCCCAAAAATTTTTGATCAAAAATGTCTCCTCAAATATTTAGACACATGCATGGAGCATTAAATGTGGACGAAAAAACCAATTGTACAGTTTGCATGTAAAATTGCGAGACGAATCTTTTGAGCCTAATTGCGCCATAATTTGATGCTACAATAAACATTTGCTAATGACATATTAATTATGCTTAATAAATTCGTCTCGCAGTTTATAGATGAAATCTATAATTTATTTTGTTATTAGTCTATATTTAATACTTTAAATGTATGTTTGTATACTTAAAAAAATTTTGGCCAAAAAACTAAACAGGGCTTCTGCCGATCTCTGTGCAATCTTGTTGATAGTGTTGCCACTGATTCAACGGAGCTACCAGCTATTGTTGCACGAGAACAGTATATATAGTACGTGGCCCTGGGTGTCGACTTTCTAGCTACTACTACTTGGTACTATTCGTCAAAAAAGGATCCAACATTTCTTCCGATCGTGTCTCACTTTTATCGAAAGTAACTCCTGATATATATCAGCATATCTATTCGCTGATACTCCTATCAGCATATCATCAATTCTATGACAGTTTGAGGAAGCTTCTATATGTTTTTTTTAATGGAATAAAAGCTTGTATAGGTTAACTACAAATGTCTAAATTTGATTATTATAAGTAGATAGTATTACAATGATCATATGGAAATTTTGTGTTAAATAAAACTTGCCATTAGAAATAAAACTAACGCAGGTATTTAGTATATGATTAAAATTTCAATATTTACGACGATGATAACACGTCGGCGACTAATAGAATAATTGGACTGAACTGCTTGCACAAAATGTCATATATAAAATCTTTCAAATACACTAACAGTTGTACTTACGGCCAGTAGCGGGGCTCCTCGGATACTACTACAAAAATTATGTGTTCTATTTTCTCTTGTTATGAGCGAATTGAAATGTCTCACAAGCATGTTTTGATTTGAATAGACCAAATTTTGTAAATTTTGACCAACCATTAGTCAAAGTACCACTTACACCAATATATTCACATTGTGATGCACTGTTGCGCTTTCACAAAATGTTGGTTTTATATATAGATGCCTCTCACATTTTTCTACTAAATAAATTATGCCCTATAATTGCCTCCTTTCTTGCTTGCCTTAGTACTATATATTATATATGATGTTTTTTCTTGGGTTGTCTAAACAAATTCAAGTCATCTAGTAATTAATATATAATGCTTATTAGAGTAAACATGGAGTTATTTGACATAGCTAAGATTGTAGTGGAAGTTTTATTTTTTAATTTGGTCTTTGTCAAACTCATCCTTCAAGAGAGATATGATGCCTTGTTCTTTAAGAATGATCAGATCAATACAGCAACATTCTTAATTGTACGGCCCCGGCCGGCATCTTATCCGAACACTAACGTAGCGAAAGAAAAGGTGAATGTTAGGTCACAAATATGCTCTCCATGCACGGATAATGTTCCAAAACCGAGCCTTTAATTAGTAAGCGAATTCACTGTCTCCGTACATGGATCCAGGCATCTTTCAGTTGGTACCCTTTTTCGAGCTGAGTACAAAGTTGATCGCTTTGCATTAATATTAGTGGTACACTATTAGAGGTAGGGTCGTTATATACTGTGTGTTGGAAGTGGTTTTTCAACATCAGTACGACTGATCGATCAGAAGAGGCAGATGCTCGCCTTCATGCTTGACGGCTAATAAGAACAGATGCAGCTCATCTCTAGTATTCATCTTTGTGTTTTCTTTTCAAGCGAAAGTTTCACTACAACTTTTCGACGTCGGCTAGCTACAATCATCATAGTGAAATTAATTTATTAGGAAAAAAAAGAGATTTAGAGGAAAAGACGTCCCTCCAAATATTTTTTTTTTAAAAATTATAAGCATGTTAGGGATTGAAGACAGAATCCTTGAGGTATAAACCACACATCCCTTAGCAATACACTATGAAGTGTATCTCGAAATTAATTAACCACAAGATTAACAGGATCATCCGTAGTAAGCTAGCTAGCTTGAAAAATCAAAACGGGCTGCAGTTACAAACTGGGTAATAAGGTGATCTTGCGGTAGCGCTCTTCACTCCTTTCTTACATGCATTCAACTACGAGTAATTAACCTTTATTAAAAAGTACATACTAATTCTATCCGATATGCATGCATGCAGCAGATCGATCGATTTCTATACACAAAACTCTTATACTATATAGCAGCACACAGCTCCAATCATATACACACACAGATGAGGACACACAATATAATCACACACAATATAAGCAGCTAGGGTAGGTAACAACAAATTAAAGAACAAGCTGGAGAGAAGAAGAAAACAAAAACGGCCGTACGAGTGGAAGCAAAACCTCGCGACTTCTCAACTCATAAGTCATCACCGACACCAACCTTTCTTGATTTCCTCCATCTTGGACAGCGATGCACGCCGAAAGATGCTTGTCGCGTTCTCGATCACCCCGGCCGGCGTACGATCCATTGCGCGCTCGACCCTCCGTCTATAGCTGTGTTCTCGTCTCTCCCGGCGACGGCGACGGCGAGGCGTCACACCGGGCAGTCGTCATCCTTGGGCTGATCGTTCTTGGCCGGCTCGGCGGCGGCGGGGTGGAGCAGCACGGCGGCGCGGCAGAGCGGGCAGGTGGAGTGGAGCTGGAGCCACGCGCCGATGCAGTCGGCGTGGAACCGGTGGCCGCACCGCGGGAGGAGGCGCGCCCGGTCGCCGTCGCGGAACTCCACGATGCACACCGCGCACTCCGCCGCCGCCGCCGCCTTCCCGTTCCCCCCGGCGTCGCCGACGTCGGGGGCGGCGGCGGAGGAGGAGTACATGAACACGGGCAGGGACGACGCGATGTCCTCCCGATCCTGGTGGTGGCGCCCTGGCGACGTGTCGGCCGACGACGACGACGACGACGCCCCCTCCTCCTCGTCGTCGTCGCCGCCGCCGGCCATCGTTGACGTTGACGACGTCGGCGGGCCACGCTTCCCGGAGAAGAACCGCCAGAAGTAGAAGAACACGAGGAGGACCATGAGCAGGTTGATCCCGACGAGGCACGCCGTCAGCACCGGCCCGTGCCGCGTCCAGTGCTTGCTCGGGTCCTCCACCACCGCCGCCGCCGGCGCCACCATCTGCACCGTCGGCGTCGACATGACGCCGATGATGACCGAAACAATAAGGTAGCTTCTGACAACACAAGCAGCAAACAGTAGCAGCTGCCAATGGTGTGAATAAACCACAAAAACCCACTGCTTCAGAACAGAAGAAGCTGGAGATTGCAGATGTTCTTTAGAAGAAAAGATAGGGGAAGAAGAAGAGATAGAAGATAAGGAGGGGCACAAGAGGGAAGGAGAGAAAGGTGGTGTAGTGAACATGTACACACAAAAGGGGTTTATAAAAAGTGGAAGATGGATGTAACATTGGCTTTTGGGGTTTTGGAGGGTACAACTATATGACTGATGAGTTTGTTGGTTTGTAAACTCTAATTAATGGTTAATGCTTTGACCGAAGTTTTCTTTTTTCTTGTAGCATGTAAGGGCAATTCCAACGCTCCACCATGGCAAATTGGCAAGTGGCCTTGGTGCGTCCACCTCGGAGCCAAGTCAGTGCACAGTAAGAGGAAGAACAACAACAGTAGTCTGATAGGCGTAACAGTTTCTTGCACAAGACCTGGGTGACTTAGATGAGAGCATCCATTTATCCAACGGAATGTACACAGCCAAGAGAGCATGGTCTATGGAGAGAGATGAAACCAAAAAAAAAAAAAAAAGCTCAAGGCACGTCTCAGCTTTTTGCCTGATCCGTCACTGAAGAGCTCGTCTAGTCAAGACCTACAACTAGTAATAGGGTAGATATGAGAATTGGCGGTGACAAACTATGTCATATGTAGCAATAATATCATTGAGCGATGGATCTCCTATATCCGGGTACCAAATCTATCATGCAGGTGATGGAATTCGGATCAGGTGCAGTCACATTAAGTTAAAAACTACACTAACTTCGGTCATCCATTTTTCGATCAACGGTTTAGATTCAAAGCTACAATAACCCTGTGACTCATTTTCCAAAATATACAACCTACTTTCCAATCATGGAAATTGCTCTTCAAGAAAGAAGTTATTATGCATCTGTGCAGAATGAAAGATCCTCTTAAACAATCTGTTTCTGATTGGTTGCAAACCCTAAAGTTTTTATGACTTTTTCTTTTCTTTTGTATATCCCCCTGTAACTTTGTAAATATTTCTATTTATAAAATTTAAACTGCTGGGCAAAACCCTGGCAGTATTCCCGGTCAAAAAAACCCTATGAACAGTACTCCGTGCTACAGTATTTATTGCTACAGTGATGTAAACAGTGCAATGCGTGATCTAGGCCGTCCATCTTGTATCCAATGATGTGTACTGCTACTGCTTAAGTTGCAGTCATGCACCTGATCCAAATCCCAGGTGAGGACTGGTAGCCGTGACATCCAGCACCAATGACCAGGGTTTACTTTTTCGGTTTAGCCGATTTGATCGGAGGTCACCGATATACCGAAATTTTAGAAATTTCGGTCTGAAATTTTGAACAGAATTTAGTTAAATTTGAACAAATATCACCAAAGTTCATGAAAAAAAATTTTAAAAAGAGAAGTGTCGGCCAACATAAAAGTATCGGAGGGGTCCGAAATTTCGGAAATTTCAGTCCGAAAATTCCAACCCTGCTAACGACAGTGTGGCCACTAAAGTGACCAAATCAAGGCACTTATCGTCGAAATAACTAGGTGATTCCCCGCACTGTGTTACGGGAATCACTAAGCAATTCTCAATATTTTTTTGACAATCAAGTTAGGAGTAAAATGGAAAAAAATAATGAAACATCAGGGTTAATCAGACAAATGATACCGTGCTTTAATGTGAAACATATTGATAAGTATATGTTAAATATTGTAAAAGTGATAGATAGATTTGTTAAAATATTGTACAAATGATATGAAGGGTGATGACTAAATATGCTTGAATGTTAATTTGTACAATTAAATAAATTGTATATGATGTTTTATGTTTGTATGAGGTAAAATATGTAATTATTGCTAGTTGGTGATGATGTGGCATGGTTGCATGTTGAGTTTTAGACTTATAGTGGGTTTTAACTTTATGGAAAGTATAGATTAAGGACCTGCAGCTAGTTTAGTCAGTATAGTGAGGTAGTTAAATGTGACCCAAAAAAGTCTCGCATTGAACTCGACCCCCATACAATTTAGAAATTTGATGATTCAATAAATTAAACGGCAACATATATATTACTACTAGACCAAACCAGCAGTACGAAAAATATCGCTACTGGTACATAATAAAAATCGCCAGTAATAATATAGTAGTGTGTTTGCTATTGATATGGTAAACATAAAATTTCTAATTGCATACTTCTATATATGTTGGCTATTTTATTAACTATAATGGCTTATAGTAAAAGAATTGTTGACGGTCCTTAAATCATAATATCTGACCGTCAATACCTGCATATAATGAAATAAAACATGGTATCCAACTTAGTAGTAGGGATTATTACTAATCATTTCCACTAGTGTTGGTGAAATATGTGTATGCAGGTATTTTAAGGAGAAAACACACCCAGCATGCAAGGAAACACACTTCTGGCCAATCAGATGTGAGCACACGGATTGGAGGGCCCACAAGACAGGTATAACCGCCGTCAGGGCCCACCAGCCAGTGACCCTGCCAAAGGAGAAGCCAGGAGGTGGGGCCTAGGGTTTGGCCGAACCAGGTGGTTCAGCCGAACCACCACAGCCTCCTCTCATCCTGGCCCTCCACATGTATGTTCCTGATGAAGTCTCAATGACGGTTAAGGGCGTTTTGGTCGTTTCCCATACCTGTAACCGTCATATGGAGGCTATAAATAAAGCTCCTCTCCCTCACTTCACACACACACAACTTTGAGCTGAATTACAAGAGGCTGTATTGTATTTTTTGTACATTAGAATAAGGTAGAGAGTGAGGGGAAGCTCTGGAGGAGTGCCCGGAAGTTTGGCGCTCATCCAACTTCTACCTCGACGAGTGTAGCTTTCTAGGAGGATTTCTGGAGGAGTACCAGAGCTATCGGTACACTCTGCTCCGGGTTTAGAGAACTTCTATAAAGTAAGCATTCGAGTTCCTTTCTTATGTTATTTAATTATTTAGTCTAAGTAAGATAGATTTCCATATTTGCGGGTTCATTGTTTAGTATTTATACCTAGTGCTCTAGTACCAGGACTCTGGATAGATAAGGAAGTTCCTGCGCGAGTATTAGAGTAGTAATTAATAACTTAGGCGTGGTGTCTAGGTTAGAGATTACCTTTGTTTGTTGTGTATCCCACGGATTTGTCAGAGGTAGGCGGCAGGTGGTGACAGCTCTGAATCCCGTCCTAGTAATCCTCCACGTTCGGATACATCATATAGCTATAGCCGGAACCATGCTGACAGACCAGCAGGGGTCGGTGCTCGAAGCAACAGATAGGGAATACCTTGCTTAGCGTAGATAATTATAACCATAGAAAGACCTCTGTAGCCTAGCCTACCTGTCATCAGTTGTTGTCCTTGGATCCTCTTAGTCTTAGGTAGATTACACATGTTCCCTGAGTTCGATATCCTTTAGGGGTCATCTGAAGGTGAAGCGCTACAGCGGTATTCCGTGCACTTACGGATTTATCTGTGGTCGTAAGAAATATCAACAAGCATTTCTGGCACCATTGCCGGGGAACGGTTGCTAATTTATCCGAGTATAGGTCATCCTCGTATCTTTATTTTTATTTTTTCTTCTTTTATTACTTTCCTTGATGGAGCAACCCACAATTCAAAACCTTTCTGCTCCTCGGGCTGATCTTTGTGAGCCATCATGTTCATCAAAACCAATCCTATCCGATGGCTATGAAATCAGTCCTGGTTTTATAGCCATGGCTTGAGAGAAAACCTTCTCTGGTAGTATCGGTGAAAACCCATACCTCCATCTTCGGGACTTTGAGCTAGTGTGTTCGTGCCTATCCATTGTTGGCATGACGCATGAAACTCTAAAGTAGAAGTTTCCTTTTTCTCTTCGAGATGAAGCGAAGCAATGATACACTCTGTCTGTCAAGAAATTCCATGGTGAATGGGATGAGCTAAAGTGCAAATTCCGCCTTGCTTTCTTTCCATTAACCCGTGTAATTAATCTTCGATTAGCAATCCTCTCTTTCCGATAGCATGAGAAGGAATCTCTCGGTGCAGCCTGGGCTAGGTTCTCACTGTTAACTCAGTCTGGCCTAGATTTGTCTTTACCTGACCATGTGTTGTTGCAACATTTTCGGTACGGGTTAGACAAGGAATCTGTCGAAAATCTTGATATTTCCGCTGGAGGATCGTTCGCACACAAGACAACTGCCGAAGGAAGAGAACTCTTAGATCTGATCTTAGAGAACGATTCTTTCGGCCGAAGCGAAGCTATACCGGAGGTCGAGATTATCCATAAGGAATCTCTGCGTGTGGAGTCGGAACCCGACTCAACTGCCGAATCCTCATCCCAGTCGTAGGAGCCAGAGGAAGAAGAAATTCATTCTCTGGAAATTCCATTCCAATTTGAGGAAGATCTTTTCGAAGATTATGGGAACACCTCGAATTATTCCTGCAAGAAGAGACCACCGACCAAGGTCAACTCTAATGATCCTCTCGATAAAGCTATGCTTAAAGAGACGGTGAAGAAGTTGACCACCATCATGAGTAACGAATGGTTAAGGGAAGGAGAGCTCTCATCTGAAGCAATTCAGATCCGATGCCCCTCTTCAACCATTACATGTCTCATTGGAGTTAATTTGGTCCGTGCTCTATATAATCCCTCTGTTGGTGCAAATATTATGTCCGCAACCTTTGCATTCAATTGCTTAGGGGACAGACCGTTGGAACCAACTGTCAAAACCTTTCGAATTTCCACAAACTCTACTACCGAAGATTTAGGGATTATCTCTAGAGTGCCCATACGGCACAACAGTATTGAGGTCATCTTAGATTTTTATGTGTTCGACATCTTTGATTTCGACATCCTCATAGGCCATCCCATAGAGAAACTATTGGATGTGCCCGAAACAGGTGACCTCAATCTGAAAATAGGAAGAATTGCCACCACCGTCCCTGTGTTGCAATCAACCAATTCTTTGACGGAAGCCTCTTCTTGTTCCTGAGCCAATTGAGAAAGTGATGGCCATTTCTCCATTTAAGGCCCTAGAGTCCATTTTCAATGAATCTATCGAAGAATTCAATGAAGGGGAGGATGAAACTGGAGAAACGATGGATCTACCAAAAACGGATTTGTTGTCACGAGCCCCAATTGAGCTAAAACCCATACCTTCAGGCCTACGCTATGCCTTTTTGAATGGCGATGCGGAGTCTCAAGTCATTATAAGTGACAAACTCTCTGAGAGGAAGACGAACCGACTTATCACCGTTTTAGAAAAGCATCGTGCTGTTTTTGGCTATTCCCTCCAAGACTTAAAAGGAATCAGTCCGACCCTTTGCACCCATCGCATTCCCTTAGAACCGTCTTGCACTCCATCTAGGGAACCTCAGAGGAGGTTAAATAATGCGATGAGGGAGGTCGTCAAAAAGTAAATCTTGAAACTCCTACATGCCGGGATTATCTATCCCGTGCCTTATTGCGAGTGGGTTAGCCCTGCCCAAGTAGTGCCTAAGAAGTGAGGGATGACGGTCGTTGGAAACTCGAACAACGAGATGATCCCACAACGAACCGTCACGTGATGGAGGATGTGTATTGACTATAGGAAACTCAACAAGGCTACGAAGAAGGATCACTTTCCGCTGCCTTTCATTGATGAAATGCTTGAGCGGTTAGCGAACCATTCCTTCTTTTGTTTCCTTGATGGGTATTCTGGTTATCACCAAATCCCTATCCATCCCGATGATCAAAGTAAGACTTTCACGTGCCCATACGGAACATATGCATATCGAAGAATGTCGTTCGGGTTGTGCAATGCACCCGCGTCATTTCAAAGATGCATGATGTCTATTTCTCTGACATGATCGAGGATATCATGGAAGTCTTCATGGACGATTTTTCAGTCTATGGTAAATCTTTCGATCAGTGTCTAGAGAACTTAGACAGGGTCTTACAAAGATGTTAGGAAAAGGACTTGGTACTTAATTGGGAAAAGTGCCACTTCATGGTTCGTGAAGGAATAGTCCTGGGACATCAAATCTCCGAAAGGGGAGTTGAGGTGGACAGAGCAAAAATCGAAGTAATTCGACAGCTTCCACCTCCTGTCAATGTCAAGGGAGTTCGTAGCTTCTTGGGTCATGTGGGGTTCTATAGGCGCTTCATAAAAGATTTCTCCAAAATTGCTAGACCCCTAACTGCCTTGCTAGCTAAGGATGTTCCGTTTGACTTTGATGATGAGTGTATGAAGTCCTTTAAAATTCTTAAGAAATCACTCATCTCAGCACCAATAATCCAGCCCCCTGATTGGTCGTTGCCGTTTGAAATCATGTGCGATGCAAGTGATTTTGCTGTGGGAGCTGTTCTTGGGCAAACTAAGGATAGAAAGCACCATGCTATCGCATATGCTAGTAAAACGTTGACTGGAGCTTAGCTTAATTATGCCACAACTGAGAAAGAGCTCCTAGCCTTAGTGTTTGCCATTGATAAGTTCAGGTCATATTTAGTGGGAGCTAAGGTAATTGTTTACACTGATCATGCTGCACTAAAATACCTGCTCACAAAAAAGATGCAAAACCTCGGCTAATTAGGTGGATTCTTCTACTCCAAGAATTTGACATTGAAATTAAGGATAAAAAGGGAGTAGAGAATTCTATTGCAGATCATTTGTCGCGTATGCAAATCACTAACATGCAGGAGCTACCGATAAATGACTATCTGCGAGACAACATGCTGTGGAAAGTCACAGACTCTGACCCGTGGTATGCAACCATCGTCAACTTCATGGTCGCGGGGCATGTACCACCGGGAGAAAATAAGAAGAGGTTAATCTACGAGAGCCGCAGGCACTTGTGGTATGCACCTTACCTGTATAGAGTATGTTCGGACGGTCTACTACGAAGATGCGTTCCGGTAGATGAAGGCATGAAGATCATTAAGAAGTGTCATGCTGCCCTATATGGAGGTCACTATGGAGCATTCAGGACACACGCAAAGATCTGGCAGAGTGGATTCTTTTGGCCATCAATGTATGATGACACAAAAGAATTCATCTGAAGATGCACAAGTTGCTAGAAGCATGGAGGGATCATTGCTCGAGATGCGATGCCACTGACATACAACCTTCAAGTCGAACTATTTGATGTACGGGGCATCGACTTTATGGGACCTTTCCCATAGTCCTATGACTGTGAATACATCCTGGTGGCCGTTGACTATATGTCTAAGTGGGTAGAGGCAATGCCATGCAGGGCTGCAGACGCCAAGCATGCTCGCTGGATGTTCCATGAGATTATCTTCCCTCGTTTTGGAACTCTGCGGATGGTGATAAGTGACGGAGGGTCACATTTCGTCGATAAGACCTTCCAAAACTTTTTGAAAGAGCTTGGGGCTCGACACAACAGTGCCACTCCATATCATCCCCAGACAAGTGGACAAGCAGAAACGAGCAACAAACAAATCAAGAACATTCTGTAGAAGACTGTCAATGAGATGGGGAAGGCATGGAAGAACAAGCTACCTGATGCACTTTGGGCATATAGGACTGCTTATAAGACACCCATCGGCATGTCACCATACCAACTTGTCTACGGGAAGACTTGTCACCTTCCAGTAGAGTTGGAACACAGAGCGCACTAGGCTATCCGGACTTAGAACATGGATCTAAAGGAAGCCGACAACACAGGAAGATGCAGCTCTCTGAGCTGGAGGAATGGAGGGACAAGGCCTACCACAATGCCTAGATATATAAGGACAGAACCAAAAGATGGCATGATAAACGAATCAAGCACAAGGAGTTCAAAGCAGGGGACAAGGTGTTGCTGTTCAACTCACGGGTGAAGCTTTTCGGAGATGGAAAACTTCGAAGTAAATGGATGGGTCCATATACCGTCATCGACGCTTCATCACATGGAGCCGTCACGCTGCGCGACAATGAAGATAACATCTTTAAGGTAAATGGTCATCGTTTAAAAGTTTTCCTTGATCCGTTAGAAGTTGGTCGTGACATAGACGTGGTAAATCTAGTTGCTTTTAGCTTCTACCCGGAGTCCTCAGGCTCCCATTAATCCGTTAATTTTCAATGCCATCAGTCCTTAGGCCTCCCTCTAGTTATCTTAGGTCTAGCTATCTTGATGAAAATAAAAACAAAAATAAAATAAAATAAAATAAAGTTGGCTCCTTGGTCTTCCAACCAAGTGAGTCATTTTTGCTTCACTTTTGTATTTGCTTTTCTTTCTGTGTCCAATAACGAGTCCCATGTACAAAGATAAGTGTGGGGGTGATCTTGCACATCAACACCGTAACCAAAGCAAGATCACCCCAGAAGTGATGAGCCATGACGAAACACACAAGGGAAATTGATGCAGTCAGATCCAATGAATCATCCTCTGTCATATACAGAGCGTAGGTTTGCACAATTTTTCCTTTGGACATCCATTCTATCTTGAGTTTAATTTGATCATCAATTCTAAAATATCGAAGATAATTGAACCCAAGCTAGGGGTGGTACAATTAGGGTTTTTGGTCTCCCTGAAAATAACATGCATGCTATTATTCTTTGCTCATTACTTGTTACTTGTGATGACATATCCAATAGGGACCCTATGTTATCTAGGGAATTGATGAATGAGATATAGTCTGATGATAGAAATCCTACTCTTCATGTTGCACACTTGGGAATTTTATAAAAAAAATAACGATGCTAAACTTCTCATTGGTATTTTCATTCCTACTAGAGCCGTAGGTTGATCATTCAGTTTGCTGCATACGCTGCTTGTTATTACATTGAGCGTTGTCAAACTTTGTGACCCTAGTGAAATACTTTTCATACTTTCATGGTCAAGATCACATACATTCCACATATACGCATAAATGCTTGACTTCTATACTGGAAGTTAGCATTTCTCATTTACCATCCATTTCATCCATAGTCCACAAAATAAATACTCCATGTCATTTATGCCTCTTCCTCTAAAGTTCTTTCAAAGAAAAAGAGAGAGAGAGGGGCATGGCTATGCAAAAAGAAAGAAAAAAAAGGGTGCTCATACAGGAGCACAATGATAAGAAAAAAAACGAAAAAAAGAAAAAAAAGATAGCCATGCACTATCCAAAATTTCAAAAGAGAAAATAAATGGAGGAGAAGGTATACAAAAGGAGTTACTTTCATTTTCCTTTTTCCACTCACAACTTTACCATACACATACACATGGAAATTCTTGACCAGAAAGTATGACTTGTATTTCCGTGGATCCTTTATTTGACTTTGCAATATATGTGATGCAAGTAATGCTCTACTCTTTTTCATACCCTAAGCTCCACATAAGCCTTAACTAGGAAAAGAAAAGGCACAATCATATGCCTTTGTGAGGAATCATACACTTTGAGTGATCGAGATAATCAATTGAGGAGCAAAGCAAAGTTCTAATTTTGTGTTATTTTAAAAAAAACCCAAGTTGTTCTTCATGAAAAGTTAGGGTGACTTGAGTCAAGATTGTTCCATTTCTCAATTGTCCAAGATTGCATGGTAGACACTACAAAGTTCCACAAGTACAGGTATGACTTTGAATAATTTGTTTGCATGGTTATTAGTAAGGAAGCCATAACTTTGTTGTAGAGTCCATAGCCTTCACTCAGGACGAGTAAAAGGTTAAGTGTGGGGGTGTTGTTGACGGTCCTTAAATCATAATATCTGACCGTCAATACCAGCAAATAATGAAATAAAACATGGTATCCAACTTAGTGGTAGGGATTATTATTAATCATTTCCACTAGTATTGGTGAAATATGTGTATGCATGTATTTTAAGGAGAAAACACACCCGGCATGCAAGGAAACACACTTCTGGCCAATCAGATGTGAGCACGCGGATTGGAGGGCCCATAAGACAGGTAAAACCACCATGGAACGGGTCATAACTGCCATAACTGCCGTTAGGGCCCATCAGTCAGTGTCCCTGCCAAAGGAGAAGCCAGGCGGTGGGGCCTAGGGTTCAGCTGAACCAGGTGGTTCGGCCAAACCACCACAGCCTCCTCTCATCCTGGCCCTCCACGTGTATGTTCCTGATGAAGTCCCAATGACAGTTAAGGGCGTTTTGGTCGTTTCCCATACCTGTAACCGTCATATGGAGGCTATAAATAGAGCTCATCTCCCTCACTTCACACACACACAACTTTGAGCTGAATTACAAGAGGCTCTATTGTATCTTTTGTATATTAGAATAAGGTAGAGAGTGAGGGGAAGCTCAGCAGGAGTGCCCGGAAGTTTGGCGCTCATCCGACTTCTACCTCGACGAGTGTAGCTTTCTAGGAGGATTTCTGGAGGAGTACCGGAGCTGTCAGTACACTCTGCTCCGGGTTCGGAGAACTTCTTCTATAAAGTAAGCATTCGTGTTACTTTCTCATGTCATTTAATTATTTAGTTTGAGTAAGATAGATTTTCATCTTTGCGGGTTCATTGTTTAGTATTCATACTAAGTGCTCTAGTACTAGGACTCTGGATAGTGAAGGAAGTTCCTGCGCGAGTATTAGATTAGTAATTAGTAACTTAGGCGTGGTGTCTAGGTTAGAGATTACCTTTGTTTGTTGTGTATCCCACGGATTTGTCAGAGGTAGGCTGTAGGTGGTGACAGCCCTGAATCCCGTCCTAGTAATCCTCCACGTTCGGATACATCATAGAGCTATAGCCGGAACCACGCTGGCAGACCAGCGGGGGTCGGTGCTCGAAACAACAGATAGGGAATACCTTGCTTAGCGTCGATAATTAAAACCATAGAAGGACCTCTCTAGCCTAGCTTACCTGTTATCAGTTGTTGTCCTTGGATCGTCTTAGTCTTAGGTAGATTACACACGTTCCCTTAGTTCGATATCCTTTAGGGGTCACCCGAAGGTGAAGTGCTACAATCGTATTCCGTGCGCTTGCGGATTTATGTGTGGTCGAAAGAAATACCAACAAGAACCCAAGTCAATTGCAACTAATTTTTATTTTTAATAAAATAATTTAGTGAGAGTCAATATGGAAAATTTTAAAATAATGTTAGTAATGAAGTTGTAAGTAATAAGTTAATTAAAATTGCAATGGAATGGTTTACCTATAAAGCGTCCTTATATTTTCTTTTTAAAAATATAATATTTATAATTTTGATTAATAATTAAACTAACAATATAATATAGTCGATCTGTATGTTTAGCATCATATTGTATTCGTATTTGAATGTACTTACAAAAGATTTCATCATTGCCACTAGTATATTATAAGACAAATTAATTAAAGATCTAAATGCAAAGTCAGAGACTATAAAAAAAACTAGCTAGGCATGCACATTAAGAAAACCTAATATACCTTAAGATATTTTTGGAGGGAGGGGGTAATTAATATATATACAGAGAGAAAATATCTTGGCAGCTGATTGCGAATTCAAGTAATTATTATGTGATGCTTAAAAGATTCAAGAGAATAGACTATTAGTTAATTTACAATTATGTGATAGTCCGGTCGATTTATTCGTTAGCTTGTTAATATGAACACTCCAATTTTGTTCTTATTTTTCTTACCAATCCAGTCCTATCAATAACTTTTGCCCTTTTAGTCATTGGTAAACAACGATATGGAGGTTATAAAGCTTCCACCGAAGCGAAGAGGGAAAGGGATCCTCTGACGTAAAGCTACCCCTGACGTGGTCACTGATAAGTGAGTACGAGAGCGGTGGAGCACACATATCAGTCACCACGTTCCTCTAACTTTACGTCAAGGATCTCAATCCAGCAAAGAGAAGCTAGATATAGAGTCGATATTCACTTGTCTGACATGACGAGTTAAATTTAGTACAGGTATAAAAGGCAAAATATATAGTATGTGGTTTTAGCGCAACGCATGCCGATATGACAGTTTGGTTCCATGTGAGTGCAAGCACTACATATCCATCCATCTCGATTTATATATATCTAGCGCTATCGAATATATATACATGCAGTACCTTACCTGTTCGTACAACCAAAGGACGGTAAGGGCCTGACCAATTCATTTGGAACCGCATGTAGATGTAGGCATGCCTGCATGTCGCCATGTCTGGACGTCGGCTTCAATTCAGAGACTTCAGCTGCCATAGAGAAGAAAAATCAGTGACCAAAAGTTATGTTTAATTAATTCGATCACAAAACGCCAATTAGAAAAGAACGCAGTAGCTGGTTAATTTAGTTGTTTTTATAATTGATTAGTGTACATGTGTGTTTCTCGTCGCAACATACTAGCCGGTCACGAACGTACGAATGGTACGAAACGGTAGTACCTGAGGGAGGCACAACTGAAGGGAGCCGCGGCGACGGCGACGTGAGAAGAGGATTATATATTGCCTACGTACACGCCCACAAATTCTGGGCCAATTTTCCTTCCAACCTTGTCTTCCGTGATTAAAAAATGTTTAAAGTTAACAAAAATCCTACTCCTTGTTCCTTGCTTGCAACTGCAAGCTTAAGTTTCTTTTCTTTATAAAAAAAAACTGTATAGACATAACCGTCGCATAAACCCACACACCTCAACAACCATCTCTAAGAACTGAATAACCAGCACTTCTTAAAATTGACAAAGTCACTGTAGTCACATGCACACTCACCTATATGAACACCTCCAAAGACTATGCATGCCTTAGGCGTAAATACGAACAACTGTGTCAAGTTTAGAACTTAAACCCCCTGACCGGATGAAAATATTCACCATAAGGAAACTAACCAGTTTAGCTATATTCACTTCGCTACAAGCTAAGTTATTTCTCATAAAGTAAACTGCACTTTGGGCTATGTATTCTTGCTAGGGTTTTAATTTGGACCACCTCGAAAACATCTTTTCCTCGGTAGGTTAGGTATCTTTGGCATAAGTTGCACTTCAAACCGGATGGCCCATATATGATATGTCAATGAAACTAACCACCTCTGTTGTCCGTGTGTCACTTACATGTGGGCCACCCCATCCAATTAAAGTGTAACATTTGCCAATAATACATACACAAGTCCAAAGTGAGAGAAAAGAACACTTAAATATGGTCCAAAATGAAAAGGAAAACACTCAAGGCTGGTCCAAAGTAAATTAACTTTGATAACAATATATACCTAGTCAAAAGTGCAATTTACTCTTGCTCATATAATACTCCCTCCATTCCATAATTCTGTTAATTTAATATAGTTTATTTAATTTTTATCTATTTTTTTACTTTCTGATTCGTTTTATAATATGCATGCTGCACTGTTCCATGTGAGCTGTAGATATAATTATTGTATTGTACTGGAAGTGCAAACTAAGCCAATTAAGTATATACTGTATCGAACTTTTACCAAAGCATTGCATGCATGGTTGGTTATCTACAAGCTGGGCTCAAGTCCTCAACTGATTGCAACACTCACCTGACTTCTGGGGAGAGATGATTATATTGAAAAGAAACTAATCTAGGTTAACGTCGTTGATACGACAATCCGTGTTAATTAGTGCACTCAAACGTGCGGGAGTAATACATATAGCTTTGCGCACAGATAGAGGAAAACCGAATCCCTATTTACACGTAACAACAACATCCTTATCTCTATCTAGTTCGGTTTTTCCTCTTATCCTTTTTACACGTGATTACATTATCTCTAACACTCCCCCTCAATCTAAACTAGTGATGTTAAGATTGCTCTTGAAGTCTTCAAACGGTCGCACAGCCAAAGCTTTAGTGAAACCATTTCTGCTACTTGATCCTTGGAAGAAATATATTCTATCTCAAGTAATCTTCTAGATACACGTTCTCAAACAAAATGATAATCAACTTCTATATGTTTAGTACGAGCATGAAAAACAGGATTAGCTGATAAATACTTAGTTCCTATGTTGTCAAACCACATTTTCACAACCTTAGGAGCATTTATTCCAATCTCACATAGGAGAGTCTGTAACCACATAATCTCTGTTGTTGCATCAGCTAGTGCCTTGCATTCTGCTTTAGTACTTGACCTGGATACTGTGGCTTGCTTTCTAGCACTCCATGACACAAGGTTAGAGCCTAGAAAAACAGCAAATCCACCAGTTGAACGTCTGTCATCTAGACAGCTTGCCCAATCTGCATCAGAGAAACTACTAACAAGAAGAGTTGGTGACTTATTAATCTTTAGTCCACAACTTACTGTATGTTTGAGGTATCTCAAAATTCTCTTTACTGCAGCCCAATGCACAGTAGTAGGACACTGACACACCTTATTAACAGAGAAAGAAATATCTAGCCTTGTCAAGGTTAAATACTGTAGTGCTCCCACAATACTCCTATATTCAGTGGCATCCTTTGGACCAAGCAAATCCCCTTCATTTACAGATAATTTTTCTGACGTAAGCAAAGGAGTATTTACCGGTTTACAGTCTTGCATCCCCACACGCCTGAGGACATCATATGCATATTTAGCTTGGGTCAACAGAATTCCATCTTCTGTTCTGGTCACCTCTATGCCCAGAAAGTAATGCAGCTCTCCCAAGTCCTTTAAAGCAAACTCCTTAGTTAAATCCCGCAATAATGCTGAGGTGGCACTTGGAGTGGAGCTAGCAACTATTATATCATCAACATAAATAAGAACAAAGACAGTGACATCGCCCTTACTATAGAAGAATAGTGACGTGTCTACCTTTGATGGTTTAAAACCAAGTGCTTGTAGCTTTGTGCTTAGCCTAGAATACCAAGCTCGTGGAGCCTGTTTGATACCATATAGGGCTTTATCCAACTTGCATATATGATTAGGAAACTTACTATTCTCATAACCTGGTGTTTGTTTCATATATACCTCTTCTTCCAAAATCCCATGAAGGAAAGCATTTTGCACATCTAGTTGATGAAGGCTCCAACCTCTAGACACCGTAATGGAAAGGATAGTTCTAATTGTAGTAGCCTTAACTACAGGACTAAACGTGTCCTCGTAGTCTATTCCATACCTTTGCTTGAAGCCTTTTGCAACTAACCTGGCCTTGTATCTGTCCAGGCTACCATCAGCTTTTCTCTTGACTTTGTATACCCACTTGCAGTCAATAATATTTCTCCCCTGCTGCGGTGGTACCAAGTGCCATGTTTGATTTTTCATGAGGGCCTGATACTCTGCATCCATAACCTCCCTCTAGTGGTTAGTAGCAAAAGCTTCATCTAGAGATTGAGGTTCACCAGAGGAGGAAAAACAAGACCATTTAACTATACCATCGGTATATACCTTTTCCTTGCGGATGCCGCTTTGAAGTCTTGTGTGAGGTCATGGAGGAACCACTGAATCTTGATGCACTGGGTCTATTTGATAGAGTACAGTGGCTGTGTCAGGAGCATCATGAGCCCCTGTGGCAGGCGCAGCAGCTGAGGTGGAGGAAGGGCTGATGGTTGGCAGCGTGGCAGCACCAGGCTGGTTCGGCGATTGTTTCGGGGAGGGAGCCGAGGGCGCAGGGGTCGGCATGGTAGGTGGAGAGCCGGACGCGTGATGCAACGGCGCCTGTGAAACGGATCCCGGAGACTGATGCGCCGATCCTGGAGACTCCTGTGGCATGGATCCCAGGTCTTCCGAGAGGGCGTCACCATGTGCTGTGTGCACCCCATCGTGTGTAACTGAGACATCCAAATCTCCTCCATTTTCTGCTGAACCAGCATCAGATAAATTAGTAGCATTTGGTACAGAATTAAACATAGAGGTAATACTTTGTTCTCCCCCTGAATATGTGATTGGCAGTAGAGAGGAGGGTAAGAGGGATATCTCATTGCAGAGGCGTGATCCAGCATTGGAGTGTAGTTGAGCAAAGGGAAACACATTTTCATCAAATGTGACATCTCGAGAGATGTAAACACGGCCAGTAGGCACATCAAGGCACTTGAAGCCTTTGTGAAGGTGGCTATAGCCAAGGAACACACATTATGTGGACCGGAATTGCAACTTATGTTTATTATAGGGGCGAAGATTAGGCCAACATGCACATCCGAACACCCGAAGAAAGGAGTAATTAGGCGGCTGATGAAACAATCGTTCCAAGGGGGTTTCAAAGTTGATTACTTTGCTAGGAGTGCGATTAATGAGGTAGGATGCTGTATAAAAAGCTTCATCCCAAAATTTTATGGGCATAGATGCATGAGCTAAAAGAGCAAGGCCGACCTCAACAATATGGCGATGTTTTCGTTCAGCAGAGCCATTCTGTTGATGTGCATGAGGACAAGTAACATAGTGCGAGATGCCTATTTTAGTAAAAAAAGAATGGAGTTTTTGATATTCTCCACCCCAATCGGTTTGCATAGCAATTATTTTATAACCAAGGAGCCTCTCAACAAGAGCTTGAAACTCATGGAACTTTTGAAAAACATCAGATTTGTGTTTAAGGGAATATATCCAAGTAAATTTGCTGAAATCATCAATAAAACTAACATAGAATTTATTTCCTCCAACAGAACTAGGAGCTGGACCCCAAACATCTGAAAAAATAAGTTCCAAAGGACGAGAGGACACACTAACAGACTTAGAATATGGTAATTGATGGCTTTTAGCCTTTTGACAAGCATCACAAATCAACTCACTAGGAGACTTTGATTGACATGGCAATTTATTCTTGCTAACAACCCTTGACACAATAGGAGTAGATGGATGAACGAGACGACTGTGCCATCTTGCAAAAGATGGCGCAACACTGTAGACATGCTTGGAGGTTCCAGGAGAGAGAGGATAGAGCCCCTTGCAGCATCGCCCTTTAAGAATTATGTCCTTCGTTGCAAGATCCTTAACCAAAAAAATACTCAGAGTAAATCTCAAGAAAAGCATAATTATCTTCGGCAAGACAAGATGCTGAAACTAAGTTTTTGGTGGCTTGTGGAACATGAAGGACATTTTTAAGATGCAATGTACGATTAGGGGTATGAACTAAAGCATGACCAATATGTTTAATTCGCATACATGCACCATTTGCGGTGTGGATCTGTTCAGGCCCCTTGTATTTCTCCCGGACTGCAAGCTTGTCAAGCTCACTCGTGATGTGATCGGTTGCTTCGGAGTCAATGTACCAATTTGTGTCAATGGCGTAGGAGGAAGCTTGGGCAGCAGCAGCTACATGCCTGTCATCGGCACATAGTTTTCATCAAAATGGTGCCAACACTTAGCCGCGACATGCCCCCGCTTAAAGCAGACTTGGCATATCGGCCGAGGGTCTGTGCGTTGCTGCTGCTGTCCGCGGCTGCGCGGCATATTGCCACGGCCACGGCCACCACTGTTGGCTGGCGGTGCACCACGACCATGCCCAGAGCCGCTGCTGCGGCGCTGCCACCACCATTGCCGCCGCTGCATGGGATAAACCCACCGCGGCCGCGACTCGCTGCATGGGCAGCAGCGATCCCTTCCTGTCTGAGCTGAAGTCTGTTCTCAAAATTTAATAGCTGAGAGTATACTTCCATAACAGAGATTAGTTCAGATTTCATGCCGATTGCAGAAAAAACAGAATCATAATCACCATCTAGGCCGTTTAGAATATAAGCAATCAAATCTTCCTCATCTAGAGGCTTTCCCGTTGCAGCTATGTCATCAGAGAGCGCCTTCATCTTCCCAAAATATTCAGTAATGGACATGGTACCTTTTAGGGTTGTTTGGAGAGCGAGGCGGTTGTTGAGGGAGCGCGCGCGCGTCTGGGAGCAGAACAGCTTCCCAATAGCACGCCATGCCTGTGCCGCCGTCCTTGAATCAGCGACTTGGTTGAGGATCTCTCGTGATAGAGAGGAGAAGAGGTAGCCGAGGAGCTGTTGATCTGCAGCATACCTTTCTTCATACACCGGATTTGGGACCTTCTTCACCGTCTTGTCCGCCTGCTCCTGATTGACTTCGGCGCTTGGGGCCGCGGTCTTGCTGTCGATGTGCACCTCAAGGCGTGCGCCGCGGATGGCCGCGAGCATCTGTGCTGCCCAGACTGCATGGTTCAGTTTGGTCTGCTTCTCCGTGATGGTGAAGCCAAAGACTGGATTGGAGGAGGTGGAAGAAGACGAGCTAGCCATGCTAGGAAGGCTCTGATACCATGAAAAGAAACTAATCTAGGTTAACGTCGTTGATACGACGATCCGTGTTAACTAGCGCACTCAAATGTGCGGGAGTAATACATATAGCTGTGTGCACAGGTAGAGAAAAACCGAATCCCTATTTACATGTAACAACAACAACCTTATCTCTATCTAGTTCGGTTTTTCCTCTTATCCTGTTTACACATGATTACATTATCTCTAACATATATGGTGGTTAATTTACATTGCCTCATGAGTGAATATTAAGCCTAGGCCGATCAAGGCAATGTCAATAAATTTATCGAAAGATATCACTATAAAACCCCTAAGAGCAGGTACAATAGCAGACTATTAGCTAGCTATAAACATATTTTAATGAGATAAACGATGAGAGAGAAGAGCAGCGAGCTACAAATCTTTAGCCAGCTGCAGCACGGAGTCTAAGACACAATGTGTGTATGACATGGGGGACCATATATTAATAGTATAGTAAGCAACTATTATATGAATTGGCTATAGATGAATTGGAGCCGGTAATTGGGCCCATAGGTCCAGTTCATTTAAAACCACCACCTATTTAACCTTTTTCACCTCCGTGGGATGGAACAATATAGAACCAACATCTTTGAGCAATTATAGATGTCGGCTCTTGATAAAAACTAGCACCAAATAGTATAGGTGGCGGTTTAAAATTAAAAAAAAAACAATGCCTATAAAAAAAAGTTGAGCCGATCTAAGCCAAGAGCCAAGCTGAGAAAAACTGATGATCGAGAACGAATAGGAATTTTAAGCCATTATGTCCGGTAAAACCAATAATGATTTCCACTCTTCTCCTCCCTCCCCCTCACGCCCCTCCACTCCTCTCTCCCCACTGATGTCGGCGCTGCTGCCCCATCCTCTCTCTCCCCACGCGCCAGCGAGCTTTGATTTGGCATTGCTCCCCCTCTTACTGTCCGCTGGCGTGGCTCCCCTCCTCCTTTTCCACTGGCATGGACCCACTCCCTTTCTCCATCAATGCGGCCTCCGCTCCACCGCTCCCCCCCCACCTCTTAGTCAGCGTGGATCCTCTCGTCCTCTCCGCCTGCGCCTAGAGGTCGGGGGCCACTGGATCCGTGACCTCCCTCGGTGACAGGTTCACTGTGGGCTCCCCTCCTCTCTCGCGAGATCTCCGTCCGACCATCCGGCCTCCCCACGGCACATTTGCGGCAGGCACCCCCTTCCCAACTTCCTTCTCCTCTCCAAGCACCAACCTCTTCACTTCATCGTTATCATCTTGTAATGTCAGCCACCATATTATTATTCTTCTTCTTGATTCTTGTCGTAAAGAAAGTTGCTTCCTTATCTTTTTCTTGATTCTTCATCTTCCAAGTTGCAGTGCAGGTGCGGGCTTCAGATGGGAACGGAATCGAAGAGGACAAGACGGCAAGAACTGGGTGTCCTAGTGCAGCTCCTCACCATGTGCCTAGGCGTCACCATGGGGAGGCACCTTGTCGAGCTCTGCCGCGATAAGTACCAACCCGCGGCTTGCTACCGCTCTAGGACGGCGTCACCATCACCGCCTTAGATTGGTCAATTTTTCCGTGAAATTGTTTTGGTTGATTTTGATTGCTGGATATGGTTGGATGGTGGATCTTTCTCGTGGATTTAGAGATTGTGATTTGTTGAATTTTTTATGGAGGTCAGAGATGGGATTTTGCAGCGGTGGGATTCTTGTTTGGTTTTCTATAGTGCTTGCTTTGCACGGCTCGATTAGGATAGCCAAGCCAGGTTTTTCTTTTTGCCTCGTTCATCCCATTGATGCCGGCACCTAGAAGTTTTATAGGTATCAGTTGTGGAACCAGTGCCCCCTACGGGTACCCCGATTGGAAAACTGGAACCTATGTTGGATTTCAACTGACACCTATCCATGTTTCTATAGTAGTGTATGAATAATATATTTTTCTCAGGAGTTAACAATAGCTCCCTATCACGTAGGGATAAAAATGGTGATGAAATTAACGGCGACTAAGCATCGTTTCCATAAAAGTAGTATCGTTTTCAACCATCCTTTCTAGCCATATGTAAAATTTGAATTCAATTTTAAATATGTTTGAACAATGTGTTACAGTGGTTACTAAATAGTTAAAATGGTAAATATGGAAATTTCCGACTAAATAGGTCACTAACTCGTTTGTACCATTTCAAAAGCTTTAAGTTAAAGCCTATATTTTTTTTCATAGTTTGTCATGTATTGTATGTTTTTTCTATTTAAATTATTCTTTCCTCGAGTTTTTATGATTCTCCCGTATCTTTTTGAAAAGAGACAAAAGGCAAAGTGGCAAAAAAGTTGTATAGTGGCAAAAGAAAAGGTGGCATGCATTTTGGACCGGTTGAACAACATAATTAAGTGAGAATAGACCAAAAGTGACATTATGAATAATTATGTGTTTTATGAATTATCACATTATTATGGATGTTACAACTGATACATATATGCATCTCAACGTAGAAACTCTCTTGATTAACTACTGTACAGAGGATCCTTTGACTTTGACTTGCAGTAGTCCCATGTTGGGCCCAGGCCGAATATACTCCCTCCGTCTATAAATATTTGACGCCGTTGATTTTTTTAAATATATTTGACCGTTCGTCTAATTTAAAAAAATTTAAGAAATTATTATTTTTTTCTATCATTTGATTCATTGTTAAATATATTTTTATGTATACATATAGTTTTACATACTCCCTCCGTTTTACGATGTAAGTCATTCTAGTATTTCTTACATTTATATTGATGTTAATGAATCTAAACATATATATCTATCTAGATTCATTGACATCAATATGAATATGGAAAATAATATAATGACTTACATTATGAAACGGAGGAAGTATTTCATAAAAGTTTTTAAATAAGACGAACAGTAAGTAAGCAAGTGTTTGTTTTAAAGACCCCGAAGATCAGAGTCCGAGTCGTACACCGAAGCACAACACAAGCGAAACCTAGCCATAGCCCGAGTTGGATCCTCCCTCCATCTAGGGTTTGCCTATTAAAGATCTGGACGCCGCCCCCGCTTCTCCCCACACATCCCCCGACCCACATCTTCCGGCGATTCCAGATCAGCTGCTGCTACAGATCATGGCCAGTCCCAAGGCGGAGGAGGCTGTGGCGGCGGAGGTGGAGGCGGAGGCGACTGGCTCTGTGGCGGTGGCCGCTGCCGCTGCCGCTGCTGCGACCTCGGACGACGGCGGCGAGCAGGGGCACTCCGGCAAGAAGGTGCGGTTGCCTGACCCGTACGTCGCCGCCATCCTCTCGCTGAAGAGGGAGCCGCCGCCGAGCGCTCAGTACCTGGAGGTCCTCTCGCCGGAGAAGGAACTGGAGTACGCTGGCCACCGCAAGGAGCTGGAGGACGAGCTGGAGGCCTTCGAGAAGGATGGCTACTTTGTGGTGGATGAGAGTTACCTGGAGGAGACTGCCGCGTGCCTGGCTATGGCCAATGAACAGCTGGCCAAGTTGGACTTCAGCGGTATCGTCTTCGGGGACTGGGACTACGACGATCTTGATTGAGTACCTGTGATCATTTCCATTAATTTGGCTGCAGCTGACCGGCCTTAATTTACCTATCTATCTGTATCTATCGGTTAGTAGTATCAGTTAATATGACTATGTATATATGTATGCCTCTCTGTGACCCATCTCGCAGCAGCACTTTTGTATCCATTTATCTCAATCAGCTCATGTTTGTTACTTTCTCCGTTTCACAATGTAAGTCGTTTTAGCATTTCCCATATTCATATTGATAGTAATGAATATAGATAGATATATATGTCTATATTCATTAATATCAATATGAATGTGGAAAATGCTAGAACGACTTACATTGTGAAACGGAAGGAGTACTAGTCAATGCTTATCTATATATGTTACTCGACTGATCATTTCCTATCTGGTACTCTACCAAAACTATGTGATATTTGTTATGAATGAGTTGCGATGTGGTTTAATTGGCTTCCACCACTTTACAAAGGATGGGATGAATCTCTCCTGTGTTTTATGGCTTCCACCATTTTTTCAGAGGGAAATCTCGCCCCTGGGTTTTACATCATGTATCAAATTCGTTGTTTGTGTCATTTCTGTTGCTTATCCAAGATTGTTGTTTGTGTATTTGTAGTCCTCAGAATTGCACTCCTAATTTCGCAAAATTGTCGTGTGATGGCGTAATGTTGCATAACATATATACCTTAGTTCAACTCAGAAGTTTGGACCCTGGATAGAGAGAACCAAGCTGAACCACATGCTGATCTGCTGTTTTGGACACTAAAAGAAGTAGAGAACCAGACTCACTATTTTCCTTTATGAAAATATTACTCTTTTGAACTAAATCATAATTAAAGGTAGCTACTAAGAATCTAGTATCTGACATTCTGACCTAGCTTTAAAATACACTGACCAATTGACAGTTTGACATGATGGTTTAATTTCACAATGCTTGCTGAGGTTGTAGCCTTGTTGGCATCATGCAAAATGCTGATCAGATTGTCAGATATTAGACATTCTTGGTGTTCAACATTGTTTGGCAACGCCCTAATTAATATTCTGAAGTTATAAGCATGTGTTGTTGATTTGAGAATTAAATTTGTCCTTCGAAAGCATCTTTTGTTAATATACAGTTTTACTAGTTCTCAGCCCCATCGTTTGGCTGTTTGGTGGAATAAACCAAATGGTATATTTACAAACGAAAAGTAATTTGTAAATAAAACTTTTATATATGTGTTCCTATCGATCTAAAAGCAAAGGGTGAAAAATAAACTTCGATGAAAAAACCCCAAAATCAGCTCCAAATTTAAGGTTCAGAAATCAAATTTTGGCTGATAAGTATAAGCATAAGCAAAAAGATAAGGTCGTCTGTCTTGTTTTGCCAAGTAATTTGATGCAACTGTTAATGCATATCCTGAAATTTGTTGGCCTTATACTGGAACCTATTTTTGCTACCGGCTCGTAACCCCTTTTAGTCCCGGTTGTGCAACTGGGACGAACAATCCAGGACTAAACACTACTACAAAACATCAAATAGGTGTCGGCACTATAGGTGCCAGACAGTGGCGAATCCAGCATAAAAATTAAGTGTGGGCTTAAAGTCGAAGTCGACAAGACTAAAAATCAACCACGCACCCTTATACAACTCAAATTTAACAAATATGCTACCTCATCTCTGATTTCAAAGCATAATTCTCTATGGTATTCGTTGAGTTGGATTGGCAAAGATTTCATTGGGATAAAATTCTAGCATTTTTAACAATATATAGCCTCATCAGTAGGGGAGAGTTAGTAAAGTAATCAAGCAATGTTGTTTTCTTCTCCATTTCAAATCCACCAACTAATAAAGAAACTACAAATCTTAAGTCTTAATTTCTCATAAATGATAAATCCTCTGATTCAATATACAAATAGAATAGGACTCACTGTAGGTAGCAGCAGCACAACAGACTAGACGAGCAGCGAGAAGCGATATGGATTGCCAATTTAGTCACGTGTGCCTGCTCCCGCCTCATAGATCACCCGGCGCCTGGCATGGTGGCTTGCCCGTCGCGGCTCACAGCCACGCGCCCAAGTGCCCAACACCCCTTCACCCGTCATAGCCGTGGGCACTCAGGTCTTGGGCTGCCATCGTGGCACCGTGCGCTCGCCGCACCTCGTGCCCACTGGCGCCACGCCGCCGCCGCCGCAAGCCCTCAATCGCAGTGAGCCATCCCCATCGCCTTGTGTCCAATCCAATCCCTAAAGCTGAATACCCAAAGAGCTAGTGCCTAATGGGCCATGCGGAATTGGCCAATTGGGCCTTTAATGCATACCGCTTCACCCTCTCCCCAATCAGATCACTCCCATGGGGCTCCTGTTCATCTTCCTCCTGACGCCCGACCTCTTCTCGTCTTCCTCCAACAGCAGCTATGAATGATATCCTATGTAGTTGATATTTTTTTGCAAAAATTGGAGGGTAGGCTAGAGCCTGATGAAGCCTACCTGCTGGATCCGCCCCTGGTGCCAGAAGTACTAAAACCGGCACGCCTATAGGCCTTTTCCCACCGCCGCAGTCCGAAAACACAAAAAACCGGCACCTTTAAGTGATTATAGGTATCAGTTCTGTAAAAAAAGGCACCTTTAATTTAATTATAGGTGTCGGTTTTTCTTTTTTTTTAAAAAAAAAAACGACACCTTTAAAATCATGCCGAGCCGAGCCGGAGGAGATATTTCTTCTCCCGGCGGGGCCCACACCCGGAGGAGATAAGGCCGGCTTCTCTCTCTCCCCCTTTCTCCATTTATCTCGACTTCTCCACTTCTCCTCTCTCTCTCTCTCTCTCTTTGTGTGAGCGACGGCGCCGGCCTAGCAGGGGCGGGAGGGGCGGCGGAGCCCTCCCCTCTGCCAGATTCGGCGGGAGGGAAGGCGGCGGCGGCGGCGACGCCGGGGGGCTTCGGATCCGGCGGCCTCTTCGTCTAACTCTCCTCGCCTACAGTGGCCGACAGTGTTACGCTAATTCTGCCTACGGTGAGCACCCGTGCCGACTTGCATCCTAGGAGGCGACGCGACTTGGTTTTTATGATGTTTGATTCAATGATGTGAACATTTGATCATGAACTTGTTGTTGATTGTCTGATGTGAAAATTTGATTAACATTTGATCCATGAACTTATTGTTGATTGTTTTCTCTCTCTCTTTTTTGGATTTATTTCTAGTGCTGTGAAGCATCGGCTCGGCTCAAGGATTTTTTGCAAATCGTATACCTCAAAGATGCCGGTTCCTAAACTAGCACATATTTGAGGTCTTTTAATCAGTGCCGCCAACGTGGTTCCAGTTGAGAAAACCAGCATCTAAGAGGGTTTCCCAACCGGCATCGAAGGCCCTTTATGTGGTAGTGAAACATAGGTATTTTTAGTCTCGGTTGAAATAATCGAGACTAAAAATAATCGATCTTTAGTATAGGTTGGTGGTATCGTTAGGTGACTTATAATTCGGGCGAATTTGTGCAAAATGTTTTTTCCTAAAGTAAAATATATATATATCAATAAAGCGTGACTGTAGCGAGATCTCTAACGACCATATTCGAAACGAATTCATATCTTGTCCTGGCCACAATTAACATCACTCACACGATCATTGAGGTGATCAGCTAGCGACAAATTTCATGAGTAACGACGAAATTACATGTACGATCGCCCGATTTCAATTAGTGCCTTTTGCAATAGGCTCTCACTTATCTGGACGTACGACTAATCCAAGCAATTGAAGGGCTTCTAGGGTCATTTCATTTCGATCAACTGCACATGCATGCATATGCCACTGCAATTAATCATGCATCCACATGAAATTAAACCACAAGATTAACCAACACGATTAATTTATAATGCTCTTCTTACTCGCATTTTTGCATCCATATATATACATTCAGCGCCTTGATTACAACGATCAACTGCTACTAATTATATCGCATTCAAACAAATGACACAGAGAACCATACAGAAGATCGAAAGACATGCACACACACAAATTAATGTTTTAGATATATACCTATAGTACTACATATATATACCTTTATGAGATATGCACATGTACTACAAATTAATGTAGAGTATACTTTCCCCTAAAAAAAAAAGAGACAAAGAAAGAAAATGTAGAGTATAGTTTGATTTGACACAAGAGCAGAAGAGATGGAGAAGAAGAAAGTAAACGAAAGCGGCCGTACGAGTTGAAGTCGAAGGCAAATCTCGCCTCGTCTCATCTCATCTCATCTCATCACCAACCATGCATTCCATCTGGACAAAGACGCCGCCGACGATGCTTGTCTGTCGCCTTCTCGCCCCGCCTCCGTTGCGTGCTCGATCGTCCAAGCTCTATGCTGCCGCTCTCGCCGGCGCGTGTCGCGCGCCGCGCCGGCGAGAGCGCGAGCGGCATGCGCTGCCTGCGCTGGTGGGGGAGGGGAGGGGGAGGGGGGCGGTGGTGGCGCGGATGCCGCGCATGCGCGCGCGCACTCCTCACACCGGGCAGTGCGCGGCGGCGTCGTCCTTTGGGTCGTCGTTGTTGTTGGGCACGGAGGCGGTGGCGGTGGAGGCGGCGAGGGGGAGCGCGGCGGCGCGGCAGAGCGGGCAGGTGGAGTGGAGGCGCAGCCACGCGCCGACGCAGTCGGCGTGGAACCGGTGGCCGCACCGCGGGAGGAGGCGCGCCAGGTCGCCGTCGCGGAACTCCACGATACACACCGCGCACTCCGCCGCCGCCTTCCCGTTCCCGACGTCGGCCGAGGAGTACACGGACACGGGCAGCGACGACGCGATGTCCTCCTCCTGCTGTCGGCGCCCCGCCGGCCACTCCCGCAGCCGCCGCCACGACGCCCTCGGCGAGGCCGCTGGCGACGTGTCCGAGTCCGACGACGCCGCCTCCTCGTCATCGGCGCCGCCGGCCATGGACGACGACGACGGCGGCGGGCCACGCTTCCCGGAGAAGAACCGCCAGAAGTAGAAGAACACGAGGAGGACCATGAGCAGGTTGATCCCGACGACGAACGCCGTCAGCACCGCGCCGTGCGGCGCCCAGTGTTTGCTCGCATCCTCCACCGCCGGCGCCGCCACCGTCGACATCAAAATTATCACAACAAGAAATGCTTTTGGCAAGAGAAAAAGGCAGACGATAGCTACTAATCGTGTTGCAATAAAAAACACAACTATTTTTTGTTTTTTGAAAAGTGAATCGATCGATCACGAGTGAAGAACCAAAAGAATGATTGGAAGTGTTCTTGCAAAGAGAAGAAGAGGAGAGGGAGGGGAAAATAGCAAAAAATGGGAAGGAGAGAAATTAAGGTGGTGTAGAGAGAAGTGGAATACAAGGGGTTTATAAAAAGTGGAAGGGGGAGGTGATATATTGGCTTTTGGGGTTTTGGAATGTACAGCTAATGGTGATGACTTAAGAGCTTTTGTGATGTTTGTGGTTTTGACTGGAGTTGTCTTGTTCTTAAGGTTGGTTTTTCTTGATGGATGAACTTGCAATTAATTTATGGTTTTTTCTTCTTCTTTTTTTACATGGATGTACACGAGAAAATGCAACTAACTAGCTACCTATTCCTTTATACTATACTGTACTCCATCCATTCCTATCTTTTAATATAATTGTCATATAGAACATCTGACACAATCTCCAATACACATGCTTAGCATTTCATTTTCTAATCATATGGAGTATATCATAAAAGTTATTGAAAATATAAGTATGAAAATACTTTTCAAGATAAACCTCATAGCTTCAATATCTGCAAAATAGAACTTAACACAAGATAAATATGTTTAGCTTGTGTTGTAATATCAATTTAGTATTTTTTTCTTAATTTTTTGAAATTAGTATATAGTGAGTTTAGCCGATTTGGAATCTATAGCTCTTCATGACTTATAAAAAAAACATAATTACTCTAACTTCTGAATCACCTTAGTATTTTTCTTTGTTTAATAATTATAAAACCCAAAATTAATAATTGCGTTGTGTACCAAGTTGCATTTATAAATGCTCTTTGCATTTGGTTTATTAATAAGAGATTTCTTCATGATTAAATAATTTTGAAACTTAAAATTATTAAAACCAAGTTGTATTTATCTTGGAGTCTCACATTTAGTAACTTTATTAATTCTCAAATTCAATATTAAAGATAGCAGGTTGAACTTGATAAGCAATCTTTATATAATCAGTTTCACAAGGATGGATAACTAGATTTATTCATATATTATAACACATAGATTTTTTTTTGTTTCAATTGATAACTGGTATCGCCTTGATCACTTTGATTGATAGCTAGATTTACATATTATTTCTTCTTATTAATGTGGGAATTTATTTATATTCCCGATTAGTATGGGCATACAAATCACACGATTTATATGCGTAGTACTCTACTAAATTTTTGTATGTCATCCCCCTTCCCCCTAAAAAAATAAATACTTCTAATGAATCCTCAAAAGAGCTTAAACTAGCTGGAAAGAAATAATTCAAGAATTGGACCTCTAGGTCTCACCAAACTGCTTATTCCTGCAATGTCATAATTGTAAATCCCCCCCCCCCCCAAAAAAAAAAAAGGTCTCGCCAAACTCTATCTTCCCCCACCCCACCCTCTCCTTTTATAACCTACACACTACTTTTATCATTCGTGCTGCTAATACACAGCAATGCACAACCCATGTAATTTCACCAAAATCTAGTTGTTGCACGGGGCTACACCACCAAAATCAAAGTATGCAACCATGCTTACACGGCCTACTGTTATTAGTTCACACTGCAAGTTCTTTTTAGTGTTCTCAACTATGTACACTTTAAAAGATGTGTTACCCGTGCACATGTTGTATTCTAAAATTTGAGAAAATTAGGAGATAACACAACAAAGTTTGTAAGCATATCTAATATATGAATTATCACTAGTTTTATTGAGTTAAAGATGAAATTACGACATTATTTTGCGACAATATTTATTGAACTGTCCATGTATAAGAGAGATTCACAATTTGTCAAAATTGTGGATACAGCAATAGTTTGTCAAAAATGGGAAAGAAGACAAATGTTTGGAGCAAGACATGCAAGAAAAAAGTGTAACAACCTAGCATCCAAAGTTTGTATTATGACTAGCCTATTTTGTATAGGCAAGCTAACATACACAAATCACGCACTTAGACATTTGTTCTCTATTCATATATATAAAAGAGTAAAGCAGCCCGTAGGTTCAATATATGGTTGTAAAGTACGGTTTATGTGCTGATCCTGACCTATTAAACTATGATGATGTCCTTTGAAAGTGAGCTGTGCTAAATAACAATTAAATTGTTTTGCACAACGAAAGGTCGTAGATGGTGTTTTGGCATGGGCGTAAGGGAGGGGGATGTGGGGGCGGGTTTATCCATTGCATAGGTATAAATATATGGATGCCGAGATTTTCCATGGAGACTTCTAGTCTAGTTAGACTTCACTTTTCTTTTCTTGAGAGAGAGCTATCCAAGGTGGCTTAAATATTAGTATTTACGTCTTGGAACTTTAGTGGAAGATGAATAAAATTCTACCATGTTTATAATGAATAAAATTCTACCATGTTTATAATGAATAAAGTTCTACCATGTTTATAATGAATAAAATTCTACCATGATTATATTGTTACAAGTTGTTTATCATTAAAAAAAACAGGCGAACACATTTTTTGGTAAAAAAATAACACAAATAGAGGATAAGAAAACATAATTTGAATTATCCTAATCATTTCAGAAAATATTGCAACAATGTTTGACATGAAAGTATGATATAGAGATATAGATTTATTAATCTAGCCAGTTTTTGAAATTAAGGCCAATTTTATAAATAATTGGCAACATAAAACATATATATATATATATATAGTATAATTAACATATGTAAATCAGATATTTTTGAAGTTATGTGGCATAAAGACTGACTAGATGGTATATATGCTAATAAAGATGGTATATATTGTTCCATAATTTATTGGCAAAACATTTTTGTGAATTGCATAAGTAAAAAGTGGTTATACCTAACTTTTGAAAGAATTAAAGGATGCAAACATATAACTGAACTAACCAGGATTACTGTGGTCTCTTGTGGAGAAATAAATTAGTGTGATTACAAATTTATTATACAGCATGGAAAGAAACAAATATGGAATTTCAGTAGTACGTGAAGTAGTTTGTCGGGCATTGAGAAGAAACAAATATGATCATGATGCTGTTATTCCTTTAATGCAATTATGAGTAGCTCTCACTAATTCTTTTTCTTAAGGATCATCAATATTGTAGCTGACGAACATAGATGCTTTCATAATTACTCAATGGAAAATGTACTACATGTTGTTTTATTAAGCCTAGTTTAATCTCACTTTTATTTATTTATTTTTAAATAAAAGTGAGACTGTGCATGACCCGATAAAATGGAAATATCCAAAGTGCGTGAATGAAAACTAGCCATGACTTCCGTCAAAAAAAAAAAAAAAAAAAAAAAACTAGCCATGACTACTTCCATATAAAAGAATTCCACTAGCAAGCTTTGATTCACCGGACTGGTCAGATGGCATTGCTGATGTGTCAATTGTTTAGTGGTTAACACAAGGTGTGACCATTTTTTTAACGGTCCAGCTCATCACATGTTCTGCTGATGTGTCAATATATTAGTGGCTGCGCAAGATAACTTCCAATAGGGTTCAAGAATAAGATCTTCTATGAATATTTTATCAAGTATTTTATTTGGTTCTCAAGAGAGCAAAATATTCACAAGATTCTGCATGGTCCCTTTTCAATGATGACGCCATGTGAGTAGACCAGGGATGGAGGAAATCAAAATATTAGATGTTGTCTATCGAGAAAAAATATTGCTCAACTTGTCATTAAGTATGAAGATTAATAAAATATAAAAGTTCACCAATCTATTAGCAGAAGATCACCATATTTTTCTCATTATTTTTTTAAATTCAAGCAATGACAGTGTCATGTATCCTTGTGGGCGATTTCCTGGGTTGGTTTTTTCCGGTCACAGGATCCTGATCCATGTATATGACCTTTATGAATGCACGAAGATCCGCAAATACAAAATATAAGCTCATATAATCATTTTTTCATGTAATAAAGTTTTAAACTCTATATATAGAACAGAAAACATAAACTAAACAACTCCAAATTAATGTTTAATTTTTAAAAAAGGCAAACAAATTAAATTGTTGTGCATTAGCATTTTTTATGTGCAAGTGTATCGCTAGAAGCTAAAAGTATAGAGATTCAACACCAAAAAGCAAACGAGTGATCATAAAGGTTAAATCTGCATAATTATATTTATGAGAGATTCCCTTGTGAATTTGGAAAGTGCATGATTCCAAACTTTAGTTTGATTAATTTGAGGGTATAAAATTAATTCATATTTTTGTTGATTAATTGTCTTCTAAGATGGTCTTTTACATGTCATGATCTTGCAATTGTATTTTCTCATGTCAATGCAAATTAAACCTTGTGTAGATACGCCCAGATAAAAATATCTCAACTCTTAAATGATATGCTCTATGAGAAGGTTCACCAAAACAAAACAAAAATGAACACTTCCAAATTGCCTTGGCCCTCAAAAGAACTTCCAAACTACCATGATAGGAGTAATAGTTAATGTCATGTAGATATATGGCTGAATGAATGTAAACTAACACACCAGCATTACACAACACCAGATTTATACTTCAATACCAAACTACTACCAATTTGCAACATAACATAAACGCCAAACCAAGAGGTTTGTCAACGTGATCATCTACAACTATTTTAGTTGTGCTCCTCGGTATACTAGAGTGAGACACTATGCCATTTTCTAACTATGCATCCATCAATAACAAACTTGCGTGAGCTAGATCTGCACCTTACCCACATGAACAATGTAATATAGATCCCTTGCAATTTTATTCTTCTACTTGTTAATTTCTTGAGCCTGCAATATATGATATAATGTCCATGGAAGTGGCAATGCCACTAGTCTAGCATTTAACAATGACATAATTATAGCACGGTAGGAGCCTACCATTTTATGTTAAAAATGCCATATTTAACAATTAAGAATGACAAGTACCATGAAACATAATTATAGCCCACGGTCTAGCATGCATTCATGCTCAGCCAACAGAAAAGGTGGTACATACTGGGGAATCATTGAAGCAATTATATATATTCTAAACTTCCCCTCGTCAAATCATTTTTTTGATCCCTAGAATGCATCGTTTTGTGAGATGGTCTATATTAATTTTGATAGAGATGTTTAGCCCGTTATAACATATACTAAGTGCCAATTTGATTCCTATGAATTTTCTAGTATGAGTTATGAGGTCCTTTATGCTCAACCTTGGATACTGAATCAAACTATTCTTACAGCAAATTCAAAGAGATAATGGTTAACACAGGAAAAGGACCAAAAAAAAGAGAGAGACAAGGCTGCAAAGGCTAGCAACAGTACAATTTATAGGACTCCCTCGATCCATTCCCAAATACTTTCACTAGTTGAGAGGTGATGTTACAACAACTTTGGCCACTAATAACTTGTAAATAGTTATTAGAGGATGAATCAAAGCTTAAAGCTTATGTTTATGATGTAACACATTTTAATAACGCGGTATCTTTTATGTAGTTTTTTTATAAAAAAAATAGGGTGATCAAAGTTTAAATGTAAATATTGAATGATGGCAAGTATTTGGAAACAGACGAGTATTTTTAAAGAGAACTTGACATGTTTCTCTTAGTATATTCCACATTTGCCTTTATCATGGTGCTATTTTCTTACACTGGGCCAACAGACTTGCGTGCAATTGTGTGTGCCAGCCAATGAACTTTACTTAGGGTGTGTTTGTTACCGGAGGTTCCCAATCAGGAACCATGCGCGCAGAAAATGGAGCGGTTCGTTAGTGTGTGATTAATTAAGTATTTGCTAATTTTTTTCAAAAATGGATCAATATGGTTTTTTAAGCAACTTTCGTATAGAAACTTTTTGTAAAAAACGCACTGTTTAGCTGTTTGAAAAACGTGTGCGTGAAAAACGAGAGAGGAAAGTTGGGAAACCGGCAGTGCTGAGTATACATTTCAAGCAGAGAAGTAGACACCATATATACTGTAATAAAAATTAAGGAAATATAGAAAACAGCTTCCATCGAGCCATTGGATACTCAACAAAAGATATATCCTGATTTCTTTTTATGACTCCACGCACCCATCCTAATTCAAATTTTGGTGCCCACCTTTAAATGAGAGAATCCGTTATATGCCACTGAAAATTGGTCTGTTCCCTTATATGTCATTGAAAATTGGCTCTTTCCTTATATGTCATTGATCCAAATTTGCACACCCTCTCATACCACTCCCGTCAGTTGACCGTGTGTTGATAGCTAATTCTCAAGGAAAAAAGATGTATTTACCCTTCTGAGTATAGAGCATGCCTAATAACTCATAGAGGGCAAATATGTCTTTTTTTACTTGAGAGTTAACGGTCAACACACAGTCAACTGACGGTAGTGGCATGAGAGAGTGCGTAAATTTGGACCAATGGCATATAAGGGAAGAACCAATTTTCAGTGGCATAAGGGATTATCTCCCTTTAAATAGATGCGTGCATCATGTTGTCCTCTGTGTAGAGGCCAAAAGTAGATAGCTTCCATTAGGCCATTTCACCCAATGACTAGAATCATGTCCATAGCATTAAATAAACTGTCACATAAGATGAAAGATGATGTGGCAAGTGAATAAATGAGGACAAAGAAGGAAATCAGGTCTTGCATTAGACATGATTTCTACACAACATTCAAGACATCATGTGAAATAAGTAGCATTAAATTTAAGTATGGAAAATTGGTGTTTGCATTGTAAGAGTAGTGTCCAGTATTAGTTTCTCGATGATATGAAGTTTATTGAAACTATGTCTAGTGTTTGGGTTGGAAATGGCCTTATACTCCCTCCGTCCCCTAATATAAATTGATATTTTGCTGGCACTGTTTAACCACTTGTCTTATTCAAAAAATTTGTACAAATATAAAAAAACGAAAAGATGTGCTTAAAGTACTTTAGGTAATAAAGTAAGTCACAAATAAAATAAATAATAATTTCAAAATTTTTTGAATAAGACGAATGGTCAAACAGTGCAAGCAAAATGTCAAAATCCCTTATATTATGGGACGGAGGGAGTATATTAAAAAAAGATTTCTTGATTCTTTGATCCCATGCATTATTTGCCCTTCAGTGCACACATCTAATTTACTCCAATCTTCACACTAATTGATCATCCATCTCGCTCCGATACAACAGTTGAAGTGGTGCGACATGGTATTGCCCTGATGACCTTGAGCCACTACCACAGAAAACGTTAACAGTGCTGGTTGGGAAAAACCCTATTAGGTGTCGGTTTTCTCAACCGGCACAATGGAAGCGGCACAGATGTCAGAGCCGGCACCAATCACTTTTTCAAAACTGGCACCTTTGATAGGTTCATGAGACAAAAAAATTGGCTCGATACACCGTCTTGAATCAAGCCGATGCATCGAGCTGAGTTCATCTACCACAGAAATCCCAAATCAATCCCAATCCCCAATCAAAAAACATCATAGAACAACAAACATGAAAACCATCACTAGAAATCCGCGATCGCTAATCGGGGCGCGCGCGCCTCCCACGCTTTTTTTTTCTTTTCCTTTACCCATTTTTTTTGTTTTGTTTTTTCCACTTTTTTCTAATTATTTTTTTAATCTTTAGAATGTTTTGAGTTTGAAAGTTTTTAAATTTTGAGTTGAAAATTTTCAAATTTGAATTTGAAAGTTTTTAAATCTTGACTTGAAAGTTTTCAAATCTGAACTTGAAAGTTTTCAAATCTCGAGTTGAAATTTTCAAATCTCGATTTAAAAGTTTTCAAATTTTTCAAATCTGGACTTGAAAGTTTTCGAATCTCGAGTTGAAAGTTTTCAAATTTTTCAAATCTGGACTTGAAAGTTTTCGACTCTCGAGTTGAAAGTTTTCGAATCTGAGTTGAAAGTTTTCAAAATTTGACTTTGAATTTTAAAATTTAAATCGAAAGTTTTCAAATCTAACTTAAAAAATTTTCAATCTGTTAGTAAAAAAATCTCCACAATCTTTCCTAATTGCTATCATTAGTGTTAAGTATATTAACTAATAGAGGTAGTTAAGTATATATTAACTAATAGTGTTAATAGAGGTAGTTAATAGGGGAGGAGTGCTTGCTAGCAGCGAGCACACGCTAGCTAGGAGCCCCCCTAAAAATCTTTCACTAACATTGAATCTTTCACAAAAATCATTCACAAACTACATAAAAGATGGCTCGATGCGTCAGCTTCAATCTTTCACTAATAACAAAAATTAGGAAAAATCAAAGGAGGGCGCCACCACTGCCGCCGCCGGGTCACCACCACCCCCTGTTGCCGGACCACTGCCGCATGCACCCCCTCCAGATCCGACGGAGGGAGGGCGCCACCACTACCAGTCACCACCGCTGCCGTCGGGCCACCACCACCTCCTGCCGCCGGACCGCCGCCGCATGCCCCCCTCCAAATCCGACGGAGGGAGGGCGCCGCTGCCTCTCGTCCCGCCGTTGGGCCGCGCCGCCTCCCTTCCCGCCGCCGGATCTGGCGGACGGGAGGGCGCCACGCCCGGCCGGCCGCCCCTCCCACCCCCGCCGGGCCACAGCTGCCTCCATGCCATCGGATCTGGCGGAGGCCCACCCGCCGCCTCCACGCTGTCCACCCCCGCCGCACCTCCCATCCACGCCCCTCCCGCCACCGCAGAGAGAGAGAGAGAGAGAGGAGAAGAAGGATGGTGAGAAGGGAAGTGGAGAGAAGGAGAGAAGAAGCTAAGAAGAACTGGACGGATGCAGCTTGAGCGCTCGACGCCTCGTCCTTATCTCCTGTGGGTGTGGGACCCACCGTTGGAAAAATATCTACCCGCCTGGCTCGGCTCGATTATGTGGGTGTCGGTTTTTTTTAAAAAAACCTATAATATATTACAGGTGTTGGTTTTTAATTAACCGACACCTATAATATATTAAAGGTGCCAGTTTTTTCTATAAAAACTGGCACCTATAGAATAGGTGTCGGTTCTTATTTAGAACCGGATAAAGGTGCCGGTTTTTAACGATTCCAAGCTGTGGGAAGTGGGAAAAGGCATATAGGTGCCGGTTTTAGTATTTCTGGCACCTATAGTGACGACACCTATTTGATGTTTTGTAGTAGTTAGCAGACATGGCTTCCTTGGAAACGACAAAGGATTACTTCTGAAGGTATTTTGTTAAATTCAAGTCATATATGGATTTTTTATATATATATTTGGTCCTTTGAAAGGATTGTACTTCATCAATTCAAGTTCATGCATGTACTTCAATTCAAATATATACTTCCTTGGAAACGACAAAGGATTACTTCTGAAGGTATTTTGTTAATTCAAGTCATATATACGAGGAAGTATATATATGTCATGTCTTCACATTCAGGATGAGGGATGATCGTGCCAGTCGTCTTCTGGATAGGTCGCTGCTAGACAGGCGGAGAGTGTGACGTTCACTTGCCTTTATTTTTATGTTTTCTCGACAGAGAAATATAGAGAATCTAGCTTAGCTATGCCTTTTCTTCTTCTTCTTCTTCTTCTTTATTTAACTTTTCTCAGCTGCTCGACATGATAGATTTTTGTTAATTTGATGGAGGAGACTGCTGCAGGTTGCTGGTTGCTTAGCTAGAGCCGAGTTTAGATCTAAACTTTTTCTTCAAATTTCCAATTTTTCCATCACATCAAAACTTTCCTACACACACAAACTTCCAACTTTTCCATCGTATCGTTTCAATTTCAACAAAACTTTTAATTTTGACGTGAACTAAAATATACTCAAAGGACCAAATATATGTACTAACATATATCCTTGAAAGGATTTTTTTTTAAAATTTCAATATAACTAATATATGTACTTCATCAGTTCATGCATGTTCCTCCTGAATTGTACACTTCCTCGTATATATGTGCTCCATATGCTGCCTATGCATCGATTCGATCATATCCATCGTATGTGGTGCCATTCCTTGCTACTCCTGTCCATCCATATATGTCGATCGATCGGCTTAATTCATTCATTCATTCTGCAGAGAACTAGAGAAGAACTAGAGAGAGAGGCCAAATTAAGATCTAGATAATTAAGCAAAGCAAAAGCTATATAGAATTATAGATTAGGTTGCTTTCATGAAAGGCTACTCCAGCTAATAACTAGATCTAGCTGTGTGCGTATGTACGTCGCCGTCGTCGTCGCTTCCGGATAGATCGATCGATCGAAACACAGGCGGCGGGCCGAATAGAAAAATGTTGGGGCGCCTTGCCTTTTCTTTCTTTTTTTATTTTCTTTTTCCGATCGAAGAAGATCATTGTTTATTTGCGAGCGGGGTCAACCGTACGAAAACCGGTACGATCTGAGGGAGGGCGGATCGATCATGAGGAACGAACGAACGTGGTTATCTACTTATCTTTATTAATTAATTATTAATTATCCATGGAAAGAAGAAGAAGAAACATCGAATAATAAACTTGCTAGGTAGGTACTTATATATAAGTATATCTCGATGGATGCCGACAAGTTGGAGATTTTGATAGCAAAGCAAGCTAGGCCGGCCAGTGTGTGGCGGCTCTGCTGGCCGGATTCGTTGCATGCAGAGAGATCGTCGACGGAAACTCTTTCAAGCACACACTCAGCTCTTATACGTCGACTAAATGGTTATGATAATTTTTTTGAAAAGAAAATTGACGAGATATGTTAAATAGTCCCATATTAGCTGTGGAAGGGTAAGTGACCTAATATATAAGTGGAGGAGCCCATTACCTTATTTTGGGATGGAAAAGACCCTTTACGATCCTACGAGATATACTAATATATAATATATCACTCCACAGACATGCAATTCAAAATTCAACTTCTACAAATTGTAACAAAAACAACAATTTTGACTGTGAATATACGTGTAATAGTTAAAGTTTAATTTGTTATTTTTTACAACTTGTAGAAATCAAATTTGATCTTTGAATGTTTGTGGAGTGATAAATTACATATTAATCTATCTTATCAAATTTTTTAAAATTTTGTTATAACCATTTAGCCGATATGGAAGAAACGGGTGGACATGCATCTAAGATTATAGATAGAACCTATCTCCAGATAGTCTATCGCCATGTATCAATCGGACATGGCTGTGGCATGCACTGTACACTTTGTATGGGCCGGATATGGGTCCCTAATCTTGTGAGTCGTTTTAGATAAGATTGGCTTGGCTCTGCTGGCTAGGGTTTAACCTATATATGCATGTCTATCTATATTAGTTTAACATATATGAGTGGGACGAATGGTACATGAGGGCAAGCACCATCAAAGGCATTTCGTCATTCACAGTTGCCGTGGGGAGAACGTCTTCTGAAGCAGGCCTTGTCTACTCCAAGTCCATTTCTCCGATATGCATTCCCTCTACCGTAGGAAGAGGCTGGACGCCAATTTGATCGCCATCTGGTGTCTGTAAGTGCTAGACTTGAACGTGTTAATAAATCACTATACCTATATGCGTAGCTCATTTGATCATCCATTGTTGGCAAGATGAATTACGTGGAAGTCGAAGAGTTGAGAAAGCCTGTCGGCTACCTAAACCCGTGCAGGATAAGTCAGCCAAACCACACATACACGCTAGACGAGAAGAAGCTACCAGAACACATCAAGGCGATGACTCCCGAAGAGAGGACAGCTTACATAGGACAAAGGCATCGGGAAAAGTTGCTCGATGTCGCTTCTTACGTAGCTATAGCGCTTGAATCTGCGCAGGACAAGGAGTGTGTTTATGCCCCATGTGCTTTTGAGTAAGTTTTAATATCCACTAAGAGTATATACATATAATCATGGTTCGACTAACAATTTCGTTTGCAGCGACCATTGGATAGTCTTTCTTCTATATCCAAAGTACAATGAAGTCATCGTCTTGGATTCTCTCGACAAAGACATCAAGACATATCAGGAATTTCTAAGAATTATCGATCTGTAAGTTATATATTATCATGACGTGTTTTAATCTTTGAGGAATGTAAATTAATTATATCTGCAAATAGTGCATTTAAAAGGTATTACCAGCAAGGCTGATAACGCATAAACTCAAGAGAACACATATACGTCCGCAATAAGTGGCCGGTAAGTGCATATAGATGCCAAACAGTACTACTTAATTTTCATAAATGCCTGTGTGTATCCATTTAATAACCTAATATACCTTATAATTTATTGATGTTGAAAGTATCACAAGCAACCAGCGGGAACCATAATATGCGGATATTACTGTTGTGAGTTCCTAAGGGTTAATGGGAAATATTGCGCGAATTACGACGAGGTAAGTAATACACACTTGTTAAATTAGTCGCTAACTTGTATTATTGCGAATAATTTCCTTAATTTGTCGTGATCTGATGCAGCTTCCAAAATTCCCTAAGTCTGAAAGAGAGCTCGATGATAAATCCATTCAAGACATTCAGCGGGACATGTGCTACTTCATCCACCGTGAGTGCGCACATCAGCTTGGGAAGTTTTTCGACAAGGAAGGAGTTTGGGGCCTGCCGGAGAACGAATCCCTGTCTAATTGGAGCAGGAGATTGCTAGGGTTTTGTAATACATTCAAAATACTTGTATATGTTATGTCGTCCATCAAATTTTGTCAATGTACATATAGGTGCTTCAAAATTATATATATGTATATTATTCTGCTTCATACTCCATGTGTGGCTCTAAAATACGCGAAAGAGAACATACTCTATCGATAGCTCGATTAGTTATATCATCCACGTGTGACTCTGAAATACCCGCACAAATAAAAGAAAAAATACTATATATAATAATGTTTTTAATTTTTTTTAGAAAATTTTGCATCTTCACTGACAGGCCACGTGTCAAAATTAGGACGGTCCATATCTTCGCTGTCGGGCCACGTGTCCATCCACGGAAGCCTTAGATCATTTTTCCTAGCGTGCCACGTGGCCTAAAATATTTAAGCCGCCAGCAAAGAAATATCTTCGCTGGCGGCCGTCCTAAGGCTACCGCAAGCGAAGATACTTCTTTGCCGGTGGCTGGGTTATGTCCGCCTACAACGAAGAATTGTCTTCTCTAGCGGCCTTCCTAAAGGTACCGCTAGCGAAGACATGTCTTTGCTGGCGGGCGTTCCTTTGTCGACCACCAGCAAAGACATATTTTGGCTGGCGGTAGATAACCGCCAGCGAAGATCTACATTTTCAATGGCCTTTGCTTTGTGGCGGCTGCGATTTCCGCCAACGGAAACCAAAATGGCCGCCACGAAAGATGATTTCCGTAGTAGTGACATAAATATATATTATTTGGTTGCAAGGAGCATGGCGACATTTTTGCACATGAAAAGATTGTGTTTGGTTGATTACATAAAACTGCAATAGAAATGGTTAGGAATGATGTAACCTGTTGCAATTCAAGGATAAAAATTTCTAAATCCTACATATTTAATTATAATAATTCATTTTGTCTATTTAATTTATACACTAATCATAAATTGTTATTAATATAAAAAAGTTCCTCGGTATGCGATTTTTCTCGTCCTGGCTACATGAATGCAATTTGCACGAGATGAGCCTAATTAACTCGAATGCGGATGCGGGCTATCAAAGATACCGTTGTGTCCCGATTGCTCTGTTCCTGCTATATCGATATTTAGAAAAAAGGGTCGATCATCAGAAAAATTAACGCTATTAGTATCGATGGAGAGAACATTCTTCAGAGCTGTCAATTTATATTATATTTTGACTTCTGAGGAGTTTTAGAGCTGCTTTCTAGCTTCTTGATCCGCTCTTGTCACAATTATCCAGAACTGCTTGTGTCAGTTTCACCGTATGCATATCCTACCTCTATTTTATATTATAAGTCATTTTAACTTCGGCCAAAGTCAATCTTTTTAAGCTAAGTATTTTCAATCCAAAACAAATATATTATGAATATATATTCAATTATCGATTTAATGAAATTAATTTGGTGTTGTAAATATGATTATATTTGTCTAGAAACTTTGTCAAAATGACTTTATTCTAAAAGCAATAGCCAACTACTAGTTTCAAATCATCTATAGTCAATCCAATAGTCAATTCATACAATAGTTATCTATAAACATATACTCCCTCATTCTCTAAATGTTTGACATTGTTGACTTTTTAAAACATGTTTGACCGTTCGTCTAATTCAAAAACTTTTGAGAAATATGTAAAACTATATGGATACATAAAAGTATATTTAACAATGAATCAAATGATAGGAAAAGAATTAAAAATTACTTAAATTTTTTAAATAATACGAACGGTCAAACATATTTAAAAAAGTCAACGGTGTCAAATATTTTGGGATGGAGGGAGTACTACACTATTAATACCTGGTCCCACCTATCATACACACATTGTCTCTTGGAGTTCGTGCTGCAGCTGACTATAAATCTGTAGCCCACTACTCTTCTCTCTCATGTTTTATTTTTTTAAAATATGTTTATAGCTGGTTTATAGTATGCTATTGTAGCTGCTGTGAAAGAGTACTGTATAATCTACTAAAGCACACGTTCAGTTTGAATGCTTCACTGCTACTAGGATGCAAGTGATTAATTGACCAAACATTAATTAAAGCTGCATGTTGCGTAACCCCCACAATAAATAGTCACATGCATGTGCAGTTAATGTCAATGTCAACTAAATAACTGTACACACAAGAGTGAAATTAAACACATCAAACAAACCCAAAAAAATAATTAATTAACACAAAAAAAGAGAGAGAAGAACTGTTAGAACTGATCTTACATTCTTTCTCATCACCAACAAACAATGTTATCTACGTGAAAGTCATGTTTCTTTCTTCTTCTTTTTCCGTTTCTCGATGATCGTCGAATTTAATTAATTAATTCGTCACACGGGACAATTGTCTGTCCTATTCGTGTCGTCTGTGTGATCCGGCGGTGGCGCGACGACCTGCTGCTGGCCGTCGTCGTCGTGCGGCGCGGTGGTGGGACACGGCGGCGCTGGAGCCGGCGGCAGGACGCCGGCGCGGCAGAGCGGGCAGGTGGAGTGGAGCTGGAACCACATGTCGACGCACCGCGCGTGGAACCGGTGCCCGCACCGCGGCAGCAGCCGCCCCTCCTCGCCGTCGGCGAACTCCGCGATGCAGATCGCGCACTCCAACACCTTGCCGCCGCCGCCGCCGCCGCCGTTAGCGTCAGCAGCTGCAGCATCGCCCGCGCCGCCGTCGCCGTCGCCGGAGTTGTCGGAGGGGGTGGGAACGTGCACGACGAAGACGGGCAACGCGGTGATGGCGAGCTCCATCGCCTCCCGGTCCCGCGCCTTGGGCGACACAGCCCGCGACGGCGCTGCCGACGACTCCGCGTCCTCGTCGTCGCCGCCGCCGCCACCGCCCGGGACGCCGCCGTCGCTCTTGCCGGAGAAGAATCGCCAGAGGTAGTAGTAGATGAGCAGGACGACGAAGACATTGAGCCCGACGAGGCTCGCCGTGAGCTGCCGCCCGCTCGGCGCCCACCGCTCGCCGCCGCTGACGTCACCCCCCGCGCCGCCGCCACCGTCCATATATCTAATCCACAAGCTAGCTAAGCTGCCGAAAGATCGTGCTACGTCTAGCTTAGCGAACCTTGTACTACGTTTTATACGAACACGAGCTAAGCTAGCTAGCTAAATTAAAGAGTAATTAACAAAGGGTTGAAAATGGATTAGGACTTAGCTATGCCAGGAGAGGAAGGATTAGTGGGTGTTAGTTGTAAACCGGCTCATGCTGAGATGCTAGGTCAAAAGAATCGATGGCCTCTACTGCATTGCAAGCTTAATTGGCTGATGACTCTTGGCTACGCTGGGTGGGCAAAAAACCATGGGAATATATATGTATCTTTCTGAAAAAGAGCTTAGAATCTATCTATCCAGCTTGATCAGGAATTCAGAATGGACATATGCATGCATATGAACAGAGAATATAGAGATATTGCAAGTGGGTTTTGTTTTTCCCATCTCGCAGTAGTGATGCATCAATTGCAGATTTTGCAAGCCCGAAATCAGGTACGCGTCGCCCACAGGGTGCGATCGATGGGTGCAGATTTTTCGCGCGGAACACTGAACTAATGCACAGACATTTTGGCTTATGTTAGGAGCTAGGTTATACTTATAGCTGTTAGGACCTTTCTTTGTACATAAGCGTACAGACATGAGAGGTTTTGCTATCTCTGTAAGTTAGTTTTCATGTTATAATACTACTACCTCCATATTTTAATGTATGACGCTGTTAACTTTTTGTCCAACGTTTGACCATTCGTTTTATTCAAAAAATTTATGCAATTATTATTTATTTTAATGTGACTTGATTCATCATCAAATGTTCTTTAAGGTTTAAGCATGACATAAATGTTTTTATATTTACACAAAAATTTTGAATAAAACAAATGGTCAAACGTTGGTCGAAAAGTCAACGGTGTCATACATTAAAATATGGAATGAGTACTTATCATGAATTGCTATAAAAAAATTGACCTTCATGCTATCTTGAATCCTCAATGTTATCAGCCAAGCACACTTATTGTTATACAGTAGTGCAGAAACCCTAGTCGGTACTGGTTCTGCAACTGGCACCATAATTGCGGCTCTGATGAGTACACTTATTTGTGCCAAATCAGCACATATTTGAGACCTACGAAAGAAGAAAAAGAAGAAGAGCTGGCTCGAAGCTCCTCGTCACCCCGGATCAATCACATCACAGAATCAATATTGTTGGCAACTTTTTTGACAAGTTGACAAGCACGATTGCAGCACCTTAAGCCTTGAGGTGATCCTAGAGTCGCCAACCACCTCGATCTAGCAAAGAGCTAAACGTAGATGGGTTTTGATAACTAAACCGGTTAGCGGAGCCAATTTCTAGATAACTACCCGTCTCGTGGGCAAAACGGAAGGTTTTCAGGACAAACCTACAAAGAGATGTCACACTCTCACAGCGGCGGCGGACGGTTTACAACACAAACTGACAAAGATGGATAAACTAAGAGAAAACTAAAAGCAATATGAAAAACGATTCGATTGATTGATTGTAGATTGATTTTTAACAATGAACCAGCCATGTCCCTTATATAGGGGTTGGTCTTGCCTTCTACAGGCCCTCCTCCACGTCCAACTCGGGATAGAAACTAAAGGAAATCCGAAACATGCCTTCCTGAGTAAGGAAACCTCGAGACCCGACGAAACAGAGTCGGACTCGGACCTGCCGGTCAGACCGGCCACATACCGCCGGTCTAACCGGCCCTGAACCGGCGGTCTTACCGCCCAACACACGGCGGTCGGACCGGCCCACTCGGAGCAAACCGGTAGACTTCCAAATTTTGGCAATCTTTCCTATTTTAGTCCTAGGTGCCAAATTTGGGTGTAAACACATGCCCCCCTGCCTTTTTGATGAACAATGTGAATCTAAAATCATAGAACATGTTTTGGTCTTAGGACGATAATCCAATTACCGGCCATAGCACCTCCTAAGCGTCTTGCCAAACGCTCGGGAAGTATTTCTTCAAGTATTTCCCGTTGATTGCTCGCTGAAAACGCTCCCCTTGAAGTGTCTCCAAAAAGTATGCGTTCCCTCGAACAATGCCGCACACTCGATAAGGACCCTCCCAACTAGGAGACCACTTACCGAACTCCTTGGATCGAGTACCCAAAGGCAAAATTGTTTTCCAAACCAAGTCTCCAACTTGAAACAACTTTGCTTTCACCCTCTTGTTGTATGCCTTGGCCACCCTCTTCTTCTCTTTCTCTATCTCTTCCAATGCCTTCAAGCGCTTGTCGATGACTTCATCAAGGTTGTCTCCCATCAACGTCTTGTAATCTTCACTTGACAAATCATCTTGCTTGATATAACGAAGAGAACCAAGATTTACCTCCACCGGTAAAACGGCTTCTTGACCATAAACCAACTCAAAAGGAATGACTTTAGTGGCACCATGTTTAGAAATCCTATGCGCCCACAATGCTTCGGAAAGCATCTCATGCCACCTCTTTGGGTGTTCCTCAATCTTCTTCTTCACTAACTTCAGCAATGTCTTATTACTCGACTCGGCTTGTCCATTAGCCTGAGAGTAGTAAGGAGAAGAACTCAACAATTTAATACCATAAGATTCGGTAAAGCTCTTCACTTCCTTAGACATAAAAGAAGCACCTTGATCCGTAATTAATGTTTGTGGAATACCGAATCTATGGATAATATGCTTCAAAATAAAGTCAATTACCTCCGTATGAGTCATATTCTTCAAAGGCACAGCTTCTGCCTAATTGGTGAAGTAATCCGTAGCAACTAGCACGAACCTATGCCCCTTTGATGATGAAGGATAAATTTGACCAATGAAATCCAAAGCCCATCCTCGGAACGGCCATGGTTTGATTATGGGATTCAACACGGCGGCGGGCGCCAATTGAACATTGCCGAACCGTTGACAAGCCTCGCATCCTCTATAATATTTGAAGCAATCATCAATCATTTTCGGCCAATAGAACCCCGCTCTCCTAAGCAACCAATTCATCTTGTGGGCCGATTGATGAGTTCCACAAATTCCTTCATGTACCTCTCCCATAGCCACTTTAGATTGATCTTCATCTAAGCACTTCAACAAGACACCATCTATATTTCGGCGATACAAATCTCCATCAAGCAATGTATATTTAAATGCTTGCCGCCGAATTTTCCGATCAACCTTAAGTGTATGATCTTTCAAATATCGAATCAAAGGAATTCTCCAATCTTCTTCTGTTCCCTGGGTACAAATATCCGAATTCACACTTAATTCGGCCTCTAAATTGATTGAAACGTGCCCCCCAGCGTTCTGCCCAGAACCGGTCAGACCGGCCACGCAAGGCCGGTCAGACCGCTCGGGGTCGCCGGTCAGACCGGCAACATGGGGCCGGTCAGACCGCCCCTGGTCACTAGTCAGACCGGCCGTGCAATGCCGGTCAGACCGCCGCTGGTCTCCAGTTTTGCCAATTTCGCACAAAGATTTAAAATCAAGCACTGGCTCTTCTAATATCAGAAATAATCCCTTCTTCACATGATAGCCAGATGCTTGTTGTGCCAAGTCATTTGCTCTAGAATTATCATGCCTAGCAATATGTCTAATAGCAAAATTATCAAAATTGGCAATAATATCTAAACATGAATTGAGGTACCTATTTAGTGATCTGTCCAAGCATTTGTAGACTCCGGCGACTTGTTGCACCACCAATTCCAAATCACCAAAAGCCTCCACGTATTTAGCTCCAACCATCTCCATAACTTGTAAGCCGAATAATAAAGCATTGTATTCAGCTTGATTATTTGTACAATAATACTCCAAACGAACCGATGCTTCATAACACATGCCTTTAGGTGAAAACAAAACTACCCCTATGCCTTGACCTTCTTTTCAAGAAGAACCATCAAAATAAATCTTCCAAGGTATAACTTCAACTAAGCAAACCTCTCCCTCATAAGCAATATCTATATGATGGTCTACTATAAAATCACATACAATTTGGCCTTTCATAGATTTCAATGGTTCATAAGCCAAATCATATTCTATCAAAGCATATGCCCACTTGCCAATTCTTCCACTTAGAATTGGCCTTTGCAACATGTGTTTAATAACATTGGCTTGGCAAGCAACTATGCATGTACTAGATAACAAATAATGCCTCAATTTGGTACAAGCATAGTATAAGCATAAACAAAGTCTCTCTATAAAGACATACCTCGTTTCAGCATCCAAAAGACGGTGGCTCAAATATGTAATGATATATAAATTGCCATCTTCCTCTTGCGTCAAAACGGCACCAATGACTTTGTCTTCGGAGGCAATATATAACCGAAAAGGCTTTCCGGCTTTAGGCGCTCGCACAACGGGTGGAGTAGACAAATATCTCTTCAACTCTTCGAACGCCTCTTGTTGTTTTGCCCCCCAAGTGAAATCGGCTTCCTTTTTCAAGCGAAGTATAGGAACAAAAGCATCGATTTTACCCGCTAGGTTAGAAATAAACCTCCTCAAATAATTCACCTTACCTAGCAACTTCTGAACCTCCTTCTTGCATGTCGGCGCTTTGAAATCACGAATCTTTTCTATCTTCTTAGGATCAATCTCAACTCCTCTCTCATGCACTATGAATCCTAAGAACTTCCCCGCTGACACACCAAAAGCACATTTAAGTGGGTTCATCTTTAAACCATACCGGCACATCCTCTCAAAAGCTAACCTCAAATCGGCTATGTGTCATTCCATACCATCCGATTTGACAACAATATCATCAATGTAGATCTCTAAGATAATACCTAGCAAATCATGAAAGATCAAATTCATTGCCCTTTGATATGTTGCACCGGCGTTCTTCAATCCGAAAGTCATAACAACCCACTCAAATAAACCAACAAATCCCGGGCACCTCAAAGCCGTTTTGTACATATCCTCTTCCGCCATAAAGATTTGATTGTAGCTGGTATTACCATCTAGAAAGCTAATCGCCTTATGACCTGAGGCATCATTAATCATCATGTTGGCTATAGGCAAAGGATACTCATCTTTGGGAGTGGCTTTATTTAAATCTCTAAATTCTATGCAAACTCTAATCTTACCACTCCCCTTCTTCTCCACCGGGACTATGCTAGAAACCCACTCCGCATAACGACATGGCCTAATAAACCCGGCTTCAACAACCGATCAATCTCCTCTTTGACTCGGTCATATAGCAAAGGATTAAAACGACAAGGTGGTTGCTTATAAGGCCTAAAATCCGGTTTAATTGGAAGCCGATGCTCAACAAGCTCACGGCTAAGACCCGGCATTTCACAATATTCCCATGCAAAGAAATCAACATATTCTTTAAGTAGCTCGATTATCTTAACCTTATAATCGGCTCTCATATTTTTGTTTACAAAAGTCGGCCTTGGTTTGGTTCCATCACCTATGTCTACTTCCTCTAATGGATCGGCCGATGTAAACCCTTCTCCAAGCTTTTCCACTTCATCAAAATCTTCAACAGTTTCACCAGTATCGTTCTTTGTAGACCGATATTCTTGCACCCTCTTTTGTATCCACTCTAAATTAGCCTCCTTACTCATTATACAAATTTACATGGCTTAGCCGTGCGACACTAGCCGGCTTTACAGAGATAGGTACAAATTTGCCATCAGAGATACTAATAAAATCATAGCTAGAAAGATCCCGCCCCGATAAGCATTGGATATTCCCATGACGCCACTCAAAAGTAGCATCGGCCATTGCAACCTCAGCCGATGTATCCGCTTGAACAATTTCAACATCATCGCCGTCCCATTGAATTAAACATTGATGCAAGGTAGAAGGCACACAACAATTGGCATGAATCCAACAACGACCCAAAATAACATTATAGTTACCTTGTACATCGACGATGAAGAAAGCGGTTGGTAGCGTCTTGTTTCCCACGGTGAGCTCCGCCGAAAAGATACCCTTTGCCTCCGTTGGTTCACCATTAAAGCCATTGAGAATCATGTTGGTCTTCTTCAACTCATCATCCTCACGCCCCAACTCCTTGAATAATGAGTACGGCATCAAGTTAACGGCGGCACCTCCATCCACTAGCATCCTACAGACCGGCTTCCCATCAACATGGCCTTTGAGATAGAGAGGCTTCATGTGACGGTTTGACTCATCGGGCTTCTCAAAAACCGTGTCTTTAGGACCCAATGAAAATTGAGCAACCTCAGCTTTATCCATAGCACAAAACTCCATAGGCAACATACATACCATATTGATATCCATATCTTCTTTTGGAGATGATTCACCTTTATCAACCGATTGCTCCTCCTTCTCCTCTACAACAATCGGTTTTTCCTTCTCTATGGATTTACGCCTCCATACCGGTGGTGGTCGCAACTCATTGAACCTTTTATCTCTTTGCTCTTCGTCTTTTTTCTCTCTTATCTCTTGAGCCCGAAGACGTTGCAACCTTCTCTTTTGAGTAGCCGTTAAATCCTTAGGCATCCACCTAGGATTCGGCTTTGTTCTAGGAGGTAAATAATGTCCTCTATTGATTTTGCTTGAAGACGATGAAGCCCTCACATCGCCCTTTGCAATCCTCCTATCAAACCGGCGCTAGAGCCCGGTCAGACCAGCCAGATGCGCCGGTCAGATCGACATTTGGCGCACGGTCAGATCGGCCTGAGGCATCGGTTGGACCGTCGTCGGGTCGGCGGTCAGACTGGCTTGATGGCCTGGTCAGACCAGCCGTATGGTTGCGGTCAGACCGGCCAGGGGGCCTGGTCAGACCGGCCGACTACGATGAGCTGGTACCGGCTTCGGACTTTTTGCTTGAGGACTCTCCAACTTCATCTCCAGAAGGTATTGGCACATCATGAGACCCCCCTTTGATGGTAATTACTTCCGAAGTCCTTGCCTCCACCTTAACACGCTTTACTTCCCTCCTTTCTTCATTGGCTCAGTTCCTACCATTAAACCGGCCATTGTTTGGTGAAGACAAACGCTCATGAATTGGCCTTCTTGGTCCTCCCCACCCTTGGTTGAATTGCATTGGAGGTATATGGTTGAATATTGGCGGTGTTGCCCCCAATGGCATATAATAAGGATAAGGATAACCCGGCGGCGGCATTGAATAAGAACTCCATGACATGTCTTCTGGATGATGATATGGAGGTGAATGCGATCGTCTCGGTGAATGACCAAATCGCTCCCTAGGAGGTGATCTTGGTCTTTTTCCTTTGTTGCGAGCCTTCTCACCACCTTGCTTCTCATACTTCTTCAAAAGCATATCAAAAGTCACTTTGGTCTTCCTAGGGGCTTTAGAAGTTGAAGCTTCATTCTTATTCTCCTTCCAAACACCAACCTCCGGCTTCTTTGGTACTATCATCTTAGGTCTTGGCTCGCCAATGACCACTCCTTTTCCCTTAGTAGATTCGGCTTGCTCCGGCCGAATCAACACCTTCTTATCATTGAAATTAATCGTATTCACCGGAAAAGGATCATGATCAAGCTTCATCTTGGAGCCATCGGTGAACTTCAATCGTCCTTCATCTATGGCCGATTGAACCTGTCGTCGAAACACATTGCAATCATTAGTAGAACGAGAATGAGAATCATACCATTTACAATATGCTCGACGTTTTAACTCTTCTTGAGATGGTATGACATGGCCTTTAGGTAATCTAATTTGTTTCTCTTGTAAAATATAATCAAAAATCTTATCACACTTAGCCACATCAAAACTATATTTAATCTCACTTTGCCGATTTTTGCGAGGAGTCGGCATTAGGTTAGAGCAAACAAAAGGCTTGTTTTTGTTAGTCCATGACCATTCAGCAACATATATATCATGATCACCCTCCTCTTCACTATCACTAGCCTCAGGGTAATCAATCACATTAACATTAGGCTTTTTGTCATATGATCTAACAAGTTTTTTATTATCCTTAACCCAGCTTTCTTGAGCCAGAGCCCTTTGCATAAGTTAACTAACATCAAGAAATTGTTGGCCATCTAGTCTTTCTCTAAGAGGAGCAATTAAACCCTTAAAAGCAAGACCAGCCAAATCTCTATCAGTTATATTCAAACTATAACATCGGTTTCTAACATCCCTAAATCTCTTAATATAATCAATGACAGGCTCATTATACTTTTGCTTAACCGATGTTAAATCACATAACCTAAGCTCAGTTTCTCCAGTATAGAAATAATCATGAAATTTTTCTTCTAATTGAACCCAAGTATGAACAGAATTTGCCGGTAAAGAAGTAAACCATGTAAAAACATTACCGGACAAAGATAAAGAAAACAAGCGCAATTTAAAAGTATCACTATTAGCCTCACCATATTGCGCTAAAAATTGACCTACATGCTCCCATGTGGTCTTACCATCTTCACCACTAAACTTGGTAAATTCGGGAACTCTATAATTACGGGGAAACGGCACATTATCATAATAATCAGGATACGGCTTTTTGTAAACCCTAGCATGATTCCTAGTTTTAATCCCGAATCTATTCCTAATAATCTCACTAATTATATCCTCCATATTATTAGGCCCATGTTGATTTGGTGGTGGATTTGGTGGCCTAATAGGTTGTGTCTGTGGCGCAATATGATTATATTGGCCTTGTCTATTATCGGGAGGATACCCCCTAGCAACATCATTATAAGCATTAGGAACATGTGGGGGAACTTGGGGACTATTTGCAGCACTAGATACAGGAGGATCAAATGTTCTAAGATGATACAATAACTAGCATTAGTCATTGCATCTATTCCCTGTATCGGTGTAATCGCGCCAGTCTGACCGGCCCAGGGCCCGATCTGACCGGCATCCAGAGGCGCGGTCGGACCGGCCTGAGTATCGGTCTGACCGCCAGGGTAATACCCGGTCTGACCGGCCGTTTGGCCGGTCGGACCGACGGCTAAGTCGCAGTCTGACCGGCCATCAGGCCCGGTCAGACCGGCCGTGTGCGCCGCTCCATCGGTTTTACTACCCGTTTGGTCTATAGGAGGTTGGTTAGCAGTGGTAGAGGCTTTATCCTTTGACATGTAATCGGCCATAAGAGGGCCGAATTTAACCCTTAAAAACTCATCAAATTTACCCTCAAAAGTTGCATCTAACTTATCTTTAAAAGCAATCATAGATGAATCTATTGTAGATGCTACTTGTTGTTGGATAGATTGTGTTACCTCATCATTGCTTACCAAATCGGGGGCGAGCTTAGGACATGGTCCGGGCTTGATGATCACGCCTTGACGAGTCCTAGTGCTTGCCCTCATCAACGTCTCCCGTGTGAGTTCGTTGATGTACTCCTCCATAGCTTTGCGGTCTTCTCCTTCGAAATCCTCCAATGTGACCGGTATCACATTGGATGGCTCCACCTCCGTCTTGGATGGCGGCTTCGTCATGGCGCAGTCGAAGTTGAGTTGATGATGAACGGATCTCCTCCCCAGCGGAGTCGCCAAAAATCGTGTTGGCAAGTTTTTTGACAAGTTGACAAGCACGATCGCAGCACCTTAAGCCTTGCGGTGATCCTAGAGTCGCCAACCACCTCGATCTAGCAAAGAGCTAAACCTAGATGGGTTTTGATAACTAAACCGGCTAGCGGAGCCAATTTCTAGATATCTACCCGTCTCGTGGGCAAAACGGAAGGTTTTCAGGATAAACCTACAAAGAAATGTCGCACTCTCGCAGCGGTGGCGGACGGTTTACAGCGCAAACCGACAAAGATGGACAAACTAAGAGAAAACTAAAAGCAATATGAAAAACGATTCGATTGATTGATTGTAGATTGGTTTTTTACAATGAACCGGCCATGTCCCTTATATAGGGGTTGGTCTTGCCTTCTACAGGCCCTTCTCCACGTCCAACTTGGGATAGAAACTAAAGGAAACCCGAAACATGCCTTCCCGAGCAAGGAAACCTCGAGACCCAACGAAACAGAGTCGGACTCAGACCTGCCGGTCAGACTGGCCACATACCGCCGGTCTGACCGGCCCTGAACCAGCGGTCTGACCGCCCAAGACACGGCGGTCAGACTGGCCCACTCAGAGGAAACCGGTAGATTTCCAAATTTTGGCAATCTTTCCTATTTTAATCCTAGGTGCCAAATTTGGGTGTAAACAAATATATCCACATATCATCTCATAAGAAATATCCGCATATCAACTTCTAACAACACAAAGACCCCGAGATCGATTGACATCCATATACAAGAAGAAAATCATATAATCACAAATTCACATAACACATAGTCATAGAGGGGGATCAGAATGAAAGAACATAGAGAGAGGATCCAAGAACACCATTGCCATTACTTTTTGCTGCGGTGCAGTTTGCCTGCCTGCCCTCCATCGCCAATCCCTCCCGCACCACTCACCATGTGGATTCCCCCCACCCCCCAAAGCTCGTGGTGGCCAGATCTGGCCACCAATAAGATCATGATTGCCGGATCTAGCCATCCTTGAGCACGTGGGAAGGTAGGACCAAAGGAAGGTTGTCATCACTATGAGGAGGAGGGCACCGCCGAGGAGGTCACTCCCGTCATGGGGAGAGCGGGACTGCCGAGGCGCCGCCATAAGGAAATCAGCATCGCGGAGGAGAAGGCACCCTCAACGAGGGGCAAGTGTCACGTGCCACTGTCTCGGAAGAGAAAGAAAGCGGGGTGCAAGGCACCTAGGAGAGAAAGAGAGTGAAGGAAGTGAGAGAGGGTGCCTCCGTCGAGTCTGAGAGTGAGAGAGAGAGAGAGTGAGGGGAGGAGAAGGGTGAAGAGATGAGACTTTAGGGTGTCGGTTTTAAACACAAGTTTCTTATATGTAGGTTTTTTTTAAAAAAACTCGGGACATATAACTTGGCAACCTTATATATGTCGGTTTTTTTAAGAACTAGTAGACTAATGGTTATTAATTTTATCCTTATATAGAGGTTCAGATGGATGGGAAGTCATATATGTGCCTTTTAAATAAACTAGCACATATGAGGGTATTCCCTAGAGGTTATGTAGTAGTGATAATTTTATTTATAGTGGTGACAAATCATGGTTATTGTTGTGATGGAGGGAGGGAAAATGAAATTCGATCACTGAAGAGGCATGGAAAAGAAGGTGTAAAAATCTGCTGCTTTAGTTAGTTCTCTTGATAATGAACCATTCTAAGTCAATGATCTACATATGAAAAATTCACAAAGTAGTAATCCCCAAGTCAAATAATTCCTCTCGTCACTTGTCCTATTAACTTCTCCAATAGAATACAAGCCCACTAGACTGCCACCTGGCATATACAATTGATCCCTGCACTGTGCGCTGATGACTTGGCATCTGACTCATCAGATCCGGCTGCTGACGTGTCTATATGCTACTGGATGGCCAAAGATGGGGCAAATGGGGATTGAGAAAGAGATCATGCCTGCATTTTGTTTATGCAATGTTCCATGATTCTATTTGTCCCTCCAAGATTAAAAATACTGATCTCATGGACTCATGGCTACGCATCAATGCTAATGACAGGTCACTAGAAAAAAATTATTAGTACTACTAGAAGGGAGGAGAAAGCAGCATACACTTTTCTTGCAAATATTCTAGATTAGGATAAAACAGAAAGAAGTGTTCTAGATATTGCGATTGGAAGGTTAAGATTTAAGATATGAGTTAGTTGATGAATAGTAAGTTGCATATCTTTTAATCTATAGTATGATGTCCATGTTCTTGGAAGGTAGGGCATATATTCTATATCTAGGGCCCTTTTGATTTGGAGGAAAAATATAGAAATTTTCGGGATTTCAATCCTATTGAAAAATTTCCTATGAAACACTTAAACAAAGAATTGAATCATATTCAATCCTTTGAAATTCCTATGGTATATGGACAATTCTATAGAAATTTTAGAGTAAATTTAGCAAGAGTTTCAACCTCTTGGTAACTTTCCTTTGAGTCTATTTCTCTCATCCAATTTCTTTGTTTTTCCTACGGTTCAATCAAACGGTCATTCTTGTATTTTTCTCACGTTTTGTAATTTTCTGTTTACACTTATATTCCTAACAAAATTCTACGTTTTCTCAATCCTGCGAGTCAAAGGAGCCCTTACTTTTCTTGCAGGGCACATTTAGGTAAAGGGATCGGGAGAAACGGTAGACGAGGATCAGCTAGCAAGTTCGGCAGAAGAGAAGTCAACCCATAGATATTTGATTTATATATAGCTAATTACAGAGCGTTATCTCGAACTTGAAGCATTAACCCTAGAATTTCTTATGGTCAAACGTAGTTTTGACTATGTCACTTATTTTATTATTAGAACCAGGTTTATATATATGGTCTCTGTTTTGAGCTCCACTACTCTCACATGTACCTTGAATAGTGGATGGTGAAAATAAAAGTACGCATATAAAATGCATAAGCATTCAGGTAAATTAAAAGTTGGGCTCCTCTGAAGAACGGCCTGCAAAAGCTGAATTAGTTTACGTGAAATTTGCATGAATAAATCCATGTGAAATCCCTAATTATCGTCTTCAAGGCCCAACTAGAGCCCAACTTATCTTTGGAGCCTGTGAACTTCCCGGGCCAGCCCAGCCCAACTTAGAATTGACATGCACCACGTAGAGTAGCGCAGTTCACTTGGTCGCTTACTCGACCATGTGTCTCATGTGGAGTGATTCGGATTAACACATAATTAATTAAACATTAACTAAAAATTTTAAAAATAAATTAATATGAATTTTTAAAGCTATATTTATATTTTTTTATAATGGAATATAATATTCTGGTCTTTACTCAAAACGAGCTACCGCCAATTATTATAAAGTTACACTCAAAAGAGTGTAGTTCAACAAAACATTAAGAACACGCACTTAAAATAAAAAATAACCCATCTAAAATAAGGAGAGCACGATATTGAAGTTTATTTGTGAATCTCCAATCATAATTGGTAAAAAGTTGTATAACTGTCGTCTCAAGCCTACGGCATGCAATCTTCGTAAACTCGCTATCTTTTATCACACCTTTATAGCTGAACCCAACACCTTTGTATAGAATTTTTAGAAAAAAAAAAGTTTAGCAGTTCAATAAACGTGTACGTAGAAAGGAGTATAGAACACACCCTAATCTATCTAATTTCTAAAGCCAGCTGTATCAAGCTGGTGTCCATATATTTTATTGACACATGGCGTAAAGCAACCGGCGAACAATCGCGTACATCTGTGGAGTCGGAACTCGAGAAAGATCAGGAAAGGGGGAAAAAAGAAGCTAGTGAGCGAGGCAGGTGGGCTAGATATCTAGTTGGGCCCCTGCACCTGGGCCTAGCGCCACATACGCCCATTCCAGTTTGCACAATGGCGCTACAAGTGCACGCCTGTTTACACCTCCTCGTGTCTGTCAACCTGTCGGCATGAGGTGTACAGTAGTAGTTCTATCTCTATGTTTTGACTTTAGTCAAACTCAAACTACTTCAAATTTAACTAAGTTTATAGGTAAATATAGTAATATTTATATTATCAAATTAGTTTTATTAAATTAATAATTAAATATATTTTTATAATAAATTTATCTTGGATAAAAAATATTACTATTTTTTTTATAAACTTAGTTAAACCTGAAGCAGTTTAACTTTAACCAGAGTCAGAAACATCTTGTAACCTGAAAGGAGGGAGTAGCAAATAGCAAGCAAACTCAAACTGCTCCAAGTTTGACTAGATAATATAGGAATATTTACATTATCGAATTAGTTTTATTAAATTAATAATTAAATATATTTTTATAATAAATTTGGTCAAACTCAAACTGCTTCAAGTTTAACTAAGTTTATATAGATAAATATAGTAATATTTACATTATCAAATTAGTTTTATTAAATTAATAATTAAATATATTTTTATAATAAATTTATCTTGGATCAAAAATATTACTTTTTTTATAAACTTACTTAAATTTGAAGCAGTTTAACTTTAACCAGAGTCAAAACATCTTATAACCTGAAAACTGAAAGGAGGGAGTAGCAAATAGCAAGCAAACCAGGTTGAGCCAGCTTCTAACACTATGGTTTATCCCAACAGCAAGCAAGCCATCTCTCCTCAACTAAAAGGGTATGGTAAAACTTGATTATATTGGAGCAAATAACCATGAGACCCAACTTTCGAGAACATAAAATAAATAAGTCCTTTATACACCTCAGAAGTAAAAAAAATATAAAAGCAATTTTGAGCATTAAAATTGTCGGGGTTACGGATAAGGTATACCATCTACCCTTGGATATACGTTGTATACCGATACGGTATACCTACGCGTATACGGATGTTTCCTATATACGTTAAGGAAATCTATCACGTGATAGAAACAGAATCCACACATGGGAGAAGTCCTACTCGGACAAGACTGGGTCGTTACTATATTGTGAGGGGTCCGGTACTTCCAAGTCCTACTTGGAGGTCAACTGATCCGCGATATAAAAGGGACCCCCGGGAGGACCTAAGGCATCGAATCTCATCGCGAACACATCCACCACAGCCTACGAAGCCGGAGCCTACAGGAGCCAAGTCGCCACGTGATCTAGTCGAACCAACTCGACTACGATCTCGTCGGTATCGCCGAGTTCCATTATTCCCTTTGTAACCTGTGGTTTCCATCATATAATCCCATATCAACTGGATTAGGGCTATTACCTATCAAGGGGTCTGAACCAGTATAATTTTTGTCTTCTGTTTGCTTGATGTCGTATTACGTAGATTCTCGTACCAGCGTACCCCAATACCCTCTATATCCGTTCTACGGGTATCCCCCGTCGACAAAAATCACATTCATAATTAATTTGTTATGCAATTACTTCATTTCAATTAAAATATAACATATTCAAATATATCTTCACGATAAAATATGGTAGTTTAATTCGAGGATTTTTGGAATAACACGATTTGCTACACAATAAAACAGAGCTGAAAATTCATCAGAAAGTTTTTATCATAAACTTTATTGAAAATAACATATAAATAGTGTGCATGGTTTATCATAATCTATATTAAAAATAACATATAAATAGTGTACATGGCTATAAAGTAAACGCGCCAATAGGCGCGCTAATTTCTAGTATCCCTGGAGACAAGAGAGAAAATTCACAGTTCTTGTATCTACCATTTTGCTTGAAAGAAAAACTTACCAAGGGGCACCAATGCTTCAATCGTTTGCGAGTAGTTTTCCGAGTTTTAATTAAACTGTAATTATATAATTCGAAGTCATTTATCAAGTATTCTCTATAATAATTGGCTTTGAAATCTTTGCCGAAATGAATTCAAAAGAAAGGAAAACTTGGAAAAAAAAAACACCAATGCTTTGATCGTTTGGTAATGTGGACCTTTAGCCCATCGTCGAGATAAAAGCCCCAGCCCCAAAAAAAAACCGTATCCTTGAACATCACAAGGAAAGCCGAAAGGAAAAAGTACACTGAAGGTCCCTCAACTTGTCATCGAGTTAAAAAACGTCATCAAACCGCAAAACAAAATATCCGGCGTCTCTTAACTAATCAAAACCGGTTATAATAGATCCTTCGGTAATCTTGACCCCCGGTTTTGTCCGACGTGGCGGCTGAATCAGCGTGGGACTCACGTAGACCCCACATGTCAGGATGCCACGTCATCTCTCTCTCCCCCATCTTCTCTCCCTTCCTCTATCTCAGTCTTCTCTGCCGTGGGAGAGAAGGAGGGCAGCGTTGCGACGGCGGCTGCAGCGGGGAAGCACGACGCCTCCGAGGCCTACGGCGGTGTTGTAGCAGAGGGTCACCATCGCTCCTCTATATTCGGCCCAAAACACTGTAGAGGAAGAGATTGAGTTAGAATAGTATCCGAGTGGCGAATGGTCATTCGAACAGGGAAACGGTAAAATGTTGTTCGAGTTGGAAAACACTATTCGAGTCGGAAAATACCGTTCGAGTAAATTCTTGTCACTAAATCTCATTATCCGTTTTGAATATTTCCTGAGTTAACAACAGGTCAGCTACCGGATAAGTCGGAAAGGGTGGTCGAGCTGGAAAAGACTATTTGCCATGGAAAAGACCCATGGTGGTGGAAAAGACTCTTGATCATGAAGAAGGCAATTTGGACAACAAAGATGCCAAGAAAATATTCCCAAGGACCACTCAACCACTTCATCCACCTGGCACCAAAAGACTATAATGACCTCCATAATGTACCAAAATGCCCTTAGGGTTAGCTGATATAGCAAGGGCATGATTGTAATTTCATGTGGGCCCAACAAAGGGCGCAATTGTAATCTCACATGTAAAGCTGTGAACTATATAAAGCAGACGAAAAGCTTGTAGGAGGCAGGATATCTTGAAATACTGAAGATCTTGGCACTTAGTGTGTGTATTCGTTTGGTATTCGGGCTCATTTCTCAGGATAGGCGGGAAAAGGGTGTTTTCCCGTCTATCCCCAGTCTTGTCCGTGACCTTGGGTCACGACAGTGGCGCAGTCCGTGGGGACGTGTAGTCTCCTTGGAGTGGTCTTGAATACTAAATGAAATGTTCCCAAAGGCAAAAGTCAGTGCCAATCCACTATACCGACACTTTTGCAAGCGTAGCAGCAGCACTTGAAAGAGAGTGGGAAGAAATGACTAGACAATCAGCACAAACCGGAGTGGAGAAAGCAATGCTAGGAGGAAAAACTGCCGGTCCAACAAGAGAAGAAACAAGGGAAAACCCGCCAAGTGAAGTAGAGCTCGCCGAGATGGTGCATGCACAAGGGGCTGTTATGGTGAACAGAGAACAATATGAAGAACTACAAAGAGAATTGCAATCAAACCATGGGAGCAGGAGGATCTGGCAGAGAGACAGAGACATTAAACACTGATGAAGGTCAACCGAATCGAGTCAGGAAAGAGACCCAAAGAAATGTTTGAAATGTGGAAAAAGAGAATCCCCAAGTAGGGAATGCTCCAGTTGATAAGCCAACGCAAGAAGTTCCTCAAAACCAACTTCCCACTCAAATCCCACAATCTGTTCAAAACCAACTTCCCACTCAGATCCCACAATTTGTTCAAAACCAACTTCCCACCCAAATTCCGCAATCCACCCAAACCTTGCAAACTACTCAAAATCTATCTTCCATTCAAACCCAACAGCTCATACAACCACAGTTTTACTACCAGACCCATTTTCCTCAAAACCAAATCCCCCAAACCCAAACCAACATTCCACAAATGCAAATTCCACGTATTCAAATCCCTCAAGTACAAACACGCCAAGCCAATATACCTTACATACAAGCATCACATGATCAGACAATGCAAAACCCTAACCAACAGCATCAAGCCTTTCCCTCTTTTCACTCACAACAACCAGAAACAACACAAGAGCAATACTACATTCCGCAAATGCCTAATCCAAACATAACCCAGTCTGCCACCCAATTCCCCAACCACATAGGCCAGTTCGCATCAACACAATCCTATTTTCAACTGACGAGAGCAATCGATACCTAGAGCCCCCTGAGCCAAAATCTACAAATGGCACCTTGGCCAATACATTTCAAGTAACATCACAAAGTACAAAGGTGATACAGATCCAAATGAGTATTTGAGGGTGTATGAGATGGCAGTAGAAGAGGCCGGAAGAGATGACACAACGAAAGCAAAGATACTTCTAACCATGCTAGAAGGAGTGGCATTGTCGTGGTATACCACCATTCCCCCTATGACAATCTACTCATGGGAGCATATGAGAGATACTTATCGAGCAGGTTTCATTGGTGTATATGAAGAGCCAAAAGAAGCAAACGATCTATACGCCATGAAGCAAATGCCGGGAGAAACCTTGAGAAGTTTTATGGTAAAATTTTCAAAAATAAGGTGTCAGATCAGGCAGGTAGATGATGAGATGCTCATAGCATCAGCAAAAAGAGCTTTGTTGTCTAGCCCTCTTCGTTTCGATCTTGCAAGGAATAGGCCAAAGACAGCAAAGGACCTATTTGAAAGAATGGAAAGTTTTGCAAGAGGAGAAGAAGATGAGCTAAGGGTGCAAGCAGAAGAGGCTGCATTGTTGGGAAAGAAGCAGACAAAGAACAAGCAAGTTTCTTTAGGAGAAGAACAAAAAGCAGAAAACATTGCAAAACCATGGAAAAAAATTCAAGAACGATTACAAGCAAGATCAGAAAAAACAAGTAAACTTCATTGGAGATGACTCAAATAATGGAGAAAGAAAAGGGAAGAGACAATGGGAAAACACTCGTGGAGGAAGAAACAATTGGGGGCAATCTGCAAGAGGCCGAGGACAATGGTGGAATTCTGGCAAAGGTAGAGGACGATGGTGGAATAATGACAGAAGCGGAGGAAAAGAATATCAGCCTGATCATAGCAAGTTTTGTAAAGCACATGGTCCAGGTGGTTACTCTATGGAAGAATGCTATAGCAAGTTTTGCCAAATTCATGGTCCAGTAGGCCATTCCACTGAAGAATGTAGGCACATGGCTTATTTAGTGGAAAAGCATGTCAGTCGATATGAGAACAAGTATGAGGGGGCCCGAGATCAGCGAGGGCAAAATGCTATAGAAGCACCACAAGTCATGAAAATAGAAGCAATCGAAGAAGCTCCAAAAAGGGTGATAAATGCCATAACAGGAGGCTCTTCTTTGGGAATTGAGTCAAAAAGACAAAGAAAAGCATATATGAGACAAGTAAATCATGTAGGGACAAGCTATCAGTCAAATCCACCAGTTCATTCGAAGACAGTAATTTCCTTTGGACCTGAAGATGTGGAAGGAATACTTTTCCCCCACCAAAACCCTTTGGTGATCTCAGTGGAAATAGCACAATGCGAAGTTCAAAGAGTTTTGGTTGATGGAGGAAGCTCAGCGGATGTGCTATTCTACGATGCTTTCAAAAAGATGCAAATACCCGAAGACAGATTGACAAGTGCAGGAGTGCCTCTGCAAGGTTTTGGTGGACAACAAGTACATGCAATTGGGAAAATACCTTTGCAAGTAGTTTTTGGGAAAGGCAACTATGCAAGAAAAGAGGAAATAGTGTTTGATGTGGTAGACATGCCGTATCACTATAATGCGATACTCGGAAGATCAGCAATCAATATCTTCGAGGCAATAATACATCACAATTATATATGCATGAAACTTCCTGGACCAAGAGGAGTGATAACAGTCCGAGGTGGCCAGTTGGCGGCAAGAAAGTTTGAGCTTCAAGGAACGCCAAATGTTAAAGGAGTCCATGTCGTTGATCAAAAGCATGGAGAATACTCTAAGTTGCAGAAACCAGTTCCTGAAGGGAAAACTAGGAAAGTACAGTTAGATGATGATGATCCTGGAAAATACATTTTGTTAGGAGAAAATCTGGAAAAGCATGTTGAGGAGGAAATCTTGAAAGTAGTAAAAGCAACATGGATGTCTTTGCTTTGTCACTAGAAGAACTGAAAGGGGTAGATAGAAGCCTGATCGAACATAACTTGGCAATCAAGCAAGAGTACAAGCCAAAAAAGCAAAAATTAAGAAGAATGTCAACAGACAGGCAGCAAGCAGCAAAAGTGGAGCTCGAGAAATTGCTCAAGGCAAAAGTGATAAGAGAAGTGATGCATCCTGAATGGTTGGCTAATCCAGTACTGGTGAAAAAGGCAAATGGAAAGTGGAGAATGTGCATTGACTTTACAGATCTCAACAAAGCATGCCCAAAAGATGATTTTCCATTGCCAAGAATAGACCTATTAGTAGATGCTACAGCTGGCTGCGAGTTGATGAGTTTCTTAGATGCATACTCCGGTTATCATCAAGTTTTTATGATGAAGGAAGATGAAGAGAAAACATCGTTCATCACTCCGTTTGGAACTTACTGTTTCATTTGAATGCCATTTGGTTTAAAGAATGCAGGAGCAACTTTTGCAGGGTTAATAGGCAAGGTATTGGCAAAGCAGTTAGGCCGCAATGTAGAAGCTTATGTGGATGACATTGTGGTGAAAAGCAAACAGGCGTTCACTCATGGCAAAGACCTGCAGGAAACATTCGAGAATTTAAGAAAATATTCAGTCAAGCTTAACCTGGAAAAGTGTGTTTTCGGGGTAAGAGCAAGAAAGTTGCTTGGTTTCTTAGTGTCCAAGAGAGGCATAGAAGCAAATCCCGACAAGATCGCGGCGATTAACCAAATGGAGCCACCAAAAAACACTAGGGAAATGCAAAGGCTAACAGGAAGAATGGCTTCTTTGAGTAGATTTCTTTCTAAATCTGCAGAGAAAGGTTTGCCTTTTTCAAAACCCTAAGAGGGGCAAACTCATTTGAGTGGACAGCTGAGTGCCAGAAAGCTTTTGATGATTTGAAGACATACTTACAGAATATGCCAACTTTAGCAAGTCCACAGAAAGGTCAACCTTTGCTAATGTATGTAGCGGCAACACTAGTGACAGTAAGCGTAGTCTTAGTGCAAAAGAAAGAAAACAAGTAGATGCCATTTTACTTCGTATCAGAAGCTTTACAAGGGCCAAAGACAAGGTACACAGAAGTGGAAAAGTTGATTTATGCAATTGTGATGGCTTCAAGAAAGTTGAGACATTACTTCTTATCACATGACATAACAATACCGTCAACATACCCGATAGGAGAGGTATTGACAAATAAGGAGATAGCAGGAAGGATTGCAAAATGGGCAATGGAACTTCTACCATTTGATTTGAAGTATACCTCGAGAATAGCTATAAAGTCACAAGTTCTAGCGGATTTTTTTGGCAGAATGGACTCCCAATGAGGTGGACAAAAGGGAAGAAGATGAAAAACCATGGATAGTATACTCTGATGGAGCATGCAATGCCACTGGTGCAGGGGCAGCAGCGCTTGTAAAAACACCGATGAAGCAAACACTCAAATATTCTGCAAAGCTAGTTTTCCCATCAACAAACAACACAGCAGAATACGAAGGAGTTTTATTAGCCATGAGAAAGGCAAGAGCACTAGGGGCTTGACGATTGATAATCAAAACTAATTCAAAGCTGGTGGCAGGTCACTTTTCCAAAACATTTGAAGCAAAAGAAGAGACAATGGCAAAGTACTTGGAAGAAGCAAGGCTGAATGAAAAGCACTTCCTTGGGATAATAGTAAAAGCTATAACAAGAGAAGAAAATGGGGAAGCTGATGAGCTTGCGAAAGCAGCTGCCACAGGCCAACCATTGGAGAATTCATTCTTTGATGTGTTAATTCAACCAAGTTATGAGAAAAGAGAAGTGGCAAACATACAAGGCGAGATAGATTGGAGAGAGCCAATTCTGAAGTATTTGGTTAGTGAACAACTTCCAGAAAAGGAAGAAGAAGAAAGAAGAATACAGTTCATGTCAAGGAAATACAAGGTGATAGAAGGGCAGTTGTACAAAAGTGGAGTCACTACTCCTTTGCTAAAATGTGTAACAAGAGAAGAAGGAATGAAAATGGTGGTAGAAATACATGAAGGGTTGTGCGGAGCCCATCAAGCACCAAGGTCAGTTGCATCGAAGGTGATAAGACAAGGAATATATTGGCCTACGATCATTAAAGACACAGAGAAGTACATTAAGACATGTAAGGCATGCCAAAAATTTGGTGCAACATCAAAAGCACCACCAAGAGAGTTGCGACCAATTCCCCCAGTTTAGCCATTTTACAGATGGGGAATAGATATAGTAGGTCCTTTACCAAGAGCAAAAGGAGATTTACGTTTTGTCATTGTGGCAATTGAGTATTTCTCAAGGTGGATTGAAGCAGAGGCAATAGCATGAGTCACATTTGCTTCGGTACAGAGGTTCGTTTGGAAGAATATCATATGCCGATTTGGAATACCAAAGGAGATAGTGTGTGATAATGGGAAACAATTCGAGTCAGGGAAGTTCAAAGACATGTGTAAAGGTCTTAACCTGCAAATCAACTTTGCTTCTGTGGGTCATCCTCAAACAAATGGTGCTGTTGAAAGAGTGAATGGGAAAATAATAGAAGCCATAAAGAAAAGGCTGGAAGGTTCTGTCAAAGGAAAATGGCCAGAATATCTGTTGTCAGTCCTTTGGGCTTTAAGAACGACAGTTGTTCGATCAACTGGCATGACTCCATTCAGGCTAGTATATGGAGATGAGGCAATGCCACCGAGCGAGGTGGGAGCAAATTCACCTCGAGTTGTGTTTGATCAAAAAGATGAAGAAGGAAGGGAACTCACCTTAGAAATGCTAGACGAGATAAGAGTGGAAGCATTAAACAAAATGGCACAAAGCACAGAAGGAACCAAAAGCTATTACAACAAAAAAGTGAAAATCAGGCAAATAGAAGAAGGTGATTTGGTCCTCAAGAAAACACTCAATGAAGTGGCTGTTGGAAAGTTGGAATCGAAATAGGAAGGACCATTCATAGTAAAAAGGAAGTTAGAAACATGAGCATACAAGCTGGCACACCTCGATGGAGAAGAGTTAAAGCACACTTGGAATGCTATTTCCTTGAAGAAATTCTATGTGTAGAGAGAGAGAGAGAGAGAGAGAGAGAGAGAGAGAAAGAAAAAAAAAGAAAAAAGGAAAACATGTTGCTCGAAGTGTACAAAACCGACCACCTTGTAAGATTCTCTTGTCTTCTCGATGTTAATACATATAAACAGGACGTAGGGTTGTTATCCATAATGGAGGCTCAAACATGTATAAAAAACTTGTCTTGTGTGTTTGTGAATGTGAGAAAACCCTCCGAACGCTTTGGAGAGGAAAATCAAGCTCAATAGCAAATCGAGAAAACACTCCGCATGCTTCGGAGATAAAAATCAAACTCGATAGCAAATCGAGAAAATCCTCCGCACGCTTCGGAGAGGAAAATCAAACTCGATAGCAAATCGAGAAAACACTCCGCACGCTTCGGAGAAAAACTAAACTCAATAACAAATCGAGCAAATCCTACGCGCCAAGTTTTACCTTCGCTCAAAAACCTAACGATGAGTCGCTCCAACACTCTTATCCGATTAGCGAAAAGTGGAAAATCCACGCGACGAGGTAAAGCGTGATTTCGACCTCGTCACTTCTTTGAAAGGTAAGGACAGTGGTTTTCGAACAAGTTTTACCTTCGTTCAAAAACCTAACGATAAAACGCTCGAACACTCTTATCTGATTCGAGCGAAAAGTGGAAAATTCACACGACGAGGTAAAGTGTGAATTCGACCTCGTCACTTCTTTGAAAGGTAAGGAGGACGGCGGTTTTCGAACAAGTTTTACCTTCGTTCAAAAACCTAACGATAAAACGCTCGAACACTCTTATCTGATTCGAGCAAAAAGTGAAAATTCACGCGACGAGGTAAAGTGTGAATTTGACCTCGTCACTTCTTTGAAAGGTAAGGAGGACAGCGGTTTTCGAACAAGTTTTACCTTCGTTCAAAAACCTAACGATAAAACGCTCGAACACTCTTATCTGATTCGAGCGAAAAGTGGAAAATTCACATGACGAGGTAAAAAGCGAATTTTGACCTCGTCACTTCTTCGAAAGGTAAGGAGGACGGCGGTTTTCGAACAGATTTTACCTTCGTCCGAAAACCAAAATGATAAAATGCTCAAATAATCATATCTGATTCGAGTGGAAAGTGCGAATTACACATGACGAGGTAAAAAGCGAATTTCGACCTCGTCACTCCTTCGAAAGTTGAGAAGGTTGGAAGTTTTCGAACAATTCTCTACCTTAGTTATCTTGAATCGAAAAAGTTTTCGGAAGAAATTTTATTGAAGATCACACGACAAATTTACATCTGATTCCCTGTTAAAAAAGGAAAAGAAGAAGGAAAAATGACATTGAGAGGAGAACGCATTCCTGTGTAAGGGACAATTGAGTAGTGCCTTTTCCATATTCTAAGTTGACGCTCAGATGGTCTAAAAGTTTGCCAAAAATTAATGCTACTCGAAGCATTATTCGAACGTTGTTTTCTAAACTCGACAACGAAGTCACGCAAACTACCATCTCGATGTTCTCTTTGCCATTGGAAAAAATTTAAAAGAAAAAATACAAGTGTCATCGTAATGTATTTCCTTTTCTTCATCATCACAATTAGTTGCTTGAGGAAAAAGCAACTTCTCGTGTGTTCGAAATGCTATGTGCTTCACATTTCGAGTTGAACGACATTTGTTGCATTGAACCACAACTTTTCGGTTCAAATAAACCTGCATCCCCGACAAAGACGAAATGATGGTGAAGCACAGGCATATAGAGAAAATAGCTAGTGATACCCAAGCATATTTAGAATATACACAAATAAGTTTTCGATCATAATAGGTTCGATCAAGCAAAATAATAGTACTTTCAACCACATCTAGTGTTCTCCCAGTTAGTTCTCCCAAAAAAACTTCACACCTGCGAGTCAGATCTGTGAGCGTCACCACCGTCGTCTGGTTGACTCGAAGAGGATTGTGCGGTGTGTGAGCTCGAAGCCAACGATGCTCGGAGAGAAGCAAGGGTATCTTCATACCCTCTCTTTTTCCAATACCAAACTTGAAAAGCTTTGACGACAGATCGAACTACCGCACGGTGTTGAGCAAACTTTGACTCATCGCCAAGTAAGTCAGTGATGGACGCCTTTAAACCAGAGAAATGGTCACATTTGCTCGAAAGAAGACTAGCCGATAAAGCCTCGGCGGAGATCTTTGAACAACGAGAGGCGAAGGGCGCAATTCCATCAACTAAACCAATCGAAGATTCTTCGACCCAATTAGCAAGAGCAGACAAGATACTATCATCGGCCGGAAGGCTAACATTAGCTCCAAGTTTCTTCACAACGTCTTGAACCATTTTGCAACTCTCCAAAAGCTTCGAACGACAATCTTCGAGCTCTTTCAAGAGGGAGGAAATTTTCTCCTCTTGGTTCAGACGAGCCAGTTCGAGCTGCTTGTTGTCCTTTTCTGAAGCGGCAAGTTGCTCTTTTAGTTTATCTACAGAAATGGCTCTTTCCCAAGAAACCTCTTGGTGGTCAATCACTGACTGTTCGAGGATTTTTATGCGGGCATGAAGTTTTTTATTCTCTTCGATGAAAGACCTTTTCTCATCGATCAAACCCTTTTTGTCGCTGCTAAGTTTTCGAACAAGATCGGCAGCAACCTGTTTCTCATTCGAGACACGCTCGACTTCGCAGCGGAGAAATTCTCGATCCTTCTCGAGTTTAGCTATGCGTTTGAGCGATTTCTTCCGCCGGGCACATATTGCTGTGAGTGCTTTCATGGCAACGCCACGTTGAAGCCGAGCGATGGTCGAAGTCTAAAAACAAAAGCAAAGAGAACTATGAACAACATAGAAACGAAGTAATAAAACCATCAGTTCGAGCAAAATAGGAAAAGAATACCTGAGCAGCAGAGACATCAAGCGCAGCCCAGGAAGACATAAGATCGTTTTCCTCGACAAACTCCTTCTCCAGTTCGGGAGTGATGAGTATTTTCTAGCTCATCCCCAACAGAACCGAGCGAGTGGCGATATTTCAAGTCATTTATGCAAAAATTCGAACCGGGATGGCTATTTTCCCCCAAATCGGAGAAATTAGGTAGTCCCATCAGCCATCGACCATCCTTTGCGCATCGCTCGCTAAATCCGCCGAGAACATCTTGGATTAGCTGGGGGGAAGGAGTTGATAGAAAGGGAGGGGAATGTATTTCGGCATCCTTCTTCTCAACTTGGTCAGTTCGAACAGTTTCTTCGACAATTTTCTTCCCATTCTCTAAGTCTTGAGCTATCTGAGCTGAAGTTTGAAGTTCAATAGTGGGAGACTTGTCACCACTACAGAGAATATTGCTCGAATCAATTGCTCGAACTAGATTAGCTTCGACATTTTTCTCAACCACTGTTGCAGCCGATGCAAGCACATCCAAAGGGGCGACAGCACTAGCAGGCGCGGCAAGGCTGGCGTCAGCTCGAAGGGGAGTGATGCTTATAGCACAAACGTCAACTAGAATGTTGTCTTCGTCAAGCTCATCATCACTGTCGACAACAATCTGAATCCTCTTTGAGCTCGGTCCAGGAAGGGAACTGCTAGGACTAATTTTCCTCTTTAAGACACTTGGAGCAGCTTGGGGACGGCCGAGGCAATTTCCTCATCTGACGACGAATCCGAGTCATCGCTCGAGCTGTCACTCGAGTCATCATCGCTGCTCGAGCTACCTTCGCCGGTTTCATTCCCCTCATTTTCCTCATTCTCCACATGCTCTTCATTCCCATCGTTGCCTTCGTTATCTGTATTTCCTTCATTTTCTTCAACTTCAGCATCGTCTTCATCAGAAGACGATTTCCTCGCAGCCTTCTTCTTTTTCTTCTTCTTGCCCGAGTCAGGAACAATCTCAGGATGAACTCGAGCAGGGATATCGAGTCCAAGGGCGGACATCACTCGATTCATCCTTAAACCATTTTGCAAGGATTGGTACTTCGTGTGCTCATCTTTGGTATAAGGACCAAGATATGTCCGGCAAGGGTGGACAATGTCTGCAGGAATAACTGCTGTAGCAAACAAAAAACATACATAAGTACAAAACACTCAAAGGAAATTGTTCGAACTTAATAAACAATATGAATGTGTTTGACCGAAAGAAAAAATGAAAACTTACTATTCGGATCAACCTCAAAGGGAGGCAAAGTCGAAGCGGCTTCTCTTGGCACTTGTCCTAAGGGAACAGTCCACTCGGCTGTGAGTGGCTGAATGCCAAGGCAAACAAATTCTTCCACCAAGTCTCGAACGCTGAACTTTGAGACAAGTTCTTTCATTCGAGAGCGAATAGCAAGAAAATCCACTGTAAGAGCCGCTGGCGGTTCGACTGTAACCTTAGCGGTCTTGCAAGACAAAGTGAAAGGACACTCTTTGTCAGTAAGAAGGTTGGCAGGGATCTGATGGTAAAACCACCTAGACTGCCATTTGTTCCCCCATTTAGTTCGAATGGCGGGCACGGCTGGCCAAGGGCATCCATGCTTTGAATGGAGGGAGAAGTTGAGACAACCGAACTTGGAATTTTGCTTGGTGTAGCGGCGGATGCTATGGAAATATGCAAACTCCTCGGCACGAGGATTCCAGCCACAACTCCGAATCATCCATTGGGAGTAAGTTGTGGGAATTCGAGTTTGAATATCTTCAACACTTCAATCAGAAAGGGGCTGCATGGAAACCTAAAGCCGGCCTCAAAGAAACCTTCGAAAACTAGTGTGTATCCAGGCTTAGGAGAAGGATCAGATTCGCCAACAGGTCGAACTAGGGATTTCCGGTTCAAAATGACCCCATTTTGAACAAGGTCATTCAAATGCTTGTCTTTGATGGCCGAAGGGCCCAAGACAATTCCACTTCTCTCGGGTTTTTCGACCTTCTTTGATTTGCCCTTCTTGGTTGCTTTATGCTTATCTTTTCCCATCGCGGAGAAGAGTAGTCAAGAGAAAAAGATGTCTTCGACCGAAAAGGGTGTTTTCCGAGCAAAGACAAAGATTCGAGTCAGTACAGGACGGCACAGTCGCCGGTTGAAAGCGACCCTTGCGGACCTTACATAGGTCTGGGGGGTGGGGGTCGCGGCTGTAAGCGGGCATGAACCCCGAAGCGGCGCTTCACCTTCCAACCATCCAATACAAAGCTGACACGTGGCACACATTCAAGCATCATAATAAATGTGCATATTCAATACATAAAGAATATGTATACACATAATAAATAATATATATATATATAATAAACAAATAAATGCATAATGATTAACAAGAATAACCACCTTCGAACTTCAAATTTTTATGTCCTAGTGTTTTTTTCGACCGAATAGGAGGACGGTTGTTCTCCCCTAGCTTTTGATTCGAACACGGTTTCGGCCGAAAACACACATCGCCCTTACTCGTGAGGGGCTTGTTGTAGCAGGGGGTCACCACCGCTCCTCTATATTTGGCCCAAAACACTGTAGAGGAAGAGATTGAGTTAGAATAGTATCCGAGTGGAAAATGGTCGTTTTAGTAAATTCTTGTCACTAAATCTCATTATCCGTTTTGAATATTTCCTGAGTTAACAACAGGTCAGCTACTGGATAAGTCGAAAAGGGTGGTCGAGCTGGAAAAGAATATTTGCCATGGAAAAGACCCGTGGTGGTGGAAAAGACCCTTGGTCGAGGAGAAGACCCATGGTGGTGGAAAAGACTCTTGATCATGAAGAAGGCAATTTGGACAACAAAGATGCCAAGAGAATATTCCCGAGGACCACTCAACCACTTCATCCAGCTGGCACCAAAAGACTATAATGACCTCCATAATGTACCAAAATGTCCTTAGGGTTAGCTGATATAGCAAGGGCATGATTGTAATTTCATGTGGGCCCAACAAAGGGCGCAATTGTAATCTCACATGTAAAGCTGTGAACTATATAAAGCAGACAAAGGCTTGTAGTAGGCAGGATATCTTGAAATACTAAAGATCTTGTCACTTAGTGTGTGTGTTCATTTGGTATTCGGGCTCATTTCTCAGGATAGGTGGGAAAAGGGTGTTTTCCCGTCTATCCCCAATCTTGTCCGTGACCTTGGGTGACGACAGGCGGAGGCCAGCGAGCGACTGAGCGAGCGAGACACAACAGAGGCGCGGGGAGGCCGGCGAGCTCCTCCCATGTCCAAATCCGCCGTCGCCAGCGAGCTCCACCATGTGGAAAGAGAGGAGGCAGGGTGGCCGCAGTCGTCGGCGAGGAGCTCGAAGGCGGGGTCCCAGAGGAGGCGGTGGCTCGGTAACTACCGCCTCGCCCAGCTCCTCCCCCGCGGCAGACCGCCGCCGTTCCGCTCCGCCGGCTGCCGAGCGCTCACCCGCCTGCTGCCACCGCCGCTCCGCTCCGCCCTCCGCCACGCACTCGCTCACCACCGCCCGTTGCTACTCTCCCTAGCAAAGAGAAGGGAAAAAAAAAAGAAGAGAAAAACGAAAGAAAGGGGAAAGACAGGATGCTCCGCGTTGCCGGTGCTGCCACCACCGCCACCGCGTCGTCGACGTTCGCCGGACCTCCTCTCCCGCCACGCCCCGTCGGTCTCCTCCCCACCTGTCGGCTGGCCTGCGAGAGAAGAGAGAGAGAGAGGAGGAGGAAGGGAGAGAAGAGGGCAAAGAGAGAGATGATGTGGCATCCTGACATATGGAGCCCACGTGGGTCCCACGCTGATTTAGCTGCCACGTCAGACAAAACTAGGGTCAAAACCACGAAAAGATTTATTGTGACCGATTTTGATTAGTTAAGAGACATCGGATATCTGATTTCACGATTTGTGGACGTTTTTTTAACTTGATGACAAGTTCAGGGACACTCGGTTTACTTTTTCCAAGCCGAAACCAACCATACTATTCACACCATAGCTGCAATATCACTGTAGCCGTGTTTAGTTCCAAAGCCAAATTTTTTTAAGTATACGGATACACATTTTAAACATAGACTAATAACAAAATAAATTATAGATTCCGCCTGTAAACTGCGAGACGAATTTATTAAGCCTAATTAATCTATCATTACTAAATATTTACTGTAGCACCACATTGTCAAATCATGGCATAATTAGGCTCAAAAGATTTGTCTTACAATTTACATGCAAACTGTACAATTAATTTTTTTGTTCACATTTAATGCTCCATGCATATGTCCAAATATTTGATGTGACTAAATTTTAAAAGTTTGAAGGTAACTAAACACAGCCTATAGCCTATATCAGCCTATATCACAAAAACATGTGTACAGGAATGTGTGCAGCGATTAAATTTGTACAAAACTACAAATTAAAACACCACAATTTTAAAAATGTACAGATCTGATACTAATTTTATTGTAAAAGTACAACTTTTATAGTTCTTTGATAACTTCCCCGTTAAATCTATAGATTTTTAATACGATGCCTTAAAATCCGTACTTTTCAAAAAAAATTGTTAAATTTAGGCCATGTTTAGTTTTCAAAAAGCTTTTCCCAAAAACATCACATTGAATCTTTGTACACATGCATGAAGCATTAAATACAGATAAAAACAAAAACTAATTGCACAGTTAAGGAGGAAATTGCGAGACGAATCTTTTGAGCCTAAGTGCTACAGTACCCACATGTACTAATGACAAATTAATTAGGCTCAAAAGATTCATCTCGCGGTTTCCATGCGAGTTATAAAATTAGTTTTATCATTCGTGTCTGAAAACTCCTTCTGACATCCGGTCAAATGGTCGATGTGACATCCAAAAATTTTCATTTCGCGACCTAAAGCCTTACTCGAAAAGGAAGAAATTTTCAATGTTTTTAGGAAAAAAAAAAGAAAGAAACGTCTGGATTTCTTTTACACGAAAATCCGTCTGTAGTATTAGGTGCCACCGCTAACCCTAGCCCCTCAGACGGCTCCCCCTTCCGCCGCCGATCCACCACCCAACCAACCGCCGCCGCCGCCGCCGGCGAAATGCGCACCACCGCGCCCTCCTCGAAGGCCGCCACGTTCCTGCCCCTCTCGGCCTCGGCCCCGACCTCGCCGCCTCCACGCCGCCGGCTTCGTCCCCCTCGAAGCCCGCCGCGCCGTGTCGACGACGTCGATCCCCTCCCCAACCACCGCGACGACGCTTCGCTCTCCTCCTCCACCGCCGGCGGCGGCGGAATGCGCGTTGCCGCGTCCTCCTCGAAGGCCAGCGCGACCACCACCACCTTGCCCACCGGCTCTGGCCCTCCGCGGCGCCTCCAGGTTCGCCCTCCTCGAAGCCCGCCGCGCCGAGTCGATCCCCTCCCTGACCACCGCGACGCTTCGACCTCCTCCCCGCCCGCCGCCGCCGCCGCCGCGGCGTCGCCACCCTGGGCAGCCGCGCCGCGCCGGCCCCGCTGGCCGCGCGGCGTGGCCCTCCTCGCGAGCGCCGCCGCGTCTTCTTCTTCCCCGGCTGCCATTGCTCCTCAGCAGGTATTTTCCTTTTTATTGATTTCTGCTGCTGATTTGAATATTCGAAAAAAAAAGGTTCGTATCAATGGTCGTGAGTTGTAGTGCTGATTTGATTTATCCAAAATATTATGAGCTCGAATATCTGTAAATGCTGTTGCTTCGATGTTCTTCATGTCTAGTACACACCATTGCTTTGATAGAGTTCGTATTTTCTTTTTCTTTTCTTTTTTTTTTTTTTTGCGGGGAGCTCCTATTTTTATTGATTTGCAGACCAACCGTTTATGCAAATGGGGCAATATTGGTACCAGGCTACTAGCTCCATGTTCATGTCTATAAAGATTAAAAGATTATGCAATGAATGAGGAGATACAAGTTTATGCCAGTAGTAAGTTTGTATGACTTTTTTTTTTCTCGAAAAGGCGTAAGTTTGTATAACTTGACTGCTGTATTAGTTGCACAAACTGGGAGCATTGTAATTCGGGCATCCTTAGGGCTTGTTCAATTCAATTGCCATCCCATTCCAAAAGGATTGTTGGTATACTCGCCCTTAGCAGTGCGCATTTGCTGGTTTCTATGGGGAAGTTCTGGTTTAGCAGTTTTTATGTTTTTGCATGTGTCTTGCTTTCTTCTGACCCTGATTGTCAATCAGCCCGTGTTGTGTGTATGAATGTGTTCATGACTTCATTCTGTTATTGATCGCTATTAGACCTTCTATCCAATATTGGACTTTGCTTTAACATGATTTGTGGATGCCAATGTACTGGTATTATTTCTGTAAATTTCCCATAAATTTTCTTCTAACTACTTGATGGTTGGTTTGTTAGAGCATGCATTTTCTTGTAACATTATTTTTTTCTTGTAATATTTAATTATACAAGGTTTGAGTTTTTTAAGTACTTTAAGCATGTCCCTGGCCATACAAATCTCTGCTATGCGGACCTGTTTCTAAGCTAGATGAAGGTATTACTCTTGTAGAAGCAAACTACATGTAGGCTCTGTTCGTTTGCCTGGGTTGGGAACCCATCCTTCCGGCACGGAAAACAGAGCAGTCTATTAGTACGCGATTAATTAATTATTTGCTAATTTTTTAAAAAAAATGGATCAATATGATTTTTTAAGCAACTTTCTTATATAAACTTGCAAAAAAACATACCGTTTAGCAATTTGAAAAGCGTGCGTGCGGAAAACGAGGATGGGGAGTTGAGAACCTTGACATACGAACATAGCCGTAGTCATGTAGAGTTTCAGATTTCATAAGAATGGTTTCTTTTCTCAACAACATTAGCAACTAGCTAAAAAGATAATTGCCATATACAGTTGCTTTTATTGTGCACATCGATCTGTTCCTAGCACCAAAATTTGAGTTAATTTGATGTCCCTTTATTTTTTGCAAAGGCGGTGTCTAGAGATGAACAAGATTCATTGCCAACATCATCACCTCAACCAGATGTACGAGATTCGCAGCCAGCATTATCACCTCAACCAGATGAACCGAGGCCAGAGAAGCGAAAGCGAGGTGGCCGAGGTCGAAATAAAATGCCCAAGGGTCGATACACCATCACTCATGTCACTGACGATGGTCAGCCTATGTTGCCTAAAACTGCAGTGTCAGCATTCCGGAGAGCATGCAGTGTAATTGGAAGGTCAAAGATCAAAATAACCTACAAGGACTGGAAAAAAGTACCAAACACTGAGAAAACGGTACTATGGGAGACTATGAAAGGAATGTTTGAGATCCCTGAAAGTGCCCATGACAGTGTGCAAAGACAAGCATTGCTTAAGATTGGCAAGGTATGGAAGAACTTCAAGAGTGAGCTTTACAAGAAATACGTGAAACAAGATCGGACACCCTTCCATGACAAGGAACTCGCACACTTGCGGGATCAATGGAATGAGTTTGTACAGAGATGCCAGACGCCAGAATTTCTGCATCAGAGTGAGGTAAACAAGGCTCTCTCGGCATGCAATACTCATCCTCACAGACTGGGCACTGGTGGCTATGTGGGCAAATCCTTTCAATGGGCAAGGGAGGATGAGGAAGCAGCTCAGCTGAGTCGGCCCACTCCATTTGCAGACATCCCAGTACAGCGGGCTCGGAATTGGGTACGGGCAAGGGCAATCACCACTTCTGATGGCAGCATCTCCTTTGCAAATACCGAGACTGAGCAGGTTGCTCAAAGGGTCCAACAACTTGCCGAAGAATCTCTTCAAGGGTCTTTTCAGTCATGTAGAGAAAAGGACATACTAACTGAGGCCCTAGGAACCAAAGAACACCCAGGTCGCACACGAGGCCTCGGAGCTACAGTTCCATGGAAGGCGGGATTCACTGACAATTCTGATTTGTACAAGAAACACAGGAGAAGCAAAGGCGAGTGCGAAGAAACCAACGTAGCACAGCTCAAAAAGGAGATATATGATGAATTAGCAGCAAAAATAGATAGTGAAGTTGAAGAGAGATTACAGCAGGCCCTTAATCAGAGGTCGGTAGCCTCCCCCGTGGAACCCAGCCCCAACACAATTCAGGACTCGGTAGTCTCCCCCGTCCCCGTCGAACCCAGCCCCAATACGAATCAGGGTAACTGTGGGGCTGTTGCACATTCTCACCCTGGTGGCAGCATTATCCATGATAGGTATCCTGTTGATGACATCGAGGAACATACAAAGTGCAAGATCCAGGTGGCTATCGGTGTAGGCACTAATTTCATCATTGATGCTGGTGAGGGTACTGCATATCCATGCAGTGAAGATCCATGGGTTCAAGGTGTGCCGCTAGCAGAGGGTTATGGAAAGGTGCGAGTGAACATGGTATATCCAAATTTCACTGCATTCCCATTGCCTCTACCACCAAACGAAGAGATCATGACACTAGGGCAGGCCCTCCGCAAATGTATCCAGTGGCCAAAGAAGGACATCACTTTATCAACCTAATTAGTATTTTCTGGCCTTTATAATTTATCTATGCATTGCACTGGCCTTTGTCTGTATTGCTCACATGGTGCGTGCGGATAGGATGGTTGATGTTGATCTTTTGAACCTCTATGGCATTCGATGCCATTAATTATGTGTATTGTCTCAATTGGATGGTAGATGATACTTGCGCTGCTTCCTCCTTTGCTTCATGAGCCAAATTTATAGTTTCACTCGTAATACTCAATTACCATTGGTGTCAACTTGTGATGCAGGACGGGTGAAGCCTGTTGGTTTTGGGGGATTATCAATTTTTAAGATAGGTTAAACAAAGACTTATGGGTCTTGCTGTAGTGTCAGTGAGATATATAAAATGTTTTTGATTCCTCATGTTAATATCTGCTGTTCTCAGGTTGCAATGGGTGTAGTTGTTTCCTCCTCATGTTAATATTTGATGCTTTCCCATTGATAAGACTCGAATATATAGCACTAGAACTGGAATACAAGATTGAGGGATTTTTTTTTTTCCTTTTTACAGTGACCAGTCCTGCCATAGTTCCTCTAAAATGTTCTGCTTTGTTTCTCAAGTTTCAAAGGATAGTCAATGGTTTTTTTTTTTTTTTTGACCAAGGGCATAATGCCCCCATTTCCATTACTAGAAATGAGAAGACTACAAGGTTCAGTTCAGATACAGAGCATTCCCAGACAAGCTATCAGGATAGCTGGTTTTGTAGATGACACCAGACAGAACAAAATAACAGCAAACAACTCTAAACAAAGTCCTAAAACATAGTCTACTGGCGACTCAGATATACAGCAGTCACCATCCCAAAATTCTAATTTGTAGTTGCAGCTGACATTCAGACCGATAGCAGAGAGATCAATCTTCAGCATCCAATCCTTCTTGTAGCGGCCCTCCATCCATACTTGGAGTTGAAGATACCACTTGCCACCTGTCTTATGAGTTTGGCTCCCAAGAGCAACCTTCTTTGATCTTCCTCCAGTCTCTGCAACGGAACCCAGGATTACAACCAATGACAAACCGAAAAAATCACTTCAGTTGGGTCATTAAGGAGTTTATTCTCAAAACAACCTTTGTTTCTAGTTTTCCAAATGGCCCAAAACACAGCAGCCACACCAGTGATAACTAATTTCTTAAGATTCTTTCCAAAAGCAGAAATCCAGGAGCTAAACAATTGATTACTGTCAGAAACATGTTTCAGATCAAAAGCACAAGAGATAATATTCCAAATCAGCCTCGCCATAGAACAGTCAAAAAAGAGATGCTGGATGGATTCTTGTTGTTCACAGAATTAACACTTGGTGTCACCTTTCCTCCAACCTCTCTTAAACAGATTGTCTTTAGTCAAGATTTTACCCTTTAGCATGAGCCAGAGAAAGATTTTGATTTTCAGAGGTATTTTAAACTTCCAATTTTCTTGAAAGGAGTAGGTGTCTGCTGAATACAAAGAGCATTGTAAAAAGTTTTGACAGAGAAGGTCCCTTGCTTAGTCAGGTTCCAGCAGAGCCTATCCTTGCAACCTGGCTGAAAATGTAAATTTGCAAAGTTTTGTTTAATAAGATTCCAATCTGTCAGATTTTCATCAACCAAGGTCCTTCTAAATTTGACCACACTCCAACCTTTTTCTTTTATCTTAGCTAAGAAGATAAGTTTTGTCAAGGTGATATTATAAAGAGCAGGGAACTGAGAGGCTAGTGATCAGCCACCCATCCAGCTATCCTCCCAAAACATTACAGATCTCCCATCTCCCACTTTTTTTTAAACATAAACTATAGAATTTTTCCTTTACTTCAAGAAGCCCCTGCCAAAAGTGAGAATCTCTAGGTTTTGCTTTCAGGACAGACATGGGTTTCTTCTTCATTTTCAAGTTGCCAGATCCATTTCCTAGTAGAGCTTTGTTCATAAGATCAAGGTTTAGCACTCCTAACCCCCCCTGGTCCTTAGGAGTGCAGATAACTAGCCATTGAACAAGGTGGTACTTCCTAATGCCCTGATCCTCTTGCCAGAGAAGCCTTCTTCTAAAAAATCCATTCTCTTTCTCACCCCCTGAGGAATTCTATAAAAGGACAACATGTAGAGGGGGACATTACTTAAGCTGGAGTTAATCAAAATCAGCCTTCCACCAATTGATTGAAATCTCCCTTGCTAACAACCCAACTTGTGTTCCTTTTTACTTTTAGCTGTTTTCCAATCTTTTTTCAGGATCCTTTTTTTATCAATAGGTACCCCCAGATATCTCATTGGCAAATCACCTATGTTACAAGTAAAGAGTTGGGTATAGAGTTTTTGTCTTTCTTCTGTCAATCCTATACAGAAAATTTCACTTTTGTTGAAATTAATTTTGAGACTTGATAATTGTTCAAACAGACACAGAATATATTTCAAATTTCTAGCATATTCTAAATTATCAGGAATCAGGAGGATAGTGTCATCAGCATATTGCAACACAGCAACTTTGTTTTCATCATTGACACCTAATCCTTCTAGCAAGGAATTGTTTTCTGCCCTATGAATCAACAAAGTAAGGGCTTCAGCAGCTAAATTAAAAAGCAAAGGGGACAGGGGGTCACCCTGTCTGAGACCTTTGTGAGTTTGAAAATAAGGACCAACTTCATCATTTACTTTGACTACTACTTTCCCTCCTCTAATGACTTTCATCATCCAGTCACACCATTGAGTTGGGAAATTCTTTGCAACTACTCCCTCCGTTTCACAATGTAAGCCATTCTAGCATTTTCCATATTTATATTGATGTTAATGAATCTATATAGATATATATGTCTAGATTCATTAACATCAATATAAATGTGGGAAATGCTAGAATGACTTACATTGTGAAACGGAGGAAGTAGCATTCTATGGATAAAAACCCAATATACTTTATCATAAGCTTTTTCGAAATCAATCTTAAAAAGAATGCCACTTTTTTTTTGGTGAATAGAATTCAGAATTTCATGTAGAATTACCACCCCCTCCAGATAAACCTATTTTTGAGAAAAGCAGTTTGGTTTCTGGAGATAATATAAGCTATCACACAATCAATCCTATTCATCAAAACTTTTGTTAAAATTTTGAAACTCACATTCAGGAGACAAATAGGTCTAAACTTTTCTCAATGGATGATAGATCTTTTGTCAGGGCATTGAACATATGTTCATTTGTAGTAGCTCTCTTGAGAACTGGTACAACTAATCTGAAGATTGTAGGTTCAATTACGAAAAATGAAGTTTTGACATCAAGATAAGAATGGATGCTCTGTTGTTGCTAGTGTTTGAGGAAATATTCCTCAGCAAGATGACTGTATTTGAAATTGGTAACCGTAAAAACGGCAGCCTTTTCTTTTAGCTTTGAGCTATGACTATTTTGTTTCCCTAATGCTAGACATGATTATCTTATCACTTATTCACTTCCGTGACTATGCATTGACTTCAGCTTTTTTACCCCACCAGTCAATGATACTCCATGCTTGTCTTCTCTTTGTTTTTTTCAGAGAGAGGAATGATTACGTTCAGTGCTTGCATTACGTATCAAAATCTATAATTGTTTGGGCTTCTTTCAGTTTTTTTATGAGACTTCTGGTTTTAAATCTGAACATAGGAAGGAGGGTGTACGCTCGTTGTTGTTTCTTTTTGGAATATTGCGAAAGGACCTCAAATATCACATTAAGTTTGAGATCCCTCTCTATAAAACTCTATTCTGTTGCAAATACCCCATCCTATGTTACCTTGGTTTCCTCCCCAATTAGCAATTACTGTTGTTTGCATATTTTTTTTCTTTCCTCTTTCAGCATGTGTTATATGACCTAACGCATCTCTTGATGGACATATACATTTTCTTTCTCAATTACATGGTGTCACTCGTACCGAACTCATCTTCCTCATCTTGAATTGTCAAAGAAACATGCCACTATTGAACCCCATGAGACAAGCGTAACGACTCATCTTCCAGCAACCTCGATATCTAAGAGTAATTATTCGTGACCATCACAATCCAATAACATGCTAGACACCGTGAGTAGGAGCAAGTATTCCATAATCATGCCATTGTGCCTGGACAACATAAATGATGACCACGCCTCCATAGCCATATCATCATGTAGGGTTTGCAACCACGAAAATAGACAAGCAATGGCAATTGAGTGGAATTTTAAACCAAAATGAATTAAGATGGGGTTTATTTACAACAAATCATTTTATAGAGGGAATACCAAACTCAAGGTGGTATTTAGAGTGGTTTTTGCAATTTTTCCTTTTTTCTCTTGACTACGGGTGTGTTTGGATCCCAGCCAAACATTGCCATGCAGTTGTGGCGGCCGCCGCAGGTGAGGCGAACAAAATGGCTGCCACAGTTGTGGCAAGAGTTACTGAGTGTATGGCAGTTGGAATCTTACGGCTTGTCTTAATTTACTCTCAAACCAAACTGCAGCCTAGCGTTTGTGGTGGCCACATGCATGACGTGGCGAAGTGTGGCGTGGAACCAAACACTCCCGTAGTGCATTGCTGTTGACAAGGTTGAGAACAAGGGGATTTTGGATTTTACTCTTCATGTCAACGATACTCTATTAACATGTTTTCATTTAATGTGCCATTAAATTCAAAATCTTTTAGGGCATTTGTAAATTTGTCATTGGTTTTTATATGTTGCAAAAATGTCATTCGAATGATAATTCTGGTAGCATTTTTACAATTTTAGTAGCATTTTTACAATTAAATAGTGGTAAATTTGTAATTATCCTAATCATTTTGTAGAGGAGATATTCAAAAGCTTGGAACAAATACGTGCGCGTACCTGGCCAAAAGCTGAAACACTGCCCCCACCGAACGTATTACTCCCCTGCTTAAGCTTTATTTTTTTACATTATCTTAGCTCGTCTTTTTTATTTTACTTTTTGTTGATTGTTGTACAATTAATTATGCGTACAATTAACTATGAGTCTATGAGTAAGTAGGATCCGCGTAAGTACTAGTAGTGGAGCGATTAACCAAAGAAAAGAAGAAGTAAAAACAGATGTGCGCGCGTGCAGCGGTGAAAAGAGATGGCTCTCACTGCACTGCAGTAAAAGTTTCACGAAGAAAAGGCACGAGCAGTCAGGCAGGCGCGCGTGGGTGGGCACTGGCCACTGCTCTTGCAACGGTCACTTTGCTCGCCTTGGCCCCACTCGTCAGCCGCAGCTGCCGCAGCGCTCACGGACACGGTGAAGTGCTCATCACTCTCCACCTGTCCACGGACCACCACCACCTCGATCGTCGTCGGCGACCGGATCGAACCTCTTCTTCTTCCTCTTCTTTTCTGTCGAGTTGCGCATCCATCCATCCCAAGAAACTCGCTGCTTCGATTTTGTTCACATTCTCTCAACTCTTGTTGTTTCTTCCATCCCATCCCATCCATTGGCTGCTTCTCTTCAATCTCTGGTTTGGCTGCGACTGCGACTGCGAGCGAGGTGGTTGATGGGGAAGAAGAGGGGGGCAGCCGCGGCGCCGCCCGTCTTCCCGTTCCCGGCGGCCGACAATGACGACGACGACCCCCGCCTCCGGTGCTTCTTCTCCCATGTACGTATCATTCAATGAAATCTCTCCCCCTTCCTTGGTAATGGATCGATCGATCGATCAGAGCTTCATTTGTTATTAGTTTCTTGGTTCTTCTCAGGCCACGGCGAAGCGGGCGGCGGCGGCGGCGACGAGGCGCCACCACCAGCATCAGCCGCCGCCAATGGAGTCCGCGCGGTTCAAGCTCCAGAAGCCCATCTCCAAGAAACACCACCACAAGAAACAGCAGCAGCGCCGCCGGTGGTGGAGCTCCGCCCTTCTCTTCTTCAGGCGCGGCGGCTCCTCCTCCTCCTCCTCCTTCGACGACGACGATGCCACCGCCTCCGTTGAGTACCCGTCCTCCTACAGCACGGCCGCGTTGTCTCCGGCAGGACCACTGTACCTCGCCGCCGTCGAAGACGACGATGACGACGGAGCGGCGGCGGCGTGCGCGTGCTGGGCGCCGGCCATGCGGTCCGGCGGGCGCCACCTCGCGGCCTCCGAGCTCGGCGCGTCCGCCTCCGTGCTCCCCTACGTCAGCCTCAGGGACAGCGCCGGCGTCGCCGGAGGAGCTCGTGCTCCTCTGGCGATGCCCATCTACCTCGTGACGTGACCATGGCAGCATTGGCATCATGGCATGGCTGACTTTTTTTCTTCTTTCCATTTTAGGGTTAACTCTGACAAATATGGCCCATATGTCAGTGACACTAGTGGCCACCGGATGATGGCTAACCTGACACCGGTCGTCCAAAGCGGTCAAAGTAGACTTTTCTAACTCTGGTTTTCGCAGAAATGTGCTTTTTCTTTATTGGTGGCTGGATTTTGTTTGAACAGTCCAGCTCGTTCTTCGGTTGTGGGGTCAGTCAGTAATGTGTGTCTATTGTACTTGTTCTCCTGTGCATTCGTCGTGCATAAACTCTTCAGGTTAGTATTAAAAAACGTGAATTATCTAATATTAAATAATTAGAAGGAGTGAGGTTTCGAATCCAGGTCGTCTAGCCCACTACCTTGTGGAGCTAGCCGAAAGATCCGTGTATGTTTCTTCTCTTCATGTTAGTATTATCTTATTGGCTTCATGTTCTATTTGTTGGAATGATTAAACTTGTATAATGAACAACAACCTAACTTCATGTGATCCGGAAAATTGTAGCTTTAATATAAATTTAGTGCTTTTCTGGATTAATCCAGCTGCATTTTTTACTGTATCTAGATTATATTATAATTCCCACAGTAATGTGCAGGATGTAGAATTGTTTCAAATAGGACACGTTATATCATTTTCTCTCACACTAACAAGTGGATTTACATGTACTCTAGTAAGTTGTTGAATTTTAATAAATTAATTGAGACTAGACATTTCGCGCACGTTGCGCGCCCTATCACATAGTAGTAGGATTATAAATCACTTAAGCTAAATATATATTAGAAATGCATCATAAATCATTGATTCACGTCATTGAACATCACTCTATTGAATAGGGTATATATATTATTTAATTACATATAAATACCCAATGTATATCAATAATTTGGAAGTGTCATATTTACATATCATAGTCAAACAATAATATCTTAATAGTCTATTTCCACCAAAAGTTTTAACCACCAAATTATCTGCAAAACAAGAAGCATTTGTTAGATAACGAAGCATATTCACACACTGTATGAATAAGGATATTTTGTGCTAGAACCACTTCAGCAATAAATACACAAAGATTTAGTAAGCATCTTCATACATTGTAATGAATAGGGATACCTTGCTGATTCTTAGCATTTAGCATTCTTATAGCCTACTCAGCTGATGCTCTGCACATAAATGCAATTTATAGCCAGTATCATACTTTAATCATGACAATTGTCAAGAACTGAACTACATTCAGATTCAGTTAGAATATGGATGATTAATCGAACATATACATGACACATCTGTAGTTTTGTTTTCTTGCAATCGGACCAATACCACTATGATAGCAGATCTATGTAAGATTTAATTCCCTACAATAAAATTTAATACAGGAGACACCCATACAGGTGTCATCTACAATAGAATATGCAAACAAGAAGTTTCCTCCGTTTTTTGCATACAAATTGAAATCACAATAAATTGATCAGCTGGACGTATAGCTACAATAAAAAAACTCTCCTGTGGACTTGTTTTATACCCTCGTTGCATAGCTGTCACAGAAAAGGAGAAAAAGGACAATATACCACTCTATATCGTTGGTTTCAACAAAATACCACTCATTAGGATGTATAGGATAAAATGCCACTTTATATGTTGCCTTCAGGATAGATTGCCACTTTGGAGAGTTTTATCTATTTTATTTTCTTTTCTTCTCATTTTCTTTCATGAAGTGACCAAAATACCTCCTAGTCACAATACAGAAACAGAACAGAAACCAGATCAGATCGAGCCGCTCCTCCACATCTCCGACCCGCGGTCGCATCCTCCAGCGCCACCGCGCACGGTTGCTCCGCTTCCCAACGCCGCTCGCCGCTCCTCCAGCTCAGCTCCCCCTCGCACGCGTCTCCCTCCCCCCTCTATCTCTCTCTCTCTCTCCAGCACCTCGGTCGGTGGTGGCCGTCTCTAGCGCCGGCTGCCGCCAGGGGAGAAGCCGGATCCCAAGGTACTCGTAGTAGGTTCTGGCGTGACGTTTGGAAGGTGAGAAATCACAAACCAAAAAATTTGAGATTGTATTGTTCTTTGCACTGATTAATTGCATGAAACCCTAATTAGGTAGATTGGGGGTTTATTGGTATGTGTTGTCCTGCATGCAACACATTGACACCATGAGCTCAAACTGCAACAATGTGCCCTCGGGATAAAATATTTCACCATTGTTTCCACTTTGTTCTTGCATGGAGTTAGATGGAGCTAACTCATTCTTTTTGTTCAATTCATTTAGGTTTGAGCTAGATCTTCAATTGTTTGATTATGGATCAAGTTCAGCTTCAGCTATTTCAGCTGTAGCTACAGAGCATCTAGATAGTTGCACAAGTGCCTTTATTTCTTGAGCATGGGTCCATTCCAGAACATTCACCAATTCGATTTATTGATTGGGATAACTTGGAGATTGAGGGAAAAAAAGATGATGAGGGAAGGATTGAGGTCATGACTGATGACCAACTATTTGAACTTCTAGGCTTGAGTGATGAAAATGAGAGGGCAAAGAAGTCTGCACAAGTTGATGAATCAAATAATGTTTTAGAATTAAATGGTCATGCAGTCATTGAGGGCACCGAAGGTGCAGCCATTCCTGTTGATGATGCCATCCCAGGTGAACTAGTCAAATTGTACGACAAGAATAAACCTTGTATGGACAAGGGCACTATGTACCCCTCAATGAAAGAATTCAGGTTGGGTATGAGGCAATTTGCAATTAAAAAGGAATTTGAGCTTGCCATAGAGAAATCTGACCCGGAGAGATATAGGGTAAAATGTGGAGTTCAGGGATGTCCATGGAGTCTTGTTGGGCATAGACAAAGTGATAATAAAACTATAATGGTACTAACCTCAACTATAACTGCATATTATTATTATTTACAAAGCTCTAATTAATTACATCTCATTTGTATTGCAGGTCACAGTTCATAATGAGGACCATGGATGTACATCTACCATGAGGATAAAGACAACTACACCATCGCAGGCATGGGTTGCTGACAAGGCTATTGATATCCTCAAGACCAATCCTAACATGGGTCCCAAAGCCTTGCAGAAAACGTTGCAAGATGATCACAAGGTAACAATCAATTATGATACAGTTAGGAAGGGTAGGGAGAAAGCGTTGACTGAATTGTATGGATGTTGGGAAGAAAGTTTTCAAATGTTGTATAGGTGGAAGGAAGAGGTCCTTAAGAGATCACCTGGTAGTATTGTGGAAATTGACATCAAGGAAGTTGATGGGAGGCCATACTTTCCAAAAATGCTTAGGATCATACGTTCGACGCAACCAACAAAAATCGGACGCCTCTCACTGTGGCTTTGCTGCATGCAGCCTCGTATCCTTTTTGTCAGATACTCTCTTTTCACACCTGTTATATATGCTCCCTTACTTAGCATTGGCATGCATGAAGGAGAGAGGACACGGGATTATTTGCATATACATAACACCCTTTTAGCAAACTTGAAAATGATTTTTCTTCCAAATTACTCATCCAATCTACGATCTATTTACACCATAGTATTCGTTACAATTAAATCGTTACAACAAGATCTCACATGACTATATTATAATAAAAAAACACACATATGTTTCAACCAATTAAATTTAATGTTTCACATGTGAGAATCAGATGTTTCAACTAAAATTCTATTATGTTGCATATATTTAATTATTGTCGCAATGTATATATCTTTCTTTAATGTATCACATGGTGCTATTTGTATGTTTCAGTAAGTAGTTTATTATGTTTCACTAGTTTATTTGTAAATGTTGCATATGTGTTGATTGAGTGTTTCAATAAGTATTCATTAGTTAGTTAAAAATGTCGTACACGGTATCATTCATATGTTTCAGCAAATATTATACGATGTTTCAATAGTTAATACCTTGTGATTAAATTATAAAAATAATCATGTGAGATCTTGTTGTAAAGATTTAATTGTGATTATCGGTGTTGCAGTTAGTATTTCTTGAATGTTGCATTTTCTCTGAAATATTTTTATAGACTGAGTTGGAACATTTGAGCAAGATTTTTATGTCTCACTCACTGAGAACCAATGTTTCATACCGATATTATCGGTGTTGCATTTCTCTGAAACATTTTTTAGAGTGAGTTGGAACATTTTGACTAGTGGTGAAACATTTTTTTATAAGTGGTGAAACAACGTTCGATTTTTCTCATCAAAATATAACCGTGCGAGATCTTGTTGTGAAGATTTAATTACAAGGAGTTTAATGGTGAAATCGAATCATAAATCGGATACTTAATTTAGAAGGAAATTTAATTTAAAGAAACAAAAAGTAGGGTTGAGATAAGTGCTGAACCATGCAGTCATGCATGCGCAAGCATATAGACTTTTTACATGTGCTAATCAACTAGAGTAGAAACGGTAGAGATTGTGCATGCATGCGTAGACGCGCGGCAGTGAGAGGTCGGGCGTCCGATATTTGCGAACTATCGGACGTCCGACGCGTAGCACCCTCCCATACTTTCATAGGTTTTTTTTGTGCACTTAGTCCTTGCATTGAGGGGTTTGTCGATGGCTGTAGACCTTACCTTAGTATTGATTCTATTGCACTAAATGGTAAATGGAATGGACATTTAGCTTCAGCTACATCAATAGATGGGCACAATTGGATGTATCCAGTTGCATTTGGATTTATTGACTCTGAGAGTGCGGACAACTGGGTTTGGTTCATGACACAGCTCTATAAGGCAATAGGGGATCTAGAACCTCTTGCTATTTGTTCTGATGCATGCAAGGGGTTAGAGAATGCAGCGCAGAAGGTGTTCCATAAGCTGAACAAAGGGAGTGCTTCTTTCATCTCATGAAGAATTTTGCAAAGAGGTTCCATGGTGACACTTTTGGAAATATGTACCCTGCAGCTAGGGCTTACCGCAGTGTGGTGTTCTAGAAGCACATGACCCTTATTATTAATGGATCTCCTGAGGTTTGGAAATGGTTGACAACATATCATAAACTGAAGTGGATGAGGTGTGGGTTCAACCCAGAAATCAAGTGTGACTACATCACAAACAATATTGCTGAGGTTTTCAACAATTGGATTAGGGACTACAAGGACCTACGTTGATCTAGCTGACAATATAAGGGAGACAATGTTGATTCTATGGGATAAGAGGATTGGAGAAAGGCTTCATGGTAGGATTCTACCAGCTGTAATGCACCAATTGAAGGGAAGGACTAAAGGATTAGGACACTTGAATGTTGTGGCAGCTAGCTTACATATCGCAGAGGTGTCAGACAATGGCAAGGACTTTGGAAGGCATGTTGTTTCAATCACAACACAAACTTGCACATGTGAAGAGTGGCAGCACACCGGCCAACCTTGTGGGCATGCACTAGCCTTCTTAACAACTCAAAAAAAATGTGAACTTAGAATAATATGTTGATGTGTGTTACTCAGTAGAGAAATTCAAGGCTGCATATAAGAGAGAGATACCAGCGCTGCCAGACAAATCACATTGGCCTGAGGTGGACATGCCTTTCAACTTGGGTGCACCACTAGGTAAGAGGGGTGTAGGGAGACAGAGGAAATTGAGAATTAAGGGCTGTCTTGAGACCGGTGGCAAGAGTAGTGCAAAGATTGATGACAAGAAAAAGAAAATGGTAAGAGGGCCAGTTACATGCAAAAGGTGTGGAGAGAAGGGTCATAGGCAAGCTAGCTATAAGTGCCCAATGAATGGGACAAAGAAAAAAAGGTATTACTTTTTCTATCTTTACAATCTATTATTTTTCATGTGACTAAACAGTTCCATATGCATATTTTGTAGGAAAAGACAACCTAGGAAGAACACCACAAAGTACCCACCTGAACCTTCTACACCAATAATGTCCACAAATAGGGATACACTAATGCAAGAAAGCCCCACAATGGTGACAAGAAGGTAAATAAAGTATTTGTATGTGCATGTATCTCATCCAAATTGTTGCATGGGAGTAGCTTATGTTCTGTGCTTGTGTGTAGGCGCCTTGCAATGCTGCTAGGAGATAGCTCAGGCACCACTGGAGAAGCAGGAGGCAATTTGGGAGCAAGTATTTCTGCAGTAGCAGATCTCACAGGAGCTAGCACATCTAGAGGAAATAGTTCTACTATCCCTAAGAAAAAAAATTGACTCCCAAGAGAATGAAGAAGACCTAGATTGCGACCTAGATTGCTTGTTCAATTTATCCTTAAAATTATGTAGCTCGGTTGAACTATGTGTATGTACTGAATTATGGGTTGAATGGTTTGTGTATGACGTATGAACTGGATTGTGCTTTGGAATGCTTTGTGAACATTTTGGTTTGTTGTTATCAACCTGAAAATGGATGTGATATATTTTAGGGGATGCATTTTTGGTTGTACAAAGAAAGTTGAAGGATATGCATGTGTGTTGGCACTGGCAGGCTCTGCCATGGCGCTGGAGTATGGCGAGCAGCAGCTCTGCTATGGCGCTGGAGCGACCAGCTGCATATAAGATTCTGTATTGAGAGCCCAACGGTAGTTTGGTCACTCCATGAAAGAAAATGAGGAGAAAAGAAAATGAAATAGCTAAAACTCTAAAAAGTGGCAAACCATCCTGAGATCAATATATAGAGTGGCATTTTATCCTATACATCCTAGCGAGTGGCATTTTGTTGAAACCAACAATATAGAGTGGCATATTGTCCTTTTTCTCCATAGAAAATGGGGGAAATAATTGGATAGCTGCACATTGGGCCAAGAACACAATAAAAATAAATCCTACATGTTAAACAACTAAATTATCTGAATCTAGAATCTCTTAAAGCAAAGCTCTACTTTGGACTTTTTTTTTAGCTTCATTGCACAGCAGAAGCATAGAGCAGAATAGATCAGGATGGAGAGGCAAGAACACAATAATTAAAGTAAAATAATTCAAAGCCAGAAACCAGATATCTCATGCCCAACCAATGCATATCATAGGCCATGCATGTGTAGTTGATGACTTTAAGATAGTTTCATACTCTGTGCTCATAGGAAGAACAACAAACACCTTAAAGGCAAGGTAACCAGCATTTCAATAAAAAAAAAATAGAAAACATGTGTTTACTCTTCTGTGCATACCCTCTGCAATATACCGCCTACCACACTGCATAGTAAAGCCAAGCACCCACTAATATGTTTGACCACACAACAATCTATTCATTATTAATAATCTACCTATTTGATATCCAAGAATCAAGAGCTATTAAATATTGTCTGCAGAGATAAACCAGTAGATTACTACTTGTTTGGTAATTAAATGTTGCAGTACACAGCACAGCACTGGTAAGCAGCCAATCTCTAGTTGCTCCAGTCATGTGGCCATGTCTTCTCCAGCAGCACAAGGCCAAGGTAGAATTGTGGCTCAGCAGAATAGTTTCAATGCATATTCATACAAAAACAGCCGAGTTTCAATGCTTGTAAGACAACATTTTAGGTGATCAGTAATGTTTCTAACAAAACAACAAATAGTAGCTTCTAAGAATGAAGGAACCCATGCAGGTGATGGCATTGGATTGCTTGGTGATGGATCTGCTGTTCTGCAACAAATAGATCCATCCTAACCATGCCAAAACCTAGTGTTATAAGATGAAGGATCAATGGCAAACGTGAAACTTTTTTGACCAGATCGGTTGCTCCATTGCAACCATAAACCGTAAGAGATGGGGGAAAGGGAAGCAAGTAGACTCTTGGAAAAAAACAACTGATTTTGTGAAGGGAAGCCAAGCCAAATGCTTTTACTCTGAACTTGTTTCTTTTTTTTACAGGCGCACAACAAACATTTTAGTGATGTTCCAAAAAAGAAACATAACTAACTCTCAAATCAATATCCAAAAAGTTGTGTACCAAAATCTTGCTGGGTAAATGAATTGGTAGCAATCCGGATTCATGCATCAAGAAGCAGAGCACCTAGCTAGGCAGGAGAAACAAATCGACTAACCTTGTTTCGGCAAGATGAACATGTTCTACAAAAGGTTTCTCAGGAGGGGATTACAGGAAGAAACATTGCCACAAGAGGAATTCGCACCACCACTGAGCTCGAGTGTTGCGCAGTTGAGTTGCATCCTCAAGCTTGCTTCTTACCGGAGTACCCCCGTCGCCGTTTGGACTCAAGCTCCATCCCGCTAGAGCGCGCCGCCACCGCAGGTAGATGAGACCGCCTCCCACCTAGAGCCCATCACCAGTTCAAGTGTCCATCCCAGTCGAAGGTGCAAAGGCATCTATCCACTAGCTTGCTTCTCGCCTGATGTTGCCGTCGTCGCTGCTCCATAGAACCGCGGCCAGATCAGGAGAAATGAGTTTGTGGGGGAGACAGGGATGGGCGACATCGCTGAGAGAGAGAGAGAGAGAGAGAGAGAGCGGGGGGGGCAAGATGCGGCCTCGTCGGTGCTCCAGCGAGTCTCCACCATGGAGGAGTGAAGTGGAGGGCACATGGGAGAGGTCGTCGCCGGTGGGGAAAAGCGAGCGAGGGCCGGCCACCGCGAGGATAGTGGGAGAAAGCGAGAGAGGGAGAGGGGAAGGGCGGGCAACAATGGTGGGCTGGCGGCTAGGGTTTGGGGGAGGTCGAGGGATGTCCGTTTTTTTAAAATGACCCTTCAAGAGCACAATCCTATTTTTCGATTTTTTTTTCTTCTTAGCATAAGATATGCTAGATTTTAAAGGTCTTTTAGGTAAGAATACATAACTTAGAAACATATATGGTTGAGGACTGCCATCAAAATATCAGTAACATTAAGTTTTTTTTTTGCAAAACGGCTAGAGTCGACGCGGAACCACGAGTGCTCGCGAAATCCAGCAGCATTGGGCATCCGGGGTAACGTGGATAGCACGGGAAACGGCCACGCTGCCCCGAATCGCTGTGGAGGCTCCATTCGGGGCATGTTTTAATTTAACCGATATGCAGTGGTAAATGGTAGGATATGCACGCATGAGCGTTCATTGGGACTATGTGATACCTGCACATAGGAGGCTTTAGGCCGAGTTTTTTCCCAACTTTCCCAACTCACTTCCCCCGTGTTCCGCACGCATGTTTTTCAAATTGCTAAATGATGCGTTTTTTTTAAAAAAAAAATTTATATACGAAAGTTGCTTAAAAAATCATATTGATTTATTTTTCTTAAAAAATAGCTAATACTTAATTAATAACGCGCTAATGGACCGCTCCGTTTTCCATGCGCTGGAAATATGTTCCCAACACTGGGAAACAATCACAGCCTTAGGTCCTCAATGGGTCTATAGTTGCATGTGTTGGACGCACACGCATGTGTGTGTGGTGTTGTATATGTGGAGTGAATTCGTGTGCGTCCTTAGCTGTACTATCTTAAAAAAAAGGTCCATGAAGAAACAAATTATTTTTCCATGACACAAAATATTACTTTTACATCCAATTCATATTATAAATCGTTTTGATTTTTTTCTAGTCAAACTTATTTAAATTTAACTAAATTTATAGAAAATTTTAGCTATATCTATAACACCAAATTAGTTATATTGAATGTAGCATTGAATATAATTTGATAATATGTTTGTTCTGCGTTCAAAATATTGCTATATTTTTCTACAATACTTAGCTAAACTTAAGAAAAAATAACTAGAGAAAAAGTCAAAGTGATTTATCATATAAATCGGAGTGAGTACCATATACCAGTGTACTCAACACAGTGTTCAATGGACCGTATCACTGGCTAAAAGTAAAATACATAAATTTCAAAAAAGAAAAAAGAATTACCATCACGCCAAGTGTGTTTTTGGAGCATGCATATACGAGTTCATACCCCGCTACACACTAACACACATTACACTCGCACACTCACAAATGTATCTCCTAATAATGCAAATCAATAGAAATTGATAGCAAATCCCTACTCTAACTAATTTTTTTCCAGGTCACTAAAATTTGTTGAACACCAGGCTTTGAAACTTTCTAATCTAATTTTCAAGTTTCACATTCTATTTCAGAAACCACAACGATAGCCGATCATATTCTTTTGAGCACTACCACACAAACTAAACTTTTTCCTTTTACAGAACTCTTACAAACAACAATATCAACCATTTAATTTATCAAGATAAATAAGAGCAAGTTTAATAATATAGTCAAGTATCAGCTCTGAATCACCTATAGTCAATTTAATAGCCAATTTATACATATTTACCGGTAAATATATACAATACACTAGTAATATCTGAGCCCACCTGTCTTACACACATTGCTCTTCTCTTTCCTTATTTATCTTCTCGATATATGTACTCCCTCTGTCCCAATATATTAAAACTTAGGACCGGATGGGACATTTTCTAGTAGTACGAATCTGGACAGACTGTTAGAAAATGTCCCATCTGAACTAGATTTTAATATATTGGGACGGAGGGAGTACGTGCTTACAGCAATTTTTAGTGTGCTATTGTACCTGCTGTACTACCATACTCACATAGTCACATTACGACACGTCAGAGGTAAGCGTAGGCGTTATTTCATCGGCTGCTTGATATGCTGCTGCCGCCTGCCTGGGAGGCACATCGAGCAGTTTAATTAAGGCAATTAAGGCCGTGTTTAGATTTTTTTTTTCAAAAAGATCACATCAAATGCTTTGAAACATGTATAGAGTATTAAATATGGAAAAAAAATCAATTACACAGTTTGCATGTAAATTACGAGACGATTTTTTTAAGTCTAATTACACCCTAATTTAACAATGTGATGGTACAGTAAACATTTACTAATGATGAATTAATTAGGCTTAATAAATTCGGGCAGTATATAGGCGAAATCTATAATTTATTTTGTTATTAGTTTATGTCTAATACTTTAAATATGTTTCTGTATATTTAAAAATTTTCTGGCCAAGGGACTTAAACACAGCCTAATAGTTGTCCTAATCCATGCACGTTTGCATAGTACGTTTCCACAAGGAGCGGAAGCATCGCATGGATGATTGATTGATTACCAAGATCTCTCCCAAGTTGATTTGATTTTGACCAACTGCTACAGTATATAATCACACCTGATAGCACCGGGCCACCGGCCAAAACACGCGTGCATTTTCTACTCTTTCCATCGGAGGAACACGAGACACGTACGTCCTCGTTCTGCCCAGCCAACCTAATTGGACCAATCCGATGTCTAATCTAAGTCATTACGGGGATCAAGGACAAAAGGAGAATGAAAATCGCACTTCATTTCTATGGCGCTCTTTTGAAATCGAGACAATTTACGCAAATTTCACGAGAATTTTAAACTGATCTCAACAAAAATCCGCTAAAACAACATCCATTGAGCTGTGACCGTGGTGGAGGGAGGAATCCGTGCCACGTGACCCAAAACCGAACTCGAATCCTTTCCGAACTCGAATCCTTTCCGCCAAAGCTGGGCCCACATGCCAGCCAGATGCACACAATTCCGATTTGCTTTTCAAAGTTCCAAAACTATAAAAACTTCCTCCTCCCTTTTCCCATCTCTCTCCTCTTCCTCGCATTTCCCGCACCACGAAGGAATCAAACGAAAAAAAAAAGAAAAAAAAAACTCCAATCAGATCGGCCCCCACGTATCGTCTTCCCGTTCCATTCCTTCTCGAAGCTTCCATGAACGTGGAGCGCCTCGTCCCCGGCGGCGCCGGCGGCGGCGGCGGCCGCTTCCGGTACGAGCGGATGCCGGCTAGGGGCCCGGCGGATGACGGGGAGGGGGAGGAGGAGGAGGAGGAGGCGGCGGTGCCGGAGCGGCGGCCGGAGGTCCTGGCGGCGTCGGCGTCGTTCCGCCTCTCGGAGGCGGCGCGGGTGTTCGAGGAGCTCCCCAGGGCGTCGATCGTCGCCGTGTCGCGCCCCGACGCCGGGGACATCACCCCGATGCTGCTGTCGTACACCATCGAGGTGCACTACAAGCAGGTTCGCGGATCCTCCCCTGCCTTCTCTCCTGTTCGGTTTATTCACTGTTCTGAGAAACATCATGTGAAAATTTGGTGTGATGAGAGGGGGTGAATTAGTCTAGAATTGCGTCCTTTTTTTTTGGTCGGCAAATTCCACGATCATATTACATACATACACGTTATAGTTCAATTTGTTGGTACTAATAACTACAGCTCATGATTTTAGTTGCTGCGCGAAATGTGCCTTCTGATTGTGAGTTGTGATCTCTACGCCACTACGAACTTGTTTGATTTTAATGGCCTGCAATTCCCCATGTAGAAAGGGAAAGGGGGTTAATGTTCCATGATTGATGGTACCAGTCAACTACTAGTAGGATTTTTCACAATCTCAAACGTTACAGCGTGTCCATGGCATTGTGGGAGTTGATATTAATGGTTCAGTATTGGATAGGCGTGACTTTTATGCATGGATGTTAAGACTACATCAGATTTACTGCTGATCAACCTGTCTCGAGCAGGTCTGCTCTTAAATTAATCATGTGCAAATACAGTCTATGTGAATAGATTAAACTTGTGTGTGGAGTTTTTTGGTGCAGTATGCGCCTAATCGATCATTGTTTTTGATTGGATGATGTGGTTACTTGCACTGTAAACGGCCTATTAACCTGAGTATAATGGGATGTTTGTTCTACCTGTTATGCGCTCATTTTTATCTGCTCTTACTTGGTGAGGCTAACTGCCTAGAGTACTCACCTACTCAGTCAGATGAGTACTCAGCCATGTAGACTTGGTTTTCATACACTGAAGTTTATGGTGGTTTCTGGTTAAGCATGTTCCATGAACCAGATATTTGCTGCTTTGTTGCTAGATGTTCATATGAAATTTGTGTTGTGTAAAATTGTCATCCCCATTTAGCATTTGCAACAACGTGTGTCCAATTCCTCACATACAACTTGGTAGAACTTCTTTGTCCTTTTATATGTATTGAAAGTACTTGTTTTCTTTTGTTACAAGAATTTATAAATGGACCACTTTTAACTTTTATTTTGTGTTGGATTTAGATTTTAGGTCATAATGTTTCCTGTAATTGACAGGTATTTTTGGTCCTAAGTTCTGATGATCACTATGATCCATTGGAATTCTAATATGGTTACCTACATATACAGAGGTACTTAATTAGACACAATCAATTCAAGATCAAGAAATTGACTAACTTAGAGGATATCTCAAATATAGATTGAAGGGCGTGCCATGGTGATTTTGTTTGTGCCAATTTGTAACTGCAATAGATCCTAAACTGAAATGATTTCTATCATCTTGACTTGTAACGTTGCAAATCAACTATCTAGTATTGACTACTGACCAACTTGGCCTTAACAACTTGGTACATGCTTAATTTGTCAAAACTCGAGGCTGTTAAGAAAGTCCGTGTTCCCTTTCACTTCACATCTTATTATCTTAAAATGTGATAAGGAACTTTGTGGAACACATGTTTATGACCAGTTTGAAATTAATGGACTGCATGCACTACACGGCACAACCCGTGTGCAGATGTTTTATACATGCACACATGGACAAAGGCAAACAAAAAATGTTGAACTTGTGAAATGAATGAGTTTTATTTCTTAATACTTGTCATATATAATTTTTCTACTTGTGGTGCATACTTGCTTTCCTGTGATGGACATTTTCTTCTTTACACTGTCCTATTTATTTCCATTAAATATGAATGTTTCATATGTGAACTGAGAAATGTTTCACTGCTTCCACCAGTTTAGGTGGCGTCTATATAAGAAAGCTTCACAAGTTCTCTATCTACATTTTGCATTGAAGAGGCGTGAATTTCTTGAAGAATTCCATGAGAAGCAAGAACAGGTTGGTTATATGACCATTATGATTCATGATGCTTTTCAGTACTGGATTTCAACCTGTAAGTTCCTTAAAGCAAACTCGTTGAGTTGCCGTGCAGTTGTGCTGTTTGATTGGAGATATAATTTATTTTTTTTACTCTTAACTTCTGTACATCTCAAAAGTTAGTTAGTTTTAGTATTAGAATGGGCCGCAACTATTTATTTTAGAATTATATGAGCCATTAGGTCATAATAAAAACAACTGTTAACAGTATGGTATTAGAGCTAGGTTGAATAGAGACATCCAATTCATAATATGGTATTAGAGCTAGGTTGAACTTCTCCTTGTTGCTAGTGTGGATATGGCATCATTGCCTTGTCCTCTTAGATTTAGGTCGTCCTTGTTGTCATATGAAACTATTGACGACTAGAGGATCTCACCTATTTGTTGCCTGTGCGGTGGCACACCTGCTCCTCAAAAACCCCTGGTGACACCAGCAACACCAATCTATTGTGGTTCCCTATTGATGTATCTCCAAGAGATTGTTCCTGGAACAAGTAAAGATCTTTATGATGAGGTGCAGGGCATGACATCTTCTCTCCCCCTTGCTTCAAGTGTATCTCATATTATATATTCTATTTATTGTTTTAAGGTTCTTGCCGATCCCTTTTTATTTTTTTTCTCAAAAACGCAGGATGACTGCATTTCATTTAAGGAGATCCCTTTTTATTTTAAAATGTTACCTTAACATCTTGTTATTAGAATTTATCATCATTTAACTTTTACAAGTATTGATGCACTCTATGGAAAGTGGAGGAGGCATAAATATGTGTGAAAATAGGATGGGGTATAGAAGGAAGCCATTGCATCTGGTCAGATTTAGTTTGTTAGATAACAGATAATAAAATAGCTTATTATTTATGGCTCATACTTCCTAGTCCGCTTAGTGGATCAATATTTACATATTCCTCATCAGTTCATCAGGTTTTGCAAATTTTTATGTTTTTTAATATTATGTCCAAACAAAAAGAGGCAGTTTCCACAAATATAAGGGGTTGAAGGGAAAGATTGGGAAAGCAGCACTCCAAAATCCCTTATATTTGTGGATACAGGCAGGGAGTAAGTCTTTAAGCACAGATTTTTATGTTGGAGCAACTCACCTACTTCTTCCTCTTTACTTTAACTTAAATATGACACGTTTTAACCATTTGATATCTGGAGAAATGTCATTAGGATGGGAAGCAGAGTTAAGCGGGGAGTACTAAGTTGATTTCTTATTTTGTGATTCAAGGTCAAAGAGTGGCTCCAAAATCTGGGAATTGGGGAGCACATGCCAGTAGGACATGATGAGGATGAAGCAGACGATGTGAATGTTCCTGCACAGGCTGAAGAAAACTCCATTAGACATAGGTAAATTTTTTTATACATCAACGACGCACTAGTAGTTGATGTATAGTTATGCTTTATCATATTGCAAATGTTGAATTAGAGCAGTTGAGTCTCCATATGTTATCCCATGCATGCAGTAAGCAAGACATTGAACCTGTTGTGGCAGAAATGTTCCTTCAAGTGCTGTTTTGCCTGTCATTCGACCAGCTCTGGGGCGTCAACACTCAGTTTCTGATCGAGCAAAAGTTGCCATGCAAGAATATCTGAACCATTTTTTGGGGAACTTGGACATTGTCAACTCACCGGAGGTACTCATTACCCAAATCTTTATACATTTCACTCTATTGTTTCCAATTAGAATAAATGTTGACCAAAATATCCTATCTGCATCTAGATTAGTTTTATCGTCAAGAGTCAGTACTAAAATATCTTTCAAAATACAGGTTTGCAAATTTTTGGAGGTATCATGTTTGTCATTTTTACCGGAATATGGGCCTAAGCTAAAGGAAGATTATGTATCTGTTGGACACTTGCCAAAAATTCAGAAGGACCATAAAGAAAACTGTTGTTCATGTGGGTTGTTTAGCTGTTGCAAAAGCAGCTGGCAAAAGGTATTATATTTTTTGTAGTTCAGTTTTGTATTTAGCTATCTTATAATCATTGTATTTAAGATATTGAATTGAACAATTTTTCAATAGGTTTGGGTTGTCCTGAAGCCAGGATTCTTAGCTTTACTCAAAGATCCTTTTGATCCAAAGCTTTTAGATGTCCTTATCTTTGATGCACTGCCACATATGGATATAAGTGGAGAGGGCCAAATATCTCTAGCAAAAGAGATCAAGGAACGAAACCCGTTGCATTTTGGACTCCAGGTACATATTCCATTTTATGATCTCATGCCAAGTTAGCACGTTCGTCTGAAATGCAATACTTTTATTTTTGGTTGTTGACGATGGAAACATTTTTATATCTATTGCAAGAATGTTGAGTTTAGCCAGATGGTGATTGTTTAGTTTAGCCTTGCTGCAAAGTGACAGCTAGCTAGATATCAGAATATTACTTAAAAAATCTTAGTGATTTTTTTGTTCTGGGCCTAAAAAAGGTGCACTCAGTTAATTATTTGATCTTACAGTAAATATATAAGTGCTTCTGGAAAGCCACCACAATGCCCAATAGAGCCTTAGGAGTCTGCAGGATTATCTCTTTCTCCTTTTGTCGTATGGATATCTAATGAATACATAACATCCTTGTTATGAAAAATGCTACTTTTACAGAATATTTTTGTAGTGAATTGCATACTCATAAAAAATACATAAACTCTAAAACAAGTTTTGAATGCAGCGATTCTTTTCTTATTTATGTGGGAACTGAATTATTTCTTGTGGAATTCCTGCCTTCCAATCAATTGATACTGATATTGGTAGTTCTGAGCTGGTCCACCTGTTCATACTATTTTGATACAAGCGTTAACCTTATATTTCTGTGGAGTCTAAACATATTTGTGCTTTTTTGGAGGAAGGTGTCTTCTGGTGGCCGGACTTTAAAGTTACGAACAAGAAGTTCTTCTAAAGTGAAAGACTGGGTTAGTGCAATAAATGCTGCTCGACAAACTCCAGAGGGCTGGTGTTACCCTCATCGTTTTGGTTCATTTGCTCCACCAAGGGGTCTAATGCCAGATGGGAGTATGGTACAGTGGTTTATAGACGGAGAAGCTGCATTTCAGGCAATTGCTTCCTCCATTGAGCAAGCAAAATCAGAGGTTAACATTGTGTTGCTTCAATAGTTACATATGGAGAAAATAACTACAATTGTGTAAATCTTAAGATAACCGAATATTTGATGCAGATATTTATTACTGGCTGGTGGCTCTGCCCAGAATTGTTTCTCCGACGCCCTTTCCAACATCATGGGTCATCTAGGCTTGATGCTCTACTGGAAGCTAGAGCTAAGCAGGGTGTACAGGTATCATAATGGTTTCCTTTTAATCAAAGTTGCAGACCTGTTATATGATGTGTGAGGTGCTTAAGTTATGTAGCAATGCTTGCTACTTCATTCACGTGTCAATTGCATGAATTGTAGATGCCTGAATCATAGACATTTTATATCTTCTGAAAATGGCTTACTTTGTGAGGTTCAAGTCTGTTTACCTTTCAAGCTCAAACAAAAAAGAAAAAAAATCCATGAATCCCATCTGCTGACAAACTATTCAAATAGACCCCTGCATTCGGGGCTTCTGGCCCTTCTGCCTCCCACACACCGTCATCCTCACTTCCTCTTGCATACGCTTACAAGTTATGTAATTATCAATTCCTTAGAGACAGAGATCACACAAGAAGATTTCACGATCCATAGGTCCCTGGCACTAATCTTTCTTTGTGAAAATACATTAGAAGTTAATGACTTTCCCCGCAAAAAAAAAGAAGTTAATGACTTCATAATAGGTCCCTGGCACTGATCATTTTTTTAAAGAATTGTCTTAATGCCTGGTTTTGTCAAATTTAACCAAGAACAAGCTATAGGGGTGTTTTTGGATTCACACCATGCTTTGGTGCTTATGAGTTCCATTGCACACTTTTGTTGTATTTATTCTTATTCTTAATTTTTTTATTGTTTTTGGTGCAAGGCAGGAATGATAGGTTCCTGTCATTGCCTCTGGTCATTGATAAACTATGAACTTATCACATGACTTGAAAAAGCAAAATGAGTCAAAAACTAGATGGCTCATAAAAACCGACAGTTACTGACTGTCTACTCTGAATTTTGGTAATTATGCAGATCTACATTCTTTTGTACAAGGAAGTTGCTCTTGCATTGAAAATCAACAGCTTGTACAGTAAACAGAAGCTACTTAACATTCATGAGAATGTAAAAGTTCTGCGATATCCTGATCATTTCTCAAGCGGTGTATACTTGTGGTATGACGAATCTGTTTTTGTCTCCCTATGTTCAATGCAAACTATTTAATTATAACAACTTAACTTCTTATTTTCACTTTAAGGTCACACCATGAGAAAATTGTGATAGTAGATAATCAAGTATGCTATCTTGGAGGTCTTGATCTGTGCTTTGGTCGCTACGATAATTCTGCGCACAAACTTTCAGATGTTCCTCCTGTGATATGGCCAGGGAAAGACTACTATAACCCCAGGTAACTATGGTATTTCGTTTATCATGGTATTTATGTAGGATTATTCCCAAATTATTCTTACCTGAGTTTTCCTGCTGTACATAAGGGAATCTGAGCCAAATTCCTGGGAGGACACAATGAAAGATGAGCTGGACCGAACTAAATATCCTCGCATGCCTTGGCATGATGTTCAGTGTGCTCTCTACGGTCCACCTTGTCGGGATGCTGCAAGGCATTTTGTTCAGCGCTGGAATTATGCAAAGGTTTGTCTGTTCCATTGCATACTCATCATAGAAAGTGTCTTCCCCTTCATTATTGTAAATAAAATACCTTTTTTTTTCCAGAGGAACAAAGCTCCCAATGAGCAAGGAATTCCCTTACTAATGCCTCATCACCACATGGTAATTCCACATTACAAGGGCATAAGCCAAGAAATTAATAGTGAGGCTGATGGTAAACAAAATCATGACAAGGATTGTGATGTTAAAAAACCAGTCTCTGTGGACTCACGGGAGTCTTGTCAGGACATTCCATTGCTTTTACCTCAAGAGCTTGAACCACCGGCATTGCCCAATGGAGATTTAAGAGTGAACGATTTAGACGCCAACCACTCTGATCACCTACACAAAACAAGCTTCAATCAGCCTTTGCTCAACCGGAAGGCAAAGTTGGATTCTTCCCGACAAGATTTGCCCATGAGAGGTTTCGTAGACAATATAAGTTCCCTTGAGTCGTCATCTATTAGGCATTTTGATTCTTCCAAAGAAGAAAAGTATCACATGGATAAGAACTGGTGGGAGATGCAAGAAAGAGGAGATCAAGTTGCTTCACTACTTGATATAGGGCAAGTTGGTCCAAGGGCAACTTGTCATTGTCAGGTCAGTATTGAAGTTAATTTTGAATTAATTTGTTGATGCCAATGAATGAGATAATGGGCAAGAGTTTCTCAAAGTTTTGGCTATTTTAGTTATATAACTATGCTACACAAGTTACGTGGTTTGCTATCTGAAGATTGTAATTCATTGGAAGTTTGGAGTTTTAACAGCTGCATTATTGGTAGACAGTAATTCATTAGGAAATAATATGAAATCTTTTGTTATAACAGATGCAACATGAATGCTATAGGAAAAGAGGCAAACATGGAAAATCTGAAACCAGGGCTAGTAACTATGTATGACGTAACATGTGATACTTATCTAGTTCGAAACAAAGTCGATGATCAGTATGAGTCTAATGACCGACACAAAATGTGATTCTTATCAGTTTTGCTGCTTTTGGTGATGTTGTCTTTTCATATTCTGGGTTCAGATTATGTTGGTTATTTGCATATTTAATTGGTATCGAAACAGAAAAATATCTAAGATCAGTTTGTTAGTCTATTCATAATTTATTAATTCTTTTGGGTGTGGCATAATGTTTTTATTGAAGTTGCTAAATGTAAATTCTGTCTTCATGATCACCATTTCTTCAAAAGGGCTGACATATAAGATGTTCCTGCTGTATATTCAGATATGCTTGTATACTAAATTACTAAACTAACATTAGAAACCATTATAATAATTGCATCAAATAATTATCGTAAGTTAATGAATTTATATTTTGGTTCAGGTAATTAGAAGTGTTGGTCAATGGTCAGCTGGAACCACTCAAATCGAAGGAAGCATCCACAATGCCTATTTTTCTCTTATTGAAAAGGCAGAACATTTTGTATATATCGAGGTCCGCGTTTTGCATTTTTTTTAAACATCAAAAATTCAATTCTAAACAATAGTATATTAGTAGGTTTTACTAGATAATGATCTTTAAATAATGTTCAGTAATTGTCACTATCTCATTACACATTATTCTGTCCAGTTTCTTTGGTATAAAAAATCATTTTTTTTTGCACACATACTCCATAAGTATGTAATTAATATCCATGAGACTGCCAGCAAATTGTCTAACATCCTATTTGCGCACCTTTTTTGCAGAATCAATTTTTCATATCAGGCCTTTCAGGAGATGAAACGATAAAAAATCGTGTATTGGAAGCATTATACAGGCGCATACTTCGGGCAGAGAGAGAAAAAAAGCGCTTCAAAGCCATCATAATAATACCTCTGTTACCTGGTTTTCAGGTAATTTTCTACTGCAGCAATTAGGAATGTTTTTGTTCCTGGTTACTCACATAATATCGTGACAGGGAGGCATTGATGATGGCGGAGCTGCATCTGTGAGAGCAATTATGCATTGGCAATACCGGACTATCTGTAGAGGCCCTAATTCTATACTTCAGAATCTATATGATGTTATTGGTCCAAAAGCACATGATTATATCTCCTTTTATGGTCTTAGAGCACATGGTAGACTATGCGAAGGAGGTCCCTTGGTCACTAATCAGGTAAAGTATGAGTCTTGTCCATTTCTGGAGCATGTTTTGTTTTCTGCCAGGGTCCTGGCACTTTGCCATTTAAGAGTTGTGATTCAAAGAATTAGCATGTAAAATATTTGGCATTGCAGATTTATGTCCACAGTAAGTTGATGATAATTGATGACCGCATCACATTGATTGGATCAGCTAACATAAATGATAGAAGCTTGCTTGGATCAAGAGATTCTGAGGTATGCTTTTCTCATATTCCTGTGTCCACTATATTTTGGTACGTTGCACCTTAACTTGTATGGTTATCTGATGAGGAGTATTTGCTTTTCAATTAACTCTATTTGGTAAATGGCAAATCGCTTACATCAAGTAATGTTTTAATGTTGGATGTCGATTATCTGATAGTTTACCCTTGTCACCTTGTAGATTGCCGTGGTCATTGAAGATAAAGAAGTTGTTAGTTCCAAAATGAATGGAAAACCTTGGGAAGCTGGGAAGTTTTCTCTAAGCCTACGTCTCTCTCTCTGGGCAGAGCACCTTGGCCTTCATCGAGGAGAGGTTTGGGATATATTGCATTTATGCTTTGATTCTTCTGTCGGTAATCTTTTGTTAATAGACAGATGTGCTTAGTATTGCAGAATCTCCAATGTACTCTTTAACCATTTTTTTCTAGGTATGCTAGCGATTCACATAAAATATATGGTATGGGAAATGTATTTTTAATTAAATATTTAGTAATATCTTTCCATTAGATAGTATAAATACATTTGAATCTCATTCCAAATGGTGGTGACCTTGTGAACATCTGCCCCGTGACAAAATTCCACATACATTTCACAATATATTTACGTCTTACTGTACTAATGTCTTATGTAAGCCGCTATAAACTTTTGACATGTGATAAACAATTTGATATTATCACGATATGCTTGATGAAGCTTTCTTATATTCATTGCAGCAGATAGGTATATCATGTGCATTATTTTGATTGTTTAAAATATAAATGTGATATACAGGTCAGCCATATTATGGACCCTATCGATGACTCAACTTTCAAAAATATCTGGATGGCCACTGCTAAGGTGAGAGAAAACATAAACGTTTTTTCCTGCCATAGTCAATTTAACCCTAACCATTTGTATCACTCAAAACTGCTAATGCTACTCTTCCTAGAATGTAGAAATCGATTTAGGATGTCTAACCTGGTACTTGATATAATGTTAGGATGTTGCTTTCTTCAGTTGTAAAATCCTAAACTGCATGATGCATGTTATATCAAATGCTTTAGTCATGGCAATCTCCAGTAATACTCATAAACTAGTTAACTGTTTTTTTTGGCAGACAAATACCATGATTTACCAAGATGTCTTCTCATGTGTACCTAATGATCTTATCCATTCAAGGTATGAATTGACCATTCGATTTCGGTTGCTATTTTTACAAATTGCTCTGGACTCTAAACATAATGAGCATGCAGGGCCCAATTTCGGCAGAGCTTTGCTCACTGCAGGGATAAAATCGGTCACAGTACAATCGATTTGGGGGTTGCCCAAGAGAAGCTGGAAACCTACCAGGACGGCGATCTCAAGGGTACGGACCCTATGGAAAGATTGCAGATGATCAAAGGTCACCTTGTTTCTTTCCCGTTGGATTTCATGTCCCAAGAGGACTTGAGACCATATTTCAGTGAAAGTGAATATTATACGTCTCCACAAGTTTTCCATTAGCTTCTTTTTCATGGAAAAATTACTCCCCTACTGCCATAGTTGTACATAGTGCAGAGGTCAACCTTTAGGTGTTTCACATATTTTTGTCAAATGGGGAAAAGAAAGAAATTATCAACCCACAGACCGGTGGAAAGGTTACAAGTACAGTTTAGTCACCGGTACGTTCCTTCTCTTTTTGGGCAAGAGAACACTCTGCTCAGTTCATTCTGTTCGACACAAAGAATATAGGAGTGTAGATAGTTTATACGGCACCTTTTTTCCCCTTTTTTAGGCAAGAATTACTCCTGTTGAGTTAACTCTTTGTTGACATAAAGAAAAGCTTTCCCCCCCTTCCAAGCTGTGTCTCAGACTTCCAGTACGTGCACATTTTACATTGTCTACAACTAAACAATGGCATTCGATCCATACATTTTGGTTGAAACCAATGACAATCCATGTAATCATGTACTGGTATCGCCTCTGGAAATGTTCAGTGTTTTCCTGCATTTGTAATGTTTCACGCCCTTAGCTTCTGAAGAGCAGAGGACCAGGGCCAGTTAAGACTAATGCTTTCATGTCGTTCTTTTTTTTTTTTTGTCACAATGAAAGCTTACAAAATACAAAGGAAACCTATACGTGACTATTGAAATTCTGGAATGCAAAATGGGGTAACTAAACTAACCTGTAAGCAATTTATTAGTTGATCTAGGGTTGATTGTAGTTTTTCCCTCTAATGAAGGTAGGATTATGATTACTGACATGTCTTTTGTTTCCAAAAACATTAATTTTTTTTCGTAACTATTATCTGGTGTGTAGCTTTTCCCCTCAGATTTATTTGTAATTCTTAGCACATGAGAGCGAATATGGTAGTAGATTCTTTTCACCTTGCTTTAATAATATATTAGTCATATCTAACCAATTATCTTAAACTCAAGAAGAGGTATGAAAACACATGACCTCCATATATTCTCAACCACTACCTTTCCATATACCTTTAAATATGTATCCACAAAGGCGAAATCTCTTGTTGTTACTGCTGATAGTCTGCTAAATACATGTGAATTCCGTTTACCACTCGACTTAGAGTTACAACCATTGGCGCGTGATTCGCCCATGGTTTTCCCACAGAATTCCCGGTGCTAAGCTAGCTACGTCATCTGTCGGTGAGGCCACTTTTGCGGTGATTCGCTTGCGTTGGATGAACAACAGAACGAACTGGGCTATACAGCGTGCAGACGCAGGATTGTCCAGCAGAAACTCCAATCTCCAGAAGGGTTCTCTTTACACGCATGATGTTTCATACTGACGTAGTACTACTACTCATCTCATCAAATTTAAACCACCAAAACCAAAATGCTGACTCTGATCAACCTGCATCGGTTGATGCCAAAGTGCTCGCTTAAATTAACACGGGGCATTTGTCCCATTGTGTCATCAGCAACATGGATGCATTATGCATGATGATGGATATATGCAGATGCAGGTATAGTAGTATCTTCCAAGATCCGACACTAAAGTCTGTAAAGAGGAGTGGTTGCAGAAGCTAGCGCCGTACGTGTCACGGTTGTTAGAGGGGAAAAAGGGACACCATATGGTATCGTACGTGTTCAGTACTGGAATGCGCCGGCCGTTCTCTAGGGTAAGTGGATGACACGTGAAGAAGACGACGACTAGATGCATCGTCTAACGTACAAGGTGTACACAGCCTTGGGTACTAGGGTGTATATTATGTGTGTCAAGGGTTAATTGCTGTGCAACGTCGTACCATTTGATTTTTAGCTAGGGAATAATGGCGATCATTGCATCATGCACATTCATCCATTCATGATTCATCTTATCTTGTATATTTGAGTGCATTCAGTGCTGATTATGTACATACGTTGATTCTATTGATCATTAGATCGCCATTTGAGATGTACAGAATAATCAAATGGACTAACGAATATATGACAAGATGCTACGTATATATAGCTCGCCTGATGCATCATTCATAGGACACACCAAATAATTTTTTGTCTAGATTCGCCCTGTGTGATTATGGTGTGCATGCCCCTTTAGTTTCTCACTATACATGTGTATACGTACTCTTAGAAAACCTTAACAGTATACGAGGTTTTTATTGTCCTTACAACCTCTCACATGGGTTTAAAATTAAAAACTGACATGTGTAGTACCTTATAAATGTTGGTTTATTAAATAACCAACATGGATAACATCAATATTTTTTTAATTAACCGGCATAGTACTGGTTTTTTAAAAAGGCACGTAGTTTTAACGATGGCATTGAGCCGACCTCCACCGAGCTAACCCTGGTTTTTTCAAAGTCCACCCTCAGCACGCCATCTTGCTCGCTACCACACCCTTAGTACCTTCCTTGCTGGCACCTCGTCCTCTCCACCGCGGCCGCTAGCCTCCTCCTCACCCACAACGCCTCTTTCTCTCCGCTGAACTGTTGGTCCGGCCTCCTCGTTGCCCGCAACACCTCATCATCTCTTGACTCTCTCTCCCTCTCCTCTTCTTCTCTGTGGGAGGCCACCACGTGAGTGAGAGTCGGTGGCTTGAGGGGTAGGCGGTGGTGGTAGAGTGGAGACGGTGTTGCAAGGGAGGGAGCAATTGGTCTAGCTGACTGGAGCTCAACGACAGCTCAATGAGCAGTCGTTGGCGATTATTTGGAAATCGAGGACTACGTACATGATCTAGCTGCCACGTGTTTGGGGTTGGCCAGATTTTGCCAATGCGATCAGTTCGACGGCAGCAGCCCTCTTCACTAGAGCTACGGTGGTTCCTTACTCCTTCACCATCTCGTTCATCGATGGCCGCACCGACGCTCTAGCTTCTTCTCCCTCCTATGATTTTGTGATTGTTGACTTTGTGGGGATTGGGGGAGGGGTTGGACAACATGCCTGATTCTTATAATTCGACTCGATGGGATGTTGATTCTATAATAGCAATTGGAGATTATTGATTCTATGGGGATGGGGAGGGGGGGGATTGGCTCGATTCATTTTTTTTAGATAATGAAATAAAACATCCCGGCCTTTGCTCATCAGAGCTACAGCCAATTATTACAAAAGTAACACCCAAACACTGAGTGTAGTTCAAATGAATTAAACACCCAACAAAATAAAAGATCAAACTAAGATAAGGAGAGCACATTTATTGAAGTCTATTTGTGAATCTCCATCCATAGTTTGCAAGGAGTTGCATGACCGTTGTCTCAAGCCTACAACATGCAACCTTCATAAGCTCTCGATCATCTTCACACATTTGCAGCTGTGCCCAAAATTGGAGCCAATTTGTTGCCCTGGAAATTACTTGTATATATGAGATAGATGGTGATTTGTCAAAAACTATATCATTCCTAGTCAACCATAGAGTCCAACAAGTATGGCAGAAGCTCGATTCATAGAACTGTTTTTTTTTGTCACCTTGTCGGTGATGATTGTCAATCCGGTACTTATGTGAAATTTTGAACTGGAATCTATTAGATTTTTTTACCAGTGCTAGTTAGGTAGCCAATGTTCTCTCTATTGCGATACTACATATATACTATTCTTATATATATATATATGATACTGTTGATATGATGTTTAACCATTCTTATTGATATTTAGTGTAAGTATATAGAATATAAGTAATACTTAAAATATATTTAATATAAAAAATGTTCACACTTTCCTATCCAGATTTGTTGTACTATAAAATGCCTCATCCGACACTAAGATTACTATATTATGAGACAGAGGGAGTATATATCTCGTCGATGCACTTCTTATTACTGTGTTTACATAACAACAACACTCATCCACCTAATGGCCTAATGCCCTAATCTAGGACTCGAATCGTGCCTAGGCCGTACCAGATCTGATTAACTAGCTAGGAGTAGAGCCAAACAAACAAACACATCACAGCTGCATGGGACGCGATTGCTGTCATATCATCACTCGTTGGCGCCTAGCTAAGCTACTCCTAATTAGCACCCAGGCTAGCTTATTAGACTAGTCCACTAAGCTAGCGTGCCGTCACAGTGGCATCCACGCCCACCGTCGTCAGCTCGCTCGATCGATGTGGATCCATGTCATCCTCATCTTGGCTAGCTTTTCCTTCAGTCGAAGAAGATGCGGTGGTGTTTTTTCCTCATTAAGATTACGATCTTGCCTCGATTTTCATAAACAAGCTTTTTAAACTACTAAACACGCTGTTTAGTGTGAAAATTTTTTATATAAAAGTTATTTTAAAATATAAAATATATTCATCCGTGAAGTTTGTACTCCCTTCGTCCTAGAATATACTACATCCGTCTCATATTATTTTATCACTTTGAGTTTTGTTTGTAATTTTTTTATCATGTCTTATTAAAAAATTTGAAATTATTATTTATTTTGTTTGTGACTTGATTTATTATCAAAAATACTTGAAGTATGACTTCTCTTTTTTTATATTTGCACTAATTTTTCAAATAAAATGAATGGTAAAACGTTGCAAGCAAACAGTCAATAGAACGGAGGTAGTAAAAACCTACTACAGGATGGTCGGGATGGAAGTAGTAATAATTAAAACTTAATCAATCATGTGCAGCTTTTCTCGTATTACATGTGACATCCGAATCTTCATCTTCATATGTTTCAAACGAGCTAGTTTGTCATCTTTCTTTTCAACAATGAAATGTTATATGTCGGTTCAAAATAGGTTCAGCCTCTAAAAACAAAAGATATCGGTTTGACAAACCCTTTTCCTAAGGTCTCCTTTAGATTGGAGGATTTTCATGAGAATTTTAGATGATTGAATTTTTTAAGATTATGTTTCTATATGGCCATTTGGATTGGAGGAATAGGCTTAGGCAAAATCATATCGAATGGCTTCCTACCTGGCCCCTTCATTCCAAAGGAAAATAGGAATGACGAAGTAAGAACTCATGTTTTTGTTTTCTTTTCCTAAGTCCAATGCACCCTCTCTTTCTGTCTCTACTTCCTCTCTCATTCATATGATATATTTCCTGTGAACCACCCAAAGGCTTTAGCTCAAACATTCCTGTGTTTCAAAATCCCGTGGTATTCAAAAGAACATGACAATTCATTTCTCTGTTTCTCTAACATGGTCCCATATTTCAAAGGTGCCCTAATAAGAACAAATGAGATATATAGATTCCTATCACAGAAGTCTAAAGGAGCACACCTAACATACACCGCAACTGAAAATTTTGATTGATATCCGACTAATTATAAAATTATGCTGTACAAATTAAGGCTAGGTTTGGTAGAGTGTTTTAGCTCAGTTAATACCTTGTTTTTAGTGTATGCATTTCTCAAACTGTTAAATAGTGTTTTGTGAAGTATAATTTTTTTAAAAAATAATACAAATAAAAATTTGCAAATTTATAGTAGTTAATACCCCCTCTGAAAAAAAATCTACTTATATAAATGGATTTAGACATGTACATATCTAGATTCATTCTTACAATTACTTTTAACTGCACGGGCGGTCCCTAAACTTGTTCGGATATGTCACAAATACATTTTTGGGTTTCTCAACTTGTCTTGGGTGTCATATAAGTCTAAAAGGCTCCAACCCGCTTCGTGTGCTGACGTGGCATGTCATGGTGGCGCCTACGTGTCAATAGAATTCATATATCAGTCACATATAAAAACAAGTAAGAACATATTTTTTTATCCTCTCTTTTTTCATTTATTTTTTCAAAATTAAAAACATCATTTTCTCCTCTTTTTCCTCTCTTTTTAAATTTTATTTTTTCTATGTAACTAACATGTGGATCCCACTGACACATAATCGTCACCGTGGCATGACACGCCATCTCACGGAGCGGGTTGGAGTCTGTTTGGACCTATGTGACACTCATGACATGTTCGGGACCTAAAAATACATTTTGAAAGCTTAGAGACCTACACGACATATCCGTACAGGTTTAAGAACCGCCCGTGCACTTCCCTTACTATTTTTTTCACATAGAAGAGTACTTAATTAATAAATCATTACTAAGTACTAATCTGAAATCAGCGTAAATTCGACTTTGGCTTATAGGGACACCACACATTAATTAAGTGGTGTATATTATTTTGATTCACTGTATTTTGTTCTCATTAGAGTAATTAAGACAACGTACACAAGACGCATATTTGGTTGAAGAGTGGCCAACATCCACGGATTAATTATAATGGGGAAGGGCGAGTACATTATATTTTTCTTTGTCCCATACACAATAAATTTCGTTGGTACTACCACAGCCATGTTTGGCCCGAACGCACGTACAGATGATGATAGCCACAAACAAAACCACTCGTGAAGACAATTGCGTCATCTTTTGGATCTACAGGTTGCTAGAAAATTAAATTTATATGGCGCCGAAATTAGGTGATTAATTTCTTTAGAGGAATTAGATGCTTAGTTCGACGTATATATACGACGAGCGACCGATGAAGAGTGTGAATAACCTGCTATAGCAGGCAAATCGGCGATCGAGATCCCGAGATCAATGAATACGCCTTCCCTTTTAAAATAAATTGATTTCTGACTGTAGACTTATACTCACTCCGTACTACAAAGACTCTATTTTTTAATTTTTAGATACAACGTTAAAATATTCATCGTATTTAAAAAAAATTATGATTACTATTATTATTATTATTATTATTATTATTATTATTATTATTATTATTATTAGATGATAAAACATAATAATATTTTATGTGTGACTAATTTTTTTAAATAAGACGGTCGCTCAAACATTGGACATCAAAACCTAAAAATAAAGTCGTAGAGGAAGTATTTTACGATCAAATCAATCCCGCTAGTCGTACGGCTCGTGCCCATCTATGTCATATTCATCAATCAGCGAACTTGTTCTTTACCATGCGGGCCATGTAGATAAGAGATCTATCATTCTCCATTTGTGAGATTTTTATAAAAATACCATTTCTTAAAAAAAATAAAATAATAAAAAAATTTTGTGAGATTTTCAGAGAAACCACTCTACCCTTCTTAGTCAACTAAATTAGCGTGATTACAATCCTCTTATAATAAAGATCTGACCGAGAGCCAAGTCATCGACTCATTGAGCAGTCTTCTTTCCTACCGTATGAGCAGTTTTATTCGCCAATCTCTGAACCCGTTAGATTTTAACCTCCTGAAAAGTCTCTTCAGCCTATATATCCTTAGGCCAGAGGCAGCTCCAAGAGGTTGATCACCACGTAGAATCATGGACCACCCTAGATTTTGACAAATATAATATATTTTGAGCAAATTTTGCTATAATGCGATTATATTTTTAGCAAATTTTGTACATTTATATTAAGTTTGTAATGTTATGGCAACTAAAAAGGTAGCCCGCGTATTCGCGCGGGTTTGTACTATACGTAGGATAAATTTGAGAAACTTATAAATGTGGTATACCAGCGAAATAATATCTGCAACGTTTCAAAATTGTGTTTTTTTCATGAATTTTCTTCATTAGAATTGCATGACGAATTTAATTGTTATTTATAAAATTACCTATTGGAGATTAGGATTGGTAACTTACGGTATAAAACGGTACCTAAGACATATAACTCTTGAGGTTCCATAGAGAAAGAGAGAAAACTTAAGTAATAAAAGACATTGCATACACAACCATATATAATTAATGGCTCTACTGATTTATATTGAAAAATTGATAATTAATTTATTAAACATAATATATGACCCTCGATTTTAGACCATTATTTCTAACCATTGGATATGTAGATGATCTAACATATTGTGCAGTGTCTAACTAACCAAATTATTCGTCTTCCCTCACCATGGACGGTGGACATGTTAATTCGTGCCTCTGGCAACATGCTCGCATCATCATACTTAGAAGAAAAAAATAAGTGCCCTGCATGTATATGCATAATACATGTAACTATCTCAAGCCCCTCTTTTCATCTGAGAAAAATATTCTATACCCATGCATGCACACCGGGATGCACCGGCTAGCCCTCCAATTTGTTCACTCCATGAACAGTATGTTCCTTTGTTCTAGTGATTAGATAATTTAATAAGTACAATAAGTATCTGAAATCAATTCTTATTAGTAAAATGTATAATAAGGACAGCTCTGTAGACCCCATCTCTCCTTCTTTTTTTGGTGTATTAGTTGGATTTGAGCAACGTGATATAGGTATTTTGGGCTATAAGTTAATGTCCAACTTCCAAGGGATTAAGTTTCCCAACCCTCAGCGCCGAACTCAGCATAAGATCGTTCGTTTATCCTTAAAAAAGATTATATCTTTTATCAAGGCATTGGGATTAAGTAAATAGCATCCACATAAACGTTGAGAGATATAATTAAGTTGGTTATGAGTCAATAGGTCCATTGATGCTAAATTAAGGTTAAGGTTAATGGTTTATAGGTTATTTTGATTTTATTAAAAAAATAAAGTGGATATTTTGATTTTTAATAAGAACTTTTAGTATTTTTTTTGGTATGGATGTGGGTCCAAAATATAATAATTTTATTAGCAATTAAATATAGTTGGTATAGATATTAAACTATTGATTTAATTAAAAAATACAATGGTTCAAACAGATCATAAATTGAATATATAATTTAAAATTTACAGCTATTGAAGATTATTTATTTAGTTATAAAACATACCAAGATCAATATGTATGAGGTATATTATCTATATCTATATGTGCAAGTGCATGCAGTCTTTGACAGTACGATGAAATTAACTTAATTACCTTAGAAAAAAAAGGGTGGCGAGCAAGGAAAAAAAATCACACAGACTCTTATCATGCGTATGGATGGAAACATGTACGTGCGTTGGGCGGACTCGTACCGCCAGATTGATCTTAAGTTTGTCACTAAAGATAAATCTAATGGTATATGATGGTAAAAAAAATATTAGGTCCACGAGATTAAATAAAACCAATGGTTCGATGTTCTCCTTTTTCCATAGATTTTCTAGGAATTAATTAGAGCGTCATGTGTCAATGTGTCATCTTTGGACCATTTCTAGGAATCTCACGTGGCAGTTTAGGAGCGTTTTTAGAATATTTAATGGACTTGGGTTTGTGAAATTTACTCCATAATATATATTGCCATTTTTAATATTTTGTTTTTATTTGGTTGTCATGCAAAGAAAAATGGTATATATTTAAAGTTAGGAAAGTGTTTTTCTTAAATATAAATTTGATAGGTTCACCAGTTTAAACCATCTATATACCTAAATCTAATGGTTTTTAATGTTTGTTCATATTTGGTTTTCATGCAAAGCACAATAGTCTATGGTAAAATTTAGGGAAGTGTTTCTTTTATATATAGATTAATGGGTTCACTGGTTTAAATAATCGTTAAAATAATTTTTTTTCAGGGACAATGGTTAAAATAATTGGTTAAGAGCGTTTGTTAGAGTGGCATGTGACGGCTTAAGAGCGTTTCTAGGATGCCACGTGACAACTTACGAGTGTTTGTAGAAAGTTTCGTGGACTTTTAATTAATACAAATCTAATAATGACATAAAATATTGTGTTCATCGATCTTAGTGGAAACCAATGATTGGATGTTTCTCTAATTTAAGAGTGCCACACAACGGTTAAAAACATTGATATGATACTTAATGGACTTTAACGCGTTTGATGTCTACCTGTGGGGGTATTCTTTTCGATAAAGATAAGTTCAATTTTAATTGTGATTGAAAAAAGGAAAGAAAGGAACAAAGGAAAAAAAAAGAGAACAGACGGATGGAGTAGTACGTGCGTACTGCACGGAGGTGGGGCCGGTGGGAGGTTTTGGTTTTGAAGATAGACCTAAGGATGTAAAATAATGGGTCCACCAATTTAAATGAAAATCGATGGTTAGATTTCTCCATTTTATTAGAGTGCCACGTGGCAAAGAGCGTTTTGAGAGAGCCACGTGGCACTTGAGAGCGTTTATAGGGAGTTTAATTAATGGACTTTTAGTATATACTCCCTCCATTCCAAATTGATCTACATATAATTTTTTTGAGCTTATTCCTAAATGATCTACATATTTGTGTTCATTCATTAGGTCTCTTCGTTATTTGTGTATTGGAGTAAATAAACATTGATGCATCCATGCACACAAGTATTTATAACCTACATGCAATATCTTGATTTGCTATTGGCTAGGAAATAGTGGGGATGATGCATGCATCGAGTTTGTTGCTAAAGTAAATATAGTATGAGAGAGTTATTAGCTTTTCTTAGTCTTGGTGTACCTATAAAATATGTAGATTAATTTGGAATGGAGGGAGTAATAGATAGATAGATAGATAGATAGATAGATAGATAGATAGATTTTCAACACGGAGTAGGGCACACCCAACGAAACTTTCCTGTCCTGAAGCCGCCATTGCTTGAGGCCTTGGATTAATTGGATTATTGACAAGTTAAACTCAGACTGAGTTAACATCTTCACCACCTCCTTACAATTTTGTCTCAGTTATCACCCTTTCTGCCCCCAGTTCATTTGCAAGCTCAGCAGCTCTTTTGCACGCCAACACCTCGCTAACAAGGACACTGATTTTGCACTTTAAACACATATCTTCTCTCTCCCATAAAAAACCAATCCTAATTACGAACCTGAACACATGCGTGTCCAAATTCATTGTTAGGATTGGTCTTTTCTTTTTTGACGAAGTAGTATTTATTTAGTTTGTTCAGTGCATTATCATTCGAGATCCAATAAGCATGCACTGTTTCGGTCATGTATTTGTTGCGTGATCGATCGATCGATTCATGTACTAGATGCAGGACCACATTTTTTTGGCCGTACCAAATCTGATAAGGTTTTGTACCTTTGGATTGGGTCTGCTGATTAGTTATCCATCTCACCATTTCTTCAGGATTCATCATCATTCGTTTTCAATTCGTTGGTACCACCACACACCACACTGTTACACACAAATCGCACGCCTCCCCACTAATCCATGACCAATCATCTCAACATGTACTAACCATTTGATCTTGTTGGAAACACACATCTCTTTTCATAATTCGATGTATCATATCCAACATGCTAACCTGCTTCATGCTTCAATTTTCAGAAATTGCTTTCCTGCCAACAAATGGGGGTGAGTGCTGTTTGTGTTTGGCAACTTGGATAGTAGTACAATTATCTGCAGCTAAAGAAGCTAGTTGCAGGTGTTAATTCACTGTCAAACGCCATCAACTTCTTTGCCTGATACTGACGGGGACTTTGCAACGTAATCAGATCGAAGGAAAATATAAACTCTTGTAGTTATCGATGGCACGAGCAAAATTATCTAAAACTATCTAACACAAAACCATGTGCATTCTCTCTGCTTTATGTACATCAATTAATTAGCCGAATGAAAGCTAGCTAGACCGAGGCACCGAGCTAGAAACAAAAAAAGGTTTATTCGGTGACAAATGCAGAAGGATCCTAGTGCATTTATTTTTGAACAACTTGCTGTAATTAAAGGTTAGAATGACTGCAATTAATTAGTAAATTTCTATGTATGAAATTCAACTAGTGATGCAAGTGGCACTGAATCTTGAATTGCGTCAATCCTTTTTATCTGAATCTATCTACTAGCCACTAGTGAAGGTTCATAGTGGAGTCCAGAAATGCAAAAAATATATCCTTGGGTGCATTATTATACTCCACCGATTGCATGATTTTTTACCAGTGGTGTTTGGTCGGTTACAGTTCACAAGAGTAGCTGAGACAGTCAGTCAGTGCGCTCATTGGCTGTCAAAAAGGCTCTCTGCATACATGTAAGCTTCTAGAGTATATGGCACACTCTAACTACTTGCACCCAAATTTGATACTAGACGTCTGTCATCCCAATATATATATACTAACTTGTTCAGATACATAAATATATTTTGAGAAAGATGTAGTACTGAAAAGTATGGTTCTTAAAGTGCGTAGTATAATGTTTCACCTAAATTTTTTTCGTCGCTGATAATCGTTTCTCTAGTAGTATACTGGTGCCTTCATGTTCTTGGGAGATCATAGAAGCACTATTCATAATTAACTAGGGAAACTATCGACTCTTTAGCAAAGGGAGAGCAAACAGCTTTTGATGTGAATTCTTTTTTCTTAAAAAAAACACTTGGTATAAATTCTTAAGGAAATACTAGTAGAACTTTTAATGTGAAATCTTGAAAAGAGAACAACTTTTGATGTGAACAAACTGTAACATGTGCATAAAAGAATACTCATTAATAAAGAGTAGCGCAAAAGAAAACTAAAGAAAGAACACTACTTAACCATTGGATATATTCAGATATATATATCTGATATCTGAAAAAGACAACAAAAGGACAGGAAGTGCAACGTCAGAAAGGCAAATATATTCAGAATATGTATAATGCTGGCGCCGTCTTCAGGGGAGAAAGAAACTATTCTGAGTGCGATCGAATATCTGAAAATTCTTGAACACTTGCACACTTGCTTGACTGACTGCCTCCTTTAATTCGATCCCAGCTAGTGGACACATCTGCGATTTGGATCATTCTCAGACACTCTGAGTGGCCGGCCACCTGCAAATTCTGCAAATTGCATGAAAAGATATGGTTTTCTTGGAATTCTGTTTTGTTTGGTTCGGTGAATTTGGAGCTCTATATGTCTGTGCTTTTGGAATATAGAATATGGTTTTCGGAATTCCGTGTGCTCATTCAGTGAATTTGGATTGGTCCTATTATAATCTTTTGACGATGCGCCGCTTCGACCTGTTGCATCAGAAATCGAAACCTCTGACTGAATTTCGTACAAATCTAAGGCTTGGGTGGGACATATAAGCATCGCAAAATGAACAGGTTCAGAGGAATGTTGGCCCTTAGTCATCATTCCATCAACATCGTTTGCCACCGGACACCTTGATGGATCTCTCATGACAAATCATTGGTAACAACTTGTTGATTGTTGGTACTTGTATAGTCATCATTGTAGTTCTTCGATTTAAGCATGATCTTTGATTTTCATTTTGGTTCGTCTATATTGATTGATTTATGTCTCAACTTGTGGTCACCATGATGCAGGCTAGTCTAGTCATCCTGGCCAGCAGGTGAAGAGTTGCTCTGGGAATGGATGGACCACTGATCGATCGATGCTGCCACTGTAGATCGAATACTGTCTGGATCGATCGATCGATAGATGCATCGACACAACAACAACAACATCAGCTCATACAGTCACAGCACACTGCAGCATTAGCTAGAGAGAATAAAACAGTACATGGATTGGAACATGTGCAGACAATATGATCCATGAGTGTCCATTCGATCCATTGAGCATTTGCAGGCAGCTGGTGCTTAATATATTTGCCTTTTCATCATCATCGTCCGATCGATCGACGCATGACTACCGGTTTCAGAAGATGGTGGATTGATCGATCGGTGATGATGGTTGTTGGAGATGACGGTGGTGATGAACTACTGATGATCAACTTGCATTGCTGCCGAGATGGAGATGTGTGGACGTACTATACGTGAGATGGATAGATACTGGTAGAAATACGAGATCTGCCTGATATGAAAATCTGAAATGGCATCGCATATGCCTGCTGCTGCTTCTGAATGCCAGCTTTGGTGGACAACTTTATGAGTCAGACCGGTGTCATATGTGCACCGCACACATCTACCACGATCGATCTGGCGAGTTCAGTTCGTCACATGTTTCTTGGCATTTTTGTCATGTCGACATGGATATGTATCATGGATGGATGGATGGCCGGTGCGTGTGTTCTGTTGTTTTTGAGGCGCGGGTTGGGGATCCAGATCATCGTTCGTTCGGGGAGCAGTTCACGCTGCCGATCCTTTTCCAGCGTTGGGATCTGGTTTCTGGCCCCATCTTTTCGCTTATACACGTTTTGAATCGCTTATTAGGGTGTGTTTAGTTTCAGAAAAGAGTTGGAAGCTTGAAGAAAGTTGTGAGTTTAGAAAAAAAAATTAGAAGTTTATGTGTATATGGAATTTTTTGATGTGATATGATGTGATGGAAAGTTAGAAATATGGGGGAAACTAAATACGGCCTTAGTGACTAAAAAATAATTTAAGGATCAAAGTTTTTACATATGTGTTGTTAGTGATTAAAAAATAAAACTTATAATGTATATATTTTTAGCGATTAAAAAACAAATACTATAAAACAATGATGAAAAAATCATAAAATCAAAATTTTAAAATTTGACTTAAGAGGTACAAGCATGAGCAGAAAAATAGGAGTTCTTTTGTCTACGAGATGTGAGGAGTAAAGTATAGACATGCATATTAATGGTTGAATTTGCATATACCTTAAATGGTAGATGTGTTTTGGAGTAAATTGCATGTGCTGGTGATCAAAACTTTTTAAGCGTTCGTTTTGTCTATTATTTCCCCACGTTCTTCATCTTTTACTGTACAATTATCATGAATTGTTATACCGTTGATTAAATATGTATATTGCCTATATAATTAATTCATTGCATATATGACATCCTAATAAGCGTCTAACTCTATAGGATTAATCATAGTGTATAGTTTTTACCTTGATTCATACACAGATATTTTTTCAAGTTTATATAGTATCATAAGTAGGACGGATAAGCATTAATATTTTTTTATTACACGACAAACACAGGCGTACCATTACACGCAGCAACAGTCACAACCCTGCTTATCATAATTTTAGTTAATATTTTTTACTCAAATTTTATACTAGTACGTATACGAAAATGAACTTAATTTGCATCCGTAGTGCCACCAGCGTTTTGCGTACGGATCATGCAAATTTGTGGATGCGCGTTTTGGATTTTTTGGTAGTAAGTGAGACCGAGTCGTTGAGGAAGGGGTGATGATAACACTATACTTTTAACACAGTAATTACTAGTCTTCTCGGATTCGATCGTCGACGTTAGCGTAGTGCTAAATCTAATCGATCCCCATGTTGCTGTCAAACCTAACTTTCAATGATGCTACATGAATGAGAAAATATATATATATATATATATATATATATATATATATATATATATATATATATATATATATATATATATATATCAATATATGTGTGTGATCTAGAGCTTAAGCAATACTAGATTACCCACAAATCAGTGTGATAAGAAAGCGACACAAATGAATTAAATTCACTGTAATTAAAGAAGGCTAGCTAGCTGTTCAACTCTGGAGAGTGTACTGTGACATGAGCCGCCTGTGCACTGCTAGCCACGGACTAGATTTAGTGGTTACTGGACATGATTAATTCAGTATTAAACTGCTAGTGTACTTTGCTCATTGTCTGATGGCCCAATTTTTCCATTAGTTTGTTCAAAATTTGGCCACCTTTTTCCTGAACCACTTCAGCTTTTGACAAGGACAAAATGTGTACACATGCATGCATATGGATGGATGCATGTTGTTTTACTTTGCCTTGACCTTGTGATTAGGTAAACCTTGATGTTTATTAATTAGTCTGCATGCATGGTCATTATCGAGTGATTAGGGTCGCTGTTATTCAAGTGTTTTCTTAATAGTTGAAGGAACCAGGTCGATCGGTCAGGCATGATTAAGGTAGCTTAATTTGTGGACAAGATTGAATGGGTTCCCCCATAGTTTATTATATCTCTGGTTACATCTAGAGTGAGTGATGTGAAAGTGAGCTATATGTGTTTTGTTTTTGTGGGATATTTTTGGTAAATCAAGATGGAAACACGAAGCGACCAGATTATATTGTATTTCATTAGCACAAGAAAAAAAATCTACACTTTACTCCTCTCTCTCTCTCTCTCTCTCTCTCAAACTCCTCTATTTCTTAGCACACACTTTACCACCTAATTAAATTACTGATGAAATTAATTCACTTTATTACAACATTCCCCCTTATGTTTCTCTTTATATACAAGTTATATTTCAAGGAGAAATTTTGTGTCCTATTTTAATCTTGGTATCTCAGTTACATAGGTTGGAACTTTTGCGTACAACAACTAACTTAAATATCAAAATTTATAATAGCATGCAATATGTCATGAAAATATTTAAAATTATTTGTGACATAAGAAAATTGTCTAAAATCATGTTCATATGCATATGTTAAAAAAAAAGAAGAAAACACTTCTAGAAGAGAGAGGGATAGGAGATTGGCAAGTGGATCGATCTGGTTAGGGTAGTATTTTCTTTGTTATAGGAAGCTTGAAAGCCTCTCACTAGTCACTACCACCAAAAAAAAAATCGAAACTGGCCCATCACTGCCGGTTCTTTTAGAAGTGGAAATAATATTTGGTAGCAAAATACGAAATACTTTTTCAAACTTTTTTGGAGCCTACGAAATCCAGAAATCTAGGACACCACTATTGCCTCTAGTTAAATACTCCCTCCGCTTCGAAATGTTTGACACCGTTGACTTTTTAGCACATATTTGACCGTTCATCTTATTCATAAAATTTAAGTAATTATTAATTCTTTTTCTATCATTTGATTTATTGTTAAATATATTTTTATGTAGGCATATAATTTTACATATTTCGCAAAAGTTTTTAAATAAGACGAATGGTCAAATATATGTTAAAAAGTCAACGATGTCAAACATTTCGAAATGGAGGGAGTATCAGGTATTACTCGTAGTTTAAAAACCAACAATGATACTCCGCGAGTACCATTTGTCGACAGTGCGCTGCCAGTTAAAAACAAAAAACATAATTGATGCAGTGATGAGGCTTGTTTGGTTGGTAGTGCCCGTCTCTCTGTGGCATGACAATTCATTTGCACGTAGCTCTCAAAATAACTAGAAATTTAACTCTTTCAAAGGAATAGTTAGTCCACATAACTGCAGTACCCTACTTAATTACGTTTTCATATATATCATCCGTTTACGTAAAACGTTGTAGGCCCACTACGATACTCTCTATTGCTAATAGAAAGCAGTTTGAATCGTTGATCCTATTCGATAGAAGAGTTCAGATCTATTTATACAATTATACTATCCTCTAATTAGTATAGTAGAAACGCGGAGGAGCATTATTGTAAAAAAAAAGGTGTGAAGGGGTATAATCATCATTTAGCCATGAATAAACATTTTTTTCCTTTTCTTTTTAGCTTTTTCAATGGAATATGAGCGATGCTAGCGTAATGGATTACCACATATTGATCTAGCCCAAAAAAAGACAAAACGACAAAGTTACCCCTAACAATCGTATTAGTAAATTACTAATTTACCCTTAATAACAAATGGTTCATATCATTTTTACTGATAGTATATAATACTACTAGTAGAGAGCACCGAGTATCGCTCAAAGATGATATGATAGGAACAAATGGTTTTATGTGCTAACACGCTTGCCTATCTAAAATGATCTTAATGTGTGACTAATCTCGCTACCGGTATAATATTGACCACAAGGCCAGGGCTATGTACTTATTCCCTTCGTCCCATTAAATAAGGCACGCACGTATTTTATGATTCAACCCTCTAAATATTTGACCAATTATATTTTATTATAATCAATTTTTATTTAATAAAAATAATATATTTATATTGATATTTAAATTTACTTTCATATAATTATGATTATGTTGCTATAGACATCGTAATATTTAAGAAATTCATAGTCAAAGATTAGTTTTAAAGACCGTGTTATGTTTGACCGTGCCTTAGTCGGTGGAACGAAGGAAGTATTAGACATGAATAATAGGTAAATATATATGAAAAGGTGACAATTTTGACAGAAAATAAGAATTGTTTTGCATAAAAATAAAGCATGTATGGTTTGACTCTGATATATGAACATGTCCAATGGTTTGGACTATTGATTTCGTGATCGATGCTGGCCCTACGTAGATGGAGAGGATCTGACCTGAAAAAGGCCAGTACTGTGTGCCACTGTGGCAAGTGATTGCATCACACGCCATACTTTGCCGACAAATAGTGCATACGTGAGAAATGCCTGTGCTCTGAACTATACTCCTATATATGTTTCCAAATGGACGTCGGTGTCGATCGATTATTATTGTTTCTGTTATGACCACCAAAAATTTTAAAATGGTTATATTTATAATGCACGAATGTTGCATAGCCTACAATTAATGTGACTCGTCATTGATGATAATGATGATGTTGCTCGATTATAAATTTTTTATATGGGATTCGGATGGTCCAGTGTGAAATAGTAATTTTTTTTCTTCAGTTTTTTCTTTGAAAAATTGTGACTCATCTGGAATCAAGCACCAATGCCGATTCATGCCAAGGACCGATAGTAATGAATTTGTATTGCCAAATCCTATACTAGTAGAAATTAAGGAGTAAAATCTCATCTCCAACAATAGCCATAATTTTATAGAATAAAAAGGGGTTGTCCTGATTTCCTGAGAACCTCGAAAATACCTTCTACTCAATCCAGCAACAATTTTCATTTCCAATGCCTCATTTTTTTTCTCGATTATAGATGCTAATCACCTAACAGGCAATTTTCTGAGCTCATTCCTGTTGAAAGTATACCCTTAGGCCATTCCCAACCTAAGACACTAGACATTCTTTCCATCAACTCCACATCATCAAGAAACTAGTACTAGACACTACTCTTCTAATGCAAACACCACTATTCCATATTTCAATTTAATGCTACTTATGTCACATGATGTCTTAAATGTTGTGTAGAAACCATGTCTCATGCAAGACATGGTTTCCTTCTCTTTCCTCATTTATTCACCTGCCACATCATTTTTTATCCTAGGTGGCAGCTTATTTAATGCTATGGACACTATACTAGTCATTGGGTTGGGAATGGCCTTAGAGCACCCGCAATGGTAAAGTAATGTGCTATCTATAAAACATGTACATCTCAGCAATAGACTAGATTAATAGTAAACCACTTCAATGGTATGTCTATATGGGTATCTATAGCTCTCTAATCCATTGCCTCGTTTTTCTCTATAGACTATCTCCATATTAGTAGATAGCTTTGTTCTCTCTCTTCATTTAATCTCTTCCAAGTAGGAAAATATGCTGACATGAATCTCTTGTAGAAAGCCTATAGATAACCATTGTGGGTGCCCTTATATGCGCAAATTAATATTCATGGGAACCAAGGAACTTTGTATGGACACACGACTTAACTACCACACACGCTTTAGGCCCTGTTTGATTCAGCTTACGATTATTATAATCTAGCTTATTAGGAGTAAGCTCAAGCAAACAAGTAGATTATTATAGCAGATTATTATAATCTATAAGCCAGATTATTATAATCTGATAAGCTGCTCTAGAGGAGCATTTTTCAGATTATTGAGTGGCTAAAGACCCACTACCCCTACATACTTGAGAAAAATTACCCACCTATGCTATCAACTGAACAGATAGCTGAGGGCATTATAGACTTTAGCCTTTCAAACCCAATAATCCATGCCTTCAATAATCCAGACAAACAAACAACTCACAACTTATTCTATGCCAGCTTATTATAATCCAACTTATAGTAATCTGGCTTAATAATCTAGATTATAATAATCATAAGCTGAAACAAACAGGGCCTTACTGTATTTATAGGCTTATAGCCAATTTAATATACTCCTAGATCGCATACAAGTAAAAACATGATAAACATATTTGAGCACAAACTCAAGATAGATTACATACATGCATTATCTCTACTTTTAGTACATGACACTGTTTACTTTTTAAATATGTTTAAGATAAATATATAACTATTATTTATTTTGTTATGATTTAGTTTATCACTAAAGGTTCTTTAAACATCACTTATACTTGTTTATGTTTCCAAAAAAATGAATAAGGTGAATGGTTAAACATACGTTTAAACTAGAAAAATATCCGTGCGTTGCAACGGGTGAATGTTATTTTAATCTTAGTATTGTTATACGGTTTAGCTAGGATAAAATTCATTGTGGGAATTCGCTTGGATTTTTTTTTTAGAAAATCATGAGCTGCAATTAGGAGGCGGACTTTCATCCCAAGTTAGCATGTGAGTTATTTTAAAGAAATTTCTTATACGGCTTATTTTGTATTTCCAAAAGCAAATGAACTTAAAATCTGACTCAAACACGAATTTGTATTTCCAAAAGTGAACGAACTTAAAAACTGACTCAAATACGAATGACATATCAAAATACCGACAAAAACATATTTAATTTTTATAATAGTAGAGAAGTCAACAGTGTCATATATTAAAAGATAAAGAGAATATCATCTAAATCTGATCAAGTACGAATTTGACGATCTGATGACAGATTAAGCATATGTTTAGTTTAGGATAAGATGTAGGATAGGTTAGATCAATCCCTATTATTTGGATAAGATGGTCCCATTTATTTGTTTGGCATGAAGTATAAAATGATCCCTTTTTTCGAGGAATGGGAGGGTGTGGGTCACATGTCAATGAAAAAGAGGAAGTGGGTTTTATTGGTCTGTTACTTTTTTAAGTATGGAGATGAACGAGATCTAGATAGAATATTCATTTTTAGAGATCATCATATCCCACATGTCTTCGAACCAGAGATTATAGGTTTGCTCTTCCTCAACCCGTCCTAACCCTCTATTTCCAACCAAACACATAGGGATGAGGTAGGATGGTTGGACTCATTCTTGTTATTTTTTTAATAGGATGATTCGGTCTGTCCGTTTGACATGAGGGATGGGATGTGATGGTTCAGTTTTTAGACGATGTCTCACATGTCAGCGAGACTGAAAAGTGGGCTGGATTGGTCCGCCACTTTTTAAGGAACCAGCCCGGATCTTAGGGAAATATTTCTTTTCAGGGATCATCTCATCCCACCTATTTTTAGACCAAGCACCTTAAAAAGTGGGTTCGACCCAACCCAACCTATTTCATCCCTTAAACCAAACAAATGCACACACATGCTACAGCTACCATCGACGATATAGGCACGTTTCACATGGAGAGGGCTCCTCTAAGACTTGGGTCGCTGACATATGGTCCCACAAGCTATGGGGTCCAAATGTTAGCCCCCAAAATTAGAGGGCAGTAAGTTAGATGATCACTTTCCTGTTTCACACATACGTTTGGTACATGATCATGGACACCTTATTAATGAAATAGTTAGCATGTTCTTCCCGTGTATTGCTTGCTACCATCAAAAATTATGAATTTAATTAGAAAATACCATCGTATATATTATTGAAATGTGGATGTATATGCCTCACATGTCATTCTTGTATGTCATGGTATTTTAGGTATCCATATGATGTTATTTCTTAAACTTTTCGATCTCTCGTAAATACTCCCTTCATTCTAAAATGTTTGACGCCGTTGACTTTTTTTTAAAATGTTTGACCATTCATCTAATTTAAAAATTTAAGTAATTATTAATTCTTTTCCTATCATTTGATTTATTGTTAAATATACTTTTATGTATATATATAGTTTTACACATTCCACAAAAAATTTTAAATAATACGAAAGGTCAAACATTTTTAAAAAGTTAATGGCGTCAAACATCTAGAGAAGAGGGAGCATATGTCAACGTACATCTCTTTTAAGCCAAAATATGCAGATCATCAACTGGTGCGTTATTGCTAGCTCATATTTCGTTTTAAAAAAATCTGGATGCAGAATTCACGTGCTCGTTTTAGTATTTCTTTTCAAAAATAAAAAGTTTTATTAATTCAAATGGTTTCCCCGTAACCATTGTGATTAATTCGTGATTAGTTCGCCGGGGTACTAGTTTTGCACATGCGCAGTATTATTGTTCATTACTAAGGCCCGGTTTAGTTTTTTTTTTTCACATCGTATATACGGACACACATTTGAAGTATTAAACGTAGTCTAATAATTAAACAAATTACAGATCGATTCAGCCAGGAAACTACGAGACGAATTTATTAATCTTAATTAACCCGTCATTAGTAAATGTTTACTGTAGCACCACGTTATCAAATCATGGCATAATTAGGCTTAAAAAGATTCGTCTCGCAATTTCCATCAGAACTGTGTAATTGGTTTTTTTTCGTCCACATTTAATACTCCATGCATGTGTCCAAACATTCGATGTGATGAGTAAAAATTTTTTGTTTTGGGAACTAAACCAGGCTTATTTCCACCATACAGTAACCGCCAGTTAATTAACTAAGTAATCAGCAGATTGGACGTGTATACAAGTTCTGAGATAGCCTTCAATTAATCGAGATATTATATTCAAGCCGTTTGATTTGCCATTTGTGTGTATAATTGCGTCAACGACATTAGTTGAGTACGCCCATGCCATTCGCCAATTAGTAATTAACCAGACGCTTAAATTAAATAAACATGTTTTTGTTTACTACAGCTGTATGCAGCGCGGATCGCGCAAAAATCATTAAGGCATGTACAACCCACATGTAGGGGTGCGTCTCCAAGAACCTTGAAGTTATCATCCAAACAGATATAAAGACAGCTCATACAACCCATAAATAGAGGGTCTGTCTGTAAGCTGTTTAATGCTTTGCATGTAGTTTTGATCAATTACAAATACGTTTGTGTATACCATTGTGTATATCAATTGCAACCTGCCACGCTGTCGTCTCGGGACGACGAGTTTGTACAACGATGCTGAGCTTGCCTCTTCCGCCTCGGAGCATGGGTCGTCGCCGTCGCCTCGCGAGAGGACGCAGCTCCTGTCGCTTGACTCAACCAGGGGTTTTTTTTTCATAAAAGGCATCACAGAGACGGGGCAAAAAGACCCGCTGTACGTGCCCTTAGTGATTTCGAGTTCCGGCCGTATGTTTCTGATGCCGAATTTATTTTAAATTCATTTGGCTCCCCTTCTGACTTTTCCCTAATTTCTTTATGTACAAATCATCAGTGCATAATTAATGTTGTTGATTTGATGTGCATACAAAGTACTCCTATATGCCTTAACCACACATAATATATACCCGGGGAATATTTCTGTTTAATTTTCTTTACCAAATCAATATATATATCATACGACTGTTGGAGGATTCTCTTCTGTTCATTTCAGGTATGAACTCAACTCACTAATAATTTCTGTAATGATTGGAACAACATGCTACCTAAGCTAGCTAGCTAGGAGAATACCTAAGGGTGTGTTAGCTACTGGAGGTTCCCAACCGGGAACAGGGTGTGCGGAAAACGGAACGGTCCATTAGCGCGTGATTAATTAAGTATTAGCTATTTTTTCAATAATGGATCAATATGATTTTTTAAGCAACTTTCGTATAGAAACTTTTTGCAAAAAACGCACCATTCAGCAGTTTGAAAAGAGTGCGCGCGGAAAACGAAAGGGGGAAGTTGGGAACCGGCAGTGCCGAACACACCCTAAATCACTGCTACAAAAGAGATTTTTCTTTGCGGCCCGAAAGAGGTTTTCACGTGTGGTAGGGCTAGCAGCACGCGCTCAAGGGTCTGCAAAAATCGCTATTTTTGTGTGTGGGTGCTTATGTCATCCGCACGCAAAAATAAAAAACCGAAAAAATCCAAAAAATAGTCGCCCTCCTCGTGGTCGCTGTCGCTGGGTCCGGCCCGCTCCCATCTCTGGAGCCAGATCCACCGCCCCCATGCCTCCCCACCATCAGATTCGCCGCCGCCGCGTGAGGAGAGGGCGGTCGCCGTCGGATCCACGTGGGCGACGGGTACCATGCCTCACCACCTTTAGATCCGCCGCTGCCGCCATGTGGGGGGAAGGCGGTCACCGTTGGATCCACGCGGACGATGGCCGCCATGCCTCACCACCGCCAGATCCGTCGTCGCCGCGCGTGGGGAAGGCGATGCCACTCCCGGCCACCTCCTCTTCCCCATCGTCGTCAGCAGCATCGGTGGCGTGGATCCGGCCGTCGCGCGCACACGCGGCGAACGAGGTGGTGGATCCAGCCGTCGTGACGGTGACGGAAGTGATACGGAGCCGGCTGTCACGCGTGCTCCCAAGCCGCCCGCCACCCGAAGTCGCGTTGCTGGAGAATATATTTTCCCGTCATTTTTAATTTAGATAAAAATGACGGGGAAACATATTCTCCAGATATAGCCACATTGCATGTGGCCGAAGAAAGTTTCCGTTGGCAGCCTTCTTTACGCAGCTGCAAGACCTAGCAATTACCCTACATGGCCCGCCAGCGAAAACATCATAACGCTAGCAGTTGGCGGACATCGTAGAAAGTTGTGTATTTTCATTGGCTTTTGGTCACTGGTGGCATCGCCAGCTGCCCATTTTGCAGTAGCGATGGTTTCAATGTTTTGTTGGTAGATCACCGGAATTTTTCGATTGACACTACTAGAATGTAGGGCAATCTTAAATTACTATTTTACTCCCTCCGATTCCATAATTCTTAACGTTTTAGACAATAATTAACATGGTCTCCAAATATCTTTGACTAGATTTTTTATTATAATATATACAATAAATCAATATATATATTTTATTATATTATTTTGTAAGATAAATCTATATATGTTATTATAGTGCCTTTAAACTAAATAATTTTAAGGTTATTGATAATCAAATTATAAAAGTTTAACATCAATTTTGTCTAAAATAATTATAGAACCGGGGAGTAATAGATACATGTATGATTCTTTTATGTATTTTAATAAATACGATAACATAAATATCATGTGTTTTCTTGTAGCCGCACACAAAAATAGAAAACGAGATGCATGATCCAGAAATGCAAAACCTCACGCGGAGTACAATATAATGTTTAGCTTGAATCGAAAGCTAACCATCCATTTCATGTCCCTGACAACTTTCCTAGATAAGCTTGCTTAGCTCTAGACGAAACGAACTTGAAGCATTAAATATACACCCGGATGCTAATTGAGTCGCAGTCATGCGTACTGAATTTTTTACATTTTGGTCCTTTTTGAAAACTTATTTTACAAATAGACCCCTGGAAAAACTTAAACCTAAAATGGTCCTTTTTGGGGCGCCAGAGTTACTGGCGCCGTACCCCAACATGGCAGCGCCAGCCATACTGGCGCCGTGCCCGTGCCACCGTGGCTCTAGGGCTGGCGTGGAGGAGCTGACTGGGCAGAAGTGGGGCGCCAGCCACACTGGCGCCGCCCCTCATACCACGGCGCCAGCATGGCTGGCGCGCCCCTTCTCTGTGGGCCGCCCCCCTAAACCCCGTGGGCCCCACCACCTTTCTTCTCCCCACTCCCATTTTCGCCCAAGCATCAGCCCGAGCTGAGCAGCAGCAGTTCTTCCCCACTCTCTCCCCCTCACCTCCCCACCTCAAATCCACTCCATTTGAACTTGTTTTTCGCGGGATTTTTTGTGGAAATCGAAGAGAAAGGTAGACTCCTCCATTCCCCCCTCTTTTTTTTCGTTTTTATTGGTTGAATTTGTAGATCGAAGGGTAACCCTAGAATCCCTTTTTTTGCCCAAATTTGTGATTTTTAGCATTTGTTCTTAGGATTTACTTGTTGTAATGCTACATGTTTGCAATGTACTCATTGGTGTCATGATTTTTTTAACCATATATGTGGTAATGTTAATATTTGGATTGTTTGGTTGGATGGATGGATGAAAAATTATGGTTGAGGCATGAAAGTAATTTTAATTTGATGGACTTGATGCTAGAGCCTATAGGTTAAACTTTTAACCATTAATTATATGAAGGGGAGAAAATTTTAGTTGCATTATAGAAATTGATTATAGTTAATTAGAACTAGGTTGGGTTGTATGACGGAGTATTTGTAATATTTAGATGTGTAATGCACTAGTAAACTTGTTGATAGTTGTCGGTAGATTAAATATTTTTTTTTGGAGTAGTAGCTTTGGGATAAATTAAGTTATGCATTGGTTATAATACGTCGGTTTGGACTACGTTTAGGAATGAAGATTTAATTTATGTTGCAAATTTACATTTGATTTTTTGGTGTAGATGGATAGAATTGTTCGTGTTTACTACGGTGGTAGAATGGTGGAACCTTATGTTGGTGCACATGTTGAGTTTGAGGATATGTCATTGAAGACCATTTTATTTCCCACCCACCCAACTCTAGATGAACTAAGGTCACGAGTGAAAGAAGTTCTTGGATGGACCGAGAATAATGTGGAGATTTGTTTTTATGGGAGATACGATGTTGGTCAAGGGCATAAGTATATATTAAATGTAATAGGTCAGTTGGAATGGGAAGTTTATTTTGATTTGGTAAAAGAGTCTCAGTTTAGATCTCTAGAGGTGTTTGCATCAAAGTTGGTACGTACCGTAGAAAATTTGGATCTAAACAAATCTCCTTCTTATCATTACATTGAGAAGAATTTTGTGACATATTCTTCTCGTCGTGGAGGGGGTGCAAGTAAGACTGAGTTGGTACGAGAAGACTTGGAGGGGGAAGAAAATAAGAAGAGACCTTTGCTTGGAAATGATTTAGGGGAGGTAGGCCCATCAAAGAGACATTGCGGTAGTGATGATGTGGATGCAGCGAGGGAGATGAAAAGGGAGTTAGTACAAGAGGGGCTTGATCTAAGTGAACATTTGTCGGAGAGTGTGCATTGGTCGTTGTACGGAGGCAACCGTGAATACACGACGGAAGTAGCAAGCCAATATGTGAATCCAGATGATTACTTTTATGTCGAATTGAGTGGTGGTCACGATTCTGTCTCAGTAGAAGTCAATAGAGAGGAGGTTGACGAGGAGGCAAGTGTTGAGCAATATGATGTTGAATTTGCTGAAGACTCTGATGATGACCGTCCATTCCCTCCACTAACTAACAATGACAAGTTAGCATTAGAGGAATGTCGTGCGTTTGAGAAGGTGTTTGGGAGGAAGCCGGACATTCCTGAGTTTAGGGACCTAACACATGCCCATGGTGCAATACTAGATGGCGGCATCAACCTAGATCAGTTGCCAGAACCATTCCAGGTGGATGGTCTCAGAAAGGGTTTGGAGTTCCCATCCATGGTCGCATTGAAGCTATGGCTTCAGGAGTACGCCATCGTGCACCATCGTCCATACCGTGTTGTCAATTCTGCCGCAAACAGGAGGTACACTGTTAAATGTGAAAACCCACGGTGCAAATGGAAGGTCCATGCAACTAAGAGGTCTAGTGGCACGTGGAGGATATCACGGGTTGGTAAGGACCATAGTTGTGCTACTGCCGAAGGTTCAGGGAGCCACCGGCAGCTGACATCTAAGTTCATAGCAAATAGGTTATGCAATGCCATAAAACTGCAACCTACACTCTCTGCTTCTGCGTTAGCTTTGTATATATTTGAGGTTTTCCAGTATAGGGTGAAGTATGGCAAGGCTTGGAGGGCACGAGAGGAGGCTATGAAGCTCATTTACGGTGAATGGGGTGAAGCGTACGTCCGTTTGCCCACTTTGCTGCAAGCCATTAAGCAGACAAATCCCAGTATGGTCTACCACATCGATACTCATCCTGATCGGGTTGTCAACGTTGATGGAGTGACCAAGAAAATTTTTATGCGTGCATTCTGGTGCTTTGGTCCTTCCATAGAGGCTTTTAAGCATTGCAGGCCAGTACTAGCTATAGATGCAACCTTCCTAACTGGGAAATACGGTGGTGCCTTGATGACTGCATTATCAGCTGATGCGGAGGACCAACTTGTACCTTTAGCTTTTGCCTTGGTGGAGAAAGAGAATTCACGAGACTGGTGCTGGTTTATCGATCTTGTCCGACGGGTTGTGGTTGGGCCGCATAGGGAGGTTTGTATTATCTCAGATCGACATGCTGGTATAATGAATGCCATGAGGACTCCTGTTCCAGGATTGCCACCGGTTCACCATCGATGGTGCATGAGGCACTTCAGTGCTAATTTCCACAAGGCCGGTGCGGACAAGCATCAAACAAAAGAGCTCCTAAGGATATGTCAGATTGACGAGAAGTGGATATTTGAGAGGGATGTTGAGGCACTAAGGCAGCGTATTCCCGAAGGTCCTCGTAAATGGCTTGAAGATGAGTTGTTGGATAAAGATAAGTGGTCTCGTGCATACGATAGAAATGGCCGCCGGTGGGGTTACATGACAACCAACATGGCCGAACAGTTCAATAGCGTGCTAGTTGGTGTTCGTAAGCTTCCAGTGACGGCCATAGTATCATTTACGTTTATGAAGTGCAATGATTACTTTGTGAACAGACATGATGAAGCAGTGAAGCGAGTCCAGTTAGGGGAGCGTTGGTCCACCAAGGTTGATAGTAAGATGAAGGTGCAAAAAAGTAAGGCGAACAAACACACTTCAAGGTGTTTCGATAAGCAGAAAAAGACATACGAGGTCACAGAGAGGGGTGGTATAACGCGAGGCGGTGTTAGATTCGGCGCAAGAGCCTTCAAAGTTGAAGGTGAGGGGAACTCATGTTCTTGCCAAAGGCCATTGCTGTACCATATGCCTTGCTCACATCTTATCCACGTTTATCTGATTCATGCAATTGATGAGGAATCTCCCAACTGAATGCCGTATCATTTCTCTTCAAGAGCCGTTGTGAACACATGGGCAAGTCGCTTTGAGCCATACCTCGACCCCACACAGTGGCCACCGTATGATGGTGAAGAATTTGTTGCTGACCCAAATTTGAAGATTAAAACAAGAGGGAAGAGGAGATCGAAGCGATTTAAGAACGAAATGGACTCGGGTCTTGGTGGTTCTGGAAGGAAACCACCTTCATGTGTTCAACTTGATGGTGCGCCGGTGCAAAATAGATGCTCGTTGTGTCACCAGGAGGGTCACAAGAAACCTAAGTGTCCTAAGCGTCCAAAAAAGAAGAAGTCCAAAAAAAATATAAGTGTTACGGAGGTAAATATTTTGTTTTCCTACTTAAGTCAATGCATGTTTTATTCTTGTCTATGTAATGTCTATTTATTTATTTTGGATTATCGCATTCATTTTCTTTTAATGTATGTCATATTGGTAACTAACGGTGAATTTATTACTTTGTCATGTAGGATGGCCGAGGAGGGACAACCACCGACTTACCCAGCCTTGGAGGCGTACTACGAGGCCCGTCATCGCGGGGCTGCGATCGAGGCGGGGAGGGTATGAATCGACATTAATTCACTTGTACACAAGTATCGGTAGCGTGTGTTTGACATTATATTAACTAATTGATTTACAATTGCTATTGCAGGTACTTCAACCACTCCGAGTTAGAGCTCATGCCCCCCCAGTGTTCGACGATAGGTACATCCCGTACCTAAGGGCGGCCGGGTTGCTCGGGGTGGCCTTGGTCGTGAGCAGAGGAATGCCAGTGTTCAACGCTCCTGCGTTGACAGCACTTGTGGACAGATGGAGGCCTGAGACACACAGCTTCCACCTCCCCAGTGGTGAGATGACCATCACTCTACAGGATGTGGCTATGATCTTGGCCCTCCCATTACGGGGGCATGCCGTGACGGGCAGGACAGAGAATCCTGGATGGCGTGCACAAGTGGAGCAGCTGTTTGGCATTCCACTGAACATTGAGCAGGGGCAAGGGGGCAAGAAGAAGCAAAATGGAATACCCCTGTCTTGGCTGAGTCAGAACTTCTCACAGCTTGACGACGACGCTGAGCCATGGCGTGTTGAGTGCTACGCCCGTGCATACATCTTGCACTTGTTGGGAGGGGTTCTATTTCCTGATGCTGGGGGTGACATTGCTTCGGCGATATGGATTCCTTTGGTCGCCAACCTTGGTGATCTGGGCCGTTTCAGTTGGGGCTCAGCAGTGTTGGCGTGGACATATAGACAGCTCTGTGAGGCCTGTTGTCGCCAGGCACCATCGTCCAACATGAGTGGTTGTGTGCTATTGATTCAGCTGTGGATGTGGTTAAGACTACCGGTTGGAAGGCCTAAGTGGAGGCAAAGCTCCACTACTTGGCCCTACAATGAGCCAGACATGGAGAAGACAGTGGCCTACCTTTTTGAGAGGACAGCCACTGCACATGCTCACCGGGATGTGGCATACAAGCATTATGTCAATGAGATGGACTGCTTACAGCCTCAACATGTAAGTACTTCCAATATCACTTCTAGTTAGACATTTACTTCTTTAATTGAGATACTAACCAACGACATCTCTTCAACTTTTGCAGATTGAGTGGTTACCATACCACACAAATGAGGCTTCAAGCCTGACCCTGAACTCGATGTGCAATCGAGACTCTGACTACTTCATGTACCAGTGCCCATTGATTTGTTTCTGGGCAGTTGAGTACCACCTTCCGCACCGTGTCATGCGACAATTCGGGAAGAAGCAAGACTGGCCGGTTGAGGACATCTCAACTGGAGTTGAATTACACAAGTAAATATTTCTTATCTTTGTTTTGCTTTCATTGTCAATGTTCAATTTTGTACCATTTAACCTTTGTCGATGCTCACTCTTGTTTCATCACCTTCCACTTGTCTAGGTATGACAGGGTGAGAACAAAGAAAGTGAAAGACTGGGGGCTTGAGCATAACAGATACATTGATGAATGGAGGACAGCCGGAAGGAACGACAGGTACATCGAGAATATACACCAAAATCATTTTTTCTCAGAGTACCTTCGTTGGCTACATAGGACATATAGACTGTTCCTCCGCCCTACTTGGACGGAAGCCGACATAGAGGATGACCGCGATTCCGATGAGGGGCGGAATCCCTATGATGTCCGGACTAGAGTTGGATATCAAATGGAGCACGCCCCACTTAGAGACAGAGTCGTAAGTTTTCTTGCATTTGTTAAAGTTATTTCCATTTACACCCTAGACCCTAACATATACATTCTCACGCTTTCAGTCGAGAGAGCTCCTCAGGAGTGTGAATGAAATGGGGCATGCCCTCCAAGCTCCGAGGGGTGGTGAGGACACAGAGAACACACTCCGCAATGTTTTAGAGGTAAAATTTATTTAGCACTTTGCATTACTTGAGTTATGCCTAACAAACTTCTTTTTTTTAAAATGCAGAAAGTTCGTCAAAGGTGCCGGAAACTTGCAGCAAGATTAGGTTGCAGGTCGGTTGGATTGGACGACGTGTACCAACCGCGGAGACTACCACCACCACTACCTCAATCCGCGCGTCCAAGTACCGCTCGACACTCCATCAGGATAGAAGAGCGTGAAGAAGTTGGTGGCTCGTCATCGTCACGCATTCCGCAAGGGAGGGGAAAGGGGAAGGCGCCGGCTCCACCTAGCAACGACGATGACGACGACGACGAGGAGGATGAGGACTACGTCGCACCAGACGCTGAGGAGATAGACATGTCGCAGCTTCCCGACGCGCCTCAGGGGACGCAACCCACGCAATACAACTTGCGATCCACTCGGGCAGCGAAAAAGAGGTAAAATGAGCTTACCATTCTCAAATGTTATTTGATTTCCCTCATTTTGTTTTTAAAATGTTTTAAACACTGGATTTTCAAATGTAGGTACACTCCGGGCTCGCAAGCTATTCGGCGCCAACGGAAGAAGTGATTTGTATGAAGTTAATCTATTTGTTGGTAGTATGACATGTGTGGTGCACTATGTGATATAAAATGTGATGGACTATGTGAGGACTATGTGATGGAGTTTTGACATTGTTTCATGTGTGGAATATGTGATGGACTTTTGGCATTGTTTGATGTGTCGAATATGTGATGGACTTTTGGCATTGTGATTTGTGCAATTGGAACTTGTTTTAGTCTGTATGATACTGTGAATTGTGATTTGAATTGCGAACTGTGAATTGGTACATTTGTGCAATATATATCTTCAATTTGCAGGGAGGCAGAGGCGCCAATCATCCTGGCGCCGCGGTCGGGGAGGGCGGCGCCAGCCGTAGCCCGGAGGCAGAAGGGTTTCGGTGGGGGACGAGGGCGGCGCCAGACACCCTGGCGCCGTAGTCCAAGAGGGCGGCGCCAGCCCGGGCCCGGAGGCAGGCGCTGCGGTCTGGGGCTGGGCGCCAGCCTTTGCCCGGAGGCAGAACAGACTTGGCAAAAAAAATTTGGGGGGGGAGAAAGTTGGGGGGCCGCAGAGGAGGGGCGCGCCAGCCATGCTGGCGCCGTGGTATGAGGTGCCGCGCCAGTTTGGCTGGCGCCCCCGTTCTGCCCAGTCAGCACCTCCGGACAGCCCTAGTGCCACGGTGGCACGGGCTCGGCGCCAGTGTGGCTGGCGCCGCCATGTTGGGGTACGGCGCCAGCCGCTCTGGCGCCCCAAAAAGGACCATTTTTTGTTTAAGTTTTCCCAGGGGTCTATTTGTAAAATAAGTTTTCAAAAAGGACCAAAATGTAAAAAATTCAGGTCATGCGTACGGCCAAACATTTCAATAAGGAATTTGGAGTTAGTATTTGACTGATGAGAAATGTTTTTTAACCTGTTATGTCTCTATCTCTTGGCATATCAATGAGCTATTCCATCCTGTTTTTCCTAAATTTTCATCGTTTAATTATTTGAAAAGGCTGGTGGGACAAAGACGAGGATTAATTAGACAAATTAACATATCTTCTCAAAGCACCATTGTATATATTTGGAAAAGCTAGCAATTGATGCATGCATGGTGACATCTTCTGTTTCTTGGGTTAGAAACAAAAGGATTTCGTAAGATAATGGAGTACTGAGATATTATTGTTTAGGATTTGAGTCCATATCAGACGATGATATATATTGTCCAATTTTAAAGGGACTTCGTGTAATTCTCTTTTTGGTGTAGCTTGAAGAAAAAAGAGAGTACAAATTAATGCTCCCTTTCTTACATACTTAACATATATACATATTGTTCTAGCTGTGATGTTTGGATAAAGCCTAACCAATCTCCACATGGATATAATGTACCCTTAATTAGGCTCTGTTTGAAAGCTCATTAAGATATTTTGCTTTTGTGCTGTACGCGAAACAAGAAATATTATTAGCTTATGATTAATTAAGTATTAACTATTACAAACTTAAAATATGTTTACTTAATTTTTTAAAAGAAACTTCTATATAAATTTTTTTTTTTAACAAACACACTGTTTACCAGTTTGGGAAGTGTGCTTATAGTAATATGGAGAGAGTTGCAAGAGCGAAATGAAACAAATGAATACACCCTAATACTCATAAAATATTTTATGGTTTGAACAAGATTTCGTTACACTTTAGAAACTTAATTTGACCATCAATACCTTTTCAAATATTTAATTTAAAAAATGATGTGTATTTATACCTTGAAAAGTACATCGTAGTTTCATAAAGTTATTAATTACTTCATCCATTTCATATTATAAGAGTTTTTAGGTTTTAAATAGATACATGCATGCATCCATGTATGTGCTTCGTATATGTATCTAAATTCACATAAATATTACTCCCTTCGTCCCAAAATATATGTATTTTTAGACTAGGACACGGTCTCTGAGATGTACTTTGACCAATAATATATATATATATATAAATAAGATGTTTTAAATGAAAAGAGTTATATATTATGATAGTTTATTTGATGATAAATCTACTAACATCAATTTTACATGATTGATCTTTTTTATTTTCTTGTTATTAATAGTTAAAGTTGAAATTGTTTGACTTTTCACTATGCTAAACATACTTATATTTTGGGACGGAGGGAATACTAAATATGGACCAGAAATGAACAGACCAAAACATCTTTACAATATTAAATAGAGAAAGTAGACTTTATAAGCTTTTTCTAACATAGAATTGATAGTTAGTGTTTTGAAAGTTTGAGTGAATTTTATCATGAACATGTTTAGAACATTTGTGACCAGAAGGAGTATGTTGATATCTCTAAAAAAAAACTATTGAAGTATCATGTACATTAAACTATGTTTTCCGAGCTAGGTTCTCCTACTACATTTTTTTCCATTTCTTTTGGAAAGAATCACAATATATATTGTAGAAGATTAAAATGTGGATATTATATCGCAATCCTGCACTTGCCAATCCGCACCACACGATGGACGTTTGAGCTTTGAGAATCTTTGGCCCCCTGTAATATGCACCTCCTCGTATCTTAATTAATTGGCACCAAAACAAAAACAAAAAATGAACCGCTGATTTTTTTTCTTTTTTTACGGGGCAACATCACCAACAGCAAAAACACCATGTGCACCAACAGTGACTGATCTAGAAACCCTAACCTCTCAAAAAAAAAATCATTCTCCCAATGCGTGTTGCACGCTACGTGCACGCGTCCACTCCATGATTATATTCCATCCATCGATCGAGAGAGATCAACACGCACGAATCCCTGGTCAAATCGGAAAAAGGGAAAATCAAAGCTAGATCATCGATCTCATGGTCATCGAGGCCTAACAAATCTTCCTCCTACTCATGTGATACAGTAGCTCACTCAGCTGTGCTCCCTTTGGCCAAACCTAGCACAGAGAAGTAATCTACTCCCCCATGCCACCCTCAAGCAGCGGCAAATTAAAACAATTAAAACGTGAAAATTACGTGCTATTCATGCGACCCAATTATCCGACTCGCGTACGACGAATGAATTTGACCAATGGTTATAAACAGCTGTAGTGCATATGAACATGTGCTCTTTGCATATAGTGGTAGCAGTACTTTTAAAATATACTACTCCCTCCGTTTCAAAATGTTTGACACCATTGACTTTTTAGTACGTGTTTGATCATTCGTCTTATTTAAAAAATTTAAGTAATTATTTATTCTTTTCATATATTTATTGTTAAATATACTTTCATGTACACATATAATTTTATATATTTCACAAATTTTTTTTAATAAGACGAACAGGTAAACATGTGCTTAAAAAGTAAACGATGTCAAACATTTTGAGACGGATGGAGTATATCTCTCCGTCTGTTGTGCGCCATATGTCGTGGCCTGAGTGGATTGGAGCGATCCAACGACCGTGCTGCGCCCGGTGGGCCCCAGAGTACAGACGGCCACGTAGGACAAGCAGCACCACATCCACACGTACGGGCAGGGGCCAGCGCGGCGGTGGTGGCCAGGTCGGTCAGCCAGCTGCGTATCTTGTCTCCACGTGGTGGGCGGCAGGCAGGTGTAAAATGATTATTTTTGCTCTCCGATCTTTTGCAGGCGAGTAAAATGATATACACGGGCTATAAAAATTTGGCACATCGTGCCGTACTTCGGTAGAGCAGAAAGGGTAGAAAAAATAAACTCTTAATAAGCTTTAAAGAAAGATATAAATTGGCTTAGATATTAATGGGGTAGTGTGTAGATACGATTAAGAAAATATATTTGTTCTCGAGGAGAAGTCCTCTTGTTTTTACCTGTCGTCGAAAACATCATCAAAAAATTTGAGAAATTTAACAAGATGGATCTGAATCGCTTCAAAAACATACGAATCCAAATTCACCTTATACAAGTAGAAACAAAAACGCTTGACTATAAGTAGAAAGTATAATTCGCAATTAAATATATAAATTGTGTTTCTGATTGTATGTTTTTAATTGTGTATTCAAATTTAAACTTGTATATTTCTAAGTGACTATATCATATATCGACATATCTTACTTTTTTTTTGACTTATCATATATCGATCTATCTTATCATTTTTTATGACTTCTGACATGATATGTACAAAACAAGGAGATGTCCGCTTAAGGGATAAAAATCCATCTCCATCTATAGCTACCTATTGTATCAATGAACTATTTAAGTTAGTTAATTAAAAGATATGTTAATCTTTATAGCTAGCAGTTGGCTATGTATCACCACCACAGAACGGTAGTCTACTTACTAAGTTTGTAAAGATTTTTAATAACTGCGGTAGATTTTTCATCTGGACCCATGGGAATGGGGGAAATTGCAAATAAAAAGAAAGGAAAATTGTATGTTCTGTTCAAGTCACAGCCTTCGAAGGCGCAGCTCCCATAGATGATACCGTGAGTACTAATTATTTCTTTCACCAATTAATCAATATTATCCCTTTCTGAAACTTTGGAATTGGATAAATATATAAACCTTATCATGGATCTTAAGGATAGGTTTTAATAGTATGCATGGTTGCTAGTGCTGACCGTCCTACTATTCTTCTTGGAGAGTAATGGACTCATGCATTGCTGTATGATTTGATTCATCACAAAAAAGAAAAAGCAATGATCTATCTAGCTAATTCTGTCCAGCTTTTTCTTGCAGCCCTCGCATGGGCGGTTTGGCAGATCCACAACAATGCAAGACGGCAATTAATATAAAGAACAAGAAATTTCGTTTGTACCATTCTGAATCTCTGCTGCATGCATGTTATGTTTAAAATTATTTCTTGCCTGCAGTCTTGGAGAGCCTAGCTAGCTTGGTCAAGGAGAGGATGATATACATACAGATGCATGCAAAATCAAATTTTGGATGAAATGTTGAGTGGTATGCGATGAGCCTTTGTTGCACAAACTTCTACTAGCTAGAAACATGTGCTAGCTTAGTGACATTTATTGTTTTTTCTTCTTTTTTTAAATCCTCATTTATCCGTACATGTTCAAGTGCAACTGCTATATTCCCTAGTTGTCTGTCATTTTGTAATGATATATATATATATATATATATATATATATATATATATATATATATATATATATATAATAAATTTTCAACAAAAACAATGAATTATACATAAAAAAGTATAAATATGACAAAATAAGGGAGTGTCTAGATTTCAGAAGAATGAAAATACATTCACTTTCTTATCACCTGGATGACAATCTAATAGGTCTCATCAGTCTCCCTATTACTTATTTAAACAAAACCCTTTTTTTGTTAAAATATTGAACAACAAATTATTCTAATCTAAATTGATAAAATTTAGATAATAAACGTGACTAATAAAAAATTAAAACCATACACAACAAGAAAATTGCAGCACAAATCATACTTACATAGCACTGCAATTTTAGGCCTATTTAGCAATAAATTTGAGGTGATTAAAAAATTATATACAAATTTTATGGCACAAAATCTACCAAATACCAAAAATAAAGTTTTGTATCACAAATAACTAAATAAATAAATAAATAAGTATGCAACAAATTCACCTTTAAAATATATACATCTTAATTCCTAATCCATATTTTTTTTGAGGGAATAGATTCATAACGCATATATGAGTTCCGTACTACACTCTTAATCGATAAACGATGGAGATTCTACATCTCACTTATTTGTGTGAAAAGAGTGGTCCAAGGCCCGGCTTACCCGGGGCGATGACCGGGATCGCTAGCGGGCACGTATATGATCGCTGTTGTTTATGTGTTTACCTAGACTCCAAAGTATTTACAGATTGACCGCAATATACAATTGATCTATATTTATTAATCTAGATCTAATTATCTAAAGATATATCAGAATTTCCAATTAGCCAGTTTTTATCAAGATCCATACCTAAATAAATCCATTGCCCATATTAGATTCAGAGACATATTACGAGTGAAATGCCACACCTAACCTTACATACCCCCCAGCACATTCAAGAAGGGCAATTAATAGAGCACAGTATATTCAGTACTACCCCTCCTTATCCAGTCCTCCACGTCAACAAAAGAAAGAAAAAAAAGCTCCCTTGTGGAATATCCGGGGTCCCCAGGGGGCTATCCGCGAAAAAGGCCAAGCGCACCGCGACGCACGCCACGGACGCGGGGCGAATGTTGCTGTGCAAGCGACGGCCCCCCGCCATGGCTGACTCCCCCCCCAGGCCTCTTCCTCCTCCTCCTTTATAAGCTCTCGCGCTCGCGCTGGAGCTTTCACCACGCTCGCTCCATCGATTCCTTGTTCTAGTGTTTCTATTTTTTATTTTTGACTCAAGTTTCTAGCGTTTCTTGATCTGCTGCTCTGCTTGGTTGCGTTTCTTGATTTGGTTGGGATTGGTTGTTCTTGGGCTTATCCTGTGTAGCCCGTTTCTTGGATTCAAAGCTCAGCTCAGGTGGGAAGGAAGACAAAGATCCCACCTGGTGAAAACGTACGGCGCAGCCGCAGATCGATTAATTTTCGCGGAAGCGTCCCCGGCCATGGTTGCTGCCCTCAGGCCGCAGGTGCTGATCTCTTCTTCAAGATAGGAAGCGAAACAGAGCAGAGCCTGCTCGTGGAAGGAGAAGCTGAGTTTGGCTCTGCAGCTGAGACTATCCATCTGCGACGAGGAGGAAGAAGGAGCTAGCGAGGATGCGGCACATCTCGTCGCTGCTGCAGGGGCTGGCGCGCTCGCTGTCGGTGGGGAAGGAGAGGAAGGGCGGCGACGGCGACGACGGGAAGGCGGCGGCGGCGACGGCGACGGCGGTGCTGAGGACGTCGGGGACGCTGTGGGGCGAGGGCTCCGAGACGTTCGCCGCCGTCTGCTCCCGCCGCGGCGAGAAGGGCATCAACCAGGACTGCTCCATCGTCTGCGAGGTCAGTCAGATTCTGCTCTCCTCTGCTTCTTGTTCTTGCTACTTTGCTCTCTCTCTGATCTGCTTGTGAAACAATGATATGATCACAATTATTGGTGGCATATTAGCACGTAGTAACTAGTAACAACAATACAAATGGCACATGAGAGAATTCCAACATGTTAAGAAAAAGAAAGAAATTATTTCTTTGGTTCATATTTACAGCTGATTTACTACTTGTCGTCTCAAATATGGTTCGATTCAACTGTTGTTTCTTTTCACCGACCATGTTTTTCTTATGGTGAGATTTTGTCCATGGTGTCATGATTCATTGTTCTCATCTATGTGCTCTAAAAAAAATCTTCTTTTTCTTTTTCTCAAAAAATAAAAAAAAAAAAGCGGAGAATACTACTGTGGTAGGACTAGCTCTTCTCATTTCTGACCACACAAGAAAGCAAACAAACTTCCTGTTCTTATGTACTTTCTATTGACTTCTCTCTCGATTGTTCACCTAATCTTGTGTTTTAGTTCGCTTTGTTCTCTTCATGACAATTAACACTATTTTTATTATTAGTCCATTAACTAACTAGACCAGTGATTGATTAACGACTGGGTCAATTTCAGGTTCAGTTAATACATAGTTTTTGAGGCATGTTGTTTTACCAAGTTCTTGGATCTGGTGTTTGTTTTTGGCTTCTAGGGGTTTTCTGATCTGTGCCAAAAGGGTCACTGATTACGTGTCATTTATTTGCTGAAGAAACAAGGTGCTTTGGGTTCTTTGGTATATCTCACCTTTTTCAGTTTGTTGGTGTCTGGGATTCTAAAGCTGCTTTTGGTTAGTTAAACTCTGTGGCTAAGGTGGATGCATGGAAAGTAGATCACATCAACACATTCTTGAGAGTTCTTCCTAGATATGATTTTTGGATATAATAGTTTGTTATCATCATAAAAAGGAGAGAGAAGAGAGAGAAGGGCCTTCAATTAGAGGATATGTTTTTCTTTTCTTAATATTTACAGCAGTCATTATGTAATGTTCACAAGCCTTTCTTTTTTCTTTATAATATTGTAAACCAGTAAGAGGTATCATAGAATAAACAGCACTGGACAAATTTGGAAGGACAGGCTGCAATTAGAAAAAATGATCGCTCTTTTCTATTTTATTTATTTATTTATTTTGCAACCAAAGGAGTAAGGACAACCATGACCTACCAGCTCTCAAAAGCTGGCTTGGTTCAGTTGGTTCACCATGATGTCACAATGGAATCTTTAATTTTTTGCATTAACATGCATGATTGTACCCTAGAACGTTAAACAAATAGTCAGAGCAGAACCACACACGTAATGTCAAAACACCGCAAAACAAAAACGAAAAAAAAAATCAACAAGAACAATGTACAATTTGATCATATTGGCTTCGTACTATTCCATCCATTTCTTATTACAAGACGTTTTATTTTTTTTCCTAAAGCTAGTAACATTTATAATATCAAATTAGTCTCATTATAACAGCATTTAATATATTTTGATAATATGCTAGTTTTGTGTCAAAAATATTTTTTAAAAAATTGGTTAAATTTTTAAAAGTTTAACTAGAAACAAATGAAAAGGACTTGTACTATGATAGAGGGAGTACAAAATTTGACAAAAAAAACAAGTAAATATTAGATTTTTTAGCTGAATTCTGAACCAAAGCAAATTTGTCTTGTGTGTGGTCAGGGATTCGGGTGCGAGGAGGGGAGCGTGTTGTGCGGCATCTTCGACGGGCACGGGCAGTGGGGCCACTACGTGGCGAAGGCGGTGAGGGAGTCGCTGCCGCCGGCGCTGCTCCGGCGGTGGCGGGAGGCCGTGACGCTGGCGTCGCTCATCGACGGCGGCGAGAAGCGGCTCTGCGAGTGCCGGCCCGACCTGTGGCGCCAGTCCTACCTGGCCGCCTGCGCCGCCGTCGACGCCGAGCTCCGCGCCAGCCGCCGCCTCGACGCCGTCCACAGCGGCTGCACCGCGCTGTCCCTCGTCAAGCACGGCGACCTCCTCGTCGTCGCCAACGTCGGCGACTCGCGCGCCGTCCTGGCCACCGCCTCCCCCGACGACGGTGGCGGCGCCCGCCTCGCCGCCGTGCAGCTCACCGTCGACTTCAAGCCCAACCTGCCCCGTAAGTTCGCCGTCAAACACTCACGGAGACATCTCCCAGTCGTTTACATGTCATAAAAAAATTAAAACGATAAATTAATATATAATAGATTACTCCATAAACTGTAAAAAAAATGTTTTTCTACAACTTGTATAAGTTATTTATTTTAAAGACAACTTGTATAAGTTAAACTTGAATGGAGTCATTTATCACAAATTAAGCTATGTTATTGTTTTCTAAAACCTTTTTATAACCATTTACATGACATAAACAACGAGAGGATGTCTCTCTGGAGTTTAGGATAATTTCTCTGCTTAATATAAGAGTATGTCCTACCGCTATTGCTGATGTTTGCATTGCGTGGATGCAGAGGAGAGGGAGAGGATCATGGAGTGCAACGGGAGGGTGCAGTGCCTCGCCGACGAGCCCGGGGTGCACCGGGTGTGGCGGCCGGACAGGGAGGGCCCAGGCCTCGCCATGTCGCGCGCCTTCGGCGACTACTGCGTCAAGGATTACGGCGTCATCTCGGCGCCGGAGGTGACGCACCGCCGGATCACCGCCCAGGACCACTTCGTCATCCTCGCCACCGACGGGGTAAACAAACAAACAAAATACATATACTTATCATCTCTATTTTTTTTTAATATATGACATCCTTAATTCTTATTAAAAAAATTTAAGTAAATATCTTGTTTTGTTGTGACTTGATTTATCGAATTTTAAGCAATATTAATATTTTTAAGATTTGCATATATTCTTTTAAATAAGACGAATAATCAAATGTTGCAAAAGAAAATCATCAATGTTATATATTAAGAAATGGAGAGAGTACAGAATAAAATTCATTCCATTTCTTTAGGACAAACATCTCAACTTGTTCGTCTTCGTCTGCGCGGCAGGTGTGGGACGTGGTGTCGAACGAGGAGGCGGTGCAGATCGTGGCGTCGGCGCCGGAGAGGGAGAAGGCGGCGAAGCGGCTCGTCGAGTTCGCCGTCCGGGCATGGAGGCGCAAGCGCCGGGGCATCGCCGTCGACGACTGCTCGGCGATCTGCCTCTTCTTCCACTCGCCGCCGTCCTAAACAACACACACGCTGACACGCACGCAGCCAACAAAAACCGCACACGCCGACGACAATGTCACCGTCGTCGTTGAGAGGCGCCACAAAAAGGAAAAAAAAAAACGCAGATTGTTACATGCCAGAAGAACAATGCAATTTGCCGCCATGATTGGGACGGTGCACGATTGACCTGACCTGCCGGTGATGAGCTCTGCTGCTGCTAGTGGATGACCGGGAAAAATCCAATCCTCCGGCTTTCACACCACCGTCATTGTCAAAAAGTTGTCCGAGATTCAATTCAACAGCAGCCACAAGAAAAAGGCAGGGAAAAAAAAGATGCATTTTGTCCTCTCTTTTTTTTCTGCATGTATCATATGGCTCCAGAATTTCTGTGGTGGTGGTGGTGGTGACAAAACAGTCACTGTTATTGTTGTGGTACATCAATCATTCAACTCTCCCATGAAGAGGGTCATGAATCACAATCTTCCTCTGAAAGTCTGAACACTATGTGGCCCGAAAAATCGGAATTTTGGTAGTATTATGCACTGAAGCATCAGGGATTATTTAGCAGAATTGTGAGGAACACCACCAACCGTCAGATTTGAGCGACAGCGAAGCGGATGGAAGTTCGATCCATGGTGGCTGTGGGAGTCGACGGAGTCGTCTTCGTGGAGCTAGCTAGCTCGCTAGCTACCCGCCATAGCGGCTTTTTAGTGATTCTGGAGGCTCCTCTTCCATGATGCCGGCTCCGGTAGTGGCCAAGTATTCCCTTATTGTGGTTGTCCGGTCACCCAGATAGGTGTGGTCTAGGAAGTTGCTGTATGCTGGTTCTCCAAGATTTTTCGCAGCGAGGACACTGCAAATTAAGCAATCAGTATCGTGAAAGGCGACTCTAATAGCAGAATGGCCAAGATTCAACATGCCTAACAAAGTAATGGCTGATAATGACATTTCAATAGAAAATGTGCTGCTAATGGATAGTTCAAAGCAATGATTTCCCTTTGCTTCAGAAATGCATCTCACTTTGAGATGACCCAAAGCAATAGCATTTTGGTTAGAAATGCATCTTGCTTTGACATGCCATCGATGGGCTGTACCCACTGGAATAAAAAAATAAAATGCCTAACCAGTGGAGTTAATCAGTTGATAGGTGTTCAGTGGTTTCAATTAGAACAAGATACATTTTATGATGTTAATCATAGGCCAATTTAAGTTACTAAAAAAACAACTCTGCAGACTGCACATAAGATGTTAGAACAGAAAGCACTCACCAATGTCTAAGATAAGCACGACAGGGTAAAATATCATCTCTCCATATTCTATCAATGTTGTATCGGCCATAGCGCTGATAATATATTTCCTTGCTTCCTACAGAAAGAATCATGTAGTATGGAATTAGACACAAAATTATAATTCTGAGCTGTCTACTGCAATCCCTGAAAGTAAATACCTTACACCTGCCTAAGAATGCATTAATTTGACATGGACGTGTAAGGGAAGCATCCAAACTAACACAATAAATCTAATATCTGACAAAGGAAAATCAACTAAATGTCCCAGTATTCACAGTTTAAAAAAAAGCACACATAACAACAATCTTATAGAATCTGATAGGATGTCAGATGAAGTCAAGAACAGATTAGTCTTTACTCAAAACACGAACAATTTATATCCTGTAATAGACCTAACACTGTAACCAAATTATGAAGCCTCATCAACATACGAAACAAGAGTAACACTAACTGTCCAGAATTGTCATAACACAGATATCCATACCAGTATAGTCAATGGCAAGATATTAAAATGAAATGTACAACTGATGAGAAAATCTGGTTGTGATATAGATTCAACCTTTGCATCTCACTTGGAAATATTCTTCATCGCTATAGCGTGCACAGACAACCTGAATCAAAGCAGAAAAAATAATTCCATTGCAGGGGGCAGCAGCTGAACAAAACAAGACACTACAGCTAGAATTGCAGTAACAGAATATAAGCCCTTACTGCTGGATTTGCATAAGGCACCCCATCCAGTCCTTCTGGAACAACCTGACAGCATATTAGAGATAAAGAAAAATTAACTGCAAATAATCATAAAAGACAGCCTAAATTAGAGACCAGGACTTAAAAAATCTAAGCTCCAAACAGCTTGAGGTTTCCAATGAAGAAACTGAAAATCTAACTAAATAGGTTAGCATCCAATGAATTATTTGGCACCTACCGCAAGAAACCTAAACTCATGCTCCCTCTCGATGAATGCTGGGACCTGAAAATATCACTTTTCAATCCTTCCTCAGCAAAAATAGGTTCAAAAAAGCTCCATTCCTTTGCCTTAACAGATGTGAAGCATTATCACAGGGTATAAACCACAATACCTCATCCTCCTTTATTTCAAACACAGTGACAACGATCAGTTCACCCTCACATGGCTCCACACTTAAGCTTGAGAACTCCTACAAGTCAGTCCGGTGCTCCAGTGAAAATGAGAGATTTATCATAAATCCAAGAAGCAAATGCAGATTCCTAACAAAAGCACTTACTAGACTACACAACTTCAATCAAACAAATCAATCACAGAATTTTTTTTTTTCATAGCTTAAAAAAGCACTCTGCTTCCATTCGTTCACTGGCCATAATGAGCAAAAGCAAACAATCCCCAAATGCATATTGCAGAAAAGCTCACTCAAGCAGAAACTAAATTTTATCATGCTTGTAAAATGCAACCTTATAGCCTAGGTAGTAGTTTCCCCCACTTTTGATGTCACGCCAAACTATAATTCCATTCCAAATTGAGAAACATGTGATTCGATAGTTTCATTTCATATGGTAATCAACTTGTAGCTCCATTTCTTTTGCTTCTTTTTAGCATCTACAGTCTGCAGCGCACACTCTAACAGTAGCAACTGAGTCCCTGACCTTGGTGGCCTCGATGGCGATGCCGCGCTCGAAGAAGATCGGGGCGGAGTGGGCGAAGACGCGGCGGAACCCGCGCAGCGCCGCCACCCGGAACCCCTCCAGCTCCGGGAACGTGCTCCTCGCGCTCCGCTCTGCGACTCCGGAAGGGGGTTCAGGGGAATCCAGCGTTGGGCGGCGGCGGCGGCGGCGGAGGTGAGGTGCTCACCGGAGAGGAGGGAGCCGAAGCCGACGACGGATACGCGGCCGCCGCCGCGAGGGGCGGTGACCGCGGCGAAGTCGTCGACCGAGTTCATCTCGGGGAAGGAGCCTCCGCTACCTGTGGCGGCCGCGGAGGGGGAGGAAGCCATGAGGGGAAGGCGGCGGTGGGTGGGCTCCGGCGATCGCCGGAGGTGGAGGCGGGGAGCCGAGAGGGGCCGCGTGGGGAGGTGGCTGAGGCGATCCGGGCCGTTGGATTTTGATCGGACGGCTCCGGGTGGCCCAGGGCGGAGCGTGCAGGCGGATGCGGCGACGCCACGCATTATTCTGTTTTGATGACTATGCTGGAAATGTTGGATATGCTCCTCCATATACCAGTTCAGACTTCAGAGACGAAAAATAGTACTCTGTATATATAATTTGTATTAGTTAAAAATAGAATCTTTATCGGTATTTTTATTTTTTTTCTTCAGTCACTTTACTCGATTATATTAAATATTGTTTGTAATCGACCGACGACCATCTCTCTCTATCTATAAGTGTGCCTCTAATCCATTTATTCTTGTCCTCTAATATTACTACTCACCGTTGCTCGACGCTCCTCTCACTGGTGGAGAAACCCTTTGTAGTCCCGGTTCGTAACCTCCCTTTAGTCCCGGTTTTCAAACCGGGACTACCAATCCGGGACTAAATATCGCTATCTTTAGTCCTGGGTGAAATAACCGGGTGAAATGACTTTTTTTTTCATAGCCCTGTTTATATATGTTTCAATACATATATATGCATATATAATATATGCATATATATATATATATTATATTATATTTATATATGTTTCAATACATATGTACATGCATAATATATGTATTTATACATATATATGTTATGCAAATGCATATATATAATATATATATATATGACCAAAATATATTTACATTATAGAAAATGTGTACACATGCATATAGAAACATATGTAGTCATGTATTAATTACAATCCATTATATGTCCTAGCTAGCTACGATTTCGACGTAGTAGTAGTCGCTAACTTAGAAGCTAAGGACTTATGAATTGTGTTTCCGTCGTAGTAGAATTCACCCTTGGGATCAAGGATTTGTTCGTTGATGAATCCCATGAGTTATTCTTGAGCTGCCGCGATAAATTCCTTGTGTGTGGTCAGGTTATCCCTCATGCGAATAAACTATATGAATGTATGAAATTGATTAGTAATTAAACAAGAAATCGATACGTAATGAAATTTTGAATTTATTTGTACGTACATCGAGCTCTCTTGTGGTGATGATTTGGTCTGCAAGGTAGTGGCAATACTCGCACACGTAGTAGCCGCACAAGTTAGTTCCCTGCTTTTGCTTTGCGCACTACAAATAAATGACAAATGACGAGAGATCTAATTAATATACACTTGTATGTATTTGAATCGGAGAAATATAAATGTAGAGCATGTGTACTCATAGGAAATTTGAACTTCCGCCTAAGTCTTTCTCTCCAGTTGCCGCGGACCAAATGACGGAACCGATACCAAGCCCTACATGGAGTTTAAAGCTATGATTCGTAGTAGCAATTAACATAACAAGATTTTCTTAATTAACAGAGGAACTTATGACAGTACCTGTCTATAAGTTCAAAAACCTTGTCAAACGTAGACTCTTTTTTATCCATTGAGTCATATACGTTGACGGTGCAGGCCGACAGGTCGAAGAGTAAAAGAACCCAGTGGAATCTGCAATGTGCGTGGGATGCATTACATATGAAACACTTAGCAAGTTCGTACGGGAATGAAATTTGGTATAGGAAGACAGTAAAATTAAACTAACTCTGTGTTGTACGGCAACAGTATGAACGTCTTGTAATGCTGCGCCTTCAGGAGATGGACGAGATTGTCCTCTGTGGCTTGCGGATATTGGTCGAGCATTGCGACGTTTACTTTCCGAGGGTCGATGAATCCAGTATCGAAAACCCCCCGCCGTCGGGCCCTTTGAATCTCCATTCTACAACGATAAAAGGGAGTATATTATTTTCTATAGTCTACTTATATACAAGGACCTAATTAATTAAAGGAGATGTAGTAAGAAATCTAACTTAACGATATACTTACAAAATCCAGCAACTCATAATAGAGACGTCGAGGGCGTCCAGCTGGTATAGTTCGTAGATTCCCTTGAAATTGATCCAGAGAATGTCATCTCCTTGCAAGAAGTCCGTGTCTCTGATCCTCGCTCCGATCATCTCCCTACCGGTGGCGCTCATCTCCATGTACAGCTGATGGAACTTGTACATTTGTGTGGGTAGGGACTGCACCAGCTCAAGCTTGACAAGCGGTTTACCGAGTTCGTACATGTATTTCACTTCCGTCTTTTCGATTGGTGCGACTCCTAGCAATTGATCCGTAGTTAGACCGGTGTCAGTAATAAATTCTTCTATCGTCATTTCTTCACCGGTCACCAACGGCTCGATCTCCTGGTTTGGTTGCTCTCCAAGCTGAGGGACTGGTTTGGACTTTCCAGAAGATACTTTCTTCAGCGTTCGCTCATAGTCCGATAGCTTAATGGCCTCCTTGGCAGGTGCAGACATACCCCTGAAAAAGTTCCTGACACTCGGGTCTATAGGAATCTTATATTAAAACTCAAATAATCTTATATGCTAAGACTAAAATAGTCATGTATGCTAAGTGTAACTGTCGTATATTAGAACCCTACACAATCTTAGAAACTAAGTCTAATTACAAATCTAATAATCTTATACTAAAACTCAAATAGTGATATATGCTAAGTCTAGGTGACGTATATTATAGGACCCTAGCTAGTCAATAATTATATACTAAGTCTAATTACAAATATAATAATCTTATATTAAAACTCAAATAATCTTATATGCTAAGACTAAAATAGTCATGTATGCTAAGTGTAACTGTCGTATATTAGAACCCTACACAATCTTACATGCTAAGTCTAATTACAAATCTAATAATCTTATACTAAAACTCAAATAGTGATATATGCTAAGTCTAGGTGACGTATATTATAGGACCCTAGCTAGTCAATAATTATATACTAAGTCTAATTACAAATATAATAATCTTATATTAAAACTCCAATAATCTTATACTAAAGCTCAAATAGTCATGTATTCTAAGTTAGCTGTCGTATATTAGAACACTACACAATCTTATATGCTAAGTCTAATTACAAATCTAATAATCTTAATTGCATTACAAATATAACAATCATATATATAATTACGTCACTTGCCTACGCGAATTCCTTCGAGGGCTAGCTCTACCACTCCGGCTTGAGGGACGACTCCGACAACGTCTTTTCTGCAAGATACAAAAAGATGTATTAGGATAAACGCGAAGTAACATATATTGCATTTGACGTTCACGTTTCGTTCACGATATCGTTCACGTTTGCGTTCTCGTTAAGGTCACATTTCATTCACCTACGTTTGTTCGTTCACATTCATTCACCTGCCTATAATTGCATTTCATGTTCACGTTCGTTCGCTCGTTCACGTTATCGTTCACGTTCGTTCGCTCGTTCTCGTTCACGTTCATTCACCTTGTTCTCGTTCACGTTTGTTCGCTCGTTCACGTTATCGTTCACGTTCGTTCGCTCGTTCACGTTATCGTTCACGTTCGCTCGCTCGTTCTCGTTCACGTTCATTCACCTTGTTCTAGTTCACATTCGTTCACTCGTTCACGTTCTCGGTGTGGCGGCAGCGGAGCGGCGGCGGGGCGGCGTGGCGGCGGCGTGGCGCCGAGCGCAGCATCGGCGTGGCGCGGCGGTGGCGTGCGGCGCGCGGCGCGGTGCCGTCGTGGCGCTACGCCCAGTGGCGGCGTTTCGCGGCGGCGGCGTTTCGCGGCGCGCCGCCGGTGGCGCGTGGCGCGGCGGCGGCATGGCGGCAACCGAGAGGGAGAGAGAGAGATCGAGATCGGAGAGAGAGATCGAGGGAGGCGGCGGCGGAGGAGGTGGAGGCGGCGGCGTCGGCGCGGGGATGCCCTAGGCAGTGGCGGCGAAGGAGAAGCCAAGAGAGATCGATCGGACAAAAACTTCTAAGTGTTGGTGGAAAAGACGAGGGCGCGCATCGGGAATATATATACCCCTAGATCTTTAGTTCCGGTTAATGAGAACAACCGGGAGTAAAGATATCTTTAGTCCCGGTTGTTGAGAACAACCGGGAGTAAAGATCTTTACTCCCGGTTGTTCTCAACAACCGGGACTAAAGATCTTTTCCCGTTATTTCCAAATTCTTTTTAAACCCGGTTAGGGTTAAGAACCGGGACTACTGATAAGCGCACTGAATATTATTTTCCATTACATATGTGTTTCTAAAATAGAAGATAATGCATTACAATTATTTAAAGTACAAAGATTAATGACAATTACTTCGAAAAATTATTGTTGTCTGTAATAAATTAAGTGGATAAAACGTAATAAGCAAATATATGATTTAAAATTAATAAAAATTCTAATAATCATATATACTTAGCATATGAATGATATTATTAAATTGGTAAAAACTCTAATTAACATATGTATGTACATACGGCATGATTTAAAATTAATAAAAATTGTAATCATCATATATACTTAGCATAGGAATTATATTAAATTAATTGTTAAAAACTCTAATTAACATATGTAAATGCCACATGCATGATTTAAAATTTTAAAAATTCGAATAGTCATATATAATTAGCATATGAATGATAGTAAATTAAATTGTGGAAAACTCTAATTAACATATGTAAATGCCACATGCATGATTTGAAACTTTTAAAAATTCTCTAGTCAATTATAATTAGCATATGAATGATAGTAAATTAAATGTTAAAAACTCCAATTAACATATGAAATTGCCACCTGCGTGATTTAAAACTTTTAAAAATTGTAAGTATCGCATATAACTAGCATATACATGATTTAAACTTGTTAAAACCTCTAATAATCGTGCGTAATTAACATATGCCATACATCAATTGATTTATATGGATAATCAATACATCCAAAATAGTTTACATCGTGTACACAATAATTACGGCAATACATCGGCGGTGACGGTTGACCGCACGTACTTTCTCCTCACTATTGTTCCCTCCTTGTGATCGCTACGTGAGTAAGGGGTGTCTTCATTTGATAGGAGGATGCTAGGGTCAATCGTCACCGTGAAAGGGGGTTGCCCATCCAACTGATCGTAATCCTCGTCAGTCTTGTCCTCAACTCCGACGATTTTTCTTTTGCCTGGGAGAACCACGTGACGCTTAGGCTCGTCAGGCCCTCTGCCCTTCTTTCCTTTGCTAGACATGTCCTTCACGAAAAAGACTTGCGTTACATCATTGGCAAGGACAAAAGGTTCGTCCGAGTATCCAACCTTGTTAAGGTCAACCGTTGTCATCCCACTGTCATCAATCATTACGCCTCCACTAGCCAACCTAACCCATTGGCACTGGAACAGAGGAACCTTGAGAGGACCATAGTCAAGTTCCCATATGTCCTCGATGGCACCGTAATACGTGCCAGTTGTTCCATCGTGTCCCATGGCATCGACATGAACAGCGCTGTTTTGGTTTGTGCTCTTCATGTCTTGGGCTCTCGTGTAGAATGTGTACCCATTGATCTCATATCCCTGGAATGTCGCGATCGACCCAGACGGTCCCCTCGCCAGGAAGGCAAGTTGTTGGTTGATCGACTTGTTACCCATGAGATGTTGTCGTAGCCACGCGGGGAAATTATCAATGTGATGCCGTGTAATCCATGCATCGGACTTACTGATGTTCCTAGCGCGAACTAGAGCCAAGTGCTCCTCGATGTAAGGAGCTACCAATGAAGATTGTTGCAGAACCATGAAATGGGCTTTACGGAATAAATTGTTGTTTACCGTCATTATTGCTTTCCTTCCGAGAGTTCCCTTTCCCCGTAGTCTCCCTTCATGGCGTGATTCAGGTACCCCGATTGGGCGAAGATCTTCGATAAATTCTACACAAAATTCGATGACCTCCTCTGTTCCATAACCCTTGGCGATGCTTGCCTCTGGACAAGCACGGTTACGATCATACTTCTTCAGAACGCCCATGTACCTCTCGAAAGAAAACATGTTGTGTAGGTACATAGGCCCAAGAATATTGATCTCTTTCACAAGGTGACAAAGCATATGCGTCATTATATTGAAAAATGAAGGTGGAAATATCAACTCAAAACTGACGAGACATTGCACCACATCATTCTGAAGGGCTTCTAATCTATCCGGATCGATGACCTTTTGCGAAATTGCGTTCATGAATGCACATAGCTTTGTTATTGTTGCCCGGACATTGTCTGGAAGGATACCCCTTATTACAACTGGTAGCAATTGTGTCATCAACACGTGACAGTCATGAGACTTTAGGTTTGTGAACTTCTTCTCCTTCGTGCTTATTATTCGCTTGATATTCGTGGAGTATCCAGACAGTACCTTTATACTCTACAAGCATTCAAACATACTTTCCTTCTCTGCCTTGCTAAGAGTGTAGCTGGCTGGACTCAAGTAATGGCTTCCTTTCTCCTTCGGTTCCGGGTGAAGGTCGTCACGTTGTTCCATATGCTTCAGATCATTACGTGCTTCCAGTGTATCTTTCGACTTTCCGTATACACCTAGGAAGCCAAGAAGGTTTACGCAAAGGTTCTTAGTGAGGTGCATCACGTCGATTGCGTGGCGTACGTCCAAGAATTCCCAATAGGGTAACTCCCAAAATATAGAGTTCTTTTTCCACATCGCCGCGTGACCATCTTCGCTCTCTATAGGCTGGCTTCCAGGCCCCTTTCCGAACACTACTTTAAGATCTTTAACCATAGCAAACACTGTTTTCCCGCTGCGATGTTTAGGCTTCGTACGGTGGTCAGCCTTATGTTCGAAGTGCTTGCCTTTCTTCCGTACCGGGTGGTTTGCTGCAAGGAATCGACGATGACCCATGTATACAACCTTCCTACAGTGCTTAAGATACGTACTTTCTGTTTCATCCATACAGTGAGTGCAAGCCTTGTACCCCTTGTTGGACTGTCCGGATAGGTTGCTAAGTGCAGGCCAATCGTTGATGGTTACGAACAGCAGCGCTCGTAGGTTAAACTCCTCCTGTTTGTCCTCGTCCCACACGGGGACACCTTCCTTCTTCCACAACAGTTTAAGATCTTCGACCAGTGGTCTTGGGTACACATCAATGTCGTTACCAGGTTGCTTGGGGCCTTGAATAATAATCGGCATCATTATGTACTTCCTCTTCATGCATAGCCAGGGGGGAGGTTGTAGATACACATCGTAACGGGCCAAGTGCTATGGCCGCTGCTCATCTCTCCAAAGGGATTCATGCCATCCGTACTCAAACCAAACCGTATGTTTCGTGCGTCCTTTCCAAATTCTTTAAATTTTCTGTTGATGTTTCGCCACTGCGAACCATCGGTGGGATGTCTCAGCATCCCGTCTTGTTGACGCTCTTCAGCGTGCCATCGCATCATTCTAGCATTCCCCTTGTTCCTGAACAAATGCCTTAGCCGTAGTATTATAGGGAAATACCACATCACCTTAGCAGGAATTCTCTTCTTTGTTAGCTGCCCGTCAACTTCTCCTGGATCGTCTCGTCTAATCTTGTATCGTAGTACTTTGCAAACAGGGCATGCTTCTAGGTTCTCATACTCCTCACCGCGATATAGGATACAATCATTCGGACATGCGTGAATCTTCTGAACTTCCAGTCCTAGCGGGCAGACTATCTTCTTAGCCTCGTACATTGTCTTGGGCAATTTGTTTCCCTCCGGAAGAATGTTCTTGACGAGTTTCAATAAATCGCCAAATGCCTTGTCACTAATCCCATTTTTTTGCCTTCCATTGCAAGAACTCCAGAGTGGTATCCAACTTTTTGTGCCCCTGCTCGCAACCTGGGTACAACGAAGTTCTGTGGTCCTCTAACATCTTGTCCAATTTATGGGCCCCCTTTTCACTTTCGCAGTCCTCCTTGGCGTCCTGCAACATCTGACCAAGATCATCCGCAACGTCATTACCATCAGCATCCATTTCCTCCTCGCCCGTTTGATTTCCTTCAAATCCAACGTACTGAGCAAAATCCGGAATATTGTCGTCTTCCACTTCATCTTCTTCCATTTCAACACCTTGCTCTCCGTGGGATGTCCAACAATTATAGCTTGGCATGAACCCCTTTGCCTGTTAGCTTCGGCCACTCTCAAAAAATAGTGCACGCCGTCAATAAACTCTTTGGACCGCCGGTCAGCGTACATCCATTGCCGATCCATCTACATGAGTCGAAAAAAAATCGTACACAAATAATTATTCTTACAATAATGACAGTCATACAATAATTATAAGATAATTACAAACTGTTTCAACAGTCATACAATAATGACATATCTTTATTCATACAAAAATCATAAAATATTACACCAAATAATTCTTATTTACTATTTCTAAAGTTTTAAACTAATTTTAATGTGTTTTACTTCTTTTAATTTTCATTTTAGTTTGTTTTCTAGTATTCAAGATTAACTTTCACTATAGTTTTCCTTCTCAACTATTTTATAAAACCTTCTTTAGCAAATCAACTAAATTTCTATATATTCTTTCTTCCCCACACAAATTTTCTCTCTCATCAACTTACAACTAAATTTTGGAGACAAAAAAGTGTGCAAAACATAGCTACAAATGAAATATGACAAAAACAAACTTTGGAGGATGAAGTTGCAAACCTTTTAGGCAGCTCCGATTTGTATATAATCACCAAAATAAATTCACTAGAAATTTTGGCATGACCTCCCCTCTTTTTTTGAAGAAATTTTGAAGCTTGCTCGGGCAGCTGGAGGAGGAAGAAGACATATATATAGGGGTGGGACTTTAGTCCCAGTTGGTAACACCAACCGGGGCTAAAGATCCCCGAGATCAATCGGGACTAAAGTTACGATCTTTTAGCCCCGGTTGGTGTTACCAACCGGGACTAAAGATCCCGGGGGGCCTGACAGGCCCTGACAGCATTTGAACCGGGACTAAAGATCCCCGAGATCAATCGGGACTAAAGTTACGATCTTTTAGTCCCGGTTCAAAAGGGTAACGGGCATATTTAATCTTTAGTCCATATTTAATCTTTAGTCCCGGTCATCTTTAGCCCCGGTTTTTATTGCATCCGGGACTATTGTGGAATTCGGCCGACCGACGAAAGATGGTTTCTCCACCAGTGTCTTTCTCTCCTACCACATAAATGTGGCCAGGGACGGAGCTAGAACGAAATGGAGGGTATCACTTGCTTAATTTACTTTAACTTTAGATCAAGTTTAAACTGATTTAGGTGTCTAAGTTTGTATTGAGGGAGTGCACACATGGTAAAAATAGGTGAGATTCAGCTAAATTTTTTTGACCGGGTTCCTGGGCACCCGTTCACATACTCTACCTTCACCTTCACCCCTGAGTATCGTGATACAACTAATAGCCGCTCGTCCTCGCCGATAAGGGTGGCGCAACTTCAAACATTAGCACGTCCATAAAGCTTTAAAGTTTAGTAGTTTGGATTGTTGCCATGAGGTATATGTTGGGAGCAGAGTGACCTTCTATCTATTTTATCTTGGTCCCTATTCCCAATAACAAAAAATGCACATGGATGACTAAATAAAAGTCCCTAATTTACCACTAGCTTGGAGAATAGGGGATGGTGGCAAGGTGCATATTTGAAGAGATCAGTGGATCCCAGGGGCTGCTAGGCTAAAGGTTATGGGCAAGAAAGAGAAATCAAGATTAAAGTTACAGATGAAATCCTAATAATCAAGCTTTCACCCTGAATATCTGAACATTTTGTTGCCTGGCATTACGAGAAAAATGGTATCTCAGTGCACAGTGCTTATAAATTGACGATAACAGAAATAGAACTAAAAGAGGGAAATTCTTCTAGCAACACTAATAACGGGAGTAGATATTATAGGTCCATGATCTGGATAGCAAACGTGCCCCAGAAAGTTAGAGTGTTCGTTTGGCGCCTCGCACGAGAAAATCTGCCTACTCAAGCTAATAAGTTTCAACGGCAATTAGTGACATCAAAAATTGCACAATAGTTTTCATGTAGTGGTGCGACATGCTCTGCGCAAGATTTGGGGTCTCCCAGGGGGAAGCTCTTTTTTAATTTTTCTGGGCCGGATTGGCTGCTTATGCTTCTAAGCTCCGTACTAGCTAAATCTAGAACTCATATCCTTTAGCTGGTTTGGAGAGCTTGGTATTTACGTAATGATGTTGTCCATTGCAAAGGTGAGAAGGCGTTGGGTATATCTGCAACATTTTTACAAGCTACCATGGCTCATTTGTGCAAGCCATGGGACAAGAACCTGATCAGAAAGGAAAAGTAGTTTTGAGTGCAGTATAGATTAGTTCCCTAAACCTGAAGATAAATAGAACTTTGGGCATTGGTTGCAGCTCATGGGAATTGCCAGAACTTGGTTGGGCTAAGATTAATGTTGATGGTGCTTTTTGTGCAGGCTCAGGCAATGCGGGTATTGGCATAATCATTCGGATAGTTCCGGTTCAGTCTTGTTATCGTCTTGAAAGTACATTCGCCATGGGCGTCGGCGGAAGAATTAGAACGGTTTGCTTGTAAGGAAGGTTTAGCACTGGACGTCGAATGGGTGCATATACACCAGTAGAGCTAGAAACAAATTGCATGTTTGTAGGTAATGCACTAAAGCCGCACCAAGAGAATCAATCCCAATGGTGTTATACTGTCGCCGAGATGCAAAGTACAAAGAAGTTGCTAGTAGAGGTAAAGATTCGTCATGTTAGAAGATGTTGCAATAGGATAGCTCATGACTTAGCACGGCTGGCTAGTAGAACAAAACATTGTGCGGCATGATAGGAGTATGTTCCCACTTACATACAAGGCCTTATACTCAAAGATTGTAATAGCCATGTTTCTTGTGAGTAAAGCACACTCTTTCTAAAAAAAAAAATCGCCACTAGTTCGTAGGGGTGGGCGTAAAATTAATTATGGAAAACCGATCTATCGACTTAACCAAACAGTTTTCCGGCCTTGCATTTTTTTCGTCAATTTTAGTTCGATCTTGGGTGTTTTCGCATGGTTCTCTATTTTGACAAATGACGAAGCCAAACAATTGAGGCCCGCTTAATTTACATTATTAAGTGAATTATTGCTATAGATTTTATGCACGAAACAAATAAATCATTTCAATAACTCGGTGAATAAGTTAAAAACAAACAGGCCCGAATCACATATGTGCACCGAAATGAAAAGGTACACTGGAGGTCCCTCATCTTGTCACCTTACAAAATTGTCCTTAAACAACAAAACTGGATACAACACATCCCCCAACTTACAAAACCAGTGTAAACAAGATCCCTCGCGGTTATGACTGACGTGGCGTCTACGTGGCTCCTTTGACTAGGTCTTTGTCCTATGTGGTATTGACGTGGCACATGTGTAGGGCCCACGTGTTAGTTACACTAGAAAATAATAAAAAGAAAACCACGTCAATGCCACATGGGACAAAAACGTAGTCAAAAGAGCTGCGTAGGTGCCACGTCGGTCAAAACTGGGCTCAATAGTTAATACCGCCGAGGTATCTCGTTTGCACTGGTTTTGTAAGTTGGGGATGTATTGTATGAGGTTTTACTGTTCGAGGACGATTTTGTAATTCGTTGACAAGATGAGGGACCTGCGGTATACTTTTTCCGCACCGAAAAGGTATACGCTACGCTGGATGAGAGAAGCCCAGCCCACAATGAGCAAAGCTAGCATTTGACACCTTCCTGCTCTCCCCGCGCGCTCCCTCTTTCCGGCAGTTTTTGGCGGGAGCCGCGGCCTCTTTCCCGCCATTTCCCTCCGCCCTAACCCTTCCCCCCCCCCCCCCCCCCCCCCCCCCACACCACCGGCCACCGCCCGCAAGCACCGACGCGACGCGGCCTCGGCGGCCTCTCCATCACCGGCGGCCACCGCGCCACAGCAAGGGTGAAATTGTAAAGGAGGTAGGAAATTATCCTTCTGAGATGATTCCCCTTTTCCCCTTTTCTCGATCTCGAGTCCCCAAACTGTTCCCCTTTGCTGTTCATTTCGATCTGAAATTGGGAGCAGATTTTAGTAACCTCTCGCTCCCCAGCGCCGTGCGCGCCGCCGACCCTGCTCCCCCAGCCACCCGCGTTGCCCCCCGCCTCCCGGCGCGCACGACGACGACGGGCGGTTTCCCTTCGGCGAGCCCGCTCCTCCTACCTCCGACGAGCCCCTCCTCCCTCCGGCGGCCACGACGCGAGAGCTGAGCGGCGACGACGCAAGAGCGGAGTGGGCGACGCGGGCGAGCCCCCTTCCTTCTCTCTTCGGCCAGGCTAGCATTTTCTTCCCACCACCCCCACCGTGCCGCCGCCCCGGCCGACCTCCTTCCCTTCGCCTCGCTTTGCCCCCGCCACAATCACCGGCCCACCGCCCGCGGCCGCCGCCACCCACCGCAGGTCCGCCGCCTCCCAGGCCCTCCCTCTAAACCCGATCCCCCCAACTTCCCCCTCCCCAGCGCCACCTTCCCCCACCCCACCCCGAAACCCAACCACTAACCCTAGTTGTCGTGACGCGGTCGGAAAACGCGCGCGACTTCTCTCCCTACCTGGCCATCGCCACCCCGGCGCGGCACTGCCCTTCTGTGTGCTAGTACCTTGATCTGATTGTGTGCTGAATCTTCTCTCTCTCTTTCTCTCTCTGTTCAATGCTCTATCTTTCTCTCTTTCTACTTCTCCTTTTTTTTATTATTCTTCCAGCGAAAATATTTTTAAGTTCTTTCCTAGCAGTTCTGGTTTATTAGATGAAGCACAAAGGATAACGAGTAGCTCTTCAGTACTCCAGTTTGTTTTTTCAATTCCGGTGATGCGTTTTGTCCTACGTTTGCCTTTGAAAGTGTGTAACGAATGGTCATCAGTTGCAGCCTAAAATACGCTGTAATTTCATTTCCTCTATGTTTCACATCGACGTTCTTCAAACCAAGCACCATCTTTATCTCATCGTACTCTTTTTTGTTTTCTGTTTTACCAGTTTTTTTTTTACAGTTCTTGATCTGAAACGGAGACAATGGCGAGAGAGGATGAGAAGGCTGACGCAATGGAGATTGATGGGCAGCATCAGCAAGTGGCCAACACCGCCATACCAGATGGCTTCAATGCTGATTACCTCAGGATCTACTATGGTACATTAGTGCTTCCCTTTTTCTTCTAATCCGCCACTGAAATTTAAGAAACTAGGCACCAGACAGTGTGCTCTTTTCGCTGATTATTTTCTCTTTGTCTTGGATAATCCGCAGAAAGCTGCGATCTTGAAGCAAAATATTTTTCTAGAACACACTGGAGCAAAATATTTTGGCATATATATACACTGTAATAGTGGTTGTAGGTAATCTATATGCTTCCTCCATGGAAAAATGTCGCAACTTCTTGCAACTGCAGTCCAGAATAATAGTTATTGGTCTGTGCAGTTCAAATGGTTTTAACTAAAAGATGCTTAATTTAATATCACAGTTGATCTGCCATATAATGTCCACTTAAACAATTGTGATGGCCAACTGCCAGTGCTAATGGTTTTGTATGTATGCTACAATTGCAGGAAAGCTCTTCCCTCATGTTGATTTCTTCAAGTGGCTTTCATATGGAAATGGTCTGTTGTTGTTGGTTCAGGATCTAGTTGTTTACTAATTGTTTCATATATATAATACGAATTTGTCCTCTTTTAGACGGGAAACATCCAGGATGTGATCAGTTGTATGTTGGACGTCGAGAGTTCTCATTTACACTAGAGAATGACATCTACGTTCGTTTCCAGTCCTTTGATAGCGTGGCTGAAATGGAGAACTCTATCAAGGAAAAGTGCCCTTTCAAGATTGATATTGGACCTGTATATAGTGTAGATGTATGTTGTGTAATCACTTAACTTGGACATTATTTTTTTTATGTGAGTTTGATTTTCCGCATTAAGCTCTGTTTTTTCAATATCTTGATGAAAACTGTTTATTTTGTAGCCTGCAAAGCGGCATGCCTATGCTCAATCAGGCAACAACGTCTTTGTGCCAGTGGAGAGAGAACTTATTTTCGATATAGTAAGAAACCTGCAAAATTTCTCCTGTGGATTTTATTTGTATTTTTCATCAAGCATCTGTTCCAAGCTGTGAGGCATTTCAACATCACAGGATATATCAGATTACGATGATGTTCGCTATTGCTGCTCTGGAGCTGATGTCTGCATGGAGTGCTGGCCTTTAATGACCATTGCTATCAAAATCTTGGATGCTTCACTTAGAGGCATGTTGTTTTGCAATGCAATTAATTAAACACACATGCAAACACTCGCTTTTATTTCAGTTTAATTGACTTGAATTGCAGATCTTTAGTCAACTATTTTCTTGGTTAGTTTGACTTGTAACAATTGAAAGTATGTGTTTACAGATGATTTTGGTTTCAATCACATATTGTGGGTATATAGTGGTCGTCGTGGTGTCCATTGCTGGGTTTGTGATAGTAGAGCAAGAAAGTATGCATGATGTTTTTCCCTTTTTCATTTCTCCATTTAGTTTGGTGATCCTAAAATGCTCTGGTACTTTCCTGTTAGGCTCAACAACGAACAAAGGGCTGCAATTGCTGATTATTTTCGCGTCTACAAGGTGGTATTCCTTTATTCATGATCCTAGATGTCGTTTTGTTGCTGAAATCTTCCTGTATGGATCTTTTGCAGGGTGGTGAAAATACGATGAAGAAAGTTTCATTGACTGGAGCTGTTCTCCATCCTTTCCTTGTGTATGTCTGAATGATCTCAGTTCCTTGTTTTTCAATCATAAGTTGAAATTGTATATGTTTTATTAGTACAAATTGAAATATAGCCAAATAGGCTGTAATGAAACTCTATTTTCCTACAGACGGTCATACATTGATGTTCTGAAAGGCTTCTTTGAAGATAAGCTACTACTTAGCCAACAACTATTTGCATCTGAGGAGAGATATCAGAAAATACTTGATCTTATCCCTGATGAAAGTAAGAATGCAAACCTTAACTAGAACAATATATTTTAGTATCATCACTGCTATCAAACAATTTCTCATTTGTCAAGTCTTGAATGTCTTCAATCATTGTAAAGTGTGTCATTTCTAGATGTTGCTAGTGAGCTCCATGACAAGTGGCAAGGAAACAGACGATCTTCTATTTCAAAGGAAGATGTAAATGCTACCAGGTGGGAGCAACTAAAGTCAACCTTGCAGTCAGGAAAACACAAGGTCCATGCATAATCTCTCGTAATCCTACTTAATTTTATTTGCACATTTACTGGTGTATCAGTTTTAATCATATCGAGTATTGTATTCTCGAGGTTTCATCACAATGTTACATGTGGGATTGGTTGCTAATTTTCATTCTATTTTGTTGAATGCACAATGATGTTTTTTTTTTCATGTTTCTTCCACAGGGGCTTCGAAGATGTATAGAAGAGATTGTCTTCTCATACACATATCCTAGACTTGATATGGAGGTAAAAGCAAAACGATCAACAGCACATGTTTGCAGCAAGTCATAAATTCATGTTCTGATTCCTATTCGACATTCTGGTGCATATCAGGTTTCTAAGCACATGAATCATTTGCTGAAAGCACCCTTTTGCATACACCCGAAGACAGGTTAGACCCAAGTATATTTCCTATTTTTTCATCTAATGAATGAAGATACTTGTTTGCACTAGAAACTGTTTTTGTTGGCTGTCCGTGTGTATACACTTGGTGTATCCGTTGGAAATCTCTAATGCAAATGTTCCTTGAGTGACACATTTTTCACATTTATATGCATTCATTTCATGCTTACACTTATACGTAAAATATGTTCTGCCTAATGAGTTCTAAGTTCTAACAATTGTTTTGAAATCTTTCCCTAGGCCGTGTTTGTGTTCCAATCGATCCAAATAACTGTGATGATTTTGATCCTACGACAGTTCCAACTCTGTCACAGGTGTGTCCTTAGAGCCAAGCATTAAAAAAAACAATATTCTGAGATCTAATTTACCTTTGGAAGCATCATTATGCTAAACTGACTTGTTAAAACTGTTGAACTTAACCAGCTTTTGGGTGAGCTCAATGCAGCTGGTCTTCGTACTGATTCTGAAAACGGCAAGTGATAAATTCTTCACTTTTAGGAATCCTGTGTTTAACTATTTCATCCTAAAACTTTCAATGATCTTTTGATAATCCTTTAATGGACTACAGATTGGGAAAGAACATCTCTTGAAAATTCTATCAGGTTTTTCAGGGCATCGTTTCTGCAACCATTGCTGAAAGCCTGCAAGGTATGCAGTATTTCCTTCTACATTTCTATGGCAGGAAACTGGATATGCTTGTTTAGTTCCCAGTCAATCTCTTCCATATCTTAAACTGAATGGATCGGGCGCTATACTCGTATCTACTCTCGCTACAGCGCTTTGCTTGCAAGAAATTGTCTGTGTTCTTCTGGTTCCATAGTTTTCCAGGGTCAAGTCTCAGTTTCTGCCTTGTAATGTTGCAGGAGGAATTAGAAAGCTCATACAATGCCAAGCTCCAGCAGTCCAAGAATACCTTGACTTGGTAAAATTCACTCAACTTCCAGCTGATCTTACCAACTTAGTGCCCCATGAAAAGCTTCTTCTCCATGAGACGAACCACTGAACCCGGCATTGGCTGTGTTAACTGGTTAATCACAACGCTCTATGAATGAGGAGCAAAATACTCTCCGATGCTGCTGTCATGTTAGCTTTGCTCCAAGGAAGTTGCAATTGTAGAATATCCAGTGACCGTCTTAGAGGCAGCTTGGTGCTGGCTTGAACCTTTTGATCTTTCATGTTGCTGACTTGATGTTATTAGGATAAATTCCTTTAATTGTTGTGAAATGAATTTTATAGGATTCCTATAAGTCGCTGAAAAGAATGATTGTTAAATGCTTCATACCAAGCTAGTAGCCGCTATAAGATCTAGACTAGAATTAGTAAAATTAACCATCAAGATTGCTTAGAGCAATGCTCGGTTTGTGGTTGATGACTGTTGAGAATTTCTGTAAGATGCTGTAAAAATAAAAGTTTCATCGTAGTTTATTTTACATATAGAATTTAATATGGCATTCAATTACCATATTCTCCGCTAATAATATGTTGCTATGTTTTTGTCAAACTGAAATAAGTTCTAACCTTAAAAAAACAAAGTTAAAACATCTCATGGCCTGTTTGGCGGCTTGTCAAAGCGCCGCCTAGCAGCTGGACGCTAGTTCTATGGACACAGTTATTAAAAAAGTAGGTATAATTAAATGATGAAAAGGTGTGATTGGTTGAAAATTGGAGGTAGGTGGGGAAATTGAATGGTGGAGATTTGTGATTGGTTGAAAATGAAATGTTGGTAGAGAAGTTATATTTTAGGATAAATTCTAAAGGCTAAGTGTTATATTTTTGGGACGGATGGAGTAAACAACTGCTGGCTGTCAATAAGCGCTGAATGTTGCAGCCAAACAGACCCTTATAATATAAAATGGAAGGATTATTTACAGAGTGGTTGGGTGTGTTACTGTCCAAACTAATTTTTTTCATGTGATGCTAATTTATACAATTATACTACACTGTTAAACAGCCCCGTCTGTCTGATCCGTTCCGTCATGGATGGAATCATGTGACCAGGATATGATGTACGACGGCAGAATAGTTATCTATTTTTTTTAAGACAAACGATAATAAGATCGGTAAGAAGAAACAAAAAGGTAATTGAAAAACGACCATAGTAGGCCAAAAGGAGCTAACCAGAGTATCTTGGAGGAATCCATTTGTGCATGCAATTAGTTGCTGCTCTGTGTTTGCCTGGGAGTTTCTCTCTCTTTTTTGAACAGCACATTATTTTTCCAATCACAAAATGCAGAAGATAGGCGGGGTGGGGCTAATTGGTGAACGCGTCAGGGCAGCCTAGTAGCCCATTAGCCTCGCTTCTCTTACTCGAAATCTCATCCTACTTTCTTTTCACCTTATCAATATCTTCATGATATGTTGACCGCTGACAAACGGTTCTTTGGCTTTGGCAATGGGAGGAAGAGCAGGACGTGTTAGTGACAGTGGTGAGGATGGCCTCTCTCCGTCGAACTCCCTCCGGCGTCAAATCCAAGTCAGCTTCGATTCCTTTCCTCCTCCGCTGCCATTGTCCGACCATGCCGCTACTTGGCCTTGTCGACGCCAAAAGGTGTTAATGGCCGGGAAGTCCAACCTGTTCCTCTTCCCCTCACTTGCTCCCACCACCAACACCGACACACCGCCAGCTGTCGACCTCATGGTTTCACCCACTGCCAGTCCACCGCCTCACCACTTGCCCTTGTTCTCCTCCAACCACCGGATCGCCGCCTCCTATACCATCCCTCTAAGCCTGATCCTCACTTCCCCATCCCAGCATCACCCTTCTCCCAAACCTACCCCTGAACCCTAACCTGAGCATTTATCATAACGTTGTCAGGACATGTTCGCGAGATGCCCATATCGCATACGTCCGTAGCTTAGTCCGTAGCTTAGGCTTTCTGAGATAGGTGCACCACATATATGTAGAGCTAGTCACTTGTGTAGGCTTGTAGTTATATACTAGCTCGTTGCTGGTCGTTGTCTGAGTGTGTCCCTAACTCACTAATAACATATTTCTTTATCAAACGAACTGAAAGACCTAGTATTATATTGTGATTCCATTTTACAGTGCCCTTAGAGCAGATACAATAGTGGGCTATAAGCCAGCTGCAAATATATTTTAAGAAGATAAATGATGAGAGAGAAGGGCAGCGGACTACAGATTTGTAGCTAGCTATAGCACGGACTCTAAGACACAATGTGTGTATGACTGATGGGACCAGATATTAATAGTGTAGTATGTAACTATTGTATGAATGAGTTATTAGATTGGCTATAGATAAATTGGAGCTAGTAGTTGGCTATACTATTAAACTTGCTCTTACATCGGTAGGCCTTCAGCTTATGACATATAGCCAAATTTGAATTTTATAATTAATCTAGAAACTTTTCATCTATCCCTTTCTATTTTCTAGCCTTGATTTTTGGGTGTTACGAGTAAGAGTGTAAGTGTATGGAAATCTTTGCCCTCGGATGATTTTTGTTGCTTCGTTAATTTTTATCAACTTATAATCAATAGGAGCTACGTGAGGTAATTGTATTGGTTTTGTTAAAAAAATATTAGCATCCTGGTAGCTACACTGGAACATAATTATAATGTTGCCCATATTTCCAACACGCTAACACAAAAGTACTGAGTGGTAACAATTATACAAGATCGTGTGTACTAATCGATAGATTGTGGCTCATTTAACGAGCCAGATGGGGGATAACTTCAGAACTCACTAGTCATGAAGAATAGTCACATAACCGGGTCTATCTACAAAGCGCGGTTTCTTTGATCGATCGACATAAACTGCATAAAAAGCTTGGGCTTCGAGAAAGTGTGAACTCTTTGATTGACTAATCGTGCAAAACAGAGTTTGGGCATATGATATATTGGCAATCCGTTGTTAGCCAAATAGCACTTACTAATGTTAGGATATACATAGGCTACAATAGTATAAATCAAAATTTTTTTACCGTGTAAACCAGGAACCAAGCAAGTATAAAATCATGAATCGTTACCACTCGACACGTTGTGCAGTGGAAGTAGGTGCTAATAAGCCGAAGGAACATTGGCGACGTAGCGTGCGTCAATGTTGAGGAAGTAGTCGATCGCAGCAGCCCGACCTTCTGCTCCTCGTTCGTTCGCCTCACTGTGCTACCACGCCGATTAGCACCGCAAACCAGCGGCGCCTCTACAGGTATCCACACGTCTATGGATGGAACGCCACGCGAGGACGTGCTAGCGCCCGCGTGTGGCTAGGGTTTGGCTCGAGAGAAGAGTGACGGCTAGGGTTTCTCACAGAACACCAGTCACATCACCTCAAGAATATATAGAATCCATAACTGGGCCTTCGAGGCCCATAAGAGTCCTACTCAGATCCCTATCCGAATTGAGCACATATTGAATCTTTATCCAATCCCCTTATTCCGACCCGTTAAGTGTGCGACCCCATAAGTTCATGTACACTCGGCTGCAACCCGAAAACTCCTTTTCGGTCCACATGTCAACAGTGGCTACTAGCAGAATATATTGACCCATCAGACATACATAAAGATCATATCGGCTGAACCTCTAGTGTACACTTGTATGAACCCTTTTGCCTCATGATGTCGATTAGGCTTAAGGCTAGATATGTGCCATCCTTTAATAGCTCAATCATTCACTCGATCTTGTGATAGATTATTTAACCTGTGATTGACTCCTCAATAATTGTTGGCATGATCATATATTTCCATAATCTATAACATCGAGGGACCCATGATATCTTTTCATAGAAGAGGCAAATCCCATCATGATTATTCATATCCCACTACATGTTTCATAGCATACCAAAAGATTACTTTTATAACTACTCAATCACAGAGTAGCATTTGGCAGCCCCTAAGTAAGCTACTACATATGTTGGGAATCATGATAATCTTAGGACTAAAGGATTCTACACCAACACTAAATGAGATCACCGATGGCACGTCATATATAACTTTTACAGTGTCTCATGTTGGGTCTATCCAACAACATGTTCCCTAACATGTGTCCACATTATTAATTTGGTATCTCCATACCATGATTCATGATACATGATCGTCAATCAATACACGTGCTGATCATTAAACCATATTTGTTCCATATATGATATTTGATCAGGGATCCTTTAGAAATAGCAACATACAACATAAAGAGTCTTATGAACAAATAATATATTCATTAACCAATAATGAGTTATATATTTCAAGGAACAATGTATGATAAATATGTAAACATATTATATGATACAATCATCTCTATAATTGCCTTTAGGACATATCACCAACAACTGCCTCCTCAGCCGATACACCCTGAAGACATCGTTCCACCTGCTTGCAAAATGCCGATACACGAGAAGAGTGTGGTCCCTCTTATTTGCATAGACCACACATGAATAATGTGGAGCGCAACTAACACGGTGCACGAGTGATGGTTTCTTAGTGGCATCTACATAAGGGTTGCCAAAAAAGAGTATGTACGCTTATCCTGTTGACTATAAGAAAATTTTGGAAGGAGAAAAACCAGAGAGTTTTTCTTTTTTTAAGGGAAACAAGCACAAGAGTGTACAATTTTCATTAAATATAGCGGGAGAAAAATACAGCCCTTAAGGGCAAGAAAAGGTAAAAGCTAAAGGAAGAAAATCTATACACTATACAAGGTGTGGTATAAACCCACGCAGGTATTTTGCCCCCACCAGAAACCAAAGAGTTTTTCAGCCCAAAGAAATACCGGCACTGTTTTCGCTCACGAAAATCAAGGAGATAAAGACTTGGACTCTAGCAAGGGCAAAACGTCTAAGTTCGTTCCTTATGAGAGCTACTATACGTACGATATTCCACGTACGAAGCTCATACGAAGTAACGTTTTTAACGGAAACCAGTCATGTTGTCCAGCCGTTTCCTAGCGATGCAACGAGTAACGTTCGCCACCATCAGCAATCGTACGAGAGTTGTACATAACAGTCGTATGCACAGTATTTTCGCACTACTAGAAAAAGCATTTTTCTCAACGTGAGGGCTTTATTTTTACAGGCGGACATAACCCTTAGAGCCAAATGACCGTCTACAAAAATATAAATCGGGGTGAAATTTGATGCCCGCTTGCGAAAATTGCGAAAATAGATTTTCGCAGGCGGACCACTTAAGCGGCGCCTGCGAAAATCGCAGGCATCATCGCAGGCGCCGCTTAAGTGGTCCACCTGCGAAAATAGACTTGAATATAAATAGACTTGCGGGCCCGAATTTTTTTCTAAGTCCTCACACCTCTCAGCCCTCCCCTCGCTCCACACCTCTCCTCCCTTCCTCACCGGCCTCTCCCCTCCCCTCCCCTCTCCTCCTCTCCCCTCCCCTCACTTCTACTCTCCCCGGCGGCGACGACGGGCGGTGACGGCGGAGGGCGGCAGCGGCGAGGAGGCGCGGCCGAGGAGGGCAGCGCGGCTGAAGTCCGGGTGGCGGCGGCAGTGGCTCCCCTCCCCCCTCCCTCCCAGATCTGGTCGGAGGAGGGAGGGGGGAGGCCGGCGGCGGCGGCAACGGCGTGGAGCGGCGACGGCGGCTCCCCTCCCCCTCCCTCTCAGATATGGCCGGAGGAGGGAGGGGGAGGCCGGCGGGGGCGACGGCGGCGGCTTCCCTCCCCCTCCCTCCCAGATCTGGCCGGAGGAGGGAGGGGGGAGGCCGACGGGGGCGACAGCGGCGACGATGGCGCGGGGCGGCCGGCAGCGTCTCCCCTCCCTCCCTTCCTCGTAGATCTGGCCGGAGGAGGGAGGGGGGAGGCCGGCGAGGGTGGCGGCGGCGACGAAGGTGCGGGGCAGCGGTGATGACGACGCACGAGGCGACGCCGGCATGGAGCGGCGGCGGTGGCGACGATGACGGTGGCGGCGGCTCCCCTCCCCTCTCAGATCCGGCCGGGGGATGAGGGCGGCGGCAGCGAGGCGTGTGGCGGCGGCGAACCGCGTGTGGCGATTTTTTTTTTTCGTTTTTTTGCATTTTTGCAGGTGGGCTGTTGCCCCGACTGCGAAAATCGATTTTCGCAGTCGTTGTGATGTAGGCTGACCTCTCTCCCGCCTGCGAAGATTAGTTTTGGCCGCCTGCGAAAATTAGTTTTCTAGTAGTGTCGGTTCCTTATGCGCTCTTTCTCTTAATTCAATAAAATTGATACTATCCTACGACGGTTCGTTTTAGGGGAAAAATAAGGATTGATTTACAGGACTAGTGACTAGTACACCCCATCCGATCCGTAGTAGCTGTACACTGTACACTGTACAGATCCCATGTGAAGAAAAATCAGGCCGATGATCCCCTGATCCCATCTGGACGTACACGCACGAACGTCGGCATGCACCCGGTTGGTTGGTAGCTCCTCGGCGAAATCATCAAACGAATGAATGCGCGCTTGAGTCAGTGCGCATATGCACTGGAGTTGGGACACGTGGCCGGGGCCTGCAGGCTCGTCTCGTCACAGCAAATGCTGCTAGCTATACTCCCTCCATCCCACAAGGTAGCATGGGTCTAATCCTATCAAGATAGAGGTAGTAGTGATACTCTTTATGCTAAAATAAATAAATATAAAATTAATTATGGTGTATGCTCAGATTAATTATACAGTACAAGACGATGTATGCTTATATTGTGAAACTGAGAAAGTACTAGTATTTAATTTAAAGTTGATTTATTTTGAAACAAATACGTACTTACGTGGTGACGACCGGTTGGACCGGGACCGGATTCAAAGCGATGCAGCCAAAGCAGTAGTTCCATGATTTTGCTCTCCGTTATTGCTTGCAGAGTGGAGCAGCGAACCAGTGGGGTTTGGTTTGGTTTCCAGTGGTTGCTTCCGCTACCTCTTTGCGCCTACTTTCGGGCGCATTGAACAACTGCCATGTCTTCGAGCGGGTACAAGGCTATAAGCCAGTTATAAACATATTTTAAAGAAATAAAGCTAGGAAGAGAGAGAAAAATAACAGGCTACAGTTCTATAGCTAGCTGTAGCACGGGCTCCAAGACGTAATGTGCGTATGATAGGTGGGACCATATATTAATAGTATAGTAAACAACTATTGTATTAATTGACTATTACATTGGCTATAGATGATTTGAAGCTAGTAGTATGCTACCCTATTAAACTTGCTCTTCTCAAGCTACTTCAAGCTTTTTATTTCTGGTGAGCGGTGACCATTCCTAGTTTCCTACCCCTCATGTTTTTCTTTCTTTATTTTTACAGCGGTTAAAAATCATCAGTGCGAGCGACATGGAATGGAGGTAAAATGTTGTGACAATTTGTTAGGGAAAAACATAAAATGTAACTTTGTTCAGGTGATTGGTAAGCCGTAAAAAAATATAAACGAAGCAACTAAAAATAATTTACGAATATAATTTACGAATGAACCTCCATAGCTGTATTCCCATCTATTTAGAAGGCAATGATATATAAAATATAAATTACTCCTTTCCAATCCTAAATTAAATATTTTAATTTTTAACCATCCATTTTTATAAACTCATATAGTTTAATGTCATAAGATAACTTAGGATAAACGTGGAATAAAAGTCACGCTTTTCAATCTATTAAACAATGTGTTTTTTTAAAAGTTTTCTTTACGAAAGTTGTTTTAAAAAAAATCATATTAATCTATTTTTCAAAAAAATAATTAATACTTAATTAATCATACATTGTTACTCTGTTTTACATGCCAGAGGGATGAGTTCTCAATTCAACTGAACGAACACAACCGTAATATGATTAAAAAAAACCCCTTAAATCAACTCTAAAATTAAAATTAAGTTTTGAAATTTAAATTTTGGTTGGGTTGGCTGGTAAACCACAAACAAACGTTGGAGCTGACCTTCAAGCCTTCTAGAAGACAAAAGGGAATCAGAGCTAAACATAACCAAAGGGATCACGAGCTTCTCTTCCTCTCTCTCTCTCTCTCTTTGTTTTTAAGATAGATCATGCGTTTGACTCTAGTACAAGTGTAGTGCCGCTACCGAATTCTCGCTGTCCTCCTCGCAGCCATTTTTATACGCCAACCTCCTCTTCTCTTCTCTTCTCCAAGAAACCACAGCCAGGCTAGCTTAGCGCGCGCCATGGCCGGAGGAGACGGCGCCACCTACAAGGGCGGCATCAAGGCCTACTGGAAGCGCCGGGGCTACGGCCGGCTCGACCCCGCCTCCTCCGCGCACCGCCGCCCGCGCCTCCCCACCGCGGAGCTCGGCGACGGCCGCGGCGCGGCAGGAGGAGCGGGGCGGTGGCGGCGAGGGTGGCGAGTGCGCCGCCGCGGGCTCGGGCGGCGGATCCTGCGGGCGCTCTCGCCGCGGCGGCTGCTGGCGCGCCTCCGCGACGCGTACGTGCGGGGCATGCTCCGCCTCGCGTCCTCCGCCGCCGTCGCCGGCGGCGGCTCCGCTCTGTACGGCGGCCCCGCCGGCGGCGCCGACCCCTTCGGGCGGCCGCGGCCGCTCAGGGAGTACGACGAGAAGGCGCTGGTGGAGATCTACCGGTCCATCCTCGCGCGCGGTGGCGGCGGCGGCGGCGGGGTCGTCCCCGTCGCCGGCGACGCCGCCGCGGTGGTCGCCGTGGCGCGGCTGCCCACGGTGGCGGGAGCGTGACCGCCGCCGGATTTGGCGCGAATCCGAAGCTTTGTCACGCTCTTTTTTTTTTCTTTTTTCTTCCCTTTTTCCCCTCTTAATTTCTCTCATGCAAGACTTGTGATCCAGAATTTTCGTACTGCTGTCCTAATCGTGTCTGTTAATTAATCTTCTTTAAATCTGGGGGCTGCAATTTTGCAGTGTATTATTCGCACGTCTAATTATGCGATACTGGGTTAAATTAATCTTCTTAACGGACAGCGATTAATTGAGTTCAAGAACGAGTAAAAGTGTAAATTTACTTGTATGTTTTACTCATCGATACAAAGACTTCGAAGAAATCATTTTAATTATACTTGCGGTAGAACATCCTAGTATAGATATCCGCGATGTCCATAGCACACGCACTACGGCACTACAATCCTAATAGTGTAATCCATTTTTTAGAAAATTGAGGTTTTAGCGGCCGCATCCGTTAATCATTTCGACTAAATTATGTGCATGACATTGTTTTTTTTTTTGGGGGGTGTGAACATGATCTTAAAATACAATTAGAGGCTTATAGGAATCTAGAGATATTGATGGTTGTGACAAATTTTATTTATTTGAATAGAACCCCTTCTCCCTCTCACAAGTCACACCTCCACCTCCATTATGAACACTAGAGGACTATTAGAGGTAGAGGAGCACATCACAATAATAGCAAAAGATGGAGTTGCAAACTGGAAGATGATAATGCTAGTGAAACAAACTACTCAGGTACTCGCAGCTATTACAATTTAGAAAAAAAGGTTCATCACTTATCCTCTCTAATGATGCTTTGTAATTACAGGTCAACTCAACGTTTCTACACTCTACACTGTAGAAGTACGTAAGGCCTGACGAGGACTTCTCAGGTTTATTTTACGGATTAAGTATAATACTCCCTCCGTCCCATAATATAAGGGATTTTGAATGGATACGACACTTTCTAGACTATGAATCTAAATAGGCTCTCTGTCCAGATTTATAGTTCTAGAAAGTGTCACATCCTCTAAAATCTCTTATATTATAGGACGGAGGCAATATTTGTTCATGATATTTGTGGCACCCGGTTACACTTACTGTGGGCACTGCTCTTAAATAATCGTCATGACATTCTCACTTCTCTCACTGGAACGATGTGTACATATGCTAAAACAAGTGGAAAATTGCTTGTGTCACAAAGTCTATTAGCCATTGGTTGCTAATGTCTATTAGCTCATTTAAATTAGAAAAAATATAGACGACTGTTGATAAATGATCTACTTGTGTATAGAAATAAATCAAATATTATATATATTACAAACCTAATAAAGCTAATCAAGAAATGTTGCTATAGAAAGGTTTGGAGCAATACTTTTGAAAGTGTTCAAGAAATGTTATCCTCACGTCGCATTATTTTATCATTTCCGGTGGAAACTGAGAGAGAAATATTGGTTAAAGACAAGTTTTCTCATGAACCCACTTGTCAATATCACATATCCTCTCTTTCTCTCTTCCTCTTCTTCCTCATGCTGTTGCCTTCTCTCTCTTATCTCTCTCTTCCTCTTCCTCTTCCTCTTCCTCTTCCTCTTCCCCTTCAGTCAGGAGCGAGGCATCGCCGATGAGCAGCGATGGGGGCAGAGGGGATTGCGGCAATGAGCGACGATGGTTAAGGGAGCGAAGGGAGCCGACAACCCGTCCTCACCTCCTCCATCGCCACGCCCTCCACTCATCTTCTTCCGCGTCATTGGATCACGCACCCGCTTGCTGGCTTCGTCGCCAAGAACTGCAAGCGCATGGGGGAAGGTGTGTCCCAGCTGTCTTCGTGCTCCTCTTCCACGAACGCCTGCAGCCGCCGGAGGAAGGGGGTGAATGGGACTTCTTCTTTTGTTCGTTGGCCTCACCACGTCTCCCACCAGCTCATCGGCCTCTCCGCCGTTGACATCCTCTCCCGCGTCCACTGTCTCCTCTGTTGCCACCGCCGCTGTCGCCGTTTGGTCAAAAAGCTGGCCCCCCAAACCCATCCTTTGCTGCTCAGTATTGTGCTGGAGCAGGAAGAAGACACAGTCACTAGGAGCACATTTGTACTTTTCACAGTTTCTCTCTTCATTTGCACTAAATATAATAAAATAATAGGTCCGATGTTCAATAGCTAATTACCAAGTTTCATCTGTGTCCACGAGAATGTACACGTTCTTTGGGTGGCCGTGTCTCGTAGCAAAGGCCACATTAGAATGTACTATAGCAAATTTTGCCTTATTGTTACTATGCATGGGAAAAATCTATGGGTGTTCGTTAAAAAAAAAAGGGAAATCACCGTGTAGCCCAATCTGGCCCATAAGCTTTTACAAGGCGGAATAAGTCTATATTGCCTCCCTCAACTCTTGCCTTGAATCGTCCCCCTCAACCGCAATACCGGGTATAACGCCTCCTCTATGTTTGAAAACCAGAGCAAATTGGCTCCCTTGGCTGCTTAGATAGCGATTTCATCATACATGGCACTTATAGGATCCACATGTCAGTCAGAAAAAATAAAAAAAATAATAATCCTACATGTCAGCCATTCTAATCTTAATTATTTTTCTTTTCCCTCATCTCTCTCCCCCTTTCCCTCTCTCCCGTCCTCTCTCAATCTCCGACGAGGCGACGACGACCCGTCTGCCCATCCGTCCGCTCCTTCCTCGGCTGGAGCCAGCAGTTCAGTTGTTCGGCTGCCGCCACCCCTGTTGCCAGGCTCCCTACGAAGGCCACGAGCCTGTTGGAACAAATCATGACTTGCATATGTCTTTGGGTTTTGCATTAGTTGCATGTAGAGAGGAACGTGATATGTTCATGTATCTTGTAAGTGATGTGTATGTGTGCATCACGTAGGTTCCATGTTTGCATGTAGAATCAGTCAGTGCTAGTGAATGGCAGCTGCGTGTGTTGCAGCACAACTAGCAACTAAACAGGTTAGGTGAATAACAAGATTAGCGGCAAGTTAGTTAGGAGCATGCAGGATTAGTGGAGCACGTTGTGGCGTGGCTCGCGGTCAGCTCGGAGGAGCGAATCTTGGCGTAAGATGCGCAGTTCGTTGTATGAGTGAGTGGCTCGTAGTCGTGCGTGCGACCCGGCCGGGCTGTTAGCTATGTGCATGTACGGGAGGCTATATAAGCCGTGTAATCATCAGTTAGTTTTAGCAGATCAGCAATATCAGAGAAGCCAGCAAAGGCGTGCGTCGCCGACGGAATCTGTTGTGTGTGTGTCCACCCAATTTGCTGCTCGTGTGTGTTCTCCCGTGAGTTTGTTGCTTACGTGAGTTTGTGATTTTCTTGGGCCAAAGCTAACAGAGCCCACGACAGCGCCTGGGGCGAGGGACGACAGCACGCGGAAGGCCTCCTGTAGCCCGTTGACCTCGCGCCTCCTGGTCATCGACGCCGCCCAAGGCACCATGCCCACTGGATTTGTGCGTGACGAGGCCAAGGGAGGCAAATCTGGTGGCGTCGCGCCCCTCCGCCGCCCGGCGGCACATGTCCCGTGCTCCTTCACCGCTAGGAGTGCTTCGAGCAAGAAGGGGGTGGAGGAGTGCTCGCGACAAGAAGTCTACGAAAAGGCACCGACACCGGCGAGAGGTGGCAAGAAGTGCTGTAACGCATGTCTTTCAGGCTCTCATCACTCACCTCTCGTCTCGCTAGCAATGTCACACCAAATCCTCAACACCTCAGCACACATTCACCACCGCGCCCTGCATCGGCGACTTGCTAGTCACGGCCAAGCCTTCCAGGATGTTAGCAGGGAAAATCACCATTGGCCTCTTCGGCGACGAGGTCCCCGCCGGTGCGTCCCGGCTCCTGTCGCTTGGTGTCGGCTAGTTAAGATAGTGTGGGGCTACATGCAAGCAGGACGGTGTGGTGTCACACCCGGCCATCCCGGCGCTGACCGACCGGCTAGCGGCGTAGATGGACGCCGCACGCGCGCGCAATGCGATGGGGACAGGAGTGGCGTCCACCCAACTCCCACGGCATATGGTGACGGCCGGCGAGGTAGCGGCGGCTGAACAACTGAGCTTCTAGCTTCCGTCGAGGAAGAAGCGACCAAACGGGAGAGGGAGAGAGAGAGAGAGGAGGAAGAGAGAAGCGAGGAAAAAGAAAAAAACAAATAAGTGCCACGAAGGACATGTGGGGTTATTTTTTTTCTTTTCACTGACATGCGGGTCCCCTAAGTGCCACATAGGATAAAACCGCTATCAAACAGCCGAGGGACTCAATCTGCTCTGGTTTTTAAAGATGGAGGAGACGTTATACCCGGTATTGCGATTGAGGGAGGTTATTTAATCAGGGGCAAGAGTTGAGGGAGGCAATTTATACTTATTCCTTACAAGGCAGGGTCCGACATTTCCAGCCCAAAAGAATCGGGCCCATTTATTCGGCCCAATCTGGCCCATGCTCGGGGCCTAGTTTTTCCAGGTAAAGTTGACCAAAAGTCTTCACCTAGTCGTCGTCTTCCCTCGGCCGGCCTGACCATGAAAATAAACGCTACCCAACGACTCCGCAGTCACCTCACCACACGTCGATGGACACGGCGCACCGGTGAACCCCCTCGGCCCCACCAACCACCACCACCATCAACATCCTACCTTACCTCTCTCTGGCAACCGGGTCCCACCTAAGGTCCACGCTACACCCGGTCCACCAACACCCGTGGGCCCCACCGCTCGCTCGTCGTCGCACCGACCCCAACCGAAGCGGTAACAAAGCCAACGTCCCACCACCACCACACGCGCGCGCTCGCACAGACACACACACAGCACAGCGGAGAAAAAGAGAGAGAGAGAGAAAGGAAAAATCGGCACCACCGCGAAAGGGGGAAAAGGGGGGAAGGAAGCGAGGCGAGGCTAGGGTTTCGATTCGATCCCGCCGCCGCCATGGACGCCGGTGATGCGTGGGGCCGCTCCTCCTCCTCATCCTCCTCCGCCGCCGCCGCCGCCAGGCGCCTGCAGGCGCGCTACGGTAAGCTCACACGACGACGGGTCGGCTTTCTCTCGATCCATCGGTCGATCTCCCCAGCTGTTGGATTGCCATGGGCTGCGATTTGATGCGTGGGTGGTGGTGGTGGATGTGTGTGGGTGTTGGCTCAGATCTGTACATGGGGTTCGACGACGCGGACGCGGCGGGCGTGGAGGAGGTGGAGGCGCGCGGCGGCGGGGAGGCGTACAACTGCCCCTTCTGCGGCGAGGACTTCGACTTCGTCGCCTTCTGCTGCCACGTCGACGACGAGCACGCCGTCGAGGCCAAGAGCGGGGTATATGCCACATCCTCCCATCTGACACCGATTGTAACCGTCAGTATCAGATTGTTGTGTTTGTGATTGGTTGGATACTTGGACCGGGCCTTGGTTTCGGAAATGTGCAATTCGTAGGCACGCGTGCAAATTTTTTTTTTTTAGAACAGGATGCCTCCGCAGGTATCAACAGATTTCAACTGTGACGAACCAAGACCAGCGAAAGCTTGCAGGTTTTAGGAGTTGGAATTTTGGACTTTTTGGTTGGAGTTATAGGATTGGTTGTTTTGGGGTTTGGGTAGGTGTCTTCGTTTGCTTGATTGGAGAAAAATAATTCGTAGTGGCTATCCATGTCGGGGAGAATGATTGATTTTAATTTTGGGGGGTTTAGTTGGGGACTTGAGTTTTTTCTGTCTTTTGGGGGGAGTTTGGGACTGGCGGAAAACATTTCTTGTGTTGTTCATGCTAGTCATTAGCCTATTACACTCTACTGTAGTTTTTATTTATTTTCTTTCTTGTTCTTTGTATCTGATGAAATATGTTCTCTCAGCTTTCTTTATTTTTTGTAAATCTGTGGTCATTTTGCAGCTATTAAGATCCCAGCTCTATTCTCTCCAGATTGTAAAGCACATCAGCACTTGTTTCTCTTGAAAGTGAAACATCCATACCAAACTGACAATATTACATATTTTCATTTCAATCTAACAATATTACATATTTTCATTCAATCTAACAATATGATGATTGTTCTTGGCTTGGTGGTTAGGATTATTATTTGTCTATGGAAGAAAAGAGTGGTACTAACTAGTGATCACTTTATGTTTTGTGATTGGGACTTGTTCATGATTAATAGTGGGATTCAGTACAACTTATTACAATATCCTTTATGAACTAGTTCACCAGTTCCCTTGCTTCGATCACAAAAATGGGCATAACTTTTCTTTGTTTTGTCTTAGGTGGTGAAGCTCATTGAAATTGCAGGAATTTTCATGTTTTATTGCTTTCGTAGGATCGTTTACATTATATTTGGATTTGTGAGATACACCCTTTGATTAATATTTGAAATTATGATGGTGCTTGGATACGAGGGAAGGAAGTTTAGATGGTTACTGGTATTGTTTTATCTGGTGCTGGTTTAGGAAATTCTCTTTTATCTATTTCTATTTTCTAAGATGTTTTTCTCAGATATTGGTTGTTAGTTCTGACCATCTTTTGTAAATAAAAATAACAGCTTTTGTCTGTTGTATCAGAATACCTGTATAATTAGTGTTGATATTGGCATCTTTGTGGTACTATGTAAATATTGGGTAGCTGCCAAGCTGGATAGTTTCTGGGTATGTATTAGTAACGTTGGATTTGTGACATTTTATTTGGTGGTGATGTACTTTGGTCTATCTTTTTGTGATGCTATTATTTGTGCCTCATCTATATAACCATGCCTGAGAGCTTTCTTGATATATTCAAGTCAGTTTATGAATTGAAATTTTCAATGTTAGCCTTTTCATGAAAGATGTGACATGGGTGTGATTCATAACTGTTTAATGCGTATATTTTAGTTGTCTTGAATTGAATTGAATTTCGATTCTTCCATCTTTGTTTAGGTATATTGTTAGACTCTTTGAAACATAATAAAACTAAATTATTCACTGTGTGCTTCTGAATGATTAAACTTTTTGTATAATCATATGCAATTGCCCTTGAATAGGCATTATTTGTCTTTATGTTAGATCCAATCAGGGATCGCTATATGTTACTAATAGAAATTATTTATCTCAATATTAGGAGGCAACTAACAAATCATTTTCAAATTCAAAGCAGAAATGCCTTCAATTGAGTTGGCGGTTCTAGCCACAATGGGCAAACATGAGACATCTTACAACATATTGCACGTGAATAATAGTGAATAGGATCATGCGGTACTGTAGCTCATACTTCAACATAAATTGGTTTATTATATAGAGAGAGTGTTATGTTGATCTTATTGTTAACCTTGAGATTAAATTGTTAGATTCTACATAAGGAAAGGCAGCATGTAATTTGGATCAACTTAGAATGTAATGTCTTTCTCTCCTAATGTTTTCTATTATCCCAGTCTACAGTATCCTCTCTATCTGAAAATACCCCCCCTTCAGCCATATTGTCCTGGCCCTCTTATGTGCATTGTTAAGCCCTTCTATTTATAAGAAAGTGTTTGATTTCATATCTTTTTCTTTATTTAGTTGGCATAGCTTAAGTATTGTTGTACTATGCTAGGTCTCAATATTCACATATAGCTAGTGTTTGTGGCAAAACTAACCTTGACCAACTATATCATGATAGAAATCTTACATTATTGTGGTGACATGAATCCATACCTTTCCTTAGGCCTGTCTGTACGTGAGAGCATTTTCTACTTTGTGTTATACAAGGATTGTCTAGTTCCTTTGGTGTACTTAAATACTTGCCTATTTGTTACTGGAGAAAAGATGATGTGCTCATGGCAATCTCCCAAGTCCCAATCATTGGTGCTGCAAATCCTTCTTCTCCATTTTATTCCATTCTTTTCTTTATCCAGAAGACTGATTGGAAAAAAACAACCCATGCTCAAGCAAGCCAAGCATGTCCATAAAGCATTTAGCTTAGGGTTTCCTATTGATCAAATTCGTTAAGACCCTATTGTATTTGAAATTTCCTGTGGAGAAAACAGTCTCAAGTTGTGAATTCCTTCTGGAATATTTTTAATAGGGTGTGTTATGCTGGGTTACCTGGAATATGTACTGAATGCTGGAAAGAGGTATCCAAAAGAATGAAAGAGAATTAGTGCCTGCTTACGTTAGCAGTCATGATTACTGCTTAATGATATTTCCTACTTAGTTGCTTCTTTTATCATCACATAGGACTAGTTAGAAACTGTCTTATCTATTTGAACTTTGCCTGCATAAGAGATATTATAGCATTAAAATGATTTAATGGGAGCACTTATGGAACTTGATTAATTGCCCTTTCAGGTATGTCCCATCTGTGCTACAAGGGTTGGAGTGGACTTGATAGGTCACTTGACAATGCAGCATGGAAGTTACTTTAAGATATCCTTTTTTCTTCTCTATAATGCTGGCAATGAACATATGCAATTTTACATTTTTACATCATATTCAGTTGAAGATACATGGCATTATTGGTACTTGGGAAAACAACTGCACATGGCTTTCCTTAATGAATAATACATGCAACGCAGGCGAAGAGTCCGAAAAATATCTTCAGGGTCCCATTCTTTGTTGTCTTTGTTGAGAAAGGACTTAAGAGATGGCAGTCTGCAGTCCTTTCTTGGTGGATCATCCTATGTATCTAATCCTCCTGCTGCTGCACCAGATCCATTTTTGTCATCTTTAATTTGTAGTTTGCCTGTGGCTGAACCATCAAAAGATTTACATTCCGACTCATCTGACAATAACTTTTTGCTAAATAAATTCCCAGATGACAAGACTGCAGAGAGGTATGTCACCTCAAGCTTTGCTCTTTCTGCCGCCTCACTCCGCTCCCTCTTTGCCACAATACCACTGTATCTGGTCAGTGGATGATAGTTTTGATGTTTTATTCAGTTTTTATTTTATATTGTTGCCCTTGTGCATACTTAATTATGCTGCTGTCGTGTTACGTTACTGGGCTAGTACTATTGTTTTTGTTGCTCAAGAAACCATGCTTCTAGAAAATTGTCAGAAACTAATGAATATAAAGCTAACTAGGCGCTTTAAGATATTTAATATAACATCCTGCACAATCTGCACGGCTGAGTGAGTTCCCATTGTGTCCATGCTTTTTATTGAGATCTCTGAACCATCAAAAGAACAAATTCCATTGCTGACAATTGGTTGATTGCATTGTCACTTAGCACCTCACATGGTTTAAGGAGAACACAAATTCTTAGATGTGCCATGAGAATTTTAGTTGAACCTTCAGAAATGATTTTTTTTTTTTGCTGCAGCTTAATGTCCTATTAGATAGCCATAGATGATTATTCACTGTCAAATGTTGATTAAATATCTGTGATAATTTTTCAGAGCTGAACCATCTCTGTCGGAGAAGGATCAGAAGGAGAGGGCTCAAAGGAGTAAATTTGTCCGTGGGCTTGTGCTCTCGACGATATTTGAGGATGATAACTTGTAAGGGAGGTTATCAACCTTAATATAGCGACGGCATGGCATGGTCAAGGAACAGAAAATACAGGAGAACAATCTATGCAATGCAGCAATGTTCATGCCGTCGCTAATGCTGCTTCCAGCCTTCAAGGCCAACTGGGGGCCACCCATCATGTTTATGTATGCACGTACGTACAATGTATGTCTGCCTTCCTGCATTTACCGAGAGGGCAACAGGAACCAGCTGAGTAGAGGAGAAAGGTGTTTGTGTCCCAACCTTCCACGTCGAATAAATGAGGACATTGTGTTCCTTGAGTGGCTTTGTGCATATATGAAGAGAGGAGAGCTACTCGCAATGTATTAGGTTCTCTCTATTTTATTTGATCAATGTAATGTAATAATAGGAAGTGTTGTACAACTGTATTGTAATCCCAATGGTATGTGATACTGCTTTGTTTTGTATTTATTGAATAGCCAGTGTGGCCAATTGATCTAGTACTACATGCCAAGAGAGCTAGAGAAAAAAAAGCTAGCGAATGCACACAACTGTTACGGCTGGAAGGCTAGACGATTTCTTTGCCTCCAGCTTCACTGCTACCTCTCCTGAAGAGTGCACATGCCATCTCTTCCTCAATCCCCTCTGGTATGAATTGGTTAGGACTAGTAAGTAATGGGTTCATATCCTCTTCCATAACCTCTTCCATAATGTTACTACCGTTATCAAGATGGACCATAATGGTGGAAATAAGGTATGTCTCCATACCCTATGTCCACAATGTTTAAGGCAAGAATATATGTTAAGATGGGTCCCACATTTATGTAAACAAATTCTACTTCAAGGTAGGTCCCACCATACCATAATCTATTCTCATCCTCTTTAATGTGTATCTGTGTTTTATCTCATTATTTTATTTCTTAAGGTTGAGCCATAAACTTATGGTTATTTTTAGCATTTATGTCTTATGACTAAAGCACATAATGTATATGACTAGTCATAAGGTCTTATGGCTCATTCTTATGGCACATTGTGGATGCCCTTATGTGTGGGGTAATAGAAGGGTGAGACCCATATACTAGTAACCGTAATGGTAGTTGATATTATGGTAGAGGATACACACTCATAAACAGTAGCTCAATTGTCACTATCCTACTTCTTTTACGATTAAAGTAGAGGGTTTGTCGTTTGGGTTAACATGATTGAAGTTAGTGTTTCTCATATTTAACAGTAAATTCTATAGAAATTATTCGCTAAGTCGGATGAAGCTCACATCAAAATCTATGGCTCAACAATAAACCTCTCAACTTTGTGTTTTCATTATGGCAGTTAAAGAGGATAACCGGTCTATCAAGCGGTATGCACGTCAATAGAGGCCCTAGAATATAATCGTCATGGTAATGCCTCAGTTTCATATCAATCACATCTTTTGTTGTTGTATGGTTTCACTAGGAGTTTATTTCCTTTGTTAAATAGTAAGGGTCTGTTTAGTTCGCGAAAAGAAAATTTTTGGGTGTTACATCGGATGTTTGACCGGATGTCGGAAGGGCTTTTCGGACACGAATGAAAAAACTAATTTCATAACTCGCCTGGAAACCGCGAGACGAATCTTTTGAGCCTAATTAATCCGTCATTAGCACATGTGGGTTACTGTAGCACTTATGGCTAATCATGGTCTAATTAGACTCAAAAGATTCGTCTCGCGATTTCCTCCCTAACTATGCAATTAGTTTTTTATTTATATTTAATGCTTCATGCATTTGTCCAAAGATTCGATGTGATGTTTTTGAGAAAAATTTTTGGAGACTAAACGGAGCCTGATTGTATTTTAAGAATATATCATAAATAGATAAACTAACTTATTTGATTCTATATCTTTATAAGCTAATGGTTATCCACTTAACTAATATCACAAATATTGGTTTACTTAAACGGGAGCGTATCCTATGCACACAGGCCCTCATATGTACACACCGTGTACACCAACTAAAAATTATCACAAAAAATTCTAGGAAAATTCATACATATACTTTCAATAGTATTACATCTACGTGCAAAGTCGCATCTTCAAATTCATTCTACATAGAGAATAACAAAAAAGATAAAATTCTGACAAAATTGCAACCTTAAAACTGTCAGATTTTTTGTTTTTTTTGTTACGGCTAAAATATAATGAATTTGACGTTAAGACTTTAACCCTAGGTGTAATACAATTGAAAGTATGTGTATGATTTTTTCTAGATTTTTTGGTGACATTTTTTAGTTGGTGTGCACGTGTGTATACGTGAGGGCCTGTGTGCATAGGATATGTTGCCTACTTAAACACCGTGGGATTGCTGGAGAGGTAGGGGAGCCACGTCAGATGTCGCTTTTGCAAAAAAGCCCCCGCAGTTTTGTTAATTACGCATTGGTTCCCGCTGCTATCCACCGTCGTCGTCCGTTGGATCTCGCCTAACGTCGATCTGACCGTCCACGCGTCCAATTGTGCCCACCCTTCCTCAGCCGTGCGATCGTCGGTTCGGGAATGAACGGCATAGATGTCGCCACGCCGCACCAAAACCCTAGCCGCCCTCCTCCTCCTCTTCTCACCTGCGTAGCGCCGCCACCCCGCCTCACGCATGGACGCACCGCCTCCGCCTCGACCTCCTCCTCCCCTATGCGCGCCGTCGCCATGGCTGCCGCTACCCATCCTCACCCGCATGCCTTCTCACCCTCCCCCAGCTATCTTCGCCACGCCGCCGCTGCCGCCGCCGCCGCCGCCGCCGCTGCCGCCGTTGCAACGACGACGAAGACGACCTATACGACGACGGCGAGGACATGCGATGGGAGTCCATGTTCCAAGATCTCAAGCCCACATAGGAGACAGCTAGCTTAGCTGTATGCGTCGTGCCCATCAATGGCGAGCTCCAAGCATGCAACAATGCCTGCCCAATCTGTGTCCGGAGGAAGAAGAAAAGAAAGGTGCGTACATGTAAATCCACATTCACTGTGGTCACTGGCTCACTGTCATTACTACACTACTTACTGTTTGTATGGTCGCTGCTGCTACTCTATTTTGTAACTGTACATGTGTAGAGATCGAGACAAGAAGATGAAGCTTACTGTTTGTATGCTCGCTGCTACTACTATATTTTGTAACTGTATATGTGTAGAGATCGAGGCAAGAAGATGAAGCTTGTGTGTGTTTTGTAACTGTTTTTACCATGTTCTTTCTTTGAGCTGGAAATTATAATTGATTCTGGTAACATTTTGTCCTTCTGTTTTTACCATGTTCTTTCATTGTTGCTCGCTATTTTTGTACACATGATGATAATACATATGCATCCATGGTATTCTTTGCGGATGATCTTACGATGGCAATGGTTCTCACGAAAGATTAAACCTGACAATCTTGGCATACTATCACATCGAACCTTTCAATTTGGCCACTCTGGAGGTACCATTCTTTTATTCTCCATTTTTTGGCTTAATTTCTTGATATGTATGTAACAGCAAGTATTTACCCTTTTTATTGACTTAATTTCTTAGTCTCTATGTGGTAGCAAGCCTATTCCAGGTCTATGGATTATACATTAACAGTTCTTCCTAGCTTCGGCTTATATCAATTTATTTTTCAGCATGTACTGGCTTCAATGCCTAAATATATAGGGATCTTTGGAGTTGTGGATGCGCTTTTGTTGTTTTCTACCAGCTGATGTACTGTGTGGTTGTGTGATTGCTCATCAAGATTATTTAAGTTCAGTTCCATGCTAGCATCTGTTGTTCATCATATTAGTTAGCTTTTGTTTAGTGTTCGATCTATTGAATGACCTCTGTTGCCTTCCATTTTCTTAATCCCTTGCCACTATTGTCGTTGGCAGAATGACATAGAGCATTTGCATCGATGATGTTCGTTATGGACAATCTTACATTGGTGATGTTGATACATATGGCATAGAAGACTCTGAAAACGTGGCAATCTCAATATATTATAACATCATACCTTTGAATCTGGCCATCCTATAGGAGTATAGGTACTGTTAGTTTCTATCTCCTTTTTGTTTCACTTAAATTCTTGATTTCTATACGCATTCGGAGATAGCAACCTTAGTTATTCTAGGTTCATAGAAGAAGGAATTCGCTCTAGCCTTTACTTAAGATTGGTTTTTGAAGATATTAACCTGATATGCTCGGCTATTTCTTTATGACAAAGGCTACAATATTAATGTGATCTCCCTTACCATATAGTCATATGCTTTTATATGACTCAAGCATTTTCGATGATGCTGACTGTAATAGTACAGATACTGATATTAGAATTTTCTCCAATGTTTCATTTTTCTAATTCTTTATCTCATCGAATGATTACTTTATGCATTGCTAATAGTTGACATGTACAGCTCAATGCAATGCAAGAAAACAAAAGCAGTACTTGCTGCTCTTCTCATGCAAATATGGTGTAATAGCTTCCTACATGAGGTAATGGTCTGAATCCCAATGTGGAGAAATACAACTTTTTCTTCACTTTTTGTTTGCGTAGATCAATTTGAACTTATTTCCATAAGTGAGACAGTTACTTATATTCCATGCTAGCTAGGTGATCTACAATGGGGAGTTTTCTTCTTTGAGTAAGGAGAGTATCTGTACCTTTTTTCTCCCAAGTTTTCTTTAAAAGTTTTTTTTTAAAAAAAAACTCTAAAATGGCTGTATGTTCTGAAAAAAATCAGACTAAATCATTAGCTCAAAATAATCCACATGCTCTGTATTATGGCTAATATCTTTGTCAGATCAAACCTATAGATTTTACAATTCACCTTATAGTCAGGGAATGCAAATGAACAACCAAATTAAATTTTTCTCTTGGCAAATTTTCCATCTATGGTTGTTTGGATCGATCAAAGATTTCGAAACTGGTCAGAAATTTACTAGGTCAACATAGCTACATTGTTTAATGTCTTATTTCGCTAAATCAGTTCAATATATATGCAACAATATAACATTTTCTGATGTACTATCAATATATTCTATATATGCTCCTATAATAGTGTGATTGACTCTGTAGGTGTTTCACATCCAGCTAACCACAAAGGATCAATGCATAGGTTAACCCACAATTATTGCAGCCCTAGAAAGTATTGCTGAACTTTGCATCATGGAAAGAGTATATGTACCACACAAAATATCAATGCCTTGATTATATGTTGGCATTTGATTCAGTATAATTAATGTGATTCTACTTGAGTATTACTTTCGAACGTGGTGGGCAACTTTCTAAAATATCTACCTCATTTCAATTGAGTTACGATATGGCATTTTATTGTATATTCCAATATGGTGCACATGGAATTTTTTTCTTACAGGCAACATTGCTTATGTGATTTTTCTGCTCTAATGATTTCCTGCTTTTGGAATTTACTACTGATCTATCCTTTTGAATTGAGATTTTGCTTTCATGGACATGTTTATAAAGTGATGATTATATTTATTCATTATGGGTTCACTTGCCAGTATAATTTCATTAAGATACCATCTTTTGACCATGCAATGTTTTGTGCAACCCTTTTTGGAAGAGGAGGATATATATGCCATGTAGAACTTACATATTATTTTTTGCAAAGCAATTGCTATGTTAAAAGATTGCAACAATTGATGAAGAGAAGTATGCGATGATGTTGCAAATAAAGAACCACCTTTTTATGATTGTGGTTATAGCACCGTTTCAGTTCTCTGATCCACTCCATTGTATGTTTACATTATTTTGTTCATTGTATGGTTGCTAATTTTGCCGAAATGCACATGATTGTACAAATAGTTCATAGACAGATCAATCGGAGCAATTCATATTTGAATCTTTATGGAAATCCTGATGTATGTGCCAGTTTGTTTTCACTGAATGTTGACAACTATGTATATATCGAGCACGCAGCGTAGCGCGTGATTATTGCGAGTACTTATCATATACCAAGTGTAATCCTATCTTACTATAAAACTGTTGTCCACTAACTCATAAATCTTAACATGCAACCATACCACATCGTCATCCACTTGCAATAATTATATATTTAACCTTATGCAAGCATACAACATCATCTATAATTTATTTATTTAATTCTACAAATCAACATGCAAGTTATAGATGGCCATAAGGCCTGCCCGGCACGGCCCGACCCAAGCACGGCTAGGCACGACCCACCAGCCATCGGGCCAGCACGGCCCGGTAGGCACTTTGTGCCGGGCCATGCCGGCCCATGGGCTGCACCTCCAGCCCAGGCATGGCCCATCAGCAGTCGGGCCGTGCCGTGTCGGCCTGAAGGCACGGGTGGCCCATCGTGCTTTTTTTTCAATAAGTCTATTTTCCCTCCCTCCTCTTTGGGCTGTGATATACTACCTCCGTCCCAAAATAATTGCAATTCTATGTTGTTTAGCATATATTAAGGTTTGAGAAGAAAGACTATGGTGCCCCTCATTAAATGGTGTTTATGTGAGAGTGGGAAGATGGTTGAGGGTAAAATAGGGAGAAATTTGAATGAGATATGATTGATTGGGCAATTAGTACTCTAGAATTACAATTATTTTGGGACGGAGGTAGTGTGTGTGTGTATATATATATATATATATAAAAGATAAAAATAGACATATATATTAGCTAAAATAAGTCTAATTTCCGGCCCTCCTCTTTGGGCTGACATATATATAGCTAAATAAGTCTATTTTACATCCCTATTCTTTGGAAAGTGGCATATATATATATCTATTTTTACTACCTTTTCTCTGTGTGTCGGGCCTAGCTGTCGGCCCATCGTGCCGGGCCGACCCAACGTGCCGGTCGGGGGGGGGGGGGGTGGCAGGCATGGCCTGGCGGTCAGGCCGGGCCGTGCTTGGGCCGTGCCGTGGGCCGGGCCGTCGGGCCTCGGGCCTTTTGGCCATCTGTAATGCAAATATATCTAATCATCAGCCCTCACATCATTTCCATAATATTTTAACAAATATGTCTATCATTTTTTTGTTTTATGATAAGTACTGATAAACCCTCACGTTTCATTATTTTCTTTTCCTTTTACTCCTAGCTCGATCGTCGAAAAAAATTTATTAAAAATTGCTTAGTAGTTGCCGTAGCAAAGCGCGTGAAATCACCTAGTTAGATAAAATGTCAAGACAACTTAAAAGCACCATTAAACTTGAGTCGTGTTGTTCCAACAAATTTAATTATATAGAGTAGAACATCCTATTATCGATGGGTTGTACCATAATGGTATTTGTATAGTATGCGAGACATTGATACCAAGTTATACGTAGTCGTAAAAAGATGGGAGTTGTGGATTTTTATACTGGTTCAGGCTCTAAGATGGGTAATAGCCCTAATCCAGTTTGATACCAGCGATCAACCGAAACCAATGGAAGAGAAATCTGTAAATTTATCAATGATTTGAATCATTATTTTAAGACTGTCGCTAGTAAAAGATTAAAAAATAACACTAGAAGTCTAGAACCATCGTTCAAGTGATATCATCGCAATTTGAGAAAACTAGCGGTAAATTTACAAATGCCCAACGGAAGACAATGGAATAGATCACCGCCCCGCTTGATTCACCCGTCCGATCCAAATCCAACGGTCATCCTTCCATCTCCCCCATCCCCACGCCTCCTCTCCTTCCACGAGTCGCCGATGAGGCGACCACGCCATCTCCATCTCCTCCACGTCTCGTCGCCATCTCCTCATGCCTACCCACTGCTAGGGTTTGCCCCTAAGCCCCCCACCCTCTCCGCCATGGCTCTCCCTCTCCACGACGCCACCACCTCCCCCTCCGACCCCGACGACCTCGGCGGCGGCGGCGAGGAGGAGGAGGAGAGGCTCGCCTCGAAGCCGCTGCTCTCGTCCCCGTCCACCTATCCTTCCGCGGGGACGGAGGAGGGCGTCGAGGAGCTGGAGCTCGACCGGAGGTACGCGCCGTACGCGAGGCGGGACGCGTACGGGGCGATGGGCCGGGGCCCCCTGGGCGCGGCGGGGGCGGCGCGGCTGGCGGTGGGCGCCGCCGTGCTCTTCCCGCTCCGGCTCGCCGCGGGCGTGCTCGTGCTCGTCGCCTACTACCTCGTGTGCCGCGTGTGCACGCTGCGTGTGGAGGAGGAGCGCGAGGGTGGCGGTGGCGGCGCGGCTGGAGAAGTGGAGGGGGACGGGTACGCGCGGCTCGAGGGGTGGAGGCGTGAGGGCGTCGTGCGGTGCGGCCGCGCGCTCGCGCGCGCCATGCTGTTCGTCTTCGGCTTCTACTGGATCCGCGAGTACGACTGCCGCTTCCCTGATGCTGAGGTATGTAGTCCTTGATGATTCTACTTCTCCACGGGACGCCTCCTCCGAGTTTTGTGTTTACCGTTGCTTGCTTCATATCTCAGTAGATTGATATTGTGACCAATTTTGTTTACAAAAATTGATAATATGTCACTTCTTAGGTAGCAGCGCCTAATGGCTGGTTGGATTATGAATGTCGATTTTGTACTCTGGCTGTTGAAATTGGAAATACATATTAGAGCCGTTCTGCAATTTACTTTATATCTACTGGGTGAGGGTTGGGTAATGCTTGTTTGTGCTGGCATAGGTGTTTTTTGGACTGGTTCACAAGTGGTTCTGGTATATGTTCTGATAGCTGATGCTAGAAATTAGCATGCAAATGCACATCCTGTCAGTTTGGCATGTCTTTATCAGTGGACTTCTAACTTCTGTGAAGGCTTGCTTATTTGTTGTTGTCTCTCACGACATGATGCATGCCTTGTGTCCATTTTTGGTGGAAATGTGCTAATATTATACAGCTCTTGGTGATCCTTCGAATAAACTGGCACCTTTAAATAGTATAATAGTGTAATGTGATGATAATTGGTTATCGTGGTAATTTTATTTCATTGCTTAGTTCAATATTATGATGATAATATGCTGGATCAGGTGGTGGTTTTATGCCCTTGGTTAGCCTCCAGTAGGTGAGAATAAGATAACGATTGAGTTCTAGTGACCGGAATGATGTTCAGAACTTGTTCTGAATTATAAATATGACTCTCTGACAGATTTATTTTGTTTCTTATCCAAGATGGATATAGATTTTTTGGTGATATGGTGTTGTTCTAAGATGGTTAAATGTTTTAAAGGATTTTGCCCATATTTTGGGACAAGTAGTAGGGAACATTATTAAGGAATAATAGTCTCCAAGCAGCTCAAATTTCTTTTTCTTGAAGTATGAAGTTTTAAATCAGTGCCTCTTGTATCTATTTTATATATCCAACTGGGTACTCTGTTTTCTTCAGGATGAGCATCAGGAACAGTCCAAAGAATTGGGAAGACCAGGGGCAGTAGTATCTAATCATGTATCTTATGTGGATATTCTTTACCACATGTCATCTTCCTTCCCAAGCTTTGTTGCCAAGGTACTGCAAATATGTTGTAACTTTGTTTTTGTACTTGTAATTTTGAAAAACTGTCATTACAATGTACTCATTTTGACTTGTCTCTTTTACACATCATTTTTGAAGAGATCAGTGGCCAGATTGCCCATGGTTGGTCTCATAAGGTACTTGCATTCTTGTTTGGATTTGCCTCAGTTGTGTCTGTACTTTTGGTAAAAAAGGAAAAAAAATCTTACAATTTTGTCCTGTGTGTCTATCTCTAGATACAAGTCACTATTCAATGTTTTGACCATTAACAATATTCTGTATCGATTAACCATGTGAAATTAACTTCACTTGAACTTTTTGCAAAATGACTTCATGATGTATATTTTTATTTTTATTCCCTTTTCTACTATAGTATGAATGTATAACAACATAGTACAGCCATTTTTTTTAAGAGCATATATCTGTTGATAGAGGGAGTACAGAGAGTAGAAAAATAGTTGGGTTTATTCAGATGCCGCGTACAGCCGTACATTTACAAAATGACTTCTGTTTTCATGCAGCAAATGTCTTGGATGCATTTTTGTTCAGCGGGAATCTAAAACCTCAGATTTCAAAGGTGTTTCAGGTACTTGCTGAATGCTGATGTCCATAGCCTTGAGTCAATCATTTACTTGTATTGCCTTAACTTCAGGTCAGAACAGCATATTTTCCCTTTCATTAAGAGTTCACATCTGAGATGTGATTTGCACATGAGCGTGGCCACTTAATTTGGCCAAATTGACAACATAGCATATATGCGCATCAGAGTGGTGAAACATGTAAAACATAAAAGGGCCTTGATCAAAAAGTACATTTTCTTCTTCATAATGACCAAAAGTTCACAGGATTGAAGTTCAAAATAGTGTGATGAGATATTTACACCACAGTAACTGAACTAGATTACAGCACTCGGTGCACTTCTACTTTCTAAAATATTTCTGTGATGGGGCAGCTATGTCCTTTCTGTTGTATATATGGCTTCATTTTCTGTTGTCATGAATATTGTTAATACCACTTAGCTAAAGTATTCAGTTTGTTGTTGCTTTTGCTAATCCATTCAATGCACAGGTGCTGTGACTGAGAGAATCCAACGGGCTCATCAACAGAAGAATTCTCCAATGATGCTACTTTTCCCTGGTTGGTTCCTGATTATTGTTTTGGACCCTTTCAGTTTTGTTACTAACTTAGATTAAGGATAATATCAATCCATCCAACACTAAATGTATAACTTTAGTTGCAGCGATTTCTCTCTCTTTTTTTTTAATTTTTAACGCAAGGAATACATTGAGATTGTTTACTGAATTCCCTTTTGAAAATGGAAAATAATGAACATATCCAACACAATTTAACATTTTTACTGAAAGGCAAACAAGAATGTAGAACTATGGTATATGATCTGAAAGTATATTTAATACATCACTCTCTAAATTGCTTCACTTTTTATGTAATTATTTTCTTATGTATCATATGTAAATACTGGGCTGTTGCATTCTTCTATTACAGAAGGCACAACTACAAATGGTGATTATCTCCTCCCTTTCAAGACAGGAGCATTTCTTGCAAAAGCACCAGTGAAGCCAGTCATTTTAAGATATCCTTACAAGAGATTTAGTCCAGCATGGGATTCGATGTCTGGGGTGAGTATCAATGACTTTTATATCTTTTTATTCATATACCCTTAAAGCTGGCAAGTGTTTGGCTTGAAGGCCATGCAAGGCAGTGTCTGCCTTGCCAAATTTTACTTCTTTGGCTTGTATTTGGCCCCACTTGGTTTATCGTCAAATTCTTCTAAGGTTTCTTACTTTCTTTAGCATTGGCTCTACTTCATTCTCTTTTAAATACTTGGTAATGATTATCCAGTGCTATGCGCCAAGCCATCTATGTGCTTTTTAGAACTTTGTGAGTTTGATGTCAATTTTACTAATCATATGCTGAACAATTTCAACTTGTCGCTCCTTCATCTGTTTAACTTATCTATATCTCATGGGAAACTTGTATCTGTTCAACCTTACTGAATCTCATGAAAAATTTTCAGGCTCGGCATGTATTTCTGCTCCTTTGTCAATTTGTAAATAACCTTGAGGTGATCCATTTGCCTGTGTATTACCCATCTGAGCAAGAGAAGGAAGATCCTAAGCTGTACGCAAATAATGTACGGAAATTGATGGCAGTGGAGGTATATACATTTATCTTTCAAAATCTTAAAAATGGTTTTCACCATCCACATTTTCTTTATAATCCATTTGTACCACCTGAAATCTTATTCCATGCTAACTAATATTACATTTTTATTTTTGTTCTCAGGGGAACTTGATTCTTTCTGATCTTGGGCTAGCAGAGAAGCGTGTGTACCATGCGGCATTGAATGGTAATAATAGTCTACCTCGTGCTTTACATCAGAAAGATGATTGAAATGCCTTGCCATCGCGCTTCTGTATACTGATGCTGAGTGACTTGCTTGTAATATGAGTACAATTTCCTGGTGTTGCATGATTCCTCATGTTGAGAGGAGCTATGTTAATATCCTCCCAGTAAACTGTAAAATTATTTGTCCATAGTGTGGTTCAGTAATCATGTCAGTTATACATGATTACATTCACATGTCTGGGACACACTTCACCATGCAATCCATCGATGTGAGCTTTATAACTGCTACTTTGTTACAGAAACTGAATCATCTATTTGGTCTTCCCTGCAGGATTATTATGTAAAGCTAATTTGGATATGCGTGCCGTTAATTTTCCTATTTGTCCCTGAAATGTTATCGTACATGAACCGAAGTCAAAGTTTGCCATTAGTTTTTCTCACCAAAGGGATCCTTTGTAGATGACCACAGAATTTTGCAGCAAGAATCAGCTAGGCATTAAACCACAGGAATTAATACATAGGGGGATGAAGGGGGTAACCATAGAAATTTCCATTTTCTTCAGCTCAGGATCATGTTTAGTAGTGTTGATGTGTCATCACTAACAATGTTGTATCTGGTGTACCTTCCAACTAGCGAATTACCAATCAAATGTAATAGTTTTTATGGTTACCTATGTGATCCATTTCCCTTTTTTAGCTTACACCATCTTAGTTTAATATGTTGATTGGTTCTTCATTAACCTTACTCTTTACAATAGCAGAAGTTGGGGTGATGCCTACATTCAAGACACACCCTCCCACTCTGTATTCAATACATCTGTTGTTTGCCACATTTTCCCTTGCACGTATGCATTTATTGGTTGCTAATTGATCTCATGCGTTCATTATATAATCTTTAGGTCTGAGATTAATTATTTGTTGCCTTCCCGTGCACGTATGCATTTATTGGTTGCTAATTGATCTCATCCGTTCATTATATAATCTTTAGGTCTGAGATTAATTATTTGTTACCTTCTCTAATTTTTGATCTTATACTGTATTTATCTGCCATATGCCATCTACCATAATGAATGGGGACTATACTGGTCAGGGTAGAAATATATTGGACCTGGCTATTCAAGCTTCCCGTTGGCAGAACGTTACTGACCAGTATAGCTATCAGCGGTTTACGGTGATGTTTCTTTCTTTGCCCAGCACTATTAATGAATGTATATTGGCTTCTTTAACAATGTTGCTCCTGTAATTATTATTATTTTGTCTTTTTGGTTTGAAAATGTTCTAGTGCCAGGTATGCCTGTCAATTTTAGACTCATTTGAAACGCATGAATTTCTTAGAAATGCAGTCTGACCGTGGGTGATTATATGGAAGTACGACAAAATTTCTAAGAAATTCATACGTTTTTGTCGGACTTTCATGCAATCCCCCTGTAGTCAGACTGCGTTCCAAATAGGACCAACCTAGTAGTACCGGATTTGAGATCGCTTTGGGGAAAACAAAACAATGTACTAAAATTGCTGATGACGTTTCATGCTCCAAAAAATGGATAAAAATTCATTGCTATCGTCACAGGCCTCATTCAGGGTGCACAAAATTGCCTTTCACGAAAACCGTGACTAGTGGTCCTTAGTGGCCTAGTTTTCATGAGAACTCCCTTACTGGCTTAGTTTATCAAAAATTTAAAATTCAGTTTGATATTTTTTTAAAAAAATTGATGGTTTACCGAGCGACTTTTATCTTGAGCAAAAAAACCTTTCAGTTTTCGTGAAAACTGAGCGGTTTCTATCGCCTCTTCCAGCAAGGCCATGCAAGCTAGGTGGCCTGTGTCCAGCTCCAATGGTACATTAGTACTTATCAATAACTTTAAAAAAATTTAGTTTAAAGACACTAGAATAACTTATATAGATATGTCTTACAAAGTAAAAACGTTTCTTTATTGTATATAATAGAAAAACATAATCAACAATATATTTTGGAGATCGTGTCATTATCAAAAGCGATCAGAGGGAATAAATTTTCAGTGCTCCTATACGACTAGATGATGGATATGGGTTAGGATTGGATATCCAATGGCTCAAAATCCAGCTGAATACTTTGGAACTTGGGAATGCACAAACAGTTAACTGACATGGACAAACCAAAGAACTCGAAACCTAATTTGCTCTACTCGTGTAACTTCGATGCAAATCGACAGAATTTACAACATAGCCAACATTGGCAGCCGACAATATAGGAACTAATCCGACAATATAGCCAAACAAGTCTGACAGCTTTCTAATCTGCTTGTTACATGTGAAGAAATGTAAGTTTTGCAAGCACCCCATGAGAAGGGCAAAGTATCTTACATCAAAATTTTACACACACTGTAAATTTCAAATGGCCAATAGCAGGATCAACTAAAAACCTGAAAAACAAAAAACTGAGGGAAGGCTCCACTACCATCAATTAGGGTTTGCCTTGCTAGTTACTTCATGTCAGCATCAGGAGGCCTGTCAGGCCTCCAATATAGAATTGTATTAGCTCCATCTGCAATATCCATGCCAACAACTGCACTGATCTATCCTAGAATTATATAGTTTTGGGCTCGTCGCAGGGAAAAGGAGCCAAAAGAAGGACAATGAACCAGCCAGAAATGCTACTGATGCCACTCCTGGAACACAAAGCACCAGGTAAACCAATGTAAGAAGTAGCATATTTAAGACTCAACCATGCTTTTGATTTCTCGAAATAAATCAAGGTACACACCTCTTGTTTGTGGTGATGAGAAAACTGGCAAACCCATTATGTTACAAAATATGTGGGCAACAATAGGAGAGACGATATTCCCTGCAGTATTTTTTGAACGAAGTGATTGAACAACCATGTTGTCAGAACAATATAAAGCTTCAATCAAACAATTGAATTAGGTAAGTGCAGTGGAAGGATGAAGAAAAGGAGACTGGTGTATTCAGGACCTTGCTTTAAAAGTTTGACTCTTCAAGAAACAGGTTACATACTTCATAATCACTGGTAACAATTGAACTTACTATGCAAATCCTAGAATCATTCACAATATTTTTTCTTCTCAAATATAGCTACCAAAACTAATTTGTATAATTGGAGAAGTCATTCCCGCAACAAGTATATGCATAGCTGGAAACAACAAATGCATTAGGTAAGTGCAGTGGAAGAGTGAAGAAAAGGAGACTGGTGTATTCAGGACCTTGCTTTAAAGTTCAGCTCTTCTAGAAACAGGTTACATACTTCATAATCACTGGTAACAATTGAACTTACTATGCAAATCCTAGAATCATTCACAAAAAGATGTCTTCTCAAATATAGCTACCTAAACTAATTTGAATAACTGGAGAAGTAATTCCCGCAACAAGAATATGCATAGCTGGAAACAACAAATGCACAATGTACACATGCAACACACAAAAGAAAGAGTAAAACCTGTTCGGGTGAACAAAAATACTGCATACCACCCAAAAATTACAGTGTAGCCTAACTGGACACCTGTGAATGAAAGGCAAAAAGTTAAGGCAAGCCCAGCAAAATGAAGCAAAAGTGATATACTTTGAGAAAAATGATGTACAAAATATGACGAATATATTGAAAGATCAAACATTTGTTTGTAGTTTAAGAACGAATACAAAGGAACCACTAACAAATATTGACACCTGTAGTTGATGTTGTACGAAGTCAATACTTTATTTTAAAAAGTCAACAGTGCAATATAATGATGATGATAAACTAATATGCTAAATACCAATGACTGTGATTAGATATGAAGGTGTTGCTACATCACTATAGGTTGCAAATCAACATGGTGTTGAAATAACTTCATAAACAAAGATACAAAAAAAATCGCTTTAATTTCACATATTAGAAATAAAGTAAGTTAAATATAGATCAAACAACTTTACTCTAAAAATCATTAAAAGGAAGGCGTTACAGTAAAGAATAGAACTAAAAAATAAGAAAGAAAATACCAACGATCAGGAGTGATCTCGTAAAATTGCGTCCCTGTTGGTGTAGTTCGAATAAATGGTTCAAGTGTGCTGTTGATAGAAAGGCTCAGTTACAAATTAACAGAAGAAAACATCAACACATAGGTAAATCTTAAGGGTTGTATTACGCAGCAGTTCTTAATTCCTATAGAAACAACTAGATAAGGACAGACAACATGGGTATAAACAAGTTAATAGTACCAGATCAGACCCTTAGAAATGAAATTTTGGTACAATATAAAAGCTATTTACCTAGGCTGAAGAAGACTGGACTCAGAAATATAATGTTATATATTTTGAATCCTCCACATAGAAGAAGAGGTACCATGCACGCCCGGAAAACCAATTCCTCTGTAATTGGTGCCTGAACAAACAAGCATACTCAAATAAAAATCACTAGTAGAATATATAAAGGAAACCATCGTTTCAGTAGTAACATTTGCGCCATAGAAAGCTAAAAGTTTTGCATAAGTGGTAATTTTTCATGAACTGTTAGATGGTAACATCCTACAGATCAATCGTACTATATCAATTAATTGAAAAATTCCTTGATCATCGCCACACCACATAACATTCCATCGCCGGTTTACAAGACAAAGCAAATGCATCAAAGCGAAGGAGAGAACAAACCACTACGCAGTTGCGCCAAACCATCACATCTCCTACGGAGGCACGGATCCGGTGAGCAAGCCTCTGTGCCCAGCCTATCTCCGGCTCTTCATAGCCTCCGCCGCACGAATTCGCCAGCAGCCAGAGCCTCGCGACGAACGAGCCAGCGTACACTAGCGATGTAAGGAGGAGGGGAATCGCCACCGCTTGAAGCTGCAGCCAAGCACCAACAATTTCAGAATTGAAGCATCACCAAGCTCAAACCTGTTAGTATTACTGACATGTTCAGAAAGGAAAAAAAAAAAACAAGAACAGTAAGTGAGGTCGCTTAGGCTCACCAGGTGATCTCTCCGAATGCCAAACACGGCGAGCACGACGGACGAATCCCCGATGCTCCACACCTAGGAAGGATGGGGAGGAGAAGACGCTAGGGACATGAGATTCCGTTTAGGGTTTAGGGTTCGGAGGGGACAAGGTGGGGGGCACTTACGCGGAGGAGGGAGGCGGTGGCGAGGAGGGAGGCCGAGGAGGAGAAGGCGGCGCAGAGGAAGCGGCGGTGGAGGAAGACGCGGAGGGAGGTCGGGGGCGGGAGGCGGAGGAGGGCCGTGGGGGCGTAGAGCACCGCGACGTAGGAGACGGCCATGGCGGCGCACGCGGCCACCGCCGCCGCCGCCGCGCCGGGTATCGCCGGCTGCGGGGAGGCGGGGTGGTGGAAGCTCGCCGGCGTCGCCATTAGCTCCGGCGAGCGGAGGGAGTAGAGTAGTGTCCGTCAGTCACTCAAGAGACTGAAGACGGGGGACACCTTCTCCCTTCTCGTGTCTATACTTCTCAACATAAAAAACAATGTAAAAACTGCTTTTATAATTTGGAGTATAATATAAACATTTTTACATTGTTTACTATATAGCAAATGATAAGGCTTAGAGAATTTTTTTTATTAAATTTTAAAGTGCTTAAACTCCCCTCTTATACAATTACTTTATAATATAAGTAGACAATTGGGAAGATTAGCTACCCTATGATCAGATGGCTAAGTGGTGCGATTGCGTACACAGTTTATTATGATCCGATATGCTTCCTCCGTTCTACAGTGCAAGATTTTCTAGCGTTATACAAATTTATAAATATGTTAATGAATATAAACACATATAAAAAACGTATACATTGATCAATGGATGAACCGTCCAAAAAGTTTACGATATGAAATGAAGGGAGTATTACTCGCTACATTTTGGTTATTTGGTTGCACATATCACTTTCTACGGTGTTCTTTTTTTTTTCTTTTCTCCTGAAGATGAACATTAAGTTTTTTTTACGTAAAACGATGTGGTATTAACATTTGATTGATTGAGTTTTAATTATTACAAACTTAAAAAATAAATTAATATGATATTTTAGAGCAACTTTCATATATAATTTTTTCGCACGAAACACACCGTTTAGTAGTTTGAAAAAGAACGGGCCGTAACATTTTATAATCCAATTACTATCTGTCTTTGGCCATATCACTGTTTTTCAGTGAATAATGTTGCAGCTTGCAAAGTAGCTTCATTTCCGGTCGTTTCAATTCAACATATTGCCACCAATCGGAGCCGACCAAAGGACGGTGGCAATACCATCTAAATTTGAACTGTTTTTCTTTCATGTTCAGTACAAGCCTTATACTCACTTTATAAGACGCATCATCCGTTTTGAATTAACGGTCCAGATTTGAGCTTGTGCCATGCTCCTCATATATGCATTTATTAGTTCATGGTTGCACTGCAGTGAGCATCTTCGTCCACATTGGATATTGGACATTATCACCACATTCTAACACAAGCGCAGCACATCCATTTGCCGTCCGTATTTGCAATGGTGCACAGATACACAATGATGTTCATAGTTGCACTGCAAAGGTGTGTTCTGCAGAGAGATACAGGAGGAACGGAACCAGGCGAGTACTCAAGTATGGCCCTTCTGAAGGCACAAAACAGGGCTCCACATTGCAAAAAGTAGCGCACAGCTCAACCAGCTCCAGGCAAAAAAGTAACTCTATTTTGATGTTGGCACAGCCGACAAAACTGCGGTTTCATGTCCACATTCAGGTCTTCAGAGGAGCTTTCTTCTCCCTGTCGGATATGCGAGCGGGAGCGTTTGTGTGCGACTTGAAGCGGCCTCGACCGCCGTCCTCCTTCTCCTGGAAGTTTTTAGGTCATAGATTTAGCACCATTTCAATTATTGATAGAAACACCACCTTAAGAGTTAATTTTGATGTTTTTAAGTGTGATGAAAGTAAACCTTCTTCTTTACTATCTGGACGACATCCTCGTCTTGAAGAACATGGCCAAGCCCACAATGTTGCGGGTAATGCCTCGCACTTGTTCCCCATACAAGTACATACTTCACATCCTTGACCAAACTCCTATGGATATGGTTGCAGAAGTCTTCAACTGTGCAGCCACCTCTATCCTGTTGACACAAAACCCAAGTCATCAAACATATTGCAGTCCTTTAGAACAAGTAGTGCAAGGCATGACAACAAATAAAGCTTACAGTAGAAAGAACAACTGGATCTGTGAAATCAGGTTGCTGTCCTTGTGGCTTTGTATACACTCTCACTAGCCCCATTTCCTCCCACATTCTTGCTAGTAGCCTGTCCAAGTTTAGCTGCAAAGAAATAGTTTATGTTAAATTCAAGATAAAGAACCACAAAATGGAAAAGAGAACCAATTGGGGACAGAAAACTCAATACTACTGCGTGCACTGCGGTTTTCAAGATGCTCACATCACACAAGGCCCAAGGGAAGTACCAGAAATAACTTGAGAAGGATATAAAGGTCCCCATCGTTTGGCATATGCTTATGCTTATCAGCCAAAATTTGAATTTTCAATGTTAAATTTGGAGCTGATTTTGGGGTTTTTTCATCGAAGTTTATTTTTCAGCCTTTGCTTTTGGATCGATAAGAACACATATATAAAAGTTTTATTCACAAACTGCTACTCGTTTGCAAATATGCCATTTGGCATATTCTGAAAATATGCCAAACGATGGCAGCCAAAATTTAACTGAGAGAGTAAACAGAAGATATATAACATGCCTGCAAATTGCAGCTGATCACAAGCGAATTTGGTTGCCGAGCAAGCTTATCCACATCATCAATACCAACAACATCAATCTTGTTATATACATAAACACATTTTATGTACTTCCGATTTCCTTCAATAACATCGATGAAGTCATCCACGGTAGCATCCTCGCGGAATAACACCTAAAGAAAACCAAATAACTGTGTTAATCATGCGTGCACAAACACACACATACACAATCATAAGAGTGCGTGTGTGACCTCTGCGTTGTGAATTTTGTACTCATGCAGTATCTGATAGCAGAGCTTCTCATCAACATGGGTCAAGGGAATCATGCTGTTGAAAGAAATTCCACCAGTCTTCTTCTTTTTGAAATATATCTGTTCATACAAGCAGAAGTGATTAATAATAGACCAGGGAAAATAAACAGTACAGATACACATACGAAATGATTCATTAGCAACAAAGAATATGATTTAGAAAGAGCAACACCAACTGTATAAACATGACTCAGGTACACCATATGTAAGACTTGATTCAAGGAACTAGTCAGCAGAGTTACATGGTTCAAATAGTCCACAGAAGCTTGCTGAAGAGTGATTTATGATATACTTGCAGATCTATGTGCAGAATGACTTAGCACTGTTATATTTACTATCAGTAGTTTGACAAATTATCTGACATGGCAAGGGGAAGCTGCAGTCAGCCCTGGCTTGCCACTCCACGGTTCACGTACTGTTTTCTTATGTAGGCAAATGTATATTTTACCAAGATGATAATGATACACCTGGAATTAATCCTAATCAAGCACATGATGCTCAAGATGTCATGCAAATTGGTTCATTTGTTGGAAATGGAATCAGATGAAACGAATGTTGTTTGAGCCCCAAATTGTCCATCTTGCGTTTTCAATGTTGAATTCTAATTTCGCCCTAAGCACTACCTGAGGAGGCCTTTTGTTCAGACGAAGTCCAACAGCTTCCAGTTCTCTAGTTAATATTTGGCGGTGTCCTTCACTCTGAAATGAAATTCAGAACAAGAATCCAATAAGCAAACAGAGCTCAGGTAAAGCTTGGATCATGTTCAATCACATATAGAAGGGGAAAGATTGGATGTAATTGTAACATTTTTTTCATTAAGAAAAGAAAAGGAACTCCATCAAACCCCGCCTCTTGATTTGCATCAATCTAACCTTAACAAACTCTCCACTAAAATCTTCTAAGAGCTTTCAAGCATAAAATTGATAGATTCATTTAAAGACAGTGTATAAAATTTCTTGTCTTTATAGGACATATTTACAAAATAGCAAACATGAGCACTCAACTGAACTTGAAGTTCACCTATTTTACTAGTAATATTACAGGAGTTTTTATTAAGAAAAGAGAAAAAAAACATCTAGTGAAGGAGATATGCAATGTTAAAAAAGAAAAATGGCCTTGGTGAATAAGTAGCCAAGTGTTGAGCTTATCACATGATTGTTTGCCCTATATTGTCAACTTTAAATTCATAATTTCCCCTATTTATCTATTGTTTACAGGTCACAACCCCTTGTTTCTTGTCTCCTAACTTTTAGGTTTTCAAACTTTTAGTTTCCTAAAGCTCAAAGTTACCTCAAGTAAGATAATTTTATCATTATAAAATATATGCAGGTGCTTGCAGAGTAAGACAGTTGAGCATTCTAACAACAGAAGGCTTAATTGAAAATGTGGATACTTTAAAATATTCTGCTAGTAAAAGGTGTTGTTTAGCTAGTCCTGAGTTCAGAATTATATCAAAACTACGATGACTGAGACTGATTTTCTAGTCTATCATGATGGATGGACAATCACACTACAAAAGAGAAAAAAGTACATCGGACCCTTTCCAACCTTTGAGAACATTAGCTCTTCAACAAAGTAAAGGACTAGAAAAGCAATGAAGCAAAGCCGATACAGCTACACTACTTACTTTTGAGGCATCCAGAACCATGAGCACAAGATCTGATGACTTTGCGACAGCAATGACCTAAAATGATTAAAATAAAAATTAAATACAAGTTATTTTTGGGTAAAAAGACACAGGTGCACCGTACACATTGTGATAATAAAAACATTCACAAAATTTACCTGTCTACCACGCCCCTTGCCTTCTGATGCACCTTCAATGATACCAGGAAGATCAAGAAGTTGGATTTTGGTATCATTGTACTGGATAATACCAGGAATGCAAGTGAGGGTTGTGAACTCATATGATGCAGCTTCAGAATGGGTCCCAGTCAACATAGTCAAAAGAGTTGACTTTCCAACACTGCAACATAAATTTCAACACGGAAATCACAGTGATTTAATAAATCTAAGAAAAGAAAAAGATTGGGACTCAACTGTTTTTAGTAGAGAGTTGGGACATAGATGTTTTCATCTTAAATTGAACTTAACAAACAACGTGCTCACATGCATGCTAGAAAGTATATGGAATACAACATGGAATACCAATTTATCATGGGTAATCCATCGTTCTACCAATTAAGATATTTAGATATCAAATTCCCATCGTTCTTTTTCAAGTCATTAGATGGAAGAGTTAGAAGACAGGCATGCACAAGAATACAAGGCAGCCAATAGTTCGTAAGAGCTAGAATGGCATGCACAAGAATACAAGGGAGGCAACAATATATCGAGAAGATTATATTACACCAGGTTCTTATACAGTTATACTGATCATTACAGACTCCATGAATTCTAAATCTATCGCTACAAACTGAAAGGCTTGAAACACAGGATTTTAGGGTACTCAATTTATAGGGATGTAGGCGGAGGAGAGACCTGGGAAATCCAATAAGTGCAACACGACCATGCCCAAACTTTGTGACTTCAAAACCATCTCCTCCACCAGTGGAACCCTATGTGACCAAAATGATGCAGATGTGACAACAGAAATCCATGGAATTCCCATGACTATGTCAACTTTTTATATTACCAAAAGAACTTGTAAGGATATGATCAAGATGAAAAATAATAACAAAAGGAAATATCAACATGATATTTCAAATAACAAAAGAACTTGTAATTCCATACCCCACTTGCAACAAAATATTTCAAATAAATGCTCAAACGTCATAAATACCTTAGGGGGCTCTAATAATTGTGTCCTCAACTTTGCTATTTTTGCTTTCAGTTGTCCAAGATGGTATTCTGTATGACAACCAGAAATAAAAATTATTCCCAGATAACAATATGCAAGACATTTCTCACACAGTATTGAGTATGGGTGGGAATGTAAGAGATCAGAGATAATCGTTCATTAGCTAAATACAACATTGTTAATAGCAAGTTCACGTTCAGATACATAAATTGCATATATGCAAACAGAGATACTCAATTACTCAGTTATGCCTGTTCTTCTAGCAACAAATTTGGCATCTGACTGTTGATACTGGACGAGTATAGTGTGTGTCAATCAGAAAATGGATAAAGCAGGGTATGCAGTAAACAGAAATCAGGCAATAAAAGACGAATTCCCTGAGTCCACTCGTCATAACATGGATGAATTTGTGCCAAGCAAAGAACATGTGGCAACAAATCAACAATTTCGGATCTGAACATTGACCAGTGGATGCACAAATAAATGGCCCACTGGCCATCATTGATCCAAATGTCCATAACACTGAATACCAACATGAAGAGAAATTTTAGCAACAAAATAAACTGGAAGGTTGAGAATCGTCAGTGGCCAGTATAACTAATAAAGCAGCAAATAATGAAGTAAAAAATCCTGAAAATAAACATATACTCGCGATGCTCATTTGACATCCATCCAATCCACCAAGTTAATTTTTATATCAATCACTGACCCAGTGAAACATGCTAGTATAGTTTCATGATGAAAGAAACGAAAAAAAAATTAATATGAAGGAATGAAGATGAATTACAGGGTTGTATTAAAATAAAAAACAACCTGTTGCTTTATTTTTCTGTGTCCGAGCCATCTCGGCTTCAATCTCCTTGATCCTCTCAAGGATACCCATCTTTTAACTTGTGACGTATGCGAATTACTCCAAGGTAGGTGAATATACGACCTGTCGCAGAATAAAAGAAACAAAAGAATTACAATGCAGTGATTTGTGCAAGCATCTGAGGCTGCCCTACAGCTCCATCCCTAGACCCCCAGTATTGAAGGCTAGACTTTGGCAAGGGCAAGACGGAAAACCCCTTAACACTAACAGGGGCGGATCCCCAAACTTTTTGGGTGAACAAACAAACTGTTACTAGTTGTATTAAGAATAGAGGTTTAAGGCTCTCAGATTAAAGAGGAAGAAGAGCTTTCTTCCAGATCTACAAGAGAAGCTAGGGTTTACGAACGCACGCGCGCAAGCAAATTCCAGACAAAAGTAGTCCCGGTGAGGTGGGAGAGAGATGAATCAGAAAGAGAAAGAGAAAGAGGATGTGGATGCTCACCAGGATCCCCTCCCCTGCCCTGCTCTGCTCGCTCGCCAGATGGAGATCGCCGCCCCTCCCCTGTTCTGTTCAGCCGCGACTCGTCTTGGCGGCGGCGCAAGGAGCGGAGGAGACGAAGAGACGGGAGATTTCTCTTTCTTTTACGCGATACTCGACTACTCCAACTTTATCTCAGTATTTTTATTACTTTAAAACTGACTTAGAGAGTACTCCCTCCGTCCCATAATATAAGGGATTTTAAGTTTTTCCTGTAACGTTTGACCACTCGTCTTATTCAAAATTTTTTGAAATTATTAATTATTTTATTTGTGACTTACTTTATTATCTACAGTACTTTAAGCACAACTTTTCATTTTTTATATTTGCAAAAAAAAAATTGAATAAGACGAATTGGTCAAACATTGCAAGCAAAAACTGAAAATCCCTTATATTGTGGGACGGAGGGAGTATTTCTTTTTATGACGGATGGTGGCCCACGTAACATCGATACTTTAAAGAAAAAATATTAACAAACTCGGTTTTAGAGATTGTGTCGACAACCATCTCCCCAGACCGCCCGCAACCACTAATTGCCACACTATGCACCGCCATCACCGTTCTTTCTTCATGAGCCACCATCATTCCTAGGGGTAGGTAAAAAAAGACTGAACCGAAAAAATCAAGACCGAGACCGAATTTTGTTCGGTCAATTCGGTTAGTCTCCTCAGTTAACCGAATAGATCGAATTAACAAGAAATGTCTAAATGCAACCTACAATCCACTAAATTCAATAGGATTGAACTCTAATTTTCACATCCCTACTTCTTCAAGGCATACAACCTAATAAGAGTTTTTATTCATACGTGTACAACATGATCTGTAAGTAGGATATGTCACATTATGTACTAGATTAACTTATTCTTATCGGAGGTAGTAATAAGAGTAAATTCCCTGTGTACCCTGAAAACTCACTCAATCCATTTCATACCCCTAAAATTTATAAGATCCCTTCTATACCCTTCAAATTTCAATTTGATCCCTTCCATGCCCCTACCATTATATTTTCCTTCATTTCACTATTATATTTGGTTGCAAATGTCTTTTTTACCCTTGATGCTTTAAGTTTGAATATAAACTTGAAAAACGATTGAAAATTTTGTTTGAGTGCACAATATGTGCATTTTATGAAACTAATGTGACTAAATGATTAGTGCAGAAAATTTTGACATAAGTTTAAAAATAAAAAAAATGTAATAAATTAAAATATTTATTTGAAATTTTAATATGACAATGGAATTTTTTGATCGGGAACATTCATAAAAAAAATATTGTGAGCGTTGGTAGTCCTATTTTTGTATGAATGCTCCTCATTTTTATGACTTTTTTTAAAAAAAATAAATATATTTTTTATTTCATTATCTAAAAGTAAAATTTGTGATAAATAATGCATCGCACACAAACTCATAACTATAATAATCTCATGCAACGAACTTTTACATTTTTTAATAATGTAATTCGTAAATTTCTGTGTTCATCCAAAGGGTAAAATGGTCATTTTTATAGAAATTAGACCGTCAACTAATGGTCAACTGACAGGAGGGGTATGGAAGGGATCAAAATCAAAATTTGGGGGTATATAAGGAAGTAAGCAAAATTCAGAGACATATAAGGGATTAGCTAAAATTTTATAGGTATACAAGATATTTTCTCTAGTAATAATCCTCTAGTACTGTGAAATCATGTGGTGATTTAATCTATGTAATGAACAATTGTCAAAGGCAAGTGTTTGTAAAAATACGGTGAATAGTGTTTTCAGTTGTCGGCATTGGTGGCTAGTCAGACCGGTGGTGATTGGGTGGTCTGACCAGGTAGTCCGACGGTCAAACTGGCAGGCTCCAGGAGAGAGTCGGTTTCAGGTAGTTTTCGTGGAATTTCCAGATTGCTTCATGTTTATGATTTCTAGATGGTTTATGTTCGTATACGATACTATTGTGTGCTGATGTGAGTCAAGTTGGTGCAAACTTGTACTAGGATATGGAGTTTCTTTGTTGCTCATGGGCAGGTGTTGCTTGAGGCTATGGGAATATAGCCGGTGATGGATCAGGACTAGGCTTGGGAGAAGTTAAGGTTCAGACGGTCAAGGATATCATGTGGGATGTTCAGGCTAGAGAACAATGCACGTGGAGGTGAAGGTTGGAGTCTAAGTTTGGAAAGATTGGAAATGTAGAGTTGTACGGGGATGTTGTTTCCCAAGTCTGATAGGTTTCCTACGTGATTAGGAGTCCTAGTTTTCATTGGATTCGTGGCTAGGGGCAACCACGTTGTGGGTGTAAATATATGATGGATTAAAGCTAGAAGATATCGACTTTTTGGAAGAGAAAAATTAAGATTTTCTTTGAGGTTTCAATCATAGTTCATGAGTTGAGAGAGGAGTGCTTTAGATGCACTTTGTAAACACATATCGATGTAATAAAGTTGATCTACTTTCAAGAGTTTCATCGATATATGTTTTTCTAGATCAGACGGTTTGACCGGAGTTCATAGGACGGTCTAACCGGAGGCATGGCGATGGTCTAACCGGTGGCAAGGAACCGGTCAGACCGGTGGTGGCGAGAAGGTAGCAGAGGGAGGCTACGGTCCGATTGGCCGGATAACATCGGTCAGACTGACGGCATAGGGGAGGTCCGACCTGTGTGCACATGGAGGTCAAATCGCCTACGCCTACGACTTCGTCAAGTTTGAAGGTAACTTTTATTTCCATAGAAAGTTTTTGGTATTCCTACCATTCACCCTCTTATGGTAGGTTTGTTCGGTCTTGTTCGATCTTTGAAGTACATGATACAATACGATATGTAAGTTGATATGCATGCATGATATCTAACTTTGTCAAATTTTTCAATCAATCTTCTATATATAAGAAACAAGGGCACATTACAAAATGAAAAACAATGTGTCAAATATCACTGCTGGAGAAAGAGTTTTTAACCCCGGTTTGTAACCCCCTTGTAGTCCCGATTATACAACCGGGACTACGAATCCAGCACTAAAGATAGCTATCTTTAATCCCAGGTGAAATAACCGGGACTAAAGATCCATATTTAGTCCCTGTTGGTGTTACTGGGACTGAAGATGGAAGAGGCCAGGTCCTGATTGGCAGTTTTTTTTCATTGTTTTTAACTCCTTGCATATTGATTTCACTCCATTTCCAAAACATCCCCAAATTGTGAAACCCCCAAATCATCTCCGAATCACATATCATATATCACAAATTCTAAAAAAACATCACATATTCACATCACAGTCAAATACATCACAAATTCTCAACAAAAGTTTCATCACAAATCCTAAAATCCCCAGCCCGGCCGCCGACAACCCCGCCTCCTCCTCGTGCACCCGGCCACCGCCTGGCCCTCCGCGGCGCCCCTTCTTGTGCGCCTGGCTGCCTCCCGGCCTCCTCCTCACGCGCCCGGCCGCCGCCTGGCCCTCCGCGGCGCCCCTCCTTGTGCGCTCGGCCGCCGCCCGGCCTCCTCCTCGCGCGCCCGGCCGCCACCCGGCAGGCCGGCCCTCCGCCGCCGATTGCCCGACGTCCTCATCATGTGCTCGCTCCCAGCCGCTGCTACGCTGAGAAACAGATAGGGGAAAGAGATAAGGAGTTAGAGTAAGGAAAGAGATAAGGATAGTTAGAGGAAAAAGAGACAGAGGAGAGAGGAGTTTGTGAGGACGAGAGAAGAGGATAAGTATTAGGGATTATATAGAGCGTTTTGATTTTTATTCCCGGTTAGTAATACCAACCGGGACTAAAGTTAGGGGAATAAAAATCCCGGGCGCCCTGACACGGCTTGACATGGAATCAACCGGGACTAAAAATCACACAGTCCCATTATGCTTTTAAACCGGGACTAAAAATGCTTTCTAGTCCCGGATTTTTAAGTAACCAGAACTGTTGTGGTTTTTGGGCAACCGACCAAAGATGGTTTCTCCAGTAGTGTATGAAACATAAATTGGTTAAGAGTAGTGCATAAAAAAGTGAAGGCGCAAAGATCATATGATAAATGGATGCAAGCTATTCCAAGATAGCAGCGCTTAAAGCAATGGCTGGTATGCAAATTAATCAATTTACACCCATCTAATTCACACTAACATGAGCGTGCATGTAATGATCGAAGAAACTGATCAAATTATAGTATGATGGGAATGATAATTTGAATATTCGACTGATGGATCAATGTATGATATACACTAAGTAATGCATCCCCACTTCATCATCATCAGATGATAAATACAACAGAGCAAAAATGACCCATTTTAGTTTAGTTCTGTCCCGGGCCACCAAAACCTCAGGACGGCCCTATGCATATAGATGCACGAATGCGAGTGAGTTTTTATTCCTTCAGTAACCTAAGCTAGCTACTAGTTCACTTGATGATATTGAAATCATGGTACCTAGCTAGTAACTCGTTATTACTAGCTCCTATAATAATGTATAAGTATGTATAGTAATTATTTCTCTATGCCATTTCATTAATTAATTTTGTTGTCCGTCTATATCTCCGGATCATCGTCGCCGGCGGCCTTGTGCCTCTCCTGCTTCACTCCAGACGCCTTCAGCTGCAGCTCCTGTCCTGTTCCCCACAGGAACGCGTAGAGCCCCACAATGATCAGCAGTGCCCCGATCACGCTACACAAAAATAGTTAAGAAAAAAAAAAGTCTCAGATTAAACACGGCGTATTCATATATTTTCCGTATTTCCTACCCTGCACTTAGTAATAAGTAATATACATGACATATATATAGCTAGCAGTGAGAGTAATATATATGCTATGTAGTATAGGGAATCGAGATACTCAGTGTTTGGGTGTTATTTTGTAATAATTGGCTGTAACTCTGATGAGTAAATGCCGGGATGTGTTATTCTATTATTAAAAAAAGGAATCGAGGTATATATATAGGGAAATTTTACTACAAGACACCGCTTATGTGTGGTTTTAGTCTTAGGATATTGCCCAAACTCACTTTTAGAGGAAAACACTCCATAAACATGGTAATTTGGCAGTGGACACCGCGCCGATTAAAATAATAATTTTCGATTAAAGAGGAGGGAGAAATCACGTGAAAGTTCTAAAATACCCTTGGGCCCACAAGCCATGTCTTCCATCTCTCTTCTCTCTATCCCTATCCGACACGGCTGAGGGGATGATGGTGGCCGGCCGACGACTCCTCTTCACGCGTGCGGCTAGCCGGGAACTCCTCTCCCTGCGCGGCGCTAGCCGGCGAGGTCCTTCCCCCGCGTGTGGCCGGCCGACGACTCCTCTCCCCGGGCGCGACCGGCTATCGATCTCTTCCCCCCGCACATGGTCGGCCGACAACTATCCCCCCCGCGCACGGCTGGCCAGCGAGCTCCTCTCCCGCGCGCACCGACCAGGACGAGGACCAGGATCTCCCCGCGCACACGGCCGGTCGACGAGCTCCCCCCCACCTCGCAGAAACCCACAGGACGCCCCACCGCCCCGCGCCACCAGATCGGCAAGCGTGACGGCTCGTCGTCTTCTTCCCTCCATTAAATCGGCAGATCAACTCATCGTCTGCATTTCTCAGTTCTCCAACCAATTTCCCGATTCATCGATCTCATCGTTCGTTCGCTCTAGCTATCGAGAGTGATGGTGTGGTCTGTTCCCGATGATGGTGCTGCTGCCGACCATGCTGCTGCTGCGGCTGAGGCTCCCGGGTGACGGATCGTGGTGGCCGTGGACGAGAGCGAGGAGAGCACGCACGCGCTCACCTGGTGCCTCGCCAAACGTCGTCTCCTCCTCCAGCGGTGACACGCTCGTGCTGCTCCACGCTCGCCGCCCCCGCCCCGTCTACGCCACCATGGACAGCTCAGGTACCTCAATCGAAATCACTGGACACGCTTTTGTGGTCTCAGCTCCTAATTCATCAAGCCAACACCTGGGTTGTTGTTGCAGGGTACATGACCTCGGACGTGATGGCGAGCATGGACAAGTACGCCGCCGTCTCCTTCCAGGTGCGACAGACATGGGGCGGCGCCGGCGATTGCAACGGCATCGGCCATGGAAGTGTGGGAGGAGGGGATAGGGAGATGGAAGATATGACATGTGGGCCCAAGGACATTTTAGAACTTTCATGCGCTTTCTCTCTCCTCTTTAGCTAGAAATTATTATTTTAATTGGCGTAGTGTCCACCAGCAAATTACCACATTTATGAAGTGTTTTTTTCCCAAAAGTGAGTTTGGGCAGTGTCTTAGGGCTAAAACCACACATAAGCAGTGTCCTGTAGCAAAATTTGCCACATATATATGACCATCAAGATAATGAGTAATATTGGCGGCTTTGCTTTAGTCGCCAAGAAAATTAACTGGCTGCCAAAAAAAATTATGTTTTCCTGTAGTTATATACTTCCTTCGTTCCTAAATATTTGACACCGTTGATTTTTTAGCATATGTTTGACCGTTCGTCTTATTCAAATTTTTTTTGAAATAGGTAAAGCTATATGTATATATAAAAGTATATTTAACAATGAATCAAATGATAGGGAAAATATTAATAATTATTTAAATTGTTTTGAATAAGATGAACAGTCAAACATGTTTAAAAAAGTCAACGGCGTTAAATATTTAGGGACGGAGGGAGTACTAGCTTATGATAGTTATACCTTCCTAGATAGATGTTTGCGCTGAGCAGCAGTGAGTCCATGACGGTGGTGATGATGAGCGAGAGCGAGTTGAACATGGAAGGGTAGATTGGCCCGCGACGCGTGATCGCCCACGAGATGAGCACGAAGGTGATACCGGTGTTGAACACCCCCTGCCACACCACGAATTGCATGATACATCGATAATTTCTTTTAGATAACGGAAAATTCGTTCTAACCTTTACTTTAAGGAAGCTATGACCAATTATTATTATGATTCATTATCTAAAAATTACTATTATTACGACTGAAGTCAACAAAACGACTATGAATTATCGATATAATGCAACTAAGGCATATACTCCCTCGGAAAAAAAAATCTAATTGTAGGATGAATATGGACACACATATATATCCTATAATTAGATTTTTATTTTTTTGGAGTGAGGGAGCATATACATACCGAGTAGGCGACGGCGAGAAGGCGCAGGTCCCAGCTGAGCTTCCACTCCGACCAGTCGCCGGTGGTCAAGACGCCGGCGACGAGTGCCTGCAGGCTCCCTGACAGGCATGTCAGCACCGTCGCCCAGTACTTGGACGGGAACACCTTGGCTAGCTTCGCCTGAATTCATCAGTGTTTTTGCAAATTAGTTTTTGCAAAATTAATTTGCAGTATAGCTAGTGAACATTACTTGGATATAGATATTTTTGCAAAACATTTTTTTTGTGTGCGCCAAACTATCATATATATATATATATAGGAAGAAATTAGATCCTATATACAGCTATGATCAAACATGCATTTCCATATGCCAAAAGACTCAAATCGATTAATTAATAATGCTAATTAACCTGCACGATGAACCACAAGGCGTAGCTCAGGCAGCTGCCGCACAGTAGCAGTGTGCCGGAGATCGTCGTGCCGGCGGGGCTCGACGACGACGACGACGGCGGCGCCGCCGCGGCGGCATGGGATCCGAGGCGCAGCAGGTGGGTGGGCCAGAGGTGCAGCAGCTGACCCCTGAAGAGGCTGACGACCATCGTGCCGCTCACGGACAGGACCGTGCCCAGGACCTTCATCTTGCCGGCGCAGCTTGCTATCGCCAGCTTCTCAGCACTAGATGAAAAAGAAAAAAAAGGATGAAAAATTGCAAATATATGTTGTATGTCACCATATCTTGACATGACAACTGTTGATTAATTATTTTGTCTATTAGTACCTTGTATATGGTGAGTATTAATTGTATATTTTAGTATTAATATATATCACGAGGTAAATTTAAAAAGTATATATGATGTCATACTTCTATATATAGTTTATATATGTGTGTTGTTAAGTTTTTTTTTAAAAAAATTATATATTGTGCATAGTAAAAAGAAATGTACCGGAAAATAACGGCGATAATGAAAGTGATGATAGGGATGAGATTCAGAAAGTTGGCGGAATAGGCGGCGTTGGTGTCACGCAGACCGTAGTAGTACATCCCTGTTGCCAATAGAACTCTACAAATTATCAAAAGGTTGTTAGTTTCAAAATGTTAGTTTCAAAACATAGAGGAAATTATATTGTGAGGTTTGGTTTTTTAATTTCTTAAATAAAAGGGCAATTCACTTTTGGTTTTTGCTACAAAAGGAGTCGCTAAGGGAACAGACAAGGTGGCGGCATATAGCATTCGGAGACGATGGTGATGGAAGGATATTTCAAGCATGCATGGATGCAATTAATAGCTTTTGTGCTTTAGATGGTTTTCATTCAAGCTTGGAGTAGCATTGGTATCATTCAAGCTTGGAGTAGCATTGGTATAGCATATGGCTAAAACAGTAAAACTTTTCCTCCCAAAAAAAAAGAGGTAAAACTGTGTGATATTAGTAGTGGACGGTTGAATGTAGGCCTTATTATGCAGAGGCTAGAATAAAAAAAAATCTCTGTCTGAAAAAGTTATAATTTAATGCAAATTTTGCGATCATATATAAGAGAATAATGTTGAGCATGACAAGTAAAAACTTAGCCTTGTTGTTGAGTATAACAGTGCTAACCCGAACGTTGCGTTGATCGAAATCCAGCCACACACTACGGCGTTCATCTTTTTCATCATTCCTCTGAAACATACAGAAGAAGGAAGCACAGGTAGAAAACCAGAAATACAAGCACATAAATCTATAAACGAGTAGCATACATTTTTCCACACACCAATGCATTGTACATCGCTACATATATATTTGTCCAATACTCACCCCAGAAATAAATAAGTGTGGTCATTTTTAAGTATTGCTTCCATACATCGTCAAAACTAATAAATTTCTATTGCATCATGGTATATCTTTAGAAGCCATAAAGTTCATCTAAATTTGAGGCATGTCATCTTTAGATGATATAAATATATATAATGTGCCTGGTTTATAGTTAGTTCTAGACTCCATTATCAAAAGTTCTACAAGATGAGTATACGTTAATTACATTTAGAATAACTTTAGATGCATATGTCCTCTATATCTATATATACTTCCCCTTTAATTTCTCCATATTTATTTATCTATCACCATTTGGCTAGATGTAGAAATCAAACGGCCTGATGCGTCACGAGCTTTTGCGTGTTTACATATTATTGATGCAATTAAGAGCAAAAGAGGTGATCATCAAGAGGACGGCCCATGGTTTCACTCCACCTACATATGCGGCGACCATACAATGCAGGGCTGAATTCAAGTCATTTTTTTGTCTCTTTCTAACTTAGTGTTTCTGTTGAGTGTTTGACACATGCAGTGATATGATATTTGTCCGTATCCAGCCAAGTCAATTGGCTCTTTTCTTTTCTTGCAATTTTTCTTTCTTTAGGCTGTTTTTGACACACGAAACGATAGGATGTATTAGCACATAATTAATTATGTATTAGTAAAAAACTTAAAAATTACATTAATATAGTTTTAAAGTAATTTTTCTATAAAAAATATAATGTTTAACCGTTTGGGAAGTATGCACACAAAAAGAAGAGAGTGTGAGTTGGCAATATAGACATAAGAATACAACCTTAAAATCGTCAACTAGTTGGATGGGCGGCTAAAAAGGTAGCCTACAGCTACGAATGCTCTCGAACTTTCCTCGACTGGTAGTATACGTACAAAGAAACATATATAGACAAAGATAATAGCGTAAGCCATGTATAGTATTACTCCAGTAGTGCAATTAAATATATTTATTATTTCTTTTTGGAATGAATCAATTAATTAGAAGGCATGAATGCTATACTATGTCTTTGCTCACGGCTGGCACTGAGATTTCGCACATTTCCCACGAGTTTCCAAAGCACCTCTCTCTTTAATTCTCAATTTCTCATATAGTAAATGAATTGGATCAGGCAAATAAAATCGTCGTTCGATCCAAGCGTGGATTAGATTTTTTTAAAAAAAATGGTTTGATTTCTTTTCATCGTTTCTACCGATCGATGTGCTGTACGTTCTCCCATTGGTAAAGCGAACGACGAAGATGATGAAGAAAACAGAAGCAAGATATATACTGTATATAGATGCATGCATGAGACAAAATAATTTATTAATTAAAGTGATAATATTTCAGCAATGTGTACTAATTTATATGTACACGTATGATACTGGATTATTGGTGGTAATTAACAAAGAAGAAAGAGAGAGAGAGAGAGAGAGAGAGAGAGAGAGAGAGAGAGAGATAATGTGGCATTTACTGGACCTTTCGAAGAGGACGGCGAGCGGCGCGACGGCGGCGGCGCCGACGAGGTTGCGGTAGACGAGGAGGACGAGCGGCCGCGCGGCGCCGGCGCCGAGCGCGAGCTCCGACAGGAGCAGCGTCACCGCGGTGAACACCTGCACCATCACCATCCCCACCGGCAGCAGCACCGCCGCCGCCGCCTGCTCCTCCTCCTCCCGCTGCTGCTCTACTACCGCCGCCTCCTGCTCGGCCACGCCGACCACCACGACGGCGGCCTCTCCCGTCCTCGCCGGCGACGCCATGTATATTTTGCTTTGCTAGCTATAGCTAGAGCTAGGGGCACGATCGATCGATCGATCGACGCGATACGAAATGGAAATTAAGAAGAAAAGTGAGACGCGACGAGTCGATCGAGGATGGGAGTGTGCGAGAGGCGAGCGATTGATTGAGCTTGCGGTGGTATAAATAGCGGGGGGAGAGATCGAGAGAGAGAGAGAGAGAGATGATATATGGGGCGCAGAAACGGACGAAGGTAGGGATAGATGGGTTGGTGGCTGGAATTGACGTGGCGGTATATCAGTATCAGTGTGTGCATGCGGCATGCATTCTCCCATCGTCCGGTCAACTTCAATCCACCTGTCCATCAGTGGAACTGGAAGTGCATGTGGAATGCAACCGGCTACCACTTCACTCCATCTCAGCTTGTTACCATGGTCAGTGTGTAACTAAACTTAATTCCCAATTAGAGTTTGAACTTTTGTCCCAAAACAACCTTCAGGCCCTTGTTCGGTTACATAGGGATTCATTCCGGACCGGTAATGATAAATATAACAAGAAATTTATAATAGGTACAACAAGAGACTAGGAATATTTATTTCGGGTCAGGAACCAATTTACTCATATTAGGTATAACAAAACATCCGAATTAGTTCCACACCTCTTGACTAGTGGATTGATTCCGGTCTATTATTGTCCCTATCATGAGTAAATTGGTTCCCGGCCCGGAATAAATCTCGGTCTCTCGTTGTATATATCCTAAATTTCTTACTATACTTGTCATTCTCGGCCCGGATTGAATCCTTGTGTAACCGAACAAGGCCTAAGAGTAAATTTTATAGAATCCAAACTATTATATGGTCCAAGTTTCTTAAAGCCATATAAACTTTGGCCGATGACACATAACCTCAAGTATTATGGTTATAACGTTTTACAAAACCACATTACTAATAATTTTGAGTTTGGTATACCATGTACACTTTTCAGTTCTACAATCACATCTCAAATTTATGAGCATTTTATTCATTATATAAATGTTACATTCATTTTTTTATTTCAATACAACAGTATGTCAAAATAGTTAATGGTGTGGTTTGTGAAACTTTAGGAGTATATAATACCTATAGTTTGTGCCACATGTCAAGATACCTGTGGTTTTGTGCAACTTGGACTATAATAGGTGTGTTTAATGAAATTTATTGTATCTTTAATTTATACATAGTATTCTTCTACCATGCTTGGTCCATAAATCAAGAAGTTTAATTTTATCCTTCAATACTTTACCTACTTAACCACCAATACTATATATTTTCCTATTAATAAGAGACTCTTTGGTTATTTTCCTTCCTCGCCGAAGTTCTCTTAGGATTCTAATATTTAACTTACTTACTTCATTCAAAACATAAGCACTTTGAGGTTTTGCGCATGGATTATGAAAGTAGGAAGATTTGAATGAGGAATAGTATGATTGGTTGGTATGAAAAAATAGACAAATAAATTAAATAGATGATGGTTGTGATTGGTTTCCAGTTAAAAATTCGCATTGACAAATATTTGATTATACAGTAGCCAAATTGATATGAAATTAAAATAAGAGTATAATGCATTGGCAGCCCTTAATTAAACTTATCACGTCATGTTATCTAGGTTCTTAAACTTTGAAAATGCACATCTAAATTCCAAGACTATATCATATAGGTTCAAAACTATCACATACCCCCTTCGAGTGCTCGTGTGGCTAACACTTCACTCATTTAATGACACTCAATATGTGAACGTCGACGTCATGCGGATACTCAAAGGGGCATATCCCAGCCACTAATACTGGAGAGGACTATGGATCGGACATCCAATGTTTTGCATAACGTCGGACAGTGTTGCATGACATTTGTTTCAAAGTGTTTCACATGTTTCATCTTTTGATGGGAAAATATTTCAACACAATATGGAGAAAAAATGATTCATCATATGAAAAAAATGTTTCAGCTGTTGAAAAAACATGTTTCAACATAAAAAAAGATATATGTTTCAACAATTTTAAATTATGATACACAATCCAATCAATACTGAAACATTTTCTTACAACAAATGAAACACCAATTTTGAGCTACTGAAACATGCAGATGATTAAAAAAACAACCACTGCAACATTTTAGTCTAAACTAATTAAACATCCAATATGTTAAGCTGAAACATATAAAAAGAAAAAAGCAGCCTAGATCTATTTATTCTTCTTCTCCAGTGGTAGGTAGGCCACCATGTTGATGCCGGGATCGATGCCACCCCCCACTTTGCTTACCTATACTCCACGAAGACTCTCTATTGCCTTCTCCTATTGTTGACGAAGATGAGGCCGAGCTCACCGCGCCATTGTCAAGCAAGCTAACACTGAGCTGCTCCCTTCATGGCCGGTGTCGACTCCCCTGGATCCGGTGCCCATTAGATCAACGTAATAGCTAATTCGACGGGGAGACGACGCTAGTGAGATGCCGGTGGGTGGTGGATGTCAATACGCCGCCCTATCGTGTCCTAGCAATGCGGCGGACAACAAGATGAGTCGTCGCCCTTGCTGGCCATCGGCGTAGGTCTCTCCATAGCTAGTTGCTCTGGTGAATATGGGGACAGAAGAGAGGAAAATGAATGGTTGGAAATGAGGATAAGGTTGACTGCCAGGGAAAAAAGATGGAGAGAGTGGTTAGGTGGGACCAACTAGGCACGCGTCATCGAACTCAAAGGGCGCATCCTTGGCTAGTAGATTGGTCTGAGGTCTGACGATTGTAGAAAAGTCCTCGATGAACCTTCTATAAAAGCTGGCATGTCCCAAGAAGCTGCGGATTCCTTTGATGTTCACGGGAGGAGGAAGCTGATCTATAACATCAATTTTAGCACGATCAACTTCGATTCCTCGTTCGGACACTCGATGACCAAGAACTATTCCTTCACGGACCATGAAATGGCACTTTTCCCAATTAAGCACCAGGTCCTTTTCTTGGCATCGTTGTAAGACTTTGTCTAAGTTCTGCAGATAATGACCGAAAGTTTTTCCATAGACCAAGAAGTCATCCATGAAGACTTCCATGATGTATTAGACATCATACATCTTTAGAAAGATGCAGGAGTGTTGCACAGTCCGAAAGACATCCTACGGTATGCATAGGTGCCATATGGACATGTGAACGTAGTCTTACTTTGGTCCTCTGGATGGATAGGAATTTGATGATACCCGGAATACCCATCAAGGAAACAGAAAAAGGAATGATTTTCCAGCCGTTCCAACATTTCATCAATGAAGGGTAGCGGGAAATGATCCTTTTTTGTAGCCTTGTTAAGTTTCCTGTAATCGATGCACATCCTCTATTCGGTTACGGTTCGTTGTGGAATTAGTTCATTTTGAGCATTTGCAACGACCATTATCTCTCCCTTCTTTGGCACAACCTGGACTGGGCTAACCCACTCACTGTATGGTACGGGATAGATAATCCCGACATGCAGGAGTTTCAAGACTTCTTTCTTTACAACTTCTCGCATTGCATTATTGAGCCATCGTTGAGGTTCCCTAGAGGGAGTACTCTCGGGGTCAATAGGAATACGATGGGTGCAGAGCGCGGGATTAATCCCCTTAGGATCTTGAAGCAAGTAGCCAAGAACAGAACAATGCTTTTCCAACACGGCGAGAAGACGTTGAGTCTCGTCTTCAAAGAGCTTGTCACTGATTATGACAGGGGCCTCTCTGTCATGGTGTAAGAAAGCATAATGTAGGCCTGGGGGTAGAGGTTTAAGCTCAAGCGGAGGCCAAGGTGGTGGTTCCATGATCGGCAGGTCGAGAGTCTCACCGGGATCCGCTTCCTCTTTGATGAAATCGGGGACCTCATCTTCCAGAAGGGCCTCGGGAGACTCGTGAGGGGGAACTGCAATAACCTCTTCCGTTGACTCAATTTCTGGCAGAGGGTCGGTCAAGACGATCCTTGCCCGTGAGAATGGAATTGAAAATTCAGTCTCTCCCAGTGTTATTTTGAGGCTATCTAATCGGGGTGTGTTGATGAGAAGTTGCTCAATTGGCAGCCCGATTAGGATGTCAAAATCTTGGATCTCAAAGACGTGGAAATCCAAGATCGCCTCCCTGTCTTCAAAGCAGACAAGCACATCTTGCACAATCCCAAATCTTTTGATGATATTTCCGCTTGGATGTTTGAAGAATTTGTTTGTCGGGGTCACTGCCTTATCGCTTAAATAAGCAAATGCAAAAGACCCGGAAACGAGGTTGGCCCCGACAGTTAGACTGTAGAGAATACTGACGTCGTTCCCTTCCAGATGGCAAGGAATGATTCGGGGAGCGGTATTTATCCGAATTACTTCGGATGAAAGCTCTGCCTCCCTTAACCATTCATCGCTCATTATGGATGTTAACTCCCGGACAGTTTCTCGTAGGAACCTGAGTTCCATAGGATCGGGAGGTGGCAAAGGAACGAGTGGTTTCCTCTTGCTAAAATAGTTCAAGGTATTGCCATAATCTTTGTCAAAACCGTCCCTGAACAGGATTGTGGCACAATCCGGAGTCTGAATTTCTTCATTCTCGACGGACGGCTGCTCAGGAACCTTCTCATCAATCGAGCTAGCGGAAGTAGATGGTTCAGCAAGGGGCTCAATCGTTAGAGGTTCCTCTATCTTGGACACGGATGCCTCTGGCTGGGGTTCATTGGGTTGCGTCATGAAGGAAGTATTTTCTAGAATGCGGTCCAAAATTGTCTTTCCTTCTGACGGCGTTTTGTGCATGAACGATCCTCCAGCGATTATGTCCAGATAGAATGCAGACTCCTTATCCAAACCCGTATGGAAATGTTGAAGAAGCACATACTCGGGTAAGGATAGGGTTGGTCCGGACTACACTAAATTAGTGAATCTGGACCAGGCTGCACCAATTGATTCATTTTCGATTTGCTTAAAACTGAGAATTTCTACTCATAGGGCAGTAATACGAGTAACTGGGAAGAAGGTAAGACAGAATTTGTCTCGCAACTTTTCCCAACTACCGTTTACACATCCAACGGTAGAGGTGTACCATTGTTTTGCTCTCTCTTAAAGAGAGAACGGGAACAATTTCCACCGCACAGTTCCTTGTCTCATGCCACGAATCTTAAGGCACGAGCAGACTTGTTCAAAGTCTCGCAGATGATGGTAGGGATTTTCTAGATCAAAGCCAGAAAAAGGATTTTCCCTAACCATACTGATTAGTTCGGGATGAATTTCATAGCCAGTTGTATAAATGGGCTCCGATGAAGGAGGTGGCTCATAGAATTCACCCCGAGGAGCAGACAGCTCAAAAAGCGGTTGCTCCATGGTCGAGAAGAGTTTGACAGGAATACTTCTCTAGGATAGCAGGGGTAGATGTAGAATTAAAAAAACAAAAAGGATACGAGGATGAATAAGGTACGGAAATGATCAGCAACCGTTTCCCCGGCAACGGCGCCAGAAATGCTTGTTGGTATTTCTTATAGTCACAGATAAAATCTGCAAGCGCACAGATATACCGATGTAGCACTTCTCCTACGGAGTATTCCAAGGGTATCGAATCCAAGAGAACGTGTGTGATCAGATCTTCCTTCGGTTCATCCAAGGACACCAAGTAAATGATAGGCCAGGATAGAGAGGATTTACTAGTGAGAAACAGTGTCTAGGGAAAGCATAACTTTAATCCTAACGCAATACTTCAGGCACTGGCAACCCGCTGTTCCCAGATGTCGCTCTACTACGTACCCGGACAGGGAGGACTTAAGTGATCTCGAGGGCTGTCACCACCTCTACACCCACCTCAAACGTACTGTGGGATACGCAGTAATTACTGGATAACAATTACCTAAACATCACGTCTAAACAATTACTATCTACTTTAGTGTTTATAACTCACCAAAGCAATCATTATATTTAGTTGATTATAGTGAACAATAATTCCGTATGCTATTTAGGAACTAACCAAGAGATAATTCTCACAAAATAAATCTAAATTACTCAAGAAGAATATTATATTGAATTCAGAGTAATAAATAGAATAAAAGAAATAGGAGAAGATTACCGACAACTCCGGAATTCTTCCGACTCCTTCTACTCTACTCTCTTCCTATTGTAATATACAATATAGTACAATAGAGCCTCTTATAATTTAGCTCAAGTTTGGAAGTGTGTGTGTGAGGTGAGGGAGTGAAGCCTTTATATAGAGGTAGGTATGACGGTTGTGAGAAGCTGAAATGTCCGAACTGCCCCGCAACCGCCATTAGGAGATGATCAAGACCGTCCACGCCAAACCCCAGCCTGGATGGCTGAGATTGTGGTCCGGCCGAACCTGGGCTGGGCCCATCTGGCTTGGCTCTTGGTCCATGTTCTCCCCTTATCCTCCTCTATTCATTCTTCGGTATTTGGGCTGATTCACTGATGTTTTGATGAAGTTCACAACCCATCCTTGCAGGGATACACATTTCTCCTCACTTTAGTCTGATTTTCCTCCCAACATCGGGGTTTATCGTCTGCATACAAATATATACCAACACTTGTGGAATATGTGAGATTAAGCACATATCACTATGTTGGATGTTTTATTATCCGAACTTTATGCAGATGTTGGCGGTACAGAATCGGCATTTAACAACCACCAACAGACACCAATGTGCCTACGGGGCCTATATACCTGAGGGACCATGGGGAAACGGTGAAGGAGCAGTGAACGGTTGAGAGACACCAATGTGTAAAGGAGGAAATTGTTGAATAGTCCCACATTGGTTGACCGTGGGTGCCTGCGGGGGCCATATACCTGAGGGACCATGGGATCTCTGGCCCGAGGGACATAGTATGTGAAGGCCTGATGGACCGTGGGTGCCTGCAGAGCCTATATACTTGAGGGACCGTGGGGAAACGGTGAAGGGGCAGTGAACGGTTGAGGGACACCAATGTGTGAAGGGGGAGATTGTTGAATAGTCCCATATTGGTTATGTAAGGACAAGGGACCTAACATATAAGTGGGGTCCTCTCACCTTAATAGCTAGCTTTTAGGGTGGGAAAGACCCTTTACGATCTTACAAGTGAGCCCATCCACAAGGCATGACAACAGCGGAGGGGGCTCCAGTGGTCCACAGCTAAGGAGGAGAAGAGGAGGCATGTGAGGGAGCCAATAAGCAAGATGATGTGCTCATATTCCTCTACGATGCATGTGGTACGCTTCTTGGCAGACTTGGCCTCGCGCTCCAAGCGGAGCCGCTCCTCCTCATGAGAGCGTGCAAGCTCAACCTCGATGTGCGACGACTTGCGGGCAGCCATCTTGCACGACGCGAAGGTAGAAGCGGCTTGGCCTTCGCATGGTAGCGGTTCTCAACCATGCAGGAGGCGACACGCGGCGCGAGACTTGGGGCCCTTGGCCTTGCGCTAGTACTCCTCCTCCTTGGCGCACTCCATGCCTCCATGCGGTCCCAACGGTCAGCCGCCGTGATCGCAAGCCACCTTTTCCTTGGAGTTGACACCCATCTTCTTTGGCATCGCGGCTGTTCGTGGCGGCAGTGGCTGGTGGCACGGTATAGGGCTTGAGCGATAGTCGGATTGGCATGGTAGATGCTGAAACGATGACGACGAGGTATATATATCCCAACCTACCCATCTCCCTTATCTCTGTCCTCTCCTCCTTTGCAGCCATAGATAGCCGCGGTCCCATCCTCTCCCCACGGCGAGCTCGAGCTCGCCAACTCCCTCGCCTCCCTCCTCTCTCCACTGTCACGGGCCACTAGAGCCTCCTCATCATCGACCTCCCACTGCTATTGCCACCTCCTGCGAACGAGCTCACCGGCCACTACCCCTCTCCCCCTCGATGAGCTCTGGTGGAAGAGAGGGGAGAGGTGGAGAGATGGGGGAAGAGAGAGGATAGGTGGTTGGTGAGCTCTTGTGGAAGTGAGGGGAGGGGTGGAGAGATGGGGGAAGAGAGAGGATAGGTGGTCGGTGAGCTCTTGTGGAAGTGAGGGGAGAGGTGGAGAGATGGGGGAAGAGAGAGGATAGGTGGGAAGAGGTAAAAATCCACTTACATGTACTCCCTCCGTCCCAAAAAAAAGACAAACCCTAGGTTTCCGTGTTCAATGTTTGACCGTCCGTCTTATTCGAAAAAATTATGAAAAAAATTAAAAAGACAAATCACGCATAAAGTATTAATCATGTTTTATCATCTAACAACAATGAAAATACTAATTATAAAAAAATTTCATATAAGACGGACAATCAAACGTTGGACACGAAAAACCAGAGTTTGTCTTTTTTTGGGACGGAGGGAGTAGAACTCACATGTTTTTAAATATTTCTTTTTATTGACTAGGATGCCACGTCAGACAAAACAACCATTCATAATGTCATGAGACTTGATTGGACGGTTTTGCTAAGATGAGTAAAGATTTCTGGTATTACGATTTAGCGATGTTAATTAAACTCTGACCGAAAGATTTAGGAGACAATAAGTGGACTTATTCCTTTGAGTAATGCAAATTTTATAAGGCTAGTATTGGGCCTTAGGGACCAGAATTCAACTAAGCCCAGAGAAAACAAATAGCATACTGTTTACGTGCTTTATAAAATTTTCATTCTCAAAATAAAATCTAAGTAGGGCAATGGTACACCGTACACCACACCTCTCAACGGAACCATATATGGCGAGTAACGCAGTGCTGGGTGTGTTTGTCCGAGGCGAAACAAACCCTTAGAAGAGCAGCTTGATTCAGAGTTGATACATAGTAGTAATAGCATAGAGCCATAGACCATTCCAACATGTACATTGTACAAAGCGGAGTCTTTGTCGAACGAAACAATACCCAGGAGATGCTGCACCACAAAAAATCGAAGCAAAAAGGGCAAAAAAAAAAGAAGGAAAAAAACTGAGAAGTTGATCTTTCGTTGGAGGAGGTTAGCTATGTACAGGTTCAGCATATTCACACTTGACCATTGCAAATATATAGTACTCCTATATAACAAAACTGCCAGTCTGCTCCAAGGCATATTTGAGTTCAGTATCACAAAACGAATCATAAAAGAGGAATAAAATGAATGGAGCAATTATTGTATCCACATAATAGTATCTTTTTTTTTTTCATCATCATCATCATCGGACAACATACCCCACCAAAATCACCATGTCCCCACAGCCCTAAACCCATATACCTCCTCATTGCATGCTATCAAAAGTAATAATACACACAGAAATGCTAATTACTGTCCTACACTATGATTTGTGCTTTCAGTGGTAGCTACCTGTTGCATTATCAAAATTTCTCTTTTAGGAGAGCCTTCTAACAAAGGTAAACGGTGTCCATGGATGGTTTTACTGGGTTTCTACTCAACAGTGACAACATGGATAGGGGCACAACGATTGTACAATCAATGCTTCAGCGGTTGGGGTTGCTGTTCAGGTAAAGGAGGGAATACATCAAGAAGGAACCTGTGAATCATCTCAAAGCTGGTAAATGTTATTACTGCGGCAGGAGTTGTCCGCAACAGATTAGTTGCACATCCACGGTAGAAACCGGTCAAACCCTCTATATGATAGACCTTTCTGATGCAGTCCATTACACCTGTATATCTTGCCTTGGAGTGTGCTCCCTGCTCCTGTAACCTTGAGCGAACAACCTGTAACGAATCATTTCAGATATATAGCCACCAGTTGGCCAGAACAAAGTTCAGTACACTTATTACAAGACTGGCATGCATCGTAATTTCAAAGAAAAGACTCTACCTCATGAGGATATGTCAAGGTTGACGCAGCAACTTTTGCCAGGGATGAAGCAACAGCAACATCACCAAAACTTAATGCCTCCACGGTAGTATTATCTGTTAAAGCATGACGCTGTTATATGTGTGGAACAAAACACAATCTGGAGTGTACAAATGTAATAAACATGTGCAAGCCAGATAAGCTTTGATCTTCTCATGTGCAGGAAACTGAATAGCAACATGACTGATACCAGCCAAGGCCAGAAGTTGAGAGAGTACCTCGCTCAGCCAGATAAGCTTTGATCTTCTCATATGCAGGAAACTGAATAGCAACATGACTGATACCAGCCAAGGCAGGGACAAGTCCACTTTATAAAAAAGAAAAAGAAAAATATCAGCCAGCGCACAAAACATATTATCATCAAACGGTGTAAAATCTTGCATCCGTGGACTTCCATGGAAAGCTACCTGTACAGTCCACGAATGCCTTCTTCATGTGCTATTCTCTTCAAAGCAGCAAGTGTACCTTTGTACGGGATCACCCCAGCTCGTATCCCTTGGGTCTACAAAAGGGAAAAGGATACAGATGATGATATGACTCAAAATAAAATCTTTGAATCAATTTGTCTGAGTATAGCATGTAGATGTCGACTGCTTAGTATGGACAGGTAAAAGATCTAAAAGAAATTCAGCATATTTATAAGTGATTATAATTAATGATAGCTCCATTCCAAATGGGCATTCAGCCTGTGTAAAGACCATCAGTCAACATTAGGAAAGAAATGGGAATTGCTTACAGGTTTTAAACACTTGCCTAATATAGGCCAGACAAAATATTTGGTATGCAGCATTTTGAAATTGCAATTATGCTATCAGGCGTCTTGGATCGACTACTGGTCCAGACAAGTTGTGGTCGAAGGATACCTGAAATCTTGTCTTCACAACCCAAAGTGGATTTGTTGCAATAGTAGTTGCACCTCCAGCACATGATGCAGCAATAACATTTGCCCCTAAGGACAGGTGATGACTTCTATCTGCAAAATGAATGTACGATACCACATAAGAACTGACAAATGATATGCTGTCAAGTAAGTCATATGCAGGGTAAAACACTAACCATTGGAAGAAAGCAAGCTTTTAAGCTGCTCATACACAGTAAAATAGACCTGGAAATCCACAAGGATACTATTAGCTCCACAATAGATCATAGACACTTGATTCATCTATAGTGTAGTGTACTACTCTACTCGGTGCCATACATGGGTTTGCATGCAGATCAACTTATAGCATTATCATTAGCATCGTTGCTTTTTACATAGAATTTAAAAACATCTCATCAATGGAGTAAGTGGAGCTATGATGTAAGGGTAAAGACTAACCGCCCAGTTAGGCAAGAGTGCCAGAATAGTTGGAGATAAACCACGATACATTCCCCGAAAACCTTCCCTCTGAGCAATCTGTTGTAAGCTTCCAATTATTACACTACCTAGTAATGATAGAACAAAGAACTGATGTAATAAACCTTAGCTTCTGAAGAATCTTGGTATAGTAGAAAACAATTTAGTCCAGACATAAGCATTTCAGAAAATATGCTACTCATCAAACTTCTATTGACAAAGATGCAAATTCAACAGTCTATTGACAAAGATGCAAATTCAACAGTAAAAAGTACGAAGTAAGTGCATTATCAATGCACCAATGCTGTTGGCCACGTACATAGGATGACCTGCTGGCATTCTTCAGAGCATAACGGGCCACACATATGCCAGCATCCATGAATGCAGCTAAAACATTTTTTGAATTCAAAGCATGTACGTCAGCAGATGTTCCAGGCAATTTAGGTTCAGCAAATGTGTACCAATAACATCAGAAATCCAGGCTTGGAAGTATTACCCACACTATACTACACCCATGGACATCACAAAGTTTGTTGGCTTTTTTCACATGTTCATGTATGCTAATGCTTTTATCATACATCAACGAATTCATGCAACAGCAAATAGCACGCTGCATGCTTTCCTTCCATTCTCAATGTGCACGATCTCATAAGTTCCCAACAATTCCGCTCAACACATGTGAAGCTCCCAGCCCCACTTTGATTGGAGGTACTGATAGATTCAAGGTGCGCAAAACAACAACAAGAGAGCAATCAAAAGCCTCAGATAACAGAACCGTCCAAACAAGCAATCTGAAACCGTTACGACATCTAAAAGCAGAGAGCAGATCTTTCGTTGCCGACAAGTATTTTCTCAACTCCCTGAATCTTGGAAGTGTCCGAGTAAAGCTACACAAAGAGAAAGGCACAAAATCTGCACCGGTTTACCATCATTCCCCTGCATGCATGATGCATCCACTGTATATTCTGACCACTATATGCACTGACTTTAAGTGCTCAAACTCCTATGTGCTCACCATGCTTCATCAAGCATAGGATAGAAATTGCAGTCTATAATAGATTTATGTGCAGCTCTAGCTCTGCAGCAGCAAACTGTAGCAAGCAAAGATTCGCAAGAATTCCTCTGAAGAGACACGCACCTCCAATTGTGCCGGTGGCGAGCTTGGGCCAGCCGTGCACCTGAAACCTCGTCTTGATCACATCGAGCGGGCACACGAAGGTCGCCGCAACCACACCTGCCCACAAGCCCCAAAAATTCAACGCTTGCTCCACATGGGCATCCCCGAAACACACAAATTGACCCAAAAAAATGGATAAGATAGCTCGAGCGGTCATGTGTTACCAGCGGAGGCGCCGGCGGCGGCGTGGCAGAGCAGGCCGCGGGCGGAGGTGGCGTGGTGGCTCTGCTGCGACGACGCGGACGGCGGCGCCGGCGCCGGCGAGGTCGCCACGTCCCCCGGCATCACTCCCCCCCACACACACCGATCTGCTCCTCCCCTCCCTCAGGGCACGGAACCGCGCGCCGCCGCGTCTAGGGCTACAGCCACCGCTACCCTCCCCTACCCCTAGGAGAAGGTGAAGCCCGGGGGCGCTACGCGAGGGCGCCCGATCGCATCCGCCTCCGGGGGGTCGCCCGCGACGTCCGTGGCGCGCTCGTCGCGGCAGCAGGAGGCGGCGAGGCGGGGGCGGAGGCGGAGGCTAGGGTTAGGGGTGGGGATCTGAGGCGGCGGGAGGCGCGCGCATTGGGGTCGCGGCGGTGGCGGTGGCGGCTTCCTCGCCTCGGCTGCTCCGTTTTTCCGTCGTCACGACATCCTCGCCTCGCCTCACCTCACCTGCCCTTCTCTCTTCTCTCTCTCATATGCTTCTCCTCCTCCTCCTCGGGGAGGCGTGGGGTCCACGTGGGGCGTCCCCCTCTCACTGACGGTGGGACCGGGAATGATTCCGAGGGTCCACGTGCCAGTGGGGTTGGGTGAAGACTTTCTCGCCCGTCGTGCACGTGCGGCGCGGCGGCTCAAGTGCGGGGCCCCGATGTCAGCCACAAGCGTGGACCCGAGCGGATTCGTGGTCACCAGCCAAGGCCGTGGGGCCCACGAGTCATTGACACGTAGTCCTCGTTTACGTGTACGTGTAGAACTTTACCAGCTTATTAGTTAGGCCACATGTTTTTGACTCAACGAACCCCGTCACCCGACCACGTCACTGTCAGGTGGGACCACCGCGCGGTGGGTCCCAGGTGTCATCGAGTGTCATCGATGGCGGGACGTGGGGGCCCACGGCGGTGTCTGGTCGCCGCTTACCACCCGGGGGGTGACGTGGTGGAACGGCAGCCGTGCATCGGGGACGAGGCGGAATCGACCGGACGGCCCAGATGGGCTCGCGGGGACCATTTTTTATTTTTCTTTTCCTCGTTTCGTTTTCTTTCGCTATCCACAGCGAGCGAGAGAGGAAAAGATAAGCACGAAGAATTATGTTGCTTTGTTTCGCCATGGTGCGGCTTGTACTGATCTCTCCCCCTTCTCTCGATTTGTGGGGACAGATTGGAAAATCCGGACATAATATATAGGTAGATTGTCCAAGTACTTGAAAATAGCTCAAAATTTTGTCTTGTTTGTACTACCCAAGTGCCTAAGTAGTTGGTACACGTACATGACTCTTATCAATGACTTTGGTTCGTAAACATAGGTATTTGGCAAAATTTGGTACATGAGTACATGACATCATGACTTCGATATCTTCACCGTACGACATTACAAAAGTGACTTTAGAAAAAAAAACACTATATAAAGGTGATTTATGATTAAATAGGGGAGAGAAACAATGTGAAAGTTGTGAACTATTGTTTCTCTCCCATCAAACTAGAAATCAATATTTTAATAGGTACGGCATCCATAAGTTAATTTTTACGTTTGCAGAGTATTTTTTTCCAAAAGCTACTTTTGTACGATATCCTACAGCTAAAACCGCTAAGTCACAACATTCTTTATTAAATTTTTCCTTATTATTTTTATCATTGCTCCGTGTTTTTATCATGAATGTTTCTTGCCATTTTTTTCTTTTTGTTGTTATTTTTTTTCTTTTTGTTGTTATATGGCATAAGTACTCCCTTCGGTCAACTTTATTTTACGTATCATTTGTTAAATATAGATAAAATGGAAGTCGATCCAAGTAGATTTACTGGACCGTCGTAAGCCAAAAATTAAATTTACAACTTAATTTTCAAGTTAATTTTTTATATTATAGTTTATTTTATAGTATTTGCTTTTGTATCGCTAATGAGTAAGGACACATATAAATATTTTAGCCATATTTTTTTCTAATCCTTTATAACCCACTGACTCCTAAACCTTAACATGCAAAGGTGCCACATCATCATCCACTAACAATCAATACATTTAATATCATGTAAACATGCTATATTATCTATAATTTAAAATTTATTACATTTTAGAGCTTTTAAAATGAAAGCATGTTAAATCATCATCCCACATAATTCACATAATATTTCAATATATATCTTCATTATTTTTTATAATATCTTATATACCTATATAAGTTCATCCTCACTTGGTTAATATTATTTCTCTCTTCTCTAAATAAGCCATATCACATAAATTGATTTTAGTGCTTATGTAAGTTTATATTGTTTAGCTACATTACATATTATTTTTACTTATTATTATCATATTGAAGTCCTGCAGCAACGCGCGGGGTTTCACCTAGTAAACATACTAATTAGTATAAACAAAAGCGAAAAGATGAGATTGTAAGAAGTTGATAAGTTATTAGCTTGTATTTGTATTCGTAAATTAGAGTGGATCAAATTTATGGTTTTGACGTTACGTTTTAACAACTTATACGTTATTAAAAAAAATGAAAATTACTTAAAAAATCAAATGCGGTACTACATCTAACCGGCACGAAATAAGTGAACCCAACATTAACACGTACCCTAAACCTCAAATAACAGGCCAAGAAACAAGGTAAACCATCATTAGCTACATTTAAGATAACCCCTCTAATTACAAGTTATTACCATCCACACGAAACCGTATGAAATACATAGAAATAACTATTTGGATAAACGGTAGGAAAAACACATAAATTGGAAATTCCTACAAGGTTAAAACTCTTGATAATTTTTCTCCAAAATCTATATTGAGCAAATTTATAAGGAATTCTATAGAATTTGGGAAGATCCATTTCTTTATTTCAAATGGTCAAATAGGAAATATTCTTACAGAATTAGAACCCTAAAAAAAATTCTGCACAAATCCTTTTGTTGACACCTTCGAAACAGACACGCAATAGCTTCTTATCTGTAAAGAAAGAGTTGACTGTCCAGATTAGAATTGGCTGTCCAATTCGATCCCCCAACAAACAGAAACCACCCTATCCATCCAGCCAGAGGGAAGATCTGGTCGGCCAAGAACCGAATCCAGTGCTATCAAGTATCAACACAAGATTGCTACAGCCAACCACGAATTGATTCCCGAATGCAAAGTAATTATCAGGAAAGAGTGACAGCAACCCAGGAGATCGAAAGGGAGAATGATCGCCTTTAATTCCTAATAATTCTTCAGTTTTTCTGTCTCGCCTTTTTTAGATCTCTGTTGATGGTGCTGGTAATGCCACGTACGAGCAAAAGATGAAAGCGTAGTTAGGAAGTAATAATTCTGTATAATTATATGTACCTATCACGAATAATGAGAGAACTTGCCCTTTTAAAGCTTAGATCACTTGAAAAAAAGTAATGTTGAGAACTCTGGATTACTTTGTGCCTTACTGGATTTGCTGGACTCGTGGGAATCTACTGTACTGCCACAACTATATGGAATACGAGAAAATTTTTTTTAAAAAAAGTTCCTACATTCCCGTAAATGAAGGAAATGAATTCCCTTGAGCAAAGGTAGGATTCACTTTCATCTAAATACAAACATTCTAGTGTTAGTTCATGAAATTTCAATCGTCTCCAACTGGCACATTGGCACATTTCTATCATGCTTCCTGATAATAAAGTCCATTGCCACCAAAAAGATGCAGGCCTGAACTGTCATAGGCTCATAGCTCCTAATTAGCGATAACACAACATGGAAGAAATCTGAGCATATAATATTTACAGATGGCAGCAACAGCTGCTGAGATCATGTAAGATGTGAGAAAGATATGAACAGATTGATTCTTAACTTCTTCCTGGCTAACACTTTAGCAAGATACTACGTCCACAGTCAACTTTGATCAGCCCTTAATTTTAGAAGCGTAATGTACTCCGTGAATTCTTCACCCGAGAAACCTGCAACGATGGTTAAAATGTCACATGATGTTCAGGATTAGCATATAAACATGGCAGTTTGATACTTTGATGTTTTTAGATTGCACTTACAATATGGGACTTCCATTCCACTTTGCATCCCTCGGTGACACCAAACTGAGGCTGTCCCTTGACGTGATGGAATATATGAACAAGGACCACAGCATCAAGGGCAGCATACTCTTTCTGCAAAAGGAGGAAGAATCTCTCTGTTTTAGGGATGGGGCTTTTTGTCCTCGATGAACAGTAGGCTATCAAACTAACTCGTGGCTTTAGATTGCAAGATGAAGCATGTTTGACTTAGTTTTAACTAATGGTGTTTACCAAGATAAGCTTAGCACAAGATCTGATAGAAAATTTGCTTGTACATGAGAATAAGGAGAGGCATCTTAAGGTGATGTTAAAAATGTGGTAATCGACAGGCTCATTTCTAAAGTAAATTTCTTTTTCTACTTTTTTCATACAAACACCTGTCATGGTTAGAAAAGTATTGTGAAAATAAATTCAGAATGAGACTGAAAAAAAAAACTCACAATACAAAATTATGAGAAATTAATTAATCACTCATACCAACAAATAGGGCCTTTCAAGGAATAAGGACTCGTGAGGACAGCTTTTAAGGAATATGAAAGATGACAGACCTGATTCTGGGTGAGAGGGCGCTGTTCCCAGTTGCTATTCCGTCGCGTCTTGTTCAAACCAGCTCCTAATATTTTCTGATACATTCCGTGATAAATAAAGATGGAGGACCAGATGATTCACACTAAACTATAAGCTTAAAAAAAAAATCAAAACTGGTTCGACGTCCAGTTAAGTGGAGCCTATACCGCTATAGCAATTACCTTGGACAGCCCAGATAGACCACCAGTAGTCCCTTTGAAGAGCTTCTGGATATCAAGCAGCATTTCATAGGACTGGAAACATTTCAATTCTCCATATGATTGTGATAGTTGATGCAGATCACATTGCAGATTATATCCTTTGGTTTACAATGGGGCAAAAATAAGTACTTGTTTAACAGGATGCATAAGAAAGAAATGTTGTTTTCAGGAAAACAAGAGTGTATGGGAAGATATGGGTTTTTTAATCAAAATAGTACGCTACCTAGCTTTAGTATGTTTGAAGAACACATAATTCGCCTGAAGCAGCTATCCAACACTTTTGGGTCATCTTCATACAGCTTGATCAGATCAAAAATAAAAGCTTTCTTATCTGACGCAATTTGGATAATAGAGACCTAACCATAGAGCAAAATTCAATTAATGCAAGAACTGACATAGATAGATAAAATGCAGAATTTCTGAAAGAGGAACAAGTAAAAAATATCATGGGAACTTAAGGATAAGATAGTCGTTCCAAAACAATAAACACTGTAAAGAAAATATCACTGAGATGATCACAAGGCCATAGCTTACTACACAGGGAGTGATATGGATAACTGAATACTAGAACTACTAAATTGCTTAAATGATACCTAATACAATTTATTTATCCTATTTTATCCAGTGATGCCTTTTGAGGAAGAACAGGGGGAGATTTTCATTCAGCCTGCTGTATCGCCACAATAATGCAACATATGATTACCATACATTAGGAAAAATGATTATAATTGTACCAGAAAACTAAGTTAAACATGGAAACTGACAGAAATTTAAATTAAGACATCGCTTACCTTATTAGGTTTGCTACCTTTCTCAAAATTAGGCTTCCATTCACAATCCACACCAATAATTTTACAAGCTTCAATATAACTTATTGAATTAAGAAGTCCATCAATCTCATCAACCCAGATAATGTCTTCCAAAATCAGTTCTTTAAGATCTAAGTAGTCAGACCCACAACAAATCTCCTCTGGAACTGCTCATACACAATTAATATAGGGGATCAACAGTAGAAATGGAGTTGATGGGATAAAGTCAATTACAACGTATCAAGAGTACAGATAAAATTCAATGAATGTATCATAAAGCTGTGTTTCATATATCATAATTTTGCATTAACCCATCCTGCATTCTCCCTCTCTCCCTCCCTCTCACGCGTCCATGATTTTTGTATTGGTAAAAATGTTAGTCTTTAAAATACCTTGTTCCTAATTACAGCTCTTCCTATGTAAGTTAAATTTGGAACGTTGGATGCATGTAGTAAGCCTTTCCATTATAATGTTTTTCTAGTAATTCTATATCAGCAACCCAGATTTCAAAGTTCCAGCTGAAAGTCATCAACTTAATCATTCTAGTGGGTTGTAATAACCAAAAGGAATGTCAGCAGGGTGGCTATTTAAAAGTTAATGCAAACGTAAAGGAGCTAGTTTCTACAGCAGGTTGAAAATAAATAGCTAGAAAATTAAAAGAATACACACCTGCAGGACTACAGATATTAATGTATGATAAATAACGTTGGTGTTTATGCTTACCCAAAGAATTGACATAGCCTTCAAGAGAGTATCTTTGGCAAAGTTCTTCAACTTTCTCCATGTACCCAGCTTCCATAGCTAGGTATACCTGCACAAGGTAACAAGGTCATGAGTAAAGCAATTATATTTTACTAGATGGCAACCCGCGCGTTGCGGTGGGATAATGGTGTGTGCAATACGATTATAAAAAGTCTATATATTAATATGAGAGAGATTGTTAGTTGATATGAACCGTAAAAGCACCATCTGATGATAAGATGACAAATGGCATGACCTGCCTTCTTTAAGCAATAATAACTACACTATGTGGGATAATCAATATTAAGTTATCTAGGAACTAATGAGAAGTAAATGTAACTATTTTAATATATCTTGGATGATTGTGATGAAGCATGGGAATAATCCAATGGCTCTTATTTTGTCAGTTATGTGGCTCAATGCATGTTAAGCTTTTGGTGCCAACTATATAGGATATATAGATTTTATACACAAGGATGCCAGCAAAAAATAAATAAATATGAACACTATGAAGTAGATGACAGCATGGCTTCACAATAACGACCATCAATCCACATGTAACAAAAGCAATACATCCTAGCCATTTCATCCGATGAACAAAGATAGAGGCATATAGGAAACTGTGTCTCGAGTGAATCCATCTTCCATTGCAGCAGATACTTTCATGATGACATGTACAAACAACAAACATGTCTAAAAGATGACTCTGACAATGTGGATGCATATTACCAGGTATTCCATCAATTTTGTTTCCTTCTTGGCCCGAACCTCTGCAATATCCCAGCACCCTTTCTCAGCCAGCTTCTTCAGTACACTGCAAATACAATATAATTCAGAGATCTATAAGATTAGTAAACATTATAGTAGAAATATTTTGCAATTTGCATTGAGCAAAACAAAAGTTACCTCTCTTTATACAAATAGTTAACATCTGGGAACTTTTCTGTAAGGTCATGTTGTTTTACCAACTCATTTGCCCTCTTTAGCATTTTTATATCCAGATACGTTTGGATGATCAAACATATCATTTCATTCCCCATGAAAACTGCCCACTTCTCTGCTGCCTCCAAGTGATTATTTTCAATCAGTTTTGTAAGAAAGGACTCATCATAACATTGAATAGAAAATCGTGTTATCAGGTTCACAGCGGTCACATAAGATTCTGATTCCATTAAGCATTGTACATACTGTTTGAGATGTTCTTTTGCTTTCACTAGATCTTCATCACCCAACTCTGAACCATACAATGCATCAGCCATATCTCTCAACTCGATATCATATGCCTCGAGAAGCTTTATCAGTATGCGTTCCTCATGGGGCACAATAGAAGCAACAATATCAAGAATAAGTCGCGCAGCAAGATGCTTTGCATCTAAGAAATCTTTCTGTACAGATTCCACAGATTTCAAATGCCTTAGAGAAGAGATCAACATATGGCTGAAGCCTTCAGCATGGGTTTTCCCCAGCAGTGGCACAATATACATGCATTGAACAACATACGTGAATGGGCCTGGCTGAGGATCATTATTTAATGCCCTTTTAACCTGCAGCTGAAGGATCTTGAACTTTGGGGTTGCTTTGTCAGTTCCTGATTTTTCAAAAAAGATTGTAAAACATCAGAGTATGGACAATTAATAAGTGCATAAGATCAAGGATGAAATTGATATCGAAAACAAATAAAATAAAATAATAAAGCAAGCTTGTAGCAAATTCATAGCAGAGAGTTGGTTATGCAAAAAGTTTGAAGACCCAAGGAATTCAAGAGCCTGCATTTTGCATTAACCGAATTTGAAAATCATATTTGATGATATTTACCTCAACCAAGGTTCCATACAAACTACTATGGATTTAACCTGTCGATATTACTATGTAGGTAACTTTATTTATTTTCCTATCACGTGTTTATTTCTGGGAAGATTGTGTGACAGCATTTTCATAGCATAATCAAGCAGAATTAGTTGCACCGAAGCTTACAGAAAGAAATATTTTAGCACACCAATCATGTAGATATTAAATTATAACAGTGCCACATAGATGATACTACCTCTTTCTTAATAACTGACAATTTTGACTTTCCCAATTAAACTTTGACAATTAATTGCCCTTAAATTGTTAGACCAAAGTGAATGAAAGTTTTGATTTAGGGCAAACCCCACTTTAGTAACATGGTATCATTTCTAGGTTTGTAAATATTCAACAAAAAATATGAGTATCAGTTATTATGAAACGGAAGGAGTAGTTTTCGAATAGCATGAAAAAGAACTAGGTATACCATATAGGTAGCAGTCCTTCAAAAGATACATAAAAGTAGCTGCAGAAACATGTGACAAGTCAGAAAATGAGTGTAAGCACAGGGAGCGCTCTTCATTGCATTGATTGAATTCAGAGTCTTCCTGAGTCTGTGTCTTTGAACAACCCATACTTCATAAAATCGTCCCAACCTGCGTATGAGAACATATATTCCACATTAAATCATAAATTGAACCTCTCCACCAAAACAAATAATCTGAGACAGCTCCATATCGTCATAAACGATGGGAAACTAACTATTTAGTTCTGCTCAGTGGAGGTTGCTGAGTTTGCGAATACAAAACTACGATTCTGCTAGAGATTTTATATACATCTATCAAGCTGACATTTCTTCTCACTCCAGGAATTCCTAACAAGCTGAAGTAGTATTTGTTTTCGCAAGATATAAAACATTAACACCATCAGATTATCCATTCTAGCACCTCAGACTATATATATGGCATATGCTAATGGAGACAACAATGCTACAGCAATACTTCCACAAAATCTCTGTAACACTAGTCTGAACGAACTAACAACAATTGATATTGTTTCCCCCACCCTCTCCGCCTCCAGAACATCAAAGATCAAGAACAAGATACAACACTTTGGACAGGCAAAAGGGAGATTGAAATGCTCACACATTTCCTCCATTCATCCCAAAACCGATCGCCAGAGGGGATTTTTTTTCTCTTTTTTTTTTGGTTTTTCTTTTCGAAAAAAAAAAATCCCCCACCCTAAATCAAGCTCTCACTACTGAGATTGGGGAGGCGAGGCTCCCGTCGCCGCAACTCGCCAACCACAGACAGAAGAAGCAACGACGAAAATGGAGATGAGACGAAACGAAGCAAGAAGACGAGCGCGATACCTGCCTTCCACACGGGGATTCCGGCCAACTCCTCCTCCTCCTCCTCGACTCTTGGTCTCTTGCTTCTAGGGTTCGCGGTCTTCTAGGAAGTGGGGGCTCGATACTTGGAAGCGCAAGAATGGAAAATTTTCGCGGACGAAAGACAGGGGTTTCGTTTCACGGACCACGACGGCTGCCGCAGGTGACCAGAAAACACCACTCGTCGGCGGCGGCGGCGGCGGCGGCGGCGGCGGCGGCGGCGGCCGCTGTACTCCTTCAGTTTTCGGCCTTCTCGGCCTTTTTTTTTGGGGGGCCTGCTTGACCTTTTTGGGCCTTTTTCGGGTACATGCAACAGGACCAGCTTCTTTTCTTCCGCCCTTCTTCTTCTTAAAAAAGAATATATTTAACCGTGAAATTTTCCCTAGTACTCCCTCCTTCCCATAAAAAAACCAATACTGGATGCGACACATTCTAATATATTCATATTCGTTTTTCTTTCGGAACGGAGAGAGTACCTTCTATAGATCGCTTTCCTTCTGTACCTCTGAATTTAAATTTGATCTTTATTGTTAGTTGACCATGAGTTGACTATTAAAATTTCTATCAAAAAGTCTATTTTACCCATTGGTATGAAAAAGCATATAGATTTGTGGAGCGTATTGTTGGATTTAAAAAATCTATTGTATGAGTTTATAGGTTTGTTATGCGGAATTTATTTATGACAGGTTTTATGTTTAGATGACATAAATTATTATTATTTATTTAAAATAATTGTTTGTGTAGATTTGTCTTATAAGACAAATACGTTGAAACTACTATCAACAAAAATATGCTACATGTACATTTTTTAATAATTAAAAAATAAATATTGATTTTTTTGTCATGCCTGAAATAAATTTTGTCGTAAATAATATCTCGCATGACAAACTCATAAATATAAAAGTTTCATACAGTAAATTTCTATACTCCAATAATATAAATAATTACATGTTTCTTCGTACTAAATGGCAAAATAGACTTTTTTATAAGAATTTAATGATCAACTAACAATCAACCAACGGAAAAGGTATGGAAGGGATCGAAGCAAAAAGTCTAGGGTATGCAAGAGAATGAACAAAACTCAGCAGCATAAAAGGACTTAGGCAACTTTTAAGGGGTATGTAGGTGTCAAGGGAGTTATTCCTTGGACAACGAGGAGTGGAGACCCCTCCCCAGGTGGGAAGATTCAACCAAGGGGTTTGTGGTGCAATACTTAGAAAAAGATTCAAGCAAGATCGGATCTGTGGGGCCCAAGCTCCCCGCCATGCAAAAGACACATGAATTATACAGGTTCAGGCTACCCGGAGGTGTAATACCCTACTCATGTGTTGGTTTTGTTGTCTTCCCTAGATCAGCTGCTTACAAAGGAGGCTTTTTCAGGCTGCAAAATGAATTATACCGATCTAAAGAGTCCAACCCTCCATCTGTAGCTTGTCCCCTTCATTTTATAGTCCAAGTAGGGGCTCACATTATTACAAATATACTCCTTGTCTTGTCTTATCAGCTATCTTGTCGTTGTCGGCTGGTTTCCTAACACATCTTCAAGAAAACCCTATTGAGATTTGAAATCTGCATTACCCCGTGTACCCGGGCTTCTGTCCGAAACAGCTGGGTCGCGCCAGCTATCCCACCACATGGCGAGTGGTGGGCTTGGTGGAACCCGGGCTGTCTGAAACAATGCCACAGCCTCGCTTCTGCCCGTTTGGCTTAATCAGGTGGCGCAGGGCATGTTCGACACGCATCCAAGGTGCCACCGGCGCCAATGACTCAACGCTGGTGTCTTGTCTACATCCTTTCAACTCCATGCTGGCTGGGGCTCCCCATAAATCTGTTTCATTTATGGCGGAGAGGACCGCTTCACAATAGCCCGTGGAGCATGTCCATCTCCCCAGCTGGTCGTGAGGTCGCACCTGCGTGCTTTTTGTGATGATAGTTCATCTATTCTTAGGCATGCTTCTCGAAAATGTCTTTGATGAGTCGATAATGTAGTTATTTTACATGTTTCGACGCTCTTTTTTGCAGAAGAATGCGGAAACTATAGGGACTAGGGCGTGCCTGGATCCCAAGGCTAGGAATGGACCGAGGCAGACCTTGAGCTACATACTTATCCCGTAAACAATTGAAGGTGGGCCCGGGACCCACCAAAGTGGGACCCCTAGCCGCATCAGTCTAGGTGTGGCTTTTTATTTTTAAGGATGGTTTAAGCATGTCATTTATTTTATTTATAATTGTTCTGTCGGGGAAATGGGTACCCTGGTTGCCATTTTACCGACAGTAGGGAATTTACTTTTCTTTCTTTCTTTTTCCCTCTTCCTGTTGTTTTTTGAAGGGGGAAAAACAGAGAGCAAATCTCATTGTGTAAGTGTTCTTGCAGGAATGGTGGTGCTTGTTAGCTTGTAGCCATGCGCATCCCTCCTATCATCATCCAGGAAGATTGTTTTAAGATCCACGAACAAAAGAGATTTTGTAATCAATTAATATTATGCTAAGCTCTACTCACTTTGTGCCACGAAAGACAAATCTAAGACTGGATGTGAGATATTCTATTACAACAAATTTGGAAGTACAACGAATTTAGATAAATTCGTTGTACTAGGATATGTCACATCCAGTTCTAGATTTGTTTTTCTTTGAGACGGAGGAAGTACTTCCGTAAGAATAGGGGATATCATATAACCTCTAGGGACCAATAAGGGTCACAAAATCCACTTCAAAATAGCACTCACATGTCCCGTGATGAACGGCTTTAGATTTGGGGAGTTTTATATTATAATAAGCAACCGGTGGGAATTCAACCAATGAGAATCTAGAGAAGTTTGAAAAACCGATTTTAGTTTACTTATTGGATTTTGCACTACAGCCTGTTAGAATATGTAAGAAAAACTGGATTGTTTGGGGGGACTTGTCTATTCTGTGAGAAGTCGTAGTTATCAAAGCTCCCCCAAATGTTTCTGAAACATAAGCCATAATTCATGTGTAGTTGTGTACAAAGCCAATGGCTGCAGTTGTACCACCAGCACACGAGGGCATGTTGAATGTGTTTGGGGGAATATTATCCCAATCATCTGAAGCATACATTTTAATATTAACCGTTCGTTCATCTTATCCCATTTCATCCCAACCATCCATTCGTCTTCTTTTTTTATTCCCGCCCTTAATAATCCATATAAGTTCCAAAACATCCTCTGAGATAAAATAAAATGAAGAGTGAATTCCACTTTGGACCAGTTTTTATTACCTTGTTTGTATATTGGACCAGGTATAAGCAATTTTTTTTTTACTTAGGGCTAGATTTTGTGACCAAATTTTGCATTTTGGACTATTGGATCCACAAGTCAGTGGCCAACGTCATCTTCTTCCTCAGCAGTCTTCTAGGCTGAGCTATATCCAGCGATGTCTCTAGTGAGCCTCTTAATTCTTCACACAGACAAAGTTCCTCTTTCCCAATCTCCATTCACCTCGAACCACACTCTGCTACTTGACGAGTCTGAGCGCAGATGCTCCAAACCTGCCAGCAATTTGAAAGGTGTGCTTGGTGAGTTCGATGTCAGGAGCATGCATGGAGAAAGAGACGGGGTTCGAGGTTGAGGTGATAGAGAATGAACAGAGATGGAGCTCGAGTTCTACGTGGTGGAGTTGGACTGTTGGAGCTCGAGCTCAAGCAACAGAGGGGGTAGAGCTCGAGCATTGAGGCCAAAAAAAGAGTTGGAGCTCGAGTTGGGAACAATGGAGGATGCAAAGCTTGATATCGGGGAGGATGAAGATCGAAACCTGCAAGACCAGTTAGTGAGTGTGCAGATCATGGAGATTTTCACCTTTCTCATTATTCTTTCTTGCCAAGTATCAGCGAGAAGAGCTCCGTATGGGCATGGCAAATGTTGAGCTCGATCTGCCTTGCTCAGATTCAGTGGTTCACAGTGGTTCTTGGAGGAGAGAGCAGCAAGAGAGAGAAGCTAGAGAAGAAGAGCGGGTTGAAAGTGAAATATGTTGCAAAGATATTTGGCCCAAATTGAAAATGGTTAGTTAATTCTAGTCCAAGTTGCAACTTTGGTAAAAAGATATGGTCCAATATGCAATTCACTCTAAAATGAAAATAGTCACAGAATTTCATGACCGCCTGATCGTTGTTTCCTTACAAGTTGTATTGTTTCCAGCCGTTACCATTTTAGCTATATATAAAATTTGATTTTTCTAATTTATTTCAACGTCATATTGATATTGAAACTAAACTGTTTAGGTGATAAATATAGTCAATTATAGATCGACTGAGCGTCAAGTGCTACCGTCAAGTGCTACCGATTCTGACCGTTTCCATAATTATGAGAGCAGATGGTGTATATTGAGAAGCTGCATGCTCATCGACACAGCCTTGTGTTATCGTAATTTATTCTATGGCGATTGATAACGCTCTGGAGCTATGGATTTTGTTTTAATTTGTAACTGGAAAAAAAATTTCTATCTTTTCCAGCCCAGACAACGAGCGAAATCAAGTCTCCCGTAAACATACTTGTATCCTAATTTTTTTAATCAGAACCCCGTACTGTACTCGATTGTCATTGGAGAGTTTGATTCTGCTATAGCATACTGCACACTGTAAACTGAAGTGTTTTTAAAGTTTAAAATGAATTTCAAAGTTTGATTTTAAAAGAAATCAAAACAATATTTTAATTGTCCTCTTTTTTTTGCGGGGATTTTAATTGTCCTCTTTAGCGATCATGAAAAGAGAACCAAAACAAAAGATGAAAAACACTATAATATGAATATTCGCCATGCAGGATGCCTAACACAAGGAGCCAGGACCCCTTAGTTGGCGCCAACATGCTAACACAGGGGTTACGATCTTGATTGGCAAGTGAAACCCGAGCCCCATCAAGGCATCAATTTTCGCTAATTTTGACGCATTTCATATAAATTGGGACAAATTTCGAACAAGATGCGCATCTAGAACCATCTCAAGATGATCAAAATTCATGAAATTGGATCGAAATTCATTGAGATTGTGAACCCTACTTTAACATCAGCTGGTACGTAGGAGGAACTCAAACTTTCCATCACCTTTTGTACTATTCTCTTTTTTTTCTTATCATAATTCTGAAATGTACTTGCAGTTTTGATTGAAATGGAAAGGAACTCTATCCAGTAGTAGCATAGTGTAGCATTTCATGTCCAATGGAGACTGACAAATCATCAAATCTGCCGGAAAGAAAGAAAGAAAGAAAGAAAGAAAGAAAGAGAAGGCGAGCTACAAAAGGTGATCTTAAGCATTGAAGCATCACCAAGAATTTCAACAGAATAACAGCAGCATATGGGTAGGCTAGGGAAAGAAGAAAAGAATAGACCAAGGAAAGGAAAGAAGACAGCAGAAGAAGCATCTCAAAGCTTTTGATCTTATATCAATGTTTGAGTGGTATCCTAGTCACAAACTCACAATGCCTTTAGTGATGGTGTGGTATATCTTGCCAGCTCCGCTAAATATATAAGCATTGATAGTCGGCTATAACTTTTCAATAAATGATATAGAGTAAAAAGCTAGTACACAAGACAGAAATGTAATTTCCTTGTCTATCGTACTTTTCACATCAAAATATTTGGGCTCTGTTCGTAATAAAAACAAACAAAACGTTTCTCATGTAAAATTATGTTGATTTGCACTCACATGCCATGACAGTGGAGGGTGACATAGTGATGCTCGAATATAGTGGAGGGAGTACTATAAATGAAATTAGCACACTTATGTTCTCAAATAGATGTCGTTTTATCATATTAGTTTTGTCGTCAAATATATGTCATTTTAAGTCTTCTATGCATTTTTCGGCATTATTCCTAATGAATCTAGTTAGCGCATAATTAAGCTCATGGCTTTGTACGTAACAAACTGAGGCAAAAGAAACATTGTGCCAACCTAGGTGGTTGGAGCTTGATGATGCTTAATTAGGGGCAAAGTGTCCATGACAGGCTAACTATTGAAGAAGAGGTTTTTTACTGTACTTGAGGTTGTGCAGTACCAAATCCTGACCGTTGATCTGGCATCATCCAACGGTTAGAAATCATCCGTACCTCATGGTACTGCACCTCCTCATTGAAGTGGTACTATGGGTGGAAGGGTATTTCTGTCCTTTACTGTTTCACGAGAGAAAGAAAAAACGTCGGGAGAGCACAGCAGCGGCGTGGCGGCTGGCTCGAGGGGGACGGCGGCAGGCGCCTGGACGCGTGACGGCGGCGGCGGGCTGGACGGCGGCTGGATGCGCGGCGGCTGGAGGGGGCTAGACGCGGCGGGCTTGAGGGGGATGATGGCGAGCGGACGGACGCGCGGCGGCGGTGGCGGGACGCGCGGCGGCTGGAGGGGGCTGGACGCGGCGGGCTCGAGGGGGACGGCGGTGGGCGGACGGACACGCGGCGGCAGGTGGCTGGATGCATGACGCCGGCGCCCAGTTGGATGCACGACGGCAGCGGCAGCCTCGATTGGCAACAACGACGGCCAGCTGGATGAGGGACGGCGACGACGGCGATGACGGTGGCGGGTTGGATGGGCGACGGCGGCGGCAGCCTCGATTGGCGACGACGACGGCCGGCTAGATGGGGGACGGCGATGATGACGGCGGGCTAGATGGGTGACGGCAGCGGCAGGCGGCCAGCTGGATGCACGACGGTGGCGGCGGCCTCAATTGGCGACGATGACGACGGGCTGGATGGGCGACGGCGGCGACCGGCGGCCGGCTGGATGCATGACGGCGACGATGGCGACGACGACGGCAGGCTGGATGGGCGACGGCGGTGGCCGGCTGGATGCACGGCGGCGGCGGCAGCCTCTATTGGCGACGACGACGGCGGGCTGGATGGGCACGGACGAAGAGATGTTTTTTTTGTCCGATTATACCCTTGCTAAATCAACGGTTAGATTAGATTGGTACCTCATGGTACCTCGTATCTCATGGTAGCTTCTCAAGGATGGGAAAAATGCTCATTGAAGAAAGAATTAACACTATAATGCTAAATAGAAGAGAGAAAGTTATGGAACCATAGACATCCTTATTGGTTTTCATAGATGCTTTACTTCTAAAAGCCTCGGGGAGGCCATGAACTGCCTTAGACTGCTCTAATACCTCTCTCTAATTTCACATTTAACACTTTCATTAATAATATGTAGTACGGGCTAAGGTCGCTCTACCCCTCACATACAATTCTGATCCGCTCCCATCTCTACTCCACTCCATTTCAGATCTGATGGTGTTTTTGGTTCGACTCGTGCTACTTTGGATGAGGACTTATGAATCTACGGCCTACCAAACAACCATGAAATACTCCCTTTGTTTCATATTCTACCAAATAGCCTTGAAAGTTAAAAGAAGTTTGACTAAATTTATTAAAAAAATCTTAGCCATATGTACAACACCCAACAAACATAGTATCAAATGTTAGTCTTTAATGAAACTAATTTGATATTATAAATGTTACTATATTCTTATATAAACTTAGTAATACTTAAAAATGATTAATCTTTACTATTAAAAAATCGAAGATGTTTTTGCTGGAATTTTGGTACGTCATCCATGTTTGTGTTGGTTGTATGTCACCCGTATCCAATTCGTCGTGAGTAAAATAACTATTACACACTCCCTCCTGGTCCAACCCAACCGTCCCACACCATCCCTCTGGAATTAAATTTGAAAATATACCTCTTTTTTTCAATATTTTTCAATATTTTGTGTTTATATACATGAATGGAAAACATTTGCACAAATACACCTCCGCACAACGGGGACGCGGGACCGAGGCGGTGCCGCACTTCCATTCCGCGGGACCGGCGGTCGCGCAGGAGGCCGTGTGGCACCGCCTCGCTCCCGCAGCCTAGGAGAGCAGCAGCGTGGTGGAGGGTGGTCCCGCGTGACGGCGTGGCGCGACCAGCACGGTCCCGCGCCATGGCTCCGCGCGACCGGCTCAGGACCGCGTGCGATCGCCCTCCACCACACTGCCGCACGCTGCCGCTCTCTTGGGCTGCGGGAGCAAGCCGCACGGCCGTGCTGCGCGACCGCCGGTCCCACGGAATGGAAGAGCGGCACCACCTCGGTCCCGCGTCCCCGTTGTGCGGATGAGGTATATTTGTGCAAATGTTTTCCATGCATATATATAAACGCAAAAAAATAAAAAAAAATGCATATTTTCAAATTTAATTCATCCCTCTGCCCCATCCCTCGTGCCCCCCCTAGGTGTTTTTTTCTCTTCCTTCTTTTCGTTTTTCCTCCTTTTCTTTTCTCTCCATCATCTTGATCTTCTCCCACTCCTTCCAATCTCCTCTCTTTTCTCCTCATTTTCTCTCTTTTTCCTTTTTTTCTCTTCCAGATTTCTCTTCTAATAAATATAAGAAATTATCATTGTTTAAGGTGTATATGTGGCAAGTTTGTTACTTTGTAAATGCATTTAATCTATAGTTAAAAAATATCACTAATTGAATAATCAAAATTTCAATCTTTGATCGATGAGGTATAGCAAAATACAAGTGTGCCAATTTATGGAATAACCACCCGATCAATTTATAAGGCTATGGAAAGATGTATATAAGAGATTATTCATGTGATGATGTATGAAACAAATGCAACAATCGTGTTCAATGCTATATACGATTTCCGACTTTGTTTTACCATTGTTTTTTTTGTCTTGTTTTAGTTTGTCGTTTAATTTAGCAAGGATTTGATCAAACATGAAAATCGTATTGTAATACACATGCATTTTTTTTGCTAGTTAGAAAAAAGAAAATCAAGACAACTGAGCGAGTATCTAACAATTGACAAAAGTATCAAAATTGCTTTTTACAAAGAAAATTTCCAACTGTCAATAATGCATCGACGAGTGATACTTTTCTTCATGGCTGCATCACAACACTCTCCTTTCTCTCCTTCCTTTCCCCTTTTGTCGCCCTCCACCCTCTCAAATCAAAGCAAAAAAAACACAAGAGCATTTCCCATCTCTCCCACTCCTTCCGCCATGGCCGACTACCACCGCCCCTACCGGAGCGACCTCGACCTCCGCCCACCGCCGCCGCCGCCGTCCTCCGCCTCCTTCCCGCACTCCAACGGCTACTACCTCCCCTCCTCCTCCTCCTCCTCCCCCACCGCCAACGGCTACTTCTCCTCCAAGGGCACCGGCGGCTTTGCGGCCAACGGCGACCGGCGGATCGAGATCTACACCACGGCGCCGCCCCCGCCGCTGCCCCCTCCGCCGCGCCTCGCGCTCCCGCCGCCGCCCGGTAGGCGGGACGGCTACCTGGGAGGTGGCGGAGCGGGGGGTGGCGGTGGAGGAGGCGGAAGCGGTGGCATGTGGTGCTTCAGCGACCCGGAGATGAAGCGGCGGCGGCGGGTGGCGAGCTACAAGGCGTACTCGGTGGAGGGCAAGATGAAGGCGTCGCTGCGGAGGGGGCTCCGCTGGTTCAAGGGCAAGTGCTCCGAGATCTTCCACGGATGGTAAAAACCCTCTGTGATCCGCTCTCCTCACGCCATGGCTGATGATGGCTCCTCCTCCACTTCTCGGAATGAAAGGCTCCCTTGGAACATTTGCAAGTTAGATTTATATATTTTTTTTCCCACCGGAAGGAAGGTAATGATCCTGATATCTCTTCTACGACTGCTACTACTGCTACTACTTCGATGAAATTTGAGATTGCGAGTGTATATTGATGAGCTAATGGAGGCTGGGAGGCGTTTGCGAATGCTCCGTTTGATGCGTGCGCGGTAGGCGAACTTGAGGAATAATATGCATTTTGCGGCGGCGATAGCTAGTTGTGTTGCTTATCTTTTGTTACTGATCAGATGATTTAGTAGTAGAGTTGTGTGGGTGGATGTATCTTTTGTTGATCGATAAAAAAATTTTCTCCTGCTGTTTTGGAGGTCTCAACCCGAGTTGGTATTTGGCTATTTGCTACCACAGTTTGTTTGTTGTTACTTCTACTGAATTGAAGATGGTGTAATATTCGCCAATACTTGACACTTGATAGATGTAGAAATGGGTGAGATGATCATCTTTGCTCATCAGTTTTATTTGTTTAATATTCACCAATATTTCTGGTTAACTGTGTGGTACTGGTGTTCGTTTGAGTTTGATCTGGAACAATGAGTACAAAGGTTGATAAGTTGATCAAAGCAAGTACCACCTATGAACATTGATGAGCTTCCATCTGAAATATAAAAAAATATTGGTCACCTCGACAGCCTAGTTTCAAACTCTTCCTGGACATATGACAACAAGCTAACCTTGTTTTTTAGCAGCTTCTTAGAACATGGTAATTTTTTTTCTTGCTCATTTTATCATTTCTATGGTAAAGTATACAGAAAAGAAGCGGTAGTTAGGATGACATGGCGTCTAACTCTTCCTTTGTTCACCGTGTTTGGTATGATGTGATTTTGTTCACCAAACTTTCCTCGCTGTCTATGTTAGACCAGCATTAAGCTAGTGATTTGTAGCTTTAAACTTTCTTTTTGAACACGTACACGTCAACCAACTAACAATATATTTTAGTAACAGCTAAACATATTAAGATATTTTTATTGTTCCTTATAATGACCCCTATGTTTTATTCCAAAATTTCCCTTAGCTTCATGCATATTATATCGGCATAATCAATTCAGTGATTTTGTAAATTTGTGGAGATGTCGATGTCTCATTACACACCTTTAGTCCATATCATATTAACAATTTAACATACTTAAGCCAATGATTAACAGAATTGCTGGGCACCTTCACTGTCGACATGAATGATCATATAATTCTCTTGAGGTCTTAATGATATTTTGGCACAGACATTGATTTTGATAGGTGATACATTGTAATTATTAACTGAATCCGTGGTAATACTTAACAAAACATGGCAGTAAAATATTTTCAGCTCAGATATCAATGAGTTCTGTTATTGGGCATCATTCAGATCGACCAGTGAATTTTGTTCATCATAATGTTTTATGTCAAAACCCTTGTTACACGTACTTAGAGCACCAAAGAACTATGTGGTGTTGTGACTATCAGACAAAAGTGTTCGTCATTGATCTGTAGAGGAGCCAAACATATGAAATGGTCCTACATTAGTGATCTGTAGAGGGGATCCAACATGACCCTACATTAGTGATCTGTATGGGGACCCAAACATGACCATACATTAATGCTGGTGTTTAAAAGAAGACTGTACTGATTGAGCATTTGAGCTGTTGCCAGGGAAGGTATCAGCCACTCACCCTTCTTTTAGTTCATCCTATGTGTTGCTGTGTTATTCTGTTTTCTAGTCCCTACTTTGGTACTATACACTCTGTAATCTACTACTACTCTATGATTAGTACTAGTATCTCCTTTTGAGTGAACTATTGCTTTCACTTGACTGGTTCAGAGAGCTACAGTAGTAGCTTCTCAGTGACTGCAAGAACTGAATTAATGAAAAAAATGGTAGTACGATGCTGATGCATTGTGTGGTCACCAGGAAGCTAAATGCTGCCTTGCTGTGCTTACCTGTGGGAGTAATGTCGGTCAGGGGAGGCTCTTCAACACACTTGTCCTCTACTTGATGCTGATTGTGGAATCTTTGACTGCTTGGTGCTGGTGATCTCTGGGAGAGAAATGAAGGACCCTGACATTGCCCACGTGGTTTATTTTATGAAGTTCATGTGCATAGTGAAAACATGTTGATTTTTTTAATTAAATTGTTTGTAAAAATTTAGCTTTTACCACTAATTTTCATGCAACTTTCTGGATAAACTTAGGCCTGGTTTAGTTCACAAATTTTTTTCCCAAAAACATCACATTGAATCTTTGGACACATGCATGGAGCATTAAATATAGATAAAAACAAAAACTAATTGCACAGTTTGTATGGAAATCGCATGACGAATCTTTTGAGCCTAAATAGTCTATGATTAGCCATAAATACTATAGTAACCCACATATGCTAATGGCGGCTTAATTAGGCTCAAAAGATATGTCTCGTGGTTTCTAGGCGAGTTATGAAATTAGTTTTTTCATTCATGTCCGAAAACCCCTTCCGACATCCGGTCAAACATCCGATGTAACATCAGAAATTTTATTTTCGCGAACTAAATAGGCTTACGGAAACAAAATTTTGAAACGCCCAACCAAAATATGTGAAAACATGTTGATGTTTGAACTGATGTACCCACAGAAGTAGAACAGCATGTTTTGGTGTCCCTACGTAGTACTAGTACCACTAGATGCTCCAGCTTTTCTCTGTTGGAAAACGTTCAATTTAGGTCCCTCGACTACAGCCTTTGTTAGATTCGTGTCCCTAAACTCGTAAAACTAGATATGGAGGATCTCTAACTATTAAAACCGGGTTTAGTTTATGTGACATGTTTAACCTGGTTTTTATTTGACGTGCCATTTACATGGAATTATTGTTAACAAACACTCCCTCCATCCTAAAATGTTTGACGCTGTTGACTTTTTTAAAAATGTTTGACCGTTCGTCTTATTAAAAAAATTTAAGTAATTATTAATTTTTTTCCTATTATTTGATTTATTGTTAAATATACTTTTATATATACATATAGTTTTACACATTTTACAAAAGTTTTTGAATAAGATAAACGGTCAAACATGTTAAAGAAAAGTCAACGGCGTCCAACATTTAGGGAAGGAGGGAGTATAAAACTAAAATACGTGGGGCCCACTAACATGTGGGCCCATCTCTCTTTCTCCCTTTTGACCCCTTCATCTTTGTCTTCAACTGCCGCCGTCGTCAAAACTTGCCCGCTTGTTGGCACCCTCCTTATGTTGATGTTGATGCTGATGTTGAGTTGCCGACATAGCGGGACCTAACATACCTGGTGTAGCTGCCGCCATGCCCAAGGGAAGGGGTCTATTGGTTTCCCACGACCACCACCGTGGGCCTTGAGGACAGGGAGGATACCAAGCCACTGTCGTCGTCTCGATGATGGTAGTTCCACCCCAAGTCGCCCTCGATGATGATGGTGTGCTGGAGATGGCGAAAGCTATCGATCCGGCGAAGGCTACAAAGGTGTCGACGACAACGGGGGTGGTGTAGAGGAGCTTGGCCACGACCTTGGCATGTGTGGTGCTTGAGGTCGAGGAGGGTCTCCTGGAAGGTGCTATGGAATGCGGACCTCGTCGAGGGCTTCCTAGACGTCGTCGAAGATGAGGTTGAGTCACCGCTAACTCCTACCCAAGCCGCCATTGACCATCTCTTCTAGCGGCAATACGGACGTCGCTTTCTAGATAAGAAGGCCTAGGGCGCTAGCTCAACCTCCGTTGCTTTCGGCAGGGCCGGGGAGCCCTTCTGTGTGTGAACATCGATCGTCAAGGGCTCCACCTCTCAGCCCACTATCGATGGGGATGCATCGTGTCCACCTTATCCCTGGGCGGTCACCATCCCTTTCCTCCTCCTCGTCAGCCTGTACATGTGGATGCCAAGGTTGTGACCTGCGTTTTGTACACTATGTCCTTCCACTCGACGTAACCGACGTCATGGTGCAGGCCGGTGGTGAATGGCGGCAGCGCAGGATGGATGGCCAGGATGGAGTCGTCGCTATTGTAGCTCCGGTGGCTGGGTGGTGGGCCTCGAGAGGGGCGAGTGGCGCAACGACCATCATCGAACTCCTCTACATAGGAAGAAGGTCTCTGGTTGTGCTGCACACCTCCGCCGTGCATCCACAGATCCTAATTGGCATGACGCCCTATGGCTATAGATGGCCTAAGGCCTGGGCTCGACGGCCCGTCCCAGGCACAACATGACCCAACTGGTGTCGAGCCCGTGTTGGCCCGGGTCGATCGTTGGGATGTGCCTAGACCTCTGCCTCGTGGACCGGCTTGGCATGGCGCAATCCAATGATTAGGGAGGCAAAATAGATGAGGGAGGCAAAATAGACTTATTTCAAGGAGAAGCACGATGGGCTTTCATGCCTTTGGCTCAGCCTTGCCCGACCTGACCATTGGGCCATGCATGGACCTCTGCCTCGACATGGTGGGCCGCCTCGGTCAAATGATTAGGGAGGCAAATAGATGAGGGAGGCCAAATAGACTTATTCGAAGGAGGAGCACGGCCCGAGTCTTATTGGGTCGTGCCTAGGCCGTTGGTGCAGTCCATGAGCGGGCATGGCACGACCCGGCATGTAGGTCGGGTCGTGCCGGCCCGACTGATCTTGGGCCTAGGCCAGGTCGTGCTCAGACTGAGCTAGCTGGCGGCTCATTTGGCCATCTATACATGCGACAGGAGAGTGAGGAATAAGGAATATAGGAAAGATGGATCCCACCGACATACGGTCTCCACATATTTCTTTTATTTTATCTTCGCTTACTGGGATTACACGTCAGCTAAAACCACCCTAGGAAGCTGCCGAAGGACTTTACAACGGTTTTTTAGATAGTTGGGGAACGCTATATACCTGATTTTGTGAATAAGGGACACCGATGAAACTCGACCCGTAGTTGAGGGAAATAAAGTGGACTTTTGGGCTACGGTGCCAGACAATAATAATTTTGGGCTCTCTACGAGCTTTGTGTTTGTTCTGTCCAGCATCGGCTCCATCTGGGAATCGTTGTCGAGCCCTATTCAACGACTGGGTCTCCAAGAGAGAAAATGAAGCATTTCTTATGGTTTTGTTATACGTTTGTCGATAATTATTTCATTAAAATCACACATATGTTGGTGTAATTAAAATATACTCCAGCATGCAACTGTAACTAGCATGTAGTAAATAGTAGAATATAAGTCCCATGTAAATACAGAAACATTTCTATTGCGTAACTCGGTTCTTTTATTTGTATGGGACTATATACTACCTACATTGTAATAGTTATATTATTATTATTATTATTATTATTATTATTATTATTAGTAGTAGTAGTAGTAGTAGTAGTAGTTACATTCGTATGATTTTAATGAAATGAAAATTGTTGATAAATTTATAGACAGTCCCAAGTATCCTCTCAAAAAAGAAAAAGGTGAACATCAACTATTTTGTTTCTTTCGATCCTGCTGTAAAAAAAGGGTCTTCTCCCATCAAGCCGCAGATTGTAGTAGTTATCCTTTTCCACTGCCATTTTAGGTAAAAGCTGTTAAAAAGGTTACAAAAATATCATTAGACTATATATTTCTCTTTGGTCATTTTTTTAAGATCGTAAAGGGCTTTCCCATCTCAAAAGCTAGCTAATGAGAGGTGAGGGGCTTTCTCATTTATATATTAAGTTATTTCTCCTTCCACAACCAATATGGAACTATTCAACAATCTCCTCTTCACATATTGGTGTCTCTCAGCCGTTCACCGCCCTTTCACCGTATCCCAACAGTCCCTCAAGTATACAATCCCCGCAGGTGCCCACGGTCCATCAGGTCTTTACACACTTTGTCCATCGGGTCAGAGATGTTGAACTAGTGAGGCTCTAATACCAATTGTAAAATCGTAAAGAGCATTTCTCAATAGGTGAGGGGCCCGCCACTTATATATTAGTTCCTTTGTCCTTCCACAACCAATGTGGGATTATTCAATAAATTTTAATTTATTAAATTAAATGATGCTAACTTTTTATTCATTAATGGGGAGGGATTATTTTTAAAATATATGATTATTTTGTTTTTCTTAGCATAAGGGTTTCAATTGCTTCTCTAATATATTATTTATGTGATATTAAAGTATAATTATACGAAAGTACTTTTGATGACGAATCCCTTTGCCTGGCAGGGCGGCTGCTTCCTCAGAAAAAGAGAATAACATTGATTTTGCTTCACATATGATTGAGATGTCACACCATGTTGAATTCTACATGAATTCCTCAAAACATGTGTTTGGATGTACTGCAGGAAAACACAGGAAATTAGAATTATATGTTGACATGTTAGAGAGAAAATAGAAAGAGAAAGAGAAAGAGAGAGGATGCATTGGAAGTCCCAAAGGAATTTGAAAAATGAGGTTAGACATCATGCTAAAATTCCTCAAAATGTGAAGGAACTTTCCTTTTATACGTTTTTCCTTTGAAGTAATCCTACACACCAAATGACTTATATAGATATTTTGTCATTGATTGGATTCATCTAGATTTCCTTTAATGAAAATCCCTTCAACCTAAAGGAGTCCTTACCGTTGAAAGAGCACTGTGTGTGTGCATAAATGTAGGTGGTTGGTGGAGTTGCGGGGTGGATTAGGGGTGAAAATTGGATGGGTATTTCCGACCACCCACCTTACCCGAGGCTTGCGGGAAGAATATGAGATAGAAAATAGGATACTCGGTACTATCCAAGTTTGAACCCGAATCTGTAAAAAAAAAATTGGGTTAAAATAGGAGAGGAGTTGTATCCACTCGTATGTCCCATATTATAATATATATATGAAAATCTAATATAAATTCACCTACAAACATGATAAAAGATTGATTAATCACTATTTTACGAGTTCACATATAATATGTATATTTCTTTTCCTTGATGTATCGAGTTGGGGGTGGATTAGGGGTGAAAATTGGATGGGTATTTCCGACCACCCACCTTACCCGAGGCTTGCGGGAAGAATATGAAATAGTAAATAGGATACTCGGTACTATCCGAGTTCGAACCCGATTCCGTAAAAAAAAGGGTTAAAATAGGAGAAGAGTTGTATCCACTTGTATGTCCCATATTATAAAATATATATGAAAATCTATTATAAATTCACCTAAAACATGATAAAAGATTGATTAATCACTATTTTACGAGTTCACATATAATATGTATATTTATTTTCCTTGATGTATCTTTTTTAACATTTTAATTGCATCACTATATTTAATATCAATGAATTAGAGATACAAATAGATATCTGTTCCCGAATCCAATTTAGAGGAAATAATATAGGATAATAGCTGGGTGAGTGATATGTTATCCAACATTACTCATACCTAGTTTCGAATTTAAAGAAAAATATGGGTTATGATGCGGAAATGCCATGATCTGACCGTATCCATCTGATTTCACCCCTAGGGTGGATAAGTGAACCACGACTCTAGATCTAGCTACCACCACCACAAACTCGATGCTTATTTGATATACATGTATTTAAAAGAAATGATACTTCAAGGTGATTCACACAAAGTTATACGATTAATTAACAATGATACTATGATGTTTAACTGGTATGCCTATGACTTGTTTGGAACAAAAACACATTATTTTCACGTGAAAACAGTTCATAATGTTCAAACATGCCAAAATTAAATGCTAACTACTCTGTTGACAGTACTACCTTCAAGCATTTTCAGGACAGACGTAGCTAGGGTGTGGTAGTTGGAGGAGCAGTTATATAGCCCTTGGATAAAGGCATAAAGCAAAAGGAAGCCTAGTTTTCTATCAAACGTGTACTAGCAACTACAACCAGCAACGCCATGGATTGTTAGTTGAGAGTCTTCCATATATATCATGTCAGTTATCCCCAGCTCCTAGGTTTTTTCTCCAGCTATGATCAATGATTCAAACGAGTACACTTTAAATTTGTCCGATCCATAGGTCTGAATATTCCATCTGCAACTTTTGGACAATCTGGACCATTCACCTAACCTGGTGCAGTAGTTCTTGCATGCTTGCGAGTACAATATATATAAACATCAAATATTATTGGAACTTAGAAATTAAGTCGACTTTTGTGTCTTGACTATCATTGAGCAGGTAATCTGAATGGGCATCCAAACATCACCATACAGGCATTTCTAGTAAGTTTTTGGACTTCTTTTTGATGAAATTTTTGGAGGATGAGATAGTTCAGGGTTTATCATTCCATTCAAGATGGTCATCGAGTTTGGTATATTTAATTTGTTATAATTAATGGCTACTTCATTTGTGAGGTCATCGACTAAGATCTAGAAAACTAAGGCGTGTCTATCGAGTTGTTGATGATCAAATTAGCGATGCCGACTCATAGCTAGGTCGCCGACTTGTTCAGTGGCGTTAGTTTGTCAAGGAACAAAGACATTCTCTCTTGATTGATACTCATTCATATGCTTTTATATGTGCCGTAGTTTATCAGCGTTGTAGTCGTGCTCATCTTTCTTGTGCGTTTTAAGATGTGGAGCACTTTTTTGATAGATTTTCTCAATTATATTTGTAATCTCTTCTATTTTAATATAATCTAACCTGTTTTTGCTTTGTTTTTTTTCATGAAGGAAAGGAACTAGCTAATCTAGTGCAGTCGCTTCCTGTTGATTCGCATTTACTTTCTGAACCCAAGCAAAAACGTAACCAATGATATCATATCTTCATATTATAGAATTAAGCTGCCAGATACTAGTACTTTTAACAACTAATGATAAATTAAATTCACGTCATGAGTTCCTTCTTTTTCTTCCATGGGCCAAATGGCTAGAAACTGCATTGACAATTATTTTGCTTATCACTCAGCAGTACATAAGTACACTGTACTGAAAGAAAAGAAAGAAATTAAAGAAAGACAGAAAGGACGAAGGGGAAAAGTTATCTAATCATTCATAACTTCTCAAATACACCATCCATAATGTTGAATTGCAAATCCATCACAGAGAATATGGATAATTGACACTTTTTCCACTCTTCTGTACCCCATAAAATTCTCAGCTAGCCATTAGGGAGGTTTTGTGCCTCCTTCACAGGATTTTGTTAGGTGCTTGATTTTTCCTTGAAGGACAATGCAACCAGAAACTCCTATGACTGAACAATCTGCCACTCATTTGCCTCTTCCAACCAACTCATGTATATATTGTTGAAGTGTCACTAGGAGAGGGAAAAAAAGATAAAAAGGAAAATTACAAATAAAGTTGATGAACAGGAAATATGGGACAGTCAAATTCCTGATGCCCTTTGCTCCAACCAAAAGATGAGAACAACCATTCTGACATGACCGATATAGGGGCATACCTGAACCTGATGTTCAGTATTTATAATGTCCTTTTGGGAATTATGTGATGGTTGCACCTCTTTCCAGCTCTCTCTTGGCTTAGAATCCAAGAAAAAGATAAGTTTATCAGCAATTCAGCATTACTTACTGACATATATATGAATCACCACCAACTACCCTTGTTCAGTAAGCATTGGTATGATTCAGTTGGGATAGTTGCCTAGTAGGTTGCATTTCATTCCTTTCCTTTTCTGACTCCCATTTTTCTTGTTCTTGGTTGGCCATGAATTCTAACTGCCCAAATCTTGCTTAGCTGTAGGCTACAATGCCAAAAGGAGAAAAGATGGCCTAATCTTTTTGTTTAGTGACAGGAAAAAAATGCATTTATTTCTTCGGAACAATTAACCGCTGAAATATAATTGAACTTCTATAATACTCCCTTCATTCCAAAATATAAGAGATTTTGGGTGGATGTAACATATCCTAGTACTACGACTTTGAACATGCTACATTCATCCAAAATCCCTTATATTTTGTGACGGAGGGAGTATAATAGGTTATACTTGCATTGGTTGCTTACTTTTTAATTGACAGCCTACTTGATATAGCTAGTTAGTACCAATCTATACTGCATCCCTGTAGCCTGTACATGTTGATTTATGCAGAGATGAAAGCTCACAGAGGTACAGATTGAGCAGGATCACTGATGATTGATGAAACAACCAACCTACCTGATCTGATACACCCATCTAAACTAAAAGAGCATTACTAATATTTGTAATAATATTTCTTCCTACATATCCACAATGACTCTCATTTGGATGTTAATTAACCAAACAATAGATCTCTCAGCCTGCCATTAGGCACTGAAAATGTTGCAGATTCATCTCCTCCTGACACATGTAGTGTGTGGCCAATACTGACAATGACTGTCAGGTAACAAATCAGCTCAAACATCTGTAATCACAATTCTGACAGTGACTAAGCAACATTTAAAGAGCTCACACATTATTAGCACTAATTAATTTTATTTATCCTAAAAAAAAGTGCAGTAATTAGCTAGCAAATCCATCCTATATAATCCCCAGCCAAAACTGATCATATCCTCCAAGCTTGAACGCCAAGATCGAGATCGCCGGAGATGAAGGCGCCGCCGCCGCCGTCGCCGGTGGCCAAGAGGGCGCGCGTCTCGCCGTTCGTCTTCCTGCTCGTGCTCTTCCTCCTCCTCTTCTCCTTCCTCTACGGCGAAGACCTCAAGGAGCTCCTCGGCAGCCAAGCTCAAGCGCGGCCGAGCCTCCACTTCAATGCCGCCGCCGCCGGCGATGGGATCGAGCTGCCGGCCGCCACGGCGGCAACGACCGGTAATGTCACCACGCATGCATGGTGCATCTCGTCGCAGTTGATAGCTAGCTCGAATTTGTTTTGACGTGTTGTGCGATGGGAGCAGAGGGGAGGACGACGACGAGGAGGTGGCGGGGGCGGCTGCCGTTCGCGGCGAACGGCGACGGCGAGGAGGAGGAGGAGGAGTGTGACGTGTTCTCGGGGAGGTGGGTGCGCGACGAGGCGGCGCGGCCGCTGTACCGGGAGGCGGACTGCCCCTACATCCCGGCGCAGCTGGCGTGCGAAGCGCACGGGCGGCCGGAGACGGCGTACCAGCGGTGGCGGTGGCAGCCGCGCGGCTGCGCCCTCCCGGCGTTCGACGCGGCGGCGATGCTGGACAGGCTGCGCGGGAAGCGCGTGATGTTCGTCGGCGACTCGCTGGGGCGCGGGCAGTTCACGTCGCTGGTGTGCCTCCTCCTCGCCGCCGTCCCCGACCCCGCCGCGAGGTCGTTCGCCACGTCGCCCGACCAGCAGCGCTCGGTGTTCACCGCCGCGGCGTACAACGCCACCGTGGAGTTCTACTGGGCGCCGTTCCTCCTCCAGTCCAACGCCGACAACGCCGCCGTCCACCGCATCTCCGACCGCATGGTCCGCCGCGGCAGCATCGGCCACCACGGCCGCCACTGGGAGGGCGCCGACGTCATTGTCTTCAACACCTACCTCTGGTGGTGCACCGGCCTCCAGTTCCGAATCCTGTAAGCATCCCAAGAACATAATTAACCATAGCAAGCAGGCAACGACACTAATGGCGAGACACGCAGGGAGGACGGGCCGTTCGACGCCGGCGGCAACTCGTCGACGACGACGTGGGTGTCGACGGAGGAGGCGTACGCGATGGCGTTCCGGGAGATGCTGCAGTGGGCGAGGGAGCACATGGACTTCGCGACGACGCGCGTCTTCTTCACGAGCATGTCGCCGACGCACGGCAAGAGCCAGGACTGGGGCGGCGGCGAGCCGGGGGGCAACTGCTACGGCGAGACGGAGATGATCGGCGACGCCGCGTACTGGGGCTCCGACAGCCGGCGCGGGGTGATGCGGGCGATCGGCGAGGTGCTCGACGGCGACGGCGCCGACGTGCCGGTGACGTTCCTGAACGTGACGCAGCTGTCGCTGTACCGCAAGGACGCGCACACGTCGGTGTACAAGAAGCAGTGGACGCCGCCGACGCCGGAGCAGCTCGCCGACCCCAAGACCTACGCCGACTGCGTCCACTGGTGCCTCCCCGGCCTGCAGGACACGTGGAACGAGCTCCTCTACACCAAGCTCTTCTACCCTTGAAAATAATTAAAAAAACAACTAGAAGCTTCTAGAACAATCCATGTAGGAGTATTATGTAATGTATGCATGCAGGCATGCAGCTAGGCCGCGGCATCTAGCTAACATGGTTCAATATTTTCGGAAAGAAAAAAAAAGGTAAAAAAATCCTTCCATGAATCTAGAGAACACCTTTGACTTCACCAACTCTCCCTTTCTTTGGTCGAAGTAAAAACATTTTAGGGGACAAAAATTTCAGAAATTTCAATCTAAAATTTTAAAATTGAACAAAATCTAACTGAATTCGACCAAGATTGTTCTAGACTTTTTTTTAAAAAAATCATTTTTTAAGAGGAAGAAACATCCTATAGCTAGCTATAAGAAAACATAAGAAACAAGAAGTGCACATTCTAGCAGCTCTTTTAGTGGCAAATTAAAATGTTGTGATTTGTTTTCCTTTTGTTTTGGTCAATTACCATGTGTCAATTGCTGTGCAGCAATGTAGCCTTGATATGCTGCTAAAAAAGGAGAAAGCAGTTAGCATTTTATAGTTTTTCTAGCCTTTTGAGATGCTCTAATGAGCTGGCTTACTTGATAAAACATTACAGTAAACCACACTTTGCTCCACCTAATTCACTGGTTTCTAGCTATAGCTTCTCATGACCACCAGAATAGCAGATCAGTAACAATGGCCTCTTCGTGTTGTCGTGTAGTAGATTCTTTACCCGTTCCGGTCTACCACGATTTCTATTTATACACCATTGAACCTTTAAAAATCAAATCTTATAGTTTTTTGGAGTTTAGTGATCACGTTATGTTCTTTTTTATAGTTTTTAGAAGCACTATCAAATACCGCCTTATGGCTTGTCCGCAGCATCTCTTTTTAGTGTTACTTGGATTTGAAAAATTAAACTTGATCATATTTGGTTTCCTTTTTTAAACTCTGGAAGTCCCGCCAATCGTCACGAACCTACTCCTTTATGGTCTACCCGCCACCATCCCTCCTTTTAATCGTCATTAGAATTTTAAAAATTGATCCTAATTATCATTGGGGTGATGTCCCATCAACCGTCACCACCATACACCTTTGCAGCTCGTCTTGCCCCTTTTCTTTTTTTGTCATTTGTAACTATTATATTCTAGATATATTGCTTTTTTAATATTCATTATTTTTTATTTTGAGTTTTTTTATTTCTAAATTGTATTCCTATCTGATTTTTACTCTGTATTTTAAGTAATCTCATATTGTATTTTACGTGGACTCTTCTTTCATCGCTACTTATTCTTTTTATTCTGCGTAACTGTGTGGCTAATATCTATACAAAATTATATATTTTTTACACATGATTTTCTTTGAATTTCGTTTTTTTAAAGAACCACGGTAGGGAAGCCCCCCACCGTTAAGATTTTATATTAATAAAGGGAAAAAATTACAACAAATTTAACCACTGTAACAATGTATCTCTCTCAGAATTTTTGACTCTATGAACTAAAAGGGAGAGATCATTCCTAAAGAGAACTATCCAAGAGGGAACAATGTTTTCAAAAATTAAACTATTCCTCTGCTTCCAAATGTTCCAAGAAGCATAAAGCAACTTCTCAACAAAATGGGTAGAGTTATATGAATTTCTGGCCGTGACCAACATTTCACCAAAGCTTAAAGAAAGATTCCAAACTATACCAAATTGCGCCCAACATTGAGTGCTAAAAGGACACTGGAAAAATAAGTGGAGAGTTGTTTCCCTTGATCCTGTTGAACAAAGTACACAGAGCAAGGAAGCATTTTGAGGGGAGCAATGCCTTCTGTCTAACATGTCATAAGTATTTAACCTATCAATCAAGAGGAGCCAACCAAACACCTTGACACTTTCATAGTATAACTGCTCTTCCAAATCCAGGCACATGAACACGAGAAATACTCATGGCATAAATTTTCTATGAGGAAAAAATACCGTTGCCCCAAACATATGTCCAGCGATCACTCTCATCATTAAGATGCTCCAAGGTATCTGTAGCTGACATTGCCAAATATTCCTGAAAAGCTTGCTCTGAAAGTGGCAAGGCAAAGAGCTGAGGTAGATCAGAAGTAGAGAACATCAGAACTGAGAGATTTGAATTCCTGGCAAAAGAATATATTCTGGGATAAACCAAGGCCCTGACTTTATTGTTCCACAAATCTTCCCAAAACAAACAAGATTTTCCATCTTGCACAGTACAGGCCGAGATGCCTCTAAAAATATCCACAAACTGCAAAACATCCCTCCACCAAAAAGATCCTTTAGGAGTAACAGCATGAGGAGGTTCTGCAGTGTAGTAAGTATTCCAAATCAAACTGACCCAGGGAACAGGATATCTATTATAGAACTTATGCATATTCTTCAAGAGAAGGGCATTATTTTGCGATCTAAGGTCTATTACACCCAAACCACCTCTATCTTTTGGCTGACAAACTCTTTCCCAGAGAACCAAAGACTTCTTACTAGAATTAATATCAGATCCCCTCCACAGGCAATGTCTCCTAGCTCTATCAATACTTTCTATGACTGTCTTTGGAAGTGAAAGAGAGCACATGTAGTAAGTGGGAAGGGAGGAAAGAACTGCATTCACAATGGTCAATCTGTCCCCATAAGATAACAAAGCAGTGGTTGCTGAGAGTCTTCTCTCTACTCTATCAACTAGAGGAGCAAAATCAATAACTCTTGGTCTTGTGGTTCCAAGAGGAAGACCCAGATAAGTAAAAGGTAACTTACCAATAGAGCAACCAAACAATTTTGAGAGATGATCAACCTTTTCCAAATCTACATTCAGAGGAATCATGCATGACTTACTATAGTTAATCTTAAGGCCAGTTGAAGAGGCAAAACTGTTCAAAATTGCCTTGAGACAGAAAAGCTCTTTTTGGGAAGCTGTCAAAAAAAGAAGAGTATCATCTGCATACTGGACAATCGGAAATTCATTACCAGGTGTTGGGATTGGCATTGTAAGAACTCCCTGAGAACAAGCTTTATTGACTATAGATTGTAACAAGTCAGCTCCAAGAACAAATAATAAGGGTGAAAGTGGATCACCCTGTCTTACACCCCTTTTGCAATAGAAGGATTTGCCAGGAACACCATTTAGGATAACTGAAGAAGAGGCTGAAGAAAAAAATCTGAGAAATCCAGCTTATCCATCTAGGATCAAAGCCTTTCTGCCTTATGATGTCCAATATAACTGAATGTTCAATAGTATCAAAAGCTTTCTCAAAATCCAATTTTAAAAGAACTATTTCCCTCTTAGAATGCTGGCACTGATGCAGATATTCAAAAGACCAAGGCAAACAGTCCTGAATATTTCTAGCCTTAATGAAACCATATTGGTTTTGGTGGATCAGTTCAATGATGACAGATTGTAGCCTATCAGCCAGCACCTTAGTAAGAAGTTTTAGAGCCACACTCTGTAAAGAAATTGGCCTGAAGTCATTTACCTTTTCAGGAGAAGACTTCTTAGGGACTAGAGTTATAAAGGATATTAATACTCTCAAGCACCAGAGAACCCTAACAAAATTGAGCACAAAGATTATAGAAGTCCTATTTAATTATAGGCCAACAGGCCTTAATGAAGCAACCATTGAATCCATCAGGCCCTAGAGATCTATCAATTGGCATTTTGTTGACAAACCTTATCATTATCGGATAAATAGTCATCTCATTTGTCTTACAAACCTTATCATTATCGGATACCCCTTACTCCTTGTCACACCCCAAAGTTCTTTCCCAAGCCTAAATTGAAGTTATAAATGGTCTCAAGAAAATACTTGTGTAAATCAAGAGAAAACCTTAATAAAGTAATACAAATAATAATCGAATCTGGCATGTGGAATTGTTCTTGAGTTCTACATGTCGAAATTCACTAACAGGATTTTTAGTGGAATTTTCAAAGCCCTAGAAATAATTTTAACCAATTAAAATCGAGCATGCAATATTTTAAATCCCAGGAAATTCTTTTCCTCCTTTTCTTTTTTCCTTTTCCCTCCTTTTCCTCTTCTTGGGCCGTCGGCCCAGTCCACCCCGCCGCGCGCGCGCCCTCCTCCTTGTGGGCCGGCCCAAGCCGCCCCTCCCTCTCTCCCCGGGACGCCGACAGGTGGGCCCCACCTGTCGGGCCCGTCTCCTTCCTCCAGCCGGCGCCGCCGCGCCCGCAACCGCCGCCGCGCCCACGCCTCCGCCTTCTCTGGGCCGCGTTGGCCACGCCCGCGCGTGCGCCACATCTCCCGCACCCACTTCCCCCTCTCTCGTGCTCGCGCCCGCGCCCGAGATGGCGGGATTCGATTTTCGAATCCCGCTTCTCTCTCCTCCCCCACTACCCACGTTGGCCGGCAAAATCTCGCCCTACCGGCCACGTCCGGGGCTCCCCTCCCCTATTTAAGCTTCCCCGTCACCCCCTCTCGCTTTTTCCCCATCTCGCCGAACTCCCTCGTGCTCCCCATCACTCCCGCGCCGTGCAACCACCCGCCACCGCTAGGCGCCACTAGGGTCGCCGCCGCACCGCGCCGTCGCCGCCGTCGGGTTCGCGAGGCTAAGCTCCACCCCGGCCGCCCCTTCCCCGTCGGGATTCATCGCCGGAATTCGCATCCCCTCGCGCTTCGGTGAGTTCAACCTCTACCGCCGCCTTCGGCCATGAATGCCGGTCGCCGTGGTTCATCTCCCTTCCTCTAATCTCTCTTCTCCTTCCTTAGGGCACCCCGAATCCCGTCCGTCGATTGCCGTCGTCCTCCCGTCGCTCGTCGTCGCCGTTCGCCGTCGTCTTCCTCCGTGCCGGCCACCCTCGGTGAGGCATCCCTCCCCTCTTTTCCCCTTCCTCCCCTCCTAGTGCCGCGCCGCCGCTTCAAGTCGCGCGCCGTCGCCTTCGGCCGCCGCCGCCGCCTCCCGTGCCGCCGGTCGCCGCCGCCGTCGGCCGCGTGCCGTCGCCGCTAGCCCTGGCCAGCCGGCCGGCTTTGATGCCGAGCCGAGCCCGGCGGCCGCCTCTATCGCCACCCGTCCGATCGGCCCCGAGGGCGATCTGGGCCGTCGGTCCCATGGACCGGCGGTGGACCACCCGCGTGGTCCCGGTCCACGATGAACCGCCCCCCTTGAGTCGCTGCCCAGTGGGGCCCGCCTGTCGGCGCCGCGCCTTCCCCCGTGCTGACATCAGCCCTGGAAAATATTGCGCAATAAATGATTTAAGGACATTTTGTTATAGTAATAAACACAATGAATCTTCTAAAATTCATAACTAATTCATCCGAGCTCCGTTTAAGCCCATTCAAGTCTCAGTAAATCAAGAAAAATGTGTAGAATCCATTAAAAATGGTTTTGTTCTCTGTTTCAATAGTCTTATAGCCTGTTTGCAATGTTTGCCTTGTATGTCGCTAGATTCCGGTCCTTCCGACGCTCCGGTGTACTTCGAAATAGTCGCCGAGGTTCCTCCAGCAGCAGAGCAAGGCAAGTGATGCTTGTCACTTGATCATGTTGATCATATATTGCAAATGTCCTAATGTTTTCTTTCAACTGCTGCATTTTGTTTTGCAATAATACTACGGGGTGTTTACCTATTGTTATAGCCATGCCATTTTGATATCATGCTCCTTTGTTAGCTTGGGTTATGACATGAATAGATTTTGGACTAGGAATTGCTTAGCCATGCCTAGTTCCACTAGCACACAATGGGGAAAGATCACTAAAACATAGCCTTTAGGTTCAATTGGTAAGGTTGGTTTAGTACCACTGTTTTGGTGTTGGTTAATTAAAATGAATCACATGGTGTGCTGTGGGTGCATGGTTTTGTTAGTCGCACCCATGGCATTTAAGGACCGGTTCGCGGGATGCCCTTGAAGAACTTATCGTACTTACCACAAGCCAGCGTGGGCAACGGCTGGGCTTGTAGTGTAGCTTTCCTCTAGTCTACGCATCCAGGCAAGGGGGGGCGTGATGGAGCGGGACGGGCCCTGCGACGGCCTCTGTCGCTTCCGGATTCACCTAGGCACAAGAGGGGACTGCCCGTTGCCCGCTGGGGACGGGGGTGAAACCTGAGGTGTGGTGTGCTTGGCTAGAGGGGGTTATGCGAAGGGTCCTGTCATGGCCTCTTTCCGGTATGCCGTGGTGGCATGTCGGCGCACGGAAACGTGTCGTGGGGCTGTGTCTTGTGGGTACAGTCGTACACCTCTGATCAGAGTAAAACTATTCGAATAGCCGTGCCCGCGGTTATGGGCGGTCAACCAGATTCACCGTGATTAGTCTCACCCTAGTTTAGTCTAGTGAAATTGGATAGTATAGGTGGATGGTTGGGCCTGTTGCAACGTGGGATAGCGTTGGACAGCGGATGATTAACATTAATTAATTATGGCAACTGTTTAATTCTTTCAACTTCTATTTATAAATGCTCGCTTTATGCAAATGAACCACTCTAGCTCTCCTTTGATAATTCCCTGCATCATACCCCTATTCCGGTATGACTTGCTGAGTACAGTGGGTAGTATTCAGTCTTGCTCTATTTTTCCCAACCCCAGAGTACGAGTATGTGTCAGATGGAGGTTTCTCCGAGGAGTAGGCTTCGTCCGTGCCGTCGAGGATGCCTGTGGAGTGGTGTTCCCGCTGCAGTTCTAGTCAAGGCTTAGCTCCTGTTGTCTTTCGTTTTTCCGCTGCACTTATGTAAGACTTTTATGATGTTTGTAAGACGTGGATCTGAATGTCAACATTATCGTTTGTGTACCCCGGCCGGTCCTGGACGGGGATTTTAATGCACAATCTGCTTGGAATTCTATTCGGGAATTTCTGGGCGTGACACTCCTCTGCCATTCACCACCATTGTGTCCTAAATCAAGTGTTTTTCAATACTTTTTTATTGTTTTATCCAAATTTTTATTATTTATAAATTCATACTATTTGAACTCTAGTTTTTATTTTTTTTTTCTTAAATCCGAATTTTTATTTCTTATGCCAGATTTTAGATAACCTCGTATTGAGTCCTACACATTATTCATTCAATATTTATTTTTTATTTTAAATTTCAGTTATTTCTAAATTGTATTTCTACTTAACTCTCATATTTATTCTTCTGGTTTTGGAATTTATTTTATTTTTTATTATAGATTTTAATTAATCTTGTTTGCGTTTTAAATTGTCTCTTATTTCAATAACTCTTATTTTTATTCAAATTTTAGTTATTTAAAAATTTTATTCTTAGCTGAACTATTATATTTTTTATGCTAATTTATTATTTTCTTCTATTTTTATTTTAAATTTTTATTAATCTTGTATGTGTTCAACACGAACTATTCTTTCAATATTTCTTATTTTTTTTGTTACGATTTTCAGTTATTTCTAAATTGTATTCCTACATGACTTTTTTATTTATTAAATTCTAAATTTATTTTATTTTTTACTCCAAATTTAATTAATCTCTAAATATGTTCTACTTGGCCTCTTAATTTAATGTTTCTTATTTTTTTCTCCGAATTTTAGTTATTTATAAATTATATTACTATCTAAACTCTTATATTTATTTTTAATGTTTCATAATTTATTTTATTTTTATTCTAAATTTTAATTAATCTCACACTGTATTCTACATGAATTAGTCTTTCAATATTTCCTAATTTTTATTCCGGATTTCAGTTATTTCTAAATAGTATTGCAACTTAAACTCTTATGGTTATTTTTAATTTCGGAATTTATTTTGTTTTTACTTCAAATTTCAATTAATCTCTAATTGTGTTGTACATGGACTCATATTTTTATATTTTTTTTACTTTTTATTACAAATTTCAGTTATTTCTTTTTTTAGGAATTTCTGTTATTTCTAGATGTATTCCTATTGAGACTCTTGTTTTATTTTTCTCTGATTAATGTGGGAATTTCTAGCCTCCACAGCGAATGTGTTGCTCCTTGCAAAGCTGTCTTAATAATATAATAAATTATTTATTTTTGTAGTTGGAGATATCGAGAACACTAATTAGCCTAGTATACTTAGCGTTTTATTTAACTATTATAGCAAAACGAAAAAATAAATTATTTTGAAAGTTTTAAAATATGAGTAGAATTTGAAGCTGAAAGTTTGAAATTTTGAATTGAAAGTTTTAAAATTTGGCTAGAGTTTTTTAAAGTTTTGAATTAATACTTTTAATTTTGAGTTTAAAGTTTCAAGTTAGAGTTGAAAGTTTCAAATTTGAAAGTTAGTCACACGGATCAATTTGTGTATGAGTAACTAACGTTGGACTAAGTCAACGCTTAATAGAAGCTAAAATTTAAATTTTCAACCTTAAATTTGAAGTTAATTTTAGGGTTTTTTTATCGAAGTTTATTTTTCAACCTTTGCTTTTAGATTGCTAAGAGCAAGTATATAAAAGTTGTATTCATGAATTATTTTTCATTTACAAATATGTTGTTTAATTAGCTTATTCCACGAATAAGCAAAACAATGGGGCCATTACGGCCATAACTACCATCGGACTAATCGATTTCATGCCGGGCGGGCCCAGGATTTTGAGATTGGGTATTCGAAATGGAAAGGGGGTAAAAAAAAATTTTACAACACGCGAGCATAATATTTGATATGTATGATCAACAATATGGTATTTTAGTACTGCTTATTGAATTAGAACTTGCGACAAGATTTTTAGCAAATTTCTTGATTTATTATGATGTACTTTGTGAAAGAACATATGCAGTACAATCTACCAACCAAGTATATATCGATTAGTATCGTGCCATCACAGCACGGTTAATGCACAAATTAGGCAACCTTGTAAATTGGGTTCGAATTTGAGGGAGCCAGCCTGCTAGGCTTTCTTGTTGGGCTTCTTTTGATCAATAACGTTTATTTTCTTTATTTCTCTGCATACATACGAAATATATACCTCAGGGGGCTGCTAGCTAGCGCGTGCGCGCCAGCAGCGAGCACCTCACCTCCTTAATTATCTATAGTACTATTAGTTAACACCCACTTAACTACTAATGACGAGTAATTAGGGAAGATTCTCAAGATTTTTTTTTCTTTTTTGGGAGATTTTTGTACCAACAGATTGAAAATTTTTTAGTCAGATTTGAAAACTTTTGATTTAAGATTTAAATTTAAAAGTCAAATTTTGAAAACTTTCCACTCGGATTTGAAAACTTTCAACTCAGATTCGAAAACTTTCAACTTGAGATTCGAACACTTTCATGTCCAGATTTAAAAAATTTGAAAACTTTCAACTTGAGATTCGAAAACTTTCAAGCCAAGATTTGAAAAAATTGAAAACTTTCAACTTGAGATTTGAAAATTTTCAACTCAAGATTTTAAAACTTTCAAGTCCAGATTTGAAATATTTGAAAACTTTTAACTTGAGATTAGAAAATTTTCAACTCAAGATTTAAAAAGTTTCAAGTCCAAATTTTAAAATTTTAAAGTTAAGAATTAAAAATTACTAGTAAACTAATCACTAGTAAAAAAAACTAATCTAAACTAATTACGTTACATACGGTACGGTAGAAACAACGAAAAAGAAAAAAAAAGAGAAAGAAACAACGAAAAAAACGGTACCAGCGAGAAAGAAAAAAAAAAGAGAGAAACTACCAAGCGAAGAAAAAGAGAGAGGAGCGCGCGGGCCGCGTGGGCCGAAAATGCTCGTTGGCGGCGCGCGCGCCAATTAGCTTTTCCGTATACCTCATATATGTATCTTTTGTGTTTTGTCTAATAATCTTAGGTATTCATTTGAATACCCTTGAATTGAGCTGGGCCCGCCCTAATCATGGGTCTTGTGGGACCAAGCATCTGCTCTCGTATATATGTGCTAATTAGGATTCTCCTTCGTGACAGCTTAAGGGTTTGCGATTGAAACTTGTTCAGTAGTCCATAGAAACTTAACTCAGTCTTTCAAAACTGAAATTCCAGGGTCGAAAACAAGTTTCATCAGGCAATTCGAAAAATTCAAAAGGTAGAGAAAAGTTTCCTGCAGGTCCAATATATCAACATATCAGCTAGTTTTCAACATGATGTTAGTCGAAGTCCAGAGTTCAGAAAACCGATCGAAGTTCAAAGACGAAGGTATGCACACAGCTTAATATAATGCCTTAATTTTTCAACAGGTTTCAGTACTTCACGCGCATAATAATAATAATAATATTATTATTATTATTGTTATTATTATTATTATTATTATTATTATTATTATTATTATTATTTAAGCGAATTTGATAAGAATGAACAGTAAACCAGCAAATTCCACACATCGAACTATCTTTAGTGGTGAATGCGTACGTGGCAAACATCGTCAGATAAGAGGGATCATCAATCAATATCAAGGAAACCTCCGGCCAGGCGCATAACACAACACGCAAGTACGCAACATACCAATATTGAAAATTTCAAACTCAAAATCTTCCATTGCACACAAATTAAAACCAAATACAAAATCACGCACATGATAAATTAACAGTACGACTAACTAGGGGCAAATCTCTTTATTTATTTATTACTCACGCAAAACATATTGTATGGTACGTGATTAATAATTATAATAAGCATATGTGGTACATGCATATCTATCTAAGAGATTTTACCGTCCTTGAGAATGAAGGGATAACAAATTTTATATTTTCGATACTATATAAGGTACGAAGATTTGTAAAAATACTCAAGAACTATAAAATTTCTCTATATAATTAAATTTCCTAATTAATAACCACTTGGAATTGAGCATGATGGAATCATCTCAATTAATTAACCGTCTTCTTGGTCGGTGTGCGGCCTTGTAGAGGACTGGGCATGTTGTGCAACGGGTTCGATCCGGTGGGAACCAGACGCTCCGTCACGGCCACCGTGGGCTCGTCGGTGGCGGCCGGAGGAGTCGGCGCGCCGTTGTGCACGGGGCTCGGCCCGCTGCTGGGGACATCGTGCCTCATCACAGCGGCCATCTTCTTCTCCACGGCGGCGGGACGACGAACATCTCGCGCCGCCGCGGCCGTCGTCGTCGCCACGAACACCAGCAGCACCATGGCGATGGCGGCGAAGAGGAGGAGGGAGCAGCTGCCGTGGTTGGCGGCGGAGGCGCCGGTGGCCATTGTTGACGACGTCGTCTAGCTGTGTCTGCTTGTGCGGCGGTGAAGATGCTAGCTAGCTAGCTTCGTGCAACGACGACGATGGGCGAGTGCGTCTTGGCTGCATGCGATGGAGCTGTATTTTTATAGGCGTAAGTATGGAATGTGCGTGGTAATTATTGGTAGGGTAATTTTATCATTGTTATTAAGAAGGTACCATATTTTCAAATGTAAAATTCGGTATCTTAGATACGGGAGTAGTACCTCAGGGTACTAAAATTTTGGTACCTAATTCCTTTATTGGTAAGTTTATTATCGGGTGCGACGTTGGACGTCGATCGATCGATCGATCCCCATCGTGTTATGGAATTCTAATGGCGTTTTTGTAAGGCAGAACCTTCTTTTTTTAATTTTTGGCAAAAGTATTAATTGCACCAGTTATGTAAAGGTATCTGTGTCGTATGGTAAGTACTTTATTCCGGTTAATTATATGATACCAGAGGTACTACTATATGTATACTGCGATTTTCCTTCTTTTCTGTTTGAATTTTGAAAGGTAACATTTTGATTATATTTCGTTGGCAGCTAGGATATGGTAACTTATACTGTACTATGTTAATTAGATTGTGCTCGACATGGCATCTTAATATAATAAAAATGGCGAACCATATATTAGTATATAGATTTATTAATTAAGAACATAATTTGTTTTCTACCTATAGAAATATCCACCGCAAATATATAAGGACCATAATTTGTCTGTTCGGAAGGCCCGTGTTTGGCCCAAAACCAGCATAAATTTTGGGCTCGTATATGGTATGCATGCACTCGAATAAATATACCCTGATTTCAAATATACCCTGATTTCTGCATGTTTCAACATCTCACCGCCTCTCTTGTCTCTTCTCTTGTACACTTACAAAATTTGAATCCAAGAGCTAAAATTTTGATCGATCTTATTGTGTCCATATATGCTTAAAATCCTGCTTCTCCCAAGCAATTCCTCGACGAGAGATTCTGATTCACTGGTATTAATTAGTTCCGTGAAAAATAATTATAGGTATATTTTCTTCACAAGGAAAAAAAAAAGAATTCCCAGGCCTATGCTTATATTTGCAAGTCTATCTTTCCTAAAGCAAAATCTAGGAGGACACATAGGAAGACAAAGTTTTGCTCGTTATCCATGCCAATCTGCCATCGCATTTCTGTTGTTTTTACAACAATAATTCAATAACTTTATTCATTACTATGTGCTTTTAGGAGGCACAAATACTCCATTTTGGTGACCCGCACATCTGTTGGTTTAATTTTGTCTTAATTTCATTGTTTTAATTTATGTTCCTTTTTTTTCTCATGTCTAGCTTGTTCGGTTCTCTTCGATCAATCGATCGCGTGTTTCATCTTATGTCTTTCAGTTGGTGGTTCTGCTCATTTCTGGCATTCCAAGCTAGGTAGGTTCACTGCTGAATTCATTAATTAATAACGCGTGCCATTCATAACATTCAAACGAAGACGATACGAGAAGCCAATGATAAATCAAAACAACCTACGCTATATTCCATTATCCATGCAATCATGACAATAAACCACACTTTTTATTGAAATATCTTGATAATTAACAAAACTTGTGTACATGTTCACTTGATGCTAGCTCAAGATCGATCAGATAAACATCGAGATCTGATACGCATTGAATCATCAATCTAGCACATCAGCATGTAATGCAAAAGTACGTGCTTCAAACTAGGGTAGCCCACTCATGGAGGAGAAGGTTGATGGTTGTGTACCGGGTTCTGGCCGCTAGGAACATCATGCATGATCATGACACGGGACGAGCTAGGAGAATGGGGAGGAGGAAGGTCATGGTGTATCGGGTTCAGGCCGCTAGGAACATCATGCATGATCATGACACGGGACGAGCTAGGAGGATGGGGAGGAGGAAGGTCATGGTGTATCGGGTTCGAGCCACTAGGAACATCATGCATGATCACGACTCGGGACGAGCTAGGTGGATGATGAGGAGGATGGTCATTGTGTATCGGGTTCAGGCCGCTAGGAACATCATGCATGATTCTGACTCGGGACGAGCTAGGTGGATGATGGGGAGGAGGGTGGTCATTGTGTATCGGGTTCGGGCCGCTGGGAACATCATGCATGATCCCAACACGGTTGCCGCGAGAACCGGCCGCCGCCACCAGGACGTTGCCGTCGTCACCATCTGCCGTGCCGGAGAAGGAAGGCGGTGGACGCGCTGCCGCCACGGCCGCCACCGCCACGGCGAACACCAGAGCCATGAAGAGAAGGCAGCGCCGGCGCTGGGCGTGGGTGGTCGCCATGAACTAAGAATTCTTGAAGCTTTTGTTATGATAGTGGCTATATGCTTGCGAGAATGGATGATTTGCTACGGTGGAATGCCGGCCCGTTATTTATAGGCGGGCGTGGCTGTGGGAAGGCGTACTGATTATTTGCCTACACATGGTAAGATATTATATCGTTGCATCCCTGTGATTTTGTGCTCGATCGTCAGCTGTAAATGCTGAGAAATATGCATGGCACCAGATAGCAGGCCGGATATCACGACCTTATTACCATCGTTTACACCCGTATCAGATACGAGCTGATTAATTTTCCATTTATTTGGGGTATGCTGCCCCCTTGATTCTCTATAGAGATTAAAACCCCTACTACGTCAATGTCAATTCAATGTTCGTCGCAAAAATTAGAAAACAAAGTACTGCTGCATACGTTGTTTTCTCGCAAAATGTATCGGAATAGCAAAAAAAAAAAAAAAAAAAAAAAAAAACTGAATTAGGGTACAGAAATTATAGAAACTTCGGTACCTACTACGTACTATATCTTAACTACTTTAAAAATCGGTAATTTCCGATCCTCATCATGTTTCCGTTCGATTTCGCGCTAATTCTTCGTCCATACGAGTGCATCATGAGGCAGATAAAGCAAAAAAAAGAAAAAACATAGATACACTACTATAAAAGTTATTTTTCTTCACGAGGCCCCATGATTTCTGCAAACGGACCATAACTAGTGGCGTCTGGAAAAATCAAGAGTCATTTTCTCATACGGCCGCTTAAGTGGCCCGTATAGAAAAATCGATTTTTCCCATACGGGCCTCTTAAGAGGGCCACATGCAAAAATGAGCTCATTTTTGCATGGGAAAAAGTATACCGAAGGTCCCTCAACTTGTCAGCGCGATACAAAAACGTCCTCAAACATCCTCAAACCCCAAAACGTGGGCGCCATCGGCGTCGACGTCGCCGCGAACCTCCTCCGGACGCACGCCATGTCCTACGCCGTCGTCGTCCGCACGTCACCAACAAACGCGATGGCCACCAGAGGTGAGAGAGAGAGAGGGGAAGAGAAGGGGAAAAGGAGATGATGTGGCATCCTGACATGTGGGACCCACGTGGATCCCACGCTGACTCAGCCGCCACATAGGATAAATCCGGCGTCAATACTGCCCTGGGACTTTGGGTGACCGGTTTTGTATAGTTAAGGGACCTCGCATATCTGGTTTTGTGGTTCGAGGACGTTTTCGTATCTCGCTGACAAGTTGAGGGACCTTCGGTGTACTTTTCCCTTTTTGCATGCGGCTCACTTAAGCGCCCGCATGGAAAAATCGATTTTTCCATACAGGCCACTTAAGCAGCCGTATGCGAAAATAAAATTTAAAAAATTTGAAACTAGTGTATCTCACTCATATGAACTCTAAATTGGATGATTTTTTTCCTAAATGTTTCTAAAATAATGCTCTATCATGTTATTGTGTTCTTACCAGTATTATTTTGGCTATTTTTTTCTTGTGACTTTGTTTTATCAATTAAAAATTTGAATTTCAAAACTTCAAATAATATTTTGAAGCAGTAAATGATTTAATCTGAAAAAGTCATCAATAACAAAGTTGTATAACTCATCAAGATTATTGGCAGTATGACATGAGGCCCTTCGACCAAACCTGCCAAAACCATGAGACCAGCGAGGATTCAAGCCTGAGACGTCAAGATTAGTCGGGGCGAAGCCCCCATGGCGAAGACTATGGAACAAGGACGGCGAAGGACGGAGAATTGCGTGGGTACCTCGTGAAGCCAAAGGCCTCTTGGGCGAAGGATGTAAGGCGAAGCGTGTATGCTGAAGGGAGACGACTTCGCCATAGCAAGTTTGGCCTCGCTAAGGCCGATGAGGCCATCCTAGCTTCTCAAGCCCAATGGCCGTTGGGCCAGCGATCGCCTGGCGGCCCATTAGGAGCCCATATACCTCAATTACACTGTATGCCCATATAAATGTCCCTTTCGTAAGGGCAACCGTGTAAATTCCCCTGTGTAACCTAAACCCTAGTAGTAAGAACCTGTAATGAGGCTATAAATAGTCTCCTAGAGCCATGTAATAGGGGGATCCTAAGAAAAATTCTCAATTTAATACACTTTGTTTCTTTTCCAACCACTGTTGAGTAACCACGTCTTTCGACGTATGCAGTTTTCGTTTCGACAACAAAGATCTATAACTTATATTTTGATTATTTCTTCATCCGATAAAGTGATTTGCAAGATTGTTCACAAAATGTACATCTCTTATATATTCTTATAAAACTATATAAGAGAGGTACATTTTGTAAACAATCTTGCAAATCACTTTGTCGAATGAAAAAACGACCAAAATAGAAGTTATAGGTCTTGATGAGTTATACAACCTTGTTATTTATGACTTTTTCAGTTGAAGTCGTTTAGTATTTAAAAATGTTGTTTGAAGTTGTCATATTTTGAAATTCAAATTCAAACTGTTTAAACAAAGTCAAATATAAAAATGACCAAAACAAAAGTTGTAGATCTTGATGAGTTATACAACTTTGCTATTGATGACTTTTCCATTTAAAATCATTTACTACCCGAAAAATTATTTTAATTTGTTATATTTTAAAACTCAAATTTTGTATAGTCCAATCAAACTCGGATGGAGAAATAACCAAAATAAAATTGGTAGATCTCAATGTATTCTACAAATTTGTTTTTGACAACTTTTTGATATGAGTTAATTTAATGTCATAAAAATCAATTTAAAGTTTAAAAAACACATGATTTTTGCATGCGGACGCTTAAGTGGTCCGCATGTAAAAATGGTCCCTCTTCCTTCCCTCTCCACCAGTTTAAAATTTTTCACACCTATCCTTTTATCTTCTAGTCCTTCCCTTCCTCTCCTCTTAGAGTCTTCTCTCTTTCACTCTTTCTCTCTCTCTATCTCTCTCACTCTCAGACCGAGAGCCAGCGCAGTGTGGCGCGCAGTAGTCGAGGGCGGCGCGGCGCGAGGTGGTGCCGGCCGAGGGCATCTCCATGTCCTGTTGGGGTGACATCTCCATGTCCAACCCAACCTATGCCCCAAGGTCCAAAACTGTTTTGATAACCTTGTCAAGTAAACCAATAATCTCCGCATATAGATGTCCAACATCTATCCTATTTTATCATGATAAAAAGAGACACTTTGCTATGGCAAACCCAGTACTTATGATCACAACCGAAATAGGTGCAATTATTGGAAGAGCATAAATTACACTTAATTTTTCTGAGGGAATCTATCCTACCATGTCATATCAAATATATAACAGCAATAAAGTAAGATAGATATAAAAACCCCAAGCGAAATCTAAGGGGCAACGCACACGGCGGTCCCGGGGTACATAGATCTCATCTACGATTCGCCATGTGAAAACCTTAACGGCGTAATCAAATTATGCCAAAACCGAGCCAATCTCGTTGGCTCGTTTTTTCTCATTGGCGTGCAGTTCCAGTGGACATCGGACTATCCGATGAACACAATCGCGCTCGGCCTTGGTGAGTACTAGACATTCCAGAGAAGTCACCAACACACATACCGATTGATCTCATCAACCCATGCGGCTATCGGTTCATCTCATGTTCCGATCACCTAAGAACTCATATACAACATAATAAATCTCATCTACTACACCTGCACATCAACTATATGCACTGATCTAGATCATAAACTATACAAGGCGGCTCTGATACCACTGTTGGGATACGCGTAGGCTACGATAGCATAAATCAAAATTTTTTATCGCGTAAACCAGGAACCATGCAAGTATTAGATCACAGATCATTACTACTCGACGCGCTGTGTAGCGGAAGAAGACGCTGAGAAGTCGAAGGAACTCTCGCGAAGTAGCGCGCGTCGATGTAGAGGAAGTAGTCGATTGCACCGGCTCGACCTTCTCCTCCTCGTGCATTCTCCTCGCCATACTCCCACGCCGATCAACACCGCAAACAAGTGGCGCCTCTACCGGTATCCACACGTACAGGGACGGAACGCCACGCGCAGATGTGCTAGCACCCGTGCGCAGCTAGGGTTTTGCTCGGGGAGGGAAGTGACGGCTAGGGTTTCTCACGTGATGTTATGCCTCCACCGGTCACGCCCCTCACGAATATATAGGATCCATCACTCGGGCCTCCAAGGCCCGTAGGACTCCTATTCGAATCCCTATCCGAATTAAGCTCACATTGGATCTCTATCCAATCCCCTTATTCCAGCCCATTAAGCGTGCGACCCTATAGGTTCATATATACTCAGCTGTAACCCGAAAATTCCTTTTCGGTCCACGCGTCAACAGCGGCCCCTAGCAGAATGTATTGACCCACCTGGCATACATAAAGATCATATCGGCTGAACCTCTAGTGTATACTTGTATGAACCCCTTTGCCTCACGATATCGATTAAGCTCAAAGCTAGATATGTGCCATCCTCTAATAGCTCAATCATTCACTCGAACCTGTTGATAGATTATATAACTTGTGATTGACTCCTCAATCACCATTGGCATGGCCATGCACTTTCATAATCTACAACATCGAGGGGCCAGAGATATCTCTCCATAGGAGGGGCAAATCCCATCTTGATTATTCATATCCCACTATATGTTTCATAGCATACCCGAAAACTACTTTTATAGCTACCCATTTACGGAGTAGCGTTTAGCAGTCCCTAAGTAAGCTACTACACATGTTGAGAACCATGATAATCTCAGGTCTAAGGATTCAACACCAACACTAAATGAGATCACTGATGACACAACACATATGGCTCTTGCAGTGTCTCATGTTGGGTCTATCGAACAACATGTTCACCAACATGTGTCCACATTATTAATTTGGTATCTCTATACCATGATCCATGAGACATGATCATCAATTAATACATGCGCTGATCATATAAACATATTTGTTCCACATATGATATTTGATCAGGGATCCTTTAGAAATAGTAACAAAACAACATAAAGAGTCTCATGAAAGAATCACATATTCATTAACCAATAAGGAGTTATCTATTTCAAGGAACAATGTCAGATAAATATGTAAACATAGTATGTGATACAATCATCTCTATGATTGCCTCTAGGGCATATCACTAACAGCGGCAGCCGAGGGCGGCGTGGCGCGAGGCGGCGGCGGGCGGGAGCGGCCGCTCGCCTGGATCTGCCGCCTCTACCTCCCTCCGTCGTCGCCGGCAACTCCCCCGTACTCCTCCAACGCGGATCCGGCGGCAGCGCCCTCCCCCGCGGCGGCGACGACCTCGGGCGGCGGCACTACCGCCATCCCCTCCTCACCGCCCCTCCCCCCTCCTCACCGGATGACGACCTCGGTCGGCGGCGGGGGCGGCTCTGCCGCCTCGGGCGGCGCCGCCCCACGCGGATCCGGCGCCTAGGGCGGCCGATTTGGAGCCCGCGACGACGGCGGGCGGCGAGGGCGGCCGATCCGGAGCCCATGACGACGGCGGCCGGCGGGGGAGACGGATCCTATGCTGGCGATGACGGCGGGCGGCGGGGGCCACGGATCCGGAGCCGGCGACGCCAGCGGGCGGCGGGGGAAATGGATCCGGTGCCGGCGACGCCGGCGGGCGGCGGGGGCGACGGATCCAGTGCCGGCAACACCGGCAGGCGGCAGGGGCGACGAATCCGGCACCGTGCGGCGGCGGGCTAGGGTTTAGGTTTTTTTATTTTTATTTTTTTTTTGTTTGCTGAATTTAGGTATAAGCAACCGCATGCGAAAATCCCATTTTCGCATGTGGTTGGGCCGGCCGCATGCGAAAAGGGTGATTTTTGCAGACCTTCTCCCCCATGCGGTTGCCCCAACCGCATGCAAAGATACCGCACCAGAGAAAGCCGTGTCGTATCTTGTCGATGGCTTTCAGCACCCATTTCGCGGGGGGGGGGGGGGGGGGGTAATGGCGGTGAGCAAGTAAACCGGGATCGCACTCAGCATTGCTTTGACAAGTGCTAGGCGCCCGGCTGGCTGGAGCCAATTTGATCTCCACAGTGGCAGCCACTACGCAATCTTGTCAATTGGAGGCTGGAGGTCCTCGCGGCGCAGCTTTTTGATGGAGAGAGGCAAACCCAAATACTTGCATGGGAACTCCTCAACCGGGCAAGTGAGGGAGGCATCGAGGACTGCGACCTCTTCCTTCGAGTAGTTGATCGGGATTGCGGAACATTTGGTGAAGTTGGTATGAAGACCATATGCCTCTCCAAAGAGAGCCAGGATCCCTTGTGCTGCAGCTAGTTCCCTAGCAACCGGCCTAAGGAATGCGACCACACCATCGGCGTACAAGCGGATCCGGTGAGGGATACCTAGGGGCCATAGGATCCCATCACTGGTATAGTTTATAAGCAAAATTGGTTTCATATCATCGAAAGTTGATCTTTGAATTTTGTTACAGGCAATCGAAAGTTTTCACATTTATTTATTATGATACTGAGTATCGAAATCAGTATTAACGTTCGTCAACAACGCTAAAATATGTAAGCTCCAATTCATTCGCCGGGCAAGCTCCTTAATTTTTTTATAAGACAAAAAGAAATATCTAAAAAAAATTAACGATCACCAACAACGCTAAAATATGTAAGCTCCTTAATTCATTCGCTGGGCAAGCTCCTTAATATGTAAAACATTTGCTTGGCTCGTCATCCAAAATAGAGTATGGACCTCCGATAGATTGGCAACCTGTGGGTGGCCGAATGGCTCCGTCTGCCCCCTTTGTCGAAGGAACCAGGAAACGGCCCTCCACCTCCTGGTGGAGTGTACATACATGAAGAGAATCTGGGCAGCACTCGCAGACTGGTCGGCATATGAACAGATAAGACCAACATCGTGGCAACAAGCCTCGACGCTACTCAAGTGGTGGGAGGCCACCGCATGTACCAATGAAGTGCCAAAGAAGGCCTTGTGGACTATAATGCTATTAGTCGCTTGGGAGATTTGGAATGAAAGGAACCATAGAGTCTTCTAGCACCAAGAGCTCCCGGTGGCTAGGCTGATAGCCAAAATTAAGGAGGAGGCCAAAACATGGGTCTTGGCGGGCGCAAAACATCTCGGCAGGTGGCTTACCTTCTAACATGTTCGGGCCAAAGGCCTTGAACCTGTAAAGTTTTCTTTTTGTGCTTTGCGTATGTACAGTTTTACTCCTTCTCTATTCAATAAAATTGGAGGCTTGCCGGTTCATTAAAAAAATAATTGATCGTTGTCTTGCAGCAGGCATCAAGTTAGTGGCGGACAGATGACTGCACTAAAATTGCAGCGAAAAGTTTAAAAGTTTACCAATTTTTTGTTAAAATATTCTTTTAGAAACTATGACATACATTCTAGAAAAAGTGCCCGTGTGTTACAACGGGAAGAAAAGACGAGAAAATTGAGGAAAGATTGAGAAAGATTTACATTATCTAATTAATTAAAATACATATTTTCTAGAATTTTTGGGTATTTTCTAAGTAGGTAGGTATATAATTAAGTTAATTTACAAGTAAAAAAAGTGTGAAATAAAATTATATGGTTGGATTTAATTTTTATTAAATTCTCCATATTGCTTACACTTTTTGAAATTTTCTTAGAATTTCCAGATCTTAATTGCTAATTTTGATAATACAAACATCATTTCAATATTTATTTAAATAAAAATCCTCCTTTTTATAAGAGCCATTTTTAGCCCATTTTCTTTTTCAACCCGCAACCGAGCCGGTCCGCTTTCCTCAGGCCGCGAGCAAGCGTTCAGCCCAGGAAGCAACTAAAGTCTAATTAATATCCCCCTACTCCTCCTCAAACTTGCCGTGTGGACCGTAACCGAAAATCTAACCATGTTTTGTGTTGGACTGCTGGCCCGCGTGCGGCCCAGCAATGCTGCGATCCGACAATGGAGGTCGGCCCAACGCTCGATCAATCTGAGCCGTTCATTTTGATAAACGACTCAGATCGGTTCCAAATCAATCAAAAACCCCATGCAAAAAAAAAAACCCTAACCCTAGATCATTCCCACTCCCCACCGGCGGCGCTTCTCCCCCTCCCCTCCCCTCTCTTTTCCCTACTGGCGGCGCCTCTCCCTCTCCCTTCCGTCTTGCCAACACGGTGCGGCCATAGAGAGGTACGGCAGCAGAGACGACAGTGACGGCCGTCCCTTCCCCTCTCCCTCTCCTCGACGGCCGTCCCTCCCTCTCAGCCTCTTTGTTTCTGTCGGCGACAGCGCCCTCCCCCACCATGAGCAACGGCAGCGACGTCATCGTCGGTGGCTTCCTGCGGGCGGATCTGGTGGCGGTGGCTTCCCGCGGCGGATCCAATGGCGACGTCGGCGGCGGCTTCCCGGTGATGTTTTTGTTTTTCTTCCCGTTCTTTTTCTCTTTCGCTGGATTGCCTTATTGGATTTAATATCGCTACTTCCTGTGGCTGGTCGCTCACCGACGCTGCTGGACGACTGACCGATTGGAGAAGCGTGGGCTGCCGCACCCAACCTATTGTCTTCTGCGACTAACTGGAAGAGACAATCGATCACATTCTGATTGGGTGCCCTGAATCCCTCCAGCTATGGTGGACTGTCCTTTCGAGCCTCGGCCTCCCTCAGTGTTTCCCCTCTGGCGCTGATTCCTTCCATGAGTGGCACTGCTCTTGCCGGCTCAAAGTTTCGAGGGAGCGTCGTCATGGGTTCGATACGATTGTGACTCTTGGTGCTTGGTCCATTTGGAAGGAAAGGAACAATCGTGTGTTCAACAACCGTTCTCGGTTCTGGCCTGAGGTTGTCACGGCCATGGCGCAAGAGGCCACCCTTTGGCGTCTTGCCTGTCCCCTAACGCCAAAGTTCCCTAGTTAGGGTGTTTGGTCATTCAGTCGTCACATTGTAATAGCGAGAGTAGGCTTAAGTTCATATATTTTCCTTTTTCCCCTTTTCTTTCCCGTCTCTCTTCTTTGCTTGCTGTTTGTATAAATTTTATACCTCTTAATACAAAAGTGCGTAATCCTTTTACGTATTCCCAAAAAATAGTAAAAAGTATAGATATAAAACGATGAACTGTATCGGAGTATTGTATCCCTTATATTACAAGCAGAGAAGCACCATAGAAGCGGAGAAGAGCATGAGCATCTGCAGCAGGCTGTAGCGAAGGCCTAGGCTGCTGGCGCCGGCGCCGTAGCAGTAGTCTGAAGCAGGAAGCGTACTAGTCGTAGTTGGGTATTCGCCCTCCTCGCTGCCATAGTACCCACCGTATTGCTGCTCCGTCGTCTGCTCGTGGTGGCTGTAGTGGTAGTACTCGTCGCCGCACTGCTTACGCTCCCTAATCTCAAACGTCCCTGCACGTATATATGGGTAATAAAAAAAATCAAGAGCCCCGTTGGTGGTCTTAAAAGGATAAAAAAATAATAAGTCAAAGTAAAATTTAAGTTTGAAACTTAACTTAATTTGAAGTTAATTTTAATATGTTTTCACCACTTTTTTTAGTATTGGCTATTAAATAGTAAGAATACATATAAAAATTTTATAACAAATTATTTTTTTTTAATCGCCAATAAGCCTTTACGGTGTTTATAATAAACTTTTGGGTAGTTGATGACTTAACTTAATTTGAAGTTAATTTTAATATGTTTTCACCACTTTTTTTAGTATTGGCTATTAAATAGTAAGAATACATATAAAAATTTTATAACAAATTATTTTTTTAATCGCCAATAAGCCTTTACGGTGTTTATAATAAACTTTTGGGTAGTCGATGAGGCTCCAACTCAAGATAATATATTGTCTGATAGATATGCAAGCATTTGGCAATCTAGACAGGATTTATAAAACATTTTAAACTCCAAAATGTGTAATTTTATACTAGAATAAATTTATAAAAATCGTTTTTTCCATATACATTTGAGAAATTTCATGCTGCGGTCTATATATTTTCTTAATTTGTGCGCGTCAATAGAATTTAAACAATTTAAACACTCATGTTTACACAGAGAGATATCCTATTATAGTTTTTGTTGTCCAAACATTTTTTTTTTGCACATGATCTTGAGAGTTTTTTTTTTAAAAAAATATTATCAGGAAAGGAGAATATATAATTTGTTGGAGTAAATTAATATACTATAATTTACCTCTGTCGGGAGTGTAGCTGCAGCCGGTGTCGAGCGCGGCCTTGACCGCGGGCAGCGAGGCGCCGCTGTAGAACCTGAAGCCGTCGTGGGCGACCTCCTCCACGCACTGCAGCGCCATCTTCGTCTCCATCAGGCACGGCCCACCGCAGTACTCGTCCACGCTCTCCTTCCCCACATGGAACGCCCCCTCCACCCCCAGCCGAAGCTCCTCCTTGCACTCGCTGTACACCTGCAAATTCAAAATTATTAATTCGGTTCAATGATCAATTGCGACATGCATGCATGAAGAAACACACTTGATTATAAACAGTTAACAGTTAATTAATTAACTTGATTCTGTTTATAGCTATATATATGTGCTTACGTTGTGATCGTCGAAGCAATGGCAAGCCTTCTCGAACATTTCCACGGCAGCTTTGCCTGCATATGCGACGATGAAATTAATAACGATCGTGTTAATGTTAGAGAAAGCTGTGGCTAACTTCAGAGTTCGTTGCTGACACGCATGCTGTATCCTAATGTAGTTATGCAATGGCACCAACTAGCTAGCTAGCAGCATGAAGATTATCATGCAGAAAACCAAGAAGAACTAGAATTATTGAGGCACTCACTACCAAAGCAGCATGGGAGCAAAAGACACACTGCAATTGCAAAGGCCAAGCAGACACTTCTTGGAGAGGGATGGAGCAATACTGCCATATTGCTGAGTTAATTCGGGAGAAGGTGATCGTTGTAGTTGAGCAGAGATGTAATTTAGGCTAGTGCCGCTGCATTTCGGCGATGAGGCTAGCTCTATATCTTGTTATATATGGTTTTCTCTGCTTGATTGTTTTTCGTCAGAGCATGCTTTCTTTCTTTCTTTCTTTCTTTGACAAAACATGTGCTTGTTTTCTATCAAGATTTACCAGCTGCATTCCTAGTCCTACCAACATTCCCAAGGATGCCCAATTGTCCACTCTTTCATTTTGCAAAACTTCATTCAAAAGAAATCACTGCCGTCTAGCTTTGAGCAATGCTATCTAGCAGTAATTATGGACCGCTTCATTCAAAAGAACATTTTGTGTCTAGCTGGAGATTTGTCGTAAAGTTTAGTTTGGGCAATTGCTACTGAATTAATTAGGACTAGTAACCAACTGTTAACGAAGGAATATGAAAGAAGTGCGGTTCAAGTTATACAAGTCGAATCCAACACCTTGCAAGGATCGCAACTTTTCTTGCCCAAATCTTTGCCAATTCCATCGGGCTAATTAACAATCGATGTCTTGCACGAAAGGAGGCAGATCTGTCTATGCAAATTCTCCAGCCAACCGCTGCCAATAGATTATTTCAAGAATCTAAACATGGGCCAGAACTGGGCCATGCAAAGCCTGCTCTCCTAGCTAGGTTGGGCCGGTCTGGCTGTAAATGATAGGAATAAGTTCACTTTGTGACCCTCAAAATGATCGAAATTTAATCCTTGACCCCAAACCACAAAACCGGATATCTCGACCCCCTAACTCTCGAAACCGGTGCAATTTGACCCCCTGGGTGGTTTTGGATGGCGGTTTCGCTGACGTGGCGCCTACGTGGCGGTTTTGACTCGGTCTTCTTTCCACGTGACGTTGACGTGGCGCTTACGTGGCATTAGAAATAAAAAATATGTGTGGGACCCATTTGTCATACACACACAGAAAAAAAAATGTGGGAGCAATTGTCATGTGGAGCCCACATAATCCTCTCCTCCCCATCTTCCTCCTCCCTTCTCTCCTCTCCACGGACGATGTAGTCTGCGCCGACTCGCCGCCGGCCACCGCCTTGGCCGCCGCCACAGATGGCATCACCAACGCCCCTCTCCCGTGGGTTGTCATCGGCCTTCCCCACCCCTCCCCGCGGAGCCGTTGCCAGCGCACCCGGCGGCGGGCGGGAGGGCGGGCGCTGGAGCAGCGGCGACAACGACCCCTTCTCTCTTGCTCTCCTTCCTTCTTCAAGCGGTGTGGCGACGAGGAGCAGCCGCGGAGCATGATTCCTGCGGCGGAGATGGCGATGGCGCAGTGGAGGCCGGTCGGCCTCGAGGTAGCGCGCCGTGGCGGTGCACGGGGTGAGGCAGGCGTGGAGGACGTGGTGGACCGGGTGGAGGAAGAGGTGGAACGCATGTGGGGGCGAGGAGGAAGCGACCGGCATCAATTATCACAATGAGCTGCTTTGGGTGTTCGTCCACGCCGACATCGGCTACTGCTTTTCTGACTCGCGCCGCCACAGCCCACCATAACTCCAATCCAACATCCAGGTACAGCTCTTACTATACAATTAAATTAAATCTGCCATTAGTTAGTAAGTAAGCTTGATTATATTTGATAATCAGCGAGATGTACAGCGGATCTTGGCTATCTCCAAGATATACAGCGGTGATGCCTGCATGACAATTACCGGTGAGATAAATCAAGAACTGATATAGAATTTCTCCGGTCTCTATGCCACGGCTCAGAGAAAGGCACCCGCCCGCCGCCGCCGGAATCATGCTCCGCGGCTGCTCCTCGTCGCCACACCGCTCCTCCTCGTCGTTTCTGTTTCGCCGGAACATCTCCGCCGCTGACCCCCATCCCACGGCCGCCGCTCGCCAACGGAAGAGAAAGAGAGAGAGGGGGAGGATGAGGAGAGAATGATTTATGTGGGCCCCACATGTCAATGGGTCCCACCCATACTTTTGGTGAATGACAAATGAGTCCCACATATATTTTTTATTTCTAACGCCACCTAAGCGCCACGTAGGCGCCATGTCAGCGAAACCGCCCTCCAAAACCATCAAGGGAGTCAAATTGCACCGGTTTCGAGAGTTAGGGGGTCGAGATATCCGGTTTTGTGATTTAGGGCCACGGATTAGATTTCGATCGCTTTTGAGGGTCACGAAGTGAACTTATTCCTAAATGATATTCACATTTTAAAATTTGTTTTTGAGAAGGAAAAAGTACGTCGAAGGTCCCTCAACTTGTAATCGAGTTACAAAATCATCCCCCAATCGAAAAACCAGATATATGACATCTCTCAACTTATAAAACCGTTCACTTTAGGTCCCTCGGTGGTTTTGACACTGGTTTATCCGATGTGGCAGCTGAGTCAGCGTGGGACCCACGTGGGTCCCACATGTCAGTGAACCCTCGACTTTTTCCCCTCTTTTCTCTATTCTCTCCCTCCCGTGCAAACGCCTGAAATAGGATGGAGTGGCGGAGCGGGCGGGCGGCAGGTAGAGTGGCGGCGGCCGGAGCAGCTGGCGGAGCACCCCCGCCATAAATCACACCTCCTCCAGCATCGGGAGGACTTCCTCGGTGAGGCTGGCGCCAACGGCTTGGCCTTGCGCCGCGACGTCTGCGTCGTCTGCCGGCGTGGCGAGGTTCCGCTCGCGATGGGAGTTGTGGCGGAGGCAGGAAGGAGGCGCGGTGGTCTGGACAGCCGGACTACACCAACACGCAGCCGACGGCAAGGAAGGAGGTGCGGCCGTCGATGGGGAATCCGGCGGCGGAGCAGCGGAGTGCGTGGACAGCGTGTCGATGCATGTCGTCGTGGTCTGCGTCAGGCTGGGCAGCGCCGAGAGGAAGAAGCGGTGCGGGTCGGTGACGAGGTGCGCGTACTCCAGGTCGCCCTCGGCGAGCGCCGGGCATCGAGAGGCGTGACCACCACGGCGCGTCGCGCTTGTCCGCGTGCCTGCTCTGCACGGCCTCGGGGTACCATGACTGCAGCTCGTAGTCCGCCTGCACGGCCTTGTCGCTCGGGTAGTAGGCCGCCACGTACGCCTCGCTCCACCGCGAGATCGCCGACCAGAGGAGCAGCCCATCGGCGGCGTACGGGTAGTCCTCGGTGAGCAGCCGGAGCCCGTGCGGCTGGCTCGGGTCCTCCACGGCCATGCCTCTGCACGACACAACCAAATGCCCATTTCACTCCTCGCCGGCGCCCAACGACCACCGCTGTTGTTTTCCCTAAATCCGGCCACCGCCGCTGCCCCAAACCCCAGATCCGGAGTTTCACGCCGCCGCCCAAGGCTGCTCTTCCGACCGCCACTCGCTTGCACGTGGGGGCCACTTCTCTGAGCCCTGCGCCGGTCGCTGCCCTTCACCGCCGGAGTCGCGACTGGTGACCACCGTGGCAACGCTCGGCGCGAGTGAGAAGAGAGCAAGAGAGAGACATAAGAAAGAAGGAGAGCATGATGATGTGTTCACTGACAGGTAGGGTCCACATAGTCCCACGCTGACTCAGCTGCCACATCAGACAAAACCGAGGTCAAAACCACCAAGAGACCTATAGTGAACGGTTTTATAAGTTGAGGGATGTCATATATCTGGTTTTATGGTTGGGGAACGATTTTGTAACTCGATTACAAGTTGAGGGACCTTCGGTGTACTTTTTCCTTTTGAGAATGATTTGTATTATTTTTATGTGGCACTTAATAAATATGCTTATATCCGTGGATAAATATGTTCTATTTTTTTTGTGAGGAAAAAGATGTGGTAAATATGATTAACAAGGTCAACTCCTTTCTTTTGCATTGTACTATTGGAGAGTTGTGTATCATATTGCAATACAAAAATACAAGATCAATTCGACTTTTCGACCTGAATGGACGATCAAGAAATCCGGTTCTCAACCGTCGATATTAAGGTAAAGGAAACAAACACGCATCAAATTTTTTATTCATCAAATCAAAAGACGTACAAATTACAGATTGTTGTTACATGAAATCAGCACTGGTGCGTGGGTTGTAGAAATCAATATCAATATGCTACAGTACTATTCACTATTCAGGAAATTAAAAAGAAAACACAACACATCTTTGAACTTTTCAGCAACGTTTGCCTGTGTCCAGTCAAAAGCTGCTCGAACAGCAGCAATCAATCAGGCCATCAGCCTAGTTCCAGCCCAGACGATTAGCAGAGAGGAAAACACCCTCGTGAGGCTGACAGTGGGCCCAGCTGCTCCGCTGGTCGGATAACCCGGACGCTTTACCGCCACGTGTGAGCCTACATGGGCACATATTCATCAAACACCAATGTTTAGATGACCAGTGTAAAGCATAGTAAAAACAAATAACCCTTCCTTCAGAAATATTATTTGATATTTATAACAAATTTGATTGGAATTTTAAATTGCCGCTACATCTCCAGACGTGACATATTGGGACGGATGGAGTAATGATAGTGATTTTCAAGCCGATTTTACTCTTTTTATTTCTTGTCTTAAACAGCTCAAAATTTTAAAGATTTAATCAAATCTTATCAAACATCGAATATATTTCTAAATGGAGAGTTAAGAGTAACTAATTAGCTGGTAATCTGCTAGCCCAACATTTTTACCTGAATTAGGAGAAGCATTCCCCGATCCAGCGCCACCACCAGTAGCACCGCCGGCGCCGCCGCCAGCACCACCACTACCGCCGGAGGCTCCTGCACTGCCACCGCCACCGCCACCGGCGGCGGCGGCGGCGCCGCCCTGGCCATTGACGTTGCCGCAGGCCATCTGGAAGACGGCCTGGACTCCCTGCATGAGGCCCGGGCTGTAGCCGGCGAAGTTGCCGAAGATGCCGTTCACGCACCCCATCATCATGGTCATCTGCCCGAAGCACGGCGCGCTGCACATGGTCGCCGCCGCCGACCCGTTCGCCGCCGCCGGAGCCGACGTGGTGGCGCCGCTGCCACCGGTTGTGGTGGTGACGTTGATGCCCATCGATTGCAGGCACCCGTTGATCACCTGCCACAAGATTAATTAATATAATTAAACGTTTTTTTCTTCATTTAGTTGGGTGATGAGCGAACGTACGACACTCAAAAGTCACTGACACTGGTAATATACAGACAGAGGAGATCACCGGCCATGCATAATTTGTAATAATAATGTTAAATATAAGAAAAAAATGCAGTATTACTATTATGTTAATTTTATCCTAAGCTGACCAAATTGTAGAACAATTGTCCACGCTGTAATTATGGAAAAAGCGAATTGAACATCTGATAACTTATTATAAAAAAAATAAACCTTTTTGGCTATGAGCATTGTTTGTTTTCAAAAAAAGTTAATAGTGTGTCTATTTCCATAATTATATTAAAAATTGGTTCAAAAACTAAGAGAAGTGCTAGTTTGTTTTTGAACTATATACTTCCCTCCATTTTCTTAATAATTGAAAGCAAGCACTATTTATTTATGGATACGTCACTTTGTAAATATTTACAAACAATAAAAAAAGATGATTTGTTATTAAAGTGTATAACGTCCTAAGTATATGTATGGAGCTTTTGTTCACTTTAGTCTAACCATCTAAGAATAATTCGCAGCCGAATTTCATATAGTAAAGTTAGGATTGCCAGTTGTTTAAAAACGAAGAAAGTAGTAATTTTCAGGTATTTGACTGTCGTGTACAAAATGATTGCACATGGTGTACCAGCCTAATTTAAACAAAACAATGTAAACATCTCCATCCTTTAATATAGCTACATCGACCTTAATTTTTTCCAAGTTGAAGTGTACACACTAGGAGTTGCTTTTGGGGCTGAAGGTCAATGCTTATTTTGCACTAGTGACACAGTGACACCCTAATTAAATTAATGTTTCAATGCCATTATACATCCCAATTGGTTGAACTAATATAATTTCACTGAAGAGTGCCTTTTGCATTGATCTCACAGTATGCATGCCACGCACTCAGTCACTTTCATTCTGCATAGTTTTTGGTCAGTAAGAATCTCTGGATCCATAGAAATGTTCTATGATGAAATTCAAAGTGAAGAGAAGAGAATGGAACTTACTTGTCTATTGTCAAAGCAGAGAGCAGCTTGTGCCACAATCTGGATTGCATCCTGTGTCCCTGGAACTACTGCACCACCACCACCTGCTCCCCCTCCTCCTTGCCCTGCATTGTTCAGATAAATACAGTTACTTAATTACTTAGAACCAAACAGATGGAGTGATGATACTTCCAATGCAAGGACCGTAAAATTCCTTCAGATTATATATGCTGAAAAATCCCTCAATACCCCTATCTGGAAACGTTAAAACTATGGCATTTTCAAATTTAAAGCTGATCATTTCCAAACAAGACCAAAGTCCTACTTTTGAACAAAAAGACAAGAAGCCATGCATCCCATATGTTAATTAAAAGTGGATCTAAGATAGATTAATTACCTCTACAGCTGGAGATACCAATGGAGAAGAGCACCACAGTGAGGCACACATGTCTGAGCTTGAGACAGGCCATGGCATGCAAGGACATGCAACTGAATGAACTGATCAAAATTCAGTTACTACTCCCTCACAGCTTGAGAATCTGCTTCTAGCACACCTAGCCTGCAGTCCCTCTTTATATGTGCAGGTTATGCAACTGAATTGGCAACAAAGCTGCTTATAAAATGCAGCACTGGATTAAAGAAGCATGGCAGCCTTGCTTCTTGGGGAACTCTGGATGGCTACTGAATATGAAGCAAAATGTGATCCCTTGAACCATTTGGTGAGTTAATATTCAGGCAGAGGCATATGGATCACTGGGAGATGATTGCAAGCTAGTCCCAACTGCTATAAAAACCATGCATGACATGGGTAATGGCCATTCTGTGCAGGTGTTTGGTACACAAGAACCAACTACCCCTCACTAGTTTCCTAGACTTGGTCCTGTGTTGGAGTGTGCACAAATCACACCTAAACTGGACATCGATTAATTGGTTAAGTTCTTAAGTTTCCAGCCTAGTTTTGTTGACTATGCTGGACCTTGATGTACTTTGGATGTCTCAGTTGCTTCCAGTGAGCTTTGAGCTCGCATGAGAATGATTCGCATCAAATTAAGTGCTTGTTTTTCTACCATGGTAGACGAGTTCTGTCTGGTTCTGGTAATTGTGACGTATGGCTTAGGTTATATGCAGAATTGAATTATTGAAATATCGCTAAAACGGACTATACTGAAATTTTTATTGATTTGATTTCTTCCAAATTACCAAGCAACGACATAGTATATATAGCTAGTGAAAATGTACAAGAAATTGAAATACACCCTCCGGCAATGAATAATTGACGTTTACAGTAAGTTTTGGTCAAACTTTAAAATTCACTTCTATCAATTTCATATTAGAATCAGTTTAATTATAAGATTCAATAGGTTTATAATATCACGGTAGTACTTTTCGAGGTAAATCTATATATATACAATTTCATTTGGTTTTAAACTACACATTTGAGAAACTTTCGACAGTTTAAATTTTAAAACTTTGATCGAACCCTACTCTAAACGTCAAATATTTATAAATGTGCTTTCTCCATCTTAAAATATAGTTCAACTTTAAACTTAAAATGGCAGCTATATTTTTTTTAGTGATAGCTATATTTTAAAACATAGAAAGTTAATTAAGACGCTGATCGGGTTAGCAGTGGTGGCAGCGGTTATTAATTGACATGATGATGAGTCATGGGCTCATCAAGCATGTGGAGTGGAAGACATGCGTACACAGATCGATGACAGTAGGCAGTTCCTTGTGCTTGCGGGGGGAGGGGAGTGGAGGGGATGCCAATGGCCGTTGAGCTCACCTTGACTCGCCTGCCGATTGTTGCCAACAACCACAACCTGCCAAGAACGCCTCTCGCAACCTGATTCCCAGCTAGCCGCTATCTCGCAACCTGATTGCCTGCACCGCTAGCTGCACGTATGGAAATACATATTCTAACTTAATATCCTTTAACTTTAAAAGGTTTATATGTGAGTCCCACAGATTATGGATCCACATGCCGGCGATCCATATTACAGAACCGACGTCGGAGGAGCCTCTCCTTGAACGCACTTACATAGGGGAAAAATGGCTTGGAAATGGACTAACACCAACTCTGCCATATCTGTTTTTATATCTTTTTGGAATCGGAATTGAAATAAAAACCGTAGATAAAAAACATAATATGATACTGATGAATATAGATACGGAGCGAATATTGTAACTAATATTTATCGGAATATGAAAATAGAGGTTGTTGCTTCTTCTTTAGCGAAGAGATGTGCCTCACTATTTTTTTTCTAAAACAATAAATTAAAATTCCTATTTTTTATCAATTAATAATATATAACTAGTTTTACACTCTACTTTTCATGAAAATTACAATAAGCAAGAACTATATATTAGTCAGTACGGCATGGTCTAATAAAAAAATAGTTATTAGACAAGAGAAAAGCATATCTAAAGCATTGGTAGAAAAAAAAAATCCATTCAACTAACCACCTCAGTACTGTGTACAAATCTGAGCATCTAAAGTAGAGAATGATCAAGCTAATCAGCTACATAAAAATAATTCGTTTATGTTTGTGAGAAAAAAATACAAATTCATTTTTGGAAAGTTTGCAACCGATTCTGGTTTCCAACGAATATTAGCCTTACTATATTCGTTTTCGTTTTTGAGAAAAAAAAATCTAAATGCATTTCTGTTTCCGAGAAAAAAAAATTCCAGATTTTGGAAAGTATCTAACCAATTCCAGCTTTTGACGGGCAGTAGTCTTCCTATATTCGTTTTTGTTTTCGAGAAAAAAAAAGAATTTCTAAATCGTTGTTGTTTTCAAAGCTTTAAAAGAAATTCCAACACTTTTCGTTCGAAAAACACTAGTTGAAGCCGAAAACTTTTCGAACCGTTTGCACCCTACGTGCGTACACGCTCGATCGAGAGCATTGCGTCGCCACCAAACCATCGGACTTGGGTCCGTCAGAACTCAGATCGATCGATCGATGCCCGCAGCTAAGCTCCCAAATTAACCTACCTAGGTCGGGTACGTTCGTGCTACCTGCCTGTACGACGCTACCAATCAAATTGGCTACTGATCATCAATAGAATCTACTACATGCGTAGTGACGCCTAGCTTCTCTCCAAACCTCACACGAGCCTGCATGCAGGAGCTACCTACAAACACGACCAGAGCAGAGAGTGCACACGGATGAATGCGACGCGGTAGGTAGGTCCTTGGATCGATCGATCGGGCTTAGCATTCTAGAAGGGTTTTGCTCTCAATTCCCGGCTGATCTCTCACCTAACCATCGATCGATCGAGCTAGCTAGCGTTTTACATATACTCCTATGTGCAAGCTTTAAATTGTTCACTGAGGCACGAGGCAGCACGCGTTGGTAATATACTAGGATGCATATATGTGGTCACTGGCCATAAGCGGGCAGATCGAAAAAACAACCAAGAACAAGAACGAGATAAAACCAATCTGATAAAACCAACGCGTAACAAATGGTAAGTTGGAGCTCTAAATAACAACGCGTGCTGCAACGTATAACAAATGATAAGTTGAGGCGCACGCTGCCGGTGAATCAATCCTATTCCTACAAGCAAATCAAAAAAATAAGCAAGAACAAGATAAAACCAATCTAATATAGCAAATAGGAATTGAATACAAATGAAAAGTTGGGGTTCCAAATAACAAGTAGATGGGTGGTCTAGCCAACACTGCGCTGCAAGCAAGTAGCAATGGCTAAACTTTAATCTAACAAACCCAAGAAACCCTGGAGAGGTACCTAGCTATTTTATAAAGGTGGGAAGAACGATCTAGGGGTCCCTAGGGTCGTGCACTCGTGTTCCACCTGGTTGGGATGCACCTCACATGGGCCCCACTTGAGCCAGGGTCCCAAACAAAATTACAATCCCACTAGGGCGAGGTCGGGGAGCGCGAGCAGCTCGGCGGGCAACGCGCGCAGCGCGTCCACCAGCGGCGTCGCCGCCACGAGCGGGAGATACACCGACGTGAGCTTCTCGAAGGTGTGGTCCAGGTGCCATGCTGCCACGTGCTGCGCCGCCGTGGTCTTGCCCCGTGCGCGAGCAGCAGCCGCGGTGGCCGGCGGCGGCGTCTCTCTACCTCAAGCGAAGTCAAGACGCCCAGGTACTAGACGGCCAATGGCGGCGTCTCGTTTGCTCTCTCTTGGGGTATCACGCCTAGTACCCAGGTACTATGATCTGATACCTAGGTACTAGCTCGATACCAGGGTATCGGATACCAGGTACCAACCGGTATTCGGGTACTGGGTACAAGGTACCAGGGACCAGCCTATACCAGGTATTAGAAAGGAGTCACTTAAGGCCATATTGCTAAGGAAAAAGTGCATTGAAGGTCCCTTAACTGTCATCGGGATAAAAAACGTCCTCGAACCGCAAAACCAGATATGCGGGGTCCCTTAACTATAAAAAACCGGTCACCCGAGGTCCTTCGGTGGTTTGGACCTCTGTTTTGGTCTACGTGGCGGATGAGTCAGCGTGGGACCCACGCGGTCCCCACATGTCAGATGTCCACGTCACCTTCTCTCTTTCCCTTCTTCTCTCCCTTTCTCATCTCTCTCTCTCTCACTTCTGTGCGAGCTGGCCGGGGTGAGGCGGGAGGGCAGCGCCGCGACGGCCACCGGCAGAGGCGGCGTGCGAGCGCGGCGGCTTCTCCGCTTTCTCCGTCTCCTCGCCCCGCTCGGCCAACGTGGGGCGCGCTCTTGTCGTCGCGTGCGCCGGCGAACGCGTCGGCCCTGTCAGCGGCGCCGGCGACGAGTACGCGCAGTGGGACGCGGCGGTGGGGTGCAGCCTCACCGGCTCGTGGTCCAGCACGGCGCACCCATATTCTCACCGATAAATTAAGCAGCCAATCGAGCTAGCTAGACACACACAATGAGCAAGCAAATGCAAGCAGCCGGTGGCACATATATATATTCCCGAGCGGCCGGCAAATGACGTCGGCAGCGGCGCCGCTATTTGAAGTGGTAGTGCGCCTTGCAGTTGGCGTCGCAGTCGTAGAAGCAGGGGCCCTCGCACTGCATCTAGCACACCAGCAGCGCCCCTCGGCACCGCCTCATCGCTGCCATGCACCGCGCGTACTCCCCCACCCGGTACAGACTCGAGTTGTAGCTTGGCCGCCGCCCGTGCCTCCTCCCCCACCACGCGCTCCTCATCCCCACGCCACCGCCGCCATCGCCGGCCTTTTCCCTCTCCGCCCTGATGCCCTTCCCGCCCTTGCCGCCGCCACCGCCTTTTTTGCCACCTTTGTAGCGCCGTCTACCATTGCCGCATCCCCACCAGCACCTTCTTCCGCCGCTACCGCCGCCACCGCCACCTCCGCCTCCACTACCGTCACCGCCACCGCCTCCCCCTCCTCCTTCGCCGCCTCCCCCGACGCCACTGTTCCCGCCACCGCTGCCGTCAGTGCCCCAGCCCCACCCCCATCCATAGCTCCAAGAACTCCCCCCGCTGCTTCCCCCTCCTCCACCACCACCACCGTCTCCATCCTTCCGGCCGGCCACAGTCGCCACACCAGCCACACCACGCTCGCACGCCGCCTCCGCCGGTGGCGGTCACGGCGCCGCTCTCCCGCCTCACCCCGGACAGCTTGCACAGAAGTGAAGAGATAGAGATGAGGAATGGAGAGAAGAGGGGAAAGAGAGAGGGTGACGTGGACACCTGACATGTGGGACCCCATATGGGTCCCACGCTGACTCATCCGCCATGTAGACCAAAACTGGGGTCAAAACCACCAAAAGACCTCGGGTGACTAGTTTTGTATGATTAAGGGACCCTGCGTATCTGGTTTTGCGGTTCGAGGATGTTTTTTATCCCGACTATAAGTTGAGGGGCCTTCGGTGCACTTTTTCCTATTGCTAATTAGCCCTTTAAAACAGCTCGATCAGGGCCCAAACAATGGGCCGAATTTCGGCCCATCCAACCACGGGCTTAGGGAAGCCATCCCCCTCCTGGCCTCCCCTATATAAACTCGCCCTCGAGTCCAAGCCATCCCCGAAACCCTAGACGCCGCCGCCGACCTCCTCCCGTGCTCGCGACTTCTCTCGACGCCGGTAAGAGAACCGTACCATCTCGTCTCCTCGCGTATCCGCCCAAAATCTCCTCTTCCTCCTGTTTCTCCTCTGATTCGTTTGACCCTCATCTGCTATTCCTGTTCTAGGTGGAGTGAGAGAGAGAGAGAGAGATCGGAGATGGCCAAGTCGAAGAACCACACGGCGCACAACCAGTCGTACAAGGCGCACAAGAACGGCATCAAGAAGCCCAAGCGCCACCGCCAGACCTCCACCAAGGGGGTGCGTCTCTTTGCTCCTTCCCTCTCTCTCACTCTCAGATCCAGATTCCCTGCAATCCTGTAGCCTTGCCTTGGTTTCTTGCAAAAATGATGTTTTCTTCATGTGGACATAGTAATTCACTGCAAAAAATTTGTTCATACTGTGTTGCCTTTTGTTTGAATTACAGTTCGAATAATGTGTATATGTGGCTAGAGGCTTGTGGAAATGTTCGAATGACAGTTCTAGGTTTTCCATGTTCGAATGACAGTGTCGGTTAGACTGTTATTAAAATCTCCTTACTATTGAGTTAGGCATTATGTGCAGTTGTAATGTGGTTATATGAAACCGTACGAGTTGCATCGATATTAGACAGGAATTTGTTAGGTGCCTATCTGAGTTTTCCTGCGATTAACTGTGTCAATTTCACTGCTTAAGTTCTCAAAATGGCTTTCTACTCCTGTGTCACTTAGCCTTGTGGAATTGGATATTTTGCTTGGTTTTAGCCCTGCCGTTTGATGATTATTAGCTAAAGATTAAGTCCAACGTTCATTGGACCCAGTGCTCAGGTAGTTTGGGCAATCGTCTGTGTATGTCAATATACTTTTCTGGACAGTATAAACAATTTAATCACAAGTCGAAGCGACTTTGAATTTGTCTATATAGTCTTGTGGTGTGTAGGAATCTATTTTGTTGCGTATTCTTGCATCCTATTTTGTTCTTAGGATTTATTTTGTTTTCGGAAATCAATTCAAATGTCCTCGCTGTTATGTTGAAATTGAATCCTGTTGCCTTGTTTCCGCGTTCTTACCTGGGTTCTTTGTAAATTGCTTTTATAGATGGACCCAAAGTTCCTCAGGAACCAGAGGTACTCGAGGAAGCACAACAAGAAGAGTGGTGAGGCTGAGTCCGAGGAGTAAGGTGGAGGAGCCTTTTGGTTATGAATGTTTCTTGTATCTCTAGGATCTACAGTTTTGAACCTATTTCACTGTTCTGTAAGGGCAAAGGAGATTACTATGGTACTTAAGTTTTATCATGCGTAGTTTGGCTCTGTGCAACACAGTTCCATGCTGTTGGATTGCACCTGAAATATTATCTTCTATAAGAATTGGTTATCCATTTTTAAAGTTGTCTTGTTTGCATTAGCATATCTCAATATTTTGTTGTGATGCCTGGATGACTGGAAGTGCTTCTTGACTGCTTACAGCTCGTGATTCTTCAGAATGTGTTATCTTTTTGTCTTTCTGAGTGTATGGTATTCGTGGATTTACATGCTTATTTGAATTATCAACCCCAATCCACCCGTGTAGTTACCTTGGATGTGATTTGTCATTCACTCTGGTTGCTGATTAGCCTTTAAGAACAGATTCAACTAGATGGATCCCAAAGCTTCTGCTGGTGTATAAACTTGTATGTGAAGACGCTCGCTTGTGGCTTGTAGGATTACATTTCACATTCTTGGGGCTAAAATAGGAATGGTGTCATTTGGGTCTAGGAATGTAGCTGGGTTCCTTGTGGAATTTCTTTGTTCCTATGGGCATTGTTAGGAAATGGAGCCCAATCTTTTCTTTTTCAACGTGAGCGATTTGGGGAACTAGAATAACCGAGTCAATTTTAGATAGTAATGTTCTGATGTTGCACAGTAACTGAAGCAAGCCTAGCATTTGCATATATACATTAGAGAGTGCAATATGTTGTTACTTGTTACTACAAGGAAAACATGTACTACTACACATACACAAACTCTGCACCAAGGCAACTATATACATACACCCATATTATCATAACATTCCACAGATTGCATCCTGGACCGCGGAGTTGGCGCATCAAAAGGCCTTGGCGTTGGTGCCGGGCCTCTTGACGACGACGACGGGGCACTTGCAGTGCTGGACGCAGTGGTTGCTGACGCTCCCCAGCAGCGTCCTCTGCAGGAAACCGTAACCATGGCTCCCCATCACCACCATGTCCGCGCCGGCCTTCTCCACCGCCCCGCAGATCACATCCCTCGGGTCCCCTTTCTCCACCCGCGTCTCCACCTTCACCTGCACATCAGAGGAGACGAGATGATCAGTCAATCGTACCACCATAAGTGTGATTCGTGCGTGTACGTCTTCCGTGTAATTGACTTTAGAAAAAAAAAATCCTCTGCTTGTAAGGCCCCGTTAGTTTAAGGCAATTGAATGGATATTATTAACATAGACATTGAGAAAACTCGTTAGCACATGGTTAATTATTATAAAATTAAAAGACGAATAATTAGATTTTCTAAAAATAACTTGTAGACAGAAGTTTTTTTTTTGTCAGAAACGTATAATTTAACCATCTAAAAAACGTGCTAACGAAAAACGAGAATGTCAAAGTTCGAAAACGAGAATGTCAAAGTTTAGAGCTGAGAGAAATCTAAGTTACATTGGGGAAGGCGGTGCAGATGTCGCGGGCCTTGGCGACGACGGAGTCGGCGGCGGTGGCCATGTAGCGGTCCATGCTGTCCATCACCTCCTGGGTCAGCACGTAGCCGCCGCCGTCGATCACCGGGTAGTAGAGCGGCCGCGCCGGCCGGGCGTGGACCAGGACCACGGCCGGCGGCGGCGCGGCCGCGGGGGACTTGGCGGCGGCGGAGACCACGTTGGAGAGGCACCACGACAGCGCGTGCATGCTCTCCTCGCTCTCGTCCACCGCCACCACCACCCGCCGCGGCGATCCTCCTCCTCCTCCTCCGGTGACGTTCTCCATGGCTGCCGGATTAATTAACTCTCTGATCTCTTATGTGGTTTCAATTGATGGCTACTATATATGGTGACAATCTGACACTGTGTATTGCTAATGCTGAATTGCTGATGATTGAGCAAGCCGGAGAGCTTTCTATATAGAAGATGGATGGATGCTTAGCTGATGGCGGGCTGGCGGCAGGAGTAAGCTAGCTTCGGTGATGCTTTCGAACATTGCTGCTTGACGGTTTTGCCCTTCAGTCGCGGAATATCTTTGGGATAAGTATGAGTTGAAATTTATGATATTCTAGGGGGCGATTTTCATGTTGGTAGGAAGTTTCTACAGGGTAGGTAGTTTGGTGCTAGGGACATGTCGACATGAGGACCAATTTTCGCGCAACTGACGAGTTCATTTTTGTTCTAAATAGATTATGCATGATCTAATTCTAATAATATTAGAAAAAATACCCGTGTGTTATAATAGAAAAATTATTTTAATCATCTTATTATTATACGGTTTAGTTAATGTGAAATTCACCGTGAGAATTCGCTTGAATTTGTTCCCTTTATAAAATCATGAGCTCTCAAGTAATTAGCATGCAAGTTTTTTTTAAAGAGATTTCCTATATGACTCTTTTTTATTTCTAAAAGTGAACGAACTTAAAACCAACTCAAACAATGATCTATATTTCTAAAAGCGAGTGAATTTAAAAACCGACTCAAACAAGATGACATACCAAAGTACCAGCAAAAACATCTTCAATTTTTATAATAGTAGAGATTCAAGGGTACAAAACAAAAAAATAGAAGATTTCTCTCTACTATTATAAAAATTAAAGATGTTTTTTACTGGTACTTTGGTACGTAATTTTTGTTTGGGTCGGTTTTTAAATTTATCTATTTTTGGAAATACAAAATAAATCGTATAAGAAATTTCTTTTATAAAAAACTCGCATGCAAACTTGATACGAAAGTCGAACTACTAATTGCAGCTTATAATTTTCTAAAAAATATATATCCTAGCGAATTTTATCCTAGTTAAATCGTATAACAATAATAAGATTAAAATAGTCTTCAGAACACACGGCTATTTTTCTATTAAAAGTATTATAAAAAAACTCATACATATAGTTTTGCTTAATAAATAGAAGCTTAGGAAGCATGAAGTGATTACAGTAGTAGGACTCACTTAGGTCCCGTTCGTTTCTCCAACAAGAGTTGGACGAAGATAAAGATTTTTATGGCACGCTTTTCAAACTACTAAACGGTGTGTTTTGTGCGAAAACTTTCTATATGAAAGTTGTTTTAAAATATCAGATTAATCCGTTTTCTAAGTTTGTAATAATTAAAACTCAATTAATCGCACGTTATTATCACCTCGTTTTGCGTGAAACACTTAATCTTTTATCTTCAGGAGATTCAAACACCACCTTAGCAATATTTTGTTTAAATTCTAGTAATATGTTTCCTTTAATCCCGAATAAATGGACTATATGTATTTTGACGTTGATCGATCTTTCAGTGGTTGCACATTCACATCCATCTAGAAATGAAAATAAGATTGTATAGAAGAAGGTTTTGGTTGGATAAGGAGAAGAGGGTCACACTCGTAATTTGTTTTTTTTTTGGCAGGTCAGCAAAACTGCGTGCTGCAGCACAAGAGTCGCCGGTTTTCTCTTGCACAAGCAGCTGCCGATATCCTGCAGGCCGCCGGAATGGATAGCAATTAGCAAGAATGTACGCACGACAAGACAGACAGACAGAGACCTCTCTCCTTTGTGCTCGCAGCGTGACGGCGAAGTAGAAATATCTACCCACAAGGGCGAACGTAAGATTTTGAAAGTGTGGGTATTCAAGATTTATATTACAATATTTTAAGATACATATTTATGTTATATATGAAAAAGAGGATGTATCTATTGAAAAGTAATAATCAGAAAAAAAAAGACACAGGAAGAATGGGGATTGAACCCAACGCCCATTAAATGTACTAACCAATTGAGTAATTATTATTATTCTTTTGCATAGATGGATAGCTACTTTTAAAAAACATTGGGTATACCTATGATCCCTTTTGTGCTCGTCTCTCTGTCTACCCATCTACCCAATTCTAGTACCCAGTTAACCAGGTGCAGAGCAGTTCAATAAATTTTGAGCATCTCAAACCGTGGCTCCAAACGTGCATCGCGAACTGTTTATTTGAAATTTATCAAAATTCCATTCGAATTAATTAAAACGATAATCGAAGCCTTGGACAGGATTTAAAATGATAAAATCCGTTAGCCAATTGAGATTGTAAGCCCCGGTGTATAGGATATGCAAGTACCAGCAGAAGAAGGTGGCCGGCCGGGGTCTCATGATCTTATCCAAACTCCAAACCAAATGGATTAGATACATCCAGCGGGGGAGCTATCGACTCGTCGATCAAACCGGCCGTTTTGGTCCCCTGAATAGCTTGGCAGCTTGCAAAGTGAAAATACATGAGTGTGATGAGTGAAAGGGGTGAGTCATGCAAAGCTACAAAAATGCATCGATCTATTCCCAACTAATGGTACACGCCCTTGCACTTGGAAAGTGAGTTGGGAATGCATTATTTTTACAGTAGGAATGACTGTAGAAGGGGATAACGATTCTTTTGTAAGACACGCGGCTCGATCAGATTTGTTATGGTAACGAGACGGATCTGGTTTGGTTTTTTTTTTTTTAATCTTGAATCTTGACGAGCTACTAAAAGATTAGCTTGGCTTGCCTGGCTCGGCGAGCCAATGTGAGCTATATTGCTAGTGTTTTTTTTAAAGGGAAAATTATAAAAACCATCCCAAATATCACTTTGAGTTTAAGATGCCTCCCCATAAGAAGATTTGTTGCAAATCCCCACCTCCTAATTTATCTTGATTTGATTTAGGCACATTCTCTCCACACATGCGTGATTCCTGATTCATCGGCGGCAATTCGGGATTTCAGGATGACGAAGCGACGCGGCTCGGCCTCGATCTCCGCCTCTCCGGTCTCGCAAGTCACAGTCGCGGGCAGACGAAGCGACACGCAATCGCGCACGCGCCTCTGCCGCTGATCGGTGATTGCATCATCGCACGCGATTGAACTTCTGTTGGGCTGCGGCTGGGCTGGGAGAGAGAGAGAGGGGGGTGGTAAGTGATGGGGCCCCCTCTGCCCTGGGCCCTAGGCAGTCGCACAACCGGCCTATGCCCTGGGCCGGCCCTGTTCCCGAAGAATCTTGTGGCGAAATCAACTGAGTCCCACTAGGCGGGAGCAAGAGATTATGTCGTTTGTTCTGTATAAGACGATCATTTCGTTGTGTTATCATGGATATTTTCACTGTGTTTTTCATGGTATACTAGTTATATAAATTCGAAACCGATATCATGTGTACTGAATAACAAATCCGTTTTTTTTCACGGACGTAATGAGCATACATAAACATTTGAACACGAAGCAGTAATCATATAGCTAGATTAGAACTGCATGATTTCATCTGTTGCAATTGGTCAGATGACCCAAAATAGCAGGTTTCAATACAGTTTAATAAAAAATTAAGGCCACACAATCTAAACAAGAGACCTGTTGACAAATCATCACGATGAACGGGACTTGGCTAATTTCGCCACAAGATGCTCCAGGATTCACGCATGTATAGAGAGAAGTTGCCTAAATCAAACCAATGTGAATTAGGAGGTAGGGATTTGCAACAAATCTTCTTATAGGAGGGCATCTCAAACTTAGAGTGATATTTGGGATGGTTATTACAATTTTCCCTTTTTTTAATGATGAAAAAGAGTTTTCGGCCTTTATTTGATAGGAAGCTAGAGCCGGATTATTACAAGTTTGCAGCACCTCAGTTTAGATCACTAAAACAAAATAAGGCCAAACAAAAAAAATTATTTTGAATATTTAAATATTCATTATATATTAGCAAAATGGGAAGTAGGGAGTGGTAAAGGGTATATTAAGTAAGCACAAATCAAATAAAGTAAGTTTAAAGAAAAAGATAATAGGTAAAATAGATAAAGAATGGTGTTAACATATATATACTGACAAGCTTAATGCATGATGATGAGTACGTAGCTTACAACTTGGTTCATTAAGCTAAAGAGTGCTGTCTTATAATATAATATAAGAGATTTTGTTTATTTAGTTATATAGGTTAAATCTCTTATATATCATAGCACGTAGTTAGTTATAGACAGCTCAATTCGGCTTGTTTAGAACTCGAGTGCATTCGTCCAAAAAATTAAAAAAAGACCTCGAGTTTGAGCGAATAGAAAGTTTTGAGTCACCCCTAGATGATTGTACTTGTTTACTGTGAACTTTTAAGTTGCACTTCGAAATTTTGCCACGACTTAAAAAAGAAAGAAGAAAGAACTATGAAAAATGGTTCAATTTCACCGTGAAATAGAAAAGGTCCATGGAAGAGGTCTAGAAAGCACCCTCGATCAACTTGGCCCAACCTAGCAACTTCCGATCCAAAGCTGATCATATCAGAGACCGTCGGCCTGGCTAGGCCCAGAAGCAGCACCGATTTGGAGCTGGTCTTCGCAGCTCATGTCCGGCCCGTTCTTCTTCTTCTCCTTGTTTTTTTTAAAGTAAATTTCAGAAAAGAGACTATCTAATAAACGTTTGCAAGTTTTTTGGGTGAAAAACTTTCAAATGTAAAGTAGTGTAAAACATGAGGTTTTCTGGAATTTTCCCTCTTTTTTTTTTCTGTTGCGGAATAAATAAGGGAGCTCTTCATTGTCTGTCTTATCCATATGGGCATGGCTTCACAATTGTTTGATGAGATTATACCACTGGAAAACTGGCGAAATCCAGTGAAATTTGAACACATTTCACCAAAAGTTTTGAAATTTTTTGAACAGACCGGTTTACCTGGCGCTTTCTAGATTTGAGCCGGAGTGAATCATCTGGAAACTAACGAATATCAAGCGGTTTTCATCGGTTCTGTGAACTCTGCTCTGGTTTAATTAACCAACTAGACCATTGTCCATCGCTCTAGGCTTGCTTTGCAAATAAATGAGAGCCGTCTCATTACAAGAACAGGAACGAATGAAAGTTTCCAGCTATGCAAATTCCTACCCAATCTCCTCAATTTGTCCCAGGACCACTTCTATTTTCTGAGCGATGACCCAGATGGACCATTTACAACAATTCCACTAGATTTAGGGAATCGCATTTAACAAAGACCACCTGAAAAATCAATTAACCCAAATTACCTTAAAAGATATGAACAAAATTCCAGCTAATGCATTATCATAGAGTATTTTGCAACTCACTTCGCAGAATTGTTGACAAATACATACTTTTGCTGTTATAATAAATCTGTGAAGAAATAACTATATTTTAAGGGAAAAAATTAAGATAAAAGTATATTTAGGACTACGGGAGTATATATATTACACCTTTTGTCGGTTTATAGACACTGAGGGAAAGAACACATTAGGAAAAGTCCTAAAAGAATATTTGCAATTCCATGTAAGTGGGAAAGGAAAAAGGGAAACAAAAGCATTTGCAAAAGGGGAATGCTTGTGCTCAAAAGGATGAGTGGATTATCTTATCTCTGCCGTTTCATCATGTCATGACGTGGCATTCTAGTGATTATTGCGACCGTTACTGGCTCTTTCATTGTCTTCTTTCATTGACTCCTTTTTTATTAGTTAGGTATTGAGGCGTCTCAAGTAAACAAAAAAAGAAATTAAAGATAAAATACTTATCCACCAGCTGGAAATATATATATAAATACAAAATATTTATCCTGAAAGCCAAAGATTACGCGCCTAACGAGCAAGGCGAACGTGCATTAGTTAGGCTCATGATAAATGGCAGATGAGAATACCAGATGACAAAAGGTGACAGTAGTTAGGAACAAAATGAAAGGTTTTATCTTTTTCTTTAACAAATGGTTGGTAGTAGTAATAGGCCCTGTTTGGGGGAGCTTGTCCCAGCTGCAGTTTTTCCCAAAAGATGCTTCTGCTAGAAGATGCCCCAAACAGTCCACACTTCTAAGAATTTATAGTTACAAATTCTGAAAAATGAACTAAGAAGCCAGAAGCTGGAGAAGCTGGGTTTCAGAGTTTTTCCAGATTCTCAGAAGCTGACTATCAAACAGCTGCTTCTCAGAATCTAAAGCTCCCCCAAACAGGCCCATAGACTAGTAGCTGGTGGGCCCCATGACACAGTCACTTGGATTTTCCTCTTTCCATGAGGTGACTGCTTGCATTTGGTGTTATTCTCTGCCATATATAAACACCACCATTGGTAGCCATGGAGAAAAGAGGGAGAGGGTGAGAGAAAGCAGCAGCAGAGCATATCTTATTGAGCAGCCAAGAAAGCAAGGTATTGGAAGGAATTGAGGAGGAGAGGAAGTGATGGAACAGCATGAGCTTTCTTCTTCCTCTTCCTCTTCTCCTTCGTTTTCTTCTTCGTCTTCGTCTTCGTCATCGTCCTCGTCCTCGTCCTCGCTGCTGAGGCAGTGCAGGATTTGCCATGAGGAGGAGGATGAGTGGTGCGCTGCAATTGAGTCCCCCTGTGGATGCTCTGGCTCTCTCAAGGTAGGTACAAAGTTACAAGCTGATCAAGTGATCATCCATCCATGATCCTTCCCTGCATTTCTTGTAGTTGTTACATGCATGATATGGTTCTTGTGATGATTAATTTACTAGTTTGTTAGTGGCTAAAATGATGTGTTTATGGTTTGTGTTTGTTAATTTGTGCATGTGCAGTATGCTCACAGGGGATGTGTGCAGAGGTGGTGTGATGAGAAGGGGAGCACACTCTGTGAGATTTGCCTCCAGGTAGGCTCTTCTTTGTGAAAGTTTGTGTTTGATCATTAGTGTACCATATGACCTATTCGTGTATAATGTGAAACAGCTAGCCACTTTTATTGGGGTTAGCTAGAAAGGTGAAATTTGTGCAGGAAAGGTGCCAAACAGCTAGCTCCTTTTTTCTTGTTTATTTATGATTTGTAATTATGTGTAGCTGTGCAACATTATGTTTAGAGGATAAAGTAACAGATTTCTTTGGGGTTAAAGAAAGTTAGCTAATGCTTCTAATCATAAGCAAAGTGCACTTTTCTTGTGCAAAATGTAAACTTCTGCCAACCTTTCATAAACTATTACACTAGCCGCCTAAATAAGACATTCTGAAAGATTTTTCATGCATAATCCTGTTTTTTTAATAATACAAGATGCTTTTCTTGACAGAATTTTGAGTCAGATTACACCATCCCTCCCAAGAAAGTGCAGGTTGTTGAAACGGCAGTCACTGTCAGGTAGCTCCTCCATCTCTTGCATTGTCAATTTCTGATAGGAAAAGATCATTAAGATAATGCTCTTAGGATAAGGTGTTTCTAATCTAAGCCTATCTGGCTAGTAGTATCATGCAACTGTGAACTGTCAACACCAGTAATGTAGCACTGTACATGCCCTTAAACGGAGTCTTAAATCAGTAGGTAACACTCTGTTTTCAACCAAGGAACCAACCAGTCATGCAATGAGAGACAGGATTAGCATACTAACAACCAGTGGTTGATGAGATGATCTGTGTAGCCATTATTAATGTTAAGATGGCCACTCAGGTAGATCCCCCAAGATGTCCTAGATAAGCCACAGGACCCAACCAACAAGGCAAGTATACCTTCCAAACTAGGGACCACAATGACACGGTGACAGCTCTTAAGATGTTAAGATCTATCAATAATACAAGACAAGAAATGCAGTAATGCATCTTGGCATATTACATTGGCCTGATTAGTGGTTCTCCAATGAGATTACAGAGATAAAGCTGCAGCTCAGTTTTCACACAGAACCATCACAACAAAATATAAAAAGAGAGAAAAAAAAGAAGCTTCAGCTGGCAACATTTCCACACAGAACTACACTGACCAATTGCGTTAGGCTGTGTGAAATGCCATTATCTGAACAAAAATGTACAATAGGGCATCATGCCAAAAATGACCAGATAGACAGCCAAATCAAACCGTGAAGTATGAGCTGTGGATGCATCGGTGAGGCGTCCTGTCAAGAGCGTGCGTCCAAATCACACGGTGTCAATGCACAAATCCACCTTCCCGGCCATCCAGCATTCCAGCTAACGTGGCCACCTTAGTCACACTCACATCATCACCCGGGGTTGCATCTTGCTGCAAGGTTTCAACAGTTGCAACCACCAGATCGGATTAGATGGGGGACACATGTGCCAACTCGGTACACTGCCTGATGCAGAGCCTTCTTTTGCAGAGACGAGGAGATGCTCCCTGAGGAACTCTCTCAGGAGGATCAGGAGCAGTATGCAGGATCCGAGGCGCAGACGGGTAATGGAGACTGCTCCTCATGGTGCCGATCATTGACGATAACGGTATGAGACAGCTGAAGCGAAATTGTCCATTGTCTGGCAGGCCGTTCAGGGTGTCTCCTGGATTCTGATACATCTGTGATTCTTGTGCAGTTCACCATTATGCTGCTGGTGTGGCATCTCATTGCAGTGGTGACAATTGAAGCGGCGGATCACTGTGCATTCAGCCTTGTCACAGTGAGTTCACTATCTCAACAGAGGAGTAAACTGATCAATTGAAATTAACTAACTGGGGAATGTTGCATTGCAGATGTTCTTACTTCGGGCTGCTGGAATCTTGTTGCCGTTCTATGCTATCATGCGGATGGTCCGCATGATTCAGCAGGGCCAACGACAGTTTCGGTTGCAGCTGCTTCAGGTTAGTCTTGACTGACTTCTGCTCAATGGCTTATAGGAGCATAATAGTCCGCAGTCATGATACCTTCTCTTCCTCTGTTTCTGCAGGATCAACGGAGAAGAAACGCATCAAACTTGCACAGTATGAGTGGCCAGGAGCAGCACCAGCAGCTTGTAATTAATGTTCACTGAACAAATGAACTTAAATGCTTCTACATTGGAAGGTCACAGGAATGTGCAATATGTGTTGAGGGGAATATGTACAACATTTGTAAACTTTTAGTATATTTGTAGATAGCATAGTAAAAACTATGAATCTGCAGTCTGATACAGTTTCGACTTACCAGTGCCATGGACGCCTCAAATATGAATGAAGGTTCAAATAAGTGAAGATTGCAACAAAAGAAAAAGACTATTTTTTTCTTTTTTCTTTTTTCTTAATTTGTTTGTCATGACCAAGTATTGGTGTCAAGATGGTATAAACCCAGCATTTACAGAAAACTAAGCTAACACACTAACAGAACTAAGATAAAATTGAGAAAATAAAGTACCTAATCTTGTTCATCCAATCTAAAAGATAATTTTACCACTGGCAGTTGGAGAAGCCCAAGATATGATCAGATTGAAAAGGCACCCACACATGACACTTGAAAGAAACAGGTTGCATCAGTCATGAGACAAGCAGGATTCAATTCATGCGTCTTTCGTAAAATCTCAGCTAGATTTGAGAAGCCAGAGCAATCCGATATCCTGAATGGATGCTGTCCCATTATCTTGATATAAAATAATATGAGAAATCCATTACACTAATCCAGATTATATTTCAGTTACCAGGTGTGTTTATTTTCTTTAAAACAAACGTATATACTATCTGTACAAGGGACCATCAAAGAACTAAAATAATGCCCATTATACCAAATAAGTCAATTTCAACCTGATGCAGTTTTCCTTGAAAAAACGCATACGTAAATTTAATTCAGGAAATATTAGGACAAGAGCATTCAGTTTTAAGCTGAATAAATCTAAAGGCTAGATTCATGGCATTATTACTATTTTATTTTCTTTCTATCCTGCATACCAAATGTCCTTGAAAGATTAATCAAAGAGTAAAAGCTAAAAAAAAATACTAACACATGCATCACAAAAGTTGAAATGTGAGCATGTTATATCTGTCAGGTTTAAATTTAAATCAGGACGGTAGGAATCAGAATAAATTAAATTCACCAAACAGAAAAGTACAATAGAATCAAAGAGCATTGCTCATGTTTGGTGTAACAGTACTAAGAGGAGCTAGCTAACTGAATACTGTACATTACCTTGACTCTTACCAACCAAGTGCCAAGTTAGAATCAAGCACCACATGATAGACAGAAAGGTCTCCCATGTGCTGTGGGACAGTAGAAAAGTCTGAGACTAATATAAAGCCAGATAAGGAACACAATAATACAACGGAACAGATTTATAAAACAAATGTGGCAAATAATTACAACGTACTGAGCTTGCAGTTTTCATAAGCAGTGAAATATCTACAATTAGACACGCAAATCATATTTGTAATAGCATTTAGTAAAGGACGGAACCAGTGCACATCTAATGTTGAAAGGCACAACAAGACAACTCCACGTTAAAGAACCACAGAAACAGAGCTAAATCTTTGATCACATGTGAACAGATCAGCAAACTGTAATACACACAACATTTTTAGTAAAATTGACAAATCTATCCCCAATTGTAAACATATGGCAATGTTGGGTCCTTTGTTTATGCAATGGCATAGCAACGAAGCGAACAAACAGCCAGATAATTGATCTATTGAACATAAAGATACCAAACAAGGAACTTAGTCATACTACATAACACTAAAACAAGTAGCCTTTTGAATAAGACACAGAACATGCCTACCTCTCAAACAAGTGAGTAATGATGCAAAAGTACTTAGAAGTTGAAGTGTGGTATGGAACAAACATTTATTGTTTTTAAGAATCTCAAGAAAGGCATGAGCTATAAACAGGACCAAACATGTGACATCTTAACAATTGACAGTGAAGACTGGTGCAATAGCTCTCATCTAACCAGACTAGGTTTGTTGTGGGGTGATTCGCTTTGTATATAGACATATACTAAAGAATGCCATTCTACAGTATTTTGATAGGAATTTCTGACAAGTGACAGACAATGAAGTAGACAAGATCACAAGATTCAGCTCACAGGAGTAAGAGGAATGATCATATTAGTAAACTGCAACAGAGCTCAAATCACCTTTAAACTAGAATAGAGATCAACAAACATGGACCACATGGAATAAATCTGCATAGGCTCATAGCTGCTGCGAGATAGCATAGGCAAAATAAACCTTAGCAACTTTGCTACGACCACATCTCAAATTGCAGTCAAGACCAAAACTAAAAACTGCAGAACAATGCCATTTCTATTTCTACAATATAGATAGCTCTGCTGCTAGTCAAAAAAGAGAAAAAAAAGCAAGATGCCTCATACGGGAATAGTGCCATTGACCACAAAAAAACTTGGTCCTGCACTTGCTCTACTCTGCAGAATTACCAATGAATTAGGATCCCAAAGCAGGGAAATTGGTCAATTTTGAGAAACAAAATAAATCTTAATATACAGCTTTCTTTCAGAATTAAGAACACAAAATATTTGGACGCAATTGAGATTTGCTAACTACAAACTAAAGGCAGTATAAATTGCTGGATGGAACCACAGAGTTGCGGCTCGTAAGTTCCGGCTATCTTCATCCTTAGAACCTACTCCGTCCGTCCCAAAATAAACTAACCTAGGTTGGGATGGAATATAATCTAGTACAACAAATCTAGACATGTCTCTATCCAGATTCGTTGTACTAGGTTATGTCCCATCCCAATCTAGGTTGGTTTATTTTAGGATAGAGGGAGTACACATCAGCATTGCTTAATCATAAGCACCTCAACATACTTGAATTCAACGATATGGCTGACAGACTAAGCCATGGTACGATGCATAATCCAGCATAATGAGTTATTGAGATATACTAACGGAACAAGAGAGAGATGGAAGAGGCACTCCTGAATGAAGATTTAGCGTAACACATGACTGAACTAAAATAAAACTACCATAGGCTACATCATAATTAACTGAATCATTTTGTTCACACATGAAAACACACTAATATTTCATGGACCATTACTATACAACACAGAAAACAACTAGCACCTTTCTCCTAAAAAGCAGGAGCAACACCTCAAATTTCAGCCACCATCAAAGAGATCCACATTTCTGCTGGCAAATGGTAATCTTAGAACGTCCTGCTCTCAGTCTGATTAGGGACATTCCTCTTGACACGTTTTTTCATTCTCTCTGCCCACTGGTGGAACACATTAGACGCATCAAATTTACCTGTAAACTTCACCTTCTGAGCCAATTCATACAATATGTCAGGCTTCCCAGCCTTGGAGAAATCTGCAGCAAACTTATTGTAGTCTATCTGTGGAGCCTTCATCCCTTTTTGGATCATCTCTTCAATGTATTTACATGCCTCCTCAGGCCTACCATGTCGTATATGCCCATTAATAAACACTGTGTAAGAGTTCACATCTGGACAAATCCCCTTCCGGTGCATCTCCTCCCACACCGCACAACCCATCATGTAGTTCCTCCCGCCAAGGAAATATGACTTCATCATCATGTTGTATGTATGGATCGTAGGCTCAAGTCCCTTCTTTATCATCTTTTTATATATTCTTGCCGCATCATCTGGCATATTCCTATTCGTAAGTAGCTTAATGAGAGCATTGTATGTCCGTCCATCAGGAGGGCACCCCTTTTGAGTCATTTCCTCCAATAGGGCTGTCACTCTATCCATCCTCTTTGCATTCCCATATCCCACAAGCAAGCATGTATAGGTGGCGACATCCGGCTGGCACCCAACATCCTGCATCTCCTCGAAGCACCGCATTGCCATGTCCATCTTTCCTCGCTTACAGTGGTCCCGAATCAACATTGTATACGTCCACACATTTGGAGCAGGCCCCTTTGCCTTCATGAGCTCAAACATCTTCACAGCCTCGGGCCGCCTCTGCCCGCGTAGCAACCCCTCAATCATCGTATTGTGCACGACAACATCAGGCTTCAACCCATTCTCCAGCATCTCATTCCAAACCCGCCCAGCCTCCACCAGATTCCTCGCGTTGCACCATGCCAGCATCAGCGCGGTATACGACCGTAGGTCTGGAGCGTAGCGGTCACGCATTCTGTCGAACACCTGATTAGCCTCCCTCCCCAGCCCCTCCTGCGCCAAAGCAACTAGCAAGCAATTGAAGGACTCCACCCCATCGTCGAAGCCGTGCGTCCTCATCATCTCAAACACGCCGACCGCATTCTTGATCTCACCGGCAGCAGCAAACGACTTGATGGCGATCTTGAACGCGTCCATGCAGAGGGCGCCCTCCTTCCCCATCTCTTGGATCAACGCCACCATCGACTGGAACTGCCTCGCCTTGCCGAGGATGTGGACCATCTTGCAGTACGTGATGGTGGTGTGCGCGAAGCCGCCGGAGGCGGCGGTGGCGGCGGCGGCCCACCGGAAGAAGCGGTGGGACGGCCTGTGCGCGTGCTTGAAGCGGTCGAGCACCGCCAGGACGAGCGCCTCGGAGAGCGGCGGCGAGAGCGCGGTGAGCGCCGCCTCGAGGCTCGCGTCAGCGCCCGCGCCCGCGCCCGCCGCGACGACGTCCGCGATGGCCGCGCACACCCGCCCCACGTGCTCCGGGTGGCTCGAGTCCGCATGCGCCGGCGAGCCCCCCTCCCCCTCCCCCTCCACCTCGTCGCCGTCGGATGCCGAGCAGGTGGAAACGCACCTCGCCCCACATGCCAGCGGCGAGAGCAGAGGGAGCGAGGCGGCGGCGGCGGCGGAGGTCAGATGCGGTGGGGGCAGCGGTGAGGGGCGAGGAGGTGGGCGATGGGGGAGTGGCAGTAGAGGCGGAAGTGGACGGTGAGGGCGATGGAGGAGGCGATGAGGGCGAGGAGGAGGAGCGTCGCGCACGGGCACAGGAGCACCGTCGCCGGCCCGGGTTGCCGCGGCGGGGAGAAGGGCGGCGGCGGCGGCGACTTGGAGGTCTCCATGGACGGCGGCGGCGGCGGAGGAGGGGAGGAGGAGGAGGTAGGTGGTGGGTTTGGGCTTAACGGCCATGGACGGGGATCCTGCCACTGCGTCGGTGGAATTTTGGTGTTCCCCTTCCTCCCTCCCGTCTTCCACTGTTCCGCTGTAAAAATGTAAAATCCTTTTTCGGTGCTTTGCTGTAAATACCTAAGGCATCCGCAATGTTGTGTTTAGCGGGTATAAGTAGCATTAGATACTCTTTTTTCTTTTAACCCGATAACAATACAGTAAGAGCAAGTAGAATGAGCTATATGCCTACTATATAAGTTTATGTGGAGAAAAGATGTAACAAAAAGTTAAGGGTGTTGGCTCTCATACCAGAGCTACTTTAACACAAGCTTCAAAACAAATACAACTAATGTATAAGTAAGAGATATAGAGAGGAGAAGAAAATTATAGTCAACCTTATAGCTAATGGCTTTAAGATTGGCTAATAGTAGGAAGTGAGCTCTATTATTATCCTTGCTCTAAGAGTGATAAGTAGTTACTCCATTCGTTTCACAATATAAGTTATTCAGCATTTTCCACATTCATATTGATGTCATCTAGATTCATTAATATGAATGTGGAAAATGTTAGAATGATTTACATTGTGAAACAGAAGAAGTAGAACCTAATTACACAGGTACAATCAATAAAGAAGAGTTAAACTACAGTGTTTTTGACAAAAAAACAATTATAAAAGGGAGCTAGTCATTGCTTTCCAACCGCTGTTCTAGCTGTTGCTTCTTGCCAATACTTCATGCCATTTTACAGCTCCATACTCTAAAAAATACTTATATGACTTGTAACTTGTTGAATCAAAACATATACATTCTATCAAATAGAAGAGATGGATCCCTCCAACAGAAGTTTAAAAAAGAATTGCAGGCATGATATTTATCATATACTTCCTCCAATGTAGCTACTTAGTATGGGACGTGATACCACCTAGTACTACGAATCTAGTACTACTAAAATGTAACTAAAGACAAATATTTTAAAAATGATTCATAATCAAAGATTTTAAAGTTTGACCTCACCCTTATTTAAAACGACAAGTATTATCAGCCCGGAGGGAGTATATGAATCTAATCGGTGGCAAGTTTTTTAGTCAAGATGAATTAAAGGACAAATATTGAGCCGAACCCATACAACCACTCTCACCGAAAGAAGAGAATAGTTGAGGTCTTATGCAATTAGCAATGGGTTGAAGACATATGACACAACATGACGTCTGCCCTTCTCGAGGAATACTTTGTTACATGGCGTGTTGGCACGCCCAACTTACAGCCGTCGAAAGAAACTAAAGACACAATAAGATGGAAGTGGACAACCATGAGAATATAGTGCAAAGTCAGCATATGAAATACAATTTAGTAGAATAATTGAGGTGGCATCATGCAGTCAAACTTAGAGAACATGAGTATCTACCAAGTGCAAGATATTTGTTTGGTTTATATTTGGTATTCACGTAGATGCTAGATGCCAGATGAACGATGACCCATGGTCTAGGTTGGAGCAAAGTCGACGGTGACAAATTATCAGCAAAGGAGACGATGAAACTATCTATGGCAGTGAGTACCTTAGAGCAGAGGAGAAACGTTTGGAATGGGTCAAAACCCTAAGCCACATGGGCGTTGAGCAGGGTACAAAGTTTCATCTCGTGCCACACAAAAAATGCATTGGTCCATTTCCTAAACCATAGTCTAAATGATAGTTTTACAGTTTACACTGATCCCAATGTTTTCTAATTGTGTGGTCTAGTTAGTATAGGACCGTTTTTGACTGACTAGATGGTTAAATAGTCTAATTCGCAATTTAACTTCTAAAATGGACGAGAACCGTTTGTCTAGCATCTAGGCACGGTCTAGACTGTCTAGACTATGGCTTAGGTGAACATTGTTCACTAGCACGGGATCGGTTATCTCTAACGGGCTTCAAGCCTCATCTCTTTCGGGTAAGGCCCCCGCCACTAAGCAAATGTCACTGGTGTGAGAAAATATCTCAATCGGGCACCAGGCCATCACGGATGGATGTTATCTCAATCGGGCCAACAACAAAGCCCGTCACAGATAAGATTGACCAAGCAATACGAGTCAAACCAGGTTAGGTAGGAGCCCATCATGGATGACTAATCATCTCAATCAGGCCTTAAGGAACAGCCCGTCACCGATAGTTTTGACCTACCTGTTGAGTCAAAATAGTCCCGGTTTGGATGACTTATCTCTATCGGGCTTACACCAAGAGCCCGTCACAGATGACTATATCTCTATCAGTCTTTATTTAGAGCCCACAGATGACTATATCTCTTTCGGGCATTTTAAAACTGCCCGTCATGGATGATTATGTCAACATGTACTGCGTGTATGTTCCATACAGTCATAGCAAGCCTTCTTTCCTTTCACGGTTTGTTCAGAAAGATTACCCAGTGCGGGATAATCATTAATGGTGCATAACAATAGAACTTATAGCTTGAAGTTCTCCTGACCATATGCATCCTAAGTTTCCACACCTTCTTTCTAGAGAATCTCAAGATCATTGATAACAGGCTCCAAGAACACATCGATATCATTGCCGGGTTGCCTCGGACCTTGGATTAATAAGCACAACATAATATATTTCCTTTTGAAGCACAACCATGACGGGAGGTTATAGTTCGCAATAAGAACTGGCCAAGTGTTGTGAGAACTGCTCATGTCTCCAAAAGGATTCATGCCATCCGTACACAAACATATCCTCATGTTTCTGAGGTCGGCAGCAAAGTCTTTGTGCTTTCGATCGATATTCCTCCATTGAATCGAATCCGCAGGGTGTCTTAGCAAACCGTTGTTCCTTCTCTCTGTGGCATGCCAACATACTAACTTTGCTTCCTTGGGGTTGGCAAATATTCTCTTGAAACGATCAATGATGAGAAGATACAACACAACCTTCGCCGGACCACCTCGCTTCGACTTCTTTCCCTCCCCCACACTTTTCTTTAGCTTGTATCAAGAAGCCTTGCAGACAAGACAAACATCTAAGTCCGCATATTGTTTGTGGTACAATATGTAGTCGTATGGACAAGCGTGAATTCTACGGACCTCTAACCCCAGGGGACACGAACTTGCTTTGCTTCATATGTCGTCTCGGGCAATGTGATCTCTTCAGGAAGCATGGCCTTCAATATTCCCAAAAGTTCTGTAAAACTCTTGTATGCCCATCCACTACTTGCCTTCAGCTTCATTAGGTTCAAGGTAGCTGACAATTTGGTATGTTTTGGCTTGCATCTGGTGTATAGAGGTGTCTCCGAGTCACTAACCAACCTGCTGAACTTCGTGGAATCTCTCTCGTTGTAAGTTGGGTCCTCGACGTCACGTAACATGTCTTGCAGCAGATCAGGGTCTACATTAACCATTTCACCGCCCAATGGAGATGGTATAAACATGCCATGCTCATCTTCATCTCCTTCTTCATGATTGTCTGCACCACTTGTCTGCAACTACACCACTTCCCGATTCTTACTCTCCATGCTTCACCCAATATGTGTATCCCTTCATGAATTCCCCCGATGTATGAAGTGAGAGTGTACGTCCACTCTGCTTTCAAACATATTCTCATTCTTGCAATCTCTACATGGATAACACATGCATTTGTTGTTTCTTCTTTTCCTATCCTCCTCCGCAGCGTTCATAAAACTTAATGCGCCATCTCTATACTACTTGCAATGACGCTTCAAAGTAGTCGCATACATCCAACTTCGATCCACCGCTGCAAAAATGAACAAAATATTAGTTAACATCTTATAAAATAAGTACTACTAAATTAATAAGAAATTATTAGTAACTTTTTACTTATTTTCATGATTTTCCTGCTTTTCTTTGGAAAAAAATGATAAAAATTCGCTCCCTTCAATCTCCCACCAAAATAGTGAACTGTGGGAGTCAGACAACAGACAGGTGGAGTATTTATAGTGTGCAAAATATATCTCAATCGGTCCAAAGAAACGAGATTTCTAACGGGCATAAATAAAAGCCTGTCACCGATATGAATCATCGGTGACGGGCGTTAACCTCATCTCAATCGGGCCTTATTTGGAGCCTATCACCAATGTTCTTCATCGCTGACGGGCTTAGTAGTTGGGCCCGATTGAGATATAGGAGGTAATTTCAATCGGACCTAACAGTGTGCCCGTCACAGATGAGTGTCATCGGTGACAGGTTATAGGTATATACACCTCGATTATGTATGTACGAGTACATCTACAACAATGTTAATTTAGGCCCGATTGAGATGACTTTGTTCTGACGGCCCACAAAACCCAAGCATGTGAGGGGCCGGTGGCCAAATAACTATTCCTATTAGCTGTGCATGCAGAATTTGAAAATCGCTAAACATCTGATTTTTGAGTGCTCGGTCACTGTGATGTATGGAATGAAACCTTCACAAAGTTGCATCATCAAATGAACAACACCGAAGACCATAGCAGCCTTCTTGACTAGTACTCCCTCCGTTTCAGTTTATAAGACGTTTTGACTTTTGTCAAAGTTAAACTATTTTAAGTTTGACTAAGTTTATAGACAAATATAGTAATATTTATAATATTAAATTAGTTTCATCAAATTAATAATTGAATATATTTTCATAATAAATTTGTCTTAGGTTAAAAATACTACTACTTTTTTCTATAAACTTGTTTAAACTTAAAGTAGTTTGACTTTGACAAAACGTCTTGTAACTTGAAACAGAGGGAGTAGAATGGTTGTTTCATATAACAAGTATGCAACATATTCCGCGCTTGCTGAAATTTTGAAGCCTATTTAGCGAGAATATCTTGACATGGCAGTAAGCCTATTTACCGTTATAAGAGTATGTACCTATACAAATCATATATACCATTTGGCAACTTGTACTTTGTTTCTTCTGAGATAAATAGAAGGCCCACTTGCCTAAGCTGTTTTTTTTAAAAAAAAAATCTAACCAGATAGAGCAAACATGTGACAAAATTTGAAGGAAATTCACTCTAAATTTCTATCAAAGAAGATTAGCAATTATGTTTTTTTCCTACATTTTAATTGCACGGGATGGGATCAAAGCTATGGGTCTAATCTTTTTTATCGTTTGTCAAATGCAGGCCAACTCGGTATCTATATGTCCAACTAAAATGGAAGATTTTTGCTATTTTTTATTTTTATTTTTTATAAGATTCCCGTGTTTCAAAGGAGACCAAATAAAGGTCGCTTTACTCAAATCAACCTTATAAAATTACATTCCAATTTTACATAACCAGGTGGCAAGCACAAAGTAACAGGGTAACCAGGTATACATTGTGCTGGTAAGCATACATTAAGCTTTCACCCAAAGAAATGGTACTACTGGCGAAGTGAGCATAGCGTCTATATTTGTACTGTTTCTAAAAAAAAAAAAAGTACAACTCCATTTCATAAACTCATGTAGGCTTGGATGTCTACTTTTTATAGTGGTGTTCGGGAGGGAGAGAAGGTTATGAACTTCTATCTCACGCATGTAAAATAGGTTGGCTTATTAGTGCATTAACAATTAAATATTAGCTATAAAAACTTAAAATTTAGATTAATATGATTTCTAAAGCAACTTTTCTATTAGATTTTTTTTTTCGAAAAAAAGTATTTTTGAGTAGTTTGGTAAGCGGGCACGTGAAAAAAAAATGAGGGAGTATAAATTAGGAACATGTAATTAAAAACACTCTCAAGCATTGATGGAAACCGTCAATTGAGAGATTTTAGCAAGCAGTCATCTCGTTATTTGTTTTAAAATTAAAGAGAGCAAAATGGACGTGGCAGGATTGAGCAGATAAAAAAAAAAAGGATCACGGCAGTCAGATTTCAAGAATTACATATTGACCATACATGATTGCTTTTTTGTGCAAATTATATCTGTATTCTATCGTACCAATATCAAATGATAATGTGCACAATTCCTGTTACCATGAACTATACAGTTAATTAGGATCCTACGTTGGAAAATTAAGTACAGAAAAACATCTAAAGTGATCCCTCCAAACATTAGTCTGCAAATCAGAAAAAAGTTGAGTTATTCACAAATACCAATTTGAATAAGAAAAAACAACTTTTGAAACTAGCAAAGGATGCAACCAGAAAGCATCAAAACGTGCTATTGCCTAATGCAAGTAGACCTCAACAGAGCATGTCATGTCGCAGCAAATTAGCTGATTCATTTGTGTAAGAAAACCTCACCTGGCATTCATCACAAATAATCCAGAAAACTTCTTGTTTGGAGGAGAAAAAAAAAACCACTTTGGCATGACAAAATCTTCCCATCAAGCTTTAAAAACTGCCTGCTTTTGATAAGCGTCCTATCCAAGACCCAATTCTGTATAAATAAACATATGAACAAGACAAAGTTGCAGCCAGGGATGGATCTCTCATTTCATGGCCAATGATGCCGCTGACGCCTCAGCTATCAACGAGAGAGGCTGACGAGCTTGGAGGCAGGCGCCGATGTCAAAAGGGTGAATCTCAGCTCCATCAAATATAAGATTGACTCCAGGTAAGACCACATCTTTGGTGTCTGCATCATCCGGTTCTGGTTTTGCTACAGGTGTGGTGGGTTGGTCCTCAGTGACAGATCTTGTGGCAGCTTCATACACAGGGGCGAGAGCGTATGACCTATTAGAGTTTTAAATTTAGAATGGAATGATCCAGTGGCAAAATTAACATTACAAGAATCATATTAACCTATACATCACAAGAACAATGTATTGAGTTGCATACTGATACACCTGCCAGTTCAACCCAAAAGTTTAAACCGATGAGGAAGGACGGTTAATTCACTTTACCGCTACACTATGCGGTGCAGTTCTTTTTATGTATAGAACATACCTGAGGATGCTCCCGTCGAAGCTTAGAACTTCAGTGAAGCATTTCTGCCGTCTTGCAACTTTCAGTCTGTCATTCTCACGGGGGGATCCTCCAGTGGTTGGCGCCACTGTGTCATGAAATGGACTCCATCTGCCACTGACAATGTTGATTAGTTGGCGCGGCGAGTTCTTTGAACTGCCACTTTGATTGAATAGCCTTGCTGTTGGACCAGTTGCTTGGTACTCAGCACAAAGTTCTCTCAGCCTCTTTCTCACATTCTGCATTGCCTCGTAATGTTCAGTGAGGTCATCTTTTTGAAGCATGTGTGACTCGACGACCCTTTCGCATATTTTTTCACATAACTTTGGATTGAACAGTGGAATTCCAAATTCCAGGCTCAAAGGTATCCACTCATAATTTTCATCCTTTGAGAAAATTTCATTGGATTTGCTTATCCTGTGAAGCCTAACTAAACTAAGATAACCAACTGTGCCCAACTCGACTCTACTGGACAGATTATATAATAGCGAAGACAAATTTAATATTTTCTCCTCAGGTAAATCCATGCTGGCTACTGTGGATGCAATTGACCCATCAGCATTTTTCAGGGGTAACGGGACATCAACGGTGACAAGGTTTCCAGTTTCATCAAGATCATTTAAGCTCAATGGCTGCACTATAACAGCAGAATGCTTTGTCATTGAGTTCAGGTAATGCAGCAGAAGGCTTCCCTTTACTAAATTCCCTTCAAACTTTCCTCCTAATCCACCCACCACAGATTGATCCCAAGACCATATCAACGCCTTTTCGCAGCTGGCTAATGGTTCAGGCAGCATCCTCAAACGGTGTCCTTTCATAAACACAGCAGATACTGGGCCACAACTCCCAGATGTATACAGTGCAAGCTTCATCCAAGGTGTCATGGAAGAGTAAGAAGGTGGACCAAAATGTACTAGGCCGGCAGTGCTGGGTAGAAGTACTGATGAATATGGAAGAGGAATCATAGACACCATAATGTCATAGTCCCTGACAAGTAATCTTTCAAGTGTTGTTGCGGACAGTGAAGCCAAGCTCTCGCAGCGAAGAATATTGATCCGGTAACTTCTTTTAGTTTTCGACAAGGAACTACTGTCAGTTGATCCATCTGGTAGAGGGGTTTTGCTCGTATCAGAATCATTTTTGTCTGTGCTTTCCTTACTTTCAGAGACAGTACTTGAGGGTGATGATGTACTCGCATCTGCAACATCTGAGTCAACCATTGGGTGGTCTGCTTGTGACAGTTCATTATGATGATCAGTATCTGCAGTGTCGACGGTTTCAAGTGAACCTCCATTACTCTTAACAACATTACTAATGCCCTCATCAATGCTTTCCTTGGATAAAGTTTTGGAGAAATTCTCCTGCAGGCAGAATTCCTGGCTGTTCGGTTCAATAGCTTCATCTGGTGATGTCCCTCCAGACAGCAAACACTCAAGGAAGCATCTGAGGCTAAAAGCATGATTTGCAAATTCCTGGAGCACACCTTCAAACCTCTTTCCTTCTAAACTAGCAAGGTCCTTGCATAGATCAGCAATGCAAGAATCACCAAGCTTTCCGGCCTCGTATAGTGTCACAGCATGAGACTTCAGACCTGTGATACGTATGGGAGAAAATTATTACCAATCAATGACATTGAACAGTTCCCTGCCTAGAAGTAGAAAATTAGTAACAAATGGAATATAACCTGGAGATAATGAACCCATCATCAAGTACGAAGTTACATTGGCATCAACAATGAAACCCACATAAGAAGCCCCAGATATTCTCCTGGGTCCATCGGAATCACTGGTGAGCAATGCATGACCTGACCTTTCTGAGTTGATACTCGTAAGTGAACCTTCGTCATCATCAGTAAGAATATTACTAGGTATTGTAGATCCATTTGAATCTCTAAGAATGGAGTCTGCATCCATAAGCTTTACAGCCCAACCCAGTCGACAAGCAAATGATGCAGCTGCCTGAAGCTGATACAGGTCAGCCTGCAACGTTTTAGCCAATTCAGCAACTGTAGCATTTTCACTTGATACAACAAATACAGCATATAGTAGCCTGCAAACAAGAAAGGCGTAAAATCATTTTAATAGCTACAGATGATTCTTGCAATGCACTATAGTTTAATAGGGAATGGAGCTCAGTTGTGTGGAAGAATACTCAAGGCAAGTACTCACTCTTCAATTGGATCTTCGTAAGACTGATCCTTATTTGACACAAAACCTTCAAGCCTTGATACTGAAACAACAGGACAAGTACAGAACTGAACCAATTGGCATTTAGGGAGAATTGAGCTGTGTTGTAGTTTCGTGTCTACAGAATAATACCCTCAATATACACACACTGTTAGTGCCTCTAAGGATGTTATAGGTTTCTAACTGATATTGTACTTATCAGCAGTTTACCGTTACAAGCTTGAAGCAACTGTGCCATTGAATTATAGGCCAATCCTCCAACAATTTTATGCTAAACCATAATAATAGAAATCATACATAAGTATGTAATGACATAGATTTCTCCGAAACCATACCTCTGAAACGGTCCTCAGGATAAACAGCCACATCGAAGTATACCATTCCTCTCTTGTAAAGACCATTTATAACCTTCGGATCAAATAGAACATAGGAATTATCTTCGTCCTTTGATATTTTATCTATTGCTGATGCCTCTGCTTCTGAAAGCCTCTACAGTAAAGTAATATTATCAATTACCAAAAAAGAACAAGGTACTTTTGAATCTTAGAGAGAAATAAGTTTAACTAACACTGTTGTATGCCATCATGGTAAGAAGAGAACCACAAAAAAAAAAAAAAAAAAAACTCGCTATATCATTCTGTTAAAAGTACAATATCCTTGCACAAAGAAAACTTGTCACTGATGAACCTAACCTTAAACTCTTCCAATGTGAAGTTGACAAACCGAACTCCCCACCATGGTTCTATTGCTAGGTCCGCAGGGAGTGCTGGCAGCAGCTCTTTCGCAATTGATTTGCTCAGCTTCCACATTATCTTCTGACATAAACGAGTGGAACAAATAAAAATATAACAGCGAGAAACTAGGCTAGATATGTTCATTTTCTGAACATACGATAAGCACTTGTGCTGCATTCAAATATTACAGTCCATTCCTACATCACAGTAATAATGCTAAAATATTCCCGTGGATTCACTAATTAAATCTTGTACCCTGGCAAGAATATAAGAACCAATAATATCATAGACGACAGATCATGATATGGAAGGTAATGATACCTTTGATCTACACTTGTTCATAATATCGATAAATTCATTTCTCCCAACACCTGTGATCCTCAGGGAATCAGCAGCACTGAAGTTTGGAATACTGTCATATGGTTGCTCTGCCAGTATTATCAACAATATACAAATATAAAGAGGTGCGCACAAAACATAAGTCTCCATGATGAAGATAAACGGATTGTAAAATTGTTGTATAGTAACCATATATCAATAAATGCAATATATAAACTCAAAAGGTACCACATATTACAAGCTAGAATCAGAAACGTATTGTGAAGAGAACAAAAGGTTCCTCCATTTTAAATGGTATAAACTGAAACCATTTTAATCAGGAAAGCTTTGTCAGATGAGTTATCCTCTGAGGACTGGAATCAGAGATATGAGATGGAAAATGAACTAGAACACATTTATGAGATGGAGGAACTCTATTGGCATAAGAGATGTGGTGAACAATGGATCCTTGAGGGTGATAGAAACACTGAGTTCTTTCACAGGGTTGCCAATGGAAGAAAGAGGAGATGTACTATTACTTCCTTATGGGATGGAGACACAGAACTAACAACTAAGTCAGTAATCAAAGACCACATTGTAGGATACTATAAATCCTTATTTAGAGCTGACCCTCCTTCTAATATTCATCTTTCCCAAGAGGTTTGGAGAGATAACTTTTGCTTATCAAATGCAGCTAGTGAACATCTGATCAGACCCTTTGAGATTGAGGAATTAGACAAAATAATTAGAGAAACCAAGCTAAATACAGCACCTGGCCCAGATGGTTTTAGTGTACCTTTTTATAGAGCTTTTTGGCCCCAAGTAAGAAATAACCTCTATGAGATGCTGATTTTGCTTCACAATGAAGAACTGGACCTTAAGAGGTTGAACTTTGGTGTTATCTCTCTGATCCCAAAGAGTAGCAATCCCACATACATTAAGCAGTTCAGATCTATTTGTGTGTTGAATGATTGTTTCAAATTTCTCAGCAGGCGGTAACCAATAGATTGACAGAGGTGGCAAATGATGTCATTTCCCCCACCCAGACAGCCTTTATCCCAGGAAGGTTTATCCTTGAGGGGTGTGTTATTATCCATGAGGTGCTGCATGAGATGAGAACCAGAAATTTAGAGGGGATTGTTTTGAAAATTGACTTTGAAAAAGCATATGACAAAGTGAGGTGGGACTTTCTCATAGAGGTGATGGAGAGGAAAGGCTTCCCTACTAAATGGATTAGCTGGATTAAAAGCTGTGTGATGGGAGGTAGAGTCTGTGTAAATATCAATGGGGAGAGGACTGACTTTTTTAGAACTTTTAGAGGCCTCAGGCAGGGAGATCCTCTCTCTCCCCTTCTCTTTAATTTAGTTAGTGATGCCCTAGCTGTAATGTTTGATAGTGCCAAAAGGGCTGGAGTTCTCAAAGGGTTAGTTCCTAGTATTTTCCCTGGGGGGATCACCCATCTCCAATATGCCGATGATACTGTTTTGTTCATTGCTAATGAGGATAAACAAATTGTGGCAACAAAATTTATTCTGTACTGCTTTGAAGAAATGGCTGGTCTTAAGATCAACTTTCACAAGAGTGAAGTGTTTACTTTGGGCATGAATGAGATTGATACTTTGAGGGTTGCCCAAATGCTTAATTGTCCTGTGGGTTGTTTTCCTATGAAATACTTGGGCCTTCCCATTAGTCCAGACAAGATCCTTAACCATGACTTCAAGTTTTTGGGGCAGAAGTTAGAAAAGAGACTAGGTACTTGGGGGGCTGGAGACCTATCTCATGCTGGTAGAGCTGTCCAGATCAATGCTTGTCTTTCTTCCATACCCTCATATGCTATGGGGTTCTACCAGCTACCAGAGGGTGTACATCAGAGATTTGACAAGATAAGAAATAGATACTATTGGGCTGGTAATAAACTTAAAGGAAAATACCATATGGTCAAGTGGGAGGATATGACTTTTCCAAAGGACTTTAGAGGTTTGGGGTTTACTGAAACCAGAAAGATGAATATTGCCCTCCTGGCAAAATGGATTATTAATATTGAATCAGATGATCAGAGTTTGTGTTTAGAGGTGCTCAGAAGAAAATATCTGCAAGAGAGAGGTGTGTTTCAATGTAAGTCTGATTTTGGCTCCCAATTCTGGAGAGGCTTACTCAATGTTAGAAAGTGGTTGAACCTGGGGGCTGAATGGAAAATTGGTAAGGGGTCTCATGTCTACTTTTGGAAAGACACCTGGTTTTGCAACTGTCCCTTGAGTGTGAGGTACCCAGCTGTGTTTAGGATTTGTAATCAACAAGAGGTGATGGTGTCCCATGTAGCCCAAAGGAGACTGGAGTGCTTCTCTTTTGGAAGATCCTTTGGACCTGAGGAACTGACTGAATGGGGGGAATTAACAAAAATCATTGATGATTTAGAGGTGACTGATGAGGCTGACAGATTGCTTTGGGGATTAGCAACAACCAAGAGATACACAACCAAATCGATGTATAGAACTCTGACCTTTAGGGGCTTGAGGGAGGTGAATTCAGATATGTGGAAAAGTCCATGCCCTACGAAAATCAAACATTTTCTATGGCTAGCTCTTAGAGATAGGATTCAGTCGGCTGAACAATTGAAAAAGAAAAAACGGGAGGGATCTGAGTCATGTCAACTCTGTGGGAATTTAGAATCAACTAATCATATTCTCTTTAACTGTGACATGGCTAGGTTAATGTGGTGTATTTGTAGAGATGTTCTGAACTGGAATGTAATTCCTCGCTGTTTCGATGATTTTTTCCTTTTGTGCAGTAGTGACACTAACCCTTCCTCCATTAGAGTTTGTATGAGTATGCTTGCTGCTGTTTGCTGGAATTTGTGGCTGACTAGAAATAATATGATTTTCAGAGATAGATTGCTTTACTCCCCACTAACCCTGGCTTTCCAAATTGCTTCTAATCTTTTGCAGTGGAGGAAGCTCTGTCAACCTGAGGATGTGCCGAAGCTGGAAGTAATGGTGGGTAGGATCAAGTCAGTTGCGTCAAGTCTGAAACCGCAGAGGACGGGTGTTGGACAGTTTCCTGATGTCTTGAGTCCCTTTGATAAGTGATGTTGGCTGGCTGCTAGAACAGCAGACTTTGATATTCATACTGATAGGCTCTTTAGCTACGGTTCTTTCTCCCGCTTTTTAATCTGCTAGCTGATGGTCTAAGTAGAGTTGTCACGATCTTTTGCTAGCCCTGTTGGCTCCTGCTTTTCTATGTCTTGATGCTACGATGTATGCTGGTGTCCCCAGCTGGAACACTGCCTATGTGGCTTTCTATAAAAAGCCGGGTCTATGACCTTTTCTAAAAAATAAATAAATAAATAAACTGAAACCATTTTAAATAGTATAAACTTTTTAGCTGATTAAAATTCACAATCAAGTAGAAACTGAAACTATAGCCAAGCTTACGTAGTTGTCAAGGTGAACAGAAACATTTTTAGTAGTATAAGTTATGAGTGAGAAATCAAAACTACTATTTGGATAGATGAATTTTAGATATTGATGCAGAAACAGCGGTGCATGTTACGTCACACATATGGAGCTTTGTTTCTGGTAGAATATATGTATCTAAAATTCAAAATGAGTCAATGTGGACATTGCATAACAGCATGTCAATCAGCAAGTACGTGATGCAAGTAGGTGGAATGTTATAATGAGGGTGTGTTTAGTTCCTGAAAAAAGTTGGAAGTTTGAAGAAAGTTGGGAGTTTAGAAAAAAGTTGGAAGTTTATGTGTGTAGGAAAGTTTTTGATGTGATATGATGTGATGGAAAGTTGGGAATAGGCGGGAAACTAAACACGGCCTGAGATGCTTTGCTTTCTATTAATAAGCAGTTACCATTCTTCATAGCTTCAAAAAGCACATCACAGTAATATTTGAAAGGTGATATCCTCATTACTCGACAGATGTGGTCTGCAAGATGGTACGGGTATAACTACAAAAAATTAATAAAAAGTAGCAGTCATGAAAGCTTTCTAGAAAAAGTAGTCAAGCCTAGTAATAAAATTACTTTCTCCGTTTCACAATGTAAGTCATTCTAGCATTTCCCACATTCATATTGATGTTAATGAATCTAGATAGATATATATGTCTAGATTCATTAACATCAATATAAATGTGGGAAATGCTAGAATGGCTTACATTATGAAACGGAGGGGGTACTTCCTAGTTAATTGAAAAATTGTTAATGTATGGGCACAAGAGGTATACAAGGATACAACCCAAAGAAAACATTTTAACAAAATGTAGCTGTCATGAAAGCTTTCTAAAAAAACTAGTCAATCATACTAATACAATTACTTCCTAGCTAGTTGAACAAATTGTTAATATGGCTGCGGGAGGTATGCATGAATACAACCCAAAGAAAAAAATTATTAACAAAAATGACAACAAGTGTATATTGCATATGAAATCAGTCAAAACATACCATTTCACAAATTGAAGTATGAGAACAAAGAGATGCAAAAGGTGTTTCTCCACTACTTCTGAATGCTGGTTCTAATTAATTGAGAGAAATTTGAGCAACATACTGCAAGGTTCCTGCGGAGATAGCGCATCAACTCCTCATAGTATTCTCCCTCTTTGCAAATTTTGCGCGCGAAACAGGAGGTCCATGGCAATCGTTTTCGTATGCAATAATCTACAATCCTGCCATCAATGTATTTAGGAAGCTGGTCATCACTCATCAGGCATACATCTTTAAGAAACACCCAAATGCATTATGCAAGACAATACTCTGAAAATCCTGAAACTAGGTCAGAAACCAAAAATAATTGTCCTGAGTTATCTAACAAGATTATGCCATTCCACATTTGTGCTACCTTGGATGGCTGAATTGGTGCAGTTGGGCCCTGTGTGGCTTCCATCAAAGGTACTGTACCATTGATAACCCAGGCCCACTCACACTAACAGGCCAAACCCAGATGATAATGGTAGGCGACATCACATGGGCTACACAAGTCGGTGACAATCCCGGATAGTGGATAATTTGAGGAATTAGGATAATGAACATTTCGGTTGATTAACCACGAACATGACTTGAAGAATTTAATTGACATTCCTATATATAAATACTTTAATCAGATCATTCGCCCATTCATATTCCCAAACACCCCAGATTGCGTCCCAAAATCTCCAAGCAAAAAAGAAAAGGAAAAAAAAATCCCCATAATCTAACCGAACAAATTAACTTGCGAGCAGAAATGGGATTAATGCGCGGATGGATGGAATGCGGGGTAGATAGATATTATACCTGCGGTGCCAGTCGTCCTTGGAGACGAGGGCGGCCTGGATGCGCTTGGGGAGGCTCTCCCATGGGAGCTCCTCCCTGATCGCCTTCACCATCATCTGCTCCTCCACCGTCGCCGCCATCTGCTGCTGCATCCTCGATCGATCGATTAATTCCTTCCCCACCACCACCACCTCCTCCCCTCCCTCACTCTCAGGATTGATTCCCCTCTCGCCGATCGAGCAATGCGCGCGGATGCAGAGGAGAGAGAGAGAGAGAGGGAGGGGGATGTGCGCGAAGAGGAAGGAGCGCATGCAGAGGAGGAACAGGAGAGAGAGAGGGGCTTCCTGCATCGTTTATGTCCTTTTTTTTTTCCCGTTACATATCGATTCGCTGTGGAATTTGATTATATCAAATTTTTCTTAATATGGAATTTAAATCATTGAGATAAAAAAAAGATCATTTTTGTTTGCGAGAAACACTGTACATAAGCAGATGCTTTGCATAAATATGCACATTCACCCGTATAAATGCACATGACGTGTGAAAAATCATGAGACAATGTAGTTTATATTTGTTACTCTACAAACTTTTTTTTTGAACGTACTCCGCAAACTTGCTCGACATAGGGAGGGAGAAAAATAATAATAAATCGTAATAATAATGGTACTGGAAAAAAAGAAGAAAGCCTATGATGCATTGGGCAATTGCATTCAGTAGGAGGTGGATGGGCTGGGCTTAAAGCCTTAAATGCAATTGAGGTTCTAGTGACTTACTGTGGAATTAGGTTAAACTGTATACTTCCTCCGTTTTATAATATAAGTCATTTTAGCATTGTCCACATTTATATAGATATTAATGAATCTAGACACACATATATGAATGTGGACAATGCTAGAATGACTTACATTATGAAACGGGGGAATATCATTTTCTTTGATACAAATTTAAATAATTACAAAAATATCGTGACAAGAATTTAAAATATAACAAAGGTTGTGATATTGTTTAGGTCATAAAGTAAAAAAAAAGGAAGAAGAAAGGGCTATCCCTCACCTTGCATAGATTACAATTTACCCTTTGTCAATGTAAGGGGTTGTTTAGATTGATGTCATTTCAAGCCATACCTTTTTTTTATATAAAGTTGTTAAAAATATGCATACATTTAGTTTTTTTTTGTCAAACTTTGGTAAATACATAAGAATTCCTGCCAAAATTTTGTTAATTTTGTCAACTTGCCAAAATTTAGTAAGTTTTATATTGGCTACAATCTGAATAGTGCATATATTACAATCTACTATTGTCAATATAGGTCAAAGGAATTCTCTTAAACGACCACCACAACTAAAGGCCATGTTTTGAAAGTTTATAGTAGCTATAACTTCTTCATCTTCAGCTCTTAAAATATATTTTAACATAAATTCTATAGCTCTCCAAACAAATTTTAACATAGATTCTATAGCTGCATAATGCAAAAAATAAATTAAAAGCTAGAGGCTAGAGAACCTAACTTTTTAATTTCAGATTCTCAAATTTTAGCTAGCAATCAATTGCTTCTTAGAATTGGAAGTTCACCAAAAAATACTTAAACAGCATGCCAACCTCAAGGACATACTATAAATGGAAGTACTACTAGTATTCATTTTCTTTATGTACAACGCTGTATAAAAAAATTGAAGGTGTGTACATGTTTTGCACGTAGTGGGTTAGTAAGCTGGTTAGCCGAAGTGAGCGTAGTTTAATTGGTTACGTTCTTTTGTGATGGAACAAGCTCACTTGGATTTAAGTTCTAGACTTAATAAGGGTACTCGTATTTACGACTATTTATTCTTTCAGTGATAGAGACGACATATCCATCAACATCGAGACGCTTGTTATGACTTCATCAATATGAAGATATGTCGGTTGAGTCTTCTGAATATGCTCATAAGGGTAGGATGTGCATTTGTGCATTTATAGGGGTGAATGTGCATGTGTTGTGAGCGCTTATATTTATACTAACGATAATACTTCTACGATATTTTTGAATACTCCATCCATTCTAAAATATAAGGGATTTTTATCAGATATGACACATATTAGTACTACGAATCTAGATGGGGAGCCTGTCCAAAAGTATTAAAATATGATGTATCCTAGTACTAAGAGATGAGTCATATCGGATCAAAATTGCATATATTTTTGGATAGAGGGAGATGTAGTTTGTCCCATAGAATTGTTGTGTGTTTAGTTCATGCCAAAATTGGAAGTCTGATTGAAATTAGAACGATGTGACAAAAAAGTTGGAAGTTTATGTGTAGGAAAGTTTTGATGTGATGGAAAAGTTGGAAGTTTCAAGAAAAAGTTGGGAACTAATGCCATGTTTTGAAAGTTTCTAGTATGTATAACTTCTTCTATAATCTTCAGCTCTTCAAACATATTTTAACATAAATTCTATAGCTCTCCAAACAAATTTTACCATAGATTCTATAGCTATAGAATGCAAAAAATAAATTAAAAGCTAGAGACTAGAGAACCCAGCTTTTTAATTTCAGATTCTCAAAAATTAGCTACCAATCAATTGCTTCTTAGAATTGGAAGTTAAAAAAAACACTAAATAGCATGCCAACCTCAAGGACATACTACAATACAAATGGAAGTACTACTAGTATTTATTTTCTTTATGTACAACGCAGTATAAAAAAATTGAAGGGGTGTACATGTTTTGCCACGTAGTGGGTTAGTAAGCTGGTTAGACATAGTTGTCAGGGTTACGGGTTAGGTATACCCTTTACCCTTTGATGTACGTCACATATCGGTATGGCATACCCACGCGCATACGGATACTCCCCGCGTACACTAAGGAAATCCTTCACAAAGTCTACGGAGGGGAAGAGTTTTACTCGGACAAGACTGGGTCATCAATGTATCGTATAGGGTTTGTTATCTCCGAGTTCTACTTGGAAACCGCCTGACCTGCGATATAAAAGGGACCCCCCGGGGAGGACCTGGGGCATCGAATCTCAGAGCCAACACAACCCTCACAGCCTACGAAGTCGGAGCCTGCAAGGAGCCAAATCGCCGGGATCTAGTCGAACCAACTCGACCACGATCTCACCGGATCCGTCAAGTTCCATTATTCCCTTTGTAACCTGTGTTTTCCACCATATAATCCCATATCAACTGGATTAAGGCTATTACCTATCAAGGGGCCTGAACCAGTATAATCCTCGTCTTTTGTTTGCTTGATGTCGTATTACGTAGATCCTTGTACCAACATACCCCAATACCCTCTATATCCGGTCTACGGGTACCACCCGTCGACAGTGGCGCGCCAGGTAGGGGGACTTGGTACTCAAGGTTTTACTACTATGTCATCCAGCCTCGTCGACAACAGCGTCAACACCAACCTCAGCCAAGTATTCCCTGCTTCAACGATGCTGATGTGGACTCAAGTCGGCGAAATCGTCTTCCCGATTTACGCCACGATGCCGATCTCAACCGGTCCGCCAATGACCGGAAACGAGAACGTAGTGGCTACAAACCAAGGCGACTCCATGTCGAAAAATCCGCCCGCCGGGACGGAGAACGGAGCATCGACGACATCCGAGCTCGAGAAGGATTCTGATGCGGCCAAACCTTGTCGTTCCGACATGAACTGTGAGCCGACGAAGATGACTTCCGAAGCGACAAGGTCCTGGTGTCCTATCCACAAAACCAGGAAACACACTTTGCAAGCCTGCTGGGTTTTCCTCAACGTCCGCGCTGAAATTCGTGCCTGCAAAGAGCGTGGAATTCAGCGTATTTCTCCAACTCGTGATGTCTATTATCCTATTCACAAGACAAAGAATCACGACCTCTCAAACTGCAAGGTCTTTCTCAGCGCCATGAAAGCGCCATCCCCTAAGGTCCAACAGTCACACATCCCCATCAGGGATAAAGACAAGGAACGAGGAGCGACGCCAACTTCAGATCGATTTGTTGGGGTAATCGATATCGATCCTCACGAACCATCAGTCTTGCACCTTCTCGAAGACTATGGATCATCGACAACAAGCGCGCCGCGGGAGGTATTGGCTATCGAGGATGTCGGCACATCAGTGCGCACCAATGCAGAAGCGGAGAATCAATTGACCACTCCAGCCCAGCACATCAGAGCCGTCAACGCTATACTGAGGGAAACCCCCTACAATCCCGTTCTGAACGATGATCTCGCGCGTTGGACAGAACGACTACGGGAATCAGTGACCAACCTCAGCAACGCGTTCGAAGAGGCCACTGCCGCAGCACACCCAGAGCAGCCACCAACTGGCGATGCCAATGGTGAAAACTTGGAACGGAGGGAATCGCCTTAGCGAGCTACCCCTCCACCTCGCGGCACTGGCGATCTCCGAGATCACATCAACGGCCGCCGAGAGGCACGACACACACGAGACAACGTGAATCGTTCCCGACATCATGTCTCTTCACGGTGCCATGATAACGAAAATCGAGGAGACCGCTCAAACGAGGACCGAGACCATGATAACCGCCACAACCACCACGATCAAAACGATCGCGAACGACAGGTGCCAGACGATACCGGTCGAGGACGTCGCCATAACGACGACAATGATGGAGACCGGTGCCGAGACAACAGCGGGAGAGGACGACAGGATTCTCGAGATCCAGGCCGATATCCTCGTAACCGTACGCTGGAACCAAGCGACCCATCGTCATCGTCATCATCCTCGTCTTCCTCATCACCAGACAGACATCCACGAAGGACACACGATCCCCACCACCCCACCACCCCCAGCGCTGGGTGTAGGGCTTTCAGTCGTTCCCTACGTGATGTCCGATGGCCTGAGAGATTCCGACCTAGAGCAATAGAAAAGTATGATGGGAGCACCGACCCAGAAGAGTTCCTTCAAGTCTACTCCACAGTACTCTATGCTGCCGGAGCAGACGACAACGCGCTGGCGAATTATTTGCCAACTGCGTTAAAAGGCTCTGCACGTTCATGGCTGATGCATCTTCCGCCCTACTCAATCTCCTCATAGGCAGACCTGTGGCAACAGTTCGTCGCCAACTTCCAAGGAACCTACGAGCGCCACGCGATCGAGGACGACCTACACGCGTTGACACAGGACTCGGGTGAATCCTTGAGGGAATATGTTCGGCGCTTCAACGAGTGCAGAAATACAATCCCCAAAATCACCGACGCTTCTGTAATTCGCGCCTTCAAATCTGGTGTCAGAGATCGCTATACTACCCAGGAGTTGGCGACAAGACGCATCACAACTACTCAGAGATTGTTCGAAATTGTTGAGCGATGCGCCCACGCAGATGACGCGCTAAGACGCAAGAATGATAAACCGAAGGCCGGGGGAGAGAAGAAACCAGCCACGGACGCGTCTGAGTCAAGCAAGAAGAAAAATCGTAAAAATGGGAAAAGGAAAGCTCAAGCAGAAGTTCTCGCAACAGAATACGCGAACCCTTCCAAGCGTCCAGACCCACAGAGCAGCGACACAAAGAAAGCATGGTGCCCCATACACAAGACGGACAGACATTCTTTGGAAGATTGCCTTGTTTTCAAAAAATCGCTCGAGAAGCACATTGCATTTGAAAAAGGCAAGCGAGTACGCGTGGTCGAAAAGGATGAGGAGGCGGTTCCTCACGAATCGGATTCAGCATATCCAGACTCCGACCTCCACGTTTCACACATCTTCGGAGGTTCCACAACGTACTCCTCAAAGCGAGAATACAAGAAAGTGGAACGTGAAGTCTGTTCGACATGGCAGGGGGCTGCACCCAAGATGAAGTGGTCTGAACAGAAGATAGAGTTCTCGGAACAAGACCACCCCAAGACCGCCGTCATCCTAGGACGATATCCGATCGTGGTCGAACCCACTATTCGGAACATCAAGGTAGCGCGAGTCCTCATCGATGGTGGCAGCTCAATCAATCTTCTTTTCGCCAGCACTTTGGACGCGATGGGAATTCCGCAAAGCGAGTTGTCACCAACCGATCAACCCTTCCATGGAATTACTCCCCAATCCTCGTCCAGACCATTAGGCAAGATTACGTTGCCCGTGACTTTCGGCCAAGCCAACAACTTCCGAACAAAGCAGATCACCTTTGATGTCGCTGAATTCGATACAGCTCACAACGCCATCATCGGGAGAACTGCACTTGCGAAGTTTATGGCCGCATCCCACTACGCGTATCAAGTGCTCAAGATGCCGGGACCGAAGGGAACAATCACTATTCAAGGGAACGCAAAGCTGGCGGTACAATGCGACAAACGGAGCCTCGACTTGGTCGAGCAAACACCCAGCCCACCCGCCACGACGGAGCCACCCAAGAAAGTGAGCAAGACAAACAAGACGCCGAAACCGGACGGCGCAATCAAGATCGTCCCACTCTCCAGTGCCAACCCCGACAAGACCGTCAAGATCAGGGCGACACTAAGCGAGAAATAGGAACTCGCGCTCATCACCTTCCTCCGCGATAATGCTGACGTGTTCGCTTGGCAGCCGTCCGACATGCCAGGGGTCCCCAGGGAGGTGATTGAGCACAAACTCATGGTGCGACCCGATGCCAAGCCAGTAAAGCAAAGACTGCGGAGATTTGCACCAGACCGAAAACAAGCCATACGAGAAGAGCTCGACAAACTTCTCAAAGCTGGCTTCATCAGAGAAGTACTTCATCCAGAGTGGCTAGCCAATCCAGTCATGGTGCGGAAGGCCAACGGAAAATGGAGAATGTGCGTCGACTTCACCGACCTCAATAAGGCGTGCCCCAAGGATCACTTCCCTCTTCCTCGAATAGATCAACTGGTGGGCTCAACAGCTGGCTGTGAGCTGTTGAGCTTTCTCGACGCTTACTCTGGCTACCACCAAATCAACATGGCAAAAGAGGATGAAGAGAAGACAGCATTCATCACGCCATTCAGAGTATTTTGCTATGTCAAGATGCCGTTCGGACTAATAACCGCAGGGAATACTTTCCAGCGCACGGTCCAGGGAGCACTTAGCGACCAGCTCGGCAACAATGTCGAGGCCTACGTCGACGATATCGTTGTCAAGACCAAGACAAGCGACCCATTGATTGACGATCTGCGGGAAATGTTCGACAATCTCCGACGATATCGCCTCATGCTCAATCCAGAGAAGTGCACGTTCGGAGTACCGTCGGGCAAGTTGCTCGGATTCCTCGTCTCTGGCAGAGGAATAGAAGCAAATCCCGAGAAGATCAAGGCAATCGAGAACATGAAGTCGCCCACAAGACTCAAGGAAATACAAAAGCTAACCGGATGCATAGCAGCACTGAGCAGGTTCGTCGCTAGGATGGGAGAACGAGGGCAACCTTTCTTTGCTCTGCTGAAGAAACAAGACAAATTTGTACGGACACAGGAAGCCGAAGAGGCATTCGTTGCACTCAAGCGCTACCTATCAAAACCCCCTGTACTTGTTGCTCCCCAACCTAATGAAGAATTATTCCTCTATATTGCCGCCACGCCATATTCCGTTAGCACCGTCATTGTTGTCGAGAGAGAGAAAGTACAACGACCAGTCTACTACGTCAGCGAAGCTCTCCATGACGCAAAGACAAGATATCCACAGATCCAAAAGCTACTTTACGCGGTCATCATGACATCAAGGAAGCTACGCCACTACTTTCAAGCCCACAGAGTCACAGTTGTCTCCTCCTGTCCTCTCGGTGAAGTCGTGAGAAACAAAGACATTGTCGGCCGCATTGTGAAATGGGTAGTCGAGCTGAGCCAGTTTGATGTCCACTTTACGCCACGAACAGCCATCAAGTCCCAGGTACTCACCGACTTCGTAGCCGATTGGACTATGTCTGATAACAAATCAGACAACCAAATCGACAACGAAACGTGGACAATGGCGTTCGATGGTGCACTCAACAGCCAAGGAGCAGGGGCAGGATTTATCTTGACATCTCCCTCCGGAGACCAATTTAAGCACGCAATCCACTTCAACTTCAGGGCGACCAATAACACAGCCGAATACGAGAGACTACTCGCCGGGATAAGAGCTGCAACCGTACTTGGGGTCAAGCGACTAATCGTCAAAGGGGACTCCGAGCTAGTCGCGAACCAGGTGCACAAAGATTATAAATGCTCTAACCCCGAGTTATCCAAGTATCTTGCAGAAGTCAGGAAGCTAGAGAAAAGGTTCGATGGGATCGAAGTCCGACACGTCTACCGCAAAGACAACATCGAGCCAGATGACCTAGCACGACGTGCGTCCAGACGAGAACCGCTCGAGCCCGGCACTTTTCTGGACATCCTGACGAAGCCATCAGTGAAAGAAGTTAGCGGCGAAGTTAGCCCAGACACCCCCGACGTTAGCTCGGAGGCCACAAAGGCAGAACGCACCATTGCCGATATCGAGACCACAGACGACTGACGCATCCCACTAATCAAATTCATCAACAGCAAGGAGCTGCCTGAGGACGATACAGAGGCCGAGAAAATAACCCGTAAAGCAAAGATCTACTGTATGGTCGGCAACGATCTATACAAGAAAGCGCCAAACGGGGTACTTCTCAAATGCGTCTCGTCCGACGACGGCAGACACCTCCTCCTAGATATACATGAAGGCATTTGTGGGTCACATGCCGCCGGTCGGACATTGGTCGGGAAAGCTTTTCGACAAGGTTTTTTCTGGTCAACCGCCCTTAAAGATGCATGCGACATGGTCCAGCGATGTGAAGCATGTCAATTCCACAGTAAACACACAAAGCTACCCGCGCAAGTGCTCCGGACTATCCCTCTGACTTGGCGGGGATAGATATACTCGGGCCATTCCCATGAGGACAGGGCGGCTACAGGTTCCTATTCGTGGCGATCGACAAGTTCACCAAATGGATCGAAGTAGTACCCATGGGGAAAATCAAGGCCGACAACGCCATCAAATTCATTAAGGGGATATTTTGCAGATACGGACTACCGCACCGCATCATAACCGACAACGGCTCCCAGTTTATCAGCACCGATTTCCAGGATTACTGCATCGGACTGGGAGTCAAGATATGCTTCGCCTCGGTCTCTCACCCTCAAAGCAACGGACAAGTCGAGAGGGCAAACGGCATAGTACTACAAGGGATCAAAACCCGCGTCTACGATAGGCTCATGTCACATGACAAAAAATGGGTCGAAGAACTCCCATCAGTACTATGGGCCGTACGCACCACACCGACAACGTCTAACAAGGAAACACCCTTCTTCCTCGTGTACGGCTCCGAGGCCATGCTCCCCAGTGAGCTACAACATCAGAGTACACGAGTACAGAAGAACTCCGACGAGGACCAGGAGGAACAGCAAAATGTCGATCTAAATCTACTCGAGGAACATCGCGAACGAGTTGCCGTTCGAGCAGCCGGCTATCAACAGGCCCTCCGCCGTTATCACGAGAAGTGCATCCGAGCACGCATACTTTCGATCGGCGACTACGTCCTCCGACGAGTTCAAAGCCAAGCAGGGCGAAACAAACTCTCACCAAAATGGGAAGGACCTTACACGATCACACAAGTCTTGCGGCCAAGCGCATTCAAAATCGCAGAAGGTGACGGTCGCGAATTAGCAAATTCTTGGAACATTAACCAACTACGTAAATTCTATGTATGAGTCAATATCATCCGTACCTGTAAGACACCTTACAGTATCAATAAAGCCTATTCTTAGGCCCATATTACAATCAAAGTGTTTTCGCCCGATGATCCCTTACCCTAATGACACCTAGCGTTGAAACCTATCCTCATGTCCCTTTACGCCGTCTTAACAAGGCCTCCGAGGAACCTAAGGGATCTTCGGCTGGGGACGCCCAGAGCCGATAAGGCCTTGTCAGATCCTGTAGAGACGAAAGACCATGTAAGATCTGGTCGTGTAAGAGTTCTCGCCGTGCGTATTAACCAAGCCGCGAAATCGGAAATTAACTTTCCAACTTCACGGCTGGGGGCTAGGATCAGAGCTTATTCAACCAAGGCAGGTCAAAGGTCCAAGAGCCTTATCCTCCGAGAAAATTCCTCCGATGACAAGGCTGGGGGCTAGGGAGAGTGTACGACTCAAACGGCTGACTAAAGTCGTCAATTGAGAACGCACTCTTACACACGACATCCGGAGTAAGAAAGATTTGTTAAAGATAGATTTCTTTTCTATTTCACAAAATACTTCTTACAGTTTTTACACAAATCCAAAGCTATATTACACCTTTTTCCTGAGATATCTATCACAGGGTACGAAGACTACCAAGAAGGCCAACGCCAGTCTATAGACTGGAAGATCTTCTCCGCCAACGGCACCATCGACCTCGCCAGATGGACTATCTCCGCTGGAGTCCTCCGAGAACGAGCAAAACCCTCACGGAGAAAATCGAGGTCCAGGTGCGGGCGATGATCTCGTAGGCAAGCCAACACGTGCCCTTCGGCATATCAGCTCGATCGACGACACTCCTGCTTCAAGGCCTCGTCAATACGCTTGCCGATGCCATCGAGTTGAGCACAGGCTTCGTTCAGCCATGAGATGTATCCGGCCGCCGACTCCTCGGGATCTCCACGGGGCACTCGAAGTTCTCTACAGACCCTGGCCATGGATGTGCAGCAACTCTTCAAGTACGAGTTGAACCACACCTCACGACCTCGGAGTGTTTCCACAGCCTGCTCTTTCTTCACTGCAAGCATAGTTCTCTCGAGTTCCGCTACTTCAAATTTTGTCTTCCAATATTGGATACGACGATCTTGGCCAGCAAGAGCACTCTCAAGATCTACTCAATGTGAGAACAACTAAGCCAAGCTATATGCCTCTTTCGAGAACATAGTTGATCTAGTCGGGAGAGCATCAAGGGATGAATGGACTACTAACCTAAGGAAGTCGTCGCCATCTCCGTCCCTGTAGCAAGGGTCTGGTCCACATTGTCGGGCGATGCATGTGGTTCAAACGCGAGAACCGGAATAATCGCCGGTGACTCGGGCTGCCCGCGCTGCTGGACATCCTCGTCATCAACATCTCTACAAAGGACAAAAGCTCTCAAGATCAACATACAAGAGTAAGCCAAAATAATAATTGCACTCATAAAGGCGGTTAAGATTCAGTTTTACACAGCATGTCTTGGGAGTACAAGAGGTCCTACTCTTCAAATAGGGGGAGAACGGATTCCCCCAGATCACCGACTTCTTCCATCACCTCTTTACGCGTGTTGCTAGCCGCCCCCTGATCCAAGATCTCGCGCAGATCGAGTTCAGGATGCGATAGCTTTACACACGCGAGGACGTGGCACGCTTCGGTGTAGATCCCGTTCGACGTTTCCTCCCCGATCCTGGCCGCATGCTTGGAGGGGATCTCCCCCATCGCCGTCACCAGTTCCGCAAGAGAAGATGTCAGCGAGAACTCGTCAGGATTCACCTGGATAGTAGACTTAATGCCGCACTCCCTGGCGAGCTGATGCAGGCCAGTGTATGTGAACCGCAACGAGCCACGGATTTCCGACAGGTTGTTCCCAAACTTTGACATGCGGTCCTCAAGCCCCTGCCGTTGTCGCTCGTTGCCGGCTACCAACTCCCTCATCTTCTTGAGGTCTTCACGAGCTTCCGCCAACTCGCGTACCAGCCGGTCAGCACGCTCGTTCGCCGACGCCGCTTCCGACCTCGCCTCCGCAATCTCGCGGCCGATGCCACGAGCACCGGCCTCGAGGAGGCGCCCCATCTCGACCTGGAGCTCCTCCCAGGTGAGGACAGCAGCCGGTGGACCACGACCAGCCGCGGGACCGCTGACTGGGCCGCTTGGTGTCGCCTCGCGACTCCCGGGTGCAAGCACGACATCCGTCGAGGCTGCAGTGGGAGACGCGCCGGAAGTCCCTCCGGACTCGTCTTGCGCCGCCTTCGCCCATGCCGCCCTATGAGACAGCTATGTTTCAGAAAACGCTCGAACAAAATCACGGAGACGTAAGTTCATCCACTTACTTCTCTCTAATTGTCACAAGACGTTGTCATCGTGGAGGCGGGGAAGACGTGTCCGAGGCCTAAAAAACGGTCAATGCGAAGTAAGGCGAAATTCTTTTGGCTGTATAATCTGATGACAGGATAGCTTACCGAGGGGGTTGATGCCTTGCGACGATGTCCGCTCACAGAGGAGAATTTCCTCCCCTTTGTCGGAATATTGCCACCACTTGTAGTAGCAGCAGCAGCATCAGATGCCTCCTTGGCGACCTTCTCTTTCAAAGACGCCGCCACCTGATGATCCGCGAGCGGCCTGATGATGTCAGTCAGAGGAAGAGCCTACGCTTAATCAAGTCACAATGTGATCTCGGAAGGAAAACGCAGAATGCCTGTCGAGTACACTTACATTGATGGCAGCATCACGTTCGGCCGTCCCTTTTTCACAAAGGGAAACAGGGATGGCACTCGCCGTTGTCGGACCACTGATCATCACCTGGCCAACACGACGTTCCACGGCTTCGCTGTTCAGACCTGTGAATCGAGAACCAAATTTCGGTAAATTGAGAGGAACGCGAACATGAGCATGTCAGGATAAATGCGAGAAAGATACCCCGAGGAGAAACCCGGGTCGCGTCCTCCGGTCCGGAATAGTCAAAGGCTGGATGGGCCCGAGCCTGGAGCGGCTGGATCCGCCTACCAACGAAGTCTGCAGCGACTTTATACCCCGACAAGCCTCGTACTCGGAGATCGTCAATAATGTCGATAAACGACTGGAGAGAGGGGGTCAAAGGGGGCTTTGTGGTCCAAGACGAAATCTTGAGCCTCGTACTCGGAGATCGTCGATAATGTCGATAAACGACTGGAGAGAGGGGGTCAAAGGGGGCTTTGCGGTCCAAGACGAAATCTTGTCCAGTTGTTCTTTGGGAACAACGAAGGCAGGGTCCGAGTCTTTGATCTGAAGGTAGAACCACCTAGTCCACCATTTGCTGCGAGAAGAAGGGCACTGGAAGGGGATATAACGCGACTTCAGGCCATCCCGAAGTCGGAACCCGATGCAACCAGACACCCTGTTGGACTCCATCCAACGCAGCTCGTAGTAGAAGCGAAAGAGATCAAGAAAGGGCTCTACCCCAATGTAGGCCTCACAAAGATGAGAAAAGATGCTAAGAAAGGCGATAGAATTGGGTTTCAAATGGAGAAGAGAAAGACCGTAGAAGTTCAAAACCAAGAGAAGAAATTCAGAAGGCGGAGGGAGAAAACCGCAGAGAATATAGTCTTCGATCGCAACCATGCGACCTAAGACGGGCTGGGGATTAGTACCTCCTGCTTCCCTTTCCATGGTTCTGCGACCGGGAAGGGCGCCGTCTTCCTAAAGCTTCTTCAGTGACGCACTGGTGGAGGATGATTTGCTAAGATCCATCTCTGATCGGAGATCGTCGGAGAAAGAGCTCAGGTCGATGTACTAGGGTTTCTTGTGGAAGCGGAGAAGACGAAGAGCGCTTGCAGGCGGGATGTTTTTTGCATGGGGGGCGAACTTCAAAATGGATCCTCAAAATTCCTTTAAATAGATGCACTACCGACGGTGCGAATTCCAAGGAACAGAGAGAGATGCCCGCCAGAAATTTCTGGGTCCGTTACGCGCGGCGGTTTTTAGGACTTCAGTTTAAATTCGCTCGTGACCTTTGGGCTTCAAATGGTGCTCTCGACTACGTTTTGTCTCTACGGTCCTCGCACCGGGAACGACAACAGTCTCGACGCCAGAAGTCGCGAATGGTTACACGAGCTCATTTTAAGCAGAAGTTGGGGGCTACTGTCAGGGTTACGGGTTAGGTATACCCTTTACCCTTTGATGTACGTCACATATCGGTATGGCATACCCACGCGCATACGGATACTCCCCGCGTACACTAAGGAAATCCTTCACGAAGTCTACGGAGGGGAAGAGTTTTACTCGGACAAGACTGGGTCATCAATGTATCGTATAGGGTCTATTATCTCCGAGTTCTACTTGGAAACCGCCTGACCTGCGATATAAAAGGGACCCCCCAGGGAGGACCTGGGGCATCGAATCTCAGAGCCAACACAACCCTCACAGCCTACGAAGTCGGAGCCTGCAAGGAGCCAAATCGCCGGGATCTAGTCGAACCAACTCGACCACGATCTCACCGGATCCGTCAAGTTCCATTGTTCCCCTTGTAACCTGTGTTTTCCACCATATAATCCCATATCAACTGGATTAAGGCTATTACCTATCAAGGGGCCTGAACCAGTATAATCCTCGTCTTTTGTTTGCTTGATGTCGTATTACGTAGATCCTTGTACCAACGTACCCTAATACCCTCTATATCCAGTTTACGGGTACCACCCGTCGACAGTAGTGAGTGTAGGTTAATTGGTTATGCTCTTTGTGATGGAACGAGCTCACCTTGATTTAAGTTATATAATATAGACTTAATAAGGGTACTCGTATTTACGACTATTTATTCTTTCAGTGATAGATGACGTATCCATTAACAACAAGACATTTGTGATGCCTTTATCAATACGAAGATACGTCACTGAGTCTTCCGAATACGCTAATAAGGGTAGGATGTGCATTTGTGCGTTCGTAGGCGTGAATGTACACGTGTTGTGAGCGCTTGTATACTGACGATAATACTTCTACGATATTTTTGAATACTCCATCCGTTCTAAAATATAAGGGATTTTGGTCAGATATGACACATATTAGTACTACGAATTTAGATGGGGAGTATGTCCAGAAGTATTAAAATATGATGTATTCTAGTATCAAAATCGTATATATTTTTGGATAGAGGGAGATGCAGTTTGTCACTTAACGGCCGGGGCCTCCCCTGCTGTGTTCTCTTAAAGAAAAAGAAAAAGAGATGCTGTGTTCTCTTAAAGAAAAAGAAAAAAAGATGTAGTTTGTCACGTGGAATTGAATGAAATTGAAATGGTTAAGTCAAAGTTGGCCCGGGATAGACGGCGGCCTGTCAGTGGTACGTACGTGTTGATCCAAACCTGCAACGAAAGGGACACGCACATCCGCAATTATGCATGGCGACGGCGACGCGCGGACGCACCTAAGCACGGGCTACTACTGGTACTAGTAACTAGTGTAAGCTAGAACTAACGTTAGGCTGGCCAGCCGGACCAGCTAAGCTAGTTGCTCACACCAAACAGCAAAGCAATCCACCGCGACGCAAATTCTTTGCTTTCGCTCTCGATCGGGAAGAGAAGGGGAAAAAAAAGGGAGAAGTTTTTGTTGTCGAGGGTCATGGCCAGTTTTGACCCTGTTCTTCTGGTGGCATCCATCGGCCTCTCAAAAGCCCCAACGTGAGTCGCACGATATTGTCGTACCTACGGTGGCGCTTTTGGCCTTATATGATTATTATCGACTTTTTTCTTCTAAGAATTTCGCTCTATTTGAGCTAAAACTGTCCTCTAATAAATTATTAGGAGACCCTCTATCGCCCCTCCTCTTCATTCTAGCGATCGACCCACTTCAGCGCCTACTTGACAAAGCCACCGACCTCGGAGTGATAAGCAAATTGCGAGGAAGAGCTGTGCGCTTCCGCACATCCATGTACGCCGACGATGCGGCCATATTCATAAATCCGAACAAGGAAAACGTGAGTGCTTTCGCTGAGTTGCTAGGTCACTACGGGCAAGCGTCTGGCTTATGCACAAATCTGCAAAAGTCCCATGTAGCACCAATTAGGTGCAACGATTTGGACCTCGACGACATCCTACAAGGCATGCCAGCAACTAGAGTAAACCTCCCGATGAAATACCTCGGACTTCCGCTGACTACTACAAGACTAAGGAAAGTAGACTTGCAGCCGCTCTTCGATAAATCATTGAATTGCATAGCCGGATGGAGAGGAAGACATGTTGGCCTGGTAGGATGATCTACCCTAGTGAAGGTGGTGCTTACCTCGCAGCTTGTTTTCCTCCTGACAGGCCTAAAAGCGTCAAAAGGGTCACTCGAGATCCTAGATAAGCAGCGAAGGAAATTCCTGTGGACGGGCGGAGAAACCTTGACATATGGGAAATGCAAAATCAACTGGACACAAACACGTGTCCCTACTGCTTCGGGTGGATTGGGCATCCTAAACCTTGAAAAGTTTGCAAGGGCCTTGCGTCTCAGATGGCTATGGCATGAATGGAAGTCGCCAGATAAAGCATGGGTGGGATCTGGTACACCATGTGACGACACCGACAAGCTCCTCTTTGCTACAACAACAACCATAAAAATTGGAGACGGCGCAACTACTAGCTTCTGGGAGTCGGCCTGGTGGGAAGGGAGAAGGTTGAAAGACGTGGCGCCACTAGTCTACGCGCAGCTTCAAAGAAAAAGAACAGATCGCTCCAACAAGCATTGCAATCAAATCAGTGGCTACTCGACGTGACCCTTCCAGCGGATACAGGATGGACAACGGAACTAATCGACCAACTTGTTATGATATGGAGCGCTACCCATACAGTTGAGTTGTCCGAGCACAAGGAGGATAAAATAACATGGAAACTCAACAGTCATGGTGATACACGGCGGCGTCGGCATACAACATGCAGCTTCTCAGCACAATGGCCACCAACTTCAACACCCTAATTTGGAAACCTTGGGCCCCACGAAAATGTAAAACCTTCGCCTAGCTAGTCATTCAGAACAGAGTTTGGACTTCAGACAGGCTAGCTACTAGGGGGTGGCCGAATGGCTCCGTCTGTCCTCTGTGTCGCCAGGCCCATGAAATGGCCCTCCACCTCTTGGCGAATTGCCGCTACACAAGGCGAATTTGGGTGGCTATGGCGAACTAGGTGGCATGCAGTACCTTGCATCCTAACCAGTGGCAACATGCTTCGTCGATCTTAGAATGGTGGGAAATAATCACAAGCACCAAAGAAGCCCCCAAGAAGGCCCTCCATTCGTTGACGCTTTTGGTCGCCGGGGAAATTTGGAATGAAAGAAACAGCAGAACCTTCCAGTAAAAGGAGCTCTCGTCGAATGGCCTGCTAACAAAAATCAAAGAGGAGGCCAGAGCATGGATCTCTTAGCAGGAGCAAAACATCTGGGAAATTGGCTTATAACTTAGTTCGTTAGGACCTTTGGTCATGTTTTTCCTTTTATACTGTACAGTTTACTCCTTCTCTATTCAATGAAATTGGCGGCTCGCCGATTCATTAAAAAAATATTTTTAGGTCTCTTTCACTCATGACATATTTTCTATGATGTCTACCAACAAATTATACAAATTTTAACTATCGTATAGCAAAATTTATCTTTTGAAATGGAGAAAGGACATGTGAAGCTAAAGGGTTTACATGTCAACCACATCCACCACAAACTTTATTACTTCTTTTGAAAAAAGGACAATACAAAGCATATATACATAAATTAAGAGATGATGTATAAAATATAATGATAATAACATCATAATGATAAATTTTATTAACTAAAATCCTGTTACAATGCACAGAAAAATGCTAGTTTACATAAAACAACTCATACATAAAGTTACATACATAGTGGATAAGCACGTTAAATGCTGTGATTATATATAAGATGAAATATAGAACATACATACATATGGTATAATATAAGGTAAAATTTTATATAACTGTCTATGCTTTGCCAAAACTACGACAAAACGACACATATGTTAGACGCTAGTATATCGTAAAATTACATATTTATAGGTCAAATTTACAGCAAAACTAAGATTGGAAGTACGATGTCGAAATGCTATGTACAGATTTAGTGTTATTTATCACAAAGCTATTTACAATTAAATCATAACTTTCTTAATTTTATAGTAGAGAATATGTTAAAGTGATGCAGATAGAGTTAGGCTTTCCTTAGTTTTTCATAATTATTTTTATTACTTTTCTAGTATCATCCGCTACTTAAAAAATAATTTCCCTAGACACCACTTTTTTTCCAGCGTAAAAAACCGTATGTAAAAACCTTTGAGGGTGTCCCATGAAGACCTGCATGCGAAAATTAATGAAGAGCACAACAGGGTGCAACACTTCTGTTATAATTTTTCAATCCTCCCACCGAACCCTATCACTCCCCTATTCCTCTCTATCCTCTGCCCTCTTTCACGTCCTCTCCCCTATCACCTCTCCTCCCTCTATCTCATCCCTACTCGACGGGAGCATGACTGGCAATAGCACCAGCGACGACGGGAGAGGCAGTGGAGGCTTCATCGCGGCTCACGTCTAGTGGATCCGGTGACGGTACCCTCATGCAGGTACGGGAGAAGCGCGCCGGGGGGGGAGGGTGGGGGGGGTGGTGAGGCGGCCTCACGAAGAGCTGGGCACAGTGGCCTGGCCTCAGGAGCGCGGGGGTGGTGGTGGAACTCCGGCGACGACGCTAGCTCGGGAGGGGCAGATTCGCTGCTGCCAGTCTCTGGAACTGCGGGGCCTCGGTGACGGCGATGATGATGGGGGATTGCGGCGACGGCGGTAGGTTGGAGCTAGGGTTTCAATTTTCGGAATTATTATTTTCTCCCGTTGGACGTCCACATATATATAACATGAGCATTAAACTAATTAAGGAAATCTAGTAGCTAGTCGTGGCGTGCCCACAAAAAAAATGCGACTGATCTGTACTCCTATGATTAATTGATTGAGGCAGAGAGACCTAATTCCTAGTTGATCTTATGTTAGAAAAATGACACATGCATGCTGCTGCTGCTGCAGGGGGAATATAATCTTTGCTTGTTCATCACGTGTGCGATTCTCGTCATTATTCAAGGGCAGTTATTAATAACGCTATAATCCAGCTGTCCGGAAACCCCAACCGCGCGGAAGCAGACGCTGCAACGATTCTTCTCTTGCACGCACGCGCGGGCAAATCACCTTTCGTAAATATCACAGTTCACAGTTATAACGGGTTTCTCAAAAAAAAAAAAACAGTTATAACGGTACTAAGCTTGTAACTTAAAAAAAAAAAAGATGATTTGTGACTACTCCCTCCTCTGTCTAAAATTTACGGATTTGATACGGGCTAGTATTACGAATTTAGATATAGGACCTATCTATATTTGTAACGGTGGTTTGTGTCAAACCCGATAAATTGTTATATTTTTGAAAAAAGGGAGTAGTAGTGGAACCATAAATTACTTAAATCCTAGGCTAAGTTGTGGTTTAATTAATGGGTTATTGATTTTCTTCAAAATTTATATGATGATTTAATTAGTTTTAAATTTGATTTGGGAGCAAGAGCTCAAGCCATAACTACACTAGATATGTCTCCGCTCTATTTGCAACTACGTACTACTCCTTAGTAATTGCGGGAAAACAAGTCATTAGTTTATCAAAGAGCTGAGCTTTTGAATATCAAGTTTTATGAATCGGAGGACAATGATCTGAAGCACCACTAAGAATTTTTCATTTTTGTTTTAATCCCAAACATACTTGTTATGCAAACTACTACTAGGATGAAACATGTTCAAAGCAATTCCAATTTGAAATATATCTTTCGACAAATAGTATAATTAATTCTAAATAGACCATAAAAGTAAATGTTGAATGCACTTATTAATGTAAAAGAAATGAGTGATTTCACAGTCTTGATGATATACCGGAGGGACCATATTTTCTAATATAAAACTGGAGGAGTACTTCTCACACCTCCGGTACTAGAACGTATTCTCAAAAGAAATCATATTTTGTTGCCTCAAATAGACACGAGGAAGAAGACTCCATTTTTTGGCGAGGTAAAGTGATTATCACCAGTGCTTAATCACGATGTACCAAAAGGAAAAACGGCAACCTAATTAAACATTAGGAAAAAATTATATAAGTGAAATTTCCTGGTGAATTAGACAGTGAGTCGCTCTGCCTAGCTGGTGAAATTTCTCATCATCTTATTCTGATTAATTACGAGATCGATCAAATTTGGCAACCATAGTCAGGATTACTTCACGAGATCGACCTTAATGTTTCTTTAAACAATGAAACATACATCGTTTACGTCAGAAACAAGTCAACCATCGATGTTGACACCAAGTTAGTTAGTGGTAGGTGTTCAGTCAGTCAAAGTATGCTTAAGTGAAGGACAGTCCGAAACACCCCTGCTGCATGCAAAAAGTAGCACTAACTAACAACCTAACGCATTATATTTTCGCTGAAAAAATATGCTGAATGATGAGCTTCCTTTACAAGTTTTCTTCTTTTCTCCGGGAGGAAGTATCGTCGATCGATCTCCCCAAGTATCCTCTTCTATGTAAACCCTCGATTGCGTCAAACCGCTGGGATAGATAATTAAACTGTTAAACCCCTAAAACAAAGGGTTCTTTAAGAAAATTTGGAGGAATTCGACCATCCGAATTTTTTTCTACATGATCAGGAATAGCTATCCAAAAATGCTATGAAATTCTTTTGGAATGGCTCAGAAAATTTAGAGGAATTTTGACATGAGATTCAACCTTTGGGATAAAAAAATATTTTCCTGAACCCTATCCAATGGTCATTACTGCAGTTTTCATGTATTTTTTTATTCATAGGATTTGAAGTACTAGTGCATTCTAATTCTGTATTTTATTTATATTTTTTTTCTAAGTAAAGATCGTGCCAAACTTATTTGAGTACTTAGAGACCGATGGGACTAGATAGCTAGCTTATAATTCCAATTATATTTTTTCTCCACAAATGAAAAAAGAGAAAGGCCCAGGGTCTTCTCAGCTAGCAACGCAAGCTGCGAGCTAGCCGGTTCGGGTTCGAGCCTCACCCTCTAATTAATTCAAAATCAATCTAGTCTTTTCTAGATTGGTCCCATTTTCAGGTTTCAAAAAAACAAATGAAAAAAGAAAAGACTCTTGTCTACAGTTGGTGCTTAAAATTTTTAGATAATTATAGTAGGTGCTTAATAATTAATTAATTTTCATAAGGTATACTAGTGTACGTAACTATTTCTGGTCAGATGATCTCAAAGACTGATCATATCAGATTGTGTTTTTCTACAAGTTGACAACTCCGATTACTTTTTAATTATTATTAAGAACCCAACCCACTGGGTTGTAGCAGGTGAACAACAATATTGTTAGGTACTTTAACCTAATTTGTATACAATAAAGATTTTCCTTTTTTCCCTGATGACCAAGCTTGGTCCGATTAATCATGATCGTGATAGTAGCGCAACTTCAAAACATATATAATATACAAGAATATATATATAACCAGTCTGTTCGAGACAGGCTCCAACAAATGGATGAATAAAATTTTGAGAAACACACACATATTACCAACACAAAGGTAGTTCGCTAATATATCCTTTTCCCCAACTTTAGTTTGTTGGATGTTTAATTATCGGGGAGAAATTTGTTGAGATTGTATGGTACTTAATTGACCTTTGAATTTTGATGAGAGTTTGGAGGATCGATCATGTGGCGCAAAGCGTTTGGTAGTGACAGTGTGCAACAGCACCTGTTGGCTAGCTATAGGGCTGCTAATTTTCCAGCATCCACCTTCCAAGCCAATTGATCGGCCCTCTATTTCCTTTACAATAATTGTGTCATGTTCTTTTATGTCATAAGTTAAACAACTATTAATAACAAGATTCATGGTAGGAGGCACGGCAGATACGTTATTGCAGCTACCACGAGGCTAGGTTAGGTACTTAGGTATGATTAATAAAGATGAAAACCATGTTAGTTCCTTTAACTATTTGTTCAGAGGACCTGATCCTTTAAATTAATTTTTTGTTTGCTTATTTTACCTTGTGAAGTACTACCCTCTAACTTAGCAATTTAGCATGAGACAATGCCTCACTTTACCTTCTAAATTTCCTGTCTTCTCTCTTCATACAAGTATGCATTTTAATTAAGTTGGAATGATTTTATTTTAACATTATTGCTTGGCTACTTGTTACCATTTAAATTGCAGGCAATTTTGAATTTTAGAACTCATTTTCGGAGTTTTTTTAGGGGGTTTATTATATTTTCTGCTTTTCTGAATTGCTTTTAATTTGGACCATTTAGAATCAGAGTATAAAGTACTACTTAAGATTATTTTTAGTTTCTTAGATCACTTGTTTCGGCTTATAAGCCACAAATAAAAGGATTACCAAGAAAACGTATAAGACTTATTAAAATATATAGATATATTTAATATTTTTTGCAAATTGTCATGAAAAGTTTTGAAAATATTTTGTAAAGAAATTTTTTATTTGTGCTCTAACGTTGATTGATTTCCTCATTTACCATTGCAAAATTGGCGCGCTCTCTCTCTCTCTCTCTCTCGCTAATTACCCCCATTCTCAACTTTTATCCTTTATATGCCTATTCTGTTAGTTTTACCTAGCGTTAGTAGATGTTAACAGTGAAATTTGGTAAGCTCCGAAGTCATCATCGGCATAGAGTCAATATCGGCTTCAAAGTCCTGGAATCGACCGATGGGAATTATCAAGTCGCCAATAGTCGGATTCTTGCTATATTCGGATAAGGAAATTAATTTACTAAAGGAAGTTTATCCATAAGAGACCGAGTTTAAGAAGGATGCGACATGTCAGTTTATCTATTAATTAGGAATAGTCTGTTAGTTTCCTTTTATCTTTAGGAAACTGTGTTGAGTGTCCGATAAGAACTTTATGTTTTCCTTTTATCTTTAGAAAAGTTTCTTTCTTGTCCAACAAGAATTAGTATCTATCCATGGGTATAAATATGTATATCCGGGGTCATTGTAAATTATCTCACAGATCAATACAACTATTCTCGGCCCATCGCAACCCTCTTTACTGAGGTTTTTACTTATCATCCGGTGGAACTTGGCACCTGACGCGGGGTTGCATCGGCTTTCGATCTCCAGCGAAGGGGTAAGCCCTACGTTCCGCTGGCCCTGACAATCGTATCGGCTACGTTGGTGTTGTCTAACGCTACCTCTTGGATCGCTCTGGTTTGGTTGGTATGTTTGTCTACCTACTTATCATATATCTTAGTTAATCTAGTCTTAGTATCTCAATTTAGCCATATCGGTTGATTCTCGCTTGAGGGTTTATGTCGGTATCGGCTAAATCGTTTTACTAGATTAAATTATCTAAGGTATCCACCACCCTGAAAACTAGTCAAAAGCTTAATTGTTTAGACTTTATGCTTCTTTGCATACTTTGCGATGCATCATCCATAGTCGTGCTTAAAATCATAAAAGCTAACCTGTCTTTGATTATAATAAGGGTTTGATTGGGGTTTCAACCGATGAGTTATATGGACGTTGCATCGGCTTATAAGGATTGTATGCATGTCGGATTTAGCCGATTACAACAAAGGTTTCATTGTTTATCTAATCTTTAATGACATCGGACCACCAGCCGATGTATGCTTTAACCTTCGGAACAATGCTTATTCTATCATATCATTGTTAACTGATTGGTTTCTACTTGATTAAATTGTTTTCTTATTACATTACCATCAGTTGATTGTCTTTATATTGTTATTTACATCAAGTGTCAGATTCTACATCAACCATATAGCCGATAATTCAAAATCCTATTGCTATCGGCTGTCATCAATTGGTATTACTCCATTGGCTTGTCAGCCGATCAACTTATTGATCTACTATTTACATATGTCAGTAGCAGGATCAAACTGACTAGCACGCCTGCATCTCATCAATATTTTAGACATGCGCGGAAGCTAAGCAGATCTCCTAGGTCGTTGTGTTCGTCGATAACACAGTTTCGGCACCATCGGCCGAGCGCGGATTTTTCGTCAACAGTAGACAAGTGAAAAGACAATTTTGCCCTTACATTTATTTTATGCACGACAGTTTTATTAATTATTTTTGCAGGGACAATTTTTATAGCAACCTTATTATGGACTGGTAGTGGAATCTCTCATGAATCTATGAGCTATTTTAGTCAGGAACCTGGAGTTATTTTAGTAATGAAGTTATTATGCATTTAGTATATTACATGAAATTAATTGACATTGGTTGCTCGTTGTCTTATAGCCACAACTAAAACATAAACTTTTTTAACTTAATTTAGAGTTGATTTGGGGGTTTTAATATTATTTTCAGACTTATCTTTGTAATTGGAATAGAATTATAGAAGTATAATTATTTTTGGTTTGTTCATTTGATGCATCTTAACTTTTATTGTGAAAACTTTAATCAACAAACTTTGTTGGTACATTAATTAAAACGATAGGCTTGGCATAATTATCCTTTTACCTATGTACTTTTCTGCTGAATAGCTGAATGGATGAATGATTTGTGATAATTATTGGAGGGTACAAACAAATTAATTAAATATTATTTTAAAGTTCAAAAATGGATCTAAACATTTTTATAACAAATTCTATCGACGTTTGAGGTCACGACTATGGTATTTGCATAGTATGGAGATCGTTGGTATCAGGGTATATGCGAGATTGAGGTAAAAGAGCCAGAGACAAGAATTTTTATGTAGGTTCGGTCCCCTTATCTGACAGATAAAAGCCCTACTCCTGTTGGCCGAAGCTGGTGTTGCTCTATATTCATCATAATCACACAAGTACAATATTTGGGATAACCTATCTAGCCGTCGTCGACATGGCAGCACGAACACCAACACGTAGTCAACAATGGGGTAGTACTCTTCCTCCTCTAATATGAACTCATCGAGATCAGAGATGGCGCTAGATCCCTCTTGTCGGCCTCCACAGGCACCAAATTAAGTCTATCTAGGCTAATCTCTCATGTCGATGTCTGGCGGCATATTGGTTTGTTCTAGCTTGCGTGTCTGTCGTCCCCTCTCGTCATAGGGGGTTTTGTATTTATACCCATAGATGTCCCCTTGTCCAAGTAGAACTAGGGAGACAAGTATGGATACGATCCGAGTAGTCATTGTCGTTTCCATATAGAACTCTACTTTCTTTCCTTATCCGAAACTCCTTCTATATACGAGGTACAATTCCGTATAAGACTTGGTATATGGTGGGCCCACCAAGCTTAGTCGATTACTATTGGGTATGCGGTATCCATAACCATGACAAATTCATATATAAAATTTTATTTTGCACAAATTGCACTGCTAAGGAGCATGAGATAGGGGTGAAAATGGTACGGAAACTTTCCGAATTCTAGACCTATATTCGAAAACGGAATCTGTCAGTCAAGATTTTTTTGAATTTTTTGGAAACGGAAACGAATTCAGAAAAAAAATTCTCGAAAACAGAATCTAATATGATAAGGGCAGTTTTCGTCGAAACTCGGAATCGGTTGGAAACTTTCCAGAAATTTTCTCGGAATTTCTAGAAATTTTGTGATTGAAATACCTATTGACGAGAAATCTGCACTTGGCCAACGATGCCAAGTCTGTGTTGGTGCGAATTAACTTGATGAACACAACAGCCTGGGAGATCTGCTTAGCTCCAGTGCAGGTCCAAAGGTTGATAAGATGCGGGCGTGCCAGTCAATTTGATCCTGCAACTGATAAGATATACAAATAGCAGATCAATGGGCCGATCGGCTGATAAGCCAATAGAGTAATTCCAGCCAATGCCGATAGGGTTTTGATCAATCGACTATATGGTTGGTGTAGAATCTAACACTTGATGTAAATAAAGTCAATCGGCTGATGATAATGTAACAGGACAACAATATAATTCAGTAGAAACCAATCGGCTAACAATGATATGATAGAACAAGTATTCATCCGAAGGTTAAAGCATACATCGGTTGGAGGTTCGATGTCATAAAATCCACAAGATTAGATAAATAGTAAAACCTTTGTTGTCATCAGCTAAATCCAACTTATATGCTATCCTTGTATGCTGATACAACGTCTAGATACCTCATCGGTGGAAAACCCGATGAAACCCTTATTGGCAATCAAGAAGCAGGCTAGGAATTATGGTTCTAAGCACGACTTAGTAGATCAAACTCAACTGATGCAGCACTAAGTATGAAAAGAAAATATATATCTAAACAATCAAGCCCTTGACCGATTTTTAGGATGGCAAATATCTTAGCTAATCTAATATGGCAAAGCGATTTAGTCGATACTGGCATAAACCCTAAAGTGAATCTCAGCCGATATAAGTAAATCGAGCTACCAAACTAGATTAACTAAGATATATGATAAATTAGGTAGGCAAATATATCAACCGAATCAGAGCAATCCAAGAGATCGAAGCGATGCAGCCTTGAACAACACCAATGTAGCCGATTGTTAACGAAAAATCCGCGCTCGGCCGATGGTGCCGGAACTGTGTTGGCGCGAACTAAGTCAACGAACACAATGGCCTGGGAGATCTGCTTAGCTCCAGTGCAGGTCCAAAGGTTGATGAGATGCAGGCATGCCAGTCAATTTGATCTTGTAACTGACAAGATATACAAATAGCAGATCAATGAGCCGATCGATTGACAAGCCGATGTAATAATTCTAGCCGATGTCGATACCAACTGATAGCGATAAGGTTTTGAGCTATCAACTATATGTTTGATGTAGAATCTGACACTTGATGTAAAAAGACAATCGGCTCATGATGATAAATAACAATAATATAATCCAGTAGAAACCAATAAGCTAATAATGATATAATAGAATAAGTATTAGTCCGAAGGTTAAAGTATACATCGGCTAGAGGTCCGATGTCATAAAATCCACAATATTAGATCAACAGTAAAACCTTTGTTGTGATCGGCTAAATCCAACTTGTAAGCAATCCTCGTAAGCTGATACAACGTCTAGATAACTCATCGGCTGAAACCCTGATGAAACCCTTAATGGCAATCAAGAAGCAGGCTAGAGATTATGGTTCTAAGCACAACTTAGTACATCAAACTTAACTGATGCAGCACTAAGTATGAAAATAAACATAATATCTAGACAATCAAGCCTTTGATTGATTTTCAGGGTGGTAGATACCTTAGCTAATCTAATCTAGTAAAGTGATTTAACCGATACCGGCATAAACCCTAAAGCGAGAATCAGCTGATATGGCTAAATCGAGATACTAAGACTAGATTAACTAAGATATATGATAAATAGGTGCTTACATTGACAAGATCAGAGTGTCAAAGCCCTAGCCCCGCCGATGCAAACAGCCATGACAAGTATAAATTCGTCGAAAAAGTATAAAAGTAAAACAGGTGGCGATCGCCGAATTGTAATGATCGTAGAGATAGTTTACTGATGACCCTAGGTGTACATATTTATACCCGTGGGTAGATACTAGTCCTTGTTGGACAAGAAAAAAACTTTCCTAAAGACAAAAAGGAAAACATAAAGTCATTATCGAACACTTAAACACACTTTCCTAAAGACAAAAGGAAACTAACAAACACTTAAACACACTTTCCTAAAGACAAAAGATAACTTGCCATGCCGCATTCTCCTTGAACTCGGTCACATCTGGATAAGCTTCCTTTAATATATTAATTTTCTTAACCGAATCCTCCAAGAATCCGACTGCTGGCGATTTGATAATTCCCATCGGCTGATTCCAGGACTCTGAAGCTGATATTAATTTTAGGCCGATGACGTCTTCGGGGCTTACCAAATTTCACTGTTAACACCGGTACAATTGCCTAGGCCAGCGGAACGTAGGACTTACCCCTTCGCTGGAGATCGAAAGCCGCTGCAGCCCCGCGTCAGGTGCCAAGTTCCACCGGATGATAAATAAAAACATCGGTAAAGAGGGTGGCGATGCACCGGGAGTAGTTATATTGATCTGTAAGATAGTTTACAATACCCCCGGGTGTACATATTTATACTCATGGGTAGATGCTAGTCATTGTTGGACAAGAAAGAAACTTTCCTAAAGATAAAAGGAAAACATAAAGTCCTTATCGGACACTAAACACACTTTCCTAAAGATAAAAGGAAACTAACATACTATTCCTAATTAATAGATAAACTGTCATGCCGCATCCTCCTTGAACTCGGTCTCTTCTGGATAAACTTTCTTTAGTAGATTAATTTCCTTAACCGAATCTACTAAGAATCCGACTATTGGCGACTTTATAATTCCCATCGGCCGATTCCAAAAGTCTAAAGCCGATACTAACTCTAAGACAAATAGATGACTTTGGGGCTTACCAAATTTCACTGTTAACAATACCCTAGACATTTTTTAAACACTAAACAGTGAATACCATGGTGTTTGGCTGTTATTTTTTCTAGAATATTTGTTATGCAAATCTGAAGTTACATAAGAATATATCTTTTTCCTACATTGGGATTTATCAACAACATTACTCTCTTCAAGGTAGATAATTTATTCATAGATTGTGTTTTGTGATGTACTGTTGAGACTTAACAATTAGACTTATATGATTATGTTTTATGATGAATTGTTTACCGTTGAGACTTAAGAATTGGATTTATCAGTTTGAGGGGTTTTTGTATTCCGTTAAATTTTCATTACCATACCCGCGCCGGTTCGTTTTCGCTCCATTTTCGGTTTCAATAATATTGATTCCGTTTTCGTATATGGGGTTTCTAATTCCGAAAAAATTATGAAAACGAAAACAATAAATGTGGTTTTCGTCCGTTTTCATCCCTAGCTTGAGAAACGTGCGTATTTATCCACCATTATGTTCCATGAAAAAAAAACACGTCTTAAAGGATTAAATTTGACAATGAAGGGGATAAGGGGGAAAGGCATTTTTGCAAGGGCAAATAAGAAAACTGATCGATTGTGCAGTGCAAATAAAGAATTTTCTTTAGAAAGTATGGCTTTGTATAGTTAGAGCAATCAACCAAATAGTTTATCAAAAGAATATATATCAAATAAGCGAAGTTCATCCTGGCACGCTTAGCCTACATTCTGAACATGACCAAGGTGCTCTTCCTTTACCTCTCTTTGGCACCTGAGAACACAATGCATTGTGGTTTGATTTAGAGCATTCTCATATGGTAGAAGACATATCATCTATGTTTGTTTCATTTGTTGATTTTCCTTTGTTTCATTGTGAGTTGGTTTAAGCAGTAACATGGTAGTGTCACATGCAAGATACTTTTTGAAACCGACATGCAAGATACTCTCACACAGACTACTTCCTCCGATACAAGGGATTTTGGAGGGTTCTGATATATCTTATAACTACAAATCTGGACAATTATCTTTTCAAAATCGCTTATATTGTGAGATAGATGTAGTATTTGCTTGCTATGCATGTCATCCAAAATCCTAGTACTCCCTCCGTACATGTAAAGGAAGTCGTTTTGGACAGCGACACGGTCTCTAAAACACAATTTTGACTTCTTGTTTCTATAAAAATATTTATTGAAAAGTGATATATGTATACTTTTATGAAAGTATTTTTCAAGACAAATCTATTCATATACTTTTTACATTTTCAAACTCAACAACTTGAGAGTTATTTATGATTTATATTTCCAAGGTTTGACTTAAACATTGTCCTAAATAACTTTCTTTATGAGTACGGAGGGAGTACATGACAAGAATATTTTTATTAACTACAATAGGTACACTCTTGTTTGGGAGTTGCACAGCTTAATTAAGATAATCAAAATTCAGTATTGGGAGCTCTAATAGCTATAACACGATGCTAGGTGTTGCATTACTCAATATGGCATTATGCCTTTTTTTTCAGACATCACCTACACATGCCTAATTAACCTTATCTATTACTCCCTCCGTTTTTTAATAGATGACGCCATTGACTTTTTCTCACATGTTTGACCATTCGTCTTATTTAAAAACTTCATGCAAATGTATAAGATATAAATCACACTTAAAGTACTATGAGTGATAAAACAACTCATAATAAAATAAATTATAATTACGTAAATTTTTTTAATAAGACGAATGGTCAAACATGTGAGAAAAAGTCAACGGCGTCATCTATTAAAAAACGGAGGTAGTATAACGGAGGTAGTATAAGTTTGTACACTTGAGCTAAACTATGGTAGTATATTGATACTAGTAACATCCCATACGTTTCTAAAGGGCGAGAACTATATAATTAGAAATGTGTTAGGAGAGCGATTGAGGATAAAATATTAGATTCGGTGGTTACTTAGGAGCGTACGAACGAGTTACGGGATGAAAAGATAATGACTGTTTTGAAGGTAGTAACCGAAAAGAGAAATAGAGCAGCGGTAGTTGCAGCCCGCATCGTTTGGCATATTAAGTAAATAAGCCAAACGACATATTTGCAAATGAAAAATAATCTGTGAAAAAAACTTTTATATACATGTTCTTAGCTATCTAAAAGCAAAGGCTGAATAATAAACTTTGATGAAAAAACCCCTTAAAATCAACTCTAAATTTAAAGTTGAAACTTTAAAATTTGGCTGATATGCATAAGCATAAGTGAAAAGATCAGAAAAGCTAGTTGGCACGAGCGCGCCAGCAACGCTGTTGGCGCGCGTGCCACCTGGCGACACTCCCACCCCACGCGAGGCGTTTTTTCTGTTTTTTTTCGATTTTTTTCTTTTTCTTTTTCTCTTTTTTCATATTTTTTTTAATTTCAGCACATGTGTGTTAACGACCAAATTTGGTAATTCAAGTATCGAAGATGGAGGTAAAACTGAAGCAGAATCCAAGATAGAGATTGTTCCGGAAACAGAGCAACAATCGGCTAAAGTCCGAATCGGCTGCAACCAGAATCAGCAGAGTTTGAGTCGGACAACGTTAGCCGATTGAGAAGATTCCGACAATGTGACTCGGTACATGTTGTCGGGTTGAGTTAATGTGCTTCATATGGATTGCCACGCACATATTAAGTCCTGAAAAGGCAATTGTATCTATTAGTTAGGATATTTTATATAATTTCCTTATAGATAAGTTTGGGCAAAAGTCTGCCGCAAAGACTTATGGTATCTTAGAGTTTGTTAGAGATACGAGTCGTGTCCGATAAGGACATATTTTGTATCTCAGGTATAAATATGACCCGAACCCATGTAATCAAACAATACACATTCAATACAATCTCGGCGCATCGCCACCCTTTTACTTTCGTTTACTTTCAACGAGTTCTTGCTTTCGGGTTGAGCTGCATCGGTTTCGATCTTCAACTAGAGGTAAAACTTGTTATGGCGGCTTGCGTTCTCGGGATTAGTGCTTCCATCTTTATGATACTTTAATCTTGTTTATGTAATTCGTCGAGTTATCATATATCTTATATACTCTTTGATAATATTGTTATTTAACCTTCAATCGGCCAACATCTATCATTGGAAGGTAGCCGATTAGGTTAAATATCAATGTTGACTTAGATTATATAGGATATCCACCACCCTATGAAACATTCAAAGGCTTGATTATCTAGATATTGCTCTTCTTTTCATACTTATAGCTGCATCAGTTAGGTTTGATCTTATAAGTCGTGATTAGAATCTCAATCTCTAGCCTGCTTTTTGGTTGCCGATTAGGGTAGTATCGGGGTTTCAGCCGATCTTACCTGATTTAACTCTTTTATATTTTATATGCTTTATTGACATGTTAAATCTGCCCTTTATGTTAAGATCTTGTCGCATTTAGGTATATTAAGCTTCCTGTTTGATATATTTTGCTTACTTTAATATCTTAATATAGAGTGGTATCGGAGTATTAGACGATACATGCTAGATCTATCTGATCGGCAATGCTATGAATGCTTATAATCTCTTTGTTAATATATATTTCGATCCAAGTGATTTATACTGTCTCGGCATGGTGACCGATCTATCCCAATTACTTGATTTAAGTATATATCGACAGAAGCATTATATACCATTAATATCTACAGCCGATCGAATAGATTTAGTTCTTTCTTACCTGTTTATGACTGCCGATCGATTCAAATATGACATCGGCTCAAAGATAAATGATATGTCATTGGTGACTGGCCGATCTGCTATCGTTTATAGATTTAACCGCTATTTTCCTGTCTTTGTTCCTTGTTGATTGCAGAATCAAATCAACTGGCACGCTCACGAACCTAAAGGCAAGATTTTGGACCTGCACTGAAGTTAAGCAGATCATCCAGGCCTCGTGTTTTTCGCATCAACAATGTGTTTTCAAATATTTTGTGTTAAAGGTTTTTAAACCATGACATGAAAATTTTCAAATTTTAACTTAAAATCAAATCTTGAGTAGAAAGTTTTCAAATCCGAGTAGAAAGTTTTCAAATCTTGAGTTGAAAGTTTTCAAAGTTGAGTTGAAAGTTTTTCAAATTTGAGATGAAAAGTTGAAAGTTTTGAAAATTTGAGTTAAAAAAAATTAAATTTTGAGTTGAAAGTTTTCAAATCTGGGTTTAAAATTTTGAAACTGTGACTTCATATGTAGATTTCTTTTTAATTTGTTAGTTAAAAAATCTCAAAAAAAATAAAATCTTATCTACTACCGTCATTATCCTAAACTGTTATTATCTAATAGATTAGTATAACTACTGAGGCCGAAAAAACGAGCGCCGGCGGCGCATACACGCCAGCTAGCGATGCCCTGAAAAGATTGGGACTGTGCGATTTGTCCTAGGGTAGGGCCCTCTGCTGGAATCCTGGAAAAACATCGATCTTCTTCTAGACTCTACTGGGGGGTTTACGTGAGGGAATCTCTCCAAAAACCTGGAAAAACGCCTAGCTCTAAGCAAGGCCTGAAATTAGTGATTTAGGTGTGTCTGTGCTCTAAAGTTGGTGCAAAGTGGTGCTCTAAGGCCTCTCACAGTGCGGTGAGCTGGACCAGTGCTACACCATGCCAGCTGGGATTTTCGCATGCGTGGCAGATGGATGCGCGGCCTAGCTGAGCTCTTCGCCCCCAAGCAGAGCCGCGCAGAACCTGGTCCAAACGAGGCCCATAACTCCTAGCGAAATCTTCGAATCGCCCTCCAAAATCCTCTCCCGCCGCACCTATTTCCTTTTTCCCGCCACCGAAACACCCTAAGCAAGAACTCCCAAGCAAGAACTCGATCCATCCCAAGAACACAAGAGGAATCACCAAGAAGCAAAAAAAAACAAAGAAATCTCGATCCATCCCAAGAACACGAGGAATCCAGGCCCCAGATCTCATATTAACCAATGAACAACACATCTCACATGCACAAAAACAACAATCAATAACCGGAGTTGGAGCCAATCCATCATCAGATCAAGCCGCGCGCCAACCGCTCCCGCCGGGGACGTCTCCCGCTGCCAGGCCAGCCACCGCCACCGCCCGGGCCGGCAACCGCGGCTGCCGGCGCCAGAGGGAGGAGATCCGGCGCTGGCCACCGGGGACGCCGCCCGCTTCCGTCCTTCTCCCACGCCCACTTCCTCCTCACCGTGCCAGTCGCTCCCGCTGGGGACGTCTTCTGCCGCCGGGCCAGCCACCGCCACCGCCACCGCGCGAGCCGGCAAACGCGGCTGTCGGCGCCAGAGGGAGGAGATCCGGCGCCGGCCACCGGGGACGCCGCCCACTTCCGCCCTTCTCCCGGACCCGCTTCCTCCTCGCCGCACCAGCCACCACCGCCGAGGACGCCTCCCGCCGGCGCGCCAGCCACCGCCGCCGGGGACACCTCCTCGCCGCGGCTTCCTGTCGGCGTCGCGTCGAGGGAGAAGGTGGAGGGGCGGAGTAGTACTCGACTCGAGGATGGAGAGGAGAAGTAGTAATCGATGCCATCGAGGAGAGGAGGTGAGGGCTGGAACGGAAAGCCGAGGAAATAAATTTTCGTGGGGTCCACCGGCTTGGGCGCTAGGGTCATGCCCCACTGTGGGCTTGGTACCCTGACTTGGGTGCCTCCATCCAATTAATCTTGACAACTATGGGTGCTTGCACTGTTGGGTGGGTGTCTTTGGGCCAAGTTTTGAGGCTAGGGGTATAGGCCCCATAGCTTGCACTGTGAATACCCTAATGGTGTGTTTGGATAATGGGAAATGGGGAGTGGGATTGGGATTGGGAAATAAATGAAGAGTCAGGGTTAAATGGAAAAGGAGAATGAATAGTTAGGATTTAAGGGCTCGTTCGGTTCATAGGATTTTCAAAATGTAGGAATAGGAAAAACGTAGGAATACTACAGGAATACATGTGCAAACCTATAGATTGAAAAACACAGGAATTTTTTCTATGTTGTTGAGCAAGCTAACCAAATGAATACAAACATTAGGTTGGAGTGGATTATTTTTTTCCTATGCTTTTCCTTCGAAAATGGAGGAATGATTCCTATGAAACGAATGGTAGTTTAAAATCCATTCCTATTTCTATGCTTTTTTTTGCAATTCCTTTAAAACGAATAAGGCCTAAAAATGAGTGGAAAATTATTTCCCTTTCCCATTTACCAAACATTGACTAAAAGTTGATTCTCTCCAAAATCTGCCGAGAATGAATGCATATCATCCATCCGCGTATATCCCGGCCACTCCAAAGCAGGGAAACAGTCCCGTACATCCGGGCGGAGATCACGTACGTACGTACGTAGCTGCACGCGCGACACGACCAATCCAGACCACGATTCATCCGCCCGCTGCGTAGGACAAGTTAAATGGGGGTAGTGGTGGTGGTGGTGGGCACCACCCGCTCTTACTTCTCGTTAAGTCTGGGCGTTGGATTGGGACCCCCTGTGCCCTGTGCCGCTGTGTGCGAGCGCTAGACGGGTGAACCCATTGAATGAACCGGAGTGAGGCGCGCCTTAAAAGCACCCACAATAGAAAGTAAGATGCTATTTATAAAATATAAAATATGTACATATCAGAAATAAACTAGATTAATAGTAAACCACTTCAATGGTATGTCTACATGGGTATCTATATTTCTCTAATCCATCGTCTCGTTTTTCTCTATAGACTATCTCTATGTTAGTAGATAGCTCTGCTCTCTCTCTTCATTTAATCTCTTCCAAGTAGAAAAATATGCTGATATGGATCTCTTATAGAGAGTTTATACATAACCATTATGGGTGCCCTTACCGTTACCGGCAGTAGGATGAAAACGGTCGGAATAATCAGTAATGCCAAGTTCAAAAACGATGCTCGGTCTATCAGTAATGGATCATATTTATCAATTTAACTACTTACCCCTTTATATTAATATGATGCTTAAAAAAATTGAAAAATCAGGATATGTATATATTTCTGAAAACAAGAGAGGTTAGAAATAGTACCACTTCTACGAAAACAGCGATCGGTCAGGAATTTCTGCGACAATTTTCATCCCTAACGTCAGTGTACAATAATACTAAGGACTCGGTAACTTCATCAGGGTTAAACGAAAATTAAAATTGTAGTAAGTTTGTTTTAGAAAAGTAGTAGGTTTTGTTCAGTTTTCTCACAATTCACCGCGGTTATCATAAGATTATATTACCACGGTTACCGAGCTTACTGCAAGATAGGATATAATGCTAGCACGGGAAAAGTATAAGGTGAAAACCATATATGTAGTGGAAATCTATAAACTACAATTGGATTAAAAAATGGATGCATGCGTGATCAATAGTTAAAATTTTACTCCCGGTAAATGTTTTACTCATAATTGAATCTGTGAGTAAAATTTTTACTCACGGGGAACAAATGTTAGACGTTCATTTTTTTTAATTTTACAATAGTTTCTAGATTTTCAATATATTTTCTCCCCTAACACCATTCCACCATCCGTGGTAATTGGCATTGAAAAACCTTTAGGCATGTGCCCGTTTTCTCTCCGGCGCGGCGCGGGGCGAGCGAGAGAGGCTGAGAGCATAGCGGTGCAGCGTACTTAGAGCAAGGCTAATAATACAGCCGAGAGGCTGAGAGCATAGCGGTGCAGCGTACTTAGAGCAAGGCTAATAATACAGCCGACCTGTTGGCTATAAAGTTTTTTTAGCCTTCTCTCAGCCTACCCATATAATAGTTAGCTCTTTACAGTTAATACAGGGCCACTCTCACGGAGTTTCTTGGTTCTTGTGTCCAAGCCGGCTATAAACTTACAGCCCGCTTCTCCTCTCTCTCCTCTCTTCTCTTCTCCACCTTAACATTTAGCCGGCTTATAGCCTACTATTATACTTGCTATTAGGTAGGTGTCGCATTCATCATTCCGAGAGAGGACTCCGTTTTTAGTGGATTTGGCCGTTCTGGCAGCTGGTTGCACGCGCCACACGGCTGCAGCGTACATAAAAAGGTTTCTGCCCAATTAAAATCCATCGATGTGTGAGGCGCTGGAATCGATCGTATCATGTCCCTACCCCCAGTGCGCCACTGTGCCAGGCAAGGCATGCATACTTGCATAGTAGCTGTACTAGTATAACAGTATAGGACCATGAGATGAGGCCATGGCCACTGGAATCAACAAGAAACCGGCACTACGAAAGTTGAAGGGTTTTCAAAGGAAACAAACAATGCGATCCTGGGGCCATACCGACCCGCGGACCCGGGTGGTGCTGGTGCTGCTGCATCAACTTGTCCCACGTATTGGATCGTCGCCGACAGGTACGCTAGACAAGAGGGACGGCCGAGGTATTACTTCTTCCGTTTTATCCTATATATACTAATATAGTTCGTCCTCATTAAATATAGTTATTGCTATTTCTCTCTTCTCTTATTAAACCACATCATCCCAATTATTTTTAGCCATTGGATAATAGATCTATGGTTTAAATTGTCTATTCTTTATTCTCTCATAACATAATGCAATCTCAATTATTTATATGCTCAAAATCATAAGTATCAATTTGTTTTAGTTTTAATAATCATATTGCATCATATTTGTACGTATTATATAACTTAATTTCCCACAGCAACGCGGCGGGGTGTTTATCTAGTATTATACGATGATGATGTATTATTCATCTTATTGAAATTATTAACAAATAAAATGGGTTATACAACATCGTAAACACGTTCTACTATTCGAACGGATTATGTTAAATAATAGAACGAATGACAATCCTAATATTTGAATAGCTACATATACAAAGATATGCCAATACAGGAAAATGAGCCTCCATATATTGGGATGCCCCTCATACAATGCGAGCAGACAAGCGCAACCACAAAGTTGATCGTCTCAGTCACGCGTAAAAACATATGAACGAGTATCGGCTACCGTCTTTGGTTTTTTATTAAAATTAGTTTTGACTCAAAAGTAAATTTAGTCTTGTGAGGAATGGCACAACAGTCGCCAAAAACGAATTACGAATGGGACTTATAATTTATCCATATTTTCTTTGAGTTTCACAAAAATTATTGTTCTATTATGTATACACACTGGTGGAGAAACCATCTTTGGTCGGTCGACCAAATTCCACAATAGTCCCGATTCCATTAAAAACCGGGACTAAAAACGACTTTTAGTCCCGGTTAAAAAAATTTTGATCAGAACTAAAGATGATCTTTAGTCGAGGCATGTCAGGGGACCGAGAATCTTTAGTCCCGGTTAGTAGTACCAACAGGGAGTAAAGATCATTTAGATATTTAGTCACGGTTGTTATTACCAACTGGGGCTAAAAATATATATTTAGTCCCGATTGGAGTTATAAATTGGGAATAATATTTCTTTCCCACATCTAATCAGTCCAAATATTTAGATAAGATTGGATCCCTCTCTTCCTCTGCTCAGATCCAATCCCCTTCCTCCTCCCCTGGTTGGTGTTATTAAATGGGACTAAAGATAGCGATCCCGGTTGAAAAACTGGGACTACAAAGGGTTCTAAACCGGAAGTAAAGAGCATTTCTCCACCAGTGACATTATGTTAAAAAAAATAAAGCCTACAAAGTTTCTTTTTTGAAATTTGAACTAAAAAATTTTACCAAAAATATATTTCATAATTTAGTACAAACACTCATTAATATTTTTTTAAAAGAATATATTGTCAGCAAAAATTTTTATATGCGTGTTCGTAGCGGCTTAAATGCTAATGGTGAAAATGAAATTATGATCAAAACAAAAATTAACTCTAAACTTAAGTTTTAAATTTAGATCTTAACTACATCTAGTAAGCTAAAAAGCTAAAGAGTAAACGACAGAACTACTATGATTCATGCAGTTAAACCCATTTAGGGTCTTTTTTTTCTGCAACTTTAAACCACAACTTTCTCGTTCTTGGTTAACATGATTTTCAAATTGTTAAATGTTGCATTTGTTTAAAATTCATATAAAAGTTTATTTTAAAAAAATAAATTTATTTTCTAAATTGTGCAATAATTAATATTCAATCAATCATGTGTTAATGATTCATCTCATTTTGTGTACCAATAGAAACGAAGTTAGAACTAAATGAAGAAGAATGTCACTCGTTTGCTCTTCTCTAGTTTAAACTTAACCCGATTCGAGTGTATGAACTTAGACAAAAGTTAATAAACTATAGCTAAAATATTTGGTAGACCGAGTTCCTGGACATCCATCTTCTACGTAGCTCGGCCTCTACGTGCCAAAAAACTAACCTCTAACTTAAAGGATCAATATCAGCCTTACAACCCGCTCTATTATTGTACGGATTGCTAACCGCTGTGCAAACAAGCAAGCAAAGCTTAGCTTTACCCAGGCCCTACCTCCCTCTGACGGTGTGGGCCCACCTGTCACACCACGTACGAACGGCGACCGTGTGTCCGGTCGCCGGCTCGCCGCTGATGGTGTGGACGGCTCAGCGATATGGCGCCGTCCGCCCACCGCGCTATCATCTTTGCCCATTTTTTTTGTGCTGGTGTGCAAGCAACGCTAAAGCTAAGCTTAAGTCCAAACTAAATCATTGTCATTAGCGACTCACAAACGACCACGCGATGATGATGATGACAATAACGATGATTCCAAGAATACGTGATATACGCCCTTATAATTAGTTAGCTTGTCTCGGGACATTAGGCATCTTCTTGCTTGCATTTTTTTTTTTTGCATATATATGCTCCCAAAATGCCACGAGCTAGGTAGTTAGGCAGTTAGTTACTACTGTGTAGTACTTATAGTGTACTATATCATGATTCTTCAAGTATCATCAATATAATTGATCATGTTAGAGGTAGAGCATATACGGCCTCTGTTTTAATTTTGCTGTGTCCGTGTTCATGTAGATGTAGTATTAAACCTAGCTAGGGACACAAAAAGAAAACACTAATTAATCATGCATACTGAGATTCTTCCTTGTGAATCCATGCATTTGAAGCCTCCAACTGTAAGATTAATTTGTCCGTATCCATAGATATTATATCCATATATATGAGGATTGAGTTGTACTGGGTACTCTTACGAAATTATTTCTGTGTTTAAAGGAGTACTCTGGATTGGGGACATTTTCCTATTCTGTGTTAGATGGTAAATGATACTTCCTCTTATATGATGTTGGCTAGGTAAAAATGAACAAACCAACATCAAACAAATAAAACCAGAGGAAGCATATAAACTGAAAGAAGAAGGTTTAATCCAAATGTCGCCTAGACCTGTGGATTTCGTGGTCAAGCTCTTTGGCTATTTGGATTGAAAAAAATTCATAGGATTTTTGGAGGTTTAAGATATTTGGGAAAAATTTCCTATGACATCCTTTCCGACAAAGGAAAAGGATTGCTAAAACGCATATTTGAGAAACCGAAAATGCTCTAGTTAACAAGCGACCAACATGAGGCGATATTATCAGGCGTTGCTGACCACTCATTTCCTCATCCCCCTCTCTCTCCCTTCTTCACTCTTTGCTCTCTCTCTCTCTCTATTGCGCATCAGCATCTGGCACTCGCATCTGGCACCGCCGCCGCCCGTCTTCCTCTCCTCCCTTTGCGTCATTGCCCCATCACCGCATCCGGCGCCGCCGCCCGTCATCCTCTCCTCCCTCCATGTTGCTGCCTCGTCACCTGAAGCTTGGGAGCTTGGGAGCTGTGGACGACGGCGACCGAGCTCCGTGCGGCATTGACAACAGCGGATATGCGGACATGGCTGAGCTCTGTGATGTCGACAAAAGTGGCCGAGCTCCGCGGCGTCGACGACGGTGGCTCTGTGGATGCGGTGGAGCTCGGCGCGACGTCGATGCGGATGTAGTTGCAAAACCGGAGTGGAGGAAGATGTAGATCTAGGTTTTCATCTTGAATTTTGTGACATTTCAGTCCATGTACCATGATGTTTCATCAGTTAGATTAGAAATGTTACGGTGGGTATTCAATGGTGTTTCATTCTATTTCTTGATGTATTTGGATTTGTTTCATGTTTCAATACATTCGAAACCGTTGTTTCACATGTTGTAGTAAAATGTTTCATTGTGTGATTTGATTGTGTTTCACTATATTCAGAACTGAAACATTTTTATGTAAGGTGTTTCAATTTTTGTCTTTGATTCTTTGTGGAGTTGTTAATATTTCAGTAATTGAACTTTGATGTTTCATGTTTTAGAACAAATTGTTTCAGTCCATGATTCAACCATGTTTCATCATTTGAATTTATCTGAAACGTACAAGTGCTAAGCTAGTGGTGAAACATTTTTCTTACACGTATTGAAACATTGCCCAATTTTTACAACAAAAATCGGGCGCCCAATTTGTAGGTGCTTCGTTTAGAAACACATGAAAAATTAAAGACATAGTTGAAATGCCATGTACAAATAAATCCCATGTATAGGAATTCAGAACACGCAAGTTAAAAAGACGACATGTTAATTTGGATGGTTCCCAGGAAAAAAAAAATCACAGGTATTTGATAGTTTTTTAGAGAGAAGATATGCTTATGGTTAGATTGTATCATGAGAGAAATTCCATGAGGATCATTTAGATTGGTAAAGTAGTACTTTACATATATTTATATTTATATTTATAGTAGATTAAAAACGCTAGAAATACTTATAATTTATGACCGAAAGGAATACATCAATACTATGCTTGAGGCTAGGGTAAATGAAAAAGAATCAATAGAGATGTTGAATGCATTATTGAGCCTAAATTAAATGCGCCAATATACTACTTAGGCTTTATTCGAAGATGAAAGATGGCGGAACTTTTTCATGACACCTAAAACAAGAAAAACTATTAGCGTATGACTAATTGAGTATTAACTAATGCAAACTTAAAAAATATTTATTTTATTTTATTTAGAAACTTCTATTGATATAGTATTTTTTAAAAGAACACCATTAATAATTCAGGAAGCACCTAGAAAAATAGACCATATTATTGATATTGTATTTTTCTAGGTGCGATGTCTGTACTGAGTGCGTGCGTATGTTTCATGCAATTAAAAAAACAAACTCTCACAAACATAGCTAGTTGAAAATTCCCTACAAGTTGAACAAAAACACACGAATAACGCGCGGTAGAAAAGATAAGAGACAGTAAGCAACAGTACACTACCATACAAGAAGCTAAAATCCCGGAGCATTGTCATAGAACTTCTTCTCTACTTGTCAGCTTATAATGGCGCATATACTGCCATTGGAGGAGTACGAGTAGTATCATTATTTTCAGACTACGGCCTATTTAGTTCCAAACAAAAACTTTTCACCCGGTCGCATCAAATATTTAGACACATGTATAGAGTATTCAATATAGAAAAAACTAATTATACAGATTACATTTAAATTGCGAAACAAATCATTTAAGTCTAATTACACTATGATTTAATAATATGGTATTACAGTAAATATTCGCTAATGATAGATTAATTAGGTTTAATAAATTTCTCTCGCAGTTTTCAGATGAAATCTATAATTTATTTTATTATTAGTTTATGTTTAATACTTCAAACGTGTATTCATATATTCTATATTCTATGTGACATGTAAAACAATTTTTTTTTCGAACCAAACAGGCCCAGGATTCTATTGCAGTGCAGTAAAGTAACGCGTGGCCGGCCACAGGGAGGGCCGTCCTGCCAGTTTGTGGGGTCTTGAGGTGTTGTGGAGGCACATGAGGAGGTGGCCGATGATAGGTCAAAACCTTTTTACCCCCACATGCCACTGTCTGGGAGGTAATCACCTCACCTCACATTGATCTTGCCAACTTTTACTTTTAACTGGCCGGATTATTATTATTCAACTCCTCTGGGTCACAGGATCACGGCGACCTAGCTAAATAATGTCCTTTTGACACTTGACAGCAACACTGCCTCCCAAATATTCTTAAAAAAATGAGTAACTTGGTGAAGTTACCAGACTATTGTCACAAATTTACTTTTGAAGACAAATGTATACACTGCACATGGCATCTAATATAAATATTTTAAAATATATTGCTCCAAGTAATGTTTAAAGTAGTAATAATTATTTTTTAAAACACAAAACAAATATAAATGCTCATAACGTACACACACTTACTCCTATGAATGCATACATGTACATCCTACATATATGAACACCTTCGAAATACTAGAATCGGTATGTTTTGAGATTGATAAAGTCACCATGGACATCTCGTTTTCGACGAAATGACAAATATGTTGCCTATCACTGAAAGAATAATTAGCCGTGAATACGAGTACATGTATCGAGTTTAGGACTTAGGTGGGCTAGTTCCATAATAAGGAACGAAAGACATGATCATGCCTCATATCATTTTATGTTTTAATGATCGTTATTTCAATTTGATAATATCGCAAAATGGAAATAAAAGGGCTTTTTTTACTGTTGTGACTTGTGACGGTATACGGTTTGTAACCTTAATTAGTACTTATTATGGGTTCTTTTTCTCAAATCTAAACATCAACTTATTCGTTTTCTGTTATCATGCTTTTCAACCTATTAAAATGGTGCATTTTTGACAAAAAGTTTCTATATATAGAAGTTGTTTTAAAAAAATCAAATAATCTATTTTTAATTTTATAATATTAATACTTAATTAATCTAATGAGTTTTCTCGCTTTGTGTGCGCCGAAAATATCTCTACCAACTAAGAGAACGAGTCGGCCTAAGGGTTGATGGTAATGCCATTGTTATAGAAACATATTTAAATTTGAATTAATTGGCTCATCGTCTTTTACTTTTCACTAATAGTTATATATGTCATGAATTTGTAATCTAAATCTATCGTGGTTTGCTTCTTTTTAAAAGAATATTATGATTTGCTTGTTATTGTGCGGTGTTTTCGAGGTTCCATTTCAACCTTTTTTTTATATATTCCGGTAGTTGATGATATTGTATTCAGTTTCTCTTCAAGTTATTACATTTGGCTCATAATATAACAACGTAACCTATGTTTAAAATATAGTAACGTATTACTAATTGATTGGACATCTATGAATTTAGATATGGCACGCCTAGATTGTTATATCATGGACCTATGAAGTACATTCATAAGGAGTCCTCTAGCAAAGACAACCTATTCTCTTAAAAGTCGGAACTTCCTAGACAGCTTTTACATACGTTCAATCTTACAAGTATGTACCCACTTTCAATTCTTATACAAATTTTGATATCTCCAAGGAAAGAAAAGTTTAAATATTCTTCCTACGGCCGTTTTCCCCTTTCCCTGGAAAAAAGGATATGTTTCCGGTTACCTGCGGGAGAAGTAACTGTTACCACATGACACACCCAAAACCCCGGGCAAAAGTAACCCCACACAAACACAAAAGCTGAACCCTCTCGCTTCCCTTCCCTCCCCTATTACATCTCTTTTTTGCTTTTTCCTTTTCTTTTTTTCTCGAGGGGTTAAAACTTTGCCATCCACAATTGAGACTCGGTGGGACCCAGACCCAGGTGGGCCCACCCTCGAGTCCTCTTGTCATCTCCCCCCCCCCCCCCCCCGCCTCTAAGTGCGTGCCCCCCGCCGCGTGTGCCCCCCATCCGCTCCTCCTCTCCTCTCGCTCCGCTTCCCCAAAAAAAAAAAGACGAGAGAGAGAAAAAAAAAGTTCTCCACGAGGAAGTAGTAGTAGCGAGACGAGAGGAGAGGAGGGAGCTTGAGGAGGAAGTAGGCGGCGGCGAGGTCTCGAGCTGCGGCCTGCGGCGCGGGTGGTAGCTTCGCGGCGGCGGCGGAGGAGGGGGAGGATGCGGATCCCGCGGAGGAAGGGCGGGGCGGGGCCGCTGGTGGGGGCGCCGAGCAGGAGGGCGCAGGTGGCGGCGGTGTTCGCGCTCGCGCTGCTGCTCGGTGTCTCCGTGCTCTACGACAGCGCCCACATCGCCGCCTCGCTCCGCCGCCACGGCGTCGGCGGCGGCGGGAGTAGCGGCGGCGGAGGAGGAGGAGGAGGAGACGGCGCCCGCGCCTACACCAACGCCAAGCTCTCCGCCACGACGGTAAGCAAGCAAGCACCACGCCGCGCGCTCTGCGCTGCTCCTCGCTGTTCTCTCTCCATGTACTGACGGTTTCGGGAACAACCACTCCCCGCAGGAGGAGGCGGAGGCGGCCGAGGTGCGCTCCCCACCGGCGCAGGGGGTCGAATCGGCGGTGGAGGCGACGGATCGGGGCGAGGCTCCACCGGAGCAGCCGGTGGCCGCGGACTCCGGAGCGTCGTCAGCCGAGACCCCGCCGTCTCTGCTGGAGCAGGTGACGGAGACGCCGCCGCCGTCGCCGTCGTCGTCGTCGGCGGCGGCGGCGGCGGAGGCGCAGGTGGGAGGGGATCACGGTGGCGAGAGCTGTGACGTGTACAAGGGGAGGTGGGTGTACGACGAGGCGAACGCGCCGCTGTACAAGGAGTCCGCCTGCGAGTTCCTCACCGAGCAGGTCACCTGCATGCGCAACGGCCGCCGCGACGACGACTACCAGAAATGGCGGTGGCAGCCCGACGGCTGCGACCTCCCCAGGTACGCCGCCGCCGTACTACTCCCCCCCCCCCCCCCCCACCATTCCCTTCCCCTGCATATCCGCTCGCTCTACGGATGTATACCGTACACGTATACGTGTACGTGTACGGTGTACGTACGTATCTACGCTCGCCAAGTACGTACAATTGGGGTTGGCGGGCGTGCGCTTTCGTTTCGTGAACTGGAAAGCGCGGGTGTACGCGTGCTGCGTGTGGGCGGCTGGCTGCTGCGGAGATCATGTGTGGTCTGTGGCGTGGTGAGGTGTTCGACCGCAGATGCGATTGCGAGCGATGAGATCATGTCGTCTCTTCTCTCTCTCTCTCTCTCTCTCTCTCTCTCTCTCTTTTTTGGGCTGCTTTGTCTGTTCTACCGAATTTTTTGTTGACGTGGGTGGTAAGCTCGAAGGTCTCCGGCTGCTGCTGCTGGTGCCGCAATTTGCGTATGTGGGTGTACACGACAATGGCAATGGTCGTTGATACTACAGTACTACTTGCTCTCTCGCCTGATGTCATTCCATGTGTGCCGTCAGCCCGTCACTGGTTTTGGGCACGATTAGGCTATAAAATAGTGGACCGGGAACTAGTTTAAGTGGGGGAAAGCAGCATGGTGATGTTGATTCTGTTAACAGCTAACTACTCCGGGGAGGGGTTTCTGACATGTTTGTACTGTTGCTCGATATTATTCTAGGATGCCATTGCCAATTTGCTATAGTTCTTAGGGGATCATTGCATCGTAGCAACTTGTGTATTTTACATTTACACCAGCTGGTTAGTACTTGCAAATTAAGAAGGATGGTTTTTTGTTTTACTTTAACATTAGGAGTTGCGGAGATTTTTTTTTTTCTAATTCTTGCAAGGGTTTTGTCCTAATTGTTGTTTGTAGTCCAAAGTTCCATTAAGGCAAGTGGTTGTGCAGCATCACACTGCATTATGACCACAAAGTAGATCTGGTGTGCTTGATTCATTGAAACCTGTACTCATGAGCTATGTTTCTTTGCAACCAAGATTGGTATATATTGTACTTTAATTGGTTAGGTGCTATAATTAACGAGAAAAGAGACTGCACCTATTGATCAGTGTAGTCTTCAAATGTATTAATCAATTCAATGGTTGATAGAGAAGTTCTGTTTGTTACAGAAAGTTGTTAGGAGGGGAACCTGAGTGGTTTGAAACCTGAGTAGTTGCTGGATGACAGCGTTTGAACTAACTTTAACATATCTATATTGGGATATATTAGAGTTTATGCATGTCTATCATACAATTCTAACAGGTAAAGTCTTTATGAGACCCTGGACCGTATTTTCAAGTTGCAAACAAGTTTTATGAGCTGATAAATCATGAAATCTTGATATAGTTTTTTCTGGTTAGGAAACTCAAGTGTATGAATGTTGAACTGTTCTTGGTTGGATAGGAAAAGGCTAAACCAAATTCCATGGGATGAGCAGGGATTTTGATTCAATTTTTTGGGCCTAATCTCTCTTGATCAAAATGAGCCCTAAGTATTGGTCTAAGAAAAACATCCAACCAAATCCATATTCTATAATCTATACTATGCAGTTTTTGTTACATGTTTTTTTTTTTTAAAAAAAAACTGATTTTGTGGCTTGACAAAAAATTCCCAGATTTGACGCTAAGTTGCTCCTGGAGAAACTGAGGAACAAACGACTGATGTTTGTGGGGGATTCGCTGAATCGGAACCAATGGGAGTCCATGGTGTGCCTTGTCCAATCTGAGGCTCCCTGGGAGAAGAAATCACTTGTCAAGAATGACTCTCTAAATGTCTTCCACCTTGAGGTAATTAGCTACTGCACTGTTCCCTAACATGACAAATAATGGAATAGTTTAATGGTTTACAAAACAGAGTCACAGACAATTACTAACAGTATGGCTATAACTGGTTTTTATAAAATATCACTATAATTAATAAAAATTCTAATAGATTCCAAAGCTATATGTCTTTGTACATTTCTATTTTTGCCGACCAAAGAATAATGGCTAATGTCTTACATTTCTAACTTGGAACATTTACATGGAATATTTCAGGAGTACAATGCTACTATCGAGTTCTATTGGTCACCTTTTCTAGTTGAGTCAAACTCAGATGATCCAAACATGCATAGCATCGTTGACCGCATAATCAAGCCAACATCAATTGCAAAACATGCAGCGAATTGGGAAGGGGTGGACTACTTGATTTTCAACACTTATATTTGGTGGATGAATACACCAGAGATGAAAATTTTGTGAGTAACTTCTAAAACCTAATTTTTTATCCTTGTGGACATTGAGACATGCTGGAAAAAATCTTTGGGATTGCCTGGAATATTATTATGTCCTACTCCCTCCATTTTTTAATAGATGACGATGTTGACTTTTTCTCACATGTTTGACCATTCGTCTTATTCAAAAATTTTATGCAAATGTATAAGATATTAATCACACTTAAAGTACTATGAGTGATAAAACAACTCATAACAAAATAAATTATAATTACGTAAATTTTTTGAATAAGACGAATGGTCAAACATGTGAGAAAAAATCAACGGCGTCATCTATGAAAAAACGGAGGTAGTATATTGCTAGACTAAGCTTGTAAATGCACCTTGATTGCAGACATGGTGGGTCCTTTTCAAAGAAACCAGTGAAATACGATGAAATGGAACGTGTAGCTGCATACCGGAAGGTCCTCAAGACATGGTCTAGATGGGTAGAAAAGCATGTAGATCCGAAAAGAAGTACAGTCTTCTTCATGAGTGTCTCACCGGTGCATATGCAGTAAGTCCTCCCTCCTCTGTGTGTGTGGGTCGTGTGTCCGTGTGTCAATTGATTTCTCAGAGGGATCCACAAAAAACACACAGTTAAATCCTTTACATAGCTAGGAAATTAAAATGGTGCTGTTAGCTTGAAAGTTCAGATAGTGGTAATGTTATTCTGTTGTCATATCTTGTGCGATTCTTCTAGTGAAAATGGCTGGGTGTGCTCATGGATTGTATGATAACTATTATCTTTTATACAGGAGCGAGGGCTGGGGAAAACCAGATGCCATAAAATGCTTCTCTGAGACGCAGCCAGCTATCAATTACACAAAGAAATTGGAGGTGGGCACGGACTGGGATCTGTTCTCGACAGCTCATCACGTAACGAAGGCTATGAAGAGGGTGCCAGTGCACTTCATCAACATAACGGCGTTGTCAGAGATCCGCAAGGACGCGCACACATCGGTGAACACCCTGCGGCAGGGGAAGCTCCTGACGAAGGAGCAGAAGGCGAACCCCCGCAAGTTCGCGGACTGCATCCACTGGTGCCTACCTGGGTTGCCAGACACATGGAACGAGTTCATTTACGGTCACATCGTCTCGAGCCCTCAAAGGAGGCCGGTTGAGCCGATTGAGAATCAACCTCAGAGATAACAGTGAGGAATTTGTCTATTTGGAATCCATTAGATCGTTTAGCGAGGAAGTGGCGGCCGAGGCCATAAATTATTTTCTAGTTTTAGGAATCTATGCTGTTGATTCACCTAGGGTTTAAACAGAATGGTGGCCATGGGGTAGAGAAATGTAGCTGTAAGCAACCAAGATAGCCCTAGACGAGAGCTCTGATGCTGTCTGAGAGTTTGAATGCGGTTGTTTCTGAGGAGAATGCTTTCTCTGCTTCCCGTCCAAAAAAGGTGAGTGTATTTCCATGGATGCATGTATATAATCTTACTAAATTCTTTTGGGGAATTGTTTTCGGTTTGTCCCGTGGACAATTTTCTTGAACTGTCGCAAACGTTCCAGTAAAGCTGCAACAGTCAATATACAAATTGGCTGTTGCCTTGTGATTCATTTCCTTTTCATTGTGTCCTTCCAAGTCTATCATTTTCCTAATTTCCTTTTTGGCAAAACAGTTATCTCACAAGATCATTATAAGGTTCTCTGCCAAACCACCAAACCCAATGTAATTTTTTTTATTGCATTCTCCAATGTAATGCGTTGGCGGTTGGTCCACCCAACTCAATTTGTTAGACCTTGTTAGATCATACCTTCACGGTTATGGACACATGCTTAAATTCAACTCAATTTCTTATACCAACCAATACATGAGAAATCCATGGCTGCCTATACAAAAGGATCAAATAGAAGTAATGATTTCATAATTGCAATTGGCTCACTTGATGATCAGTTCATACTTGAAGATGAGCACAAGGTGACTGCCAACCCTTTTGATCAGACCGTGTCATGGAGTTGTCGATTGTTTGAGAGAATAGGTCAACTGTGTAGACATGCCTTGAATGTTGCCAGAAAAAACCGTGTCATGGAGTTGTCGATTGTTTGAGAGAATAGGTCAACTGTGTAGACATGCCTTGAATGTTGCCAGAAAAAATATGTATTGAAGTGTTGGACTCGATAAGCAAAATGTGGAACTATTCAAGATATCCATGGGAAACAGATAGTGGAAAACATCCATGGGAAACAGATAGTGGAAAACCTCAAGCTGCATGCTACTCTTAGGTATATCTGTACCAGGAATTTCTTCCTTTGGCTTCCAGAGCTGCAGACTTTGAAGAATGTTACTCCCCTCCGTTTCAGGTTACAAGACGTTTTGACTTTGGTCAAAGTAAAACTACTCTAAGTTTGACTAAGTTTATAGACAAATATAGTAATATTTATAATATCAAATTAGTTTTATTAAATCAATAATTGAATATATTTTCATAATAAATTTGTCTTGAGTTGAAAATGTTATTGTTTTTTCCTACAAACTTAGTCAAACTTAAAGCAGTTTGACTTTAAACAAAGTCAAGACGTCTTATAACTTTAAACGGATGTAGTACTTGCTTGTGGAAGAAGCACTTCATGCCGTTAGTAAAAAAGTTGAGGACAAAATAAAACAAATTTACAATGATGGCATAGTTGCAAAGTCAGCATCCCAGTTATCTCAGAACTTGGCACATATGTCTCTGGTCTGAAGAAAAAGGAGAGCCAGAAAAAAAAAGAGAGCCGGAAACGTGTAACATAACGGAAAACAAATTGGATTGATAAACTGCAAAAACACAAAAAAAAAATAGAAAGGTAAATATATTTGTACCCTACTATGTAACAAGTTAAAATGGGACTATATATTGAGCCCCTTCTCAAATCTATTATGCAGCATAAAGAAAAGGCAAAGGAGAAAAACTTGCAAACTGATGTGGAAGAACATCAAGAATATGAAGCAATTAGCAGCTATGCCCAACTTCTACTAGTACGCTGACCAGTTTCTTCAAAGATAAATATATGTGCTAACAAATTATTCTAATTTGGATATTATCTTTTTTTCCTAGGGTTCTATTGATGTTGAAGATGTCATCTTATCTTAAAAGTTCATTCGAAGAGGTCAACAGAACTTAGAAGGCATCATGCTGATTTTGGAAGCAAATGATGATCTACTTTTGGACCGTGAAAGCTTTTCTAATTGGGTTAATCTAGCAATAGCTTAGCTAGTTGATTTTCAAAGCTTTTGTCTCAGTGGATGCATGACACCCAATTCCAGAGAAAATAGTTAAACTCTAGCTCATTTTGTCAATTCTATGTGCAAGATATTATGAAGTTCAATATAATGAAATGAAGTATGTGTCTATTTTGTTTTTTTAACTATATTTGGATTTTCTTGAAGTTCAAGAAAATTCAGATCAAAAGGAGTGAAATTGCAGGCAAAATCTGAACTGAAGCTGTTCTGTGCTTGATCAAATTGCTAAAATGATGCATGACACAGGCACACAGTAAAATCTGGACCATCCCTTGTGTGCTGGATGGTTGGATGATTGGGTACTGCCAAAGTTGTAGTCACTATTGTGACTGCACCTGATCGGAATCCGGAGGGGGACGAGTAGAAAGAGTTGATTAGGAAATTAAAAGGAGAAATCATGTGGATTTTTTAATGTGTATAATTTGTGCCATTATATATAGAAGTCACTATTTACTATTCCTTGTAAGAGTAAATTGCACCCACGATACAACAACTTAGCGGATGGGTGCGATATAGTGCAAGAACTTGAGAATTGACCGTTCGAGTGCAACAACTTGACAAGTGGGTGCGTTCTAGTACAAGAACTTGACAATTTTACATCCAATTACCTTTAAGAATTTTTGTTTTCTTCACCTTCCCAAATCTCAATTGAAATATAATAATTTCTACATCCAGTTTAATTGACTTTCATTTATTAGTTATTAGAATAAAAATATAAATATGCTTATATATAAATCCACGCTAGTATATTGTCAAAATAAGTACTTAAAAATTGAATATGTATAAAAAAAGTGCTCCAAATAATTAAGTTGTCGGATAACTTCTTAACTTATTGTATTAAAATCGTACGTATCTTGCAAGTTGTTGCATGTATGCAATCACTTATAAATTTTTTATACTAAATTGCACTTACATGTCAAGTTGTTGTACTAGAACACTCATTTTTCAAGTTCTTGCACCAAATTATACCCACCTACTATACCCACCTACCAAGTTAATGCACCGTGGGTGCAATTTACTCTTCTTATAGATACAACACATAACCTAACCTACACAATGTTCCCCTATTTAAATCTGAAATAAAATGCGATCACAAGTCACTCTCGACCAACGTAAGAACAAGGAATTTTTTCCCACATGTTCGATTACCTTTATTATTAGACAACTATTCAAAATTCAAAATTTTGAATTTTAAAAATTACCAGCGATTACTGATAAAACAGGTATTTAAAACACATTTATTTTTCATAAACCTAACTTACAAAAATCCCTACTACTTAAAAAATTGAAAACGTTTCCGTCGTCCGTAATAACGGAAAAAAGGGCGAACAAACATAAAAACAATTCAATTTGAAGCTTAATGCGAGTACGAATCGAATTTGGCCCAAAATCCTAGAGAAAACACTACTACAAGAACACAAAAACATATTTCATCAACAACAACGACAACACAAGAACATCACAAGCACAAAAATACCGACGCCGGAAGGGGAGGGTGCCACCGTCGCCGCCGAACCGCCGCTGGCTCCCCTCCCGCCGGATCCGACGGAGGGGAGGGCACCATCCCTGCCCGCCATCATGGGTGGGGGAGGTGGAGCGGCGTCGCCGCCGGTGGGGGAGGGGGAGGTGGAACGACGCCTTCGCCGGTGGGGGAGGGGAGTGGCGCCGCTGGCTCCGTCATTTTGAGAGAGAGAGGCGCCGCTGCTGCCTTCCCTCTCGCTGGATCCGGCAGAGGGAGGGCACCGCCCTGCCCGCTGCCTCCCCTCCTACCGAAAGGGAGGGCGTTGCCGCTTGCCGCCGCCCGCCACCGTGGGAGGGAGAGGGGGAGCGGCGCCGCCGCGGCAGAGAGGGAGAGGCGCCGCCGTTTAGAGATAGATAGATAGATAGAGAGGCAGAGGAAATTATTTTAGGGTTAGGGTTTGGGATGCCGAACTTTTATACAGACCCGGATCAATCTAGACCCTCAATCAGATCGGATGACTACGCCTTCTCCCACATCGGGCCACGGTTCCCAGGCCGCCTCATGGGCCGCGTGTATGCTGTTGGCGGCTGTTAAGTGCAAAAGTTGTGCCGCCAACACCTGCGTAAAACTCAGATAATAAAATATCCAATATAGTGATAGGTGTTAATTCTAACATATTCCATGAGTGTTGGTGCATATTTGATGCAAGTTATAAACCACGGAAGTTGGGAGGAAATTTAGACTAAAAGTGAAGAAGAAATCTATCCATATAAGAGTTGGGTTTTAGACTTCACCAAAACCCCAGAGAATTAGCCCAAAATTAGAAGAAATGGATAAGGCAGGGCAAGGAGGAGGCCCAGACCAAACCTGGCGGCCAGATGGGCCAGCCCAGGTTCGGGGTTCGGCCGAACCCTGGTTTCCTCCGTTGGATCTAGGGTTTGGCAGGGATGCTCCAGATGCTCTCCTGATGACGGTTGCGGGGCAATTTAGATATTTCGCATCATTTCAACTGTCATACTTGCCCTATAAATAGACTTCACTTTCTTCACTTTCTCACACACTTCCAAGCTTGAGCTGAATTATAAGAGGCTCTATTGTACTATTTGTATACTAGAATTAGGAAGAGGTAGAGTAGAAGAAGTCGGAGGAATTCCGGAGTTGTTGGTAATCCTCTCCTATTTCTTTTATTCTATTAATTACTCTGTTTTCAATAGAAATATCTTTCTGAGTAATTTAGATTTACTTGTGAGAACTACTTCTTGGTTAGTTCCTAATCAGCATACATGATTATTGTTCCCTATAATCAGCTAAAATATAGTGATTGCTTTAGTGAGTTATAAACACTAGAGTAGATATTAATTGTTTAAACGTGGTATTTAGGTAATTAATATCTAGTAATTGCTGCGTATCCCACAGTACGTTTGAGGTGGGTGTAAAGGTGATGACAGCTCTCAAGAACACTTAAGTCCTCCTTGTCTGGGTACGTAGTAGAGTGACATCTAGGAAGAGCTGCCAGTGTTATTGCATTAGGATTAAAATTAAGCTTCCCACTAGGAAATTCTCTCTATCCTTCGCCTACCGTAGCTTAGTGACCTTGGGTGAACCTGATATGGAAGTAATACCCGTTCCCTATGGAAATCGATACCTGAGAATATTTTCGGGTGAAGTGCTACATCGGTATTTTCCGTGTGCTTGCGAATTTTCTCTGTAAGGTTAAGAAATACCAACATACGCTCCGCATGAAATAAGTTCAGTTTAGGTCCCTTAATACTGAGTTCTTTCCTTCTAAGACTACTAAACGGTGTATTTTTCGCAAAAATTATCTATATGTAAGTTCCTTTAAAAACATATTAATCTATTTTTTAAATTATTTTTTACTAGTACTTAATTAGTTATATATTAATAAACTACTATGTTTTCCATGACAATACTCCCTAAGAAAACGAAAATGTCCAATCTCTATCTCTACTACTTAAAAAATTTGAAAATGTTTTTGTCGTCCATCTAAAATGAAAAAAAAAGAGAGAAAAAAGTCCGACTGTATGTAAAAAGGGCAGAAATAAGTCTGATTTCTATTCGATTTCATCGTTTATACGTTCAATATCTCTAACCTCTTCCGGTGAAATTTTCTTCCGTCCTCACCTATTTTTGTCCGGACATCCCAAGTCTAACACACAACAAATCATCCAGAATCCGCATCAAATAACACTTCACCTTCGCTTACCCAAAAGAGAACGAACGGTAAATTTTAATTCGCAGGCTGAAGAATAAATGCTGAAATTATGTTTGTATTGTCAAAATTAGCAATTAAGCTTTGAAAATTTCAATGAAATTCCAAAGAGTGTAGTTAATTATGAAGAATTTAAAAAGAATAAATCCAACAGGTAGCACCTATTTTACTTGTAAATTAATTTAATTATACACTTTCCAACTTAAAAAAATATCCAAATTTTGAAGGAAATTTGTGTTGGCAACTTTTTGTGACAAGTTAACAAGCACAATCGCAGCACCTAAAGCTTTGCGGTGATTCTAGAGTCGCCAACCATCCTAATCTAGAAAGCACTAGATCAAGTTGGGTTTTGATAAACTAAACCAGCTAGCGGAGCCGATCTAGATAGAACGATGGATAACTACCCGTCTAGTGGGCAAAATGGATGGTTTTCAGGATAAACCTACAAGAGGTGTCCCACTCTCACAGCGGCGGCGGACGATTTACAGCGCAAATAGACAAAGATGGACAAACTAAGAGAAAACTAAAAGCAATATGAAAAACGATTCGATTGATTGATTGTTGATTTATTTTTTACAATGAACCGGCCTTGTTCCTTATATAGGGGTTGGTCTTGCCCTCTACAGGCTCTCCTTCACGTCCAACTCTCGGGATAGAAACCAAAGGAAATCCGAAACATGCCTTCCAGAGCAAAGAAACTTCGAAACCCGACGAAATAGACTCGGGCTCGGACTTTGCCGGTCAAACTGGCCACATGCCGGCGGTCTGACCGGAGTTCAGGCCGCGGTCTGACCGGCCTATACACGGCAGTCAGACCGGCCTCCCAGAGGAAACACCGGTAGATCGTCCAAACTTTGGCAATTTCCCTATTTTAATCCTAGGTGCCAAATTTGGGTGTAAACAATTTGTATTTCAATTAATTACATAATGTAAATCTTTTTACTTTTCCTTAATTTTCTGGTCTTAACACTTCCCGTTGCAACGCACGGGTACTTTTGCTAGTAGAATAATAATCACAATGCAATCATCTATAGGGACAAGCATAAAAAGGGACAGGTTATATAGTAGTATTTCACAAATGTAACGATAAATACATTTCAAATTTGAATGTTTCTTGTTTCCTTTTGAAATGTACAGATAAAGAGCCTCGTCGCTTCCAAAAAAGAATCAGCCGTTGTCAATATTTAAATTTTAAAACTTAATTTTGAAGTCAATTTTTGAGTATTTTCAAAGTAGTTTCATTTTTAAATTGCGAAGGACACAAGTTTTATATACAAATTATGTTTTGGTCATTAATAAACCGTTTGGCTGTGCGAATTTGCTATATATTTGTCGATAAATTTTCCTCCAAAAATTTGTCATATGTAATTACAGTACAATCGTAGTGTAATTACACTGTAACTTGCATGTAATTACACTGTAACTATAATCTAACTTGTATATAACTTTTAAGAATCTCTCAGTAACATGCTATTTCAGTAAAATAGTGGTCGTGGGAACAAATCCTTTCACATGTGTACTGTGATTTTTTTCTTTCTCACCAAAACAAATCTTGTAATAGATCTAACGATTCAAAATTATGTGAAACTTACAAGTTACACTGTAGTTACATGCAAGTTACCGTGCAATTACACTACGATTGTACTATAATTACATCTGTCAAATTTTTAGTAAAAAATTTGTCAACAAATATATAGGTGGTCCCCTAAATTTAAATTATTTCAGCCAGCATGTGGTGACCAGCTTAGGAGCCGGGATTTTGACCAATATTCAAAAACTTATACCAACAAGAAAAGTCTCATTAAATAGGTTATAATTATAAAAAACGAAATGATATAATAGAATCACTAGCCTGAGAAACAAAATGTGCTCTATTATAGCTCAATTCGTAACCACCAGTTTATTGAAACCGGTCGGCATACACTGGGAACCCATGTTGCATTGAGCCCAAATGTAGCAGTTATCAAAGGCTCAAACTAGGCTCACTCATTCGGTCATTCCTATTCTAAAGCCAAAATGGACACTTACATCTAAATGCAACAGGATCATAGGGTACAATATCAGATGGCAATATGAGCATTGCAAGGTAGGATCACATGATTGAGGCCTCCACACAAAGCCTTGGCATTCCAGCACTTAGGTATGATCCTTACTAGTAGATAAGAACAATGAGCCCTGATACTATTCAGTCCAGTCACAATCGGCTCACTCGTTGCTAAACGTTTCTTGCATTTTCAGTGCAAGGTCAAGCCCTCGTGACCATGAGTCATGTGAAGCTTCTCAATCTCCATGAGCCCCACGAGATGTGTGGTTGGCAGCAGGAGCCGAAGAAGCGGGAGCATGGACAAGCTGGTCCGAGTTCTGGGCTTCACCTTTTCAATTGCGGATGACACAATATGGGGAGGTGGGATGCTGTACCACTGGAGATACCAAGAAAGGAGCACTGCTTCGTTTTGTGCATCAGGCCATTTGCCTTTGTTCAGGTAATTGATGAAGCTGTCATGCAGGTTCGGCAATTCTGCGAAGATGTACTCTATGCGCTTCATAAGTGATTCCAAAAATGTGGACTGAATAATGCCTCCAGTTGTAATTCTACCATCAATCAGTGCTTCATTATAGGCTGATGCAACCTGCACGTTCAAAGAAAGATCATAATATCATTACCAAATGTTGTTCATTTTCTAATCTATAAGAAGGAAATAAAGGTACAACACATCAGAGCAGAAGATGTATGTGAAGCTGCTATGGTATATGGCCAAGAAGTGTATCATAGCACAGCAAAAAATATTAGTTTCAAATCTCAGCACAACAGCCAGTTCCTAGCAAATCTGGGATACAGAACAATTTAATTTTTTTTTTGTCAAAACGAGGTAAAGTATGTGAAAATTGATCTAATAGATAAAGATATCTTCAACAAAGAAGCTGGCAAAACAGAATCCTAAAAAAGACAAAGTACAATAAGAAGAAGAGAAACAGCATAATAAAGAGAAAAAATAGAAACTAGTCAATTTCTTGAGGTGGGACTAGGAATTTTGCTGGAACCATCTTTCCAGAAGCTCTGTGAGTAACCCAAACTAGTAACAAAGAGAACATCGCAGATTTGGAGAACTTAAAAGCAAGTACTAACCTTCAAGCTGGAAAGGAAAAGAGAATCAGAGAAAGGAAAATGTCCAATCTTTAGATGCTCCCACATTGTCTCAATTATTGTGTAAAAACTTATATACACCTGGAAAAGAGATAATGATGACTAAATACATGATAATTCATGGGCACCGGAGATTTAACAAGATGTGAACAAAAATTCAGTAAGAAACCTGCAATAGTGCTGGCCTATCCTTGCTCATACATTCATAAAGTATTTGAGAGCAGAACTCTTCAAAACTGCCATTGCGCCTGCATTTGGACATTGATAACTAAACATTAGAAAGCAAGCCAGACACTGATGCACCAAATAGGTTGTAGTGATTACTGCATATATAAAGTAACAATCAAACAAAGAAAACATCAAAAATATCACTTGCCTGTCCTTCCATGACTGACAACACAGTTTTGCAAAAGCTATCAAGCTTGGATTAGCAGAAAATGTGCTTACTAACTGATCGACTCTAAGTGAACTACGAGTAGCACTGTTTGCCTGATTACTGCAGCTCGTGGATGGTGTATCACAAACCTAAAGATTGATACAAAACAGTCAAACTACATGCCAATAGAGAAATATTAGACACATAGTCTTTTGTCAGAAGAGCAAGAAAACAATATAACCTCATGCATTGCTCGAGAAAGCAAAGATTGGCATCCAATTGGATCATCTGAGTAGGAACAAGATCCAACTTTCCGTTTTATATAGAGTACTCCACCATTGAATGGGTCAGTCCTGTCTCCAGATTTCCACCATGGCTTATCTATTCAAGAGAGAAAATATAAGAATACATATATTTTCTGAAGAAACATGAAATATTTAGAAGAGTTGCATACCTTCAGGTGTAAGTGTAATCACCTGAGACCAATATCTGGGTCCACAAACTCGAATGTTCTTCAGCTGCAACAGAAATAGCCTTTTCAGATTGTGCAATTCATTGGAGAGAAACCCAGTCTGGGTGTAAACCTGCATGAACTTTCCATACAATTCCCAAAATTCCAAAAACATTTATAGATGAAGAGAAGAGATACTGTATGATCTTGATTTCCATGACCAAAGCTGATTGTGTTTGAACTAAGTGAGAGAAATATCTACTACCTCCGTCCCAAAATAACATCACTTTTTACCCATCCTCACATACCAATACAGAACCAAAAAGACTAGAATGCCCTCCACTTTATCAAATCCCCATGCAATTGCTCCCCACTTTATCCAGTCCTAATGCTTTTGTCCTCTACTTTTACAAACTCCAACGCAATGATCGCTTGAAAGATGAAGTTATTTTGAAACAAATAAGATTGTGAAAAATGAAGTTGTTTTGGGGCAGATGGAGTATCTAAAAGGAATGATGTTGAACAGTGTAAACCATAACTTTTGGATTTTCTTGTGTATCCCAAACAATATCATATTTGATATCAAGTCTGCACAGTCATTAATGTCATTTCTCTAACAGAGCGACACCAATAATTTCAGACTTTTTTGCATCCTGAGGGCATCCACACAAGTGCACACATAATAGGTTTTTCACTTGATGTTTGCCCTTTAAAAGATAGCATTACTATTTTTTGGTTTTCCATTAACTTCTATTCATAAGTTTATAAGTTAATGGTAAACCGAAAATAGTAATGCTATCTTGTTCACAGTTGGAAAATAATTTGTAGATAGATCAGTAAATTTGCTGTAATTTAGTGTCATCTGACATGTTAAAGATGTGTTTACTTGTCTGAAAGCTTTATATCGTTTTCAGCATAATTTTTTGCAACAAACAAATGTTGTTAGAGTCCACATACCACTGAGCGCTCTGGCAGAAGACAAGGTGTCACTTCACAGTAATTAGTCTCGTCATAATACTCCGTTTCAGCAACTGTCACTTCAAGAGGACAATACACCGGAAGTCCTGTGTCAACATCTACTGTCTGAATCCATCGAGGTTCTGTAGCTATTACATACAGATGCCTGAATGCCTACTTACAGTACCATACAAAGAACATTAGTTGTTTACAACAAGGGAAGCTACCAATATACTCCCTCCATTTCAGATTATAAATCGTTTTGAATTTGGTCAAAGTCAAACAACTCCAAGTTTGACTAAGTTTGTAGACAAATATAATAATATTTACAACACCAAATTAGTTTTATTAAATCAATAATTGAATATATTTTCATAATATATTTGTCTTGTGTTGAAAATGTTACTACTTTTTTCTACAAACTTGGTCAAACTTGGAGCAGTTTGACTTTAACCAAAGTCAAAACGACATATAGAACTCAGAATGGAGGGAATAGTGAAAAATGTAGAACTCAGAATTATAGGAAAACCACCTGGAGATGACAGCGATTATCATTTGGTCCAGTAGGCAAACGTGGGTAAAGGGTGATGAGTAATGCGGCAACTGCACTATTTGAAGTTGAGAATGTGTGTGTACCACCTCCAAGGAATAAGAATCCTATAGCCAAGCTTACCTGCATTGTAGACAAGACAGGTAAATGCACAGATAGACCTACACATCGTAAATGACCTGCCGGAGCTATCTGTCCAGATTGCTCAGTGTTCTCACAAAATAAGCTATCAGAATGTTAACAGACTGCGATTGGCAGATTTATATTTGAACTTCATGCAGTGATGAATTAACCATATGGTAACTAAGATCTGAGTACAGTTTGCAAACTTGGGCATATAAACCAGACGAGCTCTCACTAAACTATCCAGGATTCGTATATGAACATCAGGTCAAATATAAACATAAAAAGATGCTATTTACAGAATGAACAGGTTGAAATAGTCCCAGGTTAGTTACAGGAATCTGGAGGGTCTTTTGGCAGGAATAATTCAAAAAAAGTTGCCCCATTAGACTTCTAAAAAGAGCAATGAAATAATCAGTCCTCATCTGGTTTTGAATTTAAAGAGAACACAGTTGTTCATGAGAGTAATAATACTCACAGCCATCTGCAGTCCATAATTTACTTGTCCTTCTGCAGAACTTCTTCCCCTCAGATAACGCAGTAAGCGGAAAGTTTGTAAATGTCCAGATCCTGCCATTACCTAACAAAAAAGAAACACAAATTACAAAAACAAAGTCGAGAAAATTGATTTTATTATAATGATCACCCATATTTAAAATATGTAAAGCTAAAAGACTTCATGAAAAGCTTGAAATACAACAAGAATGTTGTACCTGTTATACATAAAACAGAGAAATATGCATTATAACTAACCAGTGATAGAGAGAGAACAATAAGATGCAAGCAGAGCTCAAGAGTTCCACGATCAACATGCTGCAACAATCCCTTTGGCAATATGCTTGCAGTCTGAATAGATATGTGTTTGATCTGCATAAGAAATATTAACAATATTATCAGAATCCAATATAGGAACAACATTGGATAGGCATGTATGTCGGTACCTCATTGAGAAAATGGACGGCATAAGCGTAGAGTAGTTCTTGGGCATCACTATTTCTACTGCCAGCATATTTGAGACCTGAAATTATTGATAACTGCTGTAAATGGCAGAAAAATTTGCTAGGTTCATAAGAATATTTAATGCCGTTTCTACTGGTTAACCAACACCAATAGTCTTGTGCATTTGGAAATTTAAGTAAGTTCTATCAATGAAATGCAGTGCCACCAGAAGTACGAAGGCAGTAACCAGGATGGTGTTTAATGAACCCATAATCAATAATCAATAGATAGATCGGCAAAGGAGATGGCATACTGCAGCAACAGGCCATGCCTTTAATGACAGATAGAGAAGCTTTGCTGCAAATTCAGGAAGGGAGAGAGTTGAGCTATATAATAGGCTATAGCTTCTGTGTTTCCTTCCCTAGGAGTTAACGTAAGCCAATAGATATCTCTTCTCAACTGAAAGAAGTACTCGATGTTGATCCACCCGTCCAAAACAGTGAAGAGGGACAGCTTTAAAGTCAACTTTTAAGCAAAAGAAAAGCTCAACAATTCCAGAGGGGAAAATGAAGGTTAAGAGGGTTAGCCTATCTGTAGGTATGGTTAGACTAATTAGACAAGCACTGGTCAATGGATAAGTGAAAAAGGGCAACATGTATTTCAGAGAAAAGGTGTCCCTAGTTCAATCCTGCTCTCAGATTTACTCAGAACCATCAGATAATCATTCACCCACTTATACAAGCAGACGTGGGACAAAAACACATATAAATGCTATTTCCAGACTCCCAGATCACATATAGCAAGCAGTATAGTAATACTGGCAGGGATAGGGTGAAGAAAGGGATTTACAGAACAAATGTTGATTTCTCACCAAGTGCAATGCATGCTCCAGTGACAATATTAACATAAGCTTGAAACAGAGCTTCGCTATCCAATTCATCACTGTCCATAGCCTCTTGACTCGTATTGGAAACACCAAAGTTGACAAATGAAGGAACTTGAGACTCAACCCAATCTTTGGTAGGTTGTATTCTACGAAATAAAAACAATACTTAGCTTTATGCCAGTTTACTGGAAGTCCGTTGATGATTTATCACAAAGCCACACTAAGATTTCAGATTGAAATTGCAAGATTACCTGTTCCACAATATTAAATTCCGTGCTACAATGCGAAGCATTACAAAATCAGGTCTCACATACTGCAGATCAAAGTGACTATTGGGAACACTGAGTCTAGCTGCAATTTCTTCTGACTCTGCCTGTAAAATGGGCATTAGTTAGGCAAAACCCTAAGAATCTTTCTAAAATGTAGACTGTTTCTAGAGGATTTAAAAAGGATACAAAGGACTAAGTGATGTTACTTTCAGAAATATCAAGGCTAGAGCAATTATTGCTCCAGGTGCAGTAACATCAACATTTATTTGTGCTCCTTCCATCATCTGTACAAACAAGATAGTAACAGAAATGAAATATATGGTTCACATGTAATTTATGGATGTGCCATGACTGCAAAGAGTGAGTACCTGTCCGGTGTTGCCACTTTGCTCATCAGCAGCTATTGCTGCATTTAAGTGTTTTTCCTGATAATATTAACAATAATTTATAAAACCATTAGCAAAACTGAATTGCTTCACAAGATGAGAATGCCATAATATAAAGCAAAAGGTATCAAACAGAGGTAGAAGTTAATGGGGGTACAAAGTCCTTGTCTCCTGGACCATGTAGTATGCACCAGTACCATAGTGGGAGGAGATACACTGTGTGTAGGAGAGGGGGGAGATACACTGGATGGCGTGAATTGGCACAGCAAGCCATAGACGCCATCCAGGCTTAAAGAGAAGCCTTCATCTTAGTTTGTATTAGGGCTGGCTCTGTTAAAGTAGTTCTACTCCTGGGCTCCTGGCTTATGGTTGAAAACTTGCAATCAAGAAAAAAAAAACACAATCTATCTATCTTCTCACCACTCTGCCAAAGGTGACAAGATGCACAGAACCCTTGTCATCCCATTGAGCATAGTTGTTATCTCCATTCTTTCCGTACTATCAAAACTCACAAGTCATGACATGCTTTGAACAAATACACATTAAGAACCAACCATCTTAGGGCAGCACTCAGCATTAGATAAATAAGGATAAAGGGCTAATAAGATCTTACATGGTAGACTTCTTTACTGCCAATGTATTCAAAAAGCCGGTCCAGGAAAGTGTCCATGAATCCGAAAGCATTGCTTCCACGACCTTCAACAAAAGCTTCGGTTATTTTTGTGCTGAAGTGCCAGCTTAAGATATGCAACATGAATCTGTCAAACGAAATTCACCTAATGCAACAAGTCCTAATGCAGAGCCTGCAGCAACAGCATAGCCTTCTCTTTCTAGCACATTATCACCACCACTTCTTCGGCCAATCTCACCCTGAATGTAATGAGCACAAGATAAGTAAAAAGAAACAACATTAGGAAAAGGAAAAAAAATATGACCTAGTCCAAATTGGTTCATATATTATCATGTGCACAATGCCACATCAATATAGCCCAAGAAGCTGGTAGACTTTGCTTCGGATTCAGTTTAGTTCAATTATTTCCTTATCTTTAGTTTGGTTCAATTATATCCTTCTTTGTACCCTTAGTGTCTTTTAGATTGGTTTGTTACATCCATGATTCTATTTAAGTGGACAGCAGATTTATTAAGTAAAGCAAAAGGATGAATAACACTGTCTCATAGTCCCTACAGTTCTGCAGATCATTTTCTTAACCAGCTACTCTAGATCTATTTCCTTGCCAGTTTGTGCCCTCGTTCACCTAAAGCTGTTCCACAATCCACTCGGATAGGTCAGTGTCAGATCTCCCTCTGAGCCACAAACAAACCAAAAAAATTGTAGATATGAAACCGCTGTGAGGGCAAAATATCCAACTCCAACAGGAGATTAAAAAAAAGGAACATATTTAGTATTTCTGCTCTGGCGAACTGATAGAATATTGAACGCCAAAGGAAAAGATTAAGTGTAGATATGTTTATAGTATACTATGGCTTTACCCCATAGTCTAGGATTGGCCAATGGGGCACTCATGACTGTCTTGTGTGTGTATATATAACTCTTGCAGACAAAATGTGATGAACAATTGATATTTGTGGGTAGCTAATGTCCTTTCCCTTACCCTCTCAACATTAGTGTCATGGACAACTGAAATGAAGTGATCCTTTGCTAAAAGAAAACTAACAGAAAGTGAAAGGAATCCCAATCATATAGCACGGCCAAGAAAGTACCAGAAGAATTTTCATGGTTAATGCATGTGCTGACCCTTCATAGAGAAGTCCAATTCCCATCACTGCTGCTGACTGGAAGAATAGAAAATATGAAAATTTTAAGAGCAGATGGATAATATTTCCGGCAAGAAGGCATAAATTGCAGGGAATGTAGCTTACCCGATTGATAAAAAATTACAACAAAAAAATATTAGGTAAAAGCTTATAATCATGAATGATCAATCACTCAATAGCAGGTGACAGGGATAAGAAATTGCTATTACAGACTACATGACAACAAGATGGCAAAGAACAAATTATAAAAGGCAGAAACCCACAATAGAAGATTATCTTGATTCATTCTAACTCAGGTGTACTCCCTCCGTACTCGTAAAGGAAGTCGTTTAGGACAGCAACACGGTCTCCAAAACACAACTTTAACTTCTTTTTTCTATAAAAAATATTTATTGAAAAGTGATATATGTATACTTTTATGAAAGTATTTTTCAAGACAAATCTATTCATATAACTTTTATATTTTCAAACTCAACAACTTGAGAGTTAATCATGATTTATATTCCCAAGGTTTGACTTAAACATTGTCCTAAACGACTTCCTTTATGAGTATGGAGGGAGTACAGTTCAAAGGTTAACACTAGTCATACCCACATTAAATACAACCTATTCTAATATTGAACCAAAACTAAAGCCAACAAATCAAATGCTAAGCATCACTTTATATTTTCCAGATTTTGGCCCATAAAGCCTTTGCTTGTCAAATGCAGAAAAATCCCTAGTTGAGCATCGTAAGTCGAAATTTCAAAATTGCATTTGCTAAAGCTAGTAACGATATAAACCTACTAGGAACCACATTATCTCTGTTCTTAGAACAGCACTAGGTAAAGAGCATGCATTATAAACAAACTGCACAATGAGATTTTAGTACTTGGTTAAAAATATTTTTCATCTCATCTGTCAATAACCAAACAAATTCTCAAATTTTTTACCCCTTCGGCGAAACCCACAAAGGACCAAAACCTACTGAAACAAAAATCATATCTTACTAGAAATGTTCATATAAGAGTTAAATTAAGACTGTGCTCCACCCAAACATAATATTTACAAATAATTGCCTGGTCTAGGATCCATTTCACTATCAAATATTTACAACATGCAACAGTATACAACATGTGAATGTAAGACCTGTTAACTCAAGGATCACATGCTGAGAATCCATAAAAATAAATGAAAAACACAGTAAGTCATTAGCTAATCGCAAATGCTACCTGCAGAAGAGTAGGTAATTCCAACTCTGGCGTAGAAGATGGATGCCGGGAAGGGACATGAAAATAGAGCATCTGAAAAATTGCAATCAAGCCAAAAGCAGTAAAAATCAATTTGGCAGTCAACAAAGCAGCACATCCCCATTCAAAGTGACCAAACAGAAACAATACCACAATAAACCTGATTTTTTCGACAACGTAAGGAAACACTGAATGACTAAAGTAATTGTGCCTTCAGAAGGAAAATAAAAAAAAAACAGCAGGACAAGCAGGTGGTTTTAACCTCATCACTTCTAATAGCAAGTTCTGAGAGAATTAGGAGTTATTTATTTGGTTTTTTTCTGTTAAAAAAATGTATTTGGTTCTGTTGAAAAGGGGTTTTTGAAGATTATCTGCTATATATGTCCAATGAGCATTGGATGTAGATAAGGAGGGAAAACCATTGCTGGCAGAGGTCATATATACAATTCACTATGCATTCCTATAATAGATGGAATCCACTACTTTGAAAAGAAAAAAAAGAACAATACATAAATCTGAAAGGAAGACTTGTCTAATAAAGAATCAGTCAGGAAGTCACCATACATCTTATTAGATGGACAAAGCTTACCAATTTGACAGCAATATACTTTTGAGACGTAATAATTGTACAGGTACAATGCAAAAGGAGGATTGCGTACCTTTGAAATTGCCGGGTGCATTGTCCCCCTATTAGATGCAGCCAAACCAAGTAGCAAACCAAGTCTAGTTATATCATGCTCCTGCGGTAAAGTAATAAAAAGGTTATACCATACCAATAAACAAATAATGACATCACAACCCCATTTTCTCCTACCATTTTGAGTACGGAAGTAATCAAAAGGAGGACAAAGTGCTGAGTGGTGACTGAGGTGCAAAGTGGTACAGAACGATTTAGATATAACAATGAATACTTGAACACAAAATTAGTGAAACCAGTTATTTTCTTTAGTAATGGAACCAAAGGACAAAAGGCCACCTGGGAGAGATATCGGTAAGCGTCGGTCATAGTTAAAACTCGTAGATGTTCATGCAAACCAAATGCAAGAAGCAGACCAGCATGAGTAAAATTTGGTTCAGAAGGTCTATTATATTGTATCCAGGTTCTTAACATTTTCTCCTGCAAATAGAACATGACTGTTACACATTCACAAGTAGAAGGAAATACAGAGTAAAAGGTGGCAAAGCATTTGCCAAGAGTTGTGAACTTTGCAGCTTTTGCTACTGCTGGGTAATATGGTTTATCTGTTTTGTGATAGTCCAGTTTACCTGAAAAGGAGCAAGCCTGAGCCCAGCAGCGACACCATTGTGAAACTCAGCCCAAGATTTGAATTCTGAGACGCTTCTAGTACTTAGGTCAAGATTAACCTATATAAAATAGTGTAATAGGGTAAAGACAGTTACAACGAAGGATCTACGATGAAAAGATGTTGTAAAAATTCAGGGGCAGCGCAGCGTTCATGTTATGAGGTGAGATAGATCGAAGGTGGTAGCAGTGGCAACATGATATTTATCGCCCTTCCCTGCTGTACATGGGAAGAAATGCAGTTGGATGTGGGGGTTGGTGAATAGGCTTAGCTTCTGTTGCTTTGTTAATAAACTGGTTAAATAGAGTACAGCTGACATGAGTAGCCAATCAAAAGGACTAAAAAGAGCGTCCAACCAACCCTGAAATATCACAGGTAGCTTCATATCATGAACTAATATGGGTTGCTATCTCTAAGACTGGCATATGTAGCAGTACCAGATATGTTGTTTTTCTGTCATGAATAGGGGAGGCCCCGTTCCACGCATGACATAGGCAGTGATATTGCAATTATATCACAGTATTAATGCTACATGGCGACGTGAACAGTTGATTTCTTCAGAATGCAAGTCTACCAGAAAACAGATAAAATTTGAGTTACATAAGAGGTAACATTACTGTTGCATTCTGTTGTGCAGGCAACCGACCAGCCAAAACAAGCTTTGGGAAAACCAGAGCCTGCAGCAAAAGAAAATGGCCCCATAACAAGATGACATAGAGAACATCAACTGGCCAAGGTAGTAAAATACTGGATAAGATGCAACCATAACCATCCGGTTATAATGACTGTGAAGTCATACCTCTGTTAACAGTGTGTAAGTTGTAGCTAAAGTAAAAGCCCCACGCCCAAAAGGTAAAGCTGTTGTTCTTTGTGCAAAGTTCCATAGTTGTTGCTGAAAATACAAGAAATAAGTTGGGACAAGGTTACTCATAACTGTTGAGATCACGATAAGAACTGAATTAGTACCCTGACAAAAAATGGTTTTTACCAGTATTTTGAATATATAAATACTTAAGAAAACTGAAATGACATATCATAAAGAAATGAAAGATCCACAGAGCGGAAATGCACAGCATATGGAGGAAGGTCACAGTGACAATGGGAGCATGGTCTTGTAATTCGAATTTAAGCAGAAACAATAATATAATGTGATAATAAATGTAGTTGTTAGGTGAAACGATAATTTACTATATGTAGTCAGTAATTGCAATCAAATAGCATGAAGAGAACCTGTTGTAGATCCTGATCAGACACACTAGGATTAGTGGGTGTCTGTATTGCCACAGGTCTTGCTGAGCATAAGAGGCGTCTAACCTAGTTAAAACAATATGATAGAATAAGAAGCAATATATAAAGAATATTAGAATAAACGCTATCAAGCCAAGTTGACGGACAATGACAACATAAGGTTGAAAAAGACCGGTATATCTTATGCAAGCTAAGTGATTGTCCTGTTGTGGATGTGTCAAGGATAGATATGTATTTAACTCCTTGACAAAAACGACAGGTCATTTACAGTCACGGAATTACAGTGGTCAATAGCTATGTTCATGAAACTATTTGCACTTGCAACTACAACTTTATATATCAAAACTTATTTTTTTTCTACAACTATCGTGGGACATCAGAAAACTACCACAATAGCACACGATTTTTGTCAGAAACTGTATCTCATAGGCACTGCCGTTAGCAACAGGACAATCTGATACAACAAGCTTGCATGTCATACACAAATACAATGCTCATGCTGTTACAGTGTACCATACACCATGCCATGCGCAAGCTGGCCCTGTGTGTATGACAGATGGACCTGACCTGTCAGATGTCCCATGCTAAACGAACTGTTCTTTTATGATAAAATCATGTGCTACTGTTGTAGTTATCCCAAATGCTTGGTAAAGTTGCTGCAAATTTATAGTTTGGACAAAACAGTTGAAGTTTTCTGCAATTTATCTTAAGTTTCAATTTCAGTATAGTTGTAATATCTCCATGTGGGCTCAGCAACTTATATAGAACTTAAAGGAGTGAAAGATATGCAGCTGTAGGGACAATCACTTGAAGTAAGAATTGGACTTCAGTAGATAATACTACAATTTAAATACAACAACTCAAAAGACAACTGTAGACCAAAACAACAAAATACCAAGACAAACCTCATTCAGACGTAAATCACGACCATATCGCAGTTGTGTTGTTGAGGTGAAGATGTGTTCCATTCCATCTTCTACAGATCTGTAAACAGAATCAGTATCCTCGGAATTCAAAATTTCTGATGGAGGGACATCCAATGCAGTCGTCAGTACAGTTACAGGTTGCAAATGTAGCATATATGGGACTGATATTGATGTCAGATTATCATTGTTCCAAAACCCATTTTCTCTCCTTCCTGACCCCATCCTTGCCATAGCTAGATCATCCCTCCCAACAAGAACATAAGCAGGTGCAGGCCAGTCATCTGGAGGAGACTCACGGCATTTGTCCAGTGCCTGTAATATAAAATGATATCTTAAGAAAAATTCAGTACCAGCTTATAACAAACAGCAATGATAGTGGACAGACATGGCGAAGCACAAGAGATACTCCAATTGGTAATAAATCCAATTGTTGGCGCCCAAACTTCTCAGCAACCATAGTGAGAACAGTAAGTTCCTCGGTGTTTCTGGCTGAACCACTGGCTACTTCACAGTAGACACCAGAAGAGAGATTTTTTCCAATCCTTTCTGCTCCTAATAACAAACTATAAAATGACACCACTTTTCTGCCCCAGCTCACAGCAGAACTTTTTTCCTTGCACATTAGAGCAGGAATATCATCTGAAGTCTTCAAATCACAGCCATGACGGAGACAGTTTTCAAGCCAACGAAATAAGCATGGTGGAGCTCTTAAGGCAGTAGCAGATGATAGGGAATGGAATTCAACCAAGTTGTCGGGAAAGTCTCGGCAATAGTAATCTACATAACTGTTTTCACCAAGGGACGAAGCAACTCTACATAACAAGGAAGCAAGACTAGCTAGATCCCTGAAAAGGTAAACCACAAAGCCAAGATAGTTTAAAATGGATCAAGACAGTTTGCCATATACATGGTAACAACAATGTGCTGATATATATAATCGAAAGACATCTCAACCCATTCAAGATCACATCAATCTTATGTTGTAGATCTAGAAAAGCAGCAGTAACTTGCTGATATATGCAATTTTTTATGCATAGGATCAGAAAATATAATCACGAACACCAAACTTATTGATGGTTGAAATGCCTTCTTGCTGACACTGAAACATAGATTCTACCACTGAATATGCTAAAAGAAAAATATAGTCCCATTAGTCAATATCCCATTAACTAGTTGCTCCACCCCTAGAGAAAAAGCAAGTGCTCGTACTACTGCCGTATTGCGGAACTCTAAGCTCTTCATTACCAGTTGGTAGAGGAACCAACCTTTCAAGAACTTAGATGTCCACTGATTAGCAGCATGTATGTTGTAAATATCTGTGGCTCTATCACATAACACCCACACCTCTGGAGGCAAGGCTCCCCTGAGTTCTCTTCACCATCAAGAGAAGAAAACTAATTGTTTTGCCAAATTACACAATTATTGGGATCCAAAAATTATATTCTATGTAAATTTGGACCACAAGCTTACAAGAATGCAATACATGGTATGAAATATAAACAAAAACGTGTACCAAACATTTAAGGTCACAGGAGTTGTATAGTAATAATAAACAAACATCAACATGATCACACTTAGATAATCAATATCAACGAACAAAACATTTAGACAAAAAGAATAGGAAGCGCTTACTGTTTCCTCAAAATATTCAGCTTCAGGTTCTCATATAGGGCATGCAATGTGTCCAAAGTTTCACTTATAAACCGAATATAAAATGAAACATCTGCACTATTTCCGTCTTGGGGGAAAGAGTGGAAACTCATGCTGCTTGTATTATATGACATAGGCAAAGAGGTTCGGGATTGTTTGCCGTACTTGGCGTGGTGCTTGCTGTTGATCAGAAAGTCCCAAGCTGTGCAAGGCGATTCGGATGATTTAGTTGGTGAAATCTGTCCATATTTTGCACAAATCTTTTCTACTTCATAACTAAATGATTCCCATTCTGAATCCACATGAGAGCTCGAACAAAGGTAAGCAGCATCACTATCACCCCAGAGAAGAGAAACAAAATGACTGTAAAAGCAGCTCTGCAAGCCCTCTGCCATTGCGGTTATGCAGTCACTAACCAGAGAAGAGGAAGGGCTCTTGCGTAATGAACATCGGAGCATCTGGAGAGAGCAAAATATGTAAAAATGTTCCATAAGATCAACTGAAAGGTAAAACCGTAAAAGTCAAGGCATTATCCAGTTGGAGATAAAATGAACTTTAACATCAAAGCCACATAAGAGATAAGAACGTGGAAAGGAGAATAGTTTGTAAGAACAATCATTTTGTATAGATTAGCCCCCTTCTGCATTAGTGACAGGTAGCCCCACTGATACTTCTTGAACAGTTCAAGTAGGCAAGTTATTATGGGCATTGACATTGTAGCACCAACAGTAAATAAACAATAATGAAATTGGAACATCAAAATGTGACTCTCGTCGATTAGAAGAAAGGCTCATGTCAGTGAAGGTGAAACCAGACGCAGCATATGCTAGGAAGTCAGAACGATAAGAATTTTAGTAATAGCATTGGTCCATGTCTAACCTTGTGATAACTCGATCTTAGTCTAGATGGGGTTTGCCACAAAGGGTGTGGCCAATAAAATGATGGCCACAAGTTAGGGAAGGTTGGGCAAGAAATTGAGTCTGACATATGAAGCCATTTTGGCTAAAATAAGTGGCAAGCCAGAGCTGCATAGGGGGCAGTCTTGCAGGATTTCAAACCCACTCAATCATAATTGTAGTTATATTTATAAATATATTTTTGAACTGGTGGATGAAAAATGAACTAATATGCAGGTTTTATGTGGGATAGTGCACTAGCCAATTGCATCCTTACAACTGTGGTAAGCTAGCAATAAATCAAACAAATGCCCAAGAAACTGTGCCGCTGCTAGCATGCCCAACATTATATGGCCCCTTTAGAAGTCTTTAGGGTTAAAACATAATTAATAAAAATTAACAACCGAATTTAAGAGATAACTGTGTCACTTGCGCAAACGAAAGAAACTGCAAGGGAGGTTTAGAGGTATATCCACTATGGTCACTTCAGTAACTTGATGCAGATTATAAACTAAAATGGCATCAACCATTGCCTTCCTCCGCATAAATGTTGTGTTAACAAAGAAAAGAATATGAAGACAGTTGAAGTCAACAACCTTTACTGAATGGCAAACAACATAGCCATCATGGATAAAATCATAAAATATATAAGTATAACACCAAATCCATAGCATCAGTTTTTCTACATTGCATAAAGAAGCACATCAGTATGAACTTCTGAGTTCTAACACGTCACACCTAAAGACTTGACAAATAAGCCAGCAAATTGCTACCAACAGAAAGACTATCCCCAATTTTTTAATGAACCCAAACATATAGAAATAACCAAAAATCAACACAACAAAAAAAAAACTTAGAAAAACACAACCAAAATACAGCCAGGAATTCACACCATTCTAAGTAACCACAAGTATGCTAAAGCAATATATGTCAACCTACCAGACCATTGCTGCATGTCACATTTATACGACCTTCAACAGCATCCGTTATGCTTGTGATCTCCATATCAGAGTAAAACTCTGTAACCCCAGAATTTAGCTCATAATTTGAAAATATACCCTTCCCCAATTCAGTAGGAAGAGTATATCTGCAGAGGCACTGCTTTCCAGACTGCACTTGACAAATAAAAGAAGAGCAAGAATTACAGTTTGAACCAGGACTCAGGGTGCTTCTTGCAGCTTGCACCATGTTTAAGAAAAGTCTATGGTTTGCACCATGTTTAGAATATTGTTGCACTTTGGCCGCCTTTTGCCCCCTTCTGTTTGCTGACAAGGACAAACAAACATCCACCTTGCTAACCTTATCTAGAGAAGCATACCTGAGCATATTGCACCGGGTAAATTGCAATCACGGTTCAGACACTAAATAAACCATGATTTATTATCTGTTGCCTATGTGGTGTGAAATATGGATGTGTGAAGTAGTGTCATTCATCTGTATTTTTCTATAATCCGCAGTGATGCTATGATACATCCGGAGGTCACGCTGTTTATTCAACAAATGGCACTGGATATTTAGTTAACTTATTTTGCCGTGAAACTTACCCATTGTGATGGATTCATGCTTTAATTCTTTGTTTGTCCATGAAACTTACTAATTCTGTGTCCTGACATGATTGCAAATTACATGGCACATGATGCACACAGCTTTTCTAGATCAGGTCTAAGGTAAGGTGGCTGCTTGTTGCGCCATGTCAGCAAAAGAAGCCCAGATGGAAGGGGGCAAGCTAAAAACATGCTACTAAGTGAAGCATTATACCAAAATACATGGTGCAAATTTAACACTTTGCTTAAACCTGGTGCGAACTGCAACAAACACCCTAATATTAAACTGAAACTAGAATTTAATCATATACAACAGAAAAGCGCAGCTGCTATTATGACTACTAAAGCAATGGAGAACCAGATTTGTCACATGAATGAACTAAAGGTCATGTACACAAAAAGAAAGGCAGCTGCTAGGGCATTATTTAGGATCAAAATGTAAAGGAGCAGAAGGAACATGACTTCATAAGCATATGAGCATGATGAAAGAACGTATGCCTGCAGCATGACCACAGTGAACATACATAAAGAAGTAGATCATTGTCAGGAGTTAGAATGAGGATGTCCGTAAAGGGAAGGACTCCAGCCCATGCTCTGCAAGATACAAATAGCAGCATTAAAAATAGTTCCTTGAGGATTCAGAACCATGTGCTAAGGCAAACCACCTTGGACGAGTTACGACAACTGGTGCAGCAGCTAATGCAGGAATGTTCCAGCTCATGTGAGGTTTAATATCTCCAAAGGATTCTCCATTATTCTCGTCAACTTGAAATCTCACAGCAAGCAATATTTTTTGCTCATGAAGTAAAAAACAAATTATTGGTGTACCATCGATGTCAGTTGCCAAGAAAACCTGGTGGGAAATTGGAGTCATTTCCAAAACATATCAAAGAAAATGATGGTGGTAAAATAATTGCAAAGTATGAACAAGTAAAGGGAAACAATCCCATACAAAAAAGGGAAACAACAGAGACAGATATAAATTATGTTTAAACGGAGTTTGATTATCTTATTACGCAAATTTCATAGGGGTACACTAGCGTCAGGCTCATGGAAGGCCTCTAAGTCATCATGAACACTCCCTACAAAAAAAAAAAAAGTAAAGCTTCACTAATGCCCATTTGGTAAAGTCCTTCAACTGGCACGGAGCACATTTGACAATTGCAGAAGAGAGGGGGAAAGGATCACCATTGTCCTATTGTACCTAGAATTCATCTATTCAAAGCTACAAACAGAGACCCTGCAACAAAGAAATGAGAAGTATATATCGGTTGTGGCCATAATCTATCCATGCCCCATTTTTCTTATTATGTTACATTACATAATGAATATCATTTCAAAACAACCTCTTCTTTTGTGTTGATCTTAACAGCACAAAAAACGTGTTACTTTGTCTAATGAATCAATCAGAAAACAAGCAATACAACATTGAAAGATATGGCCATAGATGGAAAATGGAAAATATGACAGAAAAAAGAGCTCTTTTCATGAAGTTGGAATGGAGCAAACCTTACTAGCAGCAGATTGGGAGCATTTCCCCTGCCATATCTTACGGAATGCAAACTTATGCATAGAAATATCACATGGAATTGGGGGCACTGCATTGTCATTGATTTCTTCCTGGTAAGTTGTACCATCAATTTGCCAAACAGAGTGCTGAAATTTTCCTGCCACATGAAAAATCAATTTTCATTTCAAGCCACAAAATAATGGGAAATGTAAAGATCAAAAAATTGAAAAAATAGTACCTTTGTGATATGATGCCATTAGAGGTACTATATCACTTGTCCATATAGTTTTTTCATCAAAATCTTTCATCATATCCAACCTGCCCCGTTCTTCAAAATATGTTGCCTAAAAATATTTGGTCATGATGCAACCAACAAAATGGATAAAGAAATCAATCAGACTTCTTATATATTCATAAAATGTCCAGTGAACAATGCATGGAATACAGATAGAGATAGCATATTTCCACTGATATTCCCTACAACTACAAAATCATGACCACAAGATAATAGTTGCAAATACAAGTGCACTTTCAAAATCAATATAGCAGCATATTTTTCTCACAGAAGTAAAAATCACAAAAGCAGTAAAATAAGCAAAATGTGTGCACCTTTCTGTTTTGGCACTCAGTAATAGTAAAAGGAAAACATGCCACCATGGAGAAATCAATGCATTTGTAATCTACCAAATTTGAAGGAAGAGAAGGCAAATTCATCTCAAAAACTTGCATCATGATCAAAAACATACACTTCCTCTGTTTCACATTACAAAATGTTTTGGGTTTTGAATAAATTCATGCATGGATCGATGTATGTGCTTCATTCATATATGTGTCTGAATTCCTATGGATGTTACTGAATCTAGATGAGAAATGGAGAGGCCAAAACGTCTTATAGTGTGAAACAGAGGGAGTAGTACATATATATATCTGAGGCCCTTCAAGTGGATGCAGCACAAATATACCTGAGGCTCTTCAAGTGGATGTTTCAAGATGAGGTGAGACGAAAAAATAGCCCCATCAGCTTTACTGACAGTCTCCAAAGTATTGACTTGGGATGAAACATTGTAATTCAATCCAAATTCCTTGTTAGGACGAATTAAATCCCTCGATTTTAGCAGTGAAGTTGAGGATAATACCATATGGCCTCCATCAGTAGATTTCTGAAGTAGAAGGCCAGAAGGAAGAGGCCATATTGATGAAACAGCATATGGTAGTGGAATACTGGCAACCTCGCCTGCAATTTAAATCATGTGCATGAGAAAATTAAGGGATAATATTTCAGCGATCATTTGGCACTACACTATATAGTAAGAGGGTAAACTCACCATTTACATTGTATATAGATAAAGTATCGACCTGCAGAACACATAGAAGTGCGTCACGAGTTTTGTCCATCCTACACCAGCAGGCCTACAGTTCAGTTCAACATCAGCAAATGAGCACCCATTGTAGATTTTTAGTAATCAGAAGCATGCTGATAAATGAAAAGAAAATGCACTGTAAGCTAAAAAAGGATCGTATTGCTTCATGTCAACATGCTCATTTTGTTCTCCGGAAAGATCAACAACCTAGTACTGTACAACTAAAATGTGTACAGAGTAGATAGTTGAAGCATTGAAGGAGCAATTTTCAGCTCTAGTAAAAACATTGAAAACAATTTAGAGGTGCAGGAGAATAAAGAAACATGTCTGTACAGAAACAAAAAAGATCAGATTAAGTACTCAGAGGAGGAAACACATCGAGCACAGAGAAATCAGCAGTCACAGTTCTAATTTTATGAGCAATTATATGAAAAAGAAAAAGATAAGGGAAGATAGTTACTTGTTAAACAAGCAAAACAAAATAGTCAAAATACCATTATGACTGTATTTGGTGAGAGGTATCTTTTGTGGACACGTGAGCCGGCACTCCATATTATCCTGCAAGATAGGGAAAACATGAACATATCATACTGATGATACAAGAAATCAACATTTACCAAATGAAAGAATCAATTGAACTACAAAATTCAAGTAGTTAAGCACAAAATATAGTACCATCAACAAGATATATAACTTCATATCCAACTTATATATTAAAAAAAAAAACTCGACTCTATGGGGAGGCATCCCCAGAGCATTTCCACTGTAAGTCGAGAAACATGCTGGATGCTGGAGGCCCAGGACACAGTCGCGTTTAATTCTGAAAGCCTTTTACTCAGCGAGGTCAACCTTTGTTTTGCACAACCCAGGATTCAAGCCCTGGGCGGGTAGCACCACAACTCGGTGCCTAACCACCGCACAACTAGTGTGTTCCCGCTTCACCCAACTTATATTGGTGTGTTTTCATCTAAATCACTGCAAACATGCAGGTCAAACTTTGGCATGAAAGAAATGAAATAAATTATCATCAAAAAGAAATTTCCCACTTCACCCAACCTATATTATGTGTTTTCATCTAATTCACTGGAAACATGAAAATCAAACTTTGGCATAAAAAAATGAAATAAATTATCATAAAAAAGAAATAAATGAACTCAACTTCCATCCCTTTAAATTTAAAACAGATTGATCAATCAATTAAACACACAAGTTCATGCCACATTTTTCAGATATCAATAGAAACAAAAATCCACCTAACCAATTTCTTTCTGCTAGCATCTAGTCTGCCATAGATGCCTTTGAGGCTTTGACCATGCTTAGCTAAAGAGATTAAATGTATTGATATGGAAATATGCATGATGACGAATCTAATAATATCACTAAATTTGGTGACTCTAAATGTCTATGTGAATATTAAAGTGAAAGTTTTAAATATGTGCATGCCTCCTAGGGTGGCTACGGAGGAGCATTCCAGAGTACGACATTGACCTGGAAATGCATTGTGCTTATCTGCACGCTGAAGGTAAAATGCCCTATTGCGCTCACATCTTTGCTCTTTGACCACTAGAACAAATAGCAGCATATAAAATATAGAAGCCAATACGCAGAAATGCATTGGGGACACATAAGCATACTACAAGTTCTAGTAAATTAAAAATGAAGTTGCATTACTTAGGCCCTGTTTGGCTAATGGGATAGGGAAATCATTTCCCATCCACTAAAAGACATCTTTAAATCTTAACCATTCATTCTCCCTCTTCCATTTAATTCTAACCCTTCATTCATTTCCCAATCCCAATTCCACTCCACATTTTCCATTATCCAAACACACCCTTAGTGTGAGCCTGCAAAACCATATGCCTCTCCCGGACGTAGAGATACAAATGACTTAGAGGTGGAAATCGAACAATGAAATTCGAAGATTCTTAATGCATAGTTGTTGCTACATTTCGCTGCGATCACAGAGCAATAAGGTCAATTCTGCCCATTTCCCCCATTTCGACGGGATGACAAAGCTTAATCATGCCCCCAACTCCCAATCCCCACCAACAATATACAGTCACTGTAGAGCGGAGGCGATGTCGTGCGCACCGATTCCCACGGATGAAGAGCTCGTGGTCGCCGTCGGCGCCGGAGGAGGAGGAGGCGGCCTCCTTCCCGGGCTCCGGGGCCGGGGAGGCGGCGAGGGCCGGGTCGAAGAGGAAGTAGTCGTAGTCCTGCGGCGGCCGCTCCCCGGGGCCCCCCTCGCCGTCGGCCTCCTCGGCCGCGAGCCCGTGCGGGCGGAACTCCCGCAGCACCGTGAGCCGCCGCGACCCGATCGCCGGAGCCATCTCGCTCTCCACCGCCGCAACCGCCGCCGCCGCCGCCACCGGCGGCGACGAGGTGGAGGGGAAGGAGAAGTGGGGGAAAAGCGCGGGGCGTTGTCCCGCTCGTCGAGGCTTCCAAAATTTTTTTTTTTGCCGCGGTGGCGGGGGCGAAAGGGGAAACCCTAACGAGAGGGGACAAGGAGGAAAAGAAAAAATAAATGAAATAAATAAAATGCATTTCAGTTGGGCCTGGGCCGTTTGTCGATGGGCCGGACCAGTGATAGGGGGAATAAGTTCACTTGGGGTCCCTTGAGATATAATGCGTGATAGCGCACTAGCGTTGCTCGAGGCAGAGACGCGCGGTATTGCGACGTCGGCACTTGGAAAGGTTCTTGCGGCGGCGCGTCTGGAACAACAGAATGGGCTGTCTATAGTTCAACACTAAAATTAAAAGTTTAAAAAAGTTGAAACTATGTGACGGAAAAGTTGAAAGTTTGTATGTGTAGAAAAGTTCAATGTGACATAAAAGTTGAAATCTAAACAGAGCCATGCTTTGCATAGAGATACCAGCGGGGCGGCTGCGTGCAGTTGAGCCGACATATTGTCTTCCTTCCCTGACCACGCTGGACGGCTGTTTGTGGTTGTTTCTGTTGCAACGCATATTTTCTGTGTGATTAAATTAGCACATGATAATTCACTAGTATAGGTCCAGCCATCCTTGACGAGTCATATGTGTCGAGCTAATGCAACCCTTTTCGGATGACTCATCTCTAATGGTTTAAAAAAGTATCCCGTTTAAGATATGACTATCGGGGATGGTCCGTCACCGATATGTCATCTTTGTGGGATCGTAGTTCTAACACGTCACGGATGACCTATAACGGGTCACAAACCATGCCCCATCACCGATTTAAAGTCATCTTTGTCAGATCGTAGACTCGTAGTTCTAACACATCACATATGACTTATAACAGGTCACAACCATTCCCCGTCATGGATAACATGTCATCCGTGACGGGTGTAATGAGATAACCCATCAAAAATGAGAGCACTCGTCCGTGACAGGTCTTAATTAACACCCTTCACGGATAGCATTATCCATGAAGAGTGACAATCACGAACCATCACGTATGAGGAAAAATTCAAATGTTTGAAATTTTCAAACAACCTTAAATAGAGACATACAAGACATACCTTATGACCTTAAAACTAATAATATTTAAATTTGAGATAGTTTACATGTCTGAATATGCCTTATAAGTGGTGATAGCTATTTTGAAATACGTAATTTTGAATTTTTCAAATGATCTCAGATGGAGACATAGTCTATATCAAAGTCAAAGGGTTTGATGAGATGTACAACTTTCTAATTGACAATATTTTCATTTAAAGTTGTTTTCATCTCCGAATAAGTGTTACAGGTGATGTGATATATTTCAAAAATATTTTTTGAATTTTTCAAACGACCTTGAATGGAGATATACCCTACACTAAAGTTCTAGAGCTCGATGAGATCTGCAACTTTGTACTTGAAAGCATTATTATTTAAAGTCATCTAGAGTTTCAAATTTGTGTTTCATATTTGGACAATAGTTAAAAGAATAACATCTAATTACCAATCAACATGTGGTCTGTAGGTGAGATGGTAAGATTGGTTTGCATGTGTTGAGAAGTCTTATGTTCAAATCTCATATATGACATGTATGCATATAGCATTTAGAGTATGCTAGTAATATTTAAAATATATTTTTTAGGGTTTTTATACATTTAAAATTCAAAAATTGTAATTCTCGTACTTATGAACCGTCACTTATGAGAGTCATCCGTGACCGTCTTTTATCGATAAAGATGATTGTCATCCGTGACGGCGGCCGACCCAACACAGATGACTTTTCACATAAGTAACTTTTGGTTCGTGTGTACCCCTCGCCGACACAGATGAGGCTTCCCACCCATTACAGATGAGCTATCCCGTGCTAGTGATTAACAGTGAAGGCAAACTCCTTGGATCCATGGATTACAGACACAAGAGGTTAAAAACCAAATAACAGACATGTGATTAGTTAGCAAATACTGACTGCACTTAGGCAGTTAGCATTGCCTCTATCACTACGAGATATGCCTTCCTGAACCGATGCCGGTCCGGTCCGGTCTTGATAACTATGCCTGTAATGCATCCTTCATCAAGGTACTGCTACTACCCCTCCACAGCCACTTTCGTCTCTACCTCTTGATAATGTTGTTTCCAACTTTAGATCTTTAGGAGTTACTTTGGGTAACTCTAATTTTCCTATTTCTTTCTCGCTTAATGCCTTGAAACATATTGAGGTAGATAGATCTAAAGTAGGAACCAAATCTAATGAAAATAACCAGACCAATACTTTTGTGTCGGAGATGGATCCTTTTATGTCAAGTGATGACGAGGGCGACGATATTGACGGTGCCCTACCCGATCACTTAGTAAAGGATATTTCGGAGATTGATATGGAGGATGTGGACCAAAGTAACAAAATTTGTGACTTATTGGTTTCCACTAGAAAATCTAAATCGTCTTCAAAAAGAAAAGAGCGAAAGACTCGTCCAAAAAATCCAAAAAAACACCAAAATGGTTTCGTCATGATAGGTATCTTTTGGAATTGCAGAGGTCTTTCAGATTTGACTAAATTTCGGTATGTGGCAGATATACTTAGAGAAAAAAAAGCTCGACTTTGTTGCGTTGCTTGATACAAGAAAGGACGAAATGTCAAAGACAAATTCAGATCGCCTCACTGGAGGTGTTGATTTTGTCTAGCATTGCCTTCCACCAAAAGGAAGATAAGGAGGGTATACTTCTTGGTATTAATGTGGCTATCTTGGATCTATCTTTAATTGTCGAAGGGGGTTTTTTTATTAAATTTCATATCAACAATAGGAGGATAATTTTAAATGTATTTTGATGGCAGTGTATGGTCCGGCCCAAGATGGATTTAAATCTAGTTTCTTGGCGGAATCAGTTTGTACATGCCAACAAAATCATCTACCCACTCTAATAGGGGGATTTCAACATTATGAGAAGTAGTGCCAAGAAAACAATGATCGATACAAATGCTCGTTGGCCTTTTCTCTTCAATGTTGTGATTGATATCTTTGACTTAACAAAAATCGCTATAACGGGCAGGCAATTCACTTGGGCAAACTCACTTCCTATACCGACATACGAGAAGCTAGAAAGGATCCTCACTTCCATAGAAATGGGAATCCATATACCCTCTGGTTTCGGTCCATGCTCTAGATATAGAGGGGTGTCAGATCACATGCCTATGTTCCTTGACACAGAGGAAGCGGCTTTCGCTGGAAACCTTAAGCAGTTCAAGATGGAACTCAGCTGATTTTTGTGGGACGATTTTCATGAACGTGTTGTCGAAGTTTGGAATAGACCAGTCAAGGGTCGTAATGTAATTCAAAGATAGAATAACAAGATGAGCGCTTTACGTCGATTTCTTAGAGGTTGGTCTGCTCATACCAATGGCATTTTTAAACAGAAAAAAGCTCATTTTCAACAAACCACTGACTCTCTGGACATCACTGCAGAGGCTAGACTCCTTTGGGATCTAGACTTCTTCTTGATCAATCGAGGGATCATCTCACAAGCCTACTTCGTGAAGAGGAGATTAAATGGTACCAACGCGCAAAAGTCTCGGATGTACTCTTTTGAGACAATAATACAAAATATTTTAACCCAAATTGCCAATGGCAAACATAGGAAGAAGAGGATCTTCTTTCTACACCAGGATGAAGGAAAAATTGAGGGGGCTGATGCGTTGAAAACATACATTACGAATTTCTACAAGAGACTCTTTGGACTACCAAAGGAAAATCCGTTTTCGCTTGATGAGACCATAACTGAAGATATGGCTCAGGCTACACAAGCAGAAAATAACTTCCTTACTGCCCTTTTCTCAGAGGAAGAATTAAAGGAAGCGATCTTTGCAATGGAGCATAACAAAGCTCCTGGGTCAGATGGTTTCCCTGTTGAATTTTACCAAAAATTTTGGGAAGTCATCAAGCATGATTTGCTTAATTTATTTAATGAATTCTATTCTGGCGGTCTTCCAAGTTTTGGTTTAAATTTTGGGGTGATTACTCTAATTCTAAAAGTTGAAGAAGCAAATCGAATCTAACAATATAAACCAATATGCTTGTTGAATGCCAATTATAAATTATTCACTAAGGTCGCCATAAACCGAATTAGTTCGGTGGGTGACCATGTAGTGAATCCAACTCAAATTGCCTTCATGCGTGGGTGAAATATCCTAGATGGAGTCATCATCATACATGAAACAGTTCATGAGCTACACAAGAAAAAGTTGAATGGGGTGATATTCAAAATTGGCTTTGAAAAGGCCTATGACAAGGTCAAATGGCCCTTTTTGTTACAAACTCTACGGATGAAAGGTTTCTTGCCCAAGTGGATTTCTTGGATCGAATATTTCATTTCCGGGGGAAGCGTGGTAGTCAAAGTCAATAATGACGTGGGGCCTTTTTTCAGACTAAAAAAGGCCTACGGCAAGGAGACCCTCTCTCTCCAATCTTATTCAACTTTATTGCTGACATGTTAGCCACCTTGAAAAATAGGGCCAAAACACAAGGGCAGTAGAAGGTCTCATACCACATTGATTGATGGGGGACTGTCCATACTACAATATGCCGATGACACAATGCTTTTTATGAATCATGACCTACATAAAGCTCAAAATATGAAGTCGGTGTTGCTGACCTTTGAACACCTATCAGGTTTGAAGATCAACTTTTATAAAAGCGAACTATATTGTTTTGGCTAAGCGCTTGATTACAGATATCAATATAATCAACTCTTTGGTTGCTAGGTTGGCAATTTCCCTTTCTAATATCTTGGCATCCCGATCCATTACAGGAAGTTAAGAAATGCAGAATGGAAAGAAGTGGTTGAAAGATTTGAAAACAAATTGAGTAGCTGGAAAGGAAAACTTGTCTCGTTGGGAGGGTGACTTGCGCTGATTAACTCAGTTCTTAGCAGTCTCCCAATGTATATGATGTCTTTTCTTGCAATACCTAGCGGGGTACGTAAGAAACTTGAGTACCTTCGATCTATGTTCTATTGGAAAGGGGATGGACATAAGAAGAAATACCAGCTTGCTAAATGGGACATCATCTGTCCACCCAAAGATCAAAGGGGGCTTGGAACACGCGACCTAGAGGTAAAGAATGTAGCGTTGCTTAGCAAAAGGCTATACAAATTACTCACCACATATGGAATGTGGCAACAGATGCTACGTAATAAATATTTGGGATCGCAACCTTTATCTCAGGCTTTTTGAATGCGGGAGACTCATATTTTTGGGCCAACCTTATGAAAGCTAAACTAGATTTTCTTAGGTTCGAGTCCTTTCGTATTAGGGATGGCTCTTAAATAAGGTTTTGGGAGGATAAAGGGTTGGGTAATACCTCGTTGAGAGATCAATATCCTTGTCTCTATAACATAGCTAAGCATAAACAGTCGACTATGTCACAAATCTTTCAAAACAATCCTCCGAGCTTTTCATGAAGACGAGATTTAATCAGAGCAAAATTAGCCACTTGTCACAATTTATGGCCTCGCATAGCTGATTTGGTGTTGACACAGGATCAAGATGAATTTCGATGGGATCTCACCCCCAATGGAGTCTTTTAAGTCAATTCTCATTGCTTAGCTCTTGTCCATACAGGCATCACGAATATAAATAGACGTATTTGGAAGGTTAAAGTACCGCTCAAAGTAAAGATTTTCCTTTGGTACTTACGTCAGGGCGTAATTCTAACCAAGAATAATCTAGCTAAGCGAAAGTGGAAAGGTCATACGAAATGTTGCTTTTGTCACAAGGACGAAACCATACAACATTTGTTCTTCCAATGTCATGTTATTCGTTTGGTTTGGTCCGTTATTCATATGGCTTATAACTTAAAACCTCCTCAAAATGTTAATCATATGTTTGGGCGTTGGCTTACATGTGTTCCTAAGGACATGAGAAATCTACTTTTGATGGGTGCAACAACTCTTTGTTGGTCCATTTGGCTAACCAGAGACGAGGTAATTTTTGACAACAAGATGGTGTCTTCTCCTTTGCAGGTTATTGCTTTAGTCACCTGGTAGCTACGCACCTGGCCTATCCTCCACAATAGGGTCTTCAGGATACTATTATGGTGGTATCGTGTCGTTTGGAACAGGTGGCACGGGAGTTTTTTTTTTTTTGCCTTGGAACATGGGTGGCGTCGCGGCGATCTAGTCTACGGCTTGATAGTCACTAATTTCTTTGTTTTGTGTTGAGGGTCTAGTTAGATTATGTTTTGTGGCTGTGTGCATTTCATATAGAGGCCGTGACTGAGCTCAGTTAGAAGGTATCATCTTGGTGTATTTGAGTGAGTTTTAATAAAGCTTCCATTATCGGAAAAAAAGAACCGGACAAATTCACTTCAGTCATTTGCCAATTTAAATTAAGTAAAATCACCTAGTGGAAAGGTTATATCCATAACTTGAAAAGTTGAGAACTTGAGCCCAGCAGTACTCATTTTGAATTATAGTTTTAGCTTAACTTCAGGACAAAATCTTTAAGCATTGTAGCAATTGGACAAAATATAGTTAATTCATGTTCATGTAAAACTATCCAACTTTTTTTAGGGGAAAATATCTATCTGGATGTTCATTCATGTACTCCTTGTAAACTCTTTTTGGGAGAAAAATATCTTATGATTCATGGACTTTTACTCTGAACCAGCATGCTTATCTTTGTAAGCCAATGTAAACAAGTAATCTGACTACTGCTCTGACTTTGCTGAGGCAGCTGGCATCAGGGACACTGTATTGGCAATCAACGATGACAACTTGATAACACTAAAATCAACAAGGAAACAAGTGCTAGTACAATATCAAATTTCAAAAAAAGCACTCTCAGATTTTCAATTTTAAAGCAAAAGATTCAAATTGCAAAACAAGTGTTAATACAATTTCAGATTTTAGAACAAGGATACAAATTTGTACCGTGTTCAACAACAAAAGAAAACGGAGAGCAATGGCGGTGACTGCTCGGCGGTGGCAGCGCCGGCGAGCAATGGAGGCCGGCGGAGACACGAGCTGGTGCCGAAGCTGCGGTTGTCTCTAGGCCACCACTTTGTGGTCTCGGATGAGGAGCTCGTTGACTTCTACCTCCGCGGCGAGATCGAGCAACGTAGGCCGCCCATGGACTTCATCAACGAGGTTAACATTATTAGTTTAGATCCAGTCAAATTGATCGGTAACTAATCTTTTTTAATTATTTCACTTTATTAACAGTGTAAAACAATTGATCAACCATTGCATACATATATGATAATTAATTAACCGTGGTGATATGATTGCATGCACTGCACATGCATGAATAATTACTTGTAGAGAAATATAAGGGTTACGGAGAGAATATATGGTACTTCTTCACAGTGAGGAAGCCGTCGAAGATGAAGAAGCAGGACGAGCCAAACAAATGAATGATGCAATATCTAACTGAAACCATGACGATCACATGCTAATTAATTAGAACGCTAAACATATTTTCCTAATTAAAATTGTTACATTGTTAATTCTAAAAAATGGTAAAACACACTATGGTACACACATGTGCAAACGTGTGATTAAAAGTCAAAACAAATGGTACTCGTTTTTCAACAGTACAACTCAAATATGCATTTCAGAGATAGTAGAATCTAAGCAGATAGTTTTTCAAGAAATCTTTTACTATGAGAGAATAAATTTCAGATCACGAAAGGAAGACCTAATAGCATAGGCAAAATGATCTTTAGCATGTCTGAATACGAGAAATTGAAATTAAGGATGTCAATCATGTTGTAAAAGTTAAGTTTCAATAGATAAATGGATCTAATAAGAGAAGAGCTTATTGTTTCTGAATTTCCGTGTGATATGCATAATTCTGTTGTAAACTAGTGCACATATGAAACACCAAGAATTGCTTTAGAGGGGTGAATATGAAATTCAAGATTTGCCATTGAAAGTACTCATCAAAAGTGTTTCTCAAAATTGATTTCTCAAAATTGTTATTAGAAAACTGGACCTAGGAAAGAGGTGCAAGAAAAACCAAAACTAGGGGAGAGGTGAGAGGGAGAAAGAAAAAACCGTTATCGAAAAATCCAAATCGCAAAAACAAAAGCGGAATTTAACTTGTGGAATTTAAATAGAGAGGCAAAAATGAAACGAAATTCATCAACTCATTTTATTCATAGGTGTTGCAAAACAACCGCTCAATGAGGAGTAAACACGCACCGTAACATAAATTTAAATTCAAACACAAAAGCCACTCGGGCAAACACACTCCAAACCCACACCTAAACTCTATCATAGAGCATCTCCAAAGATTACAAAAACGACACCCCCACCCTTGCATCCACCTCTCTATTTATAGTTGAAACCCCCCTAAGACATTGTCACAAATGCCCTTAGGGTTAATCCCTAGCCTAAACTCCATCTCAGCCACTCGCTTTTCCTTCTCCTCAAAGGAATAGCTCCGGATGATTGCCACATCATCGATCCATTTTTTTTCTCGCTGAAACGGATGTATCAATCCATGTCCTGACCGTCTTGCCGAATCAGAAGCTTCCACGCGTCCTGCCCGAGCCGCTCCCACACTCGTGATTGAGGGCCCGTTTGGTAAGGCTCCAAACTCCAACTCCAGTGGGAGCTGGAGCCAGCTGAAAAGTGTTTGGCTAGCTTTGTCAGCTCCAGAACTCCTAAAAGAGAGGATAGGAGGGAGGTTGACAATAATACCCTTGTGGTTTTTGTTGTTTTCGTGGTATATAAGTGATAATTGTATATTTTTTCTTTAGAATTTCTTCAAAATTACAAGGTTAAATAATAATTGACAAAATAGTTGACATAATTAGCAAATAATACAAATGTTTAGTACATTAATAATAATAAATCTCTTGGGAATGGTAGGCACATAATCTGGATTCCTATCAAACCTATGAAAATGCCTATCTGGTGCATCATGGTCACGAATGAAATGATGCAATGCCATTGTTGCCGCCACAACCATCTTTTGCTTTGGTAGCGGAAAGCTAGGCATATTTAGGAGAACTCGCCACTTCATCTTCCATACACCAAAGCATCACTCAATAATAGTGCGCAAACTCGAGTGTAAGAAGTTGAATTTTTCTTCTCACCAGTTGGTGTTGAACCTCTCCAAAATTCAGGGACATGATATCTTTGTCCCTTGTATGGTGCCAAGTACCCTGGACGATTGGGATATCCAACATCGACAAGATAATATTTCCCTACGATTAAAAAAATTAGAAATATACAAACATTAGAAATATTCCAATTTAGAATCTCTTCATAGAAAAATAGACAAGACATAATATGTGGCAATTACCTTGGGGAGGATGTGGGAAGATAGCTATATCGGTTTCCAGTGCATTAAATAACACAGTGGTGTCATGCATCGATCCAGGTTGTCCAATAGACGCATAGGTAAATCTCATGTCATGATCATAATTAGCCATAACATTTTGAGTGGTCAATTTAGACCTACCAATATACCTAACCTTATCTTCATCTAGAACTACTGCAAGGATATGAGTACCGTCAACAGCTCCAATACAATCTTTGAAATGTGGCCACATGCGATGATCCCTCCTAATTCTATCATGGGTAGTAGGGAAGTTTGGATCTTTTGGGCGCACGATATCACGCCCCAATTCTACCAAGCAATACTTCTTCAAACTTCCTAGAAATTGTCTCACTAGAATGCTTGAAACGGCTTTGTGCTCTTTGGTTTGATGAGCCATCACCAAGTATGTATAGAAAAATTGCAAGTGCCTCCATTGTATGCATATGTATAGTAGATTCAAGCTTGTACTTACTAACCAAAAGACCATGTAATACAATGAAGGTGTTCCCATTCATACGAAGCATCTTATAGCATTCACCTCATGTGGCTAACGTTTCTTGCACCCATCCCATCCCACTGAGGCGTGATGTCCTTGGCGGAGCCTTTTCCAAGTAGAGTGTGTTATAACTCTCTACAGCTTTTCTAGTCGAAGAAAGATTGGATGCTACAGTTTTGAACAAATGCATGGTAAACTCATCATAATCATATTCCTCATCCGATGAACCATCTTCACTATCACTTGACATCTACACATAAAGTTATGCAACATAAATTACAACTTATGCAACATGATATTCATGAAAACTTGCTGAAATTGCATAACAAAGGTATGAAATTGCATAACATAGGTCTAAAATTGCATAACATAAGTCTGAACATACGCAACAATTACATGAAATAGGTCTGAAAATAATTGTTCACAATTGGAAACACCCCATACAATAAGGTGATACAAACCAACAATAGTTCATAACTGAAATCAAACCATAGATAGTTTTCTGAAATGAAAAAAAAATACAATTAAAACAAAGGGATACATTCCATGGCAACACCACATGCAACTAGTTTCCGTACTTCACTTCGTACTTCTTCTTAAGCCATGAAAAACGTCCTACAGGAGTGCGCAATGAATTGACAAACATCACTCTTTGATCCTTTTATTTATAAAAATCTCAGTTGCAATGAGGTGCTCATTTGTCCCTTCAACTAGCCCACAATCCTTCTCCAAGGCCATAACATCCTTTATGGAACAACCCAGAAGATCCTCGCTCGACCTAGCAAATGATTAAATGGATGATAATGTCTGTGCTGAGAGTTCATTACTCTTGGACATCTCCTGTACCATCTTTTGGGATCCACTCTTGCTCTTTTCCCCTTATCCATCTTTGATCCACCACCATCCCTCTTTATCTTGGCAGTTGATTCATCCTTATCAGTTTCCTCATCAATTTCATTATCATCGGCAATATGAATTGCATGAGTGGTGTTTGTCGGAATGGTGCCTTGTCCTAAAGACCAATGGTCAGCACCAGTATTGCGAATGTCTTCAAACATCTTCTCAAGTAGCTCCTCATTTTGCTAGCTAGCCTTCATGAACTTTGCACACCCGGGTTTGTCCTGCATAACATGGCATTATAAAATTGAGTTAGAACATAAAACCTAGTACAACAATTCTTAATTTTACACATTATTATAAAATACTTACCGATTTCAATTTCCTCCAACGTTCTGCAGTCGCCATCACTGTTTGCCTTGTGTTGTCCCATCCTAGTCCTGTTTGAGTTCTCAATTTCTTCCAACAGCTGTATTCGACCTTCAGTTTATCCCATTTATTCTTAATTTGAAGCCTAGTGTACCTCAAACCTGCTCTTGTGGCAAATTGTTCAATGACTTCATCGTACCTAGGATTTGATAAATGGCAATTTGGTCGATTACCATTTACTACTTGATCAACAAAAAGCTCACATACAATTCTAGTGTTGTGGTCATTCCAATCAGCACAATCCATTGCCATCTTAACACCTTTTGAAGACTCATTTTGAGCCATCTCTGCCATCCACCCAATCACGCCTTTCTTTTTTCAATACTAATGTAAAAAAATATTTATATTTACTGAACAAAGGCTAGCAGTACTCATGTATGTGCATAAAAAAATTCACTTTGTCACAATATGAAATATAAATGCAAAATCACCCAAAGTGTTCCCTTTTTTTCCAACAGAAGTAACATGCATTGGACAGATATATGCAAATCATTGCTTGCATTTCCTTGCAAGCATTCATACCATTCTGAATGCATAAACCAATGGCAGCAATTCATATAATGAACAATCATCTCCATTCTTCATATCCAAAAATAGGATCATCAACCCCTAGATGAATGAACCCTTTATGAATGAAACAATCGGCTTATGTTGCGATGTTAATCCTTATCATATACAAAGAAGAATCACCCTTAACATACATGCAAAATCAGCCTATTTTGTTCTTAGTCCAGAACTAAAATCAAAAATAAATAGAGGAAAATAGAGGAGATGTACCGGATTTGTACCTTAGGGCAAGCCACCGACCGGGAGTCCTACCGCCGCCGCCGCGTGTCCTGAGCTGCCGCCCTACCATCGTCGGCCGTTCCGCCGCCGCCTACGTGTCCCCGAGGCGCCACCGCCGTCCGCGCGCGCCGTGCGTCACCGGCCACGCGTCGCCAGGCAGGAAGCGCGCCGCCAACCCTAGTCGCCGCGCATTGCTAGCAAACAGGGAGAGTATGGGATGAGGGCCTGAGGGGTGAGGTGGGTTAGGTAGGGTAGTTCACTGGCATTTTGTTGTAAATATGTTAAAAATAAAGGATAGTGGATCTTTTGGGGTGGAGTAGAGTTGTGGAGTAGTAAAACCCAACTCCACCCACTTCAATTTTTAGGAGTAACTCTACTAACTCCACTCTGAAAATCTAAGGATCTATACTGTTTGGCACAGCTCTGGCTCTAGGTAAGTTGGAGTTGGGAGTTAGAGCTGTGCTAAACGGCTTCTGAGGGCAAGTACTATAATGCCCCATATGTTGCCTCTAAAAGTGCCACATTGGATTGAGTGATAAGGTGGAGGAGAGAAATAAGGAGAGAGATGATGAGCCACCCCTAAATCAAGAGGTAACCTCTATACAAATTTCAAGAAAAGTGTGAAAGCATTAGAGGTATTGGTATGTGTACTAAAGGTGATACATTATATGGGTTGCCTCTAAGTTTATGAGTGAATAAAATAAATAGGCAAAATTTGCCCTAGGACATCCGAAAATTGTGTAATTGGCTGGGAAACACTGTAAAATCACGTCGCTGCTGATGGACACCATAAAATTTGTGTAATTTGCTATAGGACACCCGAGGTAATATTTTATCATTTCTTATCAAAAAGAGGAGAGAGAAATTTCAAAAAGACAAAATTGCCCTTACCCTATCTAATCCCCATTGTTGGCAGCCGCTTCCCAACGTCGCTCGCCAACCGTCACCGTCAAAGCCGCTGCCGCCGGCTCGCTGATCGTCATTGAAACTATCACCGCCGCACGCTTCCCAGCACTGCTCGCCGCTGCCTCCGTCACCGCAGCTGTCGGGCTCGTCGACCATCATCGAAGCCGCCACCGCCGCCCGCTGCTGCATCCGCTGTCACCTCCGCCGCCACCTCCACAACCAGCGACGATGCCGTCTCCACCACCGGTGCCGCCGCCTCCACAACCAACCCAATGGCATGCTCGATCCGCCCTTAGACCCACTCATCCCTGCTATGACATTGTTGTTGGGCGTCGCCGTCGGGCTGAGTGCTGGGTGTGTTCAGGTGCTGAAGATCCCGCATGAGAAGAGCGCCCGCAGCGACGGCTTGAGCCTTGCCGCGCCGGCGCCGGCGCCATCCGGTCCAGCCTCCTGAAGTCGGCCTGGAGCAGCCATGCTCCTGGTGTGGTCGCGCCGCCGAGCCCGGCCGCCCTTGCCTGCGCGCCGATGCCGCCCAACTGCGCCGGCACAACCTGCCCTCTAGCTCAGGCACCACCTCCCGCATGACCGCGCAGCGCCGCCCCAGCCGAGGCGCTACACCGGCCCACGCCATCACCAGCGCTCTCCCTCTCCCTCAGGCTCACTTGAAGAAATAGCTGAGAGAGAAAGAGAGAAAGAATGAGAGAGATAAGAATAAGGAAGAATAAAGAAAAATAATTCGAAGGGTAGAACCGTACTTACACAGCCGTTTCTCTCTCATATTCCTCCAAAAATAATAAAATAATGCAGCGGATGTCCAGGAGCTAATAACCAGGTTTTTATAATGTCCTACAGCAAATACGCGTTTTTACGGTGTCCCATAGCTAATTGCACATTTTTTGAATTTTCTGTAGAAAATTTTGCCAAATAAATAAATTTAGAGGTGATAGTCACGTCCACCGTAGCACTTGCCTGACACTGTCTCCGCGCCGTGGGTCCCGCATCATACGGCGCGAACCCGGCGTCGCCACGTCGCCAGGGGCGCCCGTGCTCCGGCCGGCCCGCTTGACAGCGAGTGAAGCCGCCGCTCCACGCGCGCGCCTCTCCTCCGTATCGAAGCCGCGTCGCCACGCGTCTGTCTCCCAGTCGATGCGCACCACGTCGCCTGTGGGTCCCGCACCGTACGGATCCTGCGTGTCTCCGTTGCTTTCCCACGCACGCGGAGACGGAGCCGGGCCGCCGTCACTTGGACCATGACGGCCTGCTCCATCTTGGACTGGGCCAATCCGGTACAGCCATGTGGCATCCTGGCCTAGCCCATGATCATAGATGGATGGATTGGCTTGGCCTCTGCCAACCGATCACAGCCAAGGTTATCAAGGATACTAGGTAGCATCGTTTTGCTCAAAGTAATATCGTATCGTAGGATTGTATCAGAGTATCGGGATACTACGAGATTTTCTTTTTTAAGTTTAATTAATATTTATATTTATTATAAATAGCCATTCTATATAAAAAAATGTAGTAATGATATATGTCATGCAAACAGAGATATTTATCAAGAGAAACCACGTTGGTTTTGATATATTTAACTGATTTTCATATAAATTTGAGCATATTTAGTAACATTATTTTCAAACCATGTTATTTTAAATAATATTTTGTAGTATCATAAGGATCGTAGAATCGGGATACCACCTAAGATTTCGTAGGATCGTGTAGTAATGAATAGTAGGATCGAGATACTATGAAAATTAGGATACTAGATGGGATCGGTACCGTTTCGACTTAGTAGGATCGTAGTATCGTAAGATACTAGGATATGAATCGGGATACTCACAGCACACATGCATGTCTCCTCGTGCATGCATGCACTACTCAAGCTAATGTACACACATGTACTTAGAGCATACATGTCTTGGGCAGGGCCGGCCCTGACTTTCTGTGGCCCGGTACAGAAAAAAAAAAATAAAGACCCCCATTCATCATAAAAATACAAGATAATATTTAAAATCTCATTATTATTAACGAATTTCACACTAATAAGTTTAAAATACAATCAAACAGTCACGATATGCTCGATCACCGATTGGTCTTCTGTCTTTCCTCTAAGCCTCTCAAACCTGATATCATAATATACATATTTTAAAGGCCTCTAATTTTTAGAGACCAATTATGATCACACCGCCCGCATTGCCTCATGGTCGGCCCTAGTCTTGGCTGCACCAATGAGCCATGCATGTGTTCGTTGACCTTGACACACATACATGCAGCACATTATACGCTTAGTTGCCAATTTTCTTTGCGAATACATGGCGTACACATCGACCATACGACATGTATTATACGCTGCACACGAAAATACGTCTTAGTTCCAATTTCTTTGCGAATTTCAACGCTTGCACTTGATTTTGCGAAGCCCGTTGCGATAACCTCCCGACACGGTGTTCATCCACCGTGCGTCACCTTGATCTCAACCTTGTCACACGACTTCCTTATCGTTCTGGATCTCAACTCCTCACTGAGTTTAGTTCTGATCTGCCGTCGACCCATGTTGACAATCAGGAATCATGACGTCAGTCCCACATTGTCACAGCTTCTTGACCGTGCAAGACCTCTGCTCCTTCCTGAGCATAGTCCCGATCCTCGCCATTGATCAAAGTTGACTTCGATTACCTACACACATGAAACCAAACATCCGATTCTGAGTATAGATATCGCAACCTGACCCGCATTAGTCGCATGTACTCACGTTGACAATCGCCAGCATTCCAAACCAAATTTCTCGCTCAAAACCAACTCATGGTTACACATTTCATTGCCAATTTTCCATCACAAATAAACCAAAAACACACTTGGTTTCACAACATAGTAACATAATTTGAACCCATAGGGCCCAAATGGATGAACAACCACAGGAACTCACTTATTATTATTTTTTTCGAGGGAACAGTCAGGAGCTTCATTAATAGGAGGATATAAAAACACAAGGCCACAGGAACTCACTTAGGCAATACAGCAAACACCTCCCGTGCACGAAAACTGAAGCAGATTTCTTTCTCCAGAAATCCGGCATGTGGGCGGAGGTGGAGCTCGAGCGATGAGGGAGCGGGCGACGGGTACGCAAGGGCGGAGATGAAGCTCGAGGCCCCCACCACCAGGGAAGGAAGAGAGCTCGGCGGCGTCGCATGCGGGAGCCCGGCGCTCGATGGAGATGAGGAACGCATCCCCCTGGCATCAGCGCTTCCCTAGATGCGTGGTGCTTGGGCAGTGAGGAGCAGAGTGCTTCTTCTTGATGGAGAGTTGGCCGGCGGCGAGAGCATGAGCTCGGGTTTCCGGTTGGGCAGAGAGAAGCGTTCCAAGAAACAGAGGAGAGGACGATCGCCGTGGAATCTTTGCTCGCCGCAAATTAATCCACCTCCGCCGCCAATCCCCACACCGCCGCATCGAAGACGACCGCAATCACACGCAGCACAAATCACAACACACGAGAAGAAACAGAGCACGCATATATAAAAGTTTATTGTTTTATTTCAAAATCAGTGAATAAATACATCATTAGTGTTATGAATCATCGATCTATTTCTACAATGAATAGTAATTAGCTACACTAATCGTACAAGTACAACTACAATAATCACAAATTGGGAGAAGTCTTGAACTTTGATCAGAGACTACGGCTCGGCTCGCATGCCGGCTGCTTCTTGTTTCTTGGTGCGCTTCACTTGTTCTTGCGGGGGCGCTCGTGCACCACCCCGGGCCGATCGTCATCCACCTTCTCCCAGATGGCGGCCGGCATCCCTCCTCTCTCCAACCACATGCCGGCGCAGTTTCCCTCTCGGTATATTTCGACAATACTAAAAGGGTGGCTATTAAGCTGGAAAAGTGGATGGTTTTATTGATAAAAAATTTTATACAGGTTCATGCCATCTTAATCAAGAAGTAATACCCTACTCATGTCCGGGGATTAATCCGCCGAGTGTATTATTGATCGTATGATCTGGGTGAAAATCGTGCCCCTAGAGGCACCCGACCCCTCCTTGTATAGGGAAGGAGTCCGTATTACAAAATACAGTCCATATCCCAACGGAATATGTAATTACAGATAAAATACAATCGTAACCGACTAGGATCTCAGATATTTCCTTGACATACAAGTTTGGAATTTACCCGAGTCCTCTTAAAGATATTCTATCTATACATGGCACCCCATACACAGTCGGACTATACATGTCGTGTAGGTATGGGGTATCCATAATCTCCACAGTAGCCCCCGAGACCTTTACAGTCGACAAAATAGCCTTTTCTCGTAGCACAAAATGATAATCCGAGTGCTTCAATTTCTTCTGCATTAATCTCCCGAGTACCAAAATCAAAGATTGTGAAGGGCTAAAAATAAATAATCGGGTGCATCGAATAGATGCACCTAATTAGGTGTAACCCCCGACTATGTGAGTAGCTAAAGGCTAAACATATAGTCGAAGTGCAAATAATATCCAACCGAGTGGTTTTACAACCGAATTACCCAAAGTACCACACAGCTAAGCATATGCGACGTTTAATAAAACATCCAGCCGACTGCTTTAGCTTTCATATACCAAAAATGAAGATATAAAGAGGCCCGAGTAAAAAATACTCTAAAGGTCCAAAAACCAACACATATGGCAAGAATATGAGTAAAAACTCTCAAAAGATATATCAAATATGGTATAAATATGATATCATGATAATTGATGAGTCTAAATAGCCAAGGCTATGACTCACGCCATAATCAAAATAAGCATATATCATGCCGAGAGAATGACTGTTCAAAAACCAATCATCTCAACAAAACCCAAACAGCCTTCGTAGCCTAAAAAGGCTTACAAAAGTAGTATAACACCTTTCTATCGGGTACCTTTTTATTTGCATCGCAGTAATTCCAAGGAATTATCTAATTGCGTCAAAAAGGATTTTAACAGCATTGGGCCATACAGTTGTGAGCAAAAATTGCCGAAGCAAAAATGCCCAAGTCCCTAAGGATCACAACTAGCCACGTTGGTAATAAAATTGGCCTGAAGTACTGTACAGGCCCAGGCCCATTAGCACTCCCGATACCCTAATAACAGCAGAAAACCAACCGCCGCTTCGTCTTCCCCGCCGAGACTTTCGCCATTTTTCCCCATTCTCCACTACAGTACAAAACCACTCCAACGGAACTAGGGTTCTCCAATTCTCTCAAATCCATCTTCCAAAACTCCATAGAAATCATTCGCGCATCCACCGCATCAATCCCCCATCCATTCCCAGCCATTCACCGAACCAAATCATATTATCCAGATCGCATCCATGGCGGAAGAGAGAGAGAGAGCTTTGAGAGTCAGTGGGCGCCCTCCGATGTAACAGAGGAGAACCTGAAGGAGATGGTGGCACACGGTGTTCTTCCGGCAAAGGAGATCATTGGGTGGCGTCCAGCATGCGGCGAAGCATTCCCAACCCCTGACACACACAAGGTCGTGGTATTTTCTCATTTCTTCTATGGCGGGTTCTCTCTTCCAACCTCAAGATTCTTCCGGGGAATTTTGGATTTCTATGGGATTAGCTTGCATCACCTAAACCCGAACTCCATAGTCCATATTGCCAACTTCATACATGCCTGCGAAGCTTTTTTGGGCATCAGGCCTCATTTCGCCCTATTCCGCCATATCTTCTTCCTCAAACCCCAACCGAACAAGAGCAAGCCATGCATAGTTGGGGAAGCTGGATTTCAACTGAGAGGAACACTGAGCCAAAAATATTTCTCCATGCCCTTCAAAACCTCAAACAAAGGCTGGCATGCAAATTTGTTCTATGTACAAAACCCCGAGCCTGCACTCCCCGAATACTCTTGTCTTCCTCCGGTTTATTAGGACACTTGGAACTCACTTCCAATGGGAGAGGAAGCCGCTCAGGCACTTGCCCTGATGGACCGTATGCTGAAGCTAAAGAAGCAAGGTCTGCAGGGAGAACAGATCACCCGACATTTTATCAAGAGCCGGCTAGCTCCAATTAAAGAGAGATCCCGTACAGCCTTTGAATTTAACGGCAAGCATGACCCGAACCGTGAAGATCCAGACTCTCTTGACTTTAAAGTCATGAAGGAGAGAATGTACAAAGTCTTCTCAAACGCTACCGCAGTCAGTTATTCGCACTTGCTACTAGTGGTGCCATACAACGCCTTCAATCCTCCTCCACCGGTATGTATTCAAACATTTCAGCCTTTCTCAGAAACACACTTTTGCCTTCTGTTAAGCTAATTGAAAGTTCGAAATATCATGCTCAGGAATTCGCCTTGATGAAGTCGGATCTTCCGATCGCTCAACGCCGATCACCCTGCCGGCAGACTGGTCAGGCGAGTGGGGGACCAAAAATTCGGTCTGATACTCAACCAAACACCTCGAGGTCAACTAGCCAGCCAGACTCTCGCAAGAGGAAATTGGTTCTGAGTGATGATGAGGGCGATGATGCCGAAAAAACTGGCGACAAAGAAGCGACCGGAAAACAACCAAGGCAAACTAATCCGAAGAAGAAAACATCCAGTCGTCCCATGTCAGAAATCAGAAAATCTTCCAGGTACAAATCATTTGGCCATCTTCCTTGTATTGCTGCTTACCCACTATTGAAATAGTATTGATAGCATAACTCAAATTTGTAGGAAGCCATCTGACATATATCCTTCTGGAAAAGACTCCGAGCCGACTGACATGGAGACAGGCCCGTCAAAAGAAACTGGGCCGACTGTAGAAGATCACCCGAGTGACAATCAACCGGCCACTGACAATGTAGAACCTAGCAACAAGCCCCCGACTGGGAACCAGTCGGCTGAAGCTGGAACTGGCGCTAATCAGGAGCCCCCGACTGGAAACCAGTCGGGTACAGAGCCAGATAAAGATATCCCAGAAGTAGAAGCTCAAGCTAACAGCCCTCCCAAGACAGACACCGGTGCTGATCCTGGAATTAGTTCTCCTCTTAGGGTACAAAGACCTGCTCGTCCCCGACCGGAAATCATAACAGGTAAGCAAACCCTTCAAATCTGCTTTGATCCAACAGGCTTTCTTCAATTGTTTCACCATTATTCATGAATGCCTAACGCCCGATGATCGGCGACGAAGAAGAGATCCTCCGGATACAGTCAGCTGAAGATTCTCGCCCACCCATTTTAGTCAAGTGGTGGGATGACGACATGCAACCACAGGGAATTGTGATAAATAAGCAAAAGGAAGACGAGGAAATATGCCTATTGAAAAAGGCACTCGGCCAAGCTACTCGTCTTGTAAATGTAAGTCTTCCTGTACACAGCTTCAACCATCCTGTCAGCCACTTTGCTCAAATACGGATAAATTTGCTTTGCAGAGAATCCATCTTAGGAACGAGGCGAAGACTACGACTCTTGAGAGACTAGTTCCCCATCTTGGAACCCTTGAGGCCACCCGAAACCAGCTGCATGAAACTAAAGAGCTCGCCAGGAAGACTGAACATGATTTGAGAGACCGAATCACCGAGCTTCAAGATTCCAACTTTGAGCTGAATGGTTAGTCAAAAGGTAATTCTAATCCTTGTCTCACTTATTTATGCTGCTATCCTTGTGATATCAACCAACAAGAAGCGATACAGTGCAAGCCGCCAAGATATCTGAACTGGAAAAACGGATCCAAGCTCTGGAGAAAGAAAAGGTCGAATTGGCAAAACAAAGTGACTCGGCTCTGAAAGACATCGAAGGTACTGGTAACTAATACTTCAAAACACCACTCTCATCTTCATGTCTAGTCATTGATATAGATTTATTTGTGTAGACCGCAAGATCAAATCCCAAGCTCAATTCGACGTCTTAGTTAACAAAATCAAGAAGCTTGAAGGAGCCAGAGATGAAGTCGCCAATGCCACTACACCACTTGTCCAAGCCATGTTCTTCAATAACAATGGTCCGAGTGCATTTGATGCTTCCGAAATCTTCGACAAGCTGAGAATTGCTCCGGATACATATTTTAAGAATATCAAGGAAGCTGGAAGTATGGGAGCGAGCTTGGCATTGGCAATGACCAAGTCCTTGTACCCGAAGATTGACATTGACGCCGTTGATGGCTTTGCAGACGGGACAAGCGAAGAAGCCGCTCTCGACCTCATCAATGATACGCAGAAAGCTGCTGATAAGATAGCCGTTGATGTAGTTGAGAGATTCCAGGACAACGACCTCCGGCCGACTGGATCTAATGACTCTGATGATGAAAAAACTGATACCGATTGATGTTGTATTATAACAATGATGATGATGATGATGATGATGATGATGATGATGATGATGGGGGCACAATTTGTACAATACTGATGAATTTATGTTGTGCTTGATCTTTAAACATAGCTCCTGATTTCTTAAAAGCTTTTGTCAAACCTTATTGAGCCTAAAACCCGCAAAAGTTGTTAAAAAACTTTCAGTGCTCATTGACCAAGCCAAAAAATCAAACAGGGCAATGATAAATCAGGTAAGCAAATTGAATTGATAAAAATCACACTCCATTATTATTATAGTAGTCCCCGACTGATAACTCAAGGAAAAACTTGACGTTAGCAGTCAAAGAGGGAAATACAAAAGTAATGCCTAAGCATAAAAACGACGAAGATGTTCAATATTCCAAGAGTTGTCGATATGAGTACCGTCTTCTCGCTTGAGTCGGTAAGAACCTGGCCGAGTGACTTTGGAAATTATGAACGGTCCTTCCCACAAGGGAGATAACTTATGCCGATCCCGTGTAGTCTGAATTTTTCTCAGAACCAGGTCACCGACTAAAAAAGCTTGTGATCAAACATTGCGATTGTGATAACGGCACATCCCTTGCAAATACTGAGCCGACTGTATTAAGGCTGCTTCACGGGCTTCTTCTAGTCGGTTAAGGTCATCTACTCGGTCTTCTCCGTAGCGCTCCTCGCTGAAGTTATGAAATCGTAAAGATTCAAATTCCACCTCACTTGGCAACATTGCTTCCGCTCCATAGACCAGGAAAAACGGCGACTGGCCCGTAGCCCGACTGGGAGTGGTGCGCAGGGACCAAAGTACAGATGGTAGCTGTTCTACCCACTTGCCGGCATAGGGTTGCAGTTGGTCGAAATCTCGCGCTTTTATTCCTTGAAGTACCATACCATTGGCACGTTCGACTTGTCAATTGCTCATGGGGTGCGCTACGGAGGCATAGCAAATTTTGATGCCGAAGTCCTCACAAAAATCTTTAAATACTCCGCTGGTGAATTGAGTGCCGTTATCAGTAATGATCCTGTTGGGTACCCCAAACCGATGCACAATATTGATGAAGAAATCTCTAGCCTTGTCTGCCATGATTGTGATGACCGGTTTGGCTTCAATCCACTTGGAAAATTTATCAACAGCTACAAAGAGATGTGTATAACCACCGATAGCCTTTTTAAACAGGCCAACCATGTCGAGCCCCCAAACCGCGAACGGCCAAGATAACGGGATGGTTTGCTGCTCCTGAGCCGGTAGATGAGTCTGTCGGGCAAAAAATTGACAACCCTCACATGTTCGCACAATTTTGTCAACGTCGGACACAGCTGTGGGCCAGAAAAAACCCTGCCGATAAGCCTTGCTAACGATGGTTCGTGCAGCAGCGTGATTACCACAGATGCCTGAATGTATATCCTTTAGCAATTGTCTTCCCTCCTCCAAAGAAACACAGCGTTGCAGGATTCCCGATGGGTTTCTCTTGTACAGCTCAGTCTCATGAATGACATAAAGTCTGTTGCGCCTGGAAATCCGCTCGGTTTCATCTCTATCTTGAGGAAGTTCTTTTTTTGTCAAAAATCTTATGAGGGGCTCTCTCCAGTCGGCTTCAATCATGCTTACGTCTTGAGTGTCCGTGGCCTCGATTGTTTCCTTCCGTGGTACAGTTGGCTCGTAGAGATGTTCAACAAACACATCAAAAGGGGCTGCTTCTCGTTTTGAACCAAAATTAGCCAATCTATCGGCTGCCTCATTGTTGTGTCGAAGAACATGGGTGAGCTCAAGTCCATCGAATTTGTCTTCCAACTTGCATACCTCCTGTCGGTAAGTGGTCATGTTATCATCAAGGCAAGACCACTTTTTCATAACTTGATTAACAACCAACTGAGAATCTCCACGAACTATTAAATGCCGAATCCCCAAAGAGATTGCAATCCTTAGTCCGTGAAGAAGCGCCTCGTATTCTGCCACGTTGTGGGATACAGAAAAGTGTATCCACAATATGTAGCTCAGCCTCTCTCCAGTCGGGGAGATTAGAACAACTCCTGCTCTAGTGCCTGAAAGCCTTTTTGACCCGTCAAAATGCATAGTCCAATACTCCATCTTCTCTGCAGGCGTGTCTTCTTGGCACTCGATCCACTCGGCGACGAAGTCGGCTAAAGCTTGGGACTTGATCGAAGTTCGCGGCTTGAAGGATATATCCAAAGACATCAACTCTAAGGCCCACTTTGCGATCGCCCGTTCGCTTCGCGGTTATGAAGTATATCCCCGAGTGGAAACGATGTGACCACCGTGACCGAGTGACCTTGGAAGTAGTGAGATAGTTTCCTGACCGTAATTAAAACACCATATAATAGCTTTTGAACCTGAGGGTATCTTGTCTTGGAGTCAGCCAAAACCTCGCTAACGAAATAAATTGGTCATTGGACTTTTTGAACATGGCCTTCTTCTTCTCGCTCAACAGCCAGGACTGTGCTTACAACCTGGGAAGTTGCCGACACGTATAACAGCAGTGGCTCTTGTGGATGTGGTGAAGCTAAGACTGGTGGAGTAGTGAGAAGTTTTTTGAAGTATTCAAAGGCTTTTTGTGCTTCGGGTCCCCACTGGAAATTGTCAGTTTTCTTTAACAACTTGAAAAAAGGCATCCCCCGCTCGCCGAGTCGTGAAACGAACCGGCTGAGCACCGCCATGCAGTCGGTTAACTTTTGAACATCTTTCTGGGAGCTCGGCGGTTTCATGTTGAGGATGGCACTAATTTTCTCCGGGTTGGCTTGTATGCCTTTATGGGACACCATAAATCCAAGCAGCTTCCCTGACGGTACTCCGAAGATGCATTTTTCAGGGTTTAGTTTCATCCTGAAAGCACGGATGCTTGCAAAGGTCTCTTCTAGATCCGTAATCAAATCATACTTCTGCTTGGTCTTGACGACCACATCATCCTCATAAGCTTCGACATTACGGCCAATCTGAGTTGAAAAACATCTCTGGATCATGCGTTGATAAGTTTCTCATGCGTTCTTTAATCCAAAAGGCATGGTGATGTAGCAGTAGGCCCTGAAGGGCGTGATGAATGAAGTCTTTAAGCAGTCGGATTCCTTTAGTCGGATCTGATGATATCTTGAGTAGCAATCCAAAAAACTGAGTAGCTCGCAGCCGGCCGTTGAATCAACTACCTGGTCAATGCGAGGTAACCCAAAGGGATCTTTGGGGCAAGACTTGTTGAGGTCGGTGTAATCAACACACATGCGTCACTGCCCCGTCTTCTTCCGAACCAGGACTGGGTTGGCCAGTTAGTCGGGATGAAGGACTTCCTTAATGAAGCCAGCTGCTAACAGCTTGGTCAATTCCTCCTTGATCGCATCCTTCCTATCCTGTGCGAAACGGCGGAGTCGTTGCTTGATTGGTTTAGCGTCTTCCTTAACATGTAAAGAGTGCTCAATCACCTCTCTAGGAATACCAGGCATATCAGATGGTTTCCACGCAAAGATATCTTTATTATTTTAAAGAAAGGTGATGAGCACGCTTTCCTATTTACAATCTAACTCAGCGCCTATTACAGCAGTCTTAGTAGGATCAGAGGGATCTAGAGGAATTTTCTTGGTCTTGGCGTCGCTTTCTCCGCTCTTTGGCATCTTGGTTGCAGGCACTTCTCCTTCGCTTGCAGTGGACGCAGCCAGTCGGATTTCTTCTCGGGCGAGCGTGCTCTCGCGGATCTGGGCCATCTCGCAGCTTTCCTTGTCGCATGTGACGGCTTGCTTGATGTCACTCCGCAGGGATATTACTCCTCGAGGCCAGGCATCTTCATCATCATGTAGGTATAGTGCGGAACGGCCATGAACTTGGCCAACGCCAGGTGTCCGAGTATGGCATGATACGCTGTCTCGAAATCAGCAACTTCGAAGCAAACGTTTTCTGTGCTGAAGTTCTTCCGAGTGCCAAAAGTGACCGGAAGAGTGATCTGGCTGAGTAGTGTAGCAGATAGCCCCGGGATGACTCCGTGAAAGGGTGAATTACTCGGCTTTAATTCCGTGCGAGGGATCTACATGTCGTCCAGAGTCTTGGCGAAAAGGATGTTGAGTGCACTGCCACCATCAATGAGGGATCTTCAAAGCCGAGTACTAGGGGATACCGCCCCGGGTGGACCATTCGGTCAGGATGATCCGAGCGGTCAAACTTAATTGTTGTCTCTGACCACCGAAGATATTGGGGCGTGTCGGGCTGAACAGCATTGATCTCCCGTTCGGTTAGCTTTTACTTTCTCTTGGATTCATAAGCCAGGGGTCCGCCAAAGATGTGGTTGAGTTCCTTGCAATGGTCTTGAAAACCAGTCGGGGTATCATCTTCATCATCCTTTTTCTTTGACGTGCTTTGATCTCCGTCAGAGGTTTTGCGTGCGTTCTTGGCGTATTGTTCTACAAACTGTTTGTAGACGAAGCAATCTTTGGCCGCGTGATTGGAATTGGGATGATGCGGACATTGGGAGTTCATGATCTTGTCAAAAGTGTTGATGCGCGAACGTTGTCGGGAGGATGGTGTAGTAGTTGCCACAAGTTCCTTGGGCTTACGCTTGCGATCCTTGTGATTGGTACTTCCACTCCCCCCTGTAGTCGGCGTATCTTTCTTCGGCTTCCAAGTGGTGCCTGACTGCTTGGATGTGGTAATGGCATCTTCGGCTTTGGCATATTCGTTGGCTTTTTCGAACATCTGCTTAACCGTCTTGGGAGGCTTGCGCCCGAACTTGCCGACTAGGTCTTCGTGGTGAATGCCCTTGGTGAAGGCGGCGATGATGACGTCGTCGGTGATGTGAGAGATCTTGTTGCGTTGCTCGGAAAAGCGTTGGATGTAATCTCGAAGCGATTCTCCAGACTTCTGAATGACGTTGTAGAGATCAAACTGAGTACCAGGGCGTTCAAAGGTACCCAGGAAGTTGGCGATGAAGTGGTCGCGAAGTTCCGCCCATGATCCGATTGTGCCACGGGGTAACCCGTGAAGCCAGGACCGGGCAGAATCCGCTAGGGCCACAGGCAAATAATTCGCCATGGCTTTGCTGTCTCCTCCCGCTGCGCGGATTGCAAGACCGTAGGCGGTGAGCCAAGACTCCGGGTTAGTGGTGCCGTCATACTTCTCGATTCCAGTAGGCTTGAAGCCGGCTGGCCAATCCACTCGATGCAGGTTGCTTGTAAAGGCAGTGACTCCATCCACGTCGTCGTCGTAGCGATCTGGTGAATGGTGGGGAGCGTAGCCTCTTGCCGCGTGGCGCTGGTTGATAGTATCGTGAAGATCGACGGGGCGCCTGCAAGGTGGGGAGCGTGGTCGTTCAACTCGACGCTCCCTGTGTAGCTCGGGGGGTGAGTGGACAAATCGCTTGTCGTGACCCCTGCTCCTACGACTGGATCCCGCACCTACGACGCTAAGGCTTGGTTGGTGGTAGTCTTGGGATCGAAGATGAGGAACTCGGCTGCCAGTCGGCGTGCGGACGCTTGCAGAGTTAACCAGGACCGAGGCGGCGATCATGGTCTTGGTCTGGTTCAAGATGTTGACGACGTGATTGGCTTGATTGAGCGTGTCTTCCTTGAGGAGGGTGTCGAGGAGGGTGATCGCTGCAACCGCGTTCTGTTGTGGGGCGCAAAAAACCGCAGTTCCCTCGACGTCTTGCTTCCCAATAAGTTCTCGTGCTCGTCGCCCGGCATCCAAGGCCCGTCGTCGCCGGTCCTCAGCCTCCTTTGCAGCCCGTTCACGTTCCTATTGCTCACGCTACAGCCGTTCTCGTTCTTGTGCTTGGCGTTTCTCTTCCAGTCGGCGTCGTTCGGCTTCCTGTTGTACACGTAGTTCTTCTGCTTCTCGGGCTTTACGCTGTTCTTCTGTCTCGTTGTCAGCCATGAAAATGCCAAAGTAGAGAGGCCTGTAGTTGTCTTCAAAGCCTTCGTTGAAGTCGTCGAGGTTGCGGTAGTCGTAGCGGTAGCCGAAGTCATCGTACTCCACGATCTCGGTTGGTTGCGAGTCGATGCCGGGGGAGCTGAGGTAGCCGTCTAGTTGTTCCGTCGAAATTGTGCTGAGAGGCTGGAGTATGACGCCGACTTCCCTGGAGCTAGGCCGGGCCGGGGCTGAAGCCGGATCCCGCCTAGGCCTACGGGGAGAAGACGCCCTTGTGGTGAAGACAGCAGCCAAATCATCGGGGAGTTTCATCAGGATCGGCGGAAAGGCCCCATCATCTTGATCGGGTCGTGTTGAAGTAGATTGAACCTTGTCCGAGTGGTTTGAAGCCAACTCAGTGGATATGATCTTGGGGTAGACCTCGGCCGAGTTCGGGATACCGAACGGGGCGGAGATCTGGTCTCTTCCCGACTGGTTTGAATCCGAGTCGAGAAGAGAAATCTTGCCGAAGTAGTTGGTGATGAAGTCGAGGCTGCCGAATCGGAACGCCTGCCCGGGAGGGAAGACGAAGTCGTCGATGCCGGAAACGAAACCCATCGCACTGGTCGGCGAAGAACTTGACGCAGCCCCTACCTGGCGTGCAAATTGTCGAAACAAGATTTCGGCAATACTAAAAGGGGGTGGCTATCAAGCTGGAAAAGTGGATGGGTTTAGAGACAAGGAATTTTATACAGGTTCAGGCCTTCTTAATCAAGAAGGTGCAAATTGTCGAAACAAGATTTCGGCAATACTAAAAGGGGTGGCTATCAAGCTGGAAAAGTGGATGGGTTTAGAGACAAGGAATTTTATACAGGTTCAGGCCTTCTTAATCAAGAAGTAATACCCTACTCCTATTCGGGGATTGATCCGCCGAATGTATTATTGATCGTATGATCTGGGTGAAAATCGTGCCCCTAGAGGCACCCGGACCCCTCCTTATATAGGGGAAGGAGTCCGTATTACAAAATGCAGTCCATATCCTAACGGAATATGTAATTACAGATAATATACAACTGTAACCGACTAGGATCTCAGATATTTCCTTGACATACAAGTTTGGAATTTAACCCGAGTCATCTTAAAGATATTCTATCTATACATGGCACCCCATACCCAGTCGGACTATACATACCGTGTAGGTATGGGGTATCCATAATCTCCACATGTGTCTCACCTCGAACTCGGTGAAACGGCGGAGGAAGGAGAGGATCTCCTCGTGCATGGCAGCCACAAATATACATCGGATAACTTTGTTGTCGAATTTACTCCCTCCATATAATGTATGACGCCGTTGATTTTTAAACCAACGTTTGACCACTCGTCTTATTCAAAAATTCTATGCAAATATAAAAATACTTATGTCATGCTTAAAGAACATTTGATGATAAATCAAGTCACAATAAAATAAATTATAATTACATAAATTTTTTGAATAAAACAAAAGGTCAAACGTTTGTCAAAAAGTCAACGGCGTTATATATTAAAATACGGAGGAAGTACTTGGTAGATGATGGGGCACAAACACATAGCATACACAACCAAAAAACGAAAGTGACTTCATAGTCTACTTGGTAAGGGGGTCGACGATTCCATAGCTTCTCGAATGGTGAGATTCAGCTTTAAGGGAGGAAGGAAATTAAAAGGATCCTCATCTGCGTAGAACCAGGTCATCGCTGTCGACGACGATCCGCTCGACGAAGCACGCCAGCGCGAGTCTCAGGCCCCGAATCATCGCACGGCCCTCCACCACACCAACCGTCCAGTGCTCCGTGGTCTCGGTGAAGGCGAGGCACCGCCGCAGTCGAAGCCACGGATGATGCCACCGATGCTCACTCGCCGAGACCCGTCGTGGAACACGGAGCCGTCAAAGTTCAGCTTGCACCACCCCGGCGTCGGCAGAGCCTACCTCACGATCAGCCAGGCCAGCCAGAACGACGGTGGTGAGGACGGGAGAGCGGCATGGAGCAGCGGGGAGCTGCGGTGAGAGAAAGATCGAAGATGACAGCGGCGGAAGCAGAAGCAAGAGTGACGGAGGTGGGGAGTAGAGGAAAAAGCCATGGTGGTGATTGAATTGGGCGGGAGAGAAAGGGAGGGAATGGAGTGCGGGTGACGTGGCTATTTATGGTCAGCTGGGCTGGGCTGGGCAGAGGCGATGCGGAGTCCGACTCCGATTTGAAGAAGGCCGCGCGCTACGATATCGTGTGGCTTAATCCGGTCCCAGTATAATTCGGCAAGGCGGCCCACTGTGGCTTAAGCCGCGATAACGATTCAGGCCTAACACTTTTATGGGCTTTTGGTCCAAGCTACGGAAGCTTCTCAGTACATTAGTTGCGCCTACTGGGCCGAAGAGAATAGAATTTTTAGCTGGGCCTACACGTTTTGCTGGTCTTCACGATTTAAGTTTCTCCACGACTTAGTTCCATTATGGATATTCTTTTAAAAAAATATAGAAACATATTTTTGTTCCAAAATTTAAAGAAGTGTACTCCTGTCTACTATTTTTTTGAAAAAGGCACTCCTATCTACTATGGAAGAGCCATTTTGCTTATAAGAGTAAGCAAAATAGTTTTTCACGCCAAATACACTTCTATAGATTTGCACTGCAAAATGCTTTGATAATATTCTAATTTTATCCGTTATGAACATATACATGAACGAGAATTAGGCCCGTTTAAATCCCACCCTAAAATTTTTCGCCCTGTCAGATCAAACGTTCAAACATCTGTATGAAGTACTAAATATAGGCTAAAAATAACTAATTGCACATATTACGATTAATTTGCGAGACAAATTTTTTAAGCATAATTGCTCCATGATTTGGCAATGTGATGCTACAGTAAACATTTGCTAATGATGGATTAATTAGCCTTAATAAATTTATCTCACGGTTTACTGATGATTTTGTAATTAGCTTTTTATTAGTGCCCGAACACCCCATGTGAGTGCAACACTATATAATACCTGATGTGACACGCCAAAACTTTACACCTCTGGATCTAAACACCCTTAGGCCTTCTTCGGTTACATCTGGATTCAATCCCGGCCGAGAATGAGAAGTATAGTAACAAATTTGTGATAGATGCAATGAGAGACCGGGATTTATTCCGAGCCGGGAACCAATTTACTCATGATAGGGACAACAAAACATCTGGGTTAGTTCCACACCTCTTGACTAGTGGATTGATTCCCGGTCTCTTATTGTCCATATCATGAGTAAATTGGTTCCCGGTCCAAAATAAATCCCGGTCTCTTATTGTATCTATGTAAATTTCTTACAATACTTGTTATTCCCAATCCGGATTAAATCCGGGCGTAACCGAACAAGGCCTTATTGCCTTAATGGTTGCAAGATAGTATCTTGCGAAAAAAAAAAGTGTCCACATAAAAATTCTGTCGATCACATCCATGGGCCCACTTGTCATCCTCACGCTCTATGAGTTGGCCCCAAAAAAAAGTCAGCACCAGGAGAAGAGATCAAAGGAAACTAACCCGATGCAAATCCAGCGCCACAAATAAGCAGCGGAGACAGTTAAAACGCATGGTTAAAATTAGCAAGCCAGAGGGGGCAGGGCGACCAACTAATTTCGCGCCAAATCCATCGCGCGCGCGCGCGCACCGCGGACTCCTCTCCTCTCCCCTCCTCCGATCCACTCCTCCCTCACCGAGTCACCGTCGATCGCTCGCCGCCGGCGCGATGTGGTCGCCGTGGGTCCGCCGCGGCCGGGCCACCGGCCGGCTCACGCAGTCCCCGTCCTTCTCCCCCTCGTGCGTGGCGTCGCCGCCCAGCAGCGGCGGCGGCGGCGGCGGCGGTAAGGCCGACCACCAGGGCATCGGCTCCGTCCTCGACGACGACGACGCGGCGCCCGCGCCCCCCGCGCCGGGCTCCCGGAACGTCCTGCACCGCGTGCGGTCGTCGACCAAGCTCCGGGCGTGCAAGTCGTTCGCCGTCGCGGCGGAGGCGGCCGCCGCGGCGGTGGCGGGCGAGCGGCGCGTGGTGCTCTACTTCACCTCCCTCCGCGCCGTGCGGGGCACGTTCGAGGACTGCCGCGACGTGCGCGCCATCCTGCGGGGGCTCCGCGTCGCCGTCGACGAGCGGGACGTGTCCATGGACGCCGCCTACCTCGCCGAGCTCCGCGCGCTCATGCGCCGGGACCGGCCGGCGCTGCCGCAGCTGTTCGTCGGGGGCCGCCTCGTGGGCGACGCCGACGAGGTGCGCCTCCTCCACGAGAGCGGGGAGCTCCACCGCGTGGTGGCCGGCGCGGCGCGGGCGGCGGCCACGCCGTGCGCGTCGTGCGGCGGGACGCGGTTCGTGCCCTGCGGCACGTGCGACGGCAGCCACCGGCGGTACAGCGAGAAGACCGGCGGCTTCCGCGTCTGCACGGCGTGCAACGAGAACGGCCTCGTCCGGTGCGCCGCCTGCTGCTCCGGCGGCTGACACGTGGCGCTCGTTCATAGATAAAAAAAAAGAAGGAAATTGGGAAATCTAGCAGCTGGATAAATATTGTCCCAAACGGAAATGTGCTATTCAATTCCGAGGAAATGGTTCATCAAATCAAAACAGTGTGTGATTTTCGTACGCACCACGACGACGGTCATATTTGATGCAATTGTTTTGGCGTAATTTTGTGTTCCAAAGATTAGTTGATGCAAATGAAATAGAGATAAATCAAAATCAAGGTTCATATGTTAACTTATCATTGTTCTGTTCCCAGTTTCTTTTTCATGAAACAGTAGACGGCCGGCCTGCTATGTTTTTATGTAGGCCCTCTTTAGACCCCATAGCAAAATTTTACATTCGGTCATATCGAGGGCTTGTTTACTTCGCGAAAAGAAAATTTTTTGGGTGTCACATCGGACGTTTGACCGGATGTCGGAAGGAGTTTTCGGACAAAGATAAAAAAACTAATTTCATAACCGCGAGACGAATTTGTTGAGCCTAATTAATCCTTCATTAGCACATTTGTGTTACTGTAACACTTATGGCTAATCATGGACTAATTAGGCTCAAAAGATTCGTCTCGCGATTTTCCTCCCAACTGTGCAATTAGTTTTTTAAAAAATCTATATTTAATGCTCCATGCATGTGTTCAAAGATTCGATGTGATGTTTTTGGAAAAACTTTTTAGGAACTAAACAGGCCCGAATGTTTGGACACATGAATAGAGTATTAAATTAGACAAAAAAAATAACTAATTACATAGATTGCGTGTAAATTGTGAGACAAATCTTTTAAACCTAATTACGCCATGATTTGATAATGTGATGCTACAGTGAACATTTGCTAATGACGGATTAATAAAGCTTAATAAATTCATCTTGCGGTTTACTAACTGATTCTGTAATTTGTTTTGTTATTAGACTACATTTAATACTTCAAATATTTATCCGTATATTCCATGTGACACGCCAAAACTTTACACCCCTGAATCTAATCACAGCCTTACTGTTCGCAGATCATGGATGGAATATCTATTTCCATCTGAATGATCTTCTGATCTTATTCCCGCCTAGCGCTGTGTTCGTTTGAGAAAGTTGAGACATTTTCATGACATGCAAAACAGAGTGATGTATTATATGATTAATTAAGCATTAGAAAAAATAGATTATATAAATTTTTTGAAGCAACTTTTCTATAAAAATGTTAGAAACACACATTGTTTAGTAGCTTAATAACGTGCGTGCAAAAAGTGAGAAAAATAGAAGTTAAGAAAGTGCACATACTATTTAAAAGGTGCAATCCCTTTTGGCTCATCAATGCCATTTGGCTTAAGCCATCAAGCAGTGTTTGGCAAATGTCTAAGGGAAATGATTTCCCACCCCTCTTTAAATATTAACCATTCATTTTCCCTCATCCATTTAATCCTAATCCTTCATTTATTTCCCAATACCAATCCCACCCCTTATTTCTCATTATCCAAACACACCGTCAGGGATCAGGGTCAGTTGGTGAGGGCTGGGAGTATTTTCCGTCCAACCAGTCATAAGCATGTAGGGATGGTTAGGTACTGTTTCATTCAGTTTAGGATTATTGTAATTTGGATTATAATGAGCAAGCTAAAACAAATAAGTAGATTATTATGATAGATTATTATAATCTATAAACCAGATTAGTATAATCTAATAATCTCATCTGGAGGAGATTTTTCTAGATTATTGAGTGGCTAAAGACCCACTACCCTTAGATGCCTTCAATAATCCAGAGAAACAAACAACTCACAACTTATTCTGTATCAACTTATTATAATCCAGCTTATTCAATGTAGATTATTCTCAAAACATTGATAGCTAAATTTGAGCAATGGGATGAGCCGAGGAAATGACTAAAATCCCATCCCATTTTAGACCTCCTAAATTAACGAGGTCTTAGAGCTTCAGGCCTTCAGGGGAAATCACTAGGTTTGGCGATCATCCAGCGCAGAAAACCACAGGTGCTACACTGAAACGCTCATGTTTTTAGAGGAAAAGTTATATGTGCCTGTAGTCGTGCTGTGATTCATCTAATGCACGGAATAGTGCCATGCTACTGTAGCAGTAGCCTTATTGTTAGGTACAACATAATTGTACTGCGACATTTTTTACTTACTCTCCCTCAGTTTCTTTTTATTTGCCAATAGGTACTACTTTATTTATAAAATCTTTGATATATAGTGTCTTTTCAAAAGATATAGATATTTGAAAAGATGTCGTATTATCAATAGTACGTTAGATGCTATTCTATGTGTGCTCACCAAAACATCATGATTTAATGTTTTTATAGATAAATTTATATTAGTTAGCTGTGTCCAATAATAAGAAAGAAGAGAGTATGACTCATGGATCACAAATTGGAGCGTGCAGAACAATATGCACCTTTAAGTCGTTCCTAGCTAAACCGGCAAGGGCTTCATTGGAACATACTAAGAATTATATAAGGTTTGTATAGGATTAGTTCAATTACCATGAAAAATTAATCCGTAAAGTCTCTGTTAGCATAAACACGGACCGACGGACGGGTCCTGCCATTGATTATTATGCATATAAATACGTACGATTATTGAGTTGGTTAGCTCCCTTAAGAGTTTACCCACCTCCTTAATTGATCTTTGCCCCAGGAATCATTAATTCAAATAAATTGTTTGTATTAACTATTTTTTTCTCAACAAATGTTACTAGTGCTCTATATCCATGCAAACTATGCTGTCCAACAGTTAGTTTAAAATTCCAAGCCCATTGTCCTAGATTTGTTTGGAGTTGTAATAATGCTATCTAAGTATTGGTTGTTCTCCAGTACTCGAATTCGATCTGGGGACATTGCTCTTCAATTTCCCGGTAAACATGTCAAAACTAATGGCATGTTCTAAATACTCCCTCCATCGATGGAGATATCTCTTTTGTCATTAAAATCAAGGAAACATTAACTCATCCTACATTAACGTTCGCGAAAAAAAAAACTCACCCTACATTAACATAGACTACAAAAATTATAATTTTATTTAGAAAACCAAAAGTTAAAATATGCTTAAGACTTTTGGATTAATTAAGGGAGTAGCTAATTGAGCTTAGCTACTCTTTTTGATTAGCATGTTTTCAAATTGCTAAATAGTGTGTTTTATGAAAAACTTCATATATAACAGGTGCTTCAAAAAATCAAATAAATCCATCTTTCAAACTTTTAATAATTAATACTAATTTAATCATACGATAACACGTTTCTTATTTTGCATACAACTAATCCTGAAAGGAATGTTCTTTACTATATATATGTAGAGCTATTGAGAGGTGTGGAGCAAGGTGATCGTCGATCAAGATATATAAGATCGAGTGCTAGCTCTGCTAATTAATTCTTTTTTTAAAAAAAAACGAGCCAGCACAGCTGGTGTTATATTAAGTAGGGGATATACTATTTACATGATCACCAACGGTGAAGGAGAGAAAGAAGATAAAAAGAAAAAGAAAAGAAAAAGCAAAAGAAGAGGAAAAAAAGAAGAGGGAGAAAACCACTAATCAATCAAAGAGTCTTATGCCGATAATCTCGCAGTGTTTGTTGCTCCACATATTCTCCATAGTTTGACTTCATCATGAATCTTGTCTAGTAGCTGCAGCAGGGTTTTTTCTTGATTTTGAAATACTCGCCTGTTCCGCTCACACAATATTTCCCATGCTACCAGCATGTGGATTGATTTTTTTTTTCTTTGGCTTTGTCTTTCTCACCTTGAGATGTACTCCCGATTCACCAGTTCAACAGCGATTCATTTTCATCATGTGTCAGGTCAATTTCGTTGCAGTTCAGCCTACCTAGGACCCTCTCCCAAACCTGCTGCACAAAAGGACAATCCTTGAAGAGATGTTGAGCTGATTCTAGATTCTTGTAGCATGGTCGACAGAAATAATTGTTTGGCCATTGTCTGATATGTAGCTAATCCGCTATCCAAATCCTATTTTGCAGCAACAGCCAGGCAAAGTTTTTGCATTTGGAGGGAGCCCATTGCTTACAAATTAGTTTTGCTGCAGTTGAGCTCATTCTTCCGTTGAATTGTGCTATATAAGCTGACCTTGCACTATATTTCCCATTACTCGTCCATCTCCAAGTTATGGTGTCATCAACACCTTCCGCGAGGGTGTGGTGTCATTGCTCCAAACTTGGTTGAATACCTCAAGGTACTCCTTGACTAGCCAAACTGTGGGGTTGTGCCCGATGTCTTTTATCCATTGGTCATTTGTTAGTCCTTTCTGCACTGACCTTCTTTTTTTTTTTGGCATGCTTGTATAGAGTTGGAGCCAATTCCTTGAGTGGTTGTCCTCCAACCCAGTTTGATTCCCAAAAGCTCACTTTGTGTCCGTCTCCTATTGATACCTTGGTCACTGATCCGAATAGTTTTCTATCCAGCTCATCACAAGGTGGGGATGTCCCTGCTCAAGGTTTGTTTGAGCTCTCTCAGCTGAACCATAGCCATCTCACTCGCAGCGTTCTCGCAAATTTGTCCAGATCGAGCATCTATCTGATTGACTAATGATAGTAATAGTGCGCCCAGCCGTAAACAAATATATGTATATAATGCCCAAATGTAAATTAATTAATTAGAGGTGCTATCTCTGCCCACCAAACTTGTAGTAGCAGTACAATCGATGGATGTTTCAGTTTTATCTGCTACGCAAATTAAAGCTGGACCGTCGTGGTTTCAGTTTTCGATAGAACGAATAAATGTGGACCTTCTTGCCGCTACTTTGAATTCCCCTTTTATAAATTGAGACACGAAGGGCTTTTTTCCATATGGGAAGTGCCATCTTGTTTGTCCTTTTCTTCCTAATCTATATCCCGACATGAAAGGGATCCTTTTTTCTTCCCCTAATTAGCGTATCTTTTTGCATATCTTAGCTTGGCCGAGTTTCAATGGTACTTGTGAAAGGGGTCATTTATTTTCTGGTGCTGTTACATTTGAAAAAAAAAAACAGCCTCTGAAAATTAAATTTATAATTTTTGCCATTGCTTGCTCAATCAATCATTTTTTAATGTCTGTTTTTGCTGTCTGAAAGTTCCGAGAGTTACCCCGGTCACATACTCAAATCTCCAATAATGATTAAGTTTTGAAAACCTTGCTAGAAAATGGATCAACATGGAAGAAGAGGGATAGAGTTGGTGTATGGTGACCAACAAGATCTGAGGATGAGAGAGGAGAAATGATATATGGAGGTTGAGAGGACAACTCCAAAGCTTGAAGTTGGCGTATGAGATGACTTGGGAGAAATATACTTCTTGCGTTCGTGAATATATGTTATTTGACTTTTTTCAGAATTTAAGGTGTGACTTTGACTATAATTTATTCATTAGAACAATAAAACTTTTGTTTATAAAATATAATATAGTAAATTTCACATAACTTCACATACTTTACATACTTTGATTTAACCATTGTAAACTATAGATTTAAGGCGGCACATCCCAAGCTATAGATTTAATACAAAATATATCAAGAAACTACAAATTTAAGATGGAGTATCATAAAACCATAAATCTAATAATAGAGTTTTACAAAACTATAGGTTTATAGTTCAAATCCCTAACACTACTATTTTGTTGGAGTTACAAAAGTTTTGTGTTGAAATTAGTATTAAATTTATAGTTTTGTGATACTATATTTTAAATTTGTACTTGCACGATAACTTGATGCTAAACTTGTATTTTTATGATACACCCTATCAAATATATAGTTTTAATTTAATTGGATCAAAATAGTTTTATATAATTTACTCAAATTATAAGTTTACGATATTATAAAGTATACTTAAGTTTTAAGGATAAATATATGCATTATATTTGTGTTTCCAAACTACTTCTAACTATTTTAAAATGCATCAATAGTCAAAATTTAAAATATTTATTAAAATTTCAAACGACATATCTATATACTTATGGGCAGAGACCGGAGAGACAATTATAGACTTGCGAGTCCAACATTACCATCAATTTTTGTAGGAGGACTTAGATCTATCTTGTAGTACTATGATTTTCTTCTTTTAAGGAAAGGGGAAAAAATGATGTCTTAATTATTCTTCTCAGACATTATTATTCCACCTACTTTGGCCTAAAAAATACCCTTTGCCAAACAGAAAGCACATCGATCTGACCTTGACATGTCACATTCCAAGCACCTTAAACCCAACTTTGACTTCTTCCTTTTTCTCTTTCTTTCTCGCGCGCGGGTATCTCTGTCTATTAACTAAACTAAACATGCAACGCAACGAATTGTACCAACTCTGTACTAGCTCTAGCTACTACCATATAGAACGTGACATATATAACTACGTTGTCAATTTAACAAATACTACTTATATATTATTCCCTTCGGTTTCAAATAGCTGCCATTATTGTTGATCTGTATAATTTGAACTTTGACGATCAACAAAATTATAAAAAGATAGCTCATGGTTTACCACTAGTACAGATCCTTCTATCTGTGACGGGCTCTAATATGCTTAGAAATAGCGGGCCGTCACAAGGAAGTCATCTCAATCGGGCCGAAAAAGTGCCCGATTGAGATATGGTCGCTCAGACATGTTAGATGGGTATAAAACTTAAGCCCGTCACGGATGACACCTATCAGTGACGGGCCACAACTTTAGTCCCGATTAAGATAACATTCCATATCTCAAATGGGCCTAAAGTTGTGGCCGTCACAGATGACCATCATCTGTGACGTGCACCAACTTGAGGCCCGTTTGAGATAACAACTAGGCCTGTCACAGATGACTCATCAGTGACGGGCTATATACTTAATCTCTATCGGTCATTAACTAAAGCCCGTCACCGATGACTATTTTTCCATTTTTCATATGAAATGTTTATATTTATAAGTTGACTATAGCAAAATAATTTTATGGGTAGTAAATGATTTCAAATGGAAAAAATGTCAACAACAAAGTTGTATAACTTATCAATATTTACAACTTTTAGTTTGGTCATTTTTCAATATAACATTTTTTTAACAGTTTGAATTTGAATTTAAAAATATGACAACTTCAAACAACATTTTCAAATACTAAATGATTTCAATTGAAAAAGTCATCAACAACAAAGTTGAATAACTCATCAAGATCTAAAACTTTTATTTTTGTTATTTCTTCATCTGACGAAATGTTAGTAATATTATTCACAAATCTTACATATATGTGTTATAGTTTATAAAACCAGATAAGAGATATGTCAATTTTGTGAACAATGTTACTATCACTTTGTCGTATGAAGAAATGACCAAAATAAAAGTTTTAGATCTTGATGAGTTATTCAACTTTGTTGTTGATGACTTTTTCAGTTGATATCATTTAGTATTTGAAAATGCTGTTTGAAGTTGTCATATTTTCAAATTCAAATTCAAACTGTTCAAAAAAATGTTATATTGAAAAATGACCAAACTAAAAGTTGTAAATATTGATAAGTTATACAACTTTGTTGTTGATGACTTTTTCAGTTGAAGTCGTTCACTGATCTAAAATTTTATTTGAACTTTTCAAATGTTGAATTTCAAATTTCAAATTGTTTAAATAGAGTCAGATGGAGAAATGACCAAAATAAAAATTTTGCACCTCGATGAGTTCTACAACTTTGGTTTTGGTGACTTTTCCATTTGAAATCATTTAATAACCCCAATTTGACATCCTGGCCTAGAGCATAATAGGATTAATAGAATACTCATACCAACATGTTACAATTACTTTTTCGGAAGCCAATCTCTAAAGAACTTTGACGTTAAGTGTGCTTGGTCTGGAGCAATTTCGGGATGGGTGACCAACCAGGAAGTATGAACTTCCCACGTGGGTGCACACGAGTGAGGGCTAGCCAAAAAATAAAATTTATTTATTTTTAGAATATACTCATCTGTGACGGACATTAACTGGTCGTCTGGGTCAAAGCTATCGGTGACGGGCTTTACTTAGGGCCCGATTGAGATAGAATCATCCGTGACGGCCGTTTGCCCGATTGAGATAGCTCTTCACATCAGTGACTTCTAGCCTGTGACGGACGCCATGCCCGATTGAGATGGGGCTTGCCGCCCGATTGAGATGAGGGTATCCATTCTAGTGTACAAAAGTATTGTATATCTATGTTAAGGATACAAAACACACTTGGTGAATACCAAATATTTTTGAAGTATCGATCTATGCATTTTCTTAAAATGACGGCCGGCGAGCAGTTAAAGTTTAAAAATAAATGAATAGTATATCCAGTATATATATCAACATCGCCCAATGTTTAACGTTGGTTAGTGCAAATCAACGTCAAACAAAAAGGACGGAGAGGGAGTATTTGTCCAGAGATCAGGAGTAGATCGATCAGTACACGCACGTACGTACATTAATTACCAGATGTACGACAGATGAAGCTGTCCCTATTGGAGAAACCATCTTTAGTCGGTCGCCCAAAAACTACAATAGTCCCGGTTTAAATAGGAACAGAGACTAAAGATCATTTTTAATCCCGGTTAAAAAAAATTTAATCTTTAGTCCCGATTAGTAACTAAAGATCATTTTTAGTCGTGATCAAAAGGTTGTTGGGTCAAATTCAGACCCCAATTATCTTTAGTCCCGGTTGGTATAAACAACCGGTACTAAAAATAGGTTTTTAGTCCCGGATGTTTATACCAATCGGGACTAAAGATAAAACTACCTGAGCGGCGCACGCCAGTAGTCTCGATCTTATCTAATCCCTCCCCCTTCCTCTCTCTCTCCTCCCTCTCATTAACAACCTCCTCTCAGATCCGGCCTCTCTCAGATCTCAGCCTTCCTCTGCCCTTCCTCCCCCTTCTCCTCTCCTCCCCCTCCCTACCTCCTCCACCTCCCATACCCGAGCGAGCCCAGGCGGCCGAGCCCGGGCGACGGCGGCTGGCGCTGTGGGCGGCGGGCGGCGGGCGGCAGGCAGTGGCCTCCCCTCTGCCGGAGGGGAGGCGGGAGGCGGCAGCGGCAACCCTTTTTGTTTTTTTCGAATTTGTGAATCATTGGATCTGAGAACTTGTGAATCATTGGATCTGTGATGTATGTGATTTGTGATGTATTGATGTTTGGATCTGTGATGTATGTAATTTGTGATGTATTTCTTTTAGAATTTGTGATCTATTTTTTTAGAATTTGTGATGTGAATCTGATTTGTGATGATACTTTGATTTGGGGATAGGATTTGGGATATGTAGGGACATTTGGGAGGAGCAATGGAAAGAAACAATAAAAAAAATGGTGACCAACCGGGACTTTGCGCTGCCATCTTTTGTCCCGATTGGTAACATTAAAGATGTATTTTTAGTCCCGGTTATTTTAACCGGGACTAAAGATAGCGATCTTTAATCCCGGATTCATAGTCCCGGTTAGAAAAAAAGGGGACTATAGGGGGTTACCAGCCAGGACTATAAAGGCTTTCTCCACCTGTGTGTTTGCTTAAGCTTAAAACCTAACTGATACCATATATACCACGTATATATGCCTACAACTTGCACTATATTATTGTTATTAATTATCTGACACCGTACCATGCATGCATGCAGCGCAGGACATATATGCATGGCCGGTGGAGCTAGCTATCGATCGATCGAGGAAGAAGACGACGACGTACGTTGCCGTCGTTGGCTTAGCTGCACTGCATTTGCATATACACGTACGAGCGAGCGAACGACGACGACGCGCGCGGCGGGCGAGCGATCCCCATCTATCGCAAATCGCAATGAGGCGCGCGCGCGGCAGCAATCGAGCGGCGCGCATGCAACTAGCTACAGCAACGCGCCACCCTCTCCCGGCCTCCATCGACCGAGAGCGAGCGCTTGTGTGCGTGTATGTCTTCCACGTAATTGAAATAATCTTCGATTTTATATATATATGGGTGTGTCAATGGAACTAACTTATATTACAAGAGGTAATCGATCGAGAGCAAGATCGAGTCTGTGTGCGCTTGCATGTCTTCTACGTAATTGAAATAATCTACGACTTTATATGCGTGTGTCTGTGAGGGTGGAGCTACACACATTATAAGAGGGGGAGTGTCAATAACCTGGCTGAGAAATTCTTTTAGTTACAGTTTATCTATTTTCATTAAATGGGCATTTTCTCCATGCCAAACTCCCGTATTATCTAGTTTAAATTCGGTTGAAGTAGAGTAAAACAAGCATGTCTCCTATGTAATTGATAAAAATGAAGAACGAAATTAGCGATCGGCATAGCTGGCTGAGGCTGCGCACCGAAGGGAGCCAATAATCTTACGGTTCACTACACAGTTCTTCACATTCAATCAGTTCACGTAGAAGTTTCCAGCTTGCGGTACACTTCGACGTACAACTTCTGACGAACTCTGTCTTCCTCTGGATTGTCTAATCCCATCGGGATTGTCTATTTGTCTTCCTCTGTTTATGGGACAGGTCATAATTTAATTTAATCGGCTTGGTTACTAAGATATCACAAACGACGCAATCAACACGCGGTGTGTTAGGAAAATCTCTGAGAATGCTTTGCTTTGGTGTCAAATCTGCATGAGACCTCACATCAGTTTCCTTGTTGATGTACCATCTACCACGCTTTCTAAAGCTTAATCCTGCCTGACCTGACCAACTTGATGCATGGTAGTAGCTAGCATCCCCTTTGTCTTTGGCAGCTCATCCTCTTCAACTACCTCAACGGCAGAACTAGCTAGGAGTAGATAGCCAGAATTTTATGTAAAAAAAAATAACTGGACTATTGAGGCACATGAAGCAGTGTGAACGACGTTTTCAAAATTCAAAATTGAATTCGGGCCTCAAACAGAAAAACAAAAATGAGTTTGAAATTTGACTAGTTAGTAGTTAGAGATGCAAGCTGGTTTTGTCAATTAATCCCATGGGCAACACAAACTATGTACTCCCTGATCCATTCCATAATATAAGGGATTATTTTCTTTTGGGAAAGATTAAGAATGAAAAGAAAAGACTGCAATGCCTCTATTGAATGTGATTTTGGTTGTGACGAGTGGGTAGTTGAAGGTTAAAATAGGTAGAAATTTGAATTAGAATTAATGGAATGTGACAAGTAGTATAGCAAAGTCCCATTGTGGGACTAATAGTAGGAATAAAATCTCTTACTTCTTCCGTCCCATAATACTTGTCTTTCTAGCATTTAAAAATTATCCCAAAACAGTTGCCATTTTGAAGTACTACATGTCATATCAACCACTTCCAATTCAAATTTCTCCCTATTCTACCCCTAACCACCATCCCACATCCAATTATCCATTATTAGTTAAGGGGTATTATAGTATTTTTTTTTCAAATATTAGTATATGCTAAACAACCTATAACGATAAGTATTTTGGAACGGTGGTAGTATATTATGGGATGGAGAGAGTAGAAAGTGAACATTTATTGGGTGAGGTGAACAATGGCCCACTCAATATATTTCATCGCAATTAACCAGACCGCATCCTTTGTCATTAGTGTTGACCATTTGACTTGCATAAATGAAGTTTAAAATTTTCATTTGGTGAAACCTCTAATCAAATTTTCCCAAACTGTAAAGTTCAACATCTCTTAAACATTTAGATTGGATAAATAATGATTTTATTGTAGATCTGTCTTCACAACTATTTTTTGCCATCCAATTTTATTTTTCTTATTTCAGGCATCCGAAATTTTTGTAGGTAGCAAACACTTACCAAAAAAGGAGCGCTTTTCCAACAAATATTGGAAGTAATTCACTATTTTTATTTTTTCTAAATAGCCTCAGTCTTGAGCCATATTAGCACATATTTCCAAGAGTAAAATCACGCAACCTGTCCAGAATCTAGTTTTTTAAACAATAATTAATCGTACGAAATTCGCTTATTTACATGGTTTATATATATTAATGATGGCCAAAATATTACAGTCATACCAGATTTTGCCAAAGCTGAACTCCCCCTGTGATCGAAGAACACATACCAATCTTGTAGCGTTAGGCAATGTACAAACTTCACAGAATCAAATCTCCTACCCTTCCGTTTCACAATGTAAGTCATTCTAGCATTTCCCACGTTTATACCAATGTTAATGAATCTAGACATATATATTTATCTAAATTTATTAGCATCATTGTGAATGTGGGAAATGCTAATATAACTTACATTGTGAAACGGAGGAAGTAATTCAGAAGGAATAACTAATACCTTGGCCCTAGCTATACCATAGCAACCTGATCCTATCTCACCATTTCGTGATAAAAGCGCCTCCTTTAATTACAAACCTCTCTTTTTTTTCTCTTTCTAGACAATTAATTGCTAGTACAAATTAAAAGCCCCCCTCTAGGATTAGGACACTGATTAAAACCCTTCTTTTGCGAAATCCGTAACAATTCTACTACTATCATGTATCCTCCTGTGACTTCTCACCTATCGCAAGAACCCCAACCACTGGATGAAGTGGGCATAGTACATGCATACTCCTAAGCAATAGTAGCACTAGTTAGGTCGAAAAAATCCAAATCGAGCCAAGCACAAGAATTTATTGTCGCCGCGTGCCGTGGGCGGCGTGGCTCTCGCTAGCTCGCCGCAGTGGTCACGCCCAAATCATCTTCTCGCCTCTGCTTCTTGCTGCTGCCTAGCTTAGCTTGGCTTAAGCTTATCTCTCTTGCATTGCTTTCCCTGCCTCCTCTGCAAGAGCTCCATCATCATCGCCATTGCTGCAGGCTTCTCTCTCTTTCCCTTCTTAAGACCGTCCTGCTCTTCATGGAGAGGATGAGCAGGGTGGCGGTGGCTGTGCTGCTGCTGCTCTGCTTGCAGCTTCAGCTTGGGATCAGCGGCGGCGGCGGCGGCCATGGTGCTCGGCGAGGTGTGTGTTGTATTTTTGTTTTTGTTTGTTCAGATGATCAGCTTGTCCAAGAATGTTCTGGTTTCTGTTTAGCTGATTTGTGTATGTTTTGAAATCATTGTTATGATGTGGTGTTGATGGAACGGCGAATTGGAATGAAGGCGTGCGCCCTGCAGCTCGGTGAGAACGATTGATGTTTTCTTGGCTCACTTTCATGTTCGTACATGCCCTGAATTTCAGTCTAAATTTTGACAAAATTCAGAGACTCTTAATTATAGGCAGCAGTAATAAAGTTTATTTTCAAAAAACCGCAATAATAGAGTTTCCTTTAAGGAAATAATAATTCACAGTGTTATAATTAGGTTGCAGCTTGGGCATAATTTCTTCTTCTCTTCCATCACAAGTTTCCCCTGCATTTGAACAAGCATAGGCCAAATTTGCCTGAATTATCCGTGAATGTTCATCACAAAGACATTTTTCCATAGAAATCAAAGTAGATATAGAATGGTAGGAAAAAATTTTGTGCTAGGAATGTTGTCGTGGCTGTCAGAGATGGACAGCTGAACAACCAACCATTCGACCCCATCCGGGCTGCACGCATGTTCTTGTCCAATTGCTCGTCAACTTTAGCCTCATCTCTGCTCAATCATTCGCAGGTTGATCCATGCCAAGAAGTCATCATCATCTTCGCAGCAGCAGCAGCAGCGGAGCAGGCACGCCGGCAGCAAGGCCGGATGGCCGTCGACGTCGTCGACGCCGTCGAACCCGTTCGGACTCCCGATGCTGCTGCCGCCGCCGCCGCCGCTCAAGGACTGGCCGCCATGGCTCGACATGCCGCCGGTCCAGGGCCCGTCGAGCTCGCCCTCGCCTTCGCCTTCCCCTGCGCCTTCGCCAGCGTCGTCGGCCGCGGTCGCCGAGCACGCGGCCCCGCCGCGGCGCGGCGAGGAACACGCGCGCCCCCGCAGCATCGCGTTGCCGCCGGCGTCTAGCTCCGGCGACGCCGGCGAAACCAGCCGGCCGGAGGTGACGGACGGGAGCGCAACGAGGCGCGGCGGCGGCGGCGGCAAGACGAACTACGTTCTTGTGGCGGCGGCGGGGGCGTCGGTGCTTCTTGCGGCGTCGGCGGCGGCGTTCGCGGCGTGCTACCGGTCGAGCAAGGTGGTGAGGAGCGTGCGGCCGTGGGCGACGGGGCTGAGCGGGCAGCTGCAGAGGGCGTTCGTGACGGGGGTGCCGGCGCTAAGGAGGGCGGAGCTGGAGGCGGCGTGCGAGGACTTCAGCAACGTCATCGGCTCGCTGCCGGAGTACACCATGTACAAGGGGACGCTCTCCAGCGGCGTCGAGATCGCCGTCGTCTCCACCACCAAGACGTCGCCCAAGGACTGGTCCAAGAAGTGCGAGGCACACTTCAGAAAGAAGGTATTACTACTGCCTCCCTTTGTAAATATTACTATTATTATTGTTTATTTTATTGTTACTTGGTTTATCATTAAATGTAATTTAAATATTTGCAAAAAAAAAGCTAAATAAGGCCAATGGTCAATGACGTTATGTATTAAAAACCAGAGTAAATAATTGTCAATTAGAGTACATCCACAAATCATATCTAGAATCTTTAGCGTGTGTAAGATACGTTTCCCTTGATATTATTTTAATTTTGACTACCAATAATGCAATACTTGATTATTTTTTTTCCCTAGGTCCCTATGAAATTGAACTGATTCACTGATTCCTGTGAAAAAGTTTACGAGATAACGGTGCCTAACATTGTGTCATTTGTGTTGGGGGGTTGTTCCAGATAACGAGCCTGTCGAGAGTGAACCACAAGAACTTTGTGAACCTTCTTGGCTACTGCGAGGAGGAGCAGCCGTTCACGAGGATGATGGTGTTCGAGTACGCCCCAAACGGCACACTATTCGAGCATCTCCACGGTAATTTTCTTTGGAACTTTGGATTTCTACCTACTTCGACACCCCGACCTGTAGCAAGCACGAAAAATGGCAGCTGACATTGACGGTGGGAAATGCAGCGAGGGACGAGGGGCACCTGGACTGGCCGACGCGGCTGCGCGTGGCGGTCGGCGTCGCCTACTGCCTGGAGCACATGCACCAGCTCGCCCCGCCGGAGATCGTTCGGACGCTGGACGCCTCCACCGTCTACCTCACCGACGACTTCGCCGCCAAGATCTCCGACGTGGGCTTCTGCGAGGAGGAGATGGCGGCGGCGGCGGCGGCGCCGGCGATGGCGGACAGGGAGAGCGTGGTGCACGGGTACGGGATGCTGCTGCTGGAGATGATGGCGGGGCGGCTCGCGGCGTCGGAGGGCGGGCTGGTGCAGGGGTGGGCGGCGGCGCTCCTCCGCGGGGAGCGGCGGCTGCGGGACGTCATGGACCCGGCGCTGCGGGGCGCCTTCCACGCCGAGACCGTCGACCGCCTGGACGCCGTCGTCCGGTCCTGCGCCGACCGCGACCCGAGGCGGCGCCCCTCCATGGCCGACGTCGCGGCCCGGCTCAGGGAGATCACCGCCATGCCGCCCGACGCCGCCACCCCCAAGGTGTCGCCGCTCTGGTGGGCCGAGCTCGAGATCATCTCCACCGAGGCAGCCTGACCAGCGTGCCAGTATTTGTAACTTTGCTCTTGAAATGAACCTACTTTGCATCCATCTGTAAATATGACATGAACAATGAGGGGATTTCATATGTAGTGTGCGTGCAGATTCTTGTGAGGTGTTTAACGAGATTGAAATGTAAAACCTTGTGTAGTTTCACAAACCAATCTACCTGAGCTGTACAGCTTCTGCATAACATTCATCCTGCACATAATACCTGAAACCAAAGCATATACAAGTTCAACGAGTATCAACAAAAGTAAAGTTGTGTGGTAGCATCACAACGTCTAGTATATAACTGAAACCAACATCTTGACAAGTTTGAAATGACTTGCCAACAAGGATGACAATTGACAAGAACATTGCATTTGCAAATACACATGACAGGCTGGCAACTTTAATATCACCTGAACATGATAGAAGTATTAGAGCAGGTACAATAGCAGGATTTAGCAAGCTATAAGCCAGCTGCAAACATATTTTAAGAAGATAAATGAGGAAAGAAAAGAGCAGTAGGCTACAGATTTGTAGCCAGCTGTAGCACGGACTCCAAAAAGGAGTGTGTGTATGATATGTGGGACCAGATATTAATAGTGTACTATATAACTATTGTATGAATGAGCTAATAGGTTGACTATAGATAAATTAGAGCTAATAATTGGCTATACTATTAAACTTGCTCTTAGGCAGGCAGTAACATCAGCAGAATCGAATGGATAAACACCACAGGTAGAATACATTAACATTAACAGGTTTAGCTGTTCAAGACATTCAATGCCAGAATCCACCCACGCCAAATGCGACGCATAAACTGACTTGACAGACTGACGACAAAAGCACAGAAGAAGCCTACGACTGACGCTACATATATGTTGGTATCCTTTCGTTCAATCTGTGGCAAATGGTCTTGGCACAGCCACAAAAGAAACCTCCCCAATAACTGACAAAACAAAATAATCCCCTCTTAAGAAACCAGTGCTTGGTTTATCATTCCCTGGGCCCATGACGCGGTGTCCCTAACTTCATCATCCAAATCGTGGCACTCCCTCAGGAACTCAACATGGAAGAGGTTGCTTTTGAACAGATCCTTTGAGCTTGAGCCGAGTGTGTCCGCAAGATCCCCCAGGACAGCAACTGCAGCCTTTGTCACGCTCTCATCCCTGAAAGTATAAACACAAATGTAATGTATGTAAGCACTAAGCAGGTAAAAACTTAACAATATAATACAACATAAATTGCAATGTGCATGACATTAACCTGCTGCGGTCCTTGTAGACAGCTTCAGTGAACTGCAATAGATGGCTTGCATAGGGTATCATCAACTGAGCTTTTGCACCCTTTATACCCTGGAGTATGCCAGAGTAAGCTTCAAAGATTCCCCGTCTGAGCTGGTTACCATAATCAACCATATCCTCATCTGTATGGTCCAAAACAGCAAGAAGTTCGGCAGCTCCTTGAAGCATTGGCATAGCATAAGGAAGGTATTTCTCAAAATTATCACCAATAGCAAGAGCAATGTCTCCAAAGCATGAGAAAATCGGAGGCTTCACAGAACGATTAAGCATCGAGTTTGACAGGTCCTTGAGAAGAACAGTCATAATCCCATCACAGAAGGGCAAAATTTTATCTTCCAAGGCACGGCAAATATCACCCACCACTCCAACAGAGATGGAACAGACTTGGTACTCTTCATAATTCTGCAAGCCAGCTTCCAGATACTTGAAAAACTCAGGCATGTATTTCACAAAATCTGTACCAGTGGCATAAGCAAGAGCACCGATGGCAAGCATCGCTTCTTCGTGTACAGTAGAGCTGTGGCAAGCAAAAACACGCAGAAACAGAAACATCAACTGATCAGCAGTCTGGGCAATTATTGACTTAGCATCCGAGCTGCTCAATTTCTGAATGATGACCTGCAGTACACCACACAGTAATGCCTGAAGATCACTTTGCTTTTCCTTGTCACCAGATGAAAGTATATGGAGATCAAACGTCAGATTCAATCTCCTCATGATCTCCTGCAGTAACTGACCTATAATGCCTGACGTTTCAGATATGTTGCTGACTCTCACAATCTCATTCAATGCTTCATAAGCTGACGCACGAAGCCTGAAGTGGGTGGTATCAGCACGATCCGCCGCAGAAAGGAGAGCAGCAATGAGATTAGGAAGAAAAGGTGTAAGCACAGATGAAATCGACTCTGCGTCTTCATAACCTTGGGCAAGAAAATATATGGCTCCACAGACTTTCTCAGCCACATTTGGAACATCCTTACTACTTTCCAGCAAGACAGTCATGATACGAGTAAGGTTTGCGCTTGTTATAATTGGATTTGCACTGGCTGGAGAATGCAGGAGCTCAAATACCCTCCCAAGAGTCCATGCAGTGGTGTCCCTTACCTGACTATTCGGGTCTTTTGTTGTGTTCAGCAGGAAGTCAAGCCCAGCCTGTACCAGGGGAGCAAGTTTCTCCACAGATGGACCTTCAAGGATAGAACCAAATGCAAAAGTAGCTGCCTCACGACAATGCCAATCTGGTTTTGTGATGTTACCCTCAACAAAAGGCATCACAAGAGGCACAATCGCATCACCAACAGTTCTAGCAATGAGCCCAAGGCATGTCCCACCACTCATGGAAATGTTCCATACATTATCATCCTGATCTTGATCTTCCTCTTGCTTTAACAGAGTTTCTAGCAGCATCGGAACAAGTGAAGGGAGGGCCTTCTCAATGAAGCGATAATTTACAGTAGAATTAGCATCATCAGATCCCTCATATTCTTCTTGGAGCTCAATCTCTTCATCACAAATAGTGCTCCAGAACTCAATAGCTTGAAGTGCAACTGCTTCCTCATCTCCTTTGACAGCATTAGCTGTCAGGTTGAAAATGGTTTGCATATAAGGATCCAAGTGTACATAATATGTGGAAGCAATTGCAACAAGGCATTCAAAGGCTGCCTGCCTGATCTCCACTTCCTTCGATACAGCAGTATCACAAATTACCTTCATGATATAATTCCTTTCCATTTCATTTGCAAAGTTGCTCTCAGCAAAATCAAGAGCATTATATAGGGCTTTAACTGCTGCAAGACGGACTTCAGGGCTTAGCTCTGTCTGGTTCATTCCCTGGACAACAGCAGTTAGAACAGCATTCACCTGATCCTGCTCCAAGTGTTCAGGAGAAATCTCCTCACAGACATACCCTAAGGCCTCTAGAGTTGCTTGCTTTAGTGGAGCAGGTGCACCCTGTTGTGTCATGTTGCCCAATAATTTGGCAATGAGTTCTTGCCATTCACGCCGGGGGATCTCAATGGATGCAACCTTGGCAATGACTTGTGATGAGGTATGCCTAGCATCATGCACCGAAGATCCTAGCGTTATCAGCAAGGACTCCTTTATCTTCTGTTTGATTGATGGATCCAGGCTGACCCATTGCTGAATCAGTAGTTCCTTTTTTGCAGAATCCTTTGCATCCAAGGAGTTCTTAAGGATAATACCAGCAAGTCGTCTAGACTCTGGTGGTTTTTCATTATCCGAAAGTTCCACTGACAAGGAGAGAAGGAAGTTGGGAAGATTCTGCTCCTGGAACTGCTTGAGGTTCCCTTCTGCTACTGCCCGAAGGTTACCATCTGCAGATTGAGCTGATAGCAGGATTTGAGTGATATTCATGGCTGTACCAACTGTCCTAGCAGACATCAAAGAAACAGATTTTAGCTGTTAATCATGTTAAGCGAAAAACAATTACACAAACTTAATGAAAGGGCACATCAATTAACAATCCTAGCAACTAAAGGCCGTTGGGCCAGTTTGACCTAGCTTAGGGTCCTTCAGAATTCCTTTCCATCCACAGATACTTGCAAATTATGGTTACAAGATGTAGAACTATCACCATGCAACATTTATGTTATCCACATTAGCAACACAGTTAAGCTCTGCTAAAGATTATTCAAATTTAATTTACCCTTACTTAAAAATTGATTGTTTCCCATAAGAAAATCAAGTTACTCAGTTAAACAGTTGGATAAGCACCTCATTTGGCCATGAGTTTCATCTAAACAAGGGAACCAAGCTAAGTACAATTAACAATGCAAAGCTCAATTAGATTAACTATGCTGTGGGCAATTAGATATTCAACAGGCAGCTGCACAAGTACACTAAGTCAGCGGAACACATTAGATAAAATACGAATAACCAAATAAAAGGGCAACACCCTGACATACAATGAAGAAATTACTAAACCAAAGTAAACAGGTTGAATAGGTGAATATGCTATTAGTATCAGTATCTTGAACAGGCCAAATCAGTTTGTTATCAATCAACCATAAGAAAAGCAAACATATATGCTGTGGTATAAAAAAAAACCGGTCCACACAACATAGGCACAACATAAGCATGTGAATAGCCACAATAACCAGACCTTGGACATCCACAGGTATTATGTTTACACTGAACAGCACCACCCAGAAGCAACTCACAGAACAAAAAACACAAAATAACCTAAACAGCTAGCACAAGCGCAGGTAGACCTGGGCAGTATACAATGACATCTCGTGCCCTGAAGACCAACAATAAGAGATGGAACAGTATATTCAGTGCAAGGTCATCAGAAAATCAAAGGGGGTAAAATAGGCCCAATCAAATAGCGGGCGCTCATCTACACAAACTTAGTGGATGGAATATTGCAGAAAGATCTGTATTACCTTTCTTGCAACAATGAAGAGAAAAAATTAGGTCAAAGCGAATCCATACACACTTCCGCAGCACATGTTGACCTAAATCTTAACATCTAAAACCGTCAAAATGAGCACCCCTTCCCCTCCCTTCCAACTAGGGCAAAATCACTTGCAACACGCCTACCGCGAAATATATAACATGATAGTAACCTACCCACAGGAATGCTTATACTAGCATAAATAAGCAAAAACAAGGTTAAACCCCACCCTTCCCTCCTTCAACCAGCGAGATAATCCCCACAATATACGGCAGTGAATCCCAGGCGAACTGCAAAACCAGCGTTTCCATTTTACCGAAAGCAGAAGATTCGAGTGCCGTAGCTCACAGCGCGCGCAAGTGAAGAGAAAACGGATTAGGGTAAACTCCCCCCCATGAGAAGAAGAAGAAGAAAAAAAAATCATGGCACGGCGGATTCAATCCGTCAAAGAGAGAAGTAGACCGTACCAGCGGGAGATACCTTCCCGTGCAGATCTGGATCTCCGGCTCCGCTCCTCCGCTCCCCTCCGCTCTGACGAAGGAAAGAACAAGTGCCCTCCGGTCAGAGCACGGCGATGCCTGCGACGAAGGCGGCGGCGAGAGGAGGAGGAGGGGGATGCTGACGCGCTCGCCTGATTCCCGAACGGAATGGATGGAAGGAGCAGGAACTCTGCTCCGGCGGGCGGAGGAAGGGGGGAAGCGAGGAGGTGGGGGGATTTGAGGGGGGAGGAGGCGGCGGAGGCGGCTAGGGTTTACGACGCGGGCGGGCTCCGGGGTTTTGGAGGTGGGCTTTTGGGAGGGAGAGACGCGGGAGGGACGCGTGGCTTCATCCCAGCGGCCGCGACCGATCGGACGGCCGAGGGGGATCCTATCCGGTGGTCGCCCTTGCTGGGGAGATCGGACGGTCAGTGGTGGAGGTGCCTCCTTTTGAAATTCAAAAGGGACAAGAAAAGGTATACTATTTTGTACTCCTAACTCCTGAGGTTAATGGGGTTATTTTATTGCTAGTCATACGTCTAAATATTAGGCAAGTTTGATTAGCTTAGGCAGTTGTATAGGGAGTAGCTATACAACACTCGACAGTTTTTTAGATGAAAAACTTTTAAATATAACTATTATGTAACTATAGTGTAATTATATTGTAACTATTATGTAACTGCTATGGAACTACAGTATATTTAGTCTTTAACTCAGGTGTAACTCCCACTAAAGTGTAATGGAGCAAGTGTGTATGCTGCAGGTTTTGGGTTCGATCCCCATGGCGCGCTTGCAAAATTTTTCCATCTTCCTGCACCACCAGGCACGAACTGGGCTTACAAATTGGTGCAGACACGAATTGGGCTTGCAAATTTTTTTCTATCTTCTAGCACCGCCAGCACGAATCTTGGAGCCGGATCGAACGGACAAAAAAAGAAAAGTTTTCAGCGCTGAAAACTGTCGACAGTTAACTAGCAAAAACGTGCTTTTAATAAAGGGTCTATCTATATAAATCATGTGACACAAAATCAGAAATGTATCTTAGGCTTACTAATGACCTAAGATGTGACAATAATTTTGAACACTTAGGCTGTGTAGTTGCATGGTTAATTAAGTATTAATTATTATTTTTTGAAAAATAGATTAATATGATTTTTTAAAACAACTTTCATATAGAATTTTTTTGCATAAATCACACCGTTTAGCAGTTTGAAAATCGTGCGCGCGAAAAACGAGTGAGGTGGGTTGGGAAAATAGGGGGAAGAACACGGCCTTAATCTTAGACAAATGTGGCAAAAAAAAAATTTGGCAAATAGAGGAAAATTTTAGCAAATGAGTAAATTGACTGGAAAATATATAACAAAATTCTAAGTTGTGCGCAAGAGTATGTAGTGACCTTAGGTCACGGACAAATCAGGGATAGGTGGGAAAATAATATGTTCCCAAAAGTGAGATGACTCGAAGAGTAAAGTCTCATCTGTTGTATGGTATTATGATATCTCTGACCTCGTGTCTGATTACAAGATCGTGACCGGCTTATATAGCATCCGGAGGTACATGTGAGGTTACAATCCTACCCCTAACTATACATAGGAAGTTACAACAATACCTCTGTAAAGTTAGAAACCCTAATAGTATGGCGCCAGCTTGTAGGAGTGGTTAAAATGGTCCCCGCAGTATCTTCTTGAGTAATATTCCTCACTCAATGATATAATTTTCAGGCTTCATCCGCCATGGTCTAATGGTATTTTCCTCTTGTGGTAGGCTAGAATACTCCTTTCCAGACTAGCGTTCTTACCATGTTTGTCAGTCTTTTAGTATTTACTTGTCACATTAGGTCGAAAAGTTTTGCCACGAGTAAAAACCTCTTTTCCAAGTGGGTAAGAGTGTTTTGATCGAATATGAGGATGGTGTTTGCCTCTTGCTACAACAGAGTATTTGGAATCTAGATAAATTTGGTCAAGCCTTCAAAGGTGTATTAAATTATATTTGTCTCATAAATTTTTAGTTTTTTTAGTCTTAAACACCATTATGTTTGATCAAATTACGTTATATTCCGCTAAAAGGAAGTTTTTATAGGTTTAAATGTTTCACTATTATGTTTGGTCGAATCTACATATCTCAAGTTGGCGGTAATGTCGCCGTTTGATTGGACCAAGTAGCACAATGATTAGGTGGCATGTGTAAGAAAAAAAAAAAGGAGAGAAACAACAAACGTCGCATGTACGCATCCGCCTCCCCAGCGCTCCCTTTCCTCCATCTATCCAGCAACGTGCACGTACCGACGTACGCTTCCGCTTGGGCCATTGGCCCAAACGGCCTCCCCAACATAACCGCGCACAGCAACAGCAAGCCCACTTATCTCCTGGTTTTATCTTAACTTTCTTTAATGAAAAGCTAACGTTCTGGCTCACGTATATGTGTACGGTAACGTATACGTGAACAACTAAAAACAAAAATCATGAATAAACAACTAGCAAGACAAACTACAAATTTAGGATCTGTTTGGTACAACTTTAGCTTCATCCCCACCTCTCTTGAAGTCAGAGAGTCCAACCAAATAGTTTCAACTTCAATAAAAATAAAAAATTACAGTGGAGCTGGCTAAAGTTTTCTACAAAACAAACTAGAGAGGTGGAGTTGATTTAGACAGCTCCACAACTACACTCCAGACCCAATTCTTGTAATTAAATTTAAAAGTTAAAGTCTTACCAAATAGACCCTAATTAAAAGTGAAAATATAAACTAAAAGACATATAAAATAATAGATAAAATCATCGGATTTGAGCCCTCACTCCCACGGTCCCACCCATAGTCAATTCATACTCCTAATCTCTACTATTATAAAAATTGAAGATGTTTCCGCGGTCCGTAATCGGTGTTTGAGTCGGTTATAAAAATTGAAGATGTTTCCGTGGTTCGTCATCCGTGTTTGAGTCGGTTTTAATTTTATGTTTTGGTTTTAATCTATATCTCTTCTCTATCTCTACTATTATAAAAATTGAAGATGTTTTTGCTGGTATTTTGGTATGTCATCCGTGTATGAGTCGGTTTTTAAGTTCGTTTGCTTTTGGAAATACATATCCGTATTTGAGTCGGTTTTTAAGATCGTTCACTTTTGGTAATACAGAAGGAATCATATAAGAAACATGTTTAAAAAACTCGCATGCTAACTTGAGACGATCGGACTCCTAACTGTAGCTCATGATTTTCTAAAAATACATATATCCAAGTGAACTCCCACGGTGAATTTCATCTTAACTAAACCATATAACAATAATAAGATTAAAATTGACTTCACCCGTTGCAACGCACAGGCATTTTTTCTAGTAAAACATAAAATAGATTATGCTAGCTATTGTTGATAAAACTTCTGTTGAAAAAAAATATATTATGTTCTAATTTTTTAGATCATATAAGTTAGATAAAACACAAATTGCAGCAAAACATGAATTGTATTGAAAATTCATAAAATTTATTGAAAAATAGGATTCCGATTTTCTTAAAAAAATGTCAATAAATTTCACTATGATATGTTAGAGCATTGTAAATATTTAAATAATTATTACAGCTACACACGCAGGCTAATTAGCAAACACGCCAAAGGGTGCATTGATTTTCTAGTTCTGTTATATTTCACTAACAGCTAGGTTTTAAATGTTTGTAGTGGCATGTTTTAAAAGTTGTTAGGATAAGAATTTATGAAACTCAAATTCAAGTGGGAATGTTGCGAGAACACTATCCAAGTGGGTTTTATGAAACTCAAATTCAATATCGGAATGCATGTAGATAAATATCATGGTATTTGTTGATTGTGCTTATATTTCATATTGTTTCACCAAATTGCAAGACCCAGAAACTTTTTGGAAAATAGTTTCAACTAAAATATAAAATAGTCCATATTTGGTCTCTCAATTGTGGTATCAGTTCATTCATCTCTCAAATATGAAATCGGTTGCTGCTGGTCTCTCAAAACCATATGTACTATGACTTATATAAATCATACGTATTATGTCTTGTGGTACACAAGCACATGTTTTATTGTCCAAGTGTTTCATAAAATCTCACCCTTATTCAAATCATAACTGATTTTAGAGTAAATTTCAGGTAACCAAGGGTATTATGGTCATAGTTACAGAAACCACAGGGATTTTAGCATATGGCACATAACCCTTAGTATTATGATTATAGTGTTTCATAAAACCACACACATTGACCAAATTGATCTTTGACCCCATCACGTTTATGAGTTCTAAAGTCAAATATGAATTATATGATCCATCGTATAAAAGTCTCGTAGTCACATATGTCAAGCATTTTCTTAATTTTGCTATAGAAGTAACTCAAAATAGTTAATGGTGTGGTTTTATAAAACTATAAAAACATAATACCTAGGGTTATGCGTTACGTGTCAAAACATATGTGGGTTTGTGCAACTTAGACTATGATACCTTGGTTTTATGAAATTTACTCTCAATTTTATTATGTTTGGAGCATTATTTTTTTTTAAAAAAAAGTAGTGAAGAGTTAAACCAATAACCTTGACTAAAAATCATCAATTAAAAAGTTATTAGATTATACTTTAAAATTCTAAGTGTATGCTCAACAAACATGTATGGGTGGGTTTTCTGAAACTTTAGAAACATAATACATGGTTATGTACCACCAATCATAATATTTGAGGTTTTATGTAACTTTGACTATACACACATGAAATTTACTCATTTCTTTATTGGGATGGTTCAAAACAACAAGATTGTTCCGTTTTTCTTTTATAATAGATCAGTTTCGGTAGTTGCTGCATGCATGGTTTGATTCGATGTACTACTGTTTGATTTATTACATACATTGGAGATGCCAATGACATGGCATTCCGATTTGTTAATGTAGACTCAACCAAAAAAAACCACCCTAGTTTATCGGTGGGACGAAATGTGAATGATCTTAAGAGTATGAACAAAACTATGACCAGGTCATCTTCTCACAAAGAGATGTCTTATTTCTCCTTTCTCTTCCCTATGTTTAAAAACATAAGGAACTCGAGATTTATTTCCTCCAAGCTTGCTAGTATCCACCACTAGTTGGGCACTACTAAGCAGATGTCCTCACTTATCATCTCCGTCTAACTTCTACTATGTTGCTTCCTCGTTTGGGGGTAGTACTCAACTTACCTACCTGCAGCTGCACAACCACAATAGAGCTCTATTGCTGGTTACTTCAGCTACAGAACAGCAACAGCCGCAGCCAGCTAAACCATTGAGGGCCTTTGACCTCTCTCAACCCCATCAGTGTAGTTGGACCAATTTGAACTCAAACATAAGCTTCCTTTGGTACACATGAGTTTTTTTCCTTGATTTGTATGAAAAATGAGCTCCTTGATGTAAAATCCCTGGAAATAACCATGAAATTCCTACCCGTCCAAGGATGCCCACTACAGATATTGTACTGCTGGATCGCTCAATAAGAATTTAAGAAGTGAGCATAGCTCACCTGATGGAAGGTGTGTGTTCAGCTTCATCCTCCAAGTTCAGCTTCAGTAAGCAGTACGCTTCATTCTTTTTTAAGATGAAAAACCCTACTACCTAATAAACTAAACTAGGAATCGTGAATTCGCGATGCAGATGACCTCTCTTCCTATCGTACCTCACCTGCAGTGCATATCTCTGCTCGGTCGCCACTGCCACGCCATGCCAGTCCTGATGTATATGTTACATTTAACTTTACAAGTTGCTCCCTTTTCTTTTCCCATATATACCAGGACTATACAATTAGAAGGTCCGAAAGGCAAAGTGTACATTGATCGACAGTCTCGTGTACGATACCCTACACCAACTATTGTCCTTGTTTCACCACCAACCGGTGATGGCAGCACTGAAGATTTACAAATTCTGTATGTACTCTCGTAGTCTCGTCCAACAAATAGCTCCGACGAGGATGAACAACTCGTATCGAGCTCCTTTTCAGCCAAAAATATACAAGGAACCGTAAATATGTAACAGCTGCTTCACCCTCCCAGTCAGAGTCTTCTAGCGTCTCCTTCACCAGAGCCCTCAAAAGCATTTGAAGCTCCAGCTTCACATGAGCATAAGTAACTTCAGAGCCAGATAGGCTCACAGCATGTGCATCATCCATAGTTTGAACTTGCGCACGTATAGATATATGACGCATGGTCCAATCAGATCAGTTTCGGAGAGTCGCTTGCAGAGTTTCATGTAGGACTCCAGGCTGCCAGATTCCTGTATGTTTCTCCGCAGGGCGGTCAGCACAGCTGCTCTGTCTAGGTACTCTGGATACAAGCCCATGTCAAGCATCTTCATGAGTGTTTCCGAGGCCTCCAGATAAAAGCCGCCTTTGACATAGCCTCGTAGAAGCCATGACAGAGACTTCTTCCTTCTTCCAGCACTGGTTGACTCAACTCCAGCGAGCAATCGACGGACGGCAGCAACTTCTCCCTGAGAAGCGCAGATGGCCAAAACAACATCATAGAGCTGTGTGTCAGGTTCCCTACCAAGAAGCTTCATTTCCCAAAGTTGGTGCTCAGCTTCTAAGCCACAACCAGCGCAAGTGTACAATGAAAGGAGCCTCTCGTGCACAAGTCCTAGGACATCACTGCTGCCTTCCTCAATTGCCCATTTTGATAAAAGAACACCATCACTTAATAATTCAGATTGGTAATTTTCAATACTATGCATAGTCTCAGAGTCAAGTTTGGAAATCGAGCCCTCCTTCACCGATGAATTCAATTTCCGCAATGCCTTTGAGAATTCCTTTTGTTCTTTAACCAAGGCAGTCAACCCAATAAGATAACTATACACTTCAGGTTGCAAGCCACTCTCCTTAAATTCAATGATCAATTTAACAGCATCCCGGTAATCCCCATCCATCTATCAGAAGAAAAGTAAAATAAAGCATTAAACAAATTGGCACCAAGAGATATATGTGAGATAGCATGGGATAGTGTTCACAAGCAGGAAGGACATATTAAGTACATAAGCTACCACAGACATATACCAAAGAAAATAGAGAATGACTAGTAACTTTGTGAAAAGAACTGTCCATTTAGTATTTTAGTAGCATCGGGACACAGCTTGTTTTTATACTGGTAATGCCGTGAACCTAAGTCATCCCGACAAACAAGTACTTGTTGACACTTAAATTATCACACCATTGCCCCCGAAAGAATATTGAATGCTTGTTAAGTATAGAATGATCCTCTAAGAATTCAAGTAGCATGGGTCAAACAAAATTTAAATAATATAAGATGAATGCCATCAGTCTAAGTTACCCAAACCAAAAGGACCGCTTAGTTATGGAAGACTAGAGAAGGGTTAAAATACAATAGAACTAGACTGGTTATAGTATACCGCTCTAATATCAAAATGTTTCAGTCAAGTTCATCCCTCAAAAAAGTAAAATCCTTCAGCGCACTTAATACTCTTAGGTTTCTTGCTGTAAAGGTACAGAAAAGATGGATCCCAATAATAAGAATCGCTATTTCATAGTGCTGCAGGTTTACTATTTAATATCTTGCTGTGTTGCAGTAGTATTCATTATTCAACGATAAAAAACAATTTATTCAAAATGATGCAGCAGAAAGCCCTAAAGCAGTGATACACTGGTCTCTGCAGGTACTCTCAATGTATTCTGAAAAAGAAATTTAGAGACACCTCAAGTAGGGTTTGTTTGGCTTGTAGACCCAACTTATACCTGCAAAATATTGAGCCCCAGTTCAAGTCTCCTAAAGGTTGGTTTTATCATTTGCCTGCCCCAAGGAACATCGTAATACCACAAAAAAATTATAATTCAAAATTGGACATTTTCCGCTGCAAAATTGTCCCCACTCTCTTTCTTAAAAAATAATCCATGATGACTAACAAATCCTTGTTTGATTCATTATCAAAGGCGAGTTCGGTTGGTACAACCCCAGGAATGAGCGTGGGTAATCCATGGGCAGCCAATGACCATACTGAAAATGCTTTTTTTTTTTCACTAGCTTTGAAGAAAAAAGGTGCATTAGTTCAGTTAGTGGATCAATGGGTACCTATAGGTGGACTCACTCCCATCACAACACAACCCAGAACTCACCAGCAATGTGGGGCTAAGAAAAAAGATCACTTATGTCTACTTAGCAACCAGCTTCCAAATTATTGGGCAACCAAAAATTTGAAACCAATGTGGTCCCTACTTGTCATAGAGATAGGTGGATAGGATTTTTCCAGCAATAATCTGCAAGGTGCTAGCCAAAAATCTAGCAAGTTTTCTTAAAGCATGGCCAAATGCCCAAATTACATGGGACCAAAATCGAATTTTGGAAGAGAACTAAACAACAGCTCAACAATGGGAATAACCAACAATTGGATCAGGAAACCTGACACACCCAAACTTTTGTGATGAAACCAACATATATATTACCAATGTTAACTCCTTTGTTAAAACTTTTTGAGGATGATACGCATGCTGGCTAACAAAATAATTATATGAAACTCAATAAACTACAGTACATCTAAACAAGTGATCAATGTGGGGATTTAGTTGTTATGATTATTTTATAGGATAACACGTGATTAATTGATACGTTATTCTAACAACATATAATACAAACAGCCATGAGATATCAGATCTACCAGAAGCGCATATTATAATGATCGGTTTAAAGTACTGTACACCTAATGTGCACATTGATTTAAAGACAAGAAAGCTGATATCCCAACCACCTATTAAATACTACAAATTATCTTCACATATAGTAGTAGTGATGTAGAGCAGGTCAACAATTCAGAATCAAAACAAGGATGCGACCTAACCGATGCCTAGTACACAGATACACATGATGTATTATGTCAACCTCGTGATTTCGAGAAGTCTAAGTTCTCAGCACAGTAGCAGTAGCACACAGTTTAAAGAACCAAGAGATACAGTAACCCAGGCTAGTACACATCAACCGCACAAACAATTCAATTGAGATATACAAGCATAGAAATGGGTAAAAAAAATCACTTAAAAAAAGAGGGTAAAATTGAAAGGGGGAAGAAATCCAATTACCATCATCCTCCACGCGAGGTATCCGACGGGCCCTCCGCGCTCGCCGTCGCTAGCACCGCCGTACTCCCCTCCGTCGCCGACGCCGACGCCGACGCCGACGCCCCCTCTCCTGAGGACGTCCCTGACGAAGTCGACGGCGCTGCCCCTGTCGCCGCGGTCCCAGTAGAGCGCGACGGCCTTCTCGACGAGGCTGAACCCGGGGCGGAGCCCGACGCAGTCCATCTCCCCGAGCAGCGCGGCGACGTCGGCGACGTCCCCGCCGCCGCCCACGAGGCGCTCGATCCACCCGCAGGCGATGGCGGCCATGAGCTCCATGGTCTCCCCGTCGACGCGGTTGGCGCGGCGGAGCCAGTCGAACACCTCGAGCGCGCAGTAGGCGTCGCGGCCCTCCTGCGCGAAGTAGACGAGCACCAGCTGCAGCTCCCGCGGGGACAGCGCCGCGAGCTGCGCCGACGCCGCCGCCGCGGCGTCCTCCCCTTCCCCCGCGAACGCCGGCTCCCGCTCGAGGTGCTCGATGGCGGCGGCGAGCAGCCCGCCGCCGCCGCCGCCATCGAGGCCCAGCTCGGCGGTGGTGTCGGCGACGACGCGGTCGAGGCGCAGGGAGCGCGGGGCCGGGGGTGGCGGGCGGAGGGAGACGCGGGGGCGAGGGGAGGGGAGGGAGATGTGGGGGAAGGCGGCGGCGCGGGAGGAGAGGGCCATGGTGGGGGTGGGGGATTGGGGTGGAGCGAGCTAGGGATGGGACTGGGAGGGCATTGGGATTGGGGGATTTGGGGAGGTTTGGGAGAGGCGGAGAGGGAGAGAGGAGAGGAGGAGAAGCGGAGACGTGGGCGAAGGCGCAAGGTCGAGGGGAGGGAGGGAGGAATGAATAGGGTGGGGCTGGGGAGTGGATAGCTGGGTGGCCGGCTGCACGGACGGCCGACGCTTGTCGCGTGCGTGCCGCTTGGCGTTTGGCGTGAAAACGCTCGCCGGTATCACCTCCACCTTCGTAAATGCAGAACCAATAAAAATATTTTTTCCTACCGGATAATTTTCTTTTCCATTTTCAATTGATAATAATGCTGTCAATAGTACAGCTACTCGCTCTAAAAATTCCTCCATCCTAAAATAAATCAACATATTAATACTTAGATATGATACTTCATATTACGTATTAGTATAACAAATCTAAACATATATCCATCCAAATTCGTTGAACTATAAAGTGTCACATCCAACTATAGATTGATTTATTTTGGATGAAAGGAGTAAAAGATAATATATACAAAGAAAAAAAATACAAGAAATATCATTAACAAGCGCCCAATTTTAAGAAATACATCAATAAGTGCAAGTTACATGAAATGTCATCGCATAAAAGTAACATTGTTTTAGAAGTACCATCGCTAATAGGGTCATCCCTCCAGTAAGTGCTATATAATGAAAAGTACATTTAATGGCGTGGGATGGATGGGACCCTAACGGCGATAGCATTTCTAGGACAAATTTGCTTGTATGATAATATTTCTGGGACAAAGTCGCTTATGCGATGACATTTCATGTAACTCGCACTATTTGATGGTATTTTATATGACTTCAGTGTTTGTCATTGGCATTCTCTTAGATTCTCTCTATGTATAAGTACCTCTATGTAATGTCCTATAGTACTACTTTTTATCTGTGTAATGTAACCAGCCACTAGTGTGTCATCGTAGGCTCTTTGGATTAAGCAACACTGCATGCAGACATGAGAGGCTATGCTTAGCTGGTGCTTAATCTAGCGCTCGCTTTTATCTCTCTTTACCCTCTCTTTCTTCCCAATCATCTTGTATTTGACGTGTTTATTATTAGAACCAACTAAAATAAGCTATTGCACATGCTCTAACTACTATATTTTCGGTAATTTTGATCGCTTCAGGTATGTCCACAGGAATATCCACCTCTACAAGGGTGTGTTTGGTTGCTCGAACAACCTTAGCCTAGCTCGTATCCCCATCTAAGCTAATCGCAACCAACTCTAAGCTTATGTAATTGGCCTTATTTGGTTATCTGCATTAGTTTAGCCTATATGAGCTGATATGTTATTTGGTTGTTGTATCATATGATGCTGTATACAAAAGATGTTGTTTGGTTGGTCGAGTTTATCCATTTTTTTCTTTTCAACTTTGTTGGCAATTTCAGTTTAACGGTAAATTGAATGAATTTCATTGTAGCATAGGAGTAGCTTTTATAAAGAATTACTGGATTTTGTTACCAACTTTGGAGGTTTGGATCTCAATCCAACGAGAGTGTATTCTAAACTCTCGAGGAGACATCCCCTCACTGTTTGTATCGTATTCAAATGGTTATGAAAAAATTCAACAAGATATATTAATATATGATAGATCACTTCACAAACATGCTTCAATATGAATGTGGGTAATGCTAGAATGACTTACATTGTGAAATGGAGGGAGTAGTTAAAATCAAACTTCTATATAAGCTACGATAAAAAAACAAATTAAACTATTGCTAGTCAATATAAATTCAGAAGTTAAATTTAATTTTATATTTTTCTGAAGTGATTTATTAGATATTAATCTATGCTGTTAATTTTTTTTTCTATAAATATCTTTACCTATTATAAAAGTTTAAGATGTTTTTGCCAAATTATTTGGTCCGTCAATTAGAATCCCAATCGCTTCCCTCGTCGTTTTTTTTCAGCCTAAGCATATGTTTCCTTTTTTTGTTCTCATGACCGTAACGCATCGTCACCTACTATTCGTTTTTTTCGTGTCTCCTTTTTTTTCGACTCGTTTTGTCGTGTTTTTTTTGCTGTTTTTATCCGGTTTCTTTTTCTTCGTTGTTTGTTTTTTCCCGATTCGGTTTTTTTGCTAGGTTTCTTTTTCGCTTTTTTCAACCGGTTTTTTTACTCATCCGATCTGTTGCATGCTTCCGTCGTCGGACCAAACCCTTACGCCGCCGCCACTTCGATCTGTCTCCCCATGCGTTTTCTCCTTCAACTGATTGCAAAAATTGATTCTCCACTCCTCTCTCATCATTTTTCTCATGATTTCTCCTTTCGATTCGGTTTTAAATATCTAGATTTATCAGTCACTAATTATGGTCGGCCGACCTTTTTATCCCAATTTTGTGAATTCATTTTGATTTTGGGAAAACCAAAAGAGGATATTGAGTGTATAAGTTGAGAGATAAAAAAAAGATTCGACCGAATTTAATAGGGATTGCTCGCGATCTTTCTCCAAGCCCGCTGATTCCACCCCTCTCTTTAAACCACCACCGCCGAATTCCCTCACAGCCATCATCGTCGCGATTGCCACCGATCCCCCACCTCGGGTTCATGTCGCGGTGACCGAGCCCCCGCCGACCATCGTGCCGTGCCACCCTGCCTTGCCCTAGCGCCATCGCTGATTCGTTTCATTGAGATCTAGCCGCCGGCTTCGTGCCGCCCGAGAGCAGGAAGAACGCGGGGTTGGTGTGAGGGATCCTCGGCTCGATCGAGGTGCAGCCCATGCTAATTAACGGTGCCGCCGCAGCCATCTTCATCATCACCGGCCTCTACCCTCAGATGGGAAAGGAAATCTTCATGTTCATGTGTTCCTTTTCTCCTGATTACAGGTCATGTCATTGTTTTGGCTTATGTTTGATCGTGCATCACGGCCTTCATAATTTCTGATTGTATTTGAGCTCTATCTCCGGACACCCTCATGTTGTTCGATGAAATGCCCGTACACATACACGGCAAGAAATCATGTAGTACATGGAGCAGATGTTCATGGGTAATATATGTGTTCATGGCTTTTAGGGTAACTTTTTTTTTCTAAAATTAATTGCACTGTTGTGCTGCACATACAGCAATTACTGAATTGGGATTGAACATCTTAAATTTTTATGTGTTACATGTAAACATGCCATTACATGATCTGGTGGCCGCCACTGCCCTTTAGCTACAACATATATTTGGATCATTCATACATTTATATATTTCTGAAAGTGGTCCAGGTCATCAAGGTTGTCTAAAGATATCGAAACTAATTCACGGACTAATTCAAAACCAATATTATTTTCTTAAGATCATAGATTTAGACTGTATATATGTGAATTGATGGCAACTATTGAATAAATATGGTCAAATATCTCATGAACCCGCCCTTTTTTTTCAGAATCCTTTTTTTGTGAAAAATTAAAACCATCTCATTATGGTAGTACTCGAGTTGTGAAGTTACCGATGAAAACATTCAAACTGAATTTGGTTGCTGCATTTAGGATGTCATAGGTATTTTCTTTTTTAATCTCTCTCGCTGATTTGGTTTCATTCATTTAGATGAGTATTGAAAACCTTTCTCTTGTGACAATTTTATTCAGTTATGTATTTCATTCAGCTGATGAATTATCCTTTGATCATAGCCATTATAAATGAAATATAAACTGAATTGCACTATCTGCATGATATAACTTCTACAATTGGATTATGTTTTTCTGATTTTGGCATATATTGTATATGAATTTCGTATACTTGGATAACCGTGTTTCTGGTTTTTTTAGGGCCTTAGGGGGTATGTTTCTGAAATTTACCGTCTGGAAAAAATTCTGACATTGCTTATTATATACTCAGATTTTCCAGAAAAATGCTTATGTATTGCCAGCCTTCTAGCACATGAGTTTGGATGCTTGTTATTGACTGACATAATGATAACTTGCAATATTAAATCGGAATACAAACAGTGAGTATAAAAACTTTTGTATGAATGGAACCGTTTGTGTTATTAGAGTGAGGTTTACATTTGGTCAATATTATATTCCCGTTTATGTTCATGAAATTCATCTTGTTTCTGTTCAGTGCAGTACTCCCTTATTGATTCCTTCCTCATTTCTGAACAAAAAGGACTCACGAATCTTAGATGGCATCATCTACACTATTGATGCATCATCTGCACTATTGACCTCCTTATGTTCATGCGACGGATATTTTTTCAGATCAGTGCAGTACAATCCTACTTTTGATTAGTGATGATAAATAGAAGTTTGATCGTTGAACTGATCAATACAAGATCCTTATTTGTAAGTAGCATCTATTGCACCTAATTTTGTATATGCAGTACATTAGTTAGGATCATGTATATTTTGGTATTGCTGGCAAATATAACTCTCACCTTGGATCACAAATGATTTCAGCTAAACACCACCTATATAAGTTTAACAGATATTTATCTAAACTCAAAACTGAAAAAAAAAATGTGTTTAATGTCTGAAACTTGCAAGGTGCTACTATGATCTCTGAACAAATAAACGGTCTGAGTTTCCTAGCAGCAAATTGATTTGTTCAGAGATTTAGGTGGGGGCACGCCATAATAAATCGTTGAGACTAGGTCATATAACAAATTAACATGATTTTTTAAAGCAAATTTTCTTTATATTTTTTTACATAAAATACACAGATCGGAAAAGCGTGCGTATAAAAATAAGTGAGTATAAGTTAGGAAGATGGAGTAAAAAGCACACCCTTAACCCACTAACCTATGTTTTGCCTCATTGTACCTCTTGAACTACTAAAATTGGTTTGGTCGAGCATTTATCTTCTTCGTCTCTTTTTATACGAGTCATATTCTAAAGCTGATATTTTGCAGGGCCAGACATAACACCATTATCAAAGCTCTAAAATATTTTTAAAAATTTTCATGACTATTGTTTGAAATTTGAAACCACGATGTTTAAATCATGCTTACTGCTTTGAAATATATGTATACGGTGGTAAAAAAATATGAAAAATACTGAGAGGTAGGTTATAATATATCTATATATCAATCCTACCAAATTTGCTTGCAAAATACGAAGTATATGGTTGTATATCTTTATCTACTTAAAACATTCATAGTGTTTTTGCCGTGCATCGTAGAAAAGTGTGTCTCACACAATTTTTCATCCGACATGTGAATTGTTGGTCCGTATCCATGTCCCCTGCAAGCGTCAAACTCTTCCGCCCACGTGAAACGGAAACAATCACATATAAAAATTCATTTCCAATCCGAGCACGACAACATCACGCACCCACTGCCTGTAGCCTCAAGCAGTGACATGTGCCTCCCCTATCACAAAAACGAGACTCATGACGGTCAGTTGTCTTTTGAGCTGATAGAGATTTTTTGCTGGTGGGTCTCACGAATATGTCTTCAAGTGTATAGAAATCTTGTGACCGCCAACAGTTCGTAGAATATACTTTACTCCCTTCGTTTCATATTATTTATTTCACTCAACCAGTTTTAGCTATTAATTATTTGGCAAAATTTGCTACAAGACACGCAAAAAACGTGTAATTGGTTGAGAGACACCGTGAAAACGTGACACGGCTGATGGACGCTACAAAAAATGTGTAATTGGCCATAGGACACCGGTCGCATTATTTTATTATTTCCGGGTCAAAAGAGGTGATTTCAAAATGACAAGATTGCCCCTGGAGCCATATTCCCCCGTGCCAGGAGCGGCAGACGGCGAGAGATCCTGTGTCGGCGGCGATGGCTGCTGCGCCGCCCCTGGGGTTCTTGGACACGTATGGCTCCATCTCATTGTAGAGCCCTCTCATCCAGCCCATGTCCTTCTCCGCCGCCGCCGCCCCGCTCTTTGACCAGAACCCATAGTACTGGATGTTGTAGAGCGCCTGCCGGTGCGGGAATGACGTCACCGCTGGCGCGACACGGACCATCTCGCCACCGTAGGGGTCGAGGATGAGTAGCCCGGCACCGTCCTTGAGGAGCCAGCTCCAGGTGGTCTCCCAGACTTGGCTAGGCATGTTCTGGCTGGGCATGTTCTTGGACGTACGGAGTCAGACTTGGCCTTCAAGTACTTGTCCGGCTTGCTGGTGCCCCTGTCCAGGAGCATCTCCAATGGCTTCCCCGTGCCGTAGAACGCGAAGTAGAGCATGGACTGGATCCACATCATCTCGATGCGGTCGCTCGCCGTCACGCCGAGCTCCGGAAAGGTGTCGGCCATGGCGGCGACGAGGCCAAGGCGTGTGCCGACTACCGAGGTACAGGGACTCGAACTGCGCGTTCTGGTTCTGCACTACGACGTGGAGAAGTTCCCGCCACCGCCGCCTCGGATGGCCCAGAAGAGGTCCTCCCCAATGGCGGCCCTGTCGAGGAGCCTCCCCCTCGGCGTTCACCATGGTGGCATCGACGACGAGGTCGGAGGCGAGGCCGTGCTTCCGCAGCATCAGGCCGAAGCCGCCGCCACTGAGGAACCCGTCGACACCGACCGTCCCACTCGGGGCGTCGCGCTGCCCGTGCGCCATTCCTCCGCTCCGCCGCGTGTGTGAGGAAGAAGAAGGATAGGAGAGCAATGTGGGCCCCCACTTATGATTAGCAAATAGTAATCACCCTACTAATTAGGTACAAATTAGTCCATGACGCGTGGGGCCAGGTGGTTAAAAAACCTATTAAAAATTAGATTAAACATACACTGTCTATGACATGTGGGACCCACTGGTGTTTAAAGAAGGAAAGAGAAGGGGCAATCTGGGCATTTAGAAAAATATCTCACCTCTTTTGAACCAGAAATAATAAAATAATGTGACCGGTGTCCTATAGCCAATTACACTTTTTTTAGTGTCTATCAGCCGTGTCACGTTTTAACGGTGTCTCTCAACCAATTACATGTTTTTTTCATGTCCTGTGGCAAATTTTGCCTTATTATTTTTATTTCACGAATTCACCAGTTGCATATATAATAGTTCATTTTCTTAAAAAATAGCTACCATATGTGCCCATGCGCGAAAACCCTATTTTCGCATGTGGTTTGTGCTGCCCATATGGAAAGATACTAAAAATTATTTTTTATAGTGATAAGCGCCGTTATAGCAAAAAAAAAATTATTTAGACCTAGCAGCCTGCAAGAGCAGGTTTTAGCCAAAGGCGAAAATCATTTTTTATAGTGATAAGTGCCCTTGCAGCAAAAAATAAAATCTTTATACCACACTAATAAGTAATGACACCTTCAACTATTGATTATCTCTATGTGAAACCCACATCTCTATAATATGTTCCATCCACGACGTGCCTGAGACCTACCCAGGTTCATGAAAAAAGACCCCCAAATATCCATCATCTAACTCTCTGCCACCGTACACGAAAAAAATAACATATGTAATTTGGATTTCCTATCGCAATGCACGAGCATCTTTGCTATTTTTTTTTAAAAAAAAAGAGAAATGAGAGAGATGAAAGGAAAAGGTTCACTTGAGGTCCCTTATCTTGTCGTAGAGTTTCGAAATTGTCCCTGAAACTAAAATACCAGATATAACATATCTATAATCTTGCAAAACCGGGTCACATTAGGTCCCAAGGCAGTATTGCTCCCCGGTTTTGGTGACTTGGTGGCTGAGTCAGCGTGGGACCCATGTGGGTCCTACATGCCAGCCGATAATCTTCTCCCACCTATCTCCCCTTTCTTCCCGTCTCAACCCAAACCTTTAGGGCAGCCGGCAACAGGTGGGGAGAAGAGTGGCGACTGACGGCTGCGTCATGGACCTACACGGCGAAGAGCGCGAAGAAGCGAAGTAGGAAGGGCTCCCGATACGTCGTCCCCTCGGGTTACACCACTACATCGTTGCATGGCAGCTCGCCGCGCATCTGCACCACGTCCACATCATGGTCGCATGTCAGCCACACTGTCGGGATTGGCAAGAGGATCTCCAAGAGTTGGGAGATGGAGTACGTTGCGACGCCTGAGCATACTCGCGAGCACCACTGACTGCATGAGTGCCCGTGCATGCAAGCGAAGAGGATGCCAGACGCTGAATCGTGAGAGAGGTGTGTGGTGGCGTGTGACCAGCAGGGAGAAGGGTGGTGGTTGTTGGGCGGCGGTGGTAGGTAGAAGCCCGACGACGGCACCTGGCGATGGGTGGGGAGAAGGCTAGCAGCAAACAAGAAGCTTGGCGGTGGCAAGCGTTAGGGAAAAGGGCGCATGCATCGAGGACGATGCGACCGCAACGTGAAGTAGATGGAGTTGACCTCGAAGACGATGTGGCGGAGCCGCGCGTTTGCCTCTGCGGAGGAGAGGCGAAGCTCGGGGACACCTGAACACATCGGCTTTTGAGCCGCTCGATGGGGGCGACTATGAGCTTGGGGGATAGGAGTTGGCCATCGTGACGAGGCGGAAGCCCGGGATAGGAGCTTGGCCAGCGTGATGAGGCGGAAGCCCCAGCCCTCACGCGTGCCGGTGAAGACGAGATTGCAGTTGTAGTTGGGACCCGCGCCACACCCCGCACGTGCGCAAGTCCATGACGTGAGCGCTCCCGGTCATTGGGAGCCACGTCAGATGGCGGCCTCCGCCGTCGAGCTTTTCCCCGCCGACCGACACCCTTCTCCCCACCCATTGGCGAATGCCCTGGAGGTTTGGGTTGAGATGGGAGTAGAGGGGAGTGAGGTGGAAGAAGATTGCTGGTTAGCTTGTGGGGTCTACGTGGGCCCTACACTGACTCAGCCACCACGTCAACAAAACCGGAAAGCAATATTACCTTGGGATTAAAAGTGATCCGTAATCCGTTTTGCAAGATTAGGGGTTCTGGGTCGTTTAAAACTCAACGACAAGATAAGGAACCTTAGATGAACTTTTTTGGGAGATGAAAAAACTCCAGCCTCATGGGCCTGTGCATATGACCCATAGGCAGGCGACACCGCGTGCACGACCTCCGCCTCCCCAATCCGTCCCGTCTCCTCGCCCTCCGCCCTCGACTCCCGTCTCCTCGCCTGCCGCTGGCGCCGATCTCCATCCTGCTAGCAGAGGTGGCGCCGGCGTCCTTCTGCTCCCGCCGCATTCGCTCACCGGTGAGCATCCTAATCCATCCGATCCGGCCTCGGCCTCGAATTTCGTCTCCTCGCCCGCCGCTTGCGCCGATCCCCATCCTGCGAGCAGAGGTGGCGCCCGGCGTCCTCCTCCTTCCACCGCATCGTCGCTCGCCGGTGAGCATCCCTCCCTACCCACACCTCATCAGGTATTCTGCGTTATCCCTCAAAAAGTTTGGGGGTTCAACCGAAACAGGGTTAGATCTGCCTCTGCCCAGCTCCACCTACTTTCAAGTTGTTAATTTTGATTTCCGTTTTTAGCATATGTAATTTGGTTACTGAATCTCATCCAAACACCCTTAGAACGAAAAATGTAAGCTCACATAATTTGTACTCATCCAAACTCACATAAATTTCTTAAGAAGAATCTAGACCACAAACTACCCATAGTCACACAAAATATCTTTTTATCAAGGTATATTCTTATAAGTAATTTTTATTCCACAAAATTTTCTAAAGGACATACTGTGACACTTGGCATTAATCTAATTTAACTTTTTTTCTTTATCAGGTTATAAATTTTCTAAGACATTTGTGCCACTTGGCATGAATCTAATTTAACATTCTTTCTTTATCAGGTTATAAATTGAAACCATTGAACGCACTTTGTCTTTCCGTCCCTAAAACATTGTGATATATCTATAATATTTTAATATTTTTAATTTTAAAAATAATTTAGACTAATAATATAGATATTTAAATTAGGTAATTAATAAATTCAAATCAACTATAGTTTAGAATAAAAAAACAAAATGATATATGCCAAGTACAATCTAATAACAATAGAATGTTAGAAACAATATGAATTTAATATTTTTATAAATTTTAAGTACGATTCATACATAAAATTAAAGAAAAATATAGATTTATATATAAGTGAGAACATAATAAAATGCAAGGTAAAATTATTAAAGGAAAAATATTATTAATAAACAATGATGTTGATGTATTTCTAAATATTTTCACATTTATTTATTAAGTGTCAATGATTGAAATGGATGATTTACCATGTGACAGATTAATTATTAAAATCATAAAATTATATTGTTTTCATCCGTTGCAATGCACGGGTATTTTGCTAGTTTAGATGATACGCAAAGAAATGATGTAAACTCGAGGGTCGAGAGTTTAGAACAGTAGTTTCCCCAAACCAACGGCTCAGACCCCCCTCCCCCGCGCCGCACTGCCGCCATTGCTTCGCCGCGTGCTCCACCAACCCGTCCTTCCCACCGACGAGCCCGTCCGGCGAGCCACAGCGAGGTACCAACCTGTCCTTCCCACCGACGAGCCCGTCCGGCGAGCCACAGCGAGGTTGCAGCCTCTCGTCTTCCACCACTATCCCTTCCCCGCGAGTGTTGTTCCCCGTCCCACCGCCGCCGCCCCGGTGCCCCTCAACCCGGGGAATTCGCCCCCATCTTCCCCCTCCCCACCTCGTCCCAACTGGTCGAGGGGTCGCCGCCGCCGCTGCCCCCGCTTCCGGACTTCACCAGGCTCGCTAGAGTTGGAGGGGAAAGTCACCGTAACACGAATTGCGGAATAGATCGGGGAGGTCAAGGATTCGCATAAATTTCGCCCTTAATTTTCGTTCGGGTACTGTTTGTTTGATCTTACTATCTGTGAGGGAACAAATCGATCCATTAGGTTACTTGCTGATGTGATTTGATTGTTTGTTTGATCTTACTATCTGTGAGGGAACAAATCGATCCATTAGGTTACTTGCTGATGTGATTTGATTGTTCTAAATGGCAACTCTTTTTCCCCCAATTATTTGGGGGTTTTGTTCTATTAAATGTCCATGTCCACCTTTTCGTCAGCCCTTGCCTATGCAATTGCAAATAAAACCTGCAGATTCTGTGATAGCAATAAGAACGGAACTTGCCGTTGCTGCAAATACACTTGTAGCTTCATTCCCGTTGTTTCATTGTTCTTTAGGTGTGTTCAGGTTGGTGGTGAAGAAAAGCCGAAGACTATAAATATAGCTTATCATTTTATTGCTTGTGATTTCTGTCTCCTTGTGCTGATTTTTGGTGTTAAATTTTAATGGTGAAATTGACATGTTGGGAAATTTGATCAGCTGTCATATTATTATTATATCTATGGTGGTGTTCTTTTTCCCTGAAGATCAAGATGAAGATGAAGATTAAGTTTTTTACACAAAACGAGGTGGTATTAACGTATGATTGATTGAGTTTTAATATTACAAACTTGAAAAATAGATTAATATGATATTTTAGAGCAACTTTCATATAGAAAGTTTTCGCACGAAACGCACCGTTTAGCAATTTGAAAAGCGTGCCATGAAAATCTTAATCTTCATCCAACTCTTGTTGGAGAAAAGAACGGGACCTATGTTTGGGGTCTAGTGACTGTGATAAGCATAACCTAATTATATTTGTTGTCACCATTACTGAATTGCAAAAATTATCCAAATAGTATACGATTTGTTTATTCACACCTTTTGTTTACCATTGTTTTTATTTAGTTTGGAATCTAGAAAAATTATGGTGGCAGTTATTGTATAAGCACCATCCAGTCAGCCATTTGTAGCTGATCAGTTCCCTTCTTGTAACAGAATAAGATAATACATAAAGAATGGCCGCGCACAACACATCTATGACATGTGAGGGTGACTATGAGGTAATAGAAAATATATTCCGAGTTCTCTTTTGTATCCCTGCTTTTCTATCAGAATCCAATTTACACTAGTTTGGACACATTGTGGAGTTACTGCCTTGTTTACTAATGCTAGATGCACAAATGAGGTCCTTTTTTGGCAAGGGGAAACACAAAATTTGAACTAAGTTTATGTTCATTCAGTAGATGCTAGATACTCTCTGGCACAATATAGTTATATTTTAATTGATGGATGAATTTAGTTTTCTTGAATTTATGCTTATACGTTGGTCAGATTTGTTCATCTTGAATTTATGCTTTAACTTGGGTCAGATTTGTTGATCATGACATCTTCAAATTTTGTAATCTTGAAAGTACAGTTTTATTTTGGTAAAGTTTGGGTAACTTTTAACCTGGATTAATTTGATTCAACATAGTTTATTTGCGAGCCTGAACTTTTTGGGCGATATCTGAGTATGCAAACTTGATAAAGTTCTTATAGAAGACTGGAATCAGTCATAGAACTGTTCAGGCTACTGATGAAGAAGTAAAACTGAAAATAATAACAGAGAGTGTAAAGGTTTATTAGGCCATTCACAGAGATTATTTTTAAAATCACCTTCCTATCTAGATCCAAATTTAGTGGCATTGCACTTCATATTTGTCATTATGATGAGATGTGTTTTGCAGACTGAACAGAAAAAGCAAGCCGCTGCAGATGTCCTTTTCCACTATTCACAGTTTGTTATGGTTTGCATTGGTGAGGGTGTTCGCCCAACTGATCTGAGGTTGCATCTTATGAAGGTATATTTTATTAACCTTCGCTTGACTTTTTGTGGTTTGTTAATGATGTGCATTTTTCGTTTGCAAAATTGAGATATATAATTCTCAATTTCCCATGGTGAATTTTTTGTACGATTTGATGTGGTGGGATGTGTCTGCTTAGCAAGGTTGCAATGGCAATGCACATGTTGACTAGGAAGCAGCAGGGTTGGGCACTTATGTGGCATCAATCAGTGCCTAGGCCCCCATTAGAGTTATTGAGCTGCTCCTACTGAATTTTTATCTCCCTGTCAAGTGCCCTCCTTCCTCTAGCTAATTCTACTTAAAATTGCTTCTGTCCAACCAATCTCCAATGAATATCTATAACAGAATTAGTGAGTAATGACCATGTTTATTGATTTTCTGTCTTTAATACATTTTTTCTGTTATTAAATGCTTTTACCAATTAGGTTTTCACTGTATATGTAGGAGATCTTTATCTCCTGTTACGCTGTTTAGCAATCACTACTGTACATGATTTGTGCCTTGCAAGATTTCTTGTTTTCGTCAGTCTTTGCAGGCTTGGGATGGAATGATGAAATCAATCATTTCCAATTTGATTTGCTTGATTTAACTTTCTTTCAGTTCAGATTTACAGCCAGGATGCAACTGTTGGGCACATAGCTTCATATAGGATATATTGCAGTCTGTGTTCTCAGTGCTGTTTGGCTTGAAAATATCATCCCCATTTTCATGCAAGACAATTAAACTCAAAAGGCTCTGAATTAATGACCAACCTTCTAGGTACACAACACAGAGGAGGCTTATTACTCATTGTGACTACTGTAGTGGCATGCTGTTTAGCAGTGTTTGAGCCCTGTAGACTTTGATTTAAAGTGGATACCCTTCCAAAGTCTTACGCAGTACTTAGGTGGTGTTTGGATTCAGGGACTTAACTTTAGTCTCTGCATTTAGACACTAATTTAGAGTATTAAATATAGACTACTTACAAAACTAATTACATAAATGAAAGCTAATTTGCAAGACAAATTTTTTAAGCCTAATTAATCCATAATTAGAGAATGTTTACTGTAGCATCGCATAGGCTAATCATGGATTAATTATGCTCAATAGATTCGTCTCACGAATTAGTCCAAGATTATGGATGGGTTTTATTAATAGTCTACGTTTAATATTTATAATTAGTGTCCAAACATCCGATGTGATAGGGACTTAAAAGTTTTAGTCCCATCTAAACAGGGTCGACCATTGTCTTAGCACTAAGCTAAGGTGAGGTGCATGTCATTACAGGTCACTGCATCAGTCAGTTTGTAACATTGGTAGATGATTTGGGTAAGTGAAAGTACATGTTCCAGCTAGCACAACTGACACTTGAGTACTTGACAGTGCACTATTAATTATTCCTTGCGAGAGTTGAATCTGTTTTATTTTAACAGTTCATGCTTGTAACTATTAGAAAATTAGATTCTCAGCTGTTTCTTTTTTCTCATGTGCAATAGTGTTTAAAATGCTCACTGTAGCCTATAAGGCTCATAATATGCTAACTTTGGTCCTATTTTTGCTTTTCAGGAAGTTTCAGGAATGGCCACTTCTCTAACGAAAGAGCCACAGCAAGCAGCTGCCTCTCCGGATTCTAGTGAACCATCTTCTTCAGGGACAACGAAATGAGACACGAATGAGATCTTCTAAGCTTCTTCAAGAAGTATGATAGGAAATATTGCAAACTAGTAGGTTCACAGCTTGTGGTCTGAGAACTGTTTCTGGTGCAGTGATAGGAAGTATTGATGATGATATACTTGTGCTGGTGATGCTTCTTATGAGCACTTGATTTGAATAAATTAAATGTAAATACTTTAGTATGTTTGGCCCACAATTTGTAATGAAGGAACATGGATCGTGATGTTTCTGATAAAATTCTTGAAGTGCCTAGCCCGCGTTCATGTTTAGTTTTTTTTTTTATCGCAATTGTGGTGCTATGCTGTAATGTAATGAATAATGTGCAAAAATGTGGATGATGAATCAGAGCCGCTCCTGTAGTAGTACACACATGTGCCAATGCTGTAAAAGTGGCAAGCTATACGCTGCAATTTGAAGCAATCAGGAGTAAGTGAAAGTATCCTCCCTCTATCCAGCGTAAATATTTCACAGAAATCTACTTGGATTCAAGAACAAGCAGAAATCCATCTGGTTGGGAAGAGGAGAAAGAGTCAAGGAGATAGATTAAATATTGTGGCTTAAAGCCTATATCAAGTGTGTACCAGGAGATGACAGAAAGCAGAGATGCCTGTCCTAGGAACGAAAGAGCTGTTCAGAAACAAGTAGGCGGGGCATATCTGCTATAGCAATTAGCATGAAAAAAAAATTCTACATTCACCTAATATTCAAACTTTGATCACCAACTAGTAGTAGTAGTACTAGTATTTCAGTGTGGTTTATGTAAGTGAATAAAAAGCACATCATTTCCTCATACCTCAGAATACTGTTCATTGGGCGCAGCAATGACAAAACGAACACAATTTACTCGCGTCTATTTTCCTTCGATTTCAGCTCTGGTTTGCACCGTTCCTATTTTGCTCCACAAAAGATCGCAAACAAGTAGGTTCACAGAACAGAGCATTTATTCACTTTCAGATATAAAACTGAACATCCACAGCAAAGTATATCATCAAACATCCCAAAGCCTGTCAATATCATCATGTATTAAAGAAAAAAAATACCCATACCTATATATGTTTACGTCAAAGTAATGACAAACCGAAGAATTCTCCAAAACCATCGCTCAATTTGCTATGTACCCCCTGCAGTGGACAAACTTTACTCGAACTGAACAACATCCTAAGTTCTTACAAGTAAACCTATACCTCCGATTTCTCGTGTTGTCTTGCACACTGTTTCCCTTGGATTGAAGAAAAACCGCCAAGGGCAGCAGACGATTCGAAAGATCAATTATCAGACACTATACAGAATGCCTCCAGTATCCTTCGCTGATGTAAAAATATCCTGTTACTGTTATGCAATGTTCTTGTAGCTCCTATGCACATTTCATCTCTTCCTTTTTCCCTTACATTTCTGAAGAGGAAGACGATAGCTCAACCTACAAAAGCAAAAGGTAATGGATTTCCAATGAGAACATGAGATGACAGATGAGGCAAAAGTGCACCAGTTCTAAAGAAACAGGATTAATTTCTTCAGTGCCGATGTTTTGTATACTTGCCTGAGTTTCTGAACACCCATCTGGCGTAGTCGAGCACCGATGGTCTCTCTCGTGGTTGCGGCTCCGACACCCTCAACGCCTCAGGATCCCAGCTCCCCGACCACGAGTCGGTGCTCCCAGCTGCCGTGCGCCGCGAGGAGGACACTGGTAGCTCCATTGCGGTGGAGCGGCTGGTGGTGGGGAACACGGCCCAGCTCCCAGAGAGTGTGGCCAGAGAAGAGCGGAGCCAGCCGCGAGATCCCCCAGCATCATCGTCGGCTGCAGCCACCTCTTCATCAGCGAGAGGTAGCACCGGCAGCTGCAGCTGCAGCTGCACCTGCGTCTGAACGCCACGCGAGTCAGCGCCGAGGTGGAGGTGGCGGCCGCTCGTGCTGCCAGTGCCAGGGCTCCAGCTTCCGGTGGTGCGGCGCGACGAGGAGCACCCCGGCGCCGCCACCGCTGCGACGGCGCGGCTGCCGGAGCACGCCCTCCAGCTGCCGGAGAGCCTGTCCAGCGAGGAGCGCAGCCACCCACGAGATCCCCCCACTGCCTCCGCCACCTCCTCGCCTGGCGGCGCGGGCACCGCCAGAATCTGCGACTCGATGTCGTACTCCCCTGAGCAGAAGGTTGGAACGAGGCTTCTCTTGTCGGTGCGGCAGCGGGTGGTGATGGGAGCATGGCACTCGGGGCAGCATAGCAGCGGCGTGACGCGGCTGCGGAGCCAGGCGACGAGGCAGCGCTGGTGGAACATGTGGGAGCACACCGGAAGGACGAGGTGCAGATCAGTTGGGAGAAGCAGTTTGTTGCAGATGAAGCAGGTCGCCGTGCTGCCGCTCATCGCCGGCTGCAACGGCGAAGGTGGCAGCGAGAGCAGCTCCAATATCACCCGCTCCACCTCCGGCAGAGACGGCGCAGACGGCGGCGGCGCCATCGCAGCAGCTGAGGTAGCCGAGGACGCCATCAATCCAGCCGTCCCCTGCACTGCCCCTTGTGCAGAGCTCGACAATGCCACTGGAGGGCCTCTGCCGGGATCGCCTGGAGCTGAAGAGGGCGCGGCCATTTCCGGCCAGGACCTGGCACTGGCAGCACTGGCCCTCGGTGAAGAACCGACAGCTGCAACTGCCGCGCGCCACATCTGAGACATTGCTGATGGCGAAGATGACAAAGCCCTTGGGGATAAGCTGCGGCGTGGGGAGAACGATGAGCAGGACAGGCGGCGCCCACGGCGGTAGCTGCGTCGAATGACAACAATGGCGACGGTCACGATGGCCGTGGTAATGACGACGAGGACGACAATGGCAATGCTGGAGCCTATGGACGACGACGATGACGGCGGCGTGGCTGAAGGTGGCAGGCTCGGCACAGAGGGATACACTACGAGCTCCGGTGGTGGCGGCGGCGGAAGTGGGAGAAGGGGACCGGGTAGCATACCTGCATCAGTGCAGCTTTTTCTCTGATTAGTCCCAAATCAGATGCTAATTCGTAAAAATTGACTAAATAGAGATCATGCGTAGGATGAAGGAACAGATCATGGGTGAAATTTCGTGGAAATGAAGTGATAAAACAACTGGAAATTTGGAATCTGGGACTAATCACACGAGCAGGACGCAAAATTCGATCAATCACGCAACCTAATCTCCCCAATTCCCCTCCATTGCAGCTAACAAGTTCAGGAGAAATTCCACATCAGCAGGTAGCGACAATCCAATCACGCATGGAGTTCCATCAGGTGATCCGTTCAATTCCACTCCCAAATCAAACCACACCACACCACACCAAACCAAACCAATCCAAATCTCAGGCGCAGCTGGTGCGAAAAACCGGAGAATCTCTAGGTGCGGAGAGGGGCACGGGCAATTACCGACCTGATGCATCGGCGGCGGGGAGGGGACGAGGACCCCCGGAGCAGCGTAGCTGGTGGGGCGGGGGGCGCGGCTAGACGCTGCACACGCTTCCCTCCACGAACCTGAAGGAGAAGGAGGAGGGGGTTAGGTCTAGGTTAGGGTTCGGGAGCGGCGAGGCTGCACTTCACGGGTGGAGGAAGCACCGCCATACATCGACCTCGCGGCAGGGCCAACACGTACATACCTCTGCGACGCTCCCGGCGGCGGCGGTGGGAGAAGGGGGCGGAATCCGGTGGATGCTGCGGTGGCCGCGGCCGGAGAGAGCCGAGACGCGGCGGTGGCGGTGGCGTGAGGGATTGGGTCGGAGGAGGAGGAGGCGAGGCGAGGCGGAGGGGGATTTGGAATGGCGCCTGCGCGGGCGGGAGGAAGAGGAGGAGGAGGGGAGGGCCCACATGTCAGTCTCCTCGGGGCAGATTAGGCGTGGTGGGCTCGGCCCACGGAGGCCTCGCTAGAGTAGGCCACATCTCCGGCCCATCCACGTGTATGAGCCTGGACTGGATATCTCGGCCCATCCAAACAAAGGCCCTTCTGCCAATTTATTCTTCATAGTAAGAGAGAGAATTGCACATCAGGCCAGACATATTATCAAAGTTTCATTTTGAACCATCTCTTAGTCGGTACTATGCCGACTAATATAACCCTTGAATATTATAATTTATTTATTCAAAATATATAAATATTGTACGTGTTATGTTATCATATTACTTGTTAAGTATATATGAGATGGAACAAAAATGAATCAAGCGATGGTAATTGCGGTGGTATTTGTGATATTTATGTTTTGATAAATCTAGAAATGTTTATTTCCTGATAAACATATTACACTAAGATTAACATAATTTGGATAATGATTTTAATGTTTATCTATAATCATTAAGCAATAAAACTTAGTTGTACAGATCAAGCATACATCAGGCTAGCAATTGGAGCTGCGTCTTATATAGCTGATCTATTCTTATATTCTGATTGATAACACAATTAAAATTAAAAGATAAACAATACAATAAAAAACAAAAGAAATAGAAAATATGCGCGCAGTACAGTAAATGCACGCAATATTTATTATTTATTTTTAAAGGAGTTATGAATAGATCTTTAAGCAGTTTTAAAATTTTATATCTGTCAAGCCTGACAAAAACATTATGCTGGTAAATGTTTAAATTACATATAAAAGAAAGCAAAATAAATGTTTGAAACGTGGTACGTGGAACGCTGGTCTTGAAAAATATGGTACGAAGGGGTATACCCTCTTCAAAACGTTTGTTCGAAGGGTGAAGCACGTTCCATGGATTTTCGGGATGATAGTCCGGAATGATATGGAAAATCAGGATGCCTTTGTTCTGCAAAGAATAATTTGAACTAAATATATGTAAACTTTAGGGCTTATATGGACGAAACCATTTGAATACAAGACTTTTCGTAATATTAATAAACTCAAAGGGCTAAATTGAAAAAAGATGAATCTCTTCTCCTTTCACCACATCAGGCCATCACCCCACGATGGAATCCACAATGGGCATGTACGGCCAGATCAACGTCAACAATGGCAGAGGCATGGAGGACAAAGAACTCGTCCTGCGTCATTGCAGTGCATCACCCACATATCTGACACTGGGTTTCTCACATTCTGATATTCATTTTTTATTAGTTTTGATCGATTGAAGAAGACAACATTCTTTTATCAGTTTTGATCGATTGAAGAAGACAAATGGATACCTCTTCTTTCATGCTTTGATGCCTATTTTTATTTCGATTTGAAGAGATTGCAAGTGATAGATAGTTTGGAATACTCTAGAGTTCAGATTAATGTTCGCGCGGGAGACTGCGCAGGGTTCTCCACCACCTCTCCATATGGACACGTGACAGATTTTAGGAGGGGTTCAAACCGAAATATTAGGATGCCATGTGGTCCAATGAGAGGCTAGGGATTGGACCTTGAAATCGGTATTAAAGATTTCACTTTGAACCTACTATACGAATGCTATTATGTTTATTGTTAATCCCATTGTCCTCAAACCTTGAGAAAGTTAAAAGGTTAGAGATGCACAGCAGTTTACAGAAGTGGCAATAATGCCGTGGATAGTAAGTGTGAGCTAATGGCAAAGGTTAATTTTGGCAGGGTTCATTCAAATAGATACATATGAGTTAGCACTGATTATGAGGCCACTTGTGCAAATTGTTCCCGATACAATGTTGTTATGGATGGATTCTCTCGAATCCTAACAAGAACAATCTGTGGCTCTGTGCAGCTGCCCACCGAGAACAAGACAGCGTCATTGTGTACAGGCCTAAAGGCTACCCTAGCGTACAAAAGAGCATGACAAATCCTAATGGAAGTAACAGTAGTGCCAGCCTTCTACTTGACCAAGTTACTCGAGGAAACAAAAAAGTGATACTTCTTACAACATTGGCACAATATAACAGTTGATCAAAGCTTCAATCTGATACAGGTCTTTCGTCATCACTTGCTTCATCATGGAGGTTCTGTAAGGTATTCAAGCTCCTTCCTACTCTTTCTTCTATCCAGCCTAGTCTCCTCTCAAGTTTTAACACACTACTGTGCAAAACTCTAACATCAACTTCTGCAAGCTTTGCAAAAGGACGTAGCAATATGTAATAATCAGCATGTGCAACATAAATTAGACTACCAGATGATTCCCTCCTAGTATATAGAAGATAACCATCTGAAACCAGCCGTTTCCTTGGAGATACATAACAGAATCCATTTTCTTCCATTTTTGACTTAATGCTTTGTAATGCACAATTCCCTAGTGGCATAGAACAGCACTTTGTGTCAGCAAACCTTCCATCTCGGCAGCGTTTATTCACTCCATTTGTAGTTCTCAACTTTTCCTGACACAATTTTGCATTCTCATCCTGCAAACCAACAACATAGGCAGTTATGTAATCCAGAGACGGGAACGAATCTAGTGCAAAGCACAACTAAAAATAGCTACATGCTATCATGTATCTCCATCAGTTTAGCCATCAAATCATAGGTAGGTTTTCTTAAAAAGACATATGTAGACCTCAAGGTGATCAACATCATTACAAATTTGGAATTCAAATCAATTTGTACTAAGAAAGAAGAGAAAAGCTTTTGCACAAATAGCAGTTTTGTTGGCCCTCTTTATTTTATTGTTTGACTCGGATTCCTGTTTTTGTTCCTTCTAACACGAAATGAATTCTACAGATATCCACATGTGCTATTATTTCACACTTAGCTATCAGCCACTGTTGAGTAGAAAATTTTTATTTGCAGATTGAAAATTCAATTTTCAGGCTTCAAGTTTAAATTTATGACATGAAAGTTTCACCAGTTAGTTCACTTGGAATCACCAGGTTTTGGTTGGAAGATTGATATTTTTGCTAAAAGTTTGTATATTCAAAGTTAAGAAGAGTTAATTAGATAGTTAATTAGTGAAAATTTTCACTATATAGAAGCTCTTTCAGGTATATTTGAGCAATAGTGTTTGTATCAGATATTGAAGTCATAAATAGAGTTCACTAAAAAAAGGTGATCTAGCATGTGAAAAGGAAAGCAAATGACGGGGATTTAAGAGGTTAGAATGAGGTAGACTAAAAGCAGCAGTGCATAAACAGTATCCATTATAATTCCCATCACAAAGAAGTTCTGACAATAACATCAAACCAAGAGCATGACCTCTTTCCCTTTGTACATATCCCAAAAGATATCTATTAAATGCTCCTCTTCTAGTGAAAATGTCATTCCAGTAAAAACCACATCTTTGCAGTACTTTAGATAAGAATGAACTTCCTTCGAATAGTCTGTACAATAAGAAAACATCTGAGTTAATTTTGCACCATTAACATGCATTTTGCAAAGGATGCCAAATATATATAATATAGGATCCAAAGTTAGAAATGCCAGAAAATGTTTATCCTCGAAACTAAAATGCACCCACTCCGTTTTTGTTTACTTGGCACTTTTGACTATTTGACAATCCCAAAGCACACCTTCCATTTTTGCCCTCATTAATTGCCACCAGAATTAGAGGGCTTTTCATATGATATAAAAACAAATGATTGCCTAAATAAAGCTGCCTTAGTTGCAAGTGTAAAACAAACACAAACAGAGGTCATATATGGTCACATGAGATCAATCAACCACCTACATATGCACACGTCAAAACAATGTGTTCTTCTCAAAACAAAAACTTACCAACAAAACACATGTCTACATATAAAGACAGTATCTTGCAGACTGAAAATAGTGTCATTGAAGAATGCATGGAACCAATTATAGCATAGACCAAAACTAAGTCACAAAAGTTCCTGGATCGATGGGTTGAGAAACTGGAACAAGGAACGTAGGACGCCATCTTCTAAAAACATGGAACGAGAGGGGTATACATCTTCTAGGAACGTGTTCCTAGTTTTTTTGGAACGATAATCAGGAACGTTTTGCTATATTTTCTGGAATGAGAGTGAAATCAGTATGCTCTATCAGCAGATGAAAGGAGAAATCTCACAAACTAAGCTCATTGGGCCATGTGAAAGAAATGAAAGAAGTTAAATCTACACATTGTCATTTGCACAAAAAGAAATGAAAAAAGCATATCTTAATTGGAGATGCAATTAAAGGTGCTCCAATATTCCGCATGAGGTTGAACTTTTTCTGTAACATTCTTTGTCGATATGCTGATATGATAACCTTTTATAGGACTATCCACAGGTAACTAAGAACAGACAAGTCCATCAGTGGAAGTTTTGTGCATTATTTTTGAGATTTCACAATGGCGGTGGCTAATGCACAGGCCCAACAAGAGCAAGTCTATGGCGTTAGAAGAGACAAGCAAGCATTCTGGAGCTCTTTGTTCTCTGGGTGAGGAACTATTATGTATAAGATCCAGAAATACGCAAATTTATTCATTGCCTAAGCACAAGCTACAAATGCCATCTTTATGCCGATTAATTACCTCTTCCATAGTTAGACATAGTTATGGTTTCCCTTCAAAAACAAACATAGCTATGGTGCTAGTATAAGAAACTAGTTTAAACTAAAAACGATCAGCATATGCATGACTAAACCTGATGTGAGTTTAGCAAAGAAATGATAATGTGGAATTCAAACAATGATCATCCAAAGTTACCATGTCCAACATCGATTTTATCATAAGAAGCTGCAAGAGTGCACAACAGTTCTCTTGCATCAAACTCCTCACTGTTGTTGCTGTCAGGCTCTATAGAATGTGGTGCACTTGCTTCAGGATCAGATCCAACTGCATTTTCTGTCTGAGCAATACTCTAGAAAGGAATGAAGTTCAGTTCATCAGTATTTACCACAGGTTCTACCACATGACGTAAAGAGCGTGGCCTATATGGAAAACTCACCTCCCATATCCCTTGTCCGTTGATGCCATACAGAACTCTTAGAGCCACTATTAGTATAGCCATTACACAAACCCGTGAGGGTACCCTGCCAGGATTACTGGACAACCAAAGTTCTGCAGGCATTGCCCACTCATAGATGCGACATGCATGAGGAAGGATTTTTTCAATTGGAAGAGATAACTCCTTCAAGAAGCGCTGAGCAATCAAGTAGAAATTAACAGAAGGAAGCAACAGTCCTATCTTTTGTGCTATGGACCCAGCTGCAGCTTCCAGCTGCCATGCTCCAATCACTCGAGTTGGCCTAAATAGCTGCCGTGAACTCAACGGGCAGTCGTTTAAAGAACTTCCAAGAAGCTTGTCGACTTGGGTAAACGCTGCCACATAAGGAAGCTTCCCCTCCATTGCCCACCTGCAAATGTCAGTTGGTAGGATGGTTTCCCGCGCGACATGACAGGCAAGGAAACAGACAGCCAGTGTTGAGTACACAGGCAGCATCATCCTCAATGAGCGCAGAAACAAGAACTCATAGCTGCTCTGACTCTTTTGGGCATCGCCCTCCAATTCAGACTGCTTGTCTGCGCACAAAAGATTCATTCATATCAGGTTCGTTCTGTTTTTTATTCGATGGGCAACTACTAAAATAAGATGGTAAACTGTATACCTTTAGAGGCAGAATGACCCTCCTCCACTGACGCAGCAATAGCGAGCATCTTATGCACCCACATTTCGTCGAACACCTTGGACGCGGCCACCCACCGCAGCCAGATGGTGCCCGCGAGGCTAGCCGCGAGCGAGCCCACCCGGTGACGCTCCACCAGCGCCTCCAGCTGCCGCTGCAGGATCACCTGCAGCCCCCGCACGTAGCGCCACCGGAGCCGCGCCGCCACATCCTCCGGGTTGCCCCAGGCGTTGGCGCCGGTCGCGAAGTCCCGCGGCTCGCTGGGCTCGCCCAGGTCGTCGAAGGCCGGGGCGGCGGCCCCCGTGGCGGCGCCGCGAGGGGCCGGGAAGGGCTTGGGGGTGGGGGTGGGCTGGGTGGGGCGGCGGTGGGCGGAGAGGTGGGCGGGTGTCATGGGGAAGTCGAAGGGGTTGGTGGCGGTGTTCTGGGTGGAGGTGTGGATGGCGGAGCACTGCCGGCACGTGAAGAAGCCGTCGTCGGCGTCGTCCTCGGCGTACTCGGAGCCATGGCCGCAGTACTCGCAGACAAGATGGATGCCGCCGCCCCCGTAGTGACCCGGCGAGCCACCGCCGTCGTCGTCCATGGGAGGGATTTTTGTTTGATCTTCTTGCTTGTTTTTGCTCGCTGAAAGGGGCGGAGAGGCCCGCGGCGGCGGCGGCGGCGACAGCCGGTGAGCGAGAGCAACCGAGCGGCGGCGTGCGAGGTCAGGTGGGGTTTTTTTTTTTTTGGGAAAAAGCGTGTATTTTTGTGGGAACAATCCTCTACCTGCTGGTTTTACAACACAGGTAAAAAAAAACAAAAAAGAATTTTCACTTCTCGCAATTTTATACTCCCTCTATCCTAAAATATAAATATTTCATCCAAAATCCATTATATCTTGGGAATAAGAAAATACTAGTATAGATAGAGTATTTTCGTGATTATGGGTAAGAGCGAGGGCCTTCTTGCGGAATTGTGTGGCACAGCCACACACACACATGAGACTTGAGAGACGCTTGTTTAGAGATGGCAACAGGATTTGATCACCGATTTTCTGTAGTGAATTCACATTATGGGGATGTGGATGATTGATATCTATAATTTATGGGAAATTATATTGTCCAAAATTCATCATCATCGGGGATGACAAAGGTGGGGACGACGCTCCACCCTCCGTCCTCAGCCCCCCACGGTGACCCGCATTATGTATGAACCAATTCTAGACTTTTTCAGTCGTAATAGCTTGGCTGACCCATAAAATTAAGGCCCCTAGACTAAGTCAACCCTTAGTCTCATTCCCCATCTCCACCACTGCACCGATCCACTGCGTCGTCGCCGCCGCTCCAGACTCTAGATGATTTGTTGTTTAAGCAGGGACGAGGGCAACCACGGGGAACGAATTCACCGCACAAGGGGGAGGGGAGGGGGGGTTGGGATGGATAAAATGTAGCCCCGTCGTGGTGGGCGGGGGCAGGGATGGTGAAATTTTAACATCGTGAGGACGGGGACATGAATGTGACCCCCGATGGCGAAATATCCGTTGCCATCTCTACAAGGGTGTCGTTATTCCCCTGTTTGAGCGTTTGAAAGCAAGTGGGGTGGGTTGTGGTTGCCTGTCCCACTTCCTCTATGTCTGTTAAGATTTATGTTGATAATCCACATCTCGCATATGAACTGTTAAGAGTTACCACTAAAGCCCGTGAACTAGCCCACAATCTATTTTCACGGTGGCTAGCTCTTCTTCTTTGTCAATAGGTCGATAAAGTTGACTACACAAATAATTTTTCTAGACGAGCAGCCCCCTAGATTCCAGGCAACCCATAAATTACCGTGCCTAAAAAACCGATCCCTTGGGGACTGGTTCACATACCATAGGCGGCAATCGATCTTCACGTGTGGTCGCCTCAAGCGGCCAGCATACAAAGACATATCTTCGCGTGTGGCTGGGCCACCCGCATGCGAAGATAGTGATCTTCACAGACCTTTTGGGACAGGCGGTGCGTCTAATCACACATGAGAATATGTTTAGGCCATTTGCAAAAACTGTTTTTGGTGTTAGTAAAGTTATTAAAAACAAGTGAAAACAATTATGCATTTTTTTGGGAAAATTAGTTATGTCTTTTATCATTCCATATAGTTTCACTTGAGCATGTCTACTTACATTATCTATATGCTCTATATAGTTGGCAACAAAAACTAAATATGCATTGAGCCATGTCACCAGCAAAACAAGAGCCATTCGATCATTTTCATGCGCCATCACAAACATCCAGTAGGCATTAAATATCGCCAGTTAGTATCATTTTTCATTCATATTCATTTGATCACTTAGTGTAGTATGCTGTAAAAAAAACACTATAAGAAGTATTTCACTTTTCATATGTGTCAACGGGGATACCCGTAGACCAGATAAATAGGGTATCGGGGTACGTTGGCACGATGATCTACACGATACGACATTAAAACAAACAGAGAGACAAAGATTATACTGGTTCAGGCCTTTCGTAAGGTAATAACCCTAATCCAGTTTATATGAGATTGATATGGAAAACCATAGAGTACACAGAGAACAAATGAATCCGGCGAGACCCTTGTCGAGATGAGTCGACGAGATCTCCCGGTGAGTAGGCTTCGCGTCTTCCGGCTGCGTAAACTATATATGGTGGGTGTGTTGGCGCTATGATTCGATGATCTGAACCCCTCAAGCGGTGTGTCTTTTATACCGTGAGTTGCCTTAGTCTCTAAGTACAACTCGGAGACAATGAACCCTGCACGATATAGAATAAATCCAATCCTCTCTGAGTAGGACTATGTTAATCACCAGCCCATGAGGATATTTTCTATAATATCTTGTAGATTTTCTTACCGCATACGAAAATATATCGTATGGACAATGGTATACCATACTTGTATATTTTGTAAGTCATAGATAGGAGGTATGTCTTATCCGTAACCATGACAATATGTGAGGTGCTTTTATAGGTTCATAATATTTCTCATATTTATACATTAAAATTTGGGGCAATTGCATGGGTGCCTCCACTTTTGAAGCCAATTGCTGTTTTACCCTTACTTTTTAGGGTTTGCAGTTTTACCCCTACTTTTTGAATCTGAATCAGCCGTGTACCCCCACTTCTAACAGCCGGTTTTAACGGCGTTAGTTATAGAAAAAAAGACATTTATACCCTTGGTGGTTATTGCATTTTTGCCCCTATTTTTTTCAGCTTTGTGTGATTTTGCCCCTATTTTGTGATTTCAGCTTGTGTGATCAGCATTTCGACCAAATATGAGCATCTCTTGTGATGTTTTTTACTTTAACAAAAAAAAATCACAAATACTATGCAATTACAAAATTTGACCAAAATTTGAACAAAAATCACAAATACTACTAGCACTCATCGTCGATGCTAGTCTGGACGACGACACATGCGTTGGTGAGGAACTGCAGTGGCAGCGCGATGTAGTCGAGGCGGAGGCACGACCGTCGACGGCGAGGGGCGACGCCACCTCCTCGAGCCACACCTGGAGGTAGGCGGCGACCTCGACGCAGCCGTCGCTGACTCACACGCGCCCGTGGCTGCCGCAACGTCTGCCTCGCCCGCGGCGGCCGCCGCCTCCCCCGCGCCCACGCCTGCGGCTGCTGCTTCCGCGTGCGCCCGCGGCCGCCGCTACCGCTGCCTCCGCCTTGCCCGCGGCCGTCGCCGCCGCCTCCGCCTCGCCCGCGCCCGTGGCTGCCGCCTCCTCCGCCCGCTGCCGCCGCCTCTGCCTTATCCGCGGCTGCCGCCGCCGCCTCTCCCGCGCTCGCGCCCGCAGCCGCCGCTGCCGCTGCTTCCGCCTCGCCCGCGGCCGTGGCCGCCTCTGTCTCGCCCGCGCCCGCCGCCGCCGCCTCCGCCTCGCCCGCGCTCGCCACCGCCGCCTCCTCCGCCCGCGGCCGCCACCGCCTCCTCCTCCGCCTGCTGCCGCCGCCGCCGCCTCGCCCGCGGCCAACGCCGCCGCCTCCCCGCGCGCCCGTGGCCACCGCCGCCGCCTCGCCCGCCCGCTCGCTCCTGCGTCCGCCGCCTCCACACGTGCAAGACCAATCCGGTGGAGGGTGGTTGGATGCTTATCCATTCCCTCAAGGGTATAACGGTAAATTGATATTTCATAAATCATTTTTTTATTTTCATTTGTTTTTTAACCCAAAAATGTGGGGCCCACCTAACGGGAGTTAAAACTGAGGGCAAACGGCTGGTTCGTTTTAAAAAGTGGGGGTAAAATTGAAAGTGAGGGTAAAATAGTAGTTGGGGTTGAAAGTAAGGGCATGGATGCAATTGTCCCTTAAAATTTTATGGTTGTATTGTACAAATGAATAGTCCGCATTAACGTGTGGGGTATCAACTAGTAGTTCATGAAGAAAGCAACCAGTACCTTCCGAGAAATTACCATTATAACAATAAATAAATACTTGAATTACAAAGGCCTTTTTGGGACAAGTGGCCCCATTACACAATTCCATAATTTTTTTAAAACCTGCCTTCATGTTATTATTGTTATTATTGTATACTAGAAAATTAGCGCGCCAGCCGGTGTGCTTGCTTTATAGCCCTTGTATATTTATTTTATTAAAGTAGTGAAAATTTCACAAAATTTTATAGAAATCAGTTTAATTTCCTTGAAAATGATGCAAAAAATCATACATTCTAATATTTTTGTTGAATGGAATTTTGATTTTCAATTTAAAATAGCATATCATTGTTGAGAAATCCTCAAGTTTTCTCTCCTTTTCCCATCCATGCTATTTATGGTTCTTTTCTTCAAACTGATTAAATTGTCTACTAATGATAAAATAGGTGGTGATAATTTTAAAAAAAAATTGAAGTGTTGATTTTTTTAAGGAAGCTACAATGTTCATCATTCCTTGGAACCAAGTAGTTTAATGCATAGACTTGATACAAATGTTTGCCGTTACGGCTAATTATTTTGTTAGTAGGCGACATATCTACTGTTGTTCAATCTTAGTATATATATGTACGGTCTCTTGGAGGTGTTTAAGATAGGTGTGTATGTTTTTATAAGCGCGAGTTTACGTAAATTTATATGAGCGTATGCGTTTAAACTATGGCTTTTAAAAAAATGCGTTTAAACTATGGCTTTTAAAAAAAAGTTTGAATGTACTGTAGAATTTGTGTCCATTAAATCTTGTCCTCTGCCTAATAAATATCTTATAGCCCTATTAACATAACATATGATACCGTAGATATTTGCTCCTTCTCATAGTCGATCCTTCCAGATTCTCCTCTCTGCAGCAGCAGTGACTGTGTTATACCCTAACTGTCTAACAAGACATACTGCTGCTCAGTCTCGTTTTTTCTTAATATGCTTTTGGGATTTATTTGCCAAGAGCCTGATGACACGTTGGCCGACACCGTCAGCATTAAAAATAAAGGCTAGGAAATCAGCGTGCCTTAGGAGAACACCTGTGCAAATTGTTTCAGTGTGTTATTAAGAAGCAGAAATTTTCCAAATGTTTATGGAATTAGTACAATTTCCTTAAAATTTGAAAATCCTAAATTATCTTTTCTTAGGTATTACTTAGTATTCATTTGTTGCGTATAATTATAATCGAATTGTTTATTAAATGATACTCAACAAATGAAGTGTCTCATAAAATAGGTGATGAGACTTTTTAAAGTGTTCTAGGTTTTATTTGCAAATTTATGCTTGATGGGTGGAATTCATGCCATAAAACCTACAACCCGTCCCAAAATAAGATCATCTTCGTCTCCTTCCATTTATCTCAAAATAATTTTATTTTTGAGTAATTATTGCATTGGAGTTTGTGAAAGCAAGAGACAAACATATTGAAATTACATAGAATGGGAAATATTTGCATTAGAATATAATAAAGTGGGATATCAATCTTTTTCTTTTGTATTGGTATGTGTGGAATGAGTGAAAATAAATTTATTTTGAGACGGAGGAAGTATTTCCATGCCATAATATATAAAATCTACGATTGATGATGCTACAGTACTCTAATCAACTTGTATGTGGGCTCTTGATATAATTGCTTTGGGTCTATCTATACTATTGGTGACATATATTTGAATCTACAACAATCAGATCTGAACTCTGCATCTTACAAGTTGATGACTGATGAGATTATAACCATATTGATCACAACATAAATCATGGGTGAGCTATGATAAACTTCAAATGATTAAAATCCACAGCATAAATTAAATTACATTAATATAATTACGCTGTAGTTGTAACTACAATGTAACTATGGTGTAAAACACTATAAATACTAGTAACATCTTTGTGTTGGAATAAATGGGCTAGTCCCAATTTAATTCAATTAAAATCTCAAGGACCCACAATAAATGTTAGAGATAATAATACCACCTTAGAGATTAAAAGTGGAGTATCTCAACTTAAATAGGGAGTTATTGGAGATTCCCTGTTGACCAATTGAGGTGGGGGACGGACAGCCACACGCGTGCGCGCGAGCCAGGCCGGGGTGTGGCGAGGCGGGCGGTTGCAGACATACGAGAGAAGATTGATCTCGATCTGGCCTACTCCACTCTCGGTTTGGTTTACTCCCACACTCATTCATTTTGCAACGGTTGAGAATTGAATCCCTACTCCACTCTCGGTTTGGTTTACTCCCACACTCATTCATTTTGCAACGGTTGAGAATTGAATCCCAATAATTCCGCAGCGATTACTTCTATAACGGCAAGCAGATCAATTCCTCGATTGATTGCGTCGTTACTGCGGGAGCGGAAGCGATTGGGATTCCTCTCCCTTCCTACGCACTATAAGGTTGACAGAGACAGAAGAGAGAAGATTGGTTGAGGATTGAATCCCAATAATTCCGCAGCGATTACTTCTGTAACGGCAAGCGGATCAATTCCTCAATTGATTGCATCGTTACTGCGGGAGTGGAAGCGATTGGGATTCCTCTCCCTTCCTGCCTATAAGGTTGACAGAGACAGACGAGAGAAGATTGATCTCTGATCTCGTTCTGGATTACTCCACTCTTGGTTTGGTTTACTCCCACACTCATTCTTCCATCGTTGGTTCATCTCCTTCTGTTCCTGTGCTGCTTCTGTTCTCCCCGGTCCTGATCGCTTGCGTGCACGAGTGATTGGGACGAGCAGGGCCTCCGGAACCACACCCTCGCCTAAGTATCTGCACGGGTAGGCGGGTGATCAGGTTTTTGGAGAGTGCTTCCCGCACGACTGCTCTTCATCTGTTTGTCGTCGGCGTGGACGTCATCCGTTCCGGTTCGTCTTCCTCTGCATTGACTACGCCAACATGTCGAACACCGGCAACGATATCAACACTGGAGACAAGGAGAAGGAGGCTCCCGTCAACACCAACGGAGGCAATACTACCTCAAATACCAGCGGAGGGCCATTCTCATGGTATAATGTTTCTTCTCTAGTTGTTGTTGCTGCACTTTACGTATGTGTTGTTGCTGTTTACGTTTCTGCAGTTTACGTTTGTACTGCTGCAGTTTACGTATCTATAGGACTTCAATCCTATGTGATTGTTGATACTGTTTATGCTTATTCTATCCTAAGCATGCTCCTGCTTACGTTCAGTACTATCACTAGATCACCTCACATTGCAAATGTCATACTTATTGTCTCAATATTTTGGATTAAAAAATACCGAATTGTGACCATATTTCCAACAGTGACGACGCCACTTCTAGGCCACTTTTAAATGCTTCCATTTGGATGAGGAGGAGAGGATACTGTGGCACCACCAATAGCTCCAACTGTAGCTTCTACCCAAGCAACTATGTGCCAAATGCACCCCAGTCACCACCAACATGCATGACGCTCTGAGGGGCGGACAATATAGGTTGATCCTTCCAAACTTGACTATAAGGAGACAACGTCTTGAGGTCGAGTCTAACATACATAAGGAATCTAAGATAATTTATGCTCTAAGGAATGCTAACTTCCCCAAAGGTAGTTTCCCTCTCTCTTGAGAAGACTAAACACTATACTACCTAAAAAGGGACATGTTTCCGCGTGTGCCACTTCAAGGGGCCTTTACTCAGGGATAGCCTTGCTCTACTCTTACCTACCCTTGAACCCGATCTTGAGTAGGCGCTTAGTACAAGTCCTCTTTCTAGAACCAGATCCCAAAGCCAACCCTTAGAGCGGGTACAGTAGCAGCTGATACACGGGCGATATGCAAGCCATGTAGACAGGAGTGATGCGTTGGCAGAAAAAAGGCATGAGAGAGAGGGTGAGCCGACGACTAAACTGTCGCCTGGCTGCACGCATGTTTCAAGAAAAGTGGGACCCGAGCTCGCATGAAAGCAGTCGGTGTAGCCATTGTCAGACGGGTGTTTCAATAAATTACTGTTGTTGTGAAAGGATGGACAGATGGGGTTAGTAGCCTGCTTATTGTATCGATTAGCTACTAAACTAACTTTTGATGACATGGAGAATATTGCCGCTAGCTGTGGGCGTTACTATTGATCTTGCTCTTACAAAACATATGCATATCAAATCCTAGATTTTGTAAGCTAGGATTGGCAAACCGCATACCTATAAATCAAGTCGAGGGATGAGGGGGATAAAAAGACATGTTTTTTATCCGCTCAACAGCGATATAATCCAGTGTTTAGTGACGCCCCCTGTATCGAAACAAACCCTTCATTTAGTTGACTTGAAACCCTTCAACTCAACTTGACTTCGCAATTTGAAGGACGTGGGTCCTACCACCCTTCCTAGTAAGACCCGAGCTTGCTAGGATGATTCGGGAAGGGGAGGAGTTTGATTCAAGTAAGGGATGGAAGAAATGAGCACACGCATATGCGTGTGCGCACCTACACCAATAGAACAACATGCATGGGCACACTAAATATACCACGTGTGCATACACATACCCATGCCAAAGGGACGTGCCTTTTCAAGGGCTCTGAATAAAACCAATACATATCGTTCAATACCCTTTGCTAGCAGCTTGAATAAAACCAATACATATCGTTCAATACCCTTTGCTAGCAGGCCAGTTGCCAGCCTGACTAGACAGTGCCTTGCGTGGGTTAGTGTTGATAAATAAGGAAAAAAAGAACATACTTTAAGTAATTGCCCTATTTTGGTAATGGCCTCGTTGAGCCTATCAAAATATATCTTGTCGAAGAAAGATTTTATTTAGCCATTAAATGCTTTCTGGTATTAATAGATAGGAGTTAATTTAGAAAGTTAATTAAGAACTAAGAGATAGTGGGATGTCTGGGCTAGCTCATCCTGAGCATGGGCCAATGGCCCATAGGCCCATAACTAGCCTAGCCTAGGGTTTTGCCCTAGCTATGTAGTATAAATAGCCTAGACTTATGATTGCCCCACAGCCCCCATATGTTTCCTTGAAGTGTGCTAGGGTGAGTCTTCTTCCCCACTATTATATTCCCCACTATCTCTCACATATCCCTTCTAATTCCAAATCTTGCTATTATATGTAGGGAAGAATTTTGTGTGGCAGGGGTTCAATTCCTTAAAAGCATAGCCCCATAGGGAATCTTTGATTTGGTAAGCTTCCTTTGTGTATCAAGGATTCCAATCTTCTAATGTCCTTTCTTCCCTCTCCCCAAAGCATGCGGGTGGCTCGCAAGCGAAAGCAGTTGCAACCATGCTCTCCATGATCCAACACAGTAAATGATTTTCATGCTAGGTAACCATAGGGGATGATCCCCTTACCCATGGGATTTGTGGGGCTAAATTCCCTATTTTATGGCCGTATATATCCGGTTGGATGTAGAGGTCGGGTAAAAAATACTCTTCTCTAAAAAAAATGGGATTTCCTTGTAGATTTCAGTTTCTTTCCTAATAACAATATATCAACCTGATGGCTTCCATCTTCTATCCGGTGTCCAACCGCTGTGGTTCTTTTGTTTCTGAGCTGATCTAAAACTCTAATCATGTACTTCCTATAATTTGCAGGTTACTTGGTTTAGCTAGTACAGACCTGTGAAATTTAGGTTATATGTTTTCTTGGTTTGAAGTGTAATGACTTTTAGCTTTCCTATAGGTAGGAATCGAGACTAATTATATATTACCGAGGGGATTGGCCATCAGGCTTAGTTTATATATTTATAATCAACAAAACAAGTGAATTAACAGATCTACAAGCAACATATACAGATTCTATGCGATGGTGTAGCTATATATTTATGCTGGAACAGTAGTAGATAACTTAGGAAAATGGATCTTTCAGCAACAACATGTTTCCTCTAGGCCAAATCATCCTTTTCCTCCAGGAAGAAGTAGATCTGTACTAGAGAAAATTGTGTTAGATATATCTGTTCGCATCAATGCTTCTAGCTTGCTGATAACTAGCCTTCGCATTGGCTGTTTTCCATTCTAGGGCTCCTTTGGAATGCAGGAATTAAAAAACACATGAACAGGAAAGACGTAGGAGCAGCGATGGCATATCTAGTTGATCCTTAGGAATTCTAAAATGCAGGAATTGTGTAAAACTTGTTGTTTTGATGCTCCATATATGGGTAAAGTATAGGATTTTTGGAGAGATCTCAAGGAAAGTTTCCCATGGCATTCAACCGCATGTTAAAAATCCTTCAAATTTCCCATGAATCAAGCCATTCCATAGGTATTTTCTAGAAATCTCAAGTGCCCATTCCTTTGTTCCAAATGAGCATTTAGGTGAAATTTCCATAGGATTTTAATCCTACAAAAAATTCTTCCAAAGGAGCACTAAATTTCTAGTTGATTCGAGGTTGCCTATACATTAGGAATATTGTCAGATGTTTGAAGCTGTTTGAAGATATCTAGCCATTTAGTTCCAAAAGAAGTGTGAAATAATCGTCCTATACCACTGATGCACAAATGCTTTTTTGTGGCCACAAGTTTACACTAGCTATTTCTCCATGAGAGATGCTATCATAGTGCCCAGATGATCACTTTAGTCATGGGAACAGTGAATCTGCACCTGATATTTCATTTTTAAAAATTGGTTTCACTTCTGAAATGCGATAAACAAAGAATAACTCTTTCACTATTGCATGCATGTTGTCAGGATTCAACGAAGGTGTGACGGATTACCTGGCAAATATAAGGTACAAAGTTTTCAAACAGCTAGCACAATTATTTCTGTGTGAGCAACTTTTTTTTTTTGTACTTTTATGTGTATATTTTGCTGTGTTCTTCATATATATGATAATAACAAGAGAGAGTATTAGTAGTACCGCTGTGATCACATCAAACAAATAAGTTACTCATCACCTTATTCTGTTTGTCTCCAGGGTTCATTTTTTAAGATCACATCATAGTACTGTAAGAATCATGCACAATGATCTTCTATCGTTCCATTTACCTTTACTAGTCGAATACAACTTGTCCATATTTGTATTGAAGTGTAATGGTGTGGAATTGAAAGCTAGCTAGGTTTAGTATATGGATCAGCTGTCCGTGGAAGCAATATTTATACATATATATGATGTTGGTTCTACATTCAGTTTTGTTAATCTGTAACTAATTTTTTAGGTATTCTCTGTTTCATGTACGAAAACATTGTATACAGACGTTACAATTCTCCTTCTCTCTTTAATCAGATAGACGCATGGTACGGTGCAAGGAATATATAATACACTTTTCACTCACATAGCATGGTTATATCTTTGTTATATATATTTAGGTTTAAAAGAGAAAACACCTTTTTATACATAAAGATGAGATTTCCATAGTTGGAATTTTTTTCTAGATATTGCAGAATAAAATGGGCTTGTGAAATTGTTGCTCACTGTATTCTTTTGGCCTTTAGCCAAATTTTCTGGAGGCAATGGACATCACATGTCATTGGCAAATTGTTCACCAATTGTAAAACCTGGGGGATGAAAAAAAAATCTTTTATGGGCATTTTACTTTGAAATACTATCCTTTCTTCTGCATATTTTTCTTTTGCAATTAATTAGAACTGATTTAATCCTTTGCTTAATTTGTATTTCTGTGACTTTAATGTCATAAATTTCTCAAAATTAAAGTGAACGTATTTATCATTCTGATTTGTTTCAATTGTTCAAGGTTGGGAAGGTGTCGAAAATGGAGGGAAAATCTAGTGCTATGTCCAACATTGCGCCCGTCGCACCTACTCGTATTACTAGATATGATAAGGATGACAAGCATAAACCAGTTATAGTTTGTGCTCTGGCTGCTTTACCTATTCCTTCACAACCACCTAAGGCTTCACAAGAACGTAAACGGCAAGGTCGTACATTTTGGACAAAATGTGCAACCTGCAAGGAGAAGAACAAATTCCCCATAACAAATCTTGCATGTCAAGTTGTTTGCCTTGCTTGCACAGAAACATTCACAGCAATTGAGGTAGCTAGACCAAGGAATACATCTCTCTACTGTAAAGAAAAATTGGAGTCTAGTTCGTCTGTTGCGGCTAATTCCTCCTTGCAGTCTACTGCTGTAACTCCTATTGCTGATGTGGCCTATCACCCTCCCAATATACAAGGGAAGCGTAAAGATGGAGAAGTGAAGATTAGTGAGGCATTCCTAAGCCTGCTGTTGAGAAACTTTTGCAAGCAAGGATGAAGGAGATCTTAGAAAAGAAGCTCAACGATAGGCAAGCAAAAGATGAAGGACAGTAACTGATTGAGAAAATGGTGCCTATCCCAAGGTTTGGTGCTGTATTATCGAGATATTTTTAGGTTTCCATACTTTTCCTTCGCAAAGTTATATATTTGCTTGTTACTAAAGTTTCTTCCAAGCGCCAATTATTTATTGAAAACTTTTCCTAGCAAAACTATAGATTATTTGTTCATACAACACAATTTGTGAGTAGCTGTAGCCTGTAGAGCCTTTATTTTGGCTTAATATCTATACTTTTAAGCTGGTTGTTTACTCACAGGTATATACCTCCTTCGATATTATTATGGTTTTGGTTTCATTATATAAAATGAATGCTACTGTAGCTCTTTCACTGATTATGATATTTTCTGCCTCTGTAAACTAAAATGGCATATTAATAGACTAGTCTGATAATGACTATAATATATTCAATTCTATATTGATACTTGGCATTACTTTCCATAGTCAGTTTAATAGTTCTATGTCCATGTTTTATATGAAATAATAATCCTGGTAGGCCTTCATGCACCCTAGTGTTGTAGTGATCGGATTAAATACTTATAAGTCGATACATGTCTGTATTTTGTTTGGTAATGTTTTATCCTTGTTAGCATGAAATTACTTGTTCAATTCTGTATTGAAACATAAACATTTTAGTCTAAAAAAACAAAAACTTACTTATTTATTCCCCTAGTGAATATTACAATTTTCTGAATATAATAAGTACTTCCATATTACTTTGGTGCATCTAGGTTGAGAAGCACAATTGTGGATTTCGAAGGTGGCAAAGAGTGTTGGAAGACGCCAGATGTGCAACTTGTGGCTAAAAACAGAAGATTGATAAATGAATATTTCTAAATTGCAACTCAAAAGCTAGCTAGACGAATATATTTCCCCCTAAACAAATGTTTCAGCAGAAGATATATACCATAGTTAATTTAGTGTATGCTGAAAATCCTGTAAGGTTCATTATTACTAATGAACAATTATGTTTTATTTGTTCTATTTTGGGGAAGATGTCGTTACAAATATGCATGGAATTTTCAAGTTTTTATGCCAATTTTCTTATTTAATGATTGTTTGATTGGTATATTAAGAGAGGACCATTGCTACACCCTCGAAACAACCAATTCTAATTTGAATACACGAAAAAAACCACATGTATTGGAACTCTTATGATTGTGATCGATATCTTAAACTAATCCTAATGTGGGATTGTCGAATAGGCTTGCTGATGGATTCAAATTTTATGTAATTTGGATGTTGTAATACTCCGCTCTTCAATTATCACTAGAACGGATACCCTCATCTCAATCGGGCGGTAAGCCCCATCTCAATCGGGCACAGCGTCCGTCACAGGCTAGAAGTCACTGATGTGAAGAGTTATCTCAATCGGGCAAACGGCCGTCACGGATGAATCTATCTCAATCGGGCCCTAAGTAAAGTCCGTCACCGATAGCTTTGACCCAGACGACCAGTCAAACTATAGCCCGTCGCAGATGACCTATCTCAATCAGGCCACAATTAGTGCCCGTCACAGATGACTACTAACCTTTATCGGGCCTAAACTAGAGTCCGTCACAGATGATACTCATCTCAATCGGGCCTAAACTAGAGCCCGTCACAGATGACTACTGACCTCAATCGGGCCTAAACTAGAGCCCGTCACAGATGACTACTGACCTCAATCGGGCCTAAACTAGAGCCCGTCATAGATGACTATCATCTCAATCGGGCATTTAGTTATGGCTCGTCACAGATGACTATAATCCACAAAAAAAATAAATTTTGTTTTTTGGCTAGCCTCAGGCCTTTGCTAGCCATGCCCGCTGCAGAAATGACAGAAACAAACACAGATATCCAATATCCCCAGCTCCCCAGCATCACCCATTCATATACATATGCATTCACATACACAGACATCAATATATTTCACACAACCACACATTCACAACCATCTCATATTTCACATCCATTCACATATTTCACATCCATTCAAATATTTATCATATTTCACCTGCAAAACCAAGTTAATTGGATCAAATATTTATTTAGCAAGTCTTAACATAAACATATGAAATATATACATAAATATAAGCATCATAGTTACATCATCACAGTTGCATAATAAGTGTTCATCATTGCCTAAACATAAAAGTTCAACATTGTTCATCATTTTAGTTTAAGCCTAAACATTCCTTTGGGGTTAATTATTTCGCGGAGGATGAAGCTGGCTATCTCCTCGCGAACCTCCTTAAAGCTAGTAGGCAGAGACTTGGTAATTGTGCCCTACATTGTCATAATTCTAGATTAGTTGATCGATCATATATAAGTACTAAAATGTAGTTAGTCTATCAGAATTGAGACCACCGACCTCAAACTCAGCCAAAGTCTTCACCTTTTCTCTGTACAGAAGGCGCATGTTGTGGCACACATGGAATCCGCACTGGTCACCTATTTGTTGCTTCACCGGGAAGTCTTTTTTGTGGATGAGGGTGTCATGTCCTGTCTTCCTGAGGCCTCCTCTTTGCACGTATTGGGCCCACGCTTCATCTATCGCTAGTTGAATTGGGGTCCAATCATATGCGTTCTTATCAATTCTGGAGTTTAGGTAGTGACATGTACTCCACTTAGGTGTTATGACCAGAAGGATCCAATGGGCACTGCGGCATTAATATAGTGAAAGTTAATTAAGTACTGAAGGAATGTGTCATGCTGTTGTGTATATTTAGATAACACACTTACTATTGATTATAGGCGCACATAATGTACTCCTTATCTCGGCGGGACCACAAGGTGTCGTAGATGTAGTTGACCATTCCTTGACGGTCATTCTGGAGATTTGTGACAGTGACCACTTGTGGATCAAGGAAGGCAACTTCTGGTGCATTCTTCTGATACCATTGCCAACTTAACCTACACACAGGATAAACGATCTTGTAAGCGAGTTAATCCGATTGTTATTACCAGATTGAGTTGGGCGACAATACTTACGAGGAGTAGCACTTAAGGAGGCTTGTGTCAACCGCTCGGAGCCTGTAGAGGTCGAATAGATCCTTGAAGTCGACGACGATATAATTTGTTGGACCAAGGAATGGCTTTCCATCGTGCTCTCCAAGGATATTGGTAGCTTTATTCGGCTTCCTGGCGTTAGATTTCTCCATGTAGTATGCGTGAAGGTCCTTGCAAGCGGTGCCCATTGCGGCAAGCACGTCATCTCCAACCAATGGCATGCCTAGTTGGAACTCCTGTGGAGCGACGTATTTTTTCTTGACCTCTTTGCCCTTAGTCTCTTCCTGGCCCTTGCCTAGATCTAGCTTCCTTGGAGCTAGAAGCGAGGACTGCACCTTTCCTCCCCTTCCTCTCCCCTTTGCTTCGGGTTTATCGAGAGTAATTCTCTGAGGGGAAGAGTGTGCCTTCCTGCTCTTCTTCATCGGTGGGGGTTCATGAATCGCCTTGCTGTCGGCCTCCGTTCGGTCCTCCCCAAAATCCGTGTCGTATTGTAACTGCACATCGTAAGATTGTGCATGACGATCTTGAGCAGGAGGGGCTGAAGGAGCAGAGGCGGGTCTCTTTGGTGGACGACCGCCTGGTGCAGTGGTTGGCCTCGCTGTAATCCTGATCTCAATGAGGTCCTTGGGCCATTGGATGAAGGTACCACGGGCATTTCCTAGTGAGAGGACCTCGTCGTTCGGTAGATACTTTAGTGGGAATAGCTCATATTCCGGCTTCACCGAGTCAACTTGAACTTTTGCACAGTCGCCCCTGAGTTGCACTCTGCACTCTTGTCTCTGGGGTCGGCTTGTACGCAAGTCCCTCGGCTGCTGGAACTGTGAAGGTCGGCATCACCCTAACTGTGAGGGTGCAGCTCGTTGGTTCCTGCGATAGATTAATCAATTTTTTTAGAATATTATATATCATATGGACTCGTTAAGTCTTTCATGCATTGTGGACGAAACTTTTACCGTTATGTGGTCGACGGCGCTGTCGACCGATGTTGGATTTTCCGCCACCTCAGTTGATGCGCAACTGCTGCGTTTTTGGGTGGGACTTCCTAACTCTTCGTGCGCAGCAGCAGCGGCGGCCTGGGGGTTCTGTTGCTCTTCTCGGATCTCTTGCCTAATCTTGGCCCTCATCGACTCGAGCTTTTCGTCGAATTCAGATGTCAGCTCAGCTCTTATCGACACTCGGATCTTGGCTTCAAGGCGTGCATCTTTCTCCGCCTTGTTGGAAGTCCGCTTCTTGTACTGCCACGCGTAGTCTGGAAATCCATACTTCTAGGGAACAGAAGACCCAACGCCCCGTGTCCGTCCACGGTGTTCCTTGTTGCCCAATGCTTTCGTGAGGAGGTCGTCCTCGCGTCTTTGAGAGCAAGCCTCTTACGAGGCTTGTTGCTCGGCAACTAACTCCTTCTGCATTACAATTTAGTGGGGTTAAATAAACTGCACGATGGGAAACAATGCGAACATCTAGTTTGACTAGACACTTACTATAGCTTCGTATACTTGTTGATCTTCTGCATTTGGCATGAAGATTGTGCCATCATCATTCTTATGGTACCTGGCCCTGGCCCAGTTCCTAGCCCAAGGGTGTGGAATATCGCCAAACACGAGCGGTGTGCACAATTCCTCCGCTTCTTCATCCTCACGTTGCGATTCCTCTTCCTTACCGGCATATCCGGCGGTGCCAAGCCGGTGCGGATGCTGGTTTCTGGTTTGGAGCAAGCGATATGCCTCGCTTCTAGCTCTGGACTCGAGGGTCGACTTCTTCGCATGGAATTCCTCCCAAACCTGTTCCGTGATCCAAGGAAATTTCTCTCTTGGATCTGGATTCGCCGGGTTGTAGACGAACTCGCCGACTAGCTTAGTCTTGAAGTTCTTCCAAGCATTGCTCGTAACCTTGAAAGCAGCGCGCCTGAGACGGTCCTCATGCTCTGTAGGATAATCAAAGCTCTCCTTGAACGTTAGCCAAGCAATGTCCTTCTTTGCGGCCGGCACGAGCTTGATGTCATCTTGCAGAATACTGAATTTCTGCCTCCCTATGACCCCGCAGATAGACCTAAATCGGCTCAATATTTTCCTTGGAGATGTCGACAACCCTACGGCGTCCACCGCTGTTATGCGGAACCGTTCCTTAGGGATTTTGTTCCCTGTTCTAGGAGTACGTGCTCTTGAGGACCCACTAGTTGTCGTCGACATTGGTTCGCCTTGCTGAGACATCGTCTACTTTTTTCTAAATAACGAAAATACACTATTCAGTGCTTCAATGGCTAAGAATCCAAAGTTCTAAAATCTATTAGTCACATAAATAAACTAAATTGCACATCTCACAGTAATAAAATGAATTGAATGTCACATAAAAATAAATTAAATTGCACATCTCACATAAATAAACCTAATATCACATCACATCTCCTTCTAAATTTCACTAAGTCCCAAGAATCCTAATAATCCTAATAATTCCACATATCATCAAGTCCTAAAATCATACATTCACCACATTTCATCTATTCATCCGACCACATTTCATCTATTCATCCGACCACATTTCATATATTCATCTATTCATCCACATGGGCGGCGCGATGGAGGACTAACCTGAGCACGGTGAGAATGGCCGGTGTGGCTTGGTAGCGGGCTCGGTGGAGGCGGCGCCTGGCTCGGTGGAGGGCGTCGCCGGTCGGTGGAGGCGGCGCTGGGCTCGGTGCAGGCGGCGGGGTCGGTGGAGGCGCCGAGCTCGGTAGAGGCGGCGGAACCCGGTGGAGGGCGTCGCCGGTGGAGGATGACGGTGGAGGGCAGCGAAGGAGGAGTTGGCGGCGGCGGCGCCGGCCTCGGTGGAGGCGGCGGTCTCGATGGCGGCGGCGGCGGGCTCGGCGAAGGAGGAGTTCGCGGCGGCGGCGCCGGGCTCGGTGGAGCGCGGCGCCGGTCGGTGGAGACGCCGGTCGAGCAGGGCGGCGCCGGGCGGGCAGCGTCGGGCTCGGTGGGGGTCGGCGACGTGCGTCGGTGAGGACGCGGGAGGCGACGACGAGGAAGGCCGACGCTGGTCGGTGTAGAGGCTCGGTGGCGGCGGTGGTGGGGGTCGTCGGTGAGGAGGCGGCGTCGGTCCGAATGGAGGGCGGCGGCCGTGGGCTCGGTGGCGACGGCGGCGGGCTCAGTGATGGAGGACGACGGCGGCGCTAGGGTTCTAAGGAGGCGGGAAACTGTAGCGGGACTTAAAAAAATTTTCGATCCGATCTGAGAAACCCTAGTTATAGTAGAGTGATGAGTCATCTCAATCGGGCTTTGCCATAGGGCCCGTCACAGATGACTCATCTGTGACGGGCTCCATACTAATGCCCGATTGAGATGACATTCAGGCCCGTCACGGATGACTCATCTATGACGGGCCCTAAGATAATGCCCGATAGAGATAGATTAGTCTTTATATTTGTGAGTGCAAAATATATAGCTGCTATATAATAATTCAATTTATTAGTCATAATACATTTTCGGATAGTAAATGATTTCAAATCGAAATATGGTCAACAACAAAATTGTAGAGCTTATTAAGATCTACAACTTTTATTTTGGTCATTTGTCTATATAACTTTGTTCCCAACAGCTTGAAATTGATTTTGAAAATATAACAAATTAAAACAACATTTGTAAATAGTAAATGATTTCAAATGAAAAAGCCATAAACATCAAAGTTGTACAACTTATCAAGATCTACAACTTTTATGTTGGTCACTTCTTCATCCGACAAAGTGATAGTACCAATGTTTACAAAATTGACATATATGTGTTGATGTTTATAAACCAGATGAGAGAAATGTGATTTTTGTGAATAATATAACTATCACTTTGTCGGATGAAGAAGTGACCAAAATAAAAGTTGTAGATCTTGATGAGAGGATCAACTTTGTTGTTGACCATATTTCCATTTGAAATCATTTAGTATTTACAAATGCTGTTTAGATTTGTCATATTGTCAAAATCAATTTCAAGCTGTTGGGAACAAAGTTATATAGACAAATGACCAAAATAAAAATTGTATATCTTGATAACCTCTACAATTTTGTTGTTGACCATATTTCGATTTGAAATCATTTAGTATCCGAAAATGTATTATGACTAATAAAATGAATTATTATATAGCAGCTATATATTTTGTACGCACAAATATAAAGACTTGTTTTGAAAAATGGGAAAATAGTCATCGGTGACGGGCCTTAGTTAAAGCCCGATAGAGATTAATCTATCTCTATCGGGCATTATCTTAGGGCCCGTCACAGATGAGTCATCCGTGACGGGCCTTAATGTCATCTCAATCGGGCGTTAGTATAGAGCCCGTCACTGATGAGTCATCTGTGACGGGCCCTACGGCAAAGCCCGATTGAGATAGATTAATCTCTATCGGCCGTAAACTAAGGCCCGTCACCGATGACTTATCAAGATCTACAAGTTTTATTTTGGTCATTTTTCTATATAACTTTTTTCCCAACATCTTGAAATTGAATTTGAATATATGACAAATATAAACAGCATTTGTAAATACTAAATGATTTCAAATGGAAATATGGTCAACAACAAAGTTGATCCTCTCATCAGGATCTACAACTTTTCTTTTGGTCATTTGTAATAAAACAAAATTAGTCATATTAATGACTACACATATCAAGTCTTTGCAATAAAACAATAAAACAAAATACTTCATTCATTACAATAGATAAGTACAAATGCATCGGTCACAAGGTTATGCCTTCCGTATGATCTAAACGAGCATATGCCACATGCTCTTGGGGATCATCGTCAAGGTCAATGTGAGGTCTTACATGAAGATTATGGTTGTATTCTTCTTCATCGACGACGTTGTCAACTCCTACAATTCGGCGCTTTCCATCCCTCACGATGTGCATCTTCTTGTTTGAAGGGTCTTTTATGTAGAATATCTGCTCAACCTGTTTCGCAAGTACAAATGGTTCATCAGTGTATCCCACCTTTGATAGATCTACTAAAGTGAAACCTTCCTTGTCGGCTTTGACACCAGTGCGTAGATTCACCCAACGGCAGCGGAACAAAGGAACCTTGAACTTGACGTAGTTTAGCTCCTAGATCTCCTCAATGCGGCCGAAGTATGTGTTTGACCCAACTTGATCCTGGAATGCATCTATACGGACGCCGCTGTTTTGCACTGTGCTTTTGTCGTGTTGTTTGACGGTGTAAAATGTGTATCCATTTATATCGTATCCTTGCCATGTGTCTATGGTCCAAGACGGTCCCATCCCCAACAACTGTACTGTCTCATTTGGGACATCCGTGGACATTGTCACACGATTCTTGAACCATTCGTTGAACCGAGAATTATGTTCTCTGTTAATCCATGCATCAGATCGCCCCAAGTTCTCATCTCGGATTTTCGCTAAGTGCTCCTCAAAGTATGGGCCAACTTCTGCCATATGTTGGAATACAGCGTAATGAGCCTGCGCGTACGACGCTTGATCGGGCCTAATTCTTTTCCTTTCGATTGTGCCAACACCTGACAACCTTCCCTCGTGACGAGACGCAGGAACTTCGATAGGATCGGCATCGGACATTTAATTGACACAGAACTCAATAGCCTCCTCGGTCGTGTAACCTTCAATGATGCTCCCCTCGGGTTTAGCTCTGTTACGAACGTACGACTTCAGAACTCCCATGTACCTTTCAAACGGCCACATTTCCCTTAGAAAGGCCGGGCCACATAGTTTTGTTTGCTTCACCAGATGAACAGGGACATGAACCATTATATCAAAGAAAGATAATGGGAAAAACATCTCCAGGTGACAGAGGGTATTCACAATATCGGTCTACAACCCATCTAGATCTTCTGGATCTATAACCTTCTGTCCAATTGCATTGAAGAAGGCGCACAGACGTTGGATCGTGTGATGCACTTTCAGTGGTATAATGCCTCTGATAGCAATTGGCAAGATTTGTGTGATTAGCACGTGGCAATCGTGAGACTTCATTCCAACAAGTTTTAGATCGTCCAATTTAACATACTTACTTATCCTCGCTGAATAGCCCGATGGAACTTTAATATCCTTTAAGCATGATAACATTGTGATCTTCTCATCCTTCGACAATGTGTGGCAAGCTGGAGGGAGGTACACTCTACCTGTCTCCGCATCTCGTATGGGTTGGAGTTCACTGCGAATATTCATGTCTTGTAGATCAAGGCGCGTGTTCAACCCGTCCTTTGTCTTCCCGGGAATATTCAACATCAGGCCAACCAAACTCTCACACACATTCTTTTCTACATGCATGAGATCAATGCAATGACGGACATCAAGATCTTTCCAGTAAGGTAGCCGCCAAAATATGGATTTTTTCTTCCACATACCCTTCTCATTTGTCTTGCTACGTTTTCTTTTCTTCCCAAACTCATTGCTTATGTCCTTGACCATATTGTGGACCTCATCTCCGGACAAATCTTTGGGAGCAGGCTGAAGTTCTCTCTTACCGTTAAAAATTTTCTTCCTTCTTCTAAATGCGTGACATAGCGGGAGCCACCTCCAATGACCCATGTATACCATCTTTCGTGATTTCTTCAGCCACCGGCTTCGTGTATGTTCCTTGCAATCGGAGCATGCCTTCTTTCCTTTTATAGTTTGTCCGGAAAGATTACCGAGTGCAGGGTAGTCATTAATGGTGCAGAACAATAGAACTCTTAGCTTGAAGTTCTCCTGACCATATGCATCCCAAGTTTCCACACCTTCTTTCCAAAGAATCTCCAGATCGTCGATAACAGGCTCCAGGAATACATCGATATCATTGCCGGGTTGCCTCGGACCTTGTATTAACAAGCACAACATAATATATTTTTGTTTAAAGCATAACCATAGCGGGAGGTTATAGTTCGCAATAAGAACTGGCCAAGTGCTGTGAGTACTACTCATGTCACCGAAAGGATTCATGCCATCCGTACACAGATATATCCTCATGTTTCTAGGGTCGGCAGCAAAGTCTTTGTGTTTTCGATCGATATTCCTCCATTCAATCGAATCCGCTGGGTGTCTAAGCATACCGTCATTCCTTCTCTCCGTGGCGTGCCAACGTACTAACTTCGCTTCGTTCGGGTTGGCAAAGATTCTCTTGAAACGATCAATGATAGGTAGATACCACATAACCTTCGCTGGACCACCCCTCTTTGACTTATTTTCTTCGTCAGCACTTTTCTTTCGCTTGTATCGAGAAGCCTTGCAGACAGGACAAGCATCCAAGTCCGCATATTGCTTGTGGTACAATATGCAGTCATTTGGACAAGCGTGAATTCTACGGACCTCTAACCCCAGTGGACACAGAACCTGCTTTGCTTCGTACGTCGTCGCGGGCAATGTGTTCTCGACAGGAAGCATAGCCTTCAAAATTCCTAAAAGATCCGTGAAACTCTTGTCTGTCCATCCACTACTTGCCTTCAGCTTCATTAGGTCCAAGGTAACTGACAACTTAGTGTGTTTTGCTTTGCATCCAGCGTACAGAGGCGTCTCGGAATCAATGACCAACCTGCTGAACTTCATTCCATCTCTCTCATTCTGGGCTGGGTCCTCAACGTCACGTAACATGTCTTGCAGCAGATCGTGATCCACATCAACCATTTCACCGCCCAATGGAGAAGGTATAAACATGTCATGCTTATCTTCATCTTCCTGATTATGCGCACCACTTCTGTCTGCTGCTACTCCACTTCCTGATTCTTGCTCTCCATGCTTCACCCAACATGTATAGCCCTTCATGAATCCTCGTTGTATCAAATGACCGTGTACGTCCTCTGCGGCTATCAAACATATTCTCATTCTTGCAATCTGCACATGGACAACACATGTAATCACTATTTCTTCTTTTCCGATCCTCCTCCGCGGCGTTCATAAAATTTATTACGCCCTTTCTATACTCCATAGACTGACGTTTCAAACTTTTCGCATACATCCAACTTCGATCGATTGCTACAAAATAAAAAAAAAACAAATTACATGCACATCTTATAAGATCAGTATTGCAAAAGTAATACGTGATGAAATTGCTCAATTAATGATTAATATTACTCACTTGATTGATCCATTTTGATCACTTTTGGGAATTTTCTGTTTTCCTTGGAAAAAAAGAAAAAAATCGCCCCCTACAGCCTCCCACCAAAATAGTGAACAGTGGGATACAGTTACACTAGGTGGTGGGGGGTATTTATACTGTGCAAAAAATATCTGTAACGGCCCTAAAACAATCAACGGTGACGGGCATACAAGTAATCTCTATCGGGCCTTAATAAAAGCCCGTCAAAAAAGAGTGTCATTTGTGACGGGCATTAAACTTATCTCAATCGGGCCTCTAGTTGGAGCCCGTCACAGATGACCCACATTTGTGATGGGCTTCGTTTAGGGCCCGATTGAGATATGGAACCCTCATCTCAATCGGGCCTCAACTATGGCCCGTCACAGATAAGTGTCATCCGTGACGGGCTTTAGTTTTATGGCGATATACCATGGCTGTGCGACCATAGCCCGATTGAGATTACTTCCTTGTGATGGCCCGTAAATTCCAGTTTTGTTATAGGCCGTCACAGATGGAAGGATCTGTACTAGTGTATGGAAATTAGTTAGAAGGTAGGTGTGAAAATTCATCGTTTTAAATAGTTTGCTTTAATCAGAGTTCATACAAGTCATTACGTTGCATTTATTTTGGACCATTGGATTTCAATTAAGGTTCCCAAATCATATTGCAGTTAAAAAGATATATATATATATATATATATATATATATATATATATATATATATATATATATATATATATATATATATATATAGCGAGAGAGAGAGAGAGAGAGAGAGAGGGTTGGGTCATGCCAACCCTGTGATCCTGTAGGCAATGTCACACCCGGAGTTTTCCTCTTTTTCTTAGTTTTCAATTCGTTAATAAATCACCCGAAGAAAATGTTCTGTTTAACCTGGAGCAAATCTTAATTTAATAATCCGAGTAATAATCCGAATGGCCATGAGATTTTTTTTTTCGAATTCTTCATGCTCTAATCCACTAACAAGATTTTCAGATGAATATTCAAAGCAGAGGAAGTAACCCCGTTAACCTAATAAAAATCGTCTGGGTTCACTCTAATTAATTCTTTCCCCTTCCTCCTTTGGTCGTGGACCGTTTTTGGTTCACTTTCTGCCCGCGGTCCGCCGCATCGTCTGACCCCTTGTCGTTTTCGGCCTCACACTGTGTTCACGGGTCGAGTCCCTGTCATATTCCGATTCCATCGCCGTTTTCTTTTTCTTTCCTAAAACGGCACCGCCTCCTTTTCCCCTACAACTCCCTTTGCCACCACCCCAGCTGCACGCCTCTCCCTTCTCACTAGTTGCGTGCCGCCCCTCCCCCTTCTCCTTTGCCACGGCGCATCCGGCCCCACCAAATCCCATCACCACCTATATAAGTACCGCACCCCCTCTTATTTTTGTTCTATTTCCAAGCCGCCCTAACCCTAGCCGCTCCTCCCCCTCCTCTCCTGCGCCGCGCCGCTGCTTGCCACCGCCTTGCCACGCCGCCGCCTCCCCGCTGTCGGGTCGCCGCCGTCGCCATCATCTCCGGTGAGCCCTTTCCTTCCCCTTGTCCCTCGCCGGTATGGTTCACCGTCGACTTACCCCATCTAATATAATATATCTGTGTTGTGCCCTAGTTGCCGTCGTCGCCGTCCGTGTGTTGCCGCCGGGTCGCCACCATCGTCGCTCCTCCACCGGTTGCCGTTGTTTCTCGGTGATGTATCCTTTCATTTCATCTCTCCGTCTAGTGCGTCGCCGTCGCGGTGCCGCCATTGCCAGTGCTTGCCCTAGCCGCCGCGTTGCTGCGGCTGCCACAGCCATCGCGCCGCCTTGCCGAGCCGCTGCAGCCGCCGCTGCCACTGCCGGTCGTGTTGTCGCCACGTGCCACGCGTCTACCGCTGTCGTGCCGGCCTCGCTTTGTCGTGCCATGTCTTGCCGCGTTCCACGTAGTGTATCTCTGTCATCCCGATTCGGTCAAGCCGAGTCGGTAAAACCCTAGAGTCGTTTGGTTGGTTCTGTGACCGACCCGAGCAGCCGGTTTCGCTCGCCGGTTAGGTGGATCGTTTGAGTGGTGCCATGACATCGTAGGTCGATTCGTTGAGTCGCTGACCCATGGGGCTTGTCTACCGTTGTTCTATTCCGTTGATCTTGTCTGCCCTCGGGGCGCTAATATTTAATAATGGAATAAGGTTTCCGGTTAATAGTAATTACACTGTGCATATTCTAAAATTCATATCTAAAGTATCCGTGCTCCGTTTTAATCCATTCAAGTCTCAGTAAATTCATAAAAATGTCTAGAATCCATTAAAAATGGTTTCTTTTATTGTTTTAGTAGACTTATAGCATGTTTGCTTGTGTTCTTTGTTTGTCGTATAGAATCCGGCAGTTCTGACGCTCCCGTTTACTACGAAGTGGTCGCCGAAGTCTCATCAGCTCAGGAGCAAGGCAAGTCATACATACAACATTGATCATATTGAACCTACTTTATAAAATCCCCTGCTTTCTATTAAACTGCATTGGTTTTATAATGTCACATGGGATGGATGCCTATTGTTACCTTATGTCTTTGATAGCTTGGGATATACATTGATTAGATGATTGGTTTAGGTGATGCTTAGCCATGCTTAAATCAATTAGCACATTATGGGTTTCATCTTAATTTAGTCCTTAATTTAATGATAATGTACCACCATGGTATTCATTTAATTAAACTAAAATATGTTTAAATGGTGGATTGTGGGTGCATGGTTTTGCTAGTCGCACCAATGGCAATTAAGGACCGGTTCTCGCAAAACCCTAGAAGAATTGCTCGTACTTACCACAAGCCAGCATGGGCTACAGGCTGAATTTGGAGTGTAGCTTAACCTAGCCGACGTACCAAGGCAAGGGTAGGCGTGATGGAGTAGGAATGATCGTGTTACGGTCTCTGCTGCTTCCGTATTCACCTAGGCACAAGAGGGGACTACCCGTTGCCTGTTGAGGAGTGGGGGTGAAACCTGATGTGGGTACGATTGGTTAGGGAGGGTTATGTGAAGGGTTCTGTCACAGTTTATTTCCGAGGTACTGTGGTGGTATTGAGGCGCATGGTAACATGTCATGGGTTTGTGTCTTGTGGGTAAATTTGAACACCTCTGATCAGAGTAAAACTATTCGAATGGTTGTGCCCGCGGTTATGGGCTGTCTACTAGATTCACCATGATTAGTCTCATCTTAATAATTGGAAGTGTTGAACTGGTTTAGTTTAGATGGTTTGGTTGGGCCTGTTTCAACATGGTTAAATGTTGGGAAGTGATGTTTAATATTGATTAATTTATATCTACTGTTTTACTATATTCAACTTGTGATTTTAAAATGCTTGCTTTTATGCAAATCCTATAGCTCTCCTTTGCTATTATCCTGCATCATGCCTTCCATTGGTATGACTTGTTGAGTACAATAGATAGTACTCAGTCTTGCTTTATTTTTCCCAACTCTCAAAAGCAGAATATAATTCGGATGGAGATTTCTACGAGGATTAGGCTTGTTCTGGACGTTGAGGATGCCTGTGGTTATGGAAGATGCTACGCTAGCAAGAAGATCTTAGTTTAGATTATTCGATAATTTAATTCCGCTGCATATGTAAGACCTTTTTATATCTTTGTAAGACGTGGATCTATGTATCAATTTGTTGTTTGTATACTCTGGCTAGTCCTGGACAGAGATTTTAATACATTTGCTTGAAATTCGGGTTAGCGAATTTTTGGGCGTGACAGGCAAACTGCTCAAGTCACCCTTGACATTGCCCTACCTTCCGCTTGCATGCTAGCGCTCATGTCACCACAGAACCACCCATGTTACAACCACTTCTTGTTGCTGTATGGTCTACTTCATATCGCAGTGAGTTGATCCCCGCCACCGTAAGCACGAAGCTATCTTGGGGAGTGCCTCCCCCACTATGGTAACTTGTCTGTTTACTTTTCCGCATTTGCATTACTAAAAGAAAAAATGATAAACATTTATAAAACATAAAGATATAAAAAAATATTGGCTTTCCTATATGCAGTAAGAATGTTCTAAGTTTACCTAGTTGAAATGATGAATAGTTGTTCTGTTCTTACTTCTCTCTAGTGCTTAGTTTAAAGTTTAGTCTTCACTATAGTTTTTGAATTTAATTTGTTGGTAAAAAATCTTTGCCTTGAACTTGAAACTTGTGGGTTGCAAAAAGCATGATCTACGTCTAGGTTGATGTTTTGAATATGAACCGGTGAAATAGAGTGCTATGATCTTTCTCTGAGTGATACTGGAACTCCGAAGCATTTATTTTTCGAAAAGAATAAAATTTATAAGTTCCTCAATGATGATAAATTCCCACCAGAGCCATATGATGATCTTAATACAATGGGTTAATTGGATACATGCCATTACAACTTTTATGGTTTTGATATATACCATTACTATTCAACTATTTAGAACCATGCCATTATAATTTCATCGTTTTCAATATGTGCCACTACTTATCCCTTCAGGGTATTTTCTCAAATATTTTGACCGAAGTGCCCCTGTCTTCTTCCTCTCTCCCGTTCATCTTCTCCCCACCCTTATCCTCCTAGAAGCAACAACTCAAGTCATAGCAGCAGGGTGGTCAGGCCACCGGCGACGGCATGGGGTGTGGCAGCAAACGATGTAGTTCTGGTGGATCTGGAGACCACGGCCACCTGAACAACGCAGCACTCCTCCTACCGTCCAACTACGCCGTCCAAGACGCGAGGATGGGGACGGTGGGAGGAGCAGCCACCTCCTGTGGCGAGGATGGGGGCGGGACGGGCCGGGGTGGGGACCTTGAGGCGAGGCAGTGACGAATGGGATGGAATCAACAGCATCGGGCTGGTGCCATCCATCGTCATCGCCATCTGTAAGCTCAACTTCTTCCTCTGTCGTCCACAAGCTCATTGGCGACAATAGTCCCTGCCTTGCCGACAACCTCAACAGGGGGGAAGGCTGGATCTTGAGGAAACTCTCCCGTGCAGCGCTCCTCACTAACATTTAACCTAATAAATCAAAGAACTCAATCAGGAGAAAAAAAACATGGGAAAAAAAATCAAAGAGCAACCCCATATATAAAAGGCAGGAGCAAAAACCGTCACAAAGATTCGACCTGATGAATCAAACAAGAACCAGAGTAGGAGCAAAAATCGTAAGGAAAGAAATAAAAGAAAAAAACAAAAATAAATAAACAGGAAAAAAATCGTGGGGAAATTCTCTACTCGCTGAGTGGTGTACTCCTCATGGATGCAACCAGGTTGGATGCCACCTGCCCGGCGCACCACTGCCTCACCGGCCCTGCCACCGCCGCTACTTTTGCTTAGAGCTGCAGCTCCATGGAGAAGATGAACGGGAGAGAGAGTATGGGATGAATGAAGAGGTTAGGGATAATATGGTCCAAAAGATTTAGAAAAAGCAACAAAGGGGTAAGTAGTGGTATATTTAAAATAGCTGTGAAGTTATAGTGGTATGGTTCCAAATAGATGAATAGTAATAGTATATTTCAAAACTGCAAAAATAATAATGGCATGAATCTAATTAACCCTAATACAATAGCCTATACTCATATGCTACCTGCTTTTACATTGGAATATAATTAACCCTAATACAAGGTTGTGACCCTTGTGAGATTCTTTTCATGCTTTCTTGATCAAGATGTCCATTCACGTGCACCCACCATATATGCTTGATCTCTACACAAGAGATTAGAAAAAACATGCCATTGACCTATCATAATTGTGCTAGCTCTACACTGGGGTGAGCAACAGTTCCATCCACCAAATAAATACTCCACCATGTGATTCAAAATGTCTCTTATAGTAGTCTACAATAAGAGATGGCTGAAGAAAAAAAAAGAGATAGAAGGGTAGAAAATATTCTAAATCATTATGAGAAGAAAACAAATTGAGAAAAAAGAGAAAAGGAGTACTCAATAAATATATTTGGGCAATCATGAAAAAAAGAGATAGTTGGAGAAAAACCAACCACATCTCCATGTTAGGAATAAAAGAGTTCTTGGATCCTCTATTTTATTTTGCAATATATGTGATGCAAGTATTGCCATATCTTTTTCTCTACCACAAGCTCCACATATAAACCTTTTAGAGGTAAAAAGAGACAATACTGGAATATTATACGCATTGAGTGATCGAGAGTATCATTTGAGGAACTTTGTTTTAATTGCAAAAATTCTCGAAAACCTCGGGAATGAAAGTTGAAACAAAGACAAGGTGATTTGTGCTCTATGATCCATTCTGTTCTGCAACTACCCAAGGCGAGGATAAGTTACCCAAGGCGAGGAGAAGTTATAAGCCCCACGAGGAATAAGGTAATAAATGTAAAAGTACTATTGCTAACTTATTCAAATCCTAGGTAGAAGAGTATGTTGTAGACATAGTACTATTGCACTAGTCAAAATTGTTCCATTTCTCAATTGCCCAGGATCGCATGGTAGACACTACAAAGACCCACAAGTACAGGCATGGCTTTGAATAATTTGTTTGCATGATTAAGTAAGGAAGTCATAACCCTATTGTAGGGTCCATAGCCTTCACTCAGGATGAGCAAAGGTTAAGTGTGGGGGTGTTGTTAACGGTCCTTAAATCATAATATCAGACCATCAGTACCTGCATATAATGAAATAAAATATGGTATCCAACTTAATAGTAGGGATTATTACTAATCATTTATACTTGTGTTGGTGAAATATGTGTATGCAGGTATTTTATGCAGAAAACACACCTGTCATGCGATAAAATACATCTCCGAACAATCCGGACACTATTACACAGATTGGAGGGCTCACATGTCAAACAAAACCACCTAGAATTGAGCCCAACCAAGGTATAACATGTTGGGGGCCACTAGGCAGCCTCCTAGCCGAAGGAGTGGCCGGGAGGTGGCCCAGAAGTTCGCCCGAACTAGGAGGTCGACCGAACCGCCTTTGCGTCCTCTCACCATCTGCTTCCACGTGTACGCTCCCGATGGCTCCCCAATGATTGTTATGCCGGGTTCCTCGGCAGTTACTGCCATTACAACCGTCATATGGCCCTATAAAAGGAGGAGCGCAAGTCACTCTCAACACACACAACTCTTTGGGGTACTATCTTCTTCCTATGTAGGCTTAGTCACTTCTTAGTAGAAAATAAGTAGAGTGAGGGGAAGCTCTGGAGGAGTGCCTGGAAGTTTGGCGCTCTCTCCGACTTCTACCTCAATGGATGCAGCATTCTAGGAGGAATTCTGGAGGAGTACTGGAGCTGTCATTACACTCTGCTTCAAGTTCGGAGAAACTTCTATAAAGTAAATATCCGGGATCCTTTTTTTATGTTATTTAATTACTTAGTCCAAGTGAGATAGATTTCCATCTTTGTAGGTTTATTGTTTAGTATTCGTACTAAGTGCTCTAGTACTAGGACTATTGATAAAGAAGGAAGTTCATACGCAAATATTAGAGCAGTAATTAATAACTTAGGCATGATATCTAGGTTAGAGATTACCTTTGTTTGTTGTGTACCCCACGGTTTTGTCAGAGGTAGACGGCAGGTGGTGACAGCTCTGATTCTCGTCCTAGTAGACAAGACGCGGATAGACGGACACCCACGTGATTATGCGTGGCTAACTTAAATTAGTTGTGGACGCCACCCACAAGCTCACCCACGACCACGACGTCATTCTTGTGCTTGCAAGTGGACATCACCTTCTTCACGCTCTCCCATGGTTGAGCCTTCATCAAGCTTTCCGTTGGCTACCTCCATCAAGCTTGCCACACTGCTATCCTCGAGCATACCCACGATCCTTCGCCAAGCCGCAATAGGCTTGTCTTCCAAGGTGCTTTACTGCTTTTGCAAGTGAAGAAAGAAGATAAAAGAGCATGCTGATAATAAAGTAACTACAGTTTTAACGAAATGCTAAAATAAGTAACGGAGATAACTTTCGGGACTAAAAACGAAAACATTTGATGCTTTGAAACCAAGAGCTACATGAGAGTAGGTCTAGGTGATATCAAGCCAGCGGGATTCCCTACCTTACCCTTCTTCACCCATATCTAGTGGCTAACGCTGTCATGTTGTCCATATCCCCTTCACATTTCTAACCTCTCCAGTGTCATCTTTAACTTCGGGGCCTCTTTGTTTGTCTTCTCCCCCATCTCTATTGATGAATCCAACATCGACCTCGCGTTTCTGTCTTTTTCTCATGACCCCGAATTTCTCTATAAATCCGCCTCCTGCCCCCCTACCATTCTCCTACCATCTTCAACCCCCAAAATCCTAATTTAAAGAAAATCTATCGAAATTTTAGTGCCATCCCATCGACACCAAAGCTTAACAAGAAAGTTATTGTTACCAGTGAGTCAATCATCCCCCTATCTTTCCTCTCTTCCTGCCTCCAGTCCAAGATGGAATCAGATGGATAGGCTGTTGGATCTCGATCGAATGACACTAATCAGTAGACTGAAATTTGAACTATTTGTATCCATCCACTTAAATTTGGGGAATTTCGGTTGAACGATGCAGGAAGTATAATTTTTTTCCTTTCCATATGCTCGCTCCAAACCACTCTTCCCGTAGACAAAATTACCATCGTAAAAAGGGATTTCACCAAAACACCACTCTACATTTAAAAAATTGCATGTAAAAATATTTGCGCGGTATTTACTTTATAATCTATATTTTTTTATATACTTAAATTTATTTAACTAAGTGCATTTTGGTCAACAAAGATGTGAGAAAATGGAGAATTGTGAGAAAATGGCATTTGGGTGAAACCCTCTGCATTGAGACTGGCATAATGGAAAATCCTAAATGTAAAATGGTACTGTATTATGGCAAAACCCCTTTTTAAGATGGTATAATGGCAATTTTCTCGGCCTGACTGACGCCGGCCGACCTCGCCTTCTCCTTCCCCGGCATCGGCGACCCTGAATTGCGGCTGCCCTCGCTTCCTCCCCGCGGCCACCGCGTCGTCCCTCCGCCGGCATCAGCTCAACGCCGCCGTCCTCCTCCCTTCGCCGGCGCCGACGAGCCGACGACCACTCCACGCAGCCGCCCTCGCCTGCTGCATCGACCCTGAGCGGCCGCGCCATCGCCTCCGCCTCCGCCGACCGCGTTTTTTTCCCCCGATCGGGGCCCGGAGGAGGCCATGTCGTCTTCCACCGACGCCCCTGTCAGCCCTCGCTCCCAGGTAACACCACCCCAACCCTCGCCTTCCTCCTCCTCCTCCCGCGATCTGACCGAGGGATTGCGGTGGCGCAGTTCGCGCTGGCCTGCTTCGAGGAGCTTCTTGAGACCGCGGTGGTGGACGTGGCCTCCGAGTGCCACCGCATCGCGCGCCTGGGCCTCGACCGCGGCGTCGACGCCGAGGAGGAGGAGCTCCGCGCCTGGGCCGCCCGCGACCACCCGGGGGCCGAGGAGGGCGGCGGCGCCGTCGGCGGTGGCGGAGGGAACAAGGGGGTGGTCGATGTATTTGGCCAGGTGCTCCCCGCCGTGGCCGCCGACCTCGTCGACTGCATGAACTGCGGACGCCCCGTCGCCGCCGGCCGCTTCGCCCCTCACCTCGAGAAGTGCATGGGCAAGGTAATCTCCCCCCAGTCGCACCCACCGGCCACCGCAGTTTTGCGGCTAGCTGCTGCGCCCATATTGTCGTGTTAAGTCTCAGTGCTATCGTTTTCGTTAGAATCAGAATGGTAGTTCTTCATTGCTACTAACTACTCATAGATCGTTTAATTGATTTGTTTTAAGCAAGTAGGAATGCAGTATATATGGATAGGCTTAGTTGGTGTGTGCTGATCTGAGTGATGTGATAAGCCACCTCGTTAATTGTTTTCCTGATGAATTGGGATTGGTTTCAGAAAGTAAAGGAATTGGGGATGGTAGTATAGTCTTCTCACTGAAACCCACAGCAAACCAGCTGCTGCTTCATACAGTTTTGTGATTGAGATAACAATGGATCATAATGGGCTGCTGCATCTGTAAACTGGAATTGTTTTTGCCTGGAGAAAGCAAGACATCAGTGCACAAAAGAGCTTGTTGGTTTGGGGATATTCTTAATAATGCTTTGCATGCACATAAAAAAGAATCAAGTGAAGCTTCCACATAACTTGTTTGTTTTAACGTGGCACTTGTTTAAAACCTTAAACTGTAATAAAATGTCAATTTTGTTCTGTCAGTTAAATCACCAATTATCTGTTGGTATAGCTTATGCACGCAACTAACTAACTAATTCCATATATAACTATCTTCTTTTTGTGGAAAATGTTACTGGTTAGTGGAAACATATTTTGAATATCTTTCTTCTGCATGAATGCAGTAACTTCAGTGATACTTCACCAGAATAATGCACTCACTAAATGCTGGTGTCTCAAACGTTTAATTTAAAGCTATATGCCATAACAGCATTCTAAAATGTGAAAGTTCATACAGTAAAATGATTGATTGTACTGCAAACTACGCTTTAGCTTGTCATGTTTACTCCATGTGAGATATACACAATGTGCAGGCCTATGCCATTTGACATTTCTGACAAATGGTTAGTTTCAATCACAGGAATTTAACAACTTATTCTCATTCAGGCAGTTGTACATCAGAATGTTTAAGTTGTGGTCAAATGTAGAATGGCACTGTGGGGTAACTTGTTGCAGAACTTCTATAATTACAGTTGTGTATTAACATATTTCTTCAAGTTCTGATTGATTTGCAAAAGACATCTATTGACACTAAAACCGATATTTATTATCCACCAGAATATATGGACATTATTAAACTATCTCTGGATTTTTCAGTTAAGTCAATTATTGATGATTATTGAGAAGTTTGTTTCATCAATCTGAAGTCTGGGCACTTGGGCACTTGATTCAATGTTGTTCTTGACAGTTCAGCTTTAGAATATTATCCTGATAAATTATTTTCTGATGTTTGATCTTTCTTTTTCCTGTTTGAGTCATTGAGAAGATGTTTGATCTTAAAGTTTGTTGCAAATCTTCACGTTCTGATTATAAAACCTTCCATTTTTATGTGCTGACTTGGAACAAACAGGCTAACCGAACAACTCCCTATTTTGTTTAGATCAATTGAATTCACGATTTTGGAATTTTTCTGGAATAACTCAGATATGTCAAGCAGTCGGTATGATTATGAATTGGTCATCTTAAATTAAATTCAGAGGAACACATACTTAAGAGAAGTCCATAACGGCACCTATGTAGAATAGGATATCATTAACACCTCAAGCAAGTTCTCATGTATTCTAAATGTTAAACCATTAATTAGAGATATATGATGCTCTTGTTCAGTTACTGAAGGAGCCATGAATTAGGGTTGACTGTAAATTGGTACTATTCTATTAGGGTATCCTTTATCAATTTCTGTCCTAACCAACCTACATGTGCACGGCAAAGGAGGTGTTTGTGCTAATTCTCTGCACTTATAGAATGCAAATGTTGTAGGATCTTCTCTTTTTCCACCCTTCTTTCTATACCTCTTCTGTGCATTGTCTTCATTCTGTTTTCATCCTATCTAGTGCCTGGACTTCCCTAAACTAGTTTTATCTGTTGATCAGTTGCCGATAAATTCATGAGACGCGCGCACAGCATTTTTGTCACATTTATGGGTTATTATTATGTGTCTACTCCACTTTACCTTGTTGTGCCTAATGTATATTGCATGAAGCAATTTGCCTGTATCTCTTTTTAACAGTTGCACTTTCAGGGACGCAAAGCTCGCACAAAAACAACAAGAAGTAGTACCGCTGGACGAACTAGGAACAACAATGGTAGCGCGGCTTCTTCATACTCCCCGTATTCCAGCCCAGCTATCGCTAACAGAGCAAGCCTTCCTAACGGTGTCACTGATGGCAGTGCCAGTGTCACAGGAGAGGATCACAGCAATCACATATTGCCGGAGCCCTGAGCACCTGACTGTAACACCGTGTTTCAGCCACCTTACCAAATACCAGTGTTTGGGCACCATGGCCGGTCTGCAACACATTCCTTGGTAAAACTGGTGCTTGTCAGTCACCTTTGTAGCTGGAGTTCTCTATAAATTATGGTAAGAAAAACTGCCGTTTTTTAATCGATGGATTTTCGCCACTTTGTACAGAGCCGACAAACTCTTCATTCCGGTGACTGGCAGCAGTAGCCATGAGTATACCGGCAACATATAAAGGAGGCATGAGTAACCATGAGTAAACCTGCAACATATAAAGGACTTCCCCGTTCGAATTAGATGAAATATGGATGAACGGTAATCTATTTGTTTATATGATAGGGATGAGTTAAGGGGTATTTAGCTTGAACAAGTGGTCTAAGGCTCTAAGCAATGCTGATGTAGAAGGGCGTTGCTGAAAGTTCAGAGAAATTAAATTGTATTTTTGGATGTGTGACGTAAATAATGCGCGGCAATAATCTGGGCCCATCAGCCCTCCTGAACGAGCCCAACAACCTCATCTTTTCCATCTTTTCTCTTATGCTTATATTTATAAACTAAAATTTAAATTTTCAATATTAAATTTTGAGTTGATTTTAAGGTTTTTTTTCTTGGTGTATATTTTCCCGTCTTTGCTTTTAGATTGTTAAGAACACGTATATAAAAGTTTTGTTAACAAATTATTTTTCGTTTGTAAATATGTTGTTTGGCTTATTCCCTGAATTTTGAATAAGCCAAACGATTGCCCAGCAAAGTTCTTGTCAGTTGTCACCGCTAATTCTGAATTCTGAAAGCCGCCTTGGCCCTGCTCTCTATCTCATTCTCCTCTATCCTCTTTGTGTGGTTTTCTACTTTTCTCCCCTCTGCATTGCTACGTTGCTTTAGAAAAGAGTAAGATTATTTGTTTCCTTTTTCTTTTTTTTTTCAACATTTGCTTTTCTTTTATCGGATAATAAATTCTAGTACTCCTTCCGTTTCAGGTTATAAGATATTTTGACTTTGGTCAAAATCGAAACTACTATAAGTTTGACTAATTTTATAGAAAAAATAGTAGTAATATTTTTTAACCCAAGACAAATATATTATAAAAATTTGTTCAATTATAGATTTAATGAAACAATGCTGGTATTGTAAATATTACTACTTTTTTTATAGAATTAGTCAAATTTAAAATAGTTTGACTTTGACCAAAATTAAAACGTCTTGTAACCTGAAACGGATGGAGCAGTACATATGCTCATGCTCCACCATGAATGCAATCAGCACCGACCGCGTATCGGCGTATGTACGTTCTTTTTGCAATGTGGTACTAGTAGGACTTCGACGCAATGACCAGTGCGAGTCTAGATGAAATATGTAATCCTAAATTTCAAGTTCTGTAACATGAACACAACCTTCACAATGTCGTATCACATCCTCACAAGCCGTTGTTCCGTTGTGGAGTATAATTTATAAAATATTCGCTTATACGTGTTCTTCACATTGCTGACATACCTGCACTCAACACATTACAAAAATTGTTTGGCAACTCAGTCGCTGTGCTCTGAGCTTCTAATATTTCCGGTGTTCTTTTAGAGAGAGAGAGAGAGAGTACAACGGGACATATACAAACCATACAAATCAACCACATTTGTGCCACTATACACACATGCACTCCATCCGTAAAAAAATAAAAAACCAACCTCGTACTAGATGCAACGAATATAGACTACTCTTAGTACAACGAATCACATCATAGTATGAGGTTGGTTTTTTTTGGATGAAGGGACTACTACATATCTCTACACATTTCTTTTTCAAAAAATAAAGTTAAGAGCTCTATCTTTCATTTGAAGAAGAGAAGAAAGGCATACACCATCCAGGAAAGATGAAAGGCACGAACAAGTTCGGTATACATGCTTAGCAATAGTCAGGGGCCATTTGATAATTTACCATCCCCGTAACATGTTTGGCATATGATTTGATATCCTGGGCTCATATTCAATGATAACCTCATGTGTCAACGAGAGATGAATTTGCACCCTCCAAATACGACGGCAAATGGTGTTAAATATACCAAAATTTTGATGGGCTAGGTGCACAGCCGCATCCCCTAGTTCCAACTGATTTTTCTGTTGTCCATGTTTTTTAAATGGTCCTACGTCACCATTCCCTCAAGTTGTCTGCAAATCCCCAACCGAATATCGTTCTAAAATATAAAAATGAATTGCCACCACAAAATGGCAGGACCTCAGCGTCACTCAAAAGTCGATAATTCTGCTATAGAACACTACCATATTATGCATGTGTTTTTTTTAAAAAAAAAACAAATCTATTATCCATGCCCGGTTGCTTTCCATGAGGCAAGTTAGCTGATCGAGAAAAGCATCAACAGAAAGCAATTTTCGTATCTCTGTTCCTTTGGAGTACTTGCTACTTTGAACATCGTCGGCATAGTACTTTCCGGTACAATTTTATTTTATTTCTAAGTAGGAGCATATGTTTGCAAAGATATTAAAAATGTATGTATATGAAAGTAATTTTTGATGACAAATCTATCGATATCATTTTTGTGTAGGAGTATATTGCACGTATCGATCGATGATATTATGGTTTGACTATATACATCATCCTATGACATCAACAATGTTCTTATAATGCAGAGAGCCGCTGCTACCCCAAGCTGCTAGGTAGCTGATCGAATCCAAACAGCAAGAGAGTAGTAATCAACTAAAAGGACGCGTGCGATGAGGTAACGTAGGATAATTATCCGATGGGAATCCAACCGTTTCGTTCACGTGAGGCGTGTGGGGGAGCAAGTCACGCCCATGCCTCCCTGCCTACCGGCTGGGCTGCAAAAGCCAAAAGCCTTCCCTTCAACGAGCAGCTCTGCGTGCCGTACAGTCGGTACAGACGAGTTGGATCGAAAAATAACAATGAAACACACCGTCCGTTTTTAAATATACTTGTTCTCAAACTTTAATCTGTCGGCTTCTTTTTTCTAAATAAAAAGAAAATGCAAACACTTAAAAAGATGATATATTGTAATTATAATACATTGCATTTCGAATGTAATGATAAGGCCCATTCGAAAAGCAACATTGAGAAAATAAAGGAACATGATATAAATAGGATTTTTGACAGGAATATAGAAATAAAACAGAGAATTACAAATCACAGAAAAATACAGAAATGACTGTTCGATTAGATCATAGAAAAAACACGGAACCTCTTCTTAAATTTCCTTGAAACTAGCATGGAATGAGGATAAAAATTTCATAGGAATTCATATTGTCCATTCATTTAAAATGTTATAAAGAAAAATTCCAATAGAAATAAAATCCTCCAAAATTTGTACGATTTTCATTTGAATCGAAGGGGCCTGAAACTTTTGTTCAATGCATTCTAAATAGGAGTTATTAATGGTCAAAGCAAAAAAAATTACTACTTTCGTTTTCAATAGATAACGCTGTTATTTTCAACATAACATTTGTTATTTAAAAAATAGTATAAATATAGAAAAATATATGTCATGCTTATGGGTTTTTTAATGATAAAACAAGTCACCGTAAAATAATTGACACATATTTTTTTAGTAAGATGATATTCAAAGTCAAGGGCATCTTTTGGAGTATTAGAAAACGCGGTAGTCGTTGTTAACACTGATAGTTAGAGTGTGTTTAGTTCACGCCAAAATTAAAAGTTTGGTTGAAATTAGAACGATGTGACGGAAAAGTTAGAAGTTTCTATGTGTAAGAAAGTTTTGATGTGATAAAAAATTTGGAAGTTTAAAAAAAAAGCTTGGTACTAAACTCGGCCTATTTGAAAACAGAGGTCGGCTTGCATGCTGTCCTGAGCTAGCTCTATATCTCTGTATGCAATCTTAATCTATGACGGTGGCTATTTTTCGATTTATACCTGGTACCTGCTCGTGCTCGGCATGACGTGTTTTGAAGAAAAAGGAACAATGGCTGCTAGAGAGTGGTGGTCGCTCGCCCCCCTCTCCTCTGGTCTAAGAATGAGTTCTTTTCTTCACTTTTTCAACCCAGTTCTCCCTTTATTTTACGCTTTTCAAATACTAGACGGTGTATTTTTTTAAAAAAAATTCATACAAAAGTTGTTTTAAAAATCATATTAATTTATTTTAAGTTATTTTTAGCTAGTATTTAATTAAAATTAATAAACCATCACGTATTTTATACAGGGAGGTGGAGCCTAAGACGTTGTAATGGTGATAGCTTGCTAAAGGCAGTGGCCGCGACTGGAGAGTGGACCGTCGCTCGCCATGACAGAAAGGAACGGAGATAGCAAGAGGGAGGGACGGATAGAGAGGTGCTGAAGATAGGAAGAGATTTAAATACGCTCGGCTCGGTTTATTCTGGTCCATTAAAAAATCACACTAATGTCCCACAATGTTAGATTTTTACACGAGTACAATCATTGATAACATCAATGTCTTCTTTTTTTAATAAACATGAACAGATATGGTCTAATAATTATCGGTTTTTGTTCATATGAAGCGCACATGGGTCCAAGGATTAGGAAACCCTTGCCATTTTTATTTTTTCGTAATTGGCATTGGCATGGCGTCACATTTAGGTCATGTTTGGGGGAATTTAAGATTCTGAGAAATAGTTGGTGATAATATGGAGAAGCTAGAAAGCACAGTTTCTGACTTTTCGTTTATTTTCTGGATTCTATAACTTCAGCTTCTCAGAATGTGGGTGAAAATTTGGATTGTTTGGGGAGCTTCTGCCAGCTACAGGTTCTCCAAACATACCCTTAATAGGTTCTGTGGTACTGCATGCAGTAGAGCTCAAGCGACCAATAGGGTCATCATGGGGCCTAGCTTCGCTATTGCTTGATGTCAAGCCTTATGAAATAAGTTTTAGAAAGAAAGGCCGAAATAACCCATTTATGAAAGGACAAGTCCAAATTCCCCCCTAACTATCACGATGGTACGAATTACCCCCTGAATTATAAAACCGGACATTTTAAACCATAAACTGTTTATACCGCATACATTACCCCCTGCTTTAATCCAGAGCGGTTTTGATTCTATGTGACCGTACACGTGATAATCTAGTCAGCAGAAACAAATAAAAATTCAGTGGGTTCCACCTTTCAGTCTTTCCTCTTCTTCTCCCCTCCTCTGCACGCCTCCTTCCTCTACTGCTATCGACGCCGAACAGCCGGTGGCCTCTCCACCACATCGCTCTCTCTCTCTCTCTCTCTCTCTCTCTCTCTATATATATATATATATATATATATATATATATATATATATATATATATATATATATATATATAGGTTCGGCACCTGGGGGCTGGGGGTGACGAACGAGGAGCTGAGGATGGTAACGCGTCGACACCCGATCTATCTAGGGTGGAGGCGGCTAGGAGTAGCAGGCGGGGGTAGAGACAGCCGGGAGAGGTGGATAATGGTGGAGGTAGCTAGATGACGAGGATGGCAACGCGTCGACGTCCAATCTATTAGGGGCAAAGGCAGCGGGGGGTGGTGGGTAGGGGCAAAGGCAGCTGAGAAGGGCGGACAGCTGCCGACGACAGACGAGGGCAGTGGCAGTTGGGTGAGGTAGACAACTGCATGCGGAGGGCGGGGGGTAAAGGTAGTTGGGGGAGGCTGAAGTAGATGGAAGGGGGTTGGGGACGAAGGCGGAGTCGTGGATGGCAACAAGCCGATGCCGATGCCAGGAATGGTGCCGCCTTGGAGGGATACGAAGTTCCGTGTGAGAGCTTCTACTCCCCCGCTGTTGTGGACGCGGGTGCTTCCTTGAGAGCATTGGCTCCCCCACCGCCATGGGCGCCTCCCAGCGAGCGTTGGCCTCGGGTGCGTGGGTCTCGGTGTTGGCGGCGATAATGATGAGCTACAAGGGAAGAGATCCCGATGCGATCCGCCTTGCCTCCTCCCTTCCTCCGCCTATTGGTTCATGACCCGCGAACGGCGGGCAAATATTGAAGGCAATTGATATGAGCCAGGAAAGAGAAGAAGCAAAACTGACATGTGGGCCCTGCCATTTTTAATTTTTTATATGCTGACCAAATTGTTATGTGTGCGCCACGTAGAACTAAAACCACTGCAGAGCGAGCCAGGGGGTCATTTTTTTGAGGGTGAAGGATGTCTGGCTTTGTGATTGAGGGGTAATTCGTATTGTCACAATAGTTCAGAGTGGTAATTCGAGTTTTTTTTTCCTTTATGAGATAAGTTGTATAAAATTAAAAACCAAAATATGTAAATTCTATTCCAGTGCAAGGCTAGCTTGATCAGTTCTGACATCAAATTGCATTGACTAAATTAGGATCCCTTTCTTCCCATACATGCTCAAGCCAAGGACCAGCCCCATGTCCCCATCTATCGATAATCTCCATAGATTCTTTGGCCTCAAAGGAAGAAGGTCAAGTTTGGATTTTGGTTGAAATTAGAGATGATGTGATTGAAAAGTTGTGTGTGTATGACAGGTTGATGTGATGGAAAAGGACTGAAGTTTGGATCCAAACTTTGAATCTAAACACAGCCACTGCCGTAAAGTGACAAGCTAAGCTAGCAGTTGATCACTGTATATATAGATATACAGCAGCTACTCTACAAAGTACGGAGTAGAGAGCAGGTACAAGTAGTCCCATACTCCCATATGCTTCCGTTGCCTCGTCGTCGTCGTGCTCGTCACACCCGGCCATAAGCGTAGCTGACAGAGCTAGCTAATAGCTATAGCTAGTAGTAGAATGTGCAGGCGTGAGCTTTTGTTCGTTTTCTTGGGATACTTTCCTTCATGGGGAATCAAACTCTTCCATTTGATACCGGGTGTGTTTAGTCCACATCAAAATTGAAAGTTTGGTTGAAATTGAAGTAGCTCTGTACGGACTGTGGCAGTTTACATATATGCAACTTGCTGTGCTCGCTTGTTGCCATCATATTTAGCCCCATGCGTGCAGCATGCGACGATCGAGCAACAGGCACAACCGCACAACCGTTTTCTTAGCAAGTAGAGTATGTACTGTTATACACCTTCACCATCAATACAGATCCATATCTGTTCTGGTTTTTTTTTTCAATTACATATATAGTAGACTCATCAAGTGCACACACATCCCACTACACATGCAACACCAATCAAACGGAGACTAGCGGCATATAAATGAAGACCTCACTAAAATCCTATTTAAAGCCCACCGCGTATGAGCAATATTCGTAGGCATCAGGATTTAATTTGAACCTTGATGGATGGAGTTATATACTCATAACTCTACCACCAATCCACCGATTGCACTTCTCTGTTCTGTTTTTTTTAATTTGTTAATAGAGGAAATTTGCATGTTAATTATGGCATACTCAGTCCATGTTTTCTATTTTCTAGATGAACTTAGAAGCACTTTTATGTTTAAATTTACATAGTTTTCCTGTTTTGTAGTAGCAAAAGATACACATCAAAATAATTTGAAAATTTTAAGATAGGACATTGTTCTGTTTCAATGCATGAAGAGAAATATATGCAAGTTGTTGGATGCTAATCAAGTGTTTGAGAAAAGTGATTGACTGATAAGAAAAAAAATTCAAACAAAAAAAAATGTCAACCTCTTAGTTGATTGACGCTTTATATTATTTCTTCCGTTTTATATTATAAGCCGTACGTTTTATTTTTTCTATTTAAACCTTTTTAAGTTTGACAAAAAAATATAATAGTATTTCTAACAAAAACAAACATATTCTCAAATATATTAAATGACAGATTTAATGAAACTAATTTAACGTAAACTTGATCAAATTCAAAAAGTTTAACTAAGAGAAAAAAAAGTCATATTAATAGAGGGTTCGGCATCAAGCTATTGCTGTCGCAACCGCATCAATAAAAAATCGCTATAACACTTGTTGAAAAACCATTTTTTCCAGACGACGGCATTTTTTTCCCAGGCGGGAATGCTTCTCGGAGCTAAATAGCCGTGTGCGAAAATGACAACCGTGAGGCGAGATTGTTGTCCGCCTACGAAAATATATTTTTGCAGACGGACCAAAACTACCTTTATTTTTTGCAGGCGCGGTCCGCCTACGAAATTTCCATAGGCGGTACCTTAAGCAAGGTCCACTTGCAAAAAGGTTAAATATGTTAAAACCACCACCTACCCACCAAAATGCTAAGTCAGAGCACTTCGCCCTCACACCTCTCCCTCCCTTCCCCTCTCACCTCACCTCACCTCACCTCTCCTCTCCTCTCCTCTTCCGCGTGGGATCCAGTCGGAGGGCGGTGGCGGCGGCGGCGCTTCCCCTCCCTCCTCCAGATTTGGCAGGAGAGGGTAGAGGGGAGGGCGGCGATGGTAGTGCGGTGGGTGGAGGAGGCGGCGGCGACTCCACCAGGAGGGGTAGGGTGGCGGTGCCAGTTCCCCTCCCTCCTATCAAATATGGCGGGAGGGGGTAGAGGGGAGGGCGGGGGCGGTGGCGGTGCGGAGGGTGGAGGAGGCGGTGGTGGCTCCGCTGGGATAGGGGAGGGCAGTGGCAGCGGCGGTTCCCCTCCCTCCTCCCAAATCTGGCAAGGGGGTAGAGGAGAGGGCGGCGGCGACTACTGGCTGTGGTAGCGTGGAGGGTGGAGGCAGTGGCGGCGGCGGCTCCAGGCGGTGGCGGCTTCCTTCCCTGGCACGGCTTCCCTCGCCTCCCTCCCTCCCGACAGTGGCGGCGCGGCTCTAGGTGCTGGCGGATCCCCTCCTCCCTCCCAGATTTGGCCAGAGGGGGGAGGGGCGACGGTGATGGTGCGGCCAGAGGTGGGTGGGTAGGGCAGGGGGTGGGGTGGCGATTTTGTTTTATTCGCCTAAAGTATTTTCACAGGTAGGTGGATACGACGCCAGTGAAGATAGAGGTGCCACCTGTGAAAAGATTTTCGCAAGCGGACCATTGGGCCGCCTGTGAATCAACTATGTGCGTAGGCTTATGCGTACAGGCTGGCCTCCCCCCCTACTCCGGCGCCGCCTGAGAAAATGATTTTTGGCCGTAGTATAAGCTGCAGCCACCGCGCTGCAGCAAAACTTGCATCCGAACACGTCAAAAATATTATGATATGAAATAGAGGGAACACGTAATAATTCTTAAAAAAAAAACTAATCGACAAGCATTTGGTTCATCGTCAACTAGACACACGTTTGCTCGTTCCCGATGCTTCTGTCTCATTGTCTATTTGTCCCTGCATACGAGCCTTTTGCTATGTCCACAAACACCGGTCACATATAACTCAAAACAGTCAACTCATTCGTTACAAACAAACTTGTTTTGGCCTAGCAAGCACAAACTCTCCATATATAGGTTGTCACATCAGATGAACGTACTCTTGCTTCAATTTAGCGAAGAACATACAGTATATTCTTAAACAAATGTTTGATGGGATAATATTTTAACTGCATGATACATTTGTTTTCAGAAAGCTAGCTAGGTCATCTTGGTTAGTGGCTGGCTTGACTGGCCGTATCCCTGACTCGGTTTCACTACTAGCTAGAGGGATGTAATCGCTGCAACTTAGTTGCAGTGTTGTACTCAAACTCTCTCCCAAATCTTAATAAAATAAACCAGCGTGCAGGTCATCTCATTTTCTGTTATTATAAATATCACACTGGTCTAAGGTTGTCTAACACTATAAAAAATGAGTTTCAAGCGTGACAACAAGCAAACTGAACAATGACTCAACTCGTAGTGTGGTTAATTCTTATTATAATTCAATTTGATTTTATCTTGGTTTTACTTGTTCTCGATTGCTTGCAGGAATATGATTGATCTGCATTGGCTATTAAGATCAAATACCCTCAAAGAGGTGTATCGATTGCTATGATTAGGTGTATCGATTGCTATGATATAATCAGTGGATGATTCAGAAAATCGATTCGTTGGTGTCATAACGTATCTATCGGTGTCATAGTATGCTAATTATGCTTAGATTATGGTGTTATAATATATGGATAAACAGTTTTGTTATAGGTTTTATCAAAAATCGTCGATGTATATTGTAGATCCACCCCTGGATATAATGAAATGTCTTATATAGTTGCAGTCCTATTATCACAAATTATAGTTATATTCACTAACTAAAAGACCGGGTCGGCCTTGCTTACATCAAGTATATATGTATATAGCTTGACTATAAGAGATTTACCCTGTCCTCTAGGAAAAGTTTCAAAAGAGTTGGCAATAAGAACAGTAGTCATCTATCCTTTTACCTTACTCTGCAAGATGGTTTACTGGTTTCCTCCTACTCCCTCCGGTTCCATATTAATTGACGTTTTGGACAAGGTTGAGGTCAAACTTTTATAACTTTGACTATCAATAACTTTAAAAATATTTAGTTTAAAAGAACTATAACAACATATATATAGATTTATCTTTTAAAGAACTATAATAAAAGTAAACATGCATTTATTTATTATATATATTATAGTAGAAAATAAGGTCAAATATATATCTTGTAGACCGTGTCATTGTCTAAAACGTCAATTAAAATGAAACTAGAGGGAGTACTACCTTTGTGCACAAAACACTTTAGGATTGCTCAGTGCAGTACCCGATGCTCAAACTTTTGCAGGCCAATAGGAAGAGATTATATAAAACAGAGAAAATAAGTAAGTTGTATTTTAATGAACTCAGTATTAGAAACAAAATGAATTCACAGAGGAAACTAGACAATATTAATACCTATAGTTACAAACGTTACATACAACTTTAAGCATTACTCTATTTTTCCCTAAAGTAGGCACATATATAGTTAGCGTCGTATCCTCAAAATGGATAATCTACAGTGGTTCAAGAACCCTAGGCAATTGCTTGGTCTTACCAATGGCAAAACAGTGGGATGCAAGCACGAGTGCATCTCCACATGTGACACCACCGAAAGATAGCGATAATGGGTTTCCGCAGGCTAATAATAAGAGGATTGAAATTGTTTTTTAGAAATATACAAAAGATTATTAGCCTAATAAGGATCAAAAAATCACATTACTATCCTCAAAAGAAAATTCACAATACCATAGGAGCATGTACTAACTTAATACGGAGTAATATACTCAATGTGGAGTATCCCGGGTGGACATAGCGTGTGTCGGACGGGGGAATATTTCCCACAATGGACGTCAGAGAGATGCCAAAGTGGCCTGTTTTGGTCATTTGGTCTGTCCATATGTGCATCTGCGCTTTTTTGGAGTATTCCAGCAGCAGAAAAGCATAGCTGTGTGGAGCATGTACGTACAGGGTTTGACAACGTTCGACTTCCCTTTCTAGGCAATATTAGAGCATTGGACTCTCTCAGTCTTTTCTACTCGTTATCTAAACAACGTTTGGGACATTCTTACGGTTTAGTAGTCATAAAAAAAATATAGTTCACAGTATCGTTTTTCCTTGATGAACTCTACTAGATTATCGTTTTAATTCATATGGTATTGCACATATTTGGCTCTTGTTTGAAAGTTTGATTACATGCTCTAAGATGACGCCCCTAGTTAGGAGGAAGTGTAATATGCTCATTATTAAAGTGCATGTACGGATCACGGAACAGTTGAAATAAATTTTGTTGATTTCATCGATGAGAATGATCCTTCAAGTTAGAGACAGGTACTCTGTAGAAATCTTGAAAAACAGAAAGCACGTGCAAGTTTCAAGATGTGAAGATGAGGATGGATCATGTACATTTTGCATCTTTGCTTCTTTGGAGTTGAGAGTGAGAAGCACATATTGTAATTAAACTATACTCCCTCCGTTAAAAAAAAGAATCTACCACTGGATATAATAAAATAAATTTGGACATACGTATGTCCAGATTCGTAGTATTAGGATATATCACATCCAGTACTAGGTTGGTTTTTCATGGTATGGAGGGAGTATATAAGAGAAGTTGTCAATGTTATAGATAAGACATACCATATTTTTGTGTTAGAATTGGTGGGGCTCACCATATAGCAAGTCTTGTACGGAATCATATATACCTCATATATGGAATGTGTTCTGATAAGGAAGGAGAAGAAAAGTTTTACTCTAGCACTGAAGAACTACTCGGATCGTATCCATACTTGGTTCCCTAGTTCTACTTGGACAAGGGATCATCCGATGGTATAAATATAAGACCTCCTAAGAGGAAAGGGGACATACTAACAGAGCAAAGACAAGCCAATACAGATGTAGAGAAACCTAATGTAAGAGCCACAAAGACCGACATGAGAGATCTAGACCTCCATACCGTCAAGCCAATAGAGACTAGAGTAGGTCATCCTAAATATTATACTCATGTGATACTGATATATAAAAAGTAACACCGGTTTCGACCAACAGGAGTAGGGCTATTACATGTTAGTTAAGGTGCCCGAATCTATATAAAAATCTCTGTCTCCCTTCTATTTTACCTCAATCTCGCGTATGCCCTGGTTCTAACATCTGAATTTGTATGTGACAATAAAAGAGTACTCTCTCTAGAGCTGTCCTCAGCATTCGGAGTATGGTACCCTTCCTAGCCCCCAGTTGTTTTTATGGAAAAGTCATTTTCCACAAAGGTAGCTTAAATCATATAACAAACCAAGCTGAAACTGACGAAATCCTAGCCCCCCGGTCGTGAGGTTGGGAAAATCAATTCCCGATTGCACGGCTTAGTTAATACACATCTAGGGAGTACTCTGAGATGGTCGTTTGGCTCTGAAGTATCTGACGAGGCCTTATCAGCTCTGGGTGTCCCCAGCCGAAATTCCCTTAGGTTTCTCGGAGGCTTTGTCAGAATAGCTTAAAGGAACAATAGGATCGACTTCAAGACAGGGTGATATAAGAAAAGAGGATCAACAGACAAATATTGCATATATAAACTCTTACATAAGTTGACGAATGGGATGATGAGATGACTACCACACAAGGTGAAGACCGAGTGTGTAGTTGTTCTCGATCACTTTGCAGAAGCAGTGGGAGAATCGTTGTGACTACTGGTCAAGAACCAGGTATATTGCCATATTCTAACCATTCAAAAACGTGGGTTCTAGAAATGTTACACCATTAGTCGAAGACCAAGCGTAGTCGTTCCTTGACCACTCGAGAACGTGGGTATCTAGGATCGCTACGCCGTTGGTCGAAGACCAGGCGTAGTCGTTCCTCGACCACTCGAGAATGTGGGTACCTAGGATCGCTACGCCGTTGGTCAAAGACCAGGCGTAGTCGTTCCTCGACCAGTCGAGAATGTGGGTAACTAGGACCGCTACGCTGTTGGTCGTAGACCAGGCATAGTCATTCCTCGACCACTTGAAGTTGAGGTGCGAGAGATCGCTACAACAGACTGGTGGACAACCAGGAGTAGGCATCTCTCGACCATGAGAAGTTAAGGTGTGAGAGATCGCTACAACCGACTGGTGGACAACCAAGAGTAGGCATCTCTTGACCGTTAGAAATTGAGGTGCGAGAGATCACTACATCCAACTGGTGGAAAACCAGAAGTAGGCATAACTCGACCATGAGAAGTCAAGGTGCGAGAGATCGCTACATCCGTCTGGTGGACAACCATGAGTAGGCATCTCTCGACCGTTGGAATTTGAGGTGCGAGAGATCACTACATCCGACTGGTGGACAACCAGGATTAGGCATCTCTCAACCATCAGAAGTTGAGGTGCGAGAGATCGCTACATCTGACTGGTGAACAACCAGGAGTAAGCATCTCTCGACCATTAGAAATTGAGGTGCGAGAGATCATTACATCCGACTGGTGGACAACCAGGAGTAGGCATCTCTCGACCACTCGAAGAGAATTCAGAGAGATAGAGGGATGGCGTCCTCTTGACCTGCGAGAACCGCCTCCTAACGACGATGATGATGTTGTGAGATTATCATAGTCGGGGGTTTGGCTCCTGGACCTATAGCCTCGTCCTCGGGCCCTCTGCAAGTCTGGGGATCTTGAGTTCCGTCGTCGTCGGGTGTTGTCGTGATGTTGTTAAACTCGTCCATTGTCACCTGATGTCGTCAGTCCTAGACGTTGTCGTCCTGGTGACTACGGTGACCCTGTCAGTCTCGGTTGTCGTTTCACAACCACGTCAGTTTGTCGTGTTAGGCGTCGAGAGATCACTATAATCGGCTGGTCATTAACCAGGAGTAGGCATCCCTCGATCGCCTGAAGGCAACTGATAGGTGGATTGCTACAATTGATTGGTCGAGAACCAGGAGTAGGCATCTCTCGATGACCTGAAGACTATTGATAGTTGGCGAGAGATAGCTACAATCGACTGGTCGAGAACCAAGAGTAGACATCTCTCAATCACCTAAAGGCAATTGATAGGTGGCGAGAGATCGCTACAATTGACTGGCCGAGAACCGGAAGTAGGCATCTCTCGATCACCTGAAGGCAATTAATAGGTGGCGAGAGATCGCTACAACAGTCTAGCCGAGAACGATAGGTGGTGAGAGATCGCTACAATTGACTGGTCGAGAACCGGGAGTAGGCATCTCTCGATCACCTGAAGGCAATAAATAGGTGGCGAGAGATCGCTACAACTGTCTAGTCGAGAACCAGGAGTAGGCATTTCTCGATCACCTGAAGGGGCGCTAGAGTTGGTTATTACATGTGCACCTCATGTGGCTAGCATGACTCTCACATACCCAACTTGTAGCATATCTGGATGTACGTTGGCAATTATGTCGGGTGATCAAGCCGACAGCGTTTGCGAGGAGTTATCCATTAACAACCTATTCTCAAATAGTCCAGCCGTGGCCGGCGCTATACATGAGATAACTTGGCCTTTGTTGGTCTTTGTTGGTAGGTCTGATCCGACAACTCGGCCTTTGTCGAGAACGTTCTCGATAATGGGGTGTACTTGACCACAACCTACTTGAGTGCTCAATTGTTCCTGAAAAATATTTTCTAGAATACAAGACATATATAGCAGAGAATATCGAGTATATACTCAAAAAAAATTGCATGAATCTTCTAGTATTATCAGGATATGGCGAGCGGGTTAAATATCGGGTATTATGTAAATCGTAAACAAGCATGATTTATATAATAGAAACAGAGCGAACCCCTAGTATTAAACCGTAGTCAGCCTAACAACGGAAACACTCGCACAATAGATATTGTATAAAAAACATGATCTAGGTAAAGAAAATAAATTACAGATCTGAGAATATTGTATAGATCTGAAAAATAGGTACGGTAAATTGCATATAAAATATTGCATACTTTTGTAGATACATGCCGGATGTATCTATGAAATTAGTAGATTAATTTAAAAAAACTAATCTACCAATTACCTTAACGCCTACCCGTTCAACATCATATATATTTGAAATCTTCTGGTGCGCAGCATGTTTTGGAGTTTGGATGATCTCGATGGATCAAATTGTTCACGATGATGATTCAGATCTCGTCGGAGGATGTACTCTGGTAGGGTTAGATCTCCTAGGGCCAAAGTAGTTGAAGTATCCCTCGTCGAAAAATCCACAGCGACAATGACTTGACGAAGCTTGATGTGATGAGGATCCCGATCCATCGGAAAATGCACATCGTTCGGGTCGGATCCCCCTACAGCCGAAGTCGACAAGTAGTTTGTTGTCGGAGAATTCATCTCTTAGACCCATCTTGTTGAAACCTTGAAGCACCAAAATCCCCTACGACTATGGTATTTGCATGGTATGAGGATCGTTGGTACCAGGGTTTATGCGAGATTGAAGTAAAAGAGATAGAGACAATGATTTTTATACAGGTTTGGGCCCCTACTTCATCATAATCATGTAATAGCCCTACTTCTGTTGGCCGAAGCCGGTGTTGCTCTTATTCATCAGAATTACACAAGTACAATATCTGGGATAACCTATCTAGCTGTCGTCGACATGGCGGCATGAATACCAACACGTAGCCGACGACAAGGTAGTCTTCCTCCTCGAATATGAACTCGGCGAGATCAGAGATGGTGCTAGATCCCTCTTGTTAGCCTCCGCAGGCACTAGATTGGGTATGTCTAAGCTGATCTTTGATGTCGATGAGTGGCGGCATGTATTGGTGTCTATTCTGACTATTCCGTGTCTTTTCCACCTCCGAGGGGGTATTGTATCTATACCCATAGATGTCCCCTTATCCAAGTAGAATTAAGGAGACCAATATGGATACAATACGAGTAGTCCTTATAGTTTCCATGTAGAACTATGCTTATCCTTCCTTATCCGAAACTGCTTCTATATACGACGTATAATTCCGTATAAAACTTGGTATATGGTGGGCCCCGCCAAGCTTAGTCAATCACTATTGGGTATAGGCCATAACCTTGACAGATTCCCATACTCTACAAATACCATAGGTGGGTATAGGCCATCAACAGAAGTAGCTTATGAAAGGATAGTTTGATGCCTAGAGGGCTTGGATAGGCCATATTAAAACTTAATGTGAAAGCGCAAAGCGAAAACTGGTCCAATTGAGTGCCACTACTACAGAGCACCACATATGTCACGTCTTAAACCAGCGCATGAGTGCATTTCAAGCCGCTAAGGGATCAAAGTTGAGAAACGACACATATACCCCTCATAGACGATGTCGGTTCTAAAGAAAAACCAGCACATATATAATATATTATTTTTTAAATAATATGTAATAAATATTATATGGGCAAGTTTTTTGCTGGCCCGACGGATGGGAAGGGTAGGAGGGGGAGGAGGAGGAAGGGGAGGTGGGGGAGGAGAGAAGGAAGGGGAGGAGGTGGAGAAGGGGGGTGAGGAAGAGAGGGTAGATCTGATCTGTAGGAGTGGAGGAGGAGAAGGGGGAGAGATTCGATTTGTGAGTTGCGATTGTGGAGGAGAGGATAAGTGATAGGGATTATATACTATGCGTTCAATTTTAGTCCTGATTGGTAATACCAACCGGGACTAAAGTGGTGATCTTGTCACCAACCGGGACTAAAGATCCTCGGCCTCCTGACATACATCTGACAGTTGGGAACCCCAACTGGGACTAAAGATCATAAAATGGCGGTAGGGTTTTCAACCGGGACTAAAGATCGTTTTTAGTCCCGGTTCTTTTTGGAACCGGGACTATTGTGGTTTTGAGTCGACCAGCAAAGATCATTTCTCTACCAGTGATATGTGGGCACACGTATGTGCTGCCAGTTCTTAATTAAAATCGGCACATATCAAATCACATGTGCTGGTTGATAATAAAAAAAACAACATATATGATGACGCCACTCGTATATGTGTTTTTACCTTTTATTATATGAAGTCGTATGAAGAGATAAACGTTATATGAGATTTGTAGAGGTTGACAGACTTCTTATTTGTGGTCATTTAGTTTTCCAAAAATGCATTATAAGTTCTCAGATTTATTTGGATAAGCAAATTTTTAAAATTTTCAAACACCTTTCGGATGAAGAAAAAAAACTATATAAAAGTTTTAGATCTTAACGAGATCTACAACAATATGGTTGACAACATTTTCATTTGGCCTTATCTATGGTGTCGAATATATATTATAATTTTTGAATGAGAGTAGGCAAAAGAATAGTATTTGATTCTAAGACAAGCACACTAACTATAGGTAAGGAGACTTTGGGTGGAAAGAGAGTTCCTGAGTTTGAGTCTTATAAACCACATGCGCATATATTGCGTGAACAATCAAGTGAGTTATGGGAACCAAAGTGTAACCTCAAATAGATGCATAGTAAAATATGATTTTCTTTTTTTTTGGTTTTTTACGCCTGTAAGAAAAGGGTACACCCCTATATTTGATGACTCTAAACTAGAATCGGCACCAATGATACCCTTATTAGTGTCAGTTGTACAATTGACACGAATGACTACCCTTCTCATTAATTCCACTATTATGGTGCTGGTTCCAAAACTAGCCTATGATGGGTTTGGAATCAGCACTAATAAGGGTGTTTGTACTAGTTTATTGGATATTCTGATCTAGTGTTAGGTATTCGTCTCACTCACTAGAACAGATCTAACATTTATGATGAAATTCTAATGATGACCAGCTAAAATGTCATTGGTGAATGATATTTTTATAGAAAATGTCATAAAGGTTAGCCTCGAGCGAGGAATTGAAATGAGCATAAAAAGGTCATGACGGATATTCTGATACAACTGTAGCGCAAACAAGCCAGCCACAATCTAAATCAACAGATTACGGGCCCGTTTGGTATAGCTCCAGCTCCATCCCCATCTTTCCTGGAGCTAGAACTCAACCAAATAATTGTGTCATCGGCTAAGCCCAAGGGATTAGGGATGGAAACGGTTTGGGTCAGGCACGAGTAGAGCAAAACCATGCCCGATCGACCCATTGCCCGATGCTGCCCGCTAGGGTTAGCGGGCAAAACTTCATGCCCATAGCCATGCCCGATGGGTACTTGTCGGTCTCACATGCATAATATCTCGATAGATATATAATTTAATAAAGAGAAACAAAATCAATAAGTTGCCAAATTATTAGTTGTCAACAATAATTTGAATTGCATAACAAGTTATTACCAGCTAGCATCACAAATGAGCCAAGAGAAAGGATATGAGAATTAACGAGAATTAACTATTAAGATATGGACCAAAATCTACTAATGGGTCATTTGGTTGGGGGGAGTTTTTAGGAAGGATTGGGAGTTTAGAGAGATGAGGCTATTAATTATTTCGTTTGGTTGGAAGACATGGGAGTTTTGGTGGGATGAGGATGAGGAATTGAGAGAGGAACTCCATCCTTTCAATATATGGGCCGAGGGTGGTAATTGGGAGGGAATTAATCCTTTACTTTGCCTAAACAATTCTGAACCATCCGTTTTCATTTAAGATCTAATCTCGAACTAAATTCCCTATCAATTCCCACCATCTCTACCAAACAAAAGATTGGAACTAAAAATAAAATTCCCATGTTAATCTCACTATCATTTCCTACTCCAAACTCCCAATCCTCTTTCCTCGAGTTGCCAAACAAGCCGTAATACCTATGTACCGGGTCGGGCATGGGTTACCCATGGGTAAAATGTAAAACCTGGTTGTTGTCCACTATATCTTCAGGTCTCGGACGGGCATACCCACGGGTAAAAAGTTACACCCACACCGGCCCGTGCCCATCGGCTTTGTGTATCCGCGGATACCCGGACCCATGAGCAAAATTGCCATCCCTACAAGGGATGGATGCCCTAACCCTAGGTCGTCTCTGATTATATTTATTCAGTAGCCATCATTGTTTAGAGTTGGGTTTTGATATATACATACATATATATATATATACATATATATATATATATACATATATATATATATATATACATATATATATATATATCAGTGTGTAACACATTTTGTTTATTATGGGTGGCATGCATGCAGCATTCAACTGGCCATCAGATTGAGGAGTCCGGCATTGGCTGGCACTTTGAGTGTTTGACCAAGTGGAAATACTCATAGCCATCAAATTTGGATTGATGGTAGAGAGATCTGGGTTTCGACAATCTGATATATAACGAGTTAAGATTTTATAGTTATGTTCATTATACTACTAATTAAGTACTTTTAAACTTCGTTTCACATGCCAATGCCATCTCCCTACGCTATACGCTTGGGAAAATCTTCGTGTCTCTCCGAGAGGATGTCCGTTCGCTCATTTTTCATGACACTAAAAATTCATCAAAAAACTATTATATGAAATATATCTCTTCATAAATATGCAACTTCAAATTAATAGTCATATTTATTTTTATTTTTATAAACCAAATTTAAACTTATATGTGTTATGAAGTACTTCTGTTACACTCCTTCTCCAGCTCCGGCGAGATGGCGTCGGCCTTAAAGGCATGGTTGTATGATGTGGCAACCTGATGGTGGGTGGCTAGGTGGCAAGGACAAAGCAAATTGAGTGGTTAGGAGATGGTGATGACTTCCTTTCCGCTAGAAACTACACTACGAAGAATGGGAAGGGGGGCCTCTTAGTTGCCAACTAATGAGGAGGAGAGGCGGAAATGGATGGTGAAGGAGGAGGTCTGGCAGACCTCGCCGGGGCTGCTCGGGCATGGCATGGTGGGGTAATAGCAGCGGAGGAGGCAAGGAGATCAGGCGGCAGAGGAAAGGGGCAGATCATAGTGACAACACATGCAAAATAGAGTTAGGTCGGGATTACACGAATCTGTAAGATTTTTTGTATGGAGAAATTTCATATGATTCAAATTTTATAAGATTTTTTTTCTATTTGGCTCTTTGATACAAATGATTTTACTAGCTTTCCAAATCCTATAAAACTACTATGGATTTGCTCTTGCATGTAGATTATGTTGAAGGAAAGTTAGTAAGAGCTCAAACCTCTTGAAAACTTTCGTCTAAGTCTATATTTCATGTGGTATATTCAAACAATTATTCCCATGTTTTTTTCATATTTTGCAATCTTCGGTTTAAATATACAATTCTACTAAAATCTTATATTTTTCAATTTCTACGTTTTCTCAAATCATGTATACGTTTCGAAGGGTTCATGACATATACTAGTATGTAGGCAGTCCCATTAATTATTCCAACTTTGAAACGTAGGCACATCGATTTGATATATACCATAATCCATCCATCCATTCACGATCTATCCATCCATCCATCCATCACGTATATGCGCGCACAAGAGATTTGAAGTGACCTTTCCATACCTCAATCCCCTCCTGTTGCATGCTAGCTGCTGTACACCACTGCACTGCTGCTCATAGTCACACTCTCTCTCTGCCTTCATCTTCTCTTGTACAGTACTAGAGAGTAGTACTAGCTTTGAGAGAGGGAGGGAGGGAGCTGTAGCTTTATATTTGACCACCGCCCCTCTCCACCAAGCACATCCTCCTCGACCTCCACCCCCTCCTCTCCCAACGCAAACCAAACCCCATTCCCCTCTCTCTCTCTCTCTTGCCCATCCCTCTCCGCTGCTCGCTCTCCTCCTCCGCTTTATTATACCTGCCGCTAGCTCCTCCTCCGATGGAGCCCAGCGACGACGCCTTCACGGTGGCGGCGCCAGCTGCGGAGACGGCGGCGAGCAGCAGCGGCGCCGGCGGCGGCGGCGGAGGAGGGAGAACGAAGAAGAAGGCGGCGGGGAAGGGCGGGCCGGAGAACGGCAAGTTCCGGTACCGCGGCGTGCGGCAGCGGAGCTGGGGGAAGTGGGTGGCGGAGATCCGGGAGCCGCGGAAGCGCTCGCGCAAGTGGCTCGGCACCTTCGCCACCGCCGAGGACGCCGCCAGGGCCTACGACCGCGCCGCGCTCCTCCTCTACGGGCCCCGCGCCCACCTCAACCTCACCGCGCCGCCGCCGCTGCCTCCTCCGCCGCCGTCCTCCGCCGCCGCCGCCGCCGCGTCCTCCTCTTCGGCCGCCTCCTCCACGTCCGCGCCGCCGCCGCCGCCGCTCCGCCCGCTCCTGCCGCGCCCGCCGCACCTGCACCCCGCCTTCCATCACCAACCGTTCCACCACCACCTCCTGCAGCCGCAACCGCCGCCGCCGCCGCCGCCGCCGCCGCTCTACTACGCGGCGACGGCCTCCACGTCCACGGTCACCACGACGACCACGGCGCCGCCACCACAGCTCGCTGCCGCCGCGCCGGCTGCTGTTCTTGTTGCAGCTGCTGTGTCTTCCACGGCTGAAACACAGGCCGTGGTGGCGACGGCGCCAGAGGACGCCGCGTCGGCGGCGGCGGCGGCGGCGGCGGAGGAGGAGGCCGCGTGGGGCTTCCACGGCGGCGACGAGGAGGACTACGCGGCGGCGCTACTGTGGAGCGAGCCGGACCCCTGGTTCGATCTCTTCCTCAAGTGACCGATTCCATGCATGCATGGGAGTTCTTGGCGAGCTAGCTTAGCTTAGCTTGGCGTTCCAGCTGAGGGGGGCGTCCATGGCGAATGCATCTGCATGCAACCTAGCTTGATCAGTTCACTAGCTAACTAGGGTTTCGATTTGAGATTCTACTAATTCATCTTTCTTTTTTCCTTATTATTTTTTGCTTTCTTCTTCGTAGTTTGTTTGGTGGGGTTCGCTTGGGGTAATGAGGTGGTATTGGGAAGATTTAGGGTTTACAATTGATTTAAGATTCGATTTTAGTAATTGAAAATCCATTTGCATGCAACATCAATGGATGCATGCTTAATTATGACAAGAATATGATATGTATTTTTTATTGATCTTTGTATATAAATGAGTAGCAATGTTTCAAAAAAAAAATCTGAGGTTACTTCTAATCCTGAACAATATTGTACTGTTATCTTTTTGGTGCAGTACGTAGTCTTTATGTATAGGCTAGAACTTTGTGTTCTAATTTACACATGCGATATTTAATTAACACAAGCTATACTAAACCCCCCACTTTGTTTTTTTCGATCTTTAATTTGATTTACATGATAAAGAGCTGTCTTTTATTGTTAAATTGTTGATGTTTTAAAGAACAATTGATGATTTGATTTCAGCAGCATATGATCTCATGCATGAAAAAATAATTATCTCCAATCTAGTTTGTGTTAATTTTATTATGACAATTGAAGCCATGTGTGCCCTACAAGTTATATTCTCTATTACTCTAAAATGTTGGGGTAGTTTCCTTCCATTAACAAGTGTGCCCTGTATCTTAAAAAAACGAACATATTGTCTATTTTGCTCTTTCACCATTCGCAGTTCTCAGGTACATTCCCGACCTCCATCTAATATATATGATAAAAACATTTAACTTATGGCCTCTTAAAACATATGGTTTTCCTGATGTTTTTACAATTTTATCCAAATGGATGTTCTGCCTTAACAATTGAGCATAATCATATACTCATATACATACTAGTTCGTTGGAGAAATTTATTTAAAATAAATATTGACGAATTTTTTGTAAAGTAAAAAAAAAGAATCACATTATTGCTTTTATTTCTGCTGATTTTGAAGGACTTGTATAATTCTAATTCTATAAGAATTTCAACAGATACATGATTCCTATTTTATTTCTCCACATAACTAATTTTGTCTCATTAATCAAGCAAGCATCATATATATCTGTAAATTACTGATTGCATTTCCCAATGAGATGATAAACCATCAGTTTTGAGTTGTGCCTTTACATTATTAAAAGTCATGACGGTGATCTTTGCAATCTTCGAACTCCTGATCGAGTTTCAAAATCTCCTAAATTGGTGTGCGCGCGATATTGTGCGAATGTACCCGCTACATGCGTATTGAACATTTTTTTGGTGTTTTCCTTGAAAGATTTGGTTTTCTTCAATAATATAGTACACAAAAGGAATAAAATTAATTGTTGCATAAAATTTACTTGTCTCATCTGGCCACAATCCAGGCCAACAGTACCGTTAACTTGCATGGAAGAGATGATCAACCTCTTCAGTTTCCTTACCTACCTAGGTATAGCTAGATTTCAGTGGCGTTGAACAAGACGAGTCATTAGTGTAGACTCCTTTCATTATAAAACCACTAACTTAAAGTAAGAATTATATATTAGGAGCTTCTCATTCGGATTATCCTAATAAATATAATACATATGCATATAATTAAATTAATACATATGCATATAATTAAATTAGAGATCTTGATAGTGGGTGATTTAAAAGCCGAATTTAAAGGAGGGCAGGAGTGCTCGTTAATTGCATACATGGTGCTATGAGATATTGAAAAACTGATTACGCGCCATATTTTGAAATGGAATGAGCAATTAATTGAATATTAAGTATCATAGATGTTTCATATATAATAGAAGATGTGTATGTATGCATGTAAGTAATTAGCACATCTCTTCTAAATTTGTTTTTTTAAATCCTCATCTCAAGATCTCTAATTTAATTGGTTGCACGTATTGTATTTGTTATAAAATAATTCAGACGAGTAGGCGAAATAATTATCTTTTGGTTTTTGGTTTTTGGGATAAGTGTATTTTGGAATGGAGGGAGTACTAATTTTTGTAGATGGTGAGCGGTGTTGACTTGTGTACTTAATGGACATTAATTTAATCTCGGGAATGAAAGTTTCTTAAGTGCGTGACTGGTTAGCTAGGGGTTGGATGTTCTGAATCTTCAATGCAAAGATCTGAGCGAAAGTGCTTGGGTTTTCCTATTTTCAATCAATCATCAGTACTGAGAAAAACCGTTTTCTTGAGGGGAAAAACCGTTTTCAATAGCAAAACGAAATAAATCTCAGAATTTTATATATTACTCAAATCATCTTATCTCTACTATTATAAAAATTAAAAATGGTTTTGCCAGTTCATTGGTATGTCATTCGTGTATGAATCAGTCTTTAAGTTCGTTTGCTTTTGAAAATACATATCCGTATTTTAGTCAGTTTTTAGATTCGTTCGTTTTTTGAAATACAGAAGGAGTTGTATAAGAAATCTCTTTCAAAAAAAACTCGCGTACTAACTTGAGATGATAGGATTCCTAAATTCCTAATTAAAGCTCATGATTTTCTAAAAACGTATATATTCAAATGAATTCTCACAGTGAATTTCAACTTAGCTAAACCATATAATAATAACAAGATTAAAATAGCTGTCACCCGATGCAACGCACGGATATTTTTTTCTAGTATTAAATAAAAACTCAAAAATAAATCTTAGTAATATATTTTATTTTCAAGACCGCACCTTTTTCCCTAACCATCCAAACCCGCTTGTAGAAACAACTCCTCCACACTATAGTGGTGTATGTAATGTAGGGCATGGTTTACACCTCCATTTTTCAGCAAAAAATTGGAATTTCGGTTGCCACCAAAGTTTCAAGAATTTTGGTATTTTTAGCCAAAATTATTTGAAAAATTAATAAATTGAATGAATTTAAATAAATTTTGATCAAATTCATAAAAAATATTTTAAAAAGGGAATTTTTTGGGTGGAAATACGTGCTTTCTGGTGGATGGGGGGAGGGCGAAATAACTGAAATTTCATAATTCTGTTCCGGAATTGCAATCCCTGATGTGACGTGGTGGGGGATGACATGCTGGCGGTTGTCGATCGGTCAAGTGAATCCGACGTGCGTTGCCACGCCAATCTGCTCAATCCTCACGTTTCACTCATTCAAATCCAACCCGAGCTTCATCTTCTACATCTTTCTGACTGTTTGAAAGGCATTTCCATACGCGGTTGCTCTCCCAGATATGAAAAATTAACATTTCAAGTTTTCAACACAAGCGATCGCCGATCAGAAGCAGTTGCCTAAACATCTGTCAGAAACCATCATTACGCCACATCCTCACACCTCTGACAGGATACCTGTGACGGGCAAACGATTTGGTCACTGGTGACCATCACCTTTGACGGGTCATACGGGATGCCGTCATCGGTGAGACATCCGGCCGCGGCCCGTCACAGATATCCCCTCACCTGTGACGGGCCGAAAGGAAAACCCGTCACAGGTATACCAGTGACGAGTTTTGCTTCCAACCCGTCACTGGTATCCCCTCACCTGTGACGGGCCGAGACATTACAAGCCGTCACAGGTGATGGGCCGCCACCTGTGACGGCTTTCATTTCTGGCCCGTCACAGGTGAGGGGATACCAGTGACGGGCCACTGAATTGAAGCCCGTCAAAGGTACGACTAATACCTTTGACGGGCTTTTTTAATCTAATCCGTTTGAGGTGTGTTGGGTCTATAAATACCCCCAAACCGCCAACTGCTTTCCATCCCGACCAGTTCACTGTTCACAAATCAGTTGGAAGGGCAAGGGGGGCGATTTTTTGCTAAAATTCAAGGTAAAAAACACATTATTCTCCATTCATTCTCAATATATCGACCATCATATATTTTTCTTCGTATGTTGTTGATTTCAGATGGATCGTAGATGGATGTACTATGCGCATCGTTCGTCTACCGAGTATAGAGAGGGGGTCACTGAATTTGTCACATTTGCGGATAATGACAGAAAAAGTAGGATGAGCATGCACATGTTGTGCCCATGTAGGGACTGTAAGAATGAACAGATGATCGAAGACAAGGATGAAGTGCATGCTCATTTGATAATGAATGGATTCATGAAGAAATATACCTGCTGGACCAAGCATGGAGAGCAAGAGGCGCCTGATGTCGCAGCTGAAGAAGTGTTGGATCAGGATGTAGAGAACACCGCCGCAGCTCGAGAAGGCATGTTCGTACCTTCTCCTTTAGGTGGAGAGACCATAGATTTGGACACTCAATGTCTATCTACAATGTTGCATGACATTGAAGACGTAGAGGACAACGACAGAGATTTTGAGAAGTTTAGTAAGTTGGTGGAAGATTGTCAGATGCCGTTGTATGATGGATGCAAGTCGAAGCACAGCAAGTTGTCATGCGTGTTGGAACTCATGAAGCTTAAGGCTAGTAATGGCTGGTCGGACAAGAGTTTTATAGAACTTCTTGAGCTGTTAAAGGATCTGTTGCCAGAGGGGAACCATTTACCACAGACGACATATGAAGCGAAGCAAGTATTATGTCCGTTGGGCCTAGAGGTCAGAAGAATTCATGCATGTCCGAACGACTGCATTTTGTATTACAAGGAATACGCTGACTTGGATGTCTGCCCTATCTGTGGGGCATCAAGATACAAACGAGCAAAGAGTGAAGGTGAAGGAAGTAAGTCAAACAGGGGAGGCCCAGCAAAGGTGGTGTGGTATCTCCCAATTGCGGAGCGCATGAAGAGAATGTTTGCGAATAAGGAACAAGCTAAGCTTGTGCGCTGGCATGCCGAAGAACGGAAAGTCGATAGTATGCTGAGGCACCCAGCAGATTCAATACAGTGGAGGACAATCGATATGATTTACCAGGAATTCTCAAATGACCCAAGAAACATGCGTTTCGCAATGTGTACGGACGGCATTAATCCTTTTGGTGATTTGAGCAGTCGTCACAGTACATAGCTAGTTCTGCTTGTTAACTATAACCTTCCTCCCTGGTTGTGTTTCAAAAGAAAGTATATTATGCTTGCCATGCTCATTCAAGGACCGAGACAACTTGGCAACGATATCGATGTGTTTCTTGAACTGATAATCGATGACTTCGAAAGGTTATGGAATGAGGGCACACGAGCATGGGACGCATATGCACAAGAGTATTTCAACCTCCATGCGATGTTGTTTTGTACCATCAACGATTATCCGGCCCTTGGCAACCTTTCTGGCCAAACTGTGAAAGGGAAATGGGCGTGTTCAGAGTGTATGGAGGAAACAAGAAGCAAATGGTTGAAGCATTCACACAAGACGGTCTACATGGGTCACAAGAGATTTCTCCCAAGGTATCACCCGTATAGGAATATGAGAAAGAATTTCAATGGACACAGAGATACAGCCGGACCGCCGGCAGAGCTAACAGGGACAGAGGTGCACAACTTAGTGATGGGAATAACCAACGAGTTTGGAAAAAAGAGGAAAGTTGGAAAGCGAAAAGCGAAGAGCACATCGAAGGAAAAAACAGAGGAGCATGTGGAAAAACAAAAGACAAAAGAGAGGAGCATGTGGAAAAAGAAGTCAATATTTTGGAGACTACCATACTGGAAGGATGGTCTCAACGCCCGACGAGATCTGGAAGATATGGGTGTTCGCTCGGAGCTACATCCCATAACCACGGAATCCGGCAGGGTTTACCTTCCTCCAGCCTGCTACACTCTCTCGAAAGAAGAGAAGATTGATTTGCTAACATGTTTGAGTGGTATAAAGGTTCCATTTGGTTACTCATCAAGAATCAGTAGGCTCGTTTCACTGCAAGATCTTAAGTTGGTAGGAATGAAGTCGCATGATTGCCACGTTCTTATCACACAGCTGTTGCCCGTTGCAATAAGGAATATTTTGCCTCCTAAGGTGCGACACATGATCCAGCGGTTGTGTTCCTTCTTCCATGCAATCGGCCAGAAGATCATTGATCCCGAGGGACTAGATGAACTACAGGCAGAACTTGTGAGAACCCTATATCATCTTGAGATGTACTTTCCTCCAACTTTCTTTGACATAATGGAACATCTTCCAGTGCACCTTGTGAGGCAAACAAAGTGCGCTAGTCCAGCATTCATGACGCAGATGTATCCTTGCGAAAGGTACCTGGGGATCCTTAAGGGTTATGTACGGAACCGTTCACACCCCGAGGGGAGTATCATCGAGAGTTACACCACCGAAGAGGTCATCGATTTTTGTGTGGACTACATGTCAGAAACATCTTCAATTGGATTACCACGATCTCATCACGAAGAGAGGCTTGATGGTGTTGGTACTGTTGGAAGAAAGACTATTAGGTTGGATCGGAAGGTGTACGATAAAGCTCATTTCACGGTACTACAGCATATAACTGAGGTGGTGCCGTACGTTGACGAACACCTTGCAGTTATCCAACAAGAGAACCCAGGCCGATCAGAGAGTTGGGTCAGGAATAAGCACATGTCTTCTTTCAACGAGTGGCTAAAGAACCGAATTGCCAGGTTGCAGAACTTGTCTAGTGAAACACTTTAGTGGTTGTCACAGGGTCCTGAATGGAGTGCCACCACCTGGCAAGGATATGACATAAATGGATACACGTTTCACACGGTAAAGCAAGACAGCAAATGCACAGTGCAGAATAGTGGGTTACGCATCGAGGCTGCTAGTGACGGTGGTCGTCGTGATCAATACTACGGTAGAGTTGAGCAAATATTGGAGCTAGATTACTTGAAGTTCAAAGTCCCGTTGTTTCGTTGTCGATGGGTCGATCTTCGCAATGTAAAAGTTGACAATGAAGGTTTCACCACTGTCAACTTGGCTAACAATGCGTACAAGGATGAACCGTTCGTTCTCGCCAAACAAGTTGTTCAAGTGTTCTACATAGTTGACCCGTGTAACAAGAAACTACATGTTGTTCGTGAAGGGAAAAGGAGAATTGTTGGATTGGAAAATATTGCAGACGAGGATGACTACAACCAGCACGTCCACGGCATAGGTCAAGAAATACCTCTAGAAGAGGAGGAAGAAGAAGAAGAAGTTCAATATGCACGTGTCGACCATGAGGAAGGATTATTTTTGTAATTTATGTACGTAGTTTATGTGTACATGTCTGTTATCTGTATGACTCTAATATGTTCGCAATATTCAATAGTATATTGCTTATGAAATAGTCAAATAAAATAATTAAGTGAAGCACCCACTAGAAGTGAAATAAAATAATTAAGCAAGTATAACCATTGGAAATAAAATAATAAAATTAGTATATTAATGAAGTGCTATTACTACTGTTAGTGAAATAAAATAATTAAGTATAACAAAAATATATAGTGTATGTGGAAATATGTTAAGGAAAATAAAAGAACTAAGTGAAATAAAATAAAATAAAATTGCTGTAGGCAAACTCACCTGTGACGGGCTCTATCTGTGGGCCCGTCACAGGTGACCTCACCTGTGACGGTCACCTGTGACGGCTCCACAGTTGGTGCCCGTCACAGGTGAGGCCACCTGTGACGGCCCCATAGTTGGCGCCCGTCACAGGTAAGTTTGACTAGGGTTGACCTAGGGTTGGACATCTTCTAGATCGATCTAGATCCGACACCCACTCTCACTCACTCACTCGACCGCCGCCTCGCCTCACTCTCTCGATCCAGATCCGCCGCCCTCCTCACTCACCGCCGCCTCGACCTCTCCACCGTCCTCCTCACCGCCTCAACCTCTCCGCCACCCTCTCCTCCGCCATCTCCGCCGCCCTCTCTGCCGCCATCTCTGCCCTCTCCGCCGCCCTCGCCGCCTCCCTCTCCACCACCGCCTCCTCACTCACTCTCTCGACCATCTCCGCCCTCTCCACCGCCCTCTCCACCGCCGCCATCGCCGCCGGTCGTCCTCTCCGCCGTCCGTCCATCGACTTCCCCGACCTCCCCGACCCCGACCTCCCCGACGCCGGGATCCACGATGCCGGGATCCACGACCACCGCCGACCACCGCCGACGCCGGGATCCCCGACGCCGGGATCCACGACGCCGGGATCGCCGCTGCCTCTCCGCCGCCGCCTTGTACGACTACGGCCTCTCCATGTACGCCGCTTCTCCAAGTACACCGCCACCCTCCCCCATTCCTCCTTTTTTCGATGGATGAATTGCATTGTTTAGACGAATGAAATGTGATTTGTTGTTTCGATTGTTGGTGCTGCTGTATAGATGAATTAAATGTGATTTGTTGTCTGTGGATGTTTTGGATGAATGTAGGGGCTAGATTTTATATACATGATTTTGGTGCAGTGAATCTTAGCATCAAAATACAAAATGCATGGGGAATTTTGGTGGTTTGGTCAGTGTAGACCACGGACAGAACCGACCTACACACCAAAATTTTCAATGCATTTTGTTTTCTATAATTCTTTGATAATTAAGGACCTTTATTAGGTGTAGGGCTTGAAATCTAGTTACAAGGGAAGAAATGATAGATTGGCCGCAGATTTAATGTAGTTCCGAGGTTATCAAACCATCACAAAATACAAAATGCATGGGGAATTTTGGTGGATAGGCCAGTGTAGTCCATGGACGGAACCGACCTAGACACCAAAATTCTCCATGCATTTTGTTTTCTGTCATTATGTGATGATTAAGGAACTTTGCAGATTATCTAAACTTGTTGATTTATATACCCTTTTGTCTATCAATAGGTCAATTGCATGATTTGTTGTTTATATACATGATTTATATACCCTTGCTGCTGCTGCCACATAAATGATTGTGGGCTATTTTATTATCTACACTTGCTTGAATTGAATGGATGAATTGCTGTTTACATGAAGTTAGTAGTACTGTCTCCTTTTTTATCTACACCCCTGCTACTGCTGTTATTGTGGGCTACTTGTTAATACACCTGTTCCTTGTTTTATGTTGTTGCTGCCCCTGTGGAGTATCTTTGCCCCTGCTTCTGCTGCCCAATGTGTTCCTTGTTAAATGGCCAGTGATGAATTGCTCAATAAGAACAGATTATCTACACTTGTTCATTTTTTTATCTATTCTTCTTTTTGCCCCTGCTGTGGCTCAATAAGTGATGAATTGCTCAATAAGAACAGTTTATATGTACCCTTATTGTGGGCTATTTTTTAAATTTGCATGGTTATATAGCTCTACACTTGTTCTTTTTTCATGCATAAGAACAAATTTTCTGCACTTGCTATTTTCTTCTGGATTGATAAGAGGAGACTATCTAGACATGTTGTTTTAGTTAATTTGCCCCTGTTGTTGCTGCCCCTGTGGACTATCTTTGCCCTGCTATTGGTCTTACTGTGGCTACTTGTTCACCTTGCTGTTTATGTGAATTTCCCCCTGTTGTTGCTACCCCTGTGGCATATATACTCCTCCTGCTGCTGTTTTATGTCAATAACATTCTATCTGTACCCTTGCTGCTGCTGTTTTTTAAATTTGCATGATTGATTCAGTGGTTATATGCCTCTACACTTGTTCTTTATGGATACTAACGCTACATAACCACTGCGCAGGCGACATTGGATTCTCCTAGTCATTGTACCTAAGTGGAGTAGGGTTACCTACCTTAACTCCAATAAGTCCAAAGATTATGATTTCAGTGAAATCACCAAGGCCTTAAATATGGCTTGGGGCCCATATGTGGAAAAGGGTGGTAGGCACAAGGAGGGTAAGGACGAACTTTACCATGACACCAAGTTCGCATGCGCACAACAGATCGGAGACCAATGTGGTTTCCACGTGTGCCACAACATGTCAACACTTCTAAGAGAGGTGAAAGATTTCGACCCTGAGGTTGTTGCTAATGGCGAATAAGCTCATTTCAATACCAACATTGCTATTCAAAACGTGCTAACATCTTGTTTATTAAACAGAAAGGTAGAGATGGCCTCAAGATCTCACCCATCAACCCCCTGCTATCAGAGGCGAAGTGTGCGCCTTCATTCTGGCAGAAATAATGAACAAGAAAGGACGTTTTCACGTCAAATAGACTCATGAACTTGGCTAGATAATTTATTGTGATGTAAAAAAGATGTTTTCATAATTTCTTGTGATGTAAAAAAATATGTTTTTCTGGAGTGCAATGTAATTTACTTTCATATGTGCAATATTTATGGTAGTTTACTAAAGTGTCATCAAATTTGATCACCTACTATTTACGTTGTACTATTCATCTGTTTTCTCCTTTTTTTTCCTTATTGACAGGTTGTGGAGGTTCACAACGAACAGAATACAAGAAATTTTGGTAATCATTTGAGGACTTTCATGGGGTATGAATTGTTTCATGGGGTATGAATTGTGTGCTATAATAAATTAAATTGTTGCAGATGTTGTAAATTGTTGCTTTGTGATGGATCTGTGGTATGTGATGCATCTGTGATGTTGGGCAGTTGGGGAATATGTGATATGGAGGGGGGGTGACTGGCATCTGTGATGTTTCTGTTTTTCAGAGGGCATGGCTAGCAATTCCTGAGGCTAGCCAATATTTAGCATTTATTTTTTTTCTGGAATTAACTCATCAGTGACGGTTCGGAAGAAAAATCCGTCACAGGTAACCTCACCTGTGACGGACTCGCAAACGTCGGACCGTCACAGGTGACCCACCTATGACGGGCCTTTACTTTCGGGCCCGTCACAGGTGGGTAACCCTGTGACGGCTACTATATACCGGAGATCATCACCTCTGACGGGCCTTTATTTAGGGGCCCGTCAGAGATGAGACACCTGTGACGGGTCCTAACTGGCCCAAGGCTAGCTGAGACCAACACCTCTGACGGCCTTCTATTAACTTGCCCGTCAGAGGTGGATGTCACCACTGACGGCCGGCCACCCGTCAAAGGTGACTGGACTCACCAGTGATCACTGATCACTGACCAAGCCCAAAGCCGTCAAAGGTGAGGGTTTGGGCCCGTCACAGGTGACCTTGACCAGTGTAGTGCATTTTAGCCACCTATTAAAATGGTTTTTTTACAGTGAATCATAAAAACACCGCCACTTGGCAATTAATATTTGCTCTACATTGTTCATGTACGATAATATTTGCATATATTGCTTGCCAGTTAGAGTATCCGATGGTACGAGGCACCGGCCGCCCTTCTGGCCCACATATATCTCAACACTGCGAAAAAAGGAAAGGTCTCTTAATTTATCGGTGAGCCTGAAATTCATCCATGAATCGTAATACCAGACATGACGCGTCCCTCAATTCTTAAAACTAGTGCAAATAAAATCTCAAGATGGTTAGAACGGTGATTTCGGCTAACATGATGTGGCGTTGACGTGGCACTTAAAGTACCAAAAACAGTAGAACCCACATGTCTGTAAGTGTCTGGTTAAAAATAAAAAAAATTGCAATGGGACCCACATCAACATTCCCTTTTTTCCCTCTTCTCTCCCATCCTCCTCTCTCTCCCTTTCCTCGTCCATGAGCACCCAAGGGGGAGAAGAAGCCGCCATGGTTGGCGGTGGCGGTGTCATGCACCTTATCACTTTCCGCCTCGTAGTCGTCGAAGGGCGCAGTGATAAAGGGCGAGACTGGGAAGCCGGTGAATTCCTACACCATGACACGGATGTTGGAGGTGTTGGTGATGAGCACAAAGTTGGGTGGTCGGCAGGACACTCTCCAGCGCTTCTTGGGCTTCTTGGATGGCACCAAAAGGGGATGTAACATCCTGGCCCAATTAGTATTTGGCATGTGTGGCCCATGAGGGCTTTATGGACATGTTTAGTACCAACTTGCTAGTTTAACAAGGGTGGAACCAACTTACAAGGTCTATTCCCTCCAACCATGCCACTCCTAGGTTAATCCTTTTACACGAAGCAATAACGAAAGTGTAAATGGGGTGGTATGTGTAAAGTGGGCCCGCCTATCGGATGGGCTGGCTACACGCTTCTAGAGCGAGGGTTGTTACAGTGTTGTTAACACCTAATTTGGCACCTAGGCACGAAATAGGGAAACATAGCCAAATTTGCGAGAGGACTGGGTTTCCTATGGAAGGCCGGTCTGACTGCCACCATCGAGACGGTCAGACTGGCGGTTGGAGTTGGTTTGACCAGCAGCATGTGGTCGGTTAGATCGGTTGAGTTTGACTCTGAGTCCAATTTCGTCAGGTCTCAGGCTTCCATGTTTAGGACTGAGGCTTTTTTAGTCCTAATTGATCTCTAAGCCTAATAGGACGTGGAAAAGGTCTAGTGGAGGCAAGACCAACCCATTTATAAGGGCTATGGCTGGTTCGATTCTAAACCACCGACGACAACCCCTCTTTGGTTTTGTGATGCACCAAGGACAAGCCCAATAGAACGTGGAAAAGGTCCAGAGGAGGCAAGACCAACCCATTTATAAGGGCTATGGCTGGTTCGTTTCTAAACCCCCAACGACAACCCCTCTCTGGTTTTGTGATGCACCAAAGACAATCAGGAAACTTGAGGGCAACACAGGAGCTTCTAATTTGAAAAAAAGAAAATCAAGAATCATCATTTATCTCCTGGAACACAACTAGAGCCGAAATGGATATCTTTTGGCTTATCTCGCTTTCAAAAACGGAGGCTACAATGTATTCAAGCCAAAGATTAAATGAAGACAAAAGCCGAAGACGTGAGGAACGAAACGTGCAACAATTAAAGCCTCAAAAAATACCTAGGCGAGTGAGGAGACCCAAAGAAGGAAAAGTTGAATGACCGGTGATTTCCAAGAGTAGTGATGAAATCAATTCGTTGAGAAAAGAACCATCGGTCATTAGAGATGAATCACTTCCACATGATTCTATGGGGGTTAACACAATGTTTATCTTACCTTCGAAATCGTGCATTCAACAAAGCCGATTTTGCTTGGGGGCAAAATGTTAATATGCTTCTAAGGAAATTAGGAGACACGAACGATGATAGGTACGACCTCACATCTTGAAGTCGCCGTTTGTTGGGTCTAAGTGCAAGGTGCTCGGTGAGTAATTATCTAGTTGGAAATATCTATACCAAGTTGTGTGAATCGTTCGTAAGAAATTATTGATTTGTTAGGATATTACAAAGAGATTGATTTACTAAACACTTAGAACCTCATATGGCCGATAAAAATTATTGCCCTGAGACCACATGTCCTATGCTTTTCGGCTCACAAGTTCGCCAAAAAGGCAGGGGTATGTGTTAACGCTTAAATTTGACATCTAGACACGAAATAGAAAAATATTGCCAAATTTGGGAGAAGATCAGGTTTCCTATGGAAGGCCGGTCTGACCGGCCACACACCGCCGATCTGACTGGCCCAATGGCAATGATCAGATCGGCTGATGACTCTGAATCCAAATTTCGTCGGGTCTCGGATTTCCTTGTTTGGGCCTGAGGTTTGTTTTAGTCCTAAAAATGATCTCTCATCCTAATAGGACGTGGGAAAAACCCTGTGAGGCAAGAATGACCTTTTTATAAGGGCTATGGCAAGTTGGATTCTAAACTCCCAACCACAACCCCTAAAATTAATCGAACCGTTTTTTTTTTTTACCTTTACTTTTCAGCATATCTTCTACACTATCCTAGTTTAGTCCATCTTTGTTGATTTGTGTCATAAATTTTTCGCCTTCACTACATGAGTGCGATACCCCTTTGTAGCTTTGTCTTGTAAACCTTCTGTTTCGCCTACGAGACGGGTGGTTATCTTCAAATCGATCAGCTCTACTAGCTGGTTAAATCTTCAAAATCCATCTTGGTTTAGAGTTTTCTAGATCGAGATGATTGGCGACTCCGTTAACACCGCAAATCTTTAAGTGAGTCTGTGTTGGTCAGAAAAAGCGCCAACAAGTGCGACGGCAGTGCCTGCGAGGGAGACATGACGGTGATGGATGAGAAGGCTGAGGCAACAGTGCTTGCACGTTTTGGGAGCTGAGGGACACGTCATATCTGCTATTGCGGATTATAGATTAAATTCAGACTCTGCGACAAATTAAGGGACCTAGAGTGAACTTATTCCCAAAAAATTCATTTCGGCCCATGAGCATGTAGTCCCAATTATCGGGCCCCAGCCCTAGCTCTATAGGACCGCTCCTGTCCACATCTTATCAAAAAGTTCTGTTTGTTCTTTTTATCTTGAGACGGATTAAGGTAGAGAATTGATAATTTTTATATCTTTGTAATTCGCGTACTTGTAAATAAAGTTACAAGAAGGAGTTCTACCATTTTCAACGAGAACGATAAAATAACTCTGGAATTGGGCCGAGATACACATACTCCCCTCTTTTGTAGAAAAAGTCCAATTCTAAAAATAGACAAGTGCTTGTCCAGATAAATTCTTAGAATTAACATTTTTTTTAATACAGGTAGGTTTGCTCGTTGTTGTTTGGAATTAACATGCCATTGTTTTAATTTCACCTCTCCAAAAATTGTACTTCTTATTTGATCCTCCAAATGTTCTTAAATAAAAAGGTCATCAATTATAACATTTAACAATTGTAGATTTAGTTAAGCTCTACAATTGATTGTGATACATATTTATCTAAGGTTATTTGAAACATAGATATGAGATTTTGTAAAAATAGATCTATGATCTTGTAAGAAGTATTTGAGCCTATAAATAATTTCAAATGAAAAGGTTGTCAAGTATAATGTTATAGATCTTGTCCAGATATAAACTTTGTCTTGTTTTTTCATTGATTTTCACACAAGAGTGGCTTAGGCCACCCACATAAAAGAATAAATTTTCACATGTGGAAGCTTAAGCCACCCGTGAAAATGATGTCATCTTCATTAGCAGGCGGTTTAATCATCTGCATGTAAAAATTGGTAATTACAAACAACGATGGACAGTAAGACGCATGCGGTGACTTTGTCTATCTCAAAATATATCAATTTAGTCTCACAGAGTTGCTCATAGTGATAGTAATGGTCGATATAACCCAACTCCCGAACAAGTCATCAAGATTCCTTCTATGCGTCTCCACTACTAACTACTATGCTAACTATTGTCGATGCATGTAAAACATGGTTCACCACTTAAAGAACGGTAGTCCAATAGAAAACATTATGTCATTCAGTCACAAGATATCGTAAGGGCATTTCTAATAGACTCTCCAATATAAAATTTAGCCAGTTTGATGAAAAAGTGCACTCCAACAGCTTTGCCAACTGGATGGCCGAGCCATCTAGCTGAGCAAATTGGTTCCCCAGCTAGCCAAACTTAGCCATCCTGTACGACTGGCCAAACCAGATTGCCAACCATGGGCCCCAAGCCGTCAGACACCCTTCTTCCCCTCTCTCTTCCCGCACCCACACAGAGGAGCATCGCAATCACCGGTCATCGTCGAGGTCGCCATCACCATCCACCATCCGTCATCCGTCGATGCTGCCGAGGTCTTCGTCGCTAGCCACAGCCGCCGCCATCTGTGCCGTCGCCATCCGCTATCGCCAGCCTCCGCCACCTTCGTCCGCGCTGGATTCGACCTGAGCAGCATGGATCCAGGGGGGACGCACGCGACCTCTGCCCCTCCATGCTCGCCGGATTTGGCCGGCGCAGCATGGATTCAGGGAGGGCGCGACCTCCACAGCCTCCATCGCCTCTGTGCGGGGCTGCGGTTGCCGTCGTCGTTGCCATCTGCCACAACCGCGGCTCTGATTGCTAACCATCCGCTGCAGCTGCCGTCGTCGCCTTGGTCACCGACATCAGTCGTCGCCGCCGTTGTCTGCGCCATGGCCAGCCGACGTCGTCTGCGCTGTCGCCGCTGAAGATTAGAAGAGGAAGAGGGGGAGAAAGAGGAGGAGAAAGAAGAAGGGGTCGTAGAGACTGATATATGGGTCCCAATGTAATAGGCTCAGAATAGATAATATAGATGGAGAGGTTATTGGAGGAAGCAATGAGTTCGACTTGCCAAATTAATTGGATAGCAGATTATATGGATGTTTGGAGAGTCTATATATTTTGAATAGAATGTTGGAGTCTTGGAGATGCTCTAAGAAGTGGTCGCCCACTTGACAACGTTATTAGGCGTTAAAGCTCAAGGGCGTCAGTGCGACAGTGCATAGGGATACGATGTATCTGTACCTTTATATGACAAATATGAGACGAGTGCGGCTGTGTTTCGCAAAAGTAGAGGTAGTTAGCCATAGCGCACCGTGCGTAAGGTAGGACGTCCTCCTTGAGCCGACGCAGCTCTGACTTGTGAGCAGCGAGCGGCTGACCTGAAATCTAACAAGAGTCGGTGTGGGCCAAGGCTGGCAGCTATGGATCTCAGTTCCGATCCGGCTGTAACCAACGATGAAATTCTTCTTTCTTTTCTCCGACTCCACCATCACCACCACCAATTAAACCGACCCCACCTGATCTGACTGACTGACTGACGAATTGACTGCCCCTGCCGTAACGGCCGATGCAGCCGTTGACACCACGCGCGTCGCCTGCAAACACCTGCACGCCTAGTCGCCTCGTACGACGTAACACACGTAGGAGTTGTACGCGACCAAAACGCCAAACGCCAACGGTTTGGTGCCCTGTCCGTCCCAGGCAGGCAGGCAGCACAGCGAGCCCAACCGCCGCGCGCCGCGCGCGTCGTCGCCCGCCCGTCGGCTGATCAGCCGTCGCGTCCACCCTCCCCCGCGCAGCCAGCTGATGTCTCACCGGCCGCGCGCGCCACCGCCCGCCTGCCCGCCCCGCGCGCGGCGCGTCGTCGTATACCGGTTGCTGCTGATGCCGCACACGATTATTCCCGGTCCCGACCCGATCGAAAAATGTGAAACCCGGCCCCTTTTTTCGTCTCTTGTGTTTCTCTGTTTTGCTTGTATTATCTATCTTGTTAGTTTAATTTTCTTTTCTACGAAAAGCTAACGTATGGTGTGTTTGTTTTGTTACTATATAGGTAATAAAGAGGATTAAAGTTAATATTAATATCACCGCATAATCCTAATTAACCGTGGGGACTAGAGATATGAACGCATCATTAATCTCTAGCGTATATTTATCACAGGAAGTTTGCGATATATGAAATTTCTCTGTAGGATTACCCAAGATAACTACTCCTAGCTAGCTAATTTTAGTTACGGGAACGGAATTAATTAACTGTATACTCCTACCTACATTCCGAGTAATTATATCAAACATAGGGATCAATCGATATTGCCTCATAATTTCTAGCCATCCAACCAACATTATCCCTACAATCAAATTAAGCACACGCTAAAGGTTTATGCATGTTTGCTAAAAGAAGAATAATGCATATTCCAATTTCCAGTTAATTAAGCAACAACTACTAATGACAATCACTTTCCTTGCCGGTACATGACAAGAAGTGACATGGCATGCATGGGCAGAAGCAGTAGAGTTTGCCAGTTGTCCAAGTAACCAAGCTAGCTAGCAGAAGGTTTGTTACACTTTTGTTTCATGCGCTTTCCATGAACCACCGGCCGGCGGTACATACTGAGCCAAACCGAACCGATATAGATGTGACAGTGAAGCTCATGCTTTGGGCCATCTCGTCCATGCATGCTGCTAAACTAACCCTGACAGTTCACAGGTCACATACATGGCGTACGTCTCCATCTCGATATATCTGTGCCTGTCCGTCTACAGCAAAAGGATCGATCGATCGATGCCTATCGCCAGAAATATGCGCGCGAGCGATTCCTCTCATGGCATTCTCATGCGTGGTTTCTTCGAACCTTGTCATGACAAGAGGATTAAGGCTTCGTTCCGAATGGATGGTGCGCTAGCTATTGGGCTGGGATTTTCGTTGGCACGTAAAACGATACAAGTCATATTATATGATTAATCGGTTTATTGGGTAGAAAAAAATTTTATATAAAATAGGAGTAAACCTTAAACCGTTCGGAAAATGTGCTCACCGAGCACTACTACATAATCTTTTTTTCATGCCGTCAAAACGTGTCTTCTATGTGTCTGCGGATACACGGATTTTTCGCATACGGATGGTCTAACCACGTGCGAAAACAAAATATCGCAAGCTACCCTCTTAAGGTGTCCACTTGCGAATATACATTATCGTAGTCAGTCACGTTAAGAGCCCCGCCTGTGATAATCATTTTCCCATATGGCCTACAATACATTGGCCATTTGGAAAATAGTGCCCACTACCTAATTAAATATTTTCTGTAATTTTTAATCAAATTTTAAAATGTTTTTTAAAATTTCTGTTTTATAGTGGTAATATTTTGCACTACACATAGGACCTATCCAAGAGGTCGTTCTTAGCAAATAGTAATGCATAGTAATTAAAATCCTGCATGCACAAATAAATATGTTTCAATATATAAAACAGAAAATATTTATATATTTGTACATATAAACATATGTTTGTGAACTATATTACAAATGATCGATCTCGTTTATGAAATAGTATACTTTCAGTTCACATATTCTATTCCCCGCTCTCGAAGGTGATTCATTTTGTCTTCTGCATTCAGTTGGCTCTCATTGTTGTAAAAAAAAGACCTAGTGCATTGCAACAGTCATGGCAGATGAAGTAACACAAGCCAATGCGAATGTTCCAAACCGTTGCCATGTTGAACTTGTTTGCAACATAAGGGATTTGATGAATTTGCTAAAAACTAACAATACATGTTAGGAAATGAACTACGGATGAAATACTCTGTATAGAGAATAATCTCGGGACTTACATTATCAGGGTTTGATTTGTACTTCTCATTGACCCTAAGCATCTTGCACACATAATACATACATAGTACATAGTAGGGTGCTTGGGGGTTGTTTGAAACACTGCGAACATAATAATAACATTGCTCGGTACAAATAAGTAATCATTTGAAAATTTCTTGTACATGTCATGTGTAAGTACCAGCCAACCCGTTTTGATGTATAGCTTTGGCTTTTGCTCCTTTATTGCCATTCCTTCTTTAACGTATATCCTATGTGTATCGTGCCGATAAAAATATTTCTTGTTGAGTTACTTTAAAATTTTCAGAATAACATTAAGGTACTCAGGGGGTATTTACTTCCAAAGTCAAAATAGTAAGGAACTCTATGTAGCTATTCTTGTCATAGTTTGATGGGTCGAGCACTATGACCAAGTAAAAACACCACCAGATATACTAGAAATAAAATGTAGTGGTCACTGCAAATAAGATAGATGAATTAGAGGCGATATTTGCTAGTAATTATGTAGTATTGAACACTAACCACGTAATGAAATAGAAGAGTTGCTGCTTACTTAAAGTTGTATGGGAAAATTATGACATCTTTTGTCTTGGTGTGAGCGCATTGCTCGTTCCAAGTATACCACTACCTCGTACTTCTTTCGCTTGTGCATTTTTTTTGATATATGATTCCTTTTCCTTGGCTATCTTACCTTTAGTTCCATGCAATTCACATGCAGCTCTATAGTATGTTGCGTCTTGCAAATCTTAATTAGTTGGGTTGACATAGCCAACCGGTTGCCTCGTCCTATAGAATACAACTTAAATCAACGGATATTTGTTTCCTACATTTATGTAGAACATACAAGAGTAAACACTTACAAACAAAATGTGGTAGCGAGATTGACATCCATTTTCTCTAGTTTGAACAATGCATGTAGGTGACACAAATCGATTATGAATATCCTATTGAGTCCACACATGAAAGCATCAAGCGGGACCTTGACACTAATAAAACCGAGGCCCTTTCTAAATGCCTTCATATAAAATTCATGTAGCGTCCTCATCTATCATGGTAGTTCCTCTAAAAGGTGCCACGGTAAGAATGACTTATCATATTTATAATCTCTCCAAATCCTCCTTGGCCCATGCGAATGCCATTACGGGCCGCCTGGAGCCTGGAGCCTGGAGGGAGCCTCATCCACAAAAATCCATTCTGTATTAGTGGAGAATGATGCAATAGCCGCCCCAAGTAGTTGTTCATACAATGCAACCTCAGTAAGCTAGCATGAAATACAACTAATTAGTCATGCTTAAGATTTATAGCAGTATATTTCCCCCTTTTTTACGTTAATGATACAAGTTATTGCCTATGTTCAAAATTATATAATGCAGTTGAATTTTTTTTAACTATTCGTGTTTTGAAGGAATATCTAAACTCATTTACTTTAATTGTAAGATAGAAATAGAATTCCATTAAACTATACGATCAACACGATAAATCACTTGCCACCAGATCGAATAGAAAGTTCAGGTTTCGTTCAATCAAAACATAAGAGCGAGTACAATAAGACGATGTAAACAGGTTATACAAGTCCTTAGGAGTGGATCTAGGCCCCGGACCACCCAGGCTGCCATCCGAGGCGTGAAGGTCTCATTTAAACCCATCTAGTTTCATCATGTATTAGATGTTTGGGCTAAAATCACTATGGGCTGGGCGGGACCCGTCCAAAGTCCGGGTCCATCCATACATACAACGTCCTTGTCCGCCCTTAAATAACGGTAAATAACTCTAGTATTTCACAAGTAGTAACATCTTCTCCAAATAACCATCAAAAGTTATACACCCTTTTGACCATACACAACAGTTTAACCCATCTCCGGAATAGTTTACTTTTGAAAAGTTAGAAATGAAGTTTCCTGAAGCTATATGACACAATAAACCACCTTAATTTTACAAGATCAAATGAAGTTTCATTTAAGTTAAAACCTATCACCATCATAGACTCGAGCTAAAACAAGCTAAATAATGGACCAATTCACTATTGCATACATGTTGACACACCGATAACAAAACATATTTCAGAAAAAACTACAATTACACGAAGTACATATTCAACAATAAAAGATATATAATATAAAAATGTAAAATTAAAAACAAGCTATCTATAATTATAAACTCACTTTTTTTTTTTGCTATTGGTCCCCACAACAATCACATACATTACGACATCACACACCCAACGCAAGGTGCCAAACCCTTTTAACAGAAGGAAGACGTAACAGATAGCCGCGCTCCGCAGTTCCATCTCCCATGACACGTCTCACGCCAGCGACACGCTCGTCCTGAAAAAGGCCAGCAAATCCTCCACCCCCACATCATCCCATGCATAGGCATGCGTGCGGCTGTAACAGCGAGAACTGCATGTGCCAACGCTGGCCGGGGAAGTGCTGATCACTTGACTTGTAGTCCCCATCAACACTACCAGCCCAAACATGGCAAGACACACGATGCTCCTGCCCGTACTTAAATGACGGTTAAACCGCTCCAGCATTTCGCAAGTAACATATTTTCCCCCGGTAACCATCAAAAAGTTTTACATCCCTTTTACTATACAAGACGATTCAGCCCCCGTCTCTAGAATGGTTTACTTTTGGGGATCTAGAAATGAAGTTTCATAGGTTATACGACACGACCAAATACTTGTTACTATATTAAATGTATATTAAATACAAGATATGGGTTTTCGTGTAAGTCAAAATATATCACCTTCATACACTACAGCCAAACCAAAATCGACCAATCTATTATTACATATTTTGTGGACACATAGATAAAAAATATATATATTAAAAAAATTACAATTACAACATGTACACATTTAATAATAAAAATATATGTATATATAAGTAAAAGGAAAAGAAATCTACTCTCACTATAAACCTATAAACCTATGTATCACTGCCGGTCCTCACACACGACACACCTAAACAGATCAACACGATAAAAAGATCCCACAACACACGCACACCACGACTTCCGTTTCTTTGAGAGAAAGAAGACGTAACAGCCAGCAGCGCAGCCGCGCGCGCTCCAGTTCCACTTCCAACGACACGTCCCGAAAAGGCCCAGCAAATCCCCTCCCCCCGCACACACACACACCCACATCACCCCCCGTACATGCGCGAGCGTGCGCCCGTAACGGCGGGGATGAGAACCGCATGCTCCAACACCGGACTCCGACGAGGAAAGAGAGAGAGAGAGAGCGAGGAGTTGGAGCTCGTCCCCATCCAACCGTGCGTGCGTGCCGCCCGCGCGCGCGCCTGGCGGTTGGTGGACCACGACCTCGATCGTCCCGTGTCGTCCAACGCAACGCATGCGGGGGAATGGAAAAACCACCGCGAAAACGCCCAAGAAAACCTCGCGCCGGAAACGCCTCTCGCGCGCCCGAAACTGTAAAGCCGCGCGCCCCCGCCCCCGCCCCGTCCACCTAACGCGAACAGACGACGCACGCGCCGCGGGCTTTATATCCTCCCGCGAGCGCGAGTCCCCATCGCGCGGCCGTCGCCGATCGACGAGATGCTGATTCACGGGGAGGGCTCGTCGTCGTCGGCGGCGGCGGCGGGGGGGAAGATCAAGGGGTCGTGGAGCCCGGAGGAGGACGAGCAGCTGAGAGGGGCTGTGGCGAGGCACGGGCCGAGGAACTGGACGGCGATCAGCGAGGAGGTGCCCGGGAGGTCGGGGAAGTCGTGCCGGCTGCGGTGGTGCAACCAGCTCAGCCCCGGGGTGCACCGCCGCCCCTTCACCCCCGACGAGGACGCGCTCATCGTCGCCGCCCACGCCAAGTACGGCAACAAGTGGGCCACCATCGCGCGCCTCCTCGACGGCCGCACCGACAACTCCGTCAAGAACCACTGGAACTCCTCGCTCCGCCGCAACCGCAGGGCCGCCGCCGCGGCCGCCGCGGCGGCTGCATCCGTGTCGTACCAGTCCATGGATCTCACCGAGGAGGCCGACAACGACGACGAGGGCACCAGCGACGACTCGGTGGCGATCCCTGCGCAGTCGTCGCCGGCGGCGGTCGTCGCTGGTGTCCCTGTGCTTCCGCCGCCGCCGCCCCCGGCCAAGAGGCTGTGCGTGGCGCCGCCCACCGGCGTGGAGCACCGGGCTCCGCCGCCCGACCCGCCTACGTCGCTGTCGCTCAGCCCGCCGGGCGCCGCCGCCGCCGCCATCTCAGCCTCCACCGTGGTCGGCGGGTCGTCGGCGGCGCGCGCGGAGGAGGAGGCCGTGGCGAGGGAGAAGGCGAGGATGGAGCAGGACCCGTGGCTGATGGCGATGATGCGGCAGATGATCACCGAGGAGGTGCAGCGGCAGGTGAGCGTGGTGTACTCGCTGGTGGCATCCTCCGCGGCGGTGGCGGCACAGACGGGCAACGCCGGCGGCGTCGGCCGGAAAGGGCCCGACGGCCGCCCATCCAACGGTCAGGATTGATTGATCAACCGATCATAGATCTCTAATCTTGATTCATCTTCTTGTAGTTGTTGCATTGCATTTACATTGCAAAGCCTTTTCCATTTCCAACTCAAAACAAACTTGTTGCTGTTGGTTAGTTCATCAATTACTCCATTTCCATCCTTTTGTTACTCAAATAATAATATATAGTTTATTAGCTTAGTTAGCTTATTAATCTCATGTAATTACTTGAGAATTTTGTAAGGCTCGGTTTTTTTTTCTTGTGTGATTAAATTAGTTAGAGCCGGTTTGATGTGGGTATTGAGCCGTTTGGTTTTTCAGTTGGGCGGTTCAGGTTTGGTTGGGTGGATAGTACTCCTGTGTATCATCCCTTCCTTGAACAAAGGCGTCGTGCGTGCGTTCATTCAGTGGCAGCGGCGTTTCCCAACTGAACCGAAACCTCGTCGCGCGCGCAGCACTCGCCGTTATCATTTCGTTTCGTTCATCACATTCTTTTTTTTTCCCGGCAATAATATGTAGGAGTACCGCTTTAAGGGTCGTTTCGTTTGGTTTGAAGGATTTTGTTGGAGAAATAGACGATCAGATTCCTATAGAAATTCACACTATTCGTTTAGGGAGAACTGGAGAAAATTCTCCTTTGCCATAGATTCCAATTGAAAAACAGGAAAATTGTTTTAAACCCTTGAGTACTTGTCTGAAAATCATTCAAGTAGTTATGAAAAAAATCTAAAAAAAGACTGACAATAGTCATACAATGTATATATATACTCCTTCCGTCCCATAATATAAGAGATTTTATCCCTTCTAGTAGTCTCACAATATAAGAGATTTTGCTTCACTGCTTGTCACATCCATCAATTCTAATTTAAATTTCTACCTATTTTAACCCTCAACTACCCACTCACCACAACCAGAATCACATTTAATATGGGTATTGTAGTCTTTTCTTCTCATCCTTAATCTTTCCCAAAAGAGAATAATCCCTTATATTATTATGGGTGTGTTTAGTTAACGCCAAAATTGAAAGTTTGGTTGAAATTGGAACGATGTGACGAAAAAGTTTAAAGTTTATGTGTGTAGGAAAGTTTTGATGTGATGGAAAAGTTAAAAGTTTGAAGAAAAAGTTTGGAACTAAACAAGGTGATAGTGCTCCACAAAATCTTATAGGTCCAAACTTACACATTGATACATGAAAAGAAAAACAAATTCAGCAAATGAATAGTAGTACTATTTATATTCGAATTTGTCTTTTTTTATCATTGTTTAGGTTGAATTTGAACTTGGTTTTTTCGCGGAGTGCTAGACGTTACTACACTCTACATTGTCAATTTTTTTAAAAAAATAACTATTTGCATTGAATTTAAAAGAAAATGGTACACAAGAAGACATGTCCTCAAGAGAATAGAATCCATTACTAGAAAAAAGTTTAAATTTCAACATCTATTAGAGCATCTCCAGCGGTCTCTCCAAATGCCTCTCCAAGCTAAATTTTAGCAAGTCAAGCAAAAAAGCATACTCCAATAAAGTTGCTAACTGGATGGCTAAGCCATTCGGCTGGCCAAACGTCCCCACTGCCTGGCCAAATGTGGAGAGGCAAACTCACTGGCCAAATGGCGGGCCCCACACCACTTTGTGTCTCCGCCTTCTCATCCGAGCACAGCAAAGGCATCAGTTTGGAGCAGCGGCGGCGGACGGGGATGGAGCTGAGGATCCACCGTTGGCATTGGCGTCGCCACTACATCTCGATGGTGTGAGCAGCAGTAGTAACAACGTCGTTGTCATCACCAATTTCTGCCGCAGATGCCAATTTCCACTGCCACCTCCGCCGCCGTCAGATCCACCCGCCCGCCCGCCCGCTGCCTCCCTTGTCGGCGTGAGTAGCCGCAGCCCACGGCATCGCCTCCGCCTCTCATTAGTGCGAGCAGCAGCAACGTTGTCACCGTTGCCGCCGATTTCCGTCGCCGCCAACACCTTCGTCAGATTTGCCTACCTACCCGCCCACCGACGGCACAGGGGAATCGACGAGGGACGTTCACGTCGCCGCTTCCCACCCATGTCGCCGGCTGCCGCCTGGATCCGCTTGCCGCCATCGAGCTCGTCAACCGCCAACTGTCGCCTGCTCTCCCATGCTGTCTTGGAGCGTCGGTGATAGGTGAGGGGAGAGGTTGTGCAAAGAAGGGAGGAAAAAAGGAGATAGGGACTGATGTGTGTGTCCCATTGCTAGAATGGAGAGAATGTTGGAGTGAAAGGCAAATTTGGCTCACTAATTTTTTAGATGACTGGCCAAATGAGCATTTTGAGAGCTCAAAATAGTCAATCGGTTGGAGATGCTCTTGCAACCTACTCTCTCTGTCCCAAAAAGAATTCAATCTGAATAGAGGGAGTATTTATTATTTTCCTTTGCCAAATCTAAGATAAACCAATGCTCGAAGCTACAAACATCACATCCCACCTCCCCATATTTTTAAACCCTCTTTTTTTTTTCATATGCGTTTCTATACTATTCCTATTTTTTTATAAATCCTATGTTCCAAAAGTGCCCATAGTGATTAGGATCCTACCTTCAAAACCCATGTCTCTAACGTTGAAGATATAGGATATTAGGATCCTGTCCCAATGTCCTCACCATTATGTCTAAGTATTTTGCTATGTTTTTATTTTGTAATGGCATTTCTTTTTTTTTCCCTCATTTTACTTGTTCATTGTATTTGTACTAAGTTTTTTTACTCTTATCCAAATTTTTATGACAATGGGTTACAACATTGCTAGAATTTTTATTTTTCTAAAATATGCCATGTCTTAACTTGACCACATTCTAGTTTCTATTTTAATAGGCTATATATATGTTCGGTTACTGTTTTTTTTTCAATCAATTTATTCTAGTTTCTATGGAGAGTTTAGTTCCAAACTTTTTCTTTGAACTTTCAACTTTTTCATCACATCAAAACTTTTCTACACACACAAACTTCTAACTTTTCCATTACATCGTTTCAATTTTAACCAAACTTCCAATTTTAGCGTGAACTAAACACACCCTATGAGAATAGGTTGGGCTGCTGCCTATTTCAATCTGTCAATTTTGACTTTTTTGAGTTAGTGGTAGTGGTGGTTCACACTTCACCACCATTTCCGTTACAACTTGAAATGGAAGGGGAGGTTAGGTTAGGTGGGTGTGCTCCGTTATCGCTTAGTCGCTTGTCTCCTCGGAACCAATATTTCGTTAACCTGTCTTCTGAAATTAATAGAAACGCTGCTAGCCACACTTAGCAATCATATCAGTTGAGCTTGTTACCCTTGTTTGAAGTCTTGATAATGACCAGCGTTACGATTGATTCTTAGACTATGGACATACTTCCTAACATCTTATGCAAAGCCATTGGACTAGAATTGAGAAGCATATGTTGATCTTAAATGTGTGACAATTTACCGTCAGAAACCGTGTGCTTACCTTGGTGACTACTGACTAGGCTTATTGCCAAGGCACAACAACCGAAACCGACCGATTATCGACAAAGTTAAAAAAACAAAAATTAGATTTTTTTTCATGTTTTCCTCGCTCGGTAACCACAATTACTAATATTACCATTGGGGAGGAGCAACAACCCCCCCCCCCCCTCCCCCCTCCTTCACTCTCGTTTTGAAGCCATAGCTAGCACCATCGGCCTATTGTGTTGAGTTGTGATCCAAATTCATTTACACTTAATAAAGGTCAGCTTCTGCCGGAGCGAAATGGAGACTGAAGCTGGGCCATTGGTTGTGCATTTGGGGACGTCCGGGGGTTGGGGGCGGAGCCCCCGCTGTACGGATCGTAATACCTTTTAGGGTTTCATCTCATATATATATATATATATATATATATATATATATATATATATATATATATATATATATATATATATATATATATATATATATATACCTCTTGTAAGCCGCCGTGCGGCGTTGTAACCTCACCCCGATATAGTAAAGATATTTTGCTGGCTGACGCCCATGATTTTTTTTCTCCTACTTTGGGAGGGTTTTCCACGTTAAATCTTATCTTATATCTTCAGTGATTAATCTATTGTTATTTATCGTTTGTTTGCCTATCAGTTCCTCACATATAACATATTGGACACCCCCAATGCATGGTCGTGTATATTCTTCTTCCGTGTAACCATATAGAAATGAAAAACACGCTACCTATGTACTCGCACATATATCACCTGAATATGGTACCATGATCAGATATATCGCTTGAATATGCTACCATCAAACACGAGACAATGACTGATCAATTTTGTACGTGGGAGTGGGATACCCCACAAGACTTGAGAGGCATGCAAAACGTGGTTTCAAATTGGGATGGGGAAGAGGGTGCCTGACAGGCAGCAACGAAATCGTGCGCCAACTGTTGTGGGAGACCGCAGCTAACAGGTGACGAGTAAATTAAAGCTATAACTGGCGTGGCTTTATTTCAGCATTAGGGATGACGATCATATATAGACCGCAGCTAACAGGTGACGAGTAAATTAAAGCTATAACTGGCGTGGCTTTATTTCAGCATTAGGGATGACGATCATATATGTACAGCCTTTTGAGTCACATTTCTCTGGATAAATGAAGCAACTAAGCCACTCTACCTCGTACCGTACCAAAATAGATATGTACACCACAGAGTAACATACGGCACAAGGTAGGGAGGCATAAGTACACGCTGATACAGAGAGGAAGTGGGAGAGTGGAATGTGAAGAGGTCTCTATAAACTTTACCAAAACTACCTGGAGCCTATCTGGCCTTGTGTTAAACTTGCTGGGGTTGGTGGTTATCTTGAGAAAATCACCTGTTACCTGTGCACTATAGGAAGCTTTCTATGGGGGGCCCGTAGATAAACAAGCTACGGTTATATCATGAGATTAATCTCATTGATGTCGTCCATGGGGATCTCCAGGCCCATCAAGTCTAGATCCTGGAGTCCGTCGTCGTCTTCTATATTCAACCAGCCGCCGAAATCAACATCCATTCCTGGGAGCTCCAGGTTTGACAAGTCCGGCATTTCTGCGTCATTCGATGCATTTGCTGGTTCCTCATGCCTAGCACTAGCAGCAGAGGTATTGTCCCTGCCGTTGCCAGAAGGCGTTATTTTGGCCTGCGACTGTGGATCCCTAGTTAGAGCGCTGCTGACAGGAGCAGATATGTTGGCTGTCTTCTGTTTGGGTTTTGTTTTATTCTTCCTTTCTCCTTTTGCATTGGATGATGACGGGCGCCCAGATCTGCTACCATCTCGGTTGTGCCCCTTCCCTTCCCTCTCGCTTCTCTTTCCTTTTGTGTTGCTCACAAGGGAAGTACCAAGGCCAGACGTTTTCAGGGTTCCTCCTGTTATGCTACCTACAACTTCATCAAGCAACAATTCCCGTTGTTTTACATTATTTGTCCAGGGATCCTCCTTCGAAAATGACAGATCCGTAAGGTGACTGCTTGCTCGAGAGGCATCTGATGTACTAGCCCTTTGGACTGATTTTGGTACCGTAATATTGTCTGAAAATGAAATGAGAGTCAGATCAGTAGTGTAAATATCGAAGACAAGGCAAAACAAGAATATACATAAACGAATTTTATAACTTCCCAAACAAGTATGGCTTTGTTTACTCCATGTTCAGCTAAAACAGAAAGATGCATGCTCGGTAGATCACAAAAGGCACAAAAATATTATCTGGGGGACCATAATACCTTGTGAAGCAGAATCTGGGTCGCTTCTGTGAGAAGTTGCTGATACAAACATATCCTTGAAAGGGGTCTCATCAAAGCAGCAAGCTCCTGACTCCTCATAGTTCTGGCAACGTGCTATTGTTCGTTTAACAAAACTTAGAGCAGCATGTTTGCCAGCTCTATTTACATTTTTGCTACTTGAAGAACCACAGAAGGCCTGTAGTTTCACAGTAACAACAATCAATTATTTAATAAGTATCAAAAAATAGTGAACTTAAAGTCCACAAAGCAAACAAGGTCATCAACAGAGTAACATATCAATTGCCCAACAGAAACATAGTTGCCAGACAATGCAAGACTACATGAACTTAAAGCACTGGTCAGTGTGATAAATTCAAAATATGAAATGATTTACCACGTAGAGGGAGTCAAGTTTCATCTCAAAAAAAAAAAAAAAAAAACAGAGAAGGGACTCCAATTAGGTTAAAAAGCTACTGCAAAGTCACCATAACTGCAACAACATTATAATGGGAAATTTCAGCTGTTGCCACTAGTGAGTGTCCACTTCTACATATGCTACTAATTTTTGCACCGTCTCAAATTTTATTTTCAACATCCAACTGTTAGAATACTTCTAAAAATGTCACCATCGCCCCAATGTCTGGTTAACAACAGCAATTAATAGCTGGCCAATAAAACTGCCAGCTTGGCAATTTCGATGACATGAATAGAAAGGGGGAAGAGACAGGAGGGACTGTCTCTCTGCAAACATCGATGCGAGGCACAATACACGAGGGAGGAACCCACTTCGAGGAGAAAATAGGTGTATCCATGATGCTGATGATAAGATTGAGGCCCATTAAAATGAATAAAATATAATAAGTATTAATTGGTAGAGACCCAACTGTTGTATGAATTATTTTAGATGGCAGGGGCTCTTGATGACACGGAAGACGAGAGGAATCATTAGCAAATAATTATTTGAGTATTAATTATTTTAAACTTGAAAAGGGATTAAATATGATTTTTTAAAGCAACTTTCCTATAGATTTTTTTTTTGGCAAAAAATACACCGATTAACAGTTCGGAAAGCATGCGCGGGGCAAACGTTGGAGTTTTCTTCTCAATCTCCTCATGGCGAACACAGCCCTGGTGATTGTGCTCAGTTCAACTGATGGACATGCCCTAATGCCCCTTAGACCTAATACATGTCATGCAAGGAGGGCATGGTAGTGGCTGATGGCTCCTGTCATGTCACCTCCCTTGACCTTTATGATTTCTACTTTTCAAGATGAGGTTATGAGTGGAACTACCACATATGACATGCTTCATGATTTCAAGATGAGATTAGAGTTGAACTACCAAATATGAAACGTATTAGATGAGGTCATGTCAATACATGCGGTAGCTCAATTCATAACCCCTGGAGAGTAATTTGAGTTGCACCTTTTCAGATGAGGTTAGAGGCAGGCTAAGGGTGTGTTCTTTTCTCCCCTTTCCCAACTTCTACTTCCTCCTTTTTCACGCATACGCTTCCCAAACTGCTAAACAGTGCAGTTTTTTGCAAAACAAATTCTATAGGGAAGTTGTATTAAAAAATCACATTAATCCATTTTTCAAGATTTTTTTAGCTAGTACTTAATTAATCATGCACTAATGAGCCACCTCATTTTCCGTGCGGGGAGAAGTTCCAAACTCCTCCCAAATGCACCCTAAGGCTGCGTTCTCTTCTTCAACTCTAAACTGCAACTTCCACGTTTTCGGTTAGCACGCTTTCGAAACTACTAAACGGTGCGCTTTTTGAAAAATAAAAAAAGGAATATATAGAAGTTTCTTTCAGAAATCAATAAACCCAATTTTTAAGTTTGTTATAGTTGATACTCAATTAATCAAGCGGTAATGGATTACCTCGTTTTACGTGTCACCGAAAAGCTAAACCAAGTTGCAGATTCAAACTAGGCATAAGGCTAACTCTAAGCAGTGTACAAGTGTCTAATAGTATTTGATGCAAGCACTTCCCACTTGCCAGGCATGAATTGGAGGATGGGAGTCATACAAGTTATATGCATGTGCTAAATTGTCAGTGAAAATACAGAATGCAATACTATTGTGACGGAGCCACAGCACGGAAATTTTTGTCCCACAGATTAATAACTCTTAGAATGGCCCTCCGTCCCAAAATAAGTTCATTTTTCAACCATCCCACACATACCAATACAAAACTAAAAAGACTAGAAAACACCCCACTTCATCAAATCCTAATGCAATTATTACTCTCTTTATATAGTCCCAATGCATTTATACACTACTTTCACAATGCAATGATTGTTCACAACCGAACTTATTTTGGGACAAATGGGAGGGACCAAAAATGAACTTACTCTAGGACGGAGGGAGTAATACATAATTGCTCATACAACTAAATTCGATTATTTACCTATGTATTTGACACTGAACAATTTGCAATTTATATCGAAAGACGATGAAAGATAGAAACAGGAGTTTTAAAACTCGACATTATACATTCGACGGATAAATAGAAATCATTACTAATAAAAAAAAGAAAATTCACAATATAGACATCAAGCCTCAAATAGCGAACATTAGCAGGCTTAATCAGAGTTAGATTGTTAAGGCTGTGTTGGCAACTAGGAAAACTACATAGTAGACACTGCACCTTAGCTATTGACCCAACCCAACAAATAAAACAAGAAACATCAATCAGCATGTATTTCTCGCCCAGAAGACTTACCATGTATTTCTCATACGCTATCAGCAAAAGCCTTTCCATGGCACGCCGTGAAAATTCCCTGGTTACAGGGTAACCACATAGATGTAAGGGCTTGAATCTCAAGAAATAGTTTCCCAACAAAACAATGATGTGAAATACCTGTGCTGTGACTCCTTTTTAGTTCTAAGAACGCCATCCAGCTTCCGTAGCAAGTTTTTCTTATCTACAACCTTTCACATCATAAAAACACTAAGATTAATTTTCACATCACTCCCTTCAGTCATCACAAAAGAATGATGCTGTTGGCTTTCCAAAGTCAAGAAAATGCAACATTGACCAGTGAAATTTATTGTGTAATACAATGAGTGTTCTCTTTTTGACAAATTTATTCATGTTATTTCACTTATCCAGATAGACCAAAAGGCACATTATAGAATCTTTCACTGCAAATGTGCTCTAAGGTTTCTTCACCCTCTTGTGACAGGAGCATGTGACAGGTACTAATCAGATATTGAAAATAGTGAAATAGATCAAGGAGCATGCACATGCATCCAGCCGCACATAGTGAATATAAGTAGTACCTCTTTATGAAGTTGGCCTTCTAATTTGCAGATTTCGGAATTGATATCTTCATCTTCACTCTGGGCAAGATCAGGCTGGCACAATAGCAGTGTAGCACAATAAGAGCTAAAACATTATGAAAACTTTGATGTGCTATTTAATGAAACATTGAGATGTTGCAGGTTAAGATTCAAAGTTTATATGGTACTCCTAAGAACCAAATGTTTCAAAGAAAATACTCATGATGAAGCTTCTTGGAGATAACTGACATAAAACTATTCTTATCATGTGCTTAGGGATGTAGTGCAACATATATGATCCATTTTATTCACAAAACTGACAGAAATTGTGTACATCTTAAGAGGACATAGATAAATATGGAATTAAGAATTTCAGCTTGTAGTCATGAGCCAGTATTGCACAATAGTTTGTCATCCCTATATATAGAACTAAACCCAAATGGCCAATACCCATATTTAAACACTAAGACAACTATATCTAGCATTTATTTGTCATCCCCTATTCATATTCTTATTTGGATCGTGTACTCGTGCTACCAAATATAATATGGTTGTAGACTATATCAGGTCAGTATCCAATTTCTCCAAGCATTTTAACAATCACAGGAAAATCAGAGCCCATAAAAAGCAACAAACTACCTAAATAATGACAAGAAACCTGAAGTTTTAAATCTTTTGGACTATTTATATACTCCATAATCCATGATAGAAGAATTAGTATCAGCCTCTTCTGATAATCTCCAAGTTATTACCCAATTGGTTATTGCCCAAAAGCAACAGATTAAAATAAAATAATAAACTGTAACAAACCATGCATAGAAATGCAAAAAAAATAGTTTAACTCAAGCAACGCGAAATTCTATACCAGCCTAACAAAAAAAATTGTTGTACAGAATGATACAGTTGAACAGTGAAACAACACATACCACGGGTTCAATGGATACACCAACTTCACTTAGCTCAATGATGATCCTATCACTGAAGCACATCTCACTGTACTGAAACTCAGGCCACACCTTGGCCTTCTCCATGGCATTATTGCCTTTATGTGATAGTTCATCATGATATTTCCAATCAGAATCTAACATCAAACCATTAGAACCTTTCCCTGCAGCTTCAAAGTTCATTAAAGACTCCAACTTATAACCCTGTGAATGCGATTTCCATCCTCCTTCCTCGAAATGAATTTCATGTGTATCAAATGGATATGTTTCACTTCTGTAAATGTTGTTGGTAATATTATCAACCTTGTCTTCATCAATCAGAGCTTGCATAAGTCTTTGGCCAACTGATGCACCTCCTCGCGCCCCAATTCCTTGGACAAGTTGATCCAGGATAGGTTCAATGCAGCTTGTCTCCCATGCAATCCCTACATCATTATCTATCTCATTCAGGGTATACCCATTTTGAAGAGCGCTATGGTCATCTTTGTTGCTACCAGCCGGAGTTGATGGTTGCGAGATGTATTCAAGACTACCCTGCAAAAGCCAAAAATATCAGCATAATAAACTGAACCCAAAGAAAGAAGCAGATAGAAGTAGAAGAAAATAAGTAGTTATCCATGGTAAAGTGAGCATCAAGCCATCAACCACCCCATGCATTCTACTACTTCTATACAGTTTAACTATCTGCAACTGCATAACTAAGCAGACAAACTTCAGATATTCCTGCAGTAAAGGTGCTTAAAAGTAATATAAAGTACCTTGTACTTCCGACTTTCATCACCTTCAATTGACCTGCTCGCGGTGGAGTCATCCGATAAATGGATCTAAGCAAATGAAATATTGATCAAAAACTACCAACCGCTCTACTGCAGAGAAAATTAGTACATCTTCTGATACAAAATAAGATGACCCTGCAATACCTGCTGACTTAAATAGGCTATATCTTCTGTTGTCAGATAACTAAAGAATGGTTCAACCTGCCGCCAGAATGGACTTGAATTAGCAGATCCTGTAATAAACCAATCATTATTCAAATAGTTCCAGAAAAATATATCTAGATAAATGGAAGGATGTCATAAGTGAAACCAATACTTAGAGCAGAATTTGCTGCAGCAAGGAGCTCCTCATGATCATCTTCCGATTGCACTGAAATGTTAACAGTATGAAATCATCATGATCACAAAGAATGGAAGCCATGTACATAATAGTACGGCAAGAACTTACCAGGAGAGTCTAACTGCGCATTGCTACTTATATGTCTAGGACGTGCATTGCCTTTGCGCTCCGACATCTTCTTTATCAGTGGTCTTCCAGATTTACTGAACAAAATAATCACAGTAAGAAAAAATGACAAGTTGATTGGAATGCTGGTAATTGAAGAAATCACCTTTCATTTCTCTCAGTGACTGTCCTAACACTTCTTTGTTTTGTAGTTGGAGCATTTTCAAGCTTGTCAATTGATGCAGGGGTGCTGGGCCTGGTTGGAGTAAAACCTCGTCCGATCCTTCCTTGTCTTCGTGCAGCATCTCCAACATCATCATCAGCAGATAACTTATTCCTTTTGGAAGGATGGCCAAGCATTGCGATCTTTTGAAAACCAGAGTGCCCGTCATCTAGTTCCCCAGCCCTTTTGCTTTTGTCCCTTAACTTTTTCTCAGCAACACCAGATTCATCACCCTCAGATCCAGTTGAAAGACCATGATCTCCCCGTCTAGTTTGTTGTGAACAATTTATAGAAGCACGCCTAGGTAATCCGGCAGACTCTTCATTGATAGAGGGACTTTCAAGCGAACCTGATACCGATTGACCATCAGTGTTTGTGATAATAGGGACTAAATTTGACTTTCTTGCTGAACGTGATATCTTCTGAGGCCTCTGCCCACCCCACTGGGTGGGAGGGGATAATGAATGTGTAGACTTTGTACGTTTGGGATTGCCAGATCCACTAGTAGAATTAAGCTTAGTCATGCCAGAAGGATGTTCCCAATCATCAGAATTAGCTTGCAATCTATGAATGTTTGGCGATGACTTCAGTAATGAACCAGAATTCGAACGGGGTCCCCTAGTAGACCCATTTGCCTTTGGTACTGCAGTGACATTGGCACCACCATCATCTTCGCTGGGCCTAAAAAACTTGTAGAAATAAGCACATACTGTACAAATATTAAGTCTTCACATGCAGCAGGAAATTACTACCTAAGCTTACTGTGACAACTGGCAAGCAATGAATTTAGACAAGATTGTAACATAGTGAATTTGGAGAAAGAACGCATCTTACTTGTTATGAGATTTTGGAGCTGATATTTCCTTATCTAAAACAGCTTGACGATCCCTTTTGTTAGTAGGATGGAATCCACTGTCTTGATCACTCCTGCTTAAGGATCGCCCAACCCCATTTTGTCCAGAAAGTAAATCTGATTTACTAATGCTCGAGACTGATGAGACAGTTCCAGACCTGCCCATATAAAAGTTACCCAGAAAGGAAACGCCTGGTCAGATTGTAAAACTTTATATACAAATCATTTTCTTATTAGCTGAATTGCTTAGTTTGAATGTTTGGAGAAAAAATAACTTGATAATATGTTTTTCAATCATCATGTCTATGCAATATGCAAGGTCAGATTGTCCATGATGTAAGATCAAACAGAATAAAGGACTGCATCAAAAGAGAATCAAAACAATAAAACATGCAGAAAAGGATGATAGAATCTCTGACCTAAAACTAGGGGAGTTTGTCATTCTTGCCCTAGCTTCATTATTAAATTTGTGTTGCATCCCTGGTTTCTGCTCCCGGTCTACATCAACATTTCTTGAAGGACCAGTCATTGAAACATCTGCCTTAATAGCAGAACGTTTTTTCTTCATCTTTGGCTTTTCCCAACCATCAATACCAGTTGCTAGCCCCCTAATTTTTTCTTCTGGGACTGCTGGACCACCACCGGTGACTTTGCCAGGATCTGCACTTCTATCAGTAGAGCCCAGTCCCCTTGACAGAACAGTGGTCCTTGCATCCATCTAGTAAACAAGTAATAAGTTGTGGTAATCAGTTTTAAGAACAATCCAAACTAGTAAAAGTTTTAAGAAATGGCAAACCATCATGATTATGTGCACAGTAAAAATGCTTATCATATTAAACATGCTAAAACTAATAGCTACAGGCTGCATGCTAAAACAAGAAAAACAGATGAATAAAACAAAGTCAACAATAAAGAAAAGCACAGATAAATACAGCAAGGCCAAAACAGGCCTATGGCTTAGCTGCAAGCAATACATACTACGTAAGATTCAATAATACTTTTTTACCTGAAAATTGTCGGAACTAACTTATTCAGAAGTATAACATCACATTATCGCAACAATAGTAACCTACAATGATACATAGAGATGTGAGCATAACCTCGGACATGGATGTGCGTAATCTCCTATTCTGTCCTGCATTCTTTATCCTCTCTTCTCCTCTCGGAGATACCAGTTCTGTGTCATCTGCATTTAGATGGCCTTGGGGGGGCATCTTGGATATAAGTCCTCCAGACAACAATGCAGTAGATCGTTCATTTGATGAACCATCTCCTCTGGAACGCTTCCGCAAAATATTCGGGCAACATCTCTCAATCTTTGTTACAGCAGCACCATAAGCTCTAGATCTTTCCCTGCAAAGATACTCATAATTGAAAACATGTTCTAACAGTTTCAAGCAAATGTAGTCCACATAGCCATCCATATGTACTGAGATTTTTTTCCCCCAATAATCTTCCCTTAGAAGGGTACAATAAACATTATCAAAGAATAGTAAATCACAAATAAAAGTTGCCTCTACATATATAATACAGATGGTTGCTCAATCAAGTACGTAGTGATGCAGTTGTTTGCAACCCTATCGCACAACTTAAGTTAATCTCACAAGACAATGTAGAGAGTAGTAAAATAATACCTAGCTTTGTTTGAGATGTCACTAAGATTATTCTTCATGCGTCTAATCTCTTCAAAAGGAAGAGATGAGTTCCGTCCTGTGCATGGAGTTGATGTAGACTCTTCAGGGGAAATTCCAAGAATCAAACTTATTGATTTTTTTACATCCAACCGAGATGTCTTTGGCTCCAAAGTTGTTGTCCGCAAGTCCATGGCAAGTGATTGAAGCAGAGTAGCAGAGTCAACTGCTGGTGACCTTGATGAACCTGATACTGGGAATGCTGCATAACTATCGCCACTCTCACGAAAACTTGCTGACCTTTCCAACGAAGCAGCTGAATACAGTCCACGTTGCCCACTGAAGTATCCATGCCCATCAGGACTACCAGACATCAAGTCAGATTTTGTACTAGACGCCATCACCCTGCTGGTGACAAACTTTTAGACCGTTAACAAGTTCAACATGTCTCCAGAGGATGTCAACAGCCTCATCTTGCAACCATAGAACTCAAATGTCCAAGGCACAGTGGAAAATCTCAAATCAAACAAATACCTGTCATTATAGAAGGCACAGTAAGTAGCAGATGAACTTGAAATCAATTTTTCAGAACAATCCAGAGTTGTCTGTATGACCAGAGTACGTTGCAAAATAATAGCTTTTACCAAACAAAACATATGGCTTTTAAAATTGTACCACCACTCTATTTCAATGTAAATGTTCGAGTACGTGATAACTTGTTTTGTTCATATTTTGCTATTAATACACCAAAAATTGTTTTCAGGTATTGATCAATTAACATAATTTGCAAAGACATCAAATGCATTCAGTAAACCAAATATACATAAATCAGGAAACAATTGAAGTTGCCAGATTCTACAGTGCACGTGTTACATTAATGCAATAACATTGTATTAATATATGCAACCAGCTCTACAACAGCAAAAGCAGCAACAGCATTTAGTCTCAAACAAGTTGCAATAAGCTAGGTGAAATGCGACAACCTCTATTCTTCCAAAATCTGACGAACTACGCGTGAATTACTAGAGGATATAAAGTTCGGCAAACATCTCAGTGAGATATCTACTTCATTGTCACCTTCCACCAAATCTGCTTAATCATGCCACAGATGACAACACATATGGCTGAGCAACGATCAACAAAGATACTAGCATCTCCTTCAGACTAGTTATAGCACCAAACAGACCACCTGCATCGCCAACTGAAATGCACCCACAAATGACACATACTAGTATACTACCGTGCTACAACAGAAAAAGGACAGCAGTCCGAATTGATCCAAAGTTCTGGGAACAACCAATTCAAAGCCATGATCCATGGCACGACCAACAATAACCTAACAAAGCTACCAAAGCTCAAAATGAAGCAATCAGAATTGCTCTCCACTCATCAAACCAAGCGGCCACCACCACCAACTGTTACATCGCCCACAGAACGATCGAGAATTACCTAAATTCAAAGCAGAACCACGGCTCCACGGTGCAGCTACGAGACCCCTAGCACGACATGGCCGATCCACGCACACCATCGCCCCCTCCTCACGGATCTCACCCGGAGATCCAGCCAATTCCGGCACAACCCAGCACGCACCACGACCTCTCGCACAGGCACAGCCCTCCCCCAAATCCCCAAGCTTCCCCAGCCGGATCCCACGCCCAATCCCCGTGCGCGGATCAGCACCCCCCAACCTCGGGGACGGGGTGGCCCCCCCACACCCACCGCCACGCGGCGCCGCCAAATAGACCCCAAGCTCCCTTCCCCGAAGCTCCAGCAGCCGCCCCCACAAGCGCGAACACCGGAATCGGCCCGGCAAGCTCGGCCGAATCGGATTGGGGGCCGAAAGGGGAGAGGGGGGTTGATGGGGGGAAGAAGCTCAGGGCTTACCGAGCGCGGCGGGGATCCGGATCTCCGGGCCCGGCGAGGGGGCGGCGATCGTCGGAGGCCGGCGGCGGATTCCGAGCTACCGGTAATGGAGGACGCGGAGGAGGAGGAGGTCGAGCCGGAGAGAGAGAGAGAGAGAGAGAAGCGAGCTTCGAGAAGCGTGGCTTCGGGGAAGGCGGAGGGAAGGTGGGGTCGGTCGCCGGTCGGTCTGAAAACTCTGAACCGGAGGGGGGTGGAACCAGTCCAGTTAAGGGCGGTGGGTCCGTGCGGATGACAGGTGGGACCTGAGCCCGCGTGGCAGTGGCTGATTGGGCGGAGTTTCTTTTTTTCCCCTTCTCTCGCCTCCGCCGCGGCGGTGTATGTGTGTATTATCGGTGTAGAGCAAAGCGTGTACTCCTAGAGTATATAGCGTTAGCTGCGGTACGGTCCGGATTTAGGTTTCCCCTCTCTAGTTGGGGAAAAACACGAAACTCGTGAAAATCATATTAAAATTTTCATTAATTTTACGAATAAAATTACTGAAGATAGATGTAGATATAAAATATACTGTTACTAAATCTTTTAAATCTTTTGTCTAAACTCAACTTCATTTTAAAAGAAACAAAAACAACAAATTCCACATGGATAATGTCATGTTACTATTCACCTCAGATTTGTTTATTTACTCCCAAATAGCATGTCATAGTGCTAGATCCGCCTGACATAGCCTACGCAATAATTAATACGTGATACAATTATAATATCAATAGTGACTAAATATCTTTGAATGAAAATATATTTTCTTTTAGAGGACACAAAAGACAAATATCAGGATGGACCCGAGTGACCAACTCAGTAGATAAAAGGTTTTGTCTTATAAACAAAAATTTTAATGGTTATATTTCCATGAAGTTGTAAAATACATGTTGTCTAAAAAGAAATGTTTCAATGAAGTTAGTCGATATTTATCGAAGTTGTTGTTTTCTATCATGATTGCATAAATGGATCACTAATACATTTTATTTGATTTATCAGGTTAATTTTCTACATGATTAATGAAATGCTTAATAAGGTCTTGAACAACAATGGCAGATGCAAGATATAGCAATGGCAACATGAATCTATGAAGGTAACTGAATGTGCAGAGATGTGAATAGGCTTTTCTGAAATTTTCTCAACAATCGTAGCGGTTAAATTGATAGGACCCGGAACCTCCTGGTGATGAACACCGGAACTTCCGGGCAGGATGAGTATCCCGAAACTTCCGGAGTTCTTGAGTCAGGAACTTCCGGGCAACAGAAAAAAACGAAATAGGGAAGTAAAACAGGTCCTAGCTAGAGACGATCAGGCACAGAGTTGCACAAGATGTAAATCTCAAGATACCAGCAGATTTAAACACAGATCATGCACAAGAGAGACAAAGGCGATTTTTTCCCGAAGTTCGGATCACACGGATCCTACTCTCCGTTGAGGTGCTCAAGAGAGCCGGGTCTCGATTAACCCCTTGCCTCACTTATGCAAAGATCCCAGAAGAAGTCCACATCCTTCAACTCAACACTTCTAGGTCATTTTCTAGAATTGAGTGACCACCTAGATCCAACTCACAATTCCTTCTAGAAAAGACCACAAGTGCAAGTTGCTCTACCTAGGACAACCTCTGAAAACTCAGCACAAGAATCTTTACTCACTTACCTCGTTTCCTTGCGGAGGTGAGGAAAACATTCACAAACTTTCCCGGGACATCCACAAGATCTTTGGAAACTCACGGGCGACACCTAACCATCTAGGAGAAGATCTCCAAGAGTAATAAGCCCAAGTGACAGCCCACAAGATATCCAAAGTGCTCAATCAAACCTAATCTTCAAGCCATCTCCAAAACACTCCTATACTCTAATCTAATATCTCAATCTCACAAGATAGGCTCTAGATTTGAGTGGAGGAAGCAAAGGAAGCTTGGGAGTGGCTAGAAAACCCTAGAACATGAAAGAGCTGAAGTGGAATGGCCAAAGGGTGACCTGGGGACGAAATCCATATATATAACGGCTAGGTGACGTCATCTAGCCGTTACTCACAAGTTTGAACTGGAAACCTGCCAGGAGGTTCCGGGCAAAAGTGCCAGGAACTTCCGGGCAGCACTTAGGAAATTTTTGCTTTTGAAATGGCGCCCGGAAGTTCCGGCCAGAACCTCCGAGTAGCCCTCTCTGTCCCGGGGAGAAAAATCATTTTTCAAAAATGATTCCAAAAATATTTTGACTCATGGAAATGACTAAGAGCACTTTGTATACCCTAGAACCACACTTGAAACCCCTCTTAATAGTACGGTTTTTCCTAAACTCAATTTCGAAAGAGAAAAACCTAGTCTAATCACCTTCGGTGTTTTTCGCACTTAGGAACATTCAAATTGGGGGGTCTCCTTGCATTCTTAGCCATCACAACTTGCTTTGGGATTAAACTCCTGTGAATAAACTTGATAAACACGTTAGTCCCCTTTAACCACCTTGTCATTAATCACCAAAACCCACTAGGGAGTTTAAGTGCACCTTCAGTAACAACTGCAAAACTTTACAATCAACTGAACAAATCTAAACCTAATATTTGGAAAATTCAGAAGTTACAAGGTTAAACATCACTCATGTACTTACGAATTAAAATTTTCAGGATAACATTTTTGTAGCATATGATCGCCTTTAGTTATAAAACATCACATGAAAGTACTCTTTGGACGTGAGGTGGCTGCAACAAGAAGTGAAGATGATGGACTTGAGCATTGCTGACAGCAACAACGGTAGTTTGATCTGGCCTAAGGGTTAGAGTCGGTTGAATTTTGCTGAGCTAGACGGCTGTAGTGAGTTGCAAAACCGGCGAATAACAAAAGGTTGGTTGGCAATGCCAGTGATGGTTGGGATGCAACACGGTATCTAGGGTCTCAAGTTTTGCTAGATCTGAGATGTTTCTACCTGAATCTCATCCATATAGCACTATATTGGGGCGGGGGGCTTCTATCTGATAGTCTGATACTAGATGAGTTGGCAAGCAAAAACTCTAGGGGCCTGGTTTTGAATCGAATGGATCTATATGATGATATGGGCAAAGTTGAGTAAGAGCAAGTTAGAGGTGAATCCGTGAATGGATCATGGATGAAGAATGCATGTTAGGGCTGCGTTTCAAGATCGATCCAGTGCGGTTCTTGGTGTGACAGGGCTCATCATGCAGTAGAAGATCAAAGCTTAGTTTTCTATTCTTTGCTCTTATGTATTGTTTACTTTGTTATTTCTCACTTCTAAGATACAATGTAAGTATTTTTATTCCATTTAGCAATTCAAAGCTATGGATTATCATGTCCTCAGTGGCAAACATCTTATCGATTATCGATAGCACCGTAGTACGTTTTTTAAGCTCTTACTATCGCTGTAATTTTTAAAACTTTCTTAATTGACATTGTGCTTTCGACTAATCCTCGTAAACTGAGTTCCGTCGTTAATCATCCATCGAGAATGCGCCCTTACCACGTGATCTGGCGACGTCCTCTCTTAGATTTTTAGCACAGGCAAAAAAAAAAAACTCTTTAGCACATGATTAATTAAGATTAATAATTATAAACTTAAAAATAGATTTATTTGAATTTTTTAAACAACCTCTATACAGAAAACTTTTTTAAAAAACACAGTTTCAAAGTGTGTTAATGAAAAACAATGAAGTTTAAGTTTAGAGTTGAAGAAAAAGAACTGAGCCTAAGACACTAACACAAACTAACATGTCTGTCCTAGAAGGGGTTAGGTTGAGTTTTTTTTTTGACGGAGGGAGTAGATAACATAAATCAACACATTTATCTAGCTACATAAATGTGAATCTAGACTTTCGGAGTAGATAACATAAATCAACACATTTATCTAGCTACATAAATGTGAATCTAGACTTTCGTTGTCTTAGGAGGGGTCAGATTGAGTTTTTTTTGGGACAGAGGGAGTAGATAACATAAATCAACACATTTATCTAGCTACATAAATATGAATCTAGACTTTCGTTGTCTTAAAAGGAGTCGGATTGAGTTTTTTTTTGGGACGGAGGGAGTAGATAACATAAATCAACACATTTATCTAGCTACATAAATCAACACATTTATCTAGCTCCAGCCTATATATTTCTGAACAACATCAATATTTTACCAAATAAAAAAAGAAAAATATGAATTATTCTGAAACTAAACCAAAAGGATCCAAATTTTAATGTGCACGTGAATCGTGAATCACTAACGCGTAAATATACTTCAAAAACCACTGTTACGTACAACATTTTTCCTGTACAGTTGCAGGACAACAGCTATGGCAAGCAAATCAACCGGAGGATTTTACATTTTTACGACGACAAAAAGATATACAGTTGCTGGACAGCAGCTATGGTGAGCAAACCAACAGGAGTATATACGAGAAGACCTTATAGAAATATGACAAATTGGACATAGAAATGAAATATCGTCTTTCCCATAGCAACTGGATTAGAGTTGAACATGGTATCATGTAATTTATATGAATAGCACGCATCCATAAACATCTTGCTGTCAAGATACTCGTAACTCGGACCCAAAACGTTCCAACTCGTCCTACTCATGGACTACATTTCGTGTTCTCGATAAAAGCGAGATCCGAACAGACCTGATCCAAAAGCCAACCTGCGACTCTAAGCAGAAACCATACACAAACAAATAAATAATAACAAGTGAACGCCCAATAGGTAAAGATGACCCTGACATCTTCCGACTCTGCCCAAATGTTCTCAACATAGCTCATGGCTAACGACTTTTAACTTCCATAGACGGGAAGCACTGACAAACTTACCCTTCCCACCGAGCACTAGTGTTCTGGAGGTAACACACTGCTGATTACTCTGAGGTGGCAGCTGATTTGGTGTCAGTCTCCTTGACTGCTTCGGTCGATTCCTCCTTTGTCGCCACTTCCTCAGACTTCTTTTCAGTTACGCTGAGTTTCTCCAGAAGGCCAGCGGCAGACGAATCTTCCTCGGTTTCTTTGCCTTCTGTCTTTGCAAGTGATTCCGAAATCTCTTCAACCAAATCCTTAAATTTCTTGCAATCTAGGAATTATATGATAGGAATCTTAGTCAGTTAAATTCAGATAGTTTTCAGAAGATTCAAATAACAGAATGAAATATGTGCAACAAATGGAACATAGTAGATGAAGAGGATGCTGCTCATGCAGATGCTACTAGACATAATGTTGTAGCTACATAATAATAAACACGTTCATTACTAATGGCAAAAATTATATTGTACTATTCAAGAAAAAGATGCCCCCACAAACACATGAAAGTTACAAAGTTCACTACTTCACCTTTACAGACAAGGAATGAAAGAATGTAATCTGTAACGACTGCTAAAAATGTGTTAACACAAAGAAAGCCTATTTTTTCTACCACAACAGTGTGTACCTAAATCATTCTACCGCAATAGTGCCTAAAGAAGCCAATGGCCAGCAAGAGCAAACAACCTGTGTTCTACCACAACAGTGTGCACCTGGATAGCTACACAAAAATATACATTGGGAATTATACATATCAAGTGTACTTTACCACATACTTCCTCCGTTTCACAATGTAAGTCATTCTAGTATTTCCCACATTCATGTTGATGTTAATTAATCTAGATGGATATATATATCTAGATTCATTAACATCAATATGAATGTGGCAAATATTAGAATGACTTACATTGTGAAACGGAGGGAGTAAAAAACAAAACATGAGGTAAACAGAATGTTAAATATCATGGACCAGTCTAGTTCATTATTATTCTGTACATTTTAAGTTTCAGTAAGATTGTTCTCCACATGACTAGCAAGTAGCAACATAAACAGAGAGACATCATGGTGTCCCATCTCCAGTTTACCTCATAGGGTCTAATAACAGAATCTTAAAATTGAACATGACAAATCTCAATAATTATTAAGGTAAAAATTAGATGAAAACTGTAATGACAGGGAAGACCAGGGGAATTGGTGCCCCTATGTTATCCCACCCATCCGATCCAAAGCGTGCGAAAATCCTTCAAGGTTAGCTATCCAACACTCCTCATAGAAACATCGTATGAAACAACCAATAGATTCACAAGTACCCCCAATTCAACATGTTCTTAAGCACAACTTTGGTTAAGCAAAAATTGCAACCCATCAACGTTCAACGGAATCTCAGATAGGAAAACTACTATTGCCACCATGAACAAAAGCAAACGGCATGATCCAACATAATACTACCAAGCAAGGATAACCACGCTACATAGTAGATACGACTACAACAGAACAAATTAGCCCAGAGACGACGGGAGCGAACAACTCACTTTCGACAGAGCCAAACCGGATTGCGAACATCTCCTCCTTAAGCTCGCCGTCGGCGAAGTCCGCCGCGTGCCAGACGCACGACTTGTCACTGCCCGCATGCTCCTGCATCTTCGTGGTCGAAGCAACTGCACACAAGACGACACAAAGCCTTAGCAACGAGGTTATTGGGCCACATGAATCTATACTACACAGGCACCGCGATTGCAACATCTGGAACCAATCCTCCCCCGAAGAGGAGAGAGAGAGAGAGAGAGAGAGAGAGAGAGAGAGAGAGGCGGGGAAATTCGGAGGAGGAAATTAGTTTGGGGAGAAACCTAGGTGGTTCGCGCAGATCTTGAGCGTCTTGGCCTGGCGCATGACGAGGCGGACCTTGCCGTTCTCCTTGTGCTTGAGGAGCTTGACGGTGCCCGTCCCCCGCTCCTTCCACTGGTTCCCCTCCTTGTCAAACCGGTAAAGCTTCGCCTTCCTGCAAACAATCGCGCGGATCAGCGCCACCAGATCGAACCGAAAAAAAGCACACGAGCTACAAGAGAGGGGAGAAGAGGAGAGAGAGCAAGCGGCGGCGGCGGGGGGGCTCACATGTCGAGGAGCACGTCCTCGTCCTCCTCGCCGGTGGTGACGGCGACCTCCTCGAGCCGCACGATGGGGGCGACCTGGGCGCCCGTGTCCTCCTCCTCGCCGCCCGCGGCGGCGGCAGCGGCGGCGGAGGCCTCCTCCTCGTCCTCGGGGCGGTCCACGACGGGCTCCTTGTCCGCCATCGGAGGAGAAGAGCTAACGTCTGCTGCACTCGGTTCCAGAAGTTTCGGGGGGGAGGGCGATCGTGGGGGGAGAGGTTGGTGGTAAGAAGGAGGAGGAGGGGGCGGCGCGCTAGGGTTTTTGTTAGCCACGGGAGAGGCGCCGCCACCGCCAGCGGTGGTGGGGTGGGGCCCGGTTGGAGCGGGGAGGCTGGGGCCACGGCTGCTGTGGGTCCCGCCAGGTGGTCTGCGTGTTACCTACGCCGGCCCGGGGCTAAAAAAAACAACTGTACTAATTTCCCTTGTTTTTGTAATTTTTGTTAGGCCCTCCGTAATAAAAATAATAATTATAACTTACTCAATTTTTTAATTTCTTTAAGAATAAATTTCATAAAACCCTATCTAACTATTATGATCCAAGTTAGACAAAATCACATGGATTTTGGTACGTGGCACGTAACATTAGATATTATGGTCCTAAAGTCTCATATATCAAATTGACGTACTCCTTTATCAAAATTTGAGATGTGGTTGTAGAACTTAAAAGCATGGTAAATCAAAGTTAAAATGATTAATATTGTGGTTTTGTGAAACTTTATGGCCATAATACCTGGAGTTATATGTAACGTGTCAAAAACTCGTGTGGTTTTGTGCAATTTAGACATAATATTTGGGTCTATGTGAAATTTATTCTTTTTTTATAAATGGTAATGAAATATTGTTTTTCCTACAATCAATCTTTATTCTAATTTCTTGTCCATTGTAATCCCAACCATTTATCTAAGTAGCTTTCTTTCCATGTAATGTAATTTCAAAAGCTAGCATTATATCTTTTGAGACAGAGGTAGTACTCCCACTATCAATAGAAAACAAACTTCTAGCTAAGTATGGATATAAATTAGATACATAGTCAGAAGTTGATTTTATAGGACGAAGGGAGTATCATATACTCCATAGTAAACATTTGTCTATCTCTTTTTCATCTTACAAGTTATTTTGACTTTTTTGAAGTCTAACTTTTCATATTACAAGTTATTTTGACTCTCTTGAAGTCTAAATTATATAAGTTTGGCCAAATTTGTAATAAAATGTAGCAATTTTTAATAGCAAATAACATAAAACTATAAAACTAAAATATATTCAATGTTCGATTTAATGGAACATTGTAAGAGCTGCTACATTATTCGATAAACTTGGTAAGCAGTTTGATTTAGAAAAAAAAAATCAAAAGCCTCTTATAATATAAAACAGATAGAGTATATCACTGTATTCCATTTAAATATCGTGGGATGGAGGTATACTCTGTAACACTTAATACTTAGCTTTATTATTTACCAAAAATCTATGTAGATTCTGAACTTTAGAGCATAATAAATAATGGTCTAGATCATCGCTACCAATACGATACTTAGAAGTATATGATGGTAAGGTAAGCAGATATTTAGAAACGCAAAGCAATGGCTAATTTTGACCACTCCATGGCACTAATGTTTCCGCTTGAGCTTTATATTAATATTAATAGAACCATTCAATACAGATTCAAATTATAAATTTGGAGCGCTCCTCGTATTTATAAGATTCAGATATCGTTTGTTTTGGCTATTGGAATGACCTTCTCTTTTGGTTTGTTTATCGTGAGTCTCAAGCTGCTAGACAATACTTCACCCGCTCTAAAATATAGTACTACGTAATTTTTAGAGTTGAGCACAATTATTAAGGAGGCGGGTAAAAACAACTATACTACCCCGCATTAATATGTCTTGGCTTGTTATAGAAAACAAGGCAAGGGTAGGATTTGTATATTACATAGTAAAAAGTGCACTTTTGAAGCTAGGTGTTATTTTGGGACATATTTTAGAACTTAGAAGTTTGCTATATTTTGAGATGGAGAGTGTATTTTTTTTAAAAAAAACTTTATAGAAGTTATTTTTAGAAACCAAATGAATCCATTTTGCATATTTATAATACACTTATTTGATCATGCGCTAATCACATGTCGCACTTCCCATATCACTAAGTACCTCAACCAATGTTCAATTCCAACGTTCGATAATCGAACAAAAAAAATAATTTTATGAAGTAGTATATTAGTGTGTGTGGTAAAGTGGGACACAACGGCAAATTGACAGTTGTTTCATCACTTTATATAGAAATATTTCATCACTAGACAAAATTGTAGCAAAAAATACAACATTGCCTAAACATAGTTGAGACATTTTCCTATCATCGGTGAAACATCAAAAACAAACATCAAAAGAATCGTAAAATCGTAAAATTGTACATATTTCAAACAAATGCAACATCGTTTTACCTCCAGTTAAAACCTTTTTCAAACACATGTGAAACATCAAGATATATTAGCTCAACCATAAAAAAAAATCAAAAAATATACCTACTTAGATCTAGCTTCTTCCTCATCTTCAGTGACTAAATCTCTGGCTTCTCCTTCTGAGCCAACCACCCAACAGTTACAAGAAATCGGTCTCCTCCCTTCCCCACTAGAGAAGAAAGGCATGCCACATCGCTATAACTTGTACCGCTATTGGCTGATGCGAGCCCACACCATGACAACGAGCACCTTGGCCACACCAGCATATCTTCGACAAGCTCCCATGCCTGATTTCCCACACCAAGCACTAGTTGGTGACCTCTCTTGCTCCCCTACACCATAGTGAAGTCAACCATACAACGTCAAAGATGTGTGGTGGATACTCCATCTCTCACATAAAAAACGAATCTAGAATTGAATGTGACACATTCTATATAATGAAGTGTGGAATTTTTTTATTTATACAATTTTTATTAAAATATTTACAAAATTAATTTTTTGTTTCGAAAATTTATAAATCTAATCGCTTGCCGCCCTTTGGGAGGGCGATTTTTAAAAATCGCCCTTCCAGAGGGCGGCAAGGGACCTAAATGCAAAATTTTTATTTGTGTTCAAACCCTTTCCATCGGTTTTAATTGCTTAAAAATTAATAATGCTTATTCGATACTCTAAATGATTTTAAATGGAAAAGTGATAAACTACAAAGATATAGATCTCATTAAGATCTACAACTTTTATATAAAGTTTATCTCCATTCAATATTGTTTGAAATGTAGATCTGAGATTTTTTAAAATATGTTTTATATTTTGTAACGAATATTTGGATATCTAAAACATATTAAATGAAAAAGTTGTTAACTACAAAGTACTTTGTAGATCTCCTTGAGCTCTACAATTTTGATATAAAGTTTTATTTCATCTGACTTTATATAATATAATTTTAAATTGTAAAATCATAGAGCTAACAAGTTGTGCTGGAAAATTTGCATTTAGATCCCTTGCCACCCTTTGGCACTCCCAAAGGGCGGCACACGATTAGATTTGTAAATTTTTGAAATATAAAAATTATTTTTGTAAATATTTTAATAAAAAAAATGTATAAATAAAAAAATTTCGTGAAGTGTGTACCTGCACTACATGGGTTGACAAATTCGTACGAGGGTGTGAGATTGTATTCTAGTGGGGAAGAAAGATTAACATGTGAAATAGATTCTGTTTAGTTTTCTACCAGCATAAGGACGATGTTTAGTTATCCACCAGCATAAGGACGACCATTGGTAGCGGTTCCTAAACGGTTACTGATGACTTATTAGCCGTTTAGGGAAGTCCCTCCCTGCGTCGAATACATGCAAGAAATGAATGGCAAAGCCTCTTGTTCCAAAAGAAAAGATGAACATAGAATTGGTATGTATGGTTGTCTGAGCTACTGACGTTCTTCAATCCTAAAGAAAAGATGATGAAAGAATTATGCCCGTCTCAACTAGATCAACGGACTCCTCGTCAGTCCTAAAGAGAAAATTAAACAATTACCAATGCAATATCTAAAAAATTGCACTTAACACTTTTCAACTAAGTGATTTTTTCCGACAGCGTCTTGACAAGTGACAACTCGTGTGAATTCATAAACAAAATAACGCAAATACTGAAATAGATAAAGCACCTATCATTTGCATCGAATACCATTAGCAATTACTTCATCACATTATTTGAAGCTGCAGCCACCTCTATGTACCAAAATACCGGACATCGCACCATACCTCGACAGTAGATTTAACTCATAGTTAGGCAGCAAAGAAGGCCAACAATCACACACATCATAGGTAATCATCATTTTGTGCTTTCATGTGACAATGAGTGTGCAGCAGGACGGATCATTTCCCAGGAAGTTTGAAAAAGTACTCGATTTTCCACAACTGAATGTGATATAATAGCATCAGATGCAGTGGAGCAAGTACAAAACTAACGGAAGCAATTCAAAAGAACAATCAGTTATTCTTTGTTTGCATCATTTGAACCCTCCTCCATAGGCACTGCTTCTGCTGCATCTCCTTTCTTACCTGTAGATGACAAAATGGTAGTTAGGTGAGTTGAAGGTTCCATCCAGGTGAGGCAACTTAAATACAAAAAAACCAGTAAAATTGTGTTACAAAGAACAGGACAAACCTTTCTTCTTTTTTCCACCACTTTTCTTCTTTGTTTTTGTCCCCAAAGCAAGCCATGCCTTGATCTCAGCGTTGTCTTCAATGGATTTAGTGGGCTGCAACTCCTGAAGTGAATGCGATGTTACCCTCTGTGAACCAGATGGCAGCAGAAGCACAGTAAACTTGATGTGTGCAACAAGGTCGCCTGCACAAAGAACCAACTATTAATACAACCACTAGAAACGAGAAATATGGCATGTAGCAGTAATCAACAGAAGCGGTTTGTACAAATAAACACAAATAATCTCAAAAGGAGGATACAGATTTGTACTCGCCCCAAGGCTTATCTCATAAAAAAACAAGGCAGAACAATTGCCAAAATTCTACAGTATTCAACACCTAGAGCGATGATATGTATACCTGGCTTCTCGTGAAGGACAGGGTACGGCTGCAATAATTCATGATTCATGCATTCCACCAAACCTAAGCGTGCACGCTTCTCTTCCAATGCCCTGTGACAATTCAAAATGCAAGTTACAATATAGTAAACAAAAAGGTGCGTCTGAAGTAAGCGTTATTGTAGCAACCTAGCAGTGAAGGGCATGATAGGAAACTTCTGGCTTATCTCACTGAAAATGAACCTAGATGCTTTCATCTTCAAGTGATAATTCTTGTCTACAGCTCTCTTGTAGATGGTGGTCTGCTTCTCATCCAATAACTTGGGCTGTGCGTCGTAATTAAAAAAAAATGTAAAAAAAAAAAAAGCAAACAGAAGACAATCCTTCAAACAAAAGCAGCTATTCTCACCTTCCCTTCTCCAGTGCTGGTGACAATATCAATTGCATACACTTCATTTTCCTCAAATTCAGCATCATCCACCTTCGTATCAGCATTGGACACACTAAGTACAACTTTGTTACCGTCAATGACAAACTGTTTCAGCTGATGGCTGAGAACTCCTTCCACAATTTTGCAGTCATAAGCAGCAGCAACTTTCTGAATCGCTTCGGTGACATCCTTGTTCTGCAAAAGAAAAATTGTTACTGGCAAGATCAGCATTCTAATACAAACCAAAGGCATGCAACTGAATTAATTCATTGCAGAGAAGACATACAGGTTAGCTCACTACCAAACAGTTTTTGTGTGTCTAGCAAAACATAATAGCATAGTAAGAGAAACAAGCACAACATTTGTGTGCACAGTTGACCTAGACACTAAATGTGAACAGCATAAATTGCAAAAAGAGAGCAAGTAAATAAAGCAACACTTTTCAATGCACCTTCTTCCCAGGTCTAACAAGCCTCAGAGCAACTTCTGCCGCTGTGTTGGCAGCAGCAAGAACATCTGCTGCTTTCCCAGTGACTGCTCCATCATGGATAACATGTGTATGAGCCACCACGGCAATAAAACCATCAATATGACATCCCATATCACTGTCAAATGAAAATAGAATCATTAAGGCTCAAAGTAGACTAAGAACAAGTTGAAAAGGTGAGAACAGCACAATACATTTTGACCATATCATTTTCCTCCAGGACTGCCTCATCAGTGGCTAGCGGAGAGAAATGGCAGACTGTGTTGTTCACAGATACACATGTTGGAAAAGCAACACCTCTTTCAATCTTCCTCTTCACATTCTTGTAGATGTTGCCAGTTTGCCTGATATCAATAAAGAAAAAAAATAAGTAATCAGTAAAACGAGAGAGAGAGAGAGAGAGAGAGAGAGAGCATTAACACAAAGTTAGATGCATTACTCTCTTATGTAAGAATCGCCCTTCTCACAGATGTCAACAATCTTGGCTTTCGGCTTGCACAAAGACACTACCAACTTAAGAGCATCTGTTCACCAATAAAAATCAATTTAGCACTACAATTCTAGTATCACCATAGAAGACAACATATTTGGCATTCAGGCACAATCGCAGAACAAAATGATATTGGCACTGTGCCAGCATAATTGAATGGACAAAGGAAAGAAGGGAACTATCTTAACACATATTACTCAACTCCTCTCAACTTATGATATCTGAAACTTATATTGAGTTGATACTACCTAACTATGAACATCACATATCAGACTTGCAAACTGGGCAAAAACAAATATCTTAGCAAAAAACAACCTTTTTGGCTCAACTAAATAGCTAAAGACGGCTACGCTAACAAAACAAAACAAAGCCTGTGGCAAATCTACCCTGGATAACAGAGCACCATTTTCCCCTCAACAAAACATAGAATAATCACCTCATACATGTAAGAGCAACAATAGCGGAGTGAGGGACGGGAGAACGTAGAGGAGGAACTAGTGATTCTGATAACACCAGACATCAGAACACAAGGCTAAACACAAATGCACATCCCTGTGCAATCCAGTGAGTGGCTCTGTGGCTATGCACATGATTTCTCGACAGGCAGAGACTCAGACATAATATTGCACTCATTGAATAGAAAGCCAGTGACAATACAGAAGAAGAGCATGCTACTAACCTAGAAAGAAAGCATATTACTCTTCAACGAAGCTGCTAAAACTAACACTAGAATCCAAACCGTGTAAATCGTCTACATCACAGAAATTCTTCCCTTACCAAAACATAGTCCATAAATAAAACAGCTAAACTCCCGTAGCTAATCTTTCCCAAGTAAGACAAGGTAACGCTAACAACACAGAGCATAAACTTCCCTAAGTAAGACAAGGTAACGCTAACAACACAGAGCATAAACTTCCCTAGCGTGCTTACGGATAACAAAACCACCGCCATTACCCGGCAAAAAGCAGACAATAATGAACTCGAGCACGACAGTAATAGCAAAGGTAAAATCGAGAGGCGTTTATTACTGTTGATGATATCGGCGGCGTCCTTGTACTTGGTGACGACGTCGGAGGAGGAGAGGTCGAGCTCCTTCTCCTCTCTGACCTCATCGTCCGACGACATCTGCAAAACGAGAGCGCCAAAAACCGGAAAAAAAATCAGAGAACGCGAAGGGAAACGCACGAGACGGCCCGAATCGAAGGCGAGAACGCGAGGAGGAGGAGGAGGAGGAGGAGACGCGCGAATCCTCACCGCTTCGATCCGAACAGGCGACCGGAGGCTGGACGTGGCGGTGGCGGTGGCGGTGGCGGCGGCGGAGGAAGGGGAGGTCGTAGTAGGGTTAGGGTTTGGAGGGGGTTTGGGGGGATTAGAATTGAAGCGAGGGGGAGTGAGGTTGTGAGGCGGCGGCGGGGGTGGCTTCTGTACTTGGCTAGGGCTTCGAAGCGCGCGGGGGATCACGTGACACTGACAGGTGGGTCCATGCTGAGACGCGTGGATGACGAGCGGGGCCCTCCTCTTGCCCGGCAACCGTGGGTGGGCCACGGGAGAAAAGCTTTGGCGCGGCCCGGGCGAGCCACGTGAACGGGTATTGCGGAAGCTGCCGGAGTTCGCTGTGATCCGTCCGATGAGACGATTGGTAGATCCAACGGCGTGCGTTGGTTTTAATCGTTTGTGCCTGAACTGGTGGGCTGCATTTCGGCCTGTTTTGGGTGTTGGCGTGATCAAACCGCGGCCCATCAAGACGGGTGCTTCTCTGCTTCCGTATCACCGGCCCAGCTAGTAGGATTGCAGTGTTCATACTGGGAATAAGTCCATTTTGACTCCCTCACAATATAGCTCCAACCTCATTCATATCCCTAAACCACAAAACCGGATATCTTGATACCCTTAACTATAAAAACCGGTGTAATTTAACTCCTTTAACGGTTTTTAAGAGTGGTTTCACTGACGTGGTGCTTTGACATGATCTATCCTAATAAGACATCATGTGGGACCCACATGTCATTCTCTCACTCATTTTCTTCTTTCTCTTCCTCTCTCTCCTTCCTCTTCCCGTAGAAAGCACGGTCCGGCACAGCCCATAAAATTGGCCGGGCTGGCACGGCCCGTATGTGGGCCGTGCCTGGTCCTAGACAACGGGCACGACGAGCGGCATAGCACGGCACAGCACGACTAGTGGGCCGTGCTTGGGCCGACACGACACGCGAACGGCCCGTAGGCACGACGACCGATGGCCCATGGCAACGATAATGGCCTATCAGGCCTAGCCACTAGGGCGCAAGCACATCGGCATCAAAGCTTAGCGGCATCCCTTCGTCTTCGTTGCGCCCGTGACCCGTGCCTCCGTCGTCGCGCATGCTCGGTGCCTCCTCTCGCTTCGCATCTCGTTCCGGGCCCCGGCAACAAGCTCGGCACCGCAGTTCGCAGGTCTAGGACGCATCTGAGCATCTCTGGCCACCCGTCACATGCGCGTATGAGTCTACATCTCTACGAGATGCTCAAAGCTTCTCCTGCAAGAATGCGATGGTGTCCGGCGATTCCCTTCCGCATTGGCGCAATGAATCGAGGCGTCGCTACCACTAGTCCATTACTGTCATGGTGAGGTCGACTGGTCGAGTACCGGGGATGGGGACGGCTGATGGCCGAACGGACGCAGCCATAGCGTCGCGCGGCGTCGGACACCACCTGCGATGTACCGCTAGACAAACGGAGAGCTCGGACTAGTACTTGTGATTCCCTTGCTCGGTTGCTCTTGCCCTGCCCCGCTGCTGTCCGTTCGTATCCTGGCATCACCGTTCGCCGCCTCGCCACGAGCCCACGACCGCAAGACGCCGTGGCAGGGTAGCGCCTGCCTTGGATTGAGATGGAGATGGGACGCCTGGTGGCAGAGAAGCATGGGCATGGCGCATGGCCATTGGTTGTGCGTCTATGTCTCCGTGGAGCCAGCAGGCAGCAAGTGTGTTTTGTGGTGTGTCTATGTGCAAGTGTAACTAGAAACAACTAGCTCATGAAGGCAATTTGTTCTATAAATTCCTCCTCCTCCTCTTCTTCCCAGCAAATAAAAAATGCAGCACAAATAAACAAAGCAAAAGCAATATAGTTATTTCCCTCCCACAACAAAAATGTGGGGTGATACTCGTCGGAGGTCGACCTCATCGAGACCCCGCAAAGGCTCGCCTGATCCTTCCCGTAGGTCGGTCGATCATCGCCAACTATCCCCGGGTATGGATGATTAAGGGATGGATGACCGCCATATGGATGGTCTGGAGGGACATGGGGATGATCCTATGGAATAGCCCATCCCCGAGGCCAACGACGACATGGTCTTGCCCATGCCGGGAGGCGAGGCCAAGCTATCTGCACCATCTGCACGGAGAGTGGAGTGTTGGCGGCACTTCAAAAAAATGAAGGTAATGGTGGACGATCAACTTGTAACACGTGCTACTTGTAAACATTATGGGAAAACTTTGTCTGCATCTTCTAGTTCAGGAACAGGACATCTCAACCGACAATATTTGACACACCTTAAGGATAAAGCAATGGTGGGAGCAAGGTAGACGCAACTGAGCTTCTGACCCGACGGTTCTATAAGTACATGGACCTATGAGCCATGAGTAGCTCAAGATGAAAATTGCTCGTTACATAGTTTTGGAGGACCTACCAATTAGGATGGGTGAAAGCAAAAATTTGAGAGGATGGTCCGGAATGCTTTTTGTCCACAGTACACCCAAGTTTCAAGGAAAACCACCAAAAACGATATTATTGTGTTATATCGTTCTAGGTTGGATGAGTTGAAACACTCGTTCAGTACTCTTCGTTTTTCTTTTGTTGTGACATCTGACATTTGAACATCCAAGCACCAAAGAACCTCTTATGTTACTATTGTCATGCATTATCTTGACAATAATCGCACACTAAATAAGAAGGTTATAAGGTTTAAAATGATGTTGTCACATACTGGACGAGCCACTGCTACCATACTACTAGATGTACTGCAAGAATTCAATTTAAAATCTAGGGTTGTTTCTATTACTCTTGACAATGCATCAGCAAATACAACGGCCATGATGATTTTGGAGCCAAATCTGCAAAGTACATTGGAGGTTATGTTATCCATTAGAGATGCATCTACCACATCATCAACCTGATTGTGCAAGCAGGTATTAGGAGTCGTTGAGAATTTATAGATTTTTTAGTGCAAATAATTTATCAATTTTAATGCATCCGTGACAAGGAATTTATTGTCTATGCAGGATTTAGTATTATTACTAATTTACTCAAAAAGATTCGTCAAGTTGTTTCTATCATTGAGAGTCAATCAGTGATGAAGGAGAGATTCCGGGACTATTCTTGAGCAAAGAATAAACTTGTGAGGATGCTTGGCATTGACGTGAAACATAGGTGGAACACAACATACCTCATGTTGCGTCAACCGAAAGGGTATGAGGAAATAATTTCTGTTTTCATCAATTCATTGCACTTTAGAAATAATGATATTGATAAGGATGGTGATGGTGAGATTTTGCTTCTTACTGAGGAAGAATGGAACATAGCAACACGTCTGCGTATATTCCTAAAGCCTTTTTATAAAGCTACAGTCCTGCTATCTAGAATTTACTATCGTACTTCTTGTAAGGTGCTTGAATGTCTTTGGAAATTGTCCCTTGTGTTTCAAAAAAACTGACATGATAGAGTTTTAGCTTCTGTTGTTCAACCCATGGAAGAAAAATTTCTCAAATTCTTCACTGCTATTCCACACCTTTATTATTTTGCTTTGATACTTGATCATCGTAAAAAGTTGGAGGTTGTGGAGACTGCTTTCTATCAATAGGTGATGCAATGAGTCTTGATTATTTTGAAGCTTATCAACATGCTAAAGATGAGTTGTTCAAGGTTTTCCGTCTGTACCAAACTAAGCTAAGTGTTGCTCATCAGGTGCCTGAGGAAACCCCACAAAAAAAGCAAGCAAATCAAGTGCAATGAATATGTGGAAGAAGATCAGGGGCAAGAAACAAGCCTCCTCATCAGGTAGTAGGTCAAATTGGAACCCAGATGCAGAGCTTAACCATTACCTCAACACCAATCACACAAAACATGATCGAACACTGGATGGTGAAAATTTCGATCTCCTTGAGTGGTGGAAAGAGAAAGAACGAACTCTTCATGTGCTAGCTCACTTTGCATAGGGCGTTCTATTGGTTCCGGTTTCCTCTATCTCTTCGGAGCATGCATTTAGCGAGGTTGGAAGAATTATTGAAGAACAGAGGTCATGCCTTGCACCTGACACAGTTGAGGCAATATTTTGCCTTAAAGACTGCATTAAAGCATATTATGCAAGGACACAATACCGGTTAGAGGATCCAAAGATTACTGATGAAGCGGCAGACGCGTTGATGGAATTTGGCATCACCACTTATGGCAGCGGTGCCAATCGAAATTAATAATGCAATTTCTGTAATAGTGTAAGAAAGTTGTACTCTTTTCCTTACAGGGGAACCCTACTCTAGGGTGTAAGGTTTTTAATGAGGCAACAACTTTGTAACCCTATTATAAATAAATTTGTTTCCCCCCCAATTTTTACGTCTCAAGTTATTTGTAGTCGGTTTGAGAACAAAAAAAGTAGTGCATATTTTTATATGAGATAAATCAATTATTACAGAGCCGGTTGGGCAAAAAAGAGTGTGGCCATATCGTTTTCCCTACTCTATCCACTGCACGGCTACAGCACGAGGTCATCACCCACCCACACACACGAGGTCAAAATTTCCCATATGCAGGTATCTAGCAAGTAGTAGCAGGTGAGCAACTCCAGCCTCATCGGCCTCATCTGGTCGCTCCTCGCTCGTCTTAATCCACATGAGGCAGCGACGGGCGACCTACATGGCACGGGCTATGGCAGTGTCGTGCGGCCAGCACCAGCAGCATCGGCGCTACCACGCCGGTGGACCACGTCGTCACGATGAGCCGACGAGGAGGAGCGGGATGGGCGTGGCCGTCATTGCCACATCGCCGCGACGAGACGATGAAGCCACACAACACCACTGCCGCCTACCCGCCTCCATCGCCATCACTGCTGCCGACGGAGTGTCTTCTCGGGCCCTTGGCACTGCAAAGATGCACTTCACTGTGAGTGCTTTTTTATCGTGATAAGCTGACGAAGCTTACTTCATTGTGAATGTTTTTTTATCTTGATAAATCCATTGAATTGTTATGCTAACTTTGTGCTGCAAATTAAATAAGAAATTTCACCTGTCCAGCAATGTTTCCATGAATTTCTTGATAGGAACAATACCATCTGATGGTTCACTTGTGAATTTTAATGAAACTTCGTGAGTTATGTTCTCTATGTTTTTCATTCCTATCTAATTCAATATATATATTTCAGCAAGCAGAGTGGGGGATGTCGTGTGATAGAGTGCTTTTGTTTACCTCTCCATGATGTCCTATACTACTTCATACTTGTAATATATCATACTAGGACTTCATGCACGCTTCACGGTGCCCTACCGTTCATTAAGAGGTATATACTTTACGAACCGTTATTCAATAATCTTACAGAGCAAAAAACAGGAGGTTTATAGTAGGAACATATAGTAAATTTAGAGCACAATGTTCGGTTAAATATAGGTAACGAACGTGCTAGCACAACCGCATTTAACTTGCTTTAAGTTAACAGATTGTACAATAGATAAGATAGGCCTGTATGTTCTAGACTGTTTTTGTCCACAGTACATATAACTATGTATTTTCTTACTTAGAGGGATGCAACTATCGTCGACGCCTACGAAGTTCGAGAGGAAGACGGCGTGGTGGCACCGATGATGATCCGCCTTCAACAACCCCAAACATCAGAGTTGAGCTGGCCTTACGCCCATTGGAATGTTTTTACGATTGGCAGTCGAGGGTGGTTCTTCTCATATTCAGTTAGCGCCTCTCTATTGTTTTCACTTCCACTGTCTTCATCGCAGTAGTCAAACAACTTCTCGATGTGAATCAGTACCGTAGATGAATATGTGTTTTGCTTCCAATCGAGATTAGTGTTTGTTGGTTCTCTTCAATTATGTCGATGTTCCAGTCTATCAGCTTAGGGATAAGATCACAGTTTGTTGTCCATGCAGCTAGCCTGAAAAACGAAAGATCTTCTATATGATGCTCTACATACAGTCCTTCAATCTTGCAGCAATTATCCAGCAATTCTGCTATGCCTTCCTTGTTCCACGCTTCTAGAGCAAGTATCACCCTTTGACACAATGGGTTCACAGTACTATGGAAATTCATTTTGAAAGGCTCAAATTCAAGCTTCGTTGTTTGATATGTGAAGGATTCTTGTTTAAGCGCCTTCTCAGATTTTTCTTCTTGTTTGTCTGGACCCATGAATATAACAATGTACATTCTACGCCAGAAGGGAAGCAAGGTAAAATCATCAACCTCACAGTTGCATACAGTGTTTATCATTGATGATATTTTGGTTGTAGTTGGATTGCCAGCTCCAAACACTTTGACAACAACTAGATCACGGTATATTATATCTGCAAGTAGCTGTGAAACTTCCTTTCCTTTGGAAAACTTTGATGCTGTTGTTGGCCGGTTTGTCCATAAGATGACAGTCGAGCTCTTTACCTTGCAGATTGGTTATTCTGATCGAGCTGCATGCTGTTGTAAGAAGCAATGGAGAAAGTAGCAGTAAGTGTTTTGCCACTATGAAAATGAATTAGGTAGTTTTTTATATGTTTTATGCGCGGACTGATTTTGTCTCTCCACTTTTTTGTTTACTTCCTAATGTGGGCCAGATCTGCCTAGTAATAACCACCGAGCAGGCACAACATGGAGAGGGATATCAATGAGAAAGTAAGAAGTTCGGCGATGCTGTTACCTGGTTGGGAAAAGAGCTTGAAGAAGCTGATGTTTCCTTGCTTAGTGTATAGAAGAGCAGAGAATGAGTGAAGCGCAAAGAAGAGGACAACTGCCTGAGAGAGACCAAAGAAGAGAATGGTTACCTAAGAGAAGGAAGAAAACTGTTTGGTAGTGGGGAAAGAGATAGAGGAATGGCATGTATACTGATTGCTAGCTTGTCATGTGTCTTTTCAAAGTCTTCAGAAGTAGTAGGTAGGCATGGAGTTATGTATATGTATACATATTAAATAGGCAACATCCATAGTTGTTTCGGTGTAAGTGATTTTGTGGATTCCTTGCACGGTATATAAAAGGAGTTTGATTAGCTAGGTTTAATAGAGAGTCTTGTTTATGCAAAGGATTGTTTGCAGACGATCAAGATGTAGATGCATTGGGTAAAAGTTTGGTAACAACTATATGAAAACACCTGAAAATTGCACTTATAATAGCCTAATAGCATGCATCGTAAGCCTTATCAATGTCTGGGCATCATTGGCATATGCCAAATTGAAAGAACTTGCTGCTGTTTGCTAGCATTCAGGATTATCATGATACATCATGATCATGCAAAATCCTATCTATATGGATGTAGGAGGGATCACATATACATTTGTCGACAAATTTTCTCCTAAAAATTTGACAGGTATAATTATAGTACAATCATGATGTAAGTACATTGTAACTTACATGTAACTTGTATGTAATTTTCAAAATCTCTCTGTAACATGCTATTTCGGTGGAACGGATGTCGTGGGAACAAATCTTCTCACATATGTGCACGCGGTGACTTTTTTCCTTCTTCACTTGCACAAATCTTGAAACAAATCTAGCAGTTCAAAATTATGTGAAAGTTACATGCAAGTTACATTGTAGTTACACTATGATTGCACTGTAATTACATCTGTCAAATTTTTAGGAGAAAGTTTGTCGACAAATATATAGCAAAATTGATGTAAGATTAGCACTACCAATCTTTTTCACAAAAGCAACAGTTCAATCTTAGTTCATCTCACATGCATGCATCCAACACGATCACAACATAGTTTGTAGTGGCAACAGATTAACATCACTAAGTCATTTTGTTTCTTCTCCTTGTGTAGACACGGTAGGAGTCATGTTGACTTCAACCAATGAAGGTTCATGCTAAGGCCACCACAACTTTGCACAACAAAAAACAACATGCCTATATCCTTGATTCATTAGGCCTTGTCGATGACATTGGAAGTATATGCAAGAACTTATAAGGAATCTACAAAAAAATTATACTTGAGGCAGAAACAAAGCTAGTCAGCAATACCTGCCATCAGCAGTACCATCATAGTTGTCCTTGAACAATTTCTTAGAAGCCCATGTACCAGGAGATGGCCTGGGCCTACATTTGGTTTTATCTCCAAGTTAGATCATAATATCAAGATGCCTCTAGTAACCAGATTGATAAAGAAAGGAATGTTTTTACCTTTTCCTATATGCCTTTGAAGTGCTACTGTTGGTTGCAGAAGCAGGAGCTTTCTGAGTAAGGCTAAGATGCTCATCATCCAGTTTCATAGCATGGACATTTAGCACGTGAGATGTGCATGCTATCAGTGTGAAAAAAGTGAAGTAAAGAAACCAACCTCATCACATTCATCCTCTGCAGTAATCTGTGCAGGGGTCTTTGATGCACATCCATTTTCTAGATCCTCATCTTAGGATGAAATGAATGATGGGCTAATCAAGGCTAGTTCACCACCATTGTGTCCAATTGATGGAGTGACGCTTTAGGCTAGGCAATAGAGAGTTCTTGCTATGGGCACCGCCAAAGACAAGAGGGATACAAAATAGACTTATTCCAAATATAATACACGGCCCAAAGAGATGAGGGAAGAGAAGTAGACTTATTTTATGGAGAAGCACGATGGTCATGCCTAGTTCATGGGCCATGGGTGCAGCCCGTGGCTAGGCACGACCCAGCCGACGTGTAGATTGGCCGTGCTAACCCGATTGACCTTGGCCCAGGCCTGGTCGTGCCTGGGCCGTTGTTGACAGTCGTTATCGATCAGTTTCGACCGTCAATATTACTAAAACATGAGAGAACTAGTGATGCTTGCAATGCATAAATATAAATATATTACAACAATAATATTCCACTAGTAGTATTAAGTCTACTAACCTTTTTGTAGAGAATAACAATAAAGTGAAGGAGAATCGACATCAACACCAACGATAAATCAATCAGACGATGTCGAGGACCAGACTTATGTATGAATGGGCCAAGAACTCAGAATTGACACGATGAATTGGGCCAAAATTCACAAGTCTGCGGAGTGGAGCAATAGAGGAGGCCACCAGCCGAAATTGGGCTGGATTGGGCTAGCCCCAGGTTCGGCCGAACCAATCCAGGCGCCGATGGATCCAGGTTTTGGCAAGGACGTCCAGGATTGCATCCCAATGACGGTTGGAGGGCACTTCGGACAATTCCCCTTCCACAACCGTCATACCTACCTCTATATAAGAAGCTCACTCTCTTCACTTCAACACACACCTCAAGCAAGAGCTCTCTCATTCCTCTCAAGTTTAGTTTAGTAGTATCTAGATGGTGGAATAGAATTAGAATAGGAATCAGGAGTCCGGAAGCCTTCGGAAGAGTTCGGGTATGGCTCTAGTAGCTTTCCTTTCCTCTTTTGTAAGCTTTGTACTTTTATTAGAATACTCTTCTAAATACATTTCTGGTATTGAAATACTTTCCGAGTATATGAGTACCAACTTTACATTATGTTCTTATTATACTGAATATACTGCTAGCTTATCTGGGAGATGCTTTGGTGAATATACTGCTAGCTTATCTGGGAGATGCTTTGGTGAGGGTATAATGTTTGCTTATGCGATTACTCTATGTCATGACGATGATATTAGAGTAGTATCTGGTAGTTTAGGCGTGGTGTCTAGATTACGGGATATCATTATTTGGGGTTATATATTGCGGATGAGAGGTGGGCCGCTGATGGTGATAGCTCAGTACGGGTATTCCTCCGCGCCTATATATAATCCTAAGTTAATTTACTAGGGAGGGTATTCCTCCGTATTTAGCCCCGGTTGGATGGTCATGACGGGCTGTCGTAAGGAACTCGGCAGTTAGGGGTGGCTTCTCGAAGTACCAGGAGGGCATCGGATAGAGGGTATTAGCTAGTATATCAGTTAACTAGAATGTATGTATACTATGTATATTAGATGTATAGGAATAGATTCTCTTTCTCTTTTCTTTCCACCTAGCTTAGATTATTTATTATGAGGATGAGTAGAAATGCTTGTGTGTCACTCTACCCTTGGATTATCTTAATCCCTGCTTAGAATATGATTATCACAAGTAATATATAAATTATTAGTTGAGTTCTCTCTACATGATCTTCCCACGGGATAAAATAAATATGATACCCTTGGAATACTCTCGGGTGAAATGCTATAATGGTATATCCGTGCGCTTGCAGATGAACTCTGCAACCATAATATACCAGAAGTATTTCTGCGCCATTGCTGGGAATTGTATTTCTAGTAATGTTGTTAAGAAATACCAACGGCTGTGTCGGACCGAACAACCCTTTTGGCCATATATAGTAATTACTAGACAAATCGTTGAAACAAAGAAGATGAATTTGCATTACTCATAAAGGACATGAGCCGATAACACATTTAAGTGAGAAGGTAATAATATGATCTTACAAAATATTGAAAAATAAACAAGAGAGTATGTCGAAACTTGATTTCGGTAATAATAAAAGGAGGTAGCGCACGAGACCTAAAAGTGGATGGATGCGGAGACAAGGATTTAGACAGGTTCAGGCCCTCTCGATGAGAGGTAATACCCTACTCCTTTTTGGGGATTTGAATCCGACGGGTGTATTATAACTCTGACGATCTAGTTATGTCATGCCCCCTAGAGGGCCTCCTGCCCACCTTATATAGGATGATGGGCAGGATTACAAGATAGAAACCTTAACCAATACGGTATCGGTTTCCTAAATCTATTTTACAATATTACCAAACCAGGACTTTAGACCGTTCCATAATATACAAGGAAACGTAATACCCATGACATGATCCATTACATATTTCATAGATATAAGGTACCCTCTACACCGGTCGAATAACCACGCCGTGTGGGTATGGGGTACCCATAATCTCCACAGTAGCCCCTGAGACCTTCACAGTCGAAAAGATAATCTTCTCTCGAACTAGATTACTCCAAAGCCGAGTGCTTCAATCATCTTTGCCATGGTCTCCCGAGTACTTTTACCAAATCTAAAGACTATGGAGGGCTGAAAAATAATTAAATGTAAACTTAGGTGCATCGACTAGATGCACCTAATAGGTGTAGCCCCCGACTATGTGCTTAGTTGAACAATCTAAACATATAGTCAAGGAGTAGATAATACAACCAACTGAGTGGTTTTGATAATTGTAATCAACCAAGTACCTTGATATCAATATATAGCATATGCGGTGTGAATCCCCCAAATAACATTATTCAAGTGATATACCGACTACTTTGTAAAAATTGATGCGAGCAACCAAAAGCTGACTACATCATTGAAAATTCACATAGAAAAACAACTATAAAAAAAGCTTGAATGCTATAAATAAAGAAATTTCCAAAGTATTGGGCATACGCCATGCGCACACTGTTTTTAACAGATGTGCTTAAGTCCCTAAAAGACACATGGTTTCACCACACCCGGAAATATACGGCATATGTGGTGTAAAATCCGAGTAAATAAACTCATAAAGGATTTACCAACCGCCTGGAAAATGACCAAGATATATAATCAGCCTAAGCCATAATATTGGTCAATAAAAATGCACACTTACGTGGAAAAAAGCAACGATATTGTATCTAATCAATTGCTTAAAAACCCAAACAGCACCTTGACTTATATAAAAAAGTCAGTGGGGCAGCTATATAAAGCTTTACTGTTTGACACCTTTTAAGATGCATTGTACCAATTCCTAAAAAGTTAAGTAACTGCGGTATAAAAGGATTTTAAGGTATTAGGCACTTGATCACGTGCACTTTAGCCTAAGCAAAAAGTGCCTAAGTCCCTAAAAGAACGTGACAGGCCACACCTGAAAATATGGGTTGCAGACATATTAGGCCTAGGCCAAAAAATATGCCTTCAACACCCTTTAAAGGATGACGCATGTAACATGCTCCCGAGTAATAAATCTTCCGGGTGATATAGACCAAGTGTAGCTCATATGAATAGCTTCTGATCTGAGTGATTATCCCTTATGGGATACTCCAAAATAGATATAAAAATTGAATCCCGACTGGCGCAATTATTCGGTTGATAGCCCTTACGAGGAATAATGATTGGTCCAGTCTTCGAGCATAGAAAATAATCTCAGGACTACGAGTGCATGTTGCCTGTATCTAGAACAAAATCCAACTTGAAGGTATGATCCTTGTGCTTGAGCTCGTAAGCCCCTGAGCATATAGCTTATCCTTCTGTTGTAGTCATAATTGTCCATTGATGGTAGCTGACGCAGTCGGCATGGAGATGAAATGACCAACATGAAGATGATATTGCTCATCAGAGGTGACGGAAGATGTCAGTGGTAGTAAAAACAGTGACACCAATCAAAGGTTATGAAGTCGCATAGCTGTGGAGGCGAAGAAACCAGTCGATAGCAGTCAGGTCAGCTAGCAGTGAAGATGAAGGCGCCCAACAACAACGACAGAGCAGTCGGTGGCGACAAAAGCAAGCCGACGATGAAGACGTAGACGTGCATCAACGGTGATGGCGAAATCCACCAATCATGAAGATGAAGAAAATAGTCGGCGACGACAAACGCATCCGACGGTAATGATGATTAGCAGCAACAGAGATAGCCGGCTATGATGACGAAGTTGCCCATCAACAGCAGCATAGTAGGCTATGTTGAAGAGGCTTGACAGGATGTTGATGAAGATGACAATGTCGGCGATCCAGTCAATAATGGTGTAGCAGCCGATGATAATGACGAAGACGCTCATCAGCGTTTGCGTAGTAGCTCAACTGTGAAGGTGAAAAAACAAGTTGGCGTTGAAAGTCGGTAATTCCAGAAGCAACCGAAGGCGAAGATGTAGGCACCCCTTAGCAACGGTGGAGACGTCAGGGCCGATGAAGTAGAGGTGCTGGTGATGATGTCAGTGACAATAATCCATCAAACTGTTGAGAAGATATCGAAGCTCGAGCTGTTTCCTTGACGTTGGCATGTCCATAATTGAGATTGAGACAATGCTTCTTGATTTATGACGATAGCAGTAAAACTTGGAGTTATAGCTGTTGCAGATGCTTCATTTGGAGGAAAATAGATATTGTTGTTCAACTCGTCGAAACTGAGCTGATTGGTTAATAACCCCAAACTCCCGGACATGTAGATTACATCTCAAACTTGACACTTGAGCAATTTGGAGTAGATTGTAGCGGCGTGGAGAAACCAAAATTGCCGGTGAAATAATAAGAGTTACTGAAGTAGAACGTCTGCTCTGAAGCGAAAACGAAACTGATGACTCCCGAAGTAGATTCCATAGAACTCATTGGCTGATTAGTTGATTGCTTCGTCTGGACATAAAACTTGTCGAGATTTGAGCCGTATATTTGTGTAGCCCCCGACTCTTTGGTTAGTTGGGAAACAGCTGAACATAGAGTCGAGAACTGTAGCTTCTTGTCATCGAATAGCCATAACTTGAGTGAAGATATGTGTTGAGCATGTCTGGGTAGAAATCTTGAATACTAGAACACCACTTGTTATAATAACATGGCATCATATTTAGTGACGCATACCGAGATGTCGAGGCTCTTGGAGACGTCGTGGCTGGTGCAGTAGTAAAACTTGCGAAGTACCGGCAATAGAGTTTGCCGGTGCCGAAGACAATGAAGATGAAGTAGCTCCACCATAATGACAAAGTTGCATAGCCATGATGAAGTGAACACGAGTCGGCGGCATCATAAGCAAACCGGTAGCAAAGACACGTGATTGTGAAGATAAAAACACCAATCGACGGTGGCATAACCAGTCGGCGACGGAAGAAGTAGAGTGATGACGAAAACGAAGACGTCCTTGAGCGGCGGCATAATAGGCTAGCCGTGAAAGTGAAGACACCACGAGTGGCGGTGAAGGCAAACCAGCAATGACGATGACGCCGGTCAATGATGATGAAGACGCGCAATCGTGAAGGCGAATAACCCAGTCGGCGTCATACAAGGTGGCCAGCAATGAAGACGATGACGTCCATCAGTAGTGTAGCGGTATAAACCAGCCGTAGAGGCGAGGGCCCTAGTCAACAGACAGCTTGCGTTGAAGATGATGACGCCTATTAGCGGCGGTGGCGGTGGCGTCGTGGCCGTGAAGACGATAGCACAAGTTGGCATCATACGAGGCGGCCGGTCGATGAAGATGTAGACGTCCAACAACGGCAACATAATAGGCCAGTCGTGCAGACGGAGACACCAGTCGGTGGCGGCGAAGGCAAGCCAATGGTGAAGACATAGACGCTCAACAACAGTGTTGTAACCAACCAACCGTATAGGCGAAGACACCAGTCGGCGGCGGACTAGACGAACCGGTGGTGAAGACGTAGATGCCTGACAACGGCGGCATAATAGGCCAGCCATGCAGGCGGAGACACCAGTCGGCGGCGCCGAGGGCAAGCCGGTGGTGAAGACATAGATGCCCAACAACGGTGGCATAATAGGCTAGCCATGCAGGCGGAGACACCAGTCGGCGCCGGCAAAGGCAAGCCGATCAGTGAAGACGTAGACGCCCAACAATTGTGGTGTGACCAACCAACCGTGTAGGTGGAAACACCAGTCGGCGGCGGACTAGACGAACCGATGGGTGAAGGAGTAGACGCCCAACAATGGTGGTGTGACCAAACAACCGTGTAAGCGAGGACACCAGTCGGCGGCGGCGACAACAAGCCAATGGTGATGTTCTGATTGATCCATTCCTGAAGCATAGGAGATAAGCTTAAAGCCATGAATCCCTATTATGCATATCTGGATCTGGATCCTGCAGAACAAACATATAGAATGAGTAGTATCTGATGTAAATATAGTACTTGAGGAAAATTCAAGATTTCAAAATGTTTATAAATATGTATTTCTCCTCTTGTCAATTTTGATTTCCCCAAGCATATGACTCCTTACGTTTAAACACTCTACCCGACTAGTCATAGCCCCCAAGCACCGGGGAGTCGGCCTAGGCACTTCCTAAACATGCATATGAGTGACATGCGTTCGTCATTAATGTAACAAAGTTTCACAAATCAAAATTTACTACTCGGGTACTTTCGCAATTGTTAAGAGCAAAAAAAAAATCTATCTTATCTCTATGCTTTTGATTTATTCCGAATAATACTTAGCATCTTGCGTCACTCGGTCCATCCAACGAGCCCCCGGTGCTAGGAATCGGCCCAAAGGCAACTATCCATCGACAAACCAAACGGAAAGCATAGGAAGATAGAACTTTTGTACTCAGATTATGTCGCAAGCAATCAAGATAAATATTATGAAAATTATTGAAAAAAATATGATATAACATCTGTAGCCCCCGACTCACTAGTCAACGGAGAACCAGTTGATGCAGTGAGGCAGAGGAAAAGGAAAAATATCATATAAAAAAGAAAATTAATGATGACTTAGCTTTTGGTAGTCCCCTTGCTGACAAAAACACCAGTCGGCACTAGTGGAACCAAGCTGGTGGTGTAGATGATGAAGCCCATCGACGGTGGTGTGACCAACCAACCGTATAGGCGAGACACCAGTCAGCGGCGACAAAGGCAAGTCGATGGTGAAAAAGTAGATGCTCATCAACGGCGGTGTGACCAACCAACCGTATAAGCGTGAGCACCAGTCGGCGGCGACGGAAGCAGGCCGACGGTGAAGTCGTAGACGCCCAACAACGGCGGCATAATATACCAGTCGTGCGGGCGGAAACACCAGTCAGCGGTGGCGAAGGCCAGCCAGTCGGTGAAGACGTGGACGTCCATGAACGGTGGTGTGACCAACTAACTATATAGGTGAGGACACCAGTCGGCGGCGACGGAGGCATGCCGGTGGTGAAGTCGTAGACGCCCAACAACGGCGGCATAATAGGCCAGCCGTGCAGGCGGAAACACCAGTCTGCGACGGCGAACGCCAGCCAGTCGGTGAAGACGTAGATGCCCAGCAATGGTGGTGTAACCATCCAACTGTGGATACGAAGACACTAGGCGGCGGTAGCGAAAGCAACCACGGCCATCGGTGAAGGCAGATCCTAGCGAGGTGTCCTGGATGACAGCCAACATGAATAGGCAGTCGTGCTGAATATATAGATGAACATACTGTACATGGCTTGATGTATTGCATTGTTCCTCAAAAAATTGCATGGCGTCGGGTTTGGCCCAACTGATCTGGACAGAAGAGATGAAACTACCCAAGAGGGCAAAAACTCCGCCTGTGTGTGCGCGTCGTCGAGGCCGTGGTAGGTGCAGATCATCGTGGCAAACAAAAACTGCAAAGGTCCGGTGGCCGTGACCAGTGCTCGGAGAGTTATGCATGTGTGATTGTTGTTGATTAAGGCGACTGGCGGCGACATCCGCGGTGCTGATGAAGTGGAGGACCCCTGGTCGAAATTGCTGATGACGTGACAGCTCCTGGTTGATTGACCAAATTGCCATGCACGCTCGTTTGCACATGTATCAGATTCAGATGGAAACATACACTTGCATGATTGGTCGTGGAGACTCATGATAGCCATTGTCTTCGAGTATTGCTGATCAGGGAAATAACTCGGCGACGACTGCTCTGATCAGTTGGCTCCAAGTGCAGGCTGATTCCGATTTGGATTGGTAATTGAGTATCGCTAGGAAATTTGACATCGTCTATAAAAAACGCTGGCAGTTGAGAATTGATCCGTTGCTTGGTATCGCCGAGCAGATTGAACCAGATGATGAACACAACATGTCAACTTTCTTCAATAAAACCAGTAAACATGACGGCGATCAAACGAGATGAAAGAGGTCTTGAGCCTTCCCGACTGATTTGCATCTGAATTGAAGAAGCGGAAAATTCCAAACTGGTGGACGAAGAAATCGAAACTCCCAAAGTGAGAGGCTTGGGGTGAATATGAATCCGGCGATGTCGGAGATTGGTTCCACCGCACTTCTTGATAGGAAACTCGACGCACCCCTACCTGGCGCGCTAACTATCGAAACATGATTTCGGCAATAATAAAAGGGGGTAGCGCACGAGACCTAAAAGTGGATGGATGCGAAGACAGGGATTTAGACAGGTTCAGACCCTCTCGATGAGAGGTAATACCCTAATCCTGTTTGGGGATTTGAATCCGCCGGGTGTATTATAGATCTGACGATCTAGTTATGTCATGCCCCCTAGAAGGTCTCCTGCCCACCTTATATAGGATGGTGGGAAGGATTACAAGATAGAAACCTTAACCAATACGGTATCGGTTTCCTAAATCTATTTTACAATATTACCAAACCAGGACTTTAGACCGTTCCGTAATATACAAGGAAACGTAATACCCAAGTCATGATCCGTTACATATTTCATAGATATAAGTTACCCCCTACACCGGTCGGATAACCACGCCGTGTGGGTATGGGGTACCCATAATCTCCACAGAGTAAGTTAACTGTTGTATTTTACTAGTTTTAAACTAGGTATTATTTTACCAGGTTTATTTCATTTACTGAAAACTCTAGTTAGCTCAACTGTTCCACACATGCATTGGCTGGGTACGTGCAAGTCATCGTGTGTCTGTCGATCACATCCATCTTCAGCTAGCACGCCTTTGAGCATCGCTGCTCTTTGCCAACAAGGTGCTATTCCACCTGTGCCATGTCTGTCGTCCTACCTTTGTCTCAAATCTAGTCTACTTCAGATCAAATCACTGCAAATTCGTTTAGCCATAGATTTTAGATATGTTTATTTCTATCGGGGACAAATTGTAGAATCATCAAGTAGGAAAGCTTTGCAAATTAATGGAATCAACATTGATGCAAGAATCTTCGATGAAAAATGAGACGAATAGAGCAATTGCTTTTGCATATTACTATCTCCCAAATTTCCAGGTTCCAAACAATTCTCAGGTGTTGCCAACATCTGACACTAAAAGGGCAAGTAAAGAAAAGATGAAGTCTAGTTTCCCTGTGCCCACCATTACACAAGACACATGTTAGATCATCATCCTCCTTCGCACAATGTCTTCAATCCAGCATATCTCTGGTATTAAACCTGTCACTTAATAGAGATTTGCAAGTTCACATGTATGTTGGTTTTTAAACTCCTTAACACAACACACTCATCTCTCCTCATTCAGCTCTATGTCAAGCTTAGCTTTGCAACCACAACGAGTGAGGGCCTGCGGATCTCTTTTCTGGTTTGTCTTTTCAAAGTGTTTCAAATCCATATAGCCTTAAGTTGAGCATACAAACTGACTCCATATGACCATACAATCCTTCCACTTCACCTTGTTTTTAAAGGTCTTGCTCTACTTAATCCGATCTACTTCTGGTCTGTAACGATGGATATGAAGGATTGAGAGAACAGTGTATCTTACCTAGCATTTCTGCGTGCACACCTGCTTTTGGGCTCACAATAAAACCCTTACCCTTAGCATACTCAATATAGAATTAGTAGTCTTTGTCCTCGCTTCTAAAAACCACATTACCCATCATTTTTGAAAGTTCAAGTGCCATTAATTTGGTTTTGGTGATTAATGATAAATCCAATTATGTGAAACTAATGTTTTTATAAGCATTTCTTTGCCTAGTCTCATGTGGACATGAAAGTGGAGTGTGTGAGAGGTGATTACCGGACTTCTTATGAGTTGAGATAGAAACATTCATTGATGATAGACCTAAATCACAAGGATGAAATGCATGGAGATCAAGCTATATGTATCACTGTTTCTCTCCATATACATATTGATATGTTCATATATAATATTTCCATGTGAATAACAATATACATGTGAGACTAATGTTTTGTTTGAGTCTTTTCTCTTGTTTATCTCTTTACATTGAGAACCTGAAGATGATGAAGGTATACATTTATTTTAGGGTTTGTTGGAACCATGCCACCCTAATTTTGCAAAATTTGAGATATGCCACCCGTATCTCAATGACATGTAGGACCCACATGAGTCAATGACATGTGGGTCAGGGTGGCATATCACAAATTTTGCAAAATTTGTTTGGCATGGTTCAAATTTTCCCTTTATTTTAATGCTTATATTTGATAAATGCCATCTATTCTTGTATAGGGTAAGCTCCTAATATTTCATTCTTTTATGCATACTCTTGCTTCACACAAACATTTTTTTTTCATACAGTTAGGGGGAGCAAATCCTATACTTTAGTTATGCATGTAATTGATCCAAGTTATTCACTTTCATTTAATTGGGATCTTTACATTTGAGTGTATGTTTGAGTATATGGCACTTGTGGTGTTGATTAATACTCATCATTTATTCATATTCTTTTATACATGCGATCGGTTGGTCAACTTATGGAGGTTGATAACTGGATCATTGGGACTAATAATTTTATTGGGTTGAATGAAAGAAATAGGTCCCAAGGATTGCAAAGTTGTTGATGCTCAAGTGATATAATTACACCTAACGATACCAAGAATGACAAAGTGAAGATATTGAAGATGTGGGATACGAAGTGGCTACTATGGCAAGATGGTGAAGGGCAAGTGAAGCTCGGTCACGATGGACCATGCGGCGGTGAAGGGCAATCAAGGTGCTTGGCGCCGAAGAACCAAATCCGGTGGTGAAGGACGAGTGACAGCTTCGTCATGATGGACCGTGTGAGGCCATTTGAAGCTACAAGTAACCGCATCAATCATTTGAAGAATATATGGTGAAACGGTTTTTCGGCATTGATGTCCCTTTAGACAATGAAAGAAAGATGGAAAGAAGGCATTCCTATTGGTATAATTCTCTTCCTATTTACATTTGAGTTTAGGAACGCCGTACTATTAGGAGGGATGCAACGTCGAGATGTTTGTGTATCATAGTGCTACCTTGAGAGAAACCCAAGCTTTAACTTATCCTTTGAGTGGTTTTAGACCTTATTTTTGGTTGAGTTGGTAGTTCTCTGAGTGAGCTTTCCATAGAGTCCAACATCATCAAAAAAACGGACTCTCGAGCGAAAAGTTATAGTCGTTTTACTCTGTGCTTTTCGGAAATTCCGAAAAATTATCGGAAAACTCCGAAAATTTTTGGAAATTCCAAAAATGGATGCGAAACTGAGATTCGCTTCTGTAAATTTTCGGACTTATCCGAAAATTCATTTCGGAACTTCCAAAAATCGCAGTCTTGGCCTCCAACGGCTAGTTTTTGAGAAGCTCGGGTATATAAACTCCTCCAGCCCTCCTTTGAGGGGCTGCTGTTCTTGGGCAACATTAGACGCATCCAAAGCCAAATAGGCATCCCCATTTCCCTACCTTTGTGATGCCTCTTTGTGAGAGGGATTTGAGAAGGGGAGAGAGTTGTATTGAGAGATTAAGAAGTTGAGAGCTAGTGAGCTTCATTCCATCCTTTGTGGTGCCTCTTTGTGAGTGGGATTTGAGAAGGGAAGAGAGTTGGATTGAGAGAGTGAGGAGTTGAGAGCTAGTGAGATTCACTCTATACTTTGAGCACTCGAGTTCATAGCAAGCAAATCTTCGATGGTGTTTGTTACTCTTGGGGACTAAGATCTCCTAGACGGCTAGGCGTCGCCGGTGAGCATCCAAGGTTGTCGTGTGCCACGGAAAGTTTGTGAAGGCTTCGATTTCGCCTCCGCAAGGGAAGAAATCAAGAGTGAAACCAATGAGTGCATTTGTGCAACCTCGTGAGGAAAGGGTTGAAATAGACGCGGCCTTGTGGCCCCTCAACGGAGACGTAGGATCCGTGGATCCAAACTTCGGGAAACAAATCAACGTGTCTTCTCTCTTGGTTTGCTCGTTGTTGTCATCTCCCATATTGTGCTTGAGCTTGTTTTTACTCGATCTACTTGCATGCTTAATTAATATAGTTAGTGACCTTATATATTGCATAGATACCTTATTTGTCACCTTTTGATTCATATACATTTTGTTTGTTCGAGCTACAAGTTCATAGCTAATGTTTTATTCCGTTATCCACCGAACTTTTCGGTTGAGACCGGAACTTCCAATCCCATACCCGAAGTTTCGATTTGAACCGAAAGCTCTCATCATTCTAATATGCTATGAAGTTGTGATAATTTTTAGGAACGCCTATTCACCCCCCCCTATAGGTGGCATCAAGGTACTTTCGATTTTATACTCCTCCCAAACCTTTAGGCCAATGTAACTAGAATTCATGTTGTCGGACTACACCCAAAGATATTACAAAGTAAATCAGAAATAACACAAAAAAAAAGCCATGTTTGAACTAAACAAAACCATTAGTTCTCACTAGCACTAATGTCACTAACAGTCTAACACTAATGCTATAAACTCACATGTTTACGGAATAACTTTCTCGGTAGGCTCTGGGCATGGAGCAGTTTGTACAACTGGTTGTCCAAACTATTGCACTTCCGCTAATTGAAATTTGAGACTGTAAAAGTGGAACCATTCTCCTTACATCTCCTCCTCCCACCATAGTCAGAGCGTCCTTACTCCTTACACTCCTCGCGTGCATAACTACCGAACCCATTGCTTTAACCTCAATCACCCTTCTAGCCCATCCCTAATTTTATGTATGTATGACCCGTTACAACATATAGGCCTGTTTCTAGTCTAAAAAAAATACAACAATTGTTTCTACCCCAAGCTATTAGGTTAAAACGTACCAAATCACCATATAGTTTTACCCACACCACAAGGCAGGGTGGAGCTAGAATAAAATGGAGAGGGGTACCACTCGCTTGCTTTACTTTGTTTTTGATCAAGTATAAGCTGATATGGGTGCTTGAGTTTGAATTGAGGGGTGCACATATGGTGAAACTAAACTAATTATAGCTAAAAAAAATTCTTAACCGAGTTCTTGGGAGCCCCCTCTGGTAATTTAGGTCTGCCCTTATAGGCACAAGCATTTGTCAGTATTGGCTCTACTACCAATTTACCAGAGGCATTTGCTCGTAGGCGGAAGGCCCGTCCGCCTGGGAAAACGGTTTTGGCCCGCTTGCAACTACTTTTTTTTTCTAGTTGTGATTGTTACACTCCCAGTTTCTAATTCGTCACATTTTGGGGAGAGTGAGAAACTTAACTAACTAAGAATAATCATGACACTCAAATAGATAGAGAAACAATTGAAGGCTCGATATTGATTCTAGTAGTAAGAGTGATTTACATTTACGTACTTTTGTATAACAGAACATGACCTGGACATGCTAAATTTCTATTAGTCCATTATCAAACTTTCCATACAAGCATAAGTGATCTATGATTAACAAAATGATATGCGCATCTATACTACCACTACTACTTTTCACATGTAGAGCCGGTGGAATATAAAGGCACAATTTTAACATGAACTTCAGGGACAGTGGAGAACAATCAGTTACAGAGCCAGCCAGGAGCCACCCCCTAGGACTCATTTCCATTACTTTGTCATAATTTCCTACAAATTCATACAGATTTTAGAAATTTATATGGAGTATAGAACTTTTAAAGACCTATGGCTTGAGCCCTAGCTGCCCTAGATCTAGATCCATCCTTGAGCACAACTCTCCATGTTAGAATAGAACACAGCCGGCGAGACATGGCCTTTGGCATGCCAGAGGAAAGTGCTAGCAGCTGCACCCCGCATAAAGTCAGTGGCAACGCAATAGAACATCATCGAAGCGGGGATTGACAATGGCGATGACCTGCGGTGATGATGACGGGGACAAACGGTGTCAGGGGGACCAGGACCATCCCCGAAAATTCCGTGGCCCCATGCAAAACTTTAAACTTAAGTTGGCTTATAAGTTAACAATAAAACATTAAATCAGCTGATCCGTACATACAAAAAAATGAAAAGGAAAAGCGGAATATAAGGGTTGGACTTGGAGTATATACCGGAATACTGAAGCTTTGTCGCTGCAACTGCCAATCACCCACCTGCCTCCGTGGCCGCTACAGCAGCAACTTGCTTTTGCTTGTATATGCGTCGCCAGCAGCCTATAGGCTCCAAGAAAACTAAGAGCAGTGACAGGCTGACAGCAACCACGAGCGCTCAGTGTTGCTGCTGTCATTGCATTCCTCCCATGTTGCAATACTAATGGAGCAATGCGAAGTGACCCTAGGGGAAGCGACTAGTGAGCTAGGTAGGAGAACCCACGGATTAGGAAACAAGGAGAACTGGAGAGAGATTAGACCAATTGTGAATCAAAAAACTCAACTGAACTTGAAAAAAAAAAAGAAACGAAAACCAATATGGCATTATATATGTAGGGTACTTAATATATGATTTAGGGCCCTGTAGAGTCACACAACCTGCACGGGACTAGGGACGGTTCTCGCAGGGACAACGAGGATGAACGGTACTAGAGACTGTTGGAAGAAACAATGTGGGCGATGATGGTTCGTGCAAGTCTTGCATACGGAGTCGATGCCGCCCTCCAGTTCCTTCACATTAGACGTCTTTCGGGACTAGTATTAGGGACGAACTAAGGAGGCGACAGGGAACAACACTGAAGCATGGGGATTAAAGTCGTCCTCCGCGCGTCCACCTAAGTGGGTGTCGCCACCTGAAATCGGACACTTACGGAGCTCTAGCGCACAAAGATTACAGTAATACGGTCAATATATCCAATGATTCAGACAGTAACAATTGGAGGAGGCGATGTTGAAAGAATGGCAGCAGCATGTAGTGGTGAAAACCGTTTGCAGGCCATCAGAGTAGAGCGCCGGTGATAGGAGGGATTTTGCGACGGCGAAAGCGGGATGTGGTGGAAGGAGGCGCCCTTCGACCAAGGGACCTGAGTAATGGAAGGGGAAAATCCAAATGTGAAAATTATCCCGGATCACATAGCTAGTAAAGTAGTAATATGTCTTATAAACCAACAACTCATATTGTTTTTATGGTTGTACAATAGAGAACACGGTAAAAGCACCGGCACATTTTACAAAGGCTTCCGCATGTGCTCCTCGGTGATAATAGCATAACACATCTGAAGCAGGGGTAGAACCGTGGCTTTAGCAGCTTGGGCCCGAGCCCTACTCGTGGAAGAAATTATCATATTTTCAGACTTTCTCAACATCGCTTGGCCCAACCCTACTCCTCTAGCCTAGCCCCACGCACATCCTTTCCCAACCTCAAGTGGCCAGGTTCCTAGCCTAATAGACGGATCACAGCCCAATAGACAACCCAAGTGACCAACCCTAATTCAGTGTCCTCACTCCTCACTCCCCAATAGACAACCCTAAACTATAATCTCCACCGGTCTACCGTCCTCACTCCTCACGCTGCACGCATGACTCCAACGTTGCATCATGCATCGGTGCATGTTCGCTGCTCCTCTCATCTCGCAACATCGGCTGGGGCGCGCATCGACAGCGGCAACAGCTTGGATCTGCATTCTCGTTTTGATTCCCCAAATCCAGGTTAGTCTAGTCTCTAATCTTTGATGTACATTCTCATTTTGCATTTGGTTGTAGACAAGCAGTTAGTGAGAAATTTGGTTTGATTTCCTAGATAAAGAGGAGCAGAACAAATATAGGGGTGAATGGGAGCTTTCGGAAGTTATGTTTTAAAAAGCACAATTGGTTGCTAAGGATGCAGTTTTCTGTTTTAATTGCTTCCTTTCTAAGCAAAACATGAGATGTTTTTGTTGTTTGAAGAGCGAGATAATTTTGCTAGCGTCGAAGATATTACAGAACATTATCAAAATCGTGCTTTGAGAAATGAAGATCGTCGAGGTATGTCATATATTCCTTGTAAATAGTTAAGTTCTCATAATTTGCAGTAATATCATTTTTCAGATTCAAGTTCAGCCTCTCTCCATACTGTAGTGCTGTTGATGGAGAGTGAAGATCATGGAGGTATTCCAATGAAATGTTAATTCAGTTCTTTTTAATTTTTACTGTACTTCCGTTCCGTGTATGAATTGTCATGGTAATTTTAGCCCTCATTTTTGCTTTTTTTTTTTGACATTTTTACTGTACTTGGTCTATGTGTGGTCATGGGCAATTTTAATCTTCAATTTGAGCTCTAGGCTAGAAGAAATCCTAACGCCACCACTAATCTGAAGCACGAAACAAATCAATTAAAGAAGCCATAAATGATAAATGAATAATCCTTCATGCATAAAAATATTTAGTTATCCATAAAGAGACGACAGACGTATGCAACGTTCATATTAATTGTCCTCTACAGTGTCACCGAGTTGTCGGTCCAAGCAATTTTACCCATACATGAAAACCATCTGAGAAAGGGCATGAGAGTAGTACTGCGTCAATACACATGCAGTTGCACACAGTAGCTGAGAGAGCGAGCCGGAAACATCTGGTCGCCGGTCCACGATCGGTCTACGCATGGGCTTCCCCCCGACCAGGTGGTGCGTGCGAGCCTACCACATGTCCACATGCATGCACGGTGATCAACATCCCGATCGACGTGTCGACAGTGCAGCCACCCCGCCGCTCGCTCGCTCGCGCTCGCGCAGTCGCGCTAGCACGGACATACGGAGTAGTATATGCGTATGCATAGGCACGCGCGCGCACGCGCATGCAGCGAACCAGAGCGCGCCGCGCGCGGGCGGAGGCATAGCTTGCGCACGTACGTGTCGCGCTCCGGCGGCCTCGCCACGACGCGTGTCGCGGAGGCGCGCGCGCGCACCGAGCCGTCCGCGTCGCCGCGCGACACGTACGTTGCCGGCGCCCTGATCCCGCCGCGGAGCACCGCCCCGTCCGTCGCCGCCTATAAGAAGGACAGCGCGGCCGCGTCGTCCATCCCTATCAGCTCAAGCCGCAGAAGACATACACACACAAACACAAGCCACCCTTCCGATTTGTTCATCGATCAGTTCGCAGCGTACGTCAGGCTAGCTAACTAGTGTTTGGCAATGGCGTCCGGGCAGCAGCAGCAGGGCAGGTCGGAGCTGGACCGCATGGCCAGGGAGGGCCAGACCGTCGTCCCCGGCGGCACCGGCGGCAAGAGCCTCGAGGCCCAGGAGAACCTCGCCGAGGGTATGCAAAATAATACTGAAACTTTTGATAGATCAAACTTGCCATTTCATTCGGTATTTCGGTTGAAGTACGTAACTAATATGCGTACGTGTGCATCGATCGATCAGGGCGCAGCCGCGGGGGGCAGACGAGGAAGGAGCAGATGGGGGAGGAAGGGTACCGCGAGATGGGGCGCAAGGGCGGCCTCAGCACCGGCGACGAGTCCGGCGGCGAGCGCGCCGCCCGCGAGGGCATCGACATCGACGAGTCCAAGTACAAGACCAAGTCCTAGACTACACACACTTTTGCATCCGTGAATGCCAGTGTGTCGTAGTCGTCTCAGTTGTAGTCATCGAGTCAGTCTTAGCTAGCTAGCTCTCTTATCAATAATAATGTAGGTCTTGACGGATGCACGCATGTAGGCGACCGTATGATTTGCTATGTTATGTTTCATATGGTGATGCGTGCTTAGCTTTAGCTAGCTTTGGTAGTTTGGTTTAGGTGCTGATCGATCATGGTCAGTAGCTAGGGTGTGTGTTTTAGTTTATTGCAGGATCGGTCAGGCAGGGGATGAATGCTAGCTAGGTGATGCTTTGGCTTTTCATGGCCAGCAGCTGCTAGCTTCTTGTTTCCAACTGATGCCTCTGCTGGGTGTGTCCTTTGTAACCGTGCTTGCTTTCAGTTAATCTAGCTAGCTGTTGTTCATCCGAAAGTGCCAGTGTCTATGTCTGATCTATCGCGGCTAATTGTTGCTGTTGCTAGTTGATCTTTGATTCCTCAGATGCCATGTGCAGGATGGAATTATTAGCGCAAAACACAGGAGAAGGGACAACAATTTTAAGTTGCCTAATTTTTTTCTTAAAACACCTGCTGGGCCGTGCACAAAAAAAAAAAAATCAAGTACCTCGTCTAAACTGAATGCTCAAGTTTGAGAGTGAAAACAGGACGTGCCGTGCCAAGAACTTATCTCCGAGTTCTCTTAAGCTTAATGGAAGATAAACCTGCCTCTTTGGCTCGACTCCTGTTCCCGGACGGTGTTAGTAAGTAAGTAGTAACTGGCGATCGATGAATTGGATGAAGCCAACAGCCGCGCAGACACAAGTTAGAAGAACGCCACCACCATATGGTTTTCTTAGCCAGGCTGAATGGTTGATCAGAAACTCAGATTACATGCAAAAAGAGAACCTCTGGGGCTCTCCAGTTCACAGAGAGCAAAATGAGTGCAAAATGAACGGACGAGCAGCCATGGAGGAAACATTAAAAATATTTGAGGACTGAATTCTGAAGACGAGCAACTGACTAAATTTTTTAGTGTGGTTTGATTTGTATTTTTTTGTATCACTGCGAGATGCACAGCAAACGGAGTATAACATTTGTGTACATTTTCCCCTCCGGACACCTATTTAAATACGTACTCTGAATTCAACAACCAAATTAAATGCAGCGCACAATGCATCAATATTACTTCACCTTGGTCAGCTTTATGTTCTTCGCACCTAAGGTCACAAATTGTTTATGCTCTATTACGAAATTATTACCTGCCTGTGCTGGATTCCATAATTTCATAATCAAAGACACAATTTGATCGAAGCAGTGCTCAAGTTTTGCAGCCCACTAGCACTGAACCCCCCACAGGTGTTACTGACATTATTCATCTACAGTCTGTCTACACACCCTACAACATCGGCGGCAAAGTAGCAAAACGACCCCCAGTACCATCTCCCGTCTGCAGCTACAATTGCATCGCAGAACCTTTAGAAGATGTTTGATCTGGATCAGTTCAGGGAATCAACAATAAACGATTCTACATTCTACTACCCAGCACCGCCAAAAGAGCGCTAATACACTCGCGAACATAGCTGCTGAACCTAGCTCCACCAACAGTTGCAGAGAACCATCAATCTGCATCTTCCACCCAAAACTTCGCTGTCACAGAATCACAGTCCAGGGCGATTGCTGCTTTCATCAGTGGCTGGTTGCAAGGGCGGTCACCAGAAGGCCCAAGACGAAGAACGGTTGCGCGCTTGCCTGCATTTGGCAAATGTAAGATTGCACTGATCAGATGACTGTTCGTTGGTTGTCTCCAGTTTCTACTGCTTGGCAGTTTCAGAATGGGGAAGGAAGAGATGAATGAATTGAAGAAGCTAACAGAAGCGCACCTGGTATTTGACGTCATACTTCACAGGGTCCTTGAGGAAGTATTGGAACTGCTCCAAGGAAAATGAGGATTAGAAGCTACTCCCTCCATTTCATATTACAACCATACTTTGACTTTTTCCTAAGTTATGAATTTTTTCTAAGTTAATTTTTTTAATGTTTGACCAAGTATATAGGAAAATATAGCAATATCTATAACACTAAATTAGTTTCACTAAATCTAATATTAAATAAATTTTGATAATACGTTTATTTTGTGTTGAAATATTGCTATATTTTTCTATAAGCTTAGGAAAAGTTAGAGCGCCTTATAATATGAAATAGAGTGAGTAGAAAGCAGAGAGCGACTGAATTTCCTGGCAGCCAGAGTTTAGTTTGCAGTGTTGTTTGTTTTTTAAGTCATAAGGACTGTAAGAAGAAATGTTTTTGCCATACATAGTTTGGTGGCACTAATTCCATACTATTGTGATATTGTCTGAACTGCAGATGGCTAACCTAAAAGGTTCACTCACTAGCATTACAGGGAGAAATGTTAATATTCACAGCAGTTTGAAATGTTTTGTACTGAGTGGGATCAGACCAGAGAAATAAAGGAAACCATTTGGGAGAACTAATTGGAACGACCAGCTCACCTGAAAGACCACCTGAGGAATTGTGAGTCCTAGCAGTGCCAGGGCATAATAAGGCTTGCCGGAACTGAAAAGGTAGCCTGAAAAATGGAATTCATTTTGTCAGAATAATGCAATATTTTATGGTGCTTTGAAAGTACTAGGGTCGCCACTCGAAAACATAGCAATCCTCAGAATAATCAGTTTGCTACGGAAATTCACAAAGATGACATAGCAACATTTATCTGCTGGACAGTTTGCTGACATGGGATGACGGGAAACATTTCTAAAGCTAATTCTGAACATTTAGGAAACATTTCTTGTTTCACAGCAACTGCCCTTTTATAGTTTCTTTAAAACTTTCGTCATTACACTGGAAATTTAAACTACAATATTTTTAAATAGTAACCAGATCAAATTTCCACATGGTTGTGCAGACCTACATTGTCTTACTTAAAACTCTGCATCTAGTTCTATAAATACAATTATAATTTGCATCCATCTATAGCAATCAATCTTTATTGTTACAGTATAGAGTATAGACCCACCATGATCGAACCGTGCAAATATTTCTCTTTTTCTCTGAATAACATGGTAATTTTTAGGCCTCTGAGCAAACATGGTAGCTCCTTTAATGTTTAGCCCTCCCCTTATAATAAAATAAATTCATAACATTATGGCATGCTAAATAGCAGCATGACAAGTTGACAACATGGACCACATAATCAATGAAACCAAGATACAGCCTTGAAGATAATGTTTGAAACAAAAGCAACATAATGAAAATGCATGTCTTTACCTGCAACGGATAATTGAGTTATGTCAATCGCTCCTACACATATCCACTTTGCAGTTTCCATACCAAAAGCAACCGGGAGTGACTGAAAAAAGGTAAGTGATATGGATGATTGCTTTTCTTTGGAACTACAGAAAAGGGCTGTGATAAATCTACACTACAGACAGAAGAAGAACCTGAAGCCCCAGAGCTCTATCTCCTTCAACACTCTTAAAGTCATTTACAATAGCAATCCCTAGCTAGGAAATCACGAAAGACGGTCAATGATCATGAAAAGCATACACTGTTACAAGAAAAGTAATCGTATGAAGATATACCCCAGCTATGCTATACAAAGAAGTCAGGACAACAATATCAGGAGTAAGGGTTCCAAATAATGCCTGGCCAGCCCACCTGCGAAGAATACATACAGATAGGATATACATCTAATTTCTTGCATATAATATCATAGATTTTTACTCAATATGGAAGAAGATCTGCACTGTTAATTTACCAGGGCAAGCCAATGTAGCTCGCACCAAGAGCAAAGTTTCCAATCCATCCATTCTGCTTGAGCTGAAATGTGCAAGGGTGTTTTTTTTTCAATTTTTTTCAATCAAAAGCTGTTGACTAATTATGATGTACTGTACTAAAAACAAGGGGGATTGTGTGATTCAGAACAGATGTATCAAATACCTTCAGAGGTGGAGCTGAATATATGTAAGAAAGCAAGGACCCACCAACAGCAAGATAAAAAATAATAGGAAAATCATGTCCTGCCTGCAAAATGCAGCAAAAAAAAATTAAGAAAACAAAGAAGAGCGTTTTCTTTTTCAACCTGCTAATATTCAAGATCAGTTAGCTGGAGACTTACCCATACATCTAACAGAGCACCCAGGCCAAGCCCTGCTAACAACAGTACCCAAATTTGAGTAATGACCTGGATGAAATCGTTGCCATCAGTAAATACATGAGATACATTTTGCATGACACAATGATTGTTGAGACAGTTGCACCTGGCAACATCATTAGGGATTGCATCGAAACTTCGCAATCTCTAGTGTATATATATAAAAAAAACTAGTAGTCGTGGTGGCAGTAAGTCTGCCATCCCACCACCACTTCTTTAATCGATGAGGTATTGTGTAGATAGTTGATCAATAAATATATATGGCTTGTAATAATATTATTAGTTTATTACATGATATATATATAACCTTTTCAATTTTACGACTTATGGTATATTGGTATACCCCCTCTATTTTTCTGTATGATGTTGGTTAGTCTTATAAAGAAAAATGGAGGGAGTATTTTATCAGAAACCCATTGCTAAAGGTGCTTCCCCAATGTTAAAGTGATAGCTGATGGCACATAAATCAGCAGAGTAGTCATTTGTCATTAGCTGATGAAACTAACAAAACTGTGAATAAATATGAGCACAGAAAAGAAAGGAGAAAGCTCCATTGGCATACCTCATTTTCTGATATAGCGCCTGAAGGAATAGGACGGTAAGGTTCATTTATCGCATCTATGTCTCGATCATACCAGTCGTTAATTGTCTACAGTCAGGAACATTTGAAAGCTGACATATTTGTTAGCAGCAGTGCAAAAAGTTCTCCATGCAGCATAATATGAAGTTATGAAGAGAGTCGATAAAAGTATAAAACATATCCAAGTCCTAACAGCAAACCTGTGTGTATCCTGTAAGACATGGACCAGACATTATCATGCAGACAATAGATTTTGCAACATCTTCAACTGTCCAGTGGAAATTTCCTGAATACAAGAGGTTAGAATAAACTATAAGCAAATAATAAATTTATGGTTGTACACCAGGAGGAACACTGTTCATAAGTACAGGTACTGTCAGCAATGAGCTAATAGTATGCCATTGCCACCATAAAGAACTCTTTTGGCTGGACTTATCTCGCATAGAGCCTAGCCCACATATATTCAATATTTTGGCTGATTCCACTCTAATACAGCGATAATCAGGAAGTAACTTCATCACAAAATAAGTTGCAGACCTACAGATCTTGTAAATTATGCAAATTGGCAACACAGTAAAATTACTAGGGTTCAGTAAATTCATCATTTAGGGACGATGCACACTTTTAAACCGTTGATTAGGTCTTATGAATGCTTGCAATGTAGTGACAGGCACACATGATTATAAAGTAAAAAAAGTAGTTTACCAATTCTACAGGTGCTCAAATGATTATTAGGAAGTAGAAGAATAAACTCTCCAAACAGATAAAATCAACGAAAGGTGCCATAGGCATACCAGAGGCAGCTGCTCCACAAAGCACTCCCCATACAAGCGGAGGCCATGTCACTGGCTTAGTAAGTTGAAGGCGAATCTTCCATATGTCCTATATGCACCATGTGAAAGAGTTGATTGATTAGCAATATAGCATTAGTTGTTTCCATACATGAATATATTGATTGCAAAAAGAGAAAAAGATGCATATCTTATCAGCTTCTAGAAATGTGAAGTAGAGTGCTTAAAACATGGTTTTGGGGGAAAAGCTTGCAAACTAAGGAATGCTTCAAATTGAAATCCTATTTTCTATTTTGAATGATTATGTATCGACATTCCAAGCCTTCCACAACATGAGCCATTAGTACTAAACTTGTCACAATCTGGAGAATCGTCTATTGCCTTAACAAAAACTGCGAACTACTACAAACAAGAAAGATGCATAGAGCAAAGCGTATCACTAATCATCATCAATCTATTGAAGAACGAACGGCATGAATGTCCATAACTTGGTCAAGGCACCTAGCTAGTATACACATAACTAAAATGACCCAAACAACAACAACGCGGTAAGGTAGGGCGTGCGCCGGCGTGGCATCATAAGCCGCAGCTGCATATAACATTTGTGAAAAATGCTCCAATGCTCTCCCAAAAAGGTAGAGAAAGGGCCATGTATGGCATCCAAAAACAGGAAATTTTCGAGGAGGACGCCACTGGGTAGCGCATCGGCAATCCCGCTACAGCACACACCAAGAACCCAGTGTAGGACATGCTCAATGCCCATGCATATATGCAGCTCTATATGCTGCTAAAACCCCAGTGCCCAGTGCTCTATATGCATTCTGCAACCAGATTAGAACGTAGCGCAAGGGAGCGGGATGGGACACTCACGTTCTCTTGCTTGGCGCCCTTGATGCCGAGCAGCTGGTTGAAGCTGGAGCCTCCCGCGGGAGCTTTCTCGGGCGCATTGGCCTTCGCTGCGCAGCCAATCCAAACCGCACATTAGGAAAACCCGAAAACGCCATAGAAATCAATCGAACAAACAGGGAGACGCGCGAGCTTACTCTCTTTGTCGGTCTCGGCCGCGCGGACCACCTGGAAGTGGCGCCTTCCTGCGAATGGAGGAGCTCAGACGCATCAGCCACACACAGCGGGGCTAGCTGCAAGAACAAGAAGCTAGAGAGAGAGAGAGGGAGCTGAGGGGGAGGCAGTACGGTTGAGGCGGAGAGAAGAGGGCGGCGGGGAGCGGAGGCTGAGGAGGGGAGGGCGGAAGGTGGCGGAGGAGGCGGCGGCGAGGAGGTGGGAGGTGGCCATTGGAGACTGGGGGTGGGTGGGGAAGACGCACACCACCGAGGCGAGAGGAGGGAAGGATAACGCGATGTTTTTGACCCTTTTTCGGCCTCGTCCTCATGCGTGCGTCGGCCTTGTGCCTGTTCTACTACTACAGTACTACACAAGCACTCCGGTCATCCGACCAACCGTGATGGCGTGATCGCTTGACCGGAGTACTCCCTCGGTCCCTCCCTCCCTAAATCATTTTCATGCAATGTGACATATTAAAATAAATCTAAATAGACTAGAATTACATCCTATCAAAATCTCTTATATTTAGAGACAGAGGGAGCACATAACTATACGTGTTTCCTATGTCTCTTTCAATCTTAAAGAAGGCAACATATCCTATGCACACAGGCCCTCACGTGTACACACGTGCACACCAACTAAAAAATATCACAAAAAATCTAGAAAAAATCATACACATACTTTCAGTTGTATTACACCTAGGGTTAAAATCTTAACGTCAAATTCATTATATTTTAGCCGTAACAAAAAAAACAAAAAATCTAACAGTTTTAAGGTTGCAATTTTGTTAGAATTTTATCTTTTTTGTTATTCTCTATGTAGAATGAATTTGAAGATGTGACTTTGCACGTAGATGTAATACTATTGAAAGTACATGTATGAATTTTCCTAGAATTTTTTGTGATAATTTTTAGTTGGTGTACACGGTGTGTACACGCGAGTGCCTGTGTGCATAGGATACGCTCCCCTTAAAGAAAATTCCTAATGTTTGTGACCAACATTATAAGAGATAAAATTAAATAATTGATATTTGTGATTGGATGAATAAGTAGCTGAAGAAAATAAAATCAACGATGGTTGTGATTGGTTGAGATGAGCTTAGATGAAGAAATTATTATATTCTTCGAATTGGATGATTCCCACAAGATTTTTAGAGGATACTGTGTATGAGAGTTTTTTTAAAAAAAAATTCCTTTCTTGCTGTTCGGATGTGGAAACAGATCGTAGAAAATCCAAAGGAAAATTTCATTTAATGCTAATTTCACATGAAAAGTACAAGAAAAATCCAACCACCTCAGGTTCTTTTTTTTTAATTCATATCCTATAATCCGAATGCTCTCAGCTTTTATATTCCTTTGTTTTTCATTCTCATGTTCTACAATTGGATTTCTTTTCTATTTCTATCGTAGTAATATGTTTTGTCTATCTTGTAATCCGAATAAGCTCTAGATATAACTATATTTTTTGGTAGGGAAGGAAATATTATTTTTGGAGACTAACTAGCTTGCATTCCACAGATTTCAGAGTCGATATTACACAGAATTTTCAACCCTTAGATCAAGATCCGACGCACATCAATAACAGCTACAGTAACTACTTGATGGGCTTCAACCTAACTGGACCAACCAACGGTGCTCGCACGGGCTAAAAAAAATTATAAACAAACTCATAGTCAAACTTTTTTTTATCACAACTTATTACAATATAACTATAATATAATTACACTGAAACTATACCATAGTACAGTGTAACTACACCATAATTACATTGGAGTTACTCTGTAATTATTGTGTAATTTTGGCTATGCAACTAAATTAAATTATTCACTTGTTCCACTGGTGAAGTGCAAGTTCTAGCAATTGGAATTCATATGCTCATCCCACAAAGGCATTTGCTAGAAGATTTTGTCAGCCTACATTAACACTAGTCGGTTACTATGCTCAACAGACAAGAAAACTTATGTTTTGATGTGGTAGGTCCAAGAAAAAAACCGTGTGATTTGAAGTAAGAAATCCGTCGATATATTTATAGTAAAACCGTTAATTTTTTTTTTGCACCTGCTGACTTTATTTTTAAAATACTACGACAACCAGTATCAGACAATCATTTGGGATAGAATAAATTATATAAAGGTCCTAGATTTTTCAAGACAGGACAAAAGAAAATCTAAAAAACACAATCAAGACCTTCTTGATTTGTCTTACGCAATTGCTTCATCTATGTTGATGACAAAGGTGGCAAGAGCAACCATGGCAAGCCGCAACAGAACAAGCATCGGCACGTTTCCAGACAGGGCCTTACATGGCCTTGACCGGTAGAGAATCATTTGGCGTTGAAAAAAAAAACACCGTCGAAGATACAATGAGCAGGCAACCTTGCAACCGATCTGGTTGCTAGAACGATCCCACCAGGAGCAAAGAGAAGCAAACAAGCAACAACAGAAGAGGCCTAGAAGCTTACCCTGATCGGCCTAGGAACTAAAATCCAAAGAGTGGAGGTAAATGCTCCTTCAACCATGCTTTTCTAGCCCAGCAGTAAACTCATTTTTATTGGGCCTGCTCAGCTACCATTCTTGCGGCAACGTTGTAGCTGAGGCGTTTTATGTTGTACGGCTGCAGCTAGCTGCAGAAAATGCCAATCGAATAGGCCCATCAAGACCATTGATATCAATCCTTGATGAGCAATTTTTTATTGACTTGATTTGCTATAAGGTATTGTAGTGTTACAGTATCGTAGGACACGCAATCCGTTATTTCTAATATACTTGTATCACGTCTTCTATGATTAAACCATTGGCACATACAGTTTAGGCTATGTTAGGCTCGACTGAACAAATTCAGGTTATTTTGCCACGGAAAAATATGAGTAAGTATTAACTATTATAACTTAGATAGATTTATTAATTATTTTAAAAGAATCTCTCCCCGATCTATCCTCTCCTTTTCCCCACACGGGCACACGGCGATGGCGGCAATGAGCTCGAGCAAGGGCCGAGGGGACACAGGTCGACGGTTTTGGTGGGCCAAGATCTAGGTGCTAGCATGCCCTGACAAGCGACGATGCGGCCTCAAGGCGGAGCAGTTGAGGAGGAGAGAGCCGGCGGTGAGGAGGAGAAGGAGGAGAGAGCGCCACCGCCGGCTCTGCCATGCCACCCTATGTCGTATCCCCTCCATCTCTGCCTTCTACAAGCTTTCCCGATGATGTTGGCCTCCCGATGTCATACTCCATGGCCGCTGCTAGCTCCGCCGATGCATCCCTTCTTCTTCCCTGACGATGTCGTTGTCGTGCAGCACAATGACTTTAGCACGTGCCTTCTCCCTTGCATGCGCGGGAGCGGAGGGAGATGGGATCAAGGGAAATGGTGTCGATGTGGCCTAGCTCGTCAACCGCATCTTCGCTGCTCGTCGAGACACTCGGAGAAGGAGCCAGGGCAAAGCGACTCGAGGTCTACCACTGTAGGGAGAGTGGGCTCTGATGGTACACAACCCAAGTGGCGGTGGTGGCCTTTTTGTCTTCCTCCACCATCCTCGCTGCTCGCCTCCTCGACTCTTCAGTGCAGGGGGACAACGATGAGCGGGCCTGCACCACTGGATTGTTGCACCCATGTGCGAAAGAAAGAAGAAAGAACGACAATAAGAGTGGGATTGACATGTAGGCCCCATGGTTTTTTATTTTCCCCCCTTGTTGCTTACATGTGGGCCTATATCTATTTTTAATTGCTTTGGTGACTGGGTTGTTACATGAACATCATGTCAGTAAAGATTGCCCTCAAAACAATCGATGGAGACGTTTTGTATGGTTTTAATAATTGAGAGGGTTGATGGATATGAATTAGATTCGGCTGATATTTGAGGAAGTCATGGACTGTTTTTCCTATAATGTATGGCCTATTCAGATTGTAGCCAAAATAAACCTTACCAAATTTTGGCAAGTTGACAATATTACCAAAATTTTGGTAGGATTTCTTATGTGTTTACCAAAAATTGACAACAAACTAAACATAGACACATTTTTAGCAACCATGCCAAAAAAATGGTATGGTTAAAAATTGCATCAATCTGAATAGCCCCGTAGTACTCTCGAGCTAGGTTGGAAAAAGTACACTGAAGGTCCCTCAACTTGTCATCAGGATACAAAATCGTCCTCCAACCACAAACCAGATATGCGAGATCCCTTAACTATACAAAACCGGTCACAATAGGTCCCTCGGCGGTTTTGATCCCGGTTTTGTCCTACGTGGCTACTGAGTCAGCGTGGGACCCACGTGGGCCTCACATGTCAGCCTCCTCTTTCTTTCCCCTCTTCTCTCCCTTCCTCTTCTCTCTCTCACTCTTCTCTCTGTGGCAGCGTCCTTGACACAGTTGCGGATGGCAACGCGGTTGGCGGGGGTCGGGGCCATCCGGTTGAGCACGCCGAGGCTGTTGTGGCAGATGCCGTAGGGCGTCATCCCGGGGGTGCTGGCGAGGTATGGCATGCACGGCGCCATCAGCTGCGTCACCTGCCCGCACTGCACCGCCGCTGACGCACCCCTATCGCCGCCGCCTCGAGCATGAGGATGAGGAGGAGGAGGGGCACTGTCTGAGAGGCCATCGACCGGCGAAGCGAGGACATCCTGTATCTCAACGTCGTTCATGGATGCAGGCAATCTTGGCGGCGTTCAGGGCCTTGTTCCGACGACCCTCGGCGAGCGTGCTTCGGCAGGGTAGTACTCTCTCCGTTTCAAAATGTTTGACACCGTTGACTTTTTAGCACATGTTTAACCGTTCGTCTTATTCAAAAAAAAATTGTGAAATATGTAAAACTATATGTGTACATGAAAGTATATTTAACAATGAATCAAATGATATGAAAAGAATAAATAATTACTTAAATTTTTTGGATAAGACGAATGGTTAAACACGTACTAAAAGTCAACGGTGTCAATCATTTTGAAACGGGAGTAGCATTCTTCTACCGAGTGGCTCGATGATGAGCGTGAGGCAGATCTCTCAGCACCATCTTAAGGAAGAGGACAGCGCCGTCGAAGATGAGCAACGCCGAGGTCGCCAAGGTCGCGGCCTTAACTTGATCAAATCAAAATCTTTACTTTGATCGACTGAGTTTATCCGGCCGGCGGCGCGTAAAATACGATAATTACTTCACCCTCAATACGATAAGCATGCATGGCGCATGCATGTACGTACGTAATTGCTCCACCGGCCAATTAGCAAATGCTAACCCTTGATTCTCTAGCTAGAGTACATTCGCATGCATGTACATTCGTATATTCGCATGGCTCATGCATGCACAGAATGACAAGCTAGCTAGCCTCGCATAAATTTGTTTGCTTGCTAGCTAGCCGGTAGCCGGAGCAGCCGCCGCAGGAAGCACTAGCGCTCTTCTGCCGCGTCGGCTTCGCCTCCGCCTCGCCCTGCGACGGCGGCAGCGACGCCCATGACTCCGACCACCACGCCCCGCCCATGGGTCCTCCGAGCGTCACCACCACATCATCATCATCAGCAGCAGCCGGCACAGACCGCTGCCGTCGACATGCAGGATGCAGCAGGCGCCCTCGCCGCGCAGTTCCTGCCACAGGGCTGGGCCGTCGACGAGCTCCTCCAGTTCTCCGACTACGAGACCGTCGACAAGGCAAGCCCGCCCCAGCCGCCGGCCAGATTGCCCAAAAAAGAGAAGAGAGGAGTGAAAGAGAGAGAGATGAGGAAGGGAAAGAGAGAGGAAGCTGACGTGGCCACGCTGACATGTGGGGCTCATGTGGGTCCCACGCTGACTCAACAGCCACGTAGGATAAAACCGGGATCAAAACCGCCGAGGGACCTATTGTGACCGGTTTTGTGTAGTTAAGGGACCTCGCATATCTGGTTTTACGGTTGGAGGCGATTTTGTATCCCGATAACAAATTGAGGGACCCTCGGTGTACTTTTTCCAACTAGGTTTGTTTTTCCTATCAGAATTGGGCTTTAAAGTCTGAACCCTTAAAAGCCCGGCCCGGTCCGACTCCTATGTAAACCTGCCGGCCTTTTGGGAAGTCCGGATACGAGGAAGGCCCAAATCGCCTACAAAGCCCAGCACCCAGCCGCCATATAAAACGAGCCACTCCCAATCCCCCAACCCTAAATTGCCAGATCTGTACTCCGGAGGCTTCGCCGGTCGGAGCCACTCGCTACTTGCCGCCGCCGCCGCCCCCGCCGTCGTCGAGGGCGAGGCAGCGGCGCTCCGCCTCGGCTCGGGCGGCGCACCGGCGCCTCTGAGCGGCCACGCCCCGGTCTCCGCCATCCGCCCGTCCGCCCCTCCGTTCGACCTCGTCCCGTGGTCCCTCCCTACGCCGCCGTCGACCGCCGTTTCTGGTGAGTACGGGCTTGTTTGGTCAGTAGTAGTTCGGTACTGCACGCGTTTGGATTGAAATTCTATTGAAGTAGCGATGAGCTGATGATTTCTGAATTCTAGTGAAGTACAAAGGACAATTTTCTTTTTAGTCAAGATAAACTGAAATTAGGGTTTACTTCAGGCTTTGGGGCTTTTACCTGTGCTGGGCTTGGTCCTGAGAAAAATGTAAAATATCAAACAGAGTCTACTGTGGAACACACCATCATCCCAACTCCTTTTAAAGGAGTTTAAAGGAGTAAAGTATTTTTGAAATTGGTCCTCTTATGGTACCTACACTACTCTGGGAATGCATGAATTTTCAGCTTGTTCATGTTTGTTTGGTTAGCTGCAAATTTTTTACCTCCTGAGTATTGATTATACCTTTATACTTCTCTCTGTCGGTATGTAGAAACTTTTGTTTTGATTTAGCTGATTGGTAGCTGTAGCAACAACTCTTCTGAGTATAACGTTGCGTATACAATTTTGGAATTCCTATAATGTGTACTAGAATCTGCTAGTTCTCAGACGTTTGCTGAAGCATAGCTTCCAGTTAGTCAATACCATGCGTCCATGCCTATGTTGTTCCATTGCTGTCTTCAACTATATTGGAGGGGTCCTTACTGTTAGGGCAACCGGTTTTTCAGTTGTGAATGTAGTTAGGATGCCAAGCAAAGATAGAAAAAAAGAAGTTTTTTTTTACTTGCCCTAGGCCCAGGTGTAAATACTGCACTGCCCATAAACGTACATGCTTCAGATGTTCATCACTAGATTACATAGTTTGGCCATGTTTCTTTTTTCAATGAAAAACATGAATGCTCTTGTTCAGTGGTAGATATTTTTTTAACGCCGGTAGATATTCTTGGTCATTTACAACATTTAGTTCAAAAACTATGTATATAGTATTCATGGGCCAATTGAAATGACTTTATAAACTTTGGTCTCTCCAACTTCAACCTTAATTTTATTAATAACTGCTTATGAGGCCTTTGCACATACCTCTTATCTCATGTTATTGATCAATTGAGTCCTTGTCAGAAACTATTTTTATGTGCCCTAGAGGATTGAAGGAAAGAGCTAAAAGTTGCCGGAGCCTTTAAACTAGGATATTATACTTCACACATATATTTTAGAAATATCATGTAATTTTGTTCAACTCTGCCTTCAATTGCTGTGTACATGCACAACCATTTTTTCGTTTCAAGTTCGCTGGTTTTTTAGTTCTTTTCTGTGCATAGATTGATGGATTGTAAGGAATTTGCATGGTCATAATGCTATTGACCTGTACAGACATGAAGTTTTGTAGTTTTGTGTAATTAGAGAGCATGTTGAGCCTTTTCTGTTAACTCTCTTTTAGAGTTCATGCTGCATTCATGTTTTGACTCATGCTACGTACATGAAAAGACTACATATTTGATCTGGAATTTTGAAACCCACTAATAGGTGTTTTAATTGCAACGCCTGCGTAAGTTTTACGACATCATTATTGGTTTGCTAATCTCTGGTCTTTTATTTTGATTTCCAGGTAATCTCAGAAACTTGAAATGGCAGACGAGGAGCATGCTCCAACGTCTAGGAAGAGGGTTGCAGGTACCCAAATCAACAAGGATAATCCTGAGCCTGATGATGACTCAACTGAGCAAGAGATGGGGACATTTAAGAGAGCTAGTGAGGAAGTGATGGCAACACGGAGAATTGTAAAGGTTCGACGCCAGCAGCCCTCATCAGCTCCTTCTAATCCTTTCTCTGCAATCAGATTTACCCCCAGTGATACCAGCGCCCAAGCAACTATCCCTGTCTCAGAGCCTCAACCTTCTGATGTCATTACAGCGAATGCAAAGGATAGTTCAAGTGAGAAAGCTGATGAGGGAAGCAATGGCAGTGGGAAAGATGCTTTACCTGTAACTGAAAAGAGTGCAGGTTCTAGTGAGGTAGCTGAGACAGAAAAGGATGGATCGGATCTGAAAGGATCAGATGAAAAAGCCAAGTCCAGTGACTCAATTGAACCACCTTCTCAACCTGTTGAGACCACTGACGAAGCAAAAGACTTGGGGGGCGGATCAGTGGTAGCTGGAGAGGCCAAGGAAGATAACAGCAAGGCATCTGATATCGAGGACAAAACAGCAAAAGAGGGAGATGCTGAAGAAGAGGATGGAGCAAATGAGGCTGGAGCTGAAGACAAAATTAGCAAGGGTGATGATGAGAAGAAAGATGGAGATGAATCAGAGACAAAGGATGGATCGTCTGAGGAGCAGAAGGATGCTGATAACAAGGGGCAGTCGTCATCACCAACACCCCTTTTCTCTTTCAAGAACCTGTCGAGTGGCCAAAATGCCTTCACAGGACTGGCTGGAACTGGATTTTCAGGCTCTTCATTTTCATTTGGATCAGGCTCTAAAGAAAGCTCGAGTGCTCCCCTGTTTGGGCTAAAGACTGATGGCTCATCATTCCCATCTTTTAGTATTGGTGCTTCAAATAATGGGAGTTCCTCCCCTGCGCTTGCGACTTCGGCAGAAGCTCCCAAGAAATTTGCTATGCCAGAGGGCCCAGTTGAAACTGGTGAAGAGAATGAGAAGGCCATATTCACAGCCGACTCAGCATTGTATGAATACTTGGATGGGGGTTGGAAAGAAAGAGGAAAGGGGGAACTAAAGTTGAACATCCCAGTATCTGGTGGCGAGAGGTCTCGTCTCGTCATGAGAACCAAGGGCAATTACAGGCTAGTTCTTAACGCAAGCCTTTACGAGGACATGTCGCTGAAGGACATGGACAAGAAGGGCGTGACGTTTGCCTGTATGAACAGCATCGGCGACTCGCAGAGCGGGCTTGCCACATTTGCTCTGAAGTTCAGGGATACCAGCATCAGGGAGGAGTTCAAAGCTGCGGTGGAGATGCACAAGGCGAAAAAGGCGTCCGGCACACTCAAGACACCCGAGAACTCCCCGAAGGCATCAGATGGTTGAAGGTTGAAGCCCAACTCTCGCCACAATGCACCGAGTCCATGAAGTGGAGGAGCTGAGATACGCTTCTTGTTCTTTTGGGGGGGTTTATTTAAGTAACATACCGTACCATGTCACTACGCTGCCTTAAGATGATGATGCGCTTGCATACGGTTTCCTGTCGCTGTTTTTGGAACAGTGGGTAGAGTCCTGTGAAACTTTAAATTAAAAGTCCTGAAATCTTAGTAAGTGGAGAGATGAGACTCCTATTGCCTACTGTGATGACCCCAGCGGACACTCACTAAGAGTATGCCGCTGAGTGTTTGATATTCTATTTGGGGATGAGATCTTTATCAATCGGTGTTGTACTGGTGTATCATGTATCCGTGATCTGCAGCGTCAGCGTCGCCTTACCTTTACCTTCTACTGTTGCTGATAATCTTTTCTTTGAGAAACTTGTTGCTGATGATAATAAGAGTACCTTTTGTTGGAACTTCGATACTGTCCACGCTTGTTCCTTGGTAATAAGATGGGCCGGGCCGTCGGATGGATGCTGCTGGGCCGTCCTATTTACTTACTGCTGTTTAAACAGCACAAGCACATCGTTATCTTTGGGCTTTGAAAACCTTTAAATCTAGAGAATTTTATCCATAGCATAGGGAAAAAAAAGTACAAAAAATAGCACAATAATTTTTCGCTTTTGATCATAAGCACAGGCTACCGGTTTTTCTTCGCCCCGTAGCACTTTCGTCGTGGTCATCGTTCCAGTGAATTGTTTAGTTATTAGTCAAGAGTTAGAAAGACCATATTGCCCTTGTTCTATCTATGCTTGGTTGGGCTGGACCCCTAGCACAGTCCTGCGTTGGTTTCGCTGATTAAGCTGAAGAGAAAGGGTGACGGCGGCGGCGGCTGTTAGAGGGGAGACACCACTCCAATAAACCAACAATACATGCCCACGATACTGCGGTAGAATTAGGTTTTGACTCACATTGTTTAAGACAACGGTAATCAGGTTTGACCCAAATGGGCATCCAAGATCATTTATCGACAACTAAAGAGTTTATTAAAGCATGCGTAGAACCTCACATGCATTTCCGTAAGCACCTAGCGTGCAACACAGACTAAGGAAGAGAATCCCACCTCTAGCGCCGCTACTTCTTCTCCTACTCCGCAGCATCCTCGTCGGCGTTGGAGCCATGGTCGTACTCCAACGTGAAGCCCTCCCACTCCTCCTGTGCCACGATGTCCTCGACGAACTCCTCCGCCGCCTCCTCCTCCTCGTCCTCCTCGCTGAAGTACTTGCCTAGCCCGTCCACCTCGCTGTCGGAGGTGGAGTAACCCTCGGGCCTGATGGGAGGCGCCGAAGCTGCACCGTCGCCACCGTGGGGCGGAGACCAGGATGGACCGGCGGATGGCGCTCGAGCATCATCGCTGCAGCAGTCGCCGGCCGAGGGAGGCCGTGGAGCAGGGAGGCGCAGGCGCCCCGCCTGCTCAGCGAGCTTGGAGGCCACCCGCCGGAGCATGTCATCGTGTACTCGTGTCGAGGCTAATAGGGTGAAAACGGAACGGGTAGATGACACGGGGAAAATGCGGCGAGGAAGACAAAGGGCAAATGGGTCCAACGAATTTTTTCTGTACTTCAATCTAACGTTGTTAACTCCAAACCTAACGGAAATACTACGGGGCGAAGAAAAACTGGTGGCCTGTGCTTCTGATCGAAAGAGAAAAAATCTTGTGCTATTTTTTGGGCAAAATTTGCTACATGACACTCAAAAAATGTGTAATTAGCTGTGGGACACCGAAAAGATGTGAATTTGCCCGAGAACACTTGAAAAGTGTGGTAATTTGCTGCAGGACACTAAAAGCATTAAAATATAATATCCATCCAATTGATGAGAGAGAAACCACACAAAGCGACAGTTTTGCCCTCCTTCTTCTCCCTTCACCCGGTCGACATGGTTGCATTGCTCGGAGCACGCTCCCGGGTGTCCATGTGTGCGGCGGCGTTCCCGTCGACTCACTGCATGGAAAGGGATGAGGTTAGAGGGAATGAAATCGGTGTCTTGAGGAGGTAATGGAACGTGGATGAGATTGGGACGATGACTGCTTGACAGCGATCGACGCCATCCTTCTTCTTGGCAGCCATGCGTCGAGGAAACTGGAGTTCTCTCTCTCTGGTCTCTTCGGCACGAGGGTGATGTGTGAGAAGAGATGACACGGTTTGGGGAGATAGAGGGCGAGCCAGGCGTCACCACGTCGAGGCCATTCATCGAACAAAGCCGACGCTGATCTCTCTCTCTCTCTCTCTCTCTTTCTCTCTCTCTCTTTTTCTCGTGTTCTTGAGCGGTGGAGGATGGTGTATACTGTATATAGCCTGGGCAAGCTCAAGTGTCTGCCAAGTGGGCCTAAGGCAGATTAGGCTAGGTATGGGTTGGAGGGTAGGATAAGATAATAAGGGTAAAAGTGTCATTTTGCGTGGTTTCTCTCTCATCTATTATATAGATATTATATTTTAATGCTTCCAGTGTCTTGCAGCAAATTACCATATTTTTGAAGTGTCCTCGGACAAATTCACATCTTTGCGGTATCTCACAGCTAATTACACATTTTTTAAGTGTCTCGTAGCAAATTTTGCCTTTTTGGTATCGCTTTCTTCCTATGCTATGGATCAAATTTTCTCTTAAATCTACTCCAAGATTTATGCATTGTCTTCGTCTCTAGCGAGTTTCCAACTTTGGTAGAGAACCTTGAGATTAGCGTTTTTGGGTTGAGATGTGTTGGAGGGTAGGGGTCTAGGGTACAGTGACCGACGGTTTTGGAGGGATGCCTAGGGTGGTGAAAGCCCAATAATAACAGTGGAGGCGAGGAAGGACCGGTGGGATAAGGGCATCATATTGCTAGAGTCAGAGAAGAAGAACACCGGGAGAGGGGGGGTGCTCAACGGTGTTGTTGGAGAAGATGGAGGATGGACGTACTGGAGCCGGCACTAGAGGAGATGCACAAGACGGAGGGTGGCGGTGGAGTCAAAGAGTGATGAAGACAAAAAGGATAGGATATGGTTAGGAGGTATTGCATGAATCTTAAATCAATCTTGGCCATTTTAAATTCGTGTGATTTGAAAAGGGAATTGTGTCGAGTGATGTATGGAGTATAAGTCCCAATAGCAACGATATTCATTCATGTTTTGTCGAAGCAAGATTTCGGCAATAATAAAAGGGGGTGGCTATCAAGCTAGGAAAGTGGATGGGTTTGGAGACAAGGAATTTTATACAGGTTCAGGCCTTCTTATTCAAGAAGTAATACCCTACTCCTGTCCGGGGATGATTCCGCCGAGTGTGTTATTGATTGTATAAACTGGGAAAAAGAAAACGCGCCCCAAGAGGCACACAGACCCTCCTTATATAGGGGAAGGAGTCCGCTTTACAAAATACAGTCCATATCCTAACGGAATATGGGATTATAGATAAAATACAATCGTAACCGACTAAGATCCCGGGTATTTCCTTGACATACAAGTTTAGAACCTAACCCAAGTCTTCATAGAGATATTCCATCTATATTTGGTACCGTATATACGACTAAATTACAACCGTCATGTAGATATGGGGTATCCATAATCTCCACAGTAGCCCCCGAGACCTTCGCAGTTGACAAAATAGCCTTCTCGAAACAAAAAACAGTAGTCCGAGTGCATCAATTCAACTTGCTCCAGCTTGCCGAGTACTAAAAATCAAAAACTGTGAAGGGCGAAAACAAAACATGGTGCATCGAGTAGATGCACCTAATTAGGTGTAGCCCCCCGACTATTTCATTAGTTGAAAAACTAAACATATAGTCAAGAACCGAGTGGTTTTATAGCGAAGCACGCATGGTACTTAGTAAGATACCCAGCCGACTGCTTCTCAACTTGAACATATCAAGGACAAAAAATACACGAAGGGCCGAGTGATAAACACTCAAAGATCCAAAAATAGACATGTTTGATAGGAATCCGAGTAAAAAATCTCATAAAATGACCCACCAAACAGGATAGAAAATCATGGTAATTAATGAGTCCGATAGCCTAGGCTGTGACCCTTACCATAACCAAAATAAGCATATAACATGCTAAAAGAATGACTATTAATAAACCAGTCATCTCAAATCAACCCAAACAGCTTTTGCAGCCTAACAAAGCTTACAAAAACGGTATAACACCTTTCTGTCGGGCACCTTTTTATGTGCATCATAATAATTCCCAAGAATTATTGAATCGCGTTAAAAAGGATTTTAACAGCATTGGGCCACACCATTATGAACACAAATCACCAAAGCAAAAAGTGCCTAAGCCCCTAGGGATCACAATAGGCCACGCTGATATTAGTATTGGGCTGAAGTACTGTACAGGCCCAGGCCCATTAGTACTCCCGATACCCTAATAATACCGAAGTGAAAAACGTCTCTTCGTCTTCCCCGCTGAGACTCGCCATTTTCCCCATTTCTTGCTACAGTGCAAAACTGCGCCGGCCAAACTAGGGTTCATCAATCCGCTCCAATCCATCCTCAAAATCTTCATGAAATTTCTCCCCACATCCACCGCTCCAATTCCCCATTCCTTTCCAGCCGTATCTCGAACTAAATCAGACCATCTAGTTCACATTCATGGCGGAAGAAAGAGAAAGCTTCGAGAGTCAGTGGGCGCCCTCCGATGTGACGGAAGACAATCTGAAGGAGATGGTGGCGCACGGCGTTCTTCCAGCAAAAGAGATCATCGGATGGCGACCGGCATTTGGTGAGGCATTCCCGACCCCCGATACACACGAAATCGTGGTATTTGCTCATTTCTTCTACGGCGGATTTTCTCTTCCAACCTCAAGATTTTTCCGGGGAATTCTGAACTTCTACGGGATTAGCTTGCATCATCTGAATCCAAACTCCATAGTGCACATTGCCAACTTTATTCATGCTTGCGAAGCTTTTCTGGGCATTAGGCCTCATTTCGCCTTGTTCCGCCGCATCTTCTTCCTCAAGCCCCAACCAAACAAGAGTAAACCATGCGTCGTTGGGGGTGCTGGTTTCCAACTCCGGGGAACACTAAGCCAAAAATACTTCTCCATGCCCTTCAAGACCTCAAATAAAGGCTGGCACGCAAATTGGTTTTATGTTCAAAACCCTGAGCCTGTTCTTCCCGAGTACTCCTGTCTTTCTCCAGTTTATCAGGATACTTGGAACTCACTGACAATGGGAGACGAAGCTGCACAAGCAGTAGAACTAATGGAGAGGATGATAAAGCTGAAAGAACAGGGCCTTCAAGGAGAATAGATCACCCGACACTTTATTAAGTGTCGATTAGCTCCAATCAAAGAAAGGTCTCGCACCGCCTTCGAATTTGACGGCAAGCATGACCCAAACCGTGAAGATCCAGATTCTCTTGACTTCAAGGTCATGAAGGAAAGGATGTACAAGATCTTCTCAAACGCCATCGTTGTCAGCTACTCACACTTGCTGCCAGTTGTACCGTTCAACGCATTCAATCCTCCTCCACCGGTACGTATTCATACACTTCAACCTTTCTCAAAATATGGTCTTGTTTTCTTGTTGAATCAGTTAACAATGAAGGATATTACACCCAGGAATTTGCTTTGATGAAGTCGGATCCCCCAATCGCTCAACGCCGATCTCCCCGCCACCAAACTGGGCAAGGGAGCGGAGGACCAAGAATTCGGTCTGAAACTCAACCAAGTGCTTTTGATCCAGTCGGCCAGTCAGATTCTCGAAAGAGGAAGCTGGTTCTAAGTGACGACGAAGCCGATGATACCGCCAGGAGGCCTGGAGACCGAGGGACAACCAAGAAACTACCAAAACAGGCTACTCCAAGGAAGAAAACATCCAGTCGCCCTGTGCCAAAGATCAGGAAGTCTTCTAGGTGCAACTCATATAACGATCTCTCTTGCATTAATGCACACCCATTGCGGCAATAATACTGATAATCAAATTTGCAGGAAACCATCTGATATAGATCCGTCTGGGAAAGACTCTGACCCGACTAACATGGACACAAGTTCTTCCAAAGAAACCGGGCCAACTGCTGAGGATCATCCGAGTGACAATCAGCCGGCAACCGATAATGTAGAATCCGGTGATCAACCCCCGATTGGAAACCAGTCGGCCGAAGCCGAAGCCGGAGTTAATCAAGAGCCCCCGACTGGAAACCAGTCGGACGCAGGGCCAAGCCAAGAGATTCCAGAAGTCGAAACCCAAGCAGACAACCCTCGCGGACAAGACGCCGGCAATGACCGGAGATCTGGATCCCCTTTAAAGGCATCCGAATCCACTCGTCCTCGTCCAGAAATCATTACGGGTAAACACTTTGTCTGAAACCATGTTGACCCAAATAACTCTGATCGATTGTCTAACCTTTGTCAACGGATGCATTAGGACCAATGGTCGGTGATGAAGAAGAAATTCCCCGTATACAAGCAGCCGAAGATTCGTGTCCTCCTATTCTGGTCAAGTGGTGGGATGACAACTTGCAACCTCAAGGAATTGTAATAAACTGGCAAAAAGAAGACGAAGAGGTATGCCTACTGAAAAAGGCACTCAACCAAGCGACTCGCATTGTAAATGTATGTTCCTTGACGCCTGACCTCAGCCATCTTGTCTACCGTCTGGCTCGAGCGCTGATTAAACTGCTCCGCAGAGGATTCATCTTAAGAACAAGGTGAAAACCGCAACTCTAGAGAGACTAGTTCCTCATCTTGGATCCCTCGAAGCCACCAGGAGTCAACTGCACGAGGCCAGAGAACTTGCCAAGAAGAATGAACACGATCTGAGGGATCGGATTGCTAAGCTCCAGGAGTCCAATTTCGAACTGAGTGGCTCATCAAAAGGTTCGCGCAAACTCTGCCCAACTGATTGTGCTGTTATCTCTGTAATCTTGATTAACCGAAGTTAATGTAGTGCAAGCTGCCAAGATATCTCAACTAGAGAAGCAGATCCAAACTCTGGAAAATGACAAGGCAGAGCTGGCAAGGCAGAGGGATTCGGCTTTAAAGGAGGTTGAAGGTACCAATAATCAATACCTCAAAAGCCATTATCTTCTACATGCTGATTCATTAATGTGAATCTGTTGACGCAGACCGCAAGATCAAGTCTCAAGCACAATTTGATGTCTTAGTTGACAAGATCAACAAGCTTGAAGGAGCCAGGGATAAAGTCGCTAATGCTGCTACTCCACTTATCCAGGCCATGTTCTTCAATAACGCCGGTTCGAGTACACTTGATGCTGCCGAAATCTTCGACAAGCTGAGAGTCGCTCCAGATACTTACTTCAAAAATATCAAAGAAGCTGGAAGTATGGGAGCAAGTCTGGCGTTGGCGATGACCAAATCCCTTTATCCAAGAGTTGACATTGATGCCATTGATGGCTTTGCAGACAGGACGAGCGAAGAAGCTGCTCTTGACCTTATCAGTGATGCGCAAAAAGCGGCTGACAAGATTGCTGCTGATGTAGTTGAGAGATTCCAAGATGTCGACCTTCGGCCGACTGGGTCTGATAAGTCTGATGATGAAAAAACTGATACTGATTGATATAACAATGATTTTGAGGATCAATGACGGTGGAGGCTCAATTTGTACAATACTGATGAATTTATGCTATGCTTGGTGTTCCATACTTAGCTTCTGATTTCTTAAAAGCCTTTGTCAAGCCTTATTGAGCCTAAAACCCGCAAAAGCTATTAAAAACCTTCAGTCCTCATTGGCTAAGTCGAAAGACCAAACAGGGCAATGATAAATCAAGTAAGCAAATTGAATTGATAAAAATCACACTCCATTATTATCATAGTAGCCCCCTGACTGAAAACTTCAAGGAAAAACTTGAAGTTAGCAGTCGAAGAGGAAAGATTCAAGCGAAATGCCTAACCATAAAATCGACGAAGGTGTTCAATATTCCAAGAATTGTTGATGAGAGTACCGTCTTCGCGCTTGAGTCGATAAGAACCTGGCCGAGTGACTTCAGCAATTATGAACGGTCCTTCCCATAAGGGAGATAATTTATGCCGATAATGTGTTGTTTGAATTTTCCTCAGAACCAGGTCGCCGACTAAAAAGGCTCGCGATCGAACATTCCGATTATGATAATGGCGCAGCCCTTGCAAATATCGAGTCGACTGAATTAAAGCTGCTTCTCGGGCTTCTTCTAGTCGATTGATGTCGTCTACTCGGCCCTCTTCATAGCCCTCCTCGTTGAAGTTCCGAAATCGTAGTGATTCAAATTCCACTTCACTCGGCAACATTGCTTCTGCGCCATAAACCAAAAAGAACAGCGACTGGCCGGTAGCCCGACTAGGAGTAGTGCGTAAAGACCAAAGTACGGACGGCAGCTGATCCACCCACTTGCCAGCATAGGGACGTAGTCGGTCAAAAACTCGTGCTTTGATCCCTTGCAGTATCATGCCGTTAGCGCGCTCGACTTGTCCGTTACTCATAGGGTGTGCCACGGAGGCGTAACAAATTTTAATGCCGAAGTCTTCACAAAAGTCTTTAAATGCTCCGCCAGTGAATTGAGTGCCATTGTCAGTGTTGATCCGATTAGTTACCCCAAACCGATGCACAATGTTGATGAAAAAATCTCTAGCTTTGTCTGCTGGTGATCGTGATGACCGGTTTAGCCTCAATCCACTTGGAGAATTTGTCGATAGCCACAAAGAGATGCGTGTAACCGCCGACAGCCCTTTTAAACGGGCCGACCATGTCAAGCCCCCAGACCGCAAATGGCCAGGACAACGGGATGGTTTGCAACTCTTGGGCTGGCAAATGAATTTGTCTGGCAAAAAATTGACAACCTTCGCATGTCCGCACAATCTTGTCAGCATCGGACACCGCTGTAGGCCAGAAAAAACCTTGCCGGTAAGCTTTGCCGACAATGGTCCGTGCAGCGGCATGGCTACCACAAATACCAGAATGTATATCCTTCAACAGCTGTCTCCCTTCTTCCAAAGACACACAACGCTGCAGTATTCCTGATAGACTTTTCTTGTACAGTTCAGTCTCATGAATAATGTAAAGTCTGCTGCGCCTGGAAATCCGCTCGGCTTCACTTTTGTCCTGAGGTAGTTCTTGTTTGCTCAAAAATCTTATAAACGGTTCTCTCCAGTCGGCTTCGATCATGCTTACACCTTGAGTATCCATGGCTTCGACTGTCTCTTTTCTGGGCACGGTCGGTTCGTAAAGGTGTTCGACAAACACATCTGAAGGAGCTGCTTCCCGTTTTGAACCAAAATTGGCCAGTCTGTCGGCTGCCTCATTGTTATGTCAGAGGACATGGGTGATCTCGAGTCCATCGAATTTATTTTCCAACTTGCACACCTCTTGTCGATAAGCAGTCATATTATCATCTAGACAAGACCACTCTTTCATGACTTGATTAACAACCAACTGGGAGTCTCCACGGATGATTAGTCGGCGAATGCCTAGAGAGATTGCAATCCTTAATCCGTGGAGTAGCGCCTCGTATTCCGCCACGTTATGGGACGCGGAAAAATGTATCCACAATACGTAGCTCAATCTTTCTCCGGTCGGGGAAATCAAGACGACCGTAGCTCCAGTGCCTGTAAGCCTCTTTGAGCCATCAAAATGCATAGTCCAATGTTCCATCTTTTCCTCTGGCATGTCTTCTTGGCACTCGGTCCACTTGGCAAGGAAGTCAGCTAAAGCTTGTGACTTGATCGAAGTTCGTGGCTTGAACGATATGTCCAAAGACATCAACTCTAAGGCCCACTTCGCAATCCTTCCATTTGCTTCGCGATAATGAAGTATATCTCCGAGTGGAAACGATGTGACCACCGTGACCGAGTGGCTTTGAAAGTAGTGAGATAATTTCCTGACGGTAATTAAGATACCATATAATAACTTTTGAACCTGAGGATATCTTGTCTTGGAGTCGGCTAAAACCTCGCTAACGAAATAAATTGGACGTTGGACTTTTTGAATATGGCCTTCCTCTTCACGTTCAACAATCAGGACTGTACTCACAACCTGGGAGGTCGCCGACACATATAACAGTAGCGGCTCTTGTGGATGTGGCGAGGCCAAAACTGGTGGGGTGGTGAGAAGTTTCTTGAAGTCTTCAAAGGCTTTTTGTGCTTCGGGTCCCCACTGGAAATTGTCAGTCTTCTTCAGCAGCTTGAAGAAGGGCATCCCCCGCTCGCCGAGTCGTGAGACGAACCGGCTGAGCGCCGCCATGGAACCAGTCAGCTTTTGGACATCTTTTTGGGAACTTGGCGGTTTCATGTTGAGGATGGCATTGATTTTCTCCGGGTTGGCCTGTATGCCTCTTTGAGATACCATAAATCCGAGCAACTTCCCTGACGGTACTCCGAAGATGCACTTTTCCGGGTTCAGTTTCATCTTGAAAGCATGAATGCTTGTAAAAGTTTCTTCTAAATCCGCAATCAAGTCATCCTTCTGCTTGGTCTTGACGACTACATCATCAACATAAACTTCAACATTGCAACCGATCTGAGTTGAAAAACATCTTTGAATCATGCGTTGATAGGTTGCTCCTGCGTTCTTCAATCCAAAGGGCATGGTGATGTAGTAGTAGGCCCCAAAGGGCATAATAAACGAGGTCTTCAAGCAGTCGGGTTCTTTTAGTCGGATCTGATAATATCCCGAGTAACAGTCCAAGAAGCTGAGTAACTCGCAGCCGGCCGTTGAGTCAACCACCTGGTCAATGCGAGGTAACCCAAAAGGGTCTTTGGGACAAGATTTTTTGAGGTCGGTATAATCGACACACATGCGCCATTGCCCTGTCTTTTTCCGAACCAGGACTGGGTTAGCCAGCCAGTCGGGATGAAGGAGCCTGCTGCTAACAGCTTGGTTAATTCCTCCTTGATCGCATCCTTCCTGTCCTGTGCAAAACGGCGGAGTCGTTGCTTGATGGGTTTGGCGTCTTCCTTAACATGTAAAGAGTGCTCAATCACCTCTCTGGGAATACCAGGCATATCGAATGGTTTCCACGCAAAAATATCTTTATTATTCTGAAGAAAGGTGATGAGCGCGCTTTCCTATTTACAATCTAACTCAGCGCCTATTACAGCAGTCTTATCAGGATCGGAGGGATCTAAGGGAATCTTTTTCGTCTTGGCATCACTTTCTTCGGTCTTTGTCAGTGGTTGCAGGCACTTCTCCCTCGCTTGCCGTGGTCGCAGCCAGTCGGATCTCTTCGCGGGCGAGAGTAGTCTCGTGGGTCTGGGCCATCTCGCAACTTTCTTTGTCGCATGTGACGGCCTGCTTGATGTCGCTCCGTAGTGATATGACTCCTCGGGGACCAGGCATCTTCATCATCATGTAGGTGTAGTGTGGGACGGCCATAAATTTAGCTAAAGCCGGTCTTCCGAGTATAGCATGATATGCTGTCTCGAAATTAGCAACTTCGAAACAAACATTTTCTGTGCGAAAATTCTCCCGAGTGCCGAAGGTAACTGGAAGAGTGATCTGGCCGAGTGGTGTAGCTGACAATCCTGGGATAACACCGTGGAAGGGTGCATTACTCGGCTTTAATTCTGTGCGAGGAATCTGCATATCGTCCAGAGTCTTAGCAAAAAGGATGTTGAGTGCGCTGCCACCATCGATGAGAGTTCGTCGGAGCTTGACATTGCGAACCACTGGGTCTAGTACCAGGGGATACCGCCTCGGGTGGACCACTCGGTCGGGATGATCCGAGCAGTTGAACTTAATTGCTATCTCTGACCACCGAAGGTATTGGGGCGTGTTAGGCTGAACCGCATTGATCTCCCATTCTGTTAGCTTCTGCTTTCTTTTAGATTCATAAGCTAGGGGTCCGCCGAAGATGTGATTAAGTTCTTTGCGATGATCTTGAAAACCAGTCGGGGCATCGTCTTCATCATCTTTCTTCTTTGATGTGCCTTGATCTCCGTCTGAGGGCTTACGTGCGTTCTTGACGTACTGCTCCGCAAACTGTTTGTAGACGAAGCAATCTTTGGCCACATGGTTGGAGTTGGGATGATGCGGACATTGGGAGTTCATTATCTTGTCGAAGGTGTTGACGCGGGAACGTTGTCGGGAAGATGGAGAGGTTGTGGCCACAAGTTCTTCGGGCTTACGCTTGCGATCCTTGTGGTTGTTACTTCCACTCCCTCCTGCAGTCGGCGTGTCCTTCTTTGGCCTCCAAGTGGTGCCCGACTGCTTGGACGCCGTAATAGCATCTTCGGCTTTGGCATACTCGTTGGCTTTTTCAAACATCTGCTTGACCGTCTTGGGAGGTTTGCGTCCGAACTTGCCGACTAGGTCCTCGTGGCGAATGCCTTTAGTAAAGGCGGCGATGATGACGTCGTTAGTGATGTCGGAGATCTTATTGCGTTGCTCGGAGAAGCATTGAATGTAATCTCGAAGAGATTCTCCAGACTTCTGAATGATGTTGTAGAGATCGAAGTGTGTACCAGGTCGTTCAAAAGTGCCTTGGAAGTTGGCGATGAAGTGGTCGCGTAGCTCTGCCCATGATCCGATCGTGCCACGGGGTAGCCCGTGAAGCCATGACCGGGCAGAATCCGCTAGGGCCACAGGTAGATAATTTGCCATGGCTTTGCTGTCTCCTCCTACTGCGCGGATTGCGAGACCATAGACGGTGAGCCAAGACTCAGGGTTGGTGGTGCCGTCATATTTCTTGATTCCAGGCGGCTTAAAGCCGGCTGGCCAATCCACTCGACACAGATCACTTGTGAAGGCAGCAACTCCGTCCACATCATCGTCGTAGCGATCCGGTGAATGATGGCCTCTTGCTGCACGGCGCTGGTTGATGGTGTCGCGAAGATCGATGGGGCGCCTTCGATGTGGGGAGTGTGGTCGTTCAACTTGGCGCTCCCTATGTTGTTCGGGAGGCGATCGAACAGACCGTTCATCATGTCCCCTGCTCCTGCGACTAGATCCGGTGCCGGCAATGCTGAGGCTTGGCTGGTGATAGTCTTGAGATCGAAGATGAGGGACTCGGCTACCAGTCGGAGTGCGGGTGGTTGCGGAGTTGGCTGGAACCGAGGCAGCGATCATGGTCTTTGTCTGGTACAAGATGTTGACTACATGATCAGCTTGGTTGAGTGCGTCTTCCTTGAGGAGGGTGTCGAGGAGAGTGATTGCTGCAACTGCGTTCTGCTGGGGGGTGCGAAAGACCGCTGTCCCATCGACGTCTTGTTGCCCAATGAGCTCTCTCGCTCACCGCCCAGATTCCAAGGCGCGTTGTTGTCGATCTTCAGCCTCCTTTGCAATCCGTTCGCGATCTTGTTGCTCACGCTGTAGTCGTTCTCGCTCTTGTCGCTGTCACTCTTCCTCCAGTCGGCGACGTTCAGCTTCTTGCCATGCGCGATCTTGGTCCGCTTCTCAGGCTTGCGCTGTTCCTCCGTTTCGTTGTCAGCCATGAATACGCCGAAGAAGAGGGGCGTGTAGTTATCCTCATAGCTGTCGTCGAAGTTGTCGAGGTCGCCGTGGTCGTAGTGGTAGCCGAAATCGTCGTAGTCGAGGATCTCGGTTGGTCGAGAACTGACGCCAGGGGAGCTGAGGTAGCCATCCAACTCTTCCGTCGAGACTGTCCCAAGAGGTTGGAGTATAACGCCAACCTCCCTGGATCTAGATCGGATCGGGGCCGAAGCCGGAGCTCGCCTAGATCTTCGAGTGGGAGATGTCTTGACTATGAAGACAGCGGCCAAATCATCAGGAAGTTTCATCAGGATTGAGGGATAGGACCCGTCGTCTTGATCTGGTCGCGGAAGAGTAGATTGGATCTCGTCCGAGTGGTTTGAAGCCGACTCGGGAGAGATGATCTTGGAGTAGGCCTCGGCCGAGTTCGGAATACCGAACGGCACGGGGACCTGGTCTCTCCCTGATTGGTTTGAATCCGAGTCAAGGAGAGAGATCTTACCGAAGTCGTTGGTGATGAAGTTGAGGCTGCCGAACCGGAACGCCTGCCCGGAAGGGAAGGCGAAGTCGTCGATGCCAGAAACGAAACCCATCGCACTTAGTCGGCGAGAACTTGACGCTACCCCTACCTGGCGCGCCAACTGTCGAAGCAATATTTCGACAATAATAAAAGGGGGTGGCTATCAAGCTAGGAAAGTAGATGGGTTTGGAGACAAGGAATTTTATACAGGTTCAGGCCTTCTTATTCAAGAAGTAATACCCTACTCCTGTCCGGGGATGATTCCGCCGAGTGTGTTATTGATTGTATAAATTGGGAAAAAGAAAACGCGCCCCAAGAGGCACACAGACCCCCCTTATATAGGGGAAGGAGTCCGCTTTACAAAATACAGTCCATATCCTAACGGAATATGGGATTATAGATAAAATACAATCGTAACCGACTAAGATCCCGGGTATTTCCTTGACATATTATAGATAAAATACAATCGTAACCTAACCCGAGTCTTCATAGAGATATTCCATCTATATTTTGTTAGGAAACGATAGGCGAACAAACGATAAAGAACAATAGATCAATCACAAAAGACACGAGATTTAACGTGGAAAACCCTCCCAAAACAGGAGAGAAAAAACCACGGGCGCCAGCCAGCAAAATATCTTCACTATATCTGAGGTGAGGTTACATCGCCGCACGGCGGCTTACAAGAGGTATATATATAGTGGAACCCTAAAAGGGATGATGATCCGTACTGCTCCGCTACGGCAGAAGCTGGCCTTTATTAAGTGCAAATAAATTTGGATCACAACTTAACATATTTGGTACCGTATATACGACTAAATTACAACCGTCATGTAGATATGGGGTATCCATAATCTCCACATGTTTATTACTCCCAATAATAATAGTAATAATAATAATAATAATAATCACACTTATTTTTCTTCTATGTTGCCAGAGCAAGATGAGAGCATCTTTGGAGGCACTAACAAACAGTCTGAATAAAAGCTAATGGTACATGTGTACGAAGCAATTCGATCCACCTCACTATCCACGCACGCGCCTCGTCGGCTCATCTGATCCGTCCCGTTCGACAGGGACAACGATGTCCACATCGACTAGGAGACACGGTTGAAAGACAACAGCAATATTGACGACTAGCTAATCCTCTTCTATCCAAAAATATAACTTCAAGATGGGTATTAAAGAGATGGATAAAATTAGTATACTATTATAGCTTTAATTTTTTTTTAAAAAAAAGACAGAGATGGGTGTAGGGTATTTTGTTTACTAAACAATATATATTATATATAAATTGTAAAAACTAATACTATATTTTAGAACAGAGGGAGAATGTTTCTTTCATTTTCAAATAAGTGAGCAGAGTACGTAGGTTATTATAATTGCATGCGAAAACCACGAGGTTGTTGGGGAGCACTTAATTTAATCTCGCTCTTGCGTGCGTTTGGTGGCACTGGGACCATGGCCTGTCATTTTCGCATCGCCGAACGGCTGAAGAATTCTTCCCTCTGTCTGGCACTGTGGTTGCAGTGCAGGAGCTTTACAAGAATTAATCACGTCTAATTCAGTTTCTTTTTAATGTCTTCTTTAGTCTAATTAAAGTTCCTTTTTCTACTAAAGTCCTTTTGGTATCTCTAGAAAGTAACACCTCCAACGTTCCTCACTCCTGTCATACGTTTGAAGAAATTCATATGAATGCTTTGCTTTCATAATTCATACACGTGAAGCTCAATTAACCATGAAGTTGCTGCATATTTGGAGAATTGGAGAAGAGATTGATATTTCGCTTTCTGAATCGAACAAGAAGAAATGCTCACCAAAGGTCAAGTGGCTGCATGCATGGATGGGATGGATGGATGCAAAATTGCAAAGATAGGCTTCGGAGATAGTTGCACGTCATTTTCTCTCCCATTCTACCAAGGATATTTGCGTACTGCAAGAGGGGCAGCAAGCATCAGATGCCATAAAGGATCCAAATTTCGGAACATTGCATATTAAGGCTGTGTTCTTTCCTGGGTGATCTGGGTGATTGTGAGTGAGTTTGTTTCGTTTTTCACGCGCACGCTTCCTAAACTATTAAACGGTATGTTTCTTGTAAAAATTTCTATAGGAAAGTTGCTTTAAAAATCATATTAATTCATTTTTAAAATTTAAAATAGTTAATAGTCAATTAATCATGTGATAATGACTCATCTCGTTTTGCGTGTCTTCCCGATCTTCTCTATCTCCTTTCCTCAAACACAGCCTAAGACCGGTTGGAAATGTATAGGCCGGATCGGAACAAATTAGATTCGAACTTGAAATTTAAAATCGTGTGAACTATTCACAACTTCATGTGTGAATGTATTTTATATATATGTTGGTTCTATGAAGTTGGGCATTAGTAGGGGTGGGAAAAAAATAGCTCGAAGCTTATGGCTCAAATCGGTTTTGATTGAGCTCGACTTAAACTTGTAGTCATAATCAATCGGGTTGAGCTAAGCATTTAGCCGCCAGTTGCTCATTTAGCTTGCTAGTACAAAAGATCACCTTATCTTCCTTAATGAGTGTTTATTCTTTTGATAATATCCAAATTATTAATTAATTTATGTTTACTGAGTTTTTGATAGCTAGTGTTTATTATTACGGTAATATAGGTAAAACAATAAGTTTATAACTATAAAAGCGATTACTATGGTACCACAAACAATCCTGATGAGTGAACCTGTGGGCCTAGTTGTGGTAATCCCTGAGCTACAATTCATACGCTAACTGTTCTTATTGGCCCGATCTTTCGGTGAGTTAAAGATAACTACGATTTGGGAGAGAAATTGTTGACCCGACTACAGCCGTACGAGATATTGTTGTGTTGTGCCTTAGCGATCGATACATCTCTTAGTGAGTTGTTGATATTGCCGGTGCAGATCAATCTTATTCCTGCAAGCAAATCGAAGAAATAAATAATAACAAGATACAAAGCAATCTGAACTGCAAATAGGAATTAGAACTCACGATAATGTGAGGTTCCGAAGACGAGTAATTAGGGGGTCTAGCTGACACGCGTAGTTACAAGGCAAAATAGTAATGGCTAAACTTTAATTTATAAACAAAACCCCGAGCAACCTTGAAGGGGTACCTAGCTATTTAAGGAGGCAGGAGGACGACCAAGGGATCCCTACGGTTGTGCTCGACCTGGCTGTGACGCACCCCACATGGGTCCCAGATGAAGTTATAAGCTCATATGCCCATTATAGGTGACACAATACTTTGTTTCTATGATTGCGACCGACTGAGATGAAATTTGAAGATAAGGCTTGATCCGTTGGAAAGAGGACTCTGGTTGCTTTTCATCAGGTACTCATGGACCCAAAACGGAGTTCGTATGTATATTTGGTGGCCGTTTGAAGTCAGCACTGTAGTAGGTAACCGAATTAGATTGTAGAACCTGGACAACTTGATGACGTCTCCCTTGAGCTATGATGCGAGTAACGGTTATCAATGATGGTCACATCAAGTTGTGTTAGTCTTGGAGCTCGCTAAGGTTAACGAGTTGAGTTGAGCTGGCTCGTTATTCACCGTTAAACTTTGGCGCTGTCTAGCTAGATTTTGAAAACTTTTATTTGGTAAAAACCAGCAACTAATTTTGGGTTACTGGTAGTATAATTTGTTTTTTTCTTTTGAATCAGTACTCGGAACCTAATTAAGATGCCTGGATGGATGGACGGGTTTCATACTTACATGGTGCAAACCAGAGACAGGAACCAGGAACCTTCAACTCGCTTTCATGTTTCATGTCCTTTTTAGCCGGCAGCTTGATCATGCACTGGCCGGCCAGCCAGCCAGCCAGATGGAGTAGTAGGCAGGCAACTTTTACATCCTGCCACTCAAAAAGAGGGCGATTGCTTGATTGGATCTCCTTCTTATTACTTTTCTAGGTGCAGTTTTTAGTGTTTAGTGGAGGGACCTAACCAAATCCAAACCTTGTGACTGTGTCTTGTGTGGTCCCTTTTCAGATAATTGATTGATTAATAATTTGCTGCAGTAGTCAGAGTGAGCGGTGGTGTTGGCATGCAACATAAATCCTCTCACCAAATTAAAGTTGGAGTACCCTGGCCGTTTCAAAATATAGTAATCTATATCCCTTATCATATTTCTTATAGGATATATATAATTTGATTTTAGCTTACTATATTTTATATTTTAAAATGAGGGAGTAGTATATATGCTTTCTTTTGGCTTTTGAAAAGTAAAAAGTAACCAAGGAAAGTGATTTATTTAGGGAAATTATGTTCAAGAAAGTATCTCAAGGTATCGATGCTGTTGGCACGACCGAGTTCCTTTTTCATACATGCAACTGATAGAAAGTCCTATATAATTTTGTTTGCTTTTGTGCTCTTAAGTCGTGGTTCGTATTTAATTTCCTCGACTTAAAAGATAGTACTTCCAAATGGAGAAAATTCCTCACATGCACCTAAGAGTTTTTTTTCTCAATCCCTTTCATGCCCCCGAATTTTGCCCTATTCCTTACATGTCTGTATGTTTTTATTTTGATCTTCTCTATACACATTTCGCTACTTGAACATGAGTTGATCATTAATTTTTCTTCAAAATGGCTATATTGCCCCCCCACCCTATACTCATGTGCTAGCTTGCTGAGAAAAATACAATTCCCAATATGAAAAGAATGCATCTGTAAGAAAAAAATGAAGGTGATAAATTAGAAATTGTAAATTTATTTTTTTAAATAAATTTCAAACAAATTTGATGAAACTCATACAACATTTTCGCCATAATTAAACTAGAATAAAAACTAATTTGATTTTCAATTTCTTGGTGAAACTATTTTATGGATTTAATAAAAAAATAATGTATGAAAATTTAAATTCTGTTTCAATTCCATCAAATAATTCTTTCTTATTTGGTGTTATTATAAATTAAAAGTTTTCACATTTACATTTATGTTTTAAAGTAGGTAACACATAAGTTTGATACTAATAAAGGGGCAATATGGCCATTTAAGAAAAAAATATAATGGTCAACAAACATGATATGTATAGTGGGGATTAAAATATATTAAAAGTTAGGGGCATGTAGAGGATGTGATAAAATTCAAAGACATAGAAGGGATTGAAAGAAAACTTATAGGCACATAAAAGAATTTGCCCTGACGTCCACTTCGAAATGGTAAGAATGAATGGACCATTCAAATTATTCAAACCCCCTTTGGCATTTGGATCATATGACAGAGGGCTCCAGCATGGCAGCATGTGGCATTTGGATCAAACCTATGCCATTCGATCTGCAGTGGAGGGTTTAGATGGAATTGCTACATGAGATAACAGAAAGTACTAAAGTTCGCCATCAGTACATACTGTTGCTTCGTTAATTTGACACCATGCTACTGTAGAGAACTGTAGTGCAAGACTCATAACACAATGTAAATTGTACTCTGCAGAAAACGCAGAGGATCGGATCCCATCAGCATACCATGATAGAGGCTATAGTAGACACATCTAATAGTATATATTCTCTTTCTTTTCCTTCCTAGACTAAATAATAATATTCTATATTCACTATTTTCTATTACTTTATGATGCTTGGAACATAATTCAGTTGACCCTACCAAGAGCTTTGTACACAAAACAAAACTACTATTACGATTAGCGAAACAGTGGCAGTTCATTTCATTCCCACAATATTAATTAAAATATAAATAAAGTCGTTTGGGAATTTTTCCTAGGTGCCTCTTTTGTGTATGATGTCCGCCTATGTTGTTCTCTCATCATGAGATTCTGGTGAACAAAAACATCGAGATGCTTATGCAATAATTCTGATAAGTGATGATACACCTATACAAAATGGCATTAACTGCAAGATGGTTGTATACAAGTAGACATCGTTCAGTTGTAGTGCTTTTCTTTTGAGATGCCATTCTATCTTGGTTCTTCGGTATATGCTCTAATAAACATCATGAGCAAGTGTTGTTATCGTAAAGCTTATTATAGATATGTCAAATAAGCATGTACAAGTGGAAAGGCGATTAGAAGATATGGTAGCTCAAACTAGCTAATAGTAAATCTTAACAAGGAATTATAGTCCACACTATGATTTATATATCTTTTTCTATGGTAAGCATCATCTTATTGATTATGGTTGTTGAAACTCTAATGCAGAAAAAAAAATTGAGGCTATAGGGAGTACAATAATATTGCACTTCTTGTCATGTAGGTACTACAATATGCATCAATTAATGCAGCGACATCTTATTAAAAAAAAAGAAGTGCATAAACACAAGTGAACTCAAAGCATAAACTATTTATGGATTTGGGTTTAAATATTCTTAGTTCCATTCATTAGTTTGTAGGAAAACATATTTAGTTTGTAGGAATACATATAGGTTCCATACAACTTCATCATTAAACAAGCTAAATAACAAGAGAATGGTGATGCTCTTATTTTTATTGATAAGACATAAAAGGGCTATATGGAAGCTTAATCGGTTATCAAGACATCTCCCGCGCTTGCCATAGTTGGAATATTTTTATTTAATAATGTCCTAGCATTCCTTCACGTGCCTTGGATTAATCCCAAAAGAATCTTGCAATCTTGTTTAAATGACTGTTATTTAATTATCCTAGACTACAAGTACTAGAGAGGCTTGTTTTCAAGATTGTTTTTCTTTCATATTCTTTTTACTTAAAACAACAAATTTCTCCCATAATTCTACCTTTTATGGACACTTTTTTTTACATGAACACTAAAATAGTGGAAATATGCACTTCAATTGCTCTGAGTAAATCGTTCTTTTAATATAATATCAATGAGGCTTTTCTGAGATGAAAAATAACATATTTTAGAGTCATCCGTCTTTCCTTCATATTTCCTTACAATATAATCGTACTTTACTTTTTATCATTTTTTGGAGGCTTTATTTGAAATTTTTGACTGGTTAATGTATCAATCTTGATACACACCTAACCTTTGTTGTATCTTTAATGGTTACATAATTTCTCATGAACATTACACACCTACATATATCACATCATTCATTTCTCTATAGAAACTAGTTGTTTTATCTTTTTGTGTGCTTTCAGTTCTGATTCCATCCTTCTCTTTTCACTTATATCATGTCCATCTTATCTTCATGTAAAATTTCAAGAAACCATGACGAAAGCAGAAAACAAGTCCACATTTTCCTTATCTTTCTTTGTCTTGGCCTGTCCTTTAGCCTTCCTTTATCTTTACTCATTTATCAAGGAATCACACAACAAATTGAACGGTCTTGGATTTATTATCTTAGCATGCAATTGACTACCATAATTATCTCACTATTTATTCCTTTGTAAAAATTTTCTACTTACTAAATTTCACACATTTAAATAAAAACATACCTCCCAATATTTAGATCAGAAATATGATGATTGGCAAGAGGAAATAAGGTTCTAACTGTTCTAAAACATGTAAATCTAATTTTATTTCTTGACGAAAAAAATGTTCATATATAAGTACAAGACTGCCAAACCTTTTACATCTAAAAAAAAGTCACTTGGGAAGGAATACTTAAGTGAAATTCTCTATTTTATTTATACCATATTTCCTAATGATTGCACCATATGACATGATATTATAATTACTTGGAAGCTTTCACCAATTTTTTTGGCCCTTATATTTGCACTTTAGTTTCCTTAGAACTCACCTTATCCCATAAACATACAAGAGTTCATGAGTATCTCTTACTTGCGCATATCTAAATCCAAACAGATACAATTTCATTTTTATGCCTTTTTTTGTTGTAATTTCATCCTTATTCCCTTTTCATGTGTATCATTGTTCATCTTAAATTAAATAAAGCAACCACTTGAGTTTATTTGCTTACTGAAGCAAGTTTCACAACTACAATTACAGTCCTCATATTTCTAATGTCATTTTATAACCTTATGGGAAAATTTTTAAGAAACTATGGCAGTAGTGGAAGAAATAAATTGTTGTTTCCATTAACTTCCTTTGTCATCCTTGCTAATAGAGTAGTCCTGAATTTATTATCTTAGCATGTGATTTAATACCATACTTTTTGATATTTTTCTTTATATTCAACCTACAAAAATACATCAAATAAAGATTAAAAAATGTATAGCCGATGCATTCAAATTTCGTACACCACCATGAGGATTGATAATATGGAAATGATGTTTGATGTACTAGCTCCGATGTTAAACTCTAACCATTTTTTTCATACTATACCCTTAGCAACTATCAAATTAATATCATATGATATATATTCAAATACAAATCTATTAACACCACTGTTGTGGTTCTAAACATTTATGTTATTAGCTTAATCATCAGTAAGAAATTACAAAAAGTTGATATAGTCATTGCACACCTCGGATGAAATATTCTAAAACATGCAAAATTCATTGAATTGATTGAAGAAAAAAAAAAGGTTCGCATAGGTGTAAGTACAAGACTATTATACCTTTTGCAATTTAAAAGTCATTCTTTGAAGGCACAATTTAGGTGAACGAATTATTTTGTTTGAAGCTAATCTCTTTAATATATCATCACAACACAACCTTATCTTTAGTTAATAGCTTACATATTTTTGTTCCTTACATGTTAGGTTCCTTGCAATTCATCTTATTCTGTAAAGATAAAAAAAGAGTCCCAGAAGTACCTCTTATGCCCAAAACTAAACAACTATGCCTAACATTTATGTCCTTAGTTACATTATACTAATACCAATGTCATGCTTACCTTTCTTAGCAAGTTTAGGTTTGTACTTACGTGTAAGGTTTTTCTTTGTGGAACTATAGAGAAAAGGTTAAAAAAGAAGAACACTCATTACTTCCTTATATGACCTATACAAGTTTAGATTTGTCCTTACATATAGTTTTTTCTTTACCAAACTATGAGAGAAGATTAAGAAAGAAAAACACTAAGTTACTTTCGTGAATGCCCTTCACAAGGTTAGAATCATCATACATATATATTTTTTCGGAAAACGTTAGCGATCGGGCGTCCGATCAGTAGCACAAAAATCAGGCCCCCGCCGCCTCCGCTGTCTCCCCCACGCGCCCCACCACACGCGCCGTTGCAACAAATCACCCGCATATTATGGAAACGCTCTATTAAGTGAATCCGTTTCATTTTTTTGTTCCACCAACAATGCTTCAGCAAGTGTAATCGTGATGTTTCACTATGTATGGATCACGTTGCAGTGAATTGAAATATCCTTTCGCTATTTGCTAAACATTGTTTTTATGGTGTATGGATCACGTTGCAGTGAATTGAAATATCCTTTCGCTATTTGCTAAACATTGTTTTTATGGTGAAACAACGCCCGATTTTTTTTGAAAACTGTTATTTCATACGTTGTAGCAAAATGTTTCACGAGGTGATTTGGTTGTGTTTCAACTTTTTTAAAATATTGAAACATTTTTTATCTACTTAGTGAAACAATTCCGATCTATTTGGTGAAACAATGCCCGATTTTTGCTAAAAAAAATCGGGCCCCCGATTTGTAGGTGGCCCCCTATTTTTTCTTTACAAAACTATGAATGAAAGATTCAGAAGGAAACAGTCCTTGCTTCCTTACATACCCTTCTTAATCCTGCGTTACATATACCTCACACATGCAAGGCCTTAAAATTAACCCCACACTTAGGATATGTACAACAACACTCAATAGCTGGCACATAATCGGCCAACTAGACCAATAAAATTTTAGAAGAAGATAAGGAGAAAATTTTCTTCATGATGCTGGAAAAGAAAGAAAGAATAATAAAATTATTTTGTGGGTAACTGTTAGAACCTTTATTGTCTCAATTTTTAGAAGAAGATAGTCTCTACTTAACATTTGTTGCCTAGGATTTAATACTTAACTCGAGTACTTGCCTGAACAAGTATAATAAGAAAAAAAATGGCTAGTTATAAGGAGATCGCGTAGCATGGCCGAGATATCTGGTTAAAATCATTTATTGTCTCAATTGTTAAAAAAAGAGAGTTTCTAGTTGATATATCTAGGAATTACTGTTAAACTCAATTGTTATACCTGCTATACTTGCCCGAACTAATACAATAACAATAGAGATAATCCAAGAAATGCCATTGACAAGCGGCTAGATCCAAGAAATACCATCAACAAGTGTGAGTTCCAAGAAATGCCATCGTACAAATGACTTTGTCCCAAAAATACCATCGCCGTTACGGTTCCGTCCATCCTGCGCTGTTAAGTGCTATAGGATGAACAGTGTATTTAACGGCACGGGATCGACGAAACCTTAACGACGATGGTATTTTTGGGACAAAGTCGTTTACACGATGGCATTTCTTGGAACTCACACTTGTTGATGGTATTTCTTGGATTTGGACGCTTGTCAATGGCATTTCTTGGATTATCTCATAATGATAAAAGGGCTAGTTATAAGGAAACCACATAACATTGCATATCTAGCTAGAGCCTAAGGAGAGAGATGAGGAGAGAAAGGGTGAGTAGGCTACTAAATAGTACTCCTAACTAATTGCACATGAGCTCGAAGAAAGTGAGGTCCAACGCAAGTCTCTACTATTATAAAAATTGAAGATGTTTTTATCGATACTTTGGTACGTCATCTATGCATGAGTCGGTTTTTAAATTCGTTTGCTTTTGAAAATATAGATCTGTATTTGAGTCGGGTTTTAAATTCGTTCACTTTTGGAAATACTAGAAGTCATATAAGAAATCTCTTAAAAAAACTTGTATGCTAACTTGAGATGATCGGACTCCTAAATCCTAATTATAGCTCATAATTTTCTAAAAAATATATATCCAAGCGAATCCTCACAGTGAAACTATTATAAAAATTGAAGATGTTTTCGCCGGTACTTTGGTATGTCATCTACATATGAGTCGGTTTTGAAGTTTGTTCGCTTTTGGAAATACATATGTGTATTTGAGTCGGGTTTTAAGTTCGTTCGCTTTTGAAAATACAGGAGCAGTCGTATAAGAAATCTCTTTAGAAAAAACTTGCATGCTAAATTGAGATGATCGAACTCCTAATTGCAGCTCACGATTTTCTAGAAAAAGAATATCCAAACGAATTCTCATAATGAATTTTGCCTTAACTAAACCTATAATAACAGTAAAATTAAAATAGCCTTCACCTGTTACAACGCACGAGCAATTTTTATAGTAAATAACAATGCGTAGGATATAGTAGGGTGTGAAAAAAGGGATTTGGCTAAAAGTCTACTCCCTTTATAAAAAAAATTCAAATGCTAAGGATGAATCTAGAAAAACAAATTCAAATGCTAGGGATGAATCTGGACACAAGTCAGAGTCACCGCTAACAAATACTAGCATTACATACAGGATATGGGAGTGTGTGTGAAGTGATTTGGCTGAAAATCTATTGGTAAAATATGTTTCATGATTATTGTGTCAATAGCTACCTACTATATGCTCTATTTGTATGTGTATCTTTAAATGATGTGGCACCCATTCATATTAACACTTGCCTTACACGTTGATGCTCGACTTTTTTTTAATAATTTTACATGGCTTCTAATATTTTTCTAAAGACATACTACTCCTTCCAGGTTAATAATACTTGTCGTTTTGGACAAGGGTGAGGTCAAATTTTAAATCTCTGGTTATAAATAATTTTAAAAATATTTATCTTTGAAATATGGTGACTATATGTATAGATTAGTCTTAAAAATTACTCCAATAAAATCATATATTTGTTAACATTTATATACATATTATAATAAAAAATAATGGTGAAAGTTGTTTTTTTAAGACCGTGCCCTTGTCCAAAACGACAAGTATTATCAACCGGAGGAAATAGTACACTAGTATTAGAGCAAATATAATAGTGAGCTATAAGCCAACTATAAGCTTAGGTGCACGAGAGAAGTAGTGAAAAATCAAGGATGTTGGCTTTCATGCAAGAGCTAGCTTATCACAAACTCCAAGACAAATATATTAAATGTATAAGTGAGAGATAGAGAGAGGAGAAGAAAATTATAGCTAATTTATTATATATATTGGCTTTAAGATAGGCTAATAGTAGGAAGTGAGCTCTACTATTATCCTTGCTCTTAGAGCAGGTACAATAGCAGGCTATGAGCCAGCTATAAACATATTTTAAAGAGATAAAGGAAGAGAGAGAAGAGCAGCGGGCTACAGATCTGTATCCAGCTACAGCATGGACTCCAAGACGCAATATGTGTATGACAGGTGGGACTATCTATTAATAGTATAGTAAGCAATTATTGTATGAATTGGCTGTTATATTAGCTATAGATGATTTAAAGCTAATAGGGGTAGTGCGCTATACTATGGAACTTGCTCTTAGACTCTCTAACCAACATTTAACCAAAGAATCTAACTCAGTTAACTTATTAATACTCGAGCATCAAGCTAATTAAACCCTCACTCGTCCCCACGAGGAGGCGGAGCCCACCTGTGGTCCCCGCCACGTCACCATCTCCACGGGCCCCTATAAATACCCCCCACCCCCCCCCCCCCCCCCCCCCCCCCTCCCCCTCTCTCTCGCGCTAATCCCCCACCCCCTTCCGCCTCCTCCGCCCACCACCATCCCATTACCCCCCTTCCCTCCCTAATCCCGCCCTTAAACCCACCATTTACCACCACCATGGGCTCCGACGCCTCCGACCCCTCCTACCGCCTCCACCTCGCCTGCGCCGCGCTGGTGGGCGCCTCCGTCGCCGCCGCCTCCGGCTACTACCTGCACTGCCGCTCCGTCGCCGCCCAGCTCGGCGACGGCCTCTCCCGCTCCGCCTCCGCCCAGCGCCGGGGCGGGGGCGGCCGAGCCCCGCCGCGCGCCGCCGGGAAGTCCCCGGCGCCGCCGCCGCCGCCGCCCCGCCGCGCGCCCGCGGGATCGTCCTCGCTCCCCGACCTCTCCTCGCTCTACTCCGTCGGCCTCGGCGTCGGAGGGGCGGGCGCCGCCAGGAGGTACCCCGTGGCCGAGGAGGAGGAGGAGGAGGACGACGACGACGACGGCATGAAGGAGCTCGCCGACGCCGCCGAGGCGTGCCTCCCGGTTCCCCTCGGCCTCCCCAGGCTGCACGTGGGGCCCGACGGTGAGTTTTGTCCCTTCTCTGGTTTTACACGTGTGGGCGGTGTGGGGCGCGTGTGTGCGGCTTTGGCTCGACTGGATAGGATTGGTATTGGTGATGTTGGCTTGGAGTGGGAGACAGCTAAGCTAAGCTAGCTTTGCAAAATAATGGCCTCCGAGTGTGCATGCGCAGTGTGTCAGCAGGAGGAAAGCATTGTTGTGTTTACTGCTTTAATCAAGTGTTCTTCCCATAACTCTTCTGGTGGACATTTAGTGCTGAAGTTAGTATGAATTTTAATGCAGAAGAAGAAAATCTAGTAGTATAGTATGAAATGGATTTACGAATAGTTTGGATGGAACATGAATGCTAAATTCAAGCTCTAGGAACCATGAAAACTGTGTATAACAAGCTCTGGAAGTGTTTCAAAAACAGAAAGAGGGAAGGATTTCGTGCACGAGGTAATCCTTAGCATGGAATGAAGCTAGTGTGGGCTTAGATACACTAACATGCTTCTTGTGTGTAGTGGGTTTGAGCAGTACCTTTTTGAAATGCACCTATTGAACACTGGTTATCAATAAAGAAATGCGGAATTTTGTTCAAAACATAGGAGGATGATGGTAGGTCCTCATGGGTAAGGCTTAAGAGCTAGCTTAATGATGGAACATGTAACTTGCTCAGTGGAGTAGCTTCTGAAGGTTGAGTAACCTATTGATTATTCGTTAATGTTTTGACAAATGTGTTATTTAGGCTAGCAGGTTGGGCTGGTCCTTAGTGTTGCTCCAGGATCTATTACAGACTTGTTGCAAAGAGTGTTTAATCAACTCCGAAATCCATTGTCAATATGTTGATGCAAATGCCTTCGGTGCTTAAATCAGCAGCAGATACAACTGTACTCTTGTGATACACTGTCCTCTTTATTTGTCTACAATTTCTTTTGAAAACAGGCTATTTACATTAGTATGATATGATATGACATGATCATCTTTTATCTTTTAGAATGATACTGGTAATAACAGGCTGTTATTGCAGGCAATAAACAGCTTGTCCGTTCAAGTTCAAACAGAAGGGTTGGAATAATCAAACCAAATTCACCCAAGTCCCCTGTTGCCAGTGCAAGTGCTTTTGAGAGTGTAGAAGGATCAGATGAGGATGATGCTAAACAACCGAATGGTAAACTTGAAAATGGCTACCTGAAGATGAATGGAAATGTTGTAAGTTTCAGCCATCCTGTTGTCATTACAGTTTTTCTTGTTATATAGTTCCTAATTCCTTTATTAATCGCCTATATTTTTGGAGTTAAAATAGGTTTGGCATCAAGTTTTGCACGCGCAATCAGTATATCATGCACATAAAGGAAGTGAATTTGTGGCTATCATTTTCTTAATCTATTGAGCATCGATTCTTGTGGTTATCTATTTTCTTAATCTATTATTGCATTGTTTTATATGCTGTAGTTTATTGATTTATCTTCTTGTCGTTTAGATTTACCTTAGACAAAAGACATCTTACTGGCTCAACAATGGCCACATAAATCTAGCTAGGCAATACTGCTGGCATGCATTATAAAAAGGTACTACACACATTGAACACTATCTGTATTTGCTGGCTGCAGATTTTGTTAGCCTGCAGATTTTATATTACTCAAACCTAGTAACCGGCAGGAGATAAATGTGAGTTCCTCGGACAGTCATTCTACAGTTAGTGACTTGGTAGAAGAAATCATATTGCTAACTTTAGCTGTACAACCAATAGCATTTCGTGCTGATATGAATAAAGCGTCTGCTCAGCTGGCTGTGATGCTGCTTCACTGCACAGCCGCAGCAAAGACTACCAAGTGCCCAAATATGCTGATATTTCTCTCTGTTTGGGGGAAATTTGCTGATTTTTCATTTGGTACAATGGCTGCGACTGATTTTGTTTTTTTTTTTAATGTCTGATCATATATGTTTCAATCAGGAAGGAGAACAGAAAGGAAACAAAGTACTGGAAAATGGGGCTGCAGCGCCATTAGCTGCAGCAAGTTTGATTCGGTCTCATAGTATATCCAATGATCTTCATGGTGTTCAACCTGATCCAGTTGCTGCAGACATTCTTCGAAAAGAACCTGAGCAAGAATCATTTATTAAGCTGTTAACTGCTCCACATGGTATGGTATTAGATCTTACAGAACAGTAATATTCTCCCTGTATGAATATCCTTTAATTTTGTTATACTTCCATTTTTTATGAGCACTACCATTTTTGTTCTTAAGAAAATTTGTCCGATAAAATATTCACATGCTGTATTTTATGAACTATGGAGTTCTCCATTTCTTTGAACTATTAGGTGCAAGTCAAGAACCTGGAATACTAGTAAAAATTCATGGAGACCATATTATTGAAATGTATGCATGTTAGTTTCATATTTTTCCTGTCAATTAGTCAGTAATTCTTTTGTATTTTAATGCATATAATTTTAGTCGGATACATCAAATTTCGTTGTTAGTAAGAGTAAATATTTTTGAATTAATTCTTCTCATTTCCCTTTATTCCCAAATCCAAAGTAATTTCTTTCATAATATTATTTTACATTTTATGTAGAGATTCCGTCTCCTGATGAGATTGAGGTTTACAAGCTCCTTCAGAAGTGCCTTGAGTTAAGAGACTGTTATCTTTTTAGAGAAGAGGTTGCTCCATGGGAGAAGGAGGTCATAAATGATCCCTGTACTCCAAAACCTGACCCCAATCCATTCACCTATGTGCCTGAACCAAAATCAGAGGTAGCCTAGTTCATTTTTTTTTCAGTATTTCAATTCTTCCTCTCTGTTTTGTCCTTCTGATTTCTGCCATTGATTATGATTTCAGCATGTTTTCCAAATGGTCGATGGTGTTGTCCATGTCTATGCAGATAAAGACTGTAATGAGCACTGCCCGTTAGCCCTTTTGCTTCATATGTTTGACCAGATGCTTTCAATTTCCTATGACTCATTTATTTTCCTCATTTTGCCTCAGATACGGAAAGACTTTATCCTGTTGCTGATGCGACAACCTTCTTTACTGACTTGCATTATATGCTCCGTGTGATTTCTGCTGGAAACACAAGAACCGTGTGCCATAACCGGTTAAATCTTTTAGAGCATGTAATCATATTGTCAAATCATTGACCCCTTGCTTACCTTGGTGAATAAACTTGACTCCTAAAATTCTGTATGTGTGAATGTTTTTTCATTTCTAGAAATTCAAATTTCATTTGATGTTAAACGCGGATAGGGAGTTTCTTGCCCAGAAGACTGCACCACATCGTGATTTTTACAATGTCAGGAAGGTTGATACTCATGTACACCACTCAGCGTGCATGAATCAAAAACACTTGCTGAGATTTATAAAATCCAAACTAAGGAAAGAACCTGATGAGGTATATTTTTGAAACAATTGCTGAACTGACTGTCGCAGCTTGTACTTATGGACAAACCATTTATCATATTATAATCATAACTATATATGGTATGCCATTCAGGTTGTCATTTTCAGAGACGGCACTTATATGACTCTGAAGGAGGTTTTTGAGAGCTTGGACTTAACTGGGTGTGTTTTGAGAGCTTGGATTTTATCCTATGTTTATACTTTATATAATGATGGAACCACTATTTAGTTGATTATCAATTCTTCGTTTTCTTTTTCTAGGTATGACTTGAATGTTGATTTACTAGATGTCCATGCGGACAAAAGTACATTTCATCGTTTTGACAAATTCAACCTTAAGTACAATCCGTGTGGCCAAAGTAGGCTCAGAGAGATTTTCCTCAAACAGGACAATCTTATCCAAGGTATCGCTTGTTTCAATTATTTTGTTGACACTTTTGTGCATCTTACCTTTTTTGTTGTTGCTAAACGGGCTTGCAGTTTCTCCTAAAATGTTTGTCCTTGGGAGTCATATAGATGTATGTCCATATAAAAGCAGGGTGCATTGCCTTGATGCAAACATTATCACATTCAAGCTAGTGGTTACACTGAAAACTACTTGTATTTTGTAACCTCTGCTTAATCCTGTCCAGTTGTTTTTAATGAAGCACAGTTACCACTAATATTTCCATTGGTATATCCTCCAGCGTTATGCTAATGTTTTTATTTAGGTCTTATAAGCATGTGATTAGCGTCATTTCATACAAGGTTGTACCTAGAAGTTAAACTATTGACATTTTAAGCCTATGAAGTGTAAACCAATGTATTTGCTAGCTATTTTCATTATCACCAAATGCCAAAAGCAAAAATGGAAGTGTTTAAGCTGTTGAGTTGCATGGTTGATAAGTTGATGATTTGCCCAAGAGATCTGGTTGGTCTTGGTTTTATGTTGGTTTATGGCATTTTGCATAAAAATAACAAATAATAATGCATATCTTGCTGGACATCCGCTGTTGTTTTTTTTGTGACCTCCATGAGAATTTCTTGTCATTCAATACTACAATGGCATCCAGCAAATGCAATTTAAGGGTAATATTTTAGCAAATTGAACTCCACAGGTTATTGCACAAGCGCACTAGCAAAATTAAGATGGAAACACCACTTGAGTTTTTTTGTTCTGTAAGAGTGCATCACACAAATACTTGATCTTTTGTGTGTTGGCCATGTCACATATTGGATCGTGTCTCACGTGTTGATCAATGCCCAAAGGGTGCTGGGCCATGTCTCAGCTTTTGGAAATAAAAATTAATTTTAGAAAGAGCATATGATTTGGCATGCCCTTGAGATATATGAGACAGTTGCGAAGCCAGAACCAAAACCCTTTTCTGAACTCCTTTATAGTATTGGAAGTTTTTTGTGTTACAAGAAAGCAGTACTGGATTCCAAAAAACTCTGTTCACCTGGCCTCACAGGTTTGGACGTGACTCTGCCACTGATGACTGGCATGATGAGGTTCAATTTAGTTACATTATGTATGCTTAGAGGAAGTGGCCATTCAGCATTGCTGCCTCACAGGGGTAGGGAATTGTGGAAAATCAAAATGACCATATCTGAAAGTCAATTTGTGAATATGAAATGGCTGTAAGGCTGTTACAGATTTAGTATATAATCTGGCAACAGATTAATATATTGATTGATTGTTAAAAGAGAAGCGATGCTATAGATCACTTCTTGGATAACTATATACACAACAAATAACCTCCCAAGAAAGCTTAAACATTTTTCTTTAGGAGTGTCTACTAGAATAAATGCACTTGTACCTTCAGATATGGCAGGTACATTAGAGCTGCCATAGTACATGTTCCTCCATAATGGTGCTAACTTCATCCAAATTCTGCAGAAAAGCTGTGAAATTCTTGCGCTTCGTGCTCAGATTTTCTACAGTAGCCAGCTTAAAGCCTTAAGCTAGGCCTTTATATTGGTATACATTTTTTTCTGGTGGGGGATATACATTGTTTGTTAACCATATAATTCACACCCTATCTAAAATAAGTTGATTTGCGGGGTTTGTAAACTAGATTATATGATAAGACCTAAATATATTTGGTGACCTTATGGTCTACTGACTCCTGACCATATAAATCCATAACCTACCCATCCTTAAGCTTCAGCTTCTCTTTGAAGAATGGACTTCCACATAAATATAAGCTAAATGTAAAGCGCTTGTTTGGTACTGTTTCCGGTTTCTATCAAGTTTGGTGAAAAATACCTACATATTCTCATTTGGAAGACTTAGCGCATATTGTATATGTAGCCACATGCCCATGCATTGCAAGGGAATTCTCAAACCCATCTATAGTTGAGTTTTTGTAACTGTACGTCCTGAAATTTCAGATGGGAATGCATAGCAAAAGGAATGGGTGCAGAGTTGGAAGTGAGATGGCAAAGATGGGTAATTTTAGTAAAAAAAATGTGTGAACTCACCATTACGGATGTGTTCTTTTGAAGTAGTAAAGAAATGCACTTATTCTGTTTTGAGAGGGAATCACCACGATTGATTACTATATCCACTCGTGTCCTATATTTTATGTTTCCTTGAGAGCTGTCTTGGTTCCTTTTATTAACATTTTATCTGTTGCTGTTTGGTTTAAACTAGGTCGTTTTCTTGCCGAGCTAACAAAGCAAGTTTTCTCCGACCTTACAGCAAGTAAATACCAGGTAAACTCCTCTTTTTTTTTTGGTATATGCAAATGTAATGCTTATTTGGGATATCCATATTTAACCTGCTCTAATTTTTGTTTTCACCAGATGGCTGAATATAGGATTTCAATCTATGGGAGGAAGCAAAGTGAATGGGACAACCTTGCAAGCTGGATAGTGAACAATGAATTGTCTAGTGAAAATGTTGTCTGGCTGGTTCAGGTACCCTTTCACTATTTCTGCTCGTACTTAGCTCTAGAAATTTCTATAATTGTCTTGCAGTTATTGAACCTACATACTCTGAATTGATTTTTGTGCTTTACTCATCTGTTATGTCTGCATAATGCCACTGCTTTGTAGTAAAGCGTGAAGAAAAATGGGAATAGTTAGGAAGATTTACCTTTCTCTGCTTTAATGAGGGCCAGCCGGCCTGGCTGCCTGGGACACCACAATTCTGTGCTTTTGTTATCTTGCTGTTGTTTTCTTGATTTATTTCTGTGCTATTACTGTAAACTAGTAATATGCCCGTGCTTTGCAATGGGTCAGGCCCATATAATTGGGGAATGGGGATTGGCTGGATGGGACATGGGTGGGTGGATTGAGGAGAAAGTGATCATACGGTGGTTATGCACACACGAAGAAGCGCACAACCTCCGCGCACGGTGAGAAGGGGATGAAAGGAGGACGACTGTGCTTTTAAAGTAGTACAGAGATAACCATACTTTTGTAGATGTATTTCTACCTAGCATTTACAATGATGACTTAGCATAATATCAATTCTTATCCATGGCTGTTTTCAAATCCATAAGCTAATAACCGGTAGGTTGCATTTTTTTAATTTCATTTGACTAGTTCTGTTAGCCCACACTTTCACTCAAGGTGTGGTAGCAATATTTGGGCCACCTTCTGCTTCTTCAGTTCCCATACGGCAAGTAGTTTGCTACTACCTCCGTTTCATATTATAAGTCATTTTGACTTTTTTCTATTCAAACTTCTTTAGGTTTGACCAAGTAGAAAAATTTAGCAACATCTACAACACCAAATTAGTTTCATTAGATGTAACATTGAATATATTTTGATAATATATTTGTTTTGTGTTGAAAATATTGTTATATTTTTCTATAAATTTGGTCTAACTTAAAAAAGTTTGACTAGGAAAAAAGTCAAAGCGACTTATAATATGAAACAGAGGGAGTACCTTTTTGTGTAAGTAAAGTAATAAAAAAGATGAAACTGTGCTAACAGAAGGGTAAATTACATCAGATTTGTGCACCTTTATTATCTTGAAAGTTCCATATCTGCTTCCTTTTGATCTTTTGCAAGTTCTATCTGATATTTACAGGAAATAGGCTACCTGGATGACTAGTTGTGTTCTGTATCTGCTTCCTTTTGATCTTTTGCAAGTTCTATCTGATATTTATAGGAAATAGGCTACCTGGATGACTAGTTGTGTTCTGTATTGGTTTATGATCTGTGAGCGATCTTAATAAACAAACCATTAATTCTTTGTGAAATTAAATCTTTAGTTTATTTATTCAAAGTGGTATACACCTCGTTATGTTACTGATATATTTATGATATTTGATATTCGGAGTTGCATTCAGATAATTGTTTTTCTACATTCCTTTGCAGATCCCACGCTTATATAATGTGTACAAGGAAATGGGTATTGTTACATCATTCCAAACTCTTCTGGACAACATTTTCCTTCCTCTGTTTGAGGTCACCATTGATCCAGCTTCTCATCCGCAGCTTCACGTCTTCCTAAAGCAGGTTCAATAGTTTTCTCACTATTTTGTGATTTGCATAACTGTTGTTTGTATTGATGCTGTGCATTTTGTCTCAGAATTAACACATATGTAGTAAAGATTAACTCGTTATTTTTTTAATGTAAATTCATGTTTGGTACAGTCACTATTATGTAGCACAAGTTCTAGCCTTCTAGGAGATTACATGGTGACTTTGCTTTAACAAATGATGATGGGCGACATGTCATGTTTATTTGAGGCCTGTATGTCATTTGGACAGCTGTTTTGGTTTAGTTGGGAGGCTGTTCAGTTGTCTAATTTCTAAGGAAAAAAAATCCAGCTGTCTAATTTCTCACCACAATTTCAATTTTCACAGATCAAATGTTGTGAATCAGTTCTTTTCATGTCAATCATGACTTGTTTTAATACTCAAAGAGACATCTTTACACTGTAGGGTAGTTAGGCAAGTTTCATGCTCTTTCGTGGGCTTCATAAAACTATACTGGTTAATTTAACAGCTGAATTTCATTTTTATCTTGGAAATGACTAGGGACTAGGTAATTTTTATTTTTATTTAAAACTACTAAATATGTTAATATCGCACACATCACAAGCAGGCAACTTTAGGATACTCTTTTTTGGCCTTGCAGGTTGTAGGGTTAGATTTGGTTGATGATGAGAGTAAACCTGAAAGGCGTCCAACAAAGCATATGCCTACACCTGAACAATGGACCAATGTCTTCAACCCAGCATTTTCATATTATGCATATTACTGCTATGCTAACTTATACACACTCAATAAGGTAGGAAAATTGCCCTCATACCTCTAATTTTCCTCATTTTGCTGGAAAAGTAACACTTCTGTGCAATTTAGTTGCGTGAATCAAAAGGGATGACCACAATCAAATTCCGTCCACATGCTGGCGAGGTAGAATCTCTTCAATGTTCCACTGTCTTTCTGTTATTGTGTTTGTCTATAACTGTATGGTGTCACAGGCTGGAGACATCGATCACTTGGCAGCAACATTTCTTCTTTGTCACAATATATCGCATGGAATCAACTTAAGGAAATCTCCTGTGCTTCAATATCTATACTATCTTGGCCAGGTAATTCTTCATATTTTCATAATCCAGCATGATTTTTAAAAACCTCTGTAGCTGTAATTTTATGAGTAAAAAGCATGACAGATTTATCTAATTAGTGCAGTTTGGTTTGCTTTTAAGAAACTTTTTAAGTCACTATCATTTCTTCAATCTGTTGCTTTCAATTTTATCAGATTGGTCTGGCAATGTCCCCATTAAGCAACAACTCCTTGTTTCTTGATTACCACCGGAATCCTTTCCCAATGTTTTTCCAACGAGGCCTGAATGTTTCCCTGTCAACGGATGATCCATTGCAAATTCACCTGACAAAAGAGCCATTGGTGGAAGAATACAGCATTGCTGCTTCAGTACTCCCTCTTTCCCTCTCCCCTCACCCTATTCATCTTATGCAGACACTAATGTACATACTTATGTTTATGTATGTGCATGTACAAGACATACATGAATGCAGTTCAGTGTGCACCTTTATGCTTGTTCATGGAACAAATAAAATGCTAACCACTTTTTTTCGAACAAAAGGACAAACTCACTTATTGTGGTTTTTGTTTCAGCTCTGGAAGCTCAGTTCTTGTGATTTATGTGAAATAGCTAGAAACTCTGTCTATCAATCAGGGTTTTCACATGCTCTCAAGGCAAGTAAACAACCTTTGTCAACTACTTTCAAAGCTCGTTGGTGATCTTTACCTTATTACATTCATTTCAGCCACAAACCATTTTTCACAAATTATGGTTGAGCAACTTATTGCTTGATATGCTCTGTAAGTAATGCATTATATGGCACCGTGAAGCATATCATCATTCAATCTCTTGCAGGCACACTGGATTGGCAAGAACTATTACAAAAGAGGACCTACAGGGAACGATATTCATAAAACTAATGTGCCTCACATCAGGGTTCAGTTTAGGGACTTGGTACGAACAAATTTCCTTCACTTCTGTTGGACGAAAAACTTGAATTTTCATGTTCCCTTGCTAAACGCGTTAGTTGATCAGAAAATTGCGTGATTTTCAGATTTGGAGAGATGAGATGCGTCTTGTATACCTAAACAATGTCATCTTACCTGACGAGGTGGACCAGTAACATGTACCTGGTGTATATGGCGCGGTTGCCATGGGAGTTACATTTCATGTTTGGGTAAGCATTATTCACCTTTTATCTGCCGGTTCATACTCTACATCTCATTTCATTTCTTTATTAATCGATCACTGAACTGCATGCCTAAACCGTACACTTTCTCTCAACATTGCAGTTATTGGAAGTCAGCATGAGAAGTGTTGTGATACACATCGTGTCCGGGTTCCAAGCCGACGAGAGAGAAACTTCAAACCAAGTAGTGCCCCCAAAAAGCACAACCAAAAGTACAACAAGATATACACAATAAAATTGGATCTTACTAGATTAGGAAGGATGAAGCGGCTCACAGCTGGGTGCTGGATTTTGGGGTGTAGTGTAGGGGAGGCAGGCAAACAATTGCTTTGGCGTGATTGTAATTGTGCAGCCTCTCGTTTGTGAAGGATGCTATACCAACATTGCATGTACTTTAACTGGTCTTACACAGTTATACTCCTGCGAATAAAGTGGCGCCGCTTGTTTTGCTCCCCAGAAGGAAAAATGTTGGTTTGGGTTACCACATAGTGTCAAACGCTATGAATTATTGTGGGCAACATATCCTATGCACACAGGCTCTCACGTGTACACATATGCACACCAACTAAAAAATATCACCAAAAAATCTAGATAAAATCATACACATACTTTTAATTGTATTACACCTAGAGTTAAAATATTAACGTCAAATTCATTATATTTTAGCCGTAACAAAAAAAACAAAAAATCTAACAGTTTTAAGGTTGCAATTTTGTTAGAATTTTATCTTTTTTGTTATTCTCTATGTAGAATGAATTTGAAGATGCGACTTTGCACGTAGATGTAATACTATTGAAAGTACATGTATGAATTTTTCTAGAATTTTTTATGATAATTTTTACTTGGTGTACACGATGTGTATACGCGAGGGCCTGTGTGCATAGGATACGCTCCCATTATTGTGACCCAAGAGTGAGCTTGCCATCACATAAATCCAATCGAGTCCCTTTCACTAGGGGGGCGACTCTTCTGAGACAACAGCAAATGACTAGGAGTCAAACAGATCCTTTGGTCCAAGAATCATTTCCATCCCCTTCTTGACCAATATTGAGCCTCTCTCAATGTAGATTGCCTCGGAGTTTGTGGTGTTTGACTCCATAGATAAATGCACCCAGTGGGAAAAAAAGAGAGAAACTAGACCCTACGAAAACACACACCCCTTAGAAAAAGTGCCCATCTAGCTTTATACTAACATCTAAAAAAGAACAAATGTATCGTGTTCATATTGACACTTAAGAGTTCCCTTCAAAAAAAAATTAATATTGAAACTTAGAGCAAGTTAAATAGTATGGTTAATTGCTAGCTATAATAATTGACCCATCTCTTTTACGATTAATTGTAAAGTTTGTCATAGTTCCTGCTATAGCTTTCTTTTTTAACTTTGTTTTTTTGGCAAGATACTAGTACCTTGCATTCTTGCAACAAATAATTCTCATTCATGTATATGTTCGTAATGGATAAAATTAGAATATTATCAAAGCATTTTGCAGTGCAAATCTATATAAGTGTATTTGACCGCGAAAAACTATTTTGCTTACTCTTATAAGCAAAATGGCTCTTTCACAGTAGACATGAGTATATACTTCTTTAAATTTTGGAACAAAAATATGTTTCCATAAATTTTTAAAAATATATTAAGTCGTGGAGAAACTTGAAGACCAGCAAAACGTGTAGGCCCAGCTAAAAATTCTCTTCTCTACAGCCTAGTAGGCGCAACTAATGCACTAGGAGAAGCTTTCGTAGCTTGGGCCAAAAGCCCACAAAAGTGTAAGGCCTGAATAGTTATCGCAGCTTAAGCCATAGTGGGCCACCTTGCCGAATTTCGTGGGGCCCGGATTAAGCCACACGATACCGTAGCGCGCCCGTCCAAGATTGAGTGGGCCGTAAGTTTTGCGCCGAGTCAGAGTCCTATTCAAAGTCTAGTTTTTGTCTCAACACTTCTTCAAATGGAAAAAAGTACACTGTACACCGAAAGTCCTTCAACTTGTCATCGAATTAAAAAATCGTCCCTCGATCACAAGATATCCTTAAACTTATAAAACCGTCCGCTTTACGTCCTTAGATGGTTTTGACCCGGTTTTATCCAACGTGGCGGGTGAGTCAGCGTGGACCCCACATGTCAGGACGCCACGCCATCGGGCTCTCTTTCCCCTACTCTCCCTTCCTCCTCCTCCTCTCTCTCTCTCTCTCACTCATCTCCCTGGACAGGCCGGCCGGCGGTGGTGGCGCGACCGCGTGCCTCGCCGGGGAGACCGGCCAGCGAGTACCGGCGCCAGCTCGGCTCCGCCGTCGACATGCCGCTCGACGCCGACGTCTTCCGCGCCCCGCCCGGCCACAATGCGCCCCAGCAGGTAACCCGCACTCTGCACTGCCTGTTCTTTTCTGCATCGCGGAAGGAAGGCATCGATAGACTCCTCCGGGGTGTCGTCGGGTTTCGAAGCCCTCGATTTATTTGCAGCATCTGTGCAGCTTCGGAGAAATCAAATGGTCCCGCTTGTTCCTTTTTGTGATCGATGCTTGAGTTAGTAGCGTCCTGCATCTGTTCTTGATTCGTGACTCGTAAGCCGCACTTCGATTACTATAGATTGTAACATACTCTCTCATTCCAAAGGTTTAAGACCTCTTTGATTTTTTTCAAAAGTCTAAGTTCTATTTGTAATCATTATATTCTAAATTAAATTGTTGATAGGAATCAGTGTTTATTGGTGTTATGTTCATTGGTTTTATCACATGATGAATAAATTAATTGTTTATTGGTCTTGGTGAAAAAGAAATAGGAATTAAACTTTTAGAAGGAGGGAGTACTACTACTAGTACGGAGTATTTTGCTTTTCGTTCTGTACTCGCGCTGGTCCTGCTGAGTGCTGAGTGGTGGTCATCCATTTGCATATGCTTGTGTCATGGTGTCTCCATGCTGATGAAACAAGCGCCAGACCGGCGACTGCGGCGGCCACTTGGAGTGCGGCGGCAAGCCGCCGGCGACGCTGTTTTGTAGGTCTCTCATCTTGTTACCAAATTAAAAATCATCCTTTAACCCAAAAAGCAGCCGCAAGCAGGTGTGACGAGAGCAACAACTTGGGAGGCGACGGCGAGCAACGGCGGCTTGGCAAAGTTGAGGATTTTGCTCAAATCGATCGATCGGCCGGCTCGGCGAAATGGTGCTTTCTCATTTGTGATTACTGATTATTGTAGTTGAACATGTAGAGCTAATTAATTGCATTGGTCCGGTCCTATCAGTTGTAGACATAGATGATAGATGTATTTATCATTAACATCGATGTATTCATATTCATTGATTATATCTAATAAAAGGATTAACATCTATTTATGTGTTTGTAATGGCTGAACTTGCAATGACTTCCTTCCGATAAAGAAACCGTTCTCACCAGTGTCGTAGTGGAGGGCTACGGTGGATTGGCTCGAGTCAGTGCGCGGCGGTTCCGGCGAAGTCCGGCCGTAGCGCTGGGGTGATCTGACCTTGGCAATCGTGCACACAGAACAAAAGCTGGCGTTGCAATTCCTTTGTGATTTCTTTACATGATTTGCGCGTTCAGGGCTAGGCCGATGTTATTGTCTTGTTCGTCAGATAAAAAAATCTTGAATTAATGCTCTACGGTTATACAATGGTTTCCTGATTATATACTACTGATTGGTTTACCTGATGACACCATGAATTCCAAGATCTGTGCAGATTTACGGTCTAGTGAGTTGATTCTGATTAGTCTCTGCGCTGTGGCGGCTTCCAATGATGCTCTACAATGCTTGCTTCATATACTTCATACCCGGGTCATGCTGCAGTGGCAATAGATGTGGCTAGAACAGGATTTTGGTAAACAGAATTCCATGCTGCACAAACTTAAGCTTATGATGGAGGGAATGGGTTTCAGTTTTACAAAAACAGTCTATCTCTGAGGAGTTTCTGAATCTCTGTTGAGAGAGAGCTCTTGGATCAGTTTGGTGTGGGCAATTGACAGACAAATACCATGGAAATTGTCAACATGACGACGATACACATATTTGTTGAGAGCTGAGCTTGCTGCAAAGCTTCGATTTTTTTTTTCATCTAGCTGCAGGCAATAGAAATATATAGTGGTAACAACTGGGTAGTTTTCATCTGCATCATTTTCATCTAGCTGTTGTAACAACGTTCGCTCCAGGGCTCCAGGCCGCTTCGTACCTTGGGCCAGAAGCCCAGAAAGGTGTTAGGCCGGCCTGTTTCTGATACGAGCTGGCCTCATTGTTTTTGGGCCAGACTTGCCTATTTTACATGGGCCGATCGGTATTATCCAAGGAAAAAGTACACCAAAGGTCCCTCAACTTGTCGTCGAGTTATAAAAACATCCTCCAACCACAAAACCAGATATCCAACTTCCCTTAATTAATCAAAACCGGTCAGAGCAGATCCTTTGGTGGTTTTAACACTGGTTTTGTCTTACGTGGCGGCTGAGTTAGCATGGGACCCACGTGGGCCCCACATGTCAGGGTGCTGAGTCACAATAGGTCCCTTCCTCCTCCTCTCTCTCTCACTCTTGTGACCACGTCGGACAAGCATTCCGCTACGGCGAGATGGCGCAGGCGACGTACGACGCCTTCAACCGCGAGAAGCTCTCGCCGCATGCGGGCCTCTCGAGGTTCGCCATACGCCGCTTCTTCGAGTGGGCGCAGCTGCGGGGCCACGCCGCGGCGTACCGCGTCACCAGGTTCCTGTACGCGACGTCGTGCGTCGCCGTGCCGGTAATGGCCACAACAAGGACAGTGCTCGAGATCAGGTAATGGCCGGAGTAGCGCGGCACTGTCACCTGCAACATTGTTACTGATCGACATGGATGTTGCCATGCAGGTGTTGAGCGAGGTGGCGAGGCTGGTGAGCATTTATCAGGACGAGGAGCTGAGCATCACGGCGACGGGACACAGCCTCGGCGCCGCACTCGCGACGCTGAACGCGTTCGACATCGTCGCCAACGGATACAACAGGCACCCCGGTCACCGCGTTCGTATTCGCCAACCCGCACGTCGGCGGGCACGGCTTCAAGAGTCGCTTCGACGGCGCACGTGGCCTTGGCCTCCGCCTCCTCCGCGTCCACAACGCACGCGACGTCGTCCCCAGGTACCCGACGGCGCCGCCGAACCACGGCGTGGGCACCGAGCTGGCGATCGACACGGGCGAGTCGCCGTACCTGAGAAGGCTCGCGAACGAGCTGGTGTGGCACAAACTCGATAGCTACCTGCACGGCGTGGCCGGCGCGCGCGGCGGTGAGGCCGGGCGGTTCAAGCTCGCCGCGAACGCTGGCGAACAAGGCCTACGGCGCGCTGGGCGACGAGCACGCTCGAAATCAACGGGCGGCGGCGAGCGGGGCTGAGCGGCGGCCGGCGGCGTGCGAGCGCGCGGAAGCCGACGGAGCAGAGCGGCGGTGGGCGAGCGCGTGGCAGAGGGCGGAGCGAAGCGGTGGCGCGGAGCGGCGGGCAAGCGCGCGGTGGCCGACGGAGCGGAACGGCGGCGGTCTGCCGCCGGGGGAGGAGCTGGGCGAGGGCGGCAGCCACCGAGCCACCGCCTCCTCTGGGCCCCGCCTTCGAGCTCCTCGCCGACGACCGCGGCCACCCCACCTCCTCCCTTTCCACGCGGTGGTGCTCGCCGGCGACGGTGGATTTGGACTTGGGAGGAGCTCGCCGGCCTCCCCGTGCCTCCGCCAATTCCGCCTCCGCCGTGTCTTGCTCACTCGCTTGCTCGCTCGCTGGCCTCTGCCGTAGGCCTCGGAGCCGCCATGCTTCCCCGCGACCGCCGTCGCGGTGCCGCGCCCCTCCTCTCCCGCGGCAAAGAAGATTGAGGGAGAGAGAAAGGAAGGGAGAGAAGAGGGGTAGAGAGATGACGTGGCATCCTAACATGTGGGGCCCACGTGGATCCCACGCTGACTTAGCCGCCACGTCAGATAAACCAGGGTCAAAACCACTTAAGGATCTAGTGTGACCAATTTTGATTAGGCCCCGTTTAGTTCACAAATTTTTTTTCCCAAAAACATCACATCAAATCTTTTTAACACATGCATGGATCATTAAATATAGATAAAAATAAAAACTAATTGCACAGTTAGGGAAAAATCGTGAGACGAATCTTTTGAGTCTAATTAGTCCATGATTAGCCATAAGTGCTATAGTAACCCACATGTTCTAATAACGGATTAATTAGGTTCAAAAGATTCGTCTCGTGGTTTCCAAGCGAGTTATAAAATTAGTTTTCTCATTCATGTCCGAAAACCCCTTCCGACATCCGGTCAAACGTCCGATGTGACACCCAAAAATTTGCATTTCCCCAACTAAACAGACCCTTAGTTAAGGATACCGGATATCTGGTTTTGCAGTTTGATGATGTTTGTGTAATTCGGTGACAAGTTCAGGGACCCTCGGTGTACTTTTTCCTTTGTCCAACTTGCGGGTCAGTTTTATCTGGCCCGGATCGTGACTGTGACTTGGCCCACACGACAATTCGACGAGGAAAAAGTACACGAAAGGTCCCTCAACTTGTCATCGAATTACAAAATCATCCTCCAACCACAAAACCAGATATGAGACATCCCTCAACTTACAAAACCGTTTACTCTAGGTCCTTCGGTGGTTTTGACCCCGGTTTTATCCGACATGGCTGCTGAGTCAGCGTGAGACTCACGTGGGCCCCACATGTCAGGATGTACAGTCAGCGCCCTATCTCCTTCCCTCGGAAAAAAATTCTGTGCAGACCGGCTGCAAACCCCGCACCGTGCATACCTGATCCAGATTAGCGACGCGTGGACGAGAGAGTGATCCGACGGCGCGCCTGCACAGCTCCATCCGCACTAGGAGAAGGCCCGACTCGGCTCGCTCGCGTCGGCTCCCGCTCGAGCGATCAGCCGGCTTCGCTTCGAGGCGGCAGGGATGCCGTACGTGGACTCGGCTCCAGCAAAAGTGAATCTTTTTTCGGCTTCGTCTTCCTTCGCCAGATCGCCGCCGTGCACACCGTAGCCGCCACCATGACAGGAGGAGAGACCTAGCCGATGATCATGATCATGCATGATGAAATTGCACAACAGGTCAATGATATCTGTGTGTGTTGTAGATTGCACAGAACTTCCAGGCGATGACCATGATCATGCATGATGAAATTGCACAACAGGTCAATGATAAAGCTGAACAAGCTTTGATCGTTCCTCAAGTTAGAATGGATTTCGATTTTATTCCAATTACTACATGACTCAACTGTACTCTTCTACTGCCTTTTGGCTTATGCTCGTCCTCGCCAACCCAGCCGCTGCGGCCTCCACCAAAGGCGCCCGATGCTTATGGTCAGGAGAGATGAGGAGGGGAACACGGTTCGTGCTCGCCTTAGCCAACCCAGCCGCCGCCGTCGTCACCGACGGCGCTCGTGGCCAGAGCCCAGGAGGGAGGCCGTGATGGCGGTAGCAGGCGAGAGGATTATGGGCTAAGCCGATGGCGCCAAGAGAGGCAATCCCGACAGATGGAGGCGAGATGGGGAAGAAGATCGCGGCGGCAGCGGAAAGGGAAGCAGAGAGAAAATAACGCGAGTGAGCCGTGGAGCCAGTCCATGCGCTTCTAGTTCTAGTTGTGGGAGTCGACTCGAGCGAGCCGAGCTGGGCTTTCTCCTGGTGTGGATGGAGCCGTGCGGGCGCGCCGTGGAGCCATCGGATCACTCGCTCGTCCATGTGTCGCCAATCTGGATCGGGTATGCACGGTGCGGGGTTTGCAGCCGGTCTGCACAGAATTTTTTTTTCCCTTTCCCCCTCTCTTCCTCCTCTCTGTCTCTCGCTGTTTCTCGTCGCTTCCAGATCGGCGCCCACGCGAGAAGCGGCGGCGACCGCGCGTGTGCCCAGGCGACGACGAGGTCGAGCGCGCGAGGTAGCAGCCGTCGCCGACATCCTCCCTCCTCCCTCCACGCTTCCCCTCCCTCATCGGCTTCCCGTCCAAGAAGAAGCGACGGCCGCGGCAACGCCGACGACGGCAGTGGCGGCAGGAAGAAGCAGCGAGGTCGAGCATGCAAGGTAGCAATCGGCGTAGTCTCCTCCCTTCTCTGATTCCCCTCCCTCGTCGGCTTCTCATCCGGGAGGAAGCGGCGACAACGGCCGCGCGTGTGGCTCCAGCTCCGCCACCGCGGTCGCCGGAGAAATAGGCGCTCACGTCAGGGCTCGCCGGCATGCTCTGCAGGCTCCGGCTCAGGATCTCCATGACGGCACCGTCCAGTGAAAACATGCCGGCCGGTTAAATAGCGTGGAGCTAGCCATTTGTCTGCTTTGATGTGAACGGATCACAAGGAATTTTGCAAAGGTTAGTTTAGTGTCTGGTTCTTCTAAGTGAAATGCAGTGCCAAAACTGAGTGATATGTTCAAGAACAAGAAGTTGACATAGTTGTTTTTGGCATTTTTGCATGACAGCTCTGATAAACCAGTGCACGCACCCAGTGAACTCTGAATAATCGCGGATAAATATTCCAAAGTCTCATCTTGGTGTGATGATTGGAGCATTCTCTCTGAAGCTTTCAACGCATTCGATGAAATATTTGGCATGTAAGCGGCCAGCTTGCGTATGTAAGCCACATGCGTATGCCAAGCCGACGAGCTCGCCGGCCTCCCCGCGCCTCCGCCGGCCGCGCGTGTGGCTCCAGCTTCGCCGCCGCGGTCGCCCGCCGCTCCTCCTCGTCGGCGAGCACGGAGAGGAAGCTGACGCCGCCGCCTTGCTCCCCCCGCCAACGCCGCCGCCGCCTTGCTCCCCTGAGCCAACGCCGACGCGTTCCTCCCGCCTCGACGCTGACGCCGGCCTCCACGCATCTTCCCGCCGTCGTCGCGGCGTTTCTCCCGCCTCGTCACCGGATTTGGACTTGGGAGGAGCTCACCGACCTCCGCCTGCCGCGCGTGTGGCTCCAGCTCCGCCACCGCGGTCGCCCGCCGCTCCTCCTCGTTGGCGAGCACAGAGAGGAGGCCGCCGCCGCCGCCGCCGCCTTGCTTCCCCCGCCACCGGCTTGCTCCCCACCCGTCGGCCGGCGGTGCCGTCCTGTCTGGAGCCCCAGAGAGAAGAAGAGTGAGAGAGAGAAGAGTATGGGAGAGAAGAGGGGAAAGAAAGAGGAGGCTGACGTGGACAGGCTGACATGTGGGGATTATGTGAATCCCACGCTAATTCAGCAGCCACGTAAGATAAAACTGGAATCAAAACCGCCAAGGGATCTGTTGTGACCGGTTTTGTATAGTTAAGGGACCTCGCATATTCGGTTTTGTGGTTCGAGGATGTTTTTTTATCTCGATGACAAATTGAGGGAACTTTGGTGTACTTTTTCCATTCGACGAAGCGCGCGCCCTGTCGCGTCGTCTCCGAATTCGATTCGAAGTCGCACTCCGGTATCGTCGACTCCAACTCGGACTCGGACTCCGCTTCGAACCCGACCCACCGGCCGGCGATAAATAGCGTCTCGCTCGGCTCGTCGGCGGAAAATCAATCTCTCTGTTCGCTCGCTGCATTCTGTGCCATGGCTTTCCTCCACTGCACGCCTCCATCCCTCCTGCTCCCGTGGCCTCCGTTCTTTCTCCCGCCGCCGCCGGCTGCTCCCCGCTGCTCCACGGCGCTGTCCCCGTCCTCGCCGCCGTTCCATCCGACCCGGCTGCGCATCAGGTGGGCGCCGCCGCCGGTGGGGTGGTGCAAACTGAACTTCGACGGCAGTGTGTTTAACGATGGCTCCCGGCGAGCGAGCATCGGTGGCGTCATCCGCGGCTGCGACGGCGGCGTCGTGCTGGCCTTCGCCGAGACTACGGAGCACTGGACCGTCGGGGTGGTGGAGGCCCGCGCGCTGATCAAGGGACTGAAGCTTGCGTTGGTGTGCTTCGTGGAGCGGATCGTGGTCGAGGGCGACGACCTGGTGCTGGTCCAGCTGCTGCGCGGCGAGGAGACGCAGACGAGGATCCCGGCGGCCATGCACGACGAGATCCTCTCCCTGCTCCGCCGCTTCACCGAGTTCGAGGTGCGGCACATATATCGAGAGGGAAACTCGGTTGCCCACACACTGTGCCGGCAGGCGTACCAGGGCCGTGGATTGTGGACGGAGAGAGTGCCGATGCCGGGCGCCGTCCGGGAGAAGATCGACGAGGATTGTGCTGCACGAGCGCCTGTGCAAGAAGAAGTGACGGCATCGGCATGAAGAAGGTGGAGGCGATCGATGCGGGCGCCAAAGCGAGTCGAATATTTTTTATCAAATCGATCGGTTTGGCTTTGTGATTGTTGTAGTTGAACATGTAATTAAAGCTAATTAGTTGGTCCTGTTGGTTGTAGACATAGATGCTAGTATTTATCATGGCATTGATGTATTCATTCAATCAATATTATCTAATAATAATAAAAAGATTAGCATAGCTTTGTTCTTGAACGTGCAATACTTGATCAGCTGGCCTCCAATTATCTGAGATTGTTCAAGCATTGTCCTTTGCGTCTCTCTATTTGGTTCCCCCAACAAACATGGAAGTAGTGAGTGAACCGTTTTAGAGTAGTGAGATTGTTCAAGCATTGTTCTTTGCTTTTAGCTCCCTCCCTGTGGAAAACAGCAGACAAAACACTAAAAAGAGTCGCTTTGAACATGTGGGGATTCAATGTCTCAAAAATTCAGAATTGATGTTTACCTCCCTAATGAAATACTGAACTATAACTTGTTGCCTCAGTAGTTTTGCTTTCCCAGTAGAGACAATTTATCTAGAGTACATTTGTCCTCCAACATTTATTTCATCCCAGCCCTTGTTCTGCAATCTGAATCTTTTGTTCTAAAATCTGAAACCGTACTAGCACTTGTTCTGAAATTTGAAACTTTAGTACTTATTCAAAATTCTGAAATTGATTACTAGAAATTCTTTTTTCGAAGGTGTGCAATAGATCAGGATGGGGCTAGAGTTAGAGTTATATGTAACATGGAGGTGGAATTGATCGTGATGGCCTCTATTGTCTGGTTGCTACAGTGGAAGTGGCTACAAGGAATATTTTTCCTGTGGATTTTAAATGTATCAGCATGCCAGATTTGGGCGATACAAAATTTGTGAGGATAGGTAAAAGCCATAACAGCATAACTGATGGGTGGGAAACTATATGAGCAATATTGGTGCATGTATGTTCCACTGCATGAAAGATCATGGGTCAATTGATTAATGAACGAAGATCTATGCATTATACAAACAATAAATTTGTGTTTAACTTAGTGCTTTGACACTTTTTTTTTCAATAAACTAGCTGGGTGGCCCGCGCAATTGCGCGGCTAGCACCTATACAAAATTATATATTTTTATATGATAAGGTTTGAAAGACCAAACCCTATCATTCCTGTCTTTCTAATTTTATAATTTTACACCAATTGCTACCCGTTACTTCTGTTATCTCATTTTTTATTTGCTTGCTTGATCTATTATTGTTTCTATTCATTCTCTTTGGAAACTTTTAAAATTGGATCTTATAGTTTTTAGAGTTTATCGTCTCATCAGGCTTCGTTTTTATAATTTATAGAATTCCTGCCAAACTCTGCCATTATACTTCTCTACGGCCCGTCCACTGTCTGTTCTCTTTATTGTCATTGTTATTTTAAAAATCAAACATAATTATCATTTAGGTTCATTTTATTAGTTTCTAGAAGTTTCGTCAAAACGTCAGCGACTTTGTCATTGTACTCTAATACGGCTCGCCCGCTGCCTCCATTCTTTATTCTCATTGAGATTTTAAAATCAAACATGATCATCATTGGGGTTTATTTTTTTTTACTTTTCAGAAGCCCAAACCTTTTAAAATTGGACCTTATAGTTTTTATAATTTATTGTCTCGTTGGATTTCATTTTTTATAATTTTTAGAAATCCCATGAAACGTTGTCAGTATACTCCTCTACGACCCGTCCGCCGTCTATTCTTTATTGTCATTGGGATTCTAAAAATCGAACATAACTATTGTTGGAATTCTTTTTTTTACTTTCTACGGTAGCTTTGCCAATGTACTCCCGTACAACCCGCCTGCTACCTCTTCTTTTTATTGTCATTGAGATTTTAAAAATCAAATATGATTATCATTGAGGCTTTTTTTTTTACTTTCTAGAAGTCCCGCCAACCGTCTTGACTGGTTGCTTCACTACCTACCCACCATCATTCTATTTGGTGTTTTATTAATAGTTTTTAGATGTCCCATTAACCGCCACCACTCTACTCCTTTATAGGTCTATTACTTAATTAATCACGTCATGTGTTTTATAGATGGTCTTTTCTTCCAATAGTCTTTATTTTTATCACCAATTTTAGATATTTATAAATTGTATTCCTAGTTGAAATCTTATTTTTCTTTTTCTAATTTCAGAGTTTATTTTATTTTTTATTTCGAATTTTAACTAATATTGTACCGTGTTATTTTAATATTTTATTTTTTATTTTCAATTTTAGTCGTTTTAAAATTGTATTCCTACTTGAACTCTCTTTTTAATTTGTCCAATTTTGGATTTTATTTTATTTTTCATTCCGAATCTTAATTAATCTCGTATTGGGTTCTTATATGTACTCTTATTTCAATATTGCTTATATTCAATTCCGAATTTTAGTTAATTTTAAATCGTACTCCTAGCTGAACTCTTCTATTATTTTTTTTTCTAATTTCGATTTTTTATTTTTTTTTTATTTTAAATTTTAATTAATCTCGTATTGGATTTTTATATGTACTCTTCTTCCAATATTTCTTAATTTTAATTCCGAATTTCAGTTGTTTTTAAATTGTATTCCTACTCGAAGTCCTCTTTTTTCTTTTTCTAATTTCGAAATTTATTTTATTTTTATTCCGAATTTTAATTAATCACGTATTGGGTTCCTATATGGACTCCTCTTTCAATATTGCATATTTTTAATTCCGAATTTCAGCTATTTTTTTATTGTATTTGTTATTTTTAAATTGTATTCCTACTCGAAGTCCTCTTTTTTCTTTTTCTAATTTCAAAATTTATTTTATTTTTATTTCGAATTTTAATTAATCACGTATTGAGTTCCTATATGGACTCCTCTTTTAATATTGCATATTTTTAATTCCGAATTTTAGCTTTTTTTTATTGTATTTCTATTTGGACTCTTCTTTTCTTTTTCTCCGATTAATGTGGGAATTTCTAGCCTCCACAGCGAACGTAGTGCCTCCTTTTAAGGCTGTTTTAATAATATAATAGAATAGATAGATAGATAGATAGATAGATAGATAGATAGATAGATAGATTGGAATACATGTCCTTGTTTGTGGTGATGAGAAGAACGGATATGTAAACTTGCAACCTGATTTATTTTTTTTATTTCCAAGAAAATTGATAACCATATCGCTGGATTAATTATTCAGAATTTGATATTTTAGGTCAATTTAGTTCTTTTACTATCAATGCTATTAATTGCACTTTATATTTTCTAAATGGCGGACAAATTCTAAGTTCATTGCTGCGCAGGTCGCTGTTGCGGCCGTTAGCGGCGGGTGTTACCTGTTACGTATGGGAATAAGTCCACTTTGATTCCCTGAATCTAATTTATATCCCTAAACCGTAAAACTGAGTATATCGACTCCTACAAATATTAAAACCGGTGCAAAATGACTCCGCCGGTGGTTTTGAGGGTGGTTTCGCTGATAAGGCGTATTGACTTGATTTGACCGGGTGACTCAACATGTGGGACCCACATGTCAATGTCTCATATCTTTAAAATCGCTCTCGTAGGCGCTACTGTCTTCTTCAAAACTCATCAGCTTGTTGCTCAAGGAGAACGCCGGCTGGAGCGCTACTACTCGGTGCCTGCCAAGGCATCATCAGCTCTAGCTACGTCGCAAGCCATCTCGTCAGAGTTGCTAGGGACGTCGCCGAGCCACCCAAATCCATAGACGACGCAGCGCTGCCAAGTGACGCTCGTCATCATCTGCAGCTCGCCAGAGAAGGCCATTGTCATTTCGCCACACAGGAGCACGCCAAAGGAAGTCGGGGCAGCCGCCAGGGCGCTACGTCGAGGAGCCGTCTCATGTCGCTGATGCTGGCTGTCTTGTGCATGCTATTGTCTACGGTGGCAAGCCAACAAACAAAACATGCATGCATGTTACTGTACACGATGACAAGCAAAAATGAGTTTGCAGATTCATACTTATTTGGGGCTGCTCTGTATTAAACCTTCAAGCCATGACTAATTCGGCTATCATTTGTGTTAATCATTTCTACCTTTATAATCTAATTCCGACGCAATTGCTACGACGCCTAGTCATTCGAGTTACACAATTCCATGCATATCTTCAACAACAATATAAACCAACACGTCGTTCAAGACCGATGAGGCTGAGCGGCAGGGTAGGCAAAGTCTACATGAAGACTACGTCACCAACACCGGCAAGGCCGTGGATTGCTGCTGGCGCCCACACACATCTACACTACCATCATCATCATGCATGGAAAAACGTGAAGCGAAGACTGACAATGAAGACCAGCGTAGCTTAACCAAAGGTATCTCACGAGTTTAACTCGCAAGAGTAATTAACCGGATGTCTTCTGAGACCCCGGGAACCAGGAGAACAAAATCATCAAGTCAGATCCACCTTGCCTATAGGCCATGGAGCACATTTTACCAAGGATTTTGTATTTTTGTAATTCTTTGAGAATTATAATAAAAATGCATTTTCCTTTGTCCATTTTATTTTTGTGTACTTAGTACACTGGCACGTCTATGCATTATTATTTTATTTTATTTCCTTGGGCGGAGGGACAAAAAGTTTAATTTTTCTCTCCAAACAGTCAGAACGAATGGCGGCCCACGAGCAGGCTCATTTTAGTTGGGCCGGGTCGGTATTTTGTCTTAACGTATCGTTCCGTTTACACTGGGCCAGCGCCCCGTTCTAGTCGGGCTGGCCGTGAATTCCTGCCGAATATACAGTGGGTCCAATCAATAAGCCGCTATATGGTAGCGCACCTGTTTTAGTTGGGCTGGTTGTAAATTATGGCCCAATATAGTGGGCCCGGTCGTATGCCACGATACCGTAGCTCGCCCGTCTTGCTGGACTGGAGTGGGCCCAAGGGTTTTGGGTCAACGACTTCAAGTCGGAGTCGGACTCCGCATTAGACCTAACCTGACCTGACCTACTGGTGATAAATAGGCTCGCCCATCGTGTCGGTGCCAAATCCTTCCTCTCCTCCTGCTTTCAGTAAACACTTTGTTTTGATTATTTTCCGAAGGCTGCTGACAAGGTTGAGAACAAGAAAACCTATTCTTATCAAATACAAAATCTTGACATATTTTGAAATTGAATGAACACATGCCCAACATCAAATCTATATATTCTCGAAGACGTACTCTGTTTCGTTAAAACCATTACTCTGTTTTTCACCTTCAGTTTCTTGATTTTCAGAAGTAAACAGTACTCTGTTTTCCCTCCTTCAGAACTAATCCCGTGTCCTTCAGGTTTATTCCCCATCGATAAAATCCTTGAGAACAATCAGAACAACAGGACATGTGTAAAATCCTTCAGAAGTTCAGGAATTGACACTTGGAGGCTGCAGAGCATTTTCAGAAATCAGAATAACTATTGCCAATAATTTCAAATTTCTGCCAATAAGTACAAACGAGTTCCAAAACCAGAGTCATTTGCGCGGTAGGGAACGCGCGTGCTGACAACGCTGATGTCATTGCCTTCCATAAATTCAAATCCCGCTTTACCGAGGGAATCCTGTTACAACTTTTTTTTCTGATCTTAATTCTCTGAATTCTGATGAGTCTGAATGTTTTCCACTTCTGAACTTTGGGTCCTGACAAGGATGAAGCACCAGAAGGCTACTGACATTGTTGGAAAAAAAAACTATTTTCATCAAGCACAGTATCTCGACATATTCTTGAAACTATTTACTTTTTATTGAGATGCTCTGTAGAAAAAATAACATGATCAACTATACTCTGTTTTTTCCGGTTTCACTATCTTCAGAGGTAAACAATACTCTGTTTTACCCCATTTCTGTTACCCTGATGTCCCTTAGGTTTACTCACCATGGATAAAATACTTAAGAACATGACATGAGTAAAATCATTTAGAACTTTAGGATAGCACTTCTCTGTTAAAAAATGACACTGAACTTCTCTAAATGATTTCCATTTATGAAATTTGGGTCCTGACAAGGTTAACACAACGGAAGGCTGCTGACAAGAGAAACCTATTCTCATCGAACACAACATCCCAACATATTAATGAAACTGAATGAACACATGGTCAAGATCAAATCTATATATTCTTGATGAGATACTCTGTTAAAAATTTAAACCAAATGTACTCTGCTTTTCCCCTTCAGTCTGATTGTCTTCTGAAGTAAACATGACATAGGTAAAAATCCTTCAGAAGTTCATGAATTGGCACCTCGAGGCTCCACATAGCATTTTCCAATTCTGAATTTTGGGTCCTGACAAGGGTATAATATCAGAAGGCTACCAACAATGTTGAGAACATAAAAGAAAAACTATTTTTATCGTATGTCGACACATATTCTTGAAACTATATATTACCCTTCAATTTCATTATCTTCAAAGGTAAGCAATAATCTGTTTTCGTCCCATTCAGTTACCTCAGTCTACCTAAGTTTACTCACCGTGGATAAAATCCTTCAGAACTTTAGGATAGCACTTCAGAAGTTCCTTATCCTTTTGGCCGTCAGATGTCCTTGCAGTGAAATAGCTGAACCGGCAAATTGACTGCATATGCTTCCCTCTATATTTCAAAAAAGTTTCTGAACTGCTCTGAATACTGATGACCCTGAATGATTTCCATCTGTGAAATTAGGGTCCGGACAAGGGTAAAACACCGGAAGGCTGCTCACAATGCTGAGAGCAAGAAACTTATTCTCATCATACACAACATCTCAACATATTTTTGAAACTAAATGAAGTGCCTCTCATCATCAAATCTATATGTTCTTCAGACATACCCTGTAAACGGAAAAAACCATCAACTATACTATCTGCTTTTCCCCCTTCAGTTTGAATGCCGTCAGAAATCAGAAGCAAACAGAATATGGGTAAAAATCCTTCCGAAGTTCATGAATTGGCACCTCGAGGCTGCACATTTCATTTTCAAAATCACCACGACTCCACGAGCAACAAGAATACATAGCATCAGTTGTAGTTCAAATTTCTGGTCGAATTTGGAAACTAATCCAATCAAGTTCCAAAATCTAAGTCCCATTTCGTTAAACCCTCAACCGTTGCTCCGAAGCTCGCGCGGGGCACGCGTGCAGACAACGCTGTGTCGCGCTGACGTCATCGCCTCTATAAATTCAAATCCCGCCTTGCTGAGACGATCCACACGCACACTTCCCTCGTCTCCTCTCAGCCTCTCACCCACGCGCCCTCGCTTCCTTTCCTCCTAAACCCTAGAAATCCTCAGGCGATCGGATGGCGATGGCGGCGGCTGCGGCTGGCGCGGATGGGCTCCTCCCGGGTCCCAAGCTTGATCCTAGCGACGACGAGCTCGTCGGCGGCTACCTGCTCCGGCGCCTCCAGGGCCAGCCCCTCCCGCTCGAGGCGGATCCCCTGAGCGCGCGGCCGCGGAATCTTGCCGCGGATCACGGCCGCGGCGACGAGGCCTTCTTCTTGGCGGAGGCGCAGGCCAAGAACGCGAAGGGAAAGCGGCAGAGGAGCACCGTCGAGGGGCAGAGCATGTGCGTGGACGGCGGGAGGCTCCGCGTCCCTGATGACGGTCGCGGCGGCGGCGGATTGGCTTTCTCGCACTTCTTGCCGCTATCGCCGTCGATCGTTCCCTCGCCAGCACCGTCTCCCCGCTGCTCCACCTCCACGCCGCTGTCCCCGCCGAAGCTTCTCGCGGATCACGGCCGGGGCGACGAGGCCGCCTTCTTCGCGGACGCGTGGGCCAAGAACGGCAAGCGGCAGAAGCAGAGGAGCACCGTCGAGGGCGGAGGGCTCTGGCAGGGGCAGGGGATGCTCGTGGACGGCGAGAGGCTCCGCGTCGCTGATGACGGCGGCGGCGGTTCGGCTTTCTTGCCGCCGTCGATCCTTCCGTCGCTGCTGCCGGCTCCCCGCTGCTCCACGCCGCTCTCCCCGTCCTCGCCGCCGTTCCGGCCGTCCAGGGTGATCGTTCGGTGGGCGCGGCCGCCGCCTGGGTGGTGCAAACTGAACTTTGACGGCTCGGTGTTCAACGACGGCTCCCGGCGAGCGAGCATCGGCGGCGTCATCCGCGACAGCGACGCCGGCGTGGTGCTCGCCTTCGCGGAGACAACGAAGCACTGGACCGTCGGCGTGGTGGAGGCCCGTGCTATGATCAGAGGCCTGAGGTTCGCGCTGGCGTGCTTCATCGAGCGGCTCGTGGTGGAGGGCGACGACCTGGTGCTGGTCAAGCTCATCCGCGGCGAGGAGACGGAGACGAGGATCCCGGCGGTGATGCAGGCAGAGATACTCAACCTCCTCCGCTGCTTCGCCGAGGTGGATGTGCGGCACATCTACCGGGAGGGAAACTCGGTGGCCCACACACTGTGCCGGCAGGCGTACGTGTGTCCGGGCATATGGTCGCAGAGGGGAGGAGGGATGCCGGCGGCCGTCTGGGACAAGGTGGATGATGATAGGCGAGGGGTGGTGCACGAGCGCATCCGCAAGAACAAGTAGAAGTGAAGAGCAAGAAGAGCGCCAATTCGAGTCAGAGATGCTGATCAAGTCGAAGACTTGTCCTCTCCTCTGTGTTTATTGTAGTTTTGTAGTCGTACGATTATTAGTGTATAGTTGTAGCTGTAAAGCTAATTATTCATTGTAGAGATAGTTAATTGTTCATTTATAACACTGATGTATTTAATCATTTATTTTACTATAAATAAAAGAATCAAGTTTTTTTTTATGTGTGGTCTTTTTCTTGTTGTGACTTGTGGTCGTCGTCGATGCGGTGGTGTTGGCGGCGGAGGTGGATTTGTTGACCGAGCGACGGCGCCCGTGTGCCGTCTTGCTGCCATGGAAGTTGGGCCTGTATGCGGATTACTGGGCTGGCCCTAGGCCCACTCGGCTCGGTTGCTACACCAAGGGGGGAATTGGTCAAGAACTGAACACTCGTCCCCTCCTTGTTGTGTGTTGTGCTGTGAGTTGTGCGTGTGAGTTGCGGCTGTCGTCGATGCGTGAGAGCAATTGGGGATTGGATTTTGTGGCGGCGGCGCGTTGGCTGCGGCGGGCAAAGATGCCGCCACGGCGGTCGTCCTCTCCTCTGTTTCTTGGTTTATTACTATGATCGCTTCCTTGATTGTGCTCCGCCTTGGTCGTCCTCTCGCCGCCGGTCAATTCTCTGTCGCTGCACTCTGCTCCTCTCTGCCTGCCCACGCACCATCCAGCCATCTAGGGAAGCTCTGATGCTAGTTATGCGTCCTCATCTCCATTGAGTTTGGGTGCACGGGAGGTGTTTGCTGTATTGCCTAAGCGAGTATACTGTGCTTATTCATACATTTGACACTGTTTTGGGACCTATGGGTGAACGGCCTTCCAGTGTCGTAGTGGGGCTCGACTCAGTGTGCGGCGATTACGGTGAAGTCAGGCCGCAGCGCTAGGTTTGTCTGCCCTTGGCAGTCGTTCACACAAAGCGAGGGGCGCCAATTACGGTGGTGCTGGCTTTGCAATAGCGCTACTAAGGCGAAAAGCTAAAGGGAGCGCAGAGGGATCAGCTGTCGAAGCATCTCAGAGGGATCTCTGGTTGCAGCGGTAGCGTGCTCGGTGCCGTCCAGACTCAACGTGGTGTGGCAAAGAGGTTTGCTCAAACTGACACTGTGGCGCACAGCAAGACGGGCACTGGATCAGCACTAGAGCAGATACTTGTAGTTTCATGCTGGTTTTACCATCAATGGTGCCACTATTCCTCCATCGAAATGAAGGTAAGCATGGGTTGCATAGATTATGCAGTGAATTTGAATCCACCTTGCTTTTCTAGTTTTCTTTTTTGCTGTCATAGCTGGAGATGAACAAGGTGATGCGCCAGTGGAAGTAACCCATGGAGATGAACAAGGAGAGGGAGGAATTGCTAATTCTTCTGGTTCCATTGTTCTTGAACATGGTATATCTTAGATCCTTGTTTTGAAATATGAAATTGTATTAGCACTTGTTCTGAAATCTGAATCTTTTATTCTTAAATCTGAAATCTGAGACTGTACAAGTGCTTGTTCTAAAATATGAAATTTTACTAGCACTTGTTCTGAAATTGATGGTTAGCCATTTTGTTTTCTAGAAGGTGCAACTGATCAAGATGAGGCTAGAGGTATTGTCTGATTGCTACAGTGGCTACAGATTTTGTGCAGAAGTTAAGCTGAAACTCTAGTTCAAAATGAGTACTGCAGTATTGTTAGTTCAAGTTCTCAACTTTTGGAGTTATGGATATAATAGTATAATTTGGTTTTTCTCTATTTGATTTTACTGTTCTAGGAAGTTGTCACCGTTTGTTTCCAATAAACTGTCCCTACTTCAGAGTTGCAGTCATGCTACCTATCTTGTTTATCTTGGTTTACAGAGGCAGGCAAGCTGGCAATTTATAGTACCAGTCCATGAATGGTCAGATATTTTTCTCCAAAACAAAGTTATACAAGGAGTACATGAATGAATATTCAGACAGATACTTTTCCCTAAAAGATAGATAGTTTTACAAGTACATGAATTAACCAAATTTTGTCTAATTGCTACAGTGCTTAAGAATTTGTATAATTCAGTTTGAGCACTTTAGTTTCAGATGGAGTACTGTAGTTCCAGTTCTTAACTTTCAAGTTATGAATGTAATCTGAATATAATTGGTTTTCACTAGTTGATTTTATTGAATTGAAATTGGCAAGTAACTGAAGTTAAGTTGTCCAGTTCTGAATTGTTCATGTGAGAATCTGCCCCATCAGGAAGAGTAAAAAGTGATCTCTTCTAGTGTTTGACTGATGAATAAATTTGGCAGAAGTGGTAGAATCCAAAATTTGGTATGTACAGTAGTATCAAGAGACCACAACTTCGATCAATTTTTAAGGGACAAGGCGATAGAGATTCACCTCTTGATCTCTTAATTTTTTGATTTTTTTAATAATTTATCTATGATGCTAATGCAAAAAGATTTGTGTAAGCTTATTGATTTATTCAGAGGAACAACAATTCGTCCTCCAGGAAATTGAAGTTCAATTTTTTTTTTCTAAATAGAAAGCACAGTGTTTGGCATCGTGTGCAGATGGTTCCCTCAGCTGTTCTTTTCAAAAGCAAAGATGCATCAGTGTAATATTGCATGGATGGAGATGCCCTGCAAATCAAGTTTCATTTGCCCGTCACCTTATAAGCCTCTAATTTTATATTATCTTGCTGTTGTTTATCCTCATCGTACACTAGCCCTTTCAGCGATGACAAGGTGTGTTGAAAGTCAAAGTCATAGATTCCATGGTTCTAGAGATAATTATCATAATTTTGGTCATTTGATCATGGCAACTCTATTCTTAAATCTGAAATCTGAGACTGCACCAGTGCTTATTCTGAAATTTGAAAGTTTGTTCTAAATTCTGAAATTGTACTAGCACTTGTTCTGAAATTGATTAGTAACCATTTTGTTTTCTAGAAGGTGCAACTGATCGGGATGAGGCTAGAGTTATTGTCTGGTTGCTACAGTGGTTACAGATTTTGTGCATAAGTTAAGCTGAAACTCTAGTTAGAATGAGTACTTAACTTTTAGGAGTAATGTAGTTCAAATTCTGAGCGATTGAAGTTATGAATATAATCTGAGTATAATTTGTTGCTCTAGTTGATATTACTGTTGTTAAGTTGTCATCGTTAGTTGCCAATGTTCCTGATGCTAGCTGACTCAATAAAGTTCAGAGTAGCAGGCATGCTACCTTGTTTATCTTGGATTACAGAGACAGGCAAGCAGGTTCAGAGTAACAGTCCATGAATCATTACATTTTTTTTTTCAGATGGAGTACTATAGTTCAATTTCTCAACTTTTTCGAGTTATAAGTATAACCTGAATACAATTGATTTGTCCCTAGTTAATTTTACTGAATTTAAATTGGCAAGTGACTGAAGTTAAGTTGTCGATTCTGAACTTGCTCTAGTTCTGATTTTGGTCTAGCACTGTATTTCAATTGATGGTTTATTTTTTTATGTTCTTTACCATGTCTTGTCTATTAAAGACCATGTTTAGTTCCACAGCTAATTTTTTTTTTGAAGTATACGGACACACATTTAAAGTATTAAACGTAGACTAATAACAAAACAAATTACATATTCCGTCTGTAAACTGCGAGACGAATTTATTAAGCCTAATTAATCCGTCATTAGCAAATGTTTACCGTAGCACCACATTGTCAAATCATGGCGTAATTAGGCTCAAAAGATTCGTCTCGTAATTTATATGCAAATTGTGCAATTGATTTTTCTTTTCGTCCACATTTAATGCTCCATGCATGTGTCCAAACATTTAATGTGACAGAATTTTTGGAAGTTTGAAGGAAACTAAACACAGCCAAAGATGCTCATGTGAGAAAGAGTAGTAGAGTGTGTTTAGTTCATGTCAAAATTGGAAGTTTGGTTGAAATTGGAAGGATGTGACGGAAAAGTTGGAAGTTTGTGTGTGTAGGAAAGTTTTGATGTGATGGAAAAGTTGGAAGTTTGAAGAAAAAGTTTAGAACTAAACTCGGCTGTAATTTTTGGATTTTTGAATGTGTCAGCATGTCAGAAGTAATTTTATTTTTTGAATGCTCCGCCGGTCGCCTCTCCTGGAGAGAAGCCAGGAGAGAAGAGAAGAGAAAAAGAAAAGAAAAAAGAGATGTGGGGCCCACATCATAATATGTAGGCCCCCACATTTTTATTTTATTTTATTTGTGCTTACTAGGATACGACGTTAGCGAAACCAGACATCTATACTGTCATGGGACCTAAATTAGACGGTACTGTATACTTTATAGGTGAAGATTTCTAGTAGTGAGGATAAGAGATGTAAAAAAAAAACTCAGTGTAAAGTTGAGGGACAGCAGGTGAACTTATTCCTACTAACAACGTTCGCTCCCGGGCTCCAGGCCGCTTCGTACCTTGGGCCAGATGCCCAGAAAGGTGTTAGGCCGGCCTGTTTCTGATACGAGCGGGCCCCATTGTTTTTGGGCCAGACTTGCCTATTTTACATGGGCCGATCTGTATTTTGTCCAACTTGCGGGTCTATTTTATCTGGGCCGGATCGTGACTGTGACTTGGCCCATACGACGATTCGACAAAGCGCGCGCCCTGTCGCGTCGTCTCCGAATTCGATTCGAAGTCGCACTGCGGTATCGTCGACTCCAACTCGGACTCGGACTCCGCTTCGAACCCGACCCACCGGCCGACGATAACTAGCGTCTCGCTCGGCTCGTCGGCGGCAAATCATTCTCTCTGTTCGCTCGCTGCATTCTGTGCCATGGCTTTCCTCCACTGCACGCCTCCATCCCTCCTGCTCCCGTCGCCTCCGTTCTTTCTCCCGCCGCCGCCGGCTGCTCCCCGCTGCTCCACGGCGCTGTCCCCGTCCTCGCCGCTGTTCCATCCGACCCGGCTGCGCATCAGGTGGGCGCCGCCGCCGGTTGGGTGGTGCAAACTCAACTTCGACGGCAGCGTGTTTAACGATGGCTCCCGGCGAGCGAGCATCGGCGGCGTCATCCGCGGCTGCGACGGCGGCGTCGTGCTGGCCTTCGCCGAGACTACGGAGCACTGGACTGTCGGGGTGGTGGAGTTCCGCGCGCTGATCAAGGGACTGAAGCTTGCGTTGAAGTGCTTCGTGGAGCGGATCGTCGTGGAGGGCGACGACCTGGTGCTGGTCCAGCTGCTGCGCGGCGAGGAGACGCAGACGAGGATCCCGGCGGCCATGCACGACGAGATCCTCTCCCTGCTCCGCCGCTTCACCGAGTTCGAGGTGCGGCACATATATCGAGAGGGGAACTCGGTGGCCCACACGCTGTGCCGGCAGGCGTACCAGGGCCCTGGATTGTGGACGGAGAGAGTGCCGATGCCAGGCGCCGTCCGGGAGAAGATCGACGAGGATTGTCGCGGGGTGCTGCACGAGCGCCTGTGCAAGAAGAAGAAGTGACGCCATCGGCATGAAGAAGGGTGGACGCGATCGATGCGGGCGCCAAAGCGATTAAGCGAGTCGAATATTTTTGTTCAAATCGATCGGCTTGGCTTTGTGATTGTTGTAGTTGAACATGTAACTGAAGCTAATTAGTTGGTCCTGTTAGTTGTAGACGTAGATGTTATTTATCATTAGCATTGATGTATTCATTCAATCATTATTATCTAATGATAAAAAGATTAGCATTGCTTTGTTCTTGAACTTGCAATACTTGATTCCGATAAAGAAACCGTTTGTCTTGTGTGTTGTGTTCTGTTGTGATTTCTGCGTCGGGACGGAGCGTGTGGTTGCGCCATTGCGGTCGTCGGGTCGTGGCTGTTGTCGGGTCAAAGCAAGCGAGAACTCGCCAGCAATAGCGTGTTGCCTGGCTGCGGCGGCCAGAGATGCCGGGGTGGTCTGCCTGCCCTTGGCACTTGAAATCGTGCACATACACAGCGCGCGCGGCGCGCTGATTAGGGCGGCGCTGGCGTTGCAATCGGGCTCTCTTTGGGGCTTTGGGCCAAAGCGAAAGGGAGTAGCTGGCGAAGCAGCTCACCTTACTGTGGTCGACGGTGAGACGGCCGGGTGGCGCCCGGGGTCATTCGCGGCTGCATCGTTCACGCGAGTCACTGCGTTGCTTGGTAGGTCTGGCTGACGTACTGGGCTAGGCTGGATAATGCCGAGCAGTCCAACATGAATACAAAAAACACATATAGCATGAAAAAGAGACAAAAATGAATATATTGTGCCAAATTCATAGTATTAACTTTGGTATCAAACCCCAGAAACAGAAAGAACAGAGTTCAGATAAATATGCACAGAAAGAGCTGGATCTCTGAATGTTCAGACTTGGTTTTACCTCCTGTTGCAGCACTGAATATCTTAAAATTGTTAACTCACTAGTTCAGCTGGCTTCCAATTATCTAAGATTATTCAAGCATTGTCCTATGCATCTCTCTATCTGGTTCCCATTCTTTGCTTTAGCTCCCTCACTGTGGAAAAGAGCAGACAAAACACCCAAAAGTGCCATGCTTTGAAGTTTGAACATGTGGGGATTCAATGTCTCAAAAATTCAGAATTGATGTTTACCTCCCTAATGCAATACTGAAAACTATGATTTGTTGACTCAGTAGTTTTGCTTTTCTAGTAGAGACGATTTATCTAGAGTACATTTGTCCTCCAACATTGATTTCCTCCCTGCCCTTGTTCTGAAAGCTGAGACTGTACTAGTGCTTGTTCTAAATTCTAAAATCATACTAGCATTTGTTCTCAAATTTGAAACTTTAGTACTTGTTCTAAATTCTGAAATTTATGGTTAGAAATTCTTTTTTCGAAGGTGCAACTGTTTTTTCAGATTTGAAGGGAGATAAGTCCCTCCAAATATTTTTTAAGAAGAAATGGTGAGCGTGCTGAAGATTGAACACTACACTATTAAGCGCATCTCATTCGAAGATGCAACTGATCAAGATGGAAGTGGAGTTGAAACATGGAGGTGGAATTGATCATGATGCCAAGCCCCCTATTGTCTTATTGCTACAGTGATCAGTGCTTACATTTCAGCTGCCTTAAAGACCCGAAGCAATTTCTAAATCGGAGTCCGACAACACAGTGAGATACGACGGCTAGAGTTGCACGTAGCGGCGTAGGGATGAAAATGGAGCAGATACGGACAGATAATGCTCTCTACCATATTCATTTTCATATCTTTCGTCAGATGCGAAAATGAATACAAATAGCTTGGATACGAAAACAAATACGAATAAGCATCGAATATGATCAGACACAAATATGAAAACAATTTTTTTCTTAAAACACAAAAACCACAAACAAATATCATCATATATAATTAGCTCATTTTATATAAAATATGATATGATTTATAAAATATTTTAAAATTTTAAATAATATTAACAGTATAGACTAGTGTTAAAAAATATACTACTATTTAAATCTAATCGATATAAAAGATCGCGAAGTTGAAAAGAAATGGGGTATGACTTATAGATTCAGTAAATATCCGAATAGCGTATCAATCAGATTGCATCCCTGAGTTGCGGGATCAACCCCTGGCACATTTAGGTTTTGATCTCAGGCTATCCTGGGAGTCCCTATCTACTTTCGATTCCCTTCTTACTGGCTATGGAAGTACAGATATAATATTCTTACCAAGATAACTGGAAGCGTTTAAGTAGACGGGTTTCCCTGAAATCCAAGGAGCAGATTCACCAGATATTTGTATCCGTCATTACTCCCAATATTATATTCGTATTCGTATCCAGAAAAAAAATATATGTATCCAAAATATCCGCTTCAAAAGCTATCCGTATTTATTTTTCTCGTATCTAAAATATTCGCTTCGAAAGTTATCCGTATTTGATTTTCTCCGGAGCGGACGGAAACCGCTCCGTTTTCATCCCGCCGGGGCATTAAGGCGGCTCGCCATGGACAGCGTGCATACGCGCCAACTAGCGATCCGATCGGCTGTGGAAGAACACGGCTTAATTAAAATGATCGAGGCTTAACAAATAAATGGGCTCCATCCTGCAGCCGACCCAACATGAATCAACGAAGGGCTCTGTCAGTTGGGCAGTGCCAGGTTGGGCCACAACTACCGAGCATATCAGCAATGATGGCCTATGTTGGGCTTCCACCCTTTTACAGGAAGGAAAAAGTATACTTTCTCCCTCAACTATGACCTAAGTATGATTCATGATCTCCAACAATAAAACCGGGTATATCACTCCTCCAACTATCAAAACCGTACAAACTATATCCCTGGGTGGTTTTGGAAGCGGTTTTAGCTGACATGGCGTCCACGTGGCGGTGTCGACCGATCTTTGTCCCGCGTGTCGTCGACGTGTCGCTTACGTGGCATTAGCGTAAAAAAAATTGTTGGACCACATGTGGGCCCCACATTTCATCATCACCTCCCCTCCCTCCCTCCCTCGCTCTCACATTTTTTCCTCTCTCACCTTCCATCAGCCGGCGGAAGCACGAAGCACGAGCTCCTCCCCGAAGCCACAGGCAGGGGAGGGAGGAGGACTTATGTTATCTGAAAGACTGAAACCATATCCAAAACAGTGAAAGCATATGCAAGCATGCATATGCATCGATCGATTGATATATACGTATGCCCAAATTAAAGCACGGCTAGCTCCTCCCCCGGTAGGCGAACGGCCGGCGAGCTCCACCCCCGCGAGCAGACGCCGACGAGCTCCACCCCCGCACGTGGAACGGTCGGCGAGCTCCTCCCCAGGTGTGTGGACGGCCGGCGAGCTCCTCCCTCGGCGTGCGGACGGCAGGCGAGACCCGCGCACCGACGCTGCGAGCTCCTCCCCGGCGCGCGGACAGCAGGCGAGCTCGCGGGACGGCCACCGGGCTCCTCCCCCGCGCATGGACGGCCGACGAGCTCCTCACCCGGCAGGCAGACGGCCAGCGAGCTCTTCCCCCGCGCACGGACGCCCGCGAGCTCCTCACCCGGCAGGCGGGCTCCTCCCCTGTGCGCGGACGCCGACGAGCTCCTCCCCCTGCGCACGGACGGCCGGCGAGCTCGCGGGACGGCCGGCGGGCTCCTCCCCCGAGCGTGGACGGCCGGCGAGCTCCCCCGTGCGTCGTTGACGTCGTGCCGCCCCGCTTCTACTGTTGGAAGGTGAGAGGAAGGTGAGAGGAGTGGAAAAGATGAAAGAGAGAGAGAGGGGGACCGGGGGAGAGGTGAGGATGACGGCCCACATGTCCGTGGGTCCCACTATTTTCTTTTTTTTTGTGAATGCCATGTCAGTCCCACAATTTTTTTATTAGAAGTGACAGATAAGTGACATATCGACGACACGCGGGACGAAGACTAGGTCACCAACGCCACCTCAGCCAAAACCGCTTTTAAAACCGCCCAAGGATATAGTTTGTCGGTTTTAATAGTTAAAGGAGTCAATGTATATTATACTCAGAGCATAGTTGAGGAAGTCAAAAGTATAATTTTTCCTTACAGGAACAATGTCTGGGCTTCTGTCCGTCATACTCCCTAGGCTGCACTTGTTCAGAGTTCAGTCTCTCTTCCTTATCTGAGGGTGGCAAATCGCACCAAAGCTAGTGCTAATCAGATAGGCAAACGGATAATGAAAAATCACAGCTCAGACACGAAAGGGGAACTGTATCCATATCTCGGAAATTACAAGGCAGCAGCTGCGAAATCTCTCGCTGCAATCTTTATTACATCAGCATTTTTTTACATGATCCTGTACACAACACAGGGGAGATCTCTCGCAGCTCCATAGATCCTGACCAAAACCCAGATCTTGACGACGATGACGACGCGACGAGATTAGCAAAAAAGCTAGGAGTAGATCGAAAATAACAAAACAAAACCTTTTTTTCCCTAATTTTTTTCTGCTTGTTTGTCAAGATGGGTGGATGGATGGATGATTACGCGGGCGGCGGCGGAGACGGACGCTCAGCGCGGCTGCTGGATGGGGCGGGGGTTGACCCTAGCGGCGGCGGCGGCGACCCTCCTGGGCGCCTTGTCGGCGTACCTGGGCACCTCCGGCGGCGAGGAGTGCGCGCGCCACCACTTGTCGATGCCCCACGCCACCACCTCGGCGGACCCGCCCTTCACCTTCTTCCCCCCGGCGCCGCCGAAACCCTTGCCCTCCTTCTCATCCGCCGGTTCTCCCACCAGATGAGGGGTGGAGGAGAAGAGGTCGTCGGGGAGGAGGAACCCCTCGAGGTCGTCGCCGTCGCCGTTGTCGTTGTCGTCGAGGAGGCCCAGCGCGGAGTAGTCCCGGAGCCAGCGGTCGCGGAAGGCCGGGGAGGAGCCGACGAGGCGCCACCACTCCGGGGAGAAGTCCTCCACCTCGGCCACAGCCGGCTCCACGGCAGCGACGCCGCCGCAGCGCCAGTAGGTGGCCGACCAGCCCGCCGGCACGAAGGGCTCCGCCCACGGGTTCAGCTTCCCGCCGCCTCTCGCCACCTCCATCTCGATCTCGATTGCTCACTCACTCCCTCGCTCGCGGATGGAAAAGGGGAAAATATGGATATGGATAGAGGAGGAGATATGACAGAGATGGTAATATAGCTGAGCAGTACTAGTACGGTGCGCCGGTGATGAAGGGGAAGGGGGGGTGACGTGTCTGTCGTCTTTTCGGTCGGTCTTATCCGTTGCGGCGGGGTGGATGGGGGGATGGATCGAGGGGCAGAGGCCCACGGTATTGTGTGCTGTTTTAACGTTTTCCTTCTTTTCCAAAAGATCCCTATCTGTCTATCTCGTCGTTGGCGTGGCTGCTTCACGCCTCACCCTGGCCGACCTGACACTTTGGGATTTGGGTCCGGTGCTGTAGCAGTAGCAGTCGCATTTGCAAGTGTTTGATGCAAATTCAAGCAACCAAATTATACAAGATACTTCGGCCGTTTTTAGTTGACGCCTAACTACCCCAAACTTTTAACTTTTTATCACATCGTATCTAAAAATTTTTCTACATATATAAACTTTTAACTTTTTTTTCAAACTTCCAACTTTTTTCAAACTTTTAATTTTTTTTCAGGAACTAAACACACAATCTGTCCCAAAATAAGCACAATCATAAGTTTCTGTATTAAACTTTAATCATCCGTCTTATTTAAATTATTCTATAGTTAGTATTTTTATTGTTATTAAATGTAAAACATGAATATTACTTTATCCATGACTTATGCTTTTTTTAAAAAATAAATAAGACAAACTATTAAAGTTAGACATGAAAACTCATCACTGTTTTTATTTTGGGACGGAGGGAGTAATCATCTCTCTCTATATATATACACGGTTTCACCCCTACACGGTCGCAGTTGGCTGAGCCCGTTGTTGTCGACAGGGCGCTATACGCCGCTACAGACCTCGTTGACCCAAGCAAAGATTGGATGCTGATGAGGTAGTGAAGCGGCGACGACCCTGAAGGCGGATCTGAAGCTTGCCAATCTACCGACAATGTTCTCACCAGGGACCCCGCGTGGCCCACGCCTCCTAATAGCCATCACTTGCCTCGATTTGTCGTTGTTCTTTTCCTTGTCTTCACCTAAGAGAGGGGAGAGGCGGCAGCAATATGGTCCGGAGAGGGAGAGGACCTCGACCTCGTCCCACCGCCAGATCCATGTCACCGAACTCTAGTCATCCCTTGCTCTCGCGTCGCTGACCTTGTCGTCTCTCGCTCATAGTCCTTGAGTTCCACGCCACTGAGCTCGTCAGCACGCCGGCCAAGGAAGGATGACCGCCAACCATGGGGAGGAGGAGAGGAGGGGTGGTGCACCAACAGCGAGTGGATGGAGAGGAGCAGGGTCGTCGCCATGGAATGGTGGGAACCGAGAGTGAGGAAGGGGATAAGGGAGAGAGAGGGGGGGGGGATTTCATATGTTTTCTGTATTTCAGGGTGTCCAATGTAAATTTTAAATAAATTGGAAAAAAAAGAATTGGAACAAAAAGGCTGAAATTTAAAATTAAAGCTACACCTAGAACCACTTGAATTGTGAAGAACCCATATTTTAAACCCGTAGCCTTAGCCTATGTGGCACCTCGGAAACTCTCATATGAGTGTCCTGCACTGTGAGTGCCCTAAGAGCAGGTACCGATTGATTTCTGATGGTGAGAAGGTAAATCTATAATTTTCCAATAACTATTTCTCCTTTGCTCGCGCTAGAGCGTGGATGCAACAGTTGCCGCTGCCTTATCCACTTTCGCTTAAGTGCCACCGGCGCTTGCCGTTGTTTCCTCCACTTTTCTCACAAGCGGCCATCGTTGGCTACCATCTCCTCCTCTCCGACGCGCACATGGACGCGATAGCTGCATCCGCTTCGCTTGAGCACCACCTGCCGCTGGCTGTCGTCTCCTCCACTCGTTCTCGTGCACGAGCATCGCTAGCTACCATCTCCTCTGCCCCCACTCATGTTTGGACTATGATGGCTACAGACTCCGAAGGCTGCAGTCTGCTGACTCTGTGCTTATTCTCCATGGACGGCAACAACATAATAAGTGTGTTATTATCCAGGTAGAAATGCTCCTAATTATTTTTCGCGTAGCCTGTGATCAAGCAAGATTCCTAATTAGAGCATGCGCTAGGAAGAGAAGTCACATGTGGTTTCGGACTGCGTAGCGACAAGCTAGAGTTACGGTTAGGGTTTCGAGGTGGGATGGGAAAGGACGGTGCTGGGAGGGAGAAGTGGGGGATCGGGTTTAGAGGGATGGCCTAGGCGGTGACAGATCGGCAGTGGATGGCGGACAAGGGGCGGGTGGAGCCATGGGGTTGGTAGCGAGGTGAAGATGACACGGAAGGGGAGGAGGTGAGCGGGACAAGGCCACACCAGCACGTTGATGCCATTCAAGCGGTGGCACGGTTGGTGGTGGCGGTGGAGAAAGAGCTAATCTATTACTGGATGGAGGAGGAGGGTCTTGCCGGAGGGCCGTCGCCGTTGCCCGCTCTGTTCGGTCGTCATCACCGTCGCCCACTCCACTTGTGTCGTCGTCACCGTAGCTCGACGGCATCCCTTCTTCTCCATTGGAGCAGTTCGCCAGACGCCAGGGGAGGAGGAAGAGGCTTGCTGAGAGGCCATTGTCGTCGCTCGCTCACGTGCACTGATAGAGAGGGGATGTGAGGGAAGGATGAGTGCATAATGGAATCAGGGGGAGTGGACAGGAAGGACATGTGGAGAGTCAGGGGAAGTGTGGGTGACTTCCCCTCCTGACGCTCATGGGCGTGATAGGAGCCCCTTAATCAAATAGAGTATGTTGTTATTGCTTAGTTTGAGCTCGCATAAGTGAAGTAGGTCGACGACGTCGGTGGCCCTGCTAGCGCATGTCGCCGAAACTGTTGATTTGAGGGTGGCGCTAACGTAGAGGAAAGATGAATAGGATGGCTAGTCATGCACTGCTTACAGCCTTGATACCAATTGTGCCCCTAACAAATAAACAGTTGGATGTGAGTGGTACCTCATGATACATGATATAGTGCTACTTTCTTTTTTTTTTTTGAAGCCTCAACCCTTCAAGTATAAGCTGTAGTATCTGAACTCACACGCACGAACTCACACCACCACACGCACACTACACACAACCAAAATCTACGCAAATACCCAAAGGCTGCACGTGGCTGAGAGATATGCGAAGTCAACTGGCTTCGCACGTGATAGGCATGTTACCTTGACCAATGTGGCACATCCACGTGTGAGGCTGCAACAGAAGGAAAGGGGAATAAAACCCCAGTGCGAAACCCGCGTCGAGCGGCGCTCGAACGCGGGTGGTGGGCGCTCCACCGAGCGGCCCAACCACCGAGCCAACGGCTCGTTCGCTATATTGTAAAATTGTTTACTGTAACCACTACGGGTTTATATAAGTGTCGTCCTAAACATTGTCGTGGAAAATGACCGTATCGACAATTAAATGGCCATATATACTGTGACGGTTGCAAAACCATTTTATTAACCTGATATGGTCATATTGCTGTTCATGAATGTCGAAACTAAGAAATAAACTACACCAAAATGAATAGCCATGTGTAAGAATATCCTCCCCCCTCCCCCCCTAAAAAAACAGATGAGTAGCACGTTTAATGCTTATTTTAAAATAGTTATATTATGATTTTTATACGTAGCAAAGAAGCACCAAAACTATTAACAGGTTCACTCGTTTCTCTTTATACAAGTTGGGTTTAAGCGGGATTTTTATTATAGATGATATCATTATCAAAGGAAATATTGGAAAAAAAAATTCAAAATAATGTTTGACAGATATATTGTAACGCATATATCAATTCTATCAAATTTTATTGCAAACTATGATGTATAGATTAAAAAAGATAATTACTGTCACAGAGTAAATCGAACCAATTTTAAATAGCTCGGTGTAAAATAAGAAATAAAAAGAGGTGAAATGAGTGTAGTTCAACTACTATGTTTCTTATTATGGAATCAATCCATCGGGATTCAAATTCTACACTTGAAACATGTACTCGTATTATCTTTAAACAATGACGGATCTTCTCGAACCAGACTGACACATCTACCCAAAGCTTGAAATAGCGCCCCTTACCTGTCTCCGCTAGCATAGGACCAAGCAATCCCCATACCCAGATCCCTATTCTCCGCTAACAAAATGACGTAATCTGGTGAAATAGTTTGGGGGTGGACTTTCTTTTTCTTCTTCTCTGGATTGCCTATCTGCATGTGTTAAAAAAAATCCAGCAAGGAAAAGTCTTGAATGTGTGGCCCAGACTATCCTCATTTGGGCCGGGCCATTTTGGCGAGAGCGGGGACCTACATCGTCTATGAGAAAAGTTGTTAATTCCACATTTCCACGTCGACATCATTATATATCTTTATTGAAAAAAAAACTATTTTTGCGAGGAAAAAAAATAGTTTTTTGGCCCACCTTTGTTAACACAGGGCACTGGATGAGATTAAAAGAAAAAAAAAACAAAGGCCCGTGTGGATGATACGCATAAATTTGATAGTAAACGGTTTATGGAAACATGAAAACATTTCCGGATTCCAAACGTGGCGTAACCTGCATCTGCATATGTAGAGATATTCAATTGGCACCAGCGAGCGAGCGAGAGGGAGGGAGTGTGACCCACACAGGCCACAGTGGCGCACACACTGACGTCTCCAATTTGTTGTATATAATCACATAATGAAGTACTACAAGTTTAATATTCGGTTTGCTATTACATATATACGCCTAATTAAACACGTGCAAGACAATCAAATCATCCAATGAAATGAATCGATCAATATCCTCCCCTAAACACGCAAATTAACCCCACCGGCCGATTCCAATCCCAAATATAAACAAGAAACAAAGCCGTACGTGTACGTATGTACCACACGAGTATACCACATCATCACCACCACTATGAAGAAACCAACAATCAACTAACTGTACAAATAACAGGATCAGACGACGGCGATCGACATGGATGGATCCCATCAGATCAGATGTAGGTCTGCTTGGCGAGCTTGAAGCCGGAGACGAGGGCGGAGAGGGCGAGGCAGAGGAAGGCGAAGAAGGCCATGCTGATGGACGCCGCCGACGAGTCGGTGAACACGTTGTCCGCGCCTTCCCTCATCCTGTTCGTTATCGGGATCGCCGCCGACACCGCCGACATCAGCAGGTACGCCGTCACCTGCAGTAGCACCATATGCGTATCGAAACCACGATAAAACATTAGTGTTTTAGCGTGCATTGTATATATACTAGCTTCATTTTTTAATATATAATGCACAACACGTTTAATCATTTATTTTATTTTAAAAATAGTTAATTATTATACATTTGTTGTGGGTTGTTTTATCGTTAAAAATACTTTAAGCATAATTTATATCTTATATATATTTTAAAACTTTTGAATAAGATAATGGTTAAGCATGTGTTAAAAATTAACTATGTTACTCCCTCTGTTTCAGATTATAAGGTACTTTGACTTTAGTCAAAGTCAAATTACTTTAAATTTAACTAAGTTTATAAACAAATATAATAATATTTACATTACCAAATTAGTTTTTTTATTAAATTAATAATTAAATATATTTTTATAATAAATTTATCTTGGTTCGAAAGTATTACTATTTTTTTTCTATAAACTTGGTCAAACTTAGAGTTAAGAAGTTTGACTTTGACCAAAGGCAAAACATTTTATAATTTAAACAGAGGGAATATCTATTAAAATACGAATATAGTATAAAGGTCACTGTCAACATTAATTAATTAAGCACATAGTATATTATGTTCAGATACTCCGAGGTTCGTATTGCCATCATGCACATGCTTAGCGTATCTAATTCTTACAGGTAGTGTTTAAAATGGCCGGCCTGCTATCAAGTCAAAGGCTCTAGAGCATTTGTCTTTAATTTTGCTTAATTGGAATTTCGACAGAGAGAAACTTAGATGCGAAGCTACTTGGATAACATACAGGTCATTGTCAACTTCATATTTTGTCTTTATCCACAACCTCAATTCCGTAAGCAAACAACTCTGATCAGTGGTCACCACGAACATATGAGATCAATCATAAACAAACTCTGACATTATTTTAGATCGACTTGATATCATATCATCAAACCAAGGGCTCATGCAATTAAATATCTCAATGCTCGTCAGTGGTTTTTGAAACAGACTGAAACAGCTTCTTGCATTTCCATATGGATCGAAATGTGCAATTTGTGATCCAGACAAATCTGTGCTGGCTGATGTTCATCAGACCATTAGTAGGAAGAGAACTACTAATCCTAGTACTACAACTTCTATTATGCAGAGGTATGTAAGGTATGAAATGAACTGTTACGGGAAATGCCATGTGGACTCATTATGTCTCTTTCAAGGACAACTAATTAACAATCAGCCTATGGAATGGATCAAAATTCCAGCCAGCACATGACAGCTTTGCGCTATAATTCTCTGCTCAACTGCATCCCATGAACAGTTGTCAGGACGATCGTGCTGTGCATTAGCACTACAGCAGAGCTAATTCTCAAAACCCTAACTAAAAAATTGCTCCCTTACTTAACACCAAAGATAAAACCTGAATCCCAATGAGCAATCCACACTCTGCAAATGATGAATAATTGATAAACAAATTTAAGTTTCATTCCGGTGTCCAAGTATCCATCCGGTTTTCCTATTGTGCAAGCAAGCAAGTGGCTAATGCTTTTGATTGATTAAATAAATTTGAGTTTATCTCCAACGGCGAGATGATGCGACAGATGTTCGATGCATTGCATAGATGTCACGGCAATTAATTGAACAGAGGACAGCAGGAAGAGTGCAACCGAGGAACGCATAATCGAGGCGTGCGGCGAGCGGCGCTGACCTGATCTCCGGCGAAGTCGACGAGTACGGCGACCTTGCCCTGCAGGTCCTGGCCGCCGGTGAGCCGTACGCCGTGCCGCACCAGCTGCAGCGTCGTGTAGATGAAGGCGAACACCCCGATCGCGACCACGTACCTGCACAAAGAGAAAAAAGCACCCACCAACCGTTCGGTCAAATGTGTTCACCGCCGCAAGCAATTCACCGTCGCCGCCGCCGCCGCACCACAACGACCGAGGCGGCGAGACATCCATCAATGGATCAAGTATGGGTAGTGCACTTGGGGCAATGGCGCGGCGGGAGAGGGGAGCTCGCTCGCTCGCTCACCTGTACTCCTCGTAGTGCTCGAACTGCCTCCAGTCGCCGTGGTCGTTGGCGCCCATGACGACGAAGGCGAGGAGGGAGAAGGCCCACGCGGCGACGCGGAGCGCCGACCCGGACTTCTCCAGGAGGTCCTGCCGCCGCCAGCGCCGCACCACGGCGCTCACCACGCCCTCGCCCGACGCCGCCGCCGCCGCCGGGGCGCCGCCGCCGTCGACGTTGGCGTCTGCGGCCGCGGCGCCCTTCTCGACGTCGGCGGCGGGGGCGCCCGAGGAGGCTGCTACGGCGGCGCTCATGGCGCGCGCGTTCTCGGGGACGGATTCGCGGAGTAAGGAATCGGTTTTGTGGTGGTGGTGGCGTCTTGCCGGGGAGCTCACGAGAGTTATATGAGGCGAGCCGAGGGCCGAGGGATCTTCTACGACGCCGGCGTGTGCGCCAGGTCACCTGCCAAGTGCCAAGTGGAAAGAGGAGTACCCATCACGCCATTCTCTTTAGCTACTTTACCTGGCTGTGTTTAGTTTTCCCCCTATTTCCAACTTTCCATCACAACATATCACATCAAAAACTTTCCTACACACATAAACTTTCAACTTTTTTTCCAAACTCCCAACTTTCTTTAAACTTCAAACTTTTTTCAGGAACTAAACACACCCATATTATATTTTGCTGTGATTTAGTCCCTTCATTTTTTAATAAATGACGTCATTGATTTTTAAGATACGTATAAACTATTTGTTATTAAAAATAACTAATATTTTTAAATATTAGAGTGACTTGGTTTATTGTCAAATATTTTTTAAGCATGACTTAAAATTTTTTATATTTGTAAAAAAAATGAATAAGACGAATGATCAAACGTTTATTTAAAAGTTAACGGCGTCAACGGAGGTAGTATCTGCTCCACGTTCGAATATATGTTTTCAAAAAATATATCTTTTATATACACTTGTGCTTCATGACGGGTTGAAAAAAATATGGACAAATGGTTTTATGGGTTGTGGTTGTGGGTTTAGTTTTACCTATTTTTTTTTAATTTGGGTGGCTTTTTACGTCATTAGGAAAGTAGTGATGGTGGAGGAGGACGAATGACGATTCATTTTTATATAAGTAGCTATTTTTGAAAATATGATGAAAAAGTCTCTCTTTTAAATGAGTTTGTTGTGATAGGACACGTCATACAAATTATGCCGACAAGATAGGTTTTCATAATTTGGACTTACTGTGAAAATATCAAATATGGAGTTGTCGGCTGTTCACTCATTGTTTCGTAACTTGTGGGTGTTCAAATTAGCCTAACATAATCACATATGCCAAAATAAAATTGTGGCTTGACGACGTTATTCTCGGAAAACAAAATAGATTGTTTCACATAAGTAAAGATGAACATAGGTCCTCCATTTAGGTCACTTCAGGAGAGCAAGATATCTGCAAAACTCAAATCTTTATTATCATTACAGGAATACAATACATATAATCTAGATATGCCATGATTAAGTGGTGCAAACTATTTCCTGTTTTCTCTGGTTTATACGATAATTTCCAGGTCCTCCAGGCAAAAGGGGCTGCTCATTTTATATAGTCTTGTCTTAATAATATGATAAATCAGTTAAAAACTATGATAAATATTTTTTGCATGGAAATATATATGATAGATAATTTGAATAGCGTCCTCCTCTATGATATCATCTCTACTAGGATTTTCAATAAATTTGTTTTTTCTTGTTCTTGTTTCGTATCAGGAAAAACAAGGCACGAACCACGCCAATTTTCTTCATTTGTTTAATTTTGAACAATTAAGCTTGTTCCTCCAATTTGATTATTATTTTAAAATTAACGTATCAAGGTTGGCGTGTTAATTATACCTTGTTTTCTAGTTGGGTCACTCTAAAATGTAAGGTATATTTATTATGAAAGCAAATTAAACATTTAGTACTGGTTACCAAGCTTTGGCTCTAGAACCAAATAGTCACGGTCCTACAAAAGTACAAATAGCTAGCCTCGGCCTTCAATACCTTGCCATCGAAATGAAGTAAACTAAGCAAATGGTTTGCCAAGGCAAGAATGAATGGAGAATATAGCCAGACCAAAAATTGAAAATATACTGTTTATGGATTTGTTTTGCAAAAATATACCAGATGGAGAATGATTTGCACAAATATACTGTCGGTATCGCGGCTTGGAAGAGCGGTACCGAGGTTCGCGACAACAAAATGCGATACTGCCACGCTATCACACTATTAACTCGCGAGGGTGTATTTGAGCTGGCGGTGTCGCTTGTGGAAACAGCGAGACTGCCAGGATATCGCTCTTTCGTAGAGCGAGAGCGCCATGTGAAGGAACCGACCAGTTGTCGTGCCGGTATCACGGTGTGCAAGCGCAAGAGCGAAATCGGTCTCGTAATCCCAACGCGCGAGACCGAGCATGTCGTGGGACCCACATTGGCGAAACGACCGGGTGCAAGTGGGCCGCCGGTCTCGCACGTGACCGATATCGGTATCGCTGTCCCAATGCGACGCGTGGTATCGCTCTGGCAAAGCGAGAGAGCGCTTTGCTATCGCTCAATCAAAAATCGATACCGGCTATACCGGCGAATACGTACATATCGTTAGTGAATACGGCCGCTGAATCGTGTCCATGCAGGCCACAAGTGAACATGCCGTATATACGAATATGCATACACACATATATGTATAGCCGTCAAATAGATCATCTTCTTGTTGGCTCATGCATGTACACGTATATACATTAGCCAAGCATGCATGTATATATGGCTGAACACACATACAGATGGACATATGCCAGTACGTGCATGGCTCGTGCATTCCATTAGCAGGTGGGACGCGCTCTCGCGCTGTCAAAGCGCGAGACTGCTTGGGGCCCCGCCGGTCTGGGTTCGCGTCAAACGGCTGCGAAATCGCTCTACCATCGTGCGAGACCGAGTCGTTCTCGCACTTTTGGAATGCGAGACCGATGTATTAGCGCTTTGATAGCGCTGGCGTCTTTGCTAATCCATTATGCGATATCGCGCTCTCGCTTAACCAAAGTGCGACGGCGGTGTATTTACGCAAATCTTCGCCTAATCAGTATATTCTTACAATTTTGTTAAAAAAATTGTATATTTTCAAATTCTTTTCTATATAGCCAAAGCCCAAGTGCCAACAAAGAACAAGTGCCTCTAGTTAGCTAACCAAAAATATTTTTTGTAAACCTTTATATCCCTATTTTTAGTAGTTTAATTTTTGGGGAAAAATACGACTAGGTAAACTAGGCAAAAATAGACATGAACAAGAAAAAGGTAGGAATAGAAAATTAAGTACTATATATCTCAAACCCTAATTAGGACTTCAAATTCAAACTTTAAGTAATTGATAAACCAATAAGCAAACGATAAATGACTACCTTCCTAGTAATGGAATCAAATGAATCCCTCACGTCGAAGGTTTTTTCTTCGTCTCCTATTATATGTACGACTTTATTTTTATTGGGCGACCAGCACCCGATCATGCCTCATCTTTCAATCGTGCGTCTAGTTTCTCTCCATGTAGACCAACTTCTGTCCATGTAGGATTAGGCAAGTAACAACTAAAGAACTAGTTGGACGAAGCTTGTAAGCACCAGTTGTATGTGTGGCCATTTGCTTTTTCTCTTTCTCTCGTGTAGCCGCAGGCCCGCACCAAATAGACAAGCTGGAACGTAGTGGCCACAGAAGATCCATGTCACCTGTGAGGCCGTGAGACCTCTGCTCTCCTCTCCGCTCTTCAGCTCTTTGCTCAATTGCTTTCACCCACGACCACCGGCCACCACCATCACCAGCTAACTGATCCAGATCATCATCAATGCCTTGTTAATGCTAAGCTCCAGCTCTTCACTAAAAACGTCTTTGGCTGAAGTCAAGACGTCCAAGCAACCACTTGAATGAGTATATTGAAGCTACCTCCATTAACAGGCTGCTGGCTTTATTCGGGTCTGAAGACAAACCGTGCAAGACAGCTGATCCCTAATAAATCATGCATGTTCCAAATTCCAATCACAACAAAAGTTGACAGGTATAGATAGATATGGTTTAAATGATCATATCACGTCGCTCTCGTGAGATAAACATGTTGAAGTAACTGTCAATGTTGTGCTCCATGATAGCGCAGGCATGTCACTGATTTTCTTTTTAAGTCGTACCTTTCGTTGGTGAGAACAGCTAGTGGCTTTCACTCGGGGAAAAACTAGTTGGCACCCCGCGCCATACAGCAGGTTTTGCTAGTTTTATCATTGAATAAAATCAATGTTTTAAATGATTAGATGCAACTCTTTGTATATACAAAATAGATGATAATGCGGCTTCATATATAGCTTCTGTTATTACAATACAATTCATGTTTTATTTTTTGAAACATCATCGTGTATTGTTATGATATATGAAAGTTATTTTCATGCACAACCTGGATATCGACACAATTAGGTAGTGTAGCACTTCTCTGCTTTGTCTCAAGCATGTTTCAAAAATGAGTTTAGATTAATAATACCTAATTATTGTATGTTATCCAATTGTTTATAACAAAACAAAGCTCACATCTTATGTAATAATTGGAGTTGTATTTTAAAAAAAGATTAGTATTATCAATGAGGATTTGGATGTGCAGAATGGAGAAAAATGTCACACGTGATTATGAGCTAAAGGGAGGTGAATGGATGAGTAATCAATGATTAAATTAGATGGATGAGTAGATAGCTTGTTAATCCAACGGCTGATAACTTTATACTAATGCGATTCAATGGCTTAAAATTGTTGATGATGTGGCTTCTTGCATGTCTTGTTTTATAGGAGTAAATGCTTCTTAGTGGGTATTAACTATATAGGAAGATAGGATGAGTAACCACACATGGCGAATGTTATGGTTTATGCGCTGTGGTTACTTAAAAAAATATCTTTTTTCCTGGTGGCTAAAATCAGTCTTTGCTGGCGGCTAGAATAGCCTCATGTGACTGAAGGCCAGAGAAAACCGCTAGCAATAACTAGTAAGGTAGCCCGCGCATTTGCGCGGGCATATATCGTGGGCTGCATTTGAAAACATATCATATTTATCAGATAGCCTCTGCCATGTTTTGGAAGTACATTTCCTCAACAAATATTCTTCGTTGGCATCATTTTGATAATTTCTCTACGCTATATACTATATCATATTTAATTAATATGTATAAGCAATTATCTATAATCTTCGTCATCATCTAAAAAGGAGCTACACCTAGTTTATTAAGAAAACATGATTATTAAATTAAAAGCAAGGTGTTTTTTTTCTTTGTTTTTTGAATGCTTTGGGCCCTGTTGGTGAAAACGTAAGACCTAGTGAATTGTTAAATTCACTGTTCGTTTTTCCCCGCCAAACGGTTTTCATGCAGCTCCTAGTCACCGTGTTGAGATGTGGTCATTGCACCTAGGGAGGTTGCCTTGTGATTCATCATAGTGGTGATCACATTTTTGGTCAAGCTTAGTTAGTCCTATTTCCATGTTTTGTTATATCGCAAAATATCCAAAGTTAATCATTCAAGTATGTATATACAACAAAAATATATTCGCAAACGATTAATGTTCATATATAGGGATGATTCACCTTTTGAATGGTCTATGCACAAAGAAAATAAACGGAGTTACCCGGAATGCTTAGAAGGCCAGAACAACTTATAACATGCTTGAACATACATCAATGATACACTAAAAGTGCATTAAGCACCATCTAAAGTCAATTAGATGGTAACATAGTTTAGAGCAGATACACGAAAGATCATTTAGCATGCTTAGATTATTTTAGCACATTTTACAAAAGTTCACGAAGTAATTGGATTTTTTTCTCTAACTAAAGCCATTGGATTTTCTATGCATTGGTGTTTGGATTTCATATTCTAGTTTGTCCTATTTGCTTAGATAGTGCATATCTAATTTACCTATGCATGTTTGAGAAACAACATATGATGATGCAACCTGTATTGGATTATTTCATAATTCTTTTACAGCAATTCAAATGACATGTAAAAGGGCAGGGGTGTTCTTCCTCAATAAAACAATGTTTTATAATTCACATTGTAATTTTTGTTTGGATACTATTGATTTAATTTAGCTATACATGTTTGCAGAATGATGTATAGTGATGTAATATATGCCATGTTTGCAGAATGATGTATAGTGATGTAATATATGCAACCAATTTGTTTAAGGTATTTCAATCATATTTAGATGGTATGCAAAGCGCATAGGGCCGTGGACTGAATGTGGTCGAATGTCATATTTTGTATAAAGGAAAACTATAAGGATACCGATCTTAAATTCCTAGTTTAATTATAACCAGAGCAACCATTTTTTTAGAAATCAGACGTGCAGCTTAAAAATTATGGTTATTTTAATACATTGATTATTTCTCTTTTAGTTTACTCCTACGCAAAAATAGGGATGGGATAGGAAGTGGTCTACGCGCATTTGAGGGGGACAAGGAGGTAGATGCGATTTATTTTTCTAATTTCTCCAAATAATGTAACTTAAAACCAATGATGATAGGTTTAATTTTTTTTCTCAAAATTTCTAAGATTATTTCTGATTTTCAGGACATCGATTTAATAGAAATATTTATAATTTTAAAATGTGACATATGGTGATTTAAGTGTGCTCTAAAGGGTGTTTAATTGGTTTTTATTTTGTAGACTGATTTAATATGAAATAATACATGTTGTTAATTTGTTATAGTTTTTCATTGTCATTTAGTTTCCCGCAAAGGAGTATTTTAATTTTTATATAGTAAAAACAAAATATGATGGATATTGAATTATGTAATTACTTGTAAATAAAACAATAGTTCAAAAAAAATTAAAAATCAAATATAAATTTAGAAATTATAAACCATTTAGCTATGTTTTTTTAATATTAGGTTGTTAGTTAAAAAATAGAAGGGGAGAGGATCAGAGGAGGTATATGTACAGCAGGATGAGGGGCGGAGATTTTTTTTTCTTGAGACATATTCCAACGGGTTCTAGTCTTTAGTTATCTATTTTTAAAAGATAGATATAATTTTAGATCTATTAGAAAATGTGTCGGGTATTGTATTTACTAATATAAGCTAAATGTTGACAATCATATAGTTTAAAAATCTATGTGATTTTTCTAAAAATGTATCGAGTGAACCAATAGGTAGTCTCTAGGAAATACATTTATTTTACTTAAATGCAGTTAATTTGGGTATTGAATTCTAAATTTTATTGCAAATAATCTCATGTCGTGCACAGATTAAAAAATATCTATTTAGATGGTGTAGTTGTTTAAAATAATTTAATACAAAATATGTTTTCCAATATTAATTAAGAAAAATGCTTGAAAATAGGAGGGCATCGCCCTCATGTATTATAGGGTGAGAGCAGGGACGATATATGATACGTTATACGTGCATAAGTAACTACGTACATATACCTACGATATATAATGGCAGCGGTGTGGTGTGGGCCTTTCTTTCTGTTTATTTAAGTAAATCCAGTGTGAGCCTTTCTCTTTTTTTTTTTAAGTAAATCCGATGGTAGAAAATATGGGTCCACCATATATTAGTGAAAATCGACAGCTAGATGTTTGGTTATTTTCTATAATTCGCTAGAGTGGCACATGGTGAGATGAGAGCGTTTGTAGAATGCTATATATATTATAATCTCATGTATATTATATTATCATATTAATTAATATATCAGTAAATAATTAGATAATTACTATGTATATTTTTTTCTATAGTTTTGGCACTACAATTATATATATATATCCAAGTGATGTATTATAGTTTTTTATAGAAAAATATGATAACATAGTTTTTACTCACGTTGATATGTACTTTTTTTAGATTATGGAATTTATATCCTGGTCTTGACTCAACAGAGCTACAAACAATTATTACAAAGTATCATTCATACAAAGAGTGTAGTTCAAATGTAATCAAACACACTCAACAAAATAAAAAGCAAACCAAGATAAAGAGTACACATTTATTCAAGTCTATTCGTGAATCTCCATCCATAGTTTGCAAAGAGTTGCATCACCGTCGTCTCGAGTTTGCGACATGCATCCTTCATAAGTTCACCATCCTCTTCACACTTTTGTAGCTTTGCTCAAAACTGGAGCCAATATGTTACATTAAATATTACCTGCATATATGAAGTATATGGTTATTTGTTAAAAACTAAATCATTCCTACTCAACCATAGGGCCCAACATATGGCAGATGCTCCTACAAGTATGAGATTACACTTCTTCTTATTAACCCCCATAATCCACCTATCAAACATATTAGATATGGTACATGGAAGGTTTAAATCAAAAGAGAATTATATAGCTATCTAATTATTTGTTTCTATATATTTGGTTGTTAGCCTGAAAATAGAAGGGAGAGTAGGATGGGGAGGGAGGTGAGTACATATTTTTCTTAAGTAGTAAACATGTCAGGACGAGAGGAATGTACAGATTTTATTTTCTCAAGATAAATCTAGCAGTGAAAATTAATAATTTGATTGTTAGCTAGAAAATAGGAGATGGACAGCAGGGAGAATCGGATGGGGAGGAAGTACGTACATAGGTGCGCACGTTTCGTATAAACGTGCCAAGATGATGGGAATGTACATATTTGTTTGCTTGGATATAATTCTAATAATGGTGAAAAATAATAATTTGATGATTAAAAATATTGGGTCCACCAATTAAATGAAAGAGCCATGTAGAGGCGTGGGAGTATTTGTAGGGTGCCACATGGCGACTTATGAGCGTTTCTAGGAAGATTAATGGATTTTTAGTATATGGAGTAATAGATAGATTTAGCCGCCAAAGACAATCGATTTTCACTAGCAGCTGTGTTACGCGGGTCGGCAGTGACAATCAATTTTCGCTACCGTATGTGTTAAGTCGGCCACATGTGAAGCTCATTTTTGGGTAAAAGAGTTGAAAATATGCAGTGCATCTGCTCTCTGACCGCCAGCAAAGAAATTTTGAAAGAAAAAAAAATGAAAATACTCAGATGTAGCAGCCCTGCATTCCCAATCCACATTGCAAAGCAAATCCAAGAACAAGAACATGTCACAATACAAATCCACATATCAATAAGCACAAAAATACAAATCAACATATCAATGAGCACAAACTTCCAGAGAAATGGCTTTCCCAATGCGTCTCCTCTGCCAGCCGTTGAAGACCTTGCCTTTGCCGGCATCACCGTCATTGGATCAAAGGCTTCGCCACTGTCGTGGAGATTGAGCGCGCTGATGAAGCCTAGAAGGGGGAGGGGGGTGAATAGGCTGTCCCTGAAAACTTAAAAACAAATCGCAGCGGTAAAATTCAAACAGACCCGGAACTTCCTGGTAAGGAACTCCGGAACTTCCGGCCTTCCAGGCCCGGAACTTCCGGTGTTCTAGGACAGGAACTTCCGGGTAACAGAACAGAGAAGAAATTCAAATTTCGAAACAGGAGACTAAGCCAATCTTCACAAGAAGGAGCACAGGTATTCTAAGCAGAGGATAGATCACAGAATCATCCACAGAAACATCACAGAAAGAGACAAGAGCGATTTTATCCCGAAGTTCGGATCTTGCGATCCTACTCTCCGTTGAGGAGCTCCAAAGAGCTGGGTCTCGATTAACCCCTTGCCTCACTTGTGCAAAAACCCCAGAGGAAATCCACAGCCTTCAACCCCAAACACTCCTAGGCAAATTTCTAGAATTGAGTGACCACCAAGATTCAACTCAACCTACTTATAGAAATCCGCCACAAGTGTAGGTTGCTCTACTTGGAAAACCTCTAGAATCTCAGCACAAGAACTTCATTCACTTACCTCGTTCCCTTTCGGAGGAGAGGAGATCCTTCATAAACTTACCCGAGACATCCATAATATGCAACGGATTCTCGCGGGCGACACCTAACCGTCTAGGAGATCATCTCCAAGAGTAATAAGCACCGAGATGACAGCCCACGAGATATTCCAAGTGCTCACCCAAGATCCTAGTCTTCACACATCTCCAAATCTTCTTCTCTCCCTCTCAATCTCTCTTTCTCACAAGAATTAGACTCTAGATTGAGTGGAGGAGGTAAGAAACACTTGGGAGAAGCTAGCAACAGCTCTAGGTTCGAAAAGTGAAAGTGAAATGGCCAAGGAATGAGCTGGAAACGAGCTGTATATGTATAACGGCTAGGTGACGTCATCTAGCCGTTACTCACAATTTTGAACTGGAAACTAGACAGGAAATTCCGGACCTGGAAGACAGGAACTTCCGGATAACACTTAAGAAAATTTCTTTCATCAGACCGGAACTTCCGGACCTGGAAGACAGGAAGTTCTAGACTTGCATTTTTGGACCAATGGAGCATTTGCAAAAATGACTCCTAGGGAAACTTGACACTTGGTTCATACTAAGAGCACTTGAGATATCTCAGAGCATCACCTGGAACCCCTCTTAATAGTACGGTTTTTCCTAAAAACTCGATTGCAATAAATAAACTATCCTATGCACTTCTCGAGTTCCGGTTCGCTTTGATTTTATACTTTTGGGGGGTCTCCAAGCATCCATCTTCCACACCTTGGACTAATGCACCTGAAAGATACTTAATGAACTCATTAGTCCCTTAACCACATTTGTCATTAATCACCAAAACCCACTAGAGGGATTAATGCACTTTCAGAGATCCCGCCTGGATCTGCCCGCTATCCATCGTGAACCAGCTCGCCGCCGCCAGGTCGAAGGCCTCACCACCACTATTGAGCAGACATCTGGATCTGCCCGTTGCTCGTTGTGAATGAGCTCGCACGCCTGTGCGACTTGCTGGCGCCAAATCCACCACGATGCAACTCATCACCGACGGATTCTCCATTCGGAGGCCCACCGATGGGAGGGCGTAAGGAGGTCGGCGAGGAAGGAAGGCCGGGCTCGGCGAGGAAGGTCGTGGCTGGCTAGTGGAGGAACCGTAGCTCCTGAGGGCTGCCGGTGATGGAAACGCCGCTCCCGAGGCCCGATGGTGGCGGATCCGCTCTCCCGAGGCCCGCTGGCGCCAGATCTGCTCTACCGCTACTCCCGTGCGCCATTTGTCATTCTCATCGTTAAGGTTGCTACCCCTTCCGCCGCACCACCCACTGCTGAGCACCGCTACATCCCTTCACCACTGCCCGCCGAATCGAGAGAGAGATATAAGTGAGGGAGGGGTAGGATCTAGGGAGGCGAGACCTCATCTGGGTGAGAGAGAGGGGGAGGTAGCCGAGGAAAAGAAGAGGGAGGGAAAAAAATGATTTCCATAGCTTGGTTGGTGAGTGCGTGCATGCTATTTTATGCTCTCCCACGATTTTTGCAAGCGGGCTCTTAAGACCCCGCTAGTAAAAGTCAATTTTTAATTTTTACTAGCGAAATCTTAAAAGCATCGCTTGCAAAAATAGATGTATTTTTGCAAGTGGTTTTCTTAAGGCACTTTTATTATTTTTAGAGTATTGTCATCTAGGTCCTCAAATTCTCAAAATACAAATCCAGATCTTAAAACTTGTTAAAGTGCATCATTTAGGTCCCAAATCGACACAACCCCTCTAGCATCCTACGTGGCGCTGATGTGGCATGACACATGGATGTGATGTGTCCTTTTCTCTTTTTTCCTTCTTTTCTTTTTCTTTTTCTTTTTCTTTTTATTTTTCTTCTCATTCTTCTTTTTTTTCCTTTCTTCTGCTCGGGTCACAGAGAAAGGAGAAGAGAGGAAAAAAAGAGAAGAAGGAGAAGAAAAAAAAAGAAAAGAAAAATTTTTAAATGGGTCTCATTTGTCAATCAAAATGATGCCACGCCATGTCCGTGTGGCAAGCCACATCAGTGCCACATAGGATCTGAAGGGGTTGTGATGATTTGGGACCTAGATGACACACTATGATAAGTTCTGAGATTTGGATATGAATTTTGAGAGTTTAGAGACCTAGATGATACTCTCTATAAGTTTAAGGATCACCCGTGCACTTTACTCTTATTTGTATGAACAAGGTTTTTACGTCCGCCAGTAAAAATAAATTCAAAGTGTCATAAAAAATCGTTCTTTTTATAGTGTGTTGGATATTTATCCATATTACGCCCCCTCAACTATAGGGTTCGATCGTAGAGCACTCATCATTTCATCAAGTAAGAAAATATGTATTTTACACACCCTCCACTATCAAAAGCGGTTAAAATGTCACATGAGGATAATATAATCTGGATTTGATAGTGATTTGGATTATTTTAATATCTAAATATATTGTTTTACTAACATCTCTCTTGCTAGGTGCCTTACAAGGTGTTCAACAAACAGTCGAACACACATTAGTTAGGCTGGGTATACTCACCTAGCTTCTCTGCTAATTCCTTAATTAACCTTACTATTGTCCTGTTGATCATCCAGCATCTAGCATCTACCCTTACTATTTTGATCAGGCAGAACAAATCTCATGTACTGATTAGGTCAGGTTGTACTTATCACTTCATGGATCGGAGATAGTATTATTTTGACAGGCCTCTCACGAAAAGCAATGAATAATTCCAATCTTAGGTAAATAAAAAAAGCAAAGGAAAAAAAGAACAACCTAGCTAGCGCTATCGCCCATTATTTGCTAGCTAGGTTGATATGATGTTGGTTCGTTTTGCTCCAAACAAAGCATCATTTTTTGGAGCTTGCCTACAACTTTTTTTTTTAAACGACCCGGGCAAAACAGTGCGAAATGTCATAGCAGTAGAATGGAAGATCGTAGCTAGGAAACAAACAAAAACAAGCACACCACCACCGCAAGCTAGTAGCTCCTAGGTCCTAGCATATCCCAGGAGAAGAAACTAGCATCAAGCCAACCCTTCCTAAGCGTGACCGGTCACCGCTAGACCTACAAAGGAAGTTGCAAACGCACCGCCGAACAACGACTCATAGAAGATCATCGATGGGCTTCGAATCATCCTCACGTACAAGGATTGAGGAGAAAAAGAGGGCGAAAGAGATGGAGATTAACTCATCCCTCACTTCAACCTGATGAGGGCAACCTAGAACTGCTGATGACCAAACTGAGAGAAGGCAGCAACGACGAGGAACGGAGACCTCCTAGGCAGGGGCGGAGCTAGAACAAAATAGAGGGGGTGCCACTTATTTAATTTACTCTACTTTATATCGAGTTTAATTTGATACTGGTGCCTAAATTTATATTGAGGGGGGTGCACACATGGTCAAAATTGGTAAGGTTTAGTTACAAAATTTTTTTCACCGGGTCCCTGGGAACCCCCATGATGACTCTAGCTCCGCCCGTGCTCCTAGGCAACGCCTCCAGGGAGGTCATGACGTCTTAGATGCCACCGTAGCCAATCCAACTGGACTGAATTTTCACTTGTAGAGTTCTGCCAAGGAGGGGAAGTGTGACCGCAAGACAACGCCCCAAGGAGGGTCAAGGCACCTGAAGCCGATGTCATTGCCGGCTCAGGAAACCTTGACCTAGACTTTCGCCTACAGCACCCATGCACTCCGGTACCCGTCATCGCCACTCCAGAGCTCCAAACCCCAGACAATCTCTACCAGCCGGTAGCTCTACTGCACTGGCACCCCTCCAATGGCCAGCCCACACCTTCTAGCACAGCCAACGCCGTCACCCGGAGAAAGTAACACAGACTTGTCGTCGTCGTGCAGCTGGCCATCTACAGCTGCCTCCCTTGTTGGCTGCCAATCCCACCGTTGGTCACCTGTCAACCCCCACGTCGACCACCCCAACCTCACTGCGTCGCCCCGCACCGGACGCTCATGTCAGTCTCCCGCTGCCGTAGGCCATGGCAGCCTTCTTGCTGGCGCCCGCGACAGCCTCCCCACGTCACCAGCCACGGTCACCTCCTTGCCATCGCCGTGCAGGCCTCCCCTGCCCAAAGCTACTAGACGCGAGGGCCTCCCGCCACTCCTGGCCAAATACACCCGGGAGAGGGGGGGTGCATAGATCTAGTCGTTGCACCACCACCGTCACGTCACACCGTCCTCGCTTTGTGCACCGCCATGCAGACTCCCCTGGACGCATGAGGGATGGGGTTGGCCCCGCTGCCGCTATCCCAGCTCGCCACTCGTTTTCCAATGGAGTGTTCTGATGGCGGCGAGGCGGAAGAGAGGAATGAAGGGGGTGGCGGAGACGGTGGCTAAGGTTCGCCCCCAGTCACCTGTGTGTGGTCGACACGGGGAGGAGGGTTTCGTCTATAACTTTCAAGTATTATACTTCTTATCGAAAAGTTGCCTCTTTGAAACATGAGACTTGCTGGAACTTTATTTTTAGTTTTTACTAGATCGTATTGATATTTGATTCGGGTGAAGCTTTGCTTCTTTGCTCTGTCCTTCTTTCCTAACTGAACAGAGGAGTTTTGAACGAATTTGATGGAAGCTTAATTAATAATTTATGTAAAATTCCTGCGTTAGTGTCACTCCGACCCATATATATCTATAATTCAATTTTATTTTATACATAAAATTGAGGGCGCAACAGAAAGGCCCGCGAACCCATTTATAATACAAATAAACACGTAACCCACTGAATTACCCCGCTTATTTGTATTACTCAAAAATAATGCCCGTGTGTTACATGGATAAATGCTATTTTAATCTTAGATAGGATGAAATTCACTGTGGAATTCGCTTGGATATTTTTTTAGAAAATCATGAGCTGCAATTAGAAGTCCAACTTTCATCTCAAGTTCGCATGCAAGTTTTTTTTAAAAAAGAAATTTCTTATACGACTTATTTTGTATTTCCAAAAGCAAACGGACTTAAAATCCGTCTCAAACACGGATCTGTATTTCCAAAAGAGAACGAACTTAAAAACTGACTCAAATACAGATGACGTACCAAAATAACGATAAAAACATCTTTAATTTTTTATAATAGTAGAGATAGAGATAGAGATAAATGGGTTCGTGTGTCTGCCCGCTTACACTCTTCCATAAAAATAACCTGATAAGGAAGTACATGGCAAGCTTGCACAAAATTAACTTGGGGTTCCTCTTGGTGAAACAATCCAAGGACCTGGCATTCAAACGGAATTACGGAAATGAGCGAGGCTTTCAACATGGGCCGAAAGTGCAATACTATTTGCAGTTTGGGCTTTGGGCTAATAAAAAAGGAATAGTATATTTTACCTTCCTCATCTCTTGCCCTTGGTCAAATCGCATCCTTTAACCACAAAATCGGATATAACGCCACCTCCATTTCCGAAATCCGGTGCAAATCGACTCCTCAGGTGGTTCTGTAAGCGGTTTTATCCTACGTGACGCTTAGGTGGCATTTAGATAGAAAAAAAATGACAGGAGCCCCGCATGTAGTCTCACTTTCTCCACATCTACCCTTCTCTCTCTCTCTCATCTCCCTTTCCTATCTAGGGTCCAGGAACAGACTGACAGCCGTCGGCCGGCAATACCCGCGAAGAGGAGGAGAGGGAGAGGTCAGCGGCGGCGGCGGCTAATCCACCTTCCTGCGCCCCCACACCTCGGCCTTCGCCTCCTATCTGCGGTGGTGGAGCTCGGCCTCCGCCTCAAGCAGCTAGCCGACGCCGCAGTGGCAGTTGGCCATGGTGCGGCGCATGAAGGCGCACTCGTTGATGAGCTTGGAGTAGAGCTGGTGGCCGGTAGACGGTCCTGAGCCGGTCGAGCTTGCGCTGGTCCTCGGAGGTGAAGAGCGCCACTATTATTAGCTAATAAACTTGTGCATGTTTAGTTTATCTCCTTCCGCTGTTTTTTCGTTGCTTTCTGTTTTTCAGTTAGGGTGCACAGCTGCGTTTGTGTAGTTGTGCAAGTTGAGCTTTGATGTGCGTAGAATCAAACACTTGTGCCCCTATTTGTTCGATCTCTCTCGCATACAAACTCTTGCAGGTTTTTGCTAACGCTGCCGGGTTTTCACTGATAGCCACGATTCAGGCGAGGAAGCCCCGGTCGACATGGTTCCGGCTCGGAGCGTCCTGGCGTCCGCGGTGACGACCGCGGCGGTGAGGACGTCGTACACGAACCGGAGGTGTAGCCACGACGGGAGCAGTACCATCACGGGCACATCAGAAGGCATGGCCGACGCAGGACTGCCTCGAGGAGGAGCATGGCAGAGCCCAACGCTAGAGCAAAACTGGATAGGAATCGGAGGCCGAGCTCCATCGCCGCGGATAGGAGGCAGAGGCGTGGGGGCGCGGGAAGGTGGATCCGCTGCCACCGACCTCTCCCTCTCGTCTTCGCGGGCATCGGTCTATTCCTGGACCTTGGAGAAGAGGGAGACCCCAGAGAGAGAAAAGGATAGAGGTGGAGAAAGTGAGACTGACATGTAGGGCCCACTGTCATTTTTAATTTTTTTCAATCTGGAATGCCACCTAATAAGTATCATGTAGAATAAAACCGCTTACAAAAACCACCCGATGATTTGATTTGCACCGGTTTTCGAAGATGGGGGAGGCGTTAAACTGGGTTTTGTGGTTGAGGGATGCGATTCCACCTAGGGCAAGGCATGAGGGACGCAGAATAGACTTATCCCAATTTAACGTGCTCTTACAGACTTTGGGCATTTGCAGGTCCATCTCTCTAAGCAGGCCGCATATGTGCACTGCGCGTACAAATTATCGTATGGGCCATAGCGCGATACCTCTCAGTCTCAGGCATATGCCGATCAAATCGGTAAACTTTTTTAAACTGTACTTGGTATAATTACTGATAAGTAATAACACAAAATTACCTCGATTTAGGAAATGGAAATGTCATTGGGCGATCATCATGAGAAGCGCTTCCATGTAACGAGAAAAGGCTACTGATTGATCAAGTCGCGAGAATAAAGACAAGGCGTGTTAAATTGTTGCCACGTACGTGTAATGGGAAAAAAAAAACGCTTACATGTAGCATGCAGGATGATCAGGGACTTAATTATCGTCGAGTGGTAGCGGGGTCGATCTAACCCTGCTGCCAGCCAGTGATTAATCAGGACTTGTACCACTCGAATCTTGGGGCTGCAGGTTAGAGATCAATTTGGAATACTGAATTGATACATCTCATCGGAGAAAGAGGTGTTGCCATACCCTGGACGGTAAGACCAGTAACTATATGGTTATTATTGTGATGAATAGTGAAGAAACCGAACAAAATTTATCCAAAAGAAAATATCCAAAATTTATATTTTCTTTCTTAACTCCGTAGGATTACCGGCCACTACTTTACTATTACCACACCTCGGCGGCGGTGAAAACCCCGGTTACCGCAGCGGCGGTAAAGGGAAAAACGTGGCTCCATTAGCAGCATCTTTGACACCGTGCAATTAAATAGCAAGCTGCTTATTCCATCCGAAATTCCAAAGACGCGTGACGCGGTCCACGTATGCGCGCGAGGAGCGAAACAGCGGAGGAGGTGGAGGAGACATGGCGCCGGCTTGGGGTTGGGGTTGGGGGCCCAGGGAAGCGCTTGTCGTGGCCCTGCCGGCCGCGCCCTCCCCTCGACCCTGGACCATACCCGTCGTCTCCGGATCCGAGGCTTTTCGCTTCGGCTTCAGGCCCATCGATCCATCATCTTCTCTGCCAACGCAAATTCAGGTGTACGGGCTGATTTGGTTTGAGACCTAAATTTAACTTATCAATATTTGACAATTTTAATAGTGTTTAGTGTCTATTTGGTTTGAAGCCAAATTTTAGTATGCCTGAGAAAATAGGCCATTTCAATAGTTGACTTAGGCTATTTTGACTTTAATCCAAATACAATTTTGCCTTCCTAAAATTTGTCATGCCAAAACTTGTTAAAATTTAGCTTTGCCAAAAATTAGTAAGGCCAATTTAGATCACAAACCAAACTGTCACTAGAATTACACATTCTAGTACTGTAGACACTGCCACTGGTCTTACCGTGCTGTGCTGTCTCCTTGAGACTCATCTGGGGGTTTTGACGTTGCGTGTGCACTGTGCAGTGCCGACCTCTTCACGACAACCTACGGTAGGTAACAAGCATGGATCGATGCATGTGATCCTGCGTGCAAATATACTCTCTTTGACCCTTTTTGAATCGCATAAATATAAAAACAAGAAATAGTAAAAACACATGATTGTAATAGAAATGTAATTGCAAAACGCATGAATTTGATGAATGAGATACTCAAAGAAAATTTTTCAAGAGATATGAGCTCTTGCTAAATTTTCTTCAAAATCTCTATAGGATTGTTATTTTCATAGAAATTTTAGAAGTTAGTATATGATTCGATCCTTTATTTTAAAGGTTTCGTAGAAAATTTTTTTATAGGGTTAAAATCCTTAAAAATTTATATATTTTTCCTCCAAATCAAAGTAGCACTTAGCTTCTTATATGAAAAATATATGAACTTTTATATAGGGAATTTTCTTATATGTGTATGATGATGGATATGAGGTGTTTTATTGGATTCCCCAAATCCCCCGTTCACGTGTTGAGGGATTTAAATCATTTGATTCTGCTGGCCGTGTCTAGATGCTACTACAACTACAAGTGCTCGTCACGCCATGTCAGGTCATATGCGTGATATTCCGCCAGTATCTGCAACCGAGTACTCCTATATCCGGATAATCAATCAACGGATAATCTGTCCCTCGCCAAACGGCAGCAGCAGTCAGTCACCTTTCGCTTTGCCACCCAACCCAGGTAAGGCAGTGTTTAATTTCCTTATAACTTCCAAAAATTCTATCATATCAAATATTTAAACACATACATAGAGCATTAAATATAAAAAAAAACCAATTACACAGTTTATATATAAATTGCGAGACGAATCTTTTGAGCCTAATTACGCCATGATTTAACAATATAATACTAGGTAAACATTTGCTAATGACATATTGATTAGGCTTAATAAATTCGTCTCACAGTTTACATGCGGAATCTGTAATTTGTTTTGTTATTAGTTTACGTTTAATACTTTAAATGTGTGTCCGTATACTTAAAAATATTTTGGCACGCGAACTAAACACGGTCTAAGTAAGAAAATACATCATCAAGCGACGATGTACTTTCTTTTAGATAATGGAATGAAATATTCTGGTCTTTGCTCAAGAGCTACAGCCAATTATTATGGTTCAAGCGACGATGTTCTAGCAGTAGTCATTGGATACAACTGCAGCCTCTTCATAATAATGAAGAAATAAGCGAGGACATGGACGCTGGTAGGAGCTAAGCGACTACATGATCTTTTACCTCGTACTGTATAATCTGGCTTTTTTCCCTCCTTACTTTTAAGGGTTATATTATTTTTTTTACTATATTCGATGAAAATGTATAATCTCGTGCTAATTCGATTAAAAAAAAGATACTACTGCAGAATTGCTTCACATGAAAATGACAAAGTGCATGATTTTACATCAATTGAGCCTGATTTGATCGCCTAGCTGACACCCATATCATCATGACTCCATACTTGTATTATTCTACAATATTTTGAGTCCTTACCGGTGGTGTTTGGATCAGCGACTTAACTTTAGTCTCTGTATTTAGATACTAATGTAGAGTATTAAATATAGACTACTTACAAGACTAGTTACATAAATAAAACCTAATTTGCGAGACAATTTTTTAAGCCTAATTAATCCATAATTAGAGAATGTTTACTGTAACATCACATAAGCTAATCATAGATTAATTAGGCTCAATTGATTCGTCTCGCGAATTAGTCCAAGATTATGGATGGGTTTTATTAATAGTCTACGTTTAATATTTATAATTAGTGTCTAAACATCCGATGTGATAGGGACTTAAAAGTTTTAGTCCCATCTAAACAGGGTCTTAGACTACAATATTACCGTAGTAATAAAAAAATATTTTATATTTATTATCTTCGATATTGTTTATAAAAAACTCCCTCCACCCCAAAATACAAGAGATTTTAGATAGATATGACATATCCTAGTGTAGTGAATCTGGATAAACCCTTTGTCCAGATTTTGTACTATAATATATGTCACATCCAGCTAAAATCTTTTATATTTTGGAATGGACAGAGTAACTATCAAAGTTCATCTATTTCCGACCAAAACAAACAAATATTCGCAAACAGATCATTGAGACATAGAGTATATTTTTAGTTCCTACTTTATATTGCAGCAGACAACAAGCAAGCATATATTGGTGCCCTGTACGGAATGAGTAACGTACAGTAACAAGTTTTGTTTTCAGAAGTATTATTGCTAAACTAAAAACTTATAAAGGGTAAGGCCCCATTGGACTTAGACGAAGGTGAAGATCTTTAAACGTACTTAAAAGTTAATAAAATGAGACAAGCTGTTAACACATGATTAATTAATTATTATAAACTTAAAAATAGATTATTTGATATTTTAGAGTAACTTCTATATAAAAATTTTTCATATAAAATATATTGTTAAATAGTTAGAAAATATGTTAACATAAACTAAAGTAGAATCTACATATCTTATTAAAGTATAACGGGTTTAAAGGCAGCGACGGCCAAAACAATGGCATGTTTTTTTTCCCTGTCCAAGATTCATACGCTTGGCGAAAGGCAGTAGATAGATTGCCATCATAAGCTTGCAATCAATACAGTACTTTCTCCATTTTAAAATATTTAAAATACGTGTAACCCTTTAGTTTAAATTTATAAAAGAGAATTATATTTAGAGCAAATTGCGTTTAGGGGCCACCTTTTATTACCAATGTTTTACTTTGGATCACCCTTTAACATATTTTTTCACTTTAGACTAGGTTACTTTACCTTTTTTTTCACTTTGGACCACCCCATAAACTTTTTAGGAATACATAAATGACTTTTCCAACTTTAAGCACGTCAGCAACTCGTAACCCGGTAATCTTTTTCAACTTACACATGCAATTTTTTACTATATTATAGAGTAGATACAGCTAAAGAAAATGACTTGGGGTGGTCCAAAGTGTACCAAAAGTAATCTTACCTAGTCTAAAGTGAAAATATGAGCTAGAGGATAGTCCAAAGTGAAACTTTGGTAACAAAAGGTGGACCGAAGTGTAATTAACTCTTATATTTATTTTAGAACGAAGAAAGTTGTACTCCCTCCGTATTTTAATGTATGACGTCGTTGACTTTTTAACCAACGTTTGACCATTCGTTTTATTCAAAATTTTTATGTAAATATGAAAATATTTATGTCATGCTTAAAGAATATTTGATGATGAATCAAGTCACAATAAAATAAATGATAATTACATAAATTTTTTAAATAAAACGAATGGTCAAATATTAGATAAAAAGTCAACGGCGTTGTCCATTAAAATAATATGAAGGTAGTATTAGTTAGCTCCTCCAGCGCGTAAAGAGGAACAAAAGACAAGGCTCTACGCCGGCGACTCGCTCAGCGAAGGGGAAATTTTGATCCGATCCGGCCGGCGCGTCGTCGTCGTCGAAGCCGATAAAGCTGTGTGTGATGATGCATGATGGTGTGCTATGTTTGGATGCCCACATGCTGACATGCATCTATACTAGTACTGAAATGTCTGTGACGTCGTCCCAGACGGTATTGGTAGGTATCCAAAGCTAGGCTTGAAGATGCAGTGAAATCTCACTCCGTCAGAGATATGCAATTTTCTTCTCCGCACAGTGTATCTGTTTGCAGCTGCATCGATCGGTATCGTTCTGTTTGCACAATTGCACCCCGATTGTGGGCCCCAGCAATGGTATTCATCTTCTTCTTGTATTAATTGTGCAGCCACATATTGCCCTGTCTGGTCAACATGCTTGTGGGCTTGTGGCATGCACCAAGCAGATTGGGTGGTGGCGCTGCCAGTGCCAAGGCTCTCAATGTCGGATCCATTAAGCGATCACCAATGCGGTGCTTAAGCACGTACCTCTAGAGACAGCCGTCCGCTTTTCCGTCGGCGTCGTCCACCTACGATGGAATGTGTCCCTCTGCTGGGGGACGTGGCTCTCTTCGCGCCTCGCCAGCTTTTCGTGGGGAGATGCAGCCAGGCGCCGCGTTGTGCGCGTGTGGAGCTCGTGGGCACGGCGTCATCCCCCCAAATTTCCCCTTGCACTCTCGCCTCACTCTCGCTCTCCCCTCAGTCTCGTCGTGCCGTGCCCACCACCACCGAGACCGCCACCGTCGACGTATTGTTGATGGCCTTAGAGAGAGAGAAGATAGAGGCGACGGCGACGACTGGATCCGACCACCGCGCGCCGCGGCAGCCATCGGGGCGGAGACGGCTTGAGGTGCCCGTGCTCGCCTCGCGCACCTTGCCTGGCCTCCTCCGCCGGCGCCTTCCCCGCCACCGTCGGCGCCACGGGGGGGGCCAGTTCCGCCCACTATGGCGCCGGATCTGGCGCCCCCAACCGGCCACGGCGCGAGGCGGAGGACGCCGACGGGAGAAAGGGAGAGAGAGGGGCGGCGATGGATGCTGGCAACAGGAGAGGCGGGCCTCCTCGTCGTCCTCGCCGCCACTCCCGCCGCTCCCGTGACGCCTCGTGATGCCGCTCCCCGGGTCCGACGAGGCCGCCACGGCCAAGGACTGCGCCATCGCTGAGCACGCCTCGCGTCTCCGGCGAGCGGCGGCGTGCTGGATCTAGCGCGGCGCAGCGTGGGATCGGCGGGGGGTGTGGGATCTAGCGACGGCGAGCGGCAAGAGGAAGAGGAGAGAGAGAGAGAGGCGAGAGGCGGAGGGGAGGAGGCGCGCCGGTAAATGAGGAGAAGAGAAGGGTAGTATAGTAAAATACCTACGTGTGTTTTTTGGGCTAGGGGCACTCATTAGGCTACTAGGGGTATCCTCCATTGTGAGTGGGTTTAGAGTATCCCTGATTGTAGATGCCTTTAAAATAAAAATAGGTGCGGCTAAATAAATTAGATAAAACTTTAATCCTCTTTTTAATAGATATATGGTAAAAAAATTTAGATGGGCTTTCCTAGTCCCAAGGACAATAGTGGAGCTCGTGCTCTCACCCGCTGACAGCTCTTATTGTCAACACTTCATTTGATAAAAAATAGTAGCTATCGTTTGTCTCTCTACACAAAACGGAGTGGGTGATAAATTAGAGTATGATTAATTAAGTATTAACTAAAATATTAAAAAATATTAATATGATTTTAAAGCAACATTCTGATAGAATTTTTTTAAAAAATATATTGTCAAACAATTTAGAAACTGTGTGCATGGAAAATGAGGGAGCATAAGTTGTAAACAAAATATGCCATTTAATAATTTAGAAAGTGTGCATGGAAAAGATAAGAAAGCAGAAGTTAGGAAAAGAGAGAAAAGAACACACCACGAAGAAGTTGTTCAACGTCCTGCTCATACAGGTACAACCAGCTTGATCATTAGGCCATTCACAATGCACACATCTGACATTCAGCCCCAGCCTTCCACTTTGAAGATTCCCAGCGACGTCGATCTCTTCCGTGCCCAAGTGAGGAACGCGGAGTCAAAGTTGATCGCGCGTTCCTCATCAGTATGTGTTAGCGATTCTTTGGGGAAAGAGAGAACATAATGGCTGGGGCGGAGAAAGAGGGAACGAGGCGAGGGGGCGGGCCTACCCAGGAGCTATCGTCACCATCGTCTTCGAGCTGCCACCGCTATGCCGGATCTAGAGAGCTTCATGGAGGGAGAAGCGGCCGCTACCATGAGCCGTCGAGCTGTGCTCGAGCGGCGTCCGAGAGTTGAGAGGCTCCAGCGGGAAGGGGGAGCAGCTGAGAGGAGAGAGAGCTGTCGTGGCGGACAGGGAAGGGGAGCTGCCTCGGGCTGGATCCGGCCTCCATGCCACCACTCCGCCCGGTGTTGTCGCTGCTTCAGCCGCTTCTCCACCCGGTGCCATCGCATAGAAGGACGCGCCGACATTCCAGATCTGCACCGAGCTCCTTGTCATCCACGCACGCACGCGGTGTCGAGCTCGTCGCCACCTTGATCCGCCGACGTGGGTGGTAGGGAGAGTGGCGGAGGGGGGGAGGGGTGGCGGTGGGTGGGAGGGAGAGAGGGGTGCCAACGGCGGGGTAGCCGAAGGAGGAGGCCAGTGGTTGGCGAGGAAAGGCAAAGGGAAGAAAGAGAGGAGAAAGAGAACAGGTGGGATCCACTATAATGTACTGTGAAGAATAAAATAGACCATATGCACTGTGGAGGATGTTTCTTACAATGTTCCTAGCCTAGTTGGCAGCTTTGGCTTCTCAAATAAGGCAGCCGCACTGGTATTGCTAGAGTTTGGGGGTGTGTTTGGATGGAGGGATATGGGTGGATAGAATATGGCAGCCCATTTTCTGTGGGTGTTTGGTTGCTGGGCATGGGTGGGATGGGCGACCCAGGGAGGAATATTCCTCCAGATGCTGGATGGGGGGATCCGGCCGATTTGCCAGGATCCAGCCGCCCGAGCGCCCGGGCGAGCTGGGCGAGCGGGTCGCATCACCTCGGGCGAGTGAGGGAGGGAGGCGGTCGCGAGCGAGCTAAGGGAGGCGGTCGCCCGGGCCCGACGACGATGACGACGACGGTGCGGGTGGCGTCGGCGGGAGGAGGCGGCGGCGCCTATAGCCGGCGGGAGGAGGCGGGAGGCGGCGGCTGGCGGGAGGAGGCGGCCGCCGACGGGAGGAGGCGAGCAGCGGCCGCCGGCGGGAGGAGGCGGCGGCGGCAGTGAGCCCTAGATCTATTGCTTTTTTCTTTTTTCTTTTTTTTATTTGTGTATTTATAATATGGAGAGGTAGTGGTGTAAAATTGCTACAGAATTTATAAAATGCATTATGCATTAATTTGATGGGGTATATTCACCATCTCAAGTGAGAGGTGACCACACCTACAAATCCAACTCCCTCCAGCCAAACAAAAAATTGGATCACCAAATCCATCTTCAAACCAAACAAAAAAAAACTGAATCGCCATATTCATTCTACTAAACAAAAAACTGGATCGCTATATCCAACAAAATATGGACCGCCATATCCCATCC